>NC_135234.1:61796241-64296241 GCF_051348905.1 Ranitomeya variabilis | reverse complement strand
AAGGACTGGAACACAGAAGGGGCATTAGAAAGCCCAAAAGGCATCACCAAGTACTCAAAATGGCCTTCGGGCATATTAAATGCTGTTTTCCATTCATCGCCCTGCTTTATACGCACAAGATTATACGCTCCACGAAGATCTATCTTGGTGAACCAACTGGCCCCCCTAATCCGAGCAAACAGATCGGACAACAGTGGCAAAGGATACTGAAATTTAACCGTGATGTTATTTAGAAGGCAATAATCTATACAGGGTCTCAGAGAACCATCCTTCTTGGCCACAAAAAAGAACCCCGCACCCAAAGGGGACGAGGACGGGCAAATATGCCCCTTCTCCAAAGACTCCTTTATATAACTCCGCATAGCGGCATGTTCTGGCACAGATAAATTAAAAAGTCGTCCCTTAGGGAACTTACTACCAGGAATCAAATTTATAGCGCAATCACAATCCCTATGAGGAGGTAGGGCACTGGACTTGGGCTCATCAAATACATCCTGGTAGTCCGACAAAAATTCAGGGACTTCAGAAGGAGTAGAAGAAGCAATTGACACCAAAGGAGCATCGCCATGAATTCCCTGGCAACCCTAACTTGACACAGACATTGCTTTCCAATCCAGGACTGGATTATGAGCCTGCAGCCATGGCAGACCCAACACGACAACATCATGCAAATTATGTAACACAAGAAAGCGAATCACCTCCTGATGTGCAGGAGTCATGCACATGGTCACTTGAGCCCAGTACTGAGGTTTATTCTTGGCCAATGGCGTGGCATCAATTCCCTTTAGTGGAATAGGGAATTGCAAAGGCTCCAAGATAAAACCACAGCGCCTGGCAAAAGACAAATCCATCAAATTCAGGGCGGCACCTGAATCCACAAAAGCCATAACTGAGTAGGATGACAGAGAGCAAATTAAAGTAACAGACAAAATGAATTTAGGCTGTACAGTACCAATGGTGACAGACTTAGCGGAGTTTTTTGTGCGCTTAGAACAATCTGAGATAACATGAGCAGAATCACCACAGTAAAAGCACAACCCATTCTGACGTCTGTGATTTTGCCGTTCAATTCTGGTCAGAATCCTGTCACATTGCATAGACTCAGGCTTCTGCTCAGAAAATACCGCCAGATGGTGCACAGGTTTGCGCTCCCGCAAACGCCGATCAATCTGAATGGCCAAAGACATTGACTCATTCAGACCCGCAGGCGTGGGGAACCCCACCATAACATCCTTAAGGGCTTCAGAAAGACCCTTTCTGAAAATCGCTGCCAGGGCACACTCATTCCATTGAGTGAGCACAGACCATTTTCTAAACTTCTGACAGTAAACCTCAGCATCATCCTGACCCTGGGAGAGAGCCAGCAAAACCTTTTCTGCTTGGTCTACAAGATTTGGTTCATCATAAAGCAATCCAAGCGCCAGAAAAAACGCATCCACATTTAGCAATGCAGGATCTCCTGGCGCCAGAGAGAATGCCCAATCTTGAGGGTCACCACGTAACAAAGAGATAACAATTTTAACTTGCTGAACAGAATCCCCAGAGGAACGAGGTCTCAGAGAAAGGAATAATTTGCAATTATTTTTAAAGTTCAAAAACCTAGATCTGTCTCCGGAGAACAGCTCAGGAATTGGTATTTTAGGTTCAGACATAGGACTGTGAACTGCAAAGTCCTGAATGCTTTGTACCCTTGCAGTGAGATGATCCACACTAGAAAACAGACTCTGAATGTCCATAGCTGCAGCTGAATTCTGAACCACCCAGAGATTAAGGGGAGGAGAGAGGCTAGACACACTGCAGAGGAAAAAAAAAAAAAATGAACTCAGGATTTCTCTTATCCCTCTTTTGCGATGCATTAACACTTTTAATGGCCTGCTGTACTGTTATGATCCGGTGGTAGGATCACAAAACTGACCTGATAAATAAACCTGAATATTAGGACGAGCTCTGGGGATGTGGAAACTATACTGACCGCAACCCTGATCCTATCCAAACACACTAAAGGCAGCCATGGAGCGTTACCTAAAAACCTAGACGCCTCTTCACAGCCTGAGGAACTAACTACCCCTAGAGAGAAAGCAAAGCCTCACTTGCCTCAGAGAAATAACCCCAAAGTTTAGACAACCCCCACAAATAATAACGGTGAGTTAAGGGGAAAATACAAACGTAGTAATGAAAAACAGGTTTAAGCAAATGAGGCCCGCTAACACTAAATAGACTGAAGATAGCAAGGGATCTGTGCGGTCAATACAAAAACTATCAAAAACTATCCACGCAGAAAATACAAGAACCCCCACACCGACTCACGATGTGAGGGGCGCACTCGGCACCCCAGAACTTCCAGCAAGCGAAAAATCACATATAAGCAAGCTGGACTGAACTAATCATATATTGAGAAACATTTTCAAGAGAAATATGAACAAACATGAACTAGCAAGACTTAGCTTCTCCGGATGGAGACAGGTCACAAGGAAGTCCAGAGAGATCAGAACCAGTACTGAATACAACGACAGCAGGCAACAAGTGAAGGTCCAGGAGGAGTTAAATAGGAACCAGCATAGCAGGAAATGAGGCAGCTGAGCCCTGCTACAGACCCGCAGTAACGCTAAAGGCCACCAGAGGGAGCCCAAACGGAATTCACAACACATATCCCCCTTTTTTTTGCATATTCCACACTACTAATGTTAGTAGTGTGTATGTGCAAAATTTCGGCGCTGTAGCTATTAAATTTAAGGGTTAAATCGCGGAAAAAATTGGCGTGGGCTCCCGCGCAATTTTCTCCGCCAGAGTGGTAAAGCCAGTGACTGAGGGCAGATATTAATAGCCAGGAGAGGGTCCATGGTTATTGGCCCCCCCTGGCTACAAACATCTGCCCCCAGCCACCCCAGAAAAGGCACATCTGGAAGATGCGCCTATTCTGGCACTTGGCCACTCTCTTCCCACTCCCGTGTAGCGGTGGGATATGGGGTAATGAAGGGTTAATGCCACCTTGCTATTGTAAGGTGACATTAAGCCAGATTAATAATGGAGAGCCGTCAATTATGACACCTATCCATTATTAATCCAATTGTATGAAATGGTTAAAAAAACACACACATTATTAAAAAGTATTTAATGAAATAAACACACAGGTTGTTTTAATATTTTATTGCTCTCTCAATCCACCTGAAGACCCTCGCTTGGAAAAATAATAAACCAACAATATACATATCCTCTGATGAACTGTCACGTCCCACGAGGTAAATCCATCTGAAGGGGTTAAAATATTTTACAGGCAGGAGCTCTGCTATAATGCAGCTGTGCTCGTGCCTGTAAACCCCGGGGAATGAAGGAAATGTAGGTCAATGACCTATAGTTACCGTCAGTCGCGGTGATGCGCCCCCTGGTGGATGTCCTCATATGACCTGGAGCGTGGGAAAAAGTTTCCAGGCTGCAGTTCATGAGGACATCCAGCAGGGGGTGCATCACCGCGAATGAAGGTAACTATAGGTCAATGACCTACATTTCCTTCATTCCCCGGGGTTTACAGGCACGAGCACAGCTGCATTATAGCAGAGCTCCTGCCTGTAAAATATTTTAACCCCTTCAGATGGATTTACCTCGTGGGACGTGACAGTTCATCAGAGGGTATGTATATTGTTGGTTTATTATTTTTCCAAGCGAGGGTCTTCAGGTGGATTGAGAGAGCAATAAAATATTAAAACAACCTGTGTTTATTTCATTAAAATACTTTTTAATCATGTGTGTGTGTGTTTTTTAACCCTTTCATACAATTGGATTAATAATGGATAGGTGTCAGAATTGACGCCTCTCCATTATTAATCTGGCTTAATGTCACCTTACAATAGCAAGGTGGCATTAACCCTTCATTACCCCATATCCCACCGCTACACGGGAGTGGGAAGAGAGTGGCCAAGTGCCAGAATTGGCGCATCTTCCAGATGTGCCTTTTCTGGGGTGGCTGGGGGTAGATGTTTGTAGCCAGGGGGGGCCAATAACCATGGACCCTCTCCAGGCTATTAATATCTGCCCTCAGTCACTGGCTTTACCACTCTGGCGGAGAAAATTGCGTGGGAGCCCACGCCAATTTTTTCCACGATTTAACCCTTAAATTTAATAGCTACAGCGCCGAAATTTTGCACATACACACTACTAACATTAGTAGTGTGGAATATGCAAAAAAAGGGGGATATGACATGGTTTACTGTATGTAAACCATGTCTCTTATCATGTCGGGTTTAGGCAGGAGACATGAAAAGCCGGCAATTGAATTACCGGCTTTTCAGCATTATCGCGCTGAAGCAAATATTAAAAAAGTATGCTTCCCCATTGAATTGCATTGGGTTTCGTGTTTTGGCCGATCCCCGACCCCGACTTTTCAATAAGATCGGCTGATTTCACTCGACCCGACTTTTGAGAAAGTCAGGTTTCGTGAAACCCGACTCGATCTCAAAAAATGAAAAGTCGCTCAACCCTAAACGTCACCAATAGTCAGGAATCACATCATTTATTGACAAATTTGTGCTCATAGGGGAGTGTCCTCTTGTGATTTAAACAAGTACTACAGTGATAATTAAAGGGAACCTGTCACCACGTTTTTAGAAGATGGGATAAAAATAGCGTTAAATAGGGGCAGAGGTGGGCATTACATTAGTGTGTTTGTTATGCGTTTATTACCCACCTAAGTTGCCGAAATACCTTTGCAAAGTCTCCGTTTTCGCCTGTCAATCAGGCTGGTCTGGTCAAAAGGGCGTTGTCTTCCCCCAGATTTTGCGTAGTTTTCCGTTGGTGGCGTAGTGGTGTGCGCATGCCCAAGGTCCCGAATCCTCTGCCAGGGGATTTAAAAGAGCGCGCTGTTCGTTTTCATTGGTGATCGGTGGGCGCGGCCATCTTCCTTTGGCCGCGCGTGCGCAGAAGCGGCGCTCTGCTGGCCGCGGCTTCAGGAAAATGGCCGCCGCGATATCCATCTGCGCACGCGCGGCATCCCGCGGCCATTTTCCTGAAGCCGCGGCCAGCAGAGCGCCGCTTCTGCGCACGCGCGGCCAAAGGAAGATGGCCGCGCCCACCGATCACCAATGAAAACGAACAGCGCGCTCTTTTAAATCCCCTGGCAGAGGATTCAGGACTTTGGGCATGCGCACACCACTACGCCACCAACGGAAAACTACGCAAAATCTGGGGGAAGACAAGACGCCCTTTTGACCAGACCAGCCTGATTGACAGGCGAAAACGGAGACTTTGCAAAGGTATTTCGGCAACTTAGGTGGGTAATAAACGCATAACAAACACACTAATGTAATGCCCACCTCTGCCCCTATTTAACGCTATTTTTATCCCATCTTCCAAAAACGTGGTGACAGGTTCCCTTTAATACATAGATTTTATTTGAGACCCAGGTCGTAGTCCATATGATCAGGAACACATTATAGTGTGTAAGGAGACAGACAAAACACGTTTCTGTTTCCACTGTGATCATGGCATACCTCCCAACCGTCCCGATTTCAGCGTGACAGTCCCGCTTTGGCACCGGGGTCCCGCTGTCCCGCTTCGGGCATTTAAAATCCCGAATTTGCGGTTGCCGGTGAAGCCCCGCCCACTTCCGGGACGTAGAGAGAGCCCGATTAGGACTCCCGCACTCCGGGCGGGGTCAGGAAGGAGTGACGTAAGCGGCCGGCATGATCTATTGCAGTGATGGCGAACCTATGACACGCGTGTCAGTGCTGACACGCGTAGTCATTTTCAGTGACATGCCGGCCGCCGGCCGCGGCCCCATAGAAATTGCTTCTTTCCCAGGGTCTGAAGGAGAGGAAACTCTCCTTCAGGCCCTGGGAACCATATTAATATGTAAAATAAAGAATTAAAATAAAAAATATTGCTATACTCACCTCTCCGACGCAGCCTGGACGTCCACGAGGGAACCGGCAGCGTTGTTTGCTTAAAAATCGCGGTTTTCCTTCCTTACTTGAAGTCCCGGCGTTGTGATTGGTTGCGTCGCCCATGTATTTTACACACATTAATGTTGTTTCGATACCGATACCCGATACCACAAAAGTATCGGATCTCGGTATCGGAATTCCGATACAGCAAATATCGGCCGATACCCGATACTTGCGGTATCGGAATACTAAACAATGGCATCCGATCCGATTTTTTATCGGATCGGATGCCATGCAGGAGGTCTGTGGGTCCAAACAACAGAGCTCCGGTGCAGAGCGTCTAGGCCTGGGACTTCCGGTAGGCTAGGCGCAGCTCCCGGAAGTCCCAGGCCTCTGCGTCGGATCTGTGTTGTTTGGGCGACATTGCGCTGCTCCCTGCTGCGCCGACCAGAAGTCCCAGGCTGCACTTCTGAGGCCTGAGGAGATTGCTGTCTGGACTCAGGCCCTGTGATTGCTGTCTGGACTCAGGCCCTGTGATTGCTGTCTGGACTCAGGCCCTGTGATAGCTGTCTGGACTCAGGCCCTGTGATAGCTGTCTGGACTCAGGCCCTGTGATAGCTGTCTGGACTCAGGCCCTGTGATAGCTGTCTGGACTCAGGCCCTGTGATAGCTGTCTGGACTCAGGCCCTGTGATAGCTGTCTGGACTCAGGCCCTGTGATAGCTGTCTGGACTCAGGCCCTGTGATAGCTGTCTGGACTCAGGCCCTGTGATAGCTGTCTGGACTCAGGCCCTGTGATAGCTGTCTGGACTCAGGCCCTGTGATAGCTGTCTGGACTCAGGCCCTGTGATTGCTGTCTGGACTCAGGCCCTGTGATTGTTGTCTGGACTCAGGCCCTGTGATTGTTGTCTGGACTCAGGCCCTGTGATAGCTGTCTGGACTCAGGCCCTGTGATAGCTGTCTGGACTCAGGCCCTGTGATTGCTGTCTGGACTCAGGCCCTGTGATAGCTGTCTGGACTCAGGCCCTGTGATAGCTGTCTGGACTCAGGCCCTGTGATTGCTGTCTGGACTCAGGCCCTGTGATTGCTGTCTGGACTCAGGCCCTGTGATAGCTGTCTGGACTCAGGCCCTGTGATAGCTGTCTGGACTCAGGCCCTGTGATAGCTGTCTGGACTCAGGCCCTGTGATTGCTGTCTGGACTCAGGCCCTGTGATTGCTGTCTGGACTCAGGCCCTGTGATTGCTGTCTGGACTCAGGCCCTGTGATTGCTGTCTGGACTCAGGCCCTGTGATAGCTGTCTGGACTCAGGCCCTGTGATTGCTGTCTGGACTCAGGCCCTGTGATTGCTGTCTGGACTCAGGCCCTGTGATAGCTGTCTGGACTCAGGCCCTGTGATTGCTGTCTGGACTCAGGCCCTGTGATAGCTGTCTGGACTCAGGCCCTGTGACTACTACAGCAACCATCATCCAGTGAACTGTGGGGTGTCATTGGCCATTACTGAGATAAGTGAGAGGGAGGCATCAGTGATGGCGAACCTGTGGCAGTCCAGCTGTTGCAAAACTACAATTCCCATCATGGCTGGCCATTCAAAGCAAAGGCTTTGGCTGTAAAGACATGATGGGAATTGTAGTTTTGCAACAGCTGGAGTGCCACAGGTTCGCCATCACTGGAAGAATTCCCCCTCCCCCTCACTTATCTTAGTTCACGGCACCCCACACAAGTTAAATAATAGCAAGACCAACAAAAGAAACCAACTGACAGATGAACAAAGAAGTCACTAAGCAGGTAAGTTAATTCTAATTATACATATTTGTTATTTAAACTATACATGTCGCAAAATTGTTTTTTTATCAAGGTGACACACCACCCAAGTTATGCTCGTTTTTTTGGCGAATTTTGACACACCGAGCTCAAAAGGTTGCCCATCACTGATCTATTGTCTGGTCATGCTGCTGCATCACTCCTGATCGTTTCCGGAGGTCTTGGTGGCGGGCAGCCCGTGCAGTAAGCAAAGTGCGGTGGAAGATTCTGGAGGCGGCGGAGAGGTGAGTAATGGGGAGGGGGGTCGGCAGCATACTTATTACCGCATCATGATTGCTTTGCGGTAAGCATTGCTGCCGTATTTAGCGTTTTGGGGTGGCAATAGTAATACCTTACCCCTCTAAGCATCACCTCCAGCAGAACCCGCCGCTGTGCCCCATTGCCTCTACTAGTACTGCTACTGCCCCCCCCCACTGTGACCTCCAGCATGCCCTCATCGCCTCCAGTTGTTCACATTAATTGAAGTAGGTGGAGTGTGGGATGGGTGTGGCCAGGGGTGGGGTTATGAGGGTGGGCGGGGCTTGGTTGTCCCTCTTTCCGTTCCTGTAAAGTTGGGAGGTATGTCATGGAATCATTTTTACTGGAATAAACTTTTTGCAAAATTCAACAAGCTGGAAGCCTTTCCTTTCCTCACTAGTTGCTGCAGTGGTCCCATGAGTTCTATGTTTCTGGACGCCTGAGTCTGGGTTAGCTGGTTATTTTCTCTTCTACATTGTGAATTGTTTGACAGCAGGTAAAGTAAGAGTTAATGGTTGGGACTAGCCCAGAGTGGAAGGGGGCAAAGCTGAAGGGACAGAGGTAGTTTCCTGTCAGAAAGACAGAACGGTCCCAGTGCGCTTAACCCCTTACTGACCTCGGACGGGATAGTACGTCCGAGGTCAGCTCCCCTGCCTTGATGCAGGGCTCCGCGGTGAGCCCGCATCAAAGCCGGGACATGTCAGCTGTTTTGAACAGCTGACATGTGCCCGCAATAGCGGCGGGTGAAATCGCGATTCACCCGCCGCTATTAACTAGTTAAATGCCGCTGTCAAACGCAGACAGCGGCATTTAACTACCGCATCCGGCCAGGCGGTCGGATATGAGCGCATCGCCGACCCCTGTCACATGATCGGGGGTCGGCGATGCTTCAGTATTGTAACCATAGAGGTCCTTGAGACCTCTATGGTTACTGATTCCCGGCAGCTGTGAGCGCCACCCTGTGGTCGGCGCTCACAGCACACCTGATTTTCTGCTACATAGCAACGAACAGCAGATCGCTGCTATATAGCAGAGGTGATCGTGCTGTGCCTGCTTCTAGCCTCCCATGGAGGCTATTGAAGCATGGCAAAAGTTAAAAAAAAAGTTAAAAAAAATGTGAAAAAATTAAAAAAATATAAAAGTTTAAATCACCCCCCTTTCACCCCAATCAAAATAAATCAATAAAAAAAAATTAAACCTACACATATTTGGTATCGCCGCGTTCAGAATCGCCCGATCTATCAATAAAAAAAAGCATTACCTGATCGCTAAACGGCGTAACGAGAAAAAAAATTGAAATGCCAGAATTACGTTTTTTTGGTCGCCGCGACATTGCATTAAAATGCAATAACGGGCGATCAAAAGAACGTATCTGCACTGAATTGGAATCATTAAAAACGCCAGCTCGGCACGCAAAAAATAAGCCCTCAACTGACCCCATATCATGAAAAATGGAGACGCTACGAGTATCGGAAAATGGCGCAATTTTTTTTTTTTTTTTTAGCAAAGTTTGGAATTTTTTTTCACCACTTAGGTAAAAAATAACCTAGTCATGTTAGGTGTCTATGAACTCGTAGTGACCTGCAGAATCATAGTGGCAGGTCAGTTTTAGCATTTAGTGAAGCTAGCAAAAAAGCCAAGCAAAAAACAAGTGTGGGATTGCACTTTTTTTGCAATTTCACCGCACTTGGAATTTTTTTCCCGTTTTCTAGTACATGACATGGTAAAACCAATGATGTCGTTCAAAAGTACAACTCGTCCCGCAAAAAATATGCCCTCACATGGCCAAATTGACGGAAAAATAAAAAAGTTATGGCTCTGGGAAGGAGGGGAGTGAAAAACGAACACGGAAAAACGAAAAATCCCAAGGTCATGAAGGGGTTAAAGAAAAGACCTAAGATCTAGTGTGAGCATTGCCACATGATATGGGTGTTCTTAAAGGGAGAGTAGCCAGGGGCAAAGGATAGTGAGATCCTAGCGGAGGGAGGGAGAAAGAACGGAGTGATCAAGAGGAGACGCCGCCTAACAGTACGGCCACAGAAGTAATAGGTCTAAATGGGACAGAGTACGTGAGATGAAGAGTGTCCTGGATGGGATTCCACAGCGTTTTACACCTGTTCCATAATTGGAATCCGCAGGTGTGAAAACGCAGGTGAAATCCACACAAAAAACGCAGTAAATCCGCAGGTAAAATGCAGGGCTCTTTAACTGCGGATTTTTCAGATTCTGCGGGGAAAAATCCGCACACCAATCCACAACGTGTGCACATACCATAACAGTGCTGCAGCCAATCACTCAGCTTTGTGGCTTTCGGCCAGACCTGGAGAGGGTAAGTTAAAGCGCCGTTTGTTTGTTTTAAAGCCAATCAAGTCTGTTAAATGGTTTTCTAGTTTCAATGTTCTCCTGCCCATAGACTTGCGCTAGATAAAAGCAATAAAAACAGTATTAGGGCTCGTACCCGTCAGCATGAAAAAAATGGTATAATGTCGGTCCAGAAAAGTCTGACGAGTGTCATGCGATTTTCATGCAAGTACAATCCGATTTTAACACCTAGCACCCAATTTATATACGAATGTGATCCGATTGCAATGCGATTTTAACATTAGCTTTTACATAGAGTAATTCTCTGTCATTTTATCATAGCTCTCCAAGGAAATATTCTTCAAGATATATGTAGAGATAGATAGATACAAAAAGATATATATAAATATGTGAGTGTGATATATTATCAGTGCTTTGTGTGTGTAGTTTACTGTACATGTTTTTTTAATTTAGTACATAATTTACTTTCAGAAAAAAACATGGGATCCCCCATGTTCCTTGAAAAGCTGGCAATTCATCTGCAGCGTACAGTAAAATCATATTGTGACCCGACACAATAGAATACATAGAAAAGATATATGCATATAGATAGATATAAAGATGTCAGTGGCATATATAATTAGTACAGTGCTCGTGTAGTTTACTGTACATGCATTTTGCATTTTATTTCTTACAAAATTATTTTCTGAAAAAAATGGCGTGGGATTGCCCAAAATTTTATTAACCAGCAAAGGGAAAGCCGACGGCTGGGGGTCGAATTTTATAGCCTAGGAAGGGGGTAATACCCATGTAGCTTCCCAGGATATTAATATCAGCTCTCTGCTGTATACTTATCCTTTACTGGTTATTAAAATGGGGGACCCCTTCAAAAAAATGATGAAGGGTCACCCTATAATTAATAACCAGCAAAGACTAGTCGGACAGCTGCGGGCTGATATTAATAGGCTAGGAAGGGGCCGTGGATATTGGCCCCTCCCAGACTAAAAACATCAGCTCTCAGCCATCCCAGAAATGGCGAACTAAATCTGGCACTTAGCCTTGCTCTTCCCACTTGCCCTGCCCAGAATAAATTTCTTTAATTGAAAAAATGACTCCTGTGAGATAGCGCTTACTGAATGTATTGGGGACACTCCCTTGGCAACGGGATAAACGTAGACAGGCATGGATTTTCACATCAAAACAGTCTATATGGTTTTTTTACACATCATAAACCACTTGAGGCCATGTTATATATCACAGGCTTAACACATACTCCACAGCATTTCATAGTGAATGGCTTTATCTCGCAGACACTAAACATGCTGGACCTTACTTAATCCAGTTGCCATTTGTGACAGCATGCCGCACAGTTCATTAGTTCATGGATCACAATAAGCACCAACAGTCTGTGGAAATACCTTATGGGAGCTCCTGCTCCACCCGCTGACTCCTTATCAGTTCTCTCTCTCCCAGGGAAGCTGCCAAACTTGGATCACCGTCCACCTGACAGTCCAGATCCTCAGATGGGTTGTAGCTTCCCCAATGCAGTGCCGTTGAAGACTTTGCATACATGGCCACTCCATGCGCTATTCAGGAAGTCCTACTCCCAGGATCTTCCAACACAGGATGTGCTATTCAGGAAGTCCTACTCCCAGGAACTTCCAACACAGGCCTTCAGATTCAAGGCCTCAACATTTGCTCTTCAGGGATCTGATCCTACTCCCAGAATCTCCCAACACATAGACCTTCCAGGATCTTACACACAGACCATTTGGGTCCATACACTCTCTACTACAGAGACCATGTGACCACACCATGGTCACATTATGTACCTGTAACCACTCTCATAGGTGGGAGGTGTGTGTGGTTAGCCATTTACAATCCTGCCGGTCACTGTTTCACCATCATAATCATAGATACGGCTACATGCGCATTCCGAGGAGAACCTACAGCACCCCCTAGCTGTAACTGGGGTCACTGCATCACACTCCTTTAATGAATCTAAATGAAACCATTCTTACAACTTTGCCCAGTCCACAGAAGTCAATGTCTCCTCTAACAGAATTAAAATAATAAACAATATTCCTCACCTGATCGGCAAGAACATAATAGTCCCGTGACGCGTCTAGCTCTGCTATTTCTAGAGGCTGCATTGTTGCAACTATACCACCTGCCACCCAGCAAAGACACTGAGCTGTACGTGCTTGCTCAGTTCAGTGCCCCAAAGTGAACTCCTTTCACCTCACTGACGTCACCACGAGCGTGATAAAGTTTACACTCTCCCGGTGCCGACAGAAAGGTCCTACGAGTTCACAGCCAATAAACTCAGTTCAACTCACTGACATCAGCGCGAGCACAGTGGGAAAGTTTATATTGGCATATATAATGCACAGCTCATAGTCATCCATGTAGTAGAATGCACAGCCCATAGTCATACATGTAGTATAATACACAGTCAATAGTCATCCATGCAGTATAATGGCTATAGGCTGTGCATTGTCCTACATGGAGGACTAAGGGCTGTGCATTATACTACATGTAAGACTATGGGCTGTGCATTATACTACATGGAGGACTATGTGCTGTGCATTATACTACATGGAAGAATATGTGCTGTGCATTATACTACATGGAGGACTATGTGCTGTGCATTATACTACATGGAAGAATATGGGCTGTGCATTATACTACATGGAAGACTGGGCTATGCATTATACTACATGGAAGACTGGGTTGTGCATTATACTACATGGAGTACTATGTACTGTGCATTATACTACATGGAGAGCTATGTGCTGTGCATTATACTTCATGGAAGAATATGGGCTGTGCATTATACTACATGGAAGACTATGGGCTGTACATTATACTACATGGAGGACTATTTGCTGTGCATTATACTACATAGAAGACTATGGGCAGTGCATTATACTACATGGAAGACTATGGGCTGTGCATTATACTACATGGAAGAATATGGCTGTGCATTATAATACATGGAAGACTATGGGCTGTACATTATACTACATGGAGGACTATGTGCTGTGCATTATACTACATGGAAGAATATGGGCTGTGCATTGTACTACATGGAAGACTATGGGCTGTGCATTATACTACATGGAGTACTATGTGCTGTGCATTATACTACATGGAAGACTATGGGCTGTGCATTATACTACATGGAAGACTATGGGCTGTGCCTTATACTACATGGAAGATTATGTGCTGTGCATTATACTACATGGAAGAATATGGGCTGTGCATTATATTACATGTAAGACTATGGGCTGTGCATTATACTACATGGAGGACTATGTGCTCTGCATTATACTACATGGAGTACTATGTGCTGTGCATTATACTACATGGAAGACTATGGGCTGTGCATTATACTACATGGAAGACTATGGGCTGTGCCTTATACTACATGGAAGATTATGTGCTGTGCATTATACTACATGGAAGAATATGGGCTGTGAATTATATTACATGTAAGACTATGGGCTGTGCATTATACTACATGGAGGACTATGTGCTCTGCATTATACTACCTGGAGTACTATGTGCTGTGCACTATACTACATGGAAGACTATGTACTGTGAATTATACTACTTGGAAGACTGGGCTGTGCATTATACTACATGGAGGACTATGTGCTGTGCATTATACTACATGGAAGAATATGGGCTGTGCATTATACTTCATGGAAGACTATGGGCTGTGCATTATACTACATGGAGTACTATGTGCTGTGCATTATACTACATGGAGGACTATGTGCTGTGCATTATACTACATGGAAGAATGTGGGCTGTGCATTATACTACATGGAAGACTATGGGCTGTGCATTATACTACATGGAAGACTATGGGCTGTGCATTATACTACATGGAAGACTATGGGCTGTGAATTATACTACATGGAGTACTATGTGCTGTGCATTATACTACATGGAGGACTGTGTGCTGTGCATTATACTACATGTAAGACTATGGGCTGTGCATTATACTACATAGAAGACTATGGGTTGTGTATTATACTACATGGAGGACTATATACGGAGCATTATACCATATGGATTACTACTAATGTGTTTTTATATTACAGAAAAGCTTTGATTCTGCACTTAATAAAGTAACTGCAGTTTTCTACATGCATTTTTTTAGGCTCCATGTCAGAGATATGATATTTGTCAGGACTTTCTTATACCCACAAATCCCTAGTACCACAGGCCGGGAAGGTCACGTGTACCACCTGCTGTGATCTTTGGAGCATACAGCTGTCTGCTGCCTCCTATCATCCGGATAATTACACGATTGGCGGACGATCAACAGAGAAGGCCGCAGCCTGTTCGCACCACTAGGCCGGCTATCAGAAAATTAACTGTGGACATTTGGCATATACAACTCCGGATTCCAACACATGGAATATGTGTACACACCCCGATACGGTTTTAGCTAACTCTCAGATACCCCCAGACTGCTCGCCGCCACCACCAATCTGTTTTGGTCGATTAGACACCATTAAACGGTAGCTATCACTTTGAGGCGTAGTTTACAGAACAGAAGGAACAGAACTATTACATTTTATATTTACTCCAAAGGGAGGCAGTGTTTGTGAAAAATATACAGAAGGTTTTACAAGGGGGACAAAACAATACAGCATAAACAGCTGCATAAAATAAAAAGTATTAACAGGAGAATTTACTACACAGATCGCAGAGACGATTCAGTTTAGCTGAAGGAGAGCATTTCGATTTGTCTTTCAATAACGGGGTCCCTACATACACGACATGTAACTCTCTGTACAAACACTGATGATTGGGATTTTTTTTATCAGACCTTGAGTCCCACCCACACACCCCTCTATGATGACCTCACAAGGTCCCGGTTGTGGGCTAGACTCAGCCCGTCATAATTTTAGGAAATCCCAATTTGTGTAATAACTCCTCACAGAGCGATCACAGAAGGTCGAGACAGATGTAATCTTTTCTATTGGGATTTTAGCTACGCTTAGAAATCAAACATGGCCTAGCTGCTGGTGGTTATATGGCCCCTATGGATTTGGGGCTTTTTGGTGGGGGTTATAATTATGAGAAAATATGTGCATTTTTGGCCTAGTTATTCCAGTGCCAACAATGTGTGTCTCATTAATATTGTATACATATTAGTCCCAAATCAATACATATGAACACATTCAGGATACCGTATTCACACAAAGGCCTACCCATAAAATTAGACAGGCCACAAGAATGTATAGTTCAAAATATAAAATTTTATTAATACAAAAATGGTTAAAACCCAATATGGTATACAACCAACAGAGTAAAAAATGCCTCCGATCATAAATAACAGAACTCAAACAAGCCTCCACATAGTGCCTATACAAATGACACACAAAATGGTGACTATCCTTATGGCAGTGGAATTAATGTAGGAGTTATTTACTGTAAGCGTAGCGCTGTTTCATATGAAAATGCCACATGTGTCAGCCTATAGTCTAACTGGGCTAAGGCGAACTGAACAATCATATCAGATGGTATTACCAAAGCATGAAAATAAAGGCTACCATAGTACACCTAATAAATTATAAATGCTGAAAAAAATCTCCAAACATAATTACCACTGTGGGGGCTAGATGAGGTCTGCTGGATCCCCAACGCGCGTTTCGAAAGGAATTCTTCTTCCGGGGGTGTGAAATTTCACACCCCCGGAAGAAGAATTCCTTTCGAAACGCGCGTTGGGGATCCAGCAGACCTCATCTAGCCCCCACAGTGGTAATTATGTTTGGAGATTTTTTTCAGCATTTATAATTTATTAGGTGTACTATGGTAGCCTTTATTTTCATGCTTTGGTAATACCATCTGATATGATTGTTCAGTTCGCCTTAGCCCAGTTAGACTATAGGCTGACACATGTGGCATTTTCATATGAAACAGCGCTACGCTTACAGTAAATAACTCCTACATTAATTCCACTGCCATAAGGATAGTCACCATTTTGTGTGTCATTTGTATAGGCACTATGTGGAGGCTTGTTTGAGTTCTGTTATTTATCATCGGAGGCATTTTTTACTCTGTTGGTTGTATACCATATTGGGTTTTAACCATTTTTGTATTAATAAAATTGTTATATTTTGAACTATACATTCTTGTGGCCTGTCTAATTTTATGGGTAGGCCTTTGTGTGAATATCATTAATATTGGATGTATAGAAAATCCAGTATTCCACATTTTCTCACGAAGCTATACTGTCTGCTCTCACCGTGGCTATTTGTAAACGGTGTCAGATGTCCTTTGATCCATTTCAGACCCTAAGGCTATGTGCACACGTTCAGGAGTTTTCACATTTTTTTCTCGCGTTTTTTCGCTATAAAAACGCGATAAAACCACGAAAAAAAGCATACATTTAGCATCCTATTTATTAGAATGCATTCCGCATTTTTTGTGCACATGCTGCGGTTTTTTCCGCGGTTGAATCGCATTCCAGAAAAAAACGCAGCATGTTCATTCCTTCTGCGGAATTGCAGGGATTCCGCACACATAGCAATGCATTGATCCGCTTACTTCCCGCATGGGGCTATGCCCACCATGCGGGAAGTAAGCGGATCATGTGCGGTTGGTACCCAGGGTGGAGGAGAGGAGACTTTCCTCCAGGCCCTGGGATCCATATAATTGTTAAAAAAAAAAGAATTTAAATAAAAAATCATGATATCCTCACCTTCCGGCACCCCCGGCACTCTTCCCGCTCCTCGCGCTGCTCGTGTTCCCAATCATGCCTAGCGACAATGACCCCAGATGACGTAGCGGTCTCGCGAGACCACTACGTCATCACAGGTCATTCTCGCAATGCATTACTGGGAACGCGAGGAGCGGGAAGACTGCCGAGAACGCCAGAAGGTGAGAATATCACGATTTTTTTTTAATTTTATTATTTTTAACATTAGATCTTTTACTATTGATGTTGCATAGGCAGCATCAATAGTAGAAAGTTGATCACACTTGTCCAACACTATGTTTGACAAGTGTGACCAACCTGTCAATCAGTTTTCCAAGCGATGCTACAGATCGCTTGGAAACGATAGCTTTCTGCAAGCTAATTACGCTTGCAAAATGCTAGTGTTTAGCGGGGAAATGCATGCCAATTCCGCATTCGTTTTTCTCGCGGCAGGGAGTTCCGGAATTACCGCAGAAATGTCCGCGGCAATTCCGGACGTGTGCACATACCCTAATAATACTTTTTCCTGCCTCTCTCTGGGGACAATAAACATCCTCTGCAGTCACCTGGACATAAAGAGAATCCTTGCATTTTAATTAATTTGCTTCACATAGCTGTGTCACTGCCATTTTAAATAAAGACAGGTTTGCTAGCTCCCAGCTCCTCAGGACAAATGGTTGATGAAATAAAAAAAGGAGGGGAGATATGAGGGACCTCAGGGATTTTTAATATTTTCTATGACACTCCACATAAAAGAGAGGAAAAAAGGACCAAAACCGCACAGTTCAGCAATGTTTTTATATGAACAGTGGGCGCAGTTCTCATGAAATCATGTCCACTTTGCTTGGACATTTAACCCCTTTCCCACCTGAGATGCATCCATACGTCCCTGTGATCTGGGTCTCATTCACCTCTGCTGTATGGATACGTCTCAGCAATCGTTGCCAGGTGTCGGCTGATTCTGACAGCTGACACCCGGCATTCAGTGCCAAGAATGGTCCCGCACCGCTCCCAGCACTTTAACCCCTTAAATACTTTGATTCAACTTGATCACAGCATTTCAGTATGCAGGCAGAGTGAACACAGCCCCTCTGCCTTTGGATTGGAGATCCTGCAACGTCATTGCGGGGTCCCGATCGCTGCCATGGTGACCTGATGTCATGATGACATCTGGGTCACCAGCGCTAGTAAAGTTGCTAGATCATGCTCCGAGCATGATCAGCAACTTTGTCAGCGCAGCGCTGACAGTTTGCATAGCACTGGGATGCTCCTGTATTTCTATGCTATACAAGCGATCAGCCTGCAAGAAATTATAGTCCCATAATGGGACAAAGTAAAAAAGTTAAAGAAAGTAAAAAAAAAAAAGATTTATAAAAATTCTAAAAATATAAAAAAAGTTGAAAAATAATTAAAAAAATTAAATATATATTTTACCCAAAATAAATATTTTAATGAAAAAAAAATTAAAAATAAAAGTGCACATATTTGGTATGGCCACGTCCGAAACGACCCGAACTATGAAACTGTCCAACTAGTTAACCCCTTTAGTGAACACCATAAACAAAAAATAAAATAACAAAGCAAAAAACAATGATTTATCATCATATCGCCGAATAAAAAGTGTAATAAAACGCAATAAAAAGAGACAAATATAAATAAACACGGTACCACTGAAAACATCTTGTTCCGCAAAAAAAACAAAAATCATACAGCTCTATCAGCAGGAAAATAAAAAAGTTATAGCTCTCAGAATAAAAGATGCAAAAATAATATTTTTTTCTATAAAAGTTTTTATTGTGTAAAAGCGTCAACACATAAAAAAAATATAAATTGGGTACCTCTGTAATTGTACTGACCAGTAGAATAAAGCTGCCTTAGGCCAGTCTCACACGTCCAGATAATTCCGGTACCGGAAAAATCGGTACCAGAGTTATCCGTGTCCGTGTGCTCACGTGGCACATCAGTGTGGCACAGGTGCGGCAGCCGTGTGCCGACTAGGTACCACACGTACCGTGCAGGAGACAGCACTAGAGATAAGCGCTGTCCCCTGCATCTGGTGCTGAAGCTGGAATTCATTCCTTCTCCCCAGCAGCGTTCGCTGGAGAGAAGGAATGAAAAATCATTGTTTTTTTTTTTGTGTTTAAAATAAAGATCCTTGTCACCACCCCCCTCCCACCCCCTGTGCGCCTGCCCGCTGGAAATAAAATACTCACCCGGCTCCCTCGATACTTCCTCTCAGCACCGCAGCTTGTCCTGTATGAGCGGTCACGTGGTGCCGCTCATTACAGTGATGAATATGCAGCTCCACCTCCCATAGGGGTGGAGCCGCATATTCATCACTGTAATGAGCGGTTCCACGTGACCGCTCATACAGGAAGAAGCTGCGGCGCTGAGAGGAAGCATCGAGGGAGCCGGGTGAGTATTTTATTTCCAGCGGGCGGGCGCACAGGGGGTGGGAGGGGGGTGGTGACAAGGATCTTTATTTTAAACACAAAAAAGAAACAATGATTTTTCATTCCTTCTCTCCAGCGAACGCTGCTGGAGAGAAGAAATGAATGGCGGCTTCAGCACCACAAGCTGGGGGGACAGCGCTTACTGTAGCGCTGTGTCCTGCACGGCACACGGACAGCATCCATGTGCGGTACGTGTTTTACACGGACCCATTGACTTTAATGGGTCCGTGTGATACGTGCGCTCCCACGAACACTGACATGTCTCCGTGTTTTTCAAACGGACACACGGTCCGTGAAAATACGCTGACATGTGCAGAGACACATTGATTTTAATGTGTCTACGTGAGTAAGTGTCTCCGGTACGTGAGAAAACTGTCACCACACGTACCAGAGCCACTGACGTGTGAAACCGGCCTTATCAATATTACCACACATGGAATGACATAACCCGCCCTGTTATGATCTGGTGGCCTAGGAGCAGCATGAGACGTACTCTGGAGAAGGTGGTACCTGTACTGACCGCAGACCCTGAACCTAACACCGCAACTAGAAGTAGCCGTGGAATGTACCTAGCACTCCCTAGACATCTCGACACAGCCGGAGGACTAATTACCCCTAGAGATAGAAAAGGGAAAACTATCTTGCCTCAGAGAAAATCCCCAAAGGATAGACAGCCCCCCACAAATATTGACTGTGAGAGGAGAGGGAAATAAAATACGCAGACTGAAATCAGAATTTAGCAAAGGAGGCTAAATAGAAAGGATAGGACAGAGTACTATGCGGTCAGTATTAAAACACTAAAAATTATCCACCACAGAAAATACAAAATCTCCACATCTAACTAAAGACATGGAGGGTATATCTGCATCTCCAGAGATACCAGCTTGGCTGAATAATCCTTATACAGACCAAGCTGGACAAGACAAAACATGGAAAATAACTTGAACGATCAGGCCCACAGCATGTGGACTGCAAAAAACAAAGCCAGAACTTATCTTTGTTGAAATGAACAGCAAGCAAGAGAGACCAGGCAGGGAAGTGACTCCTCCAGGAAACAATGGACAACTGGCACTAACTAGAGGGTCAAGCAAGACTAAATAGCCCAGTCAGAATTGCAATAAGTGGACACACCTGATGAATGCTGCGATCCAAAGACAGCAGCACTACCACTTATAACCACTGGAGGGAGCCCAAGAGCAGAATTCACAACAGTACCCCCCCTTGAGGAGGGGTCACCGAACCCTCACCAGAGCCCCCAGGCTGATCAGGACGAGCCAAATGAAAGGCACGAACCAAATCGTCAGCATGAACATCGGACGCAACAACCCAAGAATTATCCTCCTGGCCATAACCCTTCCATTTGACAAGATACTGAAGCCTCCACCCCGAAAAACGAGAATCCAAAATCTTCTCAACCACATACTCCAACTCCCCATCAACCAACACCGGGGCAGGAGGATCAACAGAGGGAACAACAGGCACCACATATTTCCGCAACAAAGATCTATGAAAAACATTATGGATGGAAAAAGAGGTTGGAAGGGCCAAACGAAAAGACACCGGATTGACAATCTCAGAAATCCTATAAGGACCAATAAACCGAGGCTTAAACTTAGGGGAAAAACCTTCATAGGAACATGACGGGAAGACAACCAAACCAAATCCCCAACCCGAAGCCGGGAACCAACACACCGACGACGGTTAGCAAAACGCTGAGCCTCTTCCTGAGTTAACACCAAATTGTCCACAACATAAGCCCAAATCTGCTGCAACCTGTCAACCACAGAGTCCACCCCAGGACAATCAGAAGGCTCCACCTGCCCTGAAGAAAAACGAGGATGAAAACCAGAATTACAAAAGAAGGGTGAAACCAAGGTAGCAGAACTAGCCCGATTATTAAGGGCAAACTCGGACAATGGCAAGAATGCCACCCAATCGTCCTGATCAGCAGACACAAAGCATCTCAAATAAATTTCCAAAGTCTGATTAGTTCGCTCGGTTTGGCCATTTGAGGATGAAACGCGGAGGAAAAAGACAAATCAATGCCCAGCTTAGCACAAAAGGCTCGCCAAAACCTAGAATCAAACTGAGAACCTCTGTCGGACACAATATTCTCCGGAATGCCATGCAAACGAACCACATGCTGAAAAAACAACGGAACCAAATCAGAAGAGGAAGGCAACGTAGGCAAAGGTACCAAATGAACCATCTTAGAAAACCGGTCACAAACCACCCAGATAACCGACATCCTCTGGGAAACTGGAAGATCTGAAATAAAATCCATAGAAATATGCGTCCAAGGCCTCTCAGGGACCGGCAAAGGCAAAAGCAACCCACTAGCGCAGGAACAGCAAGGCTTGGCCCGCGCACAAGTCCCACAGGACTGCACAAAAGAATGCACATCCCGTGACAAAGAAGGCCACCAAAAGGACCTACCAACCAAATCTCTGGTACCAAAAATCCCAGGATGGCCAGCCAACACAGAACAATGAACCTCAGAAATCACTTTACTAGTCCATCTGTCAGGAAAAAACAGCTTCCCCACTGGACAGCGATCAGGTTTATCAGCCTGAAACTCCTGAAGAGCCCATCGTAAATCAGGGGAGATGGCAGAAAGAATCACCCCTTCCTTCAGAATGCCGACCGGCTCAAGGACCCCAGGAGAATCAGGCGAAAAGCTCCTAGAGAGTGCATCCGCCTTAACATTCTTAGAACCCAGAAGGTACGAGACCACAAAATCAAAACGGGAGAAAAACAGGGACCATCGGGCCTGTCTAGGATTCAGCCGTCTGGCAGACTCGAGGTAAATCAGATTCTTATGATCAGTCAAGACCACAACACGGTGCTTGGCCCCCTCGAGCCAATGACGCCACTCCTCAAATGCCCACTTCATAGCCAACAACTCACGATTGCCGACATCATAATTGCGTTCCGCAGGCGAAAACTTTCGAGAAAAGAAGGCACACGGTTTTAACAAGGAACCATCAGAATTCCTCTGAGACAAAACGGCCCCTGCCCCAATCTCAGAAGCGTCAACCTCAACCTGAAATGGAAGAGAAACATCCGGCTGACGCAACACAGGGGCAGAAGTAATTCGGCGTTTAAGCTCCTGAAAGGCAGAAACAGCCACAGAGGACCAATTCGCCACATCAGCGCCCTTCTTCGTCAAATTGGTCAGGGGTTTAACCACACTGGAGAAGTTGGCAATGAAACGGCGATAAAAATTAGCAAAGCCCAAAAATTTTTGAAGGCTCTTCACAGAAGTGGGCTGGATCCAATCATGAATGGCCTGAACCTTAACCGGATCCATTTCTATAGATGAGGGAGAAAAAATGAAGCCCAAAAAAGAAACCTTCTGTACTCCAAAGAGGCACTTAGACCCCTTCACGAACAAGGCATTATCACGAAGGATCTGAAATACCATCCTGACTTGTTTCACATGAGACTCCCAATCATCTGAAAAAATCAAAATATCATCCAAATATACAATCATGAATTTATCAAGATAATTCCGAAATATATCATGCATGAAGGACTGAAACACAGATGGGGCATTAGAGAGCCCGAATGGCATCACAAGGTATTCAAAATGGCCTTCGGGCGTATTAAATGCAGTTTTCCATTCGTCACCCTGCTTAATACGAACAAGATTATATGCCCCTCGAAGGTCAATCTTAGTAAACCAACTAGCCCCCTTAATCCTAGCAAACAAATCAGAAAGCAAAGGCAAAGGGTATTGGAATTTGACCGTGATCTTATTCAAGAGGCGATAATCAATACAGGGTCTCAAGGAGCCATCCTTCTTGGCAACAAAAAAAAAACCTGCTCCCAATGGTGAAGAAGATGGCCGAATATGCCCCTTCTCCAAAGATTCCTTAACATAGCTCCGCATGGCGGCATGTTCTGGCACAGACAGGTTAAAAAGTCGGCCCTTAGGGAACTTACAACCTGGAATCAAGTCGATAGCACAATCTCAGTCCCTATGCGGTGGAAGGGAACTGGACTTGGGCTCATCAAATACATCCTGGAAATCTGACAAAAACTCAGGAATTTCAGAAGAGGGGGAGGAGGTAATTGACATCAAAGGAACGTCACCATGAACCCCCTGACAACCCCAACTAGTCACAGATAGGGTTGAGCGACTTTCATTTTTTTAAGATCGAGTCGGGTTTTGCGAAACCCGACTTTGTCCAAAGTCGAGTCGAGTGAAGTCGGCCGATTATCGCGAAAAGTCGGGGATCGACCGAAACATGAAACCCAATGCAAATCAATGGGGAAGCATAGTCGGCAGTGAGTGGAGGCCAGGAAAACACCTACAGTGCCCATTTTAATGCCAAAAACATCCATTCTTGTTTCTGAAGCTTGTCAATCTTAATTAACTTTATAATAATAGCTGGGCGTTGGAAATTGGGGGTCATTTGGCAAAAGTTGTGGGGGGTAAGGCTGCTTCAAGGTTTTAGTGGGCCCAGGAAACGTGGACTACGTCACGGCGGTGGAGCAGTGAGAGGTATTTCAACTTTGCAAGTGCTGTGATCCTGAGCAAGCAGGGAGGCCCACTCGTTCGCATTGGCACTGGCACAGGGCCCCTCAAAGTACGGTGGTGTGTTTGCACGGCGGGGTCGCCTCCCACCGACAGTGACACTTTTGCGTACTCTGAGGGGCCCTGTGCCTGTGACGTCGCCAATGAGTATGCCCCCCTACGTGTTGAAGAAACCTGCACTTTCATCTGCACCTTCCTCTTTGTCCCTGTGTAAGGTGGTATAGTATGCGGGAATGGGAACCTGACTTTCAGCAGGGTCAGATTGTGGCTGTGTAGCGTGCAAGGGGAATGTAGTGGCCTGGGTCAAAGTACCACAAGACTAATCTAGCACCGGGTGGGCAATGGGCAGGATGAGGCGGAAACACTGATATAGGCCCAAATAATAAAGTGGGTAAAATGCAGGTCAAAATTGGTAACAGGACTAACCAGGTGGCATTGCTTAGTTCAGTGGAGTAGAAAACCCAGGAGCGGCAGACAGACACCATTAGTAGGGCCGAACCACACAAGTAGGCCCTATGCAGTTTAATATTACAAATGAAGGCCGAAAGCCTGAAGATTAAAGGTCAGGAAAATAACACAGGACAACACCAAGGTGCGGCACACACCGTTACTAGGCCCAACCAAAATAGTAGGCCAACTGCAGTTTAATTATTTAAAATGTAAGCCGAAAGCCTGAACATTGAAGGTCGGGACAACAAAACAGGAGAAAACCCAGTAGCGTCAGACACCGTTTTAAGGGCCCAACCACACATTTTAAAAACAAATACTTAATGAGAGCCAGAAGGTTGAAGCTCAGATTTATACAGTGGAGGACAACATCAGGGAGCGGCAGACACCGTTAGTAGGCCCCAACCACCAATTTTTACCAACAGATACTTAATGAGAGCCAGAAGGTTGAAGCTCAGATTTATACAGTGGAGGACAACACCAGGGAGCGGCAGACACCGTTAGTAGGCCCCAACCACCAATTTTTACCAACAGATACTTAATGAGAGCCAGAAGGTTGAAGCTCAGATTTAGACAGTGGAGGACAACACCAGGGTGCGGCAGACACCGTTAGTAGGCCCCTACCACCAATTTTTACCAACAGATACTTAATTAGAGCCAGAAGGTTGAAGCTCAGACAAGGAAACCTGGAGGAGAACACCAAGGAGGAGGAGAACACCGTTACTAGGCCCCAACCCAAGTAGTATGGCAACTGTAGTGTTACATTTAAAAATACTTAATGAGAGCCAGAAGGTTGAAGCTCAGATTTAGACAGTGGAGGACAACACCAGGGAGCGGCAGACACCGTTAGTAGGCCCCAACCACCAATTTTTACCAACAGATACTTAATGAGAGCCAGAAGGTTGAAGCTCAGACAAGGAAACCTGGAGGAGAACACCAAGGAGGAGGAGAACACCAAGGAGGAGGAGAACACCGTTACTAGGCCCCAACCCAAGTAGTATGGCAACTGTGGTGTTACATTTAAAAATACTTAATGAGAGCCAGAAGGTTGAAGCTCAGTTTTAGACAGTGGAGGACAACACCAGGGAGCGGCAGACACCGTTAGTAGGCCCCAACCACCAATTTTTACCAACAGATACTTAATGAGAGCCAGAAGGTTGAAGCTCAGATTTAGACGGTGGAGGACAACACCAGGGAGCGGCAGACACCGTTAGTAGGCCCCAACCACCAATTTTTACCAACAGATACTTAATGAGAGCCAGAAGGTTGAAGCTCAGACAAGGAAACCTGGAGGAGAACACCAAGGAGGAGGAGAGCACCAAGGAGGAGGAGAACACCATTAATAGGCCCCAACCCAAGTAGTATGGCGACTGTAGTGTTACATTTAAAAATACTTAATGAGAGCCAGAAGGTTGAAGCTCAGATTTAGACAGTGGAGGACAACACCAGAGAGCGGCAGACACCGTTAGTAGGCCCCAACCACCAATTTTTACCAACAGATACTTAATGAGAGCCAGAAGGTTGAAGCTCAGATTTAGACAGTGGAGGACAACACCAGGGAGCGGCAGACACCGTTAGTAGGCCCCAACCACCACTTTTTACCAACAAATACTTAATGAGAGCCAAAAGGTTGAAGCTCAGATTTATACAGTGGAGGACAACACCAGGAAGCGGCAGACACCGTTAGTAGGCCCCAACCACCAATTTTTACCAACAGATACTTAATGAGAGCCAGAAGGTTGAAGCTCAGACAAGGAAACCTGGAGGAGAACACCAAGGAGGAGGAGAACACCATTACTAGGCCCCAACCCAAGTAGTATGGCAACTGTAGTGTTACATTTAAAAATACTTAATGAGAGCCAGAAGGTTGAAGCTCAGATTTATACAGTGGAGGACAACACCAGGGAGCAGCAGACACCGTTAGCAGGCCCCAACCACCAATTTTTACCAACAGATACTTAATGAGAGGCAGAAGGTTGAAGCTCAGATTTATACAGTGGAGGACAACACCAGGGAGCGGCAGACACCGTTAGTAGGCCCCTACCACCAATTTTTACCAACAGATACTTAATGAGAGCCAGAAGGTTGAAGCTCAGATTTATACAGTGGAGGACAACACCAGGGAGCGGCAGACACCATTAGTTGGCCCCAACCACCAATTTTTACCAACAGATACTTAATGAGAGCCAGAAGGTTGAAGCTCAGATTTATACAGTGGAGGACAACACCAGGGAGTGGCAGACACAGTTAGTAGGCCCCAACCACCAATTTTTACCAACAGATACTTAATGAGAGCCAGAAGGTTGAAGCTCAGACAAGGAAACCTGGAGGAGAACACCAAGGAGGAGGAGAACACCGTTACTAGGCCCCAACCCAAGTAGTATGGCAACTGTAGTGTTACATTTAAAAATACTTAATGAGAGCCAGAAGGTTGAAGCTCATATTTAGACAGTGGAGGACAACACCAGGGAGCGTCAGACACCGTTAGTAGGCCCCAACCACCAATTTTTACCAACAGATACTTAATGAGAGCCAGAAGGTTGAAGCTCAGATTTATAGACAGTGGAGGACAACACCAGGGAGCGGCAGACACCGTTAGTAGGCCCCAACCACCAATTTTTACCAACAAATACTTAATGAGAGCCAGAAGATTGAAGCTCAGATTTAGACAGTGGAGGACAACACCAGGGAGCGGCAGACACCGTTAGTTGGCGCCAACCACCAATTTTTACCAACAGATACTTAATGAGAGCCAGAAGGTTGAAGCTCAGACAAGGAAACCTGGAGGAGAACACCAAGGAGGAGGAGAACACCCTGGAGCGGCAGACATCACTAGTAGGCCCCAACCAAACTAGTAGCCCAAATGCAGTTTCCTATTTTTTACAAAAGCCCGAAAACCTGAATTGAGGACAATTTTAATTAGGGACTGCAGACAGACTTAGTAGGCTGTCCCCTGTGGACCATGCATCCACCACATTAACCCGTTGCGCCGTAATGGACATGTAACCTTCCGTGGCCATGCCTACAGGTCCATGCGTCTGTTGTCAGGTGCACCTTTGTACTCACAGATTGCCAGAGTGCATGGACAATGCGGTCTTTTACATGCTGGTGGAGGGTTGGGATGGCTTTTCTTGCAAAAGAAGTGTCGACTGGTTAGCTTGTAGCGTGGTACAGCGTAGTCCATCATGGCTTTATTAATATTAAATAAAATATATATATAGGCTCTATGAACTTTTAAATAGGTTCCAGGGGTACACGGGCAGCATTGGTGTGGTCAGTGAAGGACTATTGGAAGGAGGGACCGCAGACAGACTTAGTACGCCTACAATTAAAAAAGTGGCTATATGCACTTTAAAATAGGTTCCAGGGGTACACGGGCAGCATTGGTGTGGTCAGCGGAGGAGGATTTCAAGGAGGGACCACAGACAGGCTTACTGGGCCTAAAATAAATAAAAATAGGCTCTATGCAGTTTTAAATAGGTTACATGGGTACACAGGCAGCATTGTTGTGGTCAGTGGAGGACGATTGCAAGGAGGGACCGCAGACATTCTTACTAGGCCTAAAATAAATAAAAATAGGCTCAAGGCACTTAGAGTTATCTCGCAGGGGTACACAGGCAGCATTGTTGTGGTCAGCGGAGGAGGATTGCAAGGAGGGACCGCAGACAGGCTTACTAGGCCTAAAATAAATAAAAATAGGCTCAAGGCACTTAGAGTTATCTCGCAGGGGTACACAGGCAGCATTGTTGTGGTCAGCAGAGGAGGATTGCAAGGAGGGACCGCAGACAGGCTTACTGGGCCTAAAATAAATAAAAATAGGCTCTATGCAGTTTTAAATAGGTTACATGGGTACACAGGCAGCATTGTTGTGGTCAGTGGAGGACGATTGCAAGGAGGGACCGCAGACAGGCTTACTAGGCCTAAAATAAATAAAAATAGGCTCAATGCACTTAGAGTTATCTCGCAGGGGTACACAGGCAGCATTGTTGTGGTCAGCGGAGGAGGATTGCAAAGAGGGACCGCAGACAGGCTTACTGGGCCTAAAATAAATAAAAATATGCTCTATGCTGGTTTAAATAGGTTACAAGGGTACACAGGCAGCATTGTTGTGGTCAGTGGAGGACGATTGCAAGGAGTATCTGACACAGTTAGTACTCCCAAAAAATAAATAGATGTTAATGTCTCGCAAAACAACAAAACAAAAAAACAAAAGTGTGGCATACTTAGGTACAGGGGTGGGCTCATCTGCTGAGTTTCTGACATAGTAATTTGGCAGTAAGTATTTACTGGTGTCAATATAGGACACTGACCCAGACTATTTTAACTAGCATCATAGATGTCAACAAATTGTTATTGTCAGTGCCAGGCATTGAATGATGTCAGCGCATAGACTAAACATTGGTGGAGCTGTGAGAGATAATTTTGCACATGGTAGAGCACAGTTTGAGCTGGGGGGGGGTGAACTCTCTTGTGGCCGGCGGTACCGTCCCAGGGCCCCTCATGTTACAACGGTGTGTCTGACGTTGGGTGCGCGCCACCACCACCAGAGACACTTTATTGTACTATGAGGGACCCAGTGGCAGTGCCGTCGACCAAAAGCGGGCACACCCACCTCTTCAGACAAACGGCACTCTAACGGGTGCTTGCGCCAAGTGGCGAGACCACGGCCCCGTGGGGGGAGTTTTCCCATTGAGGGAGGTGTAAATATGTCGTATGCTGGACAAACAGCTGCTGCAAATTAAGAGATTGGAACACTCAGTAAGACCAGTCCACAAGCAAGACCTTTTTATAGGAAAGCTAGGTGTCAGCCGGGAAAGGTGGGGCAAAATAATTTGAAATCCAGGAGTGGTTCATTTTAATGAAGGTTAGATCATCCACATTTTGGGTAGCCAGACGAGTCCTTTTTTCGGTTAATATTGAGCCAGCAGCACTGAATACTCTTTCTGATAGCACACTAGCTGCTGGGCAAGCAAGCTCCTGCAATACATATTCTGCCAATTCAGGCCAGGGGTCTAATTTGGATGCCCAGTAATCAAATGGGAATGACGGTTGAGGGAGAACATCGATAAGGGATGAAAAATAGTTAGTAACCATACTGGACAAATGTTGTCTCCTGTCACTTTGAATAGATGCTGCAGTACCTGTCCTGTCTGCGGTCATTGCGAAATCACTCCACAACCTGGTCAGAAAACCCCTCTGTCCAACGCCACTTCTGATTTGTGCACCTCTAACACCTCTGCCCTGTAGCCCCCTGCAGCTCGTGTGAGAACCATCACCGGCGCTGTGTGCTGGGAATGCCTGAATCAAACGGTCTACAAGAGTTGCTTGTTTGGTTGCTAATATTTGTTCGAGGTTCTCATGTGGCATAATATTTTGCAATTTGCCTTTATAGCGAAGGTCAAGGATGCAGGCCAACCAGTAATCGTCATCGGTCATCATTTTAATAATGCGTGGGTCCCTTTTGAGGATACGTAAGGCATAATCCGCCATGTGGGCCAAAGTTCCAGTTGTCAAATCTGCGGTTGTGCTGGTTTGAGGGGCAGTTACAGGCAAATCTACGTCACTTGTCTCCCTTAAAAAACCAGAACCCGGCCTTGCAACGCCACTAATTTCTGTTGGCCCAAGAGAAGCTTCCTCATTAAAAAAGTACTCATCCCCATCATCCTCCTCATCCTCCTCATCCTCTTCGCCCGCTAACGCGTCCTCTACACGGCCCTGACCAGACAATGGCTGACTGTCATCAAGGCTTTCCTCTTCCTCGGCTGCAGACGCCTGCTCCTTTATGTGCGTCAAACTTTGCATCAGCAGACGCATTAGGGGGATGCTCATGCTTATTATGGCGTTGTCTGCACTAACCAGCCGTGTTCATTCCTCAAAACACTGAAGGACTTGACACAGGTTTTGTAGCTTCGACCACTGCACACCTGACAACTCCATGTCTGCCATCCAACTGCCTGCCCGTGTATCCTCCCACAAATACATAACAGCACGCCTCTGTTCGCAGTCTCTGAAGCATGTGCAGTGTGGAGTTCCACCTTGTTGCAACGTCGATGATTAGGCGATGCTGGGGAAGGTTCAAAGACCGCTGATAGTTCTGCATATGGCTGGAGTGTACGGGTGAACGGCGGATATGCGAGCAAAGTCTGCGCACTTTGAGGAGCAGGTCGGGTAACCCCGGATAACTTTTCAGGAAGCACTGCACCACCAGGTTTAAGGTGTGAGCCAGGCAAGGAATGTGTTTCTGTTGGGAAAGGGCTATGGCAGCCATGAAATTCCTTCCATTATCACTCACTACCTTGCCTGCCTCAAGATGTAGAGTGCCCAGCCATGACTGAGTTTCTTTCTGCAAGAACTCGGACAGAACTTCCGCGGTGTGTCTGTTGTCGCCCAAACACTTCATTGCCAATACAGCCTGCTGACGCTTGCCACTAGCTGTCCCATAATGGCACACCTGGTGTGCAACAGTGGCAGCTGCGGATGGAGTGGATGTGCGACTGCGGTCTGTGGACGAGCTCTCGCTTCTGCAGGAGGACGAGGAAGAGGAGGAGGGGGGGCGAACGCCTACAGCCAACTGTTTCCTAGACCGTGGGCTAGGCAGAACTGTCCCAATATTGCTGTCCCCTGTGGACCCTGCATCCACCACATTCACCCAGTGTGCCGTGATGGACACATAACGTCCCTGGCCATGCCTACTGGTCCATGCATCTGTTGTCAGGTGCACCTTTGTAGTCACAGACTGCCTGAGTGCATGGACGATGCGGTCTTTAACATGCTGTTGGAGGGCTGGGATGGCTTTTCTAGAAAAGAAGTGTCGACTGGGTAGCTTGTAGCATGGTACAGCGTAGTCCATCAGCACTTTGAAAGGTTCGCTTTCAAATAACCGGTAGGGCATCATCTCTAATGAGATTAGTCTAGCAATGTGGGCGTTCAAACCCTGTGTACGCGGATGCGAGGATGAGTACTTCCTTTTCCTAACAAGAGTCTCATGTAGGGTGAGCTGGACTGGAGAGCTGGAGATCGTGGAACTAGCGGTGGTGCCGGTGGACATGGCAGACTGAGAGAGGGTTGGAGATGGTATTCTTGCCGGTGCCCTACATGCAGTGTTTCCTACTATGAACCTGGTGATTCCCTGACTGCTTTGGCCTGGAGACAAAAGCTGCACAGATACTGCAGGTGTTGCGGGAAATGGTGGGCTTACAGTGAGGGAAGGGATGTAGTGTTGCTGACTAGCTTAATTGGCCGAGGGTGCTGCAACCTTTAGGTACGTTTGGTAGTTAGTCCAGGCTTGCAAATGCATGGTGGATAAATGTCTATGCATGCAACTTGTATTTAGACTTTTAAGATTCTGACCTCTGCTTAAGGTAGTTGAACATTTTTGACAGATGACTTTGCGCTGATCACTTGGATGTTGTTTAAAAAAATGCCAGACTGCACTCTTTCTACTATCGGATACCTTTTCAGGCATTGCAGACTGAGCTTCTTTAACCGGATGGCCACGCTGTCCTCCAACTGGTTTTGGTTTTGCCACGCGTTTTTGGCCAGATACGGGCCCGGCAGATGGAACCTGTTGTGATGTTGATGCCTGCTGCGGCTCCTCCTCCTCCTCCACTTCAGAACTACTGCCGCCTGCACCCTGTTCCCCCAATGGCTGCCAATCGGGGTCAACAACTGGGTCATCTATGACCTCCTCTTCTATCTCGTGTGCAACTTCGTCTGTGTCACCGTGTAAGCCGGTGGTATAGCGTTCGTGACGGGGCACCATAGTCTCAGCTGGGATTGATTCTGGCTCAGTACACTGCGAGGGCAATGTTCTGGTCTGAGTCAAAGGAACAGCATAGTAATCTGGCTGTGCATCAGTGCACTCCATGTCCGATTCAACTTCTAATGGGCATGGCCTGTTAACTGTTTCACTGTCTAACCCAGGAACGGTATGTGTAAAGAGCTCCATGGAGTAACCCGTTGTGTCTCCTGACGCATCCTTCTCTCTTGTTCTGGGTGAAGAAGACAAGGAAGCGACTTGTCCCTGACCGTGAACATACACTAACGACGCGCTGCTTTTACATTTAGCACTTTCAGAAGAGGAGGCAAAAGAGCTAGAGGCTGAGTCAGCAAGGAAAGCCAAAACTTGTTCTTGCTGCTCCGGCTTTAAAAGCGGTTTTCCTACTCCCAGAAAAGGGAGCGTTCGAGGCCTTGTGTAGCCAGATGACGAACCTGGCTCAACAACTCGAGACTTAGGTGCTGTACTGCTTTTACCATGACCACCTGATGCTCCACCACCACTACCATCATTACCAGCTGACAATGACCGCCCACGGCCACGACCTCTTCCACCAGACTTCCTCATTGTTTGCAAAACGTAACCAAAGTATTGGTATTTGTTACTGTAAAACAACTTATAAGGTGAACTCTAACTTCTGTAAGATTTATATACACCTTTATAGGTGGCTGACACTGAAAGGAAAACCAGGCCCAATGTTACACACTAGGTTTTCTGTGCCCCAATAATTTGAGACAGATGGCACACACAGGACCAGCACTCAAGCAGAAATGCCAATCTTTATCTCCCACTATTTATTTTTTTTTTTTCAGGGAGAATAAAAAAAAAACAAACAAAATGGCCCAGTATTACACACTAGGTTTTCTGTGGCACACAATGAGAGACAGATGCCACACACAGCACTGGCACAGAGGCAGACTTGCCAATCTTTATCTCCCACTATTTATTTATTTTTTTCAGGGAGAATAAAAAAAAATTAAAAAAAAATGGCCCAGTATTACACACTAGGTTTTCTGTGGCACACAATGAGAGACAGATGCCACACACAGCACTGGCACAGAGGCAGACTTGCCAATCTTTATCTCCCACTATTAATTTTTTTTTTCAGGGAGAATAAAAAAAAAATAAAAAAATGGCCCAGTATTACAAACTAGGTTTTCTGTGGCACACAATGAGAGACAGATGCCACACACAGCACTGGCACAGAGGCAGACTTGCCAATCTTTATCTCCCTGCAGTAATCTCAGAAAAGTATGGCAGGCAGCTATAAAAAGGACTGCTGCACACAAAAGTGTGGACAAACAAACAAGATAGCTGTGCAGAAAGGAAGGAACAACAGGATTTGTGCTTTGAAAAAAGCAGTTGGTTTGCACAGCGGCGTACACACACAGCAACGCAGCTATCAGGGAGCCTTCTAGGGCAGCCCAATGAGCTACAGCGCTGAGGAAAAAAAAATGTAGCTTCCACTGTCCCTGCAAACAAAAGGTGGTGTTGGACAGTGGAAATCGCTACAGCACAAGCGGTTTGGGGGTGAATGTACCCTGCCTAACACTGTATATCCCTTTTTCTGATGAAGTGGCACCTCTCCCTACGCTCAGATCAGCAGCAGTGAGATGGCGGTCGGCGGGAGCGCCCCTTTATAGCCCCTGTGATGCCGCAGAAAGCAAGCCAATCACTGCAATGCCCTTCTCTAAGATGGTGGGTACTGAGATCTATGTCATCACACTGCCCACACTCTGCGTCCACCTTCATTGGCTGAGAAATGGCGCTTTTAGCGTCATTGAAACGCGACTTTGGCGCGAAAGTCGCGTACCGCATGGCCGACCCCACACAGGGATCGGGTCGGGTTTCATGAGACGCCGACTTTGCCAAAAGTCGGGGACTTATGAAAATGACCGATCCGTTTCGCTCAACCCTAGTCACAGACATAGATTTCCAATCTAATACCGGATTATGCACCTGTAACCATGGGAAACCCAGCACAATAGCATCATGCAAATTATGCAACACCAGAAAACGACAATCTTCCTGATGAGCTGGCGCCATGCACATGGTCAGCTGAGTCCAAAACTGAGGTTTATTTTCAGCCAGCGGTGTTGCATCAATGCCCCTCAAAGGAATAGGACTCTGCAAAGGGAACCCACAACGTCTGGCAAATTCTAAGTCCATTAAGTTTAAAGCGGCGCCTGAATCCACAAATGCCATGACAGAAAATGACGATAATGAGCAGATCAGGGTCACAGATAACAGAAATTTAGGTTGTACAGTACTGATGGTAACAGAACTAGCGATTCTCTTAGTACGCTTAGGGCAATCAGAAATAACGAGCAGAATCGCCGCAGTAAAAACACAACCTATTCTGACGTCTGAATCCTTGTCGTTCAGCTCTAGACACAATCCTATCACACTGCATAGGCTCAGGACTCCGCTCGGAAGACAACGCCACAGCGCGCACAACTCTGCGCTCGTGCAAGCGCCGATCAATCTGAATGGCCAGAGACATAGAATCACTCAGACCAGCAGGCGTGGGAAACCCCACCATAACATCTTTAACAGATTCCGAAAGACCCTTTCTGAAAATTGCAGCCAAGGCATCCTCATTCCATTTAGTCAGCACAGACCATTTTCTAAATTTCTGGCAATATAATTCTGCCGCTTCTTGACCCTGAGACAGGGCCAACAAGGTCTTCTCAGCATGATCCACTGAATTAGGTTCATCATACAATAACCCTAGCACTTGAAAAAAGGTGTCTACATTAAGCAAAGCAGGATTTCCAGCTTCCAGGGAGAACGCCCAATCCTGAGGGTCACCGCACAGCAGAGAGATGACTATTTTAACCTGCTGGATGGGATCACCAGAGGAACGGGGTTTCCGAGCTCAAAACAGTTTACAATTATTTTTAAAGCTCAAAAATTTGGACCTGTCCCCAAAAAACAAATCAGGAGTTGGAATTCTAGGCTCTAAAACCGGAGTCTGAATGATATAATCGGAAATACCCTGTACTCTAGCAGCAAGCTGGTCCACACGAGAAGCCAATCCCTGAACATCCACAACAGCGCCAAACTCCTGAACCACCCAGAGGTAAAGAGGAAAGAAAAGGCACAACAGACTACAGAAAAAAAAATGGCTCAGCACTTTCCTTTCCTTCTTCTGAGATGCAATTAACTCATTGTTGGCCAGTTGTACTGATATGATCTGGTGGCCTAGGAGCAGCATGAGACGTACTCTGGAGAAGGTGGTACCTGTACTGACTGCAGACCCTGAACCTAACACCGCAACTAGAAGTAGCCATGGAATGTACCTAGCACTCCCTAGACATCTCGACACAGCCGGAGGACTAATTACCCCTAGAGATAGAAAAGGGAAAACTATCTTGCCTCAGAGAAAATCCCCAAAGGATAGGCAGCCCCCCACAAATATTGACTGTGAGAGGAGAGGGAAATAACATACGCATACTGAAATCAGAATTTAGCAAAGGAGGCCACTTCTAGCTAAATAGAAAGGATAGGACAGAGTACTATGCGGTCAGTATTAAAACACTAGAAAATATCCACCACAGAAAATACAAAATCTCCACATCTAACTAAAGACATGGAGGGTATATCTGCATCTCCAGAGATACCAGCTTGGCTGAACAATCCTTATACAGACCAAGCTGGACAAGACAAAACATGGAAAATAACTTGAACGATCAGGCCCACAGCATGTGGACTGCAAAAAACAAAGCCAGAACTTATCTTTGTTGAAATGAACAGCAAGCAAGAGAGACCAGGCAGGGAAGTGACTCCTCCAGGAAACAATGGACAACTGGCACTAACTAGAGGGTCAAGCAAGACTAAATAGCCCAGTCAGAATTGCAATAAGTGGACACACCTGATGAATGCTGCGATCCAAAGACAGCAGCACTACCACTTATTACCACCGGAGGGAGCCCAAAAGCAGAATTCACAACACCGCCCCAAACAATTCCTGAATTGCTGTTTTATGTTTATTCTGCCTCCCAAAAATTAGAATAGAAAGCAATCAAAAAATGTCATATCTGAAAATGGTACCAATGAAAATGTCAACCTTTCCCTTAAAATACAAGCCCTCGTATGACTCTATGGGCCAAAATATGGAAAAATTATAGTTCTCAAAATATGGTGATGCAAAAACTAGGTTTTGCAATAAAAAGCATCTTTTAGTGTGTGACAGCTGCCAAACATAAAAACCCAATATAGATCTGGTATTGCTGTAATAGCACCGACCCGAAGAATAAAGTTGCCTAATCACTTATACTGCACGAGGAACGACGTAAAAAAAAAATAAAACCAATTCTTCACCTGCTGTTTTGTTCATTCTGAATCCCAAAGATCGTAGTAAGGCTCAGCACACATTTATCCTGCACTTTGCGCTGACACTGGGGTTTCCATGTAAATCTCTGAAATACATGATTCAGACAGAAACGGAATCGGAATTAAATTAAGATTCCCTATAAGGCAGATGGAGGCACTGTGGATGCCATCTGACCTGTGATCTGTTGGTGTCTGTCTTTTTAGGATTGCATAAAAGTGTAGTCGGCCACAGTTTTGTGCACTTCTTAAAAGAAGGACACTGCTGAACAGAGGCCAGACGGAGTCCATAGTAACTCTGCTGCTTCATTATAGTGAATGGATCCCTCAGGGGTTTCATATGAATCACATCATTCGGAGATTTAGAGTAAGTGCTCATTGTAGAGCTGTTATCAGCTAGACTAATAGCTGTTTCTCTGCAGATAACGGGACATGGCCACACCACCTCTTCTTAGGCTGTGTGCACACATAGCAGATTTTTCGTGGTTTTTTTGCGGTTTTTCGCTAAAAAAACGCTATAAAACCGCGAAAAAAACGCTAACATTAAGCATCCTATGTAATAGAATGCAATCTGCATTTTTTGTGCACATGCTGCATTTTTTTCCTGAGCGGAATCGCATTCCAGAAAAAAACGCAGCATGTTCATTAAATTTGCGGAATCGCGGCGATTCTGCACACATAGGAGTGCATTGATCTGCTTACTTCCCGCACGGGGCTGTGCACACCATGCGGGAAGTAAGCAGATCATGTGCGGTTGGTACCCAGGGTGGAGGAGAGGAGACTCTCCTCCACGGACTGGGCACCATATAAGTGGTAAAAAATAAAAGAATTAAAATAAAAAATAGTGATATACTCACCTTCAATGGCCCCCGCAGTCTTCCCGCGTTTTCGGTGCACGCTGCCGCTTCGGTTCCTATAGCTGGTGTCCGCTCATGTGACCGCTCACGCGACCAATCACAAGCCGCGACGTCATCGCAGGTCCTTCACCGCACACCAGCTATAGGAACGGACGCCGCTGAGGTCTGCAGGTGAGTATAACCATTTTTTAAATTTTTTTAATTATTTTTCAACATTCTACCTTTTACTATAGATGCTGCATAGGCTGCATCTATAGTAAAAAGTTGGTCACACTTGTCAAACACTATGTTTGACAAGTGTGACCAACCTGTCAATCAGTTTTCCAAGCGATGCTACAGATCGCTTGGAAAACTCTAGCATTCTGCAAGCTAATTATGCTTGCAAAACGCTAGTTTTCTGCGGGTATATGCATGCTTATTCTGCATGCGATATATCCGCGGCAGGAGGCACAGAATTGCCGCGGAAATTTCCGTGGCAATTCTGCAACTTGTGCACTTAGCCTTAGGCTGCCTGTTCCTTACAGGGAGGAGCAGCACTTGGTGTATGAAGTAATGACCCATTTAGGAAGGGGAGCAGTGAGGAGCAGATCCTGTCACATGGTCACAGGTGTGGCCTTTGCATTTGGAAGCTGCTGTGAATCCACAACATGTGGTCAAAGGAGCCCTCAATGGAAGAGAAGCAGACATCATTAAGCAGTAAAAAAGAAGAAATCCCTCAAAGAGATAGAAATGTTAGTAGTGGCCAAATCGACAGATAGGTACATTCTGCAAAAAAAAAAAAGTTCACTTGTGAGCTTTGGAACTCAAAAAGGCATGGACATTCACGGAAGACAACAGTGATATATGATTGCAGAATCCTTTCCATGGTGAAAAAAACCCTTCACAGCATCCAACCAAGTAAACAACTCTCTCCAGGAAGTAGGTGTTTCAGTATCTGCCATAGAGAGAAGACTTCATGAGAGCAAATACAGAGGACTCACCATGAGGTGCAAACCATTAACCCCTTTCTGACATATGACGTACTATCCCGTCGAGGTGGGGTGAGCCCGTATGACCACCGATGGGATAGTACGTCATATGCGATCGGCTGCGCATGGGGGGAGCGCGGCTGATCGCGGTCGGGTGTCAGCTGACATCTGGCACTATGTGCCAGGAGCGGTCACGGACCCCTGGAACACCGCGATCAAACATGATTGCAGTGTTCTGGCGGTATAGGGAAGCATCGAGCAGGGAGGGGGTTCCCTGCGTGCTTCCCTGAGACCCTCGGAGCAACGCAATGTGCTCGCGTTGCTCCGAGGGTCTCCTACCTCCTCCCTGCAGGCCCTGGATCCAAAATGGCCACGGGGCTGCTTCCGGGTCCTGCAGGAAGGTGGCTTACCATCGCCTGCTCAGAGCAAGCGCTGGTAAGCCTGCAGCCCTGCATGTCAGATCGCTGATCTGACACAGTGCTGTGCAAAGAACTTCTTGAATGTGGTTTTGAGCACCTTGAGGGGTGCAGTTTTTAGAATGGTGTCACACTTGGTTATTTTCTATCATATAGACCCCTCAAAATGACTTCAAATGAGATGTGGTCCCTAAAAAAAAATGGTGTTTTAAAAATGAGAAATTGCTGGTCAACTTTTAACCCTTATAACTCCTTACCAAAAAAAAGTATTTTGTGTGACATATCTCTGTGATTTAAGGGCATAATAATTAAAAGTTGGAAAATAGCAAAATTTTCAAGTTTTTTGCCAAATTTCTGTTTTTTTCACAAATAAACGCAGGTAATATGAAAGAAGTTTTACCACTATCATGAAGTACAATATGTCTCGAGAAAACAGTGTCAGAATCATCAGGATCCGTTGAAGCGTTCCAGAGTTATAACCTCATAAAGGGACAGTGGTCAGAATTGTAAAAATTGGCCCGGTCATTAACGTGCAAACCACCTTTGGGGGTAAAGGGGTTAAACAGCCTTAAAAATAGAAAGTCCGGATTACACTTTGCCAAAAAACATCTAAAGAAGCCAGTCCAATTCTGGAGAAGCATTCTTTGGACAGATGAAGGTAAGATCAACAGAGTACTAGAATTAGGAAAGTAGAAAGTACAGAGAGAAGGTTTGGAACGGTTCATGATCCAAAGGTCACCACATCCTATGTAAACATGGTGGAGGCAGTGCGATGACATGGGCTTGTATGGCTTCCAATGGCGCTGGGTCACTAGTGTTTATGGATGATGTGACTGAAGACAGAAGTTGCCGGATGAATTCGGAAGTGTACAGGACCATACTGTCTGCTTATATTCAACCAAATGCAGCAAGGTTTGCTGGACGATGCTTCACATCACAGATAATGACCCAAAACATACTGCAAAAGCAACACAGGAGTTTATTAAGGGAAAGAAGTGGAATATTCTGCAATGGCCGAGTCATTCTCCAGAACTTAACCCCATCGAGTAGCATTTCAATTGCTAAGGACAAATCTGAAGGCAGAAAGACCCACAAACAAGCAATATCTGAAGTCAGTTGCAGTAAAGGCCCGGAAAGCACCACAAAGGAGGAAACCCAGTGTTTGGTGATGTCCATGGCTTCCAGGCTTCAGTCACTCATTGCCTTCAAAGGAGTCTCTGCAAAATATAAAAAATGATCATTCTATTTATGGTAAAGTTAATCCATGAAATGAGGCTTTGTAGAAAAATGTTTGCAAACGTTTCCCAGGATATTTTTGTTCAACCCCTTTAATTAAACCTGAAAGTCCAATTGCATCTCAGTTGTTTCATTTTCATTCTAAAATAGCGATATGCAGAGCTGAAATCACAAAGATTTGGTCACAGGCCGAATATTTCTGGACCTAAGTGTATCCCTGGGCATTACAACACTTACTATATTGTAGGAGCTCTGGTGTCATGCATTGAGGTGAAGAAAAGGCAGCTCGGGAAGGGGGGAGAATTACTCGTGCACAAGAGTTGCTTTAAGTTTTTAATGCATTTCATCCGTGCGAGAAAATGAGCACGGCAAAATCATAACAGGAATAACAATGCTTCAAATAATAATACTGGCTCTCATAATAATTAAAAGATCTCGACAGTCACTAACCAGTGAATACATTGCTGCTGTATAAAAAAAAGGAAAGCCACTACAAAAGTGGCAAGAAAACACTTGACTGACTAACTATTATATACAAGTAAAATGACAGGATACTTCAGTCTTTTTGAAATATTGAGAAATGTGCATATACTGGCTTGTGCTATGGGGTGCCGTACAATCCTGCATTCTTCAGCTGTACCATTAGAGGGCAGTATTGCTTTACTCCTCATTTCACGCTAACTTCCCGAGACTCTGAACTTGTGTAGAGGAAAACAAACTATCGCTTTGCACTTTTTTCTTGCACCATAATAAGTTTTCCCGTTATTGATGTTGTGTGTAATGACAGTACTTGGAGAACAAATGAAACTGGATCACATGGTAAATAATAAATCTCTCTCATCAGAGTAGTGTGCCCGTGGGTACAAGGGCACACGGATGCTATGGCCCCACTTCAGCATTACCTTTGCACCTTTTTTTTGTTTGCATCCAATTCATATTCTATGTGCAGCTTTTTTTTAAGCCTATTTATATGTTCTTGACGTTTTTGTTTCTATTTTGTGCTTTAGTCTGATTCATCAATTGCCACTTTTTAAAAAGTTGAAAAATTTGATGCAACTTTGCTCCTGTCCCCGCCAGGTGTATTTTTGAGAGTGCTATTTTTGTGGGAGCAATTGTGTACCTTTTGGGGCCAAAAATTGTAAATACGGAAAAGGAAAGGAAAGAAGCCCATTTGTACACTTTGCGGTGAAGTTATGAATCATGTGTGGGATTTTGCTGAATTTGGTGCCAAAAAATGGCAACTAATACACGTAAAAAAAAATGCAAATCTTGAGTTGGGGTTTATGAATCTACCTGAAAAAAGGGTTAAAATTGGAAAGTCACACATTGTGAAATCTTGAGTTTTTAATATGGTGTCATGATCCCCTCTGTAAGAAATAAGCTTTGGCACAACATATTTCAGGATCCTGCAGAGTTTCATTATATACAGTATATAAAAGCGTGTGTATATGTATCAACAATGACATCATAATGGTTGCCATGGCAACAATGATGTCATAATAGGTTGCAATGGTGACAGTTATGTCATAATGGTTGCCATGGTGACGATGATGGCATAATAAGTTGCCATGGCGAAGATGATGTCAGAATGGGTATATGGGCACGGGACTATGGGATGGAGGATATGTATGACGGGTATATGGGCAAGTGACTATGGAATGGAGGATGGGTATATGGGCATGGGACTATAGGATGGAGGATGTGTATGATGGGTGTATGGGCACATGACTATGGGATGGAGGATGTGTATGATGGGTATGTGGGCATGGGACTATGGGATGGAGGATATGTATGATGGGTATATGGGCACGGGACTATGGGATGGAGGATATGTATGATGGGTATATGGGCACGGGACTATGGGATGGAGAATATGTATGATGGGTATATGGGCACGGGACTATGGGATGGAGGATATGTATGATGGGTATATGGGCACTTGACAATGGGATGTATGATGGGTATATGGGCACAGGACTATGGGATGGAGGATGTGTATGATGGGTATATGGGCACGGGACTATAGGATGGAGGATATGTATGATGGGTATATGGGCACGGGACCATGGGATGGAGGATGTATATGATGGGTATATGGGCACGGGACTATAGGATGGAGGATGTGTATATGGGCACAGAACTATGGGATGGAGGATATGTATGATGGGTATATGGGCACGGGACTATGGGATGGAGGATATGTATGACGGGTATATGGGCATGGGACTATGGGATGGAGAATATGTATGATGGGTATATGGGCACGGGACTATGGGATGGAGGATATGTATGATGGGTATATGGGCACGGGACTATGGGATGGAGGATATGTATGATGGGTATATGGGCACGGGACTATGGGATGGAGGATATGTATGATGGGTATATGGGCACGGGACTATGGGATGGAGGATATGTATGATGGGTATATGGGCACGGGACTATGGGATGAAGGATATGTATGATGGGTATATGGGCATGGGACTATGGGATGGAGGATATGTATGATGGGTATATGGGCACGGGACTATGGGATGGAGGATATGTATGATGGGTATATGGGCATGGATCTATGGGATGGAGGATATGTATGATGGCTATATGGGCACGGGACTATGGGATGGAGGATAATCATTATAATTTGTTATAACTAACCACAGTTAGTTACTATGCCTGGGTAACGCCGGGCTCTTCAGCTAGTATAATATAAATAGATTGTGAGGCCCTTTGGACAGTGATGGATGATGTATGTAAAGCTCTGGGCCTATATGGATGCACTACAAAAAAAATGGCAGCTTTGTGCTATAGGACCCCTATAATGTATGGTTTTGATGAGTGGAAGATTTTCCTATAATTCTTCATTTATACTGTAGGTTAAGGCTTCTTTTACACTTACCGTGATTTTAGCCACCCGTTTTTGCAGGCCTTTTTTTGCAGATCGACGATTTTCGGGATTAGAATAGTAGGGAAAAAGTAGGGACCAAAAAAAATGGTGATCAACAAAAACGGAATTCAGGGTGCACCGCCAAAACAAGCTTTCATTAAAAATCAATGGGGCCCGTGTCCGTAAGCCGTGAAATTTATCAAGCAAGCTCGATATTTTTTCACGACCGTAAATACGGCCCTCACGTCCCTACGGCATACGGCGCTCCTACGAATTTTATAGCGGACAGTTTCTGCAGCCCCATAGAAATGCATTGGGGCTGCAAAAACAGGCCGAAAAAACACGGCAAGTGTAAAACCAGCCTTACTGGAAAAAACCCTTAAAAGGTTATTCTCAATATTAAGAATCCTCTTCCATTCACAAGCTTATAAGTTTTAAAATGCTCGAATGGTAGGTCCGAGAGAGCTGAAACCTGGTGTAACACCTGATTTACAAATGTGTCAAATTTGGGGCAGATCCTTCCAGCCATTTGGCTGTAAATTAATATTTGCTTTTTTATTCCAGTTTTTTGGGGAAAAAAAGTTCCAGGAAGTTAAGACTTAAAATAATTAGAAGACCCTGATTTACTGTACCTATGTGCCAAATTTCAGATTGGTCCAGATTGGTTTAGTCATTTCGCCATGTATAAAAAAAACCCCAGACATAAGCAGACAACAGAAATTTATTTATACATGTAGATAAAAAAATGTATAAAAAATAAATCTCAACTGACCCAAATTTATTTGTTTAGTAAGGTCCCCATACGGCACAGGGGTAAGTATACAACCAAAGAAAACAGGACATGCCAGGAACAAAGTACAACAATGTCTCAATAAAGCTTTGATTTTATTAAATTAAAATAATAATGAACGTTACAATTGACTTGTATTGTTTAAGATTATTGCATTTGCTTTTTATTATGTATACCCCTTTTCACATGTAAAGTGCCATGGACTAAATAGCACGATAATAATAAATAATTCTAATAAATATCGTCACATATCGACTACCTAGTCTAATATTGCCTGTAAGCAGCGCACATAGAGAACCTAAAGTATGACAGATTGTTCTGATGTAACCAAGTTGTCACAGAATCCCCTTCAAAGGACTACATCCATGATAATAAAATAATAATTTAATAATGAGTGAAAGGTACAGATAGAGGATTACATACAGTATACAGACAACAGAATCAGTAACACATAGGTACTAGTGATGAGCGGGTGTACTCGTTGCTCGGGTTTGCCCAAGCATGCTCGGGTGGTCTCCGAGTGTTTGTGACTGCTCGGAGATTTTGTTTTTGTCAATGCAGCTGAATGATTTACAGCTGATAGACAGCTTGATTACATGTGGGGATTCCCTAGCAACCAGGCAACCCCCACATGTACTCAGGCTGGCTAGTAGCTGTAAATCATTCAGCTGCCGTGATGAAAACTAAATCTCTGAGCAGTCATAAATACTCGGAGACCACCCAAGTGTGCTCGGAAAAACCCGAGCAATGAGTACACCCGCTCATCACTAATAGGTACGATCCACCCACCCACCAAGAGACCCGACACGTGTTTCACCACAGCTTCATCAGTAGCTTTCACTCAAAATGTAAAAGCCATCCCACCATGTTTGAGTTATCAATGTGCCAAATTGTGGCAAACAAATGTGGCAGATTATTCAAGTTGTTTGGCTGTAAATTAATATGTTTTCTGTTTTTTTTCTTTGGCTAATATCTCGAGGACGGTAGGTCCCTGAGAGCTGAAAACATGACGTAAAACCTTCTGAAGTGTCCGATTTACCAATATGCCAAATTTCTTGAAGATTATTCCAGTTGACTGGCTGTGAATTAATATTTAATGATTATGACATTTTCTTGCAAATATCTTTAACAGCAGGTCCGAAAGAGCTGAAATTCTGGTATAAAACCTTCCGAAGTGTCTGATTTGCTAATCTGCCGGACTTGTGGCAGATTGGTCCAGTTGTTTGGCCAAACATTGATATTTGAGTTTTGATTAATTGAAGGCAGAATTTCCCAGATTCTCGCCTTTGGATGTTCTTAGCGATGGGCATCGAAGGTTGAATGTTCTCTAGTAACGGTTGTATTAGTCATATGCCCAAGTGACAGATTGGTCCAGTTGTTTGGTCAAACATTGATATTTGAGTTTCTGTTCCATTTTTTTATGAATATCTTGAGAATGGAAGGCCAGAGAGAGCTGAAATCTAATCTAAAACCTTCCAAAAATGCCTGATTTACCAAAGTGGCAAATTTAGGACAGATCGTTTAAGTCATTTGGCTGTAAATTTATATTTGCTTTCTTATTCAATTTTTTTTTAACTGTCTTAAGAATGGTAGATCTAAAAAAGCTGAAACATGGTCTAAAACCTTCAGAAGAGCCTGATTTACTTACGTGTCATATTTGGTGCAGATAAGTCTAGCTGTTTCGCTGTGTATAAAAACAAACATCAAGCAGACAAGAAAACTTAATTTTTATGTAAATAGATAAAATCTAGATATTAAACATTTATAGGGAATTATTCCTGGTGTGCTACAACAATAATTTTTGCTTTATATTACCAGTTAAATAATGTTTACTTTTTGGTTTAGTCGTACAATGACGATGATCCATTTATTATGTAGCATTTATAATTTATCGGCACTCGGCTAGAACTTCTTGTCACTACGGGGCTCTTGGTACAGAAGGCTCGAGAAACACATGTACAGTATAGGAGACCAAGATAACTAAAAAAGACAGAATAGAATACTGAAAGACCTCACGCTCAAGGACAATTCTAGAATTTAGATTTCTGGGTCATATATTTTAAGGGAGGGCTATTTTAGTATATTGTCGGGGGTAGCTATTAACCGGTAAACATGGTCACTTCATTAACATAGTCCTGTGTGTATTCCTTCTGATATTACACTTGGTGGTTTCTGTAGTTTTGATTAATTGAAGGCAGAATTTCCCAGATTCTCGCCTTTGGATGTTCTTAGAGATGGGCATCGAAGGTTGAATGTTCTCTAGTAACGTTTGTATTAGTCATATGCCCAAGTGATTTGGGAGTGTGAATAAGCTATATTTCAGCAAGGAAATACATTTTTAGGCCATAACAATTTCCTTGTATTTTTTAAATGCGGTGACAGCCTCTTCTTTAGCATATCGTAGACTGTGGTTGATTCATTACAGGTCCTAGTGAAAATTGAGTAACTTGGGACCAATATTGCAGGTTAGGGAAAAAAGATTAATGACATTCATTCTCTGACTTCACACCAACTTACTTTTTAGTTCATTACTGGCCTTGGGGAATGTTTCTAAAGTTAATTTCATTGATCTCAACAGGAGACATTTAGAGAAACATTGTTCTGTAATTGGAAAAAGATCTTTCAGTAAAGTCAACATTATTTTGTACACTACTAAATATATGCGCATTAGAAGTGTGAGTGACCGACTACAATGAAATCATAGCACCATTTCTAAGGTGCTAACGTGGTGCCAAACTTTATAACCACCCTGCCTGTAATAATGATGACATACATCTATAGGGGATTGTCATAAATTGTAAAAGTAAGGCAGATAAATATTGATAAGACTGAAATGCGTGCCCTGTATGCTAGAAAACCTACCAGCTCCAGCCTGTTCATCAATGTCGACCTTCCTCTCCTCTTTTATAAAGTCATATTTAGCCATCTTTGTATGTAATAGGATGAAATGTAGGCTCAGACTGTGTTCAATTTGTTTGCAGTCTATAACCATAGAAACACAAAAAATTAGAATATTTCTAACCAATAATTATTGAAACGTTGCTTTACTTTTTTGATGCATTATTATTATAAAACTATATGGAGCCTTAAAAGAGTTTTCCCAGGACTGTTTTATTTTTCTACTATCGGCAAGGAACAGGCTGTTCTAAATGGCACCGGCTTAGAACGGTCATGGACCGCTCCTGCCATCTGTTCTGCTGCTTACCAGCAACAAAGGAGCCCTTCCTCTTCCAGTGTGCTCTGTCGACTGGGTGTAACTGCCAAAGTTTTTGCTAATTGACAGCTGGCTTCCCGCAACTAGGCAGTGGGGAGCCTGTTGTTAATAGTCATGACACCGGCAGTGATGTCCTGTCAACAGAACAGAATAGAAGAGAAACAGCTGCTCTATCAATGTGATTACAGCAATCACCCGCGTAAATGGTCTGTGGTCGCCCTGGGTCGGCAGAGATCTGCTCTGGGCAGAACAGGCTGGTAGTTCTTAGACCCATAGTAAAAAAATGAAAAAGATCTCAATCTGCACAAGCCTCACCTCCAGCGGCCATTTTTCTAGAGGACACCGCATTGCCCCAGACAATAAAAAAATAAAAAAACCTTGCTCAGGTGCCGCCCCCCACATCCTGCCGCCCTATGCACGTGCCCTCACAAATACGGCCCTGCTAATGCACCTATGCCTGCGATGATTGGCCTAAATCAGGGAGGGAAAATTTGTTTGTGAATTTTAGGAAGGACATGATATATAGGTTCGATCGTATGGTCAATACACAAATATTTAGAAAGTTTAGTATCAATGGCTCCTATATGTGTACCCTATTCTAACAGTTTGAATAGTTTTGATTAAAATTGGATTGTAGGATCATTTCTAAGTTTGATCTCTCATCATTCCACATTTTAATGTTTTCTCTATGATATAGTGATGCATTTAATATCACAATTCCCCCTCCCTTGTCTGCTGATTTAATTAGAAAATCATTGCTATTGAGTTCCTCCAATGCCATTGGGGGTAAGATTGTCTTTATTGAGTTTATTATTCTGGTCCAATACTATCAGTTCTTTTTCTATGAGTTCCTGAAATTGATCCACTACTTGTGATCTGGATTGAATTGGGTAAAAGAATGGATTATGTGTCACTAGGTGTTCATTTAAAGAATCAACCACATTAGACAATTCAGCTGCCAATTCTCTCCGTGTTGTTTAATGCATTAATTCAGTGAACGAGAAAATGTCATTATTTTGCAGTAAATTTTTATCAATGAGCTTTTCATCATGAGAATTCAATATACCATCTAGCATCTCATCATTCTTCAAAAAATCACATTTCAGTGTTAAGTTTCTAGATAGTTTGTTAATATCCAACAAATACATTATTTTTTTTTTTTCATTTGATAATAATGACGTTTGAGTTGAACAAAGAATATAACTGGATAAATTACAAACTGGACATGTTAATAACGGTTCTTGTTGTGTTATGGGTTTCTTCTTATGCTTGTGTATTCTACCTGCCCTTCTATGTCATTTTTTTGTAGCAATGTTGTCTGTACTGGTAGCCCTTGTTTTGTTATATTTTTGTCACGACTCTGTTGTTGGGTGTCCCAGGACCATGGACTCATTCCCAGTCCCTAACACTAAGGGCACCCTAGCTCACGCTGTTCCTTGGATTACTTATGATGGTGAAGATGCCAGGGCCACATATCTTGCCTTAGCTCTTGAATCTGCCCTCAGTCTGTACACTTCCTCACCCAGAAAAGAGGAGAGTAGTAGTGTACTGTAATACACCAACAAGAATAACAAGGTAATTCAAACAAGGACAAAGGAAACTACCAATTATACAAAAATACTCACATTAACAACAGAGGTAAACAACGGCGAGTAGAGGATGAGGTAAAACCAAAGTAGGAGAAGTAAGGGAATTAGCACACACTCAAAATCTTTTGGTATGAATACCAGGCTAGATTTGATTTTGCAGTACAATTTATTTTTTCATTCCTTGTTTATATGTCTGACATTTTTTTTGTATGTGATTTTATCCAGTCTTATAATGAACCTCATGTATCCCGCGATGTTTCTACCCAATAGGGTAAAATCACAGGTGGATACCTATCTACACACTTGTGTCTGGTTACAGCAGGATATATAACAAAACCCGTTAGTCTTTTTGTAAAACACCATGATTAAGGCTTGTTCCTGAAACGCGTCGGTTGTTCGTTATGGATATCGTATGCTGGCCAGAGCAGTAATTTTAAATGTACAACTGATCCCGTCATCACTAGAGAGAAATCATTTTTTCCTTGTTGCAATAGACCCAAAAGTGACACCATTCTAAAAACTGCACCCCTCATGGTGCTCAAAAACCACATTCAAGAAGATTATTATACCTTCAGGTGTTTCACAGGAACTGAAGCAATGTGGAAATTTTTTTCAATTAACATTTTTTCACAGAATTTTAAATTTAGACCCAATTTTTTTATTTTCACAAAGGTGACAGGAGACAATGGACCACACAATTTGTTGTGCAAGTTCTCCTCAGTATGCTGATACCCCATACGTGGTGGGAAAATCACTGTTTGTGAGCACAGCAGGACTCAGAAAGGAAGGAGCACTGCTTGACTTTTTGAGTGCAAAATTGGCTGGAATCAAGAGCCGATGCCATATTGGTTTGGAGAGCCCCTAATGTGTCTAAACAGTGGAAATCCCCCACCAATGACCCCATTTTGTAAATTAGACCCCCAAGGAACTTATATAGATGTGTGGTGAGCACTTTGAACCCTCAGGTGCTTCACAGAAATTTGTAACACAGAGCCGTGAAAATTAAAAATCAAATTTTTTTCACAAAAAGGATCTTTTATCCTCAAATTTTTTTCTTTAGAAGGGTAACAGGAGAAAATGGGCTCCAAAACTTGTTGTGCAATTTCTCCTGTGTACGCTGATACCCCATATGTGAGGGAAAATCACTGTTTGGGCACACGGCAGAGCTCGGAAGGGAAGGTGCACTGTTTGACTTTTTGAACGCAAAATTGGCAATACTATGTCGCGTTTGGAGAGCCCCTGATGTGCATAAACAGTATAAACCCCCCACAAGTAACCCAATTTTGGGTTATCTAAATGTGTGGTGAGAACCCTGAATCCCCAGGTTCTTAACAGTGAATAATAATGTTGTGTTGTGGAAATAAAAAAAAATGTTTCCTCAATATTGATCTTTTAGTCGCAATTTTTTTATTTGCACAAGTGTAACAGGAGAAACTGGACCCCAATATCTATTGTGCAATTTCTCCTGAGTATGCTGATACCCCATAAGTGGAGGAAAATAACTGTTTGAGCACATGGCACAGTTCGGAAGGGAAGGAGTGATGTTTTGTAATGCAGGCTTTGATGGAATGGTCTGCGGGCACACCCCTGGTGTGTCTAAACAGTAGAAATCTCCCATAAGGACCCAATTTTAGAATATAAACCCCACTAAGGAATTTATTTTTGTGTGGAGAGCACCTTAAACCTCCAGGTGCTTCACAGAAAATTATAACGTTGAGTTTTTAAAAACATTATATATTTTTTTACACAAAATTGATCTTTTAGCCCCCAATTTTTTTATTTTCACAAGGGTAACAGGAGAATATGGACCACAAAATCTGTGGTGCAATTTCTACTGAGTATGCTGAAACCCCATATTTGGAGGAAAACCACTGTTTGGGCTCACAGCAGGGCTCAAAAGGGAAGGAGTGATGCTTTGGAATGCAGACTTTGATGGAATAGTCTGCAGACGTCATGTCGTGTTTGGAGAGCCCCTGATGTGCCTAAACAGTGGAAAAGCACCACAAGTGACCCTATTTTGGAAATGATCTACCTTTTCCTGGTATGTGAATTTTATAATGTAGTGGCATACGTAAGTTGCGTAGAGTGCATCAGGTTGGTATACGTGAGTTGTGTAGTGTTCGTTAGTTTGGCATAGGTGAGTTGGGTAGTGTACGTCATGTTGACATACATGAGTTGTGTAAGTTAGAAATTAATTTAGGAGTCCATGGATGCATGGTACAGTTTGAAGCATTCTTTTATACACAGACCAGGTTTGTCGGGGCAGTTTTCACATTGATAACTGGTGTCCTTGCATATCCCCCTTCTGTAACAAACTCTGCACCTCTTTTGCGACCTTCCTTTTCTATGCTTTGAGGGACCTTTCCAGGAAAATGTTGATCCGAGCACCTTCAGTTTCGGAAGTACTGGGGTCCGCTACTTATTAATCTCCAAAGATTAGGGCCTTGATCACTACCTTCTGGAACTGAAGGTACAACATATTGGTCTGGCCTGCACATCGTGATAGCACATTACAACCTCCCAGCTGTGATCTCTAACACAGAGAAGACGGGGAGAAGAATGAGCTGTCAGAGCCAAAAGCTGTTCTCTTATGGATTTCTCTTAGATTTTGCCAATTGGATAGCAAGGTGAAGGCAAAGACCATTTGGAAATTTGCTTAACTATACATTTATTAAGTAAATTAATAAATGAATCATAAAACTGTGCCAACGTGTGCATAGATTTTACTGGTCAAATTCATTATTGCTAATGTGCAACAAAATAGCACATACAGAACTCGTTTGAAGCAGTTGACTTGCTACATTTTCCACTGGATGCTTATTCAGTAGTCATGTAATGTACTCTGACAGGTGCTGTCAGTATCTAGTCCTGGAATCTGTTTCTCTTGCCCTTAGACTTGCCCTTAGTTAACATGGATCTTGATGTTTCACGTCGGCCATCTTGCTTCCTGCCAAAGTTGTATATAAAGCCAGCACCTGCTCTGTTTCATTGCTTGTGTATTATGTTTTGGACCTTGTTCCTCTGCAGTCCCAAGCCTGGACTTACAATCCCTGTGGGTCCTTTCCTAACGGCGGAGTCCTCTGCCAACCTGCACGTCTGGATCCCTGCCTGCTGACCAAGTGATTGCTAAACACCTGACATCAGAAATCTCTGCCTGACCACACCTGCGGTGAAGTAAGAACTCCAGCCAGCTAATGTGTTCCTCTGCTCTGCAAGAGACTGTGTCTTGTGCACTCATTGCTCAGTGACTTTGCATGCTGTGTCGCAGAGTATCAGCTCTGCTATTACTGTTTATCAGATTGACTGAACATTTATCTGGACTTACATGCTATATAGCATTCAGATCACAAATACAATCTTGCTTGTTCAAACCATTGTGTCTGCAGTCTCTTTGACCTAGCCACTGGTGTCCAGTTGTATCCACTAGTATCGTGACAGGATACACAAGCCTAAAAAAAAATGGATGCCGCTGGGTCAGAGACTTTAGAGGTGCGTGTTAAGAAGCTAAATAATATCACTGCCACTGTACACGCTGAAGTGCAGACATGGAAGAGCAGAATAGAAGGCCTAGAGGGGCAGACTAAATATGATATACAAGTGCTCAGTCAGACCCTTCAGGAATTGCGTGGTCGAGTTGCGGCTCTGGAGGCACAATCTCAGGCTTCTGTTCCTGCCATCCCCAAACTACCGTCATTTAGGTTTGGTGGCGACCGAGACAAATACCGTGGGTTTCTGAACCAGTGTCGTTTATACTTTGCTGCACATGTCACACAGTTTCCTACGGACCGATCCAAAGTATTGACTATTATCATGTTGCTGACTAACAAGGCTCTTGCCTGGGCAAACCCTCTGATAGAATCGCAGGATGCATGTCTGAATGACTTTAATATGTTTATTGCTGCCATGGGGCAGATGTTTGATGATCCGAACCGTTGCCTTACAGCGGAGATGGCCCTGCTGAATTTGCGTCAAGGTAAACGCCCAGTGACTGAGTATGCTATGGACTTTAGAAGGTGGGCTCAGGATACCACCTGGAATAGTGCAGCAAAGTACTCAATATTTAAGAAGGGGTTGTCCAGTTCTATCAAGGACGAGCTTGCACGTGCGGAGGCTCCCACTGCTCTAGGAGATTTCATCAATCACTGTATTTGCCTAGACGCTCGAATCTCTGAACGAAAACTAGAAAGGTGGACTGAGATGAACCGCAGCAATAAATCGCTTCTTCCTTTTCTTCCTAAGGAGACTCCAGACTCAAGTCCTCAGGAGTCCGCACCCGAGCCGATGCAGGTAAATTCCCTACGAAGTCGAGTAAGTGATGAACGGAAGGAATTTCGTTTCAAGGAGAATTTGTGTTTTTACTGCGGGAAGTCAGGACATTTTATTATCAACTGTCCCAGTCGTTCTCGCAGGACCACCGCAGCCATGGTAGAACGCGACTTCTCTGAATCATACTCCGTGACTTCCGAATCAGGGCCACCCGAGATTGCAGCAACTGTTCCGGATTATGACTTTTCAGATATGAACTCTGTTACATCCGAAACGGTACTACCCATCAATGCTGTTGTTCTATCTTCTGCAGTTTCACACCCTGTCAATAAAAAAAAAGACTCACATTGTTACCTCCCTATCAAGATCTGGATTGACTCCCGTTGGGTGAACAGTTCCGCCATGATAGACTCTGGGGCCAGCGGTAACTTCATGGACACTTCTTTTGCTAAGAAATATGGAATCCGATCACAGAGGAGAGTATCTTCAATTCTGATGGAGACTGTGGATGGATCCCCTTTGACCTCGGGGCCAGTAGACCAGCAGACTGAATCACTGAAGGTCCTCATGGGAGATGATCACCAGGAGAAATTGCCCTTCCTTCTGATTTCCTCTCCACATTTCCCTATTATCTTGGGTTTACCCTGGTTGCAGGCTCAAAATCCCATCATTGACTGGGAGACAAAGAGATTGCGCTTCCCAGCTAAGGAGGTAACCTCTGTGAATTCGATTGATCCATCTCCGGGCGACCCATCATCAGACCTAAAGTTACCGACAGTTTATAAAGAATTTTCGGATGTGTGCGATAAAAAGAATGCAGACAAATTGCCACCACACCGCTCTTATGACTGTCCAATCGAGCTTCTGCCTGCTGCTACCATTCCTTTTGGAAATATTTATCCATTGTCCGGTCCTGAGCTCAAGACTCTCAAAGAATATATTGACGAGAACCTGTCTAAGGGGTTCATACGCCCCTCGTCCTCTCCAGCCGGTGCTCCCATCTTTTTCGTTAAAAAGAAGGATGGATCTCTCAGACCCTGTGTTGATTACCGGGAAATTAACAAGGTAACCATCAAGAACCGCTACCCCCTGCCATTAATTCCGGAGCTTCTCGAGAGAGTTCGGCAGGCCAAGGTCTTTTCAAAATTGGACCTACGCGGGGCATACAATCTAGTCCGTATAAGACCTGGAGACGAATGGAAAACAGCATTTAGGTCTCGATATGGACACTTTGAGTATTTGGTCATGCCATTTGGACTTTGCAATGCCCCAGCAACCTTCCAACACCTAGTAAATGATATTTTTAGAGACATTCTTGATATTTTTGTCGTAATCTATTTGGATGACATTCTGATTTTTTCTAGCTCCATGGAGGAACATCAGCAACATGTCAAGACTGTCTTGCAGCGTTTGAGGGAACACCATCTGTACATCAAGCTGGGGAAGTGCGAATTTCACAAGTCGGAGATCCAATTCTTAGGTTATGTAATTTCTCCACAGGGTCTGAGTATGGATAACAGCAAGATCAGGGCAATTCAGGAGTGGCCAATCTCCAAGAACGTCAAGGAAGTCCAATGTTTCATCGGATTTGCTAACTTCTACAGACGTTTCATCAAGAACTTCTCTGACATCGTCTCACCCATCACCCGGTTGACACAGAAGAAGACAGCATTTATTTGGTCCCCTCAAGCCCAAGAAGCATTCTCTCGACTCAAGACCAAGTTCACGTCAGCACCAGTACTGATCCACCCTGACCCGGAACTCACCTTCATTATTGAAGTAGATGCCTCAAACTGTGCCGTCGGGGCTATACTGGTGAGAAAGATTTACTTCATCCTTGTGCTTTTCTTTCCAAGCGACTGTCTCCTGCCGAAAAGAACTATGATGTAGGAAATAAAGAATTACTGGCTATCATCGCCGCCTTCAAGGAGTGGAGACATCTTCTGCAAGGAGCTTCACAACCGATCATTGTCCTCACGGACCACCGCAACCTTGAGTTCATCAGGTCAGCAAGATGCCTGACCCCACGGCAGGCCCGTTGGAGTCTTTTCCTTAACCAATTCAATTTTACAATCTCTTATAGACCAGTGTTATGACCCCAGTGGACAGGGTCTCAGAGGAACGTGTAAGTCTGCAAGATACAAAAATCCAGCTCATAGGGCTGTGGTAACTGGGTTGACCAAATAGCTACTCCTAACGCCAACACTAGAAGTAGCCGGGGATCATGCCTACGGTGATCGCTAGATGACTCGCGCCAGCCGGAGAATCTAACTACCCCTAGGAGAAGAAAACAAAGACCTCTCTTGCCTCCAGAGAAAGGGACCCCAAAGCAAAATACAAGCCCCCCACAAATAATAACGGTGAGGTAAGAGGAAATGACAAACACAGAAATGAACCAGGTTCAGCAAAGAGAGGCCAGCTTACTAATAGCAGAATATAGCAAGATAACTTATCTGGTCAACAAAAACCCTATAAAAATCCACGCTGGAGATTCAAGAACCCCCGAACCGTCTAACGGTCCGGGGGGAGAACACCAGCCCCCTAGAGCTTCCAGCAAAGGTCAGGATACAGATAGGAACAAGCTGGACAAAAATACCAAACAAAACAAAAGCAAAAAGCAAAGAAGCAGACTTAGCTTGAAAAACAGGAACCAGGATCAGAGGACAAGAGCACAGCAGATTAGCTCTGATTTCAACGATGCCAGGCATAGAACTGAAGGTCCAGGGAGCTTATATAGCAACGCCCCTGAACTAACGGCCCAGGTGAGGATATAGGAAAAGACAGACGCTCCAGAGTCAAATCACTAATGACCACTAGAGGGAGCAAAAAGCAAAATCACAACAGTACCCCCCCCTTAGTGAGGGGTCACCGAACCCTCACCACGACCACCAGGGCGATCAGGATGAGCGGCATGAAAGGCACGAACTAAATCGGCCGCATGAACATCAGAGGCGACCACCCAGGAATTATCTTCCTGACCATAGCCCTTCCACTTGACCAGGTACTGAAGCCTCCGCCTGGAGAGACGAGAATCCAAGATCTTCTCCACCACGTACTCCAACTCGCCCTCAACCAACACCGGAGCAGGAGGCTCAGCAGAAGGAACCACAGGCACAACGTACCGCCGCAACAAGGACCTATGAAACACGTTGTGGATAGCAAACGACACAGGTAGATCCAGGCGAAAGGATACAGGATTAAGAATTTCCAATATCTTGTAAGGACCAATAAAACGAGGTTTAAATTTGGGAGAGGAAACCTTCATAGGAACAAAGCGGGAAGAAAGCCACACCAAATCCCCAACACGTAGTCGGGGACCCACACCGCGGCGGCGGTTGGCAAAGCGCTGAGCCCTCTCCTGTGACAACTTCAAGTTGTCCACCACAAGATTCCAGATCCGCTGCAACCTATCCACCACAGAATCCACCCCAGGGCAGTCAGAAGGTTCCACATGACCCGAAGAAAAACGAGGGTGGAAACCAGAGTTGCAGAAAAACGGCGAAACCAAGGTGGCGGAACTAGCCCGATTATTAAGGGCAAACTCAGCTAACGGCAAGAAGGTCACCCAATCGTCCTGATCAGCAGAGACAAAACACCTCAAATAAGCCTCCAAAGTCTGATTAGTTCGCTCCGTCTGTCCATTAGTCTGAGGATGGAAAGCAGACGAAAACGACAAGTCAAAGCCCATCCTACTACAAAAGGATCGCCAGAATCTGGAAACGAACTGGGATCCTCTGTCTGACACAATATTCTCAGGGATGCCGTGCAAACGAACCACGTTCTGGAAAAACACAGGAACCAGATTGGAAGAGGAAGGCAGTTTAGGCAAAGGAACCAAATGGACCATCTTGGAGAAGCGATCACATATCACCCAGATAACAGACATGCCCTGAGACACCGGAAGATCAGAAATGAAATCCATGGAGATATGTGTCCAAGGTCTCTTAGGGACAGGCAAGGGCAAGAGCAACCCGCTGGCACGAGAACAGCAAGGCTTAGCTCGAGCACAAGTCCCACAGGACTGTACAAATGACCGCACATCCCTAGACAAGGAAGGCCACCAAAAGGATCTGGCCACCAGATCTCTGGTGCCAAAAATTCCTGGGTGACCTGCCAACACCGAGGAATGAACCTCGGAAATGACTCTGCTGGTCCACTTATCAGGCACAAACAGTCTGTCAGATGGACAAGAATCAGGCCTATCAGCCTGAAATCTCTGCAACACACGTCGCAGATCAGGAGAAATAGCTGACAAGATAATACCATCCTTAAGAATACCAACAGGTTCAGCGACTCCAGGAGCATCAGGCACAAAGCTCCTGGAAAGAGCATCGGCCTTCACATTCTTTGAACCTGGTAAATACGAGACAACAAAGTCAAAACGGGAGAAAAACAATGACCAGCGGGCCTGTCTAGGATTCAGGCGTTTAGCAGACTCGAGATACATCAGATTTTTGTGATCAGTCAAGACCACCACACGATGCTTAGCACCCTCGAGCCAATGACGCCACTCCTCAAATGCCCATTTCATGGCCAACAACTCCCGATTGCCCACATCATAATTTCGCTCCGCAGGCGAAAACTTCCTAGAGAAAAAGGCGCAAGGTCTCATAACAGAGCAACCAGGGCCTTCTCTGCGACAAAACGGCCCCTGCTCCAATCTCTGAAGCATCCACCTCAACTTGAAAGGGAAGCGAGACATCAGGCTGGCACAAAACAGGCGCCGAAGTAAACCGACGTTTCAACTCCTGGAAAGCCTCCACGGCAGCAGGAGCCCAATTAACCACATCGGAGCCCTTCTTGGTCATATCCGTCAAAGGTTTCACAATGCTAGAAAAGTTAGCGATAAAACGACGGTAGAAGTTAGCGAAACCCAAGAACTTCTGAAGACTCTTAACTGACGAGGGCTGAGTCCAATCAAGAATAGCTCGGACCTTGACTGGGTCCATCTCCACAGCAGAAGGGGAAAAAATGAACCCCAAAAAGGGAACCTTCTGTACACCAAAAAGACACTTTGAGCCCTTGACAAACAAAGAATTTTCACGCAAAATTTTAAAGACCATCCTGACCTGCTCCACATGCGAGTCCCAATTATCAGAAAAAACCAGAATATCATCCAGATAAACGATCAGAAATTTATCCAGATAGTTCCGGAAAATGTCATGCATAAAGGACTGAAAAACTGAAGGGGCATTAGAGAGCCCAAAAGGCATCACCAAGTACTCAAAATGACCTTCGGGCGTATTGAATGCGGTTTTCCATTCATCCCCTTGCTTAATGCGCACAAGGTTGTACGCACCACGAAGGTCTATCTTGGTAAACCACTTGGCACCTTTAATCCGGGCAAACAAGTCAGACAACAGCGGCAAAGGATACTGAAATTTGACAGTGATCTTATTTAAAAGCCGATAGTCAATACAAGGCCTCAAAGATCCGTCCTTTTTAGCCACAAAAAAGAATCCCGCACCAAGAGGGGAAGAAGACGGACGGATGTGTCCTTTCTCCAGAGACTCCTTGATATATGAACGCATAGCGGTATGTTCAGGTATCGACAGATTAAACAGTCTTCCCTTAGGAAATTTACTGCCTGGAATCAAATCTATTGCACAGTCACATTCCCTATGAGGAGGCAATGCACTGGACCTGGACTCGCTAAAGACATCCTGATAATCAGACAAGTACTCCGGAACTTCCGAAGGCATAGAAGAAGCAATAGACACAGGCAGGGAATCCTCATGAATACCACGACAGCCCCAACTAGACACTGACATAGCCTTCCAGTCAAGGACTGGATTATGGGTCTGTAACCATGGCAGCCCCAAAACAACCAAATCATGCATTTTATGTAGAACGAGAAAACGTATCACCTCGCGGTGTTCAGGAGTCATGCACATGGTAACCTGTGTCCAATACTGCGGCTTATTTTCTGCCAATGGCGTAGCATCAATACCCCTAAGAGGGATAGGATTTTCTAATGGTTCAAGAATAAAACCACAGCGCTTAGCAAATGAGAGATCCATAAGACTCAGGGCAGCACCTGAATCTACAAACGCCATGACAGGATAAGATGACAGTGAGCAAATCAAAGTTACAGACAGAATAAACTTAGGATGCAAATTACCAACGGTGACAGGACTAACAACCTTAGATATACGTTTAGAGCATGCTGAGATAACATGTGTAGAATCACCACAGTAGTAGCACAAGCCATTCCGGCGTCTATGAATTTTCCTCTCATTTCTAGTCAGGATTCTATCACATTGCATCAAATCAGGTGTCCGTTCAGACAACACCATGAGGGAATTTGCGGTTTTTCTATCACATTGCATCACATCAGGTGTCTGTTCAGACAACAACATGAGGGAATTTGCGGTTTTGCGCTCCCGCAACCGCCGGTCAATTTGAATAGCCAGGGACATGGTATCATTCAGACCTGTGGGAATGGGAAAACCCACCATAACATTCTTAATGGCCTCAGAAAGGCCATTTCTAAAATTAGCGGCCAGTGCACACTCGTTCCAATGTGTCAGCACGGACCATTTCCGAAATTTTTGGCAATACACCTCAGCCTCGTCCTGGCCCTGAGACATAGCCAGCAAGGCTTTCTCTGCCTGAATCTCAAGATTGGGTTCCTCATAAAGTAAACCGAGCGCCAGACAAAAACGCATCAATATCAGCCAATGCCGGATCTCCTGGCGCCAACGAAAAAGCCCAATCCTGAGGGTCACCCCGTAAGAATGAAATAACAATTTTTACTTGTTGAGCAGAGTCTCCAGACGAACAAGGTTTCAGGGACAAAAATAATTTACAATTATTCCTGAAATTCCTAAACTTAAATCGGTCTCCTGAAAACAGTTCAGGAATCGGAATCTTGGGTTCAGACCTAGGATTTCTGGTAACATAATCTTGTATACCCTGCACACGAGCGGCAAGCTGGTCCACACTTGTAATCAAGGTCTGGACATTCATGTCTGCAGCAAGCTTAAGCCACTCTGAGGTAAAGGGGAAAAGAAAAAAAAAAATGAGAGAGGGAAAAAAAAAACCTCAAAATTTTCTTTCTTATAATCCCACTTCTGCAATGCATTAAACATTTAATACTGGCCTGGCATACTGTTATGACCCCAGTGGACAGGGTCTCAGAGGAACGTGTAAGTCTGCAAGATACAAAAATCCAGCTCATAGGGCTGTGGTAACTGGGTTGACCAAATAGCTACTCCTAACGCCAACACTAGAAGTAGCCGGGGATCATGCCTACGGTGATCGCTAGATGACTCGCGCCAGCCGGAGAATCTAACTACCCCTAGGAGAAGAAAACAAAGACCTCTCTTGCCTCCAGAGAAAGGGACCCCAAAGCAAAATACAAGCCCCCCACAAATAATAACGGTGAGGTAAGAGGAAATGACAAACACAGAAATGAACCAGGTTCAGCAAAGAGAGGCCAGCTTACTAATAGCAGAATATAGCAAGATAACTTATCTGGTCAACAAAAACCCTATAAAAATCCACGCTGGAGATTCAAGAACCCCCAAACCGTCTAACGGTCCGGGGGGAGAACACCAGCCCCCTAGAGCTTCCAGCAAAGGTCAGGATACAGATAGGAACAAGCTGGACAAAAATACCAAACAAAACAAAAGCAAAAAGCAAAGAAGCAGACTTAGCTTGAAAAACAGGAACCAGGATCAGAGGACAAGAGCACAGCAGATTAGCTCTGATTTCAACGATGCCAGGCATAGAACTGAAGGTCCAGGGAGCTTATATAGCAACGCCCCTGAACTAACGGCCCAGGTGAGGATATAGGAAAAGACAGACGCCAGAGTCAAATCACTAATGACCACTAGAGGGAGCAAAAAGCAAAATCACAACAGACCAGGTTCTCGCAATGGAAAAGCAGATGCTCTATCCCAGATGTACTCTACTGACACTGTTCCAGATGCTCCACCTAAGACCATACTTTCTGATTGCAATTTTGTAGGTGTCATTCATAACCAAGATTTGTTGCAGGTCATCAAAGAAGCTTACAACTCTGATCTTTTCCTGTCTCAGCCATCTGATGAGGTAAGCCTTCTTTTTAGGAATGGAGTTTGGACCCGGGAACGGCGCCTCTACATTCCTGAAGCTGTGAGGTTAAGAGTGTTGAGAATGGTTCATGACTCTAAGGTTGCAGGGCACAGAGGAATTCAGAAGACTCAAGAATTCTTATCTCGCTTCTTCTGGTGACCAGGTTTTCGGAAGGATGTTCAGAAGTACGTTTCATCTTGCGAGGTATGTGCCAAATTCAAGGTCCCACGTGCCTCCCCTACTGGTCTGTTACAGCCTTTGCCGGTGCCGTCTCGCCCGTGGGGATCCATTTCTATGGACTTTATTGTAGAACTGCCCCTTTCCGAGGGAAAGAGTACAATTTTGGTGGTGGTCGATCGCCTGACCAAGGCGGCCCATTTCATCCCTTGTTCCGGTTTACCCTCTGCGAAGGACACTGCTGATCTAATTATCCAGAACATCTTTCGTCTGCACGGGGTTCCGGATGAAGTTGTTTCGGACCATGGAGTTCAATTTACTTCAAAGTTCTGGCGAAGCTTTTGTTCGGCACTAGGCATAGAAGTTAACTTATCTTCTGCTTTCCACCCACAGTCCAACGGGCAGACAGAACGTACCAATCAAACACTGGAGCAATACCTTCGCTGCTACGTTTGCCATTTGCAAGATGATTGGGTAAGGCTACTCCCATTGGCTGAATTTTCTTACAACAACTCTCAGAGTGCCTCCACCAAGCAGTCTCCATTCTACGCTAACCTGGGTTATCACCCTAGCATTCTTCCCAGATTACCGGTAGATACATCTTTACCAGCAGTTGCCGACATGATCTCTTCACTTCAACAGAACCTTGAACTTCTGAAAGAGACTTTGGGTTCCGTACAAGATAGGTACAAGAATGCAGCTGACAGATTTCGCAAACCAACACCAAAATTTAAGGTAGGAGATTTAGTCTGGTTATCTACAAAGAATTTAAAGATGAAGATCCCTTCTCCTAAGTTGGGACAGAAGTACATCGGTCCTTATAGGATCAGTGGTCTGGTAGGGGCTGTTGCATGTCGTTTAAAACTCCCAGGAACAATGAAGATACATCCTGTCTTTCATACTTCCCTCCTAAAGGCTGTAGTACCAAATCCTTTTCCAAGACGTTCATCTCCTCTGCCCAATCCCGTTCTTGTGGATGGTCAAGAGCAGTTCATCGTTGAGAGGATTCTGGATTCAAGAATCTACAGAAATCGATTGCAGTATCTGATTAAATGGCAAGGCTATTCTTCAGAGGAGAATTCCTGGGAACCCGTGAACAATATTAACGCCTCCCGACTGATTGAGCAGTTCCATCAAAGGTACCCTGGCAAACCTGGTTTTGGGTCGTCCGGAGGCCGTTCTTGCGGTGGGAGTAATGTCAGTATCTAGTCCTGGAATCTGTTTCTCTTGCCCTTAGACTTGCCCTTAGTTAACATGGATCTTGATGTTTCACATCGGCCATCTTGCTTCCTGCCAAAGTTGTATATAAAGCCAGCACCTGCTCTGTTTCATTGCTTGTGTATTATGTTTTGGACCTTGTTCCTCTGCAGTCCCAAGCCTGGACTTACAATCCCTGTGGGTCCTTTCCTAACGGCGGAGTCCTCTGCCAACCTGCACGTCTGGATCCCTGCCTGCTGACCAAGTGATTGCTAAACACCTGACATCAGAAATCTCTGCCTGACCACACCTGCGGTGAAGTAAGAACTCCAGCCAGCTTGTGTGTTCCTCTGCTCTGCAAGAGACTGTGTCTTGTGCACTCATTGCTCAGTGACTTTGCATGCTGTGTCGCAGAGTATCAGCTCTGCTATTACTGTTTATCAGATTGACTGAACATTTATCTGGACTTACATGCTATATAGCATTCAGATCACAAATACAATCTTGCTTGTTCAAACCATTGTGTCTGCAGTCTCTTTGACCTAGCCACTGGTGTCCAGTTGTATCCACTAGTATCGTGACAGGTGCTCTTAGACACACTTGTTTCAACATCATTAGAAACCTTATTTAAAATGCTGCTGGAGAAATGCATGTCTAGGTCACTTGGGAGGCATGTGTTTCAGAATCAGAGGTTATTGCACACTTGAACTTGCTCACTAAGGCTACTTTCACACTAGCGTCGGGAAAGACCCGTCGCTGTGCGTCGGGCCGACGTTCCCGACGCTAGCATGGTCTCCGCCGCACAACGGGGGCAGCGGATGTATTTTTCCAACGCATCCGCTGCCCCATTGTGAGGTGCGGGGAAGTGCGGGGAGGTGGGGGCGGAGTTCCGGCCGCGCATGCGCGGTCGGAAAAAGCGGACCGTCGGGAGCAAAAAACGTTACATGTAAGGTTTTTTTCTCCCGACGGTCCGCTAACACACGCCCAAGCGTCGCAAAACGGACGCGACATTTGGCAATGCGTCGCAAATGCGTCGCTAATGCGTCGCTAATGTTAGTCTATGACGAAAAAACGTATCCAGCAAGAACTTTTGCTGGATGCGTATTTTCGGCAAAACGACGCATTTGCGACGTATTGCAGTTAACGCTAGTGTGAAGGTAGCCTAAATTCTTTTATTCCCTTCATGCATTCTGGAATCACAAACGACAAAAGATTATGCAAAAAGAAAAGATTTAATTAAAGTGAGCCTTTAATGTTGGACATGGATTTTCTCTGATACTTACATCCAGAGATATACCTTCACACCGGAAATGCCAACCAAGACAGAAGGACATTGTGATCGCCTGCCCTTCCCTTTCTTTGACCATGACCACTGTGCTGATCCCTGTCCAGGTTGTTTATATAGCACAGCTCTGTACAGAGATTATCACCATTCACATCAGTCTCTGTCCACAATGGAGCACACAATGTACCTTATATACTCGAGTATAAGCCGACCGAGTATAAGCCAAGACCCCTAATTTTGCCACAAAAAACTGGGAAAACTTAGTGACTCGCGTATAAGCCGGGAAAATGTAGCAGCTACCAGTAAATGTCAAAAATAAAAATAGATACCAATAAAAGTAAAATTAATTGAGACATCAGTAGGTTAGGTGTTTTTGAATATCCATATTGAATCAGGAGCCCCATATAATGCTCCATAAAGTTTGATGGGCCCCATAAGATGCTCCATATTAAAATATGCCCCATAAGATGCTCCATAGAGATGTTTGCCCCATATAATGCCGCACAAATGCGGATTATGGCCCCATAAGATGCTCCATACAGACATTTGCTGTTATGACCTGGTGGTTAAGAGGCCACACCGATATGACCTGGTGGCTAAAACGCAACATGGGATGAGCTCTGAGAAGGTGGTATCTCTACTGACCGCAGTCCCTAATCCTAACAACAACACTAGTAATAGCCGTGGGATGTTCCTGACTCTCCCTAGACACCTCTTCACAGCCTAAGAATTAACTACCCCTAAAGAAGGAAATAGAAAGCTATCTTGCCTCAGAGAAAACCCCAAAAGGAAAGATAGCCCCCCACGAATATTGACTGTGAGTGGAGAGGGAAATGACATACACAGAAATGAAATCAGTTTTCAGCAAAGGAGGCCAATACTAAACTTGATAGACAGAGGGAAAAGGATACTGTACGGTCAGTATAAAAAACTACAAAAATCCACGCAGAGTTTACAAAAATGAACTCCACACCGACTCACGGTGTGGAGGGGCAAATCTGCTTCCCAGAGCTTCCAGCTAGCCTGAATATGACATAGTGACAAGCTGGACAAAAAGAGACATATTTGCAAAGCAATAATGTCCAAAGCAAATGGACAAACAAGAACTAGCAGAACTTATCTTTTGCTGACAAGGACAGGCCATATGAGAAATCCAAGGAGAGAACCAAATCCAACCTAAGACATTGACAGCTGACATGAACTAAAGCCCAGAGCAGGTTTAAATAACAAACCCAGGCAAGGCGATCAGTGATGGCAGCTGCTACAGCTACCTAAAGGAGCAGCAGTTCCACTCGAAACCACCAGAGGGAGCCCAAGGGCAGAACTCACAAAAATACCATTAGCAACCACAGGAGGGAACTCAGGAACGGAATTCACAACAGTACCCCCCCCTTGAGGAGGGGTCACCGAACCCTCACCAGAGCTCCCAGGCCGATCAGGACGAGCCAAATGGAAAGCACAAACCAAATCGGCAGCATGAACATCGGAGGCAACAACCCAAGAATTATCCTCCTGGCCATAACCCTTCCACTTGACCAGATACTGAAGCTTCCGTCTCGAAAAACGAGAATCCAAAATCTTCTCCACCACATATTCCAATTCCCCCTCAACCAACACCGGAGCAGGAGGATCAACGGAGGGAACCATAGGTACCACATATCTCCGCAACAAGGATCTATGGAACACATTATGAATGGAAAAAGAAGCTGGAAGGGCCAAACGAAAAGACACCGGATTGATAATTTCAGAAATCTTATAAGGCCCAATAAAGTGAGGCTTGAACTTAGGGGAAGAAACCTTCATAGGAACATGATGAGAAGACAACCAGACCAAATCCCCCACACGAAGCCGGGGACCAACACACCGACGACGGTTAGCAAAACGTTGAGCCTTTTCCTGAGACAACGTCAAATTGTCCACCACATGAGTCCAAATTTGCTGCAACCTGTCCACCACAGAATCCACACCAGGACAGTCAGAAGGCTCAAGCTGCCCTGAAGAAAAACGAGGATGAAAACCAAAGTTACAAAAGAAAGGCGAAACCAAGGTAGCAGAACTAGCCCGATTATTAAGGGCAAACTCGGCCAACGGCAAAAAGGTCACCCAATCATCCTGATCAGCAGACACGAAGCATCTCAAATAGGTTTCCAAGGTCTGACTGGTTGGCTCTGTTTGGCCATTTGTCTGAGGATGAAATTCTGAAGAAAAAGACAAATCAATGCCCATTCTAGCACAAAAGGACCGCCAAAACCTAGAAACGAGCTGGGAACCTCTGTCAGACACAATATTCTCCGGAATACCATGCAAACGAACCACATGCTGAAAAAATAATGGAACCAAATCAGAGGAGGAAGGCAACTTAGGCAACGGTACCAAATGGACCATTTTAGAAAACCGGTCACAAACCACCCAAATGACAGACATCTTCTGAGAAACAGGAAGATCAGAAATAAAATCCATGGAAATATGCATCCAGGGCCTCTCAGGAATAGGCAAAGGCAAAAGCAACCCACTGGCACGGGAACAGCAAGGCTTAGCCCGAGCACAGGTCCCACAGGACTGCACAAACGAACGCACATCCCGCGACAAGGAAGGCCACCAAAAGGACCTAGCCACCAAATCTCTGGTACCGAAAATCCCAGGGTGACCAGCCAACACCGAACAATGAACCTCAGAAATTACCCTGCTAGTCCATCTATCAGGAACAAACAGTTTCCCCACTGGACAGCGGTCAGGTTTATCAGCCTGAAACTCCTGAAGTACCCGCCGCAAATCAGGGGAGATGGAACAAAGAATCACCCCCTCCTTGAGAATCCCAGCCGGCTCAAGAACTCCCGGAGAATCAGGCAAAAAACTCCTAGAAAGGGCATCAGCCTTCACATTCTTAGATCCCGGAATATACGAGACCACAAAATCAAAACGGGAGAAAAACAGAGACCACCGAGCTTGTCTAGGATTCAACCGCTTAGCAGACTCGAGGTAAATCAAATTTTTATGATCAGTCAAGACCACCACGCGATGCTTGGCTCCCTCAAGCCAATGTCGCCACTCCTCAAATGCCCACTTCATAGCCAACAACTCCCGATTGCCGACATCATAATTACGCTCAGCAGGCGAAAACTTTCTGGAGAAGAAAGCACATGGTTTCATCAAAGAGCCATCAGAATTTCTCTGAGACAAAACGGCCCCTGCCCCAATCTCAGAAGCATCAACCTCAACCTGAAAAGGGAGAGAAACATCTGGCTGACGCAACACAGGGGCAGAAGTAAAACGACGTTTAAGCTCCTGAAAGGCCTCCACAGCCGCAGAGGACCAATTCATCACATCAGCGCCTTTCTTCGTCAAATCGGTCAGAGGCTTCACCACACTAGAAAAATTAGCAATAAAGCGGCGATAAAAATTAGCAAAGCCCAAAAATTTTTGAAGGCTCTTTACAGATGTGGGTTGAGTCCAATCATGAATGGCCTGGACTTTAACAGAGTCCGTTTCAATAGCCGAGGGAGAAAAAATTAAACCCAAAAAATAAACTTTCTGAACTCCAAAGAGGCACTTAGACCCTTTCACAAACAACGCATTAGCACGAAGGACCTGAAATACCATCCTAATCTGCTTCACATGAGACTCCCAATCATCGGAAAAAAACATCATCCAAATACACAATCATGAATTTATCCAGATAATTCCGGAAAATATCATGCATAAAGGACTGAAATACCGATGGAGCATTAGAGAGCCCGAATGGCATCACAAGATATTCAAAATGGCCTTCGGGCGTATTAAATGCTGTTTTCCATTCATCACCTTGTTTAATACGCACGAGATTATACGCCCCTCGAAGGTCGATCTTAGTAAACCAACTGGCACCCTTAATCCGAGCAAACAAATCAGAAAGCAAAGGTAAAGGGTATTGGAATTTGACCGTGATCTTATTGAGAAGGTGATAATCTATACAGGGTCTCAAGGAACCATCCTTCTTGGCAACAAAAAAAAATCCCGCTCCCAATGGTGATGAAGACGGGCGAATATGCCCCTTCTCCAAGGACTCCTTTACATAACTCCGCATAGCGGCATGCTCTGGTACAGACAGATTGAAAAGTCGGCCCTTAGGGAACTTACAGCCAGGAATCAAATTAATGGCACAATCGCAGTCCCAATGAGGAGGCAGGGAACTGGACTTGGGCTCATCAAATATATCCTGGAAATCCGACAAAAATTCAGGAACATCAGAAAAAGGTGACGAGAAAATGGACATCAAAGGAATATCACTATGTATCCCCTGACAACCCCAACCAGTTACGGACATAGATCTCCAATCCAGCACTGGATTATGTACCTGTAACCATGGAAAACCCAGCACAACAACATCATGCAAATTATGCAACCCCAAAAAGCGAATATTTTCCTGATGTGCTGGAGCCATGTACATGGTCAACTGTGTCCAGTACTGGGGTTTATTCTTGGCCAATGGCGTAGCATCAATCCCCCTTAAGGGAATAGGACTCCGCAAAGGCTCCAAGGAAAAACCACAGCGCTTGGCAAATTCTAAGTCCATTAAGTTCAGGGCAGCACCAGAATCCACAAATGCAATAACAGAAAAGGACGACAATGAGCAAATCAGGGTAACAGACAAAAGAAATTTAGGCTGTACAGTACTAATGGTAACAGACCTAGGGACCCTCTTAGTATGCTTAGGGCAATCAGAAATAGCATGAGCAGAATCACCACAGTAAAAACACAGGCCATTCTGATGTCTGAATTTCTGCCTTTCTGCTCTAGTCAAAATCCTATCACATTGCATAGGCTCAGGACTCTGCTCAGAGGAAACTGCCACATGGTGCACAACCTTGCGCTCGCGCAGGCGCCGATCAATCTGAATTGCCAGAGACATTGACTCATTCAGACCAGCAGGCGTGGGAAACCCCACCATAACATCTTTAAGGGCTTCAGAAAGACCCTTTCTGAAAATCGCTGCCAGGGCATACTTATTCCATTTTGTGAGCACAGACCACTTTCTAAATTTCTGGCAGTATACTTCTGCTGCTTCCTGGCCCTGACACAGAGCCAGCAAAGTTTTTTCTGCCTGATCCACAGAATTAGGCTCATCATACAGCAATCCGAGCGCTTGAAAAAATGCGTCAATATTGAGCAATGCAGGATTTCCTGGCTCAAGGGAGAATGCCCAGTCCTGCGGGTCGCCACGCAGCAAAGAAATAACAATCTTCACCTGCTGAATGGGGTCACCAGAGGAACGGGGTCTCAGAGCAAAAAACAATCTGCAACTATTTTTAAAGTTCCAAAATTTCGATCTATCCCCAGAAAACAAATCAGGAATAGGAATTCTAGGCTCTAATACCGGAGTCTGGACAACACAATCTTGGATACTCTGTACCCTTGCAGCGAGTTGATCCACGCGCAAGGACAGACCCTGAACCTCCATATCAGCACCAAAATCCTGAACCACCCAGAGATTAAGGGGAAAAAAAAGACAAAACAAGCTACAAAGGAAAAAAAAATGACTCAGAACTTTCTTTTCCCTCTTTTGAGATGCATTTAACACATTGTGGGCCAGCTGTACTGTTATGACCTGGTGGTTAAGAGGCCACACCGATATGACCTGGTGGCTAAAACGCAACATGGGACGAGCTCTGAGAAGGTGGTATCTCTACTGACCGCAGTCCCTAATCCTAACAACAACACTAGTAATAGCCGTGGGATGTTCCTGACTCTCTCTAGACACCTCTTCACAGCCTAAGAATTAACTACCCCTAAAGAAGGAAATAGAAAGCTATCATGCCTCAGAGAAAACCCCAAAAGGAAAGATAGCCCCCCACGAATATTGACTGTGAGTGGAGAGGGAAATGACATACACAGAAATGAAATCAGTTTTCAGCAAAGGAGGCCAATACTAAACTTGATAGACAGAGAGAAAAGGATACTGTGCGGTCAGTATAAAAAACTACAAAAATCCACGCAGAGTTTACAAAAATGAACTCCACACCGACTCACGGTGTGGAGGGGCAAATCTGCTTCCCAGAGCTTCCAGCTAGCCTGAATATGACATAGTGACAAGCTGGACAAAAAGAGACATATTTGCAAAGCAATAATGTCCAAAGCAAATGGACAAACAAGAACTAGCAGAACTTATCTTTTGCTGACAAGGACAGGCCATATGAGAAATCCAAGGAGAGAACCAAATCCAACCTAAGACATTGACAGCTGGCATGAACTAAAGCCCAGAGCAGGTTTAAATAACAAACCCAGGCAAGGCGATCAGTGATGGCAGCTGCTACAGCTACCTAAAGGAGCAGCAGTTCCACTCGAAACCACCAGAGGGAGCCCAAGGGCAGAACTCACAAAAATACCATTAGCAACCACAGGAGGGAGCTCCAGAACGGAATTCACAACAATTTGCCCTATATAATGCTTCACAAACGTTGATTATGGCCCCATAAGATGCTCCATACAGATATTTGCCCCATATAAAGCTGCACAAACATTGATTATGCCCCATAAGATATTCCACGTAGACATTTGCCCCATATAAAGCTGCACAAACATTGATTATGCCCCGGCACTTGCCTATATTCACCTGCTCCCCGTTCCACCGCCGCCGGCAGCCGCTGCATCTTCCTCGTCCTCTGCACTGTCTGTTCAGGCAGAGGGTGGTGCACACACTAATTGCGTCATCGCACCCTGTGACCTGAGCGTCAGTGCAGAGGACGGGGAAGACGCAGCGGCTGCCGGCGGCGGTGGAACGGAGAGCAGGTGAATATCGCGCACTGCGTTATACTCACCTGTTCCTGGCACAGTCCCTGGTTCCCCGGCGCCGGCACCTTCTTCCTGTATTGAGCAGTCACATGGTACCACTCATTACAGTAATGAATATGCGGCTCCACCCCTATGGGAGTGGAGTGGGGTCCATATTCATTACTGTAATGAGCGGTACCATGTGACCGCTCACTACAGGAAGAAGCTGCCGGCGCCGGGGAACCAGGGACTGCACCAGGAGCAGGTGAGTATGATTACACAGCTGCTGCTCCACCTCCCCTGCCGACCCCTGGGTATGACTCGAGTATAAACTGAGAGGGACAATTTCAGCCTAAAAAAATGGGCTGAAATTCTTGCTTTATACTCGAGTATATAAGGTATTTCCCTAATTAAGGCACATACTAGGGGCAGTTTCATATAAAGCCAGGTAACATACGAGTATGCATTTTGGAGATAAAGGTTCAGGAGAGTGCAATGAGACATCAACAGTGTTAGAGTGCTTACAGACAGTCTGCAAAGATTTTACTGTGTCAGAAAGTTCCCTTTGCAGGTGATTATGAGATGACGTCAAGGCCCTCTGATCCACATACAGATCCTGCATCATTTTTCTCAAACTGTCCATTTGATCCGCCAACGAATGGAGCGGATCCATAGAAAGCAGAGCAGAGAAAAAAAAGCAAACTCCCCTTTAAATGTATGGTCAGTGATAATATAATGCTGCTGCAGTGCAGTATTGTGCCACCTCCACCAGGGGATGCTGGTGAAGGAGGAGAGGTTGCACACAGAGTGTAACACCACTGAGCAGCAGCACAAGCACCACTAAGTGACGAAAGAGTGGTCAGAGTAGCCAAGTCAGAAACCGTAAGGACAAGAAGTACCGGAGGTCACAGCAATACACATGGTCAAATACAAGAAAGAAGTCAGAGTCAGACGGGAGCAGATATAACCGAGATGACAGTAAAACAGATCAGAAGACAAGCCGAGTCACATATGAAGAGGTCCAAGCACAGGGAGCGAACACTAAGACAAAGAGGGATGGCAGGAAAGGAAAGTCACGGGAACAGAGTACATGGGCAGAGGACAAAACACGCTATCAAGGGGTCAGCTGCTGTACCCTTGGAGCAGGAACAATCACTGACATTGGTCTGTAGGCACAGCAGACTGAAATAGCCACACCGAACCCAAAATGAGGCAGAGAAGGTTAACCCCAGCATGACCAGACCGGGGAGAGAATAACATGAAACAAACCCCGGCCTGGATCATGACAACAGCCTAGTCAAGTTCACACAAAATTTTCCAAGGAATGCCTCTATGGACTTTGCCTTGTGCATTGGGCCCAGTCAAGTTGGGACAGTAAAGAGACTTCCTCAAGCTTTTGCCAAAAAAGTTAAAAACTTAAATTGTCCAACATGTCTTTTTATGCTGAAGCATTTATATTCCCCTTCACTGGAAAAAGGGGCTGAGGCTAACCCTTGAAAAACACACCCTGAATATCATCCTTTTTCACTAAACTTTACAGTTGCACAATGCAGTCAGGCTGGTAAAATTCTCTTGGCAGTCATCAAATCCATACACGTTCATCAGATGCCACATAAGCAAGTGTGATTTATCACTCCAAAGTACATGTTTACACTGCTCCGAAATACAACAGTAGTGGCATGGGCAATACCGCAACAGGGCCCGAGAGGACGGGGAACCTGCCAGTGCCAGCGCAATTGAAAAATATTACGGAGCAGAGGGCTACTATCTCCCTGTTCTGTAATATACAAAACACCAGCCAATCAGACGTCTGCAGCTGGCGTTGGCTACCCATCGCAGGCAATATAACAATGTCATTGCATTGCACCGCCTGAGCTGCTTGTCATGAGTGCAGGGACGGGTGAGAGGAATCTTTTTTTTTTGCATGTTATAAAACATATGACAATATGTTATTTTATCAATAAGATATATAGAAGGCAATATTGCCCTACTCAAAAATATGATGGACAAAATATCTAAGAATAAAAAAGAAGAATCCACATCTCCAGTGCAGAAGTCTAACACAAGTAAAATGTTTTGTAAAACCTCTCTACAAATCCAGTTATGGATCTATGTGCCACCATGTCACCCGTCCTACCACACCTTACAAGTCCTGTCTCCTGACTGATAGCAGGTTTCAATTTAGTTGTGAAAGTGAAATTTGTGTTTTCCGCATTAGGACTCTTTCTCTTGAAACGTCTAAAACTTTATCTTTGTTTTTTTTTTTGTAGACTTTCAAACTGTCTTCATCCCTCACGAACTGAATTTATGAGTTGGTCCTGCTGCTAAAATCAGAACTTCCATTTCTCTCTGCAGCTGTCTTCTTGACAACAGAAAGTGATAGGGAAGAGAAATGGCAGCTATTTGCTGCCGAGAGGTGACAACCAACTGTGTGCAGCCGAGTTTAAGAAGGTCCTGCACACATAGCTGGACCCCAGCAACCAGAACATGACTGAAAGTTGTCCTCATGACACATCTCATGATATTTTCAAATATCACATCATAAAAGCATTCTTTCTAGACACATTGCCTAAAAAATGAAAAAAAAAAAGTCAATGTGTGCGGCAATTGCTGATTTATGCTAATCTGATATGATCCAAACATTGTTGATGATGACCAGATGGTGATCGCAGAGCCATAACATTAAGTTATTCTGCTATTTAAAAATATAATGAAGAAAGGACCGTGACGGCAAACCTGAAGCACTAAAGTGTGTGCCCTGGTGATGCATAATAAGATGCCATATGCCTGTAAAACATTATGACCTTTTATTACTTTCAGAGTGACAGAGGGGCATCAAACTCAGCAAAGCCCCAGACTAGAAAAATTTTTTTTTTTTTTTAATAAAAATGTGATGTTTATTAATTGAGCTCTTGCCAGATGTATTTTAGTCTCTAATGGGAATATGCAAATTTAAAGTAAGTATTTCAATATTTAAGCTAATTAAGTGCAGCTAATAATTAGGCAAAATGGAAAATAATCATTATAAAAGTTGATCTGAGCCAGTGTTGGGTCCCCATGATTCTAATCTGCTCCTTCTGTGCTGCTGAGTACATCAGGTTTTTATGTTGAGATTTTTTTTGTATTATATTATATGATATTAATGCATACTACATTGTAGATCAACATTACAAAGTAAATATAAGCATTTGTATGATACATTGTTATGACCATTTCATGTAGGTACTTTGATGTTCCTCTCTCTTCTGGACCGGTAGCTTCAAGAATCCACTTCACGACATGAAACATAACAGTAGTCTTATGGAAGCACATTGCACATCCTAAAAAATAAAATGTTGTTCATCCCCTGTGAACCAAAATACCCCCATGAAATTAGCTAAAGTGTATGGGAACCACCTGACTCTCCCATGAGTCACTTCTTGACGACTTTCTCACCTCTCATGTTTGGAAACACATGAATGGTGACATGTTCCTTGTGAGACACCTTTTTATAGACCTTCAGTTGAACCAGCTGTTATTATTTTTCAGACAGTGGCATGGTTACTTTCTAATTAATGATAGATTTCAGCATGATTATTTTCACCTCTCTTTCTTCAGGTGTAAGTTCCACTCCTGGCTTTGGCATACAAAAACTGATGAAAAATACTGACGTGCGTTATGAGGTCTATGAGGTCTAATTGTGTATTTTCATGTTCATGTAGAATCCTCCTCAGGTTTAATAAACTATTTTGTCAAGTGAAATGTATTAAACTTATTCACCTTTTTGATTGTGTGCACTTTGACAGATTTATCAAAGTTGGGATCTACTACAGAATTGCAGTAAAATCCATTACTATAATTTTGATCAGAAAATCATCCATTATAATCAAATTTCTTACCACTGAGAAAAATGGAATCTCAGGGAATTTTGGGGAAAAATATTTTATTCACTAACTGTAACATTCAGTATGTTGTAATTTTAATACCTCATTAACCCTCCGTCACATACAACTGATCTGACAGGCGCTTCTCTTTTACTTTCATTTCTCCTTCCTCACCAGATTGTGAGGAAAGCCCCTCCCTCCAGGTAGTCTCCTGTCTCTTGAAGGTCTGTGAAACCTGATATCACAGTTGGATTTCAGAGCTTCAGGGGAGAGGATATAGCTGCACAGATCTCTCAGGCTCATTGTATGCGAATACGTCACATTCAGTAAAGGCCCCGTCTCACTAAGCGATTTACCAACGATCACGACCAGCGATATGACCTGGCCGTGATCGTTGGTAAGTCGCTGTGTGGTCGCTGGGGAGCTGTCACACAGACCGCTCTCTCCAGCGACCAACGATCAGGGGAACGACTTCGGCATCGTTGAAACTGTCTTCAACGATGCCGAAGTCCCCCTGCAGCACCCGGGTAACCAGGGTAAACATCGGGTTACTAAGCGCAGGGCCGCGCTTAGTAACCCGATGTTTACCCTGGTTACCAAAAAAAACAAACAGTACATACTCGCCTTTCGGTGTCCAGGTCCCTTGCCATCTGCTTCCTGCTCTGACTGAGCCGCCGTACAGTGAGAGCAGAGCGCAGCGGTGACGTCACCGCTGTGCTCTCACTTCTCACTGTATGGCGGCAGTCAGTGAGAGCAGGAAGCAGACGGCAAGGGACCTGGACACGGAAAGGCGAGTATGTACTGTTTTTTTTTTTTTTACATTTACGCTGGTAACCAGGGTAAACATCGGGTTACTAAGCGCGGCCCTGCGCTTAGTAACCCGATGTTTACCCTGGTTACCAGTGAAGACATCGCTGGATCGGTGTCACACACACCGATTCAGCGATGTCAGCGGGGCCTCAACGACCAAAAAAAGGTCCAGGCCATTCCGACACGACCAGCGATCTCACAGCAGGGGCCTGATCGCTGGTACGTGTCACACATAGCGAGATCGCTATGGAGGTCGCTGTTGCGTCACAAAACTTGTGACTCAGCAGCGATCTCGCTAGCGATCTCGCTATGTGAGACGGGGCCTTAAGGTTGGTATTTTATGTTTTTATTCATCACAATAGTTTATTTAGCTTGTTTTATGAATGTATAGCACAAAATGTGAGGATATTTCATAGAAATAAGGGAGATTTTATAAAAGAAAGTGTGCTGCTCAGGCATATACAGTAGTTCCCTAACATATTCCTTCTCTTGCTTCAGATTATCTGCTGAAATGGAGAGGAAAATGTACAATTTATCCAAACAACTTGATGTTGAGGAAGTAACAAACATGCTGTTAGATGATAGAGACCTCACACTGAGTGAGGATTTAGGAGAGGAAAGTGAGATTGATTCTCATGATGAGGTGGAAGAATGTGTCCTGGATTCTGAAACAGAGCAAGATGGTGACAGTGGTGAGGATGAAGAAGTTGGATCATATTATATTGGAAAAGATAAAAATACTAAATGGAACAAGAAGCCATTCCAGAAAAAACGTAGGGAACCTTTAAACATTATTACTCACCTTCCTGCAGTAATAGGAACTGCACGTAATGCAAAAACTGCAGTTGAATGCTGGAACAGTATATTTACAGATGACATTCTAGACTCTATTGTCACATATACCAACCAATATATAGACATTATAAAGGACAAGTACATCTGCAACAGAACCATCAAGCCCACAGATGAAATAGAACTGCGTGCTTTTTTTGGATTACTGTACCTTGCAGGAGCTTATAGGGCAAATAGACAAAGTTTGGAGGAACTTTGGGGTAAAGATGGGGATGGAGTTGAAAAATTTAGCCTTGTTATGTCCATAAACAGATTCAAGATTCTAATTCGTTGCCTTCGGTTTGACGACAGAACTACCCGAACCGAACGCAAAACACATGACCGACTTGCTCCAATTCGTGATATATTTCAAAGATTTGTTGTAAACTGTAAACAAAGTTATTACCCTGGAGAGAATCTCACTATTGACGAAATGCTCCCTGGTTTTCGTGGTAGATGTGCCTTTCGTCAATATATTCCATCCAAGCCAAACAAATATGGAATAAAAATTTATGCCCTTGTTGATGCCAGTAAGACCTACACTTACAACCTGGAAGTTTATGCAGGAAAACAACCAGAAGGTCCTTACTGTGTGAGCAACAAACCCATTGATGTTGTAAAAAGACTGGCTGAACCCTTATTTGGATCGGGTCGCAATATTACAGCTGACAATTGGTTTACAAGTAGTGTTGAGCATTCCGATACCGCAAGTATCGGGTATCGGCCGATATTTGCTGTATCGGAATTCCGATACCGAGATCCGATACTTTTGTGGTATCGGGTATCGGTATCGAAACAACATTAATGTGTAAAAGAAAGAATTAAAATAAAAAATATTGCTATACTCACCTCTCCGACGCAGCCTGGACCTCACCGAGGGAACCGGCAGCGTTGTTTGCTTAAAATGCGCGCTTTTCCTTCCTTCCGTGACGTCACGGCTTCTGATTGGTCGCGTGCCGCCCATGTGGCCGCGACGCGACCAATCACAGCAAGCCGTGACGTAATTTCAGGTCCTTCTAGGCATTCAGTATTTTAAAATTACGTTCCGGCTTTGTGATTGGTCGCGTCGCGGTCACATGGGCGACGCGACCAATCACAAGCCGTGACGTCACGGGAGGCAGGAGACGCGCGCATTTTAAAATGCGCGCGTGTCCAGCCTCCCGTGACGTCACGGCTTGTGATTGGTCGCGTCGCCCATGTGACTGCGACGCGACCAATCACAAGCCAGAACGTAATTTTAACATCCTGAAGGACCTGAAATTACGTCACGGCTTGCTGTGATTGGTTGCGTCGCGGCCACATGGGCGACGCGACCAATCACAAGCCGTGACGTCACGGGAGGCTGGACACGCGCGCATTTTAAAATGCGCGCGTCTCCTGCCTCCCGTGACGTCACGGCTTGTGATTGGTCGCGTCGCCCATGTGACCGCGACGCGACCAATCACAAAGCCGGAACGTAATTTTAAAATACTGAATGCCTAGAAGGACCTGAAAATTACGTCACGGCTTGCTGTGATTGGTCGCGTCGCGGCCACATGGGCGGCACGCGACCAATCAGAAGCCGTGACGTCACGGAAGGAAGGAAAAGCGCGCATTTTAAGCAAACAACGCTGCCGGTTCCCTCGGTGAGGTGAGTATAGCAATATTTTTTATTTTAATTCTTTATTTTACACATTAATATGGTTCCCAGGGCCTGAAGAAGAGTTTCCTCTCCTTCAGACCCTGGGAACCATCAGGGATACCGTCCGATACTTGAGTCCCATTGACTTGTATTGGTATCGGGTATCGGTATCGGATTAGATCCGATACTTTGCCGGTATCGGCCGATACTTTCCGATACCGATACTTTCAAGTATCGGACGGTATCGCTCAACACTATTTACAAGTTGTGATCTGATTGATTATCTGAAAATTCAGAAGCTGTCATATGTGGGAACTGTAAGAAAAAACAAAAGGGAATTGCCGCCACAGTTTGTAAGTGTGAAAGAGAGACAACAGTACAGCAGTATGTTTGCATTCCATAATGGAAAGGCTTTAGCTTCCTATGTACCACATGCCAAAAAAATCGTACTTCTTCTATCAACACTTCATGATGATGCTGCCATCGATCCTGGGACTGGGGCAGAAAAAAACCCGGAGATAATTACATTTTACAATGCCACCAAAGGGGGTGTGGATACAGCAGATCAGATGTGCTCCACTTTCAACGTCAGCAGAAACATCAAACGCTGGCCAATGGTCATATTTTTTGCTATGTTGAATTTGGGTGGTATAAATTCACAAGTGATTTATCTTGAAAACAAGCTTGAACCACTCCGTAGATGATTGTATCTGAAAAAATTGGCCCATGAACTAGTACTTGGAGAGCTACGCAGGAGAAGCGTGAAAACAATCGGTATCCCCTCTCGCCTTCAAGTTCAGCTCAAAAGGTTCCGCCCAGAAGATGATGGTGAAAAGTCACCATCTGCACCACCTCACAAAAGAAGGAGATGCACCACCTGCCAAACGGAAAGCGGAACCAGAAGGCTTTCAAATTATGAATGTCTCAAATGTCATAAAGCAATTTGCCTGACACGTGCAAAAATGGTGTGTAATTCTTGCTATTTGCTCTGCAAGTGTGACTTTTCTGGGGAAACCTCAGCATCTACTTCTGATTGAATATGTTTTTAATAGTACTTAAGGTACCTTAAAATTAAGTTTGTGTTCAAAAATTTTCTTTGTACATTTTTTTGAGAGAGTCGAACTGGGGACTATTTGGCGGGAGTTTTGAAAAGTTTGTATTTCATAGTTATTAGTTTTATGTTAAGTAAATGTTTTTTTTTGCAACTGATTATGTGTAGTCTCTTTTATTACATCCCTATGAAGGTCACTGATCACTTTTAGAGCACTGAAATTGCAAACATTAGATATTATAGGTATTTTTCCAGCAGGCGCCTGACAGGCACATTGTATGTGAACTCGTTAGTCCGAATATTGTATGTGACGGAGGGTTAATCCACTTGTTTCAGAAATACTCTTTGGAGTTGTACTATTTCCTTCTTTAAAGGATACACGCCTATCCACTACTATGGTATCCCCTTTGTAAAATCTTTATTCCTCCCTTGTAAAATAAAAATACCTTTGGCTGGGATCACACATTCGCGAGATGCGGCCAAGTCTCGCAGGTGAAAACCCAACTCTGGCGCTGGCACTCCGGAGCAGAGCGTGCAGCCGCACAGCAATACATAAAGCCGCACGCTTCGTTTTTGCCTGCGAGACTTGGCCGTATCTCGCGTATGTGTGATCCCGGCCTTATGCTTATCTCCCGTACCTGCGATGCCAGCACCAAGTCTCCCAAAGCTTGCATAATATTGTTATGCCAAGTGAGCCCTCAGTGATGGCCAATGAGAGAACAGCAGCACTGCATTGCAGTCCGATCTTGGATCGATTGGCGTAGACACCTTACCTGAGTGACCCTTTATTTAGTAAAATCATAAATGTGTGGCCGCTCATAGAATCATAGAATGGTAGAGTTGGACAGGACCTCCTAGGTCATCTGGTCCAACCCCTTGCTCAAAGCAGGAATCACTAAATCATCCCAGACAGATGTCTGTCCAGCCTCTGTTTGAAGACTTCCAATTACGGAGAACTCACCACCTCTCGTGGCAGCCTGTTCCACTCGTCGATTTCTTAAATAGAAAGGACAGATATAAACCCACAAATTGGTACTTTTTAAGCTTCCCTTTTTTTCCCTATTAAAACTAATTACACCATTTATCAAGAATCCCTTTCTGCTTATGGAAAGAATAGACGACACAACAAGTGGTAGAAAAATAGGAATAAAAAAGGTACTGAATATTTAAAGGCAAACAAACCTATCAGTCAGTTTAATGCCATGTTTAGTGTTTAGTCAACGTTTTCATACACACATCGCCATCCTTAGGTTTCCCTTTCATGTAAGTGATTTTTTTTTCTCTTACAAAAAAAGGAGAAAGATAATAAAGATATAATAGTTGCTAACATCCCTAAACATAAATCGATCTGTAACCATCAAATCCCACATCATTTAATGTTAGGGATAAAGAAGAGATCCCACACAATATAAAATCAATAATTTTTATTCAAACCAATTAAGGACAATAAACAACAGTAGAAAAGCAAAATGCCATCTAGGGGACGCCAGAAAAATGCAATAGATAAGTTCCTCACACTTAATCAATAATCTAATGCAAAAATTGCCTTATTATCAACCAATACATAATATGTTATTAAAATAAAGCATAATTATATTAACACTTTTTTCTAGCAATAATAGCCTTTCAAAAAACATATTCCACACCAACAAGACTCAATATGTCCAAAGCCAGGTTATATTAACATCAGTAATCCTGCATTATGTTTAACAAACAGGGAAAGGAGACCTGTCTTTATAAATCACTGCATGGTCTCCACATTATATACATGACAACAACCTTCCCCTGGTATCTGGTGGCTAGGGTGGTGCAATAGAAAGTAAAGGTTGATAGTTACCTAATGTGTGGTTTGTTCTGGCATCCCCTCACCCCGACGCGCGTTTCGCTGCCTGCTTCTTCTGGGGGCGTGGCAAGGGGAGGGGCAGCCGTGTATTTATATGAGCGCCAGGCTATCAGCGGTGTTTGGTGCCTGTTAAGGCTAGTTTCACATTGGCGTTCGAATTCGCAGCATTTAATCTACATCCGCAAGTGCAGGAAAAAACGCTTGGAAACGCGTACAAACTCTGCATTTTTTAGACGCATGCGGAAACGCATGCGGTTACAAAAACGCCATGTTTGCATGCGTTTCCAAGCGTTTTTTTCCTGCGTTTGTGTTTTTGGTGCGCATGGTGACAAATTTTACAGGAGAAAAATCGAGATAACCAGAAACCGCCAATGGGACTACAGAGGGCGTGTATTATGGGATCTCAATATATAGACCCTTGAACAGCTGAAATCTTCAGATTTTACTCCTGTATGCTGTGTCAGAATGGATCTTCGCATGGAGAGCTTTTATTTCAACCTGGATTTAAGCATCAAGCTGTTTCTTGCATGTGCGTTTGCTTGGGAGCAAGACAGAAATCGCGAAAGATGGAGAAGGACACGGCGTAGGCGTTTTTGGAGACACCCCATTATCGAACTACGTGAGAGCCGTGGAGCCTATCACATGCTGTATGGCGAGCTTAATGCCAACCTGGAGAAATTCCATGAATATACAAGGATGTCGCAAGACTCGTTCTGGGATTTGCTTGCTCGTGTCCAAGGAGCCATACAGAGACAGGACACCCAGCTCCATAGAGTGATTCCACCCGAGGAACGTCTGCTAGTTACATTAAGGTACTTTCCAAATCTAATCCAATGACAGTCCAAATTTTTGGTGTTCTGACATGTATGTTTTGGGTATTTTCCTTTCTGTCTTTAGCGTAACCACACCATAAATAGAATAGATTGTAATTTTTTTGAGTTTGTTTTTCTTACAGATTTCTGGCAACCGGGGAAAGTTTATCATCCCTCCACTTCCAATACCGGCTCAGAATATCCACCCTGTCCGGAATAGTTGCGGACACCTGCCGGGCTTTGTGGAATGTACTCTGGGAAGAGTTTATACCCCTACCCACCTTGGACATGTGGCTTAAAATTGCAGAAAAATTTGGGAATGTGTGTGATTTCCCCAACTTTTTGGGAGCGGTGGATGGAAAGCACATTTGCATTATCAAACCAGCCAGAACAGGATCGGAGTACTTCAATTACAAAAAATATTTTTCTGCTGTGCTCATGGCAATAGCCGATGCGGACTGTCGCTTCATCGCCGAGGACATTGGAGCTTTTGGCCGTGGCAACGATTCCCAGACTTTTAAGATCTCTGATATGGGCCACCATGTGTATGGCAAAAATTTAAATTTTCCACGGCCACAACCGCTCCCCAACACTCAAGGTCCACCGATGCCATTTGTTATGGTTGGTGATGAGGCCTTTCAGATGTGTGAAAACCTACTGAAGCCATATTCCAGTTGGGACTTGAACCACACTAGAAGGATCTTTAACTACAGACTAACCAGGGCCCGAAGAACAGTAGAGTGTACCTTTGGCATTCTGATCGCTAAATGGCGCATTCTTGCATCAGCCATTAATCTAAAAATGGAGACAGTCGACGAGGTGGTCAAAGCCTGTGTGGTTCTGCACAATTATATAATGGCAAAGGAGCAACCCAACATTGAACTGGATGAACCAGTTGCACACCCACTGCCCGATTTCCAGCATCACCCGCTGCGGTCAACTGCTGAAGTTGGTCACATGCGACACCAATTTGCTGCCTTTTTTTAATTCTGATATTGGACGTGTGTCATGGCAGGACAATGTTGTGTAAATGTCCTGTTGTAATTTTATCTGGACAAGTAATTTTCTACAATGATAATAATATTTCTCATTAATAAAATTTAGTTTTGGTTGTGTTCACCGTGTCTCCTATGTTTTTCCTCTACAAACCAAGGCTGTCCTAAAACTAGCAGTATTTGGTCTGTATTTAATATCAGTATTTGTATCCAAAACCAGGAGTGGGTGATAAAGGCAGAGGTGCTAGTTATTATGTTAATATCATAATTTACCTATAATTGGTCCACTCCTTGTTTTGGCTTACAAATACTGATATAAAACATTGACCACATACTGCTAGTGTGACGGCAGCCATGTTGATTTAGTGGTAAGCTTGTTGACGTCATTGCGTCCTGATTCTGTTCTGCAGTATCCATTGGACACAGACTGAAGAGACAATGACTGTCACACTAAAGAGATCTATAGTCATCAAGTCAGGTGTTAGAAATAATGAATTCATGATGCACATATAACAGCCTCATGAATTCACTATTTCTGACACCTGTGCAGGTGAGCATAGATATGCCGTGTATGACCACCATCGTCCCTTCACTTTGTGTGAAATAGATTACGTACACAGAAGAGAAAATGGAGGTTATACAAGGCAGTTCTCCACTCACCAGGTGAGGTGTCCTAACTAATCATTTTTTTGACACCTGACCTGTTGCGTATAGTTTTGCATTGTATTTCCGCCATTTTCTCTTCAGACTGCTACACTAGTCACTGACTAAGCAGAAGGAAGAGATTATGGAGATAATACATTAATTAATTTTTTGGCCCACCTCATATCTCTATACTAAAGACACACAAAGCTGCAGTCTTTTATTTGCTAACTACTGGAGATATGATGTGGCCAAAAAATAAAGTGTGTGGCAAAGTTTATTTGGCGCATGGTGTGTGTTGCCGGCGGCAAAAGACACAGTAAACCAAACAGAATTGTGCCCAAAAAAATTGTTTTTATTTTTAAACAACAAAAATATTTATTTAACTGCGCCGGCTTGGGGTAGAGTGATGTAAACGGGGGGTGTGAAACACTGAGGCCTGGCTAACCGCCTGGACGACGCAGAGGTGGCAGGAGAAGGGGCAATGAAACTAGTGGGGTCTGGTAGTTCGGGGATGGGGCTTGATGAGAGGCTTGAGACACACTGGAAGGGTGAGACAAACCTGACATTACAGACACACTGGGAGGTAAAGGGGGAGGAATACTTAGAGTCTGCTGTTTTTTTTGTGCTTTTTTTGGGGATTGACGGGTTCTGGTAAGCCTCGGTGGGCTCATATGGCGTTGCATGGTCGTGGTGGGTGACCTTTCAGGGTCCGGCTGCACTGTGTCACAGTCCATAGTGCTCGTAGAGCGTACAGCCATGCCAGAGTCCATAGTGCTCGTAGAGCGAGCAGCCATGCCAGAGTCTATAGTGCTCATAGAAAGTGAAGCCATGCCAGAGTCCATAGCGCTCGTAGAGCGGAAGGCCATGCAAGGGTCCTGCTGCATCATGGTGGTGGCGGTACGGAAGGCCATGCCAGGGTCCTGCTGCATCGTGGTGGTGGCGGTACGGAAGGCCATGCCAGGGTCCTGCTGCATTGTGGTGGTGGAGGTACGGAAGGCCATGCCAGGGTCATGCTGCATCGTGGTGGTGGCGGTATGAAAGGCCATGCCAGGGTCCTGCTGCATCGTGGTGGTGGCGGTACGGAAGGCCATGCCAGGGTTCTGCTGCATCGTGGTGGTGTCGGTACGGAAGGCCATGCCAGGGTCCTGCTGCATCGTGGTGTCAGTGGAGGAGGTCCAAGCAGGAGCAGCGGTTGTCATGGTGGTGGCGGTGGGCTGTCCAACAGCACTTGGCATGGTGGTGGTGCTGTACTGGTGTCCGGCACTGCTAGGAATAGAGGTGGCCGTGCAGTGGTATGCAGCAGAGGTCGGCATTGAGCATAATCATGACAGTGAAGGCACAGGTGGATATGCCGCCACTGTCTGCTGAAAATACCGACTCTGCTGCATAGCCTGCACGTAAGCAGCATTGCAGGCCTGCATGACACTCAGCTGGAGATCAGGAGTAAGGTGTTCCGACATGCCCTGCTCAATTTGGTTAAAAAAATGATGTGCTGGCCTCTGGAGGTCGGCTTTTACTTGGTCAAGGCTTTTGGTGACCTCCTGGATATGTGTATTCAAGTGAAATATCCATTTGGTCACCCAAAGCCTTGAGTCCTTTGTGAAAAACCGAGCTCAAGTGCAAAAACTCGGGCATGAGGGACCTGTCCGATGCCCTTTGCCGCTGCCGGGAGGAGCCCCAAAAAAAAAGGGTCAGTGGCAGAGGACTGGGAAAGGGGAACACCTGATGGACCAGCTTCCTGGTCTCCAGTTAGTGTGGCAGGCCCACTTGCTGCAGCGCTGCTGGGTGGCTGGGACGGGTCCGTGGCTGTCTGATGAAGGACCGCTCCAGAACCTGGGCCAACAGTAGTGCTCCATGTGCTGTGAAAAAAGAAAAAAGAAAATTAATACCAAGAATTAACCAGACGCAAAATCCTGTGGAAAATAAATATACAGATTATGGCAATACAATACAACCAAATGCAAGGGTAAAATACTTACGTTCTCTGGGCAAGGACCAGTCTTAAAAATGCCAGAACGCGATGGTATTTGTATTTTCTGATCCTTGCTCCTGAACCACTGGGAACACGGCTCTCTTGATGCAGGTCCTTGTTGAAGTGGTCCTTCATCGAACGCCAACGTGTTTTCACATTGGCCACTGTTAAAAAAAAAAGGTCAGGAAAAGGCCTTTTGGCCGTGCTCACACAACTGTGTGTGATGAGAGACTCCTGAGAGTTTCTTTCATCACACACAGTTGTGTGAGCACGCCCAAGGTCTCTGCTGCTTCACACTGCATTGCAATACTTACCAAATGCACTTCAGACCCGATTCAGGGTGTTGTCTCAGCCATCCCACATCGCTATGGCCACCTCATTCCATAGGTGCCAGATTGTCACGTTGTTTGAGTGCAGTGGATCCCGGGTGTCCCACAACGGAACTCGCTCATGGACCAGGGAGATGAGGATATCGTCGTCAATGAGGTCCTCATCCCGTTCTGGAACCTAAAACATAAATTAAGACATTAAATGTTGCATACATTAGCATAAGGAAAAGAAAGAAAACAGAGGTGAGAAATGGCATGAATAAGGAAAGTCAAGATAAAAAAGGAGTCCAGAAGAAAAATGTAAAGAAGGAGAAAAGTAAAGAAAGGAAGATTCAAGAATAGTAAAGTGAGGTTTCAGTAAACAGTCAGCCTTGTATACATACACACTGCCGCCTTGCCACCCGACCGTGACTCCGCTGCTCCTGCCCAGTCTCAGCAGCAGTAGAAGAAGAGCTCTAAAAAGATGAAAAACCAAAATTGTCATATGTGTAGATGTGACAGTGAATACTAACCAATCTGAGGAGGCAAGTACTCACCTCACTGACATGTTCTACTTCAGAAGGCCCAGGACGTTGCTCCTCATCAGAAGAAGAAGATGACATTCTGATGCATGTAGAAAGAAAGAAAGAAATGGCAGAAATTAGGACATGTAGAGACAGAAAATAGAAAATAAAGGCATTGGATAGGATATACTCACATTGTTCAGTGTCCTGTTTTACTCCAAGGATGTAGCCTGCGTCTCGTCTGCTTCTGTGACTGCTGAGTAGTGACCTGCAAATGTCCACTCCCTCCCTTTATCACCTTGTATGTGGGGGGTGGCTTATCAGTGTCTAGACATGTTTTTCTCTAGTGGAACGCATGCGTTCATGAACGCAAGCAAACGCATGTGCTTGTAAACGCATGCGTTCATATAGACAGCAATGCTTTTTTTGGCGCATTCCTTGTACAATCCACTGCATACGTTTCCAGGCGGCAAACTGACGCCTCTAAAAATTACTACATGTTGCATTTCCGCGACAAGCCACAGATGACGTAATGACGCATGCGGCGTCAAACGCGGTAAAACGCGAACGATCACAAACGCATGAGTCCCTAATGTTAAAGATAGGAATACACAACGCATGCGGATATTTGTGGAATAAACGCTGTGGACATAACCGCAAATGTGAAACTGGCCTAGTGATACGGCACATTGCGCGTCCTCCCCGCCCCCTCCTTCCTCTCTCACAGCAACGCTCAATGACACGCACGCTTGTCTGCATGTCAATGTCAATATGTGAGCGCCGCCTGGAAGTGACCGGGTCCGGGATGACAGTGCATGCGCACTACCAAAAGTTCTGCCGGTCAGGTGCTGTGGTGCATTGCGTGCCGCCTCCCACTCCTCTGTCCTCCTTCCCAGCAACGCTAAATGACACGCACGCTAATTTGCGTGTCAGTGTGAGAGCGCCGCCTGGAAATGACGGAGTCCGGGGTGGCTACGCATGCGCACTACCGAGTGGCATCACTAAAACCGCTGATATCAAAAATAGAAGAGTGTGGAAAAAAGGTGCGAAATATGAATAACAAAAAAAAGGAAATTTTTTTAAAAAATTAAAACAATTCTCCACATCATTGTATGTACAGAAACTATCCCCATATTACAATACCGTATATATTCTAAATGAATTCATACTTAAAAGGACCTCCCCTGGTAACAACTACTCTTGGATTATAAATTAATCCCCATTGATTAAATCCTCATAAAATAATTTAGTGCACTAATATATATATAAAATAAATAAATGAATAAATAAATTAATTTCCCATATAAATAAGAATTCGTATAGAGTGGCTTCATGCATACAACATACAATATACCGTATTAAATCCATATCCCTTAAAAAGACAAAATCATGTTTTTACCTAATATTAAAGATTACAAAATTAATATAGTGAGACCATAATCAATATATTCCTATAAATCTTTTAAAGTGGCAAGAAATATTTATTATTATCATTATTAACACTATACAATAACCTAGTGCTTAATTAATGACTAAATATGAAAACCCCTAAATACAATGTCTCATATAATCCTTTATAAAGTGACCTTGTGCAATAGTAAATACATAATTCTTATATTTATTAACCCTATAAAGTGACCTAGTGCTCTCATAATTAATTCCATCGTACTCATAAAAATTAATAACGTGATGCATATAAAAAAAACCTATATTCCAATCATACATAATTAATCGATTTACAGTGGGGCAAAAAAGTATTTAGTCAGTCAGCAATAGTGCAAGTTCCACCACTTAACCCCTCTGTGACCTTAGACGTACTATCCCGTCGAGGTGACCTGGGCCTATCTGACCCTCGACGGGATAGTACGTCATAGCCGATCGGCCGCGCTCACGGGGGGAGCGCGGCCGATCGCGGCCGGGTGTCAGCTGACTATCGCAGCTGACATCCGGCACTATGTGCCAGGAGCGGTCACGGACCGCCCCCGGCACATTAAGCCCCGGCACACCGCGATCAAACATGATCGCGGTGTACCGGCGGTATAGGGAAGCATCGCGCAGGGAGGGGGCTCCCTGCGGGCTTCCCTGAGACCCCCGGAGCAACGCGATGTGATCGCGTTGCTCTGAGGGTCTCCTACCTCCCTCCTCGCCGCAGGTCCCGGATCCAAGATGGCCGCGGCATCCGGGTCCTGCAGGGAGGGAGGTGGCTTACCGAGTGCCTGCTCAGAGCAGACACTTGGTAAGCCTGCAGCCCTGCACAGCAGATCGCAGATCTGGCAGAGTGCTGTGCACACTGCCAGATCAATGATCTGTGATGTCCCCCCCTGGGACAAAGTAAAAAAGTAAAAAAAAAATTCCCCACGTGTGTAAAAAAAAAAATAATAAAAATATCCTAAATAAAGAAAAAAAATATATATATTATTCCCATAAATACATTTCTTTAGCTAAATAAAATAAAAAAAACAATAAAAGTACACATATTTAGTATCGCCGCATCCGTAACGACCCAACCTATAAAACTGCCCCACTAATTAACCCCTTCAGTAAACACCGTAAGAAAAAAAAAAAAAACGAGGCAAAAAACAACACTTTATTATCATACCGCCGAACAAAAAGTGGAATAACACGCGATCAAAAAGACTGATATAAATAACCATGGTACCGATGAAAATGACATCTTGTCCCGCAAAAAACAAGCCACCATACAGCATCATCAGCAAAAAAATAAAAAAGTTATAGTCCTGAGAATAAGCGATACCAAAATAATTATTTTTTCTATAAAATAGTTTTTATCGTATAAAAACGCCAAAACATAAAAAAAATGATATAAATGAGGTATCGCTGTAATCGTACTGACTCGACGAATAAAACTGCTTTATCAATTTTACCAAACGCGGAACGGTATAAACGCCTCCCCCAAAAGAAATTCATGAATAGCTGGTTTTTGATCACTCTACCTCACAAAAATCGGAATAAAAAGCGATCAAAAAATGTCACGTGTCCGAAAATGTAACCAATAAAAACGTCAACTCGTCCCGCAAAAAACAAGATCTCACATGACTCTGTGAACTCAAATATGGAAAAATTACAGCTCTCAAAATGTGGTAACGCAAAAAATATTTTTTGCAATGAAAAGCGTCTTTCAGTGTGTGACAGCTGCCAATCATAAAAATCCGCTAAAAAACCCACTATAAAAGTAAATCAAACCCCCCTTCATCACCCCCTTAGTTAGGGAAAAATAAAAAAATTAAAAAATGTATTTATTTCCATTTTCCCATTATGGTTAGGGTTAAGCCCCCGTCTCACTAAGCGAGATCGCTAGCGAGATCGCTGCTGAGTCACAAGTTTTGTGACGCAACAGCGACCTCAGTAGCGATCTCGCTATGTGTGACACGTAGCAGCGACCAGGCCCCTGCTGTGAGATCGCTGGTCGTGTCGAAATGGCCTGGACCTTTTTTTGATCGTTGAGGTCCCGCTGGGTAGCACACATCGCTGTGTTTGACACCTTACCAACGACCTCGTTGACGACTCAGACACTGAATCGTCATAATAGCTCCCATGTGACATCGTTGTACAGGTCGCTACAGGTCGCTGGTGAGATGTCAAACAGCGAGATCGCAGCAGCGATCGTTGGGAAGATCTCACTGTTTGACATCTCACCAGCGACCACATAGCGACGCAGCAACGATCCCTGACAGGTCGTATCGTTGTCGGGATCGCTTTAGCGTCGCTAAGTGATACGGGGCCTTTAGGTTTAGGGCTAGAGTTAGGACTAGAGTTAGGGCTAGGGTTAGGGTTAGGGCAAGGGTTAGGGCTAGGGTTAGGGCTAGGGCTAGGGTTAGGGCTAGGGTTGGGGCTAGGGTTAGGGCTAGGGTTAGGGCTAGGGTTGGGGCTAGGGTTAGGGCTAGGGTTGGGGCTAGGGTTAGGGCTAGGGCTAGGGTTAGGGCTAGGGTTAGGGCTAGTGTTACGGCTAGTGTTACGGCTAGTGTTAGGGCTAGTGATAGGGCTAGGGTTATTGCTAGGGTTAGGGCTAGGGTTGGGGCTACAGTTAGGGTTGGGGCTAAAGATAGGGTTAGGGTTTGGATTACATTTATGGTTGGGAATAGGGTTGGTGTGTCTGGGTTAGAGGAGTGGTTAGGGTTACTGTTGGGATTAGGGTAAGGGGTGTGTTTGGATTAGGGTTTCAGTTATAATTGGGGGGTTTCCACTGTTTAGGCACATCAGGGGCTCTCCAAACGGGACATGGCATCCGATCTGAATTCCAGCCAATTCTGCGTTGAAAAAGGAAAACAGTGCTCCTTCCCTTCAGAGCTCTCCCGTGTGCCCAAACAGGGGTTTACCCCAACATATGGGGTATCAGCGTACTCAGGACAAATTGGACATCATCTTTTGGGGTCCAATTTCTCCTGCTACCCTTGGGAAAATACAAAACTGGGGGCCAAAAAATAAGTTTTGTGGGAAAAAAAAGATTTTTTATTTTCACGGCTCTGCGTTGTAAACTGTAGTGAAACACTTGGGGGTTCAAAGTTCTCAAAACACATCTAGATAAGTTCCTTGGGGGGGTCTAGTTTCCAATATGGGGTCACTTGTGGGGGTTTGTACTGTTTGGGTACATCAGGGGCCAGTGGCGTAACTACAAAGTTATGGGCCCCGGTGCGAACTTCCAAATGGGGCCCCCCCCCCCCGCCATAAAATTCAATGTAACCCCCGTAGAATACAATGCAGCCCCCCTCATAGTATAATGCAGCCCCTCCATACAGGGGCAGTGAGAAAGACACGAGCAAATGGTGGGGAGAGGGCACAAGGGGGCAAGGAAGACAGGCACAAGGGGACACATGGGGGCTAGGAGGCAGGGGAGAAGGATACAAGGGGACTAGTGGGCAAGGGAGACTGACACAAGGGGAAAATGGAGACTGACACAAGGGGCACACGGGGACAAGTGGGCAAGGGAGACTGACACAAAGGGCACACGGGGACTAGTGGACAAGGGAGACTGGCACACGGGGACACAGGGACTAGTGGGCAAGGGAGACTGACACGGGGAATAGTGGGCAAGGGAGACTGATACAAGGGGACTAGTGGGCAATGGAGACTGATACAAGGAGACACACGGGGATAAGGGACAAGCACAAGGGGAAAAGGGAGACAGGCACAAGGGGACACACAGGGACTAGTGGGCAAGAGACTGACACAAGGGGACAAGGGATACAAGCACAAGGGGACACACAGGGACAAGTGGGAAAGGGAGACTGACACACAGGGACTAGTGGGCAAAGGAGACTGACACAAGCACAAGGGGACAAAGGAGACTGACACAAGCACAAGGGGACATAGGAGACAGGCACATGGGGACACACAGTGACTAATGGGCAAGGGAGACTGGCACATGGGGACACAAGCATAAGGGAGACAGGCTGAAGGGGACACACGGCCCCCTGACCTGCCAGAGCCGCTTGCAGCTGCGACCGTGGTAGTTACGCCGCTGCCTCACACACACACATACTACAGATATCACACACACACTACAGATATCACACACACACACACATCATACTACAGATATCACACACACACACACACACACACACACTACAGATATCACACACATCATATTACAGATATCACACACACACTACAAATATCACACACACACTACAGATATCACACACACACACACAGACATACTACAGATATCACACACACATCATACTACAGATATCACACACACACATACTACAGTTATCACACACACACTACAGATATCACACACACACATACTACAGATATCACACACACACACCAGAGATACCAGCTCATATACACAACTCACAATCTCCTCTCTGGTACAGGGGTGGCTGATGTAAACCGGCTGCAGCTCCTCAGCTTCTCCTGACTAAAGCGGCTCTGTCCCGCACCTCCCCCCTGCTCTCGCCTTCTATCCCGGGGTTATTTTGGCTTTCTCTTAAATACGATCTCATTCAGACGTACATGAGATGTATGAGGGGGGAAAAATACAGACTGAGAAGCTGTCTCATCGTGATGACTGGAGCTGCTTCCTGTCTCTCACGTGCCCCGGCTGCCCCCTTCCCCTAGATACGCCTCGGACTGTTGCCGTGCAGGAGGAATCTCCTGCACTGCAACATGGTGTTGGGTGCCAGCACAGCCCGCACAGTGGTCTATCCAGCACAGCCCGCCCAGTGGTCTATCCAGCACAGCCCGCCCAGTGGTCTATCCAGCACAGCCCGCCCAGTGGTCTATCCAGCACAGCCCGCCCAGTGGTCTATCCAGCACAGCCCGCCCAGTGGTCTATCCAGCACAGCCCGCCCAGTGGTCTATCCAGCACAGCCCGCACAGTGGTCTATCCAGCACAGCCCGCACAGTGGTCTATCCAGCACAGCCCGCCCAGTGGTCTATCCAGCACAGCCCGCCCAGTGGTCTATCCAGCACAGCCCGCACAGTGGTCTATTCAGCACAGCCCGCACAGTGGTCTATCCAGCACAGCCCGCACAGTGGTCTATCCAGCACAGCCCGCACAGTGGTCTATCCAGCACAGCCCGCACAGTGGTCTATCCAGCACAGCCCGCACAGTGGTCTATCCAGCACAGCCCGCACAGTGGTCTATCCAGCACAGCCCGCACAGTGGTCTATCCAGCACAGCCCGCACAGTGGTCTATCCAGCACAGCCCGCACAGTGGTCTATCCAGCACAGCCCGCACAGTGGTCTATCCAGCACAGCCCGCACAGTGGTCTATCCAGCACAGCCCGCACAGTGGTCTATCCAGCACAGCCCGCACAGTGGTCTATCCAGCACAGCCCGCACAGTGGTCTATCCAGCACAGCCCGCACAGTGGTCTATCCAGCACAGCCCGCACAGTGGTCTATCCAGCACAGCCCGCACAGTGGTCTATCCAGCACAGCCCGCACAGTGGTCTATCCAGCACAGCCCGCACAGTGGTCTATCCAGCACAGCCCGCACAGTGGTCTATCCAGCACAGCCCGCCCAGTGGTCTATCCAGCACAGCCCGCCCAGTGGTCTATCCAGCACAGCCCGCACAGTGGTCTATTCAGCACAGCCCGCACAGTGGTCTATCCAGCACAGCCCGCACAGTGGTCTATCCAGCACAGCCCGCACAGTGGTCTATCCAGCACAGCCCGCACAGTGGTCTATCCAGCACAGCCCGCACAGTGGTCTATCCAGCACAGCCCGCACAGTGGTCTATCCAGCACAGCCCGCACAGTGGTCTATCCAGCACAGCCCGCACAGTGGTCTATCCAGCACAGCCCGCACAGTGGTCTATCCAGCACAGCCCGCACAGTGGTCTATCCAGCACAGCCCGCACAGTGGTCTATCCAGCACAGCCCGCACAGTGGTCTATCCAGCACAGCCCGCACAGTGGTCTATCCAGCACAGCCCGCACAGTGGTCTATCCAGCACAGCCCGCACAGTGGTCTATCCAGCACAGCCCGCACAGTGGTCTATCCAGCACAGCCCGCATATCTCGCCCCCCCCCCCCCCACTCTCCTTACCTTTCCTCTTGCCAGCGTTGCTTCCTGCTCCGGTCTCAGGCTCGGCTGCAGTCTGCCCGGGATCGCGCACCCGCAGTGTCAGAGGCAGAGCGCGGAATGATGGGAGAGGGAGCATCTGTAGACGCTCTCTCCTCCGTCATTGCATTCAACTGTACCGGCGTCATAGACGCCGGTATAGTTGAATGCGACGGCAGGGGGGGTGAGTCGTCGGCGGCGGGGGGAGGCGGATCGAGCGGCCCATGACTGGCACCGGCTCTTCTGGCATTTGCCAGAAGTGCCCGATGGCCAGTCCGGCCCTGCTCTGACCTGCTGGCCCCGGGCCCCTGACCTGCTGGGCCCGGTTGCAATGGCGACCACTGCAACCGCGGTAGTTACGCCCCTGTCCATACTGTACAATGGCCACACATAGTGCTCCATACTGTACAATGGCCACACATAGTGCTCCATACTGTACAATGGCCACACATGATATTGCCTACAGTATAATGGCCACACATAGTTACTCCTACACATGCGGCTGAGCTCCGTACACATTGCACATGCGGCTCCCCTCCGTACACCTCTTACACACCCGGCTCCGCTCCGTACACCTTGCACACGGCTCCGCTCCGTACACCTCGTACACACACGGCTCCGCTCCGTACACCTCGTACACACACGGCTCCGCTCCGTACACCTCGTACACACCCGGCTCCGCTCCGTACACCTCGTACACACCCGGCTCTGCTCCGTACACCTCATACACACCCGGCTCCGCTCCGTACACCTCGTACACACCCAGCTCCGCTCCGTACACCTCATACACGCGGCTCTGCTCCGTACACCTCGTACACACCCAGCTCCGCTCCGCACACCTTGTACACACCCAGCTCCGCTCCGTACACCTTGTACACACCCAGCTCCGCTCCGTACACCTTGTACACACACGGCTCCGCTCCGTATACCTCATACACACACGGCTCCGCTCTGCACACCTCATACACACACGGCTCCGCTCCATACACCTCGTACACACACGGCTCCGCTCCGTACACACATGCTCCGCTCTGCACACCTCATACACACACGGCTCCGCTCTGCACACCTCATACACACACGGCTCCGCTCTGCACACCTCATACACACACGGCTCCGCTCTGCACACCTCATACACACACGGCTCCGCTCTGCACACCTCATACACACACGGCTCCGCTCCATACACCTCGTACACACACGGCTCCGCTCCGTACACCTCGTACACACATGCTCCGCTCTGCACACCTCATACACACACGGCTCCGCTCTGCACACCTCATACACACACGGCTCCGCTCTGCACACCTCATACACACACGGCTCCGCTCTGCACACCTCATACACACACGGCTCCGCTCCATACACCTCGTACACACACGGCTCCGCTCCGTACATCTCGTACACACATGCTCCGCTCCGTACACCTCGTACACACCCAGCTCCGCTCCGTACACCTCGTACACACCCAGCTCCGCTCCGTACACCTCGTACACACACGGCTCCGCTCCGTACACCTCGTACACACACGGCTCCGCTCCGTACACCTCGTACACACACGGCTCCGCTCCGTACACCTCGTACACACACGGCTCCGCTCCGTACACCTCGTACACACCCGGCTCCGCTCCGTACACCTCGTACACACCCGGCTCCGCTCCGTACACCTCATACACACATGGCTCCGCTCCGTACACCTCATACACACACGGCTCCGCTCTGTACACCTCATACAAACACGGCTCCGCTCCGTACACCTCATACACACACGGCTCCGCTCCGTACACCTCATACACACACGGCTCCGCTCCGTACACCTCATACACACACGGCTCCGCTCTGTACACCTCAAACACACACGGCTCCGCTCCGTACACCTCATACACACCCAGCTCTGCCTTGTACACCTCATACACACCCGGCTCCGCTCCGTACACCTCATACACACACAGCTCCGCTCTGTACACCTCATACACACCCGGCTCCGCTCCGTACACCTCATACACACACAGCTCCGCTCTGTACACCTCATACACACCCGGCTCCGCTCCGTACACCTCATACACACCCAGCTCTGCCTTGTACACCTCATACACACACGGCTCCGCTCCGTACACCTCATACACACACAGCTCCGCTCTGTACACCTCATACACACACTGCTCTGCTACATCCACACAAACCCATCCTGACCTCACACAAAAGCTTACCCTCCTCCAGCAAGATGACGACCAGCACTGCACTACTGTCCTGCACTACACGGAAGCCTTTGATCATGTGACTCCGACTCCTCCCCTCCTGTGACCTCATCACAGGTCCTGCGTGCACAGAGCAGCTGCAGCCATAGTTGTGGACGGTGTGCGGCTCTCTGGGGTGGAGGGGCTCTGCTGCAGGACAAGTGCAGTCCCACCCGTGATCGCGCGTGCACTGAGAGAGTGCACGCGCACTAGGGCCTGTAAAGAAGGTTTATTTAAAGGGCCGGCGGCCCATTTTGTAGCTCAGAGTCGGGGCCCCTAAGCACTGCGGGCCCCGTCGCAATTGCGACCCCTGCGACCGCGGTAGTTACGCCCCTGTCAGGGGCTCTGCAAATGCAACGTGACGCCTGCAGACCTATCCATTTAAGTCTGCATTCCAAATGGCGCTCCTTCCCTTCCGAGCTCTGTCATGCGCCCAAACAGTGGTTCCCCCCCACATATGGGGTATCAGCGTACTCAGGAAAAATTGGACAACAACTTTTGGGGTCCAATTTATCCTGATACCCTTGTGAAAATACAAAAATGGGGGCTAAAAAATCATTTTTGTGAAAAAAAAAAGAATTTTTATTTTCACGGCTCTGCGTTATAAACTGTAGTGAAACACTTGGGGGTTCAAAGTTCTCACAACACATCTAGATAAGTTCCTTGGGGGGTCTAGTTTCCAATATGGGGTCACTTGTGGGGGTTTGTACTGTTTGGGTACATCAGGGGCTCTGCAAATGCAACGTGACGCCTGCAGACCAATCCATTTAAGTCTGCATTCCAAATGGCGCTCCTTCCCTTCCGAGCTCTGTCATGCGCCCAAACAGTGGTTCCCCCCCACATATGGGGTATCAGCGTACTCAGGACAAATTGGACAACAACCTTTGGGGTCCAATTTATCCTGATACCCTTGTGAAAATACAAAACTGGGGGCTAAAAAATCATTTTTGTGAACAAAAAAAGAATTTTTATTTTCACGGCTCTGCGTTATAAACTGTAGTGAAACACTTGGGGGTTCAAAGCTCTCAAAACACATGTAGATAAGTTCCTTAGGGGGTCTACTTTCCAAAATGGTGTCACTTGTGGGGGTTTTTAATGTTTAGGCACATCAGGGGCTCTCCAAACGCAACATGGCATCCCATCTTAATTCCAGTCAATTTTGCATTGAAAAGTAAAATAGCGCTCCTTCCCTTCCGAGCTCTGCTATGCGCCCAAACAGTGGTTTACCCCCACATATGGGGTATCGTCGTACTCAGGACAAATTGCACAACAACTTTTGTGGTCTAATTTCTTCTCTTACCCTTGGGGAAATAAAAAAATGGGGGCGAAAAGATCATTTTTGTGAAAAAATATGATTTTTTATTTTTACGGCTTTGCATTATAAACTTCTGTGAAGCACTTGTTGGGTCAAAGTGCTCACCACACATCTAGATAAGTTCCTTAAGGGGTCTACTTTCCAAAATGGTGTCACTTGTGGGGGGTTTCAATGTTTAGGCACATCAGGGGCTCCCCAAACGCAACATGGCGTCCCATCTCAATTCCAGTCAATTTTGCATTGAAAAGTCAAATGGCGCTCCTTCCCTTCCGAGCTCTGCCCTGCGCCCAAACAATGGTTTACACCCACATATGGGGTATCAGCGTACTCAGGACAAATTGTACAACAAATTTTGGGGTCTATTTTCTCCTGTTACCCTTGGTAAAATAAAACAAATTGGAGCTGAAATAATTTTTTTGTGAAAAAAAGTTAAATGTTCTTTTTTATTTAAACATTCCAAAAATTTCTGTGAAACACCTGAAGGGTTAATAAACTTCTTGAAAGTGGTTTTTAGTACCTTGAGGGGTGCAGTTTTTAGAATGGTGTCACACTTGGGTATTTTCTATCATATAGACCCCTCAAAATGACTTCAAATGAGATGTGGTCCCTAAAAAAAAATGGTGTTGTAAAAATGAGAAATTGCTGGTCAACTTTTAACCCTTATAACTCCGTTACAAAAAAAAAATTTTGGTTCCAAAATTGTGCTGATGTAAAGTAGACATGTGGGAAATGTTACTTATTAAGTATTTTGCGTGACATGTCTGTGATTTAAGGGCATAAAAATTCAAAGTTGGAAAATTGCGAAATTTTCAAAATTTTCGCCAAATATTCATTTTTTTCACAAATAAACGCAAATTATATCGAATAAGTTTTATCACTATCATGAAGTAAAATATTTCACGAGAAAACAATGTCAGAATCGCCAAGATCCGTTGAAGCGTTCCAGAGTTATAACCTCATAAATGGACAGTGGTCAGAATTGTAAAAATTGGCCTGGTCATTAACGTGCAAACCACCCTTGGGGGTGAAGGGGTTAAAAAGATGAGAGGCGTCTGTAATTTACATCATAGGTAGACCTCAACTATGGGAGACAAACTGAGAAAAAAAAATCCAGAAAATCACATTGTCTGTTTTTTTATCATTTTATTTGCATTTTATGGTGGAAAATAAGTATTTGGTCAGAAACAAAATTTCATCTCAATACTTTGTAAAATATCCTTTGTTGGCAATGACAGAGGTCAAACGTTTTCTGTAAGTCTTCACAAGGTTGCCACACACTGTTGTTGGTATGTTGGCCCATTCCTCCATGCAGATCTCCTCTAGAGCAGTGATGTTTTTGGCTTTTTGCTTGGCAACACGGACTTTCAACTCCCTCCAAAGGTTTTCTATAGGGTTGAGATCTGGAGACTGGCTAGGCCACTCCAGGACCTTGAAATGCTTCTTACGAAGCCACTCCTTTGTTGCCCTGGCGGTGTGCTTTGGATCATTGTCATGTTGAAAGACCCAGCCACGTTTCAACTTCAATGCCCTTGCTGATGGAAGGAGGTTTGCACTCAAAATCTCACGATACATGGCCCCATTCATTCTTTCATGTACCCGGATCAGTCGTCCTGGCCCCTTTGCAGAGAAACAGCCCCAAAGCATGATGTTTCCACCACCATGCTTTACAGTAGGTATGGTGTTTGATGGATGCAACTCAGTATTCTTTTTCCTCCAAACACGACAAGTTGTGTTTCTACCAAACAGTTCCAGTTTGGTTTCATCAGACCATAGGACATTCTCCCAAAACTCCTCTGAATCATCCAAATGCTCTCTAGCAAACTTCAGACGGGCCCGGACATGTACTGGCTTAAGCAGTGGGACACGTCTGGCACTGCAGGATCTGAGTCCATGGTGGCGTAGTGTGTTACTTATGGTAGGCCTTGTTACATTAGTCCCAGCTCTCTGCAGTTCATTCACTAGGTCCCCCCGCGTGGTTCTGGGATTTTTGCTCACCGTTCTTGTGATCATTCTGACCCCACGAGGTGGGATTTTGCGTGGAGCCCCAGATCGAGGGAGATTATCAGTGGTCTTGTATGTCTTCCATTTTCTAAATATTGCTCCCACTGTTGATTTCTTCACTCCAAGCTGGTTGGCTATTGCAGATTCAGTCTTCCCAGCCTGGCGCAGTGCTACAATTTTGTTTCTGGTGTCCTTTGACAGCTCTTTGGTCTTCACCATAGTGGAGTTTGGAGTCAGACTGTTTGAGGGTGTGCACAGGTGTCTTTTTATACTGATAACAAGTTTAAACAGGAGCCATTACTACAGGTAATGAGGGGAGGAAAGAGGAGACTCTTAACCCCTTAATCCCATCTGACGTACTATACCGTCGAGGTGGGGTGGGCCTTAATTCCCGGTGACGGTATAGTACGTCATACGCGATCGGCCGCGCTCACGGGGGGAGCGCGGCCGATCGCGGCCGGGTGTCGGCTGCATATCGCAGCTGACATCCGGCACTATGTGCCAGGAGCGGTCACGGACCGCCCCCGGCACATTAACCCCCGGCACACCGCGATCAAACATGATCGCGGTGTACCGGCGGTACAGGGAAGCATCGCGCAGGGAGGGGGCTCCCTGCGTGCTTCCCTGAGACGATCGGTACAAGGTGATGTACTCACCTCGTACCGAACGTCTTCTCCCTGCAGGCCCCGGATCCAAAATGGCCGAGGGGCTGTATCCGGGTCCTGCAGGGAGCACTTCCGGGTCGGAGCAGGCTGCAGATGAAAGCTGCAGCCTGCTCCGATGAAAGTATGATCGCGGATCTGATAGAGTGCTGTGCACACTATCAGATCTGCGATCTGTGATGTCCCCCCCTGGGACAAAGTAAAAAAGTAAAAAAAAAATTTCCACATGTGTAAAAAAAAAAAAAAAAAATTCCTAAATAAATAATACAAAAAAAAAAATATTATTCCCATAAATACATTTCTTTATCTAAAAAAAACAAACAAAAACAATAAAAGTACACATATTTAGTATCGCCGCGTCCGTAACGACCCAACCTATAAAACTGGCCCACTAGTTAACCCCTTCAGTAAACACGGTAAGAAAAAAAAAAAAAAAACGAGGCAAAAAACAACGCTTTATTACCATACCGCCGAACAAAAAGTGGAATAACACGCGATCAAAAAGACGGATATAAATAACCATGTTACCGCTGAAAACGTCATCTTGTCCCGCAAAAAACGAGCCGCCATACAGCATCATCAGCAAAAAAATAAAAAAGTTATAGTCCTCAGAATAAAGCGATGCCAAAATAATTATTTTTTCTATAAAATAGTTTTTATCGTATAAAAGCGTCAAAACATAAAAAAATGATATAAATGAGGTATCGCTGTAATCGTACTGACCCGACGAATAAAACTGCTTTATCAATTTTACCAAGCGCAGAACGGTATAAACGCCTCTCCCAAAAGAAATTCATGAATAGCTGGTTTTTGGTTATTCTGCCTCACAAAAATCGGAATAAAAAGTGATAAAAAATGGTCACGTGTCCGAAAATGTTACCAATAAAAACGTCAACTCGTCCCGCAAAAAACAAGACCTCACATGACTCTGTGGACCAAAATGTGGAAAAATTATAGGTCTCAAAATGTGGAGACGCAAAAACTTTTTTGCTATAAAAAGCGTCTTTTAGTCTGGTTTCACACTTGCGTTTTTATCTGCATGCGTTTTTTTAAAAAACCGCATGTGTGAAAAAATGCATGTAAACGCGGTAAAACGCATGCGTTTTTATAGAAAAACACAAGAAAACAAGAAAAAAACAAAAAACCCTAACCCCACCCCTAACCCTACCCCTAACCTGAAATACGTGGCACTGAAATATACGTTTATATACGTATATACGTATATAAGTGCCACGATATTTCAGTGGCCACGTATATAAGTGCCACGTATTTAAGTGCCACGTATTTAAGTGCCACGTATTTAAGTGCCACGTATTTACGTGCCACGTATTTACGTGCCACGTATTTTTCAGTGCCTGAAATACGTGGCACTGAAATACGTGGCACTGAAATACGTGGCACTGAAATATTGTGGCACTGAAATATCGTGGCACTGAAGTATTTACGTGCCACGTATTTTTCAGTGCCTGAAATACGTGGCACTGAAATATCGTGGCACTGAAATATCGTGGCACTGAAATATCGTGGCACTGAAATATCGTGGCACTGAAGTATTTACGTGCCACGTATTTTTCAGTGCCTGAAATACGTGGCACTGAAATAAGTGGCACTGAAATACGTGGCACTTAAATACGTGGCACTTAAATACGTGGCACTTAAATACGTGGCACTTAAATACGTGGCTCTTAAATACGTGGCACTTATATACGTGGCACTTATATACATGGCACTTATATACGTGGCACTTATATACGTGGCACTTATATACGTGGCACTTATGACTGTCCGAAAATGTTCAGTAAACGGTTAGGGGTGAGGTTAGGGGTAGGGTTTCAGGTAGAATTGGGGAGTTTCCACTGTTCAGGCACATCAGGGGCTCTCCAAACGCGACATGGCGTCCAATCTCAATTCCAGCCAATTCTGCGTTGAAAAAGTAAAACAGTGCTCCTTCCCTTCCGAGCTCTCCCGTGCGTCCAAAAAGGGGTTTACCCCAACATATGGGGTATCAGCGTACTAGGGACAAATTGAACAACAACTTCTGGGGTCCAAGTTCTCTTGTTATCCTTGGGAAAATAAAAATTTGAGGGGCTAAAAATCATTTTTGTGGGAAAAAAAATATGTTTTATTTTCACGGCTCTGCGTTGTAAACTGTAGTGAAACACTTGGGGGTTCAAAGTTCTCACAACACATCTAGATAAGTTCCTTGGGAGGTCTAGTTTCCAATATGGGGTCACTTGTGGGGGGTTTGTACTATTTGGGTACATCAGGGGCTCTGCAAATGCAACGTGACGCCTGCAGACCAATCCATTTACGTCTGCATTCCAAATGGCGCTCCTTCCCTTCCGAGCTCTGTCATGCGCCCAAACAGTGGTTCCCCCCCACATAGGGGGTATCAGCGTACTCAGGACAAATTGGACAACAACTTTTAGGGTCCAATTTATCCTGATACCCTTGTGAAAATACAAAACTGGGGGCTAAAAAATCATTTTTGTGAAAAAAAAAAATAATTTTTATTTTCACGGCTCTGCGTTATAAACTGTAGTGAAACACTTGGGGGTTCAAAGTTCTCACAACACATCTAGATAAGTTCCTTGGGGGGTCTAGTTTCCAATATGGGGTCACTTGTGGGGGGTTTGTACTGTTTGGGTACATCAGGGGCTCTGCAAATGCAACGTGACGCCTGCAGACCAATCCATTTAAGTCTGCATTCCAAATGGCGCTCCTTCCCTTCCGAGCTCTGTCATGCGCCCAAACAGTGGTTCCCCCCCACATAGGGGGTATCAGCGTACTCAGGACAAATTGGACAACAACTTTTAGGGTCCAATTTATCCTGATACCCTTGTGAAAATACAAAACTGGGGGCTAAATTTCATTTTTGTGAAAAAAAAAAAAAATTATTTTCACGGCTCTGCGTTATAAACTGTAGTGAAACACTTGGGGGTTCAAAGTTCTCACAACACATCTAGATAAGTTCCTTGGGGGGTCTAGTTTCCAATATGGGGTCACTTGTGGGGGGTTTGTACTGTTTGGGTACATCAGGGGCTCTGCAAATGCAACGTGACGCCTGCAGACCAATCCATTTAAGTCTGCATTCCAAATGGCGCTCCTTCCCTTCCGAGCTCTGTCATGCGCCCAAACAGTGGTCCCCCCCCACAAATGGGGTATCAGCGTACTCCAGACAAATTGGACAACAATTTTTGGGGTCCAATTTATCCTGATACCCTTGTGAAAATACAAAACTGGGGGCTAAAAAATCATTTTTTTGAAAAAAAAAAATAATTTTTATTTTCACGGCTCTGCGTTATAAACTGTAGTGAAACACTTGGGGGTTCAAAGCTCTCAAAACACATCTAGATAAGTTCCTTAGGGGGTCTACTTTCCAAAATGGTGTCACTTGTGGGGGGGTTTAATGTTTAGGCACATCAGGGGCTCTCCAAACGCAACATGGCATCCCATCTTAATTCCAGTCAATTTTGCATTGAAAAGTAAAATAGCGCTTCTTCCCTTCTGAGCTCTGCTATGCGCCCAAACAATGGTTTACACCCACATATGGGGTATCTTCGTACTCAGGACAAATTGCACAACAACTTTTGTGGTCTAATTTCTTCTCTTACCCTTGGGGAAATAAAAAAATGGGGGTGAAAAGATCATTTTTGTGAAAAAATATGATTTTTTATTTTTACGGCTCTGCATTATAAACTTCTGTGAAGCACTTGTTGGGTCAAAGTGCTCAACACACATCTAGATAAGTTCCTTAGGGGGTCTACTTTCCAAAATGGTGTCACTCGTGGGGGGTTTCAATGTTTAGGCACATTAGGGGCTCTCCAAACGCAACATGGCGTCCCATCTCAATTCCAGTCAATTTTGCATTGAAAAGTCAAATGGCGCTCCTTCCCTTCTGAGCTCTGCCCTGCGCCCAAACAATGGTTTACACCCACATATGGGGTATCAGTGTACTCAGGACAAATTGGACAACAATTTTTGGGGTCCAATTTCTTCTCTTACCCTTGGGAAAATAAAAAATTGGGGGTGAAAAGATCATTTTTGTGAAAAAATATGATTTTTTATTTTTACGGCTCTGCATTATAAACTTCTGTAAAGCACTTGTTGGGTCAAAGTGCTCACCACACATCTAGATAAGTTCCTTAGGGGGTCTACTTTCCAAAATGGTGTCACTTGTTAGGGGTTTCAATGTTTAGGCACATCAAGGGCTCTCTAAATGCAACATGGCGTCCCATCTCAATTCCAGTCAATTTTGCATTGAAAAGTCAAATGGCGCTCCTTCCCTTCCGAGCTCTGCCCTGCGCCCAAACAATGGTTTACACCCACATATGGGGTATCAGCGTACTCAGGACAAATTGCACAACAATTTTTGGGGTCCAATTTCTTCTCTCACCCTTGGGAAAATAAAAAATTGGGGGTGAAAAGATCATTTTTGTGAAAAAATATGATTTTTATTTTTACGGCTCTGCATTATAAACTTCTGTAAAGCACTTGTTGGGTCAAAGTGCTCACCACACATCTAGATAAGTTCCTTAGGGGGTCTACTTTCCAAAATGGTGTCACTTGTAGGGAGTTTCAATGTTTAGGCACATCAGGGGCTCTCCAAACGCAACATGGCATCCCATCTCAATTCCAGTCAATTTTGCATTGAAAAGTCAAATGGCGCTCCTTCCCTTCCGAGCTCTGCCCTGCGCCCAAACAATGGTTTACACCCACATATGGGGTATCAGCGTACTCAGGACAAATTGCACAACAATTTTTGGGGTCCAATTTCTTCTCTCACCCTTGGGAAAATAAAAAATTGGGGGTGAAAAGATCATTTTTGTGAAAAAATATGATTTTTATTTTTACGGCTCTGCATTATAAACTTCTGTAAAGCACTTGTTGGGTCAAAGTGCTCACCACACATCTAGATAAGTTCCTTAGGGGGTCTACTTTCCAAAATGGTGTCACTTGTTAGGGGTTTCAATGTTTAGGCACATCAAGGGCTCTCTAAATGCAACATGGCGTCCCATCTCAATTCCAGTCAATTTTGCATTGAAAAGTCAAATGGCGCTCCTTCCCTTCCGAGCTCTGCCCTGCGCCCAAACAATGGTTTACACCCACATATGGGGTATCAGCGTACTCAGGACAAATTGCACAACAATTTTTGGGGTCCAATTTCTTCTCTCACCCTTGGGAAAATAAAAAATTGGGGGTGAAAAGATCATTTTTGTGAAAAAATATGATTTTTATTTTTACGGCTCTGCATTATAAACTTCTGTAAAGCACTTGTTGGGTCAAAGTGCTCACCACACATCTAGATAAGTTCCTTAGGGGGTCTACTTTCCAAAATGGTGTCACTTGTTAGGGGTTTCAATGTTTAGGCACATCAGGGGCTCTCCAAATGCAACATGGCGTCCCATCTCAATTCCAGTCAATTTTGCATTGAAAAGTCAAATGGCGCTCCTTTGCTTCCAAGCTCTGCCATGCGCCCAAACTGTGGTTTACCCCCACATATGGGGTATCAGCGTACTCAGGACAAATTGTACAACAACTTTTGGGGTCTATTTTCTCCTGTTACCCTTGGTAAAATAAAACAAATTGGAGCTGAAATAAATTTTGTGTGAAAAAAAGTTAAATGTTCATTTTTATTTAAACATTCCAAAAATTCCTGTGAAACACCTGAAGGGTTAATAAACTTCTTGAAAGTGGTTTTGAGTACCTTGAGGGGTGCAGTTTTTAGAATGGTGTCACACTTGGGTATTTTCTATCATATAGACCCGTCAAAATGACTTCAAATGAGATGTGGTCCCTAAAAAAAAATGGTGTTGTAAAAATGAGAAATTGCTGGTCAACTTTTAACCCTTATAACTCCCTTACAAAAAAAAATTTTGGTTCCAAAATTGTGCTGATGTAAAGTAGACATGTGGGAAATGTTATTTATTAAGTATTTTGTGTGACGTATGTCTGTGATTTAAGGGCATAAAAATTCAAAGTTGGAAAATTGCGAAATTTTCAAAATTTTCGCCAAATATTCGTTTTTTTCACAAATAAACGCAAGTTATATCGAAGAAATTTTACCACTAACATGAAGTACAATATGTCACGAGAAAACAATGTCAGAATCGCCAAGATCCGTTGAAGCGTTCCAGAGTTATAACCTCATAAAGGGACAGTGGTCAGAATTGTAAAAATTGGCCTGGTCATTAACGTGCAAACCACCCTCGGGGCTTAAGGGGTTAAAGAAGAAGTTACAGGTCTGTGAGAGCCAGAAATCTTGATTGTTTGTTTCTGACCAAATACTTATTTTCCACCATAAAATGCAAATAAAATGATAAAAAAACAGACAATGTGATTTTCTGGATTTTTTTTTCTCAGTTTGTCTCCCATAGTTGAGGTCTACCTATGATGTAAATTACAGACGCCTCTCATCTTTTTAAGTGGTGGAACTTGCACTATTGCTGACTGACTAAATACTTTTTTGCCCCACTGTATATGACAATTATATTTATTAATCTTATAGAATTACCCAGTGTTACCATGTATTAATCCCATCATAAATACCCACAATATATAATTATATGAATTAAGCCATAACATAAGGCGCATGCAAAGTCCCTTAAATTGAATTCATATATTCCTAACCCTTAAAGTGTTCTTGTGCTCCAATAATATACTCCTTACTAAAACACCCAAAACAATGTAAAACATGTACAAATTATTATGCAAATGTATACTACTACAATTCTTCATCCAAGGACGTGCTCTTCTTTGGGGAGGGCTTATGCAAAGTTATTCATATCCGACAGTCCCGAACCACACTAATTTTCCATAGAAGACTCGACTCAAGCTCAAATTTGACGCTCATGTACCCAAACAACTAAAATAATGAAGATAGAAATAGAAAATAATTAAAATCAAAACTTCAAAAACCATAAACCTTATTTGTAATTATAAACACGGAATAAATAAATTAATGGATCCCCCCCACTCCCTTAATAAAAAGGATGCCAATCATAAAAAGGCAGAAAAACCCATATTTTCATTTAGTCCTGCCGGACTTAAAGTGCCCAGACGATAGATCCAGCGACATTCTAGTTTCGCAAGGGATTTTCCAATATCTCCTCCCCTAACCCCCAAATTAACTTGGTCAATGGCTTTACTGCGTAGACCAAGAGGGTTACATTTATGATGTTTTTTATAATGCCTATGGAGTGTCTTTCATAACACATCATCCTCAACTGTGATGGCTTTTTCGATATCTAAGACATGTTCCCTGACAAGGATATTTCATTCCCTCGTGGTCAAACCCACGTACACCTTCCCACATGGACACTCCGCATGATACACTACCCCTTTTGAGGTGCATGTCAGATGTCTACGGATGTCGAATCCGTCAATACATAATCCGATAAGTTAATCACCTTTAGATGATCCTTGGATTTTCTTTGTTTTTGGGCTTTTTGAAATATATCAGGATATTTCCGTCTCCCTCCACTTCTCAAATGGAAATCTCTACCATATCCTGTCTCACTGGCAGACATCCCGCTTTCACTTCCTGATACACTTGACACATCAGATCTGTCCCTCGATGTTTGTTGTGTTGGAATTTCACCTTTTCTTAGGGGGATAAAATTGTGGAAATAGGGGGAGTCCATAATTGGATGAGGTATTTAGATGATATTATGTTTGTCTGGGAGGGTACGGAATATGGCTTAGAAAATCTAATGAAGCGTTTAAACAACAACGATATTAATGTGAGGTTCACTTTTAAATCTGGCAGGTGTCTGGAATTTTTGGATATATGGATTGAGGCATCTAGTGATGGAATTATCCAAACAGACGTATATAGGAAACCGATGGCCACGAATTCATACCTCCAAGCAGACTCATCCCATCTTGCCAGTACCATCCGGGGCATCTCTAGAAGTCAGTTTCTATGAGCCAAAAAAATCTGTTCGGATCAAACAAGTTTTGATAAACAAAGTATGGAACTGACCAGGAGATTTGAAGATCGAGGCTACAGCCAAAGGATGATGAGAAGGGGGTATAAAAGAGCGGTGTCGGTGTCACGCAACGATTTACTGTACAATAATCAGTCTAAGAAAAAGGAGGAAAATAGACAGACACGGTTTATCTCAACTTTTAATGGTCAGTGGCGTGGTTTGCAGGGGATAATCCAAAGACATTGCAAGATTCTATTTACAGATCACATCTTGAAAAGGATCTTGCCGGTATCCCCCCAATGTGTTGCTAGACGTTCAGCGAATTTTAAAGATCTCCTGGTACATAGTCATTATGATTCTAAAAATAATTTAAAAACACCAAACCCTTATCTTCTGGTTTCTTCCCATGTGGCCTGTGTAAGGCCTGTTGGAATTTAGACAAGTCCCAAAAATTTGGTAATTTTGATGGATCGCGTCAATTTGACATCCGTAAACATCTGACATGCACCTCGAAAGGGGTAGTGTATCACTCGCAGTGTCCATGTGGGAAGGTGTACGTTGGTTTGACCACGAGGGAATTAAAGATCCGTGTCAGGGAACATGTCTTAGATATCGTAAAAGCCATCACAGTTGAGGATGATGTGTTATGACAGACACTCCCTAGTCCCTAGGCATTTTAAAAAACATAAATGTAACCCTCGTGGTCTACGCATTAAAGCCATTGACCAAGTTGATTTGGGGGTTAGGGGAGGAGATATTGGAAAATCCCTTGCGAAACTAGAATGTCGCTGGATCTATCGTCTGGGCACTTTAAGTCCGGCAGGACTAAATTAAAATATGGGTTTTTCTGCCTTTTTATGATTGGCATCCTTTTTATTAAGGGAGTTGGGGGGATCCATTAATTTATTTATTCCGTGTTTATAATTACAAATAAGGTATACGATTTTTGAAGTTTTGATTTTAATTATTTTCTATTTCTATCTTCATTATTTTAGTTGTTTGGGCATATGAGCGTCAAATTTGAGCTTGAGTCGAGTCTTCTATGGAAAATTACTGTGGTTCGGGACTGTCGGATATGAATAACTTTGCATTAGCCCTCCCCAAAGAAGAGCACGTCCTTGGATGAAGAATTGTAGTAGTATACATTTGCATAATAATTTGTACATGTTTTACATTGTTTTGGGTTTTTTAGTAAGGAGTATATTATTGGAGCACAAGAACACTTTAAGGGGTAGGAATATATGAATTCAATTTAAGGGACTTTGCATGCGCCTTATGTTATGGTTTAATTTATATAATTATATATTGTGGGTATTTATGATGGGATTAATACATGGTAACACTGGGTAATAAGATGAATAATTGTCATATAAATCGATTAATTATGTATGATTGGAATATAGTTTTTTTTCATATGCATCACGTTACAAATTTTTATAATGAGTACGATGGAATTAATTATGAGAGCACTAGATCACTTTATAGGGTTAATAAATATAATAACTATGTATTTACTATTGCACAAAGTCACCTTATAAAGGATTATATGAGATATTGTATTTAGGGGTTTTCATATTTAGTCATTAATTAAGCACCAGGTTATTGTATAGGGTTAATAATGATAATAATAAATATTTCTTGGCACTTTAAAAGATTTATAGGAACATATTGATTATGGTCTCACTATATTAATTTTGTAATCTTTAATTTTAGGTAAAAACATGATTTTGTGTTTTTAAGGGATATGGATTTAATATATTGTATGTTGTATGCATGAAGCCACTCTATATGAATTCTTATTTATATGGGAAATTAATTTATTTATTCATTATATATATATATATATATATATATATATATATATATATATATTAGTGCACTAAATTATTTTATGAGGATTTAATCAATGGGGTGGCGCTCACATACTGACATTGACACGCAGACAAGCGTGCGTGCCATTGAGCCTTGCTGGAAGAGAGGATGGAGTGGGCGGGGAGGACGCGCAATCCGCCGTATCACTTAACAGGCACCAAACACCACTGATAGGCTGGCGCTCATATAAATACATGGCTGCCCCTCACCTTGACACGCCCCCGGAAGAAGCAGGCGGCGAAACGCGCGTTGGGGTGAGGGAAAGGTTTTTGGCATATATAATGTGGAGACCATGCAGTGATTTATAAAGACAGGTCTCCTTTCCCTGTTTGTTAAACATAATGCAGGATTACTGATGTTAATATAACCTGGCTTTGGACATATTGAGTCTTGTTGGAATAAAAAGGTGTGGAATATGTTTTTTCAATGGCTATTATTGCTTAAAAAAAAGTGTTAATATAATTATGCTTTATTTTAATAACATATTATGTTTTCTATTGCATTTTTCTGGCGTCCCCTAGACGACATTTTGCTTTTTTACTGTTGTTTATTGTCCTTAATTGGTTTGAATAAAAAATTATTGATTTTATATTGTGTGGGATCTCTTCTTTGTCCCTAACATTAAATGATGTGGAATTTGATGGTTGCATTTTGATGAAGTGCCCTTAAGTACTTTTTGGACTCATGTTGATTTCATAAATCGATCTGTGTACGGCTGGGTTCATACCTGTGTTCTGCATGATGCACTATTTTTTCTTTTAAAAACTGACCAATAATGGAAACTATGCTAGCCGTGTAATAAACAGTGGTACGTTCGGCTTCCATTTCCATCATTTATGTAACTGATCCATTTGGGACATTTTGGCTATGTACCTACAAAGAGTTTTTAGTGAGTTTTTGACTCTCTGTATTTTTGAAATGCAGTGTCTCATAATTCCAACACAGTGGATGGATTTATGGAAATTTCATGCCTAAACATCAAATCCGCAGCATGTCAATATCTCTTGCAGGGACGCTGAGTTTATGTGCAGATTAGACTTGTATTAGATAGGGAAAAACTACAGGTAAAAAAAGCATGCGTTTTTAGTGAGTCTCTGTTGAAGAAACGCATAAAATGCATGTAATCTGCATATGACTATATCATTAAAGAACAACTTAATGTAAAACATAACACACCAAAAAGAGACAAAACCCAGTGCCAAAAATGCGATGAAAACCCATGGAAAAAAATGCACTCCAAAATACAATGAGAACATACAAGTAGCCTAATTTACTGAATAGGTGCAGGAGTGATGTAGAAAATCTGAAACATCAAAAACTCACCAAAAGCTCATTGTGGGAGCGTAGCCTAAGTCTGATTGTCTTGTCCTAGGAGTGAACAAATTCAATTCTCGAGTGCCAGTGTGAACAAGACTTAGTATTTGTGAAAATGTAAATAAACTGTATCCAGACATAAATAGCTTTTTTTTCTAATCTGAATTCAACGGCAGCAGGGACCAACCATACAATCGGCACCCACCTGTAACCTGTTGTATCCAGTTAGTATTTTATGTTTTGTATTTTTTTGGCAGTTATAGTAACAGTAAAAAGTGTATTCCTCAATTGCATAGCAAAACATGATGTCAAGGGTTTACTGCGACAGAGAGGAACCAGAAGACTGCAGCTTATGATTTCTCCTACTCCTGCACGGATTAGAAGCACTTCACCTTCATATTAAATGGTGTAAATTTCTTTTAGCAGTGCAGGGGTTAATCTGCTCAGTGGAGAGCTCCTGGAGGCTTTCCTGCATTAAGGCTCTCAGCTGTTCACTGTTAGCCACTCCCATCTCTTATATAAACTAGGCCCTGGCTAGCATTCATTGTCAGAAAAAGCGTATGCTGCATGGCTGGAAGTTGTTGTTGTTGTTGTTGTTAGAGAAGGTATTTGGTGGATTTAACTGTAACTGTTGCTAGGTTTTGTGTGTGTGATAATTCCCTTTCTTGTCCTACTTTGGTTTTACCCCATACTACAGTCCCCAGTGTTTATCTCTGTTGGTTATGTGAGTGGAGCGCCCCCACACCGCCGCAGGGCCGGGGGGTACCCGGAGCCGGGCCTCTGGGTCTCAGTCCTGGGGTTGTCACGATGGCTAGACCCGGTCCGTGGCCCTGTCTGTCAGTGGGGGACGTCCGGTGCAATAAGTGGTGGTGTAGCGGTGCAGTTGTGGGGTGCAGGTCGCGGTAAATAACGAGGACACCAGGTTGAAGTCTCTTTACCTCTTACTGAAGATCTCTGGGTCCTCAGTCTGGAATACGGTTCACCAGGCTGCGCAAGTCCGGCCGGTCCAATGGCACCTCCAGAGTTCTATTCACAGGTGGAAATCTGCGCCTTCCCCCTAGCGCTAGGTGTTGTGGTCCTTCCCTGCTGTGCTTACGGAAAGTACCCCACAACTGTTGTGTCTGTTTCTTAAGTTCCCTCACAACTCGATTAGATGATGTTCTGCTAATCCTCCGTCCCTCCCTGATGTTCTGGTTGGGACGGCACCCGTTTGACGGGTAGGCTCGGAGCTCTTCCGGGACCCTAGAGACGCCCCTCTCCACAAGTTGCCCCCCAAGACTGCATAGGTGATTTGAGTTAGACAGCCCGCCTTAGACTGACTGTCCTGCCGCTGTTTAGAGTATTGCTTGAAGCTGGATATTATGATACTCTCTCGGCGTTCCGGCCACCGGTTATGCGCCTCAGTAGGATGTTGCTTTGGTCTTACAGCACGACTCCTACTGGTATTCTCCTATTGCTATGATCTCGTTTCTCACTCAGCACAATCTATCTCGCTTCTGATCCTTTCTTGGGCACCGCCGCTATCCTGAGCAGGCACGGTCCCGTTACGTTCGTTCAAGTTGCCAAGCCTCTGTCAGGATCCCACCCCTGACAGAGACCCTACTGTATCTTCCCCCACAACACCCTCTGCCACAAGGTGTTGCCTGGTTCCAACCCAGTCAGCTTCTCCTCTAACTTCCTGCCTGACCCCCAGTTTACCCACTATGGTGGGGAGTGGCCTAGTGAATAGAACCCTTAGCTCCCCCCGGAGGCCCGGCTGTGAAATGTATTGGTGTCTGTGATACCTGATCAGATGAACTCCTTCAGTGCCATCAGACGTACCATAGCTCCCCATAGTGGCGGAGCCACAGTACTGCAACGACCAGGACTCTGGGGCGCTGCACTCCCCCCTGGTTAAACACAGTACTCCGGGACTGGGAAGAAAACAACAATACAAGTTAGCAAAAAGACATACAGTTTTGTTGAGTGCAATAACAGTAAGTATACTTGAACAGGCTTCCCTTTATGGGAGGTAAGGACACTTGAACGTTACAAACATGGTTAAATATCATAGCAACATGCTATAAACAACTCTTCTTACCCAACCGGGTATTCGACTTAGTGCAACATTGTTGAACAATAATTTAACTTTGCCTTTAAGGACTTACACTCGGAATCCACTAAAGACCTTCTTATAATCACATTATAAGGCAATTTAACTTTTACATTCTCCTTCTTTAGATCTGCAGGACCGCCTGTCCTATCAGCACCAGACCTACTGCCTCTCCTTTCTTACAGGACCGCTACTTTCAGCCCAAGCCTTCTGGCTTTTAACTACTATACACAGTATAGAACATAACATTACTTTCAATTTAAGAGCACTGAGCCATCTCTATATGGCTCCTATGAGGACTCAGGGTTTACCTTCTATCCTCATTATCTATCAACATTATTAAACATTTCCTACAGAACATCAACCTTCTCATTATTTTTCTCACTAACATGCACGCTGGACACTTCGTCTATCCCTATGGGCCCACTGTGTCCTTCTTCTAGCTTTCACTTTCAGGGAACATCATCAGCATTTCTTTTACAATTAACTAGTTGTATACATATAACTTTCTTTCACAAACATTATCATTTTCTTTCAAGGCATCGTTATCACTTTACTGTTTGAAGGCAGTATTACTCATAAGTACACAGATGGACATCCCCTTTAAGAGTGGACCAAGTCTTTATGAGGTAGCGTATCTTCTCAGGCTACCAGTCCATATTCATCAAAGGCTCCGGTGCGGTATCTTCGCAAAGAGTCTCTCTTTAAGTAAAACCAGTAGGGGGCGCCTTTAATAAGGTGCAACTATTTACAATAAGTTTGTATCATGCACTGTTCATGATTGCGGCAGTTCTTGATAACAGGAAACAAAAAGTGGAAAAACAAACCAAACAATAGGGATCCCGGGTCAACAAAGGGATCCCTTTAAAAGTTAACCCTAGACGGGTTCAGCAGCAAAACAGGAACGAACAGTTAAAGGGAAGAACTATTTACATTATCATGGTTTCGAGGTTTATTCTTGTTCTGGCGGTCTTGGTCCCTGACCTCTGACCGCTGTGGCATCTGCGCCGGTAGCAGGTCCCGCAGGGGCCGTCAGACCACCCGGTGTCTGGATCTGAAGGCTGACCTTGCTGGCGAGTTCAGCAGCCGCTACTACGCGTACGGTGGTGATGGTCACAAGATCTGACAAATCTGGATCTGTCATGATCGGGGCAGCAGGTGACGCCCCCTCAGGCTCACGTCGCCGAACATCCCGAGCACACCATCCTTGTGCGCTCCTGTGACGGGTGTACGTCACCTGGTCCCCCCTTCGTAGTGGATCGCCATTCCGGTCGCAGCAGGGAGTTTTCACGTTGTAACTTGTAACAAAGACGTCAGTGGGTAGCCCCGGCTCCTGTATGGAACCCCAACCCCTCTTCGGGTGGAAGGCCAACACAGTCCCCCGCTTTACCACGCCTTTCCTGCCCTGCACAGACTTTCTGCGTTGCGTATCAGGTTGTTCAACCTCGTCTCGTTCCTTCCAGTGGTGGATTAGACATTGCTTATACTGCTCCCAAGTGAGCACGGCAAGGGTGAGGCCGTCCTCCCAGGCTCCATCCGGCCCGGTCCAGCGGGTGGCCCACCGGAGGACCACCCCGTCTGGGCCCACATCTATGGGTTCTCCCATCTGGGTTGGTAGCGGAGGCACTAGCTTCCCCACCGTGTTAGAGGTGAGGATCACCCGCTCCACCGAAAAGAAACGATTATTGCTGGGGTGAGGAGCGCTCACAGGAGCGGGATCGATCGGGGGAACCGGACCGGTCAGGGGAGCAGAATCGGCCGGGGGAATAGGGGCGCTTTCCATACCTGCTCCTGATGTGATTCCACCGGTGTCGATCCGTTCCGCTGACAAGGACACTGGAATCGGCTGCAGCCCGGACCGCAGCTCCTCCGAGATGGTCCCCTGTGGTGGCCCCGCCCTCCATGGCTCCGTGGTCGGGATAGGTAGGCTCGGCTCCTCCGTCGGTGGCTCTAAGGAGTTCAGATCCCTCACCGGCGGTGGACGCGAGTCCGTCTCTGATGGGTAAGGGCAGGTCGGGATCACCCCGCTGTTGCTCGGACACGTGCTGCTCATCGTCGCTGTCGGGCATTCGGCGGCAACGCATGCACCTAGCTCCGCCATTTCTCTGAGGTCGGGCTCCGTCTTCACCTCGTCCCCGCCATTGCAAGTCAGGGGCGGTCCTCTCCGTTGAGGCAGGTCATCGCCTTGCAGCCAGAGGCGCAGGGGGCGGTAGCCGTTTCTGGCGCCACTTCGATAGTCTCCTCCCATGGCACACCCTCCTTCTTCTTTGGCGCAGCAATGGCGGCAACTTTTGGCGGGAACTTTTGGCGGTAAATGGCGCAGCACAGTCTTTGCAATGAAGTACAGTCCAAGCACAGTAAATCACAGTTCCAAGGCACACATGACCTGATTCTTCAGGCTTGAGTAGATCCTGTTCCTGACGCCAAGTTGGAGCGCCCCCACACCGCCGCAGGGCCGGGGGGTACCCGGAGCCGGGCCTCTGGGTCTCAGTCCTGGGGTTGTCACGATGGCTAGACCCGGTCCGTGGCCCTGTCTGTCAGTGGGGGACGTCCGGTGCAATAAGTGGTGGTGTAGCAGTGCAGTTGTGGGGTGCAGGTCGCGGTAAATAACGAGGACACCAGGTTGCAGTCTCTTTACCTCTTTACTGAAGATCTCTGGGTCCTCAGTCTGGAATACGGTTCACCAGGCTGCGCAAGTCCGGCCGGTCCAATGGCACCTCCAGAGTTCTATTCACAGATGGAAATCTGCGCCTTCCCCCTAGTGCTAGGTGTTGTGGTCCTTCCCTGCTGTGCTTACGGAAAGTACCCCACAACTGTTGTGTCTGTTTCTTAAGTTCCCTCACAACTCGATTAGATGATGTTCTGCTAATCCTCCGTCCCTCCCTGATGTTCTGGTTGGGATGGCACCCGTTTGACGGGTAGGCTCGGAGCTCTTCCGGGGCCCTAGAGACGCCCCTCTCCACAAGTTGCCCCCCAAGACTGCATAGGTGATTTGAGTTAGACAGCCCGCCTTAGACTGACTGTCCTGCCGCTGTTTAGAGTATTGCTTGAAGCTGGATATTATGATACTCTCTCGGCGTTCCGGCCACCGGTTATGCGCCTCAGTAGGATGTTGCTTTGGTCTTACAGCACGACTCCTACTGGTATTCTCCTATTGCTATGATCTCGTTTCTCACTCAGCACAATCTATCTCGCTTCTGATCCTTTCTTGGGCACCGCCGCTATCCTGAGCAGGCACGGTCCCGTTACGTTCGTTCAAGTTGCCAAGCCTCTGTCAGGATCCCACCCCTGACAGAGACCCTACTGTATCTTCCCCCACAACACCCTCTGCCACAAGGTGTTGCCTGGTTCCAACCCAGTCAGCTTCTCCTCTAACTTCCTGCCTGACCCCCAGTTTACCCACTATGGTGGGGAGTGGCCTAGTGAATAGAACCCTTAGCTCCCCCCGGAGGCCCGGCTGTGAAATGTATTGGTGTCTGTGATACCTGATCAGATGAACTCCTTCAGTGCCATCAGACGTACCATAGCTCCCCATAGTGGCGGAGCCACAGTACTGCAACGACCAGGACTCTGGGGCGCTGCATGAGTATATTTGTACGATTGGTATTTTCCTTTATTCCTGTTTGTATTACCTTGTTATTCTGGTTGGTGTATTATGGTACACTATAACTGCAGCTTGTAGTCTCCCATGAAGACTATTGAAGCATGCAAAAAGTAAAAAAAAGTTTTAAAAAATCTAAAAAAAACCCCAAAATATATAAAAGTTCAAATCACCCCCTTTCGCTCCATTCAAATCAAACAATTTTAAAAAAATCAAACATACATATAAAGTATTTGGTATCTCCGAATTGCCCGATCTATTGAAATTAAAAAAATTAACCCTATCTGTAAACAGCGTATCGATAAAAAATTAGAAACGCCAGAATTAGTTTTCTTTTGTCACTACTACATTGCAATAATGGGCCATCAAAAGATCGTATCTATGTCAAAATGGTATAATTAAAAACGTCAGCTAGACATATAAAAAATAAACCCTCACCCAGTTCCAAATCACAAAAAATGGAGACGCCACAGGTCTCGAAAAATGGCGCCATTTTTTTTTCACCAAAGTGTACTTTTTTTTTTCACTACTTAAATAAAAAAAAAACCTAGACATATTTGGTGTCTATGAACTCGTAATGATCTGTAGAACCATAATGGCAGTTTTAGTATTTAGTGAACATGGTAAAAAAAAACAACACAAAAAACAACTGTGGAATTCCTCTGCTTTTGCAATTTCACCACACCTGGAATTTTTTTTTCCATTTGTTAGTTGAATTGTGATGTAGACCATTTTTAAGTATCGAGTTTTAAAATTGTAATTTACATATTTTAATTGGTGTCTTCTGTAGGATGAAATCCTTTTGAATCATTTTCAAGGTCTCTTGGTATTGGAAACAAAAGTTCACATTCTTTCTGATTTAAAAAGCTCATATTAAGGTTTTAGTTTTGTTGGACACGGTAGTGAAATATCCTAAAAAACTAAATATTTTTATCATCCAGTTAAAGATTTGTGTTTTGTTTGACTGATTTAAAAAAGTTATAGCTCTTGGAAGAAGTAGAGAAAAACGCAAACATGGAAAATAACCATGTAGAGAAGGGGTAAAGGGAATCTGTCACCAGGTTTTTACTACTCCACCTGAGAACAGCATAATGTACTGGCAGAGACTCCAACTCCAGCAATGTGTTACCTATAGGGCTGCATGCTGTCATTTTGATAAAATCACTGTTGTACCTGCAGCAGATCTAGCAGATCTAGAATTCTGAGCCATATATAACCTCCCACACACCTGTACAACCCTGCCCACACCACTGAAGCTTTTTGGCACACTGTGCATAGACAGAAAGCTGCCTATCAGTGTTGTGGGCGGGGTTACACCTAGGTCCTTAATAACTATTTTTCAGTAGGTTTACTAGTACTCTAGTGAAAAACTCCTGCTACTACATTTTATCAAAACTATAGCAAGCAGAGTAGTAAGTGACACATTATCTAGATGTAAATTCAGTAGGCCAGGAGTAGTGTTGAGCATTTTGATACTGCAAATATCGGGTATCGGCCGATATTCGCTGTATCGGAATTCCGATACGGAGTTTAGATATTTTTGCGATATTGGAATCGGAAGTTCCTATAGTGAAATTATGCAGTATAATGAAGTGTGGGCGGTGCGTGGGCAGAGAAGAGACTGCGTGTCTGCGTGTGCGCGTGTGCGGGCTGTGTCTGTGCGTGACCGTGGGGCTCTCTGTGTGTGTGCCGGGGCTCTATGCGGCGTGCGGGGTGTCTCTGTGCGGCGTGTCTCTGTGCGGCGTGCGGTGTGTCTCTGTGCGGCATGTCTCTGTGCGGCGTGCGAGGTGTCTCTGTGCGGCGTGTCTCTGTGCGGCGTGCGGGGTGTCTCTGTGCAGCGTGCGGGGTGTCTCTGTGCGGCATGTGGGGTGTCTCTGTGTGATGTGCAGGATGTCTCTGTGCGGCGTGTCTCTGTGCAGCGTGTGGGGTGTCTGTGCGGCGTGCGGGGTGTCTCTGTGCAGCATGCGGGGTGTCTCTGTGCGGCATGCGGGGTCTCTGTGCGGCGTGCGGGGTGTCTGTGCGGTGTGCGGGGTGTCTCAGTGCAGGCATAGTCCGATAGGACTACAAGTCCCATCGGACGATGCCTGCTACACTGACAGTGATTGACACATTAGCCAGTGATGGGACAGTAGTAGTCCCATCATCCAGCTAATGTGTTAAATGATGAAAAAAAAAATACACCATACATACTACATACATACTACATATATACTACATACATACATACTACATACATACATGTTACATACATGCTACATACATGCTACATACATGCTACATACATACTACATACATATTACATACATACATATTACATACATACATACTACATACATACTACATACATACTACACACATACTACGTACATACTACATACATAGTACATACTACATACATACTGCATACATGCATACATACTACATACATACTACATACATACATACATACTACATACATACATACATGCATACTACATACATACATACATACTACATACATACATACATACTACATACATACATACTACATACATACTACATACATGCTACATACATGCTGCATACATGCTACATACATGCTACATACATGCCAAATACATGCTACATACATACATACATACACTCACTGGCCACTTTATTAGGTACACCTGTCCAACTTCTTGTTAACACTTAATTTCTAATCAGCCAATCACATGGCGGCAACTCAGTGCATTTAGGCATGTAGACATGGTCAAGACAATCTCCTGCAGTTCAAACCGAGCATCAGTATGGGGAAGAAAGGTGATTTGAGTGCCTTTGAACGTGGCATGGTTGTTGGTGCCAGAAGGGCTGGTCTGAGTATTTCAGAAACTGCTGATCTACTGGGATTTTCACGCACAACCATCTCTAGGGTTTACAGAGAATGGTCCGAAAAAGAAAAAAAATCCAGTGAGCGGCAGTTCTGTGGGCGGAAATGCCTTGTTGATGCCAGAGGTCAGAGGAGAATGGGCAGACTGGTTCGAGCTGATAGAAAGGCAACAGTGACTCAAATCGCCACCCGTTACAACCAAGGTAGGCCTAAGAGCATCTCTGAACGCACAGTGCGTCGAACTTTGAGGCAGATGGGCTACAGCAGCAGAAGACCACACCGGGTACCACTCCTTTCAGCTAAGAACAGGAAACTGAGGCTACAATTTGTACAAGCTCATCGAAATTGGACAGTAGAAGATTGGAAAAACGTTGCTTGGTCTGATGAGTCTCGATTTCTGCTGCGACATTCGGATGGTAGGGTCAGAATTTGGTGTAAACAACATGAAAGCATGGATCCATCCTGCCTTGTATGGAGCATCTTTGGGATGTGCAGCCGACAAATCTGCGGCAACTGTGTGATGCCATCATGTCAATATGGACCAAAATCTCTGAGGAATGCTTCCAGCACCTTGTTGAATCTATGCCACGAAGAATTGAGGCAGTTCTGAAGGCAAAAGGGGTCCAACCCGTTACTAGCATGGTGTACCTAATAAAGTGGCCGGTGAGTGTACATACTGCATACATACTGCATACGTACTACATACATACTACATACATACTGCATGCATACATACATACATACTACATACATACATACATACTACATACAGTACATTCATACATTACATATATGACATACATATAGACATACAGTACATTAAACATAGATTACATACTCACCATTACTTGTCATTTTGTTCCCCGAAGCCAGTGTCATCTGTAAAAAATATGAAAAAAACAAACAACCAATATACTCCCTGTCCGCAGAAATCCACGAGTGTCCCACGACGATCTCCCGTGGAGAACGGCAGCAACAGCTGTTGCAACCGCTCTCCTGGGGCCCCAGAAACACAATGACGGGAGGATGATATTCCTCCGCCGCTGTAAAAAAAAGTCCCTAGTCTCACTTTATGGCATTGCTGGCTGAGAAATGTTCCCAGGCAGCAATTGCCATAAAGTGAGACTTTGTCCTAAGGTAACCTCTCAGTGATGCACTGCAGGAGCCATTGTATCCTGTCAGTGTGTCACTGAGAGTCCTATAGAGCAGTGACATCACCCGATGTCACTGCTCTATAGGACCCTCAGTGACACGCTGACAGGAGACAATGGCTCCTGCAGTGTATCACTGAGGTTACCTGAGTTCAAAGTCTCACTTTATGGCAATTGCTGCCTGGGAAAATTTCTCATACAGCAATGCCATAAAGTGAGACTAGGGACTTTTTTTTACAGCGGTGGAGGAATACCATCCTCCTGTCATTGTGTTTCTGGGGCCCCTGGTGATCGGTTGCAACAGCTGTTGCTGCCGTTCTCCACAGGAGATCGTCATGGGACACTCGTGGATTTCTGCGGACAGGGAGTATATTGGTTGTTTGTTTTTTTCATATTTTTTACAGATGACACTGGCTTCGGGGATCAAAATGACAAGTAATGGTGAGTTTGTAATCTATGTTTAATGTACTGTATGTCTATATGTATGTCATGTATGTAATGTATGAATGTATTGTATGTAGTATGTATGTAGTATGTATGTACATGTATGTATGTATGTATGCAGTATGTATGTATGTAGTATGTATATATGTAGTATGTATGTATGTATACAGTATGTATGTAGTATGTATGTATGTATGTATGTAGTATGTATGTAGTATGTATGAAGTATGTATGCATGTAGTATGTATGTAGGTAGCATGTATGTAGTATGTATGTATGTAGTATGTATGTAGCATGTATGTAGCATGTATGTAGTATGTATGCATGTAGCATGTATGTAGCATGTATGTAGCATGTATGTAGCATGTATGCAGTATGTATGCAGTATCTACTGTATGTATGTAACATCTATGTAGTATGTATGTAGTATGTAGTATGTATGTAGCATGTATGTAGTATGTATGTAGTATGTATGCAGTATGTATGTATGTAGCATGTATGTATGTAGTATGTATGTAGTATGTATGTAGTATATATGTAGCATGTATGTAATTGTATGTATGTATGTATGGAGTTTTTTTTCATTCAACACATTAGCTGGATGATGGGACTACTACTGTCCCATCATTGGCTAATGTGTCAATCACTGTCAGTGTAGCAGGCATCGTCCGATGGGACTTGTAGTCCCATCGGACGATGCCTGCACACACGCACAGAGCCCCAGCACGCCTCACAGAGACCCCCCACAGAGACCCCCCCACGCCACACAGAGACCCCCCACACCGCACAGAGACCCCCCCATGCCGCACAGAGACCCCCCACGCAGCACAGAGACCCTCCCACACCGCACAGAGACTCCCCCATGCCGCACAGAGACCCCCCCACGCCTCACAGAGACCCCCCACACCGCACAGAGACCCCCCATGCCGCACAGAGACTCCCCCACGCCGCACAGAGACTCCCCACGCCGCACAGAGACCCCCCACACCGCACAGAGACCCACCACGGCGCATAGAGCCCGGGCAGCCCACATACAGCCCCGGCATGCCGCATAGATCCCCTGCACGCCGCATACAGCCCCGGAAGGCACGTACAGATCCCTGGTAGGCCCGCACAGACCCCGCCCGCACACACAGACACTCAGTGTTCGCCCACGCACCGCCCACACTCTTCCCCCCTCTGGCACAGCATATAGAAGGACAGAAAGGGCTTATTTACGTTCCGATATTTGTGTCCCATTGACTTGCATTGGTATTGGTATCGGTATCGGCGATATCCGATATTTTTTGGATATCGGCCGATCCAATCCGATACCGATACTTTTGAATATCGGAAGGTATCGCTCAACACTATTCATGAATTGTTTATATATGTATCTGCTTTTTGGTGTATATCTGATGAAGGTCAGGAAGACCGAAACGTTATAATTTGTCTCTACACAGTCCTTGGAGCAAACAAATTACTCATATTTACTGAGTGCCGGATTCCATTTTTTTCTATACTGAAATACAATGTATAGTGAGGGAGTGCTGCCACAATGTGCCATGTAGTTTTCCAGAAATTGACAAAAAATATGGATAATTGTAACTTTAATACATAGCAAATATCTATACAAAGCTTTCAGGGATTCCCCTGTACTTTCCCCGTGTTCACCTTCTCTCCATTTATTTCTTTCCTGTTATGCAATGTCTTCTCCGCCAGTTACGCTTCCTTAGAGATCATTGTGTATGCCCGACATGGTTACCACGACAACCAGAATTAGGACTACAAGAAATGTCCTGTGCTTCTCTAGAAAAAGCTCAAGAAAAAACCCATCTACGTGTATGTGAGCTAAGTTATAGCGACAGTTACATGATCCTGGTTCAAATGTTTTTACTGAAAATTTCTGGTACTTAACAGGATAGAAAAGAAAGGAAAACTATGGGGAAACATGGAAAAATAAAGTTTCTTCATGTGTTAAAAAAGCGACTTGTATATGGATTAGGACAGCTACATGATCCTAAGATATTTAGGTTCAAGAAGCTATGTCGTGTGTAGAGATGGTTCAAACTACAAAGCTCCATTGTATTAAATGGCTTGTTATCATGTTTGTATTATAAATAGTGTTGAGCATTCCGATACTGCAAGTATCGGGTATTGGCCGATATTTGCTGTATCGGAATTCCGATACCAAGTTCCGATATTTTTGTGATATCGGAAATCGGAATCTGAAGTTCTCAGTGTATGGTTCCCAGGGTCTGGAGGAGAGGAGACTCTCCTTCAGGCCCTGGGATCCATATTCATGTAAAAAATAAAGGATAAAAATAAAAAATATGGATATACTCACCCCTCCGGCGGACCCTGGACCTTAGCGATGTAACCGGCAGCCTCCGTTCCTAAGAATGCAGTGAGTGTAGGACCTGCGATGATGTCGCGGCTTGTGATTGGTCGCGTGAGCGGTCACATGAGCGGTCACACAACCAATCACAAGCCGCGACGTCATCGAAGGTCCTTCACTCTGCATTCTTAGGAACGGAGGCAGACGCTTGGACCGGTGAGAGCCAGGGGCCCATCCGAGGGGTGAGTATATCAATATTTTTTATTTTTATTCTTTATTTTATACATGAATATGGATCCCAGGGCTTGAAGGAGAGTTTCCTCTCCTTCAGACACTGGGAACCATTCCGATATTTTGTGTCCCATTTATATGCATTGGTATCGGGTATCGGTATCGGCGATATCCAATATTTTTTGGGTATCGGCCGATCCAATCCGATACCGATACCTTTGCATATCGGAAGGTATCGCTCAACATTAATTATAAAACATTGCACCTTGTCAACTAGGTAAAAAAAGTTACAACACTTGCCATAATATATTTCCTTTAATGCTGGGCTTTTCAGCTGGCCAGGGACATAAAGCTGGCCCCACAATATGACGATTCTCCTTGTGGCTTGTCACTCTCCAGAAGGAGAAACTTTTTTCCTTAGATTTGAATATTACGCTCTCATACAGCCAAATCAGATCTCATGCTTCGCACTGATGAGGGGTAATACCCAGAAACACAATGTCTGCAAACTGGGGTTCTGGTTTTGCTTTTATCCTGTTATATTGCAAGACTTGTTAAAGGATTGATATTGAATTGAAGGATTGCTACTTCCAATAGAAGATACTAAGGTTCAAGTCATCTTCCTCTCTGAAGAGACAATTTGCGTATTTAATTTCCCAGAGGAGCATGCAAGGCATTTAAGTCTTCTCATACTTGCATGCCAGACCTGGATTGTCACTCTTCATAGGAGGAAATCTTACCCCTTAGATCCCAGTCTTAGCCTCTCACCTAGTCAAATAAAATCTTATACTTTGCAATGATGAGGGGAAATACCTCGAAACAAAGTGTCTGCAAATTTGGATTCCTGTTTGGCTTTTATCCTAAGTCATATTGCAAGGTTTGTTAAAAGGTCGATATTGACTTGTATGATTGCTACTTACAATAGGTGGCACTAGAGTTGAAGTCATCTTCCTCTTTGAAGAGACAATTTGCATACCTAATATGACAAGTACTGTGATTTTTATTAAAATAATGGTTTGAAAAGAGGCATATTTGAACCTGCTCTGCTGCTGTGACCAGGCACCAGTGTATTCATCCGGGTGGTGCATGCTATGGCCAGCGGGTCTAGGTGATAGAGAAAAAGATACTGGTGTGGCTTGAACCTGTAGTATCACACTATTTGGCAATATTGGTGTTTGTGCTGTCCAAGAGGAGTAAAGAACTGCATGCTGTGGCCAATGGGGCAGCACCACACCCTATTTAAACTCCCAGCTTCTAGGAGTTGCAAGTTTTAGGTGTATATTGACCCTTGTTGATTCCCCTGTTACTCCCACTTGTTTTATTACCATTTCTGACTTTGGACTAATGTTACGTTTCACTTTTCTGACAATTCAGCCTTGGCTGCCTGACTCGCCATGTCTGTCATCTGACTTTGACCTGTATCTGCCCTTCCTGGTTTTTGCTCAGCTAGTTGACTCAGTTGCCTCAATGGCTCACTCCACTGTATGGTAGCTACTCCGAGGATGCAATCCAGGAGATCCTGATATAAGTCCAAATCTTGGTCGAGGGCAAAAGTGTGAAGGTCATGTTCCTCTGGGACCTGTTAAGCAGAGCAGCTTGCACATGCTTCGTTCATGGAAGCCCTTTTAAGAGCTGTCAGGTTTCTGAGTATTGTTCAACTTTAAAAACAGAAATATATTTCCCATGGAAACTTATTCATACTTTCAGTAATGTCATGCACATTATTGTTGCACATGTATTTTTTAAAGAATACTTTAAAGTAAACACTATATTTGCAGCAATTACCACTAAAATAAAAAATAAAATAAAAACATTTTGGATGATGATCTACTCAAAGTTAAAGATTAATTGTGGGAATATGGTCCCAATTAATATATCAAAGTAAAGCAAAAAAAGAGCACATAGGTTCAGCTCCCAAACCAGGTACATCCCAAGACCTAGGGTTTAAATCTTTTAATGTTGCGGTCAGTAGCGAGCAATTTATTTAAGCATTTCACCCCATCACCTTCCTCACATGCAACAAGATTAGATACTAGGACCTAATGATGCCTGCCGCTCAGCGAGCAATGTCATTTGTGTGACCTTTAGCCATCTCTGGCACCACCATATTTCAGAATTCTTTCCATTCGGTATTGTAGGGTAGAAAATATGATTGTGCGTGAATGTAACTCCTTGAATTATAGTTTATGAAGGTTGTGAAATTCTTGTTTGTTTTTGTAGCTTTTATACACTACGATGATGTTAGTTGCCCATGACCTCTAGTCCTTATCGATGGAGTGCTAAATACAGGAGTCCCAGAAATGGAAACCAACTTATTCCCATCTGAGACATATCCACAATTATCTGATAAGTTAAGGTGGATCTGTCAGCAGGTGTCACAACACATACTGCATACATGCTTAAAGAGTAACTGTTACTTCTTAATATATACTTACCTTGTAATATCTTCACATCCTGTTCCGTCCAGATGTGTCCGGATCCCAGAATTCCAAGCGGTTCACCGACCTCCATATTGGGACACCCAAGTGATGGGTGTCTCAATATGGAAACTGCTGATGGTACCAGCCTCTTGCGCAGTACCACAAGCAGAGCACTGTCGCACCACACACACACACACATACACACATAAACTGTATACACCATACACACTACACACACACACATACACACTGTATACACCATACGCACTACACACACAAACACACACAACATATGCCATATGCACCACACACACACACACATACACTGTATACACCATACGCACTACACACACAAACACACACAACATATGCCGTATGCACCACACACACACACACATACACTGTATACACCGTACACACCACACACACACTGTATACGCCATATGAAGCCTCTTGCACGGTACCACCAGCGGAACACCATCGCGAACATGCCGCCGCTGGGATCAGCTGAATGATTCACTGACTGTCACCATCTTTTTACAGAAGGAGCGCATGCGCAGTTTTAATGTGACAGCCGCTATCTGTCTATACAATGATGGTCTGATTTACTGCGCCTGCACATATTCCACGCAGGCGCAGTGAATCATTCGGCTGATCCCGGCGGCAGCTGTGCGACATGTCTACAGGCAGAGGAAGCCGGTCACATTAAAGGGGTTTTCCCACGAACGAAAGTTTATTTTAAAAATTGTCTGTGTCTGACCGTGTACGGAGCATACCACATCTCCTGGGCAGGGGAGGAAGCTAAAGACAATACTGACATTACAGCAGGGGATCACAGAGGATTTCTTTTGTCATGTAAAATATTTCACTGTTTTTAATCAATATTGAGCCTCAAAAAATGCATCCTCTGTGATCTCCTGCTGTAATGTCAGTATTGTCTTTGAGGGGAGAACACAGCACAGGAAGGAGAGAGACAGCAGACAAGGGGGATAGCACATGGGGTACACAGGTCAAAGAAGAGAGGACAGACGGGAGACGTCAGCACATGGGGAAAGAGAGAGTGGATAGCTGGGTGAGCACATTGGGGGGGGAGATTCTCAACACTGCCAAGCCTGCCCCCATCATGACATTACCACCCTACCGATGCGATAGCATCCAGGCTCCATCTAGTTAATTTATATTTCATAAATCAAGAGTAAACATGAAAATAATATACTTTGCAAGATATCTTATCAGAGATATCTCCTTTTTTCTCCTCCTGGACTCATATATTATTCTCAATATTCTCAATTCAGTTAATACCGACTTTCCAGTTACTGAGATCATAATTGGTGTTCATAAGGTTATACATAGAGGGGAGTGGGGAGGAGGAGGAAGAATCTAGAGACAAAGACATTTTACTGAAAATTCTGAAATGACAGCTGTACAGTAAATAAATCTTGGAGACCTGATGAGGCTGGTACACTAACTATAAAAATCCATGTCAATATAGTTGACAACTCTTGATATTAAAATGAAAATGTTATGAGTCTGGAAAAAGAGTGAGAGAGCTCATTAATCTAAATCTTTTAATCCAACTGATCACTGCAGCTTGTACTGAGGAGTTTGAAATTTCAGCAACAGCAGGGAGGAGGAATGCTGAGGAGATGACAACGAGGCTAGATTAGCTGAGATTACATTTTGATTTAGATATTTTGACATGAATTTTCAAAGTAATTGCATTCTACTAATCAGGTCTAAGAGATTTAGTCAAATGATGCAAGCAGTTTGCTATAAGTATTCAAAGTTACAGGAAGAGTCATTGAACTGTATTTTAATCTTTCTGTGCATGTGTTCTTAGGATTATTTTAGAATACAGTTCTCCATCCTGATGAATGCTTAGACTTGATAAGAAATATTGGTGAGTTGGCTATTAAGAAATATCTAATCTCCCAGTAAAAATGGCAGGATAGATATTGTGTCATAAACAGTAATGGAAATAAGAATGATTAATCATATCTATTACAGCTTTAATTCTATAAATGTCAAAAACATTAGATGCTCATAATCATAGAATTAAGTGTCTTGTGTTGAACTGCCAGATACATTACAGGAAATCAATAACTTTTATAGAATTTATTTTCACTCAAGGTATTAGGCCAATAATCAGCAAGGAGAGACATGTCCTGCCTTGTTAAAAGAAAGAAGACTGAAGAGAAATAAAGATTTTTCTAAAGGATAATGGAAAACCCAGCTGGTGATGTTCTTGATGGATTATGTATGAAAAGCCAGTGTTCCGTGGAAGATTAAGAACCTTGGGGATGTGTCATTGGAATGGTATTAACAGTAAGGAGGTTTTGGCAAATTTTCACGTGCTGGATAAATATTATAAGGCCACGTTCTTTAGTTATATTCATAAAACTTAAAAAATGACATTTAGTGAGACAAATTGCTTAAATAGTCACCATGGTTAGAACATTCACAATTGTTAATCACCATTTCCCTATTGTTGTTTTTTTGTCCAGAAAGGCAGTGGAGCAGACTAAAATATTAACCTGAGAGATGCCAAAAGCAACACTTAAACATCATCCCTCTACACTGTTGCAAATTTTCCTTTTACATTGGGAAGGGCATTACAGGCTCTTTTCAAGGGCCTTATAATAGTAACATGATTTGCCTTTTTGGAACCTGTCACTTGATTCATGTTGCCTAACTACCATCAGCGTGAATCTTAGACTGGCACCCTCATTATATACAGTGGGGAAAAAAGTATTTAGTCAGCCACCAATTGTGCAAGTTCTCCCACTTAAAAAGATGAGAGAGGCCTGTAATTGACATCATAGGTAGACCACAACTATGAGAGTCAAAATTGAAAAAACAAGTCCTGAAAATCACCTTGCAAAAATAGACATTTAGAAAGAACATGTAAAGTATTTAATTTTTCAGAAAAAACTATGCACTTCTACTGGGTTTTTAATAATTCTGGCATCAGAAACAGCATTGGGCTTACAGTTTTCCTCCACCAATATCTTTGACTGATAGTAAATAGCCTATGAAAGTCACTTTATTAATTTAAATCTGTGATTTTTTTATTGAGAGTCAAACCTTTCTCCTGTAAGCATTCAAGCACCGCATGAAGGCATCCGGCATGCTCCTGTACATATCTACCCCAGACAATGGAGAAAAACAGAACAAAATTCTCAGAAAAACGTTTTTTCTTTTAGTTATGAATAGAAGGAGATAGCTTGCTGATCTCTCCATAGTACACGTACTTTTGTAGCTGTTTTACAGCAAAGCAGAAAAGATCCTTTCTTATCAACAACTAAGATTTCAGTCCACCAGTGGGGTCCAATCCAATTTATTTCAACAGAAGTATAGACTTTGCTTTAAAGCTGCAGTGACTTACTGGAGCCGTATGTGTAATTCTGCTTGCTGGTGCTACACAATTGAAATAGTTATTTCCAGAATTTCAAGTTATCCTCTATCCCCTCTACCATATTGCAGGTGGCTCCAGAATCTTAGTGCTTTGATGTATGTGTCCCCAATGCTAATGGTGCTCCAGCCTCCAGTGAGCACAGTGAGAATATAAATTCACCTTCTGAATTAATCCCTGCATTTTCTTGTGCTAGCACCTTGATTTCAGTTTCAGTTTCTAAGCTTAAACATTTGCATGCAGATGCCAAATGACCCATCTGTCCACAAGCATAGCAAACTTTATTCTGTAACACAGTGCAGTGTTAGTTTTTCTTTCAAAAAGCGCTCCTACTCTGCACTCATTACCTGCATTAATTGCACCTGTTTGAACTCATTACCTGTATAAAAAACACCTGTCCACACAATCAATCACACTACAGCCTCTCCACCATGGCCAAGACCAAAAAGCTGTCTAAGGACACCAGGGACAAAATTGTTGACCTGCACAAGACTGGGATGAGCTACAGGACCATAAGCAAGCAGCTTGGTGAGAAGGCAACAACTTTTGGCACAATTATTGGAAAATGAAAGAAACACAAGATGACTATCAATCTTTCCTGGTCTGGGTATCCATGCAAAATCTCACTTTGTGAGGTAAGGTTGACTCTGAGAAAGGTCAGAAATCAGCCAAGAACTACATGGGACGACTTGGTCACTGACCTGAAAAGAGCTGGGATCACAGTCTCAAACATTACCGTTAGTAACACACTATGCTGTCATGCATTAAAATCCTGCAGGGCACACAAGGTCCCCCTGCTCACGCCAGCACAATCATATGTGCAGGCCCATTTACTATCTGGATGTCCCAAAGGAGGCATGGGAGAAGTTCATGTGCTCATATGAGTCCAAAATAGAAGTTTTTGGTATCAATTCTATTCGCCGTGTTTGGAGGAAGAAGAAGGATGAGTACAACCCCAAGAACACCGTCTCGACAATGAAACTTGGTGGTGGAAATATCATATATTTGGAGTGCTTTACTGCAAAGGGGACAAGACAAAAGCATTTTATGGAAAGGTGTATGGATGGGGTCACGTACCGCGAGATTTTGTCCCAAATCCTCTTTTCATCAGAGTATTATAGACAGGACGTGGCTGGGTTGATAATGACCCGAAACACACAGCCAGAGCAAATAAGAAGTGGCTTCGTAAGAAGCAGTTCAAGGTCCTGGAGTGGACTAGCCAATCTCCAGACCTGTACCCAATAGAAAATATTTGGAGGGAGCTGAAATTTAATGTTGCTCAGTGACAGCCCCAAAACATGAAAGATTTGGAGAAGATCTGTAATGAGGAGTAGGCCAAAATTCGTGCTGCAGTGTACAAACTTGGTCAAGAACTACAGGAAACGTCTGACCTCTGTAATTGCAAACAAAAGTTTCAATACCAAATATTAGGTTCTAATTTCTATTGTATTAAATACTTATTTCATGCAATAAAATTAAAATTCCACTTCCACCGCTGAAAGAATAGTTTTTATAATTTGCCCTCCATACCTGTAGTCTGTCAGGGGGGTGTGTCTTTCCTCCCAGGACACAAACGCCTCCCAGCCATCAGTCAATTCCTCCTTTTCCCTGGGCGCCGCCTCCTCAGTGTTCAGTTATGTCCCCGGAGCCTGAGCTGTAATTTTTTTTCTCGGGCATGCGCAGTTAGCGCTGCCCTTCCACTGACATCACATGATGTCTTCATTCTTGCACCTGCATGTACGCACGGCCTGAGATCACGCCCCGCAGTCTCTTCTTATTTATTCACACTGCGTGGCTAGGAATCTTGGGCCGCACGTACACCCAGGCGCGAGAATGAAGACATCATGTGATGTCAGTGGAAGGGCAGCGCTAACTGCACATGCTCGAGGAAAAAAATTACAGTGCAGGTGTCAGGGACATAACTGAACGCTGAGGAGGTGGTGCCCAGGGGAAAGAAGGAAATTACTGATGGCTGGGAGGCGTTTGTGTCCTGGGAGGAAAGACATGCCCCCCTGACAAACTACAGGTATGGAGGGCAAATTATAAAAACTATTCTTTCAGCGGTGGAAGGGACCCAAAATAATAGAGCCACCTTGACAGAATGCAGCATTAGTTCTGCACAAGGTGACTCTTTTAGGCTACGTTCACATTTGCGTTCTGCGCCGCAGCGTTGGCGACACAACGCACAACACAAATGTAAACGCATGCACAACGCAGCATTTTGTGACGCATGCGTCCACTTTTGCATGGTTTTGGGCGCAGAAAAAACTGCAACTTGCTGCGTCCTCTGCGCCCTGACGCATGCACCACAGTGAAGCATGCGTCACAAAACGCAAGTGCAACGCATGTCCGTGCGCCCCCATGTTAAATATAGGGGCGCATGACGCATGTGGCGACGCTGCAGCGCCCGACGCTGCGGTGCACAACGCAAATGTGAACGTAGCCTTAGTTACAAACGCCTGGGGGAGTGACAGGTTCCCTTTAATACTGCTGTTAGCAGCACTTAGGGAGAGCTTGTGGTAAAGGGATAGTGTAGAACAGGATAGGGCTACTTGCACTTCCTTCCTTTCTGCTGCAACTCATACCAGCAGCCATTCTCAGAGCTAATAATATTATTTTTGCTCTTAATCCTGCAAATTGTTCTTATACGCCATTGCTACTGCGGCAGCTGTACGCCAAAAGCATACAGCCAGACTTGGTCGGAGCTCAATGGCATCAGTATATTGCTCCTGCAGTGTAACCAGTCCATCTGAGATGTGCAATTTTTCCAGCTGTAGTAATACTGCAATTTTTTTTCAGCAGTGAAATATTGTATGGCATTTATAGTGTGCCAATTGTGCATCAAAAGCATACAGTCAGACTTGCTTGGATCTCAATAGCATCGCTGCATTGATACTGCAGTGTAATAAGTCCATGTGATGTGGGCAAATTTGTGAGTCCTAGTATACCTGCCAATGTTTTGCAGGAGACAAATATTATATGCCATTTACACTGCTCCAGTTGTGCATCAAAGCAAAAAAGCTAGACTTATTTGGTTAGAAATAGCATCGCTATATTGATACTGATACTGCAGCATAACAAGTCCATCTGAGGTGGGTCAATCTTCCTGCAACAGTAATACTGCACATGTTTTCCATTGGACAAATATTATACGATATTTATGGTGCTCCAGTTGTGAATCAAAACAAAAAAGCCAGATTTGTTTAGTTAGAAAAAGCATTGTTATATTTATACTGCAGTGTAAGAAGTCCATCTGAAGTTGGCCAATTTTTCTGCGATCGTTATACTGCAAAAAAGTTTCAGCATTCAAATATTATATGGCATTTATACTGTGTGTTAGGACTGGCGGAACACACCAAATAATATTTAGAGAGGAAGTGAGGTGCGTTCTCAGTCCGGGGTCCACCGTGCAGAAAGGACACCTGCTGCTCGGTAATCGCGGACTAGATGGCGGTATAATGTGAATACACACACAGGTTAGCTTCACCCGGTATGAAGGAAGCAAACCCTGTTGTGTTACAGGGCTGCGATACCGCACAGAGACGCCACTAACCACCCTAACCAGGGCCTGGAAAGCGCACTAAGCGCATGGCGCCGCACTGGCTGTCACTGCTGAGAGACGCTGATTTGTGTGCTGGATGTGCAGAGTAGCACTGTCTGGCACTAGGTAGCTTTCACCATTCGCAAGCAGGCAACAACACTAGGGATGGGAATGATTAGGAGCTTTCATCCATCGACAGGCATTCATCTACACACACAGATAAATAAGTTTACACTAGCGCATGGCCGCTCAGCCATGCAAACCTTTTATAGCAGTAGCACTCCAGGACCTTCCTGATGGTCCAGTAGGAGCCGCAACAGGACCTGAGCATGTGGCCCCTGACCTCCAATGGGAGGTCCTCCCATGGGCATGCTCAGTATGGGAAAAGCAGGACTTAGTACGAGAAAGGCCTGCTTGCTGCTGATCAGTGCTGGCTACAAAGGCAGAGCCTGGAAAGGTAGCACTTATAGGGGGTTCTGCTGTTCTGGCAACTGAGGCGTGTCTCCCAGTGGGTCATGGCACCCGCAAATCATAACAGTAAAATCTACACTATAGTATCGCACTCCTTCCCTTTTGAGTTTGCACTGTGCCTGAAAAATATTCCCCGATTACATGTAGGATATTGTCGCACTCTAGAAAAAATTGACCTTAGTTTGTTGTAAAAAAATTTCCTATTAGCCCTTAGAAAAATTAAAAACTTGGGGCTAAGGGTATGTGCACACGTTGCAAATTTGCCTGTGGATTTTTCTGCACTAAATCCCCAGCTCTTGGCAGAAAATGCAATTGCGTTTTTGATGCGTTTTTGCGTGGTTTTGAGGCGTTTTTTGATGCGTTATTGTATGCGTTTTTGAAAGCTAAATAAAGATGTATTATTGAGCAAAAAAAAAAAATTGTGATGTCATTTCTTGTCCAACCTCCTCTTTTACATTTGTCCGACCAACACTCCCTTACACACATAGATAGATAAATATATAGATAGAACTATAGATATATGAATAGATAGATCTATGTATCTATCTATAGATATATCTATGGATAGATGTAGATAGATATATGGATAGTTTGGCTACTTTCACACATCAGTTTTTTTCCATCAGGCAGGATCCGGTGAATTTTTGAAAAAACGGATCCGTTGCAAATAGTGAAAAACTGATGCAACTGATCTGTTGTTTTGAGAAAGAGAGAGAAAAGGGAAAATGTGCATGATTTGAATGGAAAAATGCATGAAAAACCGTATTCGGAGGCCGGATTCATCATTTCACATCTCAGTTTCATATGTTTTTCGCCGGATCAGTCGCTGGGCATTTTTTTCGCCGGACAGAAAAAATCTTCCTCTGTACGTTTTCTCCGTGCGCTGGAAACAGCTTTTTTGATGGATCCGTCAAAAAACTGATGAAACATGTGGCCATCAGGCGCAATCTGGTGCTAATACAACTCTATGAGAAAAAAACGGATCCGGCGGAAAAAAAAACAGATCAATTTTTTTAATACTCGCCGGATTGTGCCTGACGGCAAAATCCTGATGTGTGAAAGTAACCAGATAGATATATGCATGTAGAAAAGCCACAGAGACACTATCACGTGTTTCTCAATGCAAGCAATGAATAGCCAGGTCTTTCACCGGGAAGGAACAACCACGGGAAGGGCAGCATCCAATAAAGGAAAACCACCTATGCCAAAATATGGTATCCATCCACAGACAGCTGTTTCGGGGTATTTGCCCCTCATCAGTGTGGAGTAGGAAACTGGCTATTAGGAGCAGTGCCTAGTGAAAAGGCTATAAACATAAGGATGAGTGACCTCGGGGAGATCAAAACATCCAACAGACACCATCACGTGTTTCTCAACGCAGTGATCCAGAGCACTGCCCCCATCCCTTATGGGAAATATGCAAATGCATGTAGAAAAGCCGCGGAGACACCATCACGTGTTTCTCAGCGCAAGCAATGAATAGCAGTGTTCTGGATCACTGCGTTGAGAAACACGTGATGGTGTCTCCGCGGTGTTGGATGTTTTGATCTCCCCGAGGTCATTCATCCTTATGTTTACAGATAGATATATGGCTAGATATATCTATGTATCTATAGATATAACTATCTATCTATAAATATATCTATAGATAGATATAGCCATAGTTATATCTATAGATATATCCATAGTTATATCTATAGATATATCTATAGATATATCATAGATATCCATCTATAGATATATAGATTTATCCATAGATATATCCATAGATATATAATAGCAAGGCCGATGTTGATTAATGAACATGTTTAATTAAAAAAAACCCGGAAAAAATGGCGTGGGCTCCCAAGCACTTTTCTGCACCAGAGGGGGAAAGCCAACGGCCGGGGGCCAATATTTGTAGCCTGGGAAGGGAGTAATACCCATGGCCCCTTCCCAGGCTATGAATGTCAGCCCGCAGCTGTCATTACTGGCTATTAAAATAGGGGGACCCCCCCAAAAAAAAAATAAGGGGACCCCCCAGAAAGGCTATGTAGACAGCTGCAGGCTGATATTCATAGCCTAGAAAGGGGCCATGGATATTTGCCCCCTTGGCTACAAATAACAGCCCCCAGCCACCCCAGAAATGATGCGCCAATTCCGGCACTTAGCTCCTCTCTTCCCACTCCCCTGTAGCGGTGGGATATGGGGTAATATGGGGTTAATGTCACCTTGCTAATGTAAGGTGACATTAAGCCCAGTTAATAATGGAGAGGCATCAATAAGACGCCTGTCCATTATTAATCCTATAGTAGTGCAAGGGTTAAAAAAATACGACACAGCCAGAAAAAAGTATTTTAATATTCTTAATTTCACAATACTTACCATACTCAATCGCCTGCAAAAAATTTAAAATAATAAACCAACCGTATACTCCCTTTCCACCATAGTCCAATTAATAATGAGTGTCCCATGACGATCTCCCCTATAGAACAGTGACATTGGGTGATGTCACTGCTGTATAGGACCTCCAGTGACACACTGTCAGGAAACAATGGCTCCTGCAGTGCATCTGTAAGGACTTTTTTTTTACCTTTTGCGCATTACTGCCCTTTTCCAAGATGGCATCTTTGGTCTCATGTGCACTGTGTCTTCCTGCTATAAAACTCCACCCCAGCCTTCAGTCTGTGCTAGAGTATTCTGCCTTGCATCCAGCTCCTGTCCTCTCATTACTCCCTGGCTATACACCTGCTCCTGTGAACCTGTGTGGTTATCCTGCTACTCTGCTCTGAGTTCCTGCTGCATACACAAGTTTCCAGTAATCTTCCTTCGTCTGCTGCTCGTGTTTACTTCATCTGCATTTGCTGGACATGCAAGCTGCTGCTGCTTTGCAATAACCTGAGACTATTAACCAGGCCTCCCTGGTTGAGCTAAGATATGATTTGAACTGCCCTATAAGCATATCTATCTGTGTTTGGACTAAGACAAGGATTTATTCATGTCAAGTTTCCTCAAGAATAACTGTACTTCATAGACTTTCTGCTTGATTGCATTTCCCTCTGAAATTTCCTATAGACTGCTAAGCTGCGTTTATTTTTTGCACCAAGTGTTGAGGACTTGAGTTTCTCTCTGCACCTGTTTGAATCACCGTGTGATAATATAGACTTTACCACTTATAAATCTGTGTCCTGTAGTTGTCTTGTTCCACGCAAAGAGTCTCCTGAGTTATCCCCTATAATTATTACAGCATCACTGAAGAGGTTAATTGAGTTCAGGGTCTCACTTTATGGCAAAGCTGCGTGGGAATTTTCCCACACAGCAGTGCCACAAGTGAGAATAGTGACTATTTTTCACAGTGGTGGAGGAATACATTGCTGAAGGATATCTTCCGTCATTGTATTCCTGGAGCCTCTGGAGAGGGGTCGCATCAGCTGATGTGGCTGCTCTCCACGGGAGATCGTCATGGGACACTCATATTAATTGGATATCTGTGGATCAAGGAGTATATTGTTTGTTTATTATTTTCATATTTTTTACAGGTGTCAATGGGTGATGGTGAGTATGTACTCTATATGTATGTACTGTATGTCTATATCTATGTGTTGTATGTACTGTATGTATGTACTGGATGTCATATGTTGTATATACTGTTGTATGTTTTATGTACTGTATGTCATGTTGTATGTACTGTTGTATGTTGTATGTTCTGTTGTATGTACTGTTGTATGTTGTATGTACTGTATGTCATACTGTATGTCATATGTTGTATGTTCTGTTGTATGTTGCATGTTGTATGTTCTGTTGTATGTTGTATATACTGTTGCACGTTGTATGTACTGTTGTATGCTGTATGTACTGTTGTATGCTGTATGTACTGTTGTATGCTGTATGTACTGTTGTATGTTGTATGTTCTGTTGTATGTTGTATGTATTGTTTGTCATATGTTGTATGTACTGTTGTATGTTATATGTTGTATTTTCTGTTGTATGTACTGCTGTATGTTGTCTGTTCTGTATGTACTGTTGTATATTGTATGTACTGTTGTATGTTGTATGTACTGTATGTCATATGTTGTATGTACTGTTGTATGTTATATGTTGTATGTTCTGTTGTATGTTGTATGTTCAGTATGTATGTTGTATGTACTGTTGTATGTTGTATGTTCTGTTGTATGCTGTATGTACTGTTGTATGTTGCATGTTATATTTTGTATGTACTGTATATATGTTGTATGTTATTTGTGGTATGTACTGTTGTATGTTGTATGTTATATGTTATATGTACTGTATGTATGTTGTATGTACTGTTTATGTTCTGTATGTCATATGGTGTGTGTTTTATGTACTGTATGTAGTATGTACTTGTCATATGTTGTATGTACGGTATGTGTGTATGTGTTTTTTTTTCAACATTCAACACATTAGCCGGATGATGGGACTACTACTGACCCATCATTGGCTAATGTGTCAATCACTGTCACTGCAGCAGGCATAGCCCGATGGGACTTGTAGTCCCATCGGACGATGCCTGCACGCACGCACACACACACGCACACACACACACACACACACAAAAACCCCCCTCGCACAGCCCCGGCAGACCTCCGGCAGCCCTGGCAGACCCCCGACGGCCCTGGCAGACCCCTGCACAGACCCAGCAGACCCCTGTACAGACCCCCAACAGCCCTGGCAGACACCCGACAGTCCTGCACAGATCTTCAACAGCCCCAGCAGACTCCCGACAGCCTCGCACAGACCCCCAACAGCCCCCCACAGACCCCCGCAGACCCACTGACAGCCCGCAGACCCCGCCCGTACACACATACATGCACACAGTCACTGCCCACACTCCACCCACACACTTCCCTCCTCCCGATCTGCAGCATTTCACCCGCAGCTGCAGATCTTTTTTACATCTGCAGTTTTGCTGTGGATGTGCCCGACTCAATGCATGTCTATGGATGCAGAAACGCTGCAGATCAGCACAAAGAATTAACATGCTGCGGAAAAAACAATGCTGCATTTCTGCGCATTTTTTTCCGCAGCATGTGCACAGCGGATTGGGTTTTCTATAGGTTTATATGGTACTGTAAACAGCATAGGAAACTGCTGCAGATCTGCAGTGTCAAAAGCGCTGTGGATCCACGGTAAAATCCACAACGTTTGCACATGGCCTAAAAAAAACATTTTAGTGGTGAAAATGTATTTTATTCGTTCTTCACGCTAAATGGTAAAATGGTAAAAAGTCTGCAAGGCACATGTGGTGTGAGTATAATCACTGCACCCCTAGATGAATTCATTGGGGAGTGTAGTTTGTAAAATGAGTTAACAAATGTGGAGTTTCTATTGTTCTGGTATCCTGTCAACAAATACCAGGACAGCAGCAGAAAGGCACCACTGGAAGGAAGTTACTCAGGGAAAATTAATTTAACTGCTAAAACTTATAGGCATTGCTATGTCTGCTATCCTGGTACCTTGGCCTATGATGACAATGTATATTGCACTGGCTTCACCATTGGTTTGGTTATATCTGACACCATGAATAATGATCTGGGAACTGAAAAAACAACAACTTTGAGCTCTAATAAATGGCCTTAAATTGTAACTTTTTTGTTTTTAAACAGTGACAAAGTTACAAAGAAAAGAGATAAGAGAAAATCTCTCTCTAATTGGATATTAAAATGGCTTTCATCTTTATAGAAACATTAGTACAAAGTTTAGAAATAAATAGAAAAGATTCTCCCCATAACAGATATTCAAGTGAGACAGCGATGATTGTAACAATGATATCTGATGAAGGATCGAGATTATTTAATGCATAATTCAGCACAATTATGATAAGATCAGAGGAGGAATAATATTCACTGCACAGAAGGTTATAATAATGTCCAATCAAAAAATGATTACTATAAGGGATTATGATTGGACAATGTCAGCTCCGCTGTCAAATATCCAATTATTTGCTCATGGATTGACTTTTCATCTATATAACAATGAGTCTCTAGATCTAATCAATTTCTATTCATTTTGGCTTAGTGTGTCTTGCAGAACCAGTCTTGCATGAAGTTACCTTGAATCATCAGTAGGGCAAACATTGGGTATTATCTGCCTTTTCAATTTCATTTATGCTAGGTAGTTATATAATGTGTCCAACCTATACGAGGGTGTTTCTTGTCTCAGGGCAGATGTGAGATCTTCAGACCGTCATGGCCGTAACATATTGCTGTGTAGAGATCTTGGAGCAGACTCCTCATTTTCAACCTATACTTCATAAACCGGACCATTTTGGAACACTGTTGTGATCATTTTGTATGGTTGCACCCCCCAACATTCACTCAGCTTGCCTTTGGAACGTTTCTCCGGAACCAGCACCCAGTCCCCAGACTGAAATAGAACTTCCAGGATTGGAGGTCTGGAACCGCCGACAGTGTTCTTTCACCCATGAGGTAGTACATCAATCAAAAATAGATCCTCTGGTTGTTTCAGATTTAATTAGATGATTTCTCTGCCGGCTCTACTGAACAGTAGCATGTACGGGTTATAACCCATGGTGGTGTGGACCAGATTGTTATAGGTCCAGACCAATTCAGGTAAGTAATTAGGCCAATATGCTTTTTTGTCTTCCTGTAATGTTCACAATATTTGAAGCAAATTCCGGTTAAAGAGTGTGCAGGCCCCATTCCCCTGGGGATGGTATGGGGTTGTCCTGGATATTTCGATGCTTTACAGTTGGTGCAGTTCTCCCATCACTTTACCCTAAAAAAAACACTCCTTGGTCTGAGTGGATCCACTTTGGACACCCATAGAGCTGGATGAAATCTTGACAGTCGGCTCATGCAGCATGCTCAGCTTTCTGGTCCTGAGTTGGGGTGACCACTACAAACTTGGAGAATTGGTCAGTGCAGTACTGTGGACCTCTAGTTGATTGTCCCATGAGGAGGTAGTCTATCATTAACACTTAAAGCGGTTCCTTGGTCTGTATGGTCTGTACGAGTGCCTTTTGTTCCATTCTTCTGGTGTGGTCACACGCTCGGCACTTCGGAACACTTCCTCAACCGTGGCCTCCAGCCAGAAGCAATATACATAACACTGCAGAAACTGGTAGGTCTTTTTTCCTGGATCAAAGTGGGCTCCGAACTTATGAGCTTCTTTGTCAATTTCTCAGACCACTCTTCTGGGGATTACCACTTTCCACCTTACCTCTAGGTCAGCAGGCTGTTGCAACTTGCGATACAGAATTTCCAACCTGTTCTATTTGCACAACATGTACTTCATCTCGACATCTAGGTCAGCCCTTTTCTCCTTGATGTGTATGTTTCGCTTGGTTACCCACCCTTTCATTTGATGTAACCACACATCTTTATCTGGTATTCACCACCATTCTTTATTAGTTCGACCTAGTTTCTTGGTTAGAGAGTGGGCCGGCCTCCCCATTTGACTGTGCTACTACTACCAGGGATGTGAATTTGCAGAAGTCTAGAGTTTCCTCTTCTTCAAGGTGTTCATCGAGGTCCCTTTACAGACTTTTGAAGGCTACCCTTGACAGGCCATCAGCCTTGGTGTTCTCCATGGTGGAACGTACCAGCCATATTTTGCAAGGTGAGCTACCCAATGCCGATCCAGGGCTCCCAGCTTGACAGTGTCCAGATGAGCCAGTGGATTGTTGTCAGTCCGCATAAAAATCTTGGACCCTGTCAGTATTCTGCAAATTTCTCTGTCATGGCCCACAACAGGGCAAGGAGTTCCAGCTGGAAGGAGCTTCAGTTGTGAGGGTTTTGCTCTGCATCTCTCATGGACCTAAAGGCATAGGCCATAACCCTTTTTCGTGCCTATCTTGCAGCTGTGAAAGCACTGCCCCGAGTCCATAGAGACAAGCATTAGTATATAAGAGGAAAAGATTATAGAAGTCTGCTTGAACCAGGATGGGGGTTGATGTTAGGACTTCTTTCAGGGTCTGGAAGGCCTCCACCTGCTTCTGTTCGAAGGGTATGGTTTGATTCTTGGTTACCCCGGCCATACCCGCTTAGCAGCTTGTTCAGAGGGCCTGTTATTTTTGCATAGTCCTTAATGAACCGTGGATAGTACCCAGCCAATCCAAGGGAGGCTTTCAACTCATGCAGGATCTGGGAAATGGTCATTGTTGTATCACAACTACTTTGACTTGAGAAGCATAACAAAATCCCATCATGGATATACTTCTGCTCATATGTTCGTTCATCTAACCATAGATGAACCCTGAACCCTGGGCCACATAATCATATTAGGACACTCCAAACTCAGACTTTTGACCATATACACAAACGGAGTTCAAGTCCAATTTAGTATATAAAAATGTAATAAATTTTATTAATCAACAATAATCATAAAAACTTAAGTCAAATATCATATATCTACTTTTACATGTTCAGCATGGGAAAACAACAACGGTACCAGACCTGTGTGATAACCTACTCACTGCCATTAATTGCAATAAAGTGCTCAGTGCTATAATACATTCTAATGGGAACGGAAAAAAGAGCCCCAGGAACCAGACTATTAGTAACTGTTTCACATCATCTATAATGTAGTGTAAGTCCTAGCGCTCTTCCTTACCCATCTAGCAGGCAGCAGATGATCACACAGTACAGCCCCAACGCGCGTTTCGCGTTGGCTTCGTCAGGGGGCGGCCGCCCCCTGACGAAGCCAACTCGAAACGCGCGTTGGGGCTGTACTGTGTGATCATCTGCTGCCTGCTAGATGGGTAAGGAAGAGCGCTAGGACTTACACTACATTATAGATGATGTGAAACAGTTACTAATAGTCTGGTTCCTGGGGCTCTTTTTTCCGTTCCCATTAGAATGTATTATAGCACTGAGCACTTTATTGCAATTAATGGCAGTGAGTAGGTTATCACACAGGTCTGGTACCGTTGTTGTTTTCCCATGCTGAACATGTAAAAGTAGATATATGATATTTGACTTAAGTTTTTATGATTATTGTTGATTAATAAAATTTATTACATTTTTATATACTAAATTGGACTTGAACTCCGTTTGTGTATATGGTCAAAAGTTTGATTTGAGAAGGCAGAACTCTGTCCTGAGTCACCTTATGACCCAGTAACTCGACCTCCTTCTTGAAAAGATGACATATCTAATGAGTTTACCTGAACAGAGAGGAGCCAAGAAGATCACAACGTCTGATTTCTTCTACTCCTGTGCTGATTAGAAGAACTTCACCTTCATATTAACCGGTGTAAATTTATTTTATGATTGCAGGGGTTAATCTGAGCTGCTACTGTTAGCCACTCCCATATCCTATATAAACTGGGTCCTGGCTAGCACTCGTTGTCAGCTAGCTTATGCTGCATGGCTGAAAGTTGTTGGTTATTTTTGGAGAAGGCGTTTGGTGGATTTTTCTGTGACTGTTGCTAGGTTTTAAGATAATTCCCTTTCTTCTCCTACTTTGGTTTAGCGCCATCCACCACTTCCAGGTTCATGCCTTTGTTATATGTGTGAGTATATCTGTATGTTTGGTATTTTTTATTGTTACCCCTGTTAGTATTACCTTGTTAGTCTTGTTAGTTACTCCCCTCTTCTGTGTGTGATGGAAGACTACAGACTGAGGGTGGATTCAGGAACTAAGGCAAGGTATGTGGCCCCGGCGTCTTCACCATCAGAAATAATCCGGGGGCAAGGTTACCTAAGGCACCCCTAGTGTTAGGGACAGGGAAGGAGCCCCTGGTCCCAGGACACCTGACAACTGAGTCATGACACCATCATTCTACAGTTTTACTGTTTATTGAAAATAGAATGAGGCCTAAAAAGATAAGAACACAGTAACAATTTGCAAATTATGGCGATTGTTGATCTTGTAAGGTCTTGGGAGGGTTATATATAATAATCCTCACTAGCAAATCCTAAAACTTAATTTTTAGTATGGATTAAAATAGTGGGGTAAAACTAAACATTAAATGTTTTGTCCCTATATTGCCAAAAATCTCCTTCCCTCATTAAGAGAATTGAAGATGGGTCATGGCTGGGTCTTCCAGCATGACAATGACTAGTGATTAACACATCCCTGGATGTTCGGGTCTGGCGGGTTCTGCTGAACATTTAAAAAAAAACAAAAACAAACAATGAACACGAACATCTGATGTTTGCCATGCTGTCATCTGCATGACAGTGCGGCAAACACTGCCTCAGATAAGGGGTGAGATTATGACCGGTCATAGAGGAATCGGCTGATTAGAGAGTACTACTCCCATCAGCCTACTCCTGTTTTCGCTATCAAGAACGGGCACTACTGATGGGAGTGATCATCAGCTGGTGCTTGCGCTATAAATAAATAAATAATAAAAAAAATTACATGGCGGTCTGTTCTATTTTTGATAACCAGCATGGCATAACTGTCAGATGTGGGCTGCAACCTTCAGCTGTCAGCTTTATCATGGCTGGTTATCAAGAATAGAGGGGTCCCCATGCCATTTTATTTTTAAATTATTTAAATAAATAATTTAAAAAAACTTTGTGAGGTCTCTCCTATTTTTGACAAGCAGCCAAGCTAAAGCAGACAGCTGAGTGCTGGTATTGTCAGGCTGGTAAGGGGCCATGGATATTGGCCCTCCCAGCCTAAAAATAGCAGCCGCAGCCACCTCAGATAAGATTCATCTATTAGATCCACCAATTCTGGTGCTTTGACAGGCTCTTCCCACTTGCCCTGTGGCGGTGGCAAGTGGGGTAATATTTTTGGGGTTGGTGTCACCTTTGTATTGTCAAGTGACATCCACCCCAACAATCAGTTGTAGAGGTGTCTATAAGATACCTATCCATTACCAACCCCATAGTCATATTGTAAATAAAAAGCAGCCAGAATAAAGTGCTTTATTTGAAATAAAAATCCACACCATTTTACAAATGTATTTTAAAATAACAAACACAGTTATACCCACCTTACACCCATTCCATTGAATTCCTGGTCTGCTGTAAAAAAAGAAAATAAATAGCATTAAAACTCATCTAACACTCATTCCATTAAAGCCCTGGTCTCCTGTAAAAAACAAAAATAAAAAACAACCATATCCCTCACCTGTCTGATATACTGTACCATGCTGTAATATGTAATTCATGCCTTAGATAATTGGTTGTAAACCTGAACGGTGCCAATATGCGACCGTCCAGGCTGAAAACTACAGAAGAATTAGCTGCTGCAAGCGCAACATCAGTAGACAGCGGTGACATCATCAATGTTACTGCAGGTCACTGAGGATTCTTTCCCAACTCACTTCACTGTGAGCAGCCGATGAACTGCGGATACCTCAGTGAGATCACAGTTAGCACCGTGAGACAAAGTCTTGTGAACTGTGGTGAACTCACTGACCTCAGCACTGATCTGTGAGACTTTAAATAAATAAATAACTATATAAATAAATGAAAAATTACGATGGGGGGCTGTTCTATTTTTGATAACCAGCATGGCAAAACTGAGATTTTTATTATTTTCTGGTTTTTTACAGGTGACATCTGTTTCAATGGAATGGGCATAAGGTAAGTATAACTGTATTTGTAATTTTAAATAAATTTGGAAAACAGGGTGTGGATTTTTATTTCTAACAAAGGACTTTATTCTGGGTATATTTCATTTACAATATGACTATGGTGTTAGTAATGGATAGATGCCTTATAGATGCTTCTCCATTACTAGCCTGTGGGCTTGATGTCACCTAACAGTTCAAGGTGACATTAACCCTACAAATATTAACCCCACTTGCCACTACAACAGGACAAGTGGAAAGAGTAGGCCAAAGCGCCAGAATTGGGGAATCTAATAGAAGTGCCTTTTCTGGGGCAACTGTGGGCTGATATTTTTAGGCTAGGGGGAGGCAATATCCATGCCCTCTTACCAGCATGAGAATACCAGCCTCCAGCTGTCTGCTTTAGCTTGGCTGATCGTCAAAAATGTGGGGACTCCATGCTGTTTCTATAAATTATTTATTTAAATAATGAACTTTTTATGAACTCTGAGCTTTAGTTCCTTCCATAAATTTTCTATTGGATTCAGGTCAGGCAATTACCTGACCAATTCTTGTAGCTTTATTTTCTTTTTTGAAACCTATTGAGAGTTTCCTTGGCTGTGTGTTTGGGATCATTGTCTTGCTGAAATGTCCACCCTCATTTCATCTTCATAATCTTGGTAGATGGCAGCAGATTTTTATAAAGAATGTCTCGATACATTTGTTCATTCATCCTTCAATTATATGAAGTTTGCCAGTGCCGCCTGCTGAAAAACAGTCCCACACCATGATGTTCTCACTTCCAAACTTCCCTGTTGGTATGGTGTTTTTGGGGGGTGACAAATAGTGCTGTTTGGTCTTTAAGCATGACCAGACTTTATTCTCCCAGTATTTCACAGGTTTGTCTAAATGTTATTGAGCAAACTATAAACACGATTGAACATGCTTTTTGTTCAGCAATGTAGTCATTCGTCATGAGCGTGCATAGGGCCATGAAGGTTGAGTGCATTACTTATAGTTTTCTTTGAAACAATTGTACCTGATTATTCTAGGTCTTTCTGTAGCTCTCCACATGTGGTCCTTAACTCTTTGACAACTCTTCTGCTTGAAAAAGGTTCGCTACACTGAACCTAAACGTCACAATCATGGGCTAAATAAAATAGCTCTTTATTCACAGACAGTGGTGTGCAGCTTTCTTTTTTGGACTACTATCTATCTATCTATTCTCTAATTTTCTGACAAACTTTTCAGGGGAACTCCATCTTTATTACTTTATGTGAGGCTACAACAGGGGCCATTATTACTCTATGTAAGGGCCATTATTACTGTGTGTAGGGGCCTCTCGGGTCATTACTGTATATGGATGGACATGGGCTATTATTTCTGTATGTGGGAGAACACAGTAGTCATTTTTAGTGTATGTGGGGGTGGGTGTACTAGGGTCATTATTACTGTTTGTGTGGGACTCAGTGAATGTTATATCTTGTGCTTATTTTGCCAACTTTCTATTGTAGCACAATTTTTTGTGTAACTGAAATAACAGACTCTCTACTGTGCTGATAATTCTCTATTTATATAGAAATAATAGGATATTTATTTGCTAGGTTGATCCCTTAACTGCGCTATAGAATCTTACAAGCCAATGCAATTGATTTCATTATTTACCATTTAAAAGGAATCTGTCACCAGGTTTTTTTGCCACATAATTTGAGAGCAGCATAATGAAGGAGCAGAGACCCTGATTCCAGCATTCAATTTGTCACTTACTGGCTTAATTGTAATAGTATTGCTAAAATCACTGTTTTTTCATCAGGAGATTATACAGAGCTCAACATTAAGAGACCTGGTAGATCTGCAGCAAATCTTTATTCATTACATAGTGGAATGTGTTGAGAACAATAAAACATAGAAATTACAAATTTAAATCAAAACTAATATCCCATGGAGGTCTGGATTTGGAATGATACTCAAAATCAAAGTGGAAAATCAAATTACAGGCTAATCCAACTTCAGTGGAAATGCCTCCAGACAAGGAAATGATGCTCAGTAGTGTGTGTGGCCTCCATGTGCCTGTTTGACCTCCCTACAATGCCTGGGCATGTTCAAGATGAAGCAGCAGATGTTCTCCTGTTGGATCTTTTACCAGACCTTGACCAGTCAACTCCTGGACAGTCTGTGGTGCAATATGGCATTGGTAGATAGAACGAGACATGATGTTCAAGATGTGGTCAATTGGATTCAGGTCTGGGGAACAGGCAGGCCTGTCCATAGCATCTATGCCTTCATCATATAGGAACTGTTTACACCCACACACTTCAGCCATATGAGGCCTAGCATTGTCATGCATCAAAATGAATGCAGGGCTCAGTGCACTTGCATATGGTCTTACAATGGGCCTGAGGGTCTCATCCCGGTATCTAAAGGCAATCAGGGTACCTCTGGCTAGCATATTAAGGGCTGTGTTGCCCTCCAAAGAAATGCATCCCCACACCATTACTGACATACTGCCAAACTGGTCATGCAGGGTAATGCCTGCTCTGGTCTTGTGCTAATTGTTTAATTATTCAATGAGGCCAATTGGTGCTAGACCATTGCAGAGACTTCCTATATTCAAATCAGGCTAGGGATAGCACGTGTGCTGGGTCTCGTTTGCAATACATTTCTAAATGCAGTACATTTAAAGTGTATTCTGCAGTTATACATGGCAGTTGGACAGGACAGGATACAAGTAAGCTGCATCAGACATTCTAACAAACATGCTTCTTGGTCAGTTCTATAACATTATTTATTGGTCACATGACTCTGCTTCTATGTTTTAACTTCTGCTTTCTCTCAACTCTTCTACCCATTCTGTGCACTCTCTCAATATCGGCCTGTTATGACCCCAGTGGACAGGGTCTCAGAGGAATGTGTAAGTCTGCAAGATACAAAAATCCAGCTCATAGGGCTGTGGTAACTGGGTTGACCAAATAGCTACTCCTAACGCCAACACTAGAAGTAGCCGGGGATCATGCCTACGGTGATCGCTAGGTGACACGCGCCAGCCGGAGAATCTAACTACCCCTAGGAGAAGAAAACAAAGACCTCTCTTGCCTCCAGAGAAAGGGACCCCAAAGCAAGATACAAGCCCCCCACAAATAATAACGGTGAGGTAAGAGGAAATGACAAACACAGAAATGAACTAGGTTCAGCAAAGAGAGGCCAGCTTACTAATAGCAGAATATAGCAAGATAACTTATCTGGTCAACAAAAACCCTATAAAAATCCACGCTGGAGATTCAAGAACCCCCGAACCGTCTAACGGTCCGGGGGGAGAACACCAGCCCCCTAGAGCTTCCAGCAAAGGTCAGGATACAGATAGGAACAAGCTGGACAAAAATACCAAACAAAACAAAAGCAAAAAGCAAAGAAGCAGACTTAGCTTGGAAAACAGGAACCAGGATCAGAGGACAAGAGCACAACAGATTAGCTCTGATTTCAACGATGCCAGGCATTGAACTGAAGGTCCAGGGAGCTTATATAGCAACGCCCCTGAACTAACGGCCCAGGTGAGGATATAGAAAAAGACAGACGCTCCAGAGTCAAATCACTAATGACCACTAGAGGGAGCAAAAAGCAAAATCACAACAGTACCCCCCCCTTAGTGAGGGGTCACCGAACCCTCACCACGACCACCAGGGCGATCAGGATGAGCGGCGTGAAAGGCACGAACTAAATCGGCCGCATGAACATCAGAGGCGACCACCCAGGAATTATCTTCCTGACCATAGCCCTTCCACTTGACCAGGTACTGAAGCCTCCGCCTGGGGAGACGAGAATCCAAGATCTTCTCCACCACGTACTCCAACTCGCCCTCAACCAACACCGGAGCAGGAGGCTCAGCAGAAGGAACCACAGGCACAACGTACCGCCGCAACAAGGACCTATGAAACACGTTGTGGATAGCAAACGACACAGGAAGATCCAGGCGAAAGGATACAGGATTAAGAATTTCCAATATCTTGTAAGGACCAATAAAACGAGGTTTAAATTTGGGAGAGGAAACCTTCATAGGAACAAAGCGGGAAGAAAGCCACACCAAATCCCCAACACGTAGTCGGGGACCCACACCGCGGCGGCGGTTGGCAAAGCGCTGAGCCCTCTCCTGTGACAACTTCAAGTTGTCCACCACAAGATTCCAGATCCGCTGCAACCTATCCACCACAGAATCCACCCCAGGGCAGTCAGAAGGTTCCACATGACCTGAAGAAAAACGAGGGTGGAAACCAGAGTTGCAGAAAAACGGCGAAACCAAGGTGGCGGAACTAGCCCGATTATTAAGGGCAAACTCAGCTAACGGCAAGAAGGTCACCCAATCGTCCTGATCAGCAGAGACAAAACACCTCAAATAAGCCTCCAAAGTCTGATTAGTTTGCTCCGTCTGTCCATTAGTCTGAGGATGGAAAGCAGACGAAAACGACAAGTCAATGCCCATCCTACTACAAAAGGATCGCCAGAATCTGGAAACGAACTGGGATCCTCTGTCTGACACAATATTCTCAGGGATGCCGTGCAAACGAACCACGTTCTGGAAAAACACAGGAACCAGATCGGAAGAGGAAGGCAGCTTAGGCAAAGGAACCAAATGGACCATCTTGGAGAAGCGATCACATATCACCCAGATAACAGACATGCCCTGAGACACCGGAAGATCAGAAATGAAATCCATGGAGATATGTGTCCAAGGTCTCTTAGGGACAGGCAAGGGCAAGAGCAACCCGCTGGCACGAGAACAGCAAGGCTTAGCTCGAGCACAAGTCCCACAGGACTGTACAAATGACCGCACATCCCTAGACAAGGAAGGCCACCAAAAGGATCTGGCCACCAGATCTCTGGTGCCAAAAATTCCTGGGTGACCTGCCAACACCGAGGAATGAACCTCGGAAATGACTCTGCTGGTCCACTTATCAGGCACAAACAGTCTGTCAGGTGGACAAGAATCAGGCCTATCAGCCTGAAATCTCTGCAACACACGTCGCAGATCTGGAGAAATAGCTGACAAGATAATACCATCCTTAAGAATACCAACAGGTTCAGCGACTCCAGGAGCATCAGGCACAAAGCTCCTAGAAAGAGCATCGGCCTTCACATTCTTTGAACCTGGTAAATACGAGACAACAAAATCAAAGCGGGAGAAAAACAATGACCAGCGGGCCTGTCTCGGATTAAGGCGTTTAGCAGACTCGAGATACATCAGATTTTTGTGATCAGTCAAGACCACCACACGATGCTTAGCACCCTCGAGCCAATGACGCCACTCCTCAAATGCCCATTTCATGGCCAACAACTCCCGATTGCCCACATCATAATTTCGCTCGGCAGGCGAAAACTTCCTAGAGAAAAAGGCACAAGGTTTCATAACAGAGCAACCAGGGCCTCTCTGCGACAAAACGGCCCCTGCCCCAATCTCCGAAGCATCCACCTCAACCTGAAAGGGAAGTGAGACGTCAGGCTGGCACAAAACAGGCGCCGAAGTAAACCGGCGTTTCAACTCCTGGAAAGCCTCCACGGCAGCAGGAGCCCAATTAACCACATCGGAGCCCTTCTTGGTCATATCCGTCAAAGGTTTCACAATGCTAGAAAAGTTAGCGATAAAACGACGGTAGAAGTTAGCGAAACCCAAGAACTTCTGAAGACTCTTAACTGACGAGGGCTGAGTCCAATCAAGAATAGCTCGGACCTTGACTGGGTCCATCTCCACAGCAGAAGGGGAAAAAATGAACCCCAAAAAGGGAACCTTCTGTACACCAAAAAGACACTTTGAGCCCTTGACAAACAAAGAATTTTCACGCAAAATTTTAAAGACCATCCTGACCTGCTCCACATGCGAGTCCCAATTATCAGAAAAAACCAGAATATCATCCAGATAAACGATCAGAAATTTATCCAGATAGTTCCGGAAAATGTCATGCATAAAGGACTGAAAAACTGAAGGGGCATTAGAGAGCCCAAAAGGCATCACCAAGTACTCAAAATGACCTTCGGGCGTATTGAATGCGGTTTTCCATTCATCCCCTTGCTTAATGCGCACAAGGTTGTACGCACCACGAAGGTCTATCTTGGTAAACCACTTGGCACCTTTAATCCGGGCAAACAAGTCAGACAACAGCGGCAAAGGATACTGAAATTTGACAGTGATCTTATTTAAAAGCCGATAGTCAATACAAGGCCTCAAAGATCCGTCCTTTTTAGCCACAAAAAAGAATCCCGCACCAAGAGGGGAAGAAGACGGACGGATGTGTCCTTTCTCCAGAGACTCCTTGATATATGAACGCATAGCGGTATGTTCAGGTATCGACAGATTAAACAGTCTTCCCTTAGGAAACTTACTGCCTGGAATCAAATCTATTGCACAGTCACAGTCCCTATGAGGAGGCAATGCACTGGACCTGGACTCGCTAAAGACTTCCTGATAATCAGACAAGTACTCCGGAACTTCCGAAGGCGTAGAAGAAGCAATAGACACAGGCAGGGAATCCTCATGAATACCACGACAGCCCCAACTAGACACTGACATAGCCTTCCAGTCAAGGACTGGATTATGGGTCTGTAACCATGGCAGCCCCAAAACAACCAAATCATGCATTTTATGTAGAACGAGAAAACATATCACCTCGCGGTGTTCAGGAGTCATGCACATGGTAACCTGTGTCCAATACTGCGGCTTATTTTCTGCCAATGGCGTAGCATCAATACCCCTAAGAGGGATAGGATTTTCTAATGGTTCAAGAATAAAACCACAGCGCTTAGCAAATGAGAGATCCATAAGACTCAGGGCAGCACCTGAATCTACAAACGCCATGACAGGATAAGATGACAGTGAGCAAATCAAAGTTACAGACAGAATAAACTTAGGATGCAAATTACCAACGGTGACAGGACTAACAACCTTAGATATACGTTTAGAGCATGCTGAGATAACATGTGTAGAATCACCACAGTAGTAGCACAAGCCATTCCGGCGTCTATGAATTTTCCTCTCATTTCTAGTCAGGATTCTATCACATTGCATCAAATCAGGTGTCTGTTCAGACAACAACATGAGGGAATTTGCGGTTTTTCTATCACATTGCATCACATCAGGTGTCTGTTCAGACAACAACATGAGGGAATTTGCGGTTTTGCGCTCCCGCAACCGCCGGTCAATTTGAATAGCCAGGGACATGGTATCATTCAGACCTGTGGGAATGGGAAAACCCACCATAACATTCTTAATGGCCTCAGAAAGGCCATTTCTAAAATTAGCGGCCAGTGCACACTCGTTCCAATGTGTCAGCACGGACCATTTCCGAAATTTTTGGCAATACACCTCAGCCTCGTCCTGGCCCTGAGACATAGCCAGCAAGGCTTTCTCTGCCTGAATCTCAAGATTGGGTTCCTCATAAAGTAAACCGAGCGCCAGAAAAAACGCATCAATATCAGCCAATGCCGGATCTCCTGGCACCAACGAAAAAGCCCAATCCTGAGGGTCACCCCGTAAGAATGAAATAACAATTTTTACTTGTTGAGCAGAGTCTCCAGACGAACAAGGTTTCAGGGACAAAAATAATTTACAATTATTCCTGAAATTCCTAAACTTAAATCGGTCTCCTGAAAACAGTTCAGGAATCGGAATCTTGGGTTCAGACCTAGGATTTCTGGTAACATAATGTTGTATACCCTGCACACGAGCGGCAAGCTGGTCCACACTTGTAATCAAGGTCTGGACATTCATGTCTGCAGCAAGCTTAAGCCACTCTGAGGTAAAGGGGAAAAGAGAAAAAAAAAAATGAGAGAGGGAAAAAAAAAACTCAAAATTTTCTTTCTTATAATCCCACTTCTGCAATGCATTAAACATTTAATACGGGCCTGGCATACTGTTATGACCCCAGTGGACAGGGTCTCAGAGGAACGTGTAAGTCTGCAAGATACAAAAATCCAGCTCATAGGACTGTGGTAACTGGGTTGACCAAATAGCTACTCCTAACGCCAACACTAGAAGTAGCCGGGGATCATGCCTACGGTGATCGCTAGATGACACGCGCCAGCCGGAGAATCTAACTACCCCTAGGAGAAGAAAACAAAGACCTCTCTTGCCTCCAGAGAAAGGGACCCCAAAGCAAGATACAAGCCCCCCACAAATAATAACGGTGAGGTAAGAGGAAATGACAAACACAGAAATGAACTAGGTTCAGCAAAGAGAGGCCAGCTTACTAATAGCAGAATATAGCAAGATAACTTATCTGGTCAACAAAAACCCTATAAAAATCCACGCTGGAGATTCAAGAACCCCCGAACCGTCTAACGGTCCGGGGGGAGAACACCAGCCCCCTAGAGCTTCCAGCAAAGGTCAGGATACAGATAGGAACAAGCTGGACAAAAATACCAAACAAAACAAAAGCAAAAAGCAAAGAAGCAGACTTAGCTTGGAAAACAGGAACCAGGATCAGAGGACAAGAGCACAACAGATTAGCTCTGATTTCAACGATACCAGGCATTGAACTGAAGGTCCAGGGAGCTTATATAGCAACGCCCCTGAACTAACGGCCCAGGTGAGGATATAGAAAAAGACAGACGCTCCAGAGTCAAATCACTAATGACCACTAGAGGGAGCAAAAAGCAAAATCACAACATCTGCCCCTCCGTTCTCCTCTCACTCATGTGTATCTCTGAGGCTTTACTAACATTTCTCACCCACTCCAAACCATCCACTACCACCATACGCCGTTCAAAACATTCATACAAATTATTGCATCACCAAGTCTTTCTCTTTTTTTCCTTCTCCTTCTCGCTGGCGACATCTCCGCCAACCTTGGGCCTCCCTCCACTCGTATACTTAACTCTTTTCCAGCTGTATATAGAAACCTGCTAATCTTATTAACATTCAGTGCGTCCTTTCCTATCTCTTTTAATTGGGCCCTCTGGAATGCACAGTCAGCATGTAACAAACTAACTTACATTAACAATCTTTTCCTTCCCTTAACCTTCTGGCTCTTACAGAAACCTGGATCCAGCAGTCAGACACTAATGCCGCTGCTGCTCTCTGAAATCTTCTCATACAGCCAGATCTGAGAACAGACAAAGTGGAGGTGTTGGTCTGCTTCTTTCATCAGAATGTGCTTTCTGGGTCATCCCCCAGGTACCCTCACTCATGTTTCCTTCCTTTGAAGTCCAAACCATTAGACTCTTCAAACCCTTCTCCCTGCTAGTGGTGGTTGTGTATCACCCTCTGGGTTCCTCCCATCAGTTCTTGGATTATTTTGCCACCTGGCTTCCTCACTTTCTGTCCTGTGACATTCCCACTTTTATCATTGGAGACTTTAATATCTCCTTCAATGACCTCTCTCCAAATCTGCCTCTAATCTAATTTCTCTAATCTTCTCATTTGTCCTCTCACAGTTTACTAACTTTCCTATGCATGAACACGGGAATGCCTTGGGCTTGGTCTTCTCCCGGCTCTGCTCACGACTGCACAACTTTGATAACTCCCCTCTTCCACTCTCTGACCACAATCTTCTTTCCTTTTCTGTCAAGAACTGTCCCCTAACCCGGGACACCTCCACTTACCACACTTATAGGAATACACATACCATTAACACTCACAGCTTATGGACAATCTACACTCATGTTTAGCTCCCATCTCATCCCACTCCTGTAAAAACGTAGCATTGTCACACTACAATAATACATTGCAGAGTTCCTTGGATGAAGCTGCACTACACGCAGAAAGACAAAATACAGATGACAGCAACCCTGGCAAACAATGTAAACACGCTTTCTTCAGCTTTGTTCAAGGTGTGCTGAGCGTCAGTGGAGAAAATTGCTTTTAGCAAAGGATTTCATCCACTATAAGTTCAAGCTCAATACTTACAACTCTGCCTTTAATCTGGCCAAACAATCCTATTTCACCACCCTCATCACTTCATTAGCTAACAAGCCAAAACAATTTTTTTAATCCCTAAACTCCCTCCTGAGCCCTAAAGCACAGGCCCCCATCACAAACCTCAGTGGTGAGGATCTGGCCACTGACTTCCTAGAAAAAAATAAACCATATCCATCAGGACATTTCTGCCCAATCTCCTTAGAGCCTGGATCACCTTCCCTGCTATACTTCAAGCTCACTTGCCATCTTTGAGCCTGTTACAGAAGAAAATGTTACTCAGCCCTACAGTGACCCTATTCCCTCACATCTCCTGAAATCACCTAACTAAATTATTATTATCTCTCTCCTTCTTCTGGTATATTTTCCTCCTAATTTAAACATGCCTTCATAACCTCTTTACGTAAAAAAAATCCCTCGACCGGGAGGTGCTGCTAGCTATAGACCTGTCTCTAACCTTCCCTTCATATCTAAACTCCTGGAATGCTTGGTCCACTCCTGTCTAATCTGCTATCTCTCAGATCACTATGCTCCTCTTTATCGGCCTCTGTAATAATTATAGGGGATAATTCAGGAGACTCTTTGCGTGGAACAAGACAACAGGACACAGTTTTATAAGTGGTAAAGTTTATATTATCACACGGTGATTCAAGCAGGTGCAGAATGAAACTCAAGTCCGCAACACTTGGTGCAAATAATAAACGCAGCTTAGCAGTCAATAGGAAACTTCAGAGGTAGATGCAAACAAACAGAAAGTCTATGAAGCACAGTTATTCTTGAGGAAACTTGACACGAATAGATCCTTGACTTAGTCCAGACACAGATAGATATGCTTATAAGGCAGTTCAAATCATATCTTAGCTCAACCAGGGAGGCCTGGTTAATAGTCTCAGGTTTTGCAGAGCAGAAACAGCTTTCATGTCCAGCAAATGCAGATGGAAGTAACACGAGCAGCAGATGAAGGAGGATTACTGAACACTGGTGTATGCAGCAGGAACTCAGAGCAGAGTGGCAGGATCTCCAACACAGGTTCACAGGAGCAGGTGCAGGTGCAAGGCCAGGGAGTAATCAGGAGCTGGATGCAAAGCAGAATAATCTAGCACAGACTGAAGGCTGGGGTGGAGTTTTATAGCAGGAAGACAAGTGCACATGAGAACAAAGACGCCATGTTGGAAAAGGGCAGTAATGCACAAAAGGTAAAAAAATGTTCAGAGTCCTGACAGCCTCACTGACACTGTTCTCTCCTGGTTCTCCACCTGCCTCTCTGACTGCTCCTTCACTGTATGTTTTTCTGGCTTTTACTCCTCTCCTTATCCCATTACTATCGTGGTTCCTCACGGCTCAGTTCTAGGCCCCCTTCTCTTCTCTCTCACACAGCCCATATTGGACAAACAATCAATAAATTTGGGTTCCAGTATCATATCTATGCTAATGACACCCAATTATACACTTCTTCCCCTGACACCACCCCCACCCTAATACAGAATAACAAAGATTTGTTTGGCCGATGTCTTTAACATAATGCCTTCCCTCTGTCTGAAACTGAATCTCTCTATATAAAATAAAATTATTATTAATATTATGCTGGAGGATGTTGCGGGCAGCAGAATATTTTCCATGGCGTCTCCAGACTCTGTCACATCTGTCACTTGTGCTCCGTGTGAACATGCTCTCATCTGTGAAGAGCAAAGGGCGCCAATGTCAAATCTGCCAATCTTGGTGTTCTCTGGCAAATGCTAATCGCCCTCACTGTGTTGGGCTGTAAACACAACACAAACTTCTGAATGTCGGGCCCTTATACCACCCTCATGGTGTCTGTTTCTGACAGTTTGAACAGACACATGCATGTTAGTGGCCTGCTGGAGGTCATTTTGCAGGGTTGCACACAGGAAAAGGTAGTGGTCCTGCTGCTGGGTTGTTGTCCTTCCACGTTCCCCTCCACACCTCCTGGTGTACTGGCCTGTTTCCTGATATCTGCTCTATGCTCTGGACACTGTGCTGACAGACACAGCTACCCTTTTATCCACAGCTCGCATTGATGTGCCATCCTGAATGAGCTGCACTACCTGAGTAACTTCTGTGGGTAGTAGACACTGCCTCATGCTACTATACTTCCAGGGGTAAAAGCAATGACAAATGCAAAACAACAGGCAAAAAAGATGAGAACAGAGAAATGGTCTGTGTTCATCCCTTGTGAAACCACTCCTTTATAGGGGTTGTCTTGCTAAGTGCCTATAATTTCTACCTGTTGTCTGTTCCATGTGCACAACAGCAGGAGAAATTGATTCACGATCAGTGTTGCTTCATAACTGGAGAGGTTAATTTCAAAGTAATTTGTGATTGACTTGGAGTTACATTGTGTTGTTTAAGTGGTCACTTTATTTTTTTGAGCAGTGTATATGTAAATTGGATACATCATATTCATAGACTACTTTGAGCGATCTAATTAGAGTTTACAGTTTTGTTTATACACTCTGTATGTTAAAGAAGTTGTCGTACTTTCATTTCTCCTCCTGTTCTCCTCTCGCTCCATCTGGGGGCAGTAGTCAATCTCCTGAGGATCTGTGAAAGCATGGTCATCACTCCTACATTGCAGCACTGTCCTGTCCTATTACAGTAAAATTACAATTAGCGTTAAGCTAATACATTCGAGTAGAATTGAATTATTCTCGAATTTTATTAAAACGTTTGCCATTTGTTTCTGCTGCTGGTAGCTATTTTTCTGAATCATAAAGGGCCAGATAAGGTAGAAAAACAAAATTAGATCCAGCTCCTGATTAAAAATTTCCGGAATGCTATTGAAAAAGCTAAAATAGCATGCCACTAAGCTGGTTGGCAACGTAGTAATAAGAGAAAAAGTGACTTGTTTCGACTCAGATTAAGAATGCAATTGCGTTCAAAATGCGTGACTTTTTTTTTCTTACTCCTACCCTGCCAACCAGCCTAGGGTCATACTACTTTTGCTTGTTTGAATAAAAGTTAGCTAATTTTTGATTGGGAGCTGGATCTAATTTTGATTTTCTATCATTTGTCTACGCGGGATCGGAATGGAGTTCTGTGCACCTGAATCAATTGAGTGATAAGCTGACTTTTTTATGACTGTTAAAAAATAAATCATTATATTCACTTTACCGCTCACCTCTCCGCTCCTCACCATCACCCACATCTCATCACATCTTCTGATAACAGCCGCGAGCACAGAAGCCAGGACTTTCCAGCTTTGGTGAAGCCCAGGACAGTTCTATGCTTGCGTGCACAAGGTTTTGGTGCACCACATGACACCTTGAACTTTCGCACGCTTGCGCAGAACCCAGGAATTTCAGTGCTCGCAACAGCGATTAGAAAATACTGCGAGGACCAGACAGGTAACAGCGAGTAGTGAAGGGGCCATACATGTGAGTTGTATCGAGAACATGAGCACCACAGAGCACAAAAATGGACATTACATTTGCAGATAATAGTTTTCCTATAAGATCAAATATTGCCAGATTTCATCATTTCTGCTACCATATTGTGCTACTGGCTGCACCAGTAGCATAGCTAACGGGACAGAGGTTGCCATCACCCAGGGCCCCATGGTTTGAGAAGCCCACCCGAACCTATTGCACAGGACTTCAGAGTCCCGTCACGGTGATGTCACTGCACTGTAAGGGGTTCACGGGACAGTCAATACTCCACTTCCTTCCTTTGGGTTGGTACTGTGAATATTATGTGTATAATGTAATTTACCCAGGGTTGGACTGGGGTGCCTAGGGCCCGCCAGTGGAATGGACTCTAGGGGCCCATCCTATGGCTACCATAAACGGTTTTACTACTTGTTCATTTTTTGACCTCTCTCACTAAAATGTGAGCCTTTTAGCAAACTATACAGTGTGCAAAAGAGAACTGTATTGTGCACTGCAAAGTATATCAAAGTGTTTCTTGTTAAGCAACTTATTTATTGTATTTGATAACGGAATCTGTTATTTACAATCAGCAGTTTTTGCCCACATGGACATTCTTTGTCCTAGGTAACCTACCCATTCCCTCAGCCAAGTTACAGGTCCCCTGCGCCCTCAGAACCACTACAGTTGTATTTGCATATATAAACACTCTGCCTAAGGCCGAGATCACACTTGCAAGTGCAATGCGAGAAACTCGCGCAAGTCTCTTGCATCAATACCCGGCGCTGCCACCGGCACTTGGGACCAGAGCGTGCGGCTGCATAAAAATACGTGCAACTGCACGCTCCGATCCAGACTGCCGGCGGCAGTGCCGGGTATTGATGCGCGAGTTTCTCGTATTGCACTCACAAGTGTGACCCCGGCCTAGCAGTCTCTTTATTACATTATATACATAAACAGATCTTTAGAAAAAGTATTTGTAAAGTCTGTTTATGATATGTAAATGAGGGCTTTGACCAGTCTTCTGCACTCCCGATCATGGTCAGTGCGCCTTTCTGCAGCGGGAACACGAACACCCAACTTGAGAGGATATATGCAGTGAGAGGAAGAAGCCGCGCATGCGCGACGTAAATATAGAGCTGGCGATGACTGTGCTTGTAAGTCATGGTATTACATCCACAGGGGCGTGATAATATCTAAGGCTACTTTCACACATTTGTTTTTTGTTTCAGGCACAATCCGGCTAAAGTTGTAAAAAATGATCCGTTTTTCTGCCAGATCCGGTTTTTATTATTAACATGGAATTTACAGTGACTTTCTGGAAAAAAGGAGAGAGAGACCCCAGAAAGGAAAATATGCATGATTTCAATGAAAAATGCTTGGAAAACCAGATCCGCACGCCGGATTGATTGTTTCACATCTCCGTTTCACGTGTTTTTGGCCGGTTGCGTCACTGTGCGCTTTTTTCGCCGGACAAAAAAAGTTCCTCTGGACGTTTTCTCTGTCCGCCGGAAACAACTACTTGGACGGATCCGGAAGAAAACAGATGAAACGTCTGCCCATCAGGCGCAATCCGGCACTAATGCAAGTCTATGAGAAAAAAACGGATCCGGCGTAAAAAAATGGATCCGTTTCTTTCAAAACTTGCCACATTGTGCCTGAAACAGAAAACCTGATGTAAAAGTAGCCTGGGCTGATTAGTTTGGGGACACTAATGCTCCATCGACTTGTCAAAACAATCATTTACATATCATAAAGGGGCTTTTGAAATACTTTTCTAAAGATCTGTTTATGGGTGTAATGTACAAAGGGACTGTTAGGCAGGGAATTTACATAAGCAGACACAACTGCTGGTGGTTCTGGGGCCATGGGGGACCTGACGCCGGATGGATTTCACATGATCCGCATGATGGCCAGATGCTCCCATTGACTATAAGGCAAGACCACCTGGATTCGGCATTGAACCAGAAAAGCAGCCAAACCTCAACATGGTGTGATGTCAGCCACCTGTTTTGCTGGCTCATGACCAACCTCCCATTATAGTCAATAGGAGCATCTGGCTGTATCAGGAAAGTGCTGGATGCTGTGGATTCCATCTGGCTCTAATTATGGTGTTGTGATCCTGTTATTAGGGAAAGGATAGAACCCATTTCTGTCCACTAGATTGGGAAATATATAGAATGGAGGATAGTATAGTGTAGTAAATAGTTAAATATAGGAGGGGTCAGCTGCAGCTAAGAGAGGGAGGATTTCCTCATAAAGTCAGTCAAGCCAGGGTGCCCAAGCCACCTGCAAGGGCTTAAGTGCCCGGAATGATAGCAGTGAGCATGCAATGTTGATAAAGGGAGAAGCCCAGCCATCCTTAGCACCAGGCCTGAACAATAGTAGACCGGAACAGCAGGAAGAGAAGCTTAAGACAGAATTAGTGACAGTACGGGGACGCAGGTGGCTCTATGATGTGGCAGCTTATCGCATGGGCTTGTAACAAGGTGGCATGGGGCAGCAGCCATGGGCGAGTCCACTAAGCAACAGTCAGTCAGCACCCCGGCACCTTGCTCATGAAAAGTCAAATACAGTTCTTGTACTGCATGTGTAACATGCACCACAGAACACTCTCAAGCTCTGTCAAATTCCTTTCAGCTGCTATCACGTAGGCTCTGCTAATCACTTCAGAGAAGTTCCAACAGTTGAACTTTAAAAAACAGCAAAGCATCCATCAAATCAGCAGTGCAGTTCACACAGAGTGGCATCTCCTCATTTTCCCTGTCCTTCGGACATACCTGATTCTTCCTGACAAATTCTTCCATCTCCTGCACTTACTTTGTTCCACACAAGTTCTAGCCCACCATTTCTACTCATGTCCAAGGTCCGGCTTCCTTAGGAAGAGATGCTAGGATAGCTCTCTCAGATCCACCTGCTTCAGTCATAAATCCTTCTTGAGTTGACCTGTGGTCACTGGTGGCCATCCACACTGGTCCCTATCCTGCGACTCCATCCAGCCATAGCCGCTCCATTCTGCTGGCTGCATTGATCCCGTATTCTACAGGCATCTTGCCATCGGGCAAGCTACCCAGGAACTCCTCACTAAACAGGAAGTGTTTCTGCTTTATCCCCCTGCTGCTCTGCTCTGTGCCCCTCCCATCTATTTAACCCTTGTGCTGCCTGTATCTAACTAACACTCTTATCTATCCTATGCTCTATTTCTACTGTGCCCACTATGTCCTAATTCTCTTATACTAATCTATTCCTAAACTAAAGCACAGTACAGTGCATGACAAATACATTGCAGTACACATTAATAAACAGCAGGAAACCACACAATACATTAGCGTTGATAAAACATCAGAGTGCCGCATTATGTATAGTCCAAATGCGGGGAGGTACGTGACATACCACGTCACCCCCTTACAGGCTGTTGCCCTCAGATCCAGTGCAAAACTGTAAGAAACAGAGGGATAAAGAGGTGTGGGCGGAACTGTGACAACCGGAAGGGGGCACTATGGCCGGGCAGCGCACCAGGGCAGCACACCAGCGGGCAATTGATTTACACCGATGTGGAGCACGGGTATGGATTAATCTGGGAAGATGACACCAATGCAAAGGTGTACATAAATGCCACCTTAGTGAAGTTTGGCAGGCCCTTAAAAGAGGGAGACTGGGTCAATTTTTATCGGTAGGATGGCCCTTTAGGACACTACGCGGTTGCCGTTACCCTTCAGGAGGAGGGGAGATTGGGACCTTATGCGGGCACAGAGTCAGCCCAAGCAGAACCCAGTTCCCAGGCCACTGTGCGGCCAACAAATGCCGCTGCCTTACCTAGGCAGCCTATGATGACTGTGGTTGTAGCATCATTATCAGCCCAAAACCGGACATGGAGTCCCAAAGGAGACTATGCGGCATGGGACACATACTGTTAATGTTCTTATTCTGAATAAGGAGACGTTGTGCTTGTTGCACCTTACTAAATTGTAGGACTGTTTCACCTCCCTCCCTGAGAGCAGGATGAGCTCTAACCACCTCAGAGGATGGGGAATGCCGTGACCGGACCAGGTCACAGAGGACACGTTGGTAACTGTATTTTTTGTGTTTGTTGTTTTTGTTGCGCTTGTTGCGCCCTTTTTGCTGGAAAGCAGGATTATGCCCCAGTGGAGTGACGGGTTCTCAGACTAACGTACTGGACATTTCGCAAAGGAAGGGGGAGAACCTCTTCCCCAGGAACAATGGACCTTGTGGAAGGATCATCTTGTAAATTGTAATTTAATGAAAGACGGACATGACCTGGAGGACTGGGAGTCAGGTATTCAATTTTCGGAGTATGGACTCTTCTTTTATGCGGCGACATAAGAACTCGGCTCATACTGAGTCAATGTCATATATGTTTTATCCCATAGAAATGCGTTTATCTCCCTGCGTGGAGTATTTTCTGTATCGAATAAAGTTTTACTCATGCTATGGTCAGGGATGACCATAATTAAAGGAAGGGCAAATGTAAGGGGCGTACGGGACCATCAATACTCCACTTCCTTCCTTTGGATTGGTACTGTGAATATTATGTGTTTAATGTAATGTACCTAATTGAGGTATTGTGAACCTGTTAGTAGGGAAAGGATAATGCTCATTTCTGGCTACTAGAGGGGCAATATATAGAATGGAAGATAGCATAGTGTAGTAAATAGTTAAACATAGGAAGGGTCAGCTGCAGTTGAGAGAGGGAGGATTTCCTCATTGGAGTCAGTCAGACCAGGGTTCCCAAGCCGCCTGCATGGGCTTAAGTGCCTGGAATGATAGCAGTGACCACGCAATGTTGATTAAGGGAGAAGCTCAGCCATCCTCAGCACCAGGCCTGAACAGTAGTAGGCCAGAATAGCAGCAGGAAAAAAAGCTTATAGGGCCACTGTCACCCCCCTCCAGCCGTTATAAACTAAAAGAGCCACCTTGTGCAGCAGTAAAGCTGCATTCTAATAAGGTGGCTCTTTTAGTTTTAGGTTCAAGTATTCCCCAAATAAAGTGTTTTTATACTTAGCCACAATTCCTGTCTCTAGCCAGGTAGGCGGGTCCTCACTCCCCAGCTTGGCCAGCTCCTCTGCCGTCACTCACATCTTCCTGCACTTTCGGCACCGCCCCCTCAGCGCTGTTATCGTTTCAAAACCGGCGCCTGCGCTGTGTACTGGTGATGTGATTAGGGCAATCACATGGCAGTGACGTCATCGCAGGTCCTACAGCTATTTGCTGTGCAGCGATCCATCCTGGTGTTCTGTGGATGTCTTTTGTTCTCTGGTATCAGCCATTACATCAGACGGCCAGAGCTTACTGCGCCTGCGCAGGACACCAGTACACAGCGCAGGCGCCGGTTTTAAAACGATAACAGCGCTGAGGGGGCAGCACCGAAAGCGCAGGAAGATCTGAGTGACGGCAGAGGAGCTGGCCAAGCTGGGGAGTGAGGACCCGCCTACCTGGCTAGAGACAGGAATTGTGGCTAAGTATAAAAACGCTTTATTTGGGGAATACTTGAACCTAAAACTAAAAGAGCCACCTTGTTAGAATGCAGCATTACTGCTGCACAAGGTGGCTCTTTTAGTTTATAACGGCTTGAGGGGGGTGACAGTGGCCCTTTAAGACAGAAGTAGTGACAGCACGGGGAGACAGGTGGCTCCATGATGTGGCAGCTTATCGCATGGGTTGATGCCCTCAGTTCCGGGACAAAATGGCTGAGGGAACTCTCAGATGCAGTGAGTTTGGACCATGAGGATGCTGTGTCACACCAAGAGACAGTACAGATGAGCAGGTCGCTCCCCAGGTGGCAACTGACTTCGGAGCCTGGTATTCTCATGTCTGCCTTCGGGCAAGCTACCCAGGAACTCCTCACTAGACAGGAAGTGTTTCTGCTATATCCCCCTGCTGCCTGCTGCTCTGCTCTGTGCCCCTCCCATCTATTTAACCCCTGTGCTGCCTATATCTAACACTGTTATCTATCCTATGCTCTATTTCTACTGTGCCCCTATATCCTAATTCCCTTATACTAATCTGTTCCTAAACTAAAGCACAGTACAGTGCATGACAAATACATTGCAGTACACATTAATAAACAGCAAGAAACTACATATTACATTAGCATTGATAAAACATCAGAGTACCTCATTAGACATATGTATAATCCAGTGCTGAAGAGTAAGAAAAGGCTGCACTCACTGATCTTCCAAAGCAGTTCCTTTATTAACTCACATAAAAGTCTGCACGGCCGGGGGTACATTCACACAGAGTGTTGCAGGCCTGACGACGGCCGTTTCACGCCTAACTGGCACTTCTACGGGTCAGTGAGTGTGCTCTCCCAGGTCCAGGTGAAATAGACATCCGGAGACAAAACTCCTCCTCTGTCCCAGTCACCTGGCCCCCCCGGGGAACGCCCACCCACATACAAACATGGTAAAAACACTTAAAAACATATTTAACACCATTTCTTGCACCAAATGCCTTAACAAAGATACTATTGTATTAAGACAACTACACATTTTAAATGTACATCACGCTTACAATATAAACTCCGCCTCTACTGGTCGATATTATTACGGGCTGGCGATACTCATTCATTGGAGAGTCACCTCTATCTTACACCTTACCATGGGGGAGAGAATTCCGGTCTCCTCACCCACACATTCACCGTTCTCCGGCTCACTCCATGTGGTGCTATATAGCTGTACCTGGGAGGGCAAGACAGGGTAAAAAAAGGGTTAAGAAGGGGGTACCCGAGAAAATTAATGCAGAAAGCCATGGAAAGAACTCTTACAGATGATAGAGGAAAGACAGTTGATACAGGTAGCGGTAAGCGTTTTAATTTCTGCTTTAAATATATCCCCATGGACCAACATATAAGGGCGGCTATTAGAAAAAATTGGCACCTTCTAGAGAAGGACAGAGATTTGGGGGGAATAGTTACCCGAGGTCCATTAATTTCCAATAGGCGGAGTACGAGACTAAGAGATTTGCTGGTCTGTAATCGAATAGCTGAGATAAAAGCAATTGGTTGGAATGGAGTACCCTGAAAGGCAACTATCGGTGTGGACATTGTGCGTATTGTAACCATCACATTACAGGGCATACATTGACTATGGGTGCAATTACACATACAGTGCAAGAATTCATTTCCTGTAAAGCGAAGTATGTGGTGTACGTGCTATACTGCCCGTGTGGGCGCTTTTATATAGGGAAAACCATATGATGCTTGCACGTACGGTTTCGTGAACATTATAAATCAATTTCCACAAATAAGGGAGTACCTAGACTGATCAGTCACATTCACGACACCCACGGAGGAGATCCCAAAGTGATGAGATTTGCAGGGATTGAGAAAGTAATTTTACCCGAGAAGGGAGGCGACTTGCATAATATGTTGTTAAGAAGAGAGGCATGATGGATTATGCAGACAGGAGCCATGGGTCCGTTTCAATGATCGGGTTGACATATCCATTTTTTTGTAGTGTAATTCGTGTAGATAGTGGCAGGTTCATTCCATTGAGTTTTTAACCCTGTCTTGCCCTCCCAGGTACAGCTATATAGCACCACATGGAGTGAGCCGGAGAACGGTGAATGTGTGGGTGAGGAGACCGGAATTCTCTCCCCCTTGGTAAGGTGTAAGATAGAGGTGACTCTCCAATGAATGAGTATCGTCAGCCCGTAATATTATCGAACAGTAGAGGCGGAGTTTATATTGTAAGCGTGAGGTACATTTAAAATGTGTAGTTGTCTTAATACAATAGTATCTTTGTTAAAGCATTTGGTGCAAGAAATGGTGTTAAATATGTTTTTAAGTGTTTTTACCATGTTTGTATGTGGGTGGGCGTTCCCAGGGAGGGCCAGGTGACTGGGACAGAGGAGGAGTTTTGTCTCCGGATGTCTATTTCACCTGGACCTGGGAGAGCACACTCACTGACCCATAGAAGCGCCAGGTAGGCGTGAAACGGCCGTCGTCAGGCCTGCAGCACTCTGTGCGAATGTACCCCCGGCCGTGAAGACTTTTATGTGAGTTAATAAAGGAACTGCTTTGGAAGATCAGTGAGTGCAGCCTTTTCTTACTCTTCAGCGCTGGATTTATTGTCTGTTTACAGAGGCTCAGCACCCGAGATCAGGCAGCTAGACTCCGGATGCAGGTTAATGTGCTCAGCGATACTTGTGAGCGGTAGTGCGGTCACTCTTTTTTCTATTGATGTAGACATATGTATAAGAGTCCAAAGGCGGGGAGGTATGTGACATACCAAGTCACCCCCTTACAGGCTGTTGCCCTCAGATCCAGTGCAAAACTGTTGAGGGAGGTCTCAGATGCAGTGAGTTTGGATCAGGAGGATGCTGCGTCACCACAAGAGACGGTACAGATGAGCAGGTCGCTCGCCAGGTGGCAACTGACTTCGGAGGCTGGTACTCTCATGTCTGGCACAAAACAGACTAGGGAATGTCTAACTATTGTAGAGCTGAACAGGGAGGATGCTGAGGAACCATGTGAGATGGTTCGACCCGGGTACGTGCTGTGTGACAGAGAAAAGTGCAGGGAAAGAGGAAGAAATGTGCAATGTAAAACCTGCTGTAAATGCTGTGAAGAATATGGATGTGCTGCATAAAGAAAACAGTAAAGCTGTTCATTTGAAAGTTTAAATGGACTTTGTTTCTGTTTATGCAGAACCGTCTATAGGGAGCCTACAGCAGAGCAAAGAGGACCCTGTCGGCGAAGAAAGTAGAGCCACAGGTATGCAGACTAATGGACACTATTTTCATGTGATAGGAGGCCAGGGCACAAATCCTCCAGTGTCCTCGTCTATTACTACGGCCCTGGCCCTCTCTCACTGCACCATGCCCCGTGTCTGCTCCTGCGCATGCAACAGCGCATTAGTCTGCCGACGTTTTGTGGGGTGACTTGTCAGGATCCTGGATTAGTTGAGTATAGGGATTTTTAAATTTTATTTAAAAGGTATAGTGGGACTGAGGGACAATTTTAAAGGTTGGTGGATCCTCACACAATGTGGGGGCTACTGTGGGGGGTTCATTTACTGTGAGCCTGTATTTAGATCCATCTATTAACACCTAAACTGGCATTGTTTTAATGAATTAGGCTTGTGTGCTTTGTATAGATGCTCATATTACTATTTCAGTATCCATTCTCGTCAGGATTAATAGGTCTTATGTTCTCTAACTTTCTGTCGCCGTTGATAATTCCATGTGTGAAAGGGAACCCAGTTACCCTGTCTTTGTTATCCAGTTAACTTATTGCTTAGTTGTGTAATCATGTCCCATTTATATTCATCATGAATATGAAATAAAATTTATATACTGTATATATTTTATTATTTTGATCGTATTGCTCCTTCTACTCGCTATTAGTTTCTTTACATGAGTGATATCTATTGTAACTTCTACACTAGCTCAGAAACCAGACAGTATAGTCCTTCAGTGCAATTGTTTTGGAGGCCTTGGACAGGTAAGCATCTCTGCCTGTGTTCTGGTGTTTTTTTTGTCAAGAATAGTGGAGGTTTTCCATTAAGGGTGTTTTTTTCTTAGATTAGGACTGGCAATATCTAAGGACCCTTGACGTGGTTTGCCAGCTTAAGTATTGTGGCCATAATATCAACCAATACCTTGCATACATTGTTATGTTTTTTGTGCACTTTATATATTTTTCAGGGTGCAGTTTGGCGCAGATTGCTCTGTAAACTGTGGCTTCTGTTCACACAGGATGCATTGTAGTCAGCACTGGTTAGCCCGTCATGTGGCGTCATTAATAGGCTTTGAGCCATATGCTCTGCATTTCAGTGTGAACATTGCCACATACAGATTTGTTTGCACAGGTGTACCAAGTGGCCAATTCCTGATTGTAGGTATTATTGCACCTGTGTATTTGTCATCTTAATTTGGGTCCCCTGCACCTTGGATAGTGCAATTGTTTTGGAGGCCTTGGACAGGTAAGCATCTCTGCCTGTGTTTTTTTGTCAATAATAGTGGAGGTTTTCCTCTTATGGTGTTTTTTAGTATAGTCCTCCGTACAGTATTATGGGCGTCATATAGTGCTCCATAGTGCACCACATAGTGCTCCATGCAGAATAATGAGCCACATATATTGCTCCATACTGAATAGTTAGCCCCATATATTCCTACATACAGTATTATGGGCACCACATGGTGATCCATACAGAATAATGAGCTCAATATAATGCTCCATACAGAATAATGAGCCCCATATATTGCGCCGTACATAATGGGCCCCATATAATGCTCCAAACAGTATGTGAAGGGCCCCATATAGTGCTTCATATAAAATGGACCCCATATAATGCTCCATACAGTATATCATGTGCCTCATATAATGCTCCAGTATATAATGGGTCCCATATATTGATCCAGTATATCATGGGCCTTATATAATGCTACAAACATAAAAAAAGGAAAAACTCACCTCTCCTCGCTGGCCACTGCTCTGCTCCAGACTCCTCATCGTTGCTGTCTTCCGGGTCTCTGCAATGTGACTGTTCAGGCAAAGGGCGCACAATAGTCACATAATCGCACCCCCTGACCCGAATGTCACAGAGTCAGGAGACGCAAAAGATGCCACAGCAGAGGAACAGAGAGAGGTAAGTATTGCAAGAACCTGGGCCCTCAGCAAGCGGGGAGGGGCCCACTTGTGGGCATTGGCACTGGGCCCCTATAATGAGCCAGTGTCCCCAATGACGACTGGGCCCCCTGTCTGCTCAGGGCCCCAGTACTTGCCCGTTTGCGCCATGTGCTGACGCCGGCCCTGCCGAATGGACCCCAATATCCTGGCCAATTTGTGCAGCCATTCATCTGAGCATGTGGGTGTTCATCTGCCCTTCTGTTACCTCTTCACAAGCTCTTTCTCAGTGCTCTTGTTCCTGATAATCAAAGGCAAATAATGAGATTTCTTTTAAAAATAAAGAATTTATTTCACATTTTGTTACATATTCCCTTGATCCTTTCATGTCTAATTTTGTCGGAAGATGTTGAAAATGTAAAATGTGCACAACTTAATTAAATTAACTCAATAAAGAAAATAGCAAATGAAATGTGATCATTGTAACAGTTTCTTCTTAGTAGATAAACCATAGCCGGAGACTCTAATCTAATGGGATAGCTTTGTTCATAAGCTTATCATCTACCTGACCTTAATAACTTGTCATAGTGACGTGGACATACATACATAGCCATAACCATAACATGTGAATATCTAACATCAACTGACTTGTTGACCATCTTGTTTTTAGAACCACTGAATTTCCAGCCACCAAAAAAAAAATCATTTTCAATAGCTAAGTATACATAGAAGAAGAAACGAGAAGTCAGGCGGCCCCCTTCATACACTGCACTGATGACTAAGCGTGTGTGCACACTGAGGAAAAGTTCCCACAATAAGTATTTAGTGAGACTTTGACATTGTAGATTTTCGGCAGCTTCTGCACCTATTAAATTAGTTTACTTGCTTTTTTCATTGTGTTTTGTGTTTTTTTCATGCGTTTTAATCACGTTTTTGACCTTTTTTTCTTCTTCTTTTGTGTCATATTTTAACTAAAGCTGCTTGAGTTTTGATACTTCCTGATATTTGGCTTTGACAAAACTTTATTGATACAGTCATGTACATATTACATAAGTTTTTATTGCACTTTCATAGCAGAAACACATTAAAATGCATATGCATGTTTTACTTGTTTTATGCATCTATTACAATTCTACATGGAAAATCTGTCGATAAGGCGATGTGCACACGGTGCAGATTTGGCTATGGATCCGCAGCGGATTGGCTGCCGCGGATTCACAGCTGTTTTCCATGCGGTTTACAGTACCATGTAAACCTATGGAAAACCAAATCCCCAGTTCCCATGGTGCGGAAAATACAGCGGGGAAATGCTGCGTTGTATTTTCCGCAGCATGTAAATTCTTTGTGCGGGTTCCGCAGCGTTTTACACCTGCTCCTCAATAGGAATCCGTAGGTGTAAAACCGCAGGTGAAATCCACACAAAAAAAATGCAGGAAATCCACTGTAAATCTGCAGGTAAAGCGCAGTGCGTTTTACCTGCGGATTTTGCAAAAACGGTGCGGAAAAATCCGCACACGAATCCGCAACGTGGGCACATATCCTAAAACTCTGCATACACGCTGGAAAAATGTACATGTTGCTGCTTTCAAGTTCACACTTCTGGCCAGTTCACGCTGTGTAAAACACAAGCGCAGCGAGGTTTCTGTAAACCCCATCCACTTTGCTGGAAATGTAAGATGCTACATTTTTTGTGCAATGAAAATACATGATGACAAAAACTCAACAAAACTCATTGTGGGAATTTAACCTGAGATTTTTTGCTGAATTTTTTTCACTAGATGCTGACTGAAAACTCTTCGCTTTTGAGGAGGATTTCTAGAATTACTTTTCAGTTTCTGCTCAAAACATTCCAAAAACATTTCAGTGTGAACAAACCATAACACTGGAAACTTTGTCCTGTGGCAAAGGATGAGATTTATAGCTGCCAAACCCAGAACCGGGGTGGATACCTAACTATTGGAGCACATGGCACAATGAACAAAATTAGTTATATAACTTACTTTTTAAAGCAAATGTATGTATATTTTTTTAACTGGAAAACCCTTTTACTATTGGGCTGCATGTTTTTTTGCTACAGAATCATTCCTTCTTCCATTGCAAACCTTCATAGTAGATAATGTTGATGATTATGACTTAGAGCCAAAGAAAACCCAAAAGTCATTATCTCAATAAATTAGAATACTTTATAACACCAGCTTGAAAAATGATTTTAAAATCCGAAATATTGGCCTACTGAAATGATGTTCAATAAATGCACTCAATACTTGGTCGGGGCTCCTTTTGCATCAATTGCTGCATCAATGCGGTGTGGCATGATCAGCCTGTGGCACTGCTGAGGTGTTATGGAAGCCCAGGTAGCTTTGATAGTAGCCTTCAGCTCGTCTGCATTGTTGGGTCTGGTGTCTCTCATCTTCCTCTTGACAATACCCCATAAGATTCTCTATAGAGTTAAGGTCAGGTGAGTTTGCTGCCAATCAAGCCCAGTGATACTGTTGTTTATAAACCAGGTATTGGTAATTTTGGCAGTGTGGACAGGTGCCAAGACCTGTTGGAGAATGAAATTTCAATCTCCAAAAAGCTTGTCAGCAGAGGGAAGCATGAAGTGCTCTAAAATTTCCTGGTAGATGGCTGCACTGACTTTGGTCTTGAAAAAACACAGTGGACCTACACCAGCAGATGACATGGCTCCCCAAACCATCACTGATTGTGGATGCTTCACACTAGACCTCAAGCAGCTTGGATTGTGTGCTTCTCCATTCTTCCTCCGGACTCTCGGACGTTGATTTCCAAATGAAATAAAAAATTTACTTTAACCCCTTCATGACCTTGGGATTTTCAGTTTTTCCGTGTTTGTTTTTTGCTCCCCTCTTTCCCAGAGCCATAACTTTTTTATTTTTCCGTCAATATGGCCATGTGAGGGCTTATTTTTTGCGAAACAAGTTGTACTTTTCAACGACATCATTGGTTTTAGCATGTCGTGTACTAGAAAATGGGAAAAAAATTCCAAGTGCTGTGAAATTGCAAAAAAAGTGCTGTCCCACACTTGTTTTTTGATTGGCTTTTTTGCTAGGTTCACTAAATGCTAAAACTGACCTGCCTTTATGATTCTACAGGTCATTATGACTTCATAGACACCTAACATGTCTAGGTTATTTTTTATCTAAGTGGTGAAAAAAAATTCCAAACTTTGCTAAAATAAAAAAAAAATTGCGCCATTTTCCGATACCGGTAGCATCTCCATTTTTAGTGATCTGGGGTCAGGTGAGGGCTTATTGTTTGCGTGCCGAGCTGTTGTTTTTAATGATACCATTTTGGTGCAGATACGTTCTTTTGATCGCCCGTTATTGCATTTTAATGCAATGTCGCGGCGACCTAAAAAATGTAATTTTGGCGTTTCGAATTTTTTTCTCGCTACGCTGTTTAGCGATTAGGTTAATGCTTTTTTTTTTGATAGATCGGGCGATTCTGAACGCGGCGATACCAAATATGTGTAGGTTTGATTTTTTTTTTATTGATTTATTTTGAATGGGGCGAAAGGGGGGTGATTTAAACTTTTATATATTTTTTTATTTTTTCACTTTTTTTTTACTTTTTTTTAAACTTTTTTTTTACTTTTGCCATGCTTCAATAGCCTCCATAGGAGGCTAGAAACTGGCACAACGCGATCGGCTCTGCTACATAGCAGCGATCTGATGTTCGCTGCTATGCAGCAGAAATGCAGGTGTGCTATGAGTGCCGACCACAGGGTGGCGCTCACAGCTACCGGGGATCAGTAACCATAGAGGTCTCAAGGACCTCTATGGTTACTATACATAAGCATCGCTGACCCCCGATCAGGTGACGGGGGTCGGCGATGCGATCATTTCTGGCCTCCCGGCCGGAAGCGCCGGTTAAATGCCGCTGTCTGCGTTTGACAGCGGCATTTAACTAGTTTATAGTGGCAGGTGAATCGCGATTTCACCCGCCGCTATTGCGGGCACATGTCAGCTGTTCAAAACAGCTGACATGTCCTGGCTTTGATGCGGGCTCACCGCCGGAGCCCTGCATCAAAGAGGGGGATCTGACCTCGGACGTACTATCCCGTCCGAGGTCATAAAGGGGTTAATCTGAAAACAACACCTTGGACCACTGAGCAGCAGTCCAGTTCTCTTCTTTGGCCCAGGTAAGACGCTTCTGGCGTTGTCTATTGGTCATGAGTGGCTTGACACAAGGAATGCCACACTTGTAGCCCATGTCCTGGATATGTCTGTGTGTGGTAGCTCTTGAAGCAATGACTCCAGCAGCAGTCCACTCCTTGTGAATCTCAAAAATTTTTGAATGGCCTTTTCTTAACAATCCTTTCAAGGCTGCGGTTATCCTGGTTGCTTGTGCACCTTTTTCTACTACACGTTTTCCTTCCACTCAACCTTCCATTAATATGCTTGGATGCAGCACTCTGTGAACAGCCAGATTCTTTAGCAATTACCTTTTGTGGCTTACCCTCCTTGTGGAGTGTGTCAGTGACTGCCTTCTAAACATTTGTCAAGTCAGCAGTCTTACCCATGATTGTGGAGCCTATTGAAATAGACTAAGGGACCTCTTAAAATGCTTAGGAAGCGTTTGCAGGTGTCTTTTGTTAATTATTCTAATTTACTGAGATAATGACTTTTGGGTTTTCATTGGCTGTAAGCCATAATCATCAACATTAACAGAAATAAACATTTGAAATAGACACTACTCTAAAGACTCTATATAATATATGAGTATCACCTTTGTATTGAAGAACCCAAATAAATTAACTTTTTGATGATATTCTACTTTTGTTAGAAGAACCTGTTTTATATATATATATATATATATATATATATATATATATATATATATATATATATATACTGTATATATTTAGTTCTTTTTCAAACGATAAGAACACATTAAAATATATTCTGTTTTGTGTAAAAAATATATGGGCAGGTTTACTATTGTGAGTGTGCTTCCACTCCTGTGACAAATGCACATTTTAGACCAATATATTATGTGCTTTAGAACTTTTGTACTGCAGGGTGGATGTGGCTTATAGAGAAACTGGTGTAAAGAAAATGTCTAAAATTGACAACAAAAAAGTGACAAAAAGTAGATCAAGTGAAAGATGACATTAGATCAGACAAAAGTATCTAAATTACACCAAATTTGTCCAGAATGATACATTTGGCACAATTTCAAAGTGTCCAGTTTAACTTTTTCCTGTTAAACATTAGACAGAACTGTTGTCTATTACAGTATGTGTATTTATTATTATGATGTAAATGGTGTATATATATATTATATATATTATCAAAAATGTTTTTAATTGCTTGACTTTCTTTATATTTTGACACGTGAGCTTTACATATTCTCCACCCCTAAAAGATTAAGTCACAGTTGAGCTGAGCGGATAAATTTGAGTGTAATTTATGCTCTCTGTCAATATATGAACTGTAAGGGGTGTATCAAAACTTTGGAAGAACAAAAAAATCCCTAAACTTACCTTACCGATCATCTCTTTTGCCCCTCCGTTAATCATTGTCACCCATCTGGTGCTTGTTGCGTCTTCTGATACCTGCGGCCAGCGGTGAATTTCGTCTCACACTGAACCAGGACTTCTGGCTCTGATGAGTCCTGGGATGGTTCTGTGTGCTGAAGATTATGGTGCATGTTGTGATGTCATTACATCCTGACCTTTCGCATGAATGCAGAAACATCAGAAGATGCTATGAGAACAATGAGTTGCCGTGGGGCAAGAAAGGTGAGAGGAGAGGTGAGCATAAGGATTTTTTTTAAATATATTTTTTATCCTACATTTATTATACTCTAGGGTCTGGAGTGACCAGAAAGCATAATAAGGGATATTAAATTAGTGGACATTAACTTCTCCAAGAATCACATTTTTCTGGGAAAATCCATGCAAAATGGCGAACTCGAATTTTTCTTGATCCGCTCATGTCTAATCTACAGTAAAAAATAAATGAATGAACAGCCGCGTAATATCAGGTAATATAAAGATATTCAATGATTACAGCATTTAGCTGAAACTTTCCTATAAGAAAATAAGGTGGCCAATGGTCTGTTCGGTTTACTTGTTCTGTGGCATAAAATAAGTTTACAGACAACAAAAGAAACACAAAATGAAATCTGCTTCTTCATAGATAGTGTCTGCAACGTATTAGTTTCTGGAATGCTTTCTTAAAGTCTTCATTGAAGATGGTATAAATAAGAGGATTAATTAAGGAATTGAGGTATCCCAGCCACGTAAGGAAATTGGACATATCGTCTGAGATATAACATGCATGACAAATATTTACAATGACTTCTTTAACAAAGAACGGAAGCCAACAAATTACAAAAGCACCCAAGATTAAGCCCAATGTGGTGGCAGCTTTACGTTCTCTATTGCTGGATATTCTTTGCTTCCTCATGGCTTTCTCATGCCTTATTTCAGCTCTGGGGTTCCGTACTGTTATATGGATCTTGTCGAAATCTGTTGAGTGGTCAGAGAAAGACTTCTCGGCTATACACATTGTAGAACTTTTTCCACAAGCTTCTAGAAGAACTTGTCCATTCTGTTCTTTTTCACATCGACTCATGTTCCGTTTGTGATATAAGGATTTTGCAGCTCTATAAATTTTATAATAAAGGATGAGTATTAATGCCAACGGGATATAAAAGGCCCCAAATGTCGAATAAATAGTAAAAACAATGTGGTCGTGTTTGATGATGCATTCATCGTCGCGGATTTGCCCTTGGTGTCGCCAGAATAATAGGGGCATAGATAAGAATATAGAAATGATCCATGCTATGGCAATCATGAAGGCAGCATGCTGAGGTGTTCGCTTTCTGGCATACTCCACTGCATCGGTAATAGCTCTATAACGATCCAGCGCAATGGCAGCAAGATGCAGGATCGAACATGTGCAACAGGTAATGTCCACACTTAACCAGATATCACAAACCGCTGGACCCATGACCCACGTTTCCTTTACGATGTACATAATGCTAAAAGGCATCACCAACACAGCGACCAGAAAATCCGTCACTGCCAGGGAACATATCAGATAGTTGGCAGGATGATGAAGCTTCCGTGTCACAATTATTGCAGCAATTACCAGGGAGTTTATTGCAGTTGTCATCAATGTCAAGATCGAAAGAGTGAGTGAGATAAGAATTCTGCTTGTAATCCCCTTCGTTAGTTGTTCTGTGCAATTATTATATTCCGTGCTGTTGAGAACATCCATAGTCTTTCTAAATGGAAAGTTCACAGTGGGGAGTTGATAGCTGGAAAAGAAAAACAAGACACATTAAAGAATGCTATTCTGTCATTATGATATGAAGCACTTTATTCATTTTGGGGATTAAAGGGGTATTCCCACCTCTAAAGGTAAATGTCCCTTGTTCAGTATTGTTCAATTTTGTGGAAATGTAGTAATCCACTAACCACTTTGAAAATACTGAACATCTATGTAAAACCAGTGCTACAAAAAAGGCTACACTCACACGTTCATGTGATATGTCCGTGTTCTGCCCGTTTTTACGTCAGACAGGGCACTGAGTCATAGAGTTTCATTGTTCCGTACACACCTCAGTTTTAAAAACATATCCGTCTCCAGTCTGTGGGACTCAGAGCATGTCCTATTCTCACTAAAATTATGAATATATTCAAATGCATTTTAGAGTTAGTTCACCAAATAACAAGTTATCCCCTATCAGTGTGATAGGGGATAACTTGCTTATCACTTAGGGTCTGACCACTGGGACTCCCAGTGGTTCCAAGATGGGGACACTAGAACCCCGAGAATGTACAGTAGATGTGAAACCTGATTTTAAATGGAGCAGAGGTGCACATGCTCGGCTTCCACTCCATTCTTTGTCAACAGGACTGAAGGAAATAGCTGTCTGTAACACTGGCCATGCTCCATTAGTTCGGTAGGCAATGAATGGAGTGAAGGTCGAGCATATGCACCTCCTCTTCATTCGAGATGGGGCTCTTCACAGCCCTGTTCTTGGCTCTAGAGCAACAATCTCAGTATCACTGTGGGTCCCAGCAATTAGACCCCCAGCAATCATCACATTATCCTCTATCTTATGACACAACAGACATGACATTTTGAAATCTTAGTGACTAGGACTTAACCCATTATCTACCAATGTCCTTTTTTGGGACGCCTAATCTTTAGCTTCTAGCAACTAAGATTTTATAATTTTTATAATTAGGTCAAATTTTTTGTGTTGTGTTTGTAAAATGAATGTTTTCAAAATAGGAAAGGTGGGACGTAAATGCAAGCGGCAGCTAGGATCCAAGGTGAGGATGCCACAAAAGTGTAGGCTGCCATGGTCTGGCTGCCACAGAGGACCAGACTGGATTCTGGACCAGGGCAGCCCAAATCTTTTTTGCTCAACTCTACTAGTAACTACTAATTACATTCTTCATCCTCCATAAGTTCTTTCTGTGTAGGCCGTGCATGCGCAGTGAGAGCCGCTATGTTTCTATAATGGCTCTTTTCCTTGTGTGGTGTATCTGCACATGCAAAATTCCTCAATCACATTGCAACATTGACATGAAAACTGGTGAGTGGATTACTACTTTTCTGCAAAATTAGTTTTGTGTGTACTACTAGGCTACCGAAACTGAATGAGATATAAGTTAGATAGCCCTAGCAGACTATAATTTTTGACAAGCTTTGATAACTCCTATTTTCAGGCCTGGAATGATTGGCAAGTTTATATTGTGGGGTCTGTCCTTTTTTTTTTCCTGAAGTATCTCAAGCACTCCCTTTATCACTGACGAAATCAAGCTTTTACAATGACAAAAATTGTGTACTGTGTGCAATATGGATGGGTGACATGTGAGGAGACCAAAGGTGTCCGCTCAAGAGAATCCGCTATTGAGGTCTGCTTGACATTAGGTGTTGGTGGGAGGTAACACATGTCATTTTTATTTCTACAAGGTCTCTTCTTTGCTCAAAGTATCAATGTTGATGACAGATACATGACTGAATGTTTTATCCTACAGAAATCTATGGACTCCATATCAAAAGTTAGAAATTGTAAGGAGCCATGATACATTATTATTTATTTATGTCCTCAAATTTCTTGGCATATGAATTTGGTGAGCTTTGTGCCTTCCTAGCAGATGTGTTTGAATATATATAATGCACTAGACATCAGGTAGAATTGTGGAGAAGGGAACTCTTGTTGCCTTATCGTTAGTCTGGTGCCCATCAATATTATATCAGTGGGGTCTGACTCTTGGCAGCCCCCAATATCAGCTGTTTGAAGGAGCGCCAGTGCTTGTGGGAACTCTACATCCTATTCAATGCTGCTGTCTCTCAGCACTTCATCTTCTTACTAGTGAAGCGCATGGTGCGCTTAATGTCGTTACGGTTATCATGTACTTTAAAGGGAACAACTTAAAAAAATGATGGTAGAAATATATATTTTTTCACATTTATCCAAAACAGGATATAAAATAAAAGTTATGTTGTATGAGCTGAAAAATTATATCCACAAGCAAAAGGAATATCACTGAAAAACATGCTAATAAAGGAGAAAGTTACATTTATAGAGGTTATGATGAAAATATCAGCTATTACATGTATCTTCTCATATATAGCCTATACAAGTGAATCAGACATTGACTTACACTATATTCTAAGCAGTAAAAATGGGGATTTCTTGGGTGGCCAATTGCATAGCAACGTTCTGACCACGAAGTATGAATATTCCCTTACACGTCTCTACAGTCATCAATACTAAAGCTTTATGTACTCTCCAGATATTTCTTTTACCAGCTAATCTCTCTTTATAAATCACTTTTGCTACTTTGCAATCTTTAACTTTGGTGTCACAAGAAAGTCTTGGCTTCTCGGTTACCTTTTCAAGCACGTTTTGTGTATTCATTTATTTTCTGCTCATGTCGTGATTTTACATTTCTGCTTCTTTTCTTATCATACATCAGTCCACATAAATAGCTGTCCAGGTTTTATAGCACCGCGTTGTTGGCAGCTTGACAATGGCGATGTATAATAAAATAAAGATAAAACACAAATCGTTCTTCACCGACCCCTGATCATAATCCATTATCTCCTTCAATATCAAATGTTCACATCTCGCTCTCTCTCTATGTGTCAGACTATACGACAGCCCTATCTGCACGCATAATAGGAAAAATACCAGACATTTTATATGAATAAACTATGCCCTAGTTCCCTGATAAAAAGGCCATCTGCTTTTCATCACTACATATCTGTGTAAATTAGTAACATTTTATGGGCATGTCAATGTATAGGTTGGAAGGTATTAGAAATGTGCAAATCCACCAAAATTCAAATTTTTGCTCAAATGTGAGAAATACTATTTGCATCCAATTTACTCAGTCGTGACGCTATGTGAAGTGGACGAACACTATGAATAAAGAAGTCCAGATTGGGCATGGAGGTGAGGGCTAAGGAAAGGTGAGTGTAATTTTTTTTAACCCCTTCTGGGCCCTAAAACTAATAAGATAACAAATGTCCAAATAGAGATATGGAGTAGAACCCACTAATAGTTAATTAGACGAAGCGAAAGAGTTGGATGAAATTATTTTTTAATCAAATATTTAAAATGTTGCTCTCATGGCTACTTGAATTAGTGGTATGTCGCATAAAAACACAGAAATATTACAAATGAAAAGATCCCTCTTTAGTTATTCAGTTAAAGAAGCCCTCCTCCTACCATCACAGTGTTCATTGTCTTCATATCATACTTACAATTTCTCATTTTGCTTTTCTTACCATTTAATTCTTCAATTTTCCATTAGATCTATGACATCAGGTGATTAAAAACAGACTAGCTGAATCCTTCTAAGCTCTATATAGGAACAGGAAATCTCTTTTCCCTGTATGAGTCATCATTAGAACTACAATTCTACTTCACTGCGAAGTCCCTGGCAGGAGGGAGGAGCTGAGCAGCTGGGTCAGGATTTGACTTATGCAGGGAAGAGAGACTTTCTACATTTATAACAGCTAGCCTATTTTTAATCACATGATATTATAGACCTAATGGAAAAGAGATTTACTGAGTAGAAAGGCAAAATGAGCAATTGTAAGTACACAGTGCTAAGTAATATGGTGACTGCAAAATATTAAGAGGATGAACACTGTGAGGGGAGAACTGCTTCTTTAAATGATGCTGGATAACAGGTCTCATAAAATTTAATGGATATCTTTTAAGAGGGATAATTTAATTTTTAATATCTGTGTGTTTTGATGTGACATACCACTTATTCATGTAGCATGAGAGTGACATTTCCCTAAAATGAATCCAGTAAAACAGTGAGCTAATTAAATTGAATTCAGAATCCTGGGAAATCCACTTTTTTGGGTGAAATTCAGAGTGAATTCGATTAATTTTGAATCGACTCATTCATATGACAGAATGCAATTCCAGTGCCCAGAGGCAGTACTACTCCTTGGTGTGAAGCCATGCAACCTCGGGGTGATGCCATACTGGCCGCATCCTGTGCCATCTACACATTTAAAGATATACTTTCATGCTTCTAGTGGAGAACACAGTGGAACATAATGCATTCGATGGAGCGTGCCACAGTACGCCGATATGAGTGTCTTATTACGGCTCTACAGAACATGCATGAGCTCCTGGTATAGAATATTTGAACATTGCTGACGCTGTGCGTAAGAAGAATAGTTATAAATGAAGTGTGTGCAAGGATCGCAAGCAGCAACCTAATGATCCTAACGAAGAATGAAGCTCTTAGTTTCCTCTGTAATGACTCCATTCACCCAGCATATTGCACATCTTGTTTATGCATATTGGATTTATATGATCTGGTGATATAACCCTTAGGTCCATAGATGAATCTTTCACAAGCTATTAATCAGTTTTCATTACGGCTCACTTGGTTTCTTCAAGCTTCTAATTACGATGCGATATCTAACGAAGCAATGATTAGAAACGGAAAACTGACCCCGGTGAACAGCGGACTGTGTTAGTGGATACTGGCATGTTACATTATTTTAATAAATATCCTTGTACTTTACGACAGTACGGGCTCATCAGCTGACAAAACGTTGGAAGATCAGTTAATACTGTTCATTATCTGTGAGTGACTGCAGCCCCAACTGTGATCTCTTCTAGATGAAAGGCACCGAAGAGGAACCCAAGAGAAAAGGATCCGAGCCTGATTTCGTAATGCAGTTTACGTGTCTCAGATTTGCCTGGAATTACTTTTTAAACAAGTTTCAATAAGATAATTTATTTCTACATGCCTTATTATGGAAATAAAAATGTCATAGATGGAAAGTGGAAAACTGTTCAAGATCATTCTTGTTAGTCAAAGAAGAAAACTTATATTCTGGTGGACTGCCCATTAATTTCATGGCTGGGATTTTTAGGCAGGCATTTAATGCTACATATTACTTGTAACACTTGCAGCAGAGGAAATGTGTGGCTGCTTCTTTTGGTGATAGCAGCTGATTGCAGGAGGTTTCTTAAATTGCCTCCTAAGTGACTAATAAATCAATGGGATGGATACCAAGAGCCTATATATAAGGGGAAAAATCTACCGTTGAAATAGTTTGGTGAAACTAAACATGAAAAGCTGGCCATATACACTACATTGATGTAGACCAGACTAGCCAATTTCTGGGGAATAAGTTGAATATATGTACGGTATGTAGGATCCAATTTTTCCTCTGATGATGATGAAGGATTGCAAAGTTGACTTAAATGTCTGATCCTTTTGCTCTTGGTAGCGAATAACTGGACCACCAATGTTATCATTATTAAGTGAAACCTTGTGTACACAACAGAGCCCCAACAAAGCCTTGTGCCTCCGTGGTGCTTAGTGCAATGCAGAGAAATAAAAGCATTGCATCTAACGGAGAATATAAGGGTATGGTGGACCACAGTAAAATCTGTGAGTGCTCTGTCAGGGCTCGGTACAATTTAGAAGTTATCTAGTCATAATCAGGTAGTATCCATGAGCCATTGGAACAATTATTCCATATAATAAGTTACTTGGCTTATTAATGAAGGACAACAGTCTCAGATCCTTCAGAATTGTCACAATTTTTATAATACGATGTGTCTAAACTCTGACCAGAAATGGGTCCTGCCCAGTATGAGGGCAATCTCCAGTAGGGTCTGGAATGTTTTCAAATAGAACTAGATCCTGGATTTTACGTGTTTATTTTGAACACAGTAATGTTGGTAACTATGATGAAGGAGCATTAGAAGTGACACTTGGTATAATAGATAGTGATTAGTGATGCTGATGAGTAGACATGACTGAATATTGTCAGCTCCCTCCTTATTTGGATAGCTGTAGAGCTTACTGAAGAAGCTGCAGTGGGAACGTGGATACCTGGAGAGCTCTGTTGTGATTTTGCTTTTTTCTCCCTCTAGTGGTCATTAGTGATTTGACTCTGGAGCGTCTGTCTTTTCCTATATCCTCACCTGGGCCGTTAGTTCAGGGGCGTTGCTATATAAGCTCCCTGGACCTTCAGTTCAATGCCTGGCATCGTTGAAATCAGAGCTAATCTGTTGTGCTCTTGTCCTCTGATCCTGGTTCCTGTTTTTCAAGCTAAGTCTGCTTCTTTGCTTTTTGCTTTTGTTTTGTTTGGTATTTTTGTCCAGCTTGTTCCTATCTGTATCCTGACCTTTGCTGGAAGCTCTAGGGGGCTGGTGTTCTCCCCCCGGACCGTTAGACGGTTCGGGGGTTCTTGAATCTCCAGCGTGGATTTTTATAGGGTTTTTGTTGACCAGATAAGTTATCTTGCTATATTCTGCTATTAGTAAGCTGGCCTCTCTTTGCTGAACCTGGTTCATTTCTGTGTTTGTCATTTCCTCTTACCTCACCGTTATTATTTGTGGGGGGCTTGTATCTTGCTTTGGGGTCCCTTTCTCTGGAGGCAAGAGAGGTCTTTGTTTTCTTCTCCTAGGGGTAGTTAGATTCTCCGGCTGGCGCGAGTCATCTAGCGATCACCGTAGGCATGATCCCCGGCTACTTCTAGTGTTGGCGTTAGGAGTAGCTATTTGGTCAACCCAGTTACCACAGCCCTATGAGCTGGATTTTTGTATCTTGCAGACTTACACGTTCCTCTGAGACCCTGTCCACTGGGGTCATAACAGTATGCCAGGCCAGTATTAAATGTTTAATGCATTGCAGAAGTGGGATTATAAGAGAGAAAATTTTGAGTTTTTTTTTTCCCTCTCTCATTTTTTTTTTTTCTTTTCCCCTTTACCTCAGAGTGGCTTAAGCTTGCTGCAGACATGAATGTCCAGACCTTGATTACAAGTGTGGACCAGCTTGCCGCTCGTGTGCAGGGTATACAAGATTATGTTACCAGAAATCCTAGGTCTGAACCCAAGATTCCGATTCCTGAACTGTTTTCAGGAGACCGATTTAAGTTTAGGAATTTCAGGAATAATTGTAAATTGTTTTTGTCCCTGAAACCTTGTTCGTCTGGAGACTCTGCTCAACAAGTAAAAATTGTTATTTCATTCTTACGGGGTGACCCTCAGGATTGGGCTTTTTCGTTGGCGCCAGGAGATCCGGCATTGGCTGATATTGATGCGTTTTTTCTGGCGCTCGGTTTACTTTATGAGGAACCCAATCTTGAGATTCAGGCAGAGAAAGCCTTGCTGGCTATGTCTCAGGGCCAGGACGAGGCTGAGGTGTATTGCCAAAAATTTCGGAAATGGTCCCTGCTGACACATTGGAACGAGTGTGCACTGGCCGCTAATTTTAGAAATGGCCTTTCTGAGGCCATTAAGAATGTTATGGTGGGTTTTCCCATTCCCACAGGTCTGAATGATACCATGTCCCTGGCTATTCAAATTGACCGGCGGTTGCGGGAGCGCAAAACCGCAAATTCCCTCATGTTGTTGTCTGAACAGACACCTGATGTGATGCAATGTGATAGAAAAACCGCAAATTCCCTCATGGTGTTGTCTGAACGGACACCTGATTTGATGCAATGTGATAGAATCCTGACTAGAAATGAGAGGAAAATTCATAGACGCCGGAATGGCTTGTGCTACTACTGTGGTGATTCTACACATGTTATCTCAGCATGCTCTAAACGTATATCTAAGGTTGTTAGTCCTGTCACCGTTGGTAATTTGCATCCTAAGTTTATTCTGTCTGTAACTTTGATTTGCTCACTGTCATCTTATCCTGTCATGGCGTTTGTAGATTCGGGTGCTGCCCTGAGTCTTATGGATCTCTCATTTGCTAAGCGCTGTGGTTTTATTCTTGAACCATTAGAAAATCCTATCCCTCTTAGGGGTATTGATGCTACGCCATTGGCAGAAAATAAGCCGCAGTATTGGACACAGGTTACCATGTGCATGACTCCTGAACACCGCGAGGTGATACGTTTTCTCGTTCTACATAAAATGCATGATTTGGTTGTTTTGGGGCTGCCATGGTTACAGACCCATAATCCAGTCCTTGACTGGAAGGCTATGTCAGTGTCTAGTTGGGGCTGTCGTGGTATTCATGAGGATTCCCTGCCTGTGTCTATTGCTTCTTCTACGCCTTCGGAAGTTCCGGAGTACTTGTCTGATTATCAGGATGTCTTTAGCGAGTCCAGGTCCAGTGCATTGCCTCCTCATAGGGAATGTGACTGTGCAATAGATTTGATTCCAGGCAGTAAATTTCCTAAGGGAAGACTGTTTAATCTGTCGATACCTGAACATACCGCTATGCGTTCATATATCAAGGAGTCTCTGGAGAAAGGACACATCCGTCCGTCTTCTTCCCCTCTTGGTGCGGGATTCTTTTTTGTGGCTAAAAAGGACGGATCTTTGAGGCCTTGTATTGACTATCGGCTTTTAAATAAGATCACTGTCAAATTTCAGTATCCTTTGCCGCTGTTGTCTGACTTGTTTGCCCGGATTAAAGGTGCCAAGTGGTTTACCAAGATAGACCTTCGTGGTGCGTACAACCTTGTGCGCATTAAGCAAGGGGATGAATGGAAAACCGCATTCAATACGCCCGAAGGTCATTTTGAGTACTTGGTGATGCCTTTTGGGCTCTCTAATGCCCCTTCAGTTTTTCAGTCCTTTATGCATGACATTTTCCGGAACTATCTGGATAAATTTCTGATCGTTTATCTGGATGATATTCTGGTTTTTTCTGATAATTGGGACTCGCATGTGGAGCAGGTCAGGATGGTCTTTAAAATTTTGCGTGAAAATTCTTTGTTTGTCAAGGGCTCAAAGTGTCTTTTTGGTGTACAGAAGGTTCCCTTTTTGGGGTTCATTTTTTCCCCTTCTGCTGTGGAGATGGACCCAGTCAAGGTCCGAGCTATTCTTGATTGGACTCAGCCCTCGTCAGTTAAGAGTCTTCAGAAGTTCTTGGGTTTCGCTAACTTCTACCGTCGTTTTATCGCTAACTTTTCTAGCATTGTGAAACCTTTGACGGATATGACCAAGAAGGGCTCCGATATGGTTAATTGGGCTCCTGCTGCCGTGGAGGCTTTCCAGGAGTTGAAACGTCGGTTTACTTCGGCGCCTGTTTTGTGCCAGCCTGATGTCTCGCTTCCCTTTCAAGTTGAGGTGGATGCTTCAGAGATTGGAGCAGGGGCCGTTTTGTCGCAGAGAGGCCCTGGTTGCTCTGTTATGAGACCTTGCGCCTTTTTCTCTAGGAAGTTTTCGCCTGCGGAGCGAAATTATGATGTGGGCAATCGGGAGTTGTTGGCCATGAAATGGGCATTTGAGGAGTGGCGTCATTGGCTCGAGGGTGCTAAGCATCGTGTGGTGGTCTTGACTGATCACAAAAATCTGATGTATCTCGAGTCTGCTAAACGCCTGAATTCTAGACAGGCCCGCTGGTCATTGTTTTTCTCCCGATTTGACTTTGTTGTCTCGTATTTACCAGGTTCAAAGAATGTGAAGGCCGATGCTCTTTCCAGGAGCTTTGTGCCTGATGCTCCTGGAGTCGCTGAACCTGTTGGTATTCTTAAGGATGGTATTATCTTGTCAGCTATTTCTCCTGATCTGCGACGTGTGTTGCAGAGATTTCAGGCTGATAGGCCTGATTCTTGTCCACCTGACAAACTGTTTGTGCCTGATAAGTGGACCAGCAGAGTCATTTCCGAGGTTCATTCCTCGGTGTTGGCAGGTCACCCAGGAATTTTTGGCACCAGAGATCTGGTGGCCAGATCCTTTTGGTGGCCTTCCTTGTCTAGGGATGTGCGGTCATTTGTACAGTCCTGTGGGACTTGTGCTCGAGCTAAGCCTTGCTGTTCTCGTGCCAGCGGGTTGCTCTTGCCCTTGCCTGTCCCTAAGAGACCTTGGACACATATCTCCATGGATTTCATTTCTGATCTTCCGGTGTCTCAGGGCATGTCTGTTATCTGGGTGATATGTGATCGCTTCTCCAAGATGGTCCATTTGGTTCCTTTGCCTAAACTGCCTTCCTCTTCCGATCTGGTTCCTGTGTTTTTCCAGAACGTGGTTCGTTTGCACGGCATCCCTGAGAATATTGTGTCAGACAGAGGATCCCAGTTCGTTTCCAGATTCTGGCGATCCTTTTGTAGTAGGATGGGCATTGACTTGTCGTTTTCGTCTGCTTTCCATCCTCAGACTAATGGACAGACGGAGCGAACTAATCAGATTTTGGAGGCTTATTTGAGGTGTTTTGTCTCTGCTGATCAGGACGATTGGGTGACCTTCTTGCCGTTAGCTGAGTTTGCCCTTAATAATCGGGCTAGTTCCGCCACCTTGGTTTCGCCGTTTTTCTGCAACTCTGGTTTCCACCCTCGTTTTTCTTCGGGTCATGTGGAACCTTCTGACTGCCCTGGGGTGGATTCTGTGGTGTATAGGTTGCAGCGGATCTGGAATCTTGTGGTGGACAACTTGAAGTTGTCACAGGAGAGGGCTCAGCGCTTTGCCAACCGCCGCCGCGGTGTGGGTCCCCGACTACGTGTTGGGGATTTGGTGTGGCTTTCTTCCCGCTTTGTTCCTATGAAGGTTTCCTCTCCCAAATTTAAACCTTGTTTTATTGGTCCTTACAAGATATTGGAAATTCTTAATCCTGTATCCTTTCGCCTGGATCTACCTGTGTCGTTTGCTATCCACAACGTGTTTCATAGGTCCTTGTTGCGGCGGTACGTTGTGCCTGTGGTTCCTTCTGCTGAGCCTCCTGCTCCGGTGTTGGTTGAGGGCGAGTTGGAGTACGTGGTGGAGAAGATCTTGGATTCTCGTCTCTCCAGGCGGAGGCTTCAGTACCTGGTCAAGTGGAAGGGCTATGGTCAGGAAGATAATTCCTGGGTGGTCGCCTCTGATGTTCATGCGGCCGATTTAGTTCGTGCCTTTCACGCCGCTCATCCTGATCGCCCTGGTGGTCGTGGTGAGGGTTCGGTGACCCCTCACTAAGGGGGGGGTACTGTTGTGATTTTGCTTTTTGCTCCCTCTAGTGGTCATTAGTGATTTGACTCTGGAGCGTCTGTCTTTTCCTATATCCTCACCTGGGCCGTTAGTTCAGGGGCGTTGCTATATAAGCTCCCTGGACCTTCAGTTCAATGCCTGGCATCGTTGAAATCAGAGCTAATCTGTTGTGCTCTTGTCCTCTGATCCTGGTTCCTGTTTTTCAAGCTAAGTCTGCTTCTTTGCTTTTTGCTTTTGTTTTGTTTGGTATTTTTGTCCAGCTTGTTCCTATCTGTATCCTGACCTTTGCTGGAAGCTCTAGGGGGCTGGTGTTCTCCCCCCGGACCGTTAGACGGTTTGGGGGTTCTTGAATCTCCAGCGTGGATTTTTATAGGGTTTTTGTTGACCAGATAAGTTATCTTGCTATATTCTGCTATTAGTAAGCTGGCCTCTCTTTGCTGAACCTGGTTCATTTCTGTGTTTGTCATTTCCTCTTACCTCACCGTTATTATTTGTGGGGGGCTTGTATCTTGCTTTGGGGTCCCTTTCTCTGGAGGCAAGAGAGGTCTTTGTTTTCTTCTCCTAGGGGTAGTTAGATTCTCCGGCTGGCGCGAGTCATCTAGCGATCACCGTAGGCATGATCCCCGGCTACTTCTAGTGTTGGCGTTAGGAGTAGCTATTTGGTCAACCCAGTTACCACAGCCCTATGAGCTGGATTTTTGTATCTTGCAGACTTACACGTTCCTCTGAGACCCTGTCCACTGGGGTCATAACAGAGCTCCAGATAATCAGGTGTCCGGCGCCTCAGCTGCATGAGTCGTGGCTGTGTGGCAGTTTCAACATGTGCATGGACAGCCTGTGTGTTGTGACTGTCACAAATATACTGGAGACTATAGAGCATGTGTAGGACCTGACTATTCTGCTTACAAGTAAGCTGAGCAGCAGTATTCAATGTCAAGCAGCAGTCGCAAAAGCAAATAAGATATTAGGGTGTTTAAAAATGGAGATAAAATCCTGAGAACCAAATGTTTTGGTACCCCTTTATAAATCACTTGTAAGGCCAAAATTTGAATATGGGATTTAGTTTTGGGCTCTACATTTTAAGGCTATGTGCACACGTTCAGGATTTTTAGTGTTTTTTTCTGCCATTTTCCGCCGAAAAAACGCTAAAAACCACTTACATAAGCATTCCATCATTTTTAATGCATTCTGCATTTTTGTGCACATGCTGCGTTTTTTCCCACTGCAGAATCGCATTTCGGAAAAAAACGCAGCATGTTCATTCTCTGTGCGGAATCGTGGGGATTCCACACACATAGGAATGCATTGATCCACTTACTTCCCACATGGGGCCACCATGCGGGAAGTAAGCGGATCATGTGCGGTTGGTACCCAGGGTGGAGGAGAGGAGACTCTCCTCCAGGCCCTGGGAACCATATACCTGTTAAAAAAAGAATTAAAATAAAAAATCGTGATATTCTCACCTTCCAGCAGCCCCCGCAGCCTCCCCGCTTCTCGCGATGCTCCCGTTCCCAGTAATGCCTTGCGACAATGACCTGTGATGACGTAGCGACAAGTTGTAGATCACCAAATGATAGTAGCATCAGTTTATATATCGATAACATAATGGAAGCAACATACCTAGTGATATGCAGCAGGGACACACTCAATCTCCCGCCCTCCCCGATGCGCATTTTGGTAATTTCCTTCCTCAGGGGGCATGTCGTAATGAACATTAGTAGCTATTTATAGCTCACCCGTCTGGAAGCATGTGTCGGCCAGCAAAAAACATCCTGCCCACTCACCAGCGAAAACCTAGCCGCCAACGCAGGATCACATGGGGCCCCATGTGACCGGCACGTCGGACAGTGGGCGGCGCAGAGCAGTTGTGAGCAGCAGAGAGCAGTAGTTGAATCCCAGCTACACCATGCACATTGGTATTCCAGTCAGCCTTGGCACATAAGAGCTGATGAGTGGGCATGAATGTCTGACATCTGTGCGGTTCTCCAAAATGTTGAGGATTTGACCAAGATGGTGAGCAGTGATTATGCCATCGTCTCTGTGTACTGAAACGCACGTTGCTCACAATTAAAGAGGAGATTTTGCAGGTGGAGCAAGTTGAGATGGAACAAGAAACTATACTGGGTGATATGAAATGCCCGCCAGGGATATGGGATACTCGGTACCGGGTCAGGTACTTAAAGGGATGTGTCTCGGCGGCAGCGACCTGATCCGTGGCCCTGGGCACCCATGTTAAAGGAAAGGTCTTTAAAGGGTTTTTTTAAATCAAGTTTGTGAATCCACCTATGGTATTCGGTCGGGGATGACCAGCACTGCTTAAAGGGGTCCTCTGGGGTGACGTTATGACAGCCAGATAGTATAACTTCCCACAGGTGAAGTAGGTCCCCAGGGCTCCTGGTGAATTGATGGAAGATGGTGAGTGGTGCAGTAAAGAACGAAGGACACAGTTGTGCAGTCTTTTTACCTGGTTTACTGATGTCGCAGACAGCCACAGTCCAGGGCACCAGATCACAGGTACAGGCAGGGTCTGGCCAGCTTGGAAGCGAGTTCAGAGTCCAGCTTTACCAGGTGGAGTTAAAAGCCTTCCTCTTAGCGCAGTGGTATTATACAGTAGTCCCTTACTGACTATGGCTTCTTAGCAAGGTACTCTCAGTTATCTCTGTCCTTTCTTGAAATGGAAGTTCAGGGTCAGAGAAGGCGGTCTCAAGGGAACGCTGAGGAAGCAGCCAAGAGGGGAGAAAGGGGGGGTGTCAAGCACCACCGCAGCTCCAGCCGAACACCTCCAGAGGAGCACAGAAGCAGATACCAGAAAAAAACTCGGTCACAGGAGCGCTGAATGAAACTCACACACCAGGAAAACTTTAACCACAATGCGTTTCGACGGAAACACTGTCTTCTGGTTTCCTCCCACATTCCAAAGACATACTGATAGGGAATTTAGATTGTGAGCCCCATCAGGGACAGCGATGATAATGTGTGCAAAACTGTAAAGCGCTGCGTAATATGTTAGCGCTATATAAAAAAATAAAGATTCCTTAGGAGGGAGTTTTATTTTATTGAAATGAGACACAAACCCGTATGACAGGTGACTCAAGCCTTTTTACAGTGTCTCTATCATGACACGGGCTCTATATGTCACTGTGTCTCCTGGGTATTAGGGCAGATAGGTTACATGTAGTCTAGCTGTCCTACCGGTTTCTGCTGTGCCTCCTAGAGTATGACACAACCTCGGTCTTTCAGTTACCAGTATCTGCGCTCTGTCAGGGAGGTAGCACAGTCGCAGCTATTCTCCCTTGTTGTCACTCTCCTGTGCTTCTCTCTCTGGCACATTAGCTAAAGGCTGTTCTTCTGTATCTTGCTATCTAGGAGCTACAGCTAGGGTTGAGCGAAACGGGTCGATCATTTTCAAAAGTCGCCGACTTTTGGCTAAGTCGGCGTCTCATGAAACCCGATCCGACCCCTGTGCTTGTCGGCCATGCGGTACGCGACTTTCGCGCCAAAGTCGCGTTTCAATGACGCGAAAAGCGCCATTTCTCAGCCAATGAAGGTGAACGCAGAGTGTGGGCAGCGTGATGACATAGATCCTGGTCCCCACCATCTTAGAGAAGGGCATTGCAGTGATTGGCTTGCTGTCTGCGGCGTCACAGGGGCTATAAAGGGGCGTTCCCGCCGACCGCCATCTTACTGCTGCTGATCTGAGCTTAGGGACAGGTTGCTGCCGCTTCATCAGAAGCAGGGAGAGCGTTAGGCAGGGTCCACTAACCACCAAACCGCTTGTGCTGCAGCGATTTCCACTGTCCAACACCACCTTCGGTGTGCAGGAACAGTGGAAGCTATTTTTTTTTTTTTTTCCCCTCAGCGCTGTAGCTCATTGGGCTGCCCTAGAAGGCTCCGTGATAGCTGTATTGCTGTGTGTACGCCACTGTGGAAACCAACTGCTTTTTTCAAAGCACATATCCTCTTGTTCCTTCCTTTCTGCACAGCTATCTTTTTTGTTTGTCCACACTTTTTATTTAATTTGTGCATCAGTCCACTCCTATTGCTGCCTGCCATACCTGGCTTACATTACTGCAGGGAGATAGTAATTGTAGGACAGTTTTTTTTTTTTTTTTGATTTTTTTTTGGGGGAGATTAAGATTGGCATTTCTGCTACAGTGCCATCCCTGTGTGTGCCATCTCTCACTGAGTGGGCCATAGAAAGCCTATTTATTTTTTCCGTGATTTGTGTTCTAAAATCTACCTCAACACAGAAACACTACATCAATCAGTGGGAGAAAAATATTGGCCTCAGTCAGGGCTTGTGTGCCACTGCTGTGTGTGCGCTATCTCTCATTCAGTGGGCTATAGCAAGCCTATATTTTTTTTTTTTTTTTTTTTTTAATATTATTTGGTTTCAAAAGTCTCCCTGAAAAAAAAAAAAAACCTAAAAAAACAGTGGGAGAGTAATATTGCCCTTTCAGCTTGTGTGCCAGTCTTGACTCCTGGGTGTGCCACCTCTCTCCCTCTCATTCAGTGGGCCATAGAAAGCCTATTTATTTTTTTTTTTAAATATTATTGGGTTTCTAAAGTCTCCCTGAAAAAAACAAAAAATACATAAAAAAACAGTGGGAGAGTAATATTGCCCTTTCAGCTTGTGTGCCAGTCTTGACTCCTGGGTGTGCCACCTCTCTCCCTCTCATTCAGTGGGCCATAGAAAGCCTTTTTTTTTTTTGGTTTTTTTAATATTATTTGGTTTCTAAAGTCTCCCTGAAAAAAACAAAAAAAAACATAAAAAACAGTGGGAGAGTAATATTGCCCTTTCAGCTTGTGCGCCAGTCTTGACTCCTGGTTGTGCCACCTCTCTCTCTCTAATTGTGGGCCATAGAAAGCCTTTTTTTTTTTTTTAAATATTATTGGGTTTCTAAAGTCTCCCTGAAAAAACAAAAAATACATAAAAAAACAGTGGGAGAGTAATATTGCCCTTTCAGCTTGTGTGCCAGTCTTGACTCCTGGGTGTGCCACCTCTCTCCCTTTCATTCAGTGGGCCATAGAAAGCCTATTTATTTTTTCCGTGATTTGTGTTCTAAATTCTACCTCAACACAAAAACACTACATCAATCAGTGGGAGAAAAATATTGGCCTCAGTCAGGGCTTGTGTGCCACTGCTGTGTGTGCTATCTCTCATTCAGTGGGCTATAGCAAGCCTATTTTTTTTTTTTTTTTTTTTTTTTTAATATTATTTGGTTTCTAAAGTCTCCCTGAAAAAAAAAAAAAACCTAAAAAAACAGTGGGAGAGTAATATTGCCCTTTCAGCTTGTGTGCCAGTCTTGACTCCTGGGTGTGCCACCTCTCTCCCTCTCATTCAGTGGGCCATAGAAAGCCTATTTATTTTTTTTTTTAAATATTATTCGGTTTCTAAAGTCTCCCTGAAAAAACAAAAAATACATAAAAAAACAGTGGGAGAGTAATATTGCCCTTTCAGCTTGTGTGCCAGTCTTGACTCCTGGGTGTGCCACCTCTCTCCCTTTCATTCAGTGGGCCATAGAAAGCCTATTTTTTTTTTTTTAATATTATTTGGTTTCTAATTCTCCCTGAAAAAAAAAAAAAAACCTAAAAAAACAGTGGGAGAGTAATATTGCCCTTTCAGCTTGTGTGCCAGTCTTGACTCCTGGGTGTGCCACCTCTCTCCCTCTCATTCAGTGGGCCATAGAAAGCCTATTTATTTTTTTTTTAAAATATTATTGGGTTTCTAAAGTCTCCCTGAAAAAACAAAAAATACATAAAAAAACAGTGGGAGAGTAATATTGCCCTTTCAGCTTGTGTGCCAGTCTTGACTCCTGGGTGTGCCACCTCTCTCCCTTTCATTCAGTGGGCCATAGAAAGCCTATTTTTTTTTTTTTTAATATTATTTGGTTTCTAATTCTCCCTGAAAAAAAAAAAAAAACCTAAAAAAACAGTGGGAGAGTAATATTGCCCTTTCAGCTTGTGTGCCAGTCTTGACTCCTGGGTGTGCCACCTCTCTCCCTCTCATTCAGTGGGCCATAGAAAGCCTATTTATTTTTTTTTTTAAATATTATTGGGTTTCTAAAGTCTCCCTGAAAAAACAAAAAATACATAAAAAAACAGTGGGAGAGTAATATTGCCCTTTCAGCTTGTGTGCCAGTCTTGACTCCTGGGTGTGCCACCTCTCTCCCTTTCATTCAGTGGGCCATAGAAAGCCTATTTATTTTTTCCGTGATTTGTGTTCTAAATTCTACCTCAACACAAAAACACTACATCAATCAGTGGGAGAAAAATATTGGCCTCAGTCAGGGCTTGTGTGCCACTGCTGTGTGTGCTATCTCTCATTCAGTGGGCTATAGCAAGCCTATTTTTTTTTTTTTTTTTTTTTTTTTAATATTATTTGGTTTCTAAAGTCTCCCTGAAAAAAAAAAAAAACCTAAAAAAACAGTGGGAGAGTAATATTGCCCTTTCAGCTTGTGTGCCAGTCTTGACTCCTGGGTGTGCCACCTCTCTCCCTCTCATTCAGTGGGCCATAGAAAGCCTATTTATTTTTTTTTTTAAATATTATTCGGTTTCTAAAGTCTCCCTGAAAAAACAAAAAATACATAAAAAAACAGTGGGAGAGTAATATTGCCCTTTCAGCTTGTGTGCCAGTCTTGACTCCTGGGTGTGCCACCTCTCTCCCTTTCATTCAGTGGGCCATAGAAAGCCTATTTTTTTTTTTTTAATATTATTTGGTTTCTAATTCTCCCTGAAAAAAAAAAAAAAACCTAAAAAAACAGTGGGAGAGTAATATTGCCCTTTCAGCTTGTGTGCCAGTCTTGACTCCTGGGTGTGCCACCTCTCTCCCTCTCATTCAGTGGGCCATAGAAAGCCTATTTATTTTTTTTTTTAAATATTATTGGGTTTCTAAAGTCTCCCTGAAAAAACAAAAAATACATAAAAAAACAGTGGGAGAGTAATATTGCCCTTTCAGCTTGTGTGCCAGTCTTGACTCCTGGGTGTGCCACCTCTCTCCCTCTCATTCAGTGGGCCATAGAAAGCCTTTTTTTTTTTTGGTTTTTTTAATATTATTTGGTTTCTAAAGTCTCCCTGAAAAAAACAAAAAAAACATAAAAAACAGTGGGAGAGTAATATTGCCCTTTCAGCTTGTGCGCCAGTCTTGACTCCTGGTTGTGCCACCTCTCTCTCTCTAATTGTGGGCCATAGAAAGCCTTTTTTTTTTTTTTTTTTAATATTATTTGGTTTCTAAAGTCTCCCTGAGAAAAAAAAATAAATAAATTAGGTGGGAGATTAATATTGACATTAGTGCTTGAGTGACAGTCCTGCGTGTGTGTCATCTCTGTGATTTTGTGCCACAGAAAACAGAGTGTGTAACATTGTGCCTGATTTTCCTTGTGGTCTCACCAACCTGTTAAGGGATATTGAAATCATACTGAAGTTATAGCTCACCGTGTAAGTTGTTTGATAGCAACAAATAAAGTTACTTTGGTTAAGATTTTAAAACAATGAGGAAGTCTGGTGCAAGAGGTCGTCGTGGGCGTTCATTGTCAGCTGGTAATGATGGTAGTGGTAGTGGAGCATCAGGTGGTCGTGGGGATAAAAATATTCCACCTAAGTCTGGAGCTGTGGAGCCAGTTTCGTCGTCAGGCTACACAAGGCCTCGAACGCTCTCTTTTCTGGGAGTAGGAAAACCGCTTTTAAAGGCGGAGCAGCAACAGCAAGTTTTGGCTTACATTGCAGACTCAGCCTCTAGCTCTTTTGCCTCCTCTTCCGAAACTGGTAAATGTAAAAGCAGCGCGTCGCTTGTGGATGTTCACGGTCAGGGACAAGTCGCTTCCTTGTCCTCCTCAGCAAAAACTACAACAAGAGAGAAGGATGCAGCAGGCGACACAACGGGTCACTCCATGGAGCTCTTTACACATACCGTCCCTGGCTTAGAAAGTGAAACATTTAACAGGCCATGCCCATTACAAGTATATTCTGACATGGAGTGCACTGATGCACAGCCACAGCCAGAGTACTATGCTGCTCCTTTGACTCAGACCACCACATTGCCCTCTCAGGGTACAGATCCACAATCAGACCCTGATGAGACTATGTTGCCCCGCCACGAACGCTATACCACCGACCGACACAGTGACACAGACGAAGTTGCACACGAGCTCGAAGAGGAGGTAATAGATGACCCAGTTATTGACCCCGATTGGCAGCCATTGGGGGAACAGGGTGCAGGCGGCAGTAGTTCAGAAGCGGAGGTGGAGGAGGGGCCGCAGCAGGCATCAACATCGCAACAGGTTCCATCTGCCGGGCCCGTATCTGGACCAAAACGCGTGTCAAAGCCAAAACCTGTTGGAGCACAGCGTTGCCATCCGGTTAAAGCTCAGTCTGCAATCCCTGAAAAGGGATCAGAGTCTAGGAAGAGTGCAGTCTGGCATTTTTTTAAACAACATCCAACTGATCAGCGCAAAGTCATCTGTCAAAAATGTTCAACTAGCTTAAGCAGAGGTCAGAATCTGAAAAGTCTAAATACTAGTTGCATGCATAGACACTTAACCACCATGCATTCTCAAGCCTGGACTAACTACCAAACGTCCCTCAAGGTTGTAGCACCCTCGGCCAATGAAGCTAGTCAGCAACGCAACATCCCTTCCGTCACTGTAAGGCCACCATTTTCCGCACCACCGGCAGTATCTGTGCAGGTTTCTTTGCCAGCCAAAAGCAGTCAGGGTCAGGGAATCACCAGTTTTGTAGGAGGAAATATTGCATGTAGGGCACCGGCGGAAACAATACCGTCTCCAACCGTCTCTCAGTCTGCCATGTCCACCGGCACACCCGAAAGTTCCACGATCTACAGCTCTCCAGTCCAGCTCACCCTACATGAGACTCTGGTTAGAAAAAGGAAGTACTTATCCTCGCATCCGCGTACACAGGGTTTTAACGCCCACATAGCTAGACTAATCTCGTTAGAGATGATGCCCTACCGGTTAGTTGAAAGCGAAGCTTTCAAAGCCCTGATGGAGTACGCTGAACCACGATACGAGCTACCCAGTCGACACTTTTTTTCCAGAAAAGCCATCCCAGCCCTGCACCAGCATGTTAAACAGCGCATCGTCCATGCACTCAGGCAATCTGTGAGTACAAAGGTGCACCTGACTACAGATGCATGGACCAGTAGGCATGGCCAGGGACGTTATGTGTCCATCACGGCACACTGGGTGAATGTGGTGGATGCAGGGTCCACAGGCGACATCAATTTAGGGACAGTTGTGCCTAGCCCACGGTCTAGGAAACAGTTGGCTGTAGGCGTTCGCACCCCCTCCTCCTCCTCCTCGTCCTCCTGCAGAAGCTACAGCTCTTCCACAGAACGCAGTCGGCCAACCACTCCATCGGCAGATGACACTGTTGCACACCAGTTGTCCCATTATGGGCCAGCTACTGCCAAGCGTCAGCAGGCTGTATTGGCTATGAAGTGTTTGGGCGACAACAGACACACCGCGGAAGTTCTGTCCGAGTTCTTGCAACAAGAAACGCAGTCGTGGCTGGGCACAGTAGATCTTGAGGCAGGCAAGGTAGTGAGTGATAACGGAAGGAATTTCATGGCTGCCATCTCCCTTTCCCAACTGAAACACATTCCTTGCCTGGCTCACACCTTAAACCTGGTGGTGCAGTGCTTATTGAAAACTTATCCTGGGTTCTCCGACCTGCTCCTCAAAGTGCGTGCACTTTGCTCACATATCCGACGTTCGCCTGTACACGCCAGCCGTATGCAGACCTATCAGCGGTCTTTGAACCTTCCCCAGCATCGCCTAATCATAGACGTTGCAACAAGGTGGAACTCAACACTGCACATGCTTCAGAGACTGTGCGAACAGAGGCGTGCTGTTATTTATTTGTGGGAGGATACACGGGCAGGCAGTAGGATGGCAGACATGGAGTTGTCAGGTGTGCAGTGGTCGAAGATACAAGACATGTGTCAAGTCCTTCAGTGTTTTGAGGAATGCACACGGCTGGTTAGTGCAGACAACGCCGTAATAAGCATGAGCATCCCCCTAATGCGTCTGCTGATGCAAAGTTTGACGCACATAAAGGAGCAGGCGTCTGCACCAGAGGAAGAGGGAAGCCTTGATGACAGTCAGCCATTGTCTGGTCAGGGCAGTGTACAGGACGAGGTAGCGGGCGAAGAGGAGGTGGAGGACGAGGAGGATGATGGGGATGAGTATATTTTTAATGCGGAAACTTTCACGGGGGCACAGGAAATTGGTTGCGTGTCACGGCCGGGTTCTGGTTTTTTGAGGGACACAAGTGACGTAGATTTGCCTGCAACTGCCCCTCAACCAATCACAACCGGAGATTTGACAAGTGGAACTTTGGCCCACATGGCGGATTATGCCTTACGTATCCTACAAAGGGACACACGCATTACGAAAATGATGAACGATGACGATTACTGGTTGGCCTGCCTCCTTGATCCACGCTATAAAGGCAAATTGCAAAATATTATGCCACATGAGAACTTGGAACTAATATTAGCAACCAAACAATCAACTCTTGTTGACCGTTTGCTTCAGGCATTCCCAGCACACAGCGCACGTGATCGTTCTCACACGAGCTCCAGGGGGCAGCAGACTAGGAGTGTTAGGGGTGCACACATCAGAAGTGGCGTTGGACAGAGGGGTTTTCTGACCAGGTTGTGGAGTGATTTTGCTATGACCGCAGACAGGACAGGTACTGCTGCATCAATTGAAAGTGACAGGAGACAACATTTGTCCAGTATGGTTACTAACTATTTTTCATCCCTTATCGATGTTCTCCCTCAACCGTCATTCCCATTTGATTACTGGGCCTCCAAATTAGACACCTGGCCAGAATTGGCAGAATATGCATTGCAGGAGCTTGCTTGCCCGGCAGCAAGTGTCCTATCAGAAAGAGTATTCAGTGCTGCAGGGTCAATATTAACCGAAAAAAGGACTCGTCTGGCTACCCAAAATGTTGACGATCTAACATTCATTAAAATGAACCACAACTGGATTTCAAAATCTTTTGCCCCACCTTGCCCGGCCGACACCTAGCTTTCCTATGAAAAGCTCTTGCCTGTGAATTACTTTTCTAATGTCTAATTTGCTGCTGCAGATTGTACAGCATACGACATGTTTACACCTCCCTAAATGGCCAAACTCCCCACACGGGGCCGTGGTATCGCGACTTGGCGCAAGCACCCGTGAGACTGCTGTTTGTCTGAAGAGGTGGGTGTGCTCGCTTTTGGTTGACGGCATTGCTACTGGGTCCCTCATAGTACAATGTAGTGTCTCTGGCGGTGGTGGTGCGCACCCAACGTCAGACACACCGTTGTAACATGAGTGGCCCTGGGGCGGTCCCGCCGGCCTCAAGAGAGTTCCCCCCTACCCCAGCTCAAACTGGGCTCTACTACGTGCAAAATTATGTCGCACAGCTCCACCAATCTTTAGTCTATTCGCTGACATCATTCAATGTCTGGCACTGACAATACAAATTTGTAGACATCTATGATGCAACTTAAAGTAGTCTGTGTCTGTGTCCTATATTGGCACCATTAAATAGTTACTGCCAAATTACTATGTCAGAAACACAGCAGATGAGCCCACCCCTGTACCTAAGTATGCCATCTTTTTTTTTGTTTTGGTTGTTTTGCGAGACATTAACATCTATTTATATTTTGGGAGTACTGGGACAGACACTCCTTGCACTACTCCTCCACTCAGCACCAAGCTGCCTGCCCGTGTATCCATGTAACCGCTGTAAAACTGCCATGAGCCTATTGTTTGTTATTTTAGGCCTTTGATAGCCTGTCTGCGGTCCCTACTCCTCCACTGACCACCAAGCTGCCTGCCCGTGTATCCATGTAACCGCTGTAAAACTGCCATGAGCCTATTGTTTGTTATTTTAGGCCTTTGAAGCCTTTCTGCGCTCCCTCCTTCCACTAGTCCTCCACTGACCAGACCACTGCTGCCCGTGTACCCCTGGAACCAATTTTAAAGTGCCTACAGCCAGCCCATTTTATTGTGTTAGGCCTTCGAAGCCTGTCTGCGGTCCCTCCTTCCACTAGGCCTCCACTGACCAGACCACTGCTGCCCGTGTACCCCTGGAACCAATTTTAAAGTGCCTACAGCCAGCCCATTTTATTGTGTTAGGCCTTCGAAGCCTGTCTGCGGTCCCTCCTTCCACTAGGCCTCCACTGACCAGACCACTGCTGCCCGTGTACCCCTGGAACCAATTTTAAAGTGCCTACAGCCAGCCCATTTTATTGTGTTAGGCCTTCGAAGCCTGTCTGCGGTCCCTCCTTCCACTAGGCCTCCACTGACCAGACCACTGCTGCCCGTGTACCCCTGGAACCAATTTTAAAGTGCCTACAGCCAGCCCATTTTATTGTGTTAGGCCTTCGAAGCCTGTCTGCGGTCCATACTTTAAATACTCCTCCACTCACCACCAAGCTGCCTGCCCGTGTATCCATGTAACCGCTGTAAAACTGCCATGAGCCTATTGTTTGTTATGTTAGGCCTTTGATAGCCTGTCTGCGGTCCCTACTTTAAATACTCCTCCACTCACCACCACCAAGCTGCCTGCCCGTGTATCCATGTAACCGCTGTGAAACTGCCATGAGCCTATTGTTTTTTTATGTTAGGCCTTCGAAGCCTGTCTGCGGTCCATACTTTAAATACTCCTCCACTCACCACCAAGCTGCCTGCCCGTGTATCCATGTAACCGCTGTAAAACTGCCATGAGCCTATTGTTTGTTATGTTAGGCCTTTGATAGCCTGTCTGCGGTCCTTACTTTAAATACTCCTCCACTCACCACCTAGCTGCCTGTGTATCCATGTAACCGATGTAAAACTGCCATGACTGCCTACTGTTTGTTATTTTAGGCCTTTGATAGCCTGTCTGCAGCCCCTACTTGCAATACTCCTCCACTGACCACACCAATGCTGCCCGTGTACCCCTGGAACCTATTTAAAAGTTCATAGAGCCTAGTTATATATTTTATTTACTATTAATAAGGCCATGATGGACTACGCTGTACCACGCTACAAGCTAACCAGTCGACACTTCTTTTGCGAGAAAAGCCATCCCAACCCTCCACCAGCATGTAGAAGACCGCATTGTCCATGCACTCTGGCAATCTGTGAGTACAAAGGTGCACCTGACAACAGACGCATGGACCTGTAGGCATGGCCACGGAAGATTACGTGTCCATTACGGCGCAATGGGTTAATGTGGTGGATGCATGGTCCACAGGGGACAGCCTACTAAGTCTGTCTGCAGTCCCTAATTCAAATTGTCCTCCACTGTCTAAATCGGAACTTCCACCTTCTGGCTTTCGGCCTATAGTATCAGAAATTAAACTGCATTTGGCCTTCAACTTTGGTTAGGGCCTACTAACGGCTTCTGCCCCTCCCTGGTGTTGTCCTCAACTAAATAAAGCTGAGCTTCAACCTTCCGGCTCTCATTATGTGGTTTAAAAAAAAAAAATGGTGGTTAGGGCCTACTAACGGCTTCTGCCCCTCCCTGGTGTTGTCCTCAACTAAATAAAGCTGAGCTTCAACCTTCCGGCTCTCATTATGTGGTTTTAAAAAAAAAAATGGTGGTTAGGGCCTACTAACGGCTTCTGCCCCTCCCTGGTGTTGTCCTCAACTAAATAAAGCTGAGCTTCAACCTTCCGGCTCTCATTAAGTGGTTTTTAAAAAAAAATGGTGGTTAGGGCCTACTAACGGCTTCTGCCCCTCCCTGGTGTTGTCCTCAACTAAATAAAGCTGAGCTTCAACCTTCCGGCTCTCATTAAGTGGTTTTAAAAAAAAAAAAATTGGTGGTTAGGGCCTACTAACGGCTTCTGCCCCTCCCTGGTGTTGTCCTCAACTAAATAAAGCTGAGCTTCAACCTTCCGGCTCTCATTATGTGGTTTAAAAAAAAAAAATGGTGGTTAGGGCCTACTAACGGCTTCTGCCCCTCCCTGGTGTTGTCCTCAACTAAATAAAGCTGAGCTTCAACCTTCCGGCTCTCATTATGTGGTTTAAAAAAAAAAAATGGTGGTTAGGGCCTACTAACGGCTTCTGCCCCTCCCTGGTGTTGTCCTCAACTAAATAAAGCTGAGCTTCAACCTTCCGGCTCTCATTAAGTGGTTTTAAAAAAAAAATGGTGGTTAGGGCCTACTAACGGCTTCTGCCCCTCCCTGGTGTTGTCCTCAACTAAATAAAGCTGAGCTTCAACCTTCCGGCTCTCATTAAGTGGTTTTAAAAAAAAAAAAAATGGTGGTTAGGGCCTACTAACGGCTTCTGCCCCTCCCTGGTGTTGTCCTCAACTAAATAAAGCTGAGCTTCAACCTTCCGGCTCTCATTAAGTGGTTTTTAAAAAAAAATGGTGGTTAGGGCCTACTAACGGCTTCTGCCCCTCCCTGGTGTTGTCCTCAACTAAATAAAGCTGAGCTTCAACCTTCCGGCTCTCATTAAGTGGTTTTAAAAAAAAAAAAATTGGTGGTTAGGGCCTACTAACGGCTTCTGCCCCTCCCTGGTGTTGTCCTCAACTAAATAAAGCTGAGCTTCAACCTTCCGGCTCTCATTATGTGGTTTAAAAAAAAAAAATGGTGGTTAGGGCCTACTAACGGCTTCTGCCCCTCCCTGGTGTTGTCCTCAACTAAATAAAGCTGAGCTTCAACCTTCCGGCTCTCATTAAGTGGTTTTAAAAAAAAAATGGTGGTTAGGGCCTACTAACGGCTTCTGCCCCTCCCTGGTGTTGTCCTCAACTAAATAAAGCTGAGCTTCAACCTTCCGGCTCTCATTAAGTGGTTTTAAAAAAAAAATGGTGGTTAGGGCCTACTAACGGCTTCTGCCCCTCCCTGGTGTTGTCCTCAACTAAATAAAGCTGAGCTTCAACCTTCCGGCTCTCATTAAGTGGTTTTAAAAAAAAAATGGTGGTTAGGGCCTACTAACGGCTTCTGCCCCTCCCTGGTGTTGTCCTCAACTAAATAAAGCTGAGCTTCAACCTTCCGGCTCTCATTATGTGGTTTTAAAAAAAAAAAAAATGGTGGTTAGGGCCTACTAACGGCTTCTGCCCCTCCCTGGTGTTGTCCTCAACTAAATAAAGCTGAGCTTCAACCTTCCGGCTCTCATTAAGTGGTTTTAAAAAAAAAATGGTGGTTAGGGCCTACTAACGGCTTCTGCCCCTCCCTGGTGTTGTCCTCAACTAAATAAAGCTGAGCTTCAACCTTCCGGCTCTCATTATGTGGTTTTAAAAAAAAAATGGTGGTTAGGGCCTACTAACGGCTTCTGCCCCTCCCTGGTGTTGTCCTCAACTAAATAAAGCTGAGCTTCAACCTTCCGGCTCTCATTAAGTGGTTTTAAAAAAAAAAAAAATGGTGGTTAGGGCCTACTAACGGCTTCTGCCCCTCCCTGGTGTTGCCCTCAACTAAATAAAGCTGAGCTTCAACCTTCTGCTCCAAATTACCATTTTAAAAAATGCAATAGGCTTTTCCGGCCTACTAAAGGTGTCTGCCCCTCCCTGGTGTTGTCCTCAACTGAACAAAGCTGAGCTTCCACATTCTGGCTTTCGCCCTATACTATCAGATATTAAACTGCATTTGGCCTACTAGTGTGGTTAGGCCCTTGAAACAGTGTCTGCTGCTCTTGGGTTTGCTACTCCACTGAACAAAGCAATGCCGCCTGTTTAGTCCTGTTACCAATTTTGAACTGCATGTAGCCTACTTTATTCTTTGGCCCTATATCTGTTTCCTCCTCATCCTGCCCATTGCCCAGCCACTGCTAAATGAGTCTGCTGGTACATTGACCTAGACCACTACATTCCCCTTGTACTCTACACAGCCAGAATCTGTCCCTGCTGAAAGTAAGGTTCCCCTTCCCGCATGTTATACCACCTTACACAGGGACAAAGAGGAAGGTGCAGATGAAAGTGCAGGTTCCTTCATCAGGTGGGGGGGCATACTCGTTGGCGACGTCACTGGCACAGGGCCCCTCAGAGTACGCAAAAGTGTCGCTGCTGGTGGGAGGCGCCCCCGCCATGCAAACACACCGCCGTACTTTGAGGGGCCCTGTGCCAGTGGCAATGCGAACGAGTGGGCCCCCCCTGCTTGCTCAGGATCACAGCACTTGCAACTTTTAAATACTTACCTTTCCCTGCAACACCGCCGTGACGTAGTCCGCATTTCCTGGGCCCACGAAAAACTTGAGCCAGCCCTACTCCCCCCACAACTTTCCCCCAATTCCCTATGCCCAACTATTATTATACAGTTAATTAAGATTGGCAAGCTTCAGAAACAAGAATGGATGTTTTTGGCATTAAAATGGGCACTGTAGGTGTTTTCCTGGCCTCCACTCACTGCCGACTATGCTTCCCCATTGACTTGCATTGGGTTTCGTGTTTCGGTCGATCCCCGACTTTTAGCGATAATCGGCCGACTGCACTCGACTCGACTCTGGACAAAATCGGGTTTCCCAAAACCCTACTCGATCTTAAAAAAATGAAAGTCGCTCAACCCTAGCTACAGCACCTCAGGCTGTATGGCCCCTCACCGGTTCTTCTGCCTCAGACTGCTCCAGTCTGCTGTGCAGCACCAACTGTCAACTCTTCCTAATTGCCTAGCAACTAACTCCTCCTCCCGAACCAGAGAGAGCATCTCCCCTGAAGTCTGGTGTAGAGCTTCCCCTTCTGGCCTGGAGTCAGAACGGTGTTGTACGTGCTAATTATCTGTTAAGAGGGATCTTCCATCGCTTCCAAGCATGACATCACTCTCCTCATGAGGAAAGCAATGCCACTGTGACAACCAGGAAGATGGGGCATCACACTAAATGCGTATTGGGTGTTAGTGACAAGGAAGAGGAGGAGAAACAGGAACTGGTTACCTACGCTACTGATGGTAGTTCCCCCACCACTTTCATCCCATCTGTTTAGCGTGGATAGCTTGAAGATGAGATTGAGAGGCTGGATGAGGAGGATGACATGGACAGTCTCCCTATTGGTGGGCACAGGGAAGTTTTGACTGTTGGTAGTCTGGCACACATGGCTGAGTTTATCTTCCGCTGCCTTTCCCGTGATCCTCACGTTGTATGCCTTTTGGCCAACATTAATTACTGGTTGGTCACCCTTCTAGACCCATGGTACAAGGGGAACTTTACATCTCTCCTTCTTGTGGCGGAGAGGTCTAACAATATGTTGTAATACCAGAAGGCTCTAGTTGAAGCATTGTTAAAAATATTCCCATCTGACAACACAGATGGCAGAGGTCACAGCTCCTTGGACAACCAAGGAGTCAAGACTAGGGAGACATATACCAGATGCAACAGAGGCAGGGGAACACTATCAAAAGTCTGGGACAGTTTTCTCAGACCCTGTCAGCACCCAGGCCATGATGCATGGGGTATGCTGAGAAGGAGGGAAAACTTTTGGAATATACTGAAGGGGTACCTTGCCAACTGTACCAGCATCCTCCGTGATTCTCTTGTGCCTTACAACTATTGGGTATCCAAGCTTAACACGTGGCATGAACTGTCTCTCTATGCCTTTGAGGTCCTGGCCGGCCCTGCCGCAGCATTTTGTCAGAGCAGGTTTTTAGTGCCGCCTGGGGTATTATAACTGATAGGTTCATCCATCAGTCAACTGAAAACTGACAAGCTGACTCATATGCACCCCTTCTCACCCAAACATGGATATACGCTTCAGTATTTTTTCTTTTTAGTGTCATCCGCCTTCTTCTCCACTGCCATATGAACAGAGTGATCACGCTATCCTCGCCATAAATTTTTTAAGGGTGTTTATTACACCCGCATTAACAATTTTTAGAGGCTTATCTCAAACACTCATATATATATATATATATATATATATATATATATATATATATATATATATATAATCTACACTGCTCAAAAAAATACAAGGGACACTTAAACAACAGAATATAACTCCAAGAAAATTAATCTGTGAAATCAAACTGTCCACGTAGGAAGAAACACTGTTTGACAATCAATTTCACATGCTGTGTGCAAATGAAATAGACAACAGATGGAAATTATTGGCAATTATCAAGACACACTCAATAAAAGGAGTGGTACTGCATGTGGGGACCACAGGCCACATCTCAGTAACAATGCTTTCTGGCTGATGTTTTGGTCACTTTTGAATGTTTGTTGTGCTTTCACACTCATGGTATAATGAGACGGACTCTACAACCCACACAAGTGGCTCAGGAAGTGCAGCTCATCCAGGATGGCACATCAATGCGAGCTGGGGCAAGAAGGTTTGCTGTGTCTGTCAGGGTAGTGTCCAGAGGCTGGAGGCGTTACCAGGAGTCAGGCCAGTACACCAGGAGACGTGGAGGGAGCCGTAGGAGGGCAACAACCCAGCAGCAGGACTGCTACTTCAGCCTTTGTGCCAGAAGGAACAGGAGGAGCACTACCAGAGCCCTGCAAAATGACCTCCAGAAGGCCACAAATGTGCATGTGTCTGCACAAATGGTTAGAAACCGACTCAATGATGATGATCTGAGTGCCTGACATCCACAGATGGTGGTTGCGCTCACAGCCCAACACCATGCAGGATGCTTGGCATTTGCCACAGAACACCAGGATTGGCAAATTCGCCTCTGGTGCCCTGTGCTCTTCACAGATGAAAGCAGGTTCACACTGAGCACATGTGACAGACCTGACAGACTCTGGAGATGCTGAGGAGAGCGATCTGCTGCCTGCAACATCCTTAAGCATGACCGGTTTGGCAGTGGGTCAGTAATGGTGTGTGGTGGCATTTCTTTGGAGGGCCACACAGCCCTCCATTTGCTCGCCAGAGGTAGCCTGACTGCTATGTACCAAGATGAGATCCTCAGACCCCTTGTGAGACCATATGCTGGTGCGGTTGGCCCTGGGTTCCTCCTAATGCAGGACAATGCCAGACCTCATGTGACTGGAGTGTGTCAGCATTTCCTGCAAGATGAAGGCATTGATGTTATGGACTGTCCCGCCCATTCCTCAGACCTGAATCCGGCTGAACACATCTGGGACATCATGTCTCGCACCATCCACCAACGTCACATTGCAACACAGACTGTCCAGGAGTTGGCAGATGCTTTACTCCAGGTCTGGGAGGCGATCCCTCAGGAGACCATCCACCGCCTCATCAGGAGCATGTCCAAGAGTTGTAGGGAGGTCATACAGGCACGTGGAGGCCACACACTACTGAGCATCATTTCCTTGTCTTGAGGCATTTCCACTGAAGTTTTATCACACTGTAAGTTCATTTTCACTTTGATTTTGAGCATCATTCCAACTTCAGACCTCCGTGGGATATTAGTTGTGATTTACGTTGATCATTTTTAGGTTTTATTGTTCTCAACACATTCCACTATGCAATGAATAAAGATTTACAACTGGAATATTTCATTCAGTGATATCTAGGATGTGGGATTTTAGTGTTCCCTTTATTTTTTGAGCAGTATATATATATATATATATATATATATATATATATATATATATATACATACAGTTATATGAAAAAGTTTGGGCACCCCTATTAATCTTAAGCTTAATGTTTTATAAAAATTTTATTTTTTGCAACAGCTATTTCAGTTTCATATATCTAATAAAGAGGAATGGTCAAACACCTTCATCCAGGATCCAGGAACTCATTAAAAGCTACAGGAAGCGACTAGAGGCTGTTATTTTTGCAAAAGGAGGATCTACTAAATATTAATGTCACTTTTCTGGTGAGGTGCCCATACTTATGCACCTGTCAAATTTTGTTTGAATGCAGATTGCACATTTTCTGTTAGTACAATAAACCTCATTTCAAGGCAGAAACATTACTTTGTCCAACAGTTATTAGATATATGAAACTGAAATAGCTGCTGCAAAAAGAACAATTTTTATAAAACATTAAGCTTAAGATTAATAGGGGTGCCCAAACTTTTTCATATAACTGTATATATATATATATATATATATATATATATATATATATATATATATATATATATACAGCTCTGGCAAAAATTAACAGACCACCACATAAAAACCCTGTCATGGGCAGCCCAATCTCCAGACCTGAACACCATTGAAAAACTCTGGAATGTAGTCAAGAGGATGATGGATAGTCACAAGCTATCAAACAAAGTAATGTTTAAATTTTTGTGCCAGAAGTAGTGTGAAAGACTGGTGGAAAGCATGCCAAGACGCATGAAAGCTGTGATTAAAAATCATGGTTATTCCACAAAATATTGATTTCTGAACTCTCCCTGAGTTAAAACATTAGTATTGTTGTTTCTAAATGATTATGAACTAGTTTTCTTTGTATTATTTGAGGTCTGAATGCACTTTTTTTTATTTTGACCATTTCTCCTTTTCAGAAAAAAAATAGAAATTTTTTTGCTTGGAAATTCAGAGACATGTTGTTTATAGACTAAAAGAACAATTTGCATTTTACTCAAAAATATACCTATAAAGAGAAAAATCAAACAAACTGAACATTTTGCAGTGGTCTCTTAATTTTTGCCAGAGCTGTATATACAGTATATATACTGTATACCCCACATGGGCAAATGTTTTTCAGCCCATGCATTTAGAGCATGGGCATTACCAGTCTAGAATACCCACTCCTTAATAATAGGGCAAAAAAATTCTGAGGTCCTCCGCTACATCTCTTGAAAGGGATATTGGAGTGCCTACTTCTAATTTTTGGCATTCTTTGCACTTAGTGCATATGCTTTACCAGTAGACGAGACTCACTCCTTAGTAATGGGGAAAAATGCTTTTCTGTGGATCCACCTTCTAATTGAGGGAACATTTTTTGAAACCAAAAGAGCCAATGGGTTCTATTATTATATCGTCCACTGCCTTGTTGTAGGGTGTCAGGTGGTCATCACATAGTTTTCACACTGCATACAGGATTTCACAACCTGGACAGGAGAGCTTGTACAGTAAGTGCAGAAAATCCTGGTCTCCTCCATTTCAGGCTGAATAGATTTGAAACGCTCCACTATATTCCCAAGTAGGATTGATTAAATAACAGTCCTTGATGCTGCTGCGTTAAACTAATCACTTTTTTCAGGGCTAATTCAAATAAACTGTATTCTATTATAATAATATTGTTCTTATCTGCAATTTGTCTATGGTGAGGTGTTGCAGTAGGTATAGCATATGACAGACTTCTAGCCAGAGTTTGTTATAGCCATATAAATTGCAAGCCTTGCTGCTTGTTTTTTCCATGCACTCATTGACCTTTTCATGTTTTTTACGTTCATCTATACTCAGAAATTCATCAAAGTTGACAGTGTTACTTATGTTACTCTACAGTTTGTTTCTGCCATGTACCAGAAAAGCTTTTTTTTGAGGGCTTATTCAAATTCCTTCAATATTCTACAACAATAACGCTGATATCTGCATGGTGGAGGTGTGGCAGTAGGAACAGTGCATGAGGAGCATCTAGTCAGGGATTATTGCCTTATAAAATGTAAGCCTTGCTGTTGTTGTTTTCCATGCACTCATTGACTGATTCATATTTTTAGTATTCTGTACTCAGAAATTCATCAAAGCAGGCAATATTAAATGAATTAATGTGTTTATTCACAGTTTCTCTGTAGCATCTGTATGTAAGAAGTAGTGTTGTGAGACTTTACGGTACTGGAGCTTTAATTACCACTTCTGAACTCTCCAGCGCTTTGTTTCCTTCTATTTCTGGATGATACTTGAAGTATGTTTGGGGTCATTATCCTGCTGGAAGACCCGTGACCTACGATGCAAACACAGCTTTCTGATCCCGGGCACTACATTGCTACCCAAAATCCTTTGTGAATAGTGTTGAGCGATACCGTCCGATACTTGAAAGTATCGGTATCGGAAAGTATCGGCCGATACCGGCAAAGTATCGGATCCAATCCGATACCGATACCCGATACCAATACAAGTCAATGGGACTCATGTATCGGACGGTATTCCTGATGGTTCCCAGGGTCTGAAGGAGAGGAAACTCTCCTTCAGGCCCTGGGAACCATATAAATGTGTAAAAGAAAGAATTAAAATAAAAAATATCGCTATACTCACCTGTCCGACGCAGCCGGGACTTCAGCGAGGGAACCGGCAGCGTTGTTTGTTTAAAATTCGCGCTATTACTTGGTTACGTGAATTCCCGGCTTGTGATTGGTCAGGTCGGCCATGTTGCCGGGACGCGGACCAATCACAGCAAGCCGTGACGAAATTACGTCACGGCTTGCTGTGATTGGTCCGCGTCCCGGCAATATGGCCGCCCTGACCAATCACAAGCCGTGACATCACGGGAGGCTGGACACGCGCTCATTTTAAAATGGGCGCGTGTCCAGCCTCCCGTGACGTCACGGCTTGTGATTGGTTGCGCCGCGGTCAACCAATCACAAGCCGGGAGGCTGGACGCGCTCATTTTAAAATGGGCGCGTGTCCAGCCTCCCGTGACGTCACGGCTTGTGATTGGTTGCGCCGCGGTCAACCAATCACAAGCCGGGAGGCTGGACGCGCTCATTTTAAAATGGGCGTGTGTCCAGCCTCCCGTGACGTCACGGCTTGTGATTGGTCAGGGCGGCCATATTGCCGGGACGCGGACCAATCACAGCAAGCCGTGACGTAATTTCGTCACGGCTTGCTGTGATTGGTCCGCGTCCCGGCAACGTGGCCGACCTGACCAATCACAAGCCGGGAATTCACGTAACCAAGTAATAGCGCGAATTTTAAACAAACAACGCTGCCGGTTCCCTCGCTGAAGTCCCGGCTGCGTCGGAGAGGTGAGTATAGCGATATTTTTTATTTTAATTCTCTCTTTTACACATTTTAACATTAATGTTGTTGCGATACCCGATACCCGATACCACAAGAGTATCGGAATCCCGGTATCGGAATTCCGATACAGCAAGTATCGGCCGATACCCGATACTTGCAGCATCGGAATGCTCAACACTATTTGTGAACCTTCACATTTCAAAGCACCCAGGGCTATAGGCAGCAAAACAACCCCAAAATATCTTTGAACCTACACCATTTTTGACTGTAACTACTGTGTCCTTTTATTTATAGACCTCATTCCATTTACAATTAACAGCAGAATTATGTGCTTAACTAAAAAGATCTATCTTGGTCTCATTTGTTCACAAGGCACCTTCTGGTCCTATAATAATAGAAAGGGCTGCCTGATGGCCCTTTACAAATAGTGATGGCCAGCTGGTGGCCCTGCAAAAAAAAAAAAAAAAGACTTTCATTGTGTCTGATCATATCTCACACAGCACATGGCCAGATAAGTTACATTACATTTCCTGTTGAATGTTTTTTTGATGATTAAAAGCAATGCAAATGTGCAAAAACTCTGCGTGTGAAGTTAGCCCTAAGTTGTGGAGGAGCATTTTTCTTTCTCTTATTTATTTTGCCTTTTATACAAGTTATTATCCTGGAAAGAATATTTCTTAGCATTTTTTCCAGTAACATCCATTCTAAGTGTGGTTTTGTATGTTTTATTGTCAGTCCGTAAAAGTGGCGTTATACTCTGACAACATTGTTCTCAGCACCGACCTGGGATTCAGAGATACTTCCAGGAAGACCCTTGTTACTGTTCTCGTGCCATTTCATTTTCAGAGCCCCTCCAGACCTCCGGGTGGCCTGCCTGAAAAATGCTTGAGTTTCCCATGGACTTCCATTATACTCATTACTCGAGTTGAGCACCTAAGCATTACGATTTGCTCGACTAAATTATACCAGAGCATTTTAGTGCTCACAAATCACTAGTGACCACCTCTCCAATCAGAGTTCACAATTTATGGGAAAAAATCTAAAATAAAGACAGGTTTTCAGTGTTGGTCACATAATCCCTTACTTTCCTTTTTCCATCATACAGTGTCTCATTTCAGTTTTTTATGCACGGGATTTATCATATTATTTTTCTATAAGCCTATCCTTGATAATAATGGATATATAAAGTTCCTAATGCTATACAATTGCGTTTTAGCCTCTTAAATTGTCCTCTCAGGATATTAGTAATCTTGAGGCGATAATGGCTGCTAGTGCTTTAAATATAACTATTAAAATTGGTAAGTTTACTTATTTTTTACTTTTTATAGTATTAATACCTATATAAATCTCTAAATGTAGATAACTCACAGATTGTTCATTAGCCGAATATGTCAAAATTAAATTACGTTAATGTTTGTTGATATATTTAATAAAGAAAGCTTATTTTTACTCCCTATCCACATAATATTACAGTCATCTGTATAATGATGACATAGTGTCAAATTGTTAAAAAATGGGTTAATATCTATATAAATCTATTCATTGTCCCAATTCTCCATATATAAATTAGAAACGCTTGGAGAGAATTTTGCCCCCATCGCTGTTCCCATTTGCTACACAAAGAAGGAGTGGTAAAACAAAAAGTTTCTCTGTAAACAAAAATATACATTCCAAAATAAAAAGATTTTTTTTAAAACAACTTCTAACGGTAACTTTGCATCTATTGCCCTCATCCACCTTCATATGCGATGCAGTTACAGAGAGTTATCAGTGCATTGTACTAGCAGTAACTCCATATCACTAAAATCCTGTGATATATTGGTAAGGTATTAGGAGTCTCTAAGATATGATGCATCAGGATTACTGATCAGCGTTACCATAGGTGGTCATTTATGGAAGTGTATTTTCATTGTTTTTTGAAAAGCGCTTTTAAACACTGTGTTTGTGAGTATGATTAATAAACTCTTCTTTGTTTTACTTTGAAAATTGGTGGATCAGCACTATATATCTTTTCATTAGATAGATCTAATGCTCTATTGAATTGATGTGAAAAATGAAGACACAGTTACATTTGAAGAGATCTGCATCAGGGTCTTATGTAACTGCAAATATGAATTGAAGTGGCATAGAGTAGGACACCTGTACTTCTACATCAATTTTTATTCTGATGGATTGTGAAATGATGTACATTTCCTATGTTGAGGTTATCTGATGTTGAAAATTTCTATTTTTACTTTGGTTTTTCAGTCAGTATTCAGGACAAAAAAAGCTCAAGAAACTCATCATTTGAACAGCAAAGCAAAGTTCCCTTAAAAATTAATTGGAAGGCATTATTGAAGAGAATATTATCCGAAAAACTCAAAATAATCTCCCTGATAACAACCTAAAAGAGACCACTGATAACTTTCAGGCACTATAAAAGCAGTAGCAATAGGCATGGCAAAGCAAAAGGAAACAAAACACCTATGTCGAAAATGTGGGAGCAGAAAAAGAATAGAGTCTGAAAGTGCAATGTGTTATTATATTGGTTACCATCCATTTACTCATAGCCATATACTTTACGATAATGCCATTTTGACGTTACTATTGTTATGTTTGTGCTAAAGAGTTTGTAATATGTTAGATACTCTCCTAGGATACCTCAGAGTTTCAGGCACATATTTTCAGAGCAATTGGTGGCATTGGAGCACTGTCCAAATTTAATTTTATGGCTGATTTTGAGAAATCAATCTCGAAATTGGAATAACTGGTGGAGAAAGGTTGAACTTGATGGACCTAGGTCTTTTTTCATCCTATGTAAATATGTAGCTATGCAACTAATTTCAGAAAAATAGCTCATCTCAAATGCCTGGACATCACTATATGTATAGAATGTCCAAATCCAAAGTAAAAAAATCTCTCAATTTTTACTTGTTTTACCTACAGGAAACTAGTATATTACAGGAAGTACAGAATTAGACAAATATGTTAGTAAGTCGGAAATTGCTATTGACCATAAAAAGGACTGCAGAACATAATCACTTTTAAGAAAAAAGCCTCTCTAGCTGCTCGTCATCAACAACTAGCTGAAGCCTCACTGGTGAAGCTACCTAGAAATGAGCAGAAAGCTTGAAGTTCTAAATCGCCAGCTTCACAGAATTTTACCAAAGAATTCAAATGGAAGTGAATAAATTTGCATGAATCTCAATACTGGGATGCCTGTGATGCCGTGAAGTTACCGAGACGCTTGGGAATCAATACCAGGACGCTTGAGAAATACACGAGAGGAAGAGAAGAGAGATAAAGAGAGGACCCCACTGACCATAAGAGCTTACAATCTACAGAAGAAAGAGACATACCCAGTGACTCTAGAAATGGAAAATAATTCTGCCGTACGAACTGTGCTCCACTGAGAACTGCTGATCTGATATGATCCAGGTATTCACCACCACTGTACAAGTCAGGATAATCTGCAAGATGTCGTAGTTATAGGGCATTATGGTTAGGCCCTCACAGCCACATAAAAAGACATTAGCCTGGTCTCTAATTCAGCAGTGTTGAAAATAGTGCCAAGCAAGATTTCATTTTTTTTTGTGAACAGAGAATAAAATCTCAGTGTTCAAGTTTATGTGAAACTGTGACTTTTACGAAATCCGACTTGAACTCAATCTTCCACAGATCAATCCACTCATCTCTAATGTCTGCCTCACTTTTTTGAGAAGCTCTGGTTTAATGAACCCTAGGCATCATCTTGGTCACTCTGCTAAGGTGTCAGTGGGAAAACTCTGCTCAATATAATACTGATCTACTATAAATTTCCCCCCTATTGATATCTTCTACCTGCTGAACAAATCTCTGGTTAATAGACTCAATGAAAAAAAAACTTCTACTCAAGTAGACAGACACATGTCTTTCGAGTATTTACCACTGACTTTTTCCAGAGGATGAATTATTAGACCCATTCATCAAGTGACCACTATTAATTAAAATCCCTTTCAATAGCTTGTAAATTATTTCAGACCTTTGGCACACATTACTCCATCAGGATTTTAATTCTAGTCTAAAGTATGAAATGTCAGTCTTGATAAATTCCCGAATTTGATTTTTGAAGGGTCTTCCACATTAGTGATATTTGTCTAATTGCTGGTGGTCTTCTTTTCCTGCAATTGAATGGAGTAGAATGTTTGTGATTAATGGGGATCCACAAGGAAAGCCACTATCACATATCCTCTTTTAAAAGGTGGTAAGGTAAGTGCTTATTTGGGAAAACCCATTTAAGGCTATTTTCATACTTTGCGTTTTTTCACACATTTTTGTTGAAAAAAATGTAGAATTATACTGTGCCAGCAAAAAGAAAGAGATTTCTGAAATCTCATAAACATGTAGGTTATTTTTTGCAGCGTTTTTCACCTATACTAACGAAAGGGGAAAAAATGCACAGCAAATGCAAACAAAAACAGATACAAAAACATGGTAAAACATACAGCGCCCCCTGGAACTTTTCAACCTTTTCCCACATATCATGCTTATAAAGACATAAAGATACCAAGTGTAAATTTTTTGTGAAGAATCAACAACAAGTGGAACACAATTGTGAAGTTGAACAAAATTTATTGGTTATTTTAAATTTTTGTGGAAATTCAAAAACTGAAAAGTGGGCGTGCAATATTATTCAGCCCCTTTAACTTAATACTTTGTTGCGCCATCTTATGCTGCGATTACAGCTGCAAGCTGCTTGGGGGATGGCTCTATCAGTTTTGAACATCGAGAGACTGACATTCTTGCCCATTCTTCCTTGGCAAACAGCTCGAGCTCAGTGAGGTTTGATGGAGATCGTTTGTGAACAGCAGTTTTCAGCTCTTTCCACAGATTCTCGATTGGATTGAGGTCTGGACTTTGACTTGGCCATTCAAACACCTAGATACGTTTATTTGTGAACCATTCCATTGTAGATTTTGCTTTATGTTTGGGATCATTGTCTTGTTGGAAGACAAATCTCCGTCCCAGTCTCAGGTCTTATGCAGACTCCAACAGGCTTTCTACAAGAATGGTCCTGTATTTGGCTCCATCCATCTTCCCATCAATTTTAACCATCTTCCCTGTCCCTGCTGAAGAAAAGCAGGCCCAAACCATGATGCTACCACCACCATGTTTGACAGTGGGGATGGTGTGTTCAGGGTAATGAGGTGTGTTGCCTTTACGCCAAACATATCGTTTGGCATTGTTGCCAAAAAGTTCGATTTAGGTTTCATCTGACCAGAGCACCTTCTTCCACATGTTTGGTATGTCTACTAGGTGGCTTGTTGCAAACTTTAAACAACACTTTTTATGAATATTTTTGAGAAATGGCTTTCTTCTTGCCACTCTGTCACGGGAAGCCTAGGTGGGCAAGAGCTAATAACCCGGGCCCCTGCAATTTCCCTCAGACTAGGGAAATCCTGACTGACCCTCTACCTAGAGTTTACACTGATGGTGTGCATGTCTAGGCCTCCACCCTCACCCTGTCTCCTGTTACAACCCTAGGCTGAAACCACCACCCAGTGAAGAGATCATACACCAATACCCACAGTTAGCAAAGACAAGGATAACGGAAAACATACACCATGCCGCAGTCACTCAGGAATACACTATAAATGCACAGGGCAAAATAAATACAAATACAGGAAGGAGTAAATAAGACAAAAGGAAATACACCACCAGATACGACACTCCAACTCCTAGCTCACCACTCCAGACCGAGATAACCAAGCACAAGACAGAAGCTATAATCAGCGACGCCCAATGTTCAGAAGAACTATTTGAAGGCCGTGGGCGTGGCCCAGCTTCCAATCCGAGCACCAGCTAAATTAACCCCGGACCAGCTAGAAAAAATCTAGCCGACGCCACTGAGCACATAGTGGACAAAAGCGGAATCACCGCTGCCTGTCGAGCGCCCTGGTATGAACAGCGTCCGACATGATACACTCTTCCATAAAGGCCAGATTTGTGCAGTGTACGACTGATTGTTGTCCTATGGACAGACTGTCCCACCTCAGCTGTAGATCTCTGCAGTTCATCCAGAGTGATCATGGGCCTTTTGGCTGCATCTCTGATCAGTCTTCTCCTTGTTTGAGATGAAAGTTTAGAGGGACGGCCAGGTCTTAGTAGATTTGCAATGGTATGATACTCTTCCATTTCAATATGATCGCTTGCACAGTGCTCCTTGGGATGTGTAAATTTTGGAAATCATTTTGTATCCAAATCCGGCTTTAAATGTATCCACAACAGTATCACGGACCTGCCTGTTGTGTTCCTCGGTCTTCATGATGCTCTCTGTGCTTCAAACAGAACCCTGAGACTATCACAGAGCAGGTGCATTTATACGGAGACTTGATTACACGCAGGTGGATTGTAATATCATCAATAGGCATTTAGGACAACATTGGATCATTCAGAGATCCACAATGAACTTCTGGAGTGAGTTTGCTGCACTGAAAGTAAAGGGGCCGAATAATATTGCACACCCCACTTTTCAGTTTTTGAATTTCCACAAAAATTTAAAATACCCAATAAATTTAGTTCAACTTAACAATTGTGTTCCAGTTGTTGTTGATTCTTCACCAAAAATTTACATTTGGTATCTTTATGTTAGAATCATGATATGTAGGAAAAGGTTGAAAAGTCCAGGGAGCCGAATACTTTCGCAAGGCACTGTATTTAACACAGCATTTTTCCTAACAGCACATCAGTATTTGCATAAGATTTTTTTGCTGCAAGTGCTGAACATGTGCACATGCCCTTAGTGTTACATGATTTGTAACGTATATAGAAAATATGTACATTTTCACTATTAGGCTGGCTGCTCTGAAAAAATAATCATGTTCTGAGTTTACATGAGTGTCTTAAAAAGGCTAAACAATGGAGATATAAACCAGAACTGGAATGTCATTTTGATTTAAATCATATTGTTCTGTTCACTAAGGCCCCTTCACATTTCCGTTTTTTGAGTCCATATGTGCATAAGTAGGTCCAATGTCAACTCCCCTTTTGCTGCAGGGTCTGGACCTGAGACCGCAACTCTTCCGGCACATGTCAGCTGAGTTCATCATCTGACATGTGCCCCTAACAGCCACAGGTGGAATCGCAATCCACCCGTGGCTGTTAACATGTTAAATGCCGCTGTCAATCTCTGATAGTGGCATTTAACATGATCTTGTTGGAAGCACATCACAAAACCTGTCCATAGGTGGCCGTGTCACATGACCTCAGGTTGCTGGTGGGTTAGCATGATAATTCGGGGTCTGCAGGAGACCCCTGTAGTTGCCATTACCAGATAGCTATGAGCGCTGCCCAATGGTATGCGCTCATAGTAAGTGAGCATTTCTGCTACACACAACAGGGCTGAAGCCATGTAAGATAAGAAATGACAACATCGCAGCTTCTAGTCTCCCATGGACACAATTGAAGCCAATAAAAAGCAAACAATTAAAAAAATATATAAAAAAATTAAAAAAAAGATAAAAGTCTAAATCACCCCCCATTCGCCCCATTCCAAATAACACAATTGAAAAAATATACATATTTGGCATCGCTGGTTTCAGAATCCCCCGATCTATCAATATATAAAAATAATTAATCCTATCGGTAAACTGTGTAGCGAGAAAAAAAGTCAAAATGCCAGAATCATGTTTTTTGGTTGCCACAACCTTGTATTAAAATGCAATAACGGTCGACCAAAAGATGGTATCTGCATCAAAATGGCATCAATAAATACTTCAGCTCGTCATGCAAAAAATAAGCCCTCACTCAGCCTCAAACTATTTACAAACTTTGGATTTTTTTTCACCACTTAAATAAAAAAATCTGCAAACTCGTAATGACCTGGAGAATTATAATGGCAGGTCACTTTTAGCATTTTGTGAGCATGGTAAAAAAGAAAAATCAATTGTGGAATTGCACTATTTTTTTTGCAATTTTGAGGCACTGTGAGTTTTTTTCCTGTTTTCCAGTACACTATATGGTAAAATCAAAGGTGTCTTTTAAAAGTACAATTCATCCTGCAATAAACAAGCCCTCACATTGCTATATTGATGGAAAAATAAGAAAGTTATGACTCTGGGAAGAAGGGGAGAAGGGGAGAAAAAAACAGAAACTCAAAAATAGAAAAACCCAAGATGGTGAAGTGGTTAAGGACACACATACACCCACTGTATTCAAAGGTGGTGCACACATGCCAGTTTTTTTTACAAGGACAAACCCACAAACATGTCAGTTTTTTATCAGCAGCACTTACAAAATGTGTGCTGCACACTGATGTCACACGGATGACATCTGCATTACAGTTCACGCTGTTCCCAGGTAATGGCTGGTAATGGCAGCTCTCATCATAGTCTCCTTGTCTCCCTGTGAACAGCGACCAGGTGACAATGATGGGAGTTGTATTCAGCAGCAGCTGTGTAAATAATCTGGGAAAAGGGGCAATATCCCAAGAGGTTCCTAGGCTATTAAAAACAGCTCACAGCTGTTTGCTTTTCCTTTCCTGGTGAATTTAAGGGAGGATCAAAGAAAAAAATGACATAGGGTCCCCCTATAAATTTAAACCAGCAAAGGCTAAACATATAACTGTTAATATTAATAGCCTAGGCAGGGGTCAGAAATCTTGACGCCCCTCCCATGGTACTAACATCAGCCCTCAGTCACCCCAGAAATGGTGCATCCATAAGATGCGCCAAATCTGGCACTTAGCCTTGCCCTATCCACTTGCCCTGTGGTGGTGGCAAATGGGGTAAAAGGGTTGAGGTAGATGTCACCTTTGTATTGTCAGGTGACATCAAACCTGGGGTCAGTAATGGAGAGGCATATATAAGACACCCCCATTACTAACCCCATACTAAATATTGAAATAAACACAGCAATAATGAAATAAAACTCAACACCCTGTGTTAAACATTTATTTTAAAATAAAAAAATACAGTTATACTCACCTTTACACCTAATTCATTGAAGCCCATGTCCCCTGTAAAAAAAACCTAAAATAATAAACAACCATATTACTCACCTGTCCAAAGTGAAGATAATACAAACTGTCCCACTCCGTAATCTATCTCTGCTACATCTGACCTTCAAAATGATGACATGATGTGACTGTTCACATTGAAAACCAGGACACAATGAGCTGCTGCGAGCACAGCTTCAGTGATGAGGGGTGACGTCATAGAGGTTACCGCCGGTCAATGAAGCTGTGCTCCCATTGGCAGTTCACTATGAGCGGTTTGATGAATTGTGGTGACCTTAATGAGATCACGACTAGCACCATGAGAATATTTTCATTAACCCCAAGCATACCTGCCGCTGCCACAGTGCAAGTGGGAAGAGCAAGGCTAAGCGCCAGATTTGGCACATCTTATGGATGCGCCATATCTGGGGTGGCTGAGGGCTGATGTTGGTAGCCTTTGAGGGGTGGCAACATCTTTAGACCCTTCCCATGCTATTAATATCAACCACCAACTGTCTGTTTAGCCTTTGCTGGTTTGAATTTATAGGGGAACCTTAATAAATTATTTTTTGGGAGTCCGCTGTAGATTCATCAGGAAAGGCTAAGCAAACAGCTGTGAGCTGTTATTAATAGCCATAATAACCTTTTGGGATATTGCCCCCTTTTCCCAGATTATAAACATCAGTCCCCAGTCATAGGCTTTCCCTCTGCTGGTTATAAAAATTATGCAGGAGGCCACACCATTTTAATTAATTTAATTCCTTATTTTACACAGGAGTGACACAGCTGCCCTTGAATACCACACCCATCATTGTCGTATTGGCGTGCTGATCTCAGGGAGATGAAGCGACAATGAACAAAGCTGCCATCAGCAGAGACTGGGATAAGTGCAAACTGTACTGCTTTTCCCATACTCCGATATGTGTCACTTGGACACACAGACTGTACACAGATGCCACAGAGATGTGAAACACGGACACACGAACACGGACAACAAATGGACATATGGATGTCACATACCTACATACAGATCGCAGACAGACATAGATCACCATGGATCTCACCAGCACTGTTTTTTCCTGTACAGGAGTCACAAGAATGTGTGAAAAAGGCCTAAGCAATGTAATAAAAATCAAAATCTATTTAACAGAACACAATTGGAAAATATTTCTTATTTACATTATTAAGAATTGACATGTAAATAAATAATTATAAGTCAACTTGATGGTGGCCCGATTCTAAAGCATCGGGTATTCTAGAATATATATGTATGTATGTACATCGCGCTGTGAGTGGGGGTTAAACTCTGCTGATTGGTCGCGCAGGGCTGGCTGATCAGCAAAGCGTGGTTCAAATCTGGGCCCAATTCGCAGCCAGACTGCGCCTGTCTCTGATTGGTCGCAGCCGGCCGGGCACTACAAATGACCGAAGTGGTTTTTAAATACCGTGCCAATATCGCTGATTGGTCGCGGCCGGCCGTGAGCTACCAAACACTGAAGCGGTGTTTAAATCCCGCGCCAATTCGCGGCTGGACGGCATCTGTCGCTGATTGGTCGCAGGATGTCGGGGGTTCGAGGCACTGGATGTCGGGGGTTCGGGGTGCAGGATATACACTGCATGCAGAAATATTAGGCAAGTTGTTTTTTGGATCACATGATACTTTTTATACATGTTGTTCAGGCTTGAGAGCCAACTACAAATTAATTAAATCAGGTGATGTGCATCTCTGTAATGTGGATGGGTGTTGTCTAATGACATAAAAACCCTATATAAGGTGTTCTTAATTATTAGGCAACTTCCTTTCCTTTGGCAAAATGGGTCAGAAGAGAGATTTGACGGGCTCTGAAAAGTCCAAAATTGTGAGATGTCTTGCAGAGGGATGCAGCAGTCTTGAAATTGCGTGATCACCGAACAATCAAGCGTTTCATGGCAAATAGCCAACAGGGTCGCAAGAAGCGTGTTGGGCAAAAAAGGCGCAAAATAACTGCCCATGAATTAAGGAAAATCAAGCGTGAAGCTGCCAAGATGCCATTTGCCAGCAGTTGTGCCATATTTCAGAGCTGCAACGTTACTGGAGTAACAAAAAGCACAAGGTGTGCGATACTCAAGGACATGGCCAAGGTAAGGAAGGCTGAAAAACGACCACCTTTGAACAAGAAACATAAGATAAAATGTCAAGACTGGGCCAAGAAATATCTTAAGACTGACTTTTCAAAGGTTTTATGGACTGATGAAATGAGAGTGACTCTTGATGGGCCAGAGGCTGGATCAGTAAAGGGCAGAGATCTCCACTCCGACTCAGACGCCAGCAAGGTGGAGGTGGGGTACTGGTATGGGCTTGTATCATTAAAGATGAACTTGTGGGACCTTTTTGGGTTGAGGATGGAGTGAAGCTCAACTCCCAGACCTACTGCCAGTTTCTGGAAGACAACTTCAAGCAGTGGTACAGGAAGAAGTTGGTATCGTTCACTAAAAACATGATTTTCATGCAGGACAATGCTCCATCTGATGCCTCCAACTACTCCACAGCGTGGCTGGCCAGTAAAGGTCTCAAAGAAGAAAAAATAATGACATGGCCCCCTTGTTCACCTGATCTGAATCCCATAGAGAACCTATGGTCACTCATAAAATGTGAGATCTACAGGGAGGGAAAACAGTACACCTCTCGGAACAGTGTCTGGGAGGCTGTGGTGGCTGCTGCACGCAATGTTGATCGTAAACAGATCAAGCAACTGACAGAATCTATGGATGATAGGCTGTTAGTGTCATCATAAAGAAAGGTGGCTATATTGGTCACTAGTTTTTTGGGGTTTTGTTTTTGCATGTTAGAAATGTTTATTTCTAAATTTTGTGCAGTTATATTGGTTTACCTGGTGAAAATAAGCAAGTGAGATGGGGATATATTTGGTTTTCATTAAGTTGCCTACTAATTCTGTACAGTAATAGTTACCTGCACAAACAGATATCCTCCTAAGATAGCCAAATCTAAAGATAACCCACTCCAACTTCCAAAAATATTAACCCCTTCATGACCCAGCCTATTTTGGCCTTAATGACCTTGCCGTTTTTTGCAATTCTGACCAGTGTCCCTTTATGAGGTAATAACTCAGGAACGCTTCAACGGATCCTTGCGGTTCTGAGATTGTTTTTTCGTGACATATTGGGCTTCATGATAGTGGTAAATTTAGGTCGATAATTTCTGAGTTTATTTGTGAAAAAAACGGAAATTTGGCAAAAATTTTGAAAATTTTGCAATTTTCACATTTTGAATTTTTATTCTGTTAAACCAGAAAGTTATGTGACACAAAATAGTTAATAAATAACATTTCCCACAATTCTACTTTACATCAGCACAATTTTGGAAACACATTTTTTTTTTGCTAGGAAGTTATAAGGGTTAAAATTTGACCAGTGATTTCTCATTTTTACAACAAAATTTACAAAACCATTTTTTTTAGGGACCACCTCACATTTGAAGTCAGTTTGAGGGTTCTATATGGCTGAAAATACCCAAAAGTGACACCAGTCTAAAAACTGCACCCCTCAAGGTGCTCAAAACCACATTCAAGAAGTTTATTAACCCTTCAGGTGTTTCACAGCAGCAGAAGCAACATGGAAGTAAAAAATGAACATTTAACTTTTTAGTCACAAAAATTATCTTTTAGCAACAATTTTTTATTTTCCCAAGGGTAAAAGGAGAAACTGGACCACGGACGTTGTTGTCCAATTTGTCCTGAGTACGCTGATACCTCATATGTGGGGGTAAACCACTGTTTGGGCGCACGGCAGGGCTTGGAAGGGAAGGAGCGCCATTTGACTTTTTGAATGAAAAATTGGCTCCAATCTTTAGCGGACACCATGTCGCGTTTGGAGAGCCCCCGTGTGCCTAAACATTGGAGCTCCCCCACAAGTGACCCCATTTTGGAAACTAGACCCCCCAAGGAACTTATCTAGAAGCAGAGTGAGCACTTTAAACCCCCAGGTGCTTCACAAATTAATCCGTAAAAATGAAAAAGTACTTTTTTTTCACACAAAATTTCTTTTAGCCTCAATTTTTTCATTTTCACATGGGCAGCAGGATAAAATGGATCCTAAAATTTGTTGGGCAATTTCTCCTGAGTACGCCGATACCTCATATGTGGGGGTAAACTACTGTTTGGGCACATGGTAAGGCTCGGAAGGGAAGGAGCGCCATTTGACTTCTTGAATGAAAAATTATCTCCATCGTTAGCGGACACCATGTCAGGTTTGGAGAGGCCCTGTGTGCCTAAACATTGGAGCTCCCCCACAAGTGACCCCATTTTGGAAACTAGACCCCCCAAGGAACTTATCTAGATGCATAGTGAGCACTTTAAACCCTCAGGTGCTTCACAAATTGATCCGTAAAAATGAAAAAGTACTTTTTTTTCACACAAAATTTCTTTTAGCCTCAATTTTTTCATTTTCACATGGGCAACAGGATAAAATGGATCCTAAAATTTGTTGGGCAATTTCTCCTGAGTACGCCGATACCTTATATGTGGGGGTAAACCACTGTTTGGGTGCACGGCAAGGCTCGGAAGGGAAGGCGCGCCATTTGACTTTTTGAATGGAAAATTAGCTCCAATCGTTAGTGGACACCATGTCGCGTTTGGAGAGCCCCTGTGTGCCTAAACGTTGGAGCTCCCCTACAAGTGACCCCATTTTGGAAACTAGACCCCCCAAGGAACTAATCTAGATGCATAGTGAGCACTTAAAACCCCCAGGTGCTTCACAGAAGTTTATTACGCAGAGCCATGAAAATAAAAAAATATTTTTCTTTCCTCAAAAATGATTTTTAGCCCGGAGTTTTTTATTTTCCCAAGGATAATAGGAGAAATTGGACCCCAAATGTTGTTGTCCAGTTTGTCCTGAGTACGATGATACCCCATATGTGGGGGTAAACCACTGTTTGGGCGCACCGCAGGGCTCGGAAGGGAAGGCACGCCATTTGGCTTTTTGAATGGAAAATTAGCTTCAATCATTAGCGGACACCATGTCGCGTTTGGAGAGCCCCTGTGTGCCTAAACATTGGAGCTCCCGCACAAGTGACCCCATTTTGGAAACTAGACCTCCAAAGGAACTAATCTAGATGTGTGGTGAGCACTTTGAACCCCCCAAGTGCTTCACAGAAGTTTATAACGCAGAGCCATGAAAATAAAAAATTATTTTTCTTTCCTCAAAAATGATTTTTTAACCCACAATTTTTTATTTTCCCAAGGGTAACAGGAGAAATTGGACCACAAAAGTTGTTGTGCAGTTTCTCCTGAGTACGCTGATACCCCATATGTGGGGGTAAACCACTGTTTTGGCACACGTCGGGGATCGGAAGGGAAGTAGTGACGTTTTGAAATGCAGACTTTAATGGAATGCTCTGCGGGCGTCACGTTGCGTTTGCAGATCCCCTGATGTGCCTAAACAGTAGGAACTCCCCACAATTGACACCACTTTGGAAACTAGACCCCCAAGGGAACTTATCTAGATGTGTGGTGAGCACTTTGAACCCCTAAGTGCTTCACAGAAGTTTATAACGCAGAGCCGTGAAAATAATAAATGTGTTTTCTTTCCTCAAAAATATTTTTTTAGCCCAGAATTTTTTAATTTTCCCAAGGGTAACAGGAAAAATTTGACCCCAAACGTTGTTGTCCAGTTTCTCCTGAGTACGCTGATACTCCATATGTGGGGGTAAACCACTGTTTGGGCACATGCCGGGGCTCGGAAGGGAAGTAGTGACGATTTGGAATGCAGACTTTGATGGAATGGTCTGCGGGAATCATGTTACGTTTGCAGAGCCCCTGATGTGCCTAAACAGTAGAAACACCCCACAATTGACCCCATTTTGGAAACTAGACCCCCCAAGGAACTTATCTAGATGTGTGGTGAGCACGTTCAACCCCCAAGTGCTTCACAGAAGTTTACAACGCAGAGCCGTGAAAATTAAAAATCATTTTTCTGTCCTCAAAAAAGATGTTTTAGCAAGCAATTTTTTTTTCACAAGGGTAGCAGGAGAAATTGGACCTCAATATTTGTTGCCCAGTTTGTTGTGAGTATGCTGGTACCCCATATTTGGGGGTAAACCACTGTTTGGGCGCACGTCAGGGCTTAGAAGGGAAGTAGTGACATTTGAAATGCAGACTTTGATGGAATGGTCTGCGGGCGTCACGTTGCATTTGCAGAGCCCCTGATGTGCCTAAACAGTAGAAACACCCCACAAGTGACCCCATTTTGGAAACTAGACCCCAAAAGGATCTTTTCTAGATGTGTGGTGAGCACTTTCAACCCCCAAGTGCTTCACATAAGTTTATAACGTAGAGCCATGAAAATAAAACATAATTGTTCTTTCCTCAAAAATTATGTTTTAGCAAGTAATTTTGTATTTTTGCAAGGGTAACAGGAGAAATTTGACCACAATAGTTGTTGCCCAGTTTGTCCTGAGTACGCTGGTATCCCATATGTGGGGGTAAACCACTGTTTGGGCGCACGTCGGGGCTTGGAAGGGAGAGCGCACCATTTGACTTTTTGAACGCAAGATTGGCTGGAATCAATGGTGGCGCCATGTTGCGTTTGGAGACCCCTGATGTGCCTAAACAGTGGAAACCCCTCAATTCTAACTTCAACACTAACCCCAACACACCCCTAACCCTAATCCCAACTGTAGCCATAACCCTAATCACAACCCTAACCCCAACACACCCCTAACCACAACCCTAACCCCAACACACCCGTAACCCTAAATCCAACCCTAACCCTAATCCTAACCCTAATCCCAACCCTACCCACAACTGTAACCCCAACACAACCCTAACCCTATCCTTAACCCTAACCACAAGCCTAATCTTAACCCTATTTCCAACCCTAGCCCTAATTCCAACCCTAAGGGTACCGTCTCACATAACGATTTACCAACGATCACGACCAGCGATACGACCTGGCCGTGATCGTTGGAAAGTCGTTGTGTGGTCGCTGAGGAGCTGTCACACTGACCGCTCTCCAGCGACCAACGATGCCAAGGTCCCGGGTAACCAGGGTAAACATCGGGTTACTAAGCGCAGGGCCACGCTTAGTAACCCGATGTTTACCGTGGTTACCAGCGTAAAAGTAAAAAACAAACAAACCGTACATACTCACATTTCGGTGTCCTTCAGGTCCCTTGCCGTCTGCTTCCCGCTCTGACTGAGTGCCGCCGTACAGTGAGAGCAGAGCGCAGCGGTGACGTGCTCTGCTCTCACTGTACGGCCGGCGCTCAGTCAGAGCAGGAAGCAGACGGCAAGGGACCTGAAGGACACCGAAATGTGAATATGTACGGTTTTTTTTTTTTAACTTTTACGCTGGTAACCACGGTAAACATCGGGTTATTAAGCGCGGCCCTGCACTTAGTAACCCAATGTTTACCCTGGTTACAAGCGAACGCATCGCTGGATCGCTGTCACAACGATCCAGCGATGACAGCGGGAGATCCAGCGACGAAAGAAAGTTCCAAACGATCTGCTACGACGTACGATTCTCAGCAGGGTCCCTGATCGCTGCTGCGTGTCAGACACAGCGATATCGTATGGATATCGCTGTAACGTCACGGATCGTACCGTCGTAGCGATCAAAGTGCCACTGTGAGACGGTACCCTAACTCTAATTCCAACCCTAACCCTAAGGCTATGTGCCCACTTTGCGGATTCGTGTGAGATTTTTCCGCACCATTTTTGAAAAATCCGCAGGTAAAAGGCACTGCGTTTTACCTGCGGATTTACAGCGGATTTCCAGTGTTTTTTTGTGCGGATTTCACCTGCGGATTCCTATTGAGGAACAGGTGTAAAACGCTGCGGAATCCGCACAAAATTGACATGCTGCGGAAAATACAACACAGCGTTTCCGCACGGTATTTTCCGCACCATGGGCACAGCGGATTTGGTTTTCCATAGGTGTACATGGTACTGTAAACCTGATGGAAAACTGCTACGAATTCGCAGCGGCCAATCCGCTGCGGATCCGCGGCCAATCCGCTGCGGATCCGCGGCCAATCCGCTGCGGATCCGCGGCCAATCCGCTGCGGATCCGCGGCCAATCCGCTGCGGATCCGCGGCAATCCGCTGCGGATTCGCAGCCAAATCCGCACTGTGTGCACATGCCCTAACCCTACCCCTAACCCTAACCCTAATTCTAACCCTAATTCTAACCCTAGTTCTAACCCTAACCCTAGTAGAAAAAAAAAATATATATATTTTTTATTTATTTTTTATTATTGTCCCTATGGGGGTGATAAAGGGGGGTCATTTACTATTTTTTTTTATTTTGATCACTGTGATAGGCTATATCGCAGTGATCAAAATACATCTGAAACGAATCTGCCAGCCGGCAGATTCGGCGGGCGCAGTGCGCGTGCGCCCGCCATTTTGGAAGATGGCGGCGCCCATGGAGAAGCCGGACGGACACAGGGAGGCCCGGTAAGTATGAAGGGGGGTGATCGGATCACGGCGGGGGACCGGAGCACAGGGAGGGGGGACCGGAGCACGGGGGGAGCGGACAGGAGGATGGAGGAGCGGACAGGACGACTTAGGGGGGCTGACCACGCAACGGAGCACTGGGGGGGGGGGCGATCGGTGGGGTGGGGGGGGGACAGATTAGGTTTTCCAGCCATGGCCGATGATATTGCAGCATCGGCCATGACTGGATTGCAATATTTCACCGTTTTTTGGGGTGAAATATTACAAATCGCTCTGATTGGCAGTTTCACTTTTAACAGCCAATCAGAGCGATCGTAGCCACGAGGGGGTGAAGCCACCCCCCCTGTGCTGAAGCACCACTCCCCCTGTTCCTGGAGATCGGGTGAAATTGGAGTTAACCCTTTCACCCGATCTGCAGGAGCGCGATCCCTCCATGACGCATACGCTGCGTCACAGGTCGGATTGGCACCGACTTTCATGACGCAGCGTATGCGTCAAAGGTCGGGAAGGGGTTAAGCTTTGATATTTACGAGTCTTTTGGGTTGATTGAGAACATAGTTGTTGATCAATCTACTATATAATTGTCTAAGGGTACTTCCGTCTGTCTGTCCTTCTGTCTGTCTGTCTGTCTGTCACGGTTATTCGTTCGCTGATTGGTCTCGCCAGCTGCCTGTCGTGGCTGCGGCGACCAATCAGTGACGCGCACAGTCTGGAAAAAAATGGCCGCTCCTTACTCCCCGCACTCACTGCCCGGCGCCTGCATACACCCCTCCGGTCACCGCTCACACAGGGTTAATGCCGGCGGTAACGGACCGCGTTATGCTGCGGGTAAAGCACTCCATTACAGCCGCTATTAACCCTGTGGGTCCCCAACTTTGTACTATTGACGCTGCCTATGTGGCATCAATAGTACAAAATGTAATGTGAAAAATAATAAATAAAAAAAAACCTGCTATACTCACCCTCTGTAGTCCGCTGAGCCGCTCGCGCCGCCCGCCATCTTCCGTTGCAGGTTGCGGTGGCAAAGATGGTATGGCAGAAGGACCTGCCATGACGTCACGGTCATGTGACCGCGACGTCATCACAAGTCCTGCGCGCCTGCACGGAAAGGACCTGACGTGACGTCACGGTCGTGTGACCGCTACATGGTCATGTGACCGCGATGTCATCACAGGTCCTGCGCTCAGACCAACCCTGGGACCGGAAGCTGCCGTGGACTACAAGGGGCCCTCGGAAAGGTGAGGATATGTTTATTTTTTATTTTTTAACCTGTGACAAACGTGGCTAGGCAATATACTATGTGACTGGCCAATATACTACGTGGCTCTGTGCTGTATACTACGTCACTGGGCAATATGCTATGTAACTGGGCAATATATTACCTCGCTGGGCAATATACTACGTGGCTCTGTGCTGTATACTACGTCACTGGGCAATATACTATGTAACTGGGCAATATATTACCTCGCTGGGCAATATACTACGGCGCTGAGCAATATACTACGTGACTGGGCAATATACTGCATGACTAGGCAATATACTACGTGACTGGGCAATATACTGCGTAACTGGGCAATATACTACGTCGCTGTGCAATATACTACGGCGCTGAGCAATATACTATGTCACTGGGCAATATACCACGTCGCTGGGCAATATACTATGTCACTGGGCAATATACTACGTGACTGGGCAATATACTATGTCACTGGGCAATATACTATGGCGCTGAGCAATATACTACGTCGCTGGGCAATATACTACGTTGCTGGGCAATATACTACGTGGCTGGGCAATATACTACGTGACTGGGCAATATACTACGTGACTGGGCAATATACTACGTGGCTGGGCAATATACTATGTGGCTGAGCAATATACTACGTGGACATGCATATTCTAGAATACCCGATACGTTAGAATCGGGCCACCATCTAGTAATAAAATAATGGGGATTAGAGGTGGGGACCTTAAGAAGGTTCTGGCCCAGATAGAATGCCGGTGGATAGTTTCCCTGGGCACTATGTCGCCCCATGGGTTGAATGAAAAACTTTCTTTCGTGCCCTTTCTGTGATCTTATGTTGGTACTTTTGTCAAAATGTATATCTTTCTTTGTGTCCTTAAGCTTACATTTAATTTGATATTTATTTTTATTCTCATCTTTTGATTTCCCCACTTATTATTTTTTGGTTTTTTTGTTCTTTTCTTTTTTTGTCCTTTTTCTTTTGTTGTCTCCCCTGTTTTTTAAGTTTGGTTGCTATTTATTGTTATTACTTGTCTATTTGCAGTATATATGTATTGGACTTTTGCTGAGATGTCTCTTTGTGGAGGGAATCTTTGGTCATCTGATGTAATGGATTCAAGATCGCATTGGCATATCTCTATAACCACCAATTTAAACTCAGGACCACGGATTACAGAATGAAGAATTTTCTTCACATTATGAGGATATAAATCGCTATTGTATCTGTATGGATCCTGTTGTTATTGATTTATCCTTGGTGTGTTCATTCAGCATTGGGCGATTTGATAGAGTACATCAGTTTTGCCTTCTGGTTTATACTTACGATGTCCTTGCCCTGCTTGCAGCCAGTAAGTAAGATGGCGCTCGCGGTACGCGCATGCGCGGTAGACTTGAATTCTGCACACACCTCCTGATGGCGTCCGAACAGCACTGATGGGATTACTGAAGTCACGTCACGGAGAGATTTCTCCCTATTCCCTTCAGTGCTGAGACGGCCGGACGTGACGTGGATGCAGCTCAAGACCCACCCCCCAAGCGCGTAATGGACCGACGCCGATTGCGACCAGGTGTTTTTTGTGTCCATTATAAAAGCCCCTCCAACCTAGCAACTCACACCAGCCTCCTGAGGAAGCAAATTACTGCGAAACGTGTGTCGGGGCTGCAAACTCGGCAGGCACCACTCCCACATGGGTAAGCACTTTATGCAGCATGGTTACTGAGCACTTGTCACTTTACTCGTCTGGCATTTTTTGGGTCTCCCGGCAGGTTGTTATTCTCTGTATTCACTTGAAGTAACGCTGGGTTCTCCTATTGTTGCCTGGTGGTCCTCTGTCTACATAATATATAGTTGGATTTTCATACAGGGGTCCAGCATGTTAGATCTGTGTTGCTATTGAGTGCTAAAACCTTGTTATGGTACCGCTTTGTTTGTTTATTATGTCATCACCCACGTTCCATCATCTTACTTTGTTTTTATGATGTTTTGTACTCTTTAATAAAGGTTATAACATATTTTTCATTATACTATGTACGGTGTTAAATACTTTTTGGGGCGTTATACTCCGGTGTTCTTTATAGGTTTAATTGTCTATGGGAGTTGTCCTGTGATCCAGAAGTTATTTGGACATCTTTTTTACATTTGATATTTGATGCCCTTGATATGTCGGTTCTTGTTAAAATAGCAGCCACATAGTATATAGCAGACACGTAGTATATAGCAGCCACATAGTATATAGCAGCCACATAGTATATAGCTCAGCCACGTAGTATATATCACTGCCACGTAGTATATAGCACAGCCATGTAGTATATTGCACAGCCACGTAGTATATAACACAGCCCACGTACTATATAACACAGACAGCCACGTAATATATAGCACAGCCACGTAGTATATAGCACAGCCACGTAGTATATAGCACAGCCACGTAGTAAATAGCACAGCCACGAAGTATATAGCAGCCTTAATTTGAAATAAAACTCAACACCCTGTGTTAAACATTTATTTTAAAATAAAAAAACACAGTTATACTCACCTTTACACCTAATTCATTGAAGCCCATGTCCCCTGTAAAAAAAAACTAAAATAATAAACAACCATATTACTCACCTGTCCAAAGTGAAGATAATCCAAACTGTCCCACTCTGTAATCTATCTCTGCTACATCTGATGTTCAAAATGATGACATGATGCGACTGTTCACATTGAAAACCAGGACACAATGAGCTGCTGCGAGCACAGCTTCAGTGATGTGCGGTGATGTCATAGAGGTTACCGCCGGTCAATGAAGCTGTGCTCCCATGGGCAGTTCACTATGAGCGGATTGATGAATTGTGGTGACCTCAATGAGATCACGACTAGCACCATGAGAATATTTTCATTAACCCCAAGCATACCTGCCACTGCCACAGTGCAAGTGGGAAGAGCAAGGCTAAGCGCCAGATTTGGCACATCTTATGGATGCGCCATATCTGGGGTGGCTGAGGGCTGATGTTGGTAGCCTTTGAGGGGTGGCAACATCTTTAGACCCTTCCCATGCTATTAATATCAACCACCATCTGTCTGTTTAGCCTTTGCTGGTTTGAATTTATAGGGGAACCTTAATAAATTATTTTTTGGGAGTCCGCTGTAGATTCATCAGGAAAGGCTAAGCAAGCAGCTGTGAGCTGTTATTAATAGCCATAATAACCTTTTGGGATATTGCCCCCTTTTCCCAGATTATAAACATCAGTCCCCAGTCATAGGCTTTCCCTCTGCTGGTTATAAAAATTATGCAGGAGGCCACACCATTTTAATTAATTTAATTCCTTATTTTACACAGGAGTGACACAGCTGCCCTTGAATACCACACCCATCATTGTCATATTGGCGTGCTGATCTCAGGGAGACGAAGCGACAATGAACAAAGCTGCCATCAGCAGAGACTGGGATAAGTGCAAACTGTACTGCTTTTCCCATACTCCGATATGTGTCACTTGGACACACAGACTGTACACAGATGCCACAGGGATGTGAAACACAGACACACGAACACGGACAACAAATGGACACATGGATGTCACATACCTACATACAGATCGCAGACAGACATAGATCACCACGGATCTCACCAGCACTGTTTTTTCCTGTACAGGAGTCACAAGAATGTGTGAAGGAGGCCTAAGGGCAATGTAATAAAAATCAAAATCTATTTCACAACACAATTGGAAAATATTTCTTATTTACATTATTAAGAATTGACATGTAAATAAATAATTATAAGTCAATTCTTAGTAACGTATACAAGAAATTTTTTTTATTGTGCTCTGTTGAAATGTCCACTAAACGTCGTCTATATTTACATCAAACAGCAATTTATAACCAAGTAAATGGGAGGAAAGGCATAGTGGCAGAGTTCTGTGTGCGTCTGGCAGCTCTTCTAGATAATGAACTCATTTGAGCAAGATCTCCTCACTTTAATTGTCTTGTTTATGTGTGAAATTTCCCATTATGCACGCATGCTGGTTTGATGCCACTGCCTTCAAATTCAGGTGAAAAAAAATGTAAGTACCTCATTTGGAAATGATGATAATTATAGGGACATAAATTTGGACACCTCAGGCGCCAGAAGAAAAAAAAAAACAAGAGGGAAATATTGCAATACCTTCAAACAATGTTAAGTATTTTCATAAATAGAAAGATAGAAGATAGACATGAGCTAGATTTGATTATTTATTTATTATTATTATTTATTATTATAGATAAATAGATAGATATATGATAATAGATATAAATAGATAGATAGATAACATAGATAGAGTAGATACATACTATGTTTCCCCGAAAATAAGACCTAAAATGATTTTACAGGATTTTTGGAGTATGTGCAGCACCCCAGGTTACCGGTTGCTGCAGTGATGTTGCTTTTACTTTGGGGAAGGTGATGTCATGCTCAGAGGCAAAGGAGCTCTCTTCACCAGATAAGGCACACACATGCAACACATTCTGAATCCAGGCCAGGAGGGGGAGCTCAAGACCTGGAGGAGGAGTTAGTTCAGTTGGACGGAAACAGAGAAGGAGAAGGAAGTCTGGAGCAGACATGAGAGGCCTGGCAGCCACGTGGAGCTGCAGCCTGTGGAAGGAGTAACCTGTTGGGTTGCATGTGGAGCAGCCAGAAGGGAAGGATCACAGGAGAGAGACAGAGCTCAGAGGGGAACTGTGTCAGGGCACCCTCGGAGCTAAAGTGCAGTAACCGGGAACCGAGAGCCCGAGGCTTTTGTGGACTCTAGGACACGGAGCAGAATCGGAGGGCACTATACTATACGGCACCTGCCCGCACTACACCTGAGACGCAGCAGCACCTGAGGAGCCCAGGGCATCTGAGAGTCCCTGTAAAAAGGTTCAAGCTGCCCGTCGTGCAGGTACCTGTCCCAGGACAGGAGGAAACTGGAGGACATTGTAGGAAACTTAAAGCAGCAAGGACCTCACTTAGAAAAGCGCAAGTAGGAAAGGCTCATGGACCTCTACTGGAAAAAGAGAACTCTAACTTGCCTCTGAGCCGGCCAGACCACCATCAATCCGTGCCTGGTACCCTGGACTGTGGCCTGTCAACCATAAGTAAACCAGGTAAAAACGTATCACTTGTCTCCTCCATTTATTCACTGGCTACACCATCTACGCCACACACCATAGGACCCCTGGGGACCCCGCTTCACCTGTGGGAAGTGTAACATCAGGGGACCCCTTTAATGCAGCGTCAGTCCCCCTATTGACCAAACTCCACATGTGGCATCACGACAAACTTTGAACATTAACCCCTTTAACGTTGATGCCCAGGGCCACGAACCGGGTCACAGCCACCATGACATCCCCCTTTTGCGGCCAGACCCGGTACCGAGTACCTCACTGCCCTGTGGGCGCGTCATATGCTTGGAATATAAGTTTTTCTCCAAGAAGAAACCCTAGTTACAGTTATAGCCAGCATTATGTGGAGTCAAACTGGGCCATAGCACAGGGCCCCCACTCTCTTAGGGGCCTCTAGCATTTTGATTTCGAGGTTAAGACCACTGCTTAAGGACATTTGGTGACTTAACGGTCATTTAACCATGATGCCACCAAAGGTCTCTTGACTGTAGGAGTCTATAGGAACTGAGCTACAGTCAAGCTGGTATATAGGGCTGGTGTTACGGAGAAGATCAATTTCTCAGAGTCCCCACTCTCTTAGTGGCCCCCCAGTGTTTAAGGTCTCTTGACTGTAGGAGTCTATAGGAACTGAGCTACAGTCAAGCTGGTATATAGGGCTGGTGTTACGGAGAAGATCAATTTCTCAGAGTCCCCACTCTCTTAGTGGCCCCCCAGTGTTTCTATTCTCAGATTACGACTGCTTAAAGACCTTTGGTGACATCATGGTCATGTAGAAGTCTAGAGCTGAAGAGGAGACAAGCTGGTATGGATGTGCACTGTGTGTGTACATACACCTGTATGTACATTTCTGCCAAGGCGCATAAAACTTGTAAGATTCCTAATTTATTACGTGGTGTGCACCTTTTAAAGAATTAGATACATCTTACTCCAGGGGCTCTGTTCATTAAAACTGGCCTGCCCAATATCAGTATAAATGAATCAGGACCATATTTCTCCTTAGCACATCGCCCACTGTAAAGAGGAGATGTGCTGCCGATAACGTGATCTGTATGGGAACAGAGTGATCATTCTAACCTCATAGTTCTTCGTCAGCATGTGTAAAGAATAGATTGCTGTACATGCAAAAAGGAAATAAGGAAATAAGATCGTAAGAAATTCATGATGGAATCAAGGATTTGGAGAGTTATATTGATTTTCCAGGATGTCATGACATGATTGATTTGAATAAGAGTTGATTTTTTTGTTCAAGAATAAATGTGAATTGTTGTTTATGAAAAAAAAGACACCCCTGAAAATAAGCCTGAGTTATTTTTGGAGAAACACGGTAGAAGATAGATGGATAGATAGAGATGAGGTAGATAGGAATATACGGTAGACCCCAATTCATGTTTTTTGTATTGTTTTTGGTAATTTTCACCTATTTTTCATTCGCACCAGACTCTTCTTGCAGTTGGTGCTTTTTAAAATCTATTTTATATGTTTGCCATTTGTGGGCGGTATTTGTGATTTCTAGTTCTGTCACCTCCAGGAATATTTTAAGTATTTTAGTTATTTTGGTGCAATTTTCATGACATTTTGCAAAATATGTAGCACAAAATATGCCAAATTCATCAACAGTGTGCGCCATTTTGGAGAATTTAGCGCATAAAATACCAACGAACACCCATAGACAAAAAAGAAAAATGACTTAAAAGAGCCTAAATGATGAATTAGGGCCATAATATGTAAAGGTGCAACAACATAACTGTCAACTGACATTTACCGTATACTACTCAACCCTCCCATACACATTCATATTCCTTTGGTGACAGCTTATCAAATAAGAAATCAAAAGGATTTGGCATTGAAATTCAACCTGCTGAATCTTAGATGGTTAGTGATTTCAGCATTAAACTGCAGACATGAGGTTAAACTGTAGGTTAAGAGAATTCTAAAGCTATTCGGCTGTAGCACAGGAAGCTGTGAGCATTGTTCCTCCTGGCAGCTTCTGGCTTTCAGTCATGGTGGTACGGTTGGCAGGGCTTCAGTCACCGTTCAGTACATTCTGACTCGGGGTGTAACCATGCCCTGGCACTCACTGACAGCCGACTCAGCAATGCATCAGTGCTAAAAACAAACAGGCGAACGCACACAAATAAGACATAAAAAAAGAGCACCTGGAAAGAAGAATTTGGTGCAAACAAAAAAGGCTCTAAGCACCAAGTCTAAACAACAATTAGGCACAAGGGAAATAATGAATCAGGCTCTATATGTTGTTTACTTAATGGAAATTCTCAGTTTGCCATGTGCATGGATCTTTAGTTGAGGTGAGCAGATCGATCAGTAGATGATCAAGTTTGAAACAAATACCCTGAAATTCACAGTTCCACGCCAATTCGAAGACTCTGCTATTTGATTAATGAAAATTGTTAAAAAAATAAAATATGCTCGGTGACATTTCATATGCTGATGAAGAATCTCAGTCAGCAAGCATGCTAATGGCATCAGGCACTGCTGCTTGGTCTTCCCCAAATTGCCCTGCATTAATCAGTCCATGTGGTCTAGCCGAGCCATCAGAGTGGCTATCATAGCCAGTATAAGATATAAGGACCAACCAAGGAACGCTATGGCATGCTTACACTGTGTGGGGATAGGAGCTCAGAGCACACAGCATAAGGATAGAAAAATGCCTAATTCAATTGTGGTGTACTACTACTACTTCACTGGTGATGTGCCAAATTGAAAATGAGAGTGATAGTCTCAATCTGTGAATAGAAATTCAATATTCTCTACAAAATCTACTCCCTTATAAGTGCACAAACATGAAAAAACCCCGAAAATAGGGCTAATTTTTGAAAAGGCATAAAGGGAGCCTGTCACCCCCAAAATCGAAGGTGAGCTAAGGCTGGTTTCACACTTGCGTTTTTGTCTGCATGCGTTTTTTAAAAAAAACGCATGTGTGAAAAACGCATGTAAACGCGGTAAAACGCATGCGTTTTTTAGACGCATGCATTTTTATAGAAAAACACAAGAAAACACAAAACACAAGAAAAAACAAGAAAACCCTAACCCTACCCCTACCCCTAACCCTAACCCTAAACGTGACTGAAATACGTGGCACTGAAATACGTGCAACTGAAATACGTGGTACTTAAATACGTGGCACTCAAATACGTGGCACGTGGCACTTAAATATGTGCCACGTGGCACTTAAATACGTGGCACGTGGCACTTTAATACGTGGCACTTAAATATGTGGCACGTGGCACTTAAATACGTGGCACGTGGCACTTAAATACGTGGCACGTGGCACGTGGCACTTTAATACGTGGCACGTGGCACTTAAATATGTGGCACGTGGCACTTAAATACGTGGCACGTGGCATACGTGGCACTGAAATACGTGGCACGTGGCACTTAAATACGTGGCACGTGGCACTTAAATATGTGCCACGTGGCACTTAAATACGTGGCACGTGGCACTTAAATACGTGGCACGTGGCACTTAAATATGTGCCACGTGGCACTTAAATACGTGGCACGTGGCACATGGCACTTAAATACGTGGTACGTGGCACTTAAATACGTGGCACGTGGCATACGTGGCACTGAAATACGTGATACGTGGCACTTAAATACGTGGCAATATGACTCAGAAAATGTTCATTAAACGGTTAGGGGTGAGGTTAGGGGTAGAGTTAGGGTTAGGGTTTGGATCCCTTTATCACCTTGATGGTGGTGGGTGGCTTTTCAGTGTGTTTTCTGGTTTTTTTCTATAAAAACGCATGCGTTTTTAGCGCAAACAAACGCATGTGCTTAAAAACGCATGCGTTTACATAGACAGCAATGCATTTTTTTGCAAAAAAACGCGCAAGAAAATACTGCAGGTAGCATTTTTGAAAATGAACGCATGCAAAAAACGCATGCGTTTGAAAACGCGACCAAACGCATGTGCAAAAAAACGCATGCGTTTTCAATGTTAAATATAGGGGAAAAAAACGCATGCGTTTTTTGTGCAAAAAACGCTGCAGACAAAAACGCAAGTGTGAAACCAGCCTAAGCCCACCGGCATCAGGGGCTTATCTACAGCATTCTGTAATGCTGTAGATAAGCCCCCGATGTATCCTGAAAGATGAGAAAAAGAGGATAGATTATACTCACCCAGGGGCATTCCCCGCTGTGGTCCGGTCCGATGGGCGTCGCGGTCCAGTCCGGGGCCTCCTATCTTCATTCCAATACTGCAGTGCGCAGGTGCTGGGCCTCTCTGACCTTTCCTGGCACCTGCGCACTGCAGTACTTATGAAGATGGGAGGCCCTGGATGGCGACGCCCATTGGATCGGACCGCCCGCCCAGGTGAGTATAATCTAACCTCTTTTTCTCATCTTTCAGGATACATCGGGGGCTTATCTACAGCATTACAGAATGCTGTAGATAAGCCCCTGATGCCGGTGGGCTTAGCTCACCTTCAATTTTGGGGGTGACAGGTTCCCTTTAATAACAATTTGGATAATTTGGATAATTTTTTGGACAGCTTGATAGAAAGCCTTTGTAATTGCCTAATTATTTTGTGTTTAGAAAACCAGTTGCAGACCCCACAAAATTTTAATTGAGAAACAATAACTTTTTTATCTTCCAATCAGTACACTTGTTTTATCTCCCTTTTTAAAAGGATAATTTTTGGATGGCTTGTGAAAAAGGCATTGCTTCCTTGTTAAGCAAAGTGCTAAGCTTTTGAGTTTCGCAAAACAGGGATCATTTTTTGCACTACCCACGTTTGAAAATACATAGTGTCTTCAGTTTGTACTGCATGTGTAAAAATTAGAAGGCATGCATTGGCCCACAAAAAGGAACATTTTTGGAAGGTTTATACAATATATGTTAGCCCAGAAACCCTGGTACTGCTATGTGTGGGCAAATAGACTGTTGATTACTGCCGGTTACCATCTGTTTTCCACCAGGTGTGATAGGTTAACATCAATTGGACATTAAAATGGCTGTGTTTGCATTACAGAGCTCAAAACAGGTTCATTTGACTCCAAGGGGAATTCAGAAGGTTATACACATATTTCTAGGCAAATAGAGGCTTTTTAATTATGTGACTTGAGGAGAATTTATTCACTGCAAATAATTATTTGGTTAAAAATCAACGAAGTTGGCGTATTTGAATTTCAAAAGATCCGCTCATCTCTCACCCTTAGCATTGATGTCACATTTCCACCAAGACCTGCTCCTGTGGCATCTCATTCTGTCACCAGGTGCCTCCATATTTATTCTGCGGACAACTCTCATGGTAGAAGAGATATTGGAATCAGAAGTTCTGGATGGTGCAGGCTCTGTTCATCCATTTAAGGGTGGATGGGGCCTACAATGACATCCAGTCTGGTAGAATGGGTGTATGTGCTTTCCAGATGGAGTTATCAGCCCCTTGCTCCTGCCAATTGAAGAGCATCACACCCTAATTAGGCTATGTGCACACGTATTTTGGAGCTCTGCGGATTTTTCCGCAGCGGATTTGAGAAATCCGCAGGTAAAAGGCACTGCGTTTTACCTGCGGATTTACCGCAGATTTTGTGTCGATTCCACCTGCGGTTTACACCTGCGGATTCCAATTATGGAGCAGGTGTAAACCACAGCGGAATCCGCACAAAGAATTGACATGCTGCGGAATGGTTTCCGCGCGTTTTTTTCCGCAGCATGTGCACTGCGGATTGCGGTTTCCATAGGTTTACATTGTACTGTAAACACATGGAAAGCTGCTGCGGACCCGCAGCTACAGATCTGCTGCAGATCCGCAGCGTGTGCACTTAGCCTAAAGCTTCCAGCTTACTGCTTGAAGCTGCGAGATATAGTCGTGTGCTTCTTTGGTTCATGCCTGTCTGTTTAGCTAATTTTTGTATCATTTTCCCTTGTTTTGACCTCTGCTTGTGTTTTTTAAATTTTTTGTATCCTCATTTTGTACTTTTCCTGCCCTGTTGGTTTTGACCCGGCTATCTGACTACTCCTGCCAGTCTGCACCACCAAACAGCAGCTTATTTCATGGGCCCAGCACAGGGGCTCCTGTTTATGTGTTAAAGGGTAAAGACACTCTGGTAAGTAGAGTTGCTTGTGCTAAGCCTGACTGTGGTAGCCATTTCAGTGTTGCAAGGCAACATTACAATTGACTGGAGACCTAGAGACCTAGTTAGGCTACTTTCACACATCAGTTTTTTGTCGTCAGGCAGGATTCGGCAAATTTTTGAAAAAATGGATCTGTTGCAAATTGTGAAAAACTGATGCAACAGATCTGTTTTTTTACTGGATCTGTTTTTTTTTAAATTAACCCAGGGGATAGAGATTGGACTTCCTGTTCCGGGAAAAGAGGAGAGGGAGAGAGGAGAGAGAGAGAGAGAAGAGAGAGAAGAGAGACCCCAGAATGTAAAATGTGCATTATTTGAATGGAGAAATGCATGAAGAACTGGATTCGGAGGCGGATTCATCATTTTACATCTACATTTCATACGTTTTTCGCCGGATCAGTCGCTGGGCGTTTTTTTGCCGGACAGAAAAAACGTTCCTCTGTACATTTTCTTTGTCCGCCGGAAACAGCTTTTTGACGGATCTGGCAAAAAACGGATGAAGCGTGTGGACATCAGGCACAATCCAGTGCTAATACAACTCTATGAGAAAAAAACGGATCCGGCAGAAAAATAAACACATCCTTTTTTTTTCAAACTCGCTGGATTGTGCCTGACGGCAAAACCCTGATGTGTGAAAGTAACCTTAGACCGATTATAATGGTAATGTATGTAAATTATATATGTTTTAGTGATTGCCTTTAGATAATAAAATTGCATCAAGTTTAAGTCTGAAATCTTAATTCTCAGACCACTAATATGCAGTGTGCAGCCTGATCTAAGTTTCAGAACTTTCTCTTATGGGAGTTTATCTCCATGAAATATTCCCTAGATATGATATTTTGTGTCTCCTGTTGTCTAGGTCAGTTCATTTAATCTAAAAAAGACACAGGAGAGTCGAAAAGTCTTATTTATTGTCACTGAAGATAATAATTTTTGGCGAAATAACAGTTATTACTGTGAATTAAGTCTTTCACAATAAAATATTACATTATCACTTTTCAATGTACGATAAAGTATTCAATGAATTTTTGTATCAGTTCATCAACACAACTTCAATGATGCACTTTCCTACTTAAGGGCTCGCTCACACTGGTGTGTAAAAAAAAATCGGTCCCATTTTCATCCAAGAGAGTGGGGCAATTTTCCATCCTTGTCATCCAAGTGGTGTCCGCATACAATCCGCTTTTTTACTCAGCAGCTATTAATCTTTTACAGAACCATTTACAGTTTCCTATGTTACAGAATTGTAATATAACCATAAAAATAAGATGCCTTAGCACTTTACTCCAGCCTGTTCTCTCTACCCTTCTTGAGACTTTACATGCTTTTTTGGTATTCCGCACTGCATACTTTTTACCATGTGTACCTCCCCATCCTTGCTGCTATCTTTAAGGCCAGGTGCACACATTCAGTATTTGGTCAGTATTTTACATCAGTATTTGTAAGTAGTGTTGAGCATTCCGATACCGCAAGTATCGGGTATCGGCCGATACTTGCGGTATCGGAATTCCGATACTGAGTTCCGATACTTTTGTGGTATCGGGAATCAGTATCAGATCCATATTACTGTGTAAAATAAAGAATTAAAATAAAAAATATTGATATACTCACCTCTCCGGAGGCCCCCGGACATCACCGCTGGTAACCGGCAGCCTTCTTTGCTTAAAATGAGTGCGTTTAGGGCCTTCCATGATGTCACGGCTTCTGATTGGTCGCGTGCCGCTCATGTGACCGCCACGCGACCAATCACAAGCCGCGACGTCATTCTCAGGCCCTAAACTCCTCATTCTAGGAATTTAGGACCTGAGAATGACGTCGCGGCTTGTGATTGGTCGCGTGGCGGACACATGAGCGGCACGCGACCAATCAGAAGCTGTGACGTCATGGAAGGCCCTAAATGTGCTCATTTTAAGCAAAGAAGGCTGCCGGTTACCAGCGGTGATGTCCAGGGGCCTCCGGAGAGGTGAGTATATCAATATTTTTTATTTTAATTCTTTATTTTACACATTAATATGGATCCCAGGGCCTGAAGGAGAGTTTCCTCTCCTTCAGACCCTGGGAACCATCAGGATACCTTCCGATACTTGGTGTCCCATTGACTTGTATTGGTATCGGGTATCGGTATCGGCGATATCCGATACTTTTCGGGTATCGGCCGATACTATCCGATACCGATACTTTCAAGTATCGGACGGTATCGCTCAACACTATTTGTAAGCCAAAACCAGGAGTGGGTGATAAATGCAGAAGTGGTGCATATGTTTCTATTATACTTTTCCTCTGATTGTTCCACTCCTGGTTTTGGCTTACAAATACTGATGTAAAATACTGACCAAATACTGAACATGTGAACGTGGCCTAAAACTGAAAGACAAGAGAGAGCAATCAGAACCAGGAGCAGGAGCCCTAATGGATTTTTAACATTTTTTGTAAAAGCTAGTTAAATTATTATAGAAACTTTACTGGGTCAAAACGGTAGAAACTTTTTAATGAATACTACTTAAAAAATTGCTTAAGATTGCATTTAGGAAGCAAATGAGCAATAAAAATATTCTGTGTATAGATGTATATAACATTTAAATCATTTTCAACCTAGTCTTAAAAAAAAATTTTGAACATGATATAATGATAATATAGTAATTAACTTACCTTCATTTTGTGATTTTTGTAAGGTCAGATGTTGAGAATAATTGTTCCTGTCTGTATAATTGTGTTTCTTTTTGGTCTTTTTCGCTTTGTACATTTCAAAAGAATTATAATCTGTTCCGATCTCCAGTGCGGAATCTATTTATATGCATCTAGGAAAAAACAATATGACATTACTGAAAATATTCAATGATTGCAAAGTAAAACCATGAATAGCCTTGCAACTAAATAAAGTGAGACAGCACAGACAATGCGAAAACACTAGAAATCGTGTATATAGAGAGGACTTTACCAAGCTGAGTGCATAGGAAAAGCACAGTTCATCATAGCAAACAATCAGATTTTTTTTTTACATTTTTTAATTTTAAACTTGACCCTACAAAATGAGAGCTTCAATTTGATTGGATGCTATGGGCATCGTCTCCATTTCTATGCACTAGATTTGATAAACCTCCCCGTACTGTTTGCAGAAATAATATTCTGAGTGTAAGTTTGCATCAGTGATTGAATTAAGCTTACACATATTCAGTTGAAATTTCAGGATAATCTATGTTATTATCTTCAGAGAGCAGCCAAAAGTACCTTGGTAATCAATAATCAGTCAATTTCATTAATTTGATTTGTTGGGTGAATTTCCGCAGACAAGGTGGATTTTATACAACACATCTCTTTATAGTATGAGACCATCAATTACTGAATCTTCCTTTACCTGAAAGCACCTCTACTGGTTAAAATGGGACAGACACCTAAACACAAAGGATTCATCAACTTTCAATGGAAACTAGTTACAATCAATACCTAGATACGTCCTTGCTGGTGTACACGACCATGCATTTCATTCATGAAAGCTGCTGGTTTCCAAATCAATTAACAAAATAGATTGTGGGAAATGTATTGTCAGCACACAGAATGCTGGCATCCACAACAATTCCATTCACTGTAAAACAGAATGATCAGAACTGTTTAATCCTCTAAGGAATCTTTCATAGTACATTCTGTACTAATAGTCCTATACGTTGGCCAAACAACACTTCCATACAGTTGCCTATACAATGTAATACGGGTGTGCCCCAAGCCTGATTTTAAAAATTGCATCCTACAGATATATTAAAACTTCTGTTGGCAATGATTTATCAGCCACTTCTGTACGAGATCACTGTCTCCCTGGTCACTGCAGTGCAGGTTTGAACATATTACGTGAGTTCATTTGTGACTGTGGTGTAAAACACAATGGCTGCCCCACTTGTGATAAGCAAGAAAGAAGAGCAGTGTGCAGTGATTCATTTTTTGTGGGTATGTACGGCGTCAATATTTATTGAACACTTTGTTCACAGTATGGAGAACTTATTTAGTCTCAAAGAAGTGTCAATAACTGGTTTGAGAAGTTCAAAGAGGTTGCACAATGGTCAGCCATAAAGATGGAGTTGGACGTCCTTCCACATTCATCTTGCCCCATCGGACTATCACCTGTTGGGTCCTCAGAAAAAGTGTGTTTACACGAAACCAAACAGGTGATAGTCCGATAGGATGAAGATTCACACATGATGACGAGGAGAAGAAAGCAGTGGACTCGTGGCTCGCAGCTAAGCCCAAAAATATGTGTTAATGAAGGAATACAAAACCTTGTTGACAGATGCAGCAACAAGTGCCATCTCATGCGGCCATTTATTGCTCCTAATTTACCGTATTTTTCAGACTATAAGACGCACTGGAAAATAAGATGCACTTTGGTAAAATGGTCACCATAGGTGAGACGTGCAGATTTCGATCTCAGGAGCCCTTCAGCAGCCATTTTCCTGAAGTCCACCGCATGGAAACCATGGAAGTGTGGAGGCTCTGAGCACACAAAATGTTGGCGGAGCCCCCACACCATTGAGCACGACCTCCTACCTGCCTCGGAAATGCAGCATCACACCACTGAACATCCCCTCCTTCCAGCCCACGATCCACGGCATCGCTCGCAATATTGCCAATTTATGCAGCTCCCCCAGTAAGCTACATTTGGTCAATAGGATGCACCCCATTTTCCCCAAATATTTAGGGGAAAAAGTGTGTCTTATAGTCCAAAAATATGGTAAATACAGATGTAATAATCTTTATAATAATACTTTATTAACAAAGCCATGTAGCACATATTCTGTCAATTTATGGATTGCTACATCTGTACACAATCAAACTAATCATAGTACAGAAATATAGAAGCAGAATAAACATCAGTACATGAATACAGAACCAAAACCACCATCAGTATAGGAACACATAATATATATAGAACTATTATTAGCCAAAAAAGGGGGGAAAAAACAATGGACAGCACAATTAATTCATCAGTCCATACTAAATAAACAAAGAGAATTTATTTAAAAATAAAAATAATGTACAAAAATTAAAATGTAGTTATATTTAATATAAATCCCCTTTCAGTGAGGCTAATTGATTTGGCCTGTGTAATTTTATGATTGGCATTGGTATACCCATTGTGTTCTTATTACATTACTGAGCCATCTTGTCCATCTGGCACTTGTTTTGTAAATATCTTCTAGAAAATGTAGAGTTAGGTCAGGTTCACATTGCGTTAAAGCAGCCCGTTCAATGCATAACATTGACGGGCTGCGTTAACGCTATAGCATACATGCCATCGCGTTATGCTATACCGCTAGCACAGATGATTCATCTGTGCTAGCGGTGACGGAGCCTCAGATGCTGCAGCCTGCGTCCGAGACTCCGTCACTGAATGATGGCACATCGCTAGCGCATGCCGATTATGGCATGCGTTGTCGATGCGCCCGATAATAGGGGATAATGGCAGTGTTAACGGACTGCATTACACCGCATTATGCTGCAGTGTAATGTAGTCCATCTAACAGACTGCCTTAACGCAATGTGAACCCAGCCTTGCAGTACAGTTAGCTAATATTTAAATGGGCTTTCCAATGAATAAGAGATAAGGTGCAGTATCTGAAAACCACTAAACTGTGTACCACTAAACTGAGCCTTGCCAGAGTAGTTGAGTATTAGTACTGGGTGTTGGACTCCCACTAATCTATTACTGATGACCTTTCCTCAGGCCATAGGCTATGAATTATTACATGGTCATAAGTAGTGTTGAGCATTCCGATACCGCAAGTATCGGGTATCGGCCGATACTTGCGGTATCGGAATTCCGATACCGGGATTCCGATACTTGCCGCGTATCGGATACCGGAATCGGAAGTTCTAAGATTCAAAAAGCAGAAATTCAGCCAATGAGATTGATTCCAAGTGTGGGCACATCCTGTTTAGCATGGAGGGCATGAAACTACTGGCAAGGCTGTGATTGGCTGGTGTAATGATGTCATGATGCAGTTTAAAAGTCGCTGGCGCCATTTTGCGATCACTCTGCTGTGAATTCAGTTAGTGACAGGACGCTGTTTGCTGACTGAGGGACAGTTTAGAGATAGCGATTTGCTTCTTTGTGCTTTCCAAAGGCTAATTTAGCAACCGCTGTGTTCACCTACTATTCACCTTGCTTTTGCCTTGTAGCGCTGTTTTCACAGCGATCTGCAGGGTCTGTGTGTGTGTGTGTGTGAGTGCAGCCCAGTCTCCAGTCTGAGTGCAGCCACATAGGCCATCCATAGTTGGTTGTATTCAGTTCAGGGAGGGTGGTTCATTGCCTCATACTGTTCCTTTTTTTTTTTTTTTTCCCAAGTAGTGTAGTCTGCTGCTAATTTATTCAAAAAAATCCTATTAGTGTCTTTCCACCCGTCTCCAGCTAATTTGTGGAAAAACACTACATAGGATAAAGTAGAGGAGGGTTTTTGGGCCTTGCAGCGCCGTTTACGGCTGTCTGCACGGTCTCCGTGTGACTGCAGCTCGCCCTGTAATCTGTGAGCAGCTGTAGCCTGGTTGTCTCCAGCTCAGGGTTTTTCACTGCGTCATACCGCCAAATCAATTTTCTTTTTTTTCAAAGTAGTGTAGTCTGCTGCTAATTAATTTTAAAAAATCCTATTAGTGTCTTTCCACCCGTCTCCAGCTAATTTGTGGAAAAACACTACATAGGATAAAGTAGAGGAGGGTTTTTGGGCCTTGCAGCGCCGTTTACGGCTGTCTGCACGGTCTCCGTGTGACTGCAGCTCGCCCTGTAATCTGTGAGCAGCTGTAGCCTGGTTGTCTCCAGCTCAGGGTTTTTCACTGCGTCATACCGCCAAATCAATTTTCTTTTTTTTCAAAGTAGTGTAGTCTGCTGCTAATTAATTTAAAAAAATCCTATTAGTGTCTTTCCACCCGTCTCCAGCTAATTTGTGGAAAAACACTACATAGGATAAAGTAGAGGAGGGTTTTTGGGCCTTGCAGCGCCGTTTACGGCTGTCTGCACGGTCTCCGTGTGACTGCAGCTCGCCCTGTAATCTGTGAGCAGCTATAGCCTGGTTGTCTCCAGCTCAGGGTTTTTCACTGCGTCATACTGCCAAATCAATTTTCTTTTTTTTCAAAGTAGTGTAGTCTGCTGCTAATTAATTTAAAAAAATCCTATTAGTGTCTTTCCACCCGTCTCCAGCTAATTTGTGGAAAAACACTACATAGGATAAAGTAGAGGAGGGTTTTTGGGCCTTGCAGCGCCGTTTACGGCTGTCTGCACGGTCTCCGTGTGACTGCAGCTCGCCCTGTAATCTGTGAGCAGCTATAGCCTGGTTGTCTCCAGCTCAGGGTTTTTCACTGCGTCATACCGCCAAATCAATTTTCTTTTTTTTCCAAATAGTGTAGTCTGCTGCTAATTTATTCAAAAAAATCCTATTAGTGTCTTTCCACCCGTCTCCAGCTAATTTGTGGAAAAACACTACATAGGATAAAGTAGAGGAGGGTTTTTGGGCCTTGCAGCGCCGTTTACGGCTGTCTGCACGGTCTCCGTGTGACTGCAGCTCGCCCTGTAATCTGTGAGCAGCTATAGCCTGGTTGTCTCCAGCTCAGGGTTTTTCACTGCGTCATACCGCCAAATCAATTTTCTTTTTTTTCCAAATAGTGTAGTCTGCTGCTAATTTATTCAAAAAAATCCTATTAGTGTCTTTCCACCCGTCTCCAGCTAATTTGTGGAAAAACACTACATAGGATAAAGTAGAGGAGGGTTTTTGGGCCTTGTAGCGCCGTTTACGTCTGTCTGCACGGTCTCCGTGTGACTGCAGCTCTATCTGTTGTCAGTTCAGCCCCCAAAAAATAAATAAATAATAAAGTTCACCAAACACACCAGTTACACCACTTTACATTTCTGTAGGCCACATTAGCTCATATTAAAGTCTAGTCCACACTTTAGATAATTAGTGCTTCTTATACCTGTTAGGAGGAGTTGCTCAGGAATAAGCACACAAATCCGTTAGTACTTTTCTGCTTATCTTTATCAGTCAACCAAGATGAAGAAGGCAGTGAGTAAGGCACGGGGGCGTGGGAGCCGTCGCGGAGCAGGGAGGGGACGTGGGGATTCTGTGCCTGCTGCGGGCACCGGTGACTCATCAGCACCCACTTTCACCAGGCAACAGTCGTTCATGCGAAGCTTTGTGTCCGAGCGCCGTACACCGCTGCTGCGTGAAGAACAAATTGAAGCTGTTGTCGGATGGATGGCAGCTAATGCATCAACTTCCATTAGTGCCACATCCTCTCAGACACAGAGCACTGGAGAGCAGCCATCTGTCTCTTCACCACCTGCCAAATTGCCCAGGCAGACAGAGAGCCCAGGACAGGAGCCGTCTCTACTTCTGTTCTCTGAATCTCTTGGCTTGGAAACAGGGGGCCAGCCAAGCAGCATTGGAGAAATGGAAGAAGAGGCAGGGTGCAGTGATGCCCAACAGCTTTTTCTGTCTTCCTCTGAAGAGGCGGGTGGGCCAGTGGCTCCGGTCACCACATCGCAGGCCGCATCAGCTGATGATGACACTCAGGTGCCACTTACTGGTGCGTGCTCTGCTGCTGAGACTACCCAGGAGGAGCAGTTGGGGGCAGAGGGTAGTGTAGATGATGAGGTCCTCGACCCATCTTGGCGTGAGGGACAGGAAGGTGGTGGGAGCAGCTCTGAGGAAGAGATTCCCCGTACGGCCCAAAGAGGGAGAGGGAGGGGGAAGACTGCGGATCCTGCAGCCTCCGCTTTGGCACCCGTTAGGAGCATGTCTCTTCCAAAAGCCAAAAAGGGCGCTCCCAAGACTTGCAGTGCCTGGTCCTTTTTTGACACAGTTGCAGATGACATTTGCTATGTCAGATGCAACGTGTGTCATCAAAAAGTCAAAAGAGGGAAAAATGTCAGCAACCTCAATACCTCCAACATGTGGAAACATGTGCGCAACAGGCACCCGGCGGAGTTAGAAAAACACACTGAAGAGGTAGGCCAACCAACAGCGGCAGCTACCACCTCTTCAGCTCGTGTTGCCTCTTCCTCTACCTCACACGCAGCTGGTTCGGCGTCCTCCCAGGATCGCCGTGGAAGAACCTCTGCCCCTGTTGTCCAGAGACCCGCTGTAATTCCACCCGCAGCGCCACTTTCCCAGTCATCCACACACTCCCAGCCCAGTCTACAGCCATCGGTAGTACAGGCATGGGAGAAAAGGCGGCCTTTCTCGTCAAACCACCCACGAGCACAGGCTCTGACTGCAGGCATTGCCAAACTTCTGTCACTGGAAATGCTGTCATTCAGGCTGGTGGAGACTGACAGCTTCCGTGACTTGATGTCATTGGCAGTCCCACAGTACAATGTGCCCAGCCGCTTTTACTTCAGCAGGCAAGCCGTCCCTGCCCTGCAGAAGCATGTGGAGGGACACATAAAACACGCGCTACTGAACGCCGTCAGTAGCAAGGTCCACCTCACCACCGATGCGTGGACCAGTCAACATGGACAGGGGCGATACCTTTCCCTCACTGCCCATTGGGTTAATGTCGTTGAGCCGGGTACAGACCGTGCGAGTGGCGCAGGACGTGTCCTGCCCACTCCAAGGATTGCAGGAATCCATTCTGTACGCATTGACTCCTCCTCTTACACCAGTTCCTCAGAATCATCGCTGCAGGAGCCGTCACAGTCCACCTCCACATGGACCCGTGATGAACGTGTACCTGTTACGACCGACATGAGCACAGCCGTGGCCAAACGTCAACAGGCCGTCTTGAAATTAATTTTCTTGGGGAATCGTAGCCACACAGCGCAGGAGCTCTGGAATGCCATCAAGCAGGAGAGCGATGTGTGGTTTGTGCCAGCGAATCTCCAGCCAGGCATGGTAGTGTGTGATAATGGCCGAAATCTGGTGGCAGCTCTGGGCCTCGGCAACCTCACTCACATCCCATGTCTGGCACATGTGCTCAATTTGGTCGTGCAGAGCTTTTTGAGGGACTATCCGGATCTTGATGCACTGCTGCACAAGGTCCGCCTAGAGTGTGCTCACTTGCGGCGTTCCAGCACGGCAAAAGCGCGCATTGCGGCTCTGCAGCGCCGACACCGCCTGCCGGAACATCGCATCATATGTGACCTACCTACCAGGTGGAATTCCACGTTACATATGTTGGAGCGGTTGTGTGAGCAGCAGCAAGCTGTAATGGAGTACCAGCTGCTTCAGGCGCAAAAAAGTCGCAGTCAGCGCCGTACAGACTTCACAACCACAGAGTGGGCCACTATGAATGACGTCTGCCAGGTTTTGCGTCCCTTTGATTATTCCACGCGGATGGCGAGTGCAGATGATGCACTAGTCAGCATGACTGTCCCCCTTATCTGCCTGCTTGAAAAATCACTGCAAGCGCTAAGGGATGATGTTGTGGAAGAGGTGGAGGATGAGGATTCACCATTTCCATCATCTTCTGGACAGTCAGCGCCACGTGGTTCCTCACAAACGCGTAGGCAGGGGACCGTTTGTGAGGAGGATGAGGAGGAGTCAATGGAGGAGGAAGACATCCGTCCAGAGGAGGGAGTTACACAATTGTCCAGTACTCAGTGTGTACAGCGAGGGTGGGGTGATGACGAGCGGGCAGAGATCACGCCTCCAGCAGGGGACAGCGTTTCTTGGGCAGTTGGCAGTCTGCAGCACATGGTGGATTACATGCTGCAGTGCCTGAGAAACGACCGCCGCATCGCCCACATTCTCAACATGTCTGATTATTGGGTGTTCACCCTCCTCAATCCTCGCTACCGGGACAACGTAGAAAGCCTCATCACACCGTTGAACCGGGAGCGAAAAATGCGGGAGTACCAAGACACACTGGTCAATTCCATCATCTTCTCCATTCCAACTGAGAGAAGTGCTGCTAGTGCATTCCAAAGCAGCTCAGTGCGTCCAGGCCGTGGTGGAGGCTCTGCACAAAGAGGGAGCAGAAGCAGTGCCTCTGCCCAAGGCAAGACCAGTATGGCCGAACTGTGGCACAGTTTTCTGTGCCCGCCACAAAAGTCTACACCATCACAGACGGCTCCAGTCAGCAGGAGGCAACGGTTCCGTCAGATGGTGACAGACTACATGTCTTGCCCTCTTGCTGTACTCCCAGACGGCTCTTCCCCTTTCAAGTTTTGGGTCTCAAAGCTGGATACATGGCCAGAGCTAAGCCAGTATGCATTGGAGGTGCTGTCTTGCCCTGCGGCCAGTGTATTATCGGAACGTGTCTTTAGTGCTGCAGGTGGTGTACTAACTGACCGTCGCATGCGACTATCCTCCGATAACGTTGACCGGCTTACTTTCCTGAAAATGAACAAGGCCTGGATCTCGCCGGAATTTGCCACTCCTCCTCCTGATTGAATAATTAGGTCACTGTATACGTTATCCAGGTCTCCTGTTGTGTTCATCTTTCTACCACCTGAACTTAAATTCCTGGGCTCCAACACCGCCAGTTGAGGCTCAGACGTGCCGTCTGCACAGTCAAAACATACGACCCAGTGTTATTGGGTTTCAGTAACGTCAGCTGATCCCCAGCTGTGTAGCCGGCAATGTGTCATGCGACCGCCACGCTGACACAACAACTGAAATGTAAGGGAATCTGTCCCCCCCCCCCCAAGGCGTTTGTTACTGAAAGAGCCACCTTGTGCAGCAGTAATGCTGCCCAAGGAAAAGGTAGCTATTTTTGTTTAGCTCCTTGCACACGCAGAACTTAACACTTATAAAATGTGTCCACTGATACCGTAAAACCGTCCCGGAGGTGGGACTTTCCTTCGTAATGTGACGCAGCCCAGCCGTCATTCCTACCCCCCCGGCGCCGCGCACCGGCTCCTCAGCGTTGTTTTATTCCGTCCAGGAGCCTGCGCTGTTATGTTATCCCGTGGCCAGGCACACTTAGCGCTGCCCATCTTCTGGCATCATTTGGTGTCTGGATGGCTGCGCCTGTGCGGCCGCGCTGGCAGAGAGCCCGCCTCGCAGTGTCTTCTGATTTAATCCCACTGGGGGCCTGGGATCCATGGACATGCGCAGTGCATATCTGAACCTCCACCTCTCACTCATTTCCCTATGGCTTCTTCAGACTGTTCGGTGTCAGCTGGTCCCTAACAGCATGCCACGGCCGTGACACCGCACAGTCTGAAGAAGCCATAGGGAGATGAGTGAGAGGTGGAGGTTCAGATATGCACTGCGCATGTCCATGGATCCCAGGCCCCCAGTGGGATTAAATCAGAAGACACTGCGAGGCGGGCTCTCTGCCAGCGCGGCCGCACAGGCGCAGCCATCCAGACACCAAATGATGCCAGAAGACGGGCAGCGCTAAGTGTGCCTGGCCACGGGATAACATAACAGCGCAGGCTCCTGGACGGAATAAAACAACGCTGAGGAGCCGGTGCGCGGCGCCGGGGGGGTAGGAATGACGGCTGGGCTGCGTCACATTACGAAGGAAAGTCCCACCTCCGGGACGGTTTTACGGTTGCAGGGGACACATTTTATAAGTGTTTAGTTCTGTGTTTGCAAGGAGCATGATGAAAAGAGCCACCTTTTCCTTTTGCATCTTTTGTGCTGCACAAGCTGGCTCTTTCAGCTACAAACGCCTTGGGGGGGGGTTAAAGGTTCCCTTTCGACTTTCTCAGGCTTCGGCCTACATTGTGTTCCTCTGCTTTTCCACCTGTCCCTGGGCTCCAACACCGCTAGTTGTTGCCTGGTAGTGCTGTACGCACAGTCCCAACAGTCGCTCCTCTGTTATTGGGGTTCAGTAACGTCAGCTGTTCCCCTGCTGTGTGTGTGGCAATCCCTCCTACCTCCTCCAACCTCCTCCTCCTCCACCTGTCCCTGGGCTCCAACACCGCCAGTTGCCGTCCAGAAGTGCTGTACGCACAGTCAACAGTCGCTCCTCTGTTATTGGGGTTCAGTAACGTCAGCTGTTCCCCTGCTGTGTGTGTGGCAATCCCTCCTACCTCCTCCAACCTCCTCCTCCTCCACCTGTCCCTGGGCTCCAACACCGCCAGTTGCCGTCCAGAAGTGCTGTACGCACAGTCAACAGTCCCTCCTCTGTTATTGGGGTTCAGTAACGTCAGCTGTTCCCCTGCTGTGTGTGTGGCAATCCCTCCTACCTCCTCCTACCTCCTCCTCCTCCACCTGCCCCTGGGCTCCAACACCGCCAGTTGCCGTCCAGAAGTGCTGTACGCACAGTCAACAGTCCCTCCTCTGTTATTGGGGTTCAGTAACGTCAGCTGTTCCCCTGCTGTGTGTGTGGCAATCCCTCCTACCTCCTCCTACCTCCTCCAACCTCCTCCTCCTCCACCTGTCCCTGGGCTCCAACACCGCCAGTTGCCGTCCAGAAGTGCTGTACGCACAGTCAACAGTCGCTCCTCTGTTATTGGGGTTCAGTAACGTCAGCTGTTCCCCTGCTGTGTGTGTGGCAATCCCTCCTACCTCCTCCAACCTCCTCCTCCTCCACCTGTCCCTGGGCTCCAACACCGCCAGTTGCCGTCCAGAAGTGCTGTACGCACAGTCAACAGTCCCTCCTCTGTTATTGGGGTTCAGTAACGTCAGCTGTTCCCCTGCTGTGTGTGTGGCAATCCCTCCTACCTCCTCCAACCTCCTCCTCCTCCACCTGTCCCTGGGCTCCAACACCGCCAGTTGCCGTCCAGAAGTGCTGTACGCACAGTCAACAGTCCCTCCTCTGTTATTGGGGTTCAGTAACGTCAGCTGTTCCCCTGCTGTGTGTGTGGCAATCCCTCCTACCTCCTCCTACCTCCTCCAACCTCCTCCTCCTCCACCTGTCCCTGGGCTCCAACACCGCCAGTTGCCGTCCAGAGGTGCTGTACGCACAGTCAACAGTCGCTCCTCTGTTATTGGGGTTCAGTAACGTCAGCTGTTCCCCTGCTGTGTGTGTGGCAATCCCTCCTACCTCCTCCAACCTCCTCCTCCTCCACCTGTCCCTGGGCTCCAACACCGCCAGTTGCCGTCCAGAAGTGCTGTACGCACAGTCAACAGTCCCTCCTCTGTTATTGGGGTTCAGTAACGTCAGCTGTTCCCCTGCTGTGTGTGTGGCAATCCCTCCTATCTCCTCCACCTCCTCCTCCACCTGTCCCTGGGCTCCAACACCGCCAGTTGCCGTCCAGAAGTGCTGTACGCACAGTCAACAGTCCCTCCTCTGTTATTGGGGTTCAGTAACGTCAGCTGTTCCCCTGCTGTGTGTGTGGCAATCCCTCCTACCTCCTCCTACCTCCTCCTCCTCCACCTGCCCCTGGGCTCCAACACCGCCAGTTGCCGTCCAGAAGTGCTGTACGCACAGTCAACAGTCCCTCCTCTGTTATTGGGGTTCAGTAACGTCAGCTGTTCCCCTGCTGTGTGTGTGGCAATCCCTCCTACCTCCTCCTACCTCCTCCAACCTCCTCCTCCTCCACCTGTCCCTGGGCTCCAACACCGCCAGTTGCCGTCCAGAAGTGCTGTACGCACAGTCAACAGTCGCTCCTCTGTTATTGGGGTTCAGTAACGTCAGCTGTTCCCCTGCTGTGTGTGTGGCAATCCCTCCTACCTCCTCCAACCTCCTCCTCCTCCACCTGTCCCTGGGCTCCAACACCGCCAGTTGCCGTCCAGAAGTGCTGTACGCACAGTCAACAGTCCCTCCTCTGTTATTGGGGTTCAGTAACGTCAGCTGTTCCCCTGCTGTGTGTGTGGCAATCCCTCCTACCTCCTCCAACCTCCTCCTCCTCCACCTGTCCCTGGGCTCCAACACCGCCAGTTGCCGTCCAGAAGTGCTGTACGCACAGTCAACAGTCCCTCCTCTGTTATTGGGGTTCAGTAACGTCAGCTGTTCCCCTGCTGTGTATACGGCAATCCCTCCTACCTCCTCCTACCTCCTCCAACCTCCTCCTCCTCCACCTGTCCCTGGGCTCCAACACCGCCAGTTGCCGTCCAGAGGTGCTGTACGCACAGTCAACAGTCGCTCCTCTGTTATTGGGGTTCAGTAACGTCAGCTGTTCCCCTGCTGTGTGTGTGGCAATCCCTCCTACCTCCTCCAACCTCCTCCTCCTCCACCTGTCCCTGGGCTCCAACACCGCCAGTTGCCGTCCAGAAGTGCTGTACGCACAGTCAACAGTCCCTCCTCTGTTATTGGGGTTCAGTAACGTCAGCTGTTCCCCTGCTGTGTGTGTGGCAATCCCTCCTATCTCCTCCACCTCCTCCTCCACCTGTCCCTGGGCTCCAACACCGCCAGTTGCCGTCCAGAAGTGCTGTACGCACAGTCAACAGTCCCTCCTCTGTTATTGGGGTTCAGTAACGTCAGCTGTTCCCCTGCTGTGTGTGTGGCAATCCCTCCTACCTCCTCCTACCTCCTCCTCCTCCACCTGCCCCTGGGCTCCAACACCGCCAGTTGCCGTCCAGAAGTGCTGTACGCACAGTCAACAGTCCCTCCTCTGTTATTGGGGTTCAGTAACGTCAGCTGTTCCCCTGCTGTGTGTGTGGCAATCCCTCCTACCTCCTCCTACCTCCTCCAACCTCCTCCTCCTCCACCTGTCCCTGGGCTCCAACACCGCCAGTTGCCGTCCAGAAGTGCTGTACGCACAGTCAACAGTCGCTCCTCTGTTATTGGGGTTCAGTAACGTCAGCTGTTCCCCTGCTGTGTGTGTGGCAATCCCTCCTACCTCCTCCAACCTCCTCCTCCTCCACCTGTCCCTGGGCTCCAACACCGCCAGTTGCCGTCCAGAAGTGCTGTACGCACAGTCAACAGTCCCTCCTCTGTTATTGGGGTTCAGTAACGTCAGCTGTTCCCCTGCTGTGTGTGTGGCAATCCCTCCTACCTCCTCCAACCTCCTCCTCCTCCACCTGTCCCTGGGCTCCAACACCGCCAGTTGCCGTCCAGAAGTGCTGTACGCACAGTCAACAGTCCCTCCTCTGTTATTGGGGTTCAGTAACGTCAGCTGTTCCCCTGCTGTGTATACGGCAACGTGTACTGCGACCGCCACGCAGGCACAACAAGTTAAATGTAAGGGAACCTGACCCCCCCCCCCCCCAGGCGTTTGTTACTGAAGGAGCCACCTTGTGCAGCAGTAATGATGCAAAGGGAAAAAGTGCCTCTTTTCGTGATGCTCCTTGCACATGCTGAACCAAACACTTATGAAATGTGTCCCCACACAGCGTTACACCGTCCGGTAGGTGGAACTTTCCTTTGTCGTGTGACGCAGCACAGCCATCATTTTTACCCCCTTGGCGCCGTGCGCCCCCTCCTCAGCGTTGTTTGAATCTGTCCCGGAGCCTGCGCTGTTAGGTTAGCCCTTGGCCATGCACACATGTTGCGCTGCCCGTCTTCTGACCTCATTTGGTGTCAGGCTGGCTGCGCCTGTGCGGGTGCGCTGGCCGAGATCCCGCCTCGCAGTGTCGTCTAATGTAATCCCACCGCGGGCCTGTGATCCGTGCCCGTGCGCAGTGCATATCCTCTCCTCTCACTCCCCTCCCTATGGCTTCTTCAGACTGTGCGATGTCAGCTGGTCCCTAATAGCATGCCACGGCCGTGACACCGCACAGTCTGAAAAAGCCGTAGGGAGGGGAGTGAGAGGAGAGGATATGCACTGCGCACGGGCACGGATCACAGGCCCGCGGTGGGATTACATGAGACGACACTGCGAGGCGGGATCTCGGCCAGCGCACCCGCACAGGCGCAGCCAGCCTGACACCAAATGAGGTCAGAAGACGGGCAGCGCAACATGTGTGCATGGCCATGGGCTAACCTAACAGCGCAGGCTCCGGGACAGATTCAAACAACGCTGAGGAGGGGGCGAACGGCGACAAGGGGGTAAAAATGATGGCTGTGCTGCGTCACACGACAAAGGAAAGTTCCACCTACCGGACGGTTTAACGCTGTGTGGGGACACATTTCATAAATGTTAGGTTCCGCATGTACAAGGACCATAATTAAAAGAGCTAAGTTTACCTTTTCCAGCATTAGTGCTGTACACAATGGCTCTTTCAGCTACAAACGCCTGGGGGGGGGGGGGGGTTAAAGGTTTCCTTTCAACTTGCTCAAGTGCAGGCTTCGGCCTACACTCCGCTCCCCCTGCTCCTCCTGCTGACCCTGGGCTCTAACACCGCCAGTTTTTGCCCAGATGTGCTAGCTGCACAGAGAAAAACACCAGCCAATGTGTCAGTGGGGTCCAGCACCGCCAGCTGTTCCCCTGCTGTGTAGCCGGCAACGTGTCCTGCGACCGCCACGCAGACACAAGAACTGAAATTGAAGGGAACCTGTCCCCCCTCCCCCAGGTGTTTCTATGTTTTACAGCTACCTTGAACAGCAGTAATGCTGCATGTGTTCAAGGTGGCTCAGAAACTTATTCTCCTTGCCCATGTTGAAGTGAACACGTCTAAAATGTGTCCTCTGTGACCATTAAAACGTCCCTCAGGTGTGATTTGACTTTGTATTGACACACGCAACAAGCTCCTTGGTAACGCTGCCCGTCTTCTGGCATCATTGTTTGGCTGGCTGCGCTTCTGCGGCCGCCCTGACCCACACAACAGCCCTCGTTGTCTTATTTATTGGGACTGCGAGGGTGTGATTGATGGGCAGGATCAGTGCATCAGTTCGCCTGTCCCTCCTCTCCTTCCGCCTTCTTCGGACTGTGCGGCTTCATGGCCGTGGCATGCGATAAGGGATCAGATGACGCCGCACAGTCTGAAGCGGGTGTAAGGACCCGAGTGTGAGAGGCGAACATATGTGCTGCGCCAGGCCCTGAATCCCAGCCCCGCAGTGTTTTAACAATGTTAAGACACTGCGGGGCTGGGATTCATGGTCATCGCGAACCGCACCGGCCGACATTACATGATGCCAGAAGATGGGCAGCGCTAACGGCGCTAGGCCAGGGGATAACACGACAGCGCAGACTCCTGTACAGCAAATAACAACGCTCGGGAGGCTGCACCCAGCACCAAGGTGGGATTCTTGACACCTGTGCTGCGTCTCATTACAAAGGGAACTCTCGCCTCCATTACACAGTTTGACTGTATAAAGGGCTAAATGTTATACGTGTTCCATTCAGCGTGTGCAAGGAGAAAAATTACAAGAGCAACCTTTGACTTGCGCAGCACTGCTGCTGCATAAGCTGTGGCTCTTCTACTTTGTAACCCCTGAGGGGGGGTTAAAGGTGACTTTTGAAATCGGTTCAATTAGGCTTCGGCCTACACTCTGCTCCACCTGCAGAGCCCGGGCTCCAACAACGCTAGTTGCTGTCCGGAAGTGCTGGCTGCACAGAGCCAAACACCTCGCCAATGTGTCAGTGGGGTCCAGCACCGCCAGCTGTTCCCCTGCTGTGTAGCCGGCAACGTGTCCTGCAAAAGCCACGCAGACACAACACACCCAAAGCTGCCGCCTGTGCAGGCTTCGGCCTACACTCCCCTCCCCCTGCTCCTCCTCCTCCTGCTCCTCCTCCTGCTGTCCCTGGGCTCTAACACACCGCCAGTTTTTGCCCAGATGTGCTAGCTGCACAGAGAAAAACACCAGCCAATGTGTCAGTGGGGTCCAGCACCGCCAGCTGTTCCCCTGCTGTGCAGCCGGCAACGTGTCCTGCAAAAGCCACGCAGACACAAGAACTGAAATTGAAGGGAACCTGTCCCCCCTCCCCCAGGCGTTTTTACGTTATCCAGCCACCTTGTACAGCGGTAATGCTGCATGTGTGCAAGGTGGCTCAGAAACGTATTCTCCTCGCACATGTGGAACTGAAAACACGTCTGCAATGTGTCCTCTGTGTGACCATTTAACCGTCCCGGTGGTGTGACTTTCCTTTGTAATGACACGCTGCAACCCCCTTGGTAGCGCTGCCCGTCTTCTGGCATCATTGTTTGGCTGCCTGCGCCTCTGCGGCTGCCCTGACCCACACAACGCCCCTCGGTGTCTTATTTATTGGGACTGCGAGGGTGTGATTGATGGGCAGGATCAGTGCATCAGTTCGCCTGTCCCTCCTCTCCTTCCGCCTTCTTCGGACTGTGCGGCTTCATGGCCGTGGCATGCGATAAGGGATCAGATGACGCCGCACAGTCTGAAGCGGGTGTAAGGACCCGAGTGTGAGAGGCGAACATATGTGCTGCGCCAGGCCCTGAATCCCAGCCCCGCAGTGTTTTAACAATGTTAAGACACTGCGGGGCTGGGATTCATGGTCATCGCGAACCGCACCGGCCGACATTACATGATGCCAGAAGATGGGCAGCGCTAACGGCGCTAGGCCAGGGGATAACACGACAGCGCAGACTCCTGTACAGCAAATAACAACGCTCGGGAGGCTGCACCCAGCACCAAGGTGGGATTCTTGACACCTGTGCTGCGTCTCATTACAAAGGGAACTCTCGCCTCCATTACACAGTTTGACTGTATAAAGGGCTAAATGTTATACGTGTTCCATTCAGCGTGTGCAAGGAGAAAAATTACAAGAGCAACCTTTGACTTGCGCAGCACTGCTGCTGCATAAGCTGTGGCTCTTCTACTTTGTAACCCCTGAGGGGGGGTTAAAGGTGACTTTTGAAATCGGTTCAATTAGGCTTCGGCCTACACTCTGCTCCACCTGCAGAGCCCGGGCTCCAACAACGCTAGTTGCTGTCCGGAAGTGCTGGCTGCACAGAGCCAAACACCTCGCCAATGTGTCAGTGGGGTCCAGCACCGCCAGCTGTTCCCCTGCTGTGTAGCCGGCAACGTGTCCTGCAAAAGCCACGCAGACACAACACACCCAAAGCTGCCGCCTGTGCAGGCTTCGGCCTACACTCCCCTCCCCCTGCTCCTCCTCCTCCTGCTCCTCCTCCTGCTGTCCCTGGGCTCTAACACACCGCCAGTTTTTGCCCAGATGTGCTAGCTGCACAGAGAAAAACACCAGCCAATGTGTCAGTGGGGTCCAGCACCGCCAGCTGTTCCCCTGCTGTGCAGCCGGCAACGTGTCCTGCAAAAGCCACGCAGACACAAGAACTGAAATTGAAGGGAACCTGTCCCCCCTCCCCCAGGCGTTTTTACGTTATCCAGCCACCTTGTACAGCGGTAATGCTGCATGTGTGCAAGGTGGCTCAGAAACGTATTCTCCTCGCACATGTGGAACTGAAAACACGTCTGCAATGTGTCCTCTGTGTGACCATTTAACCGTCCCGGTGGTGTGACTTTCCTTTGTAATGACACGCTGCAACCCCCTTGGTAGCGCTGCCCGTCTTCTGGCATCATTGTTTGGCTGCCTGCGCCTCTGCGGCCGCCCTGACCCACACAACGCCCCTCGGTGTCTTATTTATTGGGACTGCGAGGGTGTGATTGATGGGCAGGATCAGTGCATCAGTTCGCCTGTCCCTCCTCTCCTTCCGCCTTCTTCGGACTGTGCGGCTTCATGGCCGTGGCATGCGATAAGGGATCAGATGACGCCGCACAGTCTGAAGCGGGTGTAAGGACCCGAGTGTGAGAGGCGAACATATGTGCTGCGCCAGGCCCTGAATCCCAGCCCCGCAGTGTTTTAACAATGTTAAGACACTGCGGGGCTGGGATTCATGGTCATCGCGAACCGCACCGGCCGACATTACATGATGCCAGAAGATGGGCAGCGCTAACGGCGCTAGGCCAGGGGATAACACGACAGCGCAGACTCCTGTACAGCAAATAACAACGCTCGGGAGGCTGCACCCAGCACCAAGGTGGGATTCTTGACACCTGTGCTGCGTCTCATTACAAAGGGAACTCTCGCCTCCATTACACAGTTTGACTGTATAAAGGGCTAAATGTTATACGTGTTCCATTCAGCGTGTGCAAGGAGAAAAATTACAAGAGCAACCTTTGACTTGCGCAGCACTGCTGCTGCATAAGCTGTGGCTCTTCTACTTTGTAACCCCTGAGGGGGGGTTAAAGGTGACTTTTGAAATCGGTTCAATTAGGCTTCGGCCTACACTCTGCTCCACCTGCAGAGCCCGGGCTCCAACAACGCTAGTTGCTGTCCGGAAGTGCTGGCTGCACAGAGCCAAACACCTCGCCAATGTGTCAGTGGGGTCCAGCACCGCCAGCTGTTCCCCTGCTGTGTAGCCGGCAACGTGTCCTGCAAAAGCCACGCAGACACAACACACCCAAAGCTGCCGCCTGTGCAGGCTTCGGCCTACACTCCCCTCCCCCTGCTCCTCCTCCTCCTGCTCCTCCTCCTGCTGTCCCTGGGCTCTAACACACCGCCAGTTTTTGCCCAGATGTGCTAGCTGCACAGAGAAAAACACCAGCCAATGTGTCAGTGGGGTCCAGCACCGCCAGCTGTTCCCCTGCTGTGCAGCCGGCAACGTGTCCTGCAAAAGCCACGCAGACACAAGAACTGAAATTGAAGGGAACCTGTCCCCCCTCCCCCAGGCGTTTTTACGTTATCCAGCCACCTTGTACAGCGGTAATGCTGCATGTGTGCAAGGTGGCTCAGAAACGTATTCTCCTCGCACATGTGGAACTGAAAACACGTCTGCAATGTGTCCTCTGTGTGACCATTTAACCGTCCCGGTGGTGTGACTTTCCTTTGTAATGACACGCTGCAACCCCCTTGGTAGCGCTGCCCGTCTTCTGGCATCATTGTTTGGCTGCCTGCGCCTCTGCGGCCGCCCTGACCCACACAACGCCCCTCGGTGTCTTATTTATTGGGACTGCGAGGGTGTGATTGATGGGCAGGATCAGTGCATCAGTTCGCCTGTCCCTCCTCTCCTTCCGCCTTCTTCGGACTGTGCGGCTTCATGGCCGTGGCATGCGATAAGGGATCAGATGACGCCGCACAGTCTGAAGCGGGTGTAAGGACCCGAGTGTGAGAGGCGAACATATGTGCTGCGCCAGGCCCTGAATCCCAGCCCCGCAGTGTTTTAACAATGTTAAGACACTGCGGGGCTGGGATTCATGGTCATCGCGAACCGCACCGGCCGACATTACATGATGCCAGAAGATGGGCAGCGCTAACGGCGCTAGGCCAGGGGATAACACGACAGCGCAGACTCCTGTACAGCAAATAACAACGCTCGGGAGGCTGCACCCAGCACCAAGGTGGGATTCTTGACACCTGTGCTGCGTCTCATTACAAAGGGAACTCGCGCCTCCAACACAGTTTGACTGTATAAAGGGCTAAATGTTATACCTGTTTCATTCAGCGTGTGCAAGGAGCGAAATTAAAAGAGCAACCTTTGACTTGTGCAGCACTACTGCTGCATAAGCTGTGGCTCTTCTACTTTCTAACCCCTGAGGGGGGGTTAAAGGTTACCTTTGAAATTGGTTCAAGTAGGCTTCGGCCTACACTCTGCTCCCCCTGCAGAGCCCGGGCTACAACACCGCTCGTTGCTGTCCGGAAGTGCTGGCTGCACAGAGCCAAACACCTCGCCAATGTGTCAGTGGGGTCCAGCACCGCCAGCTGTTCCCCTGCTGTGCAGCCGGCAACGTGTCCTGCAAAAGCCACGCAGACACTTGCTCTTGTACCTTCTGCTCCACATCCTGGTTCCAGTACCGTCAGCTGGTTCCGGGCAGAGCCTTTGGCTTAGGTGCCTCCCTCTGGGTATCCGAGTTCCACCAACGTCAGGTGGTCCTTGGTAGTGCTTTCAGGCACGGGTACCTCCTGCTTAGTAACCGGGTTCCAGTAACGTCAGCTGGTCCTCGGTAGTTCCATTGGCTCTTGGACCTTCGGCTACCCATCCGGGTTCCAGCACCGTCAGCTGGTTCTCGGCAGTGTCTTTTGCTCTTGTACCTTCTGCTCCCCATCCTGGTTCCAGTACCGTCAGCTGGTTCCGGGCAGAGCCTTTGGCTTAGGTGCCTCCCTCTGGGTATCCGAGTTCCACCAACGTCAGGTGGTCCTTGGTAGTGCTTTCAGGCACGGGTACCTCCTGCTTAGTAACCGGGTTCCAGTAACGTCAGCTGGTCCTCGGTAGTTCCATTGGCTCTTGGACCTTCGGGTAGCCATCCGAGTTCCAGTTCCATCAGCTGGTTCTCGGCATTTTCTCAGCCTTCTTGTACCTTCTGCTACATTTCCAAGTTCAAGAGACTAAACACGATGACCCGGAAGAACACCCCTAAGATGACGACGACACCAGAGACGACAACCACCGTGATGACGACGACCCTGGAGACGATGACCCTGAAGACCACCCCGATGACGACGACCCCGGAGACCACCCCGATGACGACGACCCCGGAGACGACGACCCTGGAGACGACGACGACCTGGAAGACCGAGAAGCAGAAGAACAAGAGGCTGCAGAACAAAGAGCAGAAGGACATTAAGCATAACACAAAATATCAGAGCAAAAAAATATTATGTAAATTATAAGCAGAAGAAGACTAAGCAGTGTATGGGGGTGAGTCCGTTCCTCCTCGTGGTGCCCCTGGATAAAGCCTGATGCTGCAGGCCAAACTGAACGCGGACAAATGTAACTGGTTTGTGACAGGCAGAACGGAAGGTGTAATCTTCAAACTTTTATAGATAACAACTACGGGAATGCCTGTCACAAATAAGAATATGATGAAGAAGTTGAATATGATGAAGATAATAGTAAAATAAAAAGAATATGAACAATGTAACCCAAAAAATAATAGGTAGAAGATGAAGAAGAAGATGAATAAGGTGAAGAAGTTGATGTCAAAGAAGCTGATGATGAGGATAATTAAGAAGAAAGCGTGGGAGAAGTAAAAAAGAAGGTGAAGGGCGTGGAAGTAGTGAAACATCAATATCTGACATAAAAAAAAAAAAAAATAACATAGTCAAATTCTTTCTAACGCCGAACTTCATAAAAAAAAATTAAAAATCCTGCTATTCTATTACATTGGGCTAAACCTCTGTCCCTTTAATATCTCCGCCACGTCCCCCAATACATCCTACATTATTCTTAGTTGTTTTCCTTCATGTAGAATGAACCTACAAGTTTATAAAGGGTTTATTTTAATTCCGATATTTTCGTCCCATTGACTTGCATTGGGATCGGGTATCGGTATCGGATTGGATCCGATATTTTGACGGTATCGGCCGATACTTTCCGATACCGATACTTTCCGATATCGGAAAGTATCGCTCAACACTAGTCATAAGTATTCTGACCATTTGCTCAGTATTGAGTAGAAGCACCCTTTTGAGCTAGTACAGCCATGAGTCTTCTTGGGAATGATGCAACAAGTTTTTCACACATGGATTTGGGGATCCTCTGCCATTCTTCCTTGCAGATCCACTCCAGTTCCATCAGGTTGGATGGTGAACTGTTGTGAATTCTGCTCTTGGGCTCCCTCCGGTGGTTATAAGTGGTAGCGCTGCTGTCTTTGGATCGCTGCATTCATCGGGTGTGTTCACTTATGGCAATTTTGACTGGGCTATTTAGTCGTGCTTTACCCTTTAGTCAGTGCCAGTTGTCCATTGTTCCTGGAGGATTCACATCCCTGCCTGGTCTCTCCTGCTTTGCTGTTCTTTTCAACAAAGATAAGTTCTGGCTTTGTTTTTTGCAGTCCACATGCTGTGGGCCTTATTGTTCAGTTCAGTTCTTTTCCATGTTTTGTCTTGTCCAGCTTGGTCTGTTTAAGGATTTGTTCAGCCAAGCTGGTATCTCTGGAGATGCAGATATACCCTCCATATCTTTAGTTAGATGTGGAGATTTTGTATTTTCTGTGGTGGATATTTTCTAGTGTTTTAATACTGACCGCATAGTACTCTGTCCTATCCTTTCTATTTAGCTAGAGCGGCCTCCTTTGCTAAATCCTGATTTCAGTCTGCGTATGTTATTTCCCTCTCCTCTCACAGTCAATATTTGTGGGGGGCTGTCTACCCATTGGGGATTTTCTCTGAGGCAAGATAGTTTTCACTTTTCTATCTCTAGGGGTATTTAGTCCTCTGGCTGTGTCGAGATGTCTAGGGAGTGTTAGGTACATTCCACGGCTACTTCTAGTTGCGGTGTTAAGTTCAGGGTCTGTGGTCAGTACAGGTACCACCTTCTCCAGAGTACGTCTCATGCCGCTCCTAGGCCACCAGATCATAACAGTGAACATTGGTGGACAGCCATTTTCATGTCTCTCCAGAAATGCTCAATTGGGTTTAGGTCAGGGCTCTGGCTGGGCCAGTTAAGAAAGGTCACAGAGTTGTTTTGAAGCCACTCCTTTGTTATTTTAGCTGTGTGCTTAGGGTCATTGTCTTGTTGGAAGTTGAACCTTCGGCCAAGTCTGAGGTCCAGAGCATTCTGAAAGAGGTTTTCATCTCTGTACTTGGCCGCATTCATGTTTCCTTCAATGACAACCAGTCATCCTGTTCCTGCAGCTGAAAAACACCCCATAGCATGATACTGCCACCACCATGTTTCACTGTTGGGATTGTATTGTACAGGTGATGAGCAGTGCCTGTTTTCTTCCACACATACCACTTAGAATTATCACCAAAAAGGTCTATCTTCATCTCATCAGACCAAAGAATCTTATTTCTCATTGTCTGGAAGTCCTTCATGTGTTTTGTAGCAAACTCTATTTGGGCTTTCATATGTCTTGCACTGAGGAGAGGGTTCCGTCAGGCCACTCTACCATAAAGGACCTGAGTGGTGAAGGGCTGCAGTGATAGTTGACTTTGTGGAACTTTCTCCCATCTCCCTACTGCATCTCTGGAGCTCAGCCACAGTGATCTTGGGGTTCTTCTTTACCTCTCTCACCAAGGCTCTTCTCCCACGATTGCTCAGTTTGGCTGGACGCCAGATCTAGGAATACTTTTTTTGGTCACAAACTTCTTCCATTTAAGGTGTATGGAGGCCACTGTGCTCTTAGGAACCTAGAGTACTGCAGAAATTCCATTGTAACCTTGGCCAGATCTGTGCCTTGCCATAATTCTGTCTCTCAGCTCCTTGGCCAGTTCCTTTAACCTCATGATTCTCATTTGGTCTGACATGCATTGTGAGCTGTGAAGTCTTAGGGTACCGTCACACCGTGCAATTTTCGTCGCTACGACGGCACGATCCGTGACGTCGCAGCGTCGTATGAGTATCGCTCCAGCGTCGTAGACTGCGGTCACACTTTGCAATCACGGCGCTGGAGCGGTGCCGAGGTTCGCTGGTAACCAGGGTAAACATCGGGTTACTAAGCGCAGGGCCGTGCTTGGTAACCCGATGTTTACCGTGGTTACCAGCGTAAAAGTAAAAAAAAAACAAACAGTACATACTGACCATCTGATGTCCGTCAGGTCCCTTGCAGTCTGCTTCCCGCTCTGACTGAGTGCCGCCGTACAGTTAGAGCAGAGCGTAGCAGTGACGTCACCGCTGTGATCTGCTCTCACTTTCCGGCCGGCAGACAGACAGAGCGGGAAGCAGACGGCAAGGGACCTGACGGACATCAGATGGTGAGTATGTACTGGTTTTTTTTTTTTACTTTTACGCTGGTAACCACGGTAAACATCGGGTTACTAAGCGCGGCCCTGCGCTTAGTAACCCGATGTTTACCCTGGTTACCAGCGAACGCATCGCTGGATCGCTGTCACACACAACGATCCAGCGATGACAGCGGGAGATCCAGCGACGAAAGAAAGTTTCAAACGATGTGCTACGACGTACGATTCTCAGCAGGGTGTCTGATTGCAGTAGCGTGTCAGACACTTCGAGATCGTAACGATATCGCTACAACGTCACGAATCGTGCCGTCGTAGCGATAAAAATGCCACTGTGTGACGGTACCCTTATATAGACAGGTGTGTGCCTTTCCAAATCAAGTCCTATCAGTTTAAATAAACACAGCTGGACTCCAATGAAGGAGTAGATCTCGAAGAGGATCACAAGGAAATGGACAGCATGAGTGTCTGAGCAAAGGATCTGAATACTTATTTCCATGTGATATTTCAGTTTTTTTTAAATTAAATTTGCAAAAATTTCTACATTTCTGTTTATTTTTCAGTCAAGATAGGGTGAATAGTGTACATTAATGAGAAAAAAATGAACTTTTTTGAATTTACCAAATGGTTGCAATGAAACAAGGAGTGAAAAATTTTAAGAGGTCTGAATACTTTACATACCCACTGTACCTTCTCCTAGAAATGTTCTTGAAATAAAAGATGAATAATAAGCCTGACATACAAATAAGAACATTTTATTTTTAAATTTTTAATTTAGTGATAACGTCTCTCACTCTTTAAGAGGCTGGAGATGGCTCTCACTGTTTTGACAGTCTTACTTCTGTATTGAAAGATACAAAGGTGAGGGTGGAACTGCGAGTGCGCAGTATGTAAAGACAGGTCCACGGTTTTTTAAAGCTTTCTTTCTTTTATTGTAGATACATGTTGCACTAACTCTGTTCTGGCCCCTGTAAATGGCAAGGCGACAATCATTGGACATGATATTGCAAGGCAACACTGTCTGCAATTCATATTTTAAGTAAAAGATCAGTGTCAAAGATCATTATAAATCCTTTACACATTTCCATATATCTATTAACATACTCCGTCCCAGTATTTCATGGTAATCAATCATTTCTCTTGCATCAGCCGCTGAAATTTAGAAGACTAGTTGTACTGGCGAGACAAGGATTAGCATAAAAAATACACTTTTCAGGAAAGAAGCCTGTAAGATAGAGATGGACAAACTGGTTAGATGAAAATCAAAATTTGGATTTACCATTTGTGATTCATTATGTCCAAATCTAAGACACTGGCAACTAGATCGCTGGCTGGCTGCCATTTTGTTGCATTATACAAGACAAGGACAGACTTTAAAAAAATCTCACTTCTCCTTTTCCCTCCCTGTTCCTGTCCTGCTGCTGGTCTTCCAATTGTTTTCTCTATCATCTGTAGTTTATCTTCTATGTTCCATTCAGCCAGGTTTTCCATCCACTTGACCCCACCCAGACAACATATTGCGTGATACATGGCAATGTAAATGGAAGACCAAATACCAAGACCAAGGAGGATGGAGATAAAGTGACTATAAGATTTTTTATACTCCATCCTGCCCTAATATATTCACATCAAATGTACCGTATTTGATATGAATTTAGTCCCCTTTCCACTTCTCACCTATATTGAGCTAATCTGACCAAATCATATTTTGTGGTGGAGTCACTCATCTCATTATTATAAGTCCTTCCTTTATTTTCGAAATCCTTTGAATCCACTTCTGGCTTTGGCTTAAAAAACCCCCCTGCTATTGAAACTGTGGTGTTTTTTTTTCAAAAAACATTACGTACTGGATTGGAGAATGGGCCAATAAGGGAGATTATCATATTTCACCTTGACTTGGCCACTAGCCTTGGTAACCGGCCAACAGGTAACATCTTCTATAGCAGAAATGATAATTGATAATACATTTTGAGGTGGAGACAGCAACAATTTAATTAACAGAAGAAAGCACTTGATTAAATCTGTGAGACATTTAACCTGTCATTGTGATGATAGCAGGAGCACCAGTTTGGGGAATTTTTGCAGAGTAAATCTAATTGAAAGCGGCCTCATGGATCCCTCAAACTTTATTAATACTGGTTTATTAATTGAAGATCCATGTAGAATTATATATTGCGAGTAAAGGCAATATTGCGAGTGTAAGATTATAAATATTAAACAGCAATTTCCGGCATGATGCTCTTACTATGTTATCTGGTGTATATTAGTCAGTAGAAAATTCTGGACATTAAGTCACAATTTGAAACATTTTATATTTTATGTGGTACTCAACAGTAGGGAGCTAATGATTTATAGTCTGCCATCAATCCTTGTTTTTTCTTCTCTTGGAAAATGAGTCTTATTTAGTAAAAAGGCTGCAAAGAGACATTGAGAATGATGTTTAACACCTGGAAGATAAAATTAATTGTCACATGTAATCCAAAAATATTCAGAGGAAGTATGGAGCATCATGATTTTTTTCTGTCGATATTAGATATGACACTTTAAATGTTAAATATAATGTGATATGATACATAGTTCTATTCAATCTTGACATCATCATTTCTTTAGGGACCAGGTAGCAGATAATCATGGTAGTAGTCATAATGATGAATGTCATCATGAGTTTCAAACTAGTTAACCATCAATGGAAATATGTGGGAAGCAGTAATCTAAAGCCACTCGTACATATTACATAGCTGTCTCTGCCAGCTTTTCCATACATAGAAAGAGAAAATGTGTAGGAGGGCCTTAAACGTCAAATGCATTTTCACCAAATTTTGTATGATTCAATAGTACAGGCTAATATAAGAAACTTTGCAATATACCTCATATCGTATCAGAAAATTCTACTTTCTTCACTTATGAGATACTTCTCCACTCCCCCTTGATTCCTGAACTCACCATACACTCAGAAAAAAAAACACGCGGAACTCCAGCTTATTAAAGACAAGATGAGCTGCCTGCTAATTGTGGTGTCAGGCTACACAGCCCTTTATACTCTATGGAAAGCAGAGGGGAAGGTGACTTCAGGAGCAGAGTGAGAAAACAGGCAGTGGGAGATACACATAAATATCTAGTTGAGCAGAGATGAGCAGATATTTCTCAAGGCAGCCTCCGTGACAGCATTACAAGAAGTTGACTCCCAGCCCTAACAGGGACTGGAAACACAAAGCTCAAATTGCCCCACCCAACTTTCTCTCTTTATTGTTTTTCCTATTCCTTTGGGCATGAGGAGGTCAGTATGAGTTGCTCTGTGGCAGGCAACAGAAATGTTTTAAGTACCTTAAGTCCAGGCAGCTGAGGATGATCACCTATGCCTTCTCTAAAGCTGCTCCTGTAGGGCCTTGCCATCCTTCCTGTGCCTCCAGGTAAAGAAGAGTGTCTTCGGGTTGGGGCCTTCCTGGAGCTCCCCAGCCCTCCTTCTCCCCTCTCCACAATCCAGCATGTGAGTACCGGAAGTGACATCAGACATCATTTCCAGTTGCACTCCAGGGTGGAAAGCATGTCTGTTTTTTAGCATATCATGGAGAACTCGGCAGGGCCATGGAAGATCCCTGCCATTGTTTGCAAGAGGAGATCCATTGTCTACACTTAAGATACCATAGTCTATAAGAAATGTGGACTTATCTCAACTAAAAGGAACTTTTCTGGACATCTAAACTGGGTGAGACCGTTCCTTTTCATACATCTTAACTACATTACCATTGTATGATTATTGGGACCCAATGTTTTTATCTACTAAGACATATTATATTTACCTCTGGTATACTGATTGACGCTTATCTGAACCTATGAATGTGCCTAGTGCTTGATTGTATACATCAGTGTGCTTGGAAGACCCTCATCTATTATTATTATTATTATTATAGCGCCATTTATTTCATGGCACTTTACATGTAATAAGGGGTATACATGGTCTATTAACTATCACTGATCTACATAATACTTTATGTTTTTTTGTTTTCTGTGTGTTAGTTTCATCTGACCATTTTGAGGGCCTCACATTTTAAATATTAATATTAAAAGTTATATTTTAATTGAACACTTCTACCTTGCTTATTGAACACTAATTGATTGATAGTCCTACACCAATACTTCCCATACACATTAGACCAAAGTTTGAAGGACCTGCCAAAGCACTCGACAGTACGTTGTATGTGGCGCACCAACTCTACCCCAATCAATGATTCCTGGGCAGAAAAGGAATTATTTAGCTGAATTTTAGCAGCTGATGTTTTGTTCTCCATGTACATAAGCTGCCTCCAAAGGAGTCTGGCAGTGGCTCTCATACACAAAACAGGTGTGCTAGGCCAAGCGGTCAGGAAGTTGGAAAAAAAAGTGTCAAATTAATGATTATTTAACCGTTGCACGTGGCCGCAGGAGGAAAATTGATGACAAATCAAAGAGACGCATAATACAAATGATAACAAAAGAGCCAAGAAAAACTTCCAAACAGATTAAAGGTGAACTTCAAGCTCAAGGAACTTCAGTGTCAGATCGCACCATCAGTCGTTGTTTGCGCTAAAGTGGACTTCATGGGAGACGACTAAGCAGGACACCATTGTTGAAAAAAACCATAAAAAAGCCAGACTGGAATTTGCCCAACTACATGTTGACAATCCACAAAGCTTCTGAGAGAATGTCCTATGGACAGATGAGACAAAAATTGATCTTTTTCACAAGGCACATCAGCTCTATGTTCACAGACAGAAAAATGAAGCAAATGAAAACAACACTGTCCCTACTGTGAAACATGGAGGACGCTCTGTTATGTTCCGGGGCTGCTTTGCTGAATCTGGCATAGGGTGTCTAGAATCTGTGCAGGGTACAATGAAATCTCAAGACTATCAAGGGATTCTATAGAGAAATGTGTTGCCCAGTGTCAGAGTCTCAGTCACAGGTCATGGGTCTTGCAACAGGAAAATGACCCAAAACACATAGCTAAAAACACCCAAGAATGGCTAAGAGGAAAACATTGGACTATTATGAAGTGGCCTTCTATGAGCCCTGACCTAAATCCTATTGAGCATCTTTGGAAAGAGCTGAAACATGCCGTTTAGAAAAGGCAACCTTCAAACACGAGACAACTGGAGCAGTTTGCTCTTGAGGAGTGGGCCAAAATACCTATCGAGTAGTGATGAGCGAATATACTCGTTACTCGAGATTTCCCTAGCACGCTCGGGGTTCCTCTGAGTATTTTTTAGTGCACGGAGATTTAGTTTTCATCACCTCAGCTGAATGATTTACAGCTATTAGTCAGGCTAAGTACATTTGGTGGGTTGCCTGGTTGCTAGGGAATCCCCACATGTAATCAAGCAAGCTAGTAGCTGTAAATCATCCAGCTGCGGCGAAGAAAACTAAATCTCCGAGCACTGAAAAATACTCAGAGGACACCCGAGCGTGCTCGGGAAATCTCAAGTAACGAGTATATTCGCTCATCACTAGTGTCGAGAGGTTTAGAAGTATCATTTACAGTTACAGGAATCGTTTGATTGCCGCGATTGCATCAAAAGGTTGTGAAACAATATATTAAGTTAAGGGTATTATCATTTCTGTCAAGGCCTATTTCATGAGTTTTATTTTTTTTTTTAAATTCTGTGAAAGCATGGTTGACAAGCAATGTCTGACTTTCATTTGTTCTTTTTCATAGATTTTTTCATTTATTCTTACTTTTGTCAGATTCAAGTTATTTCTGTGACCACTGTGGGTTTTTCTGTCATTAAACGAGGGGTACCAGCAATTTTGACTACGTGTGTATATGAGAGCCTTCACTCTATGATTTTATCAGGATAATATTCTTTTAACAAAAATTTTTGGATTCTTTTTCTTCTTAGGGCTTAGATCTTAGATCTTTGCCTTAAAGGGTTATTCTCATAAAGGAGTTCAGTGGATATCTGACAACATGTGTAGTCATCACTTCATTCCTATGGGATAATTTAGAGTCCACTCTCAAGATTGTATGGGCCCCAGTGGTCAGATCTGGTGAATAGGTGATCCTTTCCATACTTTACATGTTTGGCCTAACCCTTTAAGGGCATGCTCACATTGAAGTTTTTTACATGGACTTTGAAGCAGATTGCAGATATGCTTCAAAATTCCTGACAAAATACTCCCCTTGAACTTATCTTTTATTTTTATGTTTTGTTGTACATTTTAGTATGTCTATACGCTCTTGACTTCTGTAAACCATTCAATAAACTTGTTTTTCTGATTTCTGAGTGAACCTTTTTATTAATTTACCTCTTGCAGTAAATAAAAAGCTTTCAACAGAGACCTGAACATAAAAAGACTTCCTCTATAACAGCCACCATGTGTGGCCGAGGGTTTATAGATGAAAGAAACTGACAATTCAACATGTTCATTCTCTCTGGAGATGTGTGTAGGGCATGGTGACATTTTTCTGCCTCATACATTCAGTAACATTTTGTTAGGACAAATTCTGCCATAATAGATTCAGATTTGTTGCAGTGGAAACAATTAACACACTTGTTTCTGACATCTAGTCAACACCAGAATATTTCTCAAATTCACATTGAATGGATCAGGTTGAAGCCAGATTCACACATTCGTGTCAGGGGTATGTTTAAGGACCATGATGCACAGACTGGCCACAGGTCCGGTGACCCAGCTTGCAGCCTCATACAGTATACAGTTGTACTCAAAAGTTTACATACCTCAGCTGAATTTTTCCTTTCTTGGCCTTTGTTCAGAGAATATGAATGATAACACCAAAACTTTTTCTCCACTGATGGTTAGTGGTTGGGTCAAACTACTGTGTTTTCTCTTTTTAAATCATAATGACAACCCAAAAGATCCAAATGACTCTGATCAAAAATTTTCATACCTCATTTCTTAATACCGTATATTGCCCCCTCTAACATCAATGACAGTTTGAAGTCTTTTGTGGTAGTTGTGGATGAGGTTCTTTATTTTCTCAGATGGTAAAGCTGTCCACTCTTCTTGGCAAAAAGCCTCCAGTTCCTGTCAATTTTTGGGCTTTCTAGCATGAACTGCATGCTTGAGATCTCCCCAGAATGGCTCAATAACTTTGCGGTCAGGAGACTGAGATGGCCACTCTAGAACCTTCCCTTTGTTCTGCTGTGGCAAATGACAGGTCGACTTGCCTTATGTTTTAGATGGTTGTCATGCTGGAACATCCAAGTACATCCCATGCGCAGCTTCTGGGCTGATGATCGCAAATTTGGCTCCAGTATTTGCTGATTACGTGCTGCATTCATCTTTCCTTCAACTTTGACCAAGTTTCCTGTGTCTTTGTAGCTCACACATCCCCAAAACATCAGCGATCCACCTCCGTGCTTTACAGTAGGAATGGTATTCTTATCATCATAGGCCTTGTTGACCTCTCTCCAAATGTAACGTTTATGTTTGTGGCCAAGAAGTTAAATTTTGGTCTCATCACTCCAAATTACCTTATTCCAGAAGTTTTGAGGCTTGTCTCTGGCATTTGTGCAGTAATGGCTTTCTTCTGGTGACTCGACCATGCAGTCCAGTATTTCAGCTGATGTTATTTGTGGGTTTTTCTTTGCATCCCGAACAATTTTCCTGGCAGTTGTGAACAACATTTTTGTTGGTGTAGCTGACCGTGGTTTTGTTTTTACAGAGCCCCTGATTTTCCATTTGTTAACCACAGTTTGAACTCTGCTGACTGGCATTATCAATTTCTTGGATATCTTTTTGTATCCCTTTCCTGTGTTATACAGTTCAACTACCTTTTCCCATAGATCCATTGACAATTCTTTTACTTTCCCCATGACTCACAATCTAGAAACATTAGTGGCTGGATGAAATATACAAGAGTCTGTCTGGATCCCAGAAACTCACTCAGCTTTTATACTCACACACTGATTACAAGAAAACATATCACATGTGAAGATGTTACCTTTAGTAGCCATAGAAATCCATAAATTTATCTAGGAGTCAAGTCAGCATGTTGACACCACATGTGCTTCACATTTTATACCATTGGACAGTGTAGAAAGAATAATTACATGTTTACACCTAAAATGCTTCTTCAGACCTAATATGTTAAGTTTTATATGAGCCAATTGGAAAAAAAATGGATCTCACAGTTTATTGTGCAATTTATCCTGAGTGCACCGATACTTTTCAGGTACAGTGGAAAGCTCAGAAGGGAAGGAGCACCTTTTTTTTTAATGCAGATATAGTTTTTAAGGTGTGCGGGTGCCATGACACATTGGAAGAGACCCTGAGAAGACAGAACAGCAGAACCCCCTTAAGTGTACCCATTTTGCAAACTACAACTCTCAGTGAATTTACCTAGGGGTGCAGTGATTATATTGACACCACAGGTGTGTCACAGAATTTTATACCATTGGGCTGTGAGGAAAAATAATTACATTTTTACCACAAAAAAATTTGTTTGGCCTCAGATTTTACACATATGGGAAAAAAAGTAAAAATGGCATCAACATTTGTCACACAATTTCTACTGAACGAGGCAATACCCTACATATGGCTGTATAGTCCTGCTTAGACACATGACGAGACTAAGAAGGAAAGAAGCACTATTTGATTCTTGGAGAACAAATTTTCATCAGTTTGCGGACTCCATATACAGAGCCCCTACATTCCAGAAGAGCATAATTTTCCCTCAAGTGACTAAATTTTAAAATTACACCCTTCTAAAAATGTATCTACATGTGTATTGATGATTTTGACACCATTAGTGTTTTTCAGAAACCAGCAGCAGTGGATGTTGCTGAGTGAAAATTGCAAATCTGTCATTGTACTGCCTGCATCATTTGGTCAATTTCTTTTGGGGGGTGAGAAGCGCTTTTCCTGAGCCTTTATGCTACCAGTAACATGGAAGCCACCTATATTTCCAATGACCAATGATGTACTTGAGTGGGGACTTGCTTTTTTATAGATTAAGTTGAAGGTTTTATTGGAAACGTTTTACATAACATTACACTGAACACTTACATCAGGGTTTCTATCTAAATCCCCAATTTATGGGATTCTGATTAAACCATTCACTATAATAAGCAGCTGAGTTACTGTGTGCTCTGTTTGGCCTCTGTTCAGCAGTGTCCTTTTCAGAGGTGCACAAAACTGTAGCTGACTGCACTTTTATGCATGCTTTACAAGAGGAACACCACTAGAGTACAGGCCAGACGGCATCCACAGTGCCTCCATCACTATAGGGAATCTTCTTCCGGAAGTTCCGTCTAAATTACATATTTCAGAGATTTAAATGGAAACCCCGGTGTAAGTGCTCAGCGCAGAGCGCATGATAAATGTGAGCTGTGCCCTACTGCGATCCTTGGGAGGCAGAATGAACAAATCAACAGTAGGTGAAAAATTGATTTCACTCATCTTTTACAGCATTTCTTATGTGGTATAAGTGGTTAGACGACTTTATTCTTCAGGTCGGTGCTATTAGAGAGAAACCAAATTTTTTTTTGCTTTTTATGTTTGGCTGCTGTCACATAGTAAAAATACACTTTCTTTTGCAAAAACATGATTTTGCATTGCTGTTTTTTTGAGAGCTATAATTTTTCTATATTTCTGCCAACATGTGAGCGCTTTATTTGTGCAAGACAATTTGACATTTTTATTGGTGCCATTCTCATTCACAAAATACTTGATTGCTTTCTATTCCAATTTTTGTGAAGCCAAATTAACAATAACCAGCAATTCAGGACATTTGCTTTTGCTTTTTTTATGCTGCTCACCATGTGGTAAAAGTGATTAAGACAATTTAATTCTTCGAGTCAGTACGAATACAGCGACACCACATTTATATATATTTTTATTCTTTCGCTGCTTTTACACAATGAAAACTATTTTATAGAAAAAATAATTTCTTTTGCATCACTATATTTTGAGAGCTATAATTTTCTGCTGAGGGAGCTGTATGGCAGCTTGTTTTTTGCAGGATAAGATGACATTTTCAGTGATACCATTTTTATTTACAATTGACTTTTTGATCGCGATTTATTCCACTTTATTTTGGCGGCATGAAGAACCATAGTTTTTTGCCAGGTTTTTTTTTTAATGATGTTCACTAAAAGGGTTAACTGGAGTGACATTTTAATAAATCAGGTAGTTCGGGATACTTTTACATAAATATGCATATTTATTGGTGTATGGTTTTCTTTTTTTATTTATTTTGTGATATTTAAAATATTTTAAAAAATATTTTTTCAATTTTTTTAAACTTATTTTTTACTTTTCTAGGTAGTTACTCTATGTGACTTTAACTTCTGTAATTCTTATCACCGGTATAATGCATTGCAATGCACTAGCAGTGTTATACTGAGAGAATCGACCCAAAGTTGCTATGAATACTATTGGGACATCATTATTGTGACCATCGGAAGGGTGAGGGAGCCCGTCCTAGCCTCCTAAATGTTGTGATCTATAATGATTGAGATATTTAGGGGGCTAAACAGCCCGGAGCGGTACGGGTGCCACATATGGCTATGAGAGTTGTAGCTCAGCTTTCACTAAAGCCAAGCTACCAGCAGTGATGATTAGTGTTGAGCATTCCGATACCGCAAGTATCGGGTATCGGCCGATACTTGCGGTATCGGAATTCCGATACCGGTATTCCGATACTTGCCGCGTATCGGATACCGGAATCGGAAGTTCCAAGATTCAAAATTCAGAAATTCAGCCAATGAGAATGATTCCAAGTGTGGGCACATCCTGTTTAGCATGGAGGGCATGAAACTACTGGCAAGGCTGTGATTGGCTGCTGAAATGATGTCATGATGCAGTTTAAAAGTCGCTGGCGCCATTTTCCGATCACTCTGCTGTGAATTCAGTTAGTGACAGGACGCTGTTTGCTGACTGAGGGACAGTTTAGAGATAGCGATTTGCTTCTTTGTGCTTTCCAAAGGCTAATTTAGCAACCGCTGTGTTCACCTACTATTCACCTTGCTTTTGCCTTGTAGCGCTGTTTTCACAGCGATCTGCAAGGTCTGTGTGTGTGTGTGTGTGTGTGAGTGCAGCCCACTCTCTAGTCTGAGTGCAGCCACATAGGCCATCCATAGCTGGTTGTATTCAGTTCAGGGAGGGTGGTTCATTGCCTCATACTGTTCTTTTTTTTTTTTTTTTTTTTCAAGTAGTGTAGTCTGCTGCTAATTTATTCAAAAAAATCCTATTAGTGTCTTTCCACCCGTCTCCAGCTAATTTGTGGAAAAACACTACATAGGATAAAGTAGAGGAGGGTTTTTGGGCCTTGCAGCGCCGTTTACGGCTGTCTGCACGGTCTCCGTGTGACTGCAGCTCGCCCTGTAGTCTGTGAGCAGCCGTAGCCTGGTTGTCTGCAGCTCAGGGTTGTTCACTGCGTCATACCGCCAAATCAATTTTAATTTTTTTTCAAGTAGTGTAGTCTGCTGCTAATTAATTTAAAAAAATCCTATTAGTGTCTTTCCACCCGTCTCCAGCTAATTTGTGGAAAAACACTACATAGGATAAAGTAGAGGAGGGTTTTTGGGCCTTGCAGCGCCGTTTACGGCTGTCTGCACGGTCTCCGTGTGACTGCAGCTCGCCCTGTAGTCTGTGAGCAGCCGTAGCCTGGTTGTCTGCAGCTCAGGGTTGTTCACTGCGTCATACCGCCAAATCAATTTTAATTTTTTTTCAAGTAGTGTAGTCTGCTGCTAATTAATTTAAAAAAATCCTATTAGTGTCTTTCCACCCGTCTCCAGCTAATTTGTGGAAAAACACTACATAGGATAAAGTAGAGGAGGGTTTTTGGGCCTTGCAGCGCCGTTTACGGCTGTCTGCACGGTCTCCGTGTGACTGCAGCTCGCCCTGTAGTCTGTGAGCAGCCGTAGCCTGGTTGTCTGCAGCTCAGGGTTGTTCACTGCGTCATACCGCCAAATCAATTTTAATTTTTTTTCAAGTAGTGTAGTCTGCTGCTAATTAATTTAAAAAAATCCTATTAGTGTCTTTCCACCCGTCTCCAGCTAATTTGTGGAAAAACACTACATAGGATAAAGTAGAGGAGGGTTTTTGGGCCTTGCAGCGCCGTTTACGTCTGTCTGCACGGTCTCTGTGTGACTGCAGCTCTATCTGTTGTCAGTTCAGCCCCCAAAAAAGAAATAAATAATAAAGTTCACCAAACACACCAGTTACACCACTTTACATTTGTGTAGGCCACATTAGCTCATATTAAAGTCTAGTCCACACTTTAGAAAATTAGTGTTTCTTATACCTGTTAGGAGGAGTTGCTCAGGAATAAGCACACAAATCCGTTAGTACTTTTCTGCTTATCTTTATCAGTCAACCAAGATGAAGAAGGCAGTGAGTAAGGCACGTGGGCGTGGGCGCGGAGCAGGGAGGGGACGTGGGGATTCTGTGCCTGCTGCGGGCACCGGTGACTCATCAGCACCCACTTTCACCAGGCAACAGTCGTTCATGCGCAGCTTTGTGTCAGAGCGCCGTACACCGCTGCTGCGTGAAGACCAAATTGAAGCCGTTGTCGGATGGATGGCAGCTAATGCATCAACTTCCATTAGTGCCACATCCTCTCAGACACAGAGCACTGGAGAGCAGCCATCTGTCTCTTCACCACCTGCCAAATTGCCCAGGCAGACAGAGAGCCCAGGACAGGAGCCGTCTCTACTTCTGTTCTCTGAATCTCTTGGCTTGGAAACAGGGGGCCAGCCAAGCAGCATTGGAGAAATGGAAGAAGAGGCAGGGTGCAGTGATGCCCAACAGCTTTTTCTGTCTTCCTCTGAAGAGGCGGGTGGGCCAGTGGCTCCGGTCACCACATCGCAGGCCGCATCAGCTGATGATGACACTCAGGTGCCACTTACTGGTGCGTGCTCTGCTGCTGAGACTACCCAGGAGGAGCAGTTGGGGGCAGAGGGTAGTGTAGATGATGAGGTCCTCGACCCATCTTGGCGTGAGGGACAGGAAGGTGGTGGGAGCAGCTCTGAGGAAGAGATTCCCCGTACGGCCCAAAGAGGGAGAGGGAGGGGGAAGACTGCGGATCCTGCAGCCTCCGCTTTGGCACCCGTTAGGAGCATGTCTCTTCCAAAAGCCAAAAAGGGCGCTCCCAAGACTTGCAGTGCCTGGTCCTTTTTTGACACAGTTGCAGATGACATTTGCTATGTCAGATGCAACGTGTGTCATCACAAAGTCAAAAGAGGTCGAAATGTCAGCAGCCTCAATACCTCCAACATGTGGAAACATGTGCGCACCAGGCACCCGGCGTTGTTAGAAAAACACACTGAAGAGGTAGGCCAACCAACAGCGGCAGCTACCACCTCTTCAGCTCGTGTTGCCTCTTCCTCTAGCTCACACGCAGCTGGTTCGGCTTCCTCCCAGGATCGCCGTGGAAGAACCTCTGGCCCTGTTGTCCAGAGACCCGCTGTAATTCCACCCGCAGCGCCACTTTCCCAGTCATCCACACACTCCCAGCCCAGTCTACAGCCATCGGTAGTACAGGCATGGGAGAAAAGGCGGCCTTTCTCGTCAAACCACCCACGAGCACAGGCTCTGACTGCAGGCATTGCCAAACTTCTGTCACTGGAAATGCTGTCATTCAGGCTGGTGGAGACTGACAGCTTCCGTGACTTGATGTCATTGGCAGTCCCACAGTACAATGTGCCCAGCCGCTTTTACTTCAGCAGGCAAGCCGTCCCTGCCCTGCACAAGCATGTGGAGGGACACATAAAACACGCGCTACTGAACGCCGTCAGTAGCAAGGTCCACCTCACCACCGATGCGTGGACCAGTCAACATGGACAGGGGCGATACCTTTCCCTCACTGCCCATTGGGTTAATGTCATTGAGCCGGGTACAGACCGTGCGAGTGGCGCAGGACGTGTCCTGCCCACTCCAAGGATTGCAGGAATCCATTCTGTACGCATTGACTCCTCCTCTTACACCAGTTCCTCAGAATCATCGCTGCAGGAGCCGTCACAGTCCACCTCCACATGGACCCGTGATGAACGTGTACCTGTTACGACCGACATGAGCACAGCCGTGGCCAAACGTCAACAGGCCGTGTTGAAATTAATTTTTTTGGGGAATCGTAGCCACACAGCGCAGGAGCTCTGGAATGCCATCAAGCAGGAGAGCGATGTGTGGTTTGTGCCAGCGAATCTCCAGCCAGGCATGGTAGTGTGTGATAATGGCCGAAATCTGGTGGCAGCTCTGGGCCTCGGCAACCTCACTCACATCCCATGTCTGGCACATGTGCTCAATTTGGTCGTGCAGAGCTTTTTGAGGGACTATCCGGATCTTGATGCACTGCTGCACAAGGTCCGCCTAGAGTGTGCTCACTTGCGTCGTTCCAGCACGGCAAAAGCGCGCATTGCGGCTCTGCAGCGCTGACACCGCCTGCCGGAACATCGCATCATATGTGACCTACCTACCAGGTGGAATTCCACGTTACATATGTTGGAGCGGTTGTGTGAGCAGCAGCAAGCTGTAATGGAGTACCAGCTGCTTCAGGCGCAAAGAAGTCGCACTCAGCGCCGTACAGACTTCACAACCACAGAGTGGGCCACTATGAATGACGTCTGCCAGGTTTTGCGTCCCTTTGATTATTCCACGCGGATGGCGAGTGCAGATGATGCACTAGTCAGCATGACTGTCCCCCTTATCTGCCTGCTTGAAAAATCACTGCAAGCGCTAAGGGATGATGTTGTGGAAGAGGTGGAGGATGAGGATTCACCATTTCCATCATCTTCTGGACAGTCAGCGCCACGTGGTTCCTCACAAACGCTTAGGCAGGGGACAGTTTGTGAGGAGGATGAGGAGGAGTCAATGGAGGAGGAAGACGTCCGTCCAGAGGAGGGAGTTACCGAATTGTCCAGTACTCAGTGTGTACAGCGAGGGTGGGGTGATGACGAGCGGGCAGAGATCACGCCTCCAGCAGGGGACAGCGTTTCTTGGGCAGTTGGCAGTCTGCAGCACATGGTGGATTACATGCTGCAGTGCCTGAGAAACGACCGCCGCATCGCCCACATTCTCAACATGTCTGATTATTGGGTGTTCACCCTCCTCGATCCTCGCTACCGGGACAACGTAGAAAGCCTCATCACACCGTTGAACCGTGAGCGAAAAATGCGGGAGTACCAAGACACACTGGTCAATTCCATCATCTTCTCCATTCCAACTGAGAGAAGTGCTGCTAGTGCATTCCAAAGCAGCTCAGTGCGTCCAGGCAGTGGTGGAGGCTCTGCACAAAGAGGGAGCAGAAGCAGTGCCTCTGCCCAAGGCAAGACCAGTATGGCCCAACTGTGGCACAGTTTTCTGTGCCCCCCACAAAAGTCTACACCATCACAGACGGCTCCAGTCAGCAGGAGGCAACGGTTCCGTCAGATGGTGACAGACTACATGTCTTGCCCTCTTGCTGTACTCCCAGACGGCTCTTCCCCTTTCAAGTTTTGGGTCTCAAAGCTGGATACATGGCCAGAGCTAAGCCAGTATGCATTGGAGGTGCTGTCTTGCCCTGCGGCCAGTGTATTATCGGAACGTGTCTTTAGTGCTGCAGGTGGTGTACTAACTGACCGTCGCATGCGACTATCCTCCGATAACGTTGACCGGCTTACTTTCCTGAAAATGAACAAGGCCTGGATCTCGCAGGAATTTGCCACTCCTCCTCCTGATTAAATAATTAGGTCACTGTATACGTTATCCAGGTCTCCTGTTGTGTTCATCTTTCTACCACCTGAACTTAAATTCCTGTGCTCCAACACCGCCAGTTGAGGCTCAGAAGTGCCGTCTGCACAGTCAAAACATACGACCCAGTGTTATTGGGTTTCAGTAACGTCAGCTGATCCCCAGCTGTGTAGCCGGCAATGTGTCATGCGACCGCCACGCTGACACAACAACTGAAATGTAAGGGAATCTGTCCCCCCCCCCCAAGGCGTTTGTTACTGAAAGAGCCACCTTGTGCAGCAGTAATGCTGCACAAGGAAAAGGTAGCTATTTTTGTTTAGCTCCTTGCACACGCAGAACTTAACACTTATAAAATGTGTCCACTGATACCGTAAAACCGTCCCGGAGGTGGGACTTTCCTTCGTAATGTGACGCAGCACAGCCGTCATTCCTACCCCCCCGGCGCCGCGCACCGGCTCCTCAGCGTTGTTTTATTCCGTCCCGGAGCCTGCGCTGTTATGTTATCCCGTGGCCAGGCAAACTTAGCGCTGCCCGTCTTCTGGCATCATTTGGTGTCAGGATGGCTGCGCCTGTGCGGCCGCGCTGGCAGAGAGCCCGCCTCGCAGTGTCTTCTGATTTAATCCCACTGGGGGCCTGGGATCCATGGACATGCGCAGTGCATATCTGAACCTCCACCTCTCACTCATTTCCCTATGGCTTCTTCAGACTGTTCGGTGTCAGCTGGTCCCTAATAGCATGCCACGGCCGTGACACCGCACAGTCTTAAGAAGCCGTAGGGAGGGGAGTGAGAGGCGAGGATATGCACTGCGCATGTCCATGGATCCCAGGCCCCCAGTGGGATTAAATCAGAAGACACTGCGAGGCGGGCTCTCTGCCAGCGCGGCCGCACAGGCGCAGCCAGCCTGACACCAAATGATGTCAGAAGATGGGCAGCGCTAAGTGTGCCTGGCCACGGGATAACATAACAGCGCAGGCTCCGGGACGGAATCAAACAACGCTGAGGAGCCGGGGCGCGGCGCCGGGGGGGTAGGAATGACGGTTGTGCTGCGTCATATTACGAAGGAAAGTCCCACCTCCGGGACGGTTTCACGGTTTCAGGGGACACATTTTATAAGTGTTTAGTTCTGCGTGTGCAAGGAGCATGATGAAAAGAGCCACCTTTTCCTTTTGCATCTTTTGTGCTGCACAAGCTGGCTCTTTCAGCTACAAACGCCTTGGGGGGGGGGTTAAAGGTTCCCTTTCGACTTTCTCAGGCTTCGGCCTACATTGTGTTCCTCTGCTTTTCCACCTGTCCCTGGGCTCCAACACCGCCAGTTGCCGTCCAGAAGTGCTGTACGCACAGTCAACAGTCCCTCCTCTGTTATTGGGGTTCAGTAACGTCAGCTGTTCCCCTGCTGTGTGTGTGGCAATCCCTCCTACCTCCTCCAACCTCCTCCAACCTCCTCCTCCTCCACCTGTCCCTGGGCTCCAACACCGCCAGTTGCCGTCCAGAAGTGCTGTACGCACAGTCAACAGTCCCTCCTCTGTTATTGGGGTTCATTAACGTCAGCTGTTCCCCTGCTGTGTGTGTGGCAATCCCTCCTACCTCCTCCAACCTCCTCCTCCTCCTCCACCTGTCCCTGGGCTCCAACACCGCAAGTTGCCATCCAGAAGTGCTGTACGCACAGTCAACAGTCCCTCCTCTGTTATTGGGGTTCAGTAACGTCAGCTGTTCCCCTGCTGTGTGTGTGGCAATCCCTCCTACCTCCTCCAACCTCCTCCAACCTCCTCCTCCTCCACCTGTCCCTGGGCTCCAACACCGCCAGTTGCCGTCCAGAAGTGCTGTACGCACAGTCAACAGTCCCTCCTCTGTTATTGGGGTTCATTAACGTCAGCTGTTCCCCTGCTGTGTGTGTGGCAATCCCTCCTACCTCCTCCAACCTCCTCCTCCTCCTCCACCTGTCCCTGGGCTCCAACACCGCCAGTTGCCGTCCAGAAGTGCTGTACGCACAGTCAACAGTCCCTCCTCTGTTATTGGGGTTCAGTAACGTCAGCTGTTCCCCTGCTGTGTGTGTGGCAATCCCTCCTACCTCCTCCAACCTCCTCCTCCTCCTCCACCTGTCCCTGGGCTCCAACACCGCCAGTTGCCGTCCAGAAGTGCTGTACGCACAGTCAACAGTCCCTCCTCTGTTATTGGGGTTCAGTAACGTCAGCTGTTCCCCTGCTGTGTGTGTGGCAATCCCTCCTACCTCCTCCAACCTCCTCCTCCTCCACCTGTCCCTGGGCTCCAACACCGCCAGTTGCCGTCCAGAAGTGCTGTACGCACAGTCAACAGTCCCTCCTCTGTTATTGGGGTTCAGTAACGTCAGCTGTTCCCCTGCTGTGTGTGTGGCAATCCCTCCTACCTCCTCCAACCTCCTCCAACCTCCTCCTCCTCCACCTGTCCCTGGGCTCCAACAACGCCAGTTGCCGTCCAGAAGTGCTGTACGCACAGTCAACAGTCCCTCCTCTGTTATTGGGGTTCAGTAACGTCAGCTGTTCCCCTGCTGTGTGTGTGGCAATCCCTCCTACCTCCTCCAACCTCCTCCTCCTCCTCCACCTGTCCCTGGGCTCCAACACCGCAAGTTGCCGTCCAGAAGTGCTGTACGCACAGTCAACAGTCCCTCCTCTGTTATTGGGGTTCAGTAACGTCAGCTGTTCCCCTGCTGTGTGTGTGGCAATCCCTCCTACCTCCTCCAACCTCCTCCAACCTCCTCCTCCTCCACCTGTCCCTGGGCTCCAACAACGCCAGTTGCCATCCAGAAGTGCTGTACGCACAGTCAACAGTCCCTCCTCTGTTATTGGGGTTCAGTAACGTCAGCTGTTCCCCTGCTGTGTGTGTGGCAATCCCTCCTACCTCCTCCAACCTCCTCCTCCTCCTCCACCTGTCCCTGGGCTCCAACACCGCCAGTTGCCGTCCAGAAGTGCTGTACGCACAGTCAACAGTCCCTCCTCTGTTATTGGGGTTCAGTAACGTCAGCTGTTCCCCTGCTGTGTGTGTGGCAATCCCTCCTACCTCCTCCAACCTCCTCCAACCTCCTCCTCCTCCACCTGTCCCTGGGCTCCAACAACGCCAGTTGCCGTCCAGAAGTGCTGTACGCACAGTCAACAGTCCCTCCTCTGTTATTGGGGTTCAGTAACGTCAGCTGTTCCCCTGCTGTGTGTGTGGCAATCCCTCCTACCTCCTCCAACCTCCTCCTCCTCCTCCACCTGTCCCTGGGCTCCAACACCGCCAGTTGCCGTCCAGAAGTGCTGTACGCACAGTCAACAGTCCCTCCTCTGTTATTGGGGTTCAGTAACGTCAGCTGTTCCCCTGCTGTGTGTGTGGCAATCCCTCCTACCTCCTCCACCTGTCCCTGGGCTCCAACAACGCCAGTTGCCGTCCAGAAGTGCTGTACGCACAGTCAACAGTCCCTCCTCTGTTATTGGGGTTCAGTAACGTCAGCTGTTCCCCTGCTGTGTGTGTGGCAATCCCTCCTACCTCCTCCAACCTCCTCCTCCTCCTCCACCTGTCCCTGGGCTCCAACACCGCCAGTTGCCGTCCAGAAGTGCTGTACGCACAGTCAACAGTCCCTCCTCTGTTATTGGGGTTCAGTAACGTCAGCTGTTCCCCTGCTGTGTGTGTGGCAATCCCTCCTACCTCCTCCAACCTCCTCCAACCTCCTCCTCCTCCACCTGTCCCTGGGCTCCAACAACGCCAGTTGCCGTCCAGAAGTGCTGTACACACAGTCAACAGTCCCTCCTCTGTTATTGGGGTTCAGTAACGTCAGCTGTTCCCCTGCTGTGTGTGTGGCAATCCCTCCTACCTCCTCCAACCTCCTCCTCCTCCTCCACCTGTCCCTGGGCTCCAACACCGCCAGTTGCCGTCCAGAAGTGCTGTACGCACAGTCAACAGTCCCTCCTCTGTTATTGGGGTTCAGTAACGTCAGCTGTTCCCCTGCTGTGTGTGTGGCAATCCCTCCTACCTCCTCCAACCTCCTCCAACCTCCTCCTCCTCCACCTGTCCCTGGGCTCCAACAACGCCAGTTGCCGTCCAGAAGTGCTGTACGCACAGTCAACAGTCCCTCCTCTGTTATTGGGGTTCAGTAACGTCAGCTGTTCCCCTGCTGTGTGTGTGGCAATCCCTCCTACCTCCTCCAACCTCCTCCTCCTCCTCCACCTGTCCCTGGGCTCCAACACCGCCAGTTGCCGTCCAGAAGTGCTGTACGCACAGTCAACAGTCCCTCCTCTGTTATTGGGGTTCAGTAACGTCAGCTGTTCCCCTGCTGTGTGTGTGGCAATCCCTCCTACCTCCTCCAACCTCCTCCAACCTCCTCCTCCTCCACCTGTCCCTGGGCTCCAACAACGCCAGTTGCCGTCCAGAAGTGCTGTACGCACAGTCAACAGTCCCTCCTCTGTTATTGGGGTTCAGTAACGTCAGCTGTTCCCCTGCTGTGTGTGTGGCAATCCCTCCTACCTCCTCCAACCTCCTCCTCCTCCTCCACCTGTCCCTGGGCTCCAACACCGCCAGTTGCCGTCCAGAAGTGCTGTACGCACAGTCAACAGTCCCTCCTCTGTTATTGGGGTTCAGTAACGTCAGCTGTTCCCCTGCTGTGTGTGTGGCAATCCCTCCTACCTCCTCCAACCTCCTCCTCCTCCACCTGTCCCTGGGCTCCAACAACGCCAGTTGCCGTCCAGAAGTGCTGTACGCACAGAGCCAAACACCTCGCCAATGTGTTACGGCTTCTTCAGACTGTGCGATGTCAGCTGGTCCCTAATAGCATGCCACGGCCGTGACACCGCACAGTCTGAAAAAGCCGTAGGGAGGGGAGTGAGAGGCGAGGATATGCACTGCGCACGGGCACGGATCACAGGCCCGCGGTGGGATTACATTAGACGACACTGCGAGGCGGGATCTCGGCCAGCGCACCCGCACAGGCGCAGCCAGCCTGACACCAAATGATGTCAGAAGACGGGCAGCGCAAAATGTGTGCATGGCCAAGGGCTAACCTAACAGCGCAGGCTCCGGGACAGATTCAAACAACGCTGAGGAGGCGGCGCACGGCGCCAAGGGGGTAAAAATGATGGCTGTGCTGCGTCACACGACAAAGGAAAGTTCCACCTACCGGACGGTTTAACGCTGTGAGGGGACACATTTCATAACTGTTAGGTTCCGCATGTGCAAGGACCATAATTAAAAGAGCTAAGTTTACCTTTTCCAGCATTAGTGCTGTACACAATGGCTCTTTCAGCTACAAACGCCTGGGGGGGGGGGGGGTTAAAGGTTTCCTTTCAACTTGCTCGAGTGCAGGCTTCGGCCTACACTCCGCTCCCCCTGCTCCTCCTGCTGACCCTGGGCTCTAACACCGCCAGTTGGGGCCCGGTACTGCTAGCTGCACAGAGAAAAACACCAGCCAATGTGTCAGTGGGGTTCAGCACCGCCAGCTGTTCCCCTGCTGTGCAGCCGGCATCGTGTCCTGCAAAAGCCACGCAGACACAAGAACTGAAATTGAAGGGAACCTGTCCCCCCTCCCCCAGGCGTTTGTACGTTTTTAAGGCCACCTTGTACAGCGGTAATGCTGCATGTGTGCAAGGTGGCTCATAAACGTATTCTCCTCGCACATGTGGAACGGAAAACACGTCTAAAATGTGTCCTCTGTGTGACCATTTAACCGTCCCGGTGGTGTGACTTTCCTTTGTAATGACACGCTGCAACCCCCTTGGTAGCGCTGCCCGTCTTCTGGCATCATTGTTTGGCTGCCTGCGCCTCTGCGGCCGCCCTGACCCACACAACGCCCCTCGGTGTCTTATTTCTTGGGACTGCGAGGGTGTGTTTGATGGGCATGAGCAGTGCATCAGTTCGCCTGTCCCTCATCTCCTTCCGCCTTCTTCGGACTGTGCGGCTTCATGGCCGTGGCATGCGATAAGGGATCAGCTGACGCCACATAGTCTGAAGCAGGTGTAAGAACCCAAGCGAGAGGCGAACATATGTACTGCGCCAGGCCATGAATCCCAGCCCCGCAGTGTTTTAACTATGTCAATACACTGCGGGGCTGTGATTCATGGGCATTGCGAACCGCACCAGCCAACATTAAATGAGGTCAGAAGATGGGCAGCGCTAACAGCGCTAGGCCAGGGGATAACACGACAGCGCAGACTCCTGTACAGCAAATAACAACGCTCAGGAGGCTGCACCCAGCACCAAGGTGGGATTCTTGACATCTGTGCTGCGTCTCATTACAAAGGGAACTCGCGCCTCCAACACAGTTTGACTGTTTAAAGGGCTAAATGTTATACGTGTTTCATTCAGCGTGTGCAAGGAGCGAAATTAAAAGAGCAACCTTTGACTTGTGCAGCACTACTGCTGCATAAGCTGTGGCTCTTCTACTTTGTAACCCCTGAGGGGGGGTTAAAGGTTACCTTTGAAATTGGTTCAATTAGGCTTCGGCCTACACTCTGCTCCCCCTGCAGAGCCCTGGGCTCCAACACCGCCAGTTGGGGCCCGGTACTGCTAGCTGCACAGAGAAAAACACCAGCCAATGTGTCAGTGGGGTTCAGCACCGCCAGCTGTTCCCCTGCCGTGCAGCCGGCATCGTGTCCTGTGACCGCCACGCAGACACAACAGACCCAAAGCTGCCGCCAGTGCAGGCTTCGGCCTACACTCCCCTCCCCCTGCTCCTGCTCCTCCTCCTCCTGCTGACCCTGGGCTCTAACAAACCGCCAGTTGGGGCCCAGATGTGCTAGCTGCACAGAGAAAAACACCAGCCAATGTGTCAGTGGGGTCCAGCACCGCCAGCTGTTCCCCTGCTGTGCAGCCGGCAACGTGTCCTGCAAAAGCCACGCAGGCACAAGAACTGAAATTGAAGGGAACCTGTCCCCCCTCCCCCAGGCGTTTTTACGTTATCCAGCCACCTTGTACAGCGGTAATGCTGCATGTGTGCAAGGTGGCTCAGAAACGTATTCTCCTCGCACATGTGGAACTGAAAACACGTCTGCAATGTGTCCTCTGTGTGACCATTTAACCGTCCCGGTGGTGTGACTTTCCTTTGTAATGACACGCTGCAACCCCCTTGGTAGCGCTGCCCGTCTTCTGGCATCATTGTTTGGCTGGCTGCGCCTCTGCGGCCGCCCTGACCCACACAACGCCCCTCGGTGTCTTATTTATTGGGACTGCGAGGGTGTGATTGATGGGCAGGATCAGTGCATCAGTTCGCCTGTCCCTCCTCTCCTTCCGCCTTCTTCGGACTGTGCGGCTTCATGGCCGTGGCATGCGATAAGGGATCAGATGACGCCGCACAGTCTGAAGCGGGTGTAAGGACCCGAGTGTGAGAGGCCAACATATGTGCTGCGCCAGGCCCTGAATCCCAGCCCCGCAGTGTTTTGACAATGTTAAGACACTGCGGGGCTGGGATTCATGGTCATCGCGAACCGCACCGGCCGACATTACATGATGTCAGAAGATGGGCAGCGCTAACAGCGCTAGGCCAGGGGATAACACGACAGCGCAGACTCCTGTACAGCAAATAACAACGCTCAGGAGGCTGCACCCAGCACCAAGGTGGGATTCTTGACATCTGTGCTGCGTCTCATTACAAAGGGAAATCGCACCTCCAACACAGTTTGACTGTATAAAGGGCTAAATGTTATACGTGTTTCATTCAGCGTGTGCAAGGAGCGAAATTAAAAGAGCAACCTTTGACTTGTGCAGCACTACTGCTGCATAAGCTGTGGCTCTTCTACTTTGTAACCCCTGAGGGGGGGTTAAAGGTTACCTTTGAAATTGGTTCAATTAGGCTTCGGCCTACACTCTGCTCCCCCTGCAGAGCCCTGGGCTCCAACACCGCCAGTTGGGGCCCGGTACTGCTAGCTGCACAGAGAAAAACACCAGCCAATGTGTCAGTGGGGTTCAGCACCGCCAGCTGTTCCCCTGCTGTGCAGCCGGCATCGTGTCCTGCGACCGCCACGCAGACACAACAGACCCAAAGCTGCCGCCAGTGCAGGCTTCGGCCTACACTCCCCTCCCCCTGCTCCTGCTCCTCCTCCTCCTGCTGACCCTGGGCTCTAACAAACCGCCAGTTGGGGCCCAGATGTGCTAGCTGCACAGAGAAAAACACCAGCCAATGTGTCAGTGGGGTCCAGCACCGCCAGCTGTTCCCCTGCTGTGCAGCCGGCAACGTGTCCTGCAAAAGCCACGCAGACACAAGAACTGAAATTGAAGGGAACCTGTCCCCCCTCCCCCAGGCGTTTTTACGTTATCCAGCCACCTTGTACAGCGGTAATGCTGCATGTGTGCAAGGTGGCTCAGAAACGTATTCTCCTCGCACATGTGGAACTGAAAACACGTCTGCAATGTGTCCTCTGTGTGACCATTTAACCGTCCCGGTGGTGTGACTTTCCTTTGTAATGACACGCTGCAACCCCCTTGGTAGCGCTGCCCGTCTTCTGGCATCATTGTTTGGCTGGCTGCGCCTCTGCGGCCGCCCTGACCCACACAACGCCCCTCGGTGTCTTATTTATTGGGACTGCGAGGGTGTGATTGATGGGCAGGATCAGTGCATCAGTTCGCCTGTCCCTCCTCTCCTTCCGCCTTCTTCGGACTGTGCGGCTTCATGGCCGTGGCATGCGATAAGGGATCAGATGACGCCGCACAGTCTGAAGCGGGTGTAAGGACCCGAGTGTGAGAGGCCAACATATGTGCTGCGCCAGGCCCTGAATCCCAGCCCCGCAGTGTTTTGACAATGTTAAGACACTGCGGGGCTGGGATTCATGGTCATCGCGAAACGCACCGGCCGACATTAAATGATGTCAGAAGATGGGCAGCGCTAACAGCGCTAGGCCAGGGGATAACACGACAGCGCAGACTCCTGTACAGCAAATAACAACGCTCAGGAGGCTGCACCCAGCACCAAGGTGGGATTCTTGACATCTGTGCTGCGTCTCATTACAAAGGGAACTCGCACCTCCAACACAGTTTGACTGTATAAAGGGCTAAATGTTATACGTGTTTCATTCAGCGTGTGAAAGGAGCGAAATTAAAAGAGCAACCTTTGACTTGTGCAGCACTACTGCTGCATAAGCTGTGGCTCTTCTACTTTGTAACCCCTGAGGGGGGGTTAAAGGTTACCTTTGAAATTGGTTCAATTAGGCTTCGGCCTACACTCTGCTCCCCCTGCAGAGCCCTGGGCTCCAACACCGCCAGTTGGGGCCCGGTACTGCTAGCTGCACAGAGAAAAACACCAGCCAATGTGTCAGTGGGGTTCAGCACCGCCAGCTGTTCCCCTGCTGTGCAGCCGGCATCGTGTCCTGCGACCGCCACGCAGACACAACAGACCCAAAGCTGCCGCCAGTGCAGGCTTCGGCCTACACTCCCCTCCCCCTGCTCCTGCTCCTCCTCCTCCTGCTGACCCTGGGCTCTAACAAACCGCCAGTTGGGGCCCAGATGTGCTAGCTGCACAGAGAAAAACACCAGCCAATGTGTCAGTGGGGTCCAGCACCGCCAGCTGTTCCCCTGCTGTGCAGCCGGCAACGTGTCCTGCAAAAGCCACGCAGACACAAGAACTGAAATTGAAGGGAACCTGTCCACCCTCCCCCAGGCGTTTTTACGTTATCCAGCCACCTTGTACAGCGGTAATGCTGCATGTGTGCAAGGTGGCTCAGAAACGTATTCTCCTCACACATGTGGAACTGAAAACACGTCTGCAATGTGTCCTCTGTGTGACCATTTAACCGTCCCGGTGGTGTGACTTTCCTTTGTAATGACACGCTGCAACCCCCTTGGTAGCGCTGCCCGTCTTCTGGCATCATTGTTTGGCTGGCTGCGCCTCTGCGGCCGCCCTGACCCACACAACGCCCCTCGGTGTCTTATTTATTGGGACTGCGAGGGTGTGATTGATGGGCAGGATCAGTGCATCAGTTCGCCTGTCCCTCCTCTCCTTCCGCCTTCTTCGGACTGTGCGGCTTCATGGCCGTGGCATGCGATAAGGGATCAGATGACGCCGCACAGTCTGAAGCGGGTGTAAGGACCCGAGTGTGAGAGGCCAACATATGTGCTGCGCCAGGCCCTGAATCCCAGCCCCGCAGTGTTTTGACAATGTTAAGACACTGCGGGGCTGGGATTCATGGTCATCGCGAAACGCACCGGCCGACATTAAATGATGTCAGAAGATGGGCAGCGCTAACAGCGCTAGGCCAGGGGATAACACGACAGCGCAGACTCCTGTACAGCAAATAACAACGCTCAGGAGGCTGCACCCAGCACCAAGGTGGGATTCTTGACATCTGTGCTGCGTCTCATTACAAAGGGAAATCGCACCTCCAACACAGTTTGACTGTATAAAGGGCTAAATGTTATACGTGTTTCATTCAGCGTGTGCAAGGAGCGAAATTAAAAGAGCAACCTTTGACTTGTGCAGCACTACTGCTGCATAAGCTGTGGCTCTTCTACTTTGTAACCCCTGAGGGGGGGTTAAAGGTTACCTTTGAAATTGGTTCAATTAGGCTTCGGCCTACACTCTGCTCCCCCTGCAGAGCCCTGGGCTCCAACACCGCCAGTTGGGGCCCGGTACTGCTAGCTGCACAGAGAAAAACACCAGCCAATGTGTCAGTGGGGTTCAGCACCGCCAGCTGTTCCCCTGCTGTGCAGCCGGCATCGTGTCCTGCGACCGCCACGCAGACACAACAGACCCAAAGCTGCCGCCAGTGCAGGCTTCGGCCTACACTCCCCTCCCCCTGCTCCTGCTCCTCCTCCTCCTGCTGACCCTGGGCTCTAACAAACCGCCAGTTGGGGCCCAGATGTGCTAGCTGCACAGAGAAAAACACCAGCCAATGTGTCAGTGGGGTCCAGCACCGCCAGCTGTTCCCCTGCTGTGCAGCCGGCAACGTGTCCTGCAAAAGCCACGCAGACACAAGAACTGAAATTGAAGGGAACCTGTCCCCCCTCCCCCAGGCGTTTTTACGTTATCCAGCCACCTTGTACAGCGGTAATGCTGCATGTGTGCAAGGTGGCTCAGAAACGTATTCTCCTCGCACATGTGGAACTGAAAACACGTCTGCAATGTGTCCTCTGTGTGACCATTTAACCGTCCCGGTGGTGTGACTTTCCTTTGTAATGACACGCTGCAACCCCCTTGGTAGCGCTGCCCGTCTTCTGGCATCATTGTTTGGCTGGCTGCGCCTCTGCGGCCGCCCTGACCCACACAACGCCCCTCGGTGTCTTATTTATTGGGACTGCGAGGGTGTGATTGATGGGCAGGATCAGTGCATCAGTTCGCCTGTCCCTCCTCTCCTTCCGCCTTCTTCGGACTGTGCGGCTTCATGGCCGTGGCATGCGATAAGGGATCAGATGACGCCGCACAGTCTGAAGCGGGTGTAAGGACCCGAGTGTGAGAGGCCAACATATGTGCTGCGCCAGGCCCTGAATCCCAGCCCCGCAGTGTTTTGACAATGTTAAGACACTGCGGGGCTGGGATTCATGGTCATCGCGAAACGCACCGGCCGACATTAAATGATGTCAGAAGATGGGCAGCGCTAACAGCGCTAGGCCAGGGGATAACACGACAGCGCAGACTCCTGTACAGCAAATAACAACGCTCAGGAGGCTGCACCCAGCACCAAGGTGGGATTCTTGACATCTGTGCTGCGTCTCATTACAAAGGGAAATCGCACCTCCAACACAGTTTGACTGTATAAAGGGCTAAATGTTATACGTGTTTCATTCAGCGTGTGCAAGGAGCGAAATTAAAAGAGCAACCTTTGACTTGTGCAGCACTACTGCTGCATAAGCTGTGGCTCTTCTACTTTGTAACCCCTGAGGGGGGGTTAAAGGTTACCTTTGAAATTGGTTCAATTAGGCTTCGGCCTACACTCTGCTCCCCCTGCAGAGCCCTGGGCTCCAACACCGCCAGTTGGGGCCCGGTACTGCTAGCTGCACAGAGAAAAACACCAGCCAATGTGTCAGTGGGGTTCAGCACCGCCAGCTGTTCCCCTGCTGTGCAGCCGGCAACGTGTCCTGCAAAAGCCACGCAGACACAAGAACTGAAATTGAAGGGAACCTGTCCCCCCTCCCCCAGGCGTTTGTACGTTATCCAGCCACCTTGTACAGCGGTAATGCTGCATGTGTGCAAGGTGGCTCAGAAACGTATTCTCCTCGCACATGTGGAACTGAAAACACGTCTGCAATGTGTCCTCTGTGTGACCATTTAACCGTCCCGGTGGTGTGACTTTCCTTTGTAATGACACGCTGCAACCCCCTTGGTAGCGCTGTCCGTCTTCTGGCATCATTGTTTGGCTGGCTGCGCCTCTGCGGCCGCCCTGACCCACACAACGCCCCTCGGTGTCTTATTTATTGGGACTGCGAGGGTGTGATTGATGGGCAGGATCAGTGCATCAGTTCGCCTGTCCCTCCTCTCCTTCCGCCTTCTTCGGACTGTGCGGCTTCATGGCCGTGGCATGCGATAAGGGATCAGATGACGCCGCACAGTCTGAAGCGGGTGTAAGGACCCGAGTGTGAGAGGCCAACATATGTGCTGCGCCAGGCCCTGAATCCCAGCCCCGCAGTGTTTTGACAATGTTAAGACACTGCGGGGCTGGGATTCATGGTCATCGCGAAACGCACCGGCCGACATTAAATGATGTCAGAAGATGGGCAGCGCTAACAGCGCTAGGCCAGGGGATAACACGACAGCGCAGACTCCTGTACAGCAAATAACAACGCTCAGGAGGCTGCACCCAGCACCAAGGTGGGATTCTTGACATCTGTGCTGCGTCTCATTACAAAGGGAACTCGCACCTCCAACACAGTTTGACTGTATAAAGGGCTAAATGTTATACGTGTTTCATTCAGCGTGTGCAAGGAGCGAAATTAAAAGAGCAACCTTTGACTTGTGCAGCACTACTGCTGCATAAGCTGTGGCTCTTCTACTTTGTAACCCCTGAGGGGGGGTTAAAGGTTACCTTTGAAATTGGTTCAATTAGGCTTCGGCCTACACTCTGCTCCCCCTGCAGAGCCCTGGGCTCCAACACCGCCAGTTGGGGCCCGGTACTGCTAGCTGCACAGAGAAAAACACCAGCCAATGTGTCAGTGGGGTTCAGCACCGCCAGCTGTTCCCCTGCTGTGCAGCCGGCATCGTGTCCTGCGACCGCCACGCAGACACAACAGACCCAAAGCTGCCGCCAGTGCAGGCTTCGGCCTACACTCCCCTCCCCCTGCTCCTGCTCCTCCTCCTCCTGCTGACCCTGGGCTCTAACAAACCGCCAGTTGGGGCCCAGATGTGCTAGCTGCACAGAGAAAAACACCAGCCAATGTGTCAGTGGGGTCCAGCACCGCCAGCTGTTCCCCTGCTGTGCAGCCGGCAACGTGTCCTGCAAAAGCCACGCAGACACAAGAACTGAAATTGAAGGGAACCTGTCCCCCCTCCCCCAGGCGTTTTTACGTTATCCAGCCACCTTGTACAGCGGTAATGCTGCATGTGTGCAAGGTGGCTCAGAAACGTATTCTCCTCACACATGTGGAACTGAAAACACGTCTGCAATGTGTCCTCTGTGTGACCATTTAACCGTCCCGGTGGTGTGACTTTCCTTTGTAATGACACGCTGCAACCCCCTTGGTAGCGCTGCCCGTCTTCTGGCATCATTGTTTGGCTGGCTGCGCCTCTGCGGCCGCCCTGACCCACACAACGCCCCTCGGTGTCTTATTTATTGGGACTGCGAGGGTGTGATTGATGGGCAGGATCAGTGCATCAGTTCGCCTGTCCCTCCTCTCCTTCCGCCTTCTTCGGACTGTGCGGCTTCATGGCCGTGGCATGCGATAAGGGATCAGATGACGCCGCACAGTCTGAAGCGGGTGTAAGGACCCGAGTGTGAGAGGCCAACATATGTGCTGCGCCAGGCCCTGAATCCCAGCCCCGCAGTGTTTTGACAATGTTAAGACACTGCGGGGCTGGGATTCATGGTCATCGCGAAACGCACCGGCCGACAATAAATGATGTCAGAAGATGGGCAGCGCTAACAGCGCTAGGCCAGGGGATAACACGACAGCGCAGACTCCTGTACAGCAAATAACAACGCTCAGGAGGCTGCACCCAGCACCAAGGTGGGATTCTTGACATCTGTGCTGCGTCTCATTACAAAGGGAACTCGCACCTCCAACACAGTTTGACTGTATAAAGGGCTAAATGTTATACGTGTTTCATTCAGCGTGTGCAAGGAGCGAAATTAAAAGAGCAACCTTTGACTTGTGCAGCACTACTGCTGCATAAGCTGTGGCTCTTCTACTTTGTAACCCCTGAGGGGGGGTTAAAGGTTACCTTTGAAATTGGTTCAAGTAGGCTTCGGCCTACACTCTGCTCCCCCTGCAGAGCCCGGGCTCCAACACCGCTAGTTGCTGTCCGGAAGTGCTGGCTGCACAGAGCCAAACACCTCGCCAATGTGTCAGTGGGGTCCAGCACCGCCAGCTGTTCCCCTGCTGTGCAGCCGGCAACGTGTCCTGCAAAAGCCACGCAGACACTTGCTCTTGGACCTTCTGCTCCCCATCCTGGTTCCAGTACCGTCAGCTGGTTCCGGGCAGAGCCTTTGGCTTAGGTGCCTCCCTTTGGTATCCGAGTTCCACCAACGTCAGGTGGTCCTTGGTAGTGCTTTCAGGCACGGGTACCTCCTGCTTAGTAACCGGGTTCCAGTAACGTCAGCTGGTCCTCGGTAGTTCCATTGGCTCTTGGACCTTCGGCTACCCATCCGGGTTCCAGCACCGTCAGCTGGTTCTCGGCAGTGTCTTTTGCTCTTGTACCTTCTGCTCCCCATCCTGGTTCCAGTACCGTCAGCTGGTTCCGGGCAGAGCCTTTGGCTTAGGTGCCTCCCTCTGGGTATCTGAGTTCCACCAACGTCAGGTGGTCCTTGGTAGTGCTTTCAGCACAGGTACCTCCTGCTTAGTAACCGGGTTCCAGTAACGTCAGCTGGTCCTCGGTCATTCCATTGGCTCTTGGACCTTCGGGTAGCCATCCGAGTTCCAGTTCCATCAGCTGGTTCTCGGCATTTTCTCAGCCTTCTTGTACCTTCTGCTACATTTCCAAGTTCAAGAGACTAAACACGATGACCCGGAAGACCACCCCTAAGATGACGACGACACCAGAGACGACAACCACCGTGATGACGACGACCCTGGAGACGATGACCCTGAAGACCACCCCGATGACGACGACCCCGGAGACCACCCCGATGACGACGACCCCGGAGACGACGACCCTGGAGACGACGACGACCTGGAAGACCGAGAAGCAGAAGAACAAGAGGCTGCAGAACAAAGAGCAGAAGGACATTAAGCATAACGCAAAATATCAGAGCAAAAAATATTATGTAAATTATAAGCAGAAGAAGACTAAGCAGTGTATGGGGGTGAGTCCGTTCCTCCTCGTGGTGCCCCTGGATAAAGCCTGATGCTGCAGGCCAAACTGAACGCGGACAAATGTAACTGTTTTGTGACAGGCAGAACGGAAGGTGTAATCTTCAAACTTTTATAGATAACAACTACGGGAATGCCTGTCACAAATAAGAATATGATGAAGAAGTAGAATATGATGAAGATAATAGTAAACTAAAAACAATATGAACAATGTAACCCAAAAAATAATAGGTAGAAGATGAAGAAGAAGATGAATAAGGTGAAGAAGTTGATGTCAAAGAAGCTGATGATGAGGATAATTAAGAAGAAAGCGTGGGAGAAGTAAAAAAAAAGGTGAAGGGCGTGGAAGCAGTGAAACATCAATATCTGACATAAAAAAAAAAATTAACATAGTCAAATTCTTTCTAACGCCGAACGTCATAAAAAAAAACGCAAAATCCTGCTATTCTATTACATTGGGCTAAACCTCTGTGCCTTTAATATCTCCGCCACGTCCCCCAATACATCCTACATTATTCTTAGTTGTTTTCCTTCATGTAGAATGAACCTACAAGTGTATAAAGGGTTTATTTTAATTCCGATATTTTCGTCCCATTGACTTGCATTGGGATCGGGTATCGGTATCGGATTAGATCCGATACTTTGACGGTATCGGCCGATACTTTCCGATACCGATACTTTCCAATATCGGAAGGTATCGCTCAACACTAGTGATGATGCATTTACAGCTCCTGTGCCACACACAATCGCCATGACGTACATATTTGTCATTCCTCGTGAACACCTTCCTGACCATGAAAGAAATATAGCTCAAATGTCATGAAACGCAATGTAAAAAGGCAAAGTATCAAGGCAGTAGAATAAGTGGAGCTCCCTAGAGATGAGCGAGTATGTTCGGAAAACGATCGCCAGACATAAATTCGGAACGAATATGGTACATTCAGATTCTTGATCGGTAACACAAGCATTTTTCTTAAAATTGGAAAAAGTTGGTAACATTCGGTAAAAAATAGAATAAAAGCTGGTAATTCATGTGCAACGTTCAGTGAAATCACAGTGTGACAGGTTAGAATAGAAGTAACAAAAAGTGGGTAGACATGGATTAACTCTGCACTGCTGAATAAGTGAAAGTCCAGACAGATGCCATATAGGTTGTGGCTTTATACAATGCATTTCAGAGTTCACAGACTTATTCATCAGGAAAATACCTGGTACCATGGTAGTGTAAAATCACAGCAGGAGTGGACAGTATAGAAGGGATGTATTACACACAGTAAATACAAATAGAATAGGTAGATATACAGATGTCTGTGACAAATACAATTAGTGCAGTGTTACATGTATTTAATTAACCCCTTCCCGACCTGTGACGCCATGTAGGCATCATGAAAGTCGGTGCCAATCTGACCTGTGACGCCTATGTGGCGTCATGGAGGGATCGCATCCCTGCAGATTGGGTGAAAGGGTTAACTCCAATTTCACTTGATCTGCAGGGACAGGGGGAGTGGTACTTCAGCCCAGGGGGGGCGGCTCCACCCCCCGTGGCTACGATCGCTCTGATTGGCAGTTGAAAGTGAAACAGCCAATCAGAGCGATTTGTAATATTTCACCTATGAAAACTGGTGAAATATTACAATTGCTGCAATATCATCGGCCATGGCTGAAAACCTTGATCTGCCCCCTCCCCTCACTGCCACCGATTGCCTCCCCAGTTCTCCGTTCTGTGCTCCGCTCCCCTCCTGTCATGTCGGACGCTGTTCAGACCAGGTCATCCGACAGACAGCGGTAATTCCGCTTTTGATCACTATTTGCTCATTGGCGTCTGCTAGATTTTATCTAGCTGTTCCGGGGATAATTTACCTAATCCTTGGATTGGAAGCTGGGCCATGCCCACTGCCTTTAAATAGTTCTCCTGATCTTTGGGCGTCACCGATTATAGCTTCTGTCTTGTGCGTTGTTATCTCAGTCTGGTGAGGAGAGCTGGTGGTTGGAGATTCGTTGCTGGTGGTGTATTTTCCTTTGTCTTATTTACTCCTTCCTATATTTGTATTTATTTTGCCCTGCACATTTATAGTGTATTCCTGAGTGACTGCGGCGTGGTGTATATTTTCCTTTATCCTTGTCTGGGCTAACTGTGGGTATTGGGGAATAACATCTTCACTGGGTGGTGGGCGGAGGTTTCAGCCTAGGGCTGAGCTCAGGAGACAGGGCGAGGGTCGAGGCCTGGACATGCACACCTTCAGTGTAAACTCCAGGTAGAGGGTCAGTCAGGATTTCCCTAGTCTGAGGGAAACTGCAGGGGCCCGGGTCATTAGCTCTCGCTCACCTAGTCTCTCCCTGACATTATAATCGGCCCAACAACACAAAAAAAAGGGGTTTCTTTTTTTTGTGTTTTGTCATGGATCCTATGACTTCCATAACCCGCCAGTTGGAGGCGCTGTCCCTACAGGTCACGGAGTTGAGGGGGGCAGTACAGCAACAGGGACTAGCAGTGTCTAATGTGCAAACTGGAGCGACAGGAAGAGTTGCTGAGCCTAAATTTCCTTTGCCTGAAAAATTTGCTGGGGAACGCAGTAAATTTGTTTCTTTTCGTGAAGCTTGCAAACTATATTTCCATATGCGCCCGATATCTTCAGGTAATGAGGATCAGCGTGTGGGCCTGGTGTTGTCATTGTTGAGTGGGGATCCCCAAGCATGGGCATTTTCTTTGCCATCTGATTCTGCTGCTTGGATTTCTGGAAGGCTTAAAAAAGCCCTTCTGATGTACGAGATTCCTGCTTCTCTAGATTCCGCCATGAGTCTGGTTGTCCGCATTGATCGCCGTTTGCGTCAGGGGGAGCATGTGACACCGCCTATGGGAGAGGGTTTAGGTTCACATGAGGTTGCTGCAGGTGAGCCCACGGAGCCTATGCAAATCGCAGGGGTGTCACATGTGAAGCGTCCAGTCCCTGACCTCAGGAAGCAGGGAGCCTGTTTTTACTGTGGTAAAACGGGTCATTTTATTAACATCTGTCCTCTGCTGCCTAAGAAAAACGCAACGGCGGAAAACTTCTAAGCTCAGAGGGTGTGGAGGAGACCAGTCTGAGCTTATGTATATCCTCCATGGTGGTTTCTCAGTGCATGCTCCCTGATAAGGTTTTTGTTGCAGGCAGTGAGCTGCCAATTACTGTTTTTGTGGATAGTGGTTCAGCCACAAATCTCATTGATGAGTAGTTTGCGCGCACAGCAGGTTTTAGGATTTAAAAACTGTCTCATCCTATCCGCGTAGTCACCATCAATGCTGCTCCTCTCTCTCAGGGGGAGATTACTGAATTTGTGGCTGAGGTGAAACTCCACATTGGAGTTCTACATTCAGAGCGGGTTACATGTAAGGTGCTCAGGAATCTTCCTGCTCAGGTGGTTTGGGGTTTTCCTTGGTTGTCTATGCGCAACCCGGTAATTGACTGGAAAACTCAGGACATAATTCGGTGGAGCGAGTTCTGCCAGGAGAATTGCCTGGCCACATGTGTGGCTGCGGTGACTTCAAGCGTTCCGGAGTCATTTCAGGATTTTGTGGATGTGTTCTCTGAGATGGGTTGTTCAGAGTTGCCGCCACATCGTCCTTATGACTGTTCTATCAGGTTTAAACCAGGGGCCAAATTGCCTAAAGCAAGGATGTTTAACATCTCCGGTCCGGAGAGACAAGCGTTAAAAGATTACATTGCTGAAAGCTTGAGCAAAGGGCACATCAGGCAGTCATCCTCGCCGGTGGCAGCAGGGTTCTTCTTGGTGAAGAAGAAAGATGGCGGATTACGCCCATGTTTGGATTTCAGGGAGTTGAACCAGATTACGGTTTGTGATCCATACCCTATGCCTCTGATAGCAGATTTGTTCAACCAGGTGGCAGGTGCTAAGTGGTTTACCAAGCTTGACCTCAGGGGGGCGTACAACCTCATAAGAGTCCGTCAAGGTGATGAGTGGAAGACGGCTTTTAATACCCCTGAGGGTCATTTTGAAAATTCGGTGATGCCGTTTGGGTTGACTAACGCACCTGCAGTGTTCCAACATTTCATCAATGATGTGTTCTCACATGTTTTGGGGAAATTCGTTATCGTGTATCTAGATGACATTCTCATATATTCTTGCGATGGTGATACTCATTTAGATCATGTCAGGCAGGTGTTACAGCTAGGGTTGAGCGACTTTCATTTTTTTAAGATCGAGTAGGGTTTTGGGAAACCCGATTTTGTCCAGAGTCGAGTCGAGTGCAGTCGGCCGATTATCGCTAAAAGTCGGGGATCGACCGAAACACGAAACCCAATGCAAGTCAATGGGGAAGCATAGTCGGCAGTGAGTGGAGGCCAGGAAAACACCTACAGTGCCCATTTTAATGCCAAAAACATCCATTCTTGTTTCTGAAGCTTGCCAATCTTAATTAACTGTATAATAATAGTTGGGCATAGGGAATTGGGGGAAAGTTGTGGAGGGAGTAGGGCTGGCTCAAGTTTTTCGTGGGCCCAGGAAATGCGGACTACGTCACGGCGGTGTTGCAGGGAAAGGTAAGTATTTAAAAGTTGCAAGTGCTGTGATCCTGAGCAAGCAGGGGGGGGGCCCACTCGTTCGCATTGCCACTGGCACAGGGCCCCTCAAAGTACGGCGGTGTGTTTGCATGGCGGGGGCGCCTCCCACCAGCAGCGACACTTTTGCGTACTCTGAGGGGCCCTGTGCCAGTGACGTCGCCAACGAGTATGCCCCCCCACCTGATGAAGGAACCTGCACTTTCACCTGCACCTTCCTCTTTGTCCCTGTGTAAGGTGGTATAACATGCGGGAAGGGGAACCTTACTTTCAGCAGGGACAGATTCTGGCTGTGTAGAGTACAAGGGGAATGTAGTGGTCTAGGTCAATGTACCAGCAGACTCATTTAGCAGTGGCTGGGCAATGGGCAGGATGAGGAGGAAACAGATATAGGGCCAAAGAATAAAGTAGGCTACATGCAGTTCAAAATTGGTAACAGGACTAAACAGGCGGCATTGCTTTGTTCAGTGGAGTAGCAAACCCAAGAGCAGCAGACACTGTTTCAAGGGCCTAACCACACTAGTAGGCCAAATGCAGTTTAATATCTGATAGTATAGGGCGAAAGCCAGAATGTGGAAGCTCAGCTTTGTTCAGTTGAGGACAACACCAGGGAGGGGCAGACACCTTTAGTAGGCCGGAAAAGCCTATTGCATTTTTTAAAATGGTAATTTGGAGCAGAAGGTTGAAGCTCAGCTTTATTTAGTTGAGGGCAACACCAGGCAGGGGCACACAGACAGACACCTTTAGTAGGCCGGAAAAGCCTATTGCATTTTTCAAAATGGTAATTTGGAGCAGAAGGTTGAAGCTCAGCTTTATTTAGTTGAGGGCAACACCAGGGAGGGGCAGAAGCCGTTAGTAGGCCCTAACCACCATTTTTTTTTTAAAACCACTTAATGAGAGCCGGAAGGTTGAAGCTCAGCTTTATTTAGTTGAGGACAACACCAGGGAGGGGCAGAAGCCGTTAGTAGGCCCTAACCACCATTTTTTTTTTTTAAAACCACTTAATGAGAGCCGGAAGGTTGAAGCTCAGCTTTATTTAGTTGAGGACAACACCAGGGAGGGGCAGAAGCCGTTAGTAGGCCCTAACCACCATTTTTTTTTTTAAAACCACATAATGAGAGCCGGAAGGTTGAAGCTCAGCTTTATTTAGTTGAGGACAACACCAGGGAGGGGCACACAGACAGACACCTTTTGTAGGCCTGAAAAGCCTATTGCATTTTTCAAAATGGTAATTTGGAGCAGAAGGTTGAAGCTCAGCTTTATTTAGTTGAGGGCAACACCAGGGAGGGGCAGAAGCCGTTAGTAGGCCCTAACCACCATTTTTTTTTTTAAAACCACATAATGAGAGCCGGAAGGTTGAAGCTCAGCTTTATTTAGTTGAGGACAACACCAGGGAGGGGCACACAGACAGACACCTTTAGTAGGCCTGAAAAGCCTATTGCATTTTTCAAAATGGTAATTTGGAGCAGAAGGTTGAAGCTCAGCTTTATTTAGTTGAGGGCAACACCAGGGAGGGGCAGAAGCCGTTAGTAGGCCCTAACCACCATTTTTTTTTTTAAAACCACATAATGAGAGCCGGAAGGTTGAAGCTCAGCTTTATTTAGTTGAGGACAACACCAGGGAGGGGCAGAAGCCGTTAGTAGGCCCTAACCACCATTTTTTTTTTTAAAACCACATAATGAGAGCCGGAAGGTTGAAGCTCAGCTTTATTTAGTTGAGGACAACACCAGGGAGGGGCACACAGACAGACACCTTTTGTAGGCCTGAAAAGCCTATTGCATTTTTCAAAATGGTAATTTGGAGCAGAAGGTTGAAGCTCAGCTTTATTTAGTTGAGGGCAACACCAGGGAGGGGCAGAAGCCGTTAGTAGGCCCTAACCACCATTTTTTTTTTTTAAAACCACATAATGAGAGCCGGAAGGTTGAAGCTCAGCTTTATTTAGTTGAGGACAACACCAGGGAGGGGCACACAGACAGACACCTTTAGTAGGCCGGAAAAGCCTATTGCATTTTTCAAAATGGTAATTTGGAGCAAAAGGTTGAAGCTCAGCTTTATTTAGTTGAGGGCAACACCAGGGAGGGGCAGAAGCCGTTAGTAGGCCCTAACCACCATTTTTTTTTTTTAAAACCACTTAATGAGAGCCGGAAGGTTGAAGCTCAGCTTTATTTAGTTGAGGACAACACCAGGCAGGGGCACACAGACAGACACCTTTAGTAGGCCTGAAAAGCCTATTGCATTTTTCAAAATGGTAATTTGGAGCAGAAGGTTGAAGCTCAGCTTTATTTAGTTGAGGGCAACACCAGGGAGGGGCAGAAGCCGTTAGTAGGCCCTAACCAAAGTTGAAGGCCAAATGCAGTTTAATTTCTGATACTATAGGCCGAAAGCCAGAAGGTGGAAGTTCCGATTTAGACAGTGGAGGACAATTTGAATTAGGGACTGCAGACAGACTTAGTAGGCTGTCCCCTGTGGACCATGCATCCACCACATTAACCCATTGCGCCGTAATGGACACGTAATCTTCCGTGGCCATGCCTACAGGTCCATGCGTCTGTTGTCAGGTGCACCTTTGTACTCACAGATTGCCAGAGTGCATGGACAATGCGGTCTTCTACATGCTGGTGGAGGGTTGGGATGGCTTTTCTCGCAAAAGAAGTGTCGACTGGTTAGCTTGTAGCGTGGTACAGCGTAGTCCATCATGGCCTTATTAATAGTAAATAAAATATATAACTAGGCTCTATGAACTTTTAAATAGGTTCCAGGGGTACACGGGCAGCATTGGTGTGGTCAGTGGAGGAGTATTGCAAGTAGGGGCTGCAGACAGGCTATCAAAGGCCTAAAATAACAAACAGTAGGCAGTCATGGCAGTTTTACATCGGTTACATGGATACACAGGCAGGCACTCCAGGCAGCATTGTGGTCAGTGGAGGAGTATTGCAAGTAGGGGCCGCAGACAGGCTATCAAAGGCCTAAAATAACAAACAATAGGCTCATGGCAGTTTTACAGCGGTTACATGGATACACGGGCAGGCAGCTTGGTGGTCAGTGGAGGAGTATTTAAAGTAGGGACCGCAGACAGGCTATCAAAGGCCTAAAATAACAAACAATAGGCTCATGGCAGTTTTACAGCGGTTACATGGATACACGGGCAGGCAGCTTGGTGGTCAGTGGAGGAGTATTTAAAGTAGGGACCGCAGACAGGCTTCAAAGGCCTAACATAAGAAAATGGGCTGGCTGTAGGCACTTTATAATTGGTTCCAGGGGTACACGGGCAGCAGTGGTCTGGTCAGTGGAGGAGTATTTAAAGTAGGGACCGCAGACAGGCTTCAAAGGCCTAACATAAGAAAATGGGCTGGCTGTAGGCACTTTATAATTGGTTCCAGGGGTACACGGGCAGCAGTGGTCTGGTCAGTGGAGGAGTATTTAAAGTAGGGACCGCAGACAGGCTATCAAAGGCCTAACATAACAAACAATAGGCTCATGGCAGTTTCACAGCGGTTACATGGATACACGGGCAGGCAGCTTGGTGGTCAGTGGAGGAGTATTTAAAGTAGGGACCGCAGACAGGCTATCAAAGGCCTAAAATAACAAACAATAGGCTCATGGCAGTTTTACAGCGGTTACATGGATACACGGGCAGGCAGCTTGGTGGTCAGTGGAGGAGTATTGCAAGTAGGGGCCGCAGACAGGCTATCAAAGGCCTAAAATAACAAACAATAGGCTCATGGCAGTTTTACAGCGGTTACATGGATACACGGGCAGGCAGCTTGGTGGTCAGTGGAGGAGTATTTAAAGTAGGGACCGCAGACAGGCTATCAAAGGCCTAAAATAACAAACAATAGGCTCATGGCAGTTTTACAGCGGTTACATGGATACACGGGCAGGCAGCTTGGTGGTCAGTGGAGGAGTATTTAAAGTAGGGACCGCAGACAGGCTTCAAAGGCCTAACATAAGAAAATGGGCTGGCTGTAGGCACTTTATAATTGGTTCCAGGGGTACACGGGCAGCAGTGGTCTGGTCAGTGGAGGAGTATTTAAAGTAGGGACCGCAGACAGGCTATCAAAGGCCTAACATAACAAACAATAGGCTCATGGCAGTTTCACAGCGGTTACATGGATACACGGGCAGGCAGCTTGGTGGTGGTGAGTGGAGGAGTATTTAAAGTAGGGACCGCAGACAGGCTTCAAAGGCCTAACATAAGAAAATGGGCTGGCTGTAGGCACTTTATAATTGGTTCCAGGGGTACACGGGCAGCAGTGGTCTGGTCAGTGGAGGAGTATTTAAAGTAGGGACCGCAGACAGGCTTCAAAGGCCTAACATAAGAAAATGGGCTGGCTGTAGGCACTTTATAATTGGTTCCAGGGGTACACGGGCAGCAGTGGTCTGGTCAGTGGAGGAGTATTTAAAGTAGGGACCGCAGACAGGCTATCAAAGGCCTAACATAACAAACAATAGGCTCATGGCAGTTTCACAGCGGTTACATGGATACACGGGCAGGCAGCTTGGTGGTGGTGAGTGGAGGAGTATGTAAAGTAGGGACCGCAGACAGGCTTCAAAGGCCTAACATAAGAAAATGGGCTGGCTGTAGGCACTTTATAATTGGTTCCAGGGGTACACGGGCAGCAGTGGTCTGGTCAGTGGAGGAGTATTTAAAGTAGGGACCGCAGACAGGCTTCAAAGGCCTAACATAAGAAAATGGGCTGGCTGTAGGCACTTTATAATTGGTTCCAGGGGTACACGGGCAGCAGTGGTCTGGTCAGTGGAGGAGTATTTAAAGTAGGGACCGCAGACAGGCTATCAAAGGCCTAACATAACAAACAATAGGCTCATGGCAGTTTCACAGCGGTTACATGGATACACGGGCAGGCAGCTTGGTGGTCAGTGGAGGAGTATTTAAAGTAGGGACCGCAGACAGGCTATCAAAGGCCTAAAATAACAAACAATAGGCTCATGGCAGTTTTACAGCGGTTACATGGATACACGGGCAGGCAGCTTGGTGGTCAGTGGAGGAGTATTGCAAGTAGGGGCCGCAGACAGGCTATCAAAGGCCTAAAATAACAAACAATAGGCTCATGGCAGTTTTACAGCGGTTACATGGATACACAGGCAGCTTGGTGGTGAGTGGAGGAGTAGTGCAAGGAGTGTCTGTCCCAGTACTCCCAAAATATAAATAGATGTTAATGTCTCGCAAAACAACCAAAACAAAAAAAAAAGGTGGCATACTTAGGTACAGGGGTGGGCTCATCTACTGAGTTTCTGACATAGTAATTTGGCAGTAACTATTTAATGGTGCCAATATAGGACACAGACACAGACTACTTTAAGTTGCATCATAGATGTCTACAAATTTGTATTGTCAGTGCCAGACATTGAATGATGTCAGCGAATAGACTAAAGATTGGTGGAGCTGTGCGACATAATTTTGCACGTGGTAGAGCACATTTTGAGCTGGGGTAGGGGGGAACTCTCTTGAGGCCGGCGGGACCGCCCCAGGGCCCCTCATGTTACAACGGTGTGTCTGACGTTGGGTGCGCACCACCACCGCCAGAGACACTACATTGTACTATGAGGGACCCAGTAGCAATGCCGTCAACCAAAAGCGAGCACACCCACCTCTTCAGACAAACAGCAGTCTCACGGGTGCTTGCGCCAAGTCGCGATACCACGGCCCCGTGTGGGGAGTTTTGCCATTTAGGGAGGTGTAAACATGTCGTATGCTGTACAATCAGCTGCAGCAAATTAGACATTAGAAAAGTAATTCACAGGCAAGAGCTTTTCATAGGAAAGCTAGGTGTCGGCCGGGCAAGGTGGGGCAAAAGATTTCGAAATCCAGTTGTGGTTCATTTTAATGAATGTTAGATCGTCAACATTTTGGGTAGCCAGACGAGTCCTTTTTTCGGTTAATATTGAACCTGCAGCACTGAATACTCTTTCTGATAGGACACTTGCTGCCGGGCAAGCAAGCTCCTGCAATGCATATTCTGCCAATTCTGGCCAGGTGTCTAATTTGGAGGCCCAGTAATCAAATGGGAATGACGGTTGAGGGAGAACATCGATAAGGGATGAAAAATAGTTAGTAACCATACTGGACAAATGTTGTCTCCTGTCACTTTCAATTGATGCAGCAGTACCTGTCCTGTCTGCGGTCATAGCAAAATCACTCCACAACCTGGTCAGAAAACCCCTCTGTCCAACGCCACTTCTGATGTGTGCACCCCTAACACTCCTAGTCTGCTGCCCCCTGGAGCTCGTGTGAGAACGATCACGTGCGCTGTGTGCTGGGAATGCCTGAAGCAAACGGTCAACAAGAGTTGATTGTTTGGTTGCTAATATTAGTTCCAAGTTCTCATGTGGCATAATATTTTGCAATTTGCCTTTATAGCGTGGATCAAGGAGGCAGGCCAACCAGTAATCGTCATCGTTCATCATTTTCGTAATGCGTGTGTCCCTTTTTAGGATACGTAAGGCATAATCCGCCATGTGGGCCAAAGTTCCAGTTGTCAAATCTCCGGTTGTGATTGGTTGAGGGGCAGTTGCAGGCAAATCTACGTCACTTGTGTCCCTCAAAAAACCAGAACCCGGCCGTGACACGCAACCAAATTCCTGTGCCCCCGGGAAAGGTTCGGCATTAAAAATATACTCATCCCCATCATCCTCCTCGTCCTCCACCTCCTCTTCGCCCGCTACCTCGTCCTGTACACTGCCCTGACCAGACAATGGCTGACTGTCATCAAGGCTTTCCTCTTCCTCTGGTGCAGACGCCTGCTCCTTTATGTGCGTCAAACTTTGCATCAGCAGACGCATTAGGGGGATGCTCATGCTTATTACGGCGTTGTCTGCACTAACCAGCCGTGTGCATTCCTCAAAGCACTGAAGGACTTGACACATGTCTTGTATCTTAGACCACTGCACACCTGACAACTCCATGTCTGCCATCCTACTGCCTGCCCGTGTATCCTCCCACAAATAAATAACAGCACGCCTCTGTTCGCACAGTCTCTGAAGCATGTGCAGTGTTGAGTTCCACCTTGTTGCAACGTCTATGATTAGGCGATGCTGGGGAAGGTTCAAAGACCGCTGATAGGTCTGCATACGGCTGGCGTGTACAGGCGAACGTCGGATATGTGAGCAAAGTGCACGCACTTTGAGGAGCAGGTCGGAGAACCCAGGATAAGTTTTCAATAAGCACTGCACCACCAGGTTTAAGGTGTGAGCCAGGCAAGGAATGTGTTTCAGTTGGGAAAGGGAGATGGCAGCCATGAAATTCCTTCCGTTATCACTCACTACCTTGCCTGCCTCAAGATCTACTGTGCCCAGCCACGACTGCGTTTCTTGTTGCAAGAACTCGGACAGAACTTCCGCGGTGTGTCTATTGTCGCCCAAGCACTTCATAGCCAATACAGCCTGCTGACGCTTGGCAGTAGCTGGCCCATAATGGGACAACTGGTGTGCAACAGTGTCATCTGCCGATGGAGTGGTTGGCAGACTGCGTTCTGTGGAAGAGCTGTAGCTTCTGCAGGAGGACGAGGAGGAGGAGGAGGAGGGGGTGCGAACGCCTACAGCCAACTGTTTCCTAGACCGTGGGCTAGGCACAACTGTCCCTAAATTGATGTCGCCTGTGGACCCTGCATCCACCACATTCACCCAGTGTGCCGTGATGGACACATAACGTCCCTGGCCATGCCTACTGGTCCATGCATCTGTAGTCAGGTGCACCTTTGTACTCACAGATTGCCTGAGTGCATGGACGATGCGCTGTTTAACATGCTGGTGCAGGGCTGGGATGGCTTTTCTGGAAAAAAAGTGTCGACTGGGTAGCTCGTATCGTGGTTCAGCGTACTCCATCAGGGCTTTGAAAGCTTCGCTTTCAACTAACCGGTAGGGCATCATCTCTAACGAGATTAGTCTAGCTATGTGGGCGTTAAAACCCTGTGTACGCGGATGCGAGGATAAGTACTTCCTTTTTCTAACCAGAGTCTCATGTAGGGTGAGCTGGACTGGAGAGCTGGAGATCGTGGAACTTTCGGGTGTGCCGGTGTACATGGCAGACTGAGAGACGGTTGGAGACGGTATTGTTTCCGCCGGTGCCCTAGATGCAATATTTCCTCCTACAAAACTGGTGATTCCCTGACCCTGACTGCTTTTGGCTGGCAAAGAAACCTGCACAGATACTGCCGGTGGTGCGGAAAATGGTGGCCTTACAGTGACGGAAGGGATGTTGCGTTGCTGACTAGCTTCATTGGCCGAGGGTGCTACAACCTTGAGGGACGTTTGGTAGTTAGTCCAGGCTTGAAAATGCATGGTGGTTAAGTGTCTATGCATGCAACTAGTATTTAGACTTTTCAGATTCTGACCTCTGCTTAAGCTAGTTGAACATTTTTGACAGATGACTTTGCGCTGATCAGTTGGATGTTGTTTAAAAAAATGCCAGACTGCACTCTTCCTAGACTCGGATCCCTTTTCAGGGATTGCAGACTGAGCTTTAACCGGATGGCAACGCTGTGCTCCAACAGGTTTTGGCTTTGACACGCGTTTTGGTCCAGATACGGGCCCGGCAGATGGAACCTGTTGCGATGTTGATGCCTGCTGCGGCCCCTCCTCCACCTCCGCTTCTGAACTACTGCCGCCTGCACCCTGTTCCCCCAATGGCTGCCAATCGGGGTCAATAACTGGGTCATCTATTACCTCCTCTTCGAGCTCGTGTGCAACTTCGTCTGTGTCACTGTGTCGGTCGTTGGTATAGCGTTCGTGGCGGGGCAACATAGTCTCATCAGGGTCTGATTGTGGATCTGTACCCTGAGAGGGCAATGTGGTGGTCTGAGTCAAAGGAGCAGCATAGTACTCTGGCTGTGGCTGTGCATCAGTGCACTCCATGTCAGAATATACTTGTAATGGGCATGGCCTGTTAAATGTTTCACTTTCTAAGCCAGGGACGGTATGTGTAAAGAGCTCCATGGAGTGACCCGTTGTGTCGCCTGCTGCATCCTTCTCTCTTGTTGTAGTTTTTGCTGAGGAGGACAAGGAAGCGACTTGTCCCTGACCGTGAACATCCACAAGCGACGCACTGCTTTTACATTTACCAGTTTCGGAAGAGGAGGCAAAAGAGCTAGAGGCTGAGTCTGCAATGTAAGCCAAAACTTGCTGTTGCTGCTCCGCCTTTAAAAGCGGTTTTCCTACTCCCAGAAAAGAGAGCGTTCGAGGCCTTGTGTAGCCTGACGACGAAACTGGCTCCACAGCTCCAGACTTAGGTGGAATATTTTTATCCCCACGACCACCTGATGCTCCACTACCACTACCATCATTACCAGCTGACAATGAACGCCCACGACGACCTCTTGCACCAGACTTCCTCATTGTTTTAAAATCTTAACCAAAGTAACTTTATTTGTTGCTGTCAAACAACTTACACGGTGAGCTATAACTTCAGTATGATTTCAATATCCCTTAACAGGTTGGTGAGACCACAAGGAAAATCAGGCACAATGTTACACACTCTGTTTTCTGTGGCACAAAATCACAGAGATGACACACACGCAGGACTGTCACTCAAGCACTAATGTCAATATTAATCTCCCACCTAATTTATTTATTTTTTTTTCTCAGGGAGACTTTAGAAACCAAATAATATTAAAAAAACCAAAAAAAAAAAAGGCTTTCTATGGCCCACAATTAGAGAGAGAGAGGTGGCACAACCAGGAGTCAAGACTGGCGCACAAGCTGAAAGGGCAATATTACTCTCCCACTGTTTTTTATGTTTTTTTTGTTTTTTTCAGGGAGACTTTAGAAACCAAATAATATTAAAAAAACCAAAAAAAAAAAAGGCTTTCTATGGCCCACTGAATGAGAGGGAGAGAGGTGGCACACCCAGGAGTCAAGACTGGCACACAAGCTGAAAGGGCAATATTACTCTCCCACTGTTTTTTTAGGTTTTTTTTTTTTTTCAGGGAGACTTTAGAAACCAAATAATATTAAAAAAAAAAAAAAAAAAAAAAAATAGGCTTGCTATAGCCCACTGAATGAGAGATAGCACACACAGCAGTGGCACACAAGCCCTGACTGAGGCCAATATTTTTCTCCCACTGATTGATGTAGTGTTTTTGTGTTGAGGTAGAATTTAGAACACAAATCACGGAAAAAATAAATAGGCTTTCTATGGCCCACTGAATGAAAGGGAGAGAGGTGGCACACCCAGGAGTCAAGACTGGCACACAAGCTGAAAGGGCAATATTACTCTCCCACTGTTTTTTTATGTATTTTTTGTTTTTTCAGGGAGACTTTAGAAACCCAATAATATTTAAAAAAAAAAAAAAATAGGCTTTCTATGGCCCACTGAATGAGAGGGAGAGAGGTGGCACACCCAGGAGTCAAGACTGGCACACAAGCTGAAAGGGCAATATTATTCTCCCACTGTTTTTTTAGGTTTTTTTTTTTTTTTCAGGGAGAATTAGAAACCAAATAATATTAAAAAAAAAAAATAAATAGGCTTTCTATGGCCCACTGAATGAGAGGGAGAGAGGTGGCACACCCAGGAGTCAAGACTGGCACACAAGCTGAAAGGGCAATATTACTCTCCCACTGTTTTTTTAGGTTTTTTTTTTTTATTCAGGGAGACTTTAGAAACCAAATAATATTAAAAAAAAAAAAAAAAAAAAAAAATAGGCTTGCTATAGCCCACTGAATGAGAGATAGCACACACAGCAGTGGCACACAAGCCCTGACTGAGGCCAATATTTTTCTCCCACTGATTGATGTAGTGTTTTTGTGTTGAGGTAGAATTTAGAACACAAATCACGGAAAAAATAAATAGGCTTTCTATGGCCCACTGAATGAAAGGGAGAGAGGTGGCACACCCAGGAGTCAAGACTGGCACACAAGCTGAAAGGGCAATATTACTCTCCCACTGTTTTTTTATGTATTTTTTGTTTTTTCAGGGAGACTTTAGAAACCCAATAATATTTAAAAAAAAAAATAAATAGGCTTTCTATGGCCCACTGAATGAGAGGGAGAGAGGTGGCACACCCAGGAGTCAAGACTGGCACACAAGCTGAAAGGGCAATATTATTCTCCCACTGTTTTTTTAGGTTTTTTTTTTTTTTTTCAGGGAGAATTAGAAACCAAATAATATTAAAAAAATAAAATAAATAGGCTTTCTATGGCCCACTGAATGAGAGGGAGAGAGGTGGCACACCCAGGAGTCAAGACTGGCACACAAGCTGAAAGGGCAATATTACTCTCCCACTGTTTTTTTAGGTTTTTTTTTTTTTTTCAGGGAGACTTTAGAAACCAAATAATATTAAAAAAAAAAAAAAAAATAGGCTTGCTATAGCCCACTGAATGAGAGATAGCACACACAGCAGTGGCACACAAGCCCTGACTGAGGCCAATATTTTTCTCCCACTGATTGATGTAGTGTTTTTGTGTTGAGGTAGAATTTAGAACACAAATCACGGAAAAAATAAATAGGCTTTCTATGGCCCACTGAATGAAAGGGAGAGAGGTGGCACACCCAGGAGTCAAGACTGGCACACAAGCTGAAAGGGCAATATTACTCTCCCACTGTTTTTTTATGTATTTTTTGTTTTTTCAGGGAGACTTTAGAAACCCAATAATATTTAAAAAAAAAAATAAATAGGCTTTCTATGGCCCACTGAATGAGAGGGAGAGAGGTGGCACACCCAGGAGTCAAGACTGGCACACAAGCTGAAAGGGCAATATTACTCTCCCACTGTTTTTTTAGGTTTTTTTTTTTTTTCAGGGAGACTTTAGAAACCAAATAATATTAAAAAAAAAAAAAAAAAATAGGCTTGCTATAGCCCACTGAATGAGAGATAGCACACACAGCAGTGGCACACAAGCCCTGACTGAGGCCAATATTTTTCTCCCACTGATTGATGTAGTGTTTTTGTGTTGAGGTAGATTTTAGAACACAAATCACGGAAAAAATAAATAGGCTTTCTATGGCCCACTCAGTGAGAGATGGCACACACAGGGATGGCACTGTAGCAGAAATGCCAATCTTAATCTCCCACAAAAAAAAAACAAAAAAAAAAAAAAAACTGTCCTACAATTACTATCTCCCTGCAGTAATGTAAGCCAGGTATGGCAGGCAGCAATAGGAGTGGACTGATGCACAAATTAAATAAAAAGTGTGGACAAACAAAAAAGATAGCTGTGCAGAAAGGAAGGAACAAGAGGATATGTGCTTTGAAAAAAGCAGTTGGTTTCCACAGTGGCGTACACACAGCAATACAGCTATCACGGAGCCTTCTAGGGCAGCCCAATGAGCTACAGCGCTGAGGGGAAAAAAAAAAAAAAATAGCTTCCACAGTCCCTGCACACCGAAGGTGGTGTTGGACAGTGGAAATCGCTGCAGCACAAGCGGTTTGGTGGTTAGTGGACCCTGCCTAACGCTCTCCCTGCTTCTGACGAAGCGGCAGCAACCTGTCCCTAAGCTCAGATCAGCAGCAGTAAGATGGCGGTCGGCGGGAACGCCCCTTTATAGCCCCTGTGACGCCGCAGACAGCAAGCCAATCACTGCAATGCCCTTCTCTAAGATGGTGGGGACCAGGATCTATGTCATCACGCTGCCCACACTCTGCGTTCACCTTCATTGGCTGAGAAATGGCGCTTTTCGCGTCATTGAAACGCGACTTTGGCGCGAAAGTCGCGTACCGCATGGCCGACAAGCACAGGGGTCGGATCGGGTTTCATGAGACGCCGACTTAGCCAAAAGTCGGCGACTTTTGAAAATGATCGACCCGTTTCGCTCAACCCTAGTTACAGCTTCTCAGAGAGAATAAGCTGTATGCTAAACTTGAAAAATGTGTATTTTCTGTTCAAGAGTTGCCTTTCTTGGGTTATATTGTGTCTGCTTCTGGTTTTAAAATGGACGACGCTAAGGTGCAGGCGGTGCTGCGTTGGGAACGTCCTTATAACGTGAAAGCACTTCAGCGGTTCCTTGGGTTTTCTAACTACTATAGGAAATTTATCAAGGATTTTTCCATCACAGCTAAACTGCTAACTGACATGACTAAAAAGGGTACCAATTTCTCCGTTTGGCCTGAGGCTGCTGTGCGCACATTTGAATTTTTTAAGAACAGTTTTGTTTCAGCCCCCATTCTTGTGCAGCCAGACGTATCTAAACCCTTTGTTGTGGAAGTTGATGCGTCTGAGGTAGGTGTGGGGGCGGTTCTATCTCAAGGCTCATCTTTGAGTGGTTTACGTCCGTGCGCCTATTTCTCCAAGAAACTGTCGTCCGCCGAACGTAACTACGATATCGGCAACAGGGAGTTGTTGGCAATTAAGTTGGCCTTTGAGGAATGGCGACACTTCTTGGAGGGGTCGGTACATCAGGTAACTGTTATTTCCGATCATAAGAATCTGCTGTATTTGGAGTCTGCCAAGCGTCTGTCCCCCAGGCAGGCTCGCTGGGCATTGTTTTCGCGGATCAATTTTGTGGTCACTTACAGACCGGGGTCTAAAAACACTAAGGCGGATGCTCTGTCCAGGTGTTTTCCGGAGGGAGAACCTCGGGAAGATCCAGTACCCATCCTCCAAAAGGGTGTTGTGGTTTCGGCTCTCACTACCGAGGTTGAGGCTGAGATTGCCGAGGCTCAGGAGGAGGTACCATCTGAGCTTCCCGTCAACAAATCTTTTGTACCGCTTCATCTCCGCCTAATGGTTTTGGCGGAGCATCATGATGCTGTCCTGGCTGGTCACCCAGGGGTTAGAGGTACCTTGGAGTTGGTGTCACGTCGGTTTTGGTGGCCAAGATCCGACAGGACGTGGTCTCATACGTGTCAGCTTGTACCACATGCGCTAGGGCTAAGACGCCTCGCTCCCGTCCTGTTGGCACACTACTTCCTCTTGAGGTACCTAGTAAGCCATGGACGGAAATCTCCATGGATTTCATCACTGATTTGCCCTCATCAGCTGGAAACACGGTCATCTTGGTGATTGTTGATCGGTTTTCTAAAATGTCGCATTTGTGTCTTTGCCTGCGTTGCCTAACGCTAACACTCTGGCCCAAGTATTTGTGCAGGAGGTGGTCAGACTTCATGGGGTTCCATCTGACATCGTGTCTGATAGGGGGTCTCAGTTTGTGGCAAAATTTTGGAGAGCGTTTTGCTCATGGCTGGGAATCAAGTTATCTCATTCTTCGGTGTTTCATCCTCAGTCAAATGGTCAGACTGAGCGTATGAACCAAAATTTGGAACAGTACTTACGCTGCTTTGTCTCTGATAACCAGGTGGAGTGGTCTACCTTTCTTCCTTTGGCTGAGTTTGCCACCAATAATCACCGCCAGGAGTCGTCTGGGGAGTCTCCGTTTTTTTGTGTTTACTGGCTACATCCTCAATTTTGTACCTTGAGTCAGAGGGGCTCTTCCGGCGTTCCGGAGGAGGACCAGTTAGGAACACAATTGTCATCAGTCTGGAGAAGAGTTAAACAGCGCCTGTTGAGTGTGGGTGCTAGGTACAAACGTGTGGCTGACAGTAGGCGGGTGCCAGGTCCGGACCTGAGTGTGGATGACGGTGTGGTTATCCACAAAAAACAAGACTCAAAATACCATCCCTTAAATTGGGTCCACGGTTTATTGGTCCATTTAGGGTCACCGCCATCATTAACCCAGTAGCGTACCGATTGGAGCTCCCTACGGTGTATAAGATACACAATGTGTTCCACAGGTCTCTTCTAAAGAAGGTGGTGGGTTCTGTGGACACGGCGCCTATGCCACCTCCAGTCTTGGTGGATGGTAATTTGGAGTTTGAAGTACCCAAGGTGGTTGACTCTCGTGTAGTGCGTTGCACTTTACAGTACTTGGTACATTGGCGTGGTTATGGGCCTGAGGAGAGGTCCTGGGTACCAGCCTCGGACGTTCATGCTGACCAGCTGGTCAGGTTGTTTCACCGCTGTCATCCGGACAAGCCGGGTCCTATTAGCCGTGAGGGCCCTGGGGTCCAAATTGGCGGGCGCATGCGCAGTGCGGCCGCCGAATCTGCCGGCCGGCAGATTCATTCCAGGTACCTTTTGATCACTGTGATAAAACCTATTACAGTGATCAAAATTAAAAAAATTGTAAATTAACCCCCCTGTATCACAACCCCATAGGTAGGGACAATAATGAAATAAAGAAAATATATTTACTTTTATTTTTCCACTAGGGTTAGAGTTAGAACTAGGGTTAGGGTTAGGGCTAGGTTTAGGGCTAGGGTTAGGGTTAGGGCTAGGGTTAGGGTTAGAATTAGGGTTAGGGTTAGAATTAGGATATGTGCACACAGTGCGGATTTGGCTGCGGATCTGCAGCGGATTGGCCGCTGCAGATTCGTAGCAGTTTTCCATCAGGTTTACAGTACCATGTAAACCTATGGAAAACCAAATCTGCTGTGCCCATGGTGCGGAAAATACAGTGCGGAAACGCTGTATTGTATTTTCCGCAGCATGTCAATTCTTTGTGTGGATTCCACAGCGTTTTACACCTGTTCCTCAATAGGAAACCGCAGGTGAAATCCACACAAAAAAACACTGGAAATCTGCGGTACATCCGCAGGTAAAATGCAGTGCATTTTACCTGCGGATTTTTCAAAAATGGTGCGGAAAAATCTCACGAATCCACAACGTGGGCACATAGCCTTAGGGTTAGGGTTGGTATTAGAGTTAGGGTTAGAATTAGGGTTAGAGTTGGAAATAGGGTTAAGATTAGGCTTGTGGTTAGGGTTATGGTTAGGTTTGTGTTGGGGTTAGGGTTGTGGTTAGGGTTGGGATTAGGGTTAGGGTTGGGATTAGGGTTAGGATTAGGGTTGGGATTAGGGTTAGGGGTGTGTCAGGGTTAGGGTTGTGTTTAGGGGTGTGTTGGGGTTAGGGTTGTGATTAGGGTTCGCGTGCGCCCAAACAGTGGTTTACCCCCACATATGGGGTAACAGCATACTCAGGCAAACTGGACAACAACTTTTGGGGTCCAATTTCTCCTGTTACTCTTGTGAAAATAAAAAATTGAGGGCTAAAAAATAATCTAGATCTAGATAAGTTCCTTGAGGGGTCTAGTTTCCAAAATGGGGTCACTTGTGGGGGAGCTCCAATCTTTAGGTACACAGGGGCTCTCCAAATGTGAAATGGTGTCCGCTAACGATTGGAGCTAATTTTTCATTCAAAAGTCAAATGGCGCTCCTTCCCTTCCAAGCCTTGCCGTGTGCAGAAAGTTGTTTGTGACCACATATGAGGTATCAGTGTACTCAGTAGGAATTTCCCAACACACTTTAGGATCCATTTTATCCTGTTACCCATGTGAAAATGAAAAAATTGAGGCTAAAAGAAATTTTTTGTGAAAAAAAAGTACTTTTTCATTTTTACGGATCAATTTGTGAAGCACCTGGGGGTTCAAAGTGCTCACTATGCATGTAGATAGGCTCCTTGGGGGGTCTAGTTTCCAACTCAGGGTCACTTGTGGGGGAGCTCCAATGTTTAGGCACACAGGGGCTCTCCAAACGCGACATGGTGTCCGCTAAAGATTGGAGTCAATTTTTCATTGAAAAAAGTCAAATGGCGCTCCTTCCCTTCCGAGCCCTGCCGTGCGCCCAAACAGTGGTTCCCCCCATATGGGGTATCGGCATACTCAGGACAAATTGTACAATAACTTTTTGGGTCAAGTTTCTCTTTTTACCCTTGGGTAAATAAAAAAATTGTTGCTAAAAGATCATTTTTGTGACTAAAAATTAAATGCTCATTTTTTCCTTCCATGTTGCTTCTGCTGCTGTGAAACACCTGAAGGGTTAATAAACGTTTTGAATGTGGTTTTGAGCACCTTGAGGGGTGCAGTTTTTAGAATGGTGTCACTTTTGGGTATTTTCAGCCATATAGACACCTCAAACTGACTTCAAATGTGAGGTGGTCCCTAAAAAAAATGGTTTTGTAAATTTTGTTGTAAAAATTAGAAATCGCTGGTCAAATTTTAACCCTTATAACTTCCTAGAAAAAAAAATGTTGTTTCCAAAATTGTGCTGATGTAAAGTAGACATGTGGGTAATGTCATTTATTAACTATTTTGTGTCACATAACTCTCTCGTTTAACAGAATAAAAATTAAAAATTTGAAAATTGCAAAATTTTCAAAATTTTCGCCAAGTTTCCATTTTTTCTCAAATAAATACAAAAATTATCAACCTAAATTTACAACTAACATGAAGCCCAATATGTCACGAAAAAACAGTCTCAGAACCGCTAGGATCCGTTGAAGCGTTCCTGAGTTATTACCTCATAAAAGGACACTGGTCAGAATTGCAAAAAAACGGCCAGGTCATTAAGGTCAAAATATCATTTTTTTGAAAAAAATGGTGTGGGCTCCTGAGTAATTTTCATAATTAGCGGAGGGAAAGCCGACGGCTGAGGGCCGATGTTGATAGTCTGGGAAGGGGGTCATACTCATGGAGCTTCCCAGGTTATTAATATCAGCTCACAGCTGTATAATTAGCCTTTAGTGGCTATTAAAATGGGGGACCCTAAAAAATATTACGTAGGGTCCCCCTATAATTAATAACCAGCAAAGGCTAGGCAGAGAGCTGCAGGTTAATAGCTAAGGAAGGGGCCATGGATACTGCCCCCAAGTGGGGTAATAGTTGGGGGGTTGATGTCACCGTCAGGTGACATCAAGCCCCGAGGTTAGTAATGGAGAGGCATCAATAAGACACCCCTATTACTAAGCCCATAGTCACATTGTATAAAAGCACAGACACCCAGAAAAAAGTCTTTTAATTGAAAGAATGACACAGTCCTTTAATAGTCTCAATTATACCATACTTATGACCTCGTTTAATTCCACCGAAGCCCTCATTTTCCTGTAATAAACCAAAAATAAAAAACAACAATATATCATACCCATCCTTCGCTGTGTCCCATGCCGAAATCCATGTCTGGGGGATAATTAGTTTTCAACCTGGACGGTGCCAAGATGCTTATAAACGCATCTCCATTACTAATCCGTGGTCTTGATGTCACCGGACAATGCAAATGCAAACCCCTGAAATATGAACCCCACTTGCCACCACTACAGGGCACGTGGGAAGAGCCAGGCAAAGTGCCAGAATTGATGCATCTAATAGATATGCCTTTTTTGGGCAGCTGCGGGCTGCTATTTTTAGACTGTGGGGGGCCAATATCCATGGCCCCTTACCAGCCTGAGAATACCAGCCCCCTACTGTCTGCTTTAGCAAGGCTGGTTGTCAAAAATGAGGGAGAACCCATGCTGTTTTTCAATTATATATTTAAAGAATTAAAAAATACAGCTTTGGGACCCTGTATTCTTGATAACTAGATTTTCTGAAGCTGACAGCTGAGGGTTGCCTGGCTGGTTATTAAAAATAGGGGGGATTCGGGCAGGTTTTTTTTATTATTTATTTACAGCACTGCAGCGGCTAATGAATATTCCCATCATCCGCTCCTGTTCTCACTGCTAGGTCTCATTCACACATCCGTGTCTGGTACATGTGGTGACAGTTTTCACACGTACCAGAGACACTGACACACATAGACCCATTCAAATGAATGGGTCTGTGCATATTGCAGTGTGTTAGGACTGGCGGAATGCACCGAGTAAATAGAGAGATGTTATCAGGTCCACCGTGCAGGAGAGAACCTGCTGCTAGCAAATGGCAGCGCTATATGGTGGTGGAAGCGAACTCTGTTAAGTCACAGGGCCGCGGTACCGCACAAAGAGCGCAAGCAAGGAGTCACCGAACTCAGTCCCAAGACTCGGGATTTGAGTCCGCCTAGACTACTTGCGCTCGACACCACTACTGGGTGTAAGAAATAAACTACAATAATATTTTGAGCACAAGAGTGCGAGCTGTGCCGTACTTGCGGACGCCACCAACCACCCAGGCTTGAGCTAAGAAAGCGCTCTAATGGCACGTGGCGCCGTACTGGCGGTCACAGCAGTAGACGCTGTTGTGTGTATAAGTGCTGACAGTTCAGCCGGGCGCTAGATAGCAGCTATACACCATACGCGAATAGTGTTGAGCAATACCATCCGATACTTGAAAGTATCGGTATCGGAAAGTATCGGCCGATACCGGCAAAGTATCGGATCTAATCCGATACCGATACCCGATACCAATACAAGTCAATGGGACACCAAGTATCGGACGGTATCCTGTATGGTTCCCAGGGTCTGAAGGAGAGGAAACTCTCCTTCAGGCTCTGGGATCCATATCAATGTGTAAAAGAATTAAAATAAAAAATAGGGATATACTCACCCTCCGACGCAGCCTGGACTTTACCGCCGTAACCGGGAGCCGATGTACCTAAGAATGCGCGCTTGAAGGGCCTTAGATGAGGTCACTGCGCTCTGATTGGTCCGTAGCGATCGCGTGACCGCTACGCAACCAATCACAAAGCAGTGACGTCACCTAAGGTCTTTCAAGCGCTTGAAATACCTTAGAAGACGTCCGCAGCTTCTGTTTGGTCGCGTAGCGGTCGCGTGACCGCTATGCGACCAATCACAAAGCAGTGACGTCTTCTAAGGTATTTCAAGCGCTTGAAAGACCTTAGGTGACGTCACTGCTTTGTGATTGGTCACGTAGCGGTCACGCGACCGCTACGGACCAATCAGAGCGCAGTGACCTCATCTAAGGCCCTTCAAGCGCGCATTCTTAGGTACAACGGCTCCCGGTTACGGCGGTAAAGTCCAGGAGCCGCCGGAGAGGTGAGTATATCCCTATTTTTTATTTTAATTCTTTATTTTACACATTGATATTAATCCCGATACCGATTACCGATACCACAAAAGTATCGGATCTCGGTATCGGAATTCGGATAACCCGCAAGTATCGGCTGATACCCGATACTTGCGGTATCGGAATGCTCAACACTATACGCGAATAGTCATACAATAGGGATGGGATAGTTAAGAACGACTTGCACTCATCAACACACACACGTATACAAATGTACACTAGCGCATGGCCGTGCGGTCATGTGAACCTTTTATAGCTGCAGCATGTACAGGACCTTCCCAAAAAGACCAATGGGAGGCTGCCACAGAAGTTAAGCATCTTCAGGACCTTCCTGGAGGACCAATGGGACCTGCTTCAGTATCTGAGCATGTGACCCTCGATCTCCAACGGGAGATCTTGCCCTGGGCATGCTCAGAAGAGGAAAAGCAGGACTTAGTCCCAAAAGTGTCTGCTCGCCGCAGTCCAGCACTGGCTTTAATGGCAGAAGCTGGAAAAGCAGCAGCAACCCTTTGCACAGAGTGAGACTGAGCAAGACACTGGGACCCACCCACCAGGTCATCTCAGTACCACCCACTCCGTAACCACCAGGTCATAACAGTACAGCTGGCCCACAATGTGTTAAATGCATCTCAAAAGAGGGAAGAGAAAGTTCTGAGTCATTGTTTTTTTTTTCTTGTTGCTTGTTTCATCCTTTTTTTTCCCCTTGATTTTTGGATGGTGCAGGAGCTTGGTGCTGATATGGAGGTTCAGGGTCTGTCTGTGCGTGTTGATCATCTCTCTGCAAGGGTACAGAGTATCCAAGACTATGTTGTTCAAACTCCTGTTTCTGAGCCTAGAATTCCGATCCCTGATTTGTTTTCTGGGGATAGATCTAGGTTTTTGAATTTTAAAAATAATTGCAGGTTGTTTTTTGCTCTGAGACCCCGTTCCTCTGGTGACCCCATTCAGCAGGTGAAGATTGTTATTTCTCTGCTGCGTGGTGACCCGCAGGATTGGGCATTCTCCCTTGAGCCAGGGAATCCTGCATTGCTCAATGTAGATTCATTTTTTCAAGCACTTGGATTGCTTTATGACGAACCCAATTCTGTGGATCAGGCAGAAAAAATTTTGCTGGCTCTGTGTCAGGGTCAGGAAGCAGCAGAGATATATTGTCAGAAATTTAGAAAGTGGTCTGTGCTTACAACATGGAATGAGGATGCCCTGGCAGCTATTTTCAGAATAGGTCTTTCTGAAGCTCTTAAAGTTGTTATGGTGGGGTTTCCCACGCCTGCTGGTTTGAACGAATCAATGTCTCTGGCCATTCAGATTGATCGGCGCCTATGTGAATGTAAGGTTGTGCACCATATGGCGGTGTCCTCTGGGCAGAGTTCTGAGCCTATGCAATATGATAGAGTTTTGACGAGAGCAGAACGGCAGGAGTTCAGACGTCAGAATGGGCTGTGTTTTTACTGTGGTGACGCTACTCATGCTATCTCTGATTGCCCGAAGCGAATTAAGAGGGTTGCTAGTTCGGTTATCATCAGTACTGTACAGCCTAAATTTCTCTTGTCTATTACCCTGATTTGCTCATTGTCGTCCTTTTCTGTAATGGCATTTGTGGATTCTGGCGCTGCCCTGAACTTAATGGACCTAGAATTTGCCAAGCACTGTGGTTTTTCCTTGGAGCCTTTGCAGAATCCTATTTCCTTTAGGGGGATTGATGCTACGCCATTGGCCAAGAATAAACCTCAGTACTGGACACAGTTAGCCATGAACATGGCTCCAGCACATCAGGAAAATATTCGTTTTCTGGTATTGCATAATTTGCATGATGTGGTTGTGCTGGGGTTTCCATGGTTACAGGTACATAATCCAGTACTGGATTGGAAATCTATGTCTGTGACTAGTTGGGGTTGTCAGGGGATACATAGTGACATTCCTCTGATGTCAATTTCCTCGTCCCCTACTTCTGAAGTTCCTGAGTTTTTGTCGGATTTCCAGGATATATTTGAGGAGCCTAAATCCAGTCCTCTGCCTCCTCATAGGGACTGTGATTGCGCTATTAATTTGATTCCTGGCTGTAAGTTCCCTAAGGGTCGACTTTTCAATCTGTCCGTGACAGAGCATGCCGCTATGCGGACTTATGTAAAGGAGTCCTTGGAGAAGGGGCATATTCGCCCGTCTTCGTCACCGTTGGGAGCGAGATTCTTTTTTGTTGCCAAGAAGGATGGCTCCTTGAGGCCCTGTATAGATTATCGCCTTCTCAATAAGATCACGGTCAAATTGTATGATGATACAATGATGATTGTATATTTGGACGATACTTTAGTTTTTTCCGATGATTGGGAGTCTCATGTGAAGCAGGTCAGGATGGTATTTCAGATTCTTCGTGCTAATACACTGTTTGTGAAGGGGTCTAAGTGCCTTTTTGGAGTTCAGAAGGTTTCTTTTCTGGGGTTCATTTTTTCTCCTTTGGCTATTGAAATGGACCCTGTTAAGGTCCAGGCTATTTATGATTGGACTCAACCCACATCTGTGAAGAGCCTTCAGAAATTTTTGGGCTTTGCTAATTTTTATCGCCGCTTCATTGCTAATTTTTCTACTGTGGTTAAACCTCTGACTGATTTGACCAAGAAAGGTGCAGATGTGGTGAATTGGTCCTCTGCGGCTGTGGAGGCCTTTCAGGAGCTTAAGCGTCGTTTTACTTCTGCCCTGTGTTGCGTCAGCCAGATGTTTCTCTTCCCTTTCAGGTTGAGGTTGACGCTTCTGAGATTGGGGCAGGAGCTGTTCTGTCTCAGAGAAGTTCTGATGGCTCTGTGTTGAAACCGTGTGCTTTCTTCTCCAGAAAGTTTTCACCTGCTGAGCGTAATTATGATGTCGGCAATCGGGAGTTGTTGGCTATGAAGTGGGCATTCGAGGAGTGGCGACATTGGCTTGAGGGAGCCAAGCATCGTGTTGTGGTCTTGACCGATCATAAGAATCTGATTTACCTTGAGTCAGCTAAGCGGTTGAATCCTAGACAGGCTCGGTGGTCTTTGTTTTTCTCCCGTTTTGATTTTGTGGTCTCGTATCTTCCGGGATCTAAGAATGTGAAGGCTGATGCCCTGTCTAGGAGTTTTTTGCCTGATTCTCCTGGAGTCCGTGAGCCGGCTGGTATTCTCAAGGAGGGGGTGATTCTTTCTGCTATCTCCCCTGATTTGCGGCGGGTGCTTCAGGAGTTTCAGGCTGATAGACCCGACCGCTGTCCTGTAGGGAAATTGTTTGTTCCTGATAGATGGACTTGTAAGGTGATTTCTGAGATTCATTGTTCGGTGTTGGCTGGTCATCCTGGGATCTTTGGTACCAGAGATTTGGTTGCCAGGTCCTTTTGGTGGCCTTCTCTGTCACGGGATGTGCATTCCTTCGTGCAGTCCTGTGGGATCTGTGCTCGGGCTAAGCCCTGCTGTTCTCGTGCTAGTGGGTTGCTTTTGCCTTTGCCTATCCCTGAGAGGCCCTGGACGCATATTTCCATGGATTTTATTTCTGATCTTCCTGTTTCTGAGAAGATGTCTGTCATATGGGTGGTTTGTGACCGGTTTTCTAAAATGGTCCATTTGGTACCTTTGCCTAAGTTGCCTTCCTCCTCTGATTTGGTTCCTTTGTTTTTCCAGCATGTGGTTCGTTTGCATGGTGTTCCGGAGAATATTGTGTCTGACAGAGGTACCCAGTTTGTTTCTAGGTTTTGGCGGTCCTTTTGTGGTAGAATAGGCATTAATTTGTCTTTTTCTTCGGCGTTTCACCCTCAGACAAATGGACAGACGGTGCGAACCAATCAGACCTTGGAAACCTATTTGAGATGCTTTGTGTCAGCTGATCAGGACGATTGGGTTACCTTCTTGCCGTTGGCCGAGTTTGCCCTTAATAATCGGGCTAGTTCGGCTACCTTGGTTTCGCCTTTTTTTTGTAATTTCGGTTTTCATCCTCGCTTTTCTTCAGGGCAGGTTGAGCCTTCGGACTGTCCTGGGGTAGATTCTGTGGTGGACAGGTTTCAGCGGATTTGGACTCATGTGGTGGACAATTTAACATTGTCTCAGGAAAAGGCTCAACGTTTTGCTAACCGCCGTCAGTGCGTTGGTCCCCGGCTTCGGGTTGGGGATTTGGTCTGGTTGTCTTCTCGTCATGTTCCTATGAAGGTCTCTTCCCCTAAGTTCAAACCTCGTTTTATTGGTCCTTATAGGATTTCGGAAATTATCAATCCGGTGTCTTTTCGTTTGGCCCTTCCAGCTTCGTTTTCCATTCATAATGTGTTCCATAGATCTTTGTTGTGGAGATATGTGGTGCCCATGGTTCCCTCCGTTGACCCTCCTGCTCCGGTATTGGTTGAGGGGGAGCTGGAATATGTGGTGGAGAAGATTTTGGATTCTCGTCTTTCAAGGCGGAAACTTCAGTATCTGGTCAAGTGGAAGGGTTATGGCCAGGAGGATAACTCTTGGGTTTTTGCCTCCGATGTCCATGCTGCCGATTTGGTACGTGCTTTTCATTTGGCTCGTCCCGATCAGCCTGGGGGCTCTGGTGAGGGTTCGGTGACCCCTCCTCAAGGGGGGGGTACTGTTGTGAGTTCCGTTCTTGGGCTCCATCCTGTGGTTGCGAATGGTATTTTTGGGAGTTCTGCTCTTGGGCTCCCTCTGGTGGTTTCAAGTGGAACTTAGCAGCTGCTTTCACTGATCGGTTCCCTGGCCTTGTTATTTAACTGGGCTTTTGGCTTAAGTGGATGCCAGCTGTCAATGTTCCTTCCTGTGGATTCAGTCCTTTCCTGGAAGTTCTCTGTTGGCCAGTCCATTTCAGCTTAAGATAAGTTCTGCTAGTTTTTGGGTGTTTCCCTGCCTATGACCTTCTGTTCAGTTTAAGTTATGTCTCTTTTGTCCAGCTTGTCATTATGAAATAGTCCGGCTAGTTGGAAGCTCTGGGGTTGCAGATTTTTGTAAACTCTGAGTGGACATTGAGTTTTTTATACTGACCGCACAGTAGCCTTTTCTATCTCTGTCTATTTAGATAGCATTGGCCTCCTTTGCTAAAATCTAGTTTCATTTCTGAGTTTGTCATTTTCCTCTTCACTCACCGTCAATATTTGTGGGGGCTATCCTTCCTTTGGGGGTTTCTCTGAGGTGAGATAGTTTTCCGTTTCCATCTTCAGGGGTAGCTAGTTCTTTGGCTGTGAAGAGGCATCTAGGCAGAGATAGGAACGCTCCACGGCTATTTCTAGTGTTGGTGTTAGGAGTAGGGATTGCGGTCAGTAAAGCTACCACTTCCTCAGAGCTAGTACTTTATTTGTTTTACCCACTAGGTCATTTCAGTGCTGCTCCGTAATCACTAGGTCATATAGGTGATTACTGTCTGTGGAGCTGCCACCTCCTCTGAGCTTGTCCATGATTGGTTTTACCCACCAGGTCATCTCAGTACCACTCCGTAACCACCAGGTCATAACAGGGACCGACGTCTCTGCTGAGCAGGCTCCACTGTGGCAGAAGTAGAATGGGAGACCGCAGCAGAGATGGCCCAAGATTCCCCCTGTGCAGAGGCGGGAACTCGACCCTTAACAGTGTGTTTCCACGGACCGTGTGTCCATGTGCCCCACACATAGACATATCCATTTTTTACCGTCAGCACGGACGCAAAACGTCCATCACACATGCACACGGAGAGCACACATTGATGTCCTCTGACACACATCGGCACCTGGGAATAAGCAATACAGCTAGCGGTGTTCTCCAGCAGCAGGTGCTGAACACGGCTCTCATCATTCTCCCCTGCTCTGCCAGTGATCGGCATGAGCAGAGGAGAATGATGAGAGTTATATGAAAGTCAGGACGATGACAGCAGGTGGGGGCTTTTGGGACTCTTACTCCCATCATCCGAAACCTGCTGCTGCTAATAACAGTGACAGCAAGAGCGGATGATCGGGGTATTCCTCATCCGCCACCTGCAACTAAATAAATGAATGAAAAAGGGTTCCCCCTTATTTCCTTGACATAACCAGGCAAAACTCACATCTGGGGGCTGCAGCCCTAAGCTGTCAGCTTCAGCAAGGCTGGTTATCAAGAATAGAAGGGGTCCCCATGCAGTTTTTTAAATTATTTAAATAATTTAAAAAACGGCATGGAGTCCCCCCCATTTCTGACAAACAGCCTTGCTAAAGTTCACAGCTTGGGGCTGGTATTCTCAGGCTGGTTAGGGGCCATTGATATAGACCCCCAGCCTAAAAACAGCAGCCTGCAGCTGCCCAGAAAAGGCGCATCTAGTAGATGCGCCAATTCTGGTGCTTTGCACAGCTCTTCCCACTTGCCCTGTAGCGGTGGCATGTGGGGTTAATATTTGTGGGGTTGATGTCACCTTTGTATTGTCAGGTGACATCGAGCCCACGGCTTAGTAATTTAGAGGCGTTTATAAGCCACCTATCCATTACTAATCCTATAGTTACATGGTAAATAAAGACACAGCCAGAATAAAGTCCTGTAATTGAAAGAAAGACAGACTCCTTTAATAATCTCAATTAAACCATACTTATGACCTTGCCTAATTCCACCAAAGCTTTCGATCTCCTGTAATAAAAATAAAATAAAAAAACAACAATGTACCATACCTGTCCATCATTCTATCCCATGGATGGTCGCATATTGGCACAGTCCAGGTTGAAAACTAGTTATCCCCCAGTCATGGATTGCGGTGTAGGACAGAATGACGCATGGTTTTACTGCCCATCAGAAGTGGTGTTTGCCGCACTGTCATGCATATGACAGTGTGTCAAACACTGTATTGTCGGTCACCCTATTCAAGTGAATGGGGTTCAGGTCCGCTCTGCTTTATTTTTTTAATTATTTATTTACAGCACAGGAGTGGCTGATGAATTCTCCCATCCGCCGCTCCGCTCTCGCTGTTATTAGTGGCAGCAAGTGGCAGGTGATGAGAACTGTAGTCACATCAGTTGACTTTAGTGACCGAAGGTAAACTTTTTACCTCCGATCACAGCTGCAGGCTCATGCTGTCTTCTGACAGCGTGGGAACCACACCTCTCTGACCACCGATCAGAAGCGCTACGTCGGTGTTTCCCAGGCTGTCTCACGCTTGGGAAACACCGGCTTTTGTTCTGTATATGTTCGGCTATATTCTTCAGTTTAATCGACAATTAAAATGGCGTATATTACAAAATTGGCATCTCTAGATCTCACCTCTTAAATTCAAGCCCACCAACCACCTTTGGGAACACCCAAGACTATATGAATCTCTCTAAGTCCAAAGACAAATTGCAAATTTTTTGGTGGAGTTTACTTAAACTTTGCTTCTGTTCACTGATTTTGCAGGGAATAGGTCTGAACATTCGGGACAGTAGCGGCATGTTTCAAGTAGAATGTAGGATGCTGTAGACAAATTTCCACACAACCCTCATCTGGATCACACTGCAGATGAAGATCTAGGTTGGGGTAAAGAGGAGGGACCCATATTTATCAGATATTTGTGGGATATCCTGTACCCCTTTCATGCTACTGCTTCTTTTTCTTTTATGACAAAGAGTTACTTACTTCTTCCTGTCTGGTATTGTTTTTGTTGCGACTGCTGTCACAATAATGCTTAACTTACAAACTGCTCAAGTGTTCCCAGCAAATAAGTGATGTGACACTTTGAGGAAGGTATCAGTCATAACTTTTACAGCACTGAAACTAAAGCAGAACTTGCACCTCAACACCATGATTGAGGTAAACAACCAATATCTTGTGTTACAGGCTGGTAATTATCCTGTAAATCCGTTTACTGCAGAACTGTGGGTGTTTCACATTGATCGGTGAGACTCATTTTCGCTTGCTAAGTGGCCACTGACAAAGAATTGTTTGCAATAAAGGAGGCGGCCATTCAACTATACCAGCAGGGTCTCATAATCTGCTTATAACACAGCAAATAAACTACATATATTAGGATATGATACCTACTAGAAAGACGCATATGCCTGGCATCAACAATCAGACAGGAGTGGAACTTCACTTTTCTTCCACTTAATACATAGCATATGATAAATGTTCAGTGCTTAATGCAGCAAGCGCGATTGATCATGGGGCAATGCAATTTGTAAAATGCGGAGCTGCAGACTCCTTTGGGAACTAAAGAGCAGCTTTACTCTATAAATATACTTATCAACTTTTTCAAATTATTATCCAAGAGATTGGAGAATACAGGGTGTGCATTATTATTCCTGTTTTCTTACAGACCATGCCCTCTCTCCATGCCTTGTTACAGCGCCATAATGGGCCTAATGAAGCTGGACTCGGAGTAAAAGAATTAAAAAGATTAGTGGCTGCTTTCTTAGGAAGCTTATGTTGTGCTTGTGGGATTCCATGACTAGCGAATTGAAAAGTGTCTACGGCATTAATAACTAAGACCATAACGCTGACTTATGATGGAAATAAGGCCACAGCAGCTTTTATTATTTACAACATTTAAACCATTAGTTTTCTGAATAGATCCTGGATAACCCATAAAACACTGGACAGTACCGAATATAACAATCCTCAGCTGCAGTCTGACAAACTGTATTTTCCCCACAACAATTTCCTGTTCCTCTGGAACCGTCCCAGCTGGAACTATCCATGCTTAATAATGAAGAGGTCACCAAACCTCTGAAGTGACCCTGCCTCCTCTGACCAAGTCCATCCCTGAACTCCTCACTTCTGACTGCTGTGACATAATTCTAACAGAAAAAATTGTCTACATGAGTCATGACTAGTGTTGAGCATTCCGATACCGCAAGTATCGGGTATCGGCCGATACTAGCGGTATCGGAATTCCGATACCGGGATTCCGATACTTGGCGCGTATCGGATACCGGAATCGGAAGTTCAATGATTCAAAATTCAGAAATTCAGCCAATGAGAAAGATTCCAAGTGTGGGCACATCCTGTTTAGCATGGAGGGCATGAAACTACTGGCAAGGCTGTGATTGGCTGCTGAAATGATGTCATGATGCAGTTTAAAAGTCGCTGGCGCCATTTTGCGATCACTCTGCTGTGAATTCAGTTAGTGACAGGACGCTGTTTGCTGACTGAGGGACAGTTTAGAGATAGCGATTTGCTTCTTTGTGCTTTCCAAAGGCTAATTTAGCAACCGCTGTGTTCACCTACTATTCACCTTCCTTTTGCCTTGTAGCGCTGTTTTCACAGCGATCTGCAAGGTCTCTCTGTGTGTGTGTGTGAGTGCAGCCCACTCTCTAGTCTGAGTGCAGCCACATAGGCCATCCATAGCTGGTTGTATTCAGTTCAGGGAGGGTGGTTCATTGCCTCATACTGTCCTTTTTTTTTTTTTTTTTGAAGTAGTGCAGGCTGCTGCACATTTTTTCCAAAAATTCCTATTAGTGTCTTTCCACCCGTCTCCAGCTAATTTGTGGAAAAACACTACATAGGATAAAGTAGAGGAGGGTTTTTGGGCCTTGCAGCGCCGTTTACGGCTGTCTGCACGGTCTCCGTGTGACTGCAGCTCGCCCTGTAATCTGTGAGCAGCTATAGCCTGGTTGTCTCCAGCTCAGGGTTTTTCACTGCGTCATACCGCCAAATCAATTTTCTTTTTTTTCAAAGTAGTGTAGTCTGCTGCTAATTTATTTTAAAAAATCCTATTAGTGTCTTTCCACCCGTCTCCAGCTAATTTGTGGAAAAACACTACATAGGATAAAGTAGAGGAGGGTTTTTGGGCCTTGCAGCGCCGTTTACGGCTGTCTGCACGGTCTCCGTGTGACTGCAGCTCGCCCTGTAGTCTGTGAGCAGCCGTAGCCTGGTTGTCTGCAGCTCAGGGTTTTTCACTGCGTCATACCGCCAAATCAATTTTCTTTTTTTTCAAAGTAGTGTAGTCTGCTGCTAATTTATTTTAAAAAATCCTATTAGTGTCTTTCCACCCGTCTCCAGCTAATTTGTGGAAAAACACTACATAGGATAAAGTAGAGGAGGGTTTTTGGGCCTTGCAGCGCCGTTTACGGCTGTCTGCACGGTCTCCGTGTGATTGCAGCTCTATCCGTTGTCAGTTCAGCCCCCAAAAAATAAATAAATAATAAAGTTCACCAAACACACCAGTTACACCACTTTACATTTGTGTAGGCCACATTAGCTCATATTCAAGTCTTGTCCACACTTTAGAAAATTAGTGTGTCTTATACCTGTTAGGAGGAGTTGCTCAGGAATAAGCACACAAAGCCGTTAGTACTTTTCTGCTTATCTTTATCAGTCAACCAAGATGAAGAAGGCAGTGAGTAAGGCACGTGGGCGTGGGCGTGGGCGCGGAGCAGGGAGGGGACGTGGGGATTCTGTGCCTGCTGCGGGCACCGGTGAGTCATCAGCACCCACTTTCACAAGGGAACAGTCGTTCATGCGCAGCTTTGTCGCCGAGCGCCGTACACCGCTGCTGCGTGAAGACCAAATTGAAGCCGTTGTGGGATGGATGGCAGCTAATGCATCAACTTCCATTAGTGCCACATCCTCTCAGACACAGAGCACTGGAGAGCAGCCATCTGTCTCTTCACCACCTGCAAAATTGCCCAGGCAGACAGAGATCCCAGGACAGGAGCAGTCTCTACTTCTGTTCTCTGAATCATCTCTTGGCTTGGAAACAGGGGGCCAGCCAAGCAGCATTGGAGAAATGGAAGAAGAGGCAGGGTGCAGTGATGCCCAACAGCTTTTTCTGTCTTCCTCTGAAGAGGCGGGTGGGCCAGTGGCTCCGGTCACCACCTCGCAGGCCGCATCAGCTGATGATGACACTCAGGTGCCACTTACTGGTGCGTGCTCTGCTGCTGAGACTACCCAGGAGGAGCAGTTGGGGGCAGAGGGTAGTGTAGATGATGAGGTCCTTGACCCATCTTGGCGTCAGGGACAGGAAGGTGGTGGGAGCAGCTCTGAGGAAGAGATTCCCCGTACGGCCCAAAGAGGGAGAGGGAGGGGGAAGACTGCGGATCCTGCAGCCTCCGCTTTGGCACCCGTAAGGAGCATGTCTCTTCCAAAAGTCAAAAGGGGGGCTCCCAAGACTTGCAGTGCCTGGTCCTTTTTTGACACAGTTGCAGATGACATTTGCTATGTCAGATGCAAGGTGTGTCATCAAAAAATCAAAAGAGGTCAAAAAGTCGCCAACCTCAATACCTCCAACATGTGGAAACATGTGCGCAACAGGCACCCGGCGGAGTTAGACAAACACACTGAAGAGCTAGGCCAACCAACAGCGGCAGCTACCACCTCTTCAGCTCGTGTTGCCTCTTCCTCTAGCTCACACGCAGCTGGTTCGGCTTCCTCCCAGGATCGCCGTGGAAGAACCTCTGGCCCTGTTGTCCAGAGACCCGCTGTCATTCCACCCGCAGCACCACTTTCCCAGTCAACCACACACTCCCAGCCCAGTCTACAGCCATCGGTAGTACAGGCATGGGAGAAAAGGCGGCCTTTCTCGTCAAACCACCCACGAGCACAGGCTCTGACTGCAGGCATTGCCAAACTTCTGTCACTGGAAATGCTGTCATTCAGGCTGGTGGAGACTGACAGCTTCCGTGACTTGATGTCATTGGCAGTCCCACAGTACAATGTGCCCAGCCGCTTTTACTTCAGCAGGCAAGCCGTCCCTGCCCTGCACAAGCATGTGGAGGGACACATAAAACACGCGCTACTGAACGCCGTCAGTAGCAAGGTCCACCTCACCACCGATGCGTGGACCAGTCAACATGGACAGGGGCGATACCTTTCCCTCACTGCCCATTGGGTTAATGTAGTTGAGCCGGGTACAGACCGTGCGAGTGGCGCAGGACGTGTCCTGCCCACTCCAAGGATTGCAGGAATCCATTCTGTACGCATTGACTCCTCCTCTTACACCAGTTCCTCAGAATCATCGCTGCAGGAGCCGTCACAGTCCACCTCCACATGGACCCGTGATGAACGTGTACCTGTTACGACCGACATGAGCACAGCCGTGGCCAAACGTCAACAGGCCGTCTTGAAATTAATTTTTTTGGGGAATCGTAGCCACACAGCGCAGGAGCTCTGGAATGCCATCAAGCAGGAGAGCGATGTGTGGTTTGAGCCAGCGAATCTCCAGCCAGGCATGGTAGTGTGTGATAATGGCCGAAATCTGGTGGCAGCCCTGGGCCTCGGCAACCTCACTCGCATCCCATGTCTGGCACATGTGCTCAATTTGGTCGTGCAGAGTTTTTTGAGGGACTATCCGGATCTTGATGCACTGCTGCACAAGGTCCGCCTAGAGTGTGCTCACTTGCGGCGTTCCAGCACGGCAAAAGCGCGCATTGCGGCTCTGCAGCGCCGACACCGCCTGCCGGAACATCGCATCATATGTGACCTACCTACCAGGTGGAATTCCACGTTACATATGTTGGAGCGGTTGTGTGAGCAGCAGCAAGCTGTAATGGAGTACCAGCTGTATCAGGCGCAAAAAAGTCGCAGTCAGCGCCGTACAGACTTCACAACCACAGAGTGGGCCACTATGAAGGATGTCTGCCAGGTTTTGCGTCCCTTTGATTATTCCACGCGGATGGCGAGTGCAGATGATGCACTAGTCAGCATGACTGTCCCCCTTATCTGCCTGCTTGAAAAATCACTGCAAGCGCTAAGGGATGATGTTGTGGAAGAGGTGGAGGATGAGGATTCACCACTTCCATCATCTTCTGGACAGTCAGCGCCACGTGGTTCCTCACAAACGCGTAGGCAGGGGACAGTTTGTGAGGAGGATGAGGAGGAGTCAATGGAGGAGAAAGACATCCGTCCAGAGGAGGGAGTTCCCGAATTGTCCAGTACTCAGTGTGTACAGCGAGGGTGGGGTGATGACGAGCGGGCAGAGATCACGCCTCCAGCTGGGGACAGCGTTTCTTGGGCAGTTGGCAGTCTGCAGCACATGGTGGATTACATGCTGCAGTGCCTGAGAAACGACCGCCGCATCGACCACATTCTCAACATGTCTGATTATTGGGTGTTCACCCTCCTCGATCCTCGCTACCGGGACAACGTAGAAAGCCTCATCACACCGTTGAACCGGGAGCGAAAAATGCGGGAGTACCAAGACACACTGGTCAGTTCCATCATCTTCTCCATTCCAACTGAGAGAAGTGCTGCTAGTGCATTCCAAAGCAGCTCAGTGCGTCCAGGCAGTGGTGGAGGCTCTGCACAAAGAGGGAGCAGAAGCAGTGCCTCTGCCCAAGGCAAGATCAGTATGGCCCAACTGTGGCACAGTTTTCTGTGCCCCCCACAAAAGTCTACACCATCACAGACGGCTCCAGTCAGCAGGAGGCAACGGTTCCGTCAGATGGTGACAGACTACATGTCTTGCCCTCTTGCTGTACTCCCAGACGGCTCTTCCCCTTTCAAGTTTTGGGTCTCAAAGCTGGATACATGGCCAGAGCTAAGCCAGTATGCATTGGAGGTGCTGTCTTGCCCTGCGGCCAGTGTATTATCGGAACGTGTCTTTAGTGCTGCAGGTGGTGTACTAACTGACCGTCGCATGCGACTATCCTCCGATAACGTTGACCGGCTTACTTTCCTGAAAATGAACAAGGCCTGGATCTCGCAGGAATTTGCCACTCCTCCTCCTGATTAAATAATTAGGTCACTGTATACGTTATCCAGGTCTCCTGTTGTGTTCATCTTTCTACCACCTGAACTTAAATTCCTGGGCTCCAACACCGCCAGTTGAGGCTCAGATGTGCCGTCTGCACAGTCAAAACATACGACCCAGTGTTATTGGGTTTCAGTAACGTCAGCTGATCCCCAGCTGTGTAGCCGGCAATGTGTCATGCGACCGCCACGCTGACACAACAACTGAAATGTAAGGGAATCTGTCCCCCCCCCCCCAAGGCGTTTGTTACTGAAAGAGCCACCTTGTGCAGCAGTAATGCTGCACAAGGAAAAAGGTAGCTATTTTGGTTTTGCTCCTTGCACACGCAAAACTTAACACTTATAAAATGTGTCCACTGATACCGTAAAACCGTCCCGGAGGTGGGACTTTCCTTCGTAATATGACGCAGCACAGCCGTCATTCCTACCCCCCCGGCGCCGCGCCCCGGCTTCTCAGCGTTGTTTGATTCCGTCCCGGAGCCTGCGCTGTTATGTTATCCCGTGGCCAGGCACACTTAGCGCTGCCCGTCTTCTGGCATCATTTGGTGTCAGGCTGGCTGCGCCTGTGCGGCCACGCTGGCCGAGAGCCCGCCTCGCAGTGTCTTCTGATTTAATCCCACTGGGGGCCTGGGATCTATGGACATGCGCAGTGCATATCTGAACCTCCACCTCTCACTCATCTCCCTATGGCTTCTTCAGACTGTTCGGTGTCAGCTGGTCCCTAATAGCATGCCACGGCCGTGACACCGCACAGTCTGAAAAAGAAGCCGTAGGGAGGGGAGTGAGAGGCGAGGATATGCACTGCGCATGGCCATGGATCCCAGGCCCCCAGTGGGATTACATCAGAAGACACTGCGAGGCGGGCTCTCGGCCAGCGCGGCCGCACAGGCGCAGCCAGCCTGACACCAAATGATGTCAGAAGATGGGCAGCGCTAAGTGTGCCTGGCCACGGGATAACATAACAGCGCAGGCTCCGGGACGGAATCAAACAACGCTGAGGAGCCGGGGCACGGCGGCGGGGGGGTAGTAATGATGGCTGTGCTGCGTCATATTACGAAGGAAAGTCCCACCTCCGGGACGGTTTCACGGCTTCAGGGGACACATTTTAAAAGTGTTTAGTTCTGTGTTTGCAAGGAGCATGATGAAAAGAGCCACCTTTTCCTTTTGCATCTTTTGTGCTGCACAAGCTGGCTCTTTCAGCTACAAACGCCTTGGGGGGGGGGTTAAAGGTTCCCTTTCGACTTTATCAGGCTTCGGCCTACATTGTGTTCCTCTGCTTTTCCACCTGCCCCTGGGCTCCAACACCGCTAGTTGCCGTCCAGAAGTGCTGTACGCACAGTCAACAGTCGCTCCTCTGTTATTGGGGTTCAGTAACGTCAGCTGTTCCCCTGCTGTGTGTGTGGCAATCCCTCCTACCTCCTCCAACCTCCTCCAACCTCCTCCTCCTCCACCTGTCCCTGGGCTCCAACACCGCCAGTTGCCATCCAGAAGTGCTGTACGCACAGTCAACAGTCCCTCCTCTGTTATTGGGGTTCAGTAACGTCAGCTGTTCCCCTGCTGTGTGTGTGGCAATCCCTCCTACCTCCTCCAACCTCCTCCTCCTCCACCTGTCCCTGGGCTCCAACACCGCCAGTTGCCGTCCAGAAGTGCTGTACGCACAGTCAACAGTCCCTCCTCTGTTATTGGGGTTCAGTAACGTCAGCTGTTCCCCTGCTGTGTGTGTGGCAATCACTCCTACCTCCTCCAACCTCCTCCTCCTCCACCTGTCCCTGGGCTCCAACACCGCCAGTTGCCGTCCAGAAGTGCTGTACGCACAGTCAACAGTCCCTCCTCTGTTATTGGGGTTCAGTAACGTCAGCTGTTCCCCTGCTGTGTGTGTGGCAATCCCTCCTACCTCCTCCAACCTCCTCCTCCTCCACCTGTCCCTGGGCTCCAACACCGCCAGTTGCCGTCCAGAAGTGCTGTACGCACAGTCAACAGTCCCTCCTCTGTTATTGGGGTTCAGTAACGTCAGCTGTTCCCCTGCTGTGTGTGTGGCAATCCCTCCTACCTCCTCCAACCTCCTCCTCCTCCACCTGTCCCTGGGCTCCAACACCACCAGTTGCCGTCCAGAAGTGCTGTACGCACAGTCAACAGTCCCTCCTCTGTTATTGGGGTTCAGTAACGTCAGCTGTTCCCCTGCTGTGTGTGTGGCAATCCCTCCAACCTCCTCCTACCTCCTCCTCCTCCACCTGTCCCTGGGCTCCAACACCGCCAGTTGCCGTCCAGAAGTGCTGTACGCACAGTCAACAGTCCCTCCTCTGTTATTGGGGTTCAGTAACGTCAGCTGTTCCCCTGCTGTGTGTGTGGCAATCCCTCCTACCTCCTCCAACCTCCTCCTCCTCCACCTGTCCCTGGGCTCCAACACCGCCAGTTGCCGTCCAGAAGTGCTGTACGCACAGTCAACAGTCCCTCCTCTGTTATTGGGGTTCAGTAACGTCAGCTGTTCCCCTGCTGTGTGTGTGGCAATCCCTCCTACCTCCTCCAACCTCCTCCTCCTCCACCTGTCCCTGGGCTCCAACACCGCCAGTTGCCGTCCAGAAGTGCTGTACGCACAGTCAACAGTCCCTCCTCTGTTATTGGGGTTCAGTAACGTCAGCTGTTCCCCTGCTGTGTGTGTGGCAATCCCTCCTACCTCCTCCAACCTCCTCCTCCTCCACCTGTCCCTGGGCTCCAACACCGCCAGTTGCCGTCCAGAAGTGCTGTACGCACAGTCAACAGTCCCTCCTCTGTTATTGGGGTTCAGTAACGTCAGCTGTTCCCCTGCTGTGTGTGTGGCAATCCCTCCTACCTCCTCCAACCTCCTCCAACCTCCTCCTCCTCCACCTGTCCCTGGGCTCCAACACCGCCAGTTGCCGTCCAGAAGTGCTGTACGCACAGTCAACAGTCCCTCCTCTGTTATTGGGGTTCAGTAACGTCAGCTGTTCCCCTGCTGTGTGTGTGGCAATCCCTCCTACCTCCTCCAACCTCCTCCTCCTCCACCTGTCCCTGGGCTCCAACACCGCCAGTTGCCGTCCAGAAGTGCTGTACGCACAGTCAACAGTCCCTCCTCTGTTATTGGGGTTCAGTAATGTCAGCTGTTCCCCTGCTGTGTGTGTGGCAATCACTCCTACCTCCTCCAACCTCCTCCTCCTCCACCTGTCCCTGGGCTCCAACACCGCCAGTTGCCGTCCAGAAGTGCTGTACGCACAGTCAACAGTCCCTCCTCTGTTATTGGGGTTCAGTAACGTCAGCTGTTCCCCTGCTGTGTGTGTGGCAATCCCTCCTACCTCCTCCAACCTCCTCCTCCTCCACCTGTCCCTGGGCTCCAACACCGCCAGTTGCCGTCCAGAAGTGCTGTACGCACAGTCAACAGTCCCTCCTCTGTTATTGGGGTTCAGTAACGTCAGCTGTTCCCCTGCTGTGTGTGTGGCAATCCCTCCTACCTCCTCCAACCTCCTCCTCCTCCACCTGTCCCTGGGCTCCAACACCGCCAGTTGCCGTCCAGAAGTGCTGTACGCACAGTCAACAGTCCCTCCTCTGTTATTGGGGTTCAGTAACGTCAGCTGTTCCCCTGCTGTGTGTGTGGCAATCCCTCCTACCTCCTCCAACCTCCTCCTCCTCCACCTGTCCCTGGGCTCCAACACCGCCAGTTGCCGTCCAGAAGTGCTGTACGCACAGTCAACAGTCCCTCCTCTGTTATTGGGGTTCAGTAACGTCAGCTGTTCCCCTGCTGTGTGTGTGGCAATCCCTCCAACCTCCTCCAACCTCCTCCTCCTCCACCTGTCCCTGGGCTCCAACACCGCTAGTTGCCGTCCAGAAGTGCTGTACGCACAGAGCCAAACACCTCGCCAATGTGTTAGTGGGGTTCAGCACCGCCAGCTGTTCCCCTGCTGTGTATACGGCAACGTGTACTGCGACCGCCACGCAGGCACCACAAGTTAAATGTAAGGGAACCTGACCCCCCCCCCCCCCAGGCGTTTGTTACTGAAGGAGCCACCTTGTGCAGCAGTAATGATGCAAAGGGAAAAAGTGCCTCTTTTCCTGATGCTCCTTGCACATGCTGAACCAAACACTTATGAAATGTGTCCCCACACAGCGTTAAACCGTCCGGTAGGTGGAACTTTCCTTTGTCGTGTGACGCAGCACAGCCATCATTTTTACCCCCTTGGCGCCGTGCGCCCCCTCCTCAGCGTTGTTTGAATCTGTCCCGGAGCCTGCGCTGTTAGGTTAGCCCTTGGCCATGCACACATGTTGCGCTGCCCGTCTTCTGACCTCATTTGGTGTCAGGCTGGCTGCGCCTGTGCGGGTGCGCTGGCCGAGATCCCGCCTCGCAGTGTCGTCTAATATAATCCCACCGCGGGCCTGTGATCCGTGCCCGTGCGCAGTGCATATCCTCTCCTCTCACTCCCCTCCCTACGGCTTCTTCAGACTGTGCGATGTCAACTGGTCCCTAATAGCATGCCACGGCCGTGACACCGCACAGTCTGAAAAAGCCGTAGGGAGGGGAGTGAGAGGAGAGGATATGCACTGCGCACGGGCACGGATCACAGGCCCGCGGTGGGATTACATTAGACGACACTGCGAGGCGGGATCTCGGCCAGCGCACCCGCACAGGCGCAGCCAGCCTGACACCAAATGAGGTCAGAAGACGGGCAGCGCAACATGTGTGCATGGCCAAGGGCTAACCTAACAGCGCAGGCTCCGGGACAGATTCAAACAACGCTGAGGAGGCGGCGCACGGCGCCAAGGGGGTAAAAATGATGGCTGTGCTGCGTCACACGACAAAGGAAAGTTCCACCTACCGGACGGTTTAACGCTGTGAGGAGACACATTTCATAAATGTTAGGTTCCGCATGTACAAGGACCATAATTAAAAGAGCTAAGTTTACCTTTTCCAGCATTAGTGCTGTACACAATGGCTCTTTCAGCTACAAACGCCTGGGGGGGGGGGGGGTTTAAAGGTTTCCTTTCAACTTGCTCGAGTGCAGGCTTCGGCCTACACTCCGCTCCCCCTGCTCCTCCTGCTGACCCTGGGCTCTAACACTGCCAGTTTTTGCCCAGATGTGCTAGCTGCACAGAGAAAAACACCAGCCAATGTGTCAGTGGGGTTCAGCACCGCCAGCTGTTCCCCTGCTGTGTAGCCGGCAACGTGTCCTGCGACCGCCACGCAGACACAAGAACTGAAATTGAAGGGAACCTGTCCCCCCTCCCCCAGGTGTTTCTATGTTTTACAGCTACCTTGAACAGCAGTAATGCTGCATGTGTTCAAGGTGGCTCAGAAACTTATTCTCCTTGCCCATGTTGAAGTGAACACGTCTAAAATGTGTCCTCTGTGACCATTAAAACGTCCCTCAGGTGTGATTTGACTTTGTATTGACACACGCAACAAGCTCCTTGGTAACGCTGCCCGTCTTCTGGCATCATTGTTTGGCTGGCTGCGCCTCTGCGGCCGCCCTGACCCACACAACAGCCCTCGTTGTCTTATTTAATGGGACTGCGAGGGTGTGATTGATGGGCAGGATCAGTGCATCAGTTCGCCTGTCCCTCCTCTCCTTCCGCCTTCTTCGGACTGTGCGGCTTCATGGCCGTGGCATGCGATAAGGGATCAGATGACGCCGCACAGTCTGAAGCGGGTGTAAGGACCCGAGTGTGAGAGGCGAACATATGTGCTGCGCCAGGCCCTGAATCCCAGCCCCGCAGTGTTTTAACAATGTTAAGACACTGCGGGGCTGGGATTCATGGTCATCGCGAACCGCACCGGCCGACATTACATGATGCCAGAAGATGGGCAGCGCTAACGGCGCTAGGCCAGGGGATAACACGACAGCGCAGACTCCTGTACAGCAAATAACAACGCTCGGGAGGCTGCACCCAGCACCAAGGTGGGATTCTTGACACCTGTACTGCGTCTCATTACAAAGGGAACTCTCGCCTCCATTACACAGTTTGACTGTATAAAGGGCTAAATGTTATACGTGTTCCATTCAGCGTGTGCAAGGAGAAAAATTACAAGAGCAACCTTTGACTTGCGCAGCACTGCTGCTGCATAAGCTGTGGCTCTTCTACTTTGTAACCCCTGAGGGGGGGTTAAAGGTGACTTTTGAAATCGGTTCAATTAGGCTTCGGCCTACACTCTGCTCCACCTGCAGAGCCCGGGCTCCAACAACGCTAGTTGCTGTCCGGAAGTGCTGGCTGCACAGAGCCAAACACCTCGCCAATGTGTCAGTGGGGTCCAGCACCGCCAGCTGTTCCCCTGCTGTGTAGCCGGCAACGTGTCCTGCAAAAGCCACGCAGACACAACACACCCAAAGCTGCCGCCAGTGCAGGCTTCGGCCTACACTCCCCTCCCCCTGCTCCTCCTCCTCCTGCTCCTCCTCCTGCTGTCCCTGGGCTCTAACACACCGCCAGTTGGGGCCCAGATGTGCTAGCTGCACAGAGAAAAACACCAGCCAATGTGTCAGTGGGGTCCAGCACCGCCAGCTGTTCCCCTGCTGTGCAGCCGGCAACGTGTCCTGCAAAAGCCACGCAGACACAAGAACTGAAATTGAAGGGAACCTGTCCCCCCTCCCCCAGGCGTTTTTACGTTATCCAGCCACCTTGTACAGCGGTAATGCTGCATGTGTGCAAGGTGGCTCAGAAACGTATTCTCCTCGCACATGTGGAACTGAAAACACGTCTGAAATGTGTCCTCTGTGTGACCATTTAACCGTCCCGGTGGTGTGACTTTCCTTTGTAATGACACGCTGCAACCCCCTTGGTAGCGCTGCCCGTCTTCTGGCATCATTGTTTGGCTGGCTGCGCCTCTGCGGCCGCCCTGACCCACACAACGCCCCTCGGTGTCTTATTTATTGGGACTGCGAGGGTGTGATTCATGGGCAGGATCAGTGCATCAGTTCGCCTGTCCCTCCTCTCCTTCCGCCTTCTTCGGACTGTGCGGCTTCATGGCCGTGGCATGCGATAAGGGATCAGATGACGCCGCACAGTCTGAAGCGGGTGTAAGGACCCGAGTGTGAGAGGCGAACATATGTGCTGCGCCAGGCCCTGAATCCCAGCCCCGCAGTGTTTTAACAATGTTAAGACACTGCGGGGCTGGGATTCATGGTCATCGCGAACCGCACCGGCCGACATTACATGATGCCAGAAGATGGGCAGCGCTAACGGCGCTAGGCCAGGGGATAACACGACAGCGCAGACTCCTGTACAGCAAATAACAACGCTCGGGAGGCTGCACCCAGCACCAAGGTGGGATTCTTGACACCTGTGCTGCGTCTCATTACAAAGGGAACTCTCGCCTCCATTACACAGTTTGACTGTATAAAGGGCTAAATGTTATACGTGTTCCATTCAGCGTGTGCAAGGAGAAAAATTACAAGAGCAACCTTTGACTTGCGCAGCACTGCTGCTGCATAAGCTGTGGCTCTTCTACTTTGTAACCCCTGAGGGGGGGTTAAAGGTGACTTTTGAAATCGGTTCAATTAGGCTTCGGCCTACACTCTGCTCCACCTGCAGAGCCCGGGCTCCAACAACGCTAGTTGCTGTCCGGAAGTGCTGGCTGCACAGAGCCAAACACCTCGCCAATGTGTCAGTGGGGTCCAGCACCGCCAGCTGTTCCCCTGCTGTGTAGCCGGCAACGTGTCCTGCAAAAGCCACGCAGACACAACACACCCAAAGCTGCCGCCAGTGCAGGCTTCGGCCTACACTCCCCTCCCCCTGCTCCTCCTCCTCCTGCTCCTCCTCCTGCTGTCCCTGGGCTCTAACACACCGCCAGTTGGGGCCCAGATGTGCTAGCTGCACAGAGAAAAACACCAGCCAATGTGTCAGTGGGGTCCAGCACCGCCAGCTGTTCCCCTGCTGTGCAGCCGGCAACGTGTCCTGCAAAAGCCACGCAGACACAAGAACTGAAATTGAAGGGAACCTGTCCCCCCTCCCCCAGGCGTTTTTACGTTATCCAGCCACCTTGTACAGCGGTAATGCTGCATGTGTGCAAGGTGGCTCAGAAACGTATTCTCCTCGCACATGTGGAACTGAAAACACGTCTGAAATGTGTCCTCTGTGTGACCATTTAACCGTCCCGGTGGTGTGACTTTCCTTTGTAATGACACGCTGCAACCCCCTTGGTAGCGCTGCCCGTCTTCTGGCATCATTGTTTGGCTGGCTGCGCCTCTGCGGCCGCCCTGACCCACACAACGCCCCTCGGTGTCTTATTTATTGGGACTGCGAGGGTGTGATTCATGGGCAGGATCAGTGCATCAGTTCGCCTGTCCCTCCTCTCCTTCCGCCTTCTTCGGACTGTGCGGCTTCATGGCCGTGGCATGCGATAAGGGATCAGATGACGCCGCACAGTCTGAAGCGGGTGTAAGGACCCGAGTGTGAGAGGCGAACATATGTGCTGCGCCAGGCCCTGAATCCCAGCCCCGCAGTGTTTTAACAATGTTAAGACACTGCGGGGCTGGGATTCATGGTCATCGCGAACCGCACCGGCCGACATTACATGATGCCAGAAGATGGGCAGCGCTAACGGCGCTAGGCCAGGGGATAACACGACAGCGCAGACTCCTGTACAGCAAATAACAACGCTCGGGAGGCTGCACCCAGCACCAAGGTGGGATTCTTGACACCTGTGCTGCGTCTCATTACAAAGGGAACTCTCGCCTCCATTACACAGTTTGACTGTATAAAGGGCTAAATGTTATACGTGTTCCATTCAGCGTGTGCAAGGAGAAAAATTACAAGAGCAACCTTTGACTTGCGCAGCACTGCTGCTGCATAAGCTGTGGCTCTTCTACTTTGTAACCCCTGAGGGGGGGTTAAAGGTGACTTTTGAAATCGGTTCAATTAGGCTTCGGCCTACACTCTGCTCCACCTGCAGAGCCCGGGCTCCAACAACGCTAGTTGCTGTCCGGAAGTGCTGGCTGCACAGAGCCAAACACCTCGCCAATGTGTCAGTGGGGTCCAGCACCGCCAGCTGTTCCCCTGCTGTGTAGCCGGCAACGTGTCCTGCAAAAGCCACGCAGACACAACACACCCAAAGCTGCCGCCAGTGCAGGCTTCGGCCTACACTCCCCTCCCCCTGCTCCTCCTCCTCCTGCTCCTCCTCCTGCTGTCCCTGGGCTCTAACACACCGCCAGTTGGGGCCCAGATGTGCTAGCTGCACAGAGAAAAACACCAGCCAATGTGTCAGTGGGGTCCAGCACCGCCAGCTGTTCCCCTGCTGTGCAGCCGGCAACGTGTCCTGCAAAAGCCACGCAGACACAAGAACTGAAATTGAAGGGAACCTGTCCCCCCTCCCCCAGGCGTTTTTACGTTATCCAGCCACCTTGTACAGCGGTAATGCTGCATGTGTGCAAGGTGGCTCAGAAACGTATTCTCCTCGCACATGTGGAACTGAAAACACGTCTGAAATGTGTCCTCTGTGTGACCATTTAACCGTCCCGGTGGTGTGACTTTCCTTTGTAATGACACGCTGCAACCCCCTTGGTAGCGCTGCCCGTCTTCTGGCATCATTGTTTGGCTGGCTGCGCCTCTGCGGCCGCCCTGACCCACACAACGCCCCTCGGTGTCTTATTTATTGGGACTGCGAGGGTGTGATTCATGGGCAGGATCAGTGCATCAGTTCGCCTGTCCCTCCTCTCCTTCCGCCTTCTTCGGACTGTGCGGCTTCATGGCCGTGGCATGCGATAAGGGATCAGATGACGCCGCACAGTCTGAAGCGGGTGTAAGGACCCGAGTGTGAGAGGCGAACATATGTGCTGCGCCAGGCCCTGAATCCCAGCCCCGCAGTGTTTTAACAATGTTAAGACACTGCGGGGCTGGGATTCATGGTCATCGCGAACCGCACCGGCCGACATTACATGATGCCAGAAGATGGGCAGCGCTAACGGCGCTAGGCCAGGGGATAACACGACAGCGCAGACTCCTGTACAGCAAATAACAACGCTCGGGAGGCTGCACCCAGCACCAAGGTGGGATTCTTGACACCTGTGCTGCGTCTCATTACAAAGGGAACTCTCGCCTCCATTACACAGTTTGACTGTATAAAGGGCTAAATGTTATACGTGTTCCATTCAGCGTGTGCAAGGAGAAAAATTACAAGAGCAACCTTTGACTTGCGCAGCACTGCTGCTGCATAAGCTGTGGCTCTTCTACTTTGTAACCCCTGAGGGGGGGTTAAAGGTGACTTTTGAAATTGGTTCAATTAGGCTTCGGCCTACACTCTGCTCCACCTGCAGAGCCCGGGCTCCAACAACGCTAGTTGCTGTCCGGAAGTGCTGGCTGCACAGAGCCAAACACCTCGCCAATGTGTCAGTGGGGTCCAGCACCGCCAGCTGTTCCCCTGCTGTGTAGCCGGCAACGTGTCCTGCAAAAGCCACGCAGACACAACACACCCAAAGCTGCCGCCAGTGCAGGCTTCGGCCTACACTCCCCTCCCCCTGCTCCTCCTCCTCCTGCTCCTCCTCCTGCTGTCCCTGGGCTCTAACACACCGCCAGTTGGGGCCCAGATGTGCTAGCTGCACAGAGAAAAACACCAGCCAATGTGTCAGTGGGGTCCAGCACCGCCAGCTGTTCCCCTGCTGTGCAGCCGGCAACGTGTCCTGCAAAAGCCACGCAGACACAAGAACTGAAATTGAAGGGAACCTGTCCCCCCTCCCCCAGGCGTTTTTACGTTATCCAGCCACCTTGTACAGCGGTAATGCTGCATGTGTGCAAGGTGGCTCAGAAACGTATTCTCCTCGCACATGTGGAACTGAAAACACGTCTGAAATGTGTCCTCTGTGTGACCATTTAACCGTCCCGGTGGTGTGACTTTCCTTTGTAATGACACGCTGCAACCCCCTTGGTAGCGCTGCCCGTCTTCTGGCATCATTGTTTGGCTGGCTGCGCCTCTGCGGCCGCCCTGACCCACACAACGCCCCTCGGTGTCTTATTTATTGGGACTGCGAGGGTGTGATTCATGGGCAGGATCAGTGCATCAGTTCGCCTGTCCCTCCTCTCCTTCCGCCTTCTTCGGACTGTGCGGCTTCATGGCCGTGGCATGCGATAAGGGATCAGATGACGCCGCACAGTCTGAAGCGGGTGTAAGGACCCGAGTGTGAGAGGCGAACATATGTGCTGCGCCAGGCCCTGAATCCCAGCCCCGCAGTGTTTTAACAATGTTAAGACACTGCGGGGCTGGGATTCATGGTCATCGCGAACCGCACCGGCCGACATTACATGATGCCAGAAGATGGGCAGCGCTAACGGCGCTAGGCCAGGGGATAACACGACAGCGCAGACTCCTGTACAGCAAATAACAACGCTCGGGAGGCTGCACCCAGCACCAAGGTGGGATTCTTGACACCTGTGCTGCGTCTCATTACAAAGGGAACTCTCGCCTCCATTACACAGTTTGACTGTATAAAGGGCTAAATGTTATACGTGTTCCATTCAGCGTGTGCAAGGAGAAAAATTACAAGAGCAACCTTTGACTTGCGCAGCACTGCTGCTGCATAAGCTGTGGCTCTTCTACTTTGTAACCCCTGAGGGGGGGTTAAAGGTGACTTTTGAAATCGGTTCAATTAGGCTTCGGCCTACACTCTGCTCCACCTGCAGAGCCCGGGCTCCAACAACGCTAGTTGCTGTCCGGAAGTGCTGGCTGCACAGAGCCAAACACCTCGCCAATGTGTCAGTGGGGTCCAGCACCGCCAGCTGTTCCCCTGCTGTGTAGCCGGCAACGTGTCCTGCAAAAGCCACGCAGACACAACACACCCAAAGCTGCCGCCAGTGCAGGCTTCGGCCTACACTCCCCTCCCCCTGCTCCTCCTCCTCCTGCTCCTCCTCCTGCTGTCCCTGGGCTCTAACACACCGCCAGTTGGGGCCCAGATGTGCTAGCTGCACAGAGAAAAACACCAGCCAATGTGTCAGTGGGGTCCAGCACTGCCAGCTGTTCCCCTGCTGTGCAGCCGGCAACGTGTCCTGCAAAAGCCACGCAGACACAAGAACTGAAATTGAAGGGAACCTGTCCCCCCTCCCCCAGGCGTTTTTACGTTATCCAGCCACCTTGTACAGCGGTAATGCTGCATGTGTGCAAGGTGGCTCAGAAACGTATTCTCCTCGCACATGTGGAACTGAAAACACGTCTGAAATGTGTCCTCTGTGTGACCATTTAACCGTCCCGGTGGTGTGACTTTCCTTTGTAATGACACGCTGCAACCCCCTTGGTAGCGCTGCCCGTCTTCTGGCATCATTGTTTGGCTGGCTGCGCCTCTGCGGCCGCCCTGACCCACACAACGCCCCTCGGTGTCTTATTTATTGGGACTGCGAGGGTGTGATTCATGGGCAGGATCAGTGCATCAGTTCGCCTGTCCCTCCTCTCCTTCTGCCTTCTTCGGACTGTGCGGCTTCATGGCCGTGGCATGCGATAAGGGATCAGATGACGCCGCACAGTCTGAAGCGGGTGTAAGGACCCGAGTGTGAGAGGCGAACATATGTGCTGCGCCAGGCCCTGAATCCCAGCCCCGCAGTGTTTTAACAATGTTAAGACACTGCGGGGCTGGGATTCATGGTCATCGCGAACCGCACCGGCCGACATTACATGATGCCAGAAGATGGGCAGCGCTAACGGCGCTAGGCCAGGGGATAACACGACAGCGCAGACTCCTGTACAGCAAATAACAACGCTCGGGAGGCTGCACCCAGCACCAAGGTGGGATTCTTGACACCTGTGCTGCGTCTCATTACAAAGGGAACTCTCGCCTCCATTACACAGTTTGACTGTATAAAGGGCTAAATGTTATACGTGTTCCATTCAGCGTGTGCAAGGAGAAAAATTACAAGAGCAACCTTTGACTTGCGCAGCACTGCTGCTGCATAAGCTGTGGCTCTTCTACTTTGTAACCCCTGAGGGGGGGTTAAAGGTGACTTTTGAAATCGGTTCAATTAGGCTTCGGCCTACACTCTGCTCCACCTGCAGAGCCCGGGCTCCAACAACACTAGTTGCTGTCCGGAAGTGCTGGCTGCACAGAGCCAAACACCTCGCCAATGTGTCAGTGGGGTCCAGCACCGCCAGCTGTTCCCCTGCTGTGTAGCCGGCAACGTGTCCTGCAAAAGCCACGCAGACACAACACACCCAAAGCTGCCGCCAGTGCAGGCTTCGGCCTACACTCCCCTCCCCCTGCTCCTCCTCCTGCTGTCCCTGGGCTCTAACACACCGCCAGTTGGGGCCCTAGGAAGACAAGCTTGAATAGGTCCCCATCCGGGTTCCAGTACCGTCAGCTGGTTCTCGGCAGTGTCTTTTGCTCTTGTACCTTCTGCTCCCCATCCTGGTTCCAGTACCGTCAGCTGGTTCCGGGCAGAGCCTTTGGCTTAGTTGCCTCCCTCTGGGTATCCGAGTTCCACCAACGTCAGGTGGTCCTTGGTAGTGCTTTCAGGCACGGGTACCTCCTGCTTAGTAACCGGGTTCCAGTAACGTCAGCTGGTCCTCGGTAGTTCCATTGGCTCTTGGACCTTCGGCTACCCATCCGGGTTCCAGTACCGTCAGCTGGTTCTCGGCAGTGTCTTTTGCTCTTGTACCTTCTGCTCCCCATCCTGGTTCCAGTACCGTCAGCTGGTTCCGGGCAGAGCCTTTGGCTTAGGTGCCTCCCTCTGGGTATCCGAGTTCCACCAACGTCAGGTGGTCCTTGGTAGTGCTTTCAGGCACGGGTACCTCCTGCTTAGTAACCGGGTTCCAGTAACGTCAGCTGGTCCTCGGTAGTTCCATTGGCTCTTGGACCTTCGGGTAGCCATCCGAGTTCCAGTTCCATCAGCTGTTTCTCGGCATTTTCTCAGCCTTCTTGTACCTTCTGCTACATTTCCAAGTTCAAGACCCGAAAGACGATGACCCGGAAGACCACCCCTAAGATGATGACGACACCAGAGACGACAACCACCGAGATGACGACGACCCTGGAGACGATGACCCTGAAGACGACCCCGATGACGACGACCCCGATGACGACGACCCCGATGACGACGACCCTGGAGATGACGACCCTGGAGATGACGACGACAACCTGGAAGACCGAGAAGCAGAAGAACAAGAGGCTGCAGAACAAAGAGCAGAAGAACATTAAGCATAAGACTAAATATCAGAGCAAAAGATATTATCTAAATTATAAGCAGAAGAAGACTAAGCAGTGTATGGGGGTGAGTCCGTTCCTCCTCGTGGTGCCCCTGGATAAAGCCTGATGCTGCAGGCCAAACTGAACGCGGACAAATGTAACTGTTTTGTGACAGGCAGAACGGAAGGTGTAATCTTCAAACTTTTATAGATAACAACTACGGGAATGCCTGTCACAAATAAGAATATGATGAAGAAGTTGAATATAAAAAAGATAATAGTTAAATAAAAAGAATATGAACAATGTAAAAAAAAATATATATATATACGTAGAAAAGAAGAAGATGAATAAGGTGAAGAAGTTGATGTCACAGAAGCTGATGATGAGGATAATGAAGAAGAAAGTGTGGGAGAAGTAAAAAATAGGGTGAAGGGCGTGGAAGTAGTGAAACATCAATATCTGACAAAATAAATAAAAAATTAACATAGTCAAATTCTTTCTAACGCCGAACGTCATAAAAAAATTAAAAATACTGCTATTCTATTTGATTGGGATAAACCCCTGTGCCTTTAATGTCTCCGCCACCTCCCCCAATACATCCTACATTATTCTTAGTTGTTTTCCTTCATGTAGAATTAACCTACAAGGAAAGAAAGGGTTTATTTTAATTCCGATATTTTCGTCCCATTGACTTGCATTGGGATCGGGTATCGGTATCGGATTGGATTCCGATACTGTGACGGTATCGGCCGATACTTTCCGATACCGATACTTTCCGATATCGGAAAGTATCGCTCAACACTAGTCATGACCACTATTTGCTCAGAACCAAACTAAAAGAGTGGAGGGTGGGTGGGATGTTGACCTGTCCTAGATCCTGAATAGCCTCCGTTTAATCCATGGGTCCTCTCGTACTTATAAAGGTATCTTAACAGACCCCTCCTCTATAACAAATTACACACTCCTTGCCTACTCCAACCCCATGTGACCTATTTTCTAACCCATGCCCTATGGCTGACCCTCTAGTGGATGTGCAGAACCACCAGTTAGCCCTTTCCTAGGCTCCACTTCCAAACTTCTGTCATGTCTGGGCCTATACTAGCTGCTCCCGTTCAAGTTCTATCTATACTTTAAGGAGTTTAGGAAGTTTACATTTTTTCCAGGAGTTTCTCAAACTATCTGAAGAATTTGTCAGATAACAGAGTAAAATATCAATAGTAGAATAAATTATATTTTTGAGTTGTTGAAAGCGGTTGTGCCAAATAAACTATATGGATAAAAATATTGGGATAAACCTTAATGATGAATGAATTTGAAGTTCTAATTTAGTCCATTGAATTCAGGGTTAATCAACCAGAGTTTTTTATTCAGTCCCAATTGCCAAAGGTGTATATGCAGTCTGCCTATACTTGCATTTGTGAAAGAATGGGTCTTCCTAACGAGCTTACTGAATTCGAACATGGGCACTGTTATAGCAAGTTGGTTCCTAAAATTCCTTCTCTTCTACACATCTTATCATCACCTGTAAGTTGTATTTATTAAGAATGTATTAAGTCACCAATGATGTGAGCCAATTCCTCTCACCCAACATCAGTGTCTGACCTCACAGAACTTTTTTATTTTTCTATCAATAGAGCGATATGAGGTCAAGATGTACACTTGAATGATACAATCCATTTTATCTTGTGATGTACTGGAAAGAGGAAAACAAAATCCACATATGATGAAATTGTGAAAGAAGTGCAAATCCGCAATTGTATTTTTGTTTGTTTTTTTACAGTGTTCTTTAGAAGGTTAAAATGACCTGGCAATATGCTTTTTTCATGTCATTACAATTTCGGCGATACCAAACATGAAAAGGTTTTTATTAAGTGGTAAAAAAAATGTGAAAAATTTCAGGCTGTGAAACTGTGTGGGGAGTTGTTTTTTGTTTTTTTTTGCACCCAGAGACAAGATTTTTATTGATACAATTTGGGAGAACATGCAATATTTAGACTGACTCTTATTGTTACTTAGGCCAAAAAAATGCAATTCTTGCATTTTGATTTTTCTGTCACTACAGAGCTTATACATTGGTTTGATTATTTTTTTATTTTGATAGATTGCATTTTTAGGAATGTAGTGATAACACATGCATAATCTTAATTTTTACATTTATTTAAATTTCTTTTTTAATGGGGAAAAGAGGGTGATTCAAACTTTTGAATTTTTTTTAAATTTCTAAAATATTTTAGAATTTGTTGGACCCTATTCATCAAAGCTTTCGCGCCAAAATTCTAGTGTAAAAGCTTCAGGGTTGCACCTAAATTTGTCATCTTCATGCCAGTTTCTATCAGCTCCACAAAAAAGGGCAGAGTTGGGGCTGGGCAGGGGCACGATGAGCAGGGCATGACAAGTTATGGCTTTACATACACCAGAAATCATACTCCAGTGTCTGACTGGAGTACCAGAGCCTGACACGGCAGCACACGCCACTCCTTCATGAATCAGGGGCATCTGAAGACGCGTGCGCACCCTTTCATCAAGAACAATGCCATTCTTGATTAATTGAGCCCTATTTCTTTACATTTTGCTGTATTTTGTAGTCCCCTTAGAGGATCGTCCGATCGCTTTTGCTATTTAAAGATATACCATAGCTTTCTTGTATATAGGAAGAATCACGGTTTCCTATGAATGCCAGCCACAGACTGGCTTTGATAGGAGTACCATGATGACAGACATAGAGATCTTCAGCAGACCATCAACTGTCATTGCAAGTCATTGCTGCCCTGCAATTGCATGGCGGGGGTGCCAATGGGCGCATAGAATAGCGTATCAATCAGGCAAATGTTGGCTGAATAATACTGACATCATCTTTTAGAAAAGTTGGGGTCTCAGCTTATCGTAGCTGACATATGAAATAACAGTACGTCATATGTTTGTAAGAGGTTAAAGGAAATCTGTTAGCATGTCTTTTATTATGTAATCTGAAAAAACAGCCTGATATAATGGCTGACACCCTGATTCCAGCATTGTGTCACTTACAAGGCTGTGTGTTTTTGTTGTTTAATTAAAATCAGGATAATTTTCACTACAGGACTAGTTAGCTCGTGCCTACTAGTCAACCGCTCTGTGTACCTCCCCCCTTCGCTGATTTGCAGCTTTTTGTCAATGTACAGTTCATTGAGGAAGCTGCCAATCAGTGATATAGGCGGGTTATACAGGGCTTAGACTTATGCGTAATATATAATCTGCATCAGAGGAAACTGTGATTGTATAAAATGATAGCATACACACCAGGAAGTGACACATTGCTGCAATCAGGGTTTCGGCCTCTACATAATGCTGACAAATTCCCTTTACATCTCTGATTAAATAGGAAAGACCTGCTGACAGATTCCTGCACAGAGCACCCAACAGTCATGCTTCAGTGTGTGCGTGTACTTGATATTCGCTAGTCCTGTGCTCTTAGCCTCCTGTCTTGTACATTGCTGTCTTTAAATACATGTAGGGACAGCACGGTGACTCAGTGGTTAGCACTGTTGCGTTGAAGCTTTGGTGTCCTGGGTTAAAATCCCACCAAGGACAACATCTGCATGAAGTTTGTATGTTCTCCCCATGTTTGTGTGAGTTTCCTCCAGATATCCTAGCCTCCACACATTCTCCAATGACATACAGAGATGGAATTAAGATTGTGATCCTAAATGGGGACATTAATGGAAAATGTCCAAAAACTGTTGCGGAATATGTTGATGCTATATAAGCAAGCAAAATAAATTAAAAACAAGAAAATGTCAGACAGGTTTTTAAATTCCAGGAATTTTAATGGCAATTCTTGAGAATTACTTAATATTAAGACCATAGTGTACTAACTGCACCGAGCACCCAACAGTACATGCTTCAGGGTGTGCGCTTATCTAGTTCTCGCTAGACCCTTGGGACTGTGATAAAAATAGAGACGGCATAAATTTGTCCTAGTAAATTCCACCTAACTGGAGATGTAGATCACAATCATGAATAAAAGGTGTTTCTGACGAGTATGCTTACGGTGCATCGCATCCATACAAGCAAATACGTGTATGTGATCTCATGTGACGATTATATGAGTGCACCATCACTGAAAAGTTTGGAATCGCTGAGATATTTCCCTTAAATAAAGTTTTATTTTTAATGAAAGTGACATTAAATTAATCATAAAACTAGTTTAGATAATGAAAATGCTGTAAATTTACTGCTATCACAGCAATCCCAATATCAGCAATCATCTCTTTTATTTTCTAATGACTCATTGCGTTAGGGAGTTTTAAGCTATTAGTCATAATAATAATTATAAGTTTAATTTGTCATTGGGAATTCCTCGTACAATTATATGAAGGTGTATATTCACCCTTTATTTGTAGTGTACATGCCAATCTATGTAGGGAATAATTCCCAATGTAAACCTTCGATATAGGTTAGCGTATACATCTATAGTTTTCCATGTGAAATAAAGAATGCTGAGACATGTGTATTGGGTAAAGAATGGCAAAGTCAACTACTATACACTAATTTAAAAAAAATGGAAACGCTATTGTAGCGTTTCCCTTACTTCGGGTCTTGGGGGACACTCGCTTGGCATGGGAATAGCGCATACAGACACATTTTTCTATCAAAACACAGTCTCTCAGCTTTATTTCACATCCACATGAACAACATCTTCAGGAACTTGATAACAGCATGAACACCGTCTGCACATATTCAGCTTTATCACAGTACCTCACTGATCCCGATCAGGATAACACACGGTTTTCAAACCGTTACCCAATGGAAACCTTCACGGGTTCCTGGACACCTCTTTGCCTGATAGGTGCCCCAGACACAATGTCTCTCTCTTTCTTTTACTCTGACCCCGGTCAGTACAACACGGATCTCCATCCGTTACCTGTTGGTGCCGCACAGGTTCTCGGATACCTCTCTTCCTCAGAGGCATCCTTCAGACATTCTCACTCTATCTTTCCTTTTTTCTGACCCCGGTCAGTACAACACGAATCTCCATTCGTTACCTGTCGGTGCCGCACAGGTTCTCGGATACCTCTCTTCCTCAGAGGCATCCTTCAGACATTCTCACTCTATCTTTCCTTTTCTCTGACCCCGGTCAGTACAACACGGATCTCCATCCGTTCCACAGTCTGGTCTGTGCGTGGTCCAGAGCCCCCGCCATGTGCTCTTCAGGGAGCCGACACTCCCAACACATGGGGCTCTCTCCAGGACCTTCCAGCACAGACCATTCAGATCCACACTCAGAGCCCATGTGACCAAACCTCAGTCACATTATATGCTACTAACCACTCCCCTAGATGGGAGTGTGTTTGGCTAGTCTGACCCTCCCATCTCTCAGAACTAGCGCTGCCAGCCTCCCTAGCTATACAACACCATTCACATGTAGGACTACTGGTCCCAGACCACAACACAACTTCTGACCGACAGCGCAGAGTATCCTCCTCTGCGACACACATACCGGCCATCTACAATTCTGCCGGACTTTGTCTCATCACAACAGCTATATCTTCAATTACCATGCATTCCTATGACCTCGATACGCCTCCATGCGCACTCTGAGAAGCCTATACAGCGCCCCCAACCTGTAACAGGGGTCACTACACCACACTATATATATTGCCTTTATATACTGGCCAGATAATACTAAGAAGGACAACATACACGCTGGAAGCTTTCAAGGATACATTTTCAAGTAATTTTGAACTGGTCACAGGAGGTGTAATTTAGGTTTAGCTCTCAGATTGGGTAAGAGACTGGAAGTAAAGACTAGAGATTTTTACTTCCAGTTATTAAGGGAATGATTAATCAAAGCTTTTTTTTGACAGATTTCAGGTTAAAAAAGGGTTGAAAAGTCACTTTTTTTGGAGCAAACACAAGGTGGCGCAAAAAAATCCGACTTGATGAGTTAACGCCATTTTTGACCCAGCTCTGACAAAGTTAGCGGTGCAAACCATGCTCATGAAATTCTTGAATCCACCATTTTTTATAAAGACAGGTTATGGAAGGGCCTGATCTTATGGCCATGCTTCATTGATGACATTTCATTCATATGGGTAGGATCTGAAGACTCATTGTTGAATTTCCTTGATTAAACTAAAAAGAATGACTATGTTCTGGAAATTACTCCTAAATTTAGAGCTGAAAGCGTAATTTTCCTACATCTCACTATTTGCGTGGATCAGGATTGTTTAGCTAGTAAGAGCTATTCAAAAGAGGTAGACTCAAGCAATTTTATTCATATAACCAGTTGGCACCTACCTGCATGGGTCATTAAAGTTCCTAAAGAGCAATTAACTTGCCATAACTGAACGTACATTATCTATCTTATTGAGCCAGAGATCGTTAAAAGGGATATCTGGGACTTAAAAAAAAAGGACCTAAGCATTAACAAGCAGGTAGTTGTTACGTACCTGCCTGTTGTGCCTATTGCTGTTCTCCGCTGACACAGAATGGACACAGACTTGAGCAGATATCACGTTAACAGAGCGGCAGTTTCTTTTCTTGTTGACAGGCCGGAACTACTGATATCATGCTGATTGACAGCTGTCTCTCTGCTGCCTAATTGGGGGAAGCCAGCTGTCAATCAGCATGATGTCAGTAGTCCTCCCTGCCAACAGGAAGAGAAATCACTGCTCTGTTAACAAGGAGAATCTGAATCTGAATCTCCAGCAGGAGCGGTAATTGACTGGCGCCGGGTACAACAGATAGGTAGTTGCCTCTTTTAGGAATTTTCTGCCTCTTAGTGTTTAGGCACTTATTTTTTTTTAAAGTCCCGGATATCCCCTTTAATTAACAATTTACAAACAGTGGATGCAACCTATGTTTATTAGAAACAATTCGAAAGTAAGGGCAATCTATTTCAAAAGCTAATTTTATTCACAAATAAAAATCACTTCCAACACTTGCCAATTTACAACAAATCAGTCAAGTTCCAATTACTCAGTACTTGTAATGAGTGAATTTGGGAGAATTTTATATGTGTTTAAGCATGGATTACACAACAGTTATATTTCTTTCAACGGCCACAACAGCCCCTATTAGGGATAATTATAATCAATATTCATACTGCTGTTAGCAGCACTTAGGCACCTTTCCAAAATTGTGGGTAAACCATTTTGTTTCAAGCATTTGATGCTCATTCAAACTCACCTGTGACAAGTAACAGGTGTGGGCAATATGAAACTCACACATGAAACCATGCCTCGATTACTGCAACATCGTTTTCTGTGGCCTCCCTGCTAATACTCTCACACCTCTCCAGTCCATCCTTAACTCTGCTTCCCGACTAATTCATCTCTCTCCTCACTACTCCTCCGCTTCTCCCCTTTGCAAATCTCTTCACTGGCTCCCATTCCCTCAGCGTATCCAGTTCAAATTACTAATACAGACCTACAAAGCCATCCATAACCTGTCTCCTCTATATATCCCTGAACTAATCTCCCGATATCTTCCCTCACATAATTTCCAGTCCTCCAAAGACCTCTTTCTCTCCTCCATACTTATTCGTTCCTCACCTAGTCGCCTCCAAGATGTCTCCCGAATATCCCCCATCCTCTGGAATTTTGTGACCCAACACACCTGACTATCAACCACATTCGGATCCTTCAGGAAGAACCTCAAAACCAACCTCTTCAAGAAAACTTACAGCCTGCACTGACCCCGCTGCCTCTTCACCACTACCATAGAAACCGCCTCACCAACAGAGCTTCTGCAACCCCCCAGCCTACTTTCTCCTTCCCCACCATCCTTTAGAATGTATGCCCACAAGGGCAGGGTCCTCTCCCCTCTGTATCAGTCTGTCATTGTTAGTTTCTTTACAGTAAGTGATATCAGTTATTTGTATGTAACCCCTTCTTATGTACAGCACCACACCATGGAATTAATGGTGCTATATAAATAATAATAATAATAATAATAATATATAATATTGTGCTGAAGGGATTGTGTAGGACATGATAGGGTTAATTGCACTTCCTTTCTGCTGAAACTCATACCAAAAGCCCTTCTCACTCAGGGCTAATAATATTCTTTTTCCTCTTAATTCTGCAAATTGTTCTGAGCAGTGAAATATTATACGCCATTTTTACTGCCACCGTTGTGACTCAAAAGCATACAGCCATACTTGGTGGGTTAGCAATATCATAGCTATATTGATTCTGCAGTCTAAAAAGTCCAACTGAGGTAGACTAATTTTGCTGTCATAGTAATACTGCCAAGTTTTTTCAACAGTGAAAAATTATATGCAAGTTATTCTGCGGCAGTTGTGCATCAAAAGCATACAGCCAGATTTTTTGTTTATCAAAGCATCACTATATTGCTTCTGCAGTCTAACAAGTCCATCTGAAGTGGCCTATTTTTCCTGCCATAGTAATACTGCCAAGTTGTTTCAACATGGAAATATTATATGGAATGTATACTGCAGCAGTAGAACATCAAAAGCATACAGCCAGATTTTTTTGTTTATCAGTAGCATCGCTATATTGCTTCTACAGTCTAACAAGTCCATCTGAAGTGGCCTATTTTTCCTGCCATAGTAATACTGCCATGATTTTCAGCACGGAAACATTATACGGCATTTATACTGCAGTTGTAATGCATCAAAAGCATACAGCCAGACTTGGTGGGTTAGCAATAGCATCACTATATTGCTACTGCTGTCTATCAAATCCACCTGAGGTGTGCTAATTCTCCTACCATAGTAATACTGCCAAGTTTTTTCAGCAGTGAAATATTATATGACATTTATACTGTGAAAGATGTGCATCAAAAACATACAGCCAGACTTTTTTTGGTTACCAATAGCATCACTATATTGCTCCTGCAGTTTAACAAGTCCATCTGAAGTGGGCTAACTTTCCTGCCATAGTAGCGCTGCCAGGTTTTTCCAGCAGTGAAATATTATACGGCATTTATACTGAGCCAGTTATGCATCAAAAGCATACAGCCAGACTTAGTAGGTTACCAATAGCATCGCTATATTGCTCCTGCAGTCTAAAAAGTCCAGTCTCCTACCTGGTCCAGTTTCAGTAGCCAAGATTCTGGACTATATAATCCTCATCCTGATCCTCCTTCATCCCACCATGCCAAGTTCCTGGAGACAAGTGGTCCCACACTTTGACACTCTGAAGAGCAGTTCACACTTCCAGTTATAGATTCTGGCTGTTCGGCCTGCCAATTTCAAGTGGGACATGAGGAGATCGCATGTAGCGATGCTCAAATATTTGAGCAGCCACAGCCACAAGAAGACGACGGTGGGAAAATGCAATTACTGTCGCAAGAGGTGGCTGATGATGAGACACAATTGCCAAAAAGTAATGTTGTTAAGTCAGCAAGTCAGGAGGAGGACCAGTGTGTGAAATCGGAAGACGAGGTAGTCGATGATGAAGTCACTGACCTAATCTAGCAAGGTGATATTCAGAGCAAAGATAGTAGCACACTGGGGTAGTGATCCACAGCACCAAAACAGTCAGGAAGAGGCAGTGGGGTGGCTAGAGACAAAAGGCGGGCAAGTGTTCCCCAGAGCACCAAAGAGGATGAAGTTGCCAAGCCAAGGTTTAGGTATTCCCGAGCCTGATGCTTTTTTAAAGACAGTCCAGTCTATCTAAAAAAGGCCATTTATAATATCTGCCATGCAAGCATCTTAACCAAAGACACGTGGACAAGTGCTTGGGGCCAGTGATGCTACGTTACCTTGACTGCACAATTGGTGAAGATTGTGGAAGCTGGGACTCAGTTAAACCCTGGGACTGAACACGTGCTACCGACACCAAGGAATGCGGGCCCTAGTTCAATCAGGGATTCCCCACCTTCTACAGCAGTTCTTGCACTTCCTCCTCATCACCCTCCATTTCCAAAACTTCAACATGAGTAGCAAGCTGGAAGCTCTGCAGCACTACCATGGCCAAGAAGCAACAGGCTCTGCTGAAACTAATCTGCTTAGGTGACAAACCACACAAGGCTGCAGAGTTGTTGAAATTAGTCATGACTGAGCGAAAAGTGAAACATTCGGATTTGGGAAAATCAGCACAAATGATTTCTAATATCTGTGTATTTGTACCGAATAACGAATCCAATGCAAGTCAATGGGAAAGCCGAATATTTTTCTGCTGCCCCCAAACAGGTGTGGGGGCATGAGAAAAAACTGAAATGGATGGGAAAGAGCTAAAACTAAATAAGAACAGTATGGAGAAGATGCCTGCATGCCTTTCTGACTCACATACTGTTTCTTGAAATAATGTTGTCAGACTATTGCACCTGTTTTACGAACTTTTAAAAAGACCTACCAAACCAAACCAAATTTTTTTTAAAGGGAAAAATGTTAAGAAACTTTTTTTCCTTCATAACTACTTGTATATAATGCAAAAAAATATATATACTGTATAACTCCCCTTTAACATATGTTCACACAGAATGTTTTGGCTTTAGTTTTTCCTTTACCATTTATGAAGGCTCTCACTCCTACATTTGGGAAGTTCATCCCTCATGCCAAATAGTTAGCAAGATAGGGTAATACATATTCCCCATCCTTTTACAATATCATTTCAAACAAACCCAATTGAATTTTTTGGCTTTGCCCGCCAACACTACATGTCCACCGCCATGTCATTATGCGGCCCTCACTTAAAATTTGCAGAGTGCCAGCAGGTGCCATGGCACCTAAGTTTGGTAAGGGCCCTCAGGTGGCCCTGTATCATAAATTTGGGAGAACATAATACCGCAGTTGGAGGAGATGTATGATGAATGTCAGTAAATTGGATTCTACCAAACACCAAAAGCATTAGAATTAAATTCTGAATAGAGTGTATGCAAGTGAGGAACTGTAATGTGGTCAGTCTGAAACCTGTGTTAGGCCGGGGTCACACTAGACCGTAATACGGACGAATGCTATGCGATAAAAAATGGCATAGCACTCGGCCCAATGTTAATCTATGGTGCAGCTCCCATCATCCGATATTTTCTCCGCCGTATTAAGGATGCGAGTAAAATCGCAGCATGCTGCGATTGTCAGCATATTTCGGCCGAGACTCGCCAATGCAAGTCTATGGGTGCGAGAAAAAATCGGATTACACACGGACCATGCGTGTGCATTGCGAGAAATACGCACCGGTGTTAGAGAAAAGCCGGTAATTCAATTGCCGGCTTTTCATTTCTCCTTCCCAAACCCGACATGATATGAGACATGGTTTACATACAGTAAACCATCTCATATCCCTTTTTTTTTGCATATTCCACAATACCGTTAGTAGTGTGTATGTGCAAAATTTGGGCGATGTAGCTTGTAAAATAAAGGGTTAAATCGCGGAAAAAATTGGTGTGGGCTCCCGTGCAATTTTCTCCGACAGAGTGGTAAAGCCAGTGACTGAGAGCAGATATTAATAGCCTAGAGAGGGTCCATGGTTATTGCCCCCCCCCCCGGCTACAAACATCTGCCCCCAGCCACCCCAGAAAAGGCACATCTGTAAGATGCGCCTATTCTGGCACTTGGCCACTCTCTTCCCACTCCCGTGTAGCGGTGGGATATGGGGTAATGAAGGGTTAATGTCACCTTGCTATTGTAAGGTGACATTTAGCCAGATTAATAATGGAGAGGCGTCAATTATGACACCTATCCATTATTAATCCAAAAGTACGAAATGGTTAATAAAACACACACACATTATTACAAAGTCTTTTAATTAAATAAAGACACAGGGTGTTGTAATATTTTATTAGACTCTTAATCCACCTGAAGACCCTCGTTCTGTAACAAAGGAAAAATAAAAAAACAACAATATCTCATACCTTCCGTTGCTCAGGTCAAGTCCCACGAAGTAAATCCATCTGAAGGGGTTAAATCATTTTACAGCCAAGAGCTCTGCTAAAGCAGTGCTCGTGCCTGTAAAACCCCCGGGAATGATTGGATTGCAGGGGAATGACCTGTAGTTACCTTGAGTCGCGGTGATGCGCCCCCTGCTGGATGTCCTCATATGAATTCGAGCGTGGGAAAAAATCCAAGGCTCCAGTTCATGAGGACATCCAGCAGAGGGCGCATCACCTCAACTCAAGGTAACTACAGGTCACCCTGTTTTCCATTCATTCCCCAGGTTTTTACAGGCAGAAGCGGCTGCATTAACAGGCTTCTGCTTGTAAAATTAGTTAACCCTTTCAGATGGATTTACAACGTGGGACAGAATGACGGAAGGTATGGAATATTGTTGTTTGTTTTTTTGAAACTTTGTTTCAGGTGACAAGGGTCTTCAGGTGGATTAAGAGTCTAATAAAATATTACAACACCCTGTGTCTTTATTTAATTAAAATACTTTGTAATAATGTGTGTGTGTTTTATTAACCATTTCATACTTTTGGATTAATAATGGATAGGTGTCATAATTGATGCCTCTCCATTATTAATCTGGCTTAATGTCACCTTACAATAGCAAGGTGACATTAACCCTTCATTACCCCATATCCCACTGCTACACGGGAGTGGGAAGAGAGTGGCCAAGTGCCAAAATAGGCACATCTTCCAGATGTGCCTTTTCTGGGGTGGCTGGGGGCAGATGTTTTTAGCCAGGGGGGCCAATAACCATGGACCCTCTCTAGGCTATTAATATCTGCCCTCAGTCACTGGCTTTACCACTCTGGCGGAGAAAATTGCGCGGGAGCCCACGCCAATTTTTTCCGCCATTTAACCCTTTATTTTACAAGCTACAGCGCCCACATTTTGCACATACACCCTACTAACATTAGTAGTGTGGAATATGCAAAAAAAAGAGATATGAGATGGTTTACTGTATGTAAACCATGTCTCATATCATATTGGGTTTCGGAAGGAGAATTGAAAAGCCGGCAATTGAATTACCAGCTTTTCACATATCTCGCGCTGAATTAAATATAAATACAGTATATATATATACTGTATATGTGTGTGTCTCAATGACATATATACACTCACTGGCCACTTTATTAGGTACACCTGTCCAACTTCTTGTTAACACTTAATTTCTAATCAGCCAATCACATGGCGGCAACTCAGTGCATTTAGGCATGTAGACATGGTCAAGACAATCTCCTGCAGTTCAAACTGAGCATCAGTATGGGGAAGAAAGGTGATTTGAGTGCCTTTGAACGTGGCATGGTTGTTGGTGCCAGAAGGGCTGGTCTGAGTATTTCAGAAACTGCTGATCTACTGGGATTTTCACGCACAACCATCTCTAGGGTTTACAGAGAATGGTCCGAAAAAAAAAAAAATCCAGTGAGCGGCAGTTCTGTGGGCGGAAATGCCTTGTTGATGCCAGAGGTCAGAGGAGAATGGGCAGACTGGTTCGAGCTGATAGAAAGGCAACAGTGACTCAAATCACCACCCGTTACAACCAAGGTAGGCCTAAGAGCATCTCTGAACACACAGTGCGTCGAACTTTGACTTTGAGGCAGATGGGCTACAGCAGCAGAAGACCACACCGGGTACCACTCCTTTCAGCTAAGAACAGGAAACTGAGGCTACAATTTGCACAAGCTCATCGAAATTGGACAGTAGAAGATTGGAAAAACGTTGCTTGGTCTGATGAGTCTCGATTTCTGCTGCGACATTCGGATGGTAGGGTCAGAATTTGGCGTAAACAACATGAAATCTTTGGGATGTGGTGGAACGGGAGATTCGCATCAGGGATGTGCAGCCGACAAATCTGCGGCAACTGTGTGATGCCATCATGTCAATATGGACCCAAATCTCTGAGGAATGCTTCCAGCACCTTGTTGAATCTATGCCACGAAGAATTGAGGCAGTTCTGAAGGCAAAAGGGGTCCAACCCGTTACTAGCATGGTGTACCTAATAAAGTGGCCAGTGAGTGTATATATATATATATATATATATATACATACTGTATATATGTTTTAACGAACATTTGAGCACATAAATCCATTAGATGTCGGTTTTGCAAGCCTGCGAGAAAATATCGCAGTACGGATGCCATACGGATGTCACACGGATGTCAAAAGGATCATTTGATGCTAGGAAATCGCATCCTCGCACTGCACACGGATCACTGTTTTGGAAACATTTGTGCGATTCTCGTCCGTGAAAAATGGACCGTTTTTTTATACGTTGTGTGTGTCCCCGGCCTTAGGAACATGTACAAGCCTCATTTTACTTGGAAGCAGCTTCCTCAAGGAAAATAGACAGGAGATCCATTGATCAATCTGCACAAGCCTACGCACTTCTTCTGGAAACTACCCATCCAGGCAGAATTTAGAATGTAGAAGCATCTCAAGGAGGATCACAAGGAAATGGACAGCATGTGACTTAAATATGAGTGTCTGAGCAAAGGTTCTGAATACTTATGACCATGTGATATTTCAGTTTTTCTTTTTTAATAAGTGTACAAAAATTTCTACATTTCTTTTTTTTTCAGTCAAGATTGGGTGCAGAGTGTACATTACTGAGAAAAAAAAATTAGCTTTTTTGAATTTCCCAAATGGCTGCAATGAAACAAAGAGTGAAAAATTTAAAGGGGTCGAATACTTTCCGTACCCACTATATATATATATATATATATATATATATATATATAAATATATATATATATATATATATATATATATATATATATATATATATATATATATATATATATATATATATGTATATATACAGTACAGACCAAAAGTTTGGACACACCTTCTCAATTAAAGATTTTTCTATATTTTCATGACTATGAAAATTGTACATTCACACTGAAGGCAACAAAACTATGAATTACCACACGTGGAATTATATACTTAACAAAAAAGTGTGAAATGACTGAGATTATGTCTTATATTCTAGGTTCTTCAAAGTAGTCACCTTTTGCTTTGATGACTGCTTTGCACGCTCCTTGATGAGCTTCAAGAGGTAGTCACCAGGAATGGTTTTCACTTCACAGGTGTGCCCTGTCAGGTTTAATAAGTGGGATTTCTTGCCTTATAAATGGGGTTGGGACCATCAGTTGTGTTGTGCAAAAGTCTGATGGATACACAGCTGATAGTCCTACTGAATAGACTGTTAGAATTTGTATTATGGCAAGAAAAAAGCAGCTAAGTAAAGAAAAACGAGTGGCCATCATTACTTTAAGAAATGAAGGTCAGTCAGTCCGAAAAATTGGGAAAACTTTGAAAGTGTCCCCAAGTGCATTGGCAAAAACCATCAAGGGCTACAAAGAAACTGGCTCACAGGAGGACTGCCCCAGGAAAGGAAGACCAATAGTCACCTCTGCTTCTGAGGATAAGTTTATCCGAGTCACCAGCCTCAGAAATCGCAGGTTAACAGCAGCTCGGATTAGAGACCAGGTCAATGCCACACAGAGTTCTAACAGCAGACACATCTCTACAACAACTGTTAAGAGGAGACTTTGTGCAGCAGGCCTTCATGGTAAAATAGCTTCTAGGAAACCACTGCTAAGGACAGGCAACAAGCAGAAGAGACTTGTTTGGGCTAAAGAACACAAGGAATGGACATTAGAAATCTGTGCTTTGGTCTGATGAGTCCAAATTTGAGATCTTTGGTTCCAACCACCGTGTCTGTGTGCGACGCAGAAAAGGTGAATGGATGGACCCTACATGCCTGGTTCTCACCGTGAAGCATGGAGGAGGAGGTGTGATGGTGTAGGGGTGCTTTGCTAGTGACACTGTTGGGGATTTATTCAAAATTGAAGGAATACTGAACCAGCATGGCTACCACAGCATCTTGCAGCGGCATGTTATTCCATCCGGTTTGCGTTTAGTTGGACAATCATTTATTTTTCAACAGGACAATGACCCCAAACACGCCTCCAGGCTGTGTAAGGGCTATCTGACCAAGAAGGAGAGTGATGGGGTGCTACGCCAGATGACCTGGCCTCCACAGTCACTAGACCTGAACCCAATCGAGATGGTTTGGGGTGAGCTGGACCGCAGAGTGAAGGCAAAAGGGCCAACAAGTGCTAAGCATCTCTGGGAACTCCTTCAAGATTGTTGAAAGACCATTCCCTGAGACTACCTCTTGAAGCTCATCAAGAGAATGCCAAGAGTGTGCAAAGCAGTCGTCAAAGCAAAAGGTGGCTACTTTGAAGAACCTAGAATATAAGACATATTTTCAGTTATTTCACACTTTTTTGTTAAGTATATAATTCCACATGTGTTAATCCATAGTTTTGATGCCTTCAGTGTGAATGTAAAATTTTCATAGTCATGAAAATACAGAAAAATCTTTACATGAGAAGGTGTGTCCAAACTTTTTGGTCTGTACTGTAAATATATATAATGTCCTCCTTCCTGGCATATATGTTCCTCATCCTGGCCTCATCCTGGTCTATATGTTCCCCATCCTGGTCCCATCCTGGTATATTTGTTCCTCACCATGAGCTCCATCCTGTTACAGTTGTGCTCAAAAGTTTACATACCATGGCAGAATTTTTGCTTTTTTGGCCTTTTTCAGAGAATATGAAAGATAACACCAAACCTTTTTATCCACTCATGGTTAGTGGTTGGGTGAAGCCATTTATTGTCAAACTACTGTGTTTTCTCTTTTTAAATAAAAATGCCAACCAAAATTATCCAAATGATTCTGATCAAAAGTTAACATACCCTGGTGATTTTGGCCTGATAACATGCACGAAAGTTGACACAAATGGGTTTGAATGGCTACTAAAGGTAACATCCTCACTTTTGACCTGTTTGCTTGTCATCAGTGTGTGCATAAAAGCTAAGTGAGTTTCTGGGATCCAGACAGACTCTTTCATCTTTCATCCAGCCACTGTCGTTTCTGGATTGTGAGACTTGGGGAAAGCAAAAGAATTGTCAACGGATCTACGGGAAAAGGTATAAAACTGTATAAAACTGATAGGTAACAGCTGGCATTGCAACGCATAGATAGAGAGGGTCTTTGTGCTGCAATACACTTCAGATGAATGTGCGTCTGAGGATGCACCTCCAGTTGAAGTTTGTACTGTCATTGGCAGGCCCCTTACCTGCTCAGACCTGGTTGCAGTCACGATCTCTACCACCATTATCGTTACGCCCCTGCTCACAATGACAAAGACCAAAAAGCAAAATGAACCAGAATTGCCATTTGCTTTTCCACCTTTTACAGAAAGAACAGAACTTGCAGCAGATGTTGGACTGTGCAAGAGACTCTATATCCGCAATATGCACAAATAGAGGAGAACTCCTCCATAAAGACTGTTGTGAACTCTGTTTTTGGGCTCCCTCTAGTGGTCACAAGCGGTACTGTGTAGTGTTGTCTTTCTGCAGGTTGGCAGCATCAGCTGGTTCATTATCCTTGGTGGGTTTCCTATTTAGTTCACCTGGATACTCAGTTCCTTGCCTGCTCTCAATGTATTCAGTGCTCTTCAGATTCCTTGTGACTACCTTGCTCCCAGTCTCTCCAAGACAAGCTAAGTTTTTGTTTGATCATTTTTTGATTATCAGCATTTATTATGTTTTTAGTCCAGCTCGCTAAAATGTGATTTCCTCGCTTGCTGGTTGCTCTAGGGGACTGAGTTTCTCCCCCCCACACCGTTAGTTGGTGCGGGGGTTCTTGAAATCTCAGTGTGGATTTTTTGTAAGGGTTTTTTACTGACCGCACAGACCCCTTTACTATTTTCTGCTATCTAGTATTAGTGGGCCTCATTTGCTAAATCTGTTTTCACCCCTGTGTATGTGCCTTCCTCTTACCTCACCGTTATTATATGTTGGGGGCTTCTATTTCTTTGGGGATTATTTCTCTGGAGGCAAGAGAGGTCTTTCTTTCTCTCTAGGGGTAGTTAGTTCCTCAGGCTGGCTCGAGACGTCTAGGATTTTTAGACACGTTCACCGGCTACTTCTAGTGTTTGGATAGGTTCAGATTTGCGGTCAGTCCAGTTTGCCACCTCCCTAGAGCTTGTCCTATGTATGTTACTTAGCTGGAGTAATTCGTGATCCTCAACCACTAAGGATCATAACAGTAGAGCAGGCCTCAAAAGTGTTTAATGCATCGCAGAAGTGGGATAAAAAGAAGACCTGAGTACATTTTTTTTTTTCCCTTCCGCTTTGCCTTTGCTGCAGTCTGTTTAGCTTCTTTCATCCCCTTGAACTCTGGGTGGTTTTAAGCTCAGCTGCAGACATGAATTTTCAGACTCTGACTTCTAGTGTGGATCATCTGACTGCACGGGTGCAAAGTATTCAGGATTTTGTTATTCATAGCTCTATGTCAGAACCAAAGATACCCATTCCTGAGTTGTTTTCTGGTGATAGATCTAGGTTTCTAAACTTTAAGAATAATTGTAAGTTATTTCTATCTCTGAGACCTCGTTCCTCTGGTGATTCCGCTCAGCAAGTTAAAATTGTTATCTCCTTGTTGCGTGGCGACCCTCAAGATTGGGCTTTCTCTCTGGCGCCAGGAGATCCTGCATTGCTTAATGTAGATGCATTTTTTCTGGCTCTTGGACTGCTTTATGAGGAGCCTAATCTTCAGAATCAGGCAGAAAAAGCGTTGCTGGCTATCTCTCAAGGTCAGGATGAAGCAGAGGTGTATTGTCAAAAATTTCGGAAATGGTCGGTGCTTACTCAATGGAATGAGTGTGCCTTGGCTGCAAATTTCAGAGAAGGTCTTTCTGAGGCCGTTAAGAATGTTATGGTCTGAGTGATTCTATGGCTTTAGCCATTCAGGTTGATCGGCGTTTGCTGGAGCGCAAATCTGCTCATCCTTTGGCGGTATTTTCTGAACAGAGACCTGAGTCTATGCAATGTGACCGAACTCTGACCAGAATTGAGCGACAAAGTCATAGACGTCAAAATGGGTTTTGCTTTTACTGTGGTGATTCTACTCATGTTATCTCAGCATGCTCTAAACGCTTAAAAAAAATCGCTAAACCTGTCACCATTGGTACTATGCAGCCTAAGTTTATTTTGTCTGTTACTTTGATTTGTTCTTTGTCATCCTACCCGGTTATGGCTTTTGTGGATTCGGGTGCTGCCCTGAATCTGATGGATTTGTCGTTTGCCAGGCACTGTGGTTTTGTCCTGGAGCCTTTGGAATTTCCTATTCCTCTGAGGGGAATTGATGCTACGCCATTGGCTGAGAATAAGCCTCAGTATTGGACGCAAATGACCATGTGCATGACTCCCGTACATCAGGAGGTGATTCGCTTTCTTGTTCTGCATAATTTGCATGATGTTGTCGTTTTGGGTCTGCCATGGCTGCAGGCTCATAATCCAGTTTTAGATTGGAAAGCTATGTCTGTGTCAAGTTGGGGTTGTCAGGGAATTCATGGCGATGTTCCGTTGGTGTCTATTGCTTCTTCCACTCCTTCTGAGGTCCCTGAGTTTTTGTCTGACTACCAGGATGTATTTGATGAACCCAGGTCCAGTGCCCTGCCCCCTCATAGGGATTGTGACTGTGCTATAAATTTAATTCCTGGTAGTAAATTCCCTAAGGGACGACTTTTTAATCTGTCTATACCAGAGCATGCCGCGATGCGGAGTTATATAAAGGAGTCTTTGGAGAAGGGACATCCTCTTACCCTCTTGGTGCAGGATTTTTTTTTGTGGCCAAGAAGGACGGTTCGTTGAGACCTTGTATAGATTATCGTCTTCTGAATAAAATCAGTCAAATTTCAGTATCCTTTACCACTATTGTCTGATTTGTTTGCTCGGATTAAGGGTGCCAGTTGGTTCACCAAGATAGATCTCCGTGGTGCGTATAACCTTGTGCGCATTAAGCAGGGAGATGAATGGAAAACAGCATTTAATACGCCTGAAGGCCATTTTGAGTACTTGGTGATGCCTTTTGGACTCTCTAATGCTCCTTCTGTGTTTCAGTCTTTCATGCATGACATCTTCCGAGAATATCTGGATAAATTTATGATTGTTTATCTGGATGACATTTTGGTCTTTTCTGATGATTGGGAGTCCCATGTGAAGCAGGTCAGGATGGTGTTTCAGGTCCTGCGTGCTAATGCTTTATTTGTGAAGGGCTCAAAATGCCTCTTCGGAGTGCAGAAGGTCTCCTTTTTGGGTTTTATTTTTTCTCCTTCTACTGTGGAGATGGACCCAATCAAGGTCCAGGCTATTCATGACTGGACTCAGCCCACGTCTGTTAAGAGTCTTCAGAAGTTCTTGGGTTTTGCTAATATTTACCGTCGTTTCATCGCTAATTTTTCTAGCGTGGTTAAACCTTTGACGGATTTGACCAAGAAGGGTTCTGATGTGACTAATTGGTCTCCTGCGGCCGTGGAGGCCTTTCGGGAGCTGAAGCAGCGGTTTTCTTCAGCTCCAGTCTTATGTCAGCCAGATGTCTCTCTCCCCTTCCAGGTCGAGGTTGATGCTTCTGAGATTGGAGCAGGGGCTGTTTTGTCGCAGAGAAGCTCTGATGGCTCTGTGATGAAACCATGTGCTTTCTTTTCAAGAAAGTTTTCGCCTGCCGAGCGGAATTATGATGTTGGTAATCGGGAGTTGTTGGCTATGAAGTGGGCATTTGAGGAGTGGCGACATTGGCTCGAAGGAGCTAAACATCGTGTGGTGGTCTTGACTGATCACAAAAATCTGATTTACCTTGAATCTGCCAAGCGCCTGAATCCTAGACAGGCTCGTTGGTCGTTGTTTTTCTCCCGTTTCAACTTCGTGGTCTCATATCTGCCTGGTTCGAAGAACGTGAAAGCTGAAGCACTTTCTAGGAGTTTTGTGCCTGACTCTCCGGGAGTTTCTGAGCCGGCTGGTATTCTCAGAGAGGGAGTGATTTTGTCTGCCATTTCCCCAGATTTGCGAAGAGCGCTGCAGAAATTTCAGGCGGATAGACCTGACCGTTGTCCACCAGAGAGACTGTTTGTCCCGGATAGATGGACCAGCAGAGTTGTTTCCGAGGTTCATTCTTCGGTGTTGGCGAGTCATCCTGGGATTTTTGGTACCAGAGATTTGGTGGCTAGGTCCTTCTGGTGGCCTTCCTTGTCGCGGGATGTTCGTTCCTTTGTGCAGTCTTGTGGGATTTGTGCTCGGGCTAAGCCTTGCTGTTCTCGTGCCAGCGGTTTGCTTTTGCCTTTGCCTATTCCGAAAAGGCCCTGGATGCACATTTCCATGGATTTTATTACGGATCTTCCGGTATCTCAGAAAATGTCTGTCATCTGGGTGGTGTGTGATCGTTTTTCCAAGATGGTCCATTTGGTGCCCTTGCCTAAGTTGCCTTCTTCCTCCGATTTGGTTCCTCTATTTTTTCAGAATGTGGTTCGCTTGCACGGCATTCCTGAAAATATTGTGTCTGATAGAGGATCCCAGTTTGTGTCCAGGTTTTGGCGGACTTTTTGTGCTAAGATGGGCATTGATTTGTCTTTTTCGTCGGCCTTCCATCCTCAGACTAATGGCCAAACCGAGCGAACTAATCAGACGTTGGAAACTTATTTGAGATGTTTTGTTTCTGCTGATCAGGATGATTGGGTGACTTTTTTGCCATTGGCCGAGTTTGCCCTTAATAATCGGGCTAGTTCTGCTACTTTGGTTTCGCCTTTTTTCTGCAATTCTGGTTTCCATCCTCGTTTTTCCTCGAGTCAGGTTGAGCCTTCTGACAGTCCTGGGGTGGATTCTGTGGTGGATAGGTTGCAGCAGATTTGGAACCATGTGGTGGACAATTTGAGGTTGTCACAAGAGAAGGCTCAGCGCTTTGCCAACCGCCGCCGCGGTGTGGGTCCCCGACTTCGTGTTGGGGATTTGGTGTGGCTGTCTTCTCGGTATGTTCCTATGAAGGTCTCCTCTCCTAAATTCAAGCCTCGCTTCATCGGTCCTTATAAGATCTTGGAAATCCTTAACCCGGTGTCTTTTCGTTTGGATCTCCCAGCATCGTTTGCCATTCATAATGTGTTCCATAGGTCTTTGTTGCGGAGGTATGTGGTACCTGTGGTTCCTTCTGTTGAGCCTCCTGCTCCGGTGCTGGTCGAGGGCGAATTGGAGTACGTGGTGGAGAAGATTTTGGATTCTCGTATCTCTAGACGGAGGCTTCAGTATTTGGTGAAGTGGAAGGGCTATGGTCAGGAGGATAATTCCTGGGTTGTCGCCTCTGATGTTCATGCGGCCGATTTGGTTCGTGCCTTCCACGCGGCTCATCCTGATCGCCCTGGGGGTCTTGATGAGGGTTCGGTGACCCCTCCTCAAGGGGGGGGTACTGTTGTGAACTCTGTTTTTGGGCTCCCTCTAGTGGTCACAAGCGGTACTGTGTAGTGTTGTCTTTCTGCAGGTTGGCAGCATCAGCTGGTTCATTATCCTTGGTGGGTTTCCTATTTAGTTCACCTGGATACTCAGTTCCTTGCCTGCTCTCAATGTATTCAGTGCTCTTCAGATTCCTTGTGACTACCTTGCTCCCAGTCTCTCCAAGACAACCTAAGTTTTTGTTTGATCATTTTTTGATTATCAGCATTTATTATGTTTTTAGTCCAGCTCGCTAAAATGTGATTTCCTCGCTTGCTGGTTGCTTTAGGGGACTGAGTTTCTCCCCCCCCCACCGTTAGTTGGTGCGGGGGTTCTTGAAATCTCAGTGTGGATTTTTTGTAAGGGTTTTTTACTGACCGCACAGACCACTTTACTATTTTCTGCTATCTAGTATTAGTGGGCCTCATTTGCTAAATCTGTTTTCACCCCTGTGTATGTGCCTTCCTCTTACCTCACCGTTATTATATGTTGGGGGCTTCTATTTCTTTGGGGAATATTTCTCTGGAGGCAAGAGAGGTCTTTCTTTCTCTCTAGGGGTAGTTAGTTCCTCAGGCTGGCTCGAGACGTCTAGGATTTTTAGACACATTCACCGGCTACTTCTAGTGTGTTTGGATAGGTTCAGATTTGCGGTCAGTCCAGTTTGCCACCTCCCTAGAGCTTGTCCTATGTATGTTACTTAGCTGGAGTAATTCGTGATCCTCAACCACTAAGGATCATAACAAAAGACTGTGCACATCTACTCGATTTCAAGGACAAATTGTAACAGCATCTGCTTGGAGCACGCACTCTGTAATCAAGTTATCTATTACCTAATGTAATAAATTAATAAAACTACTTAAATGCTTCACATGTGCCAATATAAGTGATTTGATTTGCTATGGCAGCTGTTTTTAAAATAAATCTCAACTGCTGGATGTCTTGGACATTGTGGCTGTAATGTTGTAGGCAAATCCATCTTACTGGCTTACACTGTTCAAAACTGTATTATGGCCTATGGGAAACCATGGGACCAGACCCAGTAATAGTTCTTCATGTTGTACCTAGGGTATCTTTTCAAGGTAGTTTTTCTTATAATTATTATTGCATTATATTTTTTATCTCCCTGATGTTCCTTTTATTTAACTTTTGTACATCTTGCATCTCTGTTCCTATTAACTCCCTCACTTGCTGCTTGTCTCTGATGGACTATAAACATAGGAAAGATAGATGTAAGCAATTATCTAGACCGATTTTTTTTTTTAACAAGGGGGTAGGGGCAGGAAGACACCCATATAACATGGACAATAATTGCATCGCAATGCTCAGACTGGTTGTTAGCTCTCCTGACCTGAGCGTAAGTCTACTTTCACACGTTCAGCATTTGGTGAGTATTTTTAAGTATAATATAAACTCGTCATCATTTCTGTATTTTTCACCCACTCCTCCTTTTGGCTTACAGATACTGATGCGAAATACTGACCAAATACTGATGTGAAATCCAGAACGTGTGAGCGTGGCCTAACAAGCATGTATTTCAATGCAGCTGTCATGCTCGGTTCTGGAGAGCCACCAGCCAGTCCGAGCATTGCGATGCGATCTGCGTCCATGTTATACGGCTGTCTGACTGTGCACATAGGATAAGCAGCTACCAAACACATCTGGTGCCACTTATTTCCCAGGAGAGCAAAGGGAGTGTGAGTAAAAACCCATTTCATCTGTCCGAAGTTTGTAGATGTCATAAAAACTGAGGCTTTTCTGATGCACATTAGATTTTTTAAAACTTTAGTCAAAATTGTTGTGATACAATGTGTATTTCCAACCTTTCCCCAGGTGGCCAATTTCCACTTTTGCGTAAATTTTTTCGAACCTTTCTTCCAAGTACAAAACATTTTTCTAAACACATAGATGTATGAGAGCTTGTTTTTTTGAGGAATAAATTATACTTTTGTGATTTATTCATTTTGAGTGAGCTATTCATTTCACCAAATAGTGTACAGGAAAATGGGAAAAAAAAGTTCAAGTGCATTGAAACTGTGGAAAAAAATGCAATTCTGACATCATTTTTTGAAAATTATTTTTACATTCAATATTAAGTGGTTAAAAATATCTGACAATATGATTCTCTGTATTAGTACAATTACAGAGATGCCAAACTTGTCCATTTTTTTATTATTTCAGTGGTGGAATTTTTTTTTTCGATTCTCTCTATTTTTCGAGATCTGTAATCTTTTGGTTGCTGGAGCAGGGTGAGGGCTTATTTTTTGTGGGGGAGACAGCATTTTTAATGATACCATTTGGGGATAAATATAACATTTTTATTTCTTACGTAATTGTTTTGCGTTGTTGCGGTGACTAAAAAAACACAATTTTTGCATTTTACAGTGTTAACTTATCAGGTTACTTATTTTTATATTTTGATAGAATGGATTTTAATTGATGCAGAAATACCACATACCGTCATGGCCAAAAGTGTTCTCACAGAAAATGATTGTAACTACACGTTTTGTTATACACATGTTTACTTCCTTTGTGTGTATTGGGACAACACAAAAAAAACAGAGAAAAAAAGTCAAGAGGAAAGACTAGAAGCAATGGGATGCAACTGAATTGGAGGAGACACAGATTAGATATTAGAAAAAAACTTTTTGACAGTGAGGGTAATCAATGAGTGGAACAGGCTGGCAGGAGAAGTGGTGAGTTCTCCTTCAATGGAAGTCTTCACACAGAGGCTAGACAGACATCTGGCAGAGAAAATTGCGCGGGAGCCCACGCCAGTTTTTTCCGTGAATTAAACCTTTATTTTAACAGATAGGATAGAGCCCCCAAATTTTGCACAAAGACTCTACTAACATTAGTAGTGAGGAATATGCAAAAAAATAAGGGATATGAGATGGTTTACTGTATGTAAACCATGTCTCATATCCTGTCGGGTTTGGGAAGGAGATAGCAAAAGCCGGTAATTGAATTACCGGCTTTTCTGCTATCTACCGCTATATGAAATATAAATATATATATATATATATATATATATATATATATATATGTATATATACCCCTATACTATGTGTAGACATTTATTTTCTCTATTCTATTCTAACCTGTCTGTGTGATTTTACTGTAAACCGCACTGAATTACCGGCTTTTCTGTAGAACACCGGTGCGTATTTCTCGCAAGTCACACTGATGGTCCGTGTGTAGTCCATATTTTTATCGCCCTCATAGACATTCATTGGTGGATTTTTTGGGCAATACGCTGACAAACGCAGCATGCTGCGATTTTCTCAGCCCGTAAAATACGGCTGAGAAATATACGGCAGATAGGAGCTGCTCCATAGAGAATCAATGGTCCGTGTGCAATGCGTAGTTTTTGCGCCTCTCATACGTCTGTAAAACTCTCTAGTGTGACCCGGCCTTACATAGGTACTTTCTTGTCAGTTCATGTGTATGTCTGTCTGTTCTCATGTTTTTTGACAGTATATTCAATATAGATACGGTTGGCCAATACATTATTATATAGTGATTTATTCACTTGACAAAATAGTATATTTACAGTTCTGCTCATCGTTATTGGCACCCATAAAGTTTAAGTACATAATGTGGAATATCGCCTGAAAAAAATGAATCAAGTGAAACCGTTTTTTGTATAGAGCACTCGTATTAAATACAAAAGAGCAAATGATAAACAATAATTTAAAAGAAAAAACAATAGGAGGGAAAAATAGGAAAACCTAAAGCTTACTGTGACACTGGTATTGGCACCCTTTACATTTAATTAGTATGGAAACACATTTTGACTCGCCTGTGGTAGATCACAAATGAGAATCAGCTGTGATTGTCGGTGCCCATGTGACACGAATTAGCCAATGAATGATGACTTCAGTGTTTTAAAAAGCCACATAGTAGGCCCTGTTCCTTTGTCACAATGACGAAGACAAAGCAGCTGTCTGAGGATATCAGAACTGCTATTATTAGCAAACACAAGACTTCCAAAGGGTATAAGGCCATGTCCAAATACATTGGCATCCAATTTTAACAGTGTGCAATGTTATTAACAAGTTTGCAAAGCATGTAACCATCAAGAGCCAAAATAGACATGGGGGAAAGAGGCAAATTGCAAAGATACGTCTTCGAAAAATGGAGCGAATTGTGGAAAAACACCACATCAAATATCCAAAGACGTGAAGGCCAACTGGGACAGTCTGGGGTCATGATTTCAACAAGTACCATACACGTACACTAAATCAAGCAGCGCTTTTTGAGTGAAGGCCAAGTAAGAAACCATTGTCGAAGAAGACATAAAAAGGAAGGACTGATCTTTTCCAAAGAGTACCTTGACAAACCACAATACTTCTGGGAAATGTTCTGTAGACAGATGAAACAAAAATAGAGCTTTTTGGCAATGCAAAGCAACAGTTTATTTACAGATGGTGCAATGAAGCTTATAAGAAAAAAAAAACACCCTACCAACAGTTAAGCATGGTGGAGGATCCATAATGCTGTGGGGTTGCTTTGCTGCATCTGGTACTGCAGGTCTTAACCATATCACAGAAATCATGAAATCAGAGAATTATCAAGAGATTTTAGAGTGAAATGTCCTACCCAGTGTAAGAAAAATTAGTTTGAGTCAAACATCATAGGTCCTCCAGTAAGACAATGACCCAAAGCACACATCCAAAAGCACACAGGAATGGTTGAAAAAGAAAAAATTGACTGTTCTAAAATGGCCAGCAATGAGTCCTGACAGGAATCCCATTGAAAATCTTTGGGGTGAGCTTAAATCTGCCATTGTTAAAAAGGATCCAGCAAATATTCAAGAGCTTGAATAATCTGCAAAGGAACAGTGGAAGAAAATACCAGCTGAGAAGTGCAAGAAGCTTATAGATGGCTACAAGAATCATTTGGAAGCTGTCAAAAAATGCCAAAGGAGGTACAACCAAGTATTAATTAGTGGTGCCTTTACTTCTGCACATGCTGTTTATTCTGTTTCTTCTTTGAAATTGCAACATGTAAGTTGAAAAACGTTGAAAAAATGTTTTATTGCTGTATTACTTTGGACCACTAATTAAAAAATCATGAGGATATAACTTTGGTACATTTCCATTTATTTCTGAGGACATTGTACAGTCTATGACAAAACTGAAGAGGTGCCAATAACAATGAGCAGGACTTTACATACTGCCCCAACTATTTATTTGTAGGTTACTTGCTATAATATGTGAATTTTCTATGGGGAGTACAGCTTTTCTTGTTCTCTGTATTTCTGTCTTATACTATGTATGGATTATATTGACAATAGATGTTCTGTTTTCTCTTATGTATTGTTAGGGCTAGTGGAATGCACCAAATAATTAGAGAGAAGGTATGAGGTGCGTTCGCAGCCCGGGGTCCACCGTGCAGAGATGGAACCTGCTGCTGAGTAATGACGGACTATATGGCAGTAATATAAAAGAGAAAATAAGAACAAATATGATGGTGCACTCGCCGGTCCTGTGATAAACAATCCTTTATTACGGCATGTGCAGCGAAAAACAAGGGAGAAGGAGGACAAGAAGGACGACGGCCGTTTCGCGTGGCTGCGCTTCCACGGGTCCTAATGGCAAGAGGAAGTGGGAAGGCACCCTTAAGCTGCCAGTGTCCAAGGGGCCGCCCAACACCTGACGTCATCTTAATACGATAACCCACCTACCAAAGTATAACTTAACAACATGTGAATATATAAAAAACAATAAAACATCATCAACTTAGAGCACAAAAAACCTGAGAACAACAATAAATCTCGCCGCAGTAGAAATGTGAAGGACTTATTAGTCCATAACTGTTTTATGAGTGAGTGAGCAGGATAACTGGTTAGAAAAGGCAGCCTTAAAAGGTAATTATAAATGCGGCCAATGTAATTTTTGCTCCTTCCATATGACTGGTAATAAGTTACAATTAGGCGCTATCTCCCAGGTACGACAATTTATTTCTTGTAGGACGACACATGTAGTTTATGCCATTATATGCCCATGTGGTTTTTTCTATATTGGGAAAACCATTTGCCCGTTATTTATAAGAGTTAGAGAGCATTTCAACTCGATTCGGTCAGGGAAGGGTGCTCCACGGCTAATCAAGCATGTTAGACAGGTTCATGCAGGCAACACGGATGTGTTGGGGTTCATAGGCCTAGAGCAGGTTAGTTTACCTCAGCGGGGCGGGGACCTTCATAGATTGCTTCTTAAGAGAGAAGGAAAATGGATCCTGCGTACAGAGGCAATGGGTCCATTAGGCTTAAACGAAAGAATTGATATGGCCGTCTTTTTGTGATTGTTCTCTTGAGAAAAAAAAATTTCTTCTCTTGGTTATTACTTTGCTGTAAAACATCTTTTTTGTAACTTCTTTTAATAATTATTTATTATTTATTGTTGTTCTCAGGTTTTTTGTGCTCTAAGTTGATGATGTTCCAGATGGACCAATAGGAGCCGCAACAGGACCTGAGCATGTGACCCCCGACCTCCAATGGGAGGTCGTCCCGTGGGTATGCTCAGTATGAGAAAAGCAGGACTTAGTCCCAGAAAGACCTGCTCGCTGCTGATCACTGCTGGCTACAAAGACAGAGCCTGGAAGTGCAGCAGTAACCAGTCGCCCAGTATCAGCCTGAGCTAGACGCTGGGACCGACGTCTCTGCTGAGCAGACTCCACTGTGGCTGGAGAAGAATGGAAGACCGCAGCGGAGATGGTTTGAGATTCCCCCTGTGCAGAGGCGGGAACTCGACACCTAACATGTATTTATGTATTTCGTATTGCTTGCTCCTTCTCATTCTCTGTAGGGTCATACATGAAAATGTGTCTGGTCATGAATGGACCAGTCTTGACCTAGTTTAACAACTATTTTCTGCATTAAAACATTTGATTTTTTTTAGAAATAGATATTTTGCTCCTAAGGTTATATTTGGAAAAGTTAATACATTTATTAATGATCCTTCTAAGTTTCCTGATGCATCTTCCATTAATAATCAGTTTTACAAAACTGTGAATTCTTAATATTGGAGTATAAGCTGCTAAGGGAATAACTAATAGAGAGTGAACTAGATAAAGATCTTCAGAATGAACGGACATAAAGTGCATTTATACTGCAAGGTTCTTGAGAACTAGCATACCTAGGAAAACTCATTTCACCACAATCTTGTTGTGTACATAGGCTGCCAATCACCTCAAGAATGATCAAAACACTCATTTGGTGGGTGAAATGATTTTTAATCACACTTAACGGGAACCCCAGGGAGCATGTCCCCAAACACTATTAGCCTGCAGATATATAGGGGAGACCGCCAGTAAATAGCTTTCTAATGTTATGTGGCCACTGTACTGAGAGCTCAGCTACCAGAAAGAAATTAAGTTTAATTTTCCAGGCAGCCTCTTGCTTTCAGTCATAGAGACACTGCCGGCATGGCTTCAGTCACTGCTTCATAAACAGTGAGTGGCAGCTGTGACCACTCTCAGTCATCAGTGCTGAGGCGGCTGTCAGTCAGTGCTGTGGCATGGTTACAGCCACCACTCACTATACACTAAACTGTGACTGAAACCAAATCGGCTGCGCCTCTACGACTGAAAGGCAGAGGCTTCCCTGGAGTAATAAAGTGCCTTTCTTCTCATATCTGCAGGTTAATCGCATCTTTTGCGATGACCTTTTAAAAGATATATTGTTCTAGGGAGTTCATCACCCTGTGTAAACCCATATGGACTGAACGATCTATTACAGATGGCTTAGATAGATTGGTTTCCTCTGTCTGCCTGTGTAAACTGGCTGTTAAATAATAGCTGATCAGTTAATATTGACCAATGTTAGTGCGACTAATTGGTCCGTATGAATGGACCTTAAAACACCTTGGAACTCAGGGATGACTTTTTTTTAAGTATGGTTGGAACATTGAATGAATTAATGAATTAATGTGTTCTTGATGGTGATGTACTGAAAGTGTGCCAGCCTAATTTCCTTTATGGGTTCTGTTTTACTCTCAGAGTCATCATTACTTTGGCAGAGTAAGACTTTGAGGTTATTTCTGGTGTATTGAGAGTGTATACAGAAGAAGGGACCAGTGGGGACAAGGTAAGCATCGAACGGGTTTTACGGGATCGGTGAGGGTGAGTATTGGGGTCTTTTTTATTTTTAAATATTTGGTTTCATTGATTTTACAACCCCTTTAAAACCTTTAAGTAATAAATATGAGCCTAGTGTATAATATGCACCCAATGTAGAAGTCAAAGAAGTGGAATATTTACTGCGTAATAATTAGATAACCATTTGCATTCCAGGCTTTATAGAATACCCACAATTAGTCAATCACCTTCACTTTTGATTAATACATTACATTAACTGTTTATTTTGCCAGCTGCTATCTAGCAGCAGAAACATGGGATTTTTGCTATTGTCAATCTGTAATGCTGAGGATGAATAATTCAGAATTCATTTAGACTGAAAGGTCAGCTGCTCATTTGACTGATAGTCGTATTCATTGGGGACATGAACAAAATGTAGTTAAGAAACCATGTACAATAAGATAATAAGCTGTAAGTATCTGAAAGTCTCCGATCCTTAAAAAGCTTAAAAAGCCGATATCTGCATGAACTATTTTTTGCTACTTCTTTAAAAAAGTTTTTTTTAAACATTAGTAATAAAAAAAGGAAATCTTACAATACGACATTTTCTTAATACTAAGTATGAAAGTAAAAGTGTCACTCATCATAAGTGTCTTGTATCTTTAGTTTGAATAAAAAATGTTGCTGCTGCAATTTTTTTTATTTGGAAATGTGTCACATAACTGGAATAAATATCTTTGTAAGATTTCTATTAAAAATAGCCAATATTAGTTTTTCGGATGAAATGTTAGAAGGTATTGAAAAATGCATAATCGGAAAATTGCTATGGCCAGTGGCATACATGCAGGTATGGACTGGGGTTGAAATTCAGCCCTGGCATTTGAAATCACACAGGCCCATGCTGTCCCCGTCCCCAAAAACCAGATGGGGTATATTACTAGTATTACCCTGGATGGAGGAAAGCAAGATTTACTGCAAGACCAATATTTCTAATGAGACCGGTGGCCTGCTGGGGTAAGTGACGGAGTCAGCGACTTTGGGCTCCATCACAACTCTTAACAGTATGGGTGTCTTGAGAACATCAATTCTGTTAACAACGTAGCAGATAAGGTGGCCCGTGACCAGACAGACCCTTCTGGCATTTGACAGAATTGCCAGATGGCCAGTCCGGCCCTGCGTACATGGACCAAACTGGAGTCCCAATATGGCGACCTTTCACCACCTTCCTTTCATTGGATCAATTTCTTACCCTCATGTTTGCTAACAAGGTAGTTCCTAGTGAGAGAGATTCTTGCCTAATAATAACCCTGAGGATGGGAACCACAAGAGCTTGGCCTGTTCTATCCAGAAGCATTACATAAACTGCATGGTGCATCATTTTAGCACATATGCCCTTTAATAAAGCAATAACATTAAGGTTTATGATTGTTGCCGGCATGCAGCTTTCTAAGAGAGCTTAGTCTATATAACCAAATATGATTGAAATGGATAATTTTTATGATTACAGATGGCCTATAGTGAACATTTACATACACTTATTATAATTATAGTATATTAGTTAAAGAATTATATGTACAGTAGTGTTGTGTAAATGTTTAAGCAGGTATGGAAAAGTTGCTGAAAAGTAAGAATGCTTTCAAACATACAAGTGTATTTATTATTATTTTTATTAATTAACAACATGCAAAATGAATGAACAAAAGAAAAATCTGAAATTAAAATCAATATTCGGTGTGATTGCCTTTTGCTTTAAAAACAGCATCAATTGTTCTAGATACACTTGAACACAGTTTTTGAAAGAACTCGATAGGGAAGTTGTTAAAAACATCTTGGAGAACTAACCACAGATCTTCTGTGGATGTAGGTACAAGCAAATCCTTCTGTCTCTTCGTGTAATCCCAGACAGACTTGATAATATTGAAATCAGGACTTTGCAGGAGCCATATCATCACTTCAAGGGCTACTTTTTTTAAGCTGAAGGTTGTTTTAAATGGCATTGGCTGTATGTTTGGGTTTGTTATTCTATTGCAGAATACATTTGAAGCTGATGGCATTACATTATGGGTAAGATTCTGCCTGTATTACAGGCAAAGACTCATTATTATACTGCTCTCAAGCTCTTCAGTTAACAAAGTAAAATGTTTCATTTTTTTTACTCATCATCAGTCGAGAGCACCTGCTGCCATTTTTCCACACAGCAGTTCTTATGCTTTTGTGTATAGTTGAGTCCCTTGACCTTGTTTCTATGTCTAGGGTATGGATTTTTTCCCACAATTCTTCAATGACTTGTGTAGTGGTGGCTAAAGGACACCACCGGGCAGTAGACTAAGAGGCAAAAACCAAACACTGACTTTATTGAAAGACAATGGATTATATGCCGGTAAATAAGACTAAGGGTACCGTTACACTAAACGACTTACCAACGATCACGACCAGCGATGCGATCGTTGGTAAGTCGTTGTGTGGTCGCTGGGGAGCTGTCACACAGACAGCTCTCTCCAGCGACCAACGATCAGGGGAACGACTTCGGCATCGTTGAAACTGTCTTCAACGATGCCGAAGTCCCCCTGCAGCACCCAGGTAACCAGGGTAAACATCGGGTTACTAAGTGCAGGGCCACGCATAGTAACCCGATATTTACCCTGGTTACCATTGTAAAAGTAAAAAAAAAAAACACTGCATACTCACCTTCTGATGTCTGTCACGTCCCCCGGCGTCCACAGGGTTACGCGCTGCTGCCGAGAGCTTCCTGCACTTACTGAATGTGTCAGCGCCGGCAGCAGCGGTGACGTCACCGCTGTGCTCTGCTTTACGGCCGGCCGGCGCTGACACATTCAGTGCAGGGAAGCCGCCGGTGGGGGACGTGACAGACATCAGAAGGTGAGTATGTAGTGGTTTTTTTTTACTTTTACAATGGTAACCAGGGTAAATATCGGGTTACTAAGCGCTGCCCTGCGCTTAGTAACCCGATATTTACCCTGGTTACAAGTTAACACATCGCTGGATCGGTGTCACACACACCGATCCAGCGATGACAGCGGGTGATCAGCGACGAAATAAAGTTCTGGACTTCTAGCTCCGACCAGCGATATCACAGCGGGATCCAGATCGCTGCTGCGTGTCAAACACAACGAGATCGCTATCCAGGACGCTGCAACGTCACGGATCGTCGTCGTTCTCGCTGCAAAGTCGCTTAGTGTGACGGTACCTTAACAGTTATTGTAATGATAACAGAAATAATAGATACAAAGAGAGATAGCTGGATCATGTCACACAAGCTGTGCTCCAGCTATTGCAATGCAAAGTTCAACACAAACAGTATAATCAATTTCTACAAACTAATCTCTTCTAACTTCCTACCTGGCTTTTGATAATCGGGCCACACTGCTACAGCATCCTAGCTGAAGAACTCACAGTTCTGTTTAGTTTAGAAGGAAGTCTGTTAGCTGCTGCTTGGTTCTGATGTAGTGGGGCCGAGTTTGTTGTGTTGAGCTCTACCTTCAGGTTAACTGATCTGTCTTCTTCTGGATCCGCACAAGTCTCATTCCTACTTTCAAGGTTGAGAGATTACTAGTACCACAGCATTGTTTACTCTCAGGTTACAGGGTGCTCGAGAAGAACTATCCTTGCTTTGCGATGCGACTCTTTCTTTCTGACGCGGTCCTGATGATCAATCCTGTGGTAATTGGGCACTATCTTCTCCCTTTAAGCCAATAGCTCATTTACCAGTCTCTTGTTGTTAGCACACACTTATAGTCTTGGCTGTCTCTCACAGGCAAGAGGCTCCCTCTTCAATTCCTGAAATGACATACTTCCTGCGCCTTGATAAAAATCCAACACACAGCAAGCTGCAAGGCAGAAAGGACTAGTCCAAGTGCACAGAAATCAGGAGGGAGCATTGTGTCTTAAAGTCACAGTGTAATTGAGTTCTTAGCAGGGGCTGATCCCCTAAACTTGTTTGAACAGTAGATGGGTGTAGCAGGGTCCCACTAGTTGCTTCTAGTTCAGAGCTGATGGTACTGCTGGACATCTTCCAATTTCAAAGTGAAGTGAGCTTGATGTGACTTTCATCTGCTTAAGTTTCTTTGGCTGACCACTGCATCTTTAGTGCTCTATGTTGCTCTTTTATTGGTGTTTCTTAAAAAAAAGGTTGAACAGCATATCTTAAAACCCCAGTCTGATTTGAAATCTTTGCCTTGAAGAGACCGATCTGATGCAGAATGGCTACCTTGTTTCTTGATGCTGTGCTCAGTCTTGCCAGGGTGTATGACCTGTGACATGAAGCCGTCTTCCACAACCTCACCGTTGTGGAAGAACTTGGCTGTTCCTCACTCAGTTTTAAACCTCCTACAAAGCTGCTTGTGTTTAGTTAATATTTGTCTTCTAATGTACATATGAATATGATGATCATTATCATCTGTTTAATTTAATTAGTTAGTCATACATCTGAGTATAACCCTATGAAATTCCTGACATTGTTCAAGTGTATCTAGAAGAATTGAGTCTTTGTTTCTGTTTTGAAGGCAAAGAGCGGTCACACCAAATATTTATTTGCTTTTGATTCCTCTATTTTTCTATTTGCCACTTCAAAGCATTCTTACTTTGCAGCATTTCTTCCCCACCTGCCTAAAGCTTTTTACAGCACTATATGTGTTGGTCTTCTAGTTTCTTATTAAAAGAGTATGTAAACTAGTCAATGATATGGCTGTGTGGTCTCAGTTATATGGAATCAGGGAGATACACATTACAATGCACTGAACTACAGAAATTAGGTCATTTACCAATTAATTATAGTCTCTTACTTACATGCATGATATAACTTTCATTTAGTGTTGTCCATGGATTTAGTGCATAAACTAGTGTCGTTAATCCTGTTATCAAGAAAGATAAAGTTTTAATGCCCATTAACACAGATCAACACAGCAACTTGTAGAATCACAACATAAAAAATGTGTCTTTTTTGCATATATTGATAGTGAATATAGTTGCGCAGAAATCAAGCAGAGCTGCAGACAATCGTGAAATGATCGTGGCAACTTGTGAATTGCAATGTGAACACATATACTATTATTAGTTGCAATGTACCTCGCTCATCACTAGTAGTAAAGGGTGACTGCGGGGAGAGGGGCTGGTTTTTATATACATGTGGCAAAGGCACTAAATGACAAAACCTGAATTCAATAAGGGGTATGCCCAAATACTATTTCATATATAGTGTATGTATGTCCTGTGAGCTCAAAGACTACATATGTTTAAAATTGCTCATTTTCTACATACATCCAACCAATAGAGACAGGGAAGTCTTGTGAATGAGTCCTATAAGCCCACTGCAATATTTCAAGGCTTTGGACACCTTTAGATCAGAGATGCTCACCCCAGGGATGTATATGACCTATTAATATGGGCATACAGGTGAGAGAACTGTTAAACTAGTCCTACCTGTATGCCTCATTAACAGTCATGTTGTATAGAAATCTTATTTTATTCCTGTAGGTTAACGATTTCTTTCAAGCTCCGGGGCGTGCGGTGCCTGGAAGAAATCCCTGCCTACCACCACTCCCATCTCCGTCACATTGCCCTTAACTGTAATGGTGGCCCTGTAATCCCGCACCTGCGCACTGCAATAGAGCAATTATCCAGAACCTATTCAGCCCTTCTATAGGCATTGGCTTCAGCGTTATTTGGCGCAGTAGGAGGTGACCGATTTCCTTTAAGGAAGACTATCTGGATAGTTGCTTAATTTTACATTTAGACAGTGAATTCCATGCAGAGGTGTACAGAGCCTCTAACTCTTTACAATGGATCATTTGTTGCCTTAAGCACTGGGAAACGAGATTAAACTGTTACATATAAATCTGTAGTTTACAGCTGTAAACTGAAAATACCCATAAATAAAATGATTTGGCTTAGAGTGAGCGAGCGAGAAGTTTCATAAAGATAACGCCCCGGGCACTTTCCCAAGCTTGGCGTCTTATTCCACTCTCAGAACTATTTCAACCATTCTGCTCCACAGAATACCTTCAGGAGGTCTGTAGCTTAGTTAACACACTGAAATTTACATTTATTGATGTCTTCCTTTGGATGTCAGCAAGGAGTAGTACAGATACAATCTAAATTATTCAACCCCTATTGCAAATAAAGTTTATTAGCAAAAATTGCAAACCAACAAAACAAAACAAAAACAATTTAAATAGCTCAACACAACTAACATGACAAGTAGATTCTCCAGATTCAACACAAAATGCCAAATTATTGGCTACTGAAGTCTCAGAATGATTCAGCTCCACCATGACATACATCTTTAGTAGAGCACCTCTGGCTTATGACCTTATTCTGAGGAATCCCTGCCCTTTCTTTATAGGCCTTCCATTCACTAACAATCTTGGATTTGTGTGCTGCAACCTTCTTCTCATAATACCATCAAATATTGTCAACTGTGAGCGCCACTCCAGATTCTCCCAGGACTTCTCAGGTTGGGGTCACCCGAACGTAGATTCTCTCTTCTGCGAGAATCGGATCAATCATGTTAAATACAGTCCCATCAAACTCTGATTGGCGTGTCAATTTAGTGTGATCTGATTCTCTCAGATGAGAGAATCAAAGCACAGGTGAGGAGAAGATGGAGAACAAGATTTCTCCATCTTCTCGATTGTGTGAGTCTTGGATGTCACCCAAGTGTCTCATTCTATAACAATTGACTCATTCAATATCATTGGTCTGAGTGCTATCCAATAAAACATTGGATAGAACTTGTCCGATGTATGTGCAAAAAATAATCTGACTTTTCAGCATTGAACTCTTTGCTCTTTCTGAGATTTTCGGTCCAGTGGGCGGTCCTATTAGTGACTGACAGCTTTCCTTGTGTAAGTGTGCATACAGAGGTAGCTGTCAGTCACTGATAGGACCGTCTACTGGACCCAAACAGCACAGGCTTAAATGATCAAAACACGGGTTATACTTAATGTTTTCTTACAAAACTACATATCAATTTACTCAGCTCCTCCTGCTCTACAACATGGTGCCTGCAGATTGGACTGTAAGTTCATCACTGAAATTAAAGGGTTATTCCCGCCTCCAAGATCCTATCCTCAATAAATAGTAGATGTGGTACTAAAAATATTAGCAAATACCTCCCATTAGAAATGCAGTATAGTTCTTCTGATTCGCTATGTTGGTTACCCCATGTGCAGGGCATTGCAGTAGCTTAGCTATCCATGGTTATGACCACTCATTTAGTGACAGTTAGTTGATTATTAGTGGTCGTAACCATGGATACCTAAGCTACTGCATTTCCTTGCACATGGGGTAAGTGACATCACAAATTAAAAAAAACTGTACTAAATTTTCAATTGTAGGTATTTGCTAATATTATTATTATTATACCAACAACATATAAGGATAGGATCTTGGAGATGGGTCTATCTATTTAAATACCCCTTGGAGGTAGCAAAAGTAAATGTTTTGGTCCATAAGATCCTTTTTCTCGGCTTGCTGTGATGTGGAGTGGTGTGCATTACATTGGCTGACAGCGCTATGGCATGTCACTACTGCTCTATTTCACATAGCTTGACTAGCGATTCCCTTTGAGATTAAAGCTGTAGTGATCACGTCTATTTCTTGTGATTAGTGGGGACACTAGTTGTGGGATGTCCATTGATTGCGCTCCTATTACTTATTCTGTGCATACAACCTAATTAAATGTGTTCATGATTGTTGTTCTTTGAGTTAAGAGTTAACTATTTCCATGACTAGAGCTGGAGTTTGTGCTCCAGAGCTGTTGGTCATAATGGAAGTAAAACATTTTATGAAAATAATGGTAGTCATATATAACTATCAGGCCTCTTTCACACGTTAGTGTCTCCGGTACGTGTAGTGACAGTTTTCTCATGTACCGGAGACAATGACATACGTAGACCCATTCAAATGAATGGGTCTGTGCACATGTCTCCGTGTTTTCACGGACCGTGTGTCCATGTGCAAAACACGGAGGCAAGTCCGTGTTTCTCCGGCAGCACGTACAGCAATACGTCCTGCACACGTGCACACGGAGAACAGTGTGCACTCTCCTCCATGTGCACGTACCGCCCGCAGGAGAGACAGCGCTACAGTAAGTGCTGTCCCCCCTGTGTGGTGCTGAAGGCGGCATTCATCTCTTCTCCCCCGCAGGAGGGAAGAGATGAATGATCAAGTTTTTTTTTTCTTTTTTGTTAAAAATAAAGTTGCTGGAACCCCCGCCTCCCATCCCCAGTGCGCCGCCCAGCCCCTTGCAGAAGAAATACTCACCCAGCTCCCGCGATGTCTCCTCTCTCCTCTCAGTGCTGGCCCCTTGTCCTGTGTGAGAGGTCACGTGGGACCGCTCATAACAGTGAGGAATATGCGCATATTCCTCACTGTAATGAGTGGTCCCACGTGACCGCTCACACAGGACAGGCTGCCAGCACTGAGAGGAGAGAGGAGACATCGCGGGAGCTGGGTGAGTATTTCTTCTGCAAGGGGCCGGGCAGCGCACTGGGGATGGGAGGCGGGGGTCCCAGCAACTTTATTTTTAACAAAAAAGAAAAAAAAACTTGATCATTCATCTCTTCTCTCCTGTGGGGGAGAAGAGATGAATGGCGGCTTCAGCACCACACAGGGGGGACAGCGCTTAGTTTAGCGCTGTCTCTCCTGCACGTCCGTGTGGTCGTCAGGCGGCACACGGATGCCGCACGTGTGCCACACTGATGTGCCACGTGAGCATACGGACACACGGACACGGATAACTCCGGTACCGATTTCTCCGGTACCGGAATTATCTGGACGTGTGAAAGAGGCCTCATTAGGTAGTTAAAGTAATTATATGGCCATTGAGGCTATAAAAATGTCCAAAAGATGATTATTTTGTGCTGCAAATTTACTGTTTATTTTATGTGCCTCAACATCGATCACTAAGACCGGAGTATAATTATTTGCCTTAATTTGTGTATTTCTTCCAGGAACTCAAGATCACTAACTTACTTCAAAAAGATACAGATAGTTTATATACAGTACTTTCCTGCAAAATTGGCCCTTGTGTGTACTGATATGCTTCTTTCTGCTAAAATGCACTGTGCATAGAAACATCGACAGGCTTCAATCACAGCATGAGAAATACGGAGTTGGCAAAAACTGGAGCTTGCTCGAGGCTTCCTTGAGTCACCATTAGTTATGATGTTGAGGTTTTGGAACATATAGGGAGGTCATGGATAATTTCTTCAAAGATAATATTTTATGTTTTATTTGAAAGAAAATGTAATTACATAGTAGTTACTTTTAATTTCTCAGTAAGAATGTATATTAGGATCTGTCAGTAGAGATATACTACTGAGATAGAAACCTTACCGAGAGTTTCCCTTCTGAAGTATTTATGGTGTATGCAAAGGCTATGCAATCAGTGCCTGATATTTTCCACACTGACATAGTTTTTTTCACAGGAGGAAATTTTCTTACTTAGATGCATGTTCCTCCCTGTTTACTTTCTGAGACAACACGGCTCCCAACTCGACCTCTGAGTTGTCCGTCTGGACAACAAATTCCTTATGGAAGTCAAGTGTGATCAAGACCAGTTGCTTACACTGGGTGAGCTTCAACTCTAGGAATACTATCTCTGCTTCAGAAGATCATTTTGCCATATCTGTGTTCATGCCCTTAAGAAGATCGGTCAGGGGTGCGGCTATCTTGGCAAAATTTGGGATACATCACCGATAGTAATCTAGAATTCCCAGAAACGCCCAAACCTGTTTCTTGGAGATCGGTTGCAGCCAATTTTCACTTGTGGCTATATTTCGCCTTTTTCCTCTATGCAGCTCAAGTATTTTCCCTCCTCTTTTCCTATTTCACACTATTTTGAGCTTAAGGTAAACTCTGCCTTCCACAATGCATCTAGTACCGCCTGGACTTTCTGCAGATGATTTCTTCAATCCAGGCTGAAGATCACAATATCTTCCAGGTAAGCTGAATCATACTTTCTGTGAGGGGCTAGGATCCATCTCATGGCCCTATGGTAGGTAGCTGGGGCTCCTTGCAGCCAGAATGGCATTCTGATATACTGGAAGCAAACTTCAGGTGTAGAGAAGACGATCTTCTTCTTGGCACGATGGGAAAGGAGAATTTGCCAGCATCCTTTCATTAGGTCCAGGGTGGTGATATATCTGGCTGACCCTAGCCTCTCAAGGAGTTCATCTATGCAGGGCATATGCATCAAATTTGGACAGCTCATTAGGTTTCCTGCAGTCATTACAGAAACGCTACTCTCCACCAGGCTTCAGTAAAAGGACAATGGGACTGGGCCTCGATGACTCTCAGGCTCAACATTGTCCTCATCTCCTTCGAAATTACCTCACAGTGGGCTTCATGAATTCGATACGGTTCTTGGTTCACCTGCACATGCGGTTCCGTCAAGATTTCATGCTCAACAACCTGAACACAAACAGACAATTCTGAATATAAGTCCTGTTCCACTGAAGCAGTTTTTGACACTGTGGCTTTTATGCCGGTGACAGAATCTCTGCCACTGTGACATCCTTAACCTCGGCTTCAGGATTGGTCCCGAGGCACGAAGTAGGGAATATTTCACGTATAGAGGGAAGAATGAATTCAATGAGATTTCAACAAATTCTTTATGTAAACATGAAACCATTTTTAACCCCTTCACGCCACAGCTCATTTTTTTTTCATTTCCATTTTTTCCTCCTATCGATGTTAGCTGATAGGACTACTACTCCTATCACCGGTGAACTGCGGTGAACTCACTGATCTCAGCGTTGCACCATGAGACTTTTACTCATGGTGCTAGTGGTGATCTCACTGAGGTCACCGCCGTTTATTTGCCCAGCTGGGAACGCAGCCTGAGTGACCTGCGGTAACCTCAAGGAGGTCTCTGCTAATCACTGACACTGTGCCACGCAGCAGCTCCTTCTTCTGTGGTTTTCAGCCTGGATGGTCACATCTTGGCACTGTCCAGGTTGAAGACCTGGATAATGGTGTGGGACACAATGTCAGACAGTTGAGGGATATGGTTGCTTTTTTATTTTAATTTTTTTACAGGAGACAATGGCTTCAATGAAATGGGCATTAGATAAGCATTTTTGTTGTTTATTATTTTTTCCTTTTTTATAGGAAACACTGGCTTCAATGGAATGGACGTTAGGTAAGTATAACTGTTTGTTATTTTTAAATAAAAAAAAGTGAATGTGTGTTTTATATTTAAAATGAAAAACTTTATTTTGGCTGTGTATTTATTTACAATATAACTATAAGATCACTAATGGAATAGGCAATCACGTCACAGAAGTGCCGATAGGCAAAAGAAAAGACACGTGCACTCATCAGCGCAAGTTAAATGACACTGTTAGAGATTGATAGTGGCATTTACAAGGTTATCAACCCCACTAATATTAACCCCACTTAACCACTGCCACAGGACAATTGGGAAAAGTCAAGCATCTAATAGATGTGCTTTTTCTGGGTGGCTGCAGGCTGCTATTTTTAGGCTGGGGAGGGCAATTATCCATGGCCCCTTACCAACCTGAGAATACCAGCCCCAGCTGTCTTCTTTAGCTTGGCTGGTCATGAAAAATGGGGGGTGATCTTGCGCATTTTTTTTAAATTCATTTATTTATAGCACAGGCGCTGTCTGATTAATACAGCCAAAGCCTGCTCTTGCTGTTATTAGCGGCAGCAGGCATAGGCTGATGGGAGTAGTAGTTCCGTCATCTGACGCCTGCGACCGAAGGTAAACTTTTTATCTCTGTTCACTAGGGTTGAGCGACTTTTACTTTTTTAGGATAGAGTCGGAGTCGAGTGAAATCGGATGATTATCGCAAAAAGTCGGGGATCGACCGAAGCACGAAATCCAATGTAAGTCAATGGGGAATCAAAGTCGGCAGTGAGTGGAGGACAGGAAAACATCTACAGTGCCCATTTAAATGTCAAAAACATCAATTCTTGTCACTTAAGCATGTGAATCTTAATTTACCTTATAATAAGTTAGGCATTGAAAATTGGGGGTCATTTGGCTAAAGTTGTGGGCAGGGGGGTAGGGCTGGCTCAAGTTTTTTGTGGGCCCAGGAATCGCGGACTACGTCATGGCGGTGGAGCCGGGAGAGGTAAGTATTAAAACTCTGCAAGTGCTGTGATCCTGAGCAAGCAGGGGGGGCCCACTCGCGTTCGCATTGGCACTGGCACAGGGCCCCTCAAAGTACGGCGGTGTGTTTGACAGCAGGGGCACCTCCCACCGGCAGAGACACTTTTGCGTACTATGAGGGGCCAAGTGCCAGTGACTTCGCCAACGAGTATGCCCCCCCGACCTGATGAAGGAACCTGCACTGTCATCTGCACCTTCCTCTTTGTCCCCGTGTAAGGTGGTATAGTATGCGGGAAGGGGAACCAGACTTTCAGCAGGGTCAGATACTGGCTGTGTAGAGTGCAAGGGGAATGTAGTGGTCTGGGTCAATGTACCAGCAGACTCATCTAGCAGTGGCTGGGCAATGGGCAGGATGAGGAGGAAACACAGATATAGGCCCAAAGAATAAAGTATGCTAAATGCAGTTCAAAATTGGTAACAGGACTAAACAGGCGGCATTGCTTTGCTCAGTGAAGGAAAACTGTAATGAGTGGCAGACACAGTTAGTAGGCCCAAGTAATAAAGTGGGCCAAATGAAGTTCAAAATTGGTAAAAGGAGTAAACAGTCGGCACTGCATTGTTCAGTGGAGGAGAACACCAAGCAGCGGCAGAAACCGTTAGTAGGCCCAACCAAACAAGTAGGCCAAATGCAGTTTAAAAATTCCCATAAGCCGAAAGCCTGAAGATTGAAGCTCAGCTATATTCAGTGGAGGAGAACACCATGGAGCAGCAGACACCGTTACAAGGGCCCAACCTAACTAGTAGGACAAATGCCGTTTAATATCTGATATAGGTCGAAAGCCTGAAGATTGAAGCTCAGCTATATTCAGTGGAGGAGAACACCAAGGAGCAGCAGACACCGTTACTAGGGCCCAACCAAACTAGTAGGTCAAATGCATTTTAAAAATTCCTTTCGGCCGAAAGCCTGAAGATTGAAGCTCAGCTATATTCCGTGAAGGAGAACACCAAGGAGCAGCAGACACCATTAGTAGGGCCCAACCAAACAAGTAGGCCAAATGCAGTTTCATATTTCATATAGGCTGAAAGCCTGAAAATTGAAGCTCAGCTGTGTTCAGTGGAGGAGAACACCAAGCAGCGGCAGACACCGTTAGTAGGCCCAACCAAACAAGTAGGCCAAATGCAGTTTAAAAATTCCTATAGGCCGAAAGCCTGAAGATTGAAGCTCAGCTATATTCAGTGTAGGAGAACACCAAGGAGCAGCAGACACCGTTATAAGGGCCCAACCTAACTAGTAGGACAAATGCCGTTTAATATCTGATATAGGCCGAAAGCCTGAAGATTGAAGCTCAGCTATATTCAGTGGAGGAGAACACCAAGGAGCAGCAGACACCGTTACTAGGGCCCAACCAAACTAGTAGGTCAAATGCATTTTAAAAATTCCTTTAGGCCAAAAGCCTGAAGATTGAAGCTCAGCTATATTCAGTGTAGGAGAACACCAAGGAGCAGCGACACCGTTACAAGGGCCCAACCTAACTAGTAGGACAAATGCCGTTTAATATCTGATATAGGCCGAAAGCCTGAAGATTGAAGCTCAGCTATATTCAGTGGAGGAGAACACCAAGGAGCAGCAGACACCGTTACTAGGGCCCAACCAAACTAGTAGGTCAAATGCATTTTAAAAATTCCTTTAGGCCAAAAGCCTGAAGATTGAAGCTCAGCTATATTCAGTGTAGGAGAACACCAAGGAGCAGCGACACCGTTACAAGGGCCCAACCTAACTAGTAGGACAAATGCCGTTTAATATCTGATATAGGCCGAAAGCCTGAAGATTGAAGCTCAGCTATATTCAGTGGAGGAGAACACCAAGGAGCAGCAGACACCGTTACTAGGGCCCAACCAAACTAGTAGGTCAAATGCATTTTAAAAATTCCTTTAGGCCGAAAGCCTGAAGATTGAAGCTCAGCTATATTCAGTGTAGGAGCACACCAAGGAGCAGCAGACACCGTTACAAGAGCCCAAGCTAACTAGTAGGACAAATGCCGTTTAATATCTGATATAGGCCGAAAGCCTGAAGATTGAAGCTCAGCTATATTCAGTGGAGGAGAACACCAAGGAGCAGCAGACACCATTAGTAGGGCCCAACCAAACAAGTAGGCTAAATGCAGTTTCATATTTCATATAGGCTGAAAGCCTGAAAATTGAAGCTCAGCTGTGTTCAGTGGAGGAGAACACCAAGCAGCGGCAGACACCATTAGTAGGCCCAACCAAACAAGTAGGCCAAATGCAGTTTAAAAATTCCTATAGGCCGAAAGCCTGAAGATTGAAGCTCAGCTATATTCAGTGTAGGAGAACACCAAGGAGCAGCAGACACCGTTACAAGGGCCCAACCTAACTAGTAGGACAAATGCCGTTTAATATCTGATATAGGCCGAAAGCCTGAAGATTGAAGCTCAGCTATATTCAGTGGAGGAGAACACCAAGGAGCAGCAGACACCGTTACTAGGGCCCAACCAAACTAGTAGGTCAAATGCATTTTAAAAATTCCTTTAGGCCAAAAGCCTGAAGATTGAAGCTCAGCTATATTCAGTGTAGGAGAACACCAAGGAGCAGCAGACACCGTTACAAGGGCCCAACCTAACTAGTAGGACAAATGCCGTTTAATATCTGATATAGGCCAAAAGCCTGAAGATTGAAGCTCAGCTATATTCAGTGGAGGAGAACATCAAGGAGCAGCAGACACCATTAGTAGGGCCCAACCAAACAAGTAGGCTAAATGCAGTTTCATATTTCATATAGGCTGAAAGCCTGAAAATTGAAGCTCAGCTGTGTTCAGTGGAGGAGAACACCAAGCAGCGGCAGACACCGTTAGTAGGCCCAACCAAACAAGTAGGCCAAATGCAGTTTAAAAATTCCTATAGGCCGAAAGCCTGAAGATTGAAGCTCAGCTATATTCAGTGAAGGAGAACACCAAGGAGCAGCAGACACCGTTACTAGGGCCCAACCAAACTAGTAGGTCAAATGCATTTTAAAAATTCCTTTAGGCCGAAGCCGGAAGATTGAAGCTCAGCTATATTCAGTGTAGGAGAACACCAAGGAGCAGCAGACACCGTTACAAGGGCCCAACCAAACTAGTAGGTCAAATGCATTTTAAAAATTCCTTTAGGCCGAAGCCGGAAGATTGAAGCTCAGCTATATTCAGTGTAGGAGAACACCAAGGAGCAGCAGACACCGTTACAAGGGCCCAACCTAACTAGTAGGACAAATGCCGTTTAATATCTGATATAGGCCGAAAGCCTGAAGATTGAAGCTCAGCTATATTCAGTGGAGGAGAACACCAAGGAGCAGCAGACACCGTTACTAGGGCCCAAACAAACTAGTAGGTCAAATGCATTTTAAAAATTCCTTTAGGCCGAAAGCCTGAAGATTGAAGCTCAGCTATATTCAGTGTAGGAGAACACCAAGGAGCAGCAGACACCGTTACAAGGGCCCAACCTAACTAGTAGGACAAATGCCGTTTAATATCTGATATAGGCCGAAAGCCTGAAGATTGAAGCTCAGCTATATTCAGTGGAGGAGAACACCAAGGAGCAGCAGACACCGTTACTAGGGCCCAACCAAACTAGTAGGTCAAATGCATTTTAAAAATTCCTTTAGGCCGAAAGCCTGAAGATTGAAGCTCAGCTATATTCAGTGGAGGAGAACACCAAGGAGCAGCAGACACCATTAGTAGGGCCCAACCAAACAAGTAGGCCAAATGCAGTTTCATATTTCATATAGGCTGAAAGCCTGAAAATTGAAGCTCAGCTGTGTTTAGTGGAGGAGAACACCAAGCAGCGGCAGACACCGTTAGTAGGCCCAACCAAACAAGTAGGCCATATGCAGTTTAAAAATTCCTATAGGCCGAAAGCCTGAAGATTGAAGCTCAGCTATATTCAGTGTAGGAGAACACCAAGGAGCAGCAGACACTGTTACAAGGGCCCAACCTAACTAGTAGGACAAATGCCGTTTAATATCTGATATAGGCCGAAAGCCTGAAGATTGAAGCTCAGCTATATTCAGTGGAGGAGAACACCAAGGAGCAGCAGACACCGTTACTAGGGCCCAACCAAACTAGTAGGTCAAATGCATTTTAAAAATTCCTTTAGGCCGAAAGCCTGAAAATTGAAGCTCAGCTGTGTTCAGTGGAGGAGAACACCAAGCAGCGGCAGACACCGTTAGTAGGCCCAACCAAACAAGTAGGCCAAATGCAGTTTAAAAATTCCTATAGACCGAAAGCCTGAAGATTGAAGCTCAGTTATATTCAGTGTAGGAGAACACCAAGGAGCAGCAGACACCGTTACAAGGGCCCAACCTAACTAGTAGGACAAATACCGTTTAATATCTGATATAGGCCGAAAGCCTGAAGATTGAAGCTCAGCTATATTCAGTGGAGGAGAACACCAAGGAGCAGCAGACACTGTTACTAGGGCCCAACCAAACTAGTAGGTCAAATGCATTTTAAAAATTCCTTTAGGCCGAAAGCTTGAAGATTGAAGCTCAGTTATATTCAGTGTAGGAGAACACAAAGGAGCAGCAGACACCGTTACAAGGGCCCAACCTAACTAGTAGGACAAATACCGTTTAATATCTGATATAGGCCGAAAGCCTGAAGATTGAAGCTCAGCTATATTCAGTGGAGGAGAACACCATGGAGCAGCAGACACCATTAGTAGGGCCCAACCAAACAAGTAGGCCAAATGCAGTTTCATATTTCATATAGGCTGAAAGCCTGAAAATTGAAGATCAGCTGTGTTCAGTGGAGGAGAACACCAAGCAGCAGCAGACACCGTTAGTAGGCCCAACCAAACAAGTAGGCCAAATGCAGTTTAAAAATTCCTATAGGCCGAAAGCCTGAAGATTGAAGCTCAGCTATATTCAGTGTAGGAGAACACCAAGGAGCAGCAGACACCGTTACAAGGGCCCAACCTAACTGGTAGGACAAATGCAATTTAATATCTGATATAGGCCAAAAGCCTGAAGATTGAAGCTCAGCTATATTCAGTGGAGGAGAACACCAAGGAGCAGCAGACGTTACTAGGGCCCAACCAAACTAGTAGGTCAAATGCATTTTCAAAATTCCTATAGGTCGAAAGCCTGAAGATTGAAGCTCAGCTATATTCAGTGGAGGAGAACACCAAGGAGCAGCAGACACCATTAGTAGGGCCAAACCAAACAAGTAGGCCAAATGCAGTTTAATATCTGATATCGGATGAAAACTGAGGCTCAGCTTTGTTGAGTGGAGGTCAACTGTAATGGGAGGCAGACACAGTTAGTAGGCATAACTAAGAAAGTAGGCAAAATGCAGTTCAAAATTGGTTAGTGGAGTACACAGGTGGCATAGCTTTTTTCAGCGGAGGACAACGGTAATAAGTGGCTCAGACAGACAGTAGGCCTACAATTAAAAAAGGTGACAAATTGCAGTTCTAAATTTGTAATAGGAGTACACAGTCGGCATAGCGTGGTTCAGCGGAGGAGGACAAGTGTAATTAGTGGCTCTGACACACTGAGTAGGCGTAAAATAAAAAAGAAGGCTATATACAGTTCACAATTGGTAAGAGGAGTACACAGGCGACCTTGCTGGGTTCAGCGGTGGAGGACAACTGTTGTGAGAGTCTGACACAGTTACAAGGACAAAATAAATAAGTTGGCTAAATGCTGTTCTAGATAGGTAAGAGGAGTACACAGGCAGCATAGCTTGGTTCAGGGAAGGAGGAGGACAACTGTAAGAAGTGGCTCAGACAGGCTGAGTAGTCCTAAAATAAAACAGTTGGCTGAATGCAGTTCCAAATTGGTAACAGGAGTACACAGGCGGCATAGCTGGGTTCAGCGGAGGACTACTGTAATAAGTGGCTCAGACAGACAGATAGACAGAGGCCTAACCTAAAAAAGGTGTCTAAGTGCAGTTCTAAACTGCTAGCAGGACTAACCTGGCGGCCTACCTTGTTTCAGGGGGGGGGACAGTTGTAATGTGTGGCGAAGACAGACAGACAGAGGCCTAACCTAAAAAAAGGTGTCTAAATGCAGTTCTAAACTGCTAGCAGGACTAACCAAAGTATTATGGGGTCTAAATGGAGGCCACAGCCCCTGTATTTTTTTACTATCATCTATCATTGCAACAAATTTGTTATGGCAGCGCCATTTAAAGATTTAACAGCACAGACTACACAGTGGTGGGGCAGTGAGAGGTAATTTTTGCAAGTGGTAGAGCACAGTTCGAGCTGGGGGGGAACACTCTCTCGTGGGCGGCGGTACTGGCCCAGGGCCCCTCATATTACGACGGTGTGTATGACGTTGGTTGTGCACCACCACCGTTAGAGACACTTCATTGTACTATGAGGGACCCTGTGCCAGTGTCGTGGCCCAAGAGTGGGCACACCCACCTGTCAAGGCAAACGGCACTCGCACGGGTGCTTGCGCCATGTTGTGACCATGGCCCTGTGGGGGGAGTCAGCCCATTTAGGGAGGTATACAAATGGCCTATGGAGGACATTCGGCACCTGCAAATGGCGGAATTGGAGCAGTCAGTAAGAGGAGGCCAAAAACAAGAAATTTTTCTGGCAAGCTACATGTCAGCAGGGAAAGGTGGGGCAAAATAATTAAAAATACATGATTGGTTCATTTTAATGAAGGTTAGATCATCAACATTTCGGGGAACCAGACGTGTCCTTTTTTCGGTTAGTATTGAACCAGCAGCACTGAAGACTCTTTCTGAGAGCACACTAGCAGCTGGGCAAGCGAGCTCCTGAAATGCATATTCTGCCAATTCGGGCCAGGTGTCTACTTTAGATGCCCAGTAATCAAAGGGGAATGACCTGTGAGGGAGAACATCGATATTGGCGGAAAAATAGTTGGTAACCATACTGGACAAATGCTGTCTCCTGTCACTTTGAATCGATGCAGCAGTACCTGTCGTGTCTGCGGTCATTGCGAAATCACTCCACAACCTGGTGAGAAATCCCCTCTGTCCAATGCCACTTCGGCTAGCACCTCTGCCATGTTGCCCCCTACAGCTCGTGCGAGAACCATCAGCGCCGCTGTGTGCTGGGAATGCCTGAACCAAACGGTCTACAAGAGTTACTTGTTTGGTAGCCAATATTTGTTCTCATGTGGCATGATATTTTGGAATTTGCCTTTGTATCGTGGATCCAGGAGGCATGTCAACCAGTAATCGTCATCGGTCATCATTTTGATAATGCGGGGGTCCCATTTTAGGATACGCAAGGCATACTCTGCCATGTGGGCCAAAGTTCCAGGTGTCAATTCACTGCTTGTGCTGGGTTGAGGAGCACTTTCTTGAAAATCTACCTCACTTGTGGCCTGCAAAAACCCTGTACCTAACCTTGCAATGTCACCAGTTTCTATTGCCCCCTGGGAAGCATCCTCCTCCCATAGATATTCAGCCCCATCATCCTCCTCCTCTTCATCCGCCACCTCGTCCCGGAGAATTCCCTGACCAGACAATGGCTGACTGTCATCAAGGCTTCCCTCCTCCTCGGCCGCAGACGCCTGCTCCTTGATGTGTGTCAAACTTTGCATCAGCAGACGCATTAGTGGGATGCTCATGCTTATGATGGCGTCGTCTGCACTGACCAGCCGTGTGCATTCCTCAAAACACTGAAGGACTTGACAGAGGTCTTAGAGCTTCGACCACTGCACAGCAGACAACTCCATGTCTGCCATCCAACTGCCTGCTCATGTATGTGTATCGTCCCACAAATACATGACAGCACGCCTCTGTTCGCACAGCCTCTGAAGCATTTGCAGTGTAGAGTTCCACCTTGTTGCAATGTCTATTATTAGGCAGTGCTGGGGAAGATTCAGCGATCGCTGATGGTTAAGCATATGGCTGGAGTGTACGGGCGACCGGCGGATGTGCGAGCAAAGTCTGCGCACCTTCAGGAGCAGGGCTGGTAAATCAGGGTAATTCTTGAGGAAGCACTGCACCACAAGGTTCAAGGTGTGAGCCAGGCAAGGTATGTGTTTCATTTCGGAAAGGGCTATGGCAGCCATAAAATTCCTTCCGTTATCACTGACTACCTTGCCTGCCTCAAGATGTATACTGCACAGCCATGAATGAGTTTCTTGCTGAAAGAACTCGGCCAGAACTTCCGTGGTGTGTCTGTTGTCGCCCAAACACTTCATTTCCAACACAGCCTGCTGACGCTTACCACTAGCTGTTCCACAATGGGACACCACGGGTGCAACACTGGCAGCTGCGGATGGAGTGTTCGTGCGACTGAGCTCTGTGGATGAGCTTTCGCTTCTGGAGGAGAAGGAGGAGGAGATGCAAATGCCTACAGCCAACTGTTTCCTAGACTGTGGGCTAGGCAGAACTGTGCCACTATGGCTGTCCCCTGTGGACCCTGCATCCACCACATTAACCCAGTGTGCCATGATGGACACGTAACATCCCTGGCCATGCCTACTGGTCCATGCATCAGTTGTGAGGTGCGCCTTTCTACTGACCGATTGCCTCAGTGCATGGACAATGCGTTCTTTGACATGTTCGTGGAGTGCTGGGATGGCTTTTCTCGCAAATAAGTGTCGACTGGGTAGGTCATAGCGTGGTACTGCATAGGCCATCAGGGCTTTGAAAGCTTCACTTTCAACCAACTGGTAGGGCATCATCTCTAACGAGATTAATCGAGCAATGTAGCCGTTCAAACCCTGTGTACGTGGATGTGAGGAAGAGTACTTTCTTTTCCTATCAAGAGTCTCTTGTAGGCTGAGCTGGACTGGAGAGCTGCATATGGTGGAAGTAGCGGGGGTGGTGGTGGACATGGCAGATTGAGAGAGGCTTGGTGATGGTTTTCTTGATGTGGGCCTACCTACAGTGTTTCCAACCAAGAACCTTGTGATTCCCTGACTGCTTTGGCCTTGCGACAATACCTCCACATTTGTTATTGGTGGTGTCATAACCGATGGGCTTACAGTGAGGGAAGCAATGCAGCGATGCTGACTAGCTTCATTCTGAGTGGGTGAACCTACATTATGGGACTTTGGTAATTAGTCCAGGCTTGCAAGTGCATGCTGGTTAAATGTCTACGCATGCACGTTGTATTTTAATTTTTGATTCTGCCCTCTGCTAAAGGTCCTAGAGCATTTTTGTACAGATAACTATGCACTGATCATTCGATCTTGGTTAAAAAATTGCCAGACTGCACTCTTCCTACTATCGAATACCTTTTCAGGCATTGCACGCTGTGCTACTGTCACCGGATGGCCACGCTGTCCTAAAACTGTTTTTGGTTTTGACACACCTTTTTTGCCAGGTACGGGCCTGCCAGATGAAAGCTGTTGCGATGTTGATGCCTGCTGTGGCTCATCCTCCTCTGCTTCAGAGCTACTGCCAGCGGCACTCTGTTCCCCCAATGGCTGCCAATCGGGGTCAACAACTGGGTCATCTATCACCTCCTCTTCAATGTCCTGTGCACCTTCCTCTGTGTCACCGTGTAAGGTGCTATAGCGTTCGGGACGGGGCACCATAGTCTCATCAGGGTCAGATTCTGGTTCAGTACACTGCGAGGGCAAAGTTGTGATCTGAGACAATGGAACAGCATAATAATCTAGCTGTGGCTGTGCATCTGTGCACTCCATGTCCGATTCATCTTGTAAAGGGCTGTGAACTATTTCCCTTTCTAACCCTGGCACGGTATGTGTAAAGAGCTCCATGGAGTAAACTGTAGCGTCGCCTGCCGCATCCTTCACTTTTGCTTTGGGTGAAGGACACAAGGAAGCGACTTGTTCCTGACCGTGAGCATCCACTGACGACTCGCTGCTTTTACACTTGGAACTTTAGGAAGAGGAGGCAAAAGAGCTATAGGCTGAGTCAGCAAGGAAAGCCAAAACTTTTTCCTGCTGCTCCGGCTTTAAAAGCGGTTTTCCTACTCCCAGAAAAGGGAGCCTTCGAGGCCTTGTGTAGCCAGACGATGACGCTGGCTCAACAACTCAAGACTTAGGTGCTATTTTGCTTTTCCCACTACCACCAGATGCTCCACCACCACCACCACCATCACCATCATTACCAGCTGGCAATGACCGCCCACGGCCACGACCTCTTCCACCAGACATCCTCATTCCTGGGAAAATGTAACCAAACTAACAACCGTTATATGGTACTGTAAAACAAGGTAGAAGGTGTGTGTAAACAGGTGTGTTGTGAATTTAAATCTCCCATTCTATATGTGTGGGAGACTGCTGCAAAATTCAGGCCCACTGTATTACACTACACAGTATAAGTGGCGGAAAGTGACTGGCAGATACACGCCAAACAGAACAGACGCAGATGGACTTAGTGGCAGTATAAATCTCCCTTTTTATGTGTGGGAGACAGCAGAAAAAAATCAGGCCCACTGTATTACACTACACAGTTTCAGTGGCAGACAGTGGCTGGCAGATATGCAACAAACAGGACTGACGCAGATGCACTTTGTGGCAATATAAATCTCCCTGTTTATGTGTGGGAGACAGCAGAAAAAAATCAGGCCCACTGTATTACACTACACAGTTTGAGTGGCAGAAAGTGGATGGCAGATATGCCACAAACAGGACTGGCGCAGATGCACTTTGTGGCAGTATAAATCTCTCTTTTTATGTGTGGGAGACAGCAGAACAAAATCAGGCCCACTGTATTACACTACACAGTTTGAGTGGCAGAAAGTGGCTGGCAGATATGCCACAAACAGGACTGACGCAGATGCACTTTGTGGCAGTATAAATCTCCCTTTTTATGTGTGGGAGACAGCAGAAACAAAATCAGGCCCACTGTATTACACTACACAGTTTGAGTGGCAGAAAGTGGCTGGCAGATATGCCACAAACAGAACTGACGCAGATGCACTTTGTGGCAGTATAAATCTCCTTTTTATGTGTGGGAGACAGCAGAAAATAATCAGTCCCACTGTATTACACTACACAGTTTTAAGTGGCAGAAAGTGGCTGGCAGATATGCCACAAACAGGACTGATGCAGATGCACTTTGTGGCAGTATAAATCTCTCTTTTTATGTGTGGGAGACAGCAGAAAAAAATCAGGCCCACTGTATTACACTACACATTTTCAGTGGCAGACAGTCGCTGGCAGATATGTCACAAACAGGACTGATGCAGATGCACTTTGTGGCAGTATAAATCTCCCTTTTTATGTGTGGGAGACAGCAGAAAAAATTCAGGCCAACTGTATTACACTACACAGTTTCAGTGGCAGACAGTGGCTGGCAGACATGCCACAAACAGGACTGACGCAGATGCACTTTGTTAGGGCTAGCGGAACGCACCTAAAGAATATATAGATTTTATAATGACAGATGCGTTCGCAGCCCGGGGTCCACCGTGCAGGAGAACCTGCTGCTAGCAAATAGCGGAACTAAATGGCGATGTTAGCTAACTCTGTTACTTCACAGAGCAGCCGTGAACTCAAAGCACTGCGTCCTGTTAGACTCCACAGAGGCACAGGCTAACTGCCTAAACAAGAGCAGTCAGTGGTCATGTGTTGTGAATTCTGCTTTTGGGTTCCCTCCGGTGGTAGCAGGTGGTAATGCAGTTGTCCCTGGGTTGCAGTCCTGGTCAGGTGTGTCTGCTGATTGCAGTTCTGACTGGGGTATTTAGGTGTGCAGGATTCATTAGTCCTTGCCAGTTGTTAATTGTTGTTGGGAGGTGTTGGACCTCTGCCTGGTTCCTCCTGCCTTTCTGCCAAATCAGCAAAGATAAGTGTCTAGTTTTTTTTCTGTGTGTGCTTCATAATTCAGTGCTATTCTTTTGTGTTTTCTTGTCCAGCTTAGATTGTGTCAGTATTTTGTCAGTCTTGTTGGATTCTCTGGGGTTGCAGATATTCATTCCACGTCTTTAGTTAGATTGTGGAATCTTTTGTATTATCGGCGGTGGATATTTTTGGAAGGGTTTTATTACTGACCGCCTAGTATTCTGTCCTATCCTTTCCTATTTAGCTAGAGTGGCCTCTTTTGCTAAATCCTGTTTTCTACCTGCGTCTTTTCTTCTACTCATAGTCATTATTCGTGGGGGGCTGCCTATCCTTTGGGGTTCTGCTCTGAGGCAAGGTAGTATTCCTATTTCCATCTATAGGGGTATTTAGTCCTCCGGCTGTGTTGAGGTGTCTAGGGTTTGTTAGGCACACCCCACGGCTACTTCTAGTTGCAGTGTTAGTTCAGGATTTGTGGTCAGTACAGGTTCCACCGACTCCAGAGAAAGTTTCATGCGGCTCCAAGGTCACCGGATCATAACAGTCATGCATGCACACGAAACTCCTCGCCGGAGGTGCCAGCATTCTAAGGGCTTATTTCGGCCTGATCCCTGAATACCCAAGCATACAAACTCCTCGCCGGAGGTGCCAGCATTCTAGGGGCTTATTTCAGCTGGGTCCCTGAACACACTCATACAAGACCACACTGGCGCAAAGTACATAAATAAAGAGCAATACTAGCGCATGGCCATGCGGCAATGTGAGCCTTAAATAGTTGCAGCACGTACAGGACCTTCCTGGAAGGACCAATGAGAGGCTGCCACAGAGCGTGAGCACCTACAGGACCTTAGCTGCAGTGTCTGATCATGTGACCCTCGATCTGCACTGAGAGATCTTACTCTGGGCATGCTCTGAACGAGAAAAGCAGGACTTAGTCCCAGAAGCGTCTGCTCGCCGCTGCCCAGCACTGATTTCAATGGCAGAAGCAGGAAAAGCATCAGCAACTCTCTGTACAGAGTCAGACTGAGCGAGACGCTGGGACCGACGTCTCCGCTGAGCAGACTCCACTGCGGCAGGAGAAGAATGGGAGACCGCAGCGGACATGGCCCGAGATTCCCCCTGTGCAGAGACGAGAACTCGACCCCTAACACACTTTGTGGCAGTATAAATCTCCCTTTTTATGTGTGGAAGACAGCAGAAAAAAATCCGGCCCACTGTATTACACTACACAGTTACAGTGGCTGGCAGATGTATTGAAAAAAAAAAAGGGACTGTACTACAATAACAATCTCCCTACAATGATCTCAGTCAGGACAAGTATGGCAGCCAGCAATAAAAAGGACTGCTGCACACAAAAGTGTGGACAAATAAACAAGATAACTGCAGAAAGGAAAGAGCAACAGAAAAAAGCAGTTGGTTTGCACAGCGGCGTACACACAGCAACGCAGCTATCAGGGAGCCTTATAAGCTACAGAGCTGTTGCACAGAAATCGAGCCTCCACTGTCCCAAAAAGAAAAGGTTGTGTTGGACAGTGGAAATCGCTACAGCACAAGCGGTTTGGGGGTTAATATTTCCTCCCTAACAATATCCCTGCTTCTGACGAAGCTGCAGCAAACTCTCCCTATGCTACGATCGGCAGAAGTAAGATGGCGGTCGGCGTGCAAGCCCCTTTATAGCCCCAGTGGCGCCGCAGAAACAAGCCAATCACTGTCATGCCCTTCTCTAAGATGGTGGGGACCAAGACCTATGTCATCACGCTGCCCACACTCTGCGTGCACCTTCATTGGCTGAGAAATGGCGCTTAAAGCGTCATACGAAACGCGACTTTGGTGCGAAGATCGCCGACCGCATGGCCGATCCCACAGTGGGATCGGGTCGGGTTTCACGAAACCCGACTTTGCCAAAAGTTGGCGACGTTTGAAATTGTCCGATCCGTTTCGCTCAACCCTACTGTTCAAAACTGCGGGCTCACATTGTCATCTGATAGTGTGGGAACCGCAGCTCTCTGACCGGCGGTAATGATCTTGCCACCTATCAGAGGCAGTGTTTGCCGCGCTGTCATGCACATGACAGTGTACCGAACATTGGATGTTCGGGCCTCCCATTCATGTGAATGGGGCCGGGTTCAGGTTTGGGTACTGTTCTGGTACCCAAACCACACTTTTTTTTAACTGTTCAACTGAATCCTAACATCCAGGGATTCACCGATCACTAGTGGCTAGACTTCAAAGTAGCAGTGCATACAAGATGACTCAGGAGTTTCACAGAACTGGAAGAATTTTCCAAGAAAGAATGGATTAAAATCTCTCAAACAAGAACTGAAAAACTCTAGGCTGACTACAAAAGGCGTTTACAAGCTGTGATACTTGTAAAAGGGGGGTGCAATAGGTATTAACCATGCAGGGTACCAAAACTTTTGCATTTGCCCATTTTCCTTTTTGTAATTTTTAAAAGGTATAAAATGACAATATATTTTTTTGGGCCTCAAATACAAAGTAAATGTGTTGTCTTAAATTTATCCCTTTTAGAGATCATTTCATCTTCAAGTTACTGAACTGTTCACAATAGCAATAATTTTGACCAGTGGTCACCAAACTTTTTTATGCCACTATATATGATATAATGACATCAGCCACAGCCTGTGACATGATGCTGGTGTGCTCTGTGGCTGTCTGCCTCTGAGCCTCTGAAGGGCAAATGGCTATAGAGTAAGGCCTCATTCAGATGTCTGTTTTTCTTGTGCGACTTCAAACTGCATTTTTCATGGATAGCACTCATATCTATCATAGTCTATGGGGCTGATCACAAAACCGATTTTTTTCTTTGGACCAAGTGATTGGTTTAAAAATGCAGAGACTTGTCTGATTTTGATCCGTATATCAGATGAAAACCGGTAATGCAAGTCTAAGTCTTTAAAAAAATTGGAAAGTCATCTAAATGCTGTCCGATTTCCATGGACTGTCAAAAAAGGGGGTGGAAAAACTTTATTTTTCAACCACATACGAGAAAAACTAATGACGCTCTGACCAAATTCTGAGGCTTCATGTGGACGCCTATGCAAATCGGGCTGAGTACAGACCGCTAATGCACAGACTGGCTGCAACACTACTGACCCGAGCATGACAGCTTCATGTATTACTATGAAGCTATCACGCTCAGTTCGGGGAGAAGCGCTGCCATTCTGAGCATGGAAATTTTCTCTCGGACCATGTCTGAATGAGCCCCATAGGTGAGGAAGGGAGCCAGACAGTAAAGTAAGGACCAGTCATTGCTTAATAGCCTATTTACACAGGTTGACAGCATTTCCGATGAGCACTGATTGATGAGTAATAAATCATTCAATGAGCATAGACTGCCTTTATTCTTGACTGCACAGGTCATGTTTATCAGGTCATGCATTGTCGAGAAAAATTATGTTTTAGGTGCACCAGATATACTCGTTCATCAGTGGATCAACAGCCTGCTTATACTGCTTAATTATTATGAAACCAGCATTCCTAGGTCACAATAACATGGTCAACCAGCCCCTTTAGAAATGATGATCACATTTTTAAAAATTTTAATTTGAGACTATCACCAAGTAATGCCAGAACATTTGATGAATTTGAAAGTATTCCAAAACCTCTAATTTTTACAAAAAGACGTGAATGACACTCTGACTCTCCATTTTTTCTACTCCTATAATTTTTTTCTGCATTATTCTGTTTTGTTTACATTCTCATTTTCTGCTCTGCTGTGCTGTCATACACTATCTGTACAGTTTCTGCAGTGTTTTATGGCTTTTTCTATCTACCCCTACAGTTCTCTCATTATACCGATTCATGATAAAATAGCTGCTTCTGTGTCATGATGTCATAGTTGTAAGAAGGTATGGTGAAGACTGCTGTCAACACCTGAGTTCATGTGAACCTTGTCTGATTGAAGCAATCTTTTGAAAAGTTGAAAATTGTGGCAGCCAAATTTTTTATTGTTCAAATTTGCCTGGTTCAGCAAATTCCTAATTTTTCAATACAAATTTGATTAGCATAGAATTGATTCTCTCATCTAGTAATTGGTTTTAATGATATGGCTGATCAGTGGACATATACAGGTGCTTGAATATCATCAAAAGGTTATTTTATTTCAGTTCTTCAGTACAAAATGTGAAACTTCTATATTATATAGCGTCATTATAAACAGAGTGATCTATTTCAAGTGTTCATTTCTGTTAATGTTGATGATTATGGCTTACAGACAATGAAATCCTAAAAGTCATTATCTCAGCAAATTAGAATAAGTAAAAAATAACACCTGCAAAGGCTTCGTAAGTGTTTATAAAGGTCACTTAGTCTGTTTCAGTAGGCTCCACAATCATGGGGAAGACTGCTGACTTGATAGATGTCCAGAAGGCAGTCATTGCCACACTCCACAAGGAGAGTAAGCCACAAAAGATCATTATTAAAGAAGCTGGCTGTTCACAGAGTGCTGTATCCAAACATATTAATGGAAAGCTGTGTGGAAGGAAAAAGTGTGGTAGGAAAAAGGTCCACAAGCAACCGGGATAACAGCAGCCTTGAAAGGATTGTTACGAAAAGGTCATTTAAACATTTGAGGGAGATTTACAAGGAGTGGACTGCTGCTGGAGTCATTTCTTCAAGAGCCACCACACACAGACATACTGTATCCAAGACATGGGCTACAAGTGTCACATTCCTTGTGTCAAGCCACTCATGACCAATAGACAACGCCAGAAGCGTCTTACCTGAACCAAGGAGAAACAGAACTGGACTGTTGCTCAGTGGTCCAAGTTGTTTTTAGATGAAAGCAAATTGTGCATTTCATTTGGAAATCAAGAGCCCAGAGTCTGGAGGAAGAGTGGAGAGTCCACAATCCAAACTGCTTCAGATCTAGTGTGAAGTTTGCACAATCAGTGATGGTTTGGGGAGCCATGTCAACTGCTGGTGTAGGTTCACTGAGTTTATCAAGACCAAAGTCAGCGCAGCCGTCTACCAGGAAATTGTAGAGCACTTCATGCTTCCCGCTCCCGACAAGTTTTTTGGAGATGGAAGTGTCATTCTCCAGCAGGACTTAGCACCTGTCCACACTGCCAAAAGTACCAATATCTGGTTTGAAAACAACAGTATCACTGGGCTTGACTGGCAGCAAACTCGCCTGACCTTAACCCCATAGAGAGTCTATGGAGTATTGTCAAGAGGAAGATGAGAGACACCAGACCCAACAATGCAGATAAGCTGAAGGCTGCTATCATAGCAACCTTGGCTTCCATAACAGCTCAGCAGTGCCACAGGCTGATCGCCTCCATGCCATGACACATTGATGCAGTAATTGATGCAAAAGGAGCCCCGACCAAGTATTGAGTGCATTTACTGAACATACAGCTCTTGCAAAAATTAAGAGACCACTTTAAAATTTTCAGTTTCTCAGATTTTTCTCTTTACAGGTTTATTTTTGCGTAAAATGTACATTGTACATTGTTGTTTTATTCTATAAACTACTGTGACAACTTGTCTCCGAAATTCAAAGCTAAAAATGTTGTATTTATTTGCAGCAAATGAGAAATCAACAAAATAATTTAAAAAATAGTGCTTTCAGACCTCAAATAATGAAAAAAAAAACAAGTTCTTATGCATGTAGAAACAACAATACTCATGTTTTAACTCAGGAAGAGTTCCGAAATCAATATTTGGTGGAATAACCATGATTTCTAATCACAGCTTTCATGCGTCTTGGCATGCATCTTGATCACCTAATCAGAAGCACATTAAGTGGAATGAGGTGTACTTTGGTTGGAATTCAACTGACACTGGAATGGAATGGCTGTCAGGCATGTAGGTATGGTGATTTTTAGAAAACTGTGCAGTGGTCTCTTAATTTTTGCTAGAGCTGTACATTTCAGTAGGCCAACATTTTAGATTTTAAAATCATTTTTCAAACTGGTGTTATAAAGTATTCTAAGTTCCTGAGATAATGACTTTTGTGCTTCATTTGCTGTAAGTCATAATCATCAACATTAACAGAAATAAACACTTGAAATAGATCACTCTGTTTATAATGACTCTGTATAATATATGAGTTTCACTTTTTGTATAGCGCTGAAATAAATTACCTTTTTGATGATATTCTAATTTTGTGAGAAGCACCTGTATGTATGTGTGTATACCCATTTCATATTCAATTTACACTTGGAGGTGCATCATCGTATTCTGTTTGCCTTCTACCACTCAAAAGCCCAATCTTAGCTATTTTTATTTCTGGAACCAGATGGCCCAGCCACATGGAAAAACCTTGACATTAGTTCAGTGCTCCTTCTACTGACCCCAGGCACTTGTCATAAATCTTCTTTAATCTGCTGAATCTTTCAGAACTTTTTTCCTCACTTGTCATCTTCATGGCTTGATGCCCCTATTATTTAATTTGCATTTATAAATATAATTTATTTGTGTCTCTTAAAGGGATAAAACAACATATGAATTAAAAAATACTTTATAACCATGAGTAAATTTTAGCACTTGACTGTTAATGATAATGGCCGAATTAAGGCATACAATTTCATAAACCTATACAAACTATTTCTCAAATTAATTGTACATTTTATTTTATGTAAATTATGACAAACTCATATGAATGTAATACTGCTTTCCGAGTACTAATTACCATTTAGGGTAAATTTGGATTTTCTGATGACTGGTGTATCTGGTGTTTACTTCACAAGGAAGGAAATGCAACCTATGTGCTATATTTATATGTACTGTATATATATACTGTTTATCGGTAGAAATCATAATTTGTGTCCTAAAAATGTTTTTAGATTTTGTGTAAGATTCACTAGGATATGTGAGCTCATTCTGTATGGAAGAGCTATTTGTGGACTTCAACATACACTTGCACATTACATGCTCATCAACCCTGCCCACACCACTGATTGGCTGCTTTCTGTGTCCATTGTATAGTAACAGAAAGCAGCTAATCAGTGGTGGGAGAGTAATTGGCCGTTCATCGGTCCATGTAAATGGCCTGAGGGAGCTCTCTGGTTTGGATTTTGAGCTGGAAATAAAACATATTTTTGGCATAATATAATAAACATCTGGTTTACTGACTTCTCTACATAGGGATCTATCCTACAATCTATCTTCAAGATGTATGTCTCCTGATGTCTGCTTTGTGTGACAATAGATAATAGAAGCCTTCTCCTCTTGGACATACACGTGGATCTTCTCCCTAAGCTCATTACTTTGATTTGTTGCAATTGAGTTTGTTACTCTCTGCAGGTTTAACAACCCACTTCCTGGCTTCCTTTCTTGCCAGTGATAGTTTTATCACTTCCTGGTTTGGAGTTGAAGGAGAAATTCTGTGTTAGTAGCAAGTGTCTGAAATGATTTTCAGGAGATTTCTGCATGGAGTTGGTTTGTGATTTTTCCTCCCTAGACTCTCCAATTTGGTTTGACCCTCCTACACCTCCCCTGTTTCCCATTTGGTTGCTTTGTGAGTGTATTTGTATGATTGTAGTTTTCTTTTATACTTGTCAGTTTACCCCTGTCTGTCTGGTTTGTGCTATCCTATACACTCCTGTCACATCCACCTGAGGAAGGTAGCAGTCCGCTACCGAAACGCATAGTGGTTCAATAAAAGGTTTGTTCACCACTAATCTATTGCAGTGTGCTCTATAGACATAGCGCTCCTTAAAGGGAACCTGTCACCACGTTTTTGGAAGATGGGATAAAAATAGCGTTAAATAGGGGCAGAGGTGGGCATTACATTAGTGTGTTTGTTATGCGTTTATTACCCACCTAAGTTGCCGAAATACCTTTGCAAAGTCTCCGTTTTCGCCTGTCAATCAGGCTGGTCTGGTCAAAAGGGCGTTGTCTTCCCCCAGATTTTGCGTAGTTTTCCGTTGGTGGCGTAGTGGTGTGCGCATGCCCAAGGTCCCGAATCCTCTGCCAGGGGATTTAAAAGAGCGCGCTGTTCGTTTTCATTGGTGATCGGTGGGCGCGGCCATCTTCCTTTGGCCGCGCGTGCGCAGAAGCGGCGCTCTGCTGGCCGCGGCTTCAGGAAAATGGCCGCCGCGATATCCATCTGCGCACGCGCGGCATCCCGCGGCCATTTTCCTGAAGCCGCGGCCAGCAGAGCGCCGCTTCTGCGCACGCGCGGCCAAAGGAAGATGGCCGCGCCCACCGATCACCAATGAAAACGAACAGCGCGCTCTTTTAAATCCCCTGGCAGAGGATTCAGGACTTTGGGCATGCGCACACCACTACGCCACCAACGGAAAACTACGCAAAATCTGGGGGAAGACAACGCCCTTTTGACCAGACCAGCCTGATTGACAGGCGAAAACGGAGACTTTGCAAAGGTATTTCGGCAACTTAGGTGGGTAATAAATGCATAACAAACACACTAATGTAACGGCCACCTCTGCCCCTATTTAACGCTATTTTTATCCCATCTTCCAAAAACGTGGTGACAGGTTCCCTTTAAATTGACCACATTTTTTCCAAAAAAATCCTATACACTCTTGTCACATTTCTCCCTAACAGATCCATCTTAATATAGGATCAAAGCAAGGTACGAGACCCAATGTCTCCATCATCAAGTGTAATCCAGGGGACAGGCATAGCCTAAAGTTCCCCTAGCTCAAGGGACAGGGTAGGTGCCCATTGTCCCTGGCAATAACGTGCCAGCAGGATTTTATAGTAAACTCTTTTTTCTTAATTACTCTGTTACACATTTTTGCTGATAACCCACAGCACAGACCACCAAAAGTCTGTGCTTACTGGCCAGATCAGAACTAAAAAATATAAGGGTTAAAAAAAACTATATTAAAATTAATATCATATATTTCTTTATCAATAAACACAGTAACTGTTTTAGTTCAGAGGGATTATAAGACAGAACTATTATTTATACATTATCTGGAAACACGAGGCGCAATGGATTGAAACCGAAAGGTAGAAAATGTAGCTTAGATATTAGAAAAAACTTTTTGACAGTGAGGGTGATCAATGAGTGGAACAGGCTGGGACGAGAGGCGGTGAGTCCTCCTTCAATGGAAGTCTTCAAGCAGAAGCTTGACAGACATCTGTCTGAGATGGTTTGGTGAATCCTGCATTGAGCAGAGGGTTGGACACGATGACTCTGGAGGTCCCATCCAACTCCAACATTCTATAATTCTATGAAATCCAGGGATTTCCAAAGGGGAAAATCCTTGTATTTAGATTTAAAATATTCTGATGCCTACCAAAACAAAAAACATATTATATTCATGCATGTGATTATTCCTTAGTCTACTCAGTAAGTCACTTTTTAATACCACCTTTTCTGTACAAATACGCAACTTCAAGAAATTGAAACTGTAGGAAGTATTGCCTTTTTTATCCACCTAAAAACCAACCCTTCTCTGCTCATCTACTTCCTACTTCATTTCTCTTGTTGTACCAAACGTGGATACTGCACGAAAAGAGCTCCTATACTGGATAAGTAGACGGGCCCTTTGCATTTCAAAAGATCATCATTGTTAATGCACTCCATTGTGTGTATGTTATATAAGCTGTTGGCTGTTTTGGAGATAAAAATGGCCCCTGTCATGCCGTTCTGTCTATATCTGGTTTTCGGTGTGACAATGCATATATTTGCTTTAACCCTTTACTCTTTTCCCCCTAATTTGAGCTGGGATACTGTTGGCTGTTACCTGGATGGAGCCTTCTCAGTTCCCTGCTCTGCTGTGCAGCCGTACATGGGTGGTTAGGTCTTTTCTATTGCTTACCTCCCTCATGTTCGGTCCCTGGTTGCCACTGTGGAAGCTGTCCGCGATTTGTGAGGTCATTTGCAGCTGGTGCATGACTGTTCCTGGAATCCCTCTGCATCTGGAGCCTCACTCCCAGTGATTTTGAGTCTCTTGTAATCGGTGTTTCTGCTGAGCATCTACTACTCTGTGCTCTGACTACCATGCGGTGTTAACCCTGTCTGGCCCACGTCCAGTACGGCGGTGCTTGTACCATCACACTTGAGTTCCTTCCTAGGTCCGATGCCCGGAGCCTGACGACCACTCTCTGGAACCTTATGACCGCTGCCTGGAGCTTGGAGCCTGATGACTGGTGGTGCCTGTAGGTCGTGTCGGATGTCTGGAACTGAACGACTCCTGTCTGATGTCTGCCGGTTACCCTGGGTCCAGATGTCCTGATGTCCTGTCTGTACCCTGATGTCCTGCCAGTGTCCTGATGATCTTATGGACCCTGATGTCCTGATATCCTGTCTGTACCCTGATGTCCTGTGTCCTATGTCCTGGTGTAACTGATGACCTGGGCTGCCACGCCAGTGTCCCAGCTGATGTCCTGAGCTTCTGTCATGGTCAGCTGCAGCCGCTAATGCTGCCCAGCCCATAAACAACTCCAAGCCGACCAACCTCAAAAGGCGCGGGGCGCGCATCCCCCGGGGACGCAATACGGACCCTTTATACCGCAGAGGGGGACCCGGACCTACCCGAACTAGGGGAGGGCAGAGACTGGGGTTCTGTGGCAGCTGAGCATGTGGACAAGGAAAGAGACACATAGGACTTGATTACACCGCACAACTTCAGGTATAGAGAAAGTAAAGTTTACTAAAGTAAAGTCACACAGTACATAAATCAAACAAGACTATGCCAGGCTCCCGATTCCACACCTCACGGAAGGGTACCACCCAGTGGACCCCAATGCACCAACGAATCACTGAGGCACACATAGGTGGGACATCAGGACACAGGCAGGACATCAGGGTACACGAGGTCATCAGGACGCAGGCAGGACATCAGGGTACAGACAGGACATCAGGTCATCAGGACACATCAGGTCATCGGGCCACAGGGTACACAAGGTCATCAGGACATCGGACAGACATCTGGGACACTGACGTGGCAGCCCAGGTCATCAGCTGGGACACTGGCATGGCAGCCCAGGTCATCAGTTACACCAGGACATAGGACACAGGACATCAGGGTACAGACAGGATATCAGGACATCAGGGTCCATGAGATCACCAAGACACAGGCAGGACATCAGGGTACAGACAGGACATCAGGACATCTGGACCCAGGGTCACCGGCAGACATCAGACAGGAGTTATTCGGTTCCAGACATTCGACACGACCTACAGGCACCACCAGTCATCAGGCTCCAAGCTCCAGGCAGTGGTCATAACGTTCCAGACTGCGGTCGTCAGGCTCCGGGCATCGGACGTATGAAGGAACTCAAGCTTGATGGTGCAAGCACCGCCGTACTGGACGTGGGCCAGACGGGGTTAACACCGCACGGTAGTCAGAGCACAGAGTAGTAGATGCTCAGCAGAAACACCGGATACAAGAGACTCAAAGTCACTGGGAGTGAGGCTCCAGATGCAGAGGGATTCCAGGAACATAATCACAGCAGACACAGTTCAGACAGGTTCAGGTAAGGACAGGTACAGGATCGAGGATTCGGGCCTGGATATACCACCTCCAGGACAGGCGCCAGAACAGGACAAAACAGGAATCAAGGCAAGGACTTTGGTACCAAAACATAGACAGGAGAGGTGCACGAACACAAACACACATAGCAAAGTTCAGGAGCTTTGTGAGTAGCTCAGGCCCGCCCATAGGGCAGGGGAACTTTATATAGGAGCTGCCCCTCAGCAATTGGCTGGGGACAGCATTTCAAGTACACACCCTTACCCTGATAAAAGCAGGGGAGGTGTGGCCGCACACGCCCTAAGCACAAACAGAAACATTACAGCACAATCAGTGCAGGAAATGAGGCTCAGGGCACCAGGCTGCGACTGCCAGCCTGAACACACGTGGAAAGTCATGCACCAGCTGCAAATGACCTCACAAACCACGGACAGCTTCCACAGTGTCAACCAGGGACCGAACATGAGGAAGGTAAGCAATAGAAAAGACCTAACCACCCATGTACGGCTGCACAGCAGAGCAGGGAACTGAGAAGGCTCCATCCAAGTAACAGCCAACAGTATCCCAGCTCAAATTAGGGGGAAAAGAGTAAAGGGTTAAAGCAAACATATGCATTGTCATGCCGAAAACCAGATACAGACAGAACGGCGTGACAGCCCCATTACCTCTTGGACCCTTGTGTGACTTCACAGGTTGCCCCAATGATATGTCCGCCACTGGCCTGTGCCTGTGTCTTGGATTAGAAGTATATAAGAATATACTTATGACAACTCATCATAGATTTTGGGAGCTTGCAACAAAAACAACATTAATGTACATTTTAATATCAGTGAAAGCTAACATAATACAGAGTCTATGAAATAAAGTAACGTAAAAAATGTAGCAGAAGTCAAACTCATATACATTTAATAGTAATATTTTCGACCCATCCGAATGTCTATTACAACAATTCTTATTGCATCCATATATTTCTTTAATTTTTCCAGGTCAAAGATCTGACTGAGCCACTGTTTATAAGCACACAAATCATGATGTGAGTTCACTACAGAAATATGACCTATTTTATAGTGCATTATATAAATCTGATGATATTTTCCATGACCACACAATCTTGGAAATTAGCATCTTTCCATCTAGCAGTCATGTCTCACCATATAAATCAGTTCAGCAGACAGGAATTATCCTACATTTCAGGATGACTTGACCTTCTGTGCTTTATGTTTAAATAGAAGAAGCAATTTAAGCAGCTACGCAAGCTGAGTCTTTGCAATTACTTCACCTTTGATGAACCAAACCTGTTAAGGTACCGTCACACTAAGCGACGCTGCAGCGATAGCGACAGCGATGCCGATCGCTGCAGCGTCGCTGTTTGATCGCTGGAGAGCTGTCACACAGACCGCTCTCCAGCGACCAACGATGCCGAGGTCCCCGGGTAACCAGGGTAAACATCGGGTTGCTAAGCGCAGGGCCGCGCTTAGTAACCCGATGTTTACCCTGGTTACCAGCGTAAAATGTAAAAAAAACAAACAGTACATACTTACATGCGTCCCCCGGCGTCCGCTTCCTGCAATGACTGAGCGCCGGCAGTAGCAGGGCACAGCGGTGACGTGTGCTTTCACTTTCACTTTACTGCGCTCAGTCAGTGTGGGAAGCGGACGCCGGGGGACGCATGTAAGTATGTACTGTTTGTTTTTTTTACATTTTACGCTGGTAACCAGGGTAAACATCGGGTTACTAAGCGCGGCCCTGCGCTTAGTAACCCGATGTTTACCCTGGTTACCAGTGTAAAATATCGCTGGTATCATTGCTTTTGCTGTCAAACACGGCGATACACGGCGACCTAGCGACCAAATAAAGTTCAGACCTTCTAGCAGCGACCAGCAATTTCACAGCGGGATCCAGATCGCTGCTGCGTGTCAAATACAGCGATATCGCTACCTAGGACGCTGCAACGTCACAGATCGCTGGCTATATCGCTGCGACGTTGCTTAGTGTGACGGTACCTTTAGACAGAAGGCTTTTCTGAGAAGGAGTCTCCCCACTACCACTATTGATCTCTGGGGCTTGTCTTGCAAATGTAAAGGTCCTAACCAATGCAATAAAGAGCAGAGAATAGGCTTCTGTTACCTAAATAGTCACGACTCTGAATGTCCATTTTAAGACAAATAGTTTTAGGTTTAGTTATTTGGAAACCTATTGTCACTATATGAACATTATATGTGAGTCAAAGTTGGAGCACAGGTAAATATAATTTTAGATTTAAGATATTATTCGATGGATGTCAAACAACACTTTAAAGACAGCTCTCAAAAATAAAGCTATTTTTTTTATTTACTGGCATTCTTGCACAAAAAGGATTCTCTTGCTTAAAAATGTAGTGAAATTGTTACATCAATTTGAGATGACCACCCAAAATTGCACAAAAATATGAATGTCCTTGGATGTAGTCTCTTCAAAGAGCATGGCCAATATACAATAAGCTTTTTAATAAATGTATTACATATTTGATTGTGCTTGTGCCAAAAACTGAAATCTAAAGACAAAGATTCAAATTAAAAAGTTAAAAATTGCAATTACATTTCTGGTGTAAGTTTTATTAAATATGGTTGTCTGGCCGTGGCTCCCCTTACTCTCTTGATGAATGTCGAGAAGCAAGATGAGTAGTAATTATTGTTGTGCATTAAAATTTACAACTTCTACATTATTATCGACAATGAAGAAGATTCATTAAACCGGTCATAGAACATGCGCTGGTAAAGACCAAAGAGCGCCGGTGACCCAGAAGGTAAGCCACTGCATGCGGATTACAGAACTTTGCCTTTTGCAGGAGCATGACTGGGGGACACTGTGTGGACGATGTAGGATGCATCATACACAAAAGGTAAGCAGAAGATGACAACTGCGATGAGAGAGGAAGTGCCGAAGCAAGACCAATGACGCCCATTGGACAGGACCACACAGTATGGGGGTATATTTTGGGTAATAAAAGGTATATTTTGTGCTATGCAGAGGTGATTGGGAACTTACATAGAACTTACTAGAATACTGAGAGAGAGGCCTTAAAGGTAGTGGTGGTACTTTATATTGGGAAACCTGGTGACAGGCTCAATTTAAGTTAGAACAAGCCCAAATCAGAAAATACTTACCGTAAATTCTCGTTAGCTGTTTGCATGGTCAATACTACGCACAATAAATTTAGCAAATTCAATTTTTCACCATTATTAAAAGTGTTAACAGTCGGATGTTATTAAAGCAGGAAATTGCTATAAACACAGTGAATTGGAATTTAGCTATTAAAAGAACATGAAGACACTAAATCTAGACAAGAGATGAAAGATGTTTGTGTGCTCCGAGCAAGAAGCTAAAGCAAATGGACAGTCCTGCACCCTGTCACTTTCCAGTGTGTTGATTTTCTATAGAAGTTGTACAGTCAGTAATCTTTAAATAGATCTTTTCACGGATATAACACAACATCTCCACTAACATGATCATATGAATGGGGTTAAAGAAACGCGCAGCCCTTCACTCCTATGTTCTGTGATTCCATTGAGACAGTTGCCATAGTAATGTTTTATGCTTTACTTGAGGTAAACTGTTAAAAGAAATCCAATGATGCCTCTCCTAAATAGCTCTTGAAATATTACAACAAATCAAAGTAATGAGCTTAGGGAGAAGATCCACGTGTATGTCCAAGAGGAGAAGGCTTCTATTATCTATTGTCACACAAATCAGACATCAGGAGAGATACATCTTGAAGATAGATTGTACGATAGATCCCTATGTAAAGAAGTCAGTAAACCAGATATTTATTATATTATGCCAAAAATATGTGTTATTTCTAGCTAAAAAAAAAATCCAGACCAGAGAGCTCCCTCAGGCCATTTACATGGACCGATGAACGGCCAAATAAACGTTTAGAGAGAAAAAATCATTGTTGATCAGCAGCACATGTACTTGTATAAACAGGATGCTGCCGGGAATATGCAAGCTATATTTTGATTGAACATACAAGATTGTCACCAGGTTAAGACCACCACCTTTCAGTCCTCATATACAGCATTCCAATATGCTGTAAATATGCCCCCAATAAGGCCTGCAACAAAAGAAAAACACTTTTAATGATACCCGCTTGTGGGTTGGATGGGTCCAATGGGTGTCGCTGGTCTTGGCCCTGCGCCTCCCTTCTTCTCTTGATGCCATCCACTTTCTGTGCTTCGAGTGGATGACGTGTCCCTATGATAACAACACAGTGTTCCCCTGAAATTGTGCTCCTGCACAGGCATACTTCTCTGCAGTGTGCATACACCAGGAAAGGTCAAAGAGCCTCTGCGCATGCGCACTGCAGTACTTTACCATGCCCTATTCAGGGTAGAGAAGTACGCCTGTGCATGAGCTTGATTCCAAGGAACCTTCTGTATGTGAAAAATTCCAGGAGAGGTGCAAGACTTTCCAAATTTACAAATTAAAAACTTAGGAGACTGATACTTGCACACCACCTCCTCTTCTGATACTAGCTCTATTTTTAAAGGCTCTGGCACCCAGTGATGTACTCGTAATAGTGGTAGCCAACAAGGCTCCTATGAGGTCTGTGATGCAGGGGGACCCTATGCCAATGTTGGCAGTCCACCCCAACCATAATACTTTCAATGGGGAAAGGTTAGTAGTTTTCTTTTCTTTTTTATTGTATCAATGAATGTAGAGCCATCATACTGTTTGTAAGGGGATACGAGAAAATTAAGCATTGGAGGCCAATATACTGTGTGTGGGCTATCTTGCTGGATGAAAGGCTTTTTTGGGGCCATTTTACTTTGTGGATAACTGTTGAGAGCCATTATACTACATGAAGGGCTTTTTTGGTGCTATTATACTATGTGGAAGGCTGTATGGATGCCATTATACAGTGTGGAGTGCTGGGTAATGGAACATTATACAGTTTGGAGAAGTGTGGTGGGTGGCCATTATACTGGCTGTGTGGGAGCCCTATACTGTGTGAGGCCATTATACTGTGCGGAGGGCTACATGGGAACCTTATACTGTGTGAAAGGCTGTGTGGGGGGATATTATACTGTTTAGAAGAGTGAGGGGGTTATTATACTGTGTGAAGGACAGTGTCATCTAGAGTAGCCAAAGCTGTTCCTAACTAGTACTCTCAATGTTTTAGAGCGGTGGCGGAGAACCTTATTTCTGCCAAGAGCCACTTGGATATTTATATGATCCTTTGGGGGCCACACAAATCACGTGCTAACTCTGACCTCAAATTACATCTGATGATGGCACTGCTGTCAGGACGTAATCTTTCATTGCATGCGCCGCAGCATTCAGTAGTGTACAAATTGTGCACAAGCTCAAAGAGCAAGAAGAAATATAAGGGCTGGTGGCCGTCAAAATACAGCTGATGACTCAAGCACTGTGGTCCCTGGGAATCTGCCCAAGGACCGAATTAAAGGTCATTAAGGCTATAAGCAGCCTGCGGGCTTGAAGTTCCCCACCCCTGTTTTAGAGGATGTCACTCTATAGGTGATATATATTATGTATGGTGGCTTTGCCCCAAAGCCCGTTGACTTCAAAATAGAGTGTACTTCCTCATTCTCTCAGATAAAGGCCATAATTTAAGGAAAAACCCCTTGAAAACCTTATTAAATAAACACATTCCAAATATTCTTATTTCCGTCATATACCTTGTTTCTAAACAAACTATCACCTCAGCTTGGAGAAAACCAGGGTTTGACCTCTCAGATCTAAAAATGTAAATATCTTAGTATAGCTGAGAGTTTCTCATTAACCATATACTGTCTGATAAGGTAGACATAATTGAGAATATCTGGTCACCTTTGGCAGATTATAGTAACCATACGCCATTTGCCACACTACCTTTACAATAAGACATAACTGAGAAAAGGGATTTCCTCAACTGAGAAACAGTTCTATGGTTTGACAAATAATTTATTGTGTCTGAGTATCTGAATGACCTGCCTGACATGTACCTAATGTGACTCAAGGTCAGGTGACTAAATTAATATGTAATCAAGATTGAATACAATAAATCTAACTTCCAGGTGACTAGAAATGTCATTTACAAAGTGTTGAAATATGGCGGGAGCATTAGTCAGCTCAAATGGCATCACAAGGTTTTTCATAGCATCCCTCATGAGTATTAACGGCAGTGTTCCACACATCCCCCTCATTAATATTAATGAGATTTTATGCCCCGCTGAGATCCAGTTTAGATAACCATTTGCTCCTACGTTCTGGTTAAACAGGTCCGGGATGAGAGGAAGAGGGTATGGATCCCGGACCCTGACCTGATTGAGTTTGCTGAAATCTATGCAGCGGTGTAACCCCCATCTTTTTTCTTTGTAATGGTTTGCTATAACCCTTTGCCAGTCTTACAGCGATATAGTCCTTCATGGCCTGCCTCACTGGACCAGAGTTATTATAAAGCTTGCTCTTAGGCAGCTTGGCCCCAGGAATAAGATTAATGGTGCAAGGACAGGGAGAAATTTCTTGGCACCCTTGCTCTGAAAACACATCCGTCAGACAGGTATTTCAGCACAGATTGAGTATCCACCCTGGCTATCTGGGTGCCCAAACAGTATCTTTGGCAATTCTCGCTCCACTTTACCACTTTCTGAGTCTGTCAATCTATCACAGAGTTGTGCAGTATAAGCCAGGGAAGTCCAAGAACCACAGGACAGAGCAGATTCTTTTGCATATAACAGTCAATATATTTTGAGTGCATGGCTCTTACGTAGATGTTTTCTTTTTGACGACTTGAGTAAAATGCCCCTGGCTCAAAGGTTCGGAGTCAATGGCAATTATGGGTATTATGGATTTGTGTCTAGAAAGTGTATGTGGTTTGAGGCCCTGGACCTGGATGAACAATAGTTTAACCTATAGAATGAGTTGCCCCACTAAACTGCATGGGTTCCTCAGTTGACACAGTCCAAGATTCCCTAGACCCCAGTCCCCCACAAATTGAAGTGTTTCTTTATGTCTCAGGTGAAGACGATGATCCACCCGGATAGCTAGAGACATGGCCACCTCCAGGGAAACCGGAATCTCATACACAGCAAAGGCATCCCTTACCTGTAAGGATAGACCTTGATGGTACTGACTACGGAGAGTGAGGTGATTCCGCTTAGTATCTGTGGGCCACCTCTGAAACTCAGAACAATAGTTCTCTGCTGGTCAGTCTTCCTTCTGGAGCAGTTGTTGTGTGGACGCTACCACGGAGACATGGTTGGGGTTGTCATATGAATGACCTGGAGCCTGTAAAAATTCATTAACCATCTGGACAGGAAAATTACCAGGCTTGGCGGTCACCCAGGAGGGAAATTACAATCCCCACCCGTTGCTCCTCGGTTGCTGATGAGTGAGGACGTAACTTGAAGTAAAGCTTACAAGCCTCCCTTAAACCAACAAAATTGTCCCGCCTCCCCCACAGAATCTGTCAGGCAAAGCGATTTCGGACTCCACTAGGTGATACCTGGGAGTCAAGGTCCCCAAACCTGATTGGTTAGGATGCTGCACTACTACCATACAAAGGTCTGTCACTTCCAGGCTGTGTTGCTGCAGTTGCCCTGCTAAAGCAGTCACTGGATCCATGGTGGATCAAAAAAAAGGTTATTGGCCAGAGTTAATCTCACGACTCTTTGTTGGGTATCCTAGGAACAGGGGCTTCTACCCTGTCCCTAGCACTAGGGGGCACCCTATCTATCCATGTTCCCCAGATTACTTCTGATGGTGAAGATGCCAGGGCCATGTACCTTGCTGAGATTTGAATCTGCCCTTAGTATTATCCTCTCAAACACCTAGGGAAGGGGAAAGTAGTAGTGTATGGAAATACACCAACCAGACTAACAAGGGAATACGTACATGGATAAAGGGAAATATCAATCATGCAAAAAAGCTCACACAAACAACAGAGGGACACACCGGGAGTGAAAGAAGGGAAAAGCCAAAGAAGGAGAAGAAATGGATTAGCACACAACCAAAGCCAAGCAACAATCACAAGATAAATCCACCAAACTACTCCACAAACAACCAAACTACTCCAAGCTCCTGAACCATGCAGCATGAAACCTAACTCTGGCATTTCCCGATTGCCAGAGGCCTGTTTAAATAGGAGAGGAGAATGGCCTGCTCTGAACAGCTGAAAGCATCAGCCAAACCACCTTCCATTAGCTCTCAACTGAAACAGATTAACCCCTGCACTGCTAGAAGAAATCTGTACTGTTTGCTATGATAGTGAAGTCCTTCTAATCAGTGCAGGAGCAGGAGGAATCAGATGCCATGGTCTTCTGGCTGTACTCTGTCATGGTAAGCCTGTGAGGTTTATTCTGACCTCATTCTGGCTCTCATAGACTTACATTGAGAAATGACTTCTTGTCTGCTAAGCAAACACTAAAGCCATCTTGCTAGTGGCAACTAGCAGAGGAGGACTGGAGTGATGCTGAAAACAGGGCAGAATAGTTCCTATCATTCAAAAGGGTTGATGAGAACTCTCTGTATATCCACAAAAATTTGTAGTACATTATGTGTAGAAGGAGAGATAAAGCCCAATCCACCCGTAGTGGCGAGTATATCCAAAACATTAAAAGCAAGCTTCAGCTTTTCTATTCTAAGACCAACCAATATTCCAATAGCCAAAGGTAACTGTAAAGAGATGCACATGAATAACAATAGATAAATTAAAAAAATAGAAAAAGAAGTGGTGCTACTAAATATCTCACAAATGTATCCAACTTTATCAAATATAAAATAACCAGAAAATTAATTAAATAAAAAATAAATTAAAACACAGAGTAACTCTATGTTAGGTGTCGAGTTCCCGCCTCTGCACAGGGGGAATCTCAAACCATCTCCGCTGCAGTCTCTTATTCTTCTCCAGCCACAGTGGAGTCTGCTCAGCGGAGACGTCGGTCCCAGCGTCTAGCTCAGGATGATACTGGACGACTGGTTACTACTGCCCTTCCAGGCTCTGTCCTTGTAGCCAGCAATGTTCAGCAGCGAGAAGGTCTTTCTGGGACTAAGTCCTGCTTTTCACATACTGAGCATGCCCACGGGACGACCTCCCATTGGAGGTCAGGGGTCACATGCTCAGGTGCTGTTGCGGCTCCTATTGGTCCATCTGGAAGGTATTGTAGCACTGCCACTATAAGAGGTTCGCATGGCCACTCGGCCATGCGCTAGTGTACACTTGTAAACGTGTGTGTTGACGTGTGAAAGTCGTTCATTAATTATCCCCTCCCTTGTGTATGACTGTTCGCGTAAGGTGGATGATTGCTATCTAGTGCCCGACTTAGCTATCAGCACATGACACACAAAACAGCATCAAATTGCTGTGACCGCCAGTGTGGCGCCATGCGCTTTCACAGCGCTTTCCTTACCCAAGCCTGGGTGGTTAGTGGCGTCCACCAGAGCGGCACCGCATGCACTCTCGTGCATCTAAATAATTATTATTATTTTATTCTCTCTGACACTCCAGTTGCGGTGTCGAGCACAAAAGGTCTAGTTGAACTCTAATACAGAGTCTTGGGATTGAGTTCTGTGACTCCTTGCTTGCGCTCTTTTGTGCGGTACCGCGGCCCTGTGACGCAACAGGGTTTGCTTACTTCATACAGCGTGAAGTTAACCCGTGTGTGAATCCATTTTGTACCACCATGTAGTCCGTCATTACTCAGCAGCAGGTTCTATCTCGGCACGGTGGACCCCGGGCTGCCAACGCACCTTATTCTATCTATCTAACTATTTGGTGCGTTCCGCTAGCCCTAGCACTGTAATTTTTAACTAAGAGTATCAGTAATAGGCACACATACAGCTGCAGCCACTCAGCAGGATGAGGAGTTTGTGCAGGTTGGAAATAGATGGAGACGAGGCTGGAAATGTCAAATGTGTTTTTGTTGTAATCTCTGCAGCCAGGTCGTTGCTGGAGAAGTCATGATATAGGCCTGAACCAGTTAGAAAAGATGGGAAAAGTGAATGACTCCATCAAAAAGAGCATCAGCTGTACGTCACCATCTATAGCTGTGCTGTAATCCCTTACATGTTCTGCAGCACTGGAATCTACCACTATATAGTCACCATATGGCAGTAATATTAGGGTTAATCTTTGTTTAAGGATTTTCCATATCAGTGCGGTCAACTCGTGAAGTTACCGTATAGCTATGATCAGGCTATGCTACTGTAGTTGTGCACACGATTATCTGGCTAGTGGCCACTCAGATGTTTCAAGCCCTCTGAGCTGAACCCCTAACTACGCATGTGATTCAGCAGCATGTCGATTCTGCTGGAAATTTTCATAAGATTTTGACCTGCACGATACATGTACAAATGTAAAATGTTAGATATTTGCTGCAGACATTTGTACTGGAAATACTGAAGTGTTGTCAGGAAAAGACAAAGCATAAAATATGGATGCTTTAGCTGTGCTCTTGCCGCATGTGTGATGCCCTTTTTTCCTTTCAATAGAATAGGTGAAAATTGGTGCAAAAAGACTGAAAGAATTGACGTCATGCAGATTTGGAAATGCTTCAAATCTTCAAGGAATTAAGTAGGGATGAACGAACCCGAACTGTTAAGTTCTGGAGCCGTACCGAACACATAGCGATCGGTCACAAGGTCCCGAACACTGGTTTCCATGGGAAACCCGTGTTACAGTTCGGGTCCAGTTCGGGTTCAGGGCCCATAAAAGAAAAAATAAAATTAATAATAAACATTATGAATATTATGCTTACCCATCCAGCGCCGCATCTGCTTCCAGGGCCGCTCATTACCTTCCGGCGGCATTTACTGCACTCGGCAGTTGTTGGCTTTTTCCGGCAGTGTACTCACAAAGAAATGATATGCAGCAGATTATTTTGTGCAGCAAATCTGCAAGTCAAAAATACTCAACATGTGCATGACACTTCAGGTCTCTCATTCACTTTGCTGGCATCAGGATTTGCTTCAGGTTTAGTCGCAAATCCTCGAAGAAAAAACGGAACAGAAATGCAACAAATACTTAACTGGCACACATATCCAATGGTCACGCAGAGTTAGCATACCTCATATGTTGTTGTTATTATTTTTAGTAATTCTTGCCATTGTTTTTGCAGTGGTGTGAAGAATCCCCAAACTTACTCAATAATCTTGCTATGTATTTTGTATAGAAAGTACATAAAACGGATCACTCGGTAATAGGCTCCAAATCTGGAAACAAAGGTAGGTTGTAATCAGAGTGAAATGTTGAAAGAAATTAAAAGTACTTTTTTTTTTTGCTTTTTTACTTTTTTTGACTAGACATTATGCCCTAGTTCTCTGTCTGCTTTGTTCAAGATATCACCTTTAATTAAATTCTCCAAAACCATTTAATGTTTCTACATTGCGCAACGATTATTCATGTGGAGGAGACACAATAATAGACTCAATTAAAGGATGAAATTAGTTTACATATTCCCCTTTTATTGCATATATTGTAAATTGTAGCAAAAACAAAACATAATTTTCATTTTGCTCTTAGTTTCATTAATGCTTTGCATAGATGCCAGCATTGAGAAGGAGACAATATACTTAGGCTATGTGCAACATTGATTATTTGCAGAAGAGTTTTCTGCACCAAGTATTGTCATGAAAAACACTGAGTAAATTAAGCATTTTTTTCAGAATTTTTTGTTAGTTTTTTATGTGTTTATACTTGTGTTTTTCCATTCTTTTAAATGTGTCAAACAAGAACTGACTCATTGCGAGTGGAAAAAAGACGATTCTGGCAGCTAAAAAGGAAAGGCTTCTTTACAGTTAGAGCACTAGGACAGTGGAATACCCCACGGCAATAGGTACTGTAGTAATGGGAGACACTATAACAGCTTTCAATAAAGATAACATTGTGGGTTATAATTTAGTGACAAAATGTACAAGTAGTTGAGAAAGGTTGAACTTGATGGACTGCGGTGTTTTTTCAATTTATGTAAATATACAGTTGTGAGAAAATGTTTGACTCCTTCCTGATTTTCTATTCTTTTGCATGTTTGTAACACTTGGATGTTTCAGATTACCAAACAAACTTAAATATCAGACAAAGATAACATAAGTAAACACAAAATGCCATTTTTAAATGGTTTTTATTATTAAGGTGAAAAGAAATCCAAACCAACAGAGCCCTGTGTGAAAAAGTGATTGCTCCCCACTTAAAACATAAATTAGCTGTGGTTTATCACATCTTTGGGAAGCTGAGTTCAAATTCACTAACCACACTCAGGCCTGATTACTGCCACACCTGTTCTCAATCAAGAAATCACTTAAATAGGACCTGCGTGACAAAGTGAAGTAGACCAAAAGATCCTCAAAAGCTAGACATCATTCTAGACATCAAAAGAAATTCTAGAACATATGAGAAGCAAAGTAGTCAATATCTATTAGTCTGGAAAATGTTATGATGCCATTTCTAAAGCTTTGGGACTCCAGCAAACCACAGTGAGAGCCATTATCCATAAATGGCAAAAACATAGAACAGTGGTGAACTTTCCCAGGAGTGGCCATCCAACCAAAATTACCCCAAGAGTGCAGCAATGACTCATCCAAGAGGTCAGAAAAGTCCTCACAGCAACATCCAAAAAACTGCAGGCCTCACTTGCCTCAGTTAAGGTCAGTGCTCATGACTCAACCATTAGAAAAAGACTGGGCAAACATGGCCCGCATAGCAGAGTTCCAACACGAAAATCACTACTGAGCAATGACAACATAAAGGCTCATCTCAGTTTTGCCAAAAAACATCTTGATGATCCTCAAGACTTTTGGTAGAATACTCTCTACTGATGAGACAAAAGTTGTACTTGCATCTGACATAGAAGTAACATAAGATTTCAGAAAAGGAACATCATACCAAAGGTAAAATATGGTGGTGGTAGTGTGATGGTCTAGGGCTGTTTTGATGCCTCAGGACCTGGAAGACTTGCTTAGTAAATGGGACCATGAATTATGCTGTCTACCAAAATAACTTGAAGGAGAATGTCCAGCTATCTGTTTGTGTCCTCAAGCTGAAACACACTTTGGTTATGAAGCAGGACAATGATCCAAAACACACCAGCAAATCCACCTCTGAATGGCTTAAGAAAAACAAAATTAAAACTTTGGAGTGGTCTAGTCAAAGTCCTTAGAAAGGCTTTTTGTCCTCAGAAACCATATAATGTGGCTGAATTACAAATCTGTAAAGATGAGTGGGCCAAAATTCCTCTGGAGCATTGGAAAAGACTCATTACCAGTTATTGAAAATGCTTGATTGCAGTTGCTGCTAAGGGTGGCCCAACCAGATATTTGGTTTAGGGGCAATCACTTTTTCACACATGACCCTGTAGGTTTGGATTTCTTTTCCCCTTAATAGTATAGACCCTCATTTAAAAACTGCATTTTGTGTTTACTTGTGCTATCTTTTCTAATATTTAAATTTGGTGATCTGAAACATTTAAGTGTGACAAACATGCAAAAGAATAGAAAACTATGAAGGGGGCAAACACTTTTTCACCTAACTGTATTTATATTTCTTTCCAGAGATAAAACTGTATAAATCCTGAGGGTTTAGATACTTTAACATCAGGTGAGCCATTTTCTCTTCTGAGCGCTGTTTAAGCTTGTTCTTGAACAATATAGGTATCTTTACATAAATTATATCTTTTTTTGCTAATTTACTGTTAATATAATTAGAGATGGGCAAACCCGAACAGTAAAGTTTGGCGTCTGTACGAACACCTACAGTTACTGTTCGAGTCCGACTGCCCGAACATCTTGGGTTTGTCACTCTGTAATGCATATAACAGAGAGCAAACACTGCTTCTGATTGGCAGTGAAATCATCCCCGCTAGTCTGAGAACCATGGTTCCCACGCTGTCAAAAGACAGCATGAGCGCTCATCTGTGATCGGAAGTATAAAGCTTACCTCCGGTCACTGGTGTCTTGGGATGGGACTACAGCTGACATCATCCAACACCTGCTGCCGCTAATAACAGCATGAGCAGGAGAGGCTGATGAGTGTATTCATTAGCCGGCTCCTGCGCTGTAAATAAATAAATTTAAAAAAACGGCGTGGGTTCCCTGTATTTTTGATAACTGGCCAGGCAAAACTCACAGCTGTGGGCTGCAACCCTCAGCTGTCAGATTCAACCAGGCTGGTTATCAAGAAAAGAGGGGTCCACCATGCCATATTTTTTAATTATAAATAATTTTAAAAAATTACGTGGTGTCCCCCCCATTTTTGACATCCAGCCTTGCTAAAGCAGACAGCTGGGGGCTGGTATTCTCAGGATGGTAAGGGGCCATGGAAATTGGTCCCCCAAGCCCAAAAATAGCAGCCTGCAGCCACCCAGAAAAGGCACATATATTAGATGCCCCAATTCTGGCACTTTGCCCGGCTCTTCCCACTTGCCCTGTAGCGGTGGTGAGGGGGTTAATATTTGTGGAGTTGATGCCACCTTTGTAAAAGAAATGGAGAGTGCTGTGCCCAATACTGCCTTATACAATCTGATGTACTTAAACTGTCAAGTAAAGTTTTCAATGTTGAAACAAATCGGGTGTTCCCTGGGTTCTGTACTGCTGTTCCTGAGTATGCAGAACTGATGATCGCAGAGGCCCATGGCCAGCAAGTGAGTGTAATGTACCCTACATGAGACAGCACACTGGGACACAATTTATCTGTGGGGTGCAAGGGCATGGGAACACAGCCACTCGCCCATGATTATCTCTGACCACCTTACACACTGAACAGCTTTGCACTACCTTCCCCGCCAATCAGGTCCCAGGGAAACCCTAGCCTTCACTCTTTAATCCATGTACATAGATAACGACATATGCAGGGGCCCTGGGTTGAGCCCATGCAGTTGTTGCTGCCAGTGGAGCAGGCTGGCAGGAATGGTCAAATGGCTAAGTCAGAATTAGGAGGTACAGAGAAGGGACAAAATTGTCAAGCAGGAGAATAGTCAGAAAGCGAGCTGAGGTCTAAAACTGGATCAATAAGAAGTACAAGAGTAGCAGACAACAGGGGTATGAACCAGATATGGCAGAATGTATAACTGGCAAAAGGAGACAGGGGTTTAATTAGTAAGAACCCCACAGTCTCACAAAAGGAAGATATTAAGAACCATGGAAAGGAAATGATCACTAAACTTCCTGTCTTAATAGCACCCTAAGTCTCAGAAAATTAAACAGAACTATAATATTGCCACTCCGCTTTGCCTGAAATAAATTTGTGCCACCATATGGCAACAGAAGCAAAAACAATGGGGATGGGTATCAACATGGATGTTACAGTATGCTGAGCATACATTACTCTATATGTGGGTGTGTTTAGATGAATGTATTTTTTGTCTGAGATTCATGTGGATAATGCACAGCACATGCACTAAATATGTCACGCTGTTACAGTCTTCAGTAAGGAAGGAAGGCCTCAAACTCTCGCTGGAACAGGGACCCGAACTATCCTATCCTAGGGGCACTCTTGAAAGTAGAGAGGCCCGAGTCTCTGACCTTACCATGCTCGTTTTAAACCTTGCTCTGTCTCCTCCCCTACCCCATGAGGCATGGGACAGAAATGTAATGTAAACAAGACACAAAGATAAAACAAAGAAACAGAAAATCAACAATAGGGAGGATGATAGGGACAAGGAGGAATAAACTAAATGGGAACTGGGACCAGGAGATAAACACACACAAACTACAGCAAACCACAGAATACTTGTACAACAACTCTGCTCCAACACTTAGCTTAAGCACACAGCACAGGAAGACAAATCTTTCACTCACAGGGACAAGTAGATCTGATATGAGAAACAAGGGAAAGGGGGATGGAAATATTCAACTCACCAAGTGTGGAAATGTTAAGCCTCCATCAAAAGCATGCGGTGATATGAAAAGTAGGCACACACTGGTAGCATGAAAAACCAGGAAGACCTATGTCCCCTTAATTTCCCCTTCTCCCTTGTTTGGCCCCCACACATTTTTATCACTATACACTCCCTGACAGAAGTTATGTTGCTTATCCATGTTATGTAAATAAAAGCTTATAACCTGACGTTAAATTCATCCATTGGTTGTATAAATTATTCTTTAGAAAGCTGAAACGCTCCGAAATGTGGTTTAGGTTAAGAAAATAAACTGGCATCAATGCAGAAATATTGATCAGTTAATGGACACAGAATGGTCAGATTTTGGCAAGACAAAAGTTTTGTCGCCTGGTCATGCAATGCACCCAATCCTATTTTACTACCTCACCTATGCTCAGTAAATGATTGGTTAATTAGTGTGTGTATAAAAAGAAACCCAGCACCCCAGACCTTCACTTGAAATGCAACTTGAGCTCTGATAACATGCCAAAAATCCACCCTGCAACCAAAGCCTGGATTATCAAGAGGCTAAAGACCAGATCCACTGCAGAGGTGGCTGGCACCTTTAATGTGTCTCAGCGTCAAATGCAAAGAATTAAAATAAGATTTGAAGAGACTGGAGATGTGTTTGACAAGCCCAGGTCCGGCAGACCCAGCAAGACAACTACTCAGGAGGAATGTTTGTTGGTTAGCAAATCAAAAGCAAGGCCCTCTTCCTCTGCAGCAGAGCTCCAACAGGCCTGGTCACTTCAAGTCCCTGTGTCAACTAGAATAGTTTGTAGGATTCTGTCTTGAAATGGCCTTCATGGTTGAATCAGTGCTCAGAAGCCAGCACTAAACAAAAGGCAAATAAAAAACCGTGTGGCACTTGCAAAGTCCCACAGCCTGCTAAACAGATGGACGCTGGAGAAGTGGCAGAAGGTGGATTTCTCTGATGAATCTTCAGTAGAATTACACCACAGCTGCGCAAATACTGCAGGAGACCTACTGAAGCCTGTATGGATCCAAATTACACCCAGAAAACAGTTACATTTTGTGGTGGAAAAATCATGGTCTGGGGTTACATGGTATGGGGGTATGCAAAACATTTGCAAGTTGGAAGGCAATATCAATAGCCAAAATATCAAGAAGTATTAGCTACCTCTTATATTCCAAATCATAAAAGGGGTCAAATTCTGCAGCAGGATGGTACTCCATCACATACATCCATCTCTACAACAAAGTTCTTCCAGGCAAAAAAGATCAAGGTGCTCAAGGACTGGCCAGCCCAGTCACCAGACATGAACATCATTGAGCATGTTTGGTGTAGGATGAAAGAGGAAGCTTGGAAGACAAAACCAAAGAATCTAGATGAACGCTGGGAGGCATGTAAGACTGCATTCTTTGCTATTCCTGATGACTTCATTAATAAATTGTATGAATCATTGTTGAACCGCATAGATGCAGTCCTTCAAGCTCATGGAAGTCACACAAAATATTAAATATGATTCTAATAGTACCACAACTTCATTCACCAATGTTATGCAACATATATTTGTATTTTAAGTTAATTATTTGATTGAATATCACATTACTTTCTGTGGGCGACAAAACTTTTGTCTTGCCAAAATCTGACCATTCTGTGTCCATTAACTGATCAATATTTCTGCATTGATGCCAATTTATTTTCTTAACCTAAACCACATTTCGGGGGGTTTCAGCTTTCTAAAGAATAATTTATACAACCAATGGATGAATTTAACGTCAGGTTATAAGCTTTTATTTACATAACAAGAATAAGCAACATAACTTCTGTCAGGGAGTGTAGTTTTGTTCTTACCATTTTAATCTCCATTATTAAAAGTCATGTTTTATCTTATACATTAAAGCTAATGATGGAACCCCTTCCTTTTCTTTTTACAAGAATGTCTGACCAGTTTATATAGGAAGAGGTCATGACCATGTCAGAAGCAGCTGAAATGGAGCTGCATGTTTCAGACCAACATACGACTTCAGAATCAGAAGAAACTAAATCAATTTAACATGGGACACAAATGACACCATCTCCAAAGAACACCTGTCATTCATTACCTGACGTGATCGTCTAACTCCAGGTTTTCCAGGGGAATGTGACACCCTCATGACAAAATATTAGCCTATGTGCTCCTTCACATGGATTATTTTCCACACTGATCTCAGGTCTGTTCTATGTGCATTGCACCCATCCACCATGCAGACAGCCTAAGTGAACTGCACACTGAGCCAGTCATATCCACAAAATGCAGACGTGACTTGCTTAAGTTTTACAACAGCCAACTGAATATAGCCTAACAAAGAGAAGTTCATGTCTGCCGGATAACGGAGCCTGAGCAAAGAGCTTAACATGCTAAAGATTATTACAGCTCGTTTACTTAAAATGTTTGACATTATACAATATCTCTTCTTGCCTTGCACTGATGAGATTTAATAAGATGACTTTGAGGCTTGATATTAGTTGTATTCACGCTATTAAATCTGTAACTTCTTTTACGATATATCTCCTAATGAAAGTATTAAATCTTTCATTCTTTGGATTTGTAAAATTATTGTGATTGTTATAAGTTAGCAACTTGCCTATGTCTGTCTTCTGATTTAAGGAGCCTTTTACTGAACTGGAAAAATGATTAAACATTGGTTAAGCAAATCTATTAATAGTACTGCACCCCTCCCCCATGCCTCATCATATTTTCTGCTAGAATCTGTGAGTTTTGAGGATAAAATATTAATCATTTCTTGCATGAAATGAGAATGAGTGTTTTTGCTAAATTGGTAAATGGTAATTCTAAGGAGACACAAAACAATTGCAATTCTACCAGCCCATAAATAAAAGCTATTGGGCTTTACTCGACACATAGCCTGAGTAAACACCCCCATAATAAATATCCGTTTTTTAAAGATTTTATCTGTCCACATGTCAACTTTTGTTAGCTTCACAGATTTCCGCACAAAACCTTTCCGCTGAAAAAAAAATGTGTTTCCATTAATATGTACAGCTCCAGGATATCACTTAAGATCTCCTGCACTTCCAATAGCAAGGGAAGTAGAACTTGTTCCCTATTTTACACTTCTGCAAGATGTATTGGAGTTACGACATACGGATTTTTCTTATATGCAGTCACTTACTGGGTACCTTATTAATAGATCCCTGTTTGCTAGCGTGAATCCTCCTAAAAAACGAAATATTCTACAATCTACAAGAATGTAAGATGAAAAGGCAAACATGGAAGAAGTCCACATTGCAATTCAAAAATTACAACAAATTTCACCTTGAGGATTGGGTCAATTTTAGCCCTGAGAAGAAGCACAACTTTTTCGATCTTTACATTATAGTAATCATCATTTTTAATATTTTTTCTTTACCATGGCTTTTTTTGCTTTTTTTTGGGGACAAGTTTTACTTTATGTAGGTGGTATCATCTGATAAATAAAAATGAGCATTAACCCCTTTCTGTCCTCGGACGGGATAGTACGTCCGAGGTCAGAAGCCCCGCTTTGATGCGGGCTCCGGCGGTGAGCCCGCATCAAAGCCGGGACATGTCAGCTGTTTTGAACAGCTGACATGTGCCCGTAATAGACGTGGGCAGAATCGCGATCTGCCCGCTCCTATTAACTAGTTAAATGCCGCTGTCAAACGCAGACAGCGGCATTTAACCGGCGCTTCCGGCCAGGCGGCCGGAAATGAGCATATCGCCAACCCCCGTCACATGATCGGGGCTCAGCGATGCTTCTTCAGAGTAACAATAGAGGTCCTTGAGATCTCTATGGTTACTGATGCCGGCTAGCTGTGAGCGCCATCCTGTGGTCGGCGCTCACAGCACCCCTGCAATTCTGCTGCATAGCAGCGAACATCAGATCGCTGCTATGTAGCAGAGGCGATCGCGTTGTGCCTGCCTCTAGCCTCCCATGGAGGCTATAGAAGCATGGCAAAAGTAAAAAAAAAAGTACAAAAAAATGTGAAAAAAATAAAAAAAATATAAAAGTTTAAATCACCCCCCTTTCGCCCCAATCAAAATAAATCAATAAAAAAAAAATCAAACCTACACATATTTGGTATCGCCGCATTCAGAATTGCCCGATCTATCAATAAAAAAAAGCATTAACCTGATCGCTAAACAGCTTAGCGAGAAAAAAATTCGAAACGCCAGAATTACATTTTTTTGGTCGCCGCGACATTGCATTAAAATGCAATAACAGGCGATCAAAAGAACATATCTGCACTGAAATGGTATCATTAAAAACACCAGCTTGCCTCGCAAAAAATAATCCCTCACCTGACCCCAAATCATGAAAAATGGAGACGCTACGAGTATCGTATAATGGCGCATTTTTTTTTAGCAAAGTTTGGATTTTATTTTCACCACTTAGATAAAAAATAACCTAGTCATGTTAGGTGTCTATGAACTCGTACTGACCTGGAGAATCATAATGGCAGGTAAGTTTTAGCATTTAGTGAACCTAGCAAAAAAGCCAAACAAAAAACAAGTGTGGGACTGCACTTTTTTTGCAATTTCACCGCACTTGGAATTTTTTTACCGTTTTCTAGTACATGACATGGTAAAACCAATGATGTTGTTCAAAAGTACAACTCGTCTCGCAAAAAATAAGCCCTCACATGGCCAAATTGACGGAAAAATAAAAAAGTTATGGCTCTGGGAAGGAGGGGAGCGAAAAACGAACACGGAAAAACGGAAAATCCCAAGGTCATGAAAGGGTTAAGGTTATGTAATTTTTTGCTTAGCTGTTTTTCCAATATGTTAGGATTATATTTTGACTTTGGAATAATAAAGTTAGTTTCTTCATTACTTTTTAAAAAGTCCATTTTATTGTTTATACTTTCTATATTAAGTTTATTTTTTTTAAATTATAATTTACTGACATCTATCAATTCAAAGGGTAAATATCTGAAATTAAGGTTTACAGAGTGCAGCAAAAAGATGCGCATGACCTTGGTGCCATATCTTTTCAAACTGGACCTTCCTTTACTGACACTGGAATGCTGGCTTCCTGGATACTTCTTGAGTTTATTAGGCAATGCAAGTTATGCCATGACTTTGTTTGAGGCCTTGTGGAGAGACTTATCAATTACAAATATTCAAGTATGTAATAAGTTGGGTTATGAGTTATATAGATCAAAGGCTGGAGGCATTGGATCACTGCCCGCACCCCCTGCTGTGCACAGGTAATTGAAGCGGGTTACTTGATGAACAGCAGACATGCAGCGTGTATACAGAGTAATTAAGAGAACCTATATATTTTTAGCCGTAATCCAAAAGCACAAGAATCGAGGGCACTCACCAGTCTTCAAAGTTCAGTCTTTATTAACAAATTGTTGCGATAAAATCCATGGTCAGGATAACCGGAGCCGAAGCTCGTGTGAGCAGGGGAGAAAGGGGACGACGGCCGTTTCGCGCTATGCTCGCGCTTCTACGGGTCACGACATATACTATATGTTTTTAGCTTGGTGTTTTTTTTACTTTATTTTCCTGTAGGAGATATATTGTATGGAGTTTTCTCCCAGTGTTATTATCCAATTTTGTTCAGAATTATCATTCACAGTAATTAACAGGTAGCTGACAATGTTGGATAACCATTTTGTAATAATTATAGGGGATAACTCAGGAGACTCTTTACATGGAACAAGAAAACCACAGGACACAGTTTTATAAGTGGTAAAGTCTATATTATCACACGGTGATTCAAACAGGTGCAGAGAGAAACTCAAGTCCACAACACTTGGTGTAAATATTAAACGCAGCTTAGCAGTCTATAGGAAACTTCAGAGGAAAATGCAATCACGCAGAAAGTCTATGAAGCACAGTTATTCTTGAGGATACTTGACACAAATAAGTCCTTGTTTTAGTCCAAACACAGATATATACGCTTATAAGGCAGTTCAAGCAATGTCTTATCTCAACCAGGAAGGCCTGGGTGATAATCTCAGGTTTAAGCAGAGCAGCAACAGCTTACATGTCCAGCAAATGCAGATGGAAGTAAACACGAGCAGCAGATGAAGGAAGATTACTGGAAACTGGTGTATGCAGCAGGAACTCAGAGCAGAGTAGCAGGATCACCACACAGGTTCATAGGAGCAGGAGTATAGCCAGGGAGTCACCAGAGTCAGGAGCTGGATGCAAGGCAGAATACTCTAGCACAGACTGAAGGCTGGGGTGGAGTTTTATACCAGGAAGACACAGTGCACATGAGACCAAAGACGCCATCTTGGAAAAGGGCAGTAATGCACAAAAGGTAATAAAAATGTTCAGAGTCCTGACACATTTAGGATAGCAGATGTTTCCCTGTATGCCTCCACTGGTACATAGGTGTTAAACACAGGAGCATCAATGCTTTCATCTTGTGCAGCCACTTGTCTGTATTGCATAGTCAGGACAAGGTAAATACTGTATGTTACAATTTTTGCATTGTAATTCTATTTTTACAGAATCCATAGATACATCCGTGATCGGGGAGCATATTTGCATCTGTGGTAGCTGGCAACCCAGAGGAGCAAAATATCTGATTTATCATATATGTGTAGTATGTATAGAAGGCTTGAAGGATGTTAAAGAATGTTTTCAAGGATAAATATGACCCGCAGCAGAAATGAGGGAAAAAATAGATTAGAATCCATTGCTGTACCCTGTCTCACCTCAGCGGAGGAAAGTGTGAAGGTTTAGTGAGACCCTTTATAACATCTCATCTATCGAATATCATAGTCAGATCTGAATGAACCACATGCATATGGCTGTTCTGTCACACAATATTTTCGGCAGTGTCTTCCCTGCAAAGAAGACTCATGATCCAATTGTGTAAGGTTTCTTGGTTCATCTTTTTTATTTGACTGTTTTATGTGTGTATTTTTGTTATTTCACCTATATCACTTTTTTAAAGCACTGAACTTCTATTTGTATATTAAATCAAAAATTTCATAAGTTTGCTATTTGTTGCTCTAATGTAACCACAATCTCAAAGGTGAGAAAATAGCTTGGTTGTGTTACCTTGTTGCCAGAATGAATGTAGTGAACCATTCAGGAACTTGGGAAAATTGGATTTGCATGAATACCAGTGTGTTGTGAAATTGGATTTTGGGCTCCCCCGGTGGCCACTGGTGGAATTGAACTGGTGTGCATCATCCTCTCTGTTCACCTGTTTCCATCAGGATGTGGGAGTCGCTATTTAGCCTTGCTCCTCTGTCACTTCCATGCCGGTCAACATTGTAATCAGAAGCCTTTCTGTGCATGTTCCTGCTGCTAGACAACTCCCAGCTAAGTTGGACTTTAGTCCTTGTTTGTTTTTGCATTTTGTTCCAGTTCACAGCTGTAGTTTCGTTTCTGTGTCTGGAAAGCTCTTGTGATCTGAAATTGCCACTCTGATGTTATGAGTTAATACTAGAGTCTTAAAGTAATTTCAGGATGGTGTTTTGATAGGGTTTTCAGCTGACCATGAAAGTGCCCTTTCTGTCTTCCTGCTATCTAGTAAGCGGACCTCAATTTTGCTAAACCTATTTTCATACTACGTTTGTCATTTCATCTAAAATCACCGCCAATATTTGTGGGGGCCTCTGTCTGCCTTTCGGGGAAATTTCTCTAGAGGTGAGCCAGGACTATATTTTCCTCTGCCAGGATTAGTTAGTCCTCCGGCCGGCGCTGGGCGTCTAGGGATAAAACGCAGGCTACGCTACCCGGCTACTGTTAGTTGTGCGACAGGTTTAGTTCATGGTCAGATTAGTTTCCATCCTTCCAAGAGCTAGTTCTTATGTTTGCTGGGCTATGTTCTCTTGCCATTGAGAACCATAACACCAGTGTGTTGCTCAGTGTAGGCATCTTTTTTGGCTGGTAAAACGGCGAGTGGTGACATCTTAAAGTGTGGTGTGGATTAGTGATGAGTGAGTATACTCATTGCTCGGGTGGTCTCCGAGTATTTGTAACTGCTTGGAGATTAAGTTTTCATCGCCTCAGCAGCATGATTTGTGGCTACTAGACAACTTGAACACATGTGGGGATTCCCTAGCAACCAGGCAACCCCGACATGTACTCAGGCTGGCTAGCAGATGTAAATCATTCAGCTGCATCAACAAAATCTAAATCTCTGAGCAGTTATAAATACTCAGAGATCATCCGAGCAACGAGTATACTCGCTCATCACTAGTGTGGATTTCATTTGCTTAGCTCACTGTTGGACTTTTGCAATAGGTGAGTGGACAGTTGAGTGATGAAGCAGAGTAACACTTTATGTTCGCACCCGAGGCCCTGTGTCTTGAGTGAGTGGTATTCGTGACAGGGTGCCAGATGTGGAAATTTTCCCTGCTTCTGCTGCCATGAAATACCAAGATGGATGCCATAGTCCTAAAAATATTTTTGCTCAACCTTAAGAGCTCCATCCTATTACACAGTTAAGCCAAGTCCCGACGAGTGTGTAAAAAAACTTTTAGAATTTCATCCAGAAAGCTTGGGCATTTTTTCGCTCACTTGTCATCTGTGTGCAATCGTTTTTTTACAGCAGCAACTGTTAAAGGGAACCTGTCAGCAGGATTGTACACAGTAATCTACAGACAGTGTCAGGTCTGTGCCGTAATACTGATTAAAATCATACCTTGGTTGATGAAATCCGTCTTGTTTTCGGCGCCTGCCTGCAGAAGGGGATTTTTTTTCCAACATGTATCTATAATATTCATTATGTAAGCTTGGGGGCAGGTCAGTAAGGCATCAGTGACCTGTCAGAAGCCATATTGAAGAATAGCTAAGCAGAGCACCACATGAAGCTCCCCACAGGCAGCATATCATTAACTCAAAACTGAAAATAAATATTAAACAACAACCACAAGACAGATTTCATCAACCAAGGTGTTAGGTGTCGAGTTCCCGCCTCTGCACAGGGGGAATCTCGAACCATCTCCACTGCGATCTCCCATTCTTCTCCGGCCGCAGTGGAGCCTGCTCAATGGAGACATCAGTCCCAGTGTCTATCTCAGGTTGATACTGGGTGACTGGTTACTACTGTTCTTCCAGGCTCTGCCTTTGTGGCCAGCGCTGATCAGCGGAGAGCAGATCTTTCTGGGACTAAGTCCTGCTTTTCTCATACTGGGCATGCCCACGGGATGACCTCCCATTGGAGGTCAGGGGTCACATGCCCAGGTCCTGAAGCGGTTCCTATTGGCCCACTAGGAAGGTCCTTAACTGCTAAAGCTATAAAAGGTTTGCACGGCCATGCGCTAGTATCAACCTATGTAATGAGCTCAGCGCCAGTGTGGTCATGTTTGCATGTGGTCAGGGTTTGGCTGAAATAAGCCCCTAGAATACCGGCACCTCTTGTGAGGAGTTTTGTGTATGTGGATTCAGGGCTGGCATATAGCCACTAGAATTCCGACTCCACCGGAGAGGAGCTGCGCGTGTGCTATGTTGACTGCATGACCACTATCGGCTCTATTAGGTAGCTGTGTTCCCCTGTGAGGTTAACAGGGCACAGCGTTCTCTTTTCTTGCTAATCTGTGAAGTAACAGAGTTCATTTATACCACCATATAGTATCGCCTTTACTAGCAGCAGGTTCTCACCTGCACGGTGGACCCCGGGTTGTGAACGCACCTACTACTTAAAATATATATATTCGGTGTGTTCCGCCAACCCTAACACAAGGTATCATTGCAATCAGTATAACGGCGCCGACCTGACACTGTCTGTAGGTTACTGTACACAATCCTGCTGACAGGTTCCCTTTAATAATTTCCTAGTCCATTTACAGTTTCCTAGATTACAAAATAGCACTGTATCGATAAAAATGAATGCTATATGGCGGTTCCATATGGTATCCTATTATTCTTGTGCACCTGTAGACTTCAACGGATGCATCTCATAAGATTTAAGGAAGATACTTGTGCATACTGCATTATTTTTTAACGTGCAAATTTGGTCAGTGAAATAAATCGCCCAACTGTGTATTGCAGCTGTTGCTCCACTATTAGTTGAATGGACATCTCTTCTTGCTAGATTGTTATAAGTAATCTGCTAAGATAGATACAAGCCACATAAAACAATAAATCTGTTTTAATAAATAAATGGAACAAGCAATTCTAAATTCAACGTACAATTATATAACTCTTATTCTCTATTACCATATGAAGGTTTCTATTTTCATTTGATACAGGAAAGATATATATCTTGGTACCGTGTTAGCCAGTAGATAGAAAAATGTTTAGAATTGAGAGTCCTCAGTGGTTGATACCTTTTAATGGCTAACTGAAAAGATGGTAACAAATTGCAAGCTTTCGAGACTACACAGGTCTCTTCATCAGGCATAGACTAATACAAATTCTGAAGAATCACATATTTATGCACAACATAGCACAGAAAAAAAAAAAAAAAACATGGATAAGACAGGTGGCATGAAGCAGAATTACCATGAGTGATAAACAGTTATGTCCATAAATTTTGGGCCAGTTCTTAGATAAGGAATGTTTTATTGATTGATTTATTGATGAAGAGACCTGTGTAGTCTCGAAAGCTTGCAATTTGTTACCATCTTTTCAGTTAGCCATTAAAAGGTATTAACCACTGAGGACACTCAATTCTAAATATTTTTCTATTTTCATTTGTATTTTTCAGTGGCACCATTTTAATTTACTTTATACTGTATCAATTCATGAAAAAAAAGTCTTTACAGGTGGAATGGAAAATAAAACAGTCATTTCACCACTGGGTTTGTTTATATATTCTGTACACTATGCAATAAATGTGGCATGTCATTCTCTGGGTCATTATATTTATATAAAATCTATATTTTTCATTTAAAATCTATTTTTTTTAAATTGTTTTACAGCTTTAAAAAAAAAAACCCTTTCTATTAAGTAGGAATGGAGGTGGGTTTTGGAGAATTTATCAGGGGACATCAGTTTGATGAAGAGTCTCTTCGTGCATTGTGAGAATCTTTAGATTTCAATTTCCGTATGAATATAGAAAGTAAATTGTGTATTATGGGAATTTACCCTTTTAAAAAGACGAACCTCAAAGTTTTCTATTAATGCAAAATAACAACACAAGATAGTACTCACCCTCTACTACTCCAGCACAGTTATTCCGGTCCGTGTGTTTTTGGCTGCAGCGGTGATGTGCCAACTACAGTGCACATCACCACTGCAGCTAATCACAGAGACGGGAGCAGCAGTAGGCGCTGGCCCTGGAGCTGGGGGGACTATTATCTGACTTTGTTAGTTTACAATGTAGAAAACAGTTGGGGTCTACTGTACATTTATAAAATTGTCAATATGCTATTTACATGCTATGAATATTACATATATATATATATATATACAGTACAGACCAAAAGTTTGGACACACCTTTTCATTTAAAGATTTTTCTGTATTTTCATGACTATGAAAATAAATTGTACATTCACACTGAAGCCATCAAAACTATGAATTAACACATGTGGAATTATATACTTAACAAAAAAGTGTGAAACAACTGAGTTTATGTCTTATATTCTAGGTTCTTCAAAGGAGCCACCTTTTGCTTTGATGACTGCTTTGCACACTCTTGGCATTCTCTTGTTGAGCTTCAAGAGGTAGTCACCGGGAATGGTTTTCACTTCACAGGTGTGCCCTGTCAGGTTTAATAAGTGGGATTTCTTGCCTTATAAATGGTGTTGGAACCATCAGTTGTGTTGTGTAGAGGTCTGGTGGATACACAACTGATAGTCCTACTGAATAGACTATAAGAATTTGTATTATGGCAAGAAAAAAGCAGCTAAGTAAAGAAAAACAAGTGGCCATCATTACTTTAAGAAATGCAGGTCAGTCATTCCGAAAAATTGGGAAAACTTCGAAAGTGTCCCCAAGTGCAGTTGCAAAAACCATCAAGCGCTACAAAGAAACTGGCTCACATGAGGACCACCCCAGGAAAGGAAGACCAAGAGTCACCTCTGCTTCTGAGGATAAGTTTATCCGAGTCACCAGCCTCAGAAATCGCAGGTTAGCAGCAGCTCAGATTAGAGACCAGGTCAATGCCACACAGAGTTCTAGCAGCAGACACATCTCTACAACAACTATTAAGAGGAGACTTTGTGCAGCAGGCCTTCATGGTAAAATAACTGCTAGGAAACCACTGCTAAGGACAGGCAACAAGCAGAAGAGACTTGTTTGGGCTAAAGAACACAAGGAATGGACATTAGACCAGTGGAAATCTGTGCTTTGGTCTGATGAGTCCAAATTTGAGACCTTTGGTTCCAAACACCGTGTCTTTGTGCGACGCAGAAAAAGTGAACGGATGGACTCTACATGCCTGGATCCCACCATGAAGCATGGAGGAGGAGGTGTGATGGTGTGGGGGTGCTTTGCTGGTGACACTGTTGGGGATTTATTCAAAATTGAAGGCATACTGAACCAGCATGGCTACCACAGCATCTTGCAGAGGCATGCTATTCCATCCTGTTTGCGTTTAGTTGGACCATCATTTATTTTTCAACAGGACAATGACCCCACCACACCTCCAGGCTGTGTAAGGGCTGTTTGACCAAGAAGGAGAGTGATGGGGTGCTACGCCAGATGACCTGGCTTCCACAGCTATCAGACCTGAACCCAATCAAGATGGTTTGGGGTGAGCTGGACCGCAGAGTGAAGGCAAAAGGGCCAACAAGTGCTAAGCATCTCTGGGAACTCCTTCAAGAATGTTGGAAGACCATTCCCGGTGACTACCTGTTGAAGCTCATCAAGAGAATGCCAAGAGTGTGCAAAGCAGTCATCAAAGCAAAAGGTGGCTACTTTGAAGAACCTAGAATATAAGACATAATTTCAGTTGTTTCACACTTTTTTGTTAAGTATATAATTCCACATGTGTTAATTCATAGTTTTGATGCCTTCAGTGTGAATGTACAATTTTCATAGTCATGAAAATACAGAAAAATCTTTAATTGAGAAGGTGTGTCTAAACTTTTGGTCTGGACTGTATATATGATATACATAGCATGTAAATAGCATATTGACAATTTTATAGATGTACTGTAGACCCAAATTTTGCAATGAACAATATATATATATATATATATATATATATATAGTTCATTGCAAAATGAAGAAACTTTGTAAATAGTTTTCTTTAAAAAACTTCTACCATTTTTCTACTGCAGAGTGTCTGTAATTCCTTTACCTAGCTTAGTGCTCTGCATATTGTTACAAATCTGTCCAAGCTCCTGATGCTGGTTCTGACATCTTCTGCTGCTCTCCCTTTTCTTAGTATAATAAATGGCATCCGAAAATCAGATATCCACAACCTAGGAGGGGAAGGGGAACATTATAAATCTCTGGATAGACAGAAAATACAGGCTATAGTAAAGGAGGAGGGCATATGAAAAGGAAAAATGTGCAGGATAGAAGCTGTGCTGAGATATGAGCTACTGAAGAGAGCAGCACCCTGGGTATACATGGACATTATGTCCAGCCTATATTACTGTGAGAGACACTCCCACAAGAGAAACATCTGAGACATAGCAGGAATCTGACAATAAATGAAAATTGCAGACTGAAAGCTTATTTCAATAGCTAAGCTAATCCCCTTCTCTATGTATCAGCTGTGACTGAGCAAAGGTTTTGCTCATATATGGAAGCATCAGTCAGTCTCCTTTAACATCATGTGCTCTACCTGTAGGTCACACACTAAAACACCAGGAACACTTTTCAAAATTATTCTAACCCCCTATAAGCTGTGAGCTACTTAATGGGAAGAGACTCCGGTGCCAGACATTCGGTGTCTAGGGTAATGCTTTGTATTCACAGCTGTCTGAAAATAAAGGATAGAGGTAATGGAAAGTTTGTCATTTCTAACTTTCCAACAATGAATTCAATTTACACCTTTCAAGTACTAATTTCATTCAAAAAAAGAGGTAAACACATTTCCTAACACATTTGCAAAGTCTAAAAAGCTTAGAATAATTACAGATCATTTAAATAAGTAACATGGAGGCAAAACATTGTTTACTAAAAACAGCGTCTTCTTGAAGTCAATGTCAGACACCACAAATAGAGCAGCGGTTTATTTCCTAACGCTAATAGGGAACATGAAAGATCCGCAGAAACCATTACTAGTCTGCAGAATTGTTTTTATAATCTGAAAATTGGTACTTATCACCCGAGCACACAGCCAATGTGGGAAAGGTTTGGCATCTGACAAGCAGCCTGTTAACAGCACTTACCGTACTTAATTTGCTAATGGAGCATAACAATTTTAAGTCACACCGCAAGCAAATATTACATTAAATATGAAAGTCCTAATGAAGCAAAATATCAAGCAGTGTATGAGTCAGGGCTCCAGCGGTGGCGCGGGCTCCTCACTTATTAGACATGCATTGAAATACTGGGGTGCAAATGGCTTCAATTAGTCTACTTGACACAATCATGACTTTGTGTGTGCGCACGTCCCGGTGTGCAATATTGTTCTTCGTTGATGGGAAGCATTGTGTTAAAAATTATAGTTTGGCAATAGAACGACATAAATGTTAGTCTGAGAGCAAGTGGGTTGTGTGGGCTTGTATTCATGTCTAAGTGACTTGCACAATGCTGAGATATTCTACTAGTTAGTGTTCTTTTCTACCAATGACTGCGCACAGAGACTCCCATAATGGTGTGCATCTAAAAGAAGGACAATTAGGTAATTATAGTAGTGAAAAATATGTAACAATGGAGGAAGGTGTACACTGATGAGCTAAAGGGTAACAATTAGTGATGATCGAATATACTCGTAGCTCGGGTTTTTCTGAGCACGCTCGGGTGATCTCCGAGTATTTGTTAGTGTTCGGAAATTAAGTTTTCGTCACTTCAGCTGAATGATTTACGGCTGCTACACAGCTTGGTGTGTGGGAAAGTCTGTGCACCTGTACTTCAAGCTATTACAAACAATATAGATATATATATATATATTACACTGCTAACTTTGCATAGGTCAATACTACAAGTGTATATATCAAGCTTTGTAAATTATTGTATCAGAGAAATATGCTTCTTTCTCCCTTAATAAGCAACTTCTGCTCCTTCCCCCTATATCATAAACTTATCTTCCACTTTGATAAAAAAAAAAAACAGCTCAAACAAAATCAAGCTTTCTGATGTGTTAGGTTACAAAACACAAGGAAGTCTATGGACAAGAATTAGGAGAACTCAGAACAGCACAGTAAGAAGCCAAGCAGCTAGTAGCAAATTCATTTTACTTCAGTGCTGGATTCACAGTCACACTGCTCAGTTTGGCTGTTTAAAGTCCTACATGCTGATGGATCTCTTCTAGTGTACAGAGAAAAAAGGGCATGCATCCATCTCTCTGTGTGTGCAGTTTAAGGGAAACATATCAGCTAGTTTACACACTCTACCTAAGGCCGGTTTCACACATCAGTGTCTGCGATATGTGTGGTGAGAGTTTTCATATGTACCAGAGACACTGACACACGTAGACCTATTCAAATGAATGGGTCTGTGCACATATCTGTGTTTTTTAACGGACCATGTGTCCGAGTGACACACATGTAGACATGTCTGTTTTTGTGCAGATGCACGTATCACACAGACTCACTCAAGTCAATGGGTCCATGTAAACACTGCACACGATGATATAATTGAGGTCGGGCTGAACTGTGGTAACCTCAGGACCGTGGGAAAATGCCAGTGATGATGTCACCGCTGGTGAATGATGCTGCCTCTCAGAAGCTCATTAACCAGTGTTTTTCAGCTGGGACAGTTGCATACTTGCACCGTCCACGTTGAAAACTGTGTATCCCCCAAACATGGATTACAGCGTGGGACACAATGTCGGACAGGTATGGTATATTGTAGCTTTTTTATTGTATTTTTATTGCAGGAGATAAAGGGCTTGGCTTGGATTAGGCGGGGTTGTAAGTATGTGTCTTTTTTTCAAATAAAGGACTTTATTCTGGTTGTGTCTTTACTTACAAACAATACAACCATAGGATTAGTAATGGATAGGTGTCTTATAGACGCCTCTTCATTACTAAGCCGTGTGCTTGATGTCACCTGACAATACAAAGGTGACAACAACCCCACAAATATGAACTCCATTTGCCACCGCTACAGGGCAAGTGGGAAGAGCCAGGCAAAGTGCCAGAATTGGCTCATCTGATAAATGCGCCTTTTCTGGAGAGCTGCGGGCTGCTGTTTTTAGGCTGGGGGAGCCTATATCAATGGCTGCTTACCAGCCTGAGAATACCAGCCCCCAGCTGTGAGTTTAGCAAGGCTGGTTGTCAAAACTGGGGGGGGACCCCACGCCAGTTTATTAAATTATTTAAATAATTTTAAAAAACAGCGTGGGGACCTCTCTATTCTTGATAACCAACCTTGCTGAAGCTGACAGCTGGGGGTTGCAGTCCCCAGCTGTGAGTTTTGCCTGGTTGGTTCAAGAAAATAGGGGGAACCCATGTCAGGTTTTTTATTCATTTATTTAGTTACATCGCAGGCGGCGGCTGTGGAATACCCCCATCCTCCGCTCCTACTGTAACTGTTATTAGCGGCAGCAGGTTTCGGATGATGGGGAAAGAGTCCCAAAAGCCCCCACCTGCTGTCATAGTTCGGACATCATTCTCCTCTGCTTGCTCTGATCACCGGCAGAGCAGGGGAGAATGATGAGAGCTGGCTTCAGTACCACCAGCCGAAGAACAGCGCTTACTGTAGTGCTTCTTCCCCGGCAGCTGTCCGTGTGGTACTGATGCGGCACACGTGTGCCATATGGTTTCCACACATGTGCCACACGTAGTACACACATGGACACACGGACAAGGATATCTCTGGTACTGATTTTTCCAGTACTGGAAATATCAGGACGTGTGAAACCGGCCTTAGAGAAAAACTAAAATTAACAGATAGAACCCGCAGAAGGGAAAATTGGTGAAAAATGCAGGATGCAAGTTATATAATGGGCAGAAATGGCAATTATTCCACTCGTACACACTCATGACAGCTTATCCTGAAAAATAACAGGTAACAATAACGACGGAATCAATTTAGTGAGTGAAATGAATTTCATAAAAGACCCAGATTCAACAGAATCTGAATATTTTACAGTTTGATTTCCACGAATCAAAAGCAGAATGGTGGGCAGCTGCTATTTCGCTGAATTGATTTTAGAGCCATGAATGTGTTAAAAATAAAATATACTAACTTTGTTCCTCACCTGTTGGGCCAGTTAAGCTCCTTCCCTGTCCACTACTCACTTCTGTCTGTTTCCCACCACTAACTCATAGGGCACCGGCATGTCCTGTGTGTGATGTGATAAACAACTTTTACCCCCTTCATGATCGGGCGATTTTTTGGGCTTTGGGGGTTTTGTTTTTTCTCCCCTTCTCCAAGAGTCATAATTTTTTTTTTATTTTTCTATCCACATAACCATATGAGGGCTTGCTTTTGTGGGACAAATTGTACTTTGAAAGACACTGTTCATTTTATCATGTACACACTGGTGAAAAAAAATTCCAAGTGCGTTGAAATTGCAAAAAAAGTACAATTCCACAATTGTTTTTGTGTTTTTTATTTACCAAATTCACTATATGGTAAAACTGACTTAGCAATATAATTCTGCAGGTCAAGGCGATTACGCAATACCAAACATGTATAGGTTTTTTTTAATTTAAGTCGTAAAAATTGTTTTGGAATTTTTTTTTTTTTTAAATTGCTTCTGTCGCCAGTTTCTAGTAACATTTTCAATTATCAGGATACAGGGCTGTGTGAGGGCTTATTTTTTAACCCTAGGCTGAAATTTGTACTACAATTTTTGGGTAGATATGATGTTTTGATTGACTCTTTGCATTTTATTTCAATGTTGCAACTGCCAAAAAAACCGCATAATACTAGCTTTCTTATTCGTTTTCTCGTTACAACATTTACAGATCAGTTTCATTATTTTATATTTTGATATATCAAACTTTTACAAATACAGCGATATAAAATATGCGTATTTTATTTATTGTTTTATTTTTAAGGGGTGGTTTGAATTTTTGTCTTTTTTTATTTTTTTTCATGTTTTTAAAAACATTTTTTCCACTTTTTACTGTATTTAATAGTCCCCTTAGGGGGACCCGAATCAAAGTCAGGGACCTCACATGAAACATGACTGTATGTCACATGTCGGGAAGGGGTTAATGGCGTTCAGGGCACTTTTGATGTGAACCAAATTTTTTTTCTAAGTTTGAGCAAATTTCCCAAATTCAGCATTCACGAGAGCGCCTCCTCATCATAAACAGATGCGCTTTAAATTTTAGTTGAGCTAGTAGATAATGTGAGCAAACAGGAATATGTTAGCGAAATATAAAAATAAAGATTATTATAAAGATTATTATTATTATTATAGATTTACGGTTTTTCTGCCAGTACTATGTATCTGTGTTATGCCAACAAGATATACATAGAACTATGTTGGTATAATGGTTAATAAATATTGCTTATATCACATCTTCACATATAGAACTTCTATGAGAACATCCCTGCAGAGTTGATAATTAATTTGTCTGTGATATCTCAGTGTCATATTTCCTTACTGAAACAAAAACAGATTCTCGTGAATGTGGGAATTGAAACATGTAACTACATTTGACACATTGAAATCATGCAATATATGAAAGTCAATGACAAAGCTCTACTATACAGACCTTCAACATAGGTCACATATTCCCAGTGTATGACATCTCCATCTCAAAAGTTAGAGAAGCCCATGATATACAATAAGCAGCAAATCTGCACATTCAATTTTTTTCATTTGAATTTCAGTGTATTTACTTTTATTTATCCATCTATCCAGAAGCAGTAACTTGGTAATTTGGGTGCTAATCCCCAGATCTCAAATTGATCCTTTTTGTAAATAAAATATAAGATGGTAGAACTCCAAAAATTCAAACATGAAGTTATAAGGGTACTTTATTATCCATGTAAGTAACCATGTGTTATTTTGATCCAATATGAAAAAAGGTTCCATTGGGGACTGAAACGTTGCGCAGGTGAAAAAAGGTCCCTTATCACTTACATTGGAATTTTAGGAGTGCTGCCATATTATATTTCTTATCAGCTTGGTGCTTTGTTTTCTTTTTCATTTATTTAGCATCTTAACTAAGCACCTAATATATATACTGTTTATACAGCATAAAATAAGCATTGGACACGTCACTAATTTTCTAAGTAAATATATTTCTAAAGGTGCTAATAACATGAAATTCTCACCAGATGCTGATAACAACCCATCCAATCCACACAGTCAAAGATATCAAACCATAGATATCAAAACTAATTTATGTGTAATAATGTGGAATGACACAGAGAAAAAGTATTGAACAGGCTTACTGAAATGTAATGAATATTTCGTACAAAAGCCTTTGTTGGTGATGATGACAGCTTCAAGATGCTTCCTGTATGGAGAAACTTGTCACATGAATGGCTCAGATGTGATTTTGGCTCATTCTTCCACACAAACACTCTTCAAATTCCGAAGGTTTCATGGGCTCTTTCTATGAACTCTGAGCTTTAGTTCCTTCCATACATTTTCTATTGGATTTAGGTCCGGTGATTGGCTGGACCATTCTAGCAGCTTTATTTTCTTTCTTTAAAACCAATCGAGAGTTTCCTTGGCTGTGCATTTCGGATCATTGTCTTGTTGAAATGTTCTCCTTTGTTTCATCTTCATCATCCTGATAGACGGCAGCAATTTTTTTTCAAAAATGTCTTAGTACATTTGTTCATTCATCCCTCTTTCAATAATATGAAGCATGCCAGCGCTAAAGATACTGAAAAACAGCCCCACATCATGATGTTCCAACCTCCAAACTTCAGTGTTGGTATGGTGTTTTGGGGCCGATATGCAGTGCCTTTTGGCCTTTAGATATGGTTTGTATTATTGCATCCAAAGAGTTCAGTTTTGGTCACATCTGACCAGACTGTGTTTTACCAGTATTTCACAGACTTGTCTAAATGTTGCTGAACAAATTTTAAACCCACTTGAACATGCTTATGGTGAGTGTGCATACATACTATGGAGGTTGAGTGCATTACTTATTGTTTTCTTTGAAACAATTATGCCTGCTGATTCAAGGTCTTTCTGTAGCTCTCCACAGGTGGCCCTTGGCTCTTGGACAACTTGTCTGATAACTCCTTTTACCCCTCTGTCTGAAATCTTGCTGGGAGCACCAAGTTATGAACAGTTTATGGAGAAATTATATTCTTCCCAATTCAGGATTATGGCCCCAACAGTTTTCACTGTAACCTTCAGTAGTCTAGAACTTATTTTGTAACCAATTCCATCAATTGTTTTATGCAACAATAAGGTTGAAAAGGTCTTGAGACAGCTCACTGGTTTTATCCATCATAAGATGTTTCTTGTGTGGCACCTTGTGTGGATTGGATGGATTGTTACTGACATCTTGAGAGAATTTCATGTCAAAAGCATCTTTAGAAATATATTTAGCTAAAAAACTGGTGATTTGCTCAATGTCTTTTTCACCCACTGTAGATCTCTCTGAGAATCCGCCTCCAGAGCTTATTTAATATGAAAGAGGGTACTGATGATGATTTGACAGCTTCTGTAATACAGTTATAATTCAAGAGGTTGTCCACTTTAAGAGGAGTAAAATAACAAACACAGCAGGTACTCAATGTTCCTGGGTTCAATGCCGGTTCCCTGTTATTTCTCCTGATTTCAGTGTTTTTAACTAAAGTGATGATGTCACGTTATCACCGCTCTATCCAGTGATTGTGCACTGAGGTTGAAAGCGCACAATGGTGAGCTCAGCGCATGAGTCACTGAGCTTATTGACTGACTAGAGCGGTGATGTGACATCACAACTGTAGTCAATACACCAGGACTGAAGCAGTGGTGCAGAGCCGGTGCTGGCCCAGCAAGGGTAAGTACCTGCTGAGTTTGTAATTTTATGTATTTTATACCGCTTGGGTTCCACTTTCCTGAAAGTGGACAATCCCTGTTGTGAAATTGGATTTTGGGCTCCCCCTGTGGCCACTGGTGGAATTGAACTGGTGTGCATCATTCTCTCTGTTCACCTGTTTCCATCAGGATGTGGGAGTCGCTATTTAGCCTTGCTCCTCTGTCACTTCCATGCCGGTCAACATTGTAATCAGAAGCCTTTCTGTGCATGTTCCTGCTGCTAGACAACTCCCAGCTAAGTTGGACTTTAGTCCTTGTTTGTTTTTGCATTTTGTTCCAGTTCACAGCTGTAGTTTCGTTTCTGTGTCTGGAAAGCTCTTGTGATCTGAAATTGCCACTCTGATGTTATGAGTTAATACTAGAGTCTTAAAGTAATTTCAGGATGGTGTTTTGATAGGGTTTTCAGCTGACCATGAAAGTGCCCTTTCTGTCTTCCTGCTATCTAGTAAGCGGACCTCAATTTTGCTAAACCTATTTTCATACTACGTTTGTCATTTCATCTAAAATCACCGCCAATATTTGTGGGGGCCTCTGTCTGCCTTTCGGGGAAATTTCTCTAGAGGTGAGCCAGGACTATATTTTCCTCTGCCATGATTAGTTAGTCCTCCGGCCGGCGCTGGGCGTCTAGGGATAAAACGCAGGCTACGCTACCCGGCTACTGTTAGTTGTGCGGCAGGTTTAGTTCATGGTCAGTTTAGTTTCCATCCTTCCAAGAGCTAGTTCTTATGTTTGCTGGGCTATGTTCTCTTGCCATTGAGAACCATAACAGTTTGACTGGCCAAAAAGGGTTAAATTAATTGACAGAGAAAGGAGAGAAAAGAGAAGTCTGCTGAAGATTTTTTTTTTTTTTTTTTTCAGTTCTGAGTGTGCTTGTAATTGAATCTCTCGCAAGTCTGCCTATATTGCAGCCTTTCTCTCTCTCTCTCCTTCTAATCCTGGAATGGCTCTGTGTTCACCTGTTTAAAATGGATATTCAGAGTTTAGCTGCAGGTTTGAATAATCTCACCACGAAAGTTCAAAATTTACAAGATTTTGTTGTTCATGTTCCTATATCTGAACCTAGAATTCCTTTGCCTGAATTTTTCTCGGGGAATAGATCTTGCTTTCAAAATTTCAAAAATAATTGCAAGTTGTTTTTGTCCCTGAAATCTCGCTCTGCTGGAGATCCTGCTCAGCAGGTCAGGATTGTGATTTCCTTGCTCCGGGGCGACCCTCAGGATTGGGCTTTTGCATTGGCTCCAGGGGATCCTGCGTTGCTCAATGTGGATGCGTTTTTTCTGGCCTTGGGGTTGCTTTATGAGGAACCTCAGTTAGATCTTCAGGCGGAAAAGGCCTTGATGTCCCTATCTCAGGGGCAAGACGAAGCTGAAATATACTGCCAGAAATTCCGTAAATGGGCTGTGCTTACTCAGTGGAATGAGTGCGCCCTGGCGGCGAATTTCAGAGAGGGTCTCTCTGATGCCATTAAGGATGTTATGGTGGGGTTCCCTGTGCCTGCGGGTCTGAATGAGTCCATGACAATGGCTATCCAGATCGATAGGCGTCTGCGGGAGCGCAAACCTGTGCACCATTTGGCGGTGTCTACTGAGAAGACGCCAGAGAATATGCAATGTGATAGAATTCTGTCCAGAAGTGAACGGCAGAATTTTAGACGAAAAAATGGGTTGTGCTTCTATTGCGGTGATTCAACTCATGTTATATCAGCATGCTCTAAGTGTACTAAGAAGCTTGATAAGTCTGTTTCAATTGGCACTTTACAGTCTAAGTTTATTCTTTCTGTGACCCTGATTTGTTCTTTATCATCTATTACCGCGGATGCCTATGTCGACTCTGGCGCCGCTTTGAGTCTTATGGATTGGTCCTTTGCCAAACGCTGTGGGTATGATTTGGAGCCTCTTGAAACTCCTATACCCCTGAAGGGGATTGACTCCACCCCATTGGCTAGCAATAAACCACAATACTGGACACAAGTAACTATGCGGATTAATCCGGATCACCAGGAGATTATTCGCTTTCTTGTGCTGTATAACCTACATGATGTGTTGGTGCTTGGATTGCCATGGCTGCAATCTCATAACCCAGTCCTTGACTGGAAAGCTATGTCTGTGTTAAGCTGGGGATGTAAGGGGACGCATGGGGACGTACCTGTGGTTTCCATTTCATCATCTATTCCCTCTGAGATTCCTGAATTCTTGACTGAATATCGTGACGTTTTTGAAGAACCTAAGCTTGGTTCATTACCTCCGCACCGGGAGTGCGATTGTGCCATAGATTTGATTCCGGGTAGTAAATACCCTAAGGGTCGTTTATTTAATCTGTCTGTGCCTGAGCATGCTGCTATGCGAGAATATATAAAGGAGTCCTTGGAAAAGGGACATATTCGTCCTTCGTCATCTCCCTTAGGAGCCGGTTTTTTCTTTGTGGCTAAGAAAGATGGCTCTTTGAGGCCGTGCATTGATTATCGGCTTTTGAATAAAATCACGGTTAAATATCAATATCCGTTGCCACTGCTGACTGATTTGTTTGCTCGCATAAAGGGGGCCAAGTGGTTCTCTAAGATAGATCTCCGTGGGGCGTATAATTTGGTGCGAATTAAGCAGGGGGATGAGTGGAAAACCGCATTTAATACGCCCGAGGGCCACTTTGAGTATTTGGTGATGCCTTTTGGTCTTTCAAATGCCCCTTCAGTCTTTCAGTCCTTTATGCATGACATTTTCCGTGATTATTTGGATAAATTTATGATTGTGTATCTGGATGATATTTTGATTTTTTCGGATGACTGGGACTCTCATGTCCAGCAGGTCAGGAGGGTTTTTCAGGTTTTGCGGTCTAATTCCTTGTGTGTGAAGGGTTCTAAGTGCGTTTTTGGGGTTCAAAAGATTTCCTTTTTGGGATATATTTTTTCCCCCTCTTCCATCGAGATGGATCCTGTCAAGGTTCAGGCTATTTGTGATTGGACGCAACCCTCTTCTCTTAAGAGTCTTCAGAAATTTTTGGGCTTTGCTAACTTTTATCGTCGATTTATTGCTGGTTTTTCTGATGTTGTTAAGCCATTGACTGATTTGACTAAGAAGGGTGCTGATGTTGCTGATTGGTCCCCTGCTGCTGTGGAGGCCTTTCGGGAGCTTAAGCTTTTCTTCCGCCCCTGTGTTGCGTCAGCCTGATGTTGCTCTTCCTTTTCAGGTTGAGGTCGACGCTTCTGAAATCGGAGCTGGGGCGGTTTTGTCGCAGAGAAGTTCCGATTGCTCCGTGATGAGACCTTGTGCTTTTTTCTCGCGTAAATTTTCGCCCGCCGAGCGGAATTATGATGTTGGGAATCGGGAGCTTTTGGCCATGAAGTGGGCTTTTGAGGAGTGGCGTCATTGGCTTGAGGGGGCTAGACATCAGGTGGTGGTATTGACTGACCACAAAAATCTAATTTATCTTGAGTCCGCCAGATGCCTGAATCCTAGACAGGCGCGCTGGTCGTTGTTTTTCTCTCGGTTTAATTTTGTGGTGTCCTACCTGCCGGGTTCTAAGAATGTTAAGGCGGATGCCCTTTCTAGGAGTTTTGAGCCTGACTCCCCTGGTAATTCTGAACCTACAGGTATCCTTAAGGATGGAGTGATATTGTCTGCCGTTTCTCCAGACCTGCGGCGGGCCTTGCAGGAGTTTCAGGCGGATAGACCTGATCGTTGCCCACCTGGTAAACTGTTTGTTCCTGATGATTGGACCAGTAAAGTCATTTCTGAGGTTCATTCTTCTGCGTTGGCAGGTCATCCTGGAATCTTTGGTACCAGGGATTTGGTGGCAAGGTCCTTCTGGTGGCTTTCCCTGTCTCGAGATGTGCGAGGCTTCGTGCAGTCTTGTGACGTTTGCGCTCGGGCCAAGCCTTGTTGTTCTCGGGCTAGTGGATTGTTGTTGCCCTTGCCTATCCCGAAGAGGCCCTGGACGCACATCTCGATGGATTTTATTTCGGATCTTCCTGTTTCTCAGAAGATGTCTGTCATCTGGGTGGTGTGTGATCATTTCTCTAAGATGGTCCATTTGGTTCCCCTGCCTAAGTTGCCTTCTTCTTCCGAGTTGGTTCCTCTGTTTTTTCAAAATGTGGTCCGTTTGCATGGTATTCCGGAGAATATCGTTTCTGACAGAGGTACCCAATTCGTGTCTAGATTTTGGCGAGCATTCTGTGCTAGGATGGGCATAGATTTGTCTTTCTCGTCTGCTTTCCATCCTCAGACTAATGGCCAGACCGAGCGGACGAATCAGACCTTGGAGACATATTTGTGGTGTTTTGTGTCTGCAGATCAGGATGATTGGGTTGCTTTTTTGCCTTTAGCGGAGTTTGCCCTCAATAATCGGGCCAGCTCTGCCACCTTGGTGTCTCCCTTTTTCTGTAATTCGGGGTTTCATCCTCGATTTTCTTCTGGTCAGGTGGAATCTTCGGATTGTCCTGGAGTGGATGCTGTGGTGGAGAGGTTGCATCAGATTTGGGGGCAGGTAGTGGACAATTTGAAGTTGTCCCAGGAGAAGACTCAGCTTTTTGCCAACCGCCGGCGTCGGGTTGGTCCTCGGCTTTGTGTTGGGGACTTGGTGTGGTTGTCTTCTCGTTTTGTCCCTATGAGGGTTTTTTCTCCCAAGTTTAAGCCTCGGTTCATCGGCCCGTACAAGATATTGGAGATTCTTAACCCTGTGTCCTTCCGTTTGGACCTCCCTGCATCTTTTTCTATTCATAATGTTTTTCATCGGTCATTATTGCGCAGGTATGAGGTACCGGTTGTGCCTTCCGTTGAGCCTCCTGCTCCGGTGTTGGTTGAGGGCGAGTTGGAGTACGTTGTGGAAAAAATCTTGGACTCCCGTGTTTCCAGACGGAAACTCCAGTATCTGGTCAAATGGAAGGGATACGGTCAGGAGGATAATTCTTGGGTGACTGCCTCTGATGTTCATGCCTCCGATTTGGTCCGTGCCTTTCATAGGGCTCATCCTGATCGCCCTGGTGGTTCTGGTGAGGGTTCGGTGCCCCCTCCTTGAGGGGGGGTACTGTTGTGAAATTGGATTTTGGGCTCCCCCTGTGGCCACTGGTGGAATTGAACTGGTGTGCATCATCCTCTCTGTTCACCTGTTTCCATCAGGATGTGGGAGTCGCTATTTAGCCTTGCTCCTCTGTCACTTCCATGCCGGTCAACATTGTAATCAGAAGCCTTTCTGTGCATGTTCCTGCTGCTAGACAACTCCCAGCTAAGTTGGACTTTAGTCCTTGTTTGTTTTTGCATTTTGTTCCAGTTCACAGCTGTAGTTTCGTTTCTGTGTCTGGAAAGCTCTTGTGATCTGAAATTGCCACTCTGATGTTATGAGTTAATACTAGAGTCTTAAAGTAATTTCAGGATGGTGTTTTGATAGGGTTTTCAGCTGACCATGAAAGTGCCCTTTCTGTCTTCCTGCTATCTAGTAAGCGGACCTCAATTTTGCTAAACCTATTTTCATACTACGTTTGTCATTTCATCTAAAATCACCGCCAATATTTGTGGGGGCCTCTGTCTGCCTTTCGGGGAAATTTCTCTAGAGGTGAGCCAGGACTATATTTTCCTCTGCCAGGATTAGTTAGTCCTCCGGCCGGCGCTGGGCGTCTAGGGATAAAACGCAGGCTACGCTACCCGGCTACTGTTAGTTGTGCGGCAGGTTTAGTTCATGGTCAGTTTAGTTTCCATCCTTCCAAGAGCTAGTTCTTATGTTTGCTGGGCTATGTTCTCTTGCCATTGAGAACCATAACAAATCCCTATAAAGATATCACAGTGTAATGTCCATGACTGTATAGTTCTGGTCTTGGCAAATTTAGGAGAATATTGATAGAAGGATAAACCAAGAGTTCTTTTAGCAGGCAGAGATGCTACTGGCTGTAGTTGCCCCCGTGATACTGCGTTGTCTCATCATTTGATTGATAGCAGAGCGTAAAGGACTTTAGAGATGAAGGTGGAGACTGAAGAAATGAGGAGGCTGAATGACAGGGAAGTAAGTACACTATACAGTATATATTAATTTATTGCAGAGTCTTATAGAATCAGGTGAAGGATGCAGTGGTTGAATAAACATTTATTGAACAGCTTTTATAAAGGCGTTAACTCATGAACAACATTTACTGTACAGGGTGGGCCATGTATATGGATACACCTAAATAAAAATGGGAATGGTTGGTGATATCAACTTCCTGTTTGTGGCACATTAGTATATGGGAGGGGGAAAACTTTTGAAGTTGGCCATTTTGGATACAACTTTATTTTTTCCAATGGGAAGAGGGTCATGTGACACATCACACTTATTGAGAATTTCACAAGAAAAACAATTGTGAGTTTGGTTTTAATGTCACTTTATTCTTTCATGAGTTATTTACAAAGTTTCTTTTTGTTTACAGCCATTGACATGTCGCAGAGGTTAACACATGAGGAGCGGATAGAAATTGTGTTGATGTCTGGTGAACCCAGTAACCGGATCGTTGCAGCAGATTTATATGCAAGACACCCTACGCAAGAAAGCTGTCATCATTCTCATTTTATTTAAATGGCCCACCCAAAAAAGTTTGCCTCATCACTGAACATAATGTTCTGTGTAAACTGAGGGTCTTGTTCCAATTTTTGTTTTGCCCATTCAGCAAATTCAAATTCTGCAATTAGTTACTATAATTGGTATATAAAAGCCCTCCAATCCTATACCCAAATGACAATGTACAACTATAATTTCAACATTTTAGGAAAAAGTCGAAAGAACTAAGTGGTTGAAGCTTAAACCATAATTACATCAATATTGTCCTCAAATTACAATGGGGATAAGGAAGTCAATGCAGGACTTGAAGAATGACCTCCAGAATATTAACAGTTCATGAGTTTGGGGACATAAAATACTTGTCTTGCCCTGAGTGCTGGCAATTCATCCTATGCCAATGAGTATATAGCACGTTATATGGAGTCTGCACATATAACCCCAACTAAAACCTACTGTGATAACTGCAAATACCGCCATATGTGGTCATCATATCTCAGCATATTACAGAGGTATTCTCCTCTAGAAATCAAAGGAGAAAAAAAATCTTTGTATGTCTATAGGAAACTGGTGGTCTACAAGATATAGTGTGGTCCCACTCGTTTTTGGGGGGCAAATTATGGTTTCATACCACTCCAAGGATTGAAGCCTTAGGTCTCACACATACAAATGAATTTGGGATCAGAGAGATATGAAGCTCAAATATGCAGCAGATATTATCCTCTATGGATAATGTCCACAAGCTTGTGTTCACTTAGCAATTTATGTTTTTTTTTTTGCTTAGCTCAGTCTACTGATCAACTTATTGATTTTTCCCATTATAGACATTTATGGCATATCCACTAAATATCTGTCCCATCTAAGGAATCCAACTCCCCCACCAATCAAGAGAACTGGAATTCTGCAGACCCATTACCTTTTTTATAATCTTTTACAGGTCCCTTTAAATTTATATATAACATTTTCGATTTGGCTTGCTCTCACTAAACAGGTCCTGTCCACCTTTGTAGATTGTAAAAAAAATGCAAATGAGTTTGCCAATTTTTAAATATGTATGACACAGTTGGAGCTTTTTCTAATCATCAATGTGACAGACGGACATAACGCTATATGGCAGTTTTGCACACACAAAAGCCTGAAGCAGCAAGATGAATCACGCTGTATTACATCTTTTGGAATATTCATTTAAAGAGTTAAAATATTAACTTTCCTTAAATCAAACATTTTTTCCCCTTATCTCCTATCAGTAAAATCTTCATGAATTCATCACATAACACATTCATTTTGTTCAGATAAATCGTAACTTGAAATTGTTTTTCGAGACGGTACTTAACAATTCAGAACAGTCTGGAGCACAACTCACAAAGCAGATAAGAGATTAATTATACAAACACAGAGACACACGATTCCGCTCTAACAGAAACTCAAAATGCGTCTTTCAAGTACTTTATCATCTTAAATTCACAATTAAGGGAGGGGATGATCAAAAAGTTACAAACATGATATTTGATTATAACAGAAAAAAACAAACAATGGCTAAATAAAAATGTCGGAAATTTGGCCTAATTTACACACAAAAATTGGTTTATATGTTGCATTCTATATTTAACTGGACAAATGCGTGTAAAGATGAGTCAGATCTATGGTGAGCCAGTATATTACATTCCTCACCATCTGTCATCACTCGGAGACGCCACTGCAAGCGAACCTGAAAGCAGAGGGGTCAGGGCGAACGTCATTGTTGTGTGTATATATACAGCGGGTGAAGTAAGTAGTGAATACGTCACCAATTTCCTAAAAAAATAGAGTTCTAAAAGGTGCTATTAACATGAAATTCTCACCTGCTGTGGATAACAACCTATCCAATGGACACAGGCAAAGAAACCAAACCATAGATGTCCATAAATTCAGTTATGGGTAATAATATACCCATATACTTTAAAATGTATATGGGTATATAGTATATGGGAGAAATAAGCTGATTTTGGTAAGTTTGCCCACTAACAAAGACATGAACAGTCTATAATTTTAAGGGCAGGTTAATTTTAACATTGAAAGATAGAATATCAAAAATAAAATCCAGAAAATCACATTGTATAAAATATATATAAATGTATTTGCATTTTGCAGTGAGAAATAAGTATTTGATCCCTCTGGCAAACAATGCTTAATACTTGGTGGCAAAACCCTTGTTGGCAAGCACAGCAGTCAGACGTTTTTTGTAGTTGATGATGAGGTTTGAGCACATGTCAAGAGGAATTATGGTCCACTCCTCTTTGCAGATCATCTCTAAATCATTAATATATTGAGGTTGTTGCTTGGCAACTCGGAGCTTCAACTCCCTCCATAAGTTTTCCATGGGATTAAGGTCTGGAGACTGGCTAGGCCACTCCATGACCTTAATGTGCTTCTTTTTGAGCCACTCTTTTGTTGCCTTGGCTGTATGTCAATCCGGAACTTGACGTGACATCAGTGGATGTCAACGGCGGCTGCAGCCGGGGTCACTTGATGTGACACTTATGGCAACAAGAGGTATTCACAAAAGTACTTCTTTACAAGGTTTAAATCAGTGGGGGAATTGTACAGTGTAGTGGACAACCTCTTTAAGTTCAATGAAAAAATGGAATGCAAAAAACGCCTAAGCACCCTCTAGTGGTAACAGAATTTTAGCACTTAAGGCAAATGTGTCACCAGATTGCACAATAAAAAAACCTGCCTGATCTTAAAATGATCATTTTTTCCATAAGTCTAGCTTACTTATAAAATTATCTTTTTTTTATATATATCAGGTTTACTTTACATATGGGGATTGGGGTCTCCTGATAAAGATTTAGTATTGGGTACGGGAAGCAGAAAGTTCTACCTTTGTATGCAAACAGCAAAATGGTGCTCAAAATTTAAATTACCCTCTGAGAAAATTAATTATTATATTTTTGTGTAGACTTGGACAGATCTTCATTGGCTAATGTATTTCAAGATGCATATTTTATTAAATTGGATAAATGAAAGTAATGCAGGGAAAATGAAGAACCATCAGACTTCAATATGCAGCAAATAACTTTATCAAATATGTCATTTCTCTGAATTGTAGTATATAGCTGAGTCATAAATTGGACCCACTCCAAAGCAAACTATCTGGCAGTTAGCAAAAATGATGGTTCTCCAAATCTATGACAAACAGACCTATGCATGATACCAGAGTGGTGCAACTTTTATCATTTATTACACGATTTCCAGGGATTTTAAGTAAGTGGAACAAATCTTATCATTACGAAAATCACAAATAATGTCCTTGGCACAAATCACACAGCATGCTCCAAAAACTCTCCCATAGTAATCAGAGCCTGTCTATGGCCCCTGTGGCTGCTGTATCGCATCGTTCTAGTTGCCATTAACTGTAGTTATCTGGAAGACTACTGTCCCCGTAAGATAGAATCATAGAATGTTAGAGCTGGAAGGGACCTCCAGGGTCATCGTGTCCAATCAGCTGCTCAATGTGGGATTCGCTAAACCATCTCGGACAGATGTCTGTCCAGCCTCTGCTTGAAGACTTCCATTGAAGTAGAACTTACCACTAGAGTTCAGAGAATTTGTTCGGGTTCCCTCTTATTCGGCAAGCACAGTCACAGCACATGCATGGAGAGTGTTTGTTGGGCTCTGTTTGTTCCCTCTGCAGCTTATTTGGTAGGCGCTATAGCTTGCCGAATAAGAGGGAACCCGAACAAATTCGCTTAACTCTACTCACCACCAGCCAGCAAGTGATAGATGCTACTGCACATGTGCTGCTGGCACCATTTTGTTGGAGCAAAAAAAAATGGAACCAGCAACATGGTGGCGGCGCATGCACAGTAGCGTCTATTGGTAAGTGATAGATACTACTGTGCAGACGCCACTGGCGGTGCCATTTTGCTGGAGGTAATTTTTTTTTGAAAGCCAACACTATTATATGCAGTATTTAAAACAGGAGGCAGGTCACTGAAGTATCAGTGACCTTTCAGTTAAGCCATAAGCATGCATATGTGAGCAGAGCACCACATAAAGACCCACCCATGGCCTCCCTGAAGCACAAGAATCTGTCTGAAAACTGCACAGCGATAGATGCTACTCTGCAGGCGACGCCGCCGGTGCCATTTTGATGGAGGTAATTTTTTTTTCAAAGCCTTTTCAGTGGTGTCCTTTATTTTGAAGGATGTACAAAACTGTGGCCGACAGCACTTTTATGTACACCTAAAAAGACGGACACTGCTGGATCATAGGCCAGACATCATTTACAGCTCCTCCATCTGTTTCATTATAGTGAATATTCTGCTGTCTGAATCACGTATTTCAGAGATTTACATGGAAATCCCTGTGTAAGTGCTCAGTGTAGAGCGCAGGATAAATTTGCGCCAAGCCTTACTGTGATCTTTGGGGGGCAGAATGAAAAAATCAATAGTAGAAAAATAATTGGCTTTATTTATTTTTTACGCCATTTCTGTTGCGGTATAAGTGATTAGACGACTTTATTCTTCATGCCGGTGTGATTACATCGATAGCAGATTTTTTTTTTTTTTTTATGTTTGGCTGCTGTCACACACTAAAAGATGCTTTTTTTTTTAAAAAAAAAAACTGCATCACCATATTTTGAGAGCTAAAATTTTTACATAATACTGCCGACAGTCATGTAATGGCTTGTTTTTTTGTGGGATGAGTGGATGTTTTTATCATTTTTGGGAACATGTCATTTTTTAGTCACTTTCTATTCCAATTTTTTGGAGGCAGAATGAACAAAAACCAGCAATTCAGGAATTTTCATTTTTTTCTTCTTTTTATGCCGTTCTGCATGTGGTAATATTGATAAGGCAGTTTTATTCTTTAGATCAGTTCGATTACAGCGATACCTCATTTATATAGTTTTTTTTATGTTTTTGCACTTTTATGCAATAAAAACTATTTCATAGAAAGAATAATTATTTTTCCATCACTTTACTCTGAGAGCTATAACTTTTTATAATTCTGCGCATTGAGCTGTGTAGTAGGTTTGATGTTTTCATTGATATTATTTTTATTTACATTTGTCGTTTTGATCGCGTTTTATTTCGCTTTTTATTTGGCAGTATGATGAAAAAGAAATAATTTTTTGCCTTTTTTTTTTTACCGTGTTCACTGTAGGGTTAACTGGTAGGACTACTTTAAAGGTTGGGTCATCCCGGACGTGATGATACCAAATATGTGTATTTTTTTCCATAAAAATATTTATTTCTGGGTATAATATATGGCAGTGATGGCGAACCTATGACACGCGTGTCAGTGCTGACACGCGTAGTCATTTTCAGTGACACGCCGGCCGCGGCCCCATAGAAATTGCTTCTTTCCCAGGGTCTGAAGGAGAGGAAACTCTCCTTCAGGCCCTGGGAACCATATTAATATGTAAAATAAAGAATTAAAATAAAAAATATTGCTATACTCACCTGTCCGACGCAGCCTGGACGTCCGCGAGGGAACCGGCAGCGTTGTTTGCTTAAAAATCGCGGTTTTCCTTCCTTACTTGAAGTCCCGGCTTGTGATTGGTTGCATGCCGCCCATGTGACCGCACGCAACCAATCACAACGCCGGAACGTAATTTTAAAATCCTGAAGGACCTAAAATTACGTCACGGCTTGCTGTGATTGGTCGCGTCTCGGTCACATGGGCGGCACGCAACCAATCACAAGCCGGGACTTCAAGTAAGGAAGGAAAACCGCGATTTTTAAGCAAACAACGCTGCCGGTTCCCTCGCGGACGTCCAGGCTGCGTCGGACAGGTGAGTATAGCAATATTTTTTATTTTAATTCTTTATTTTACACACATTAATGTTGTTTCGATACCGATACCCGATACCACAAAAGTATCGGATCTCGGTATCGGAATTCCGATACAGCAAATATCGGCCGATACCCGATACTTGCGGTATCGGAATACTAAACAATGGCATCCGATCCGATTTTTTATCGGAACGGATGCCATGCAGGAGGTCTGTGGGTCCAAACAACAGAGCTCCGGTGCAGAGCGTCTAGGCCTGGGACTTCCGGTAGGCCAGGCGCAGCTCCCGGAAGTCCCAGGCCTCTGCGTCGGATCTGTGTTGTTTGGGCGACATTGCGCTGCTCCCTGCTGCGCCGACCAGAAGTCCCAGGCTGCACTTCTGAGGCCTGAGGAGATAGCTGTCTGGACTCAGGCCCTGTGATTGCTGTCTGGACTCAGGCCCTGTGATTGCTGTCTGGACTCAGGCCCTGTGATAGCTGTCTGGACTCAGGCCCTGTGATAGCTGTCTGGACTCAGGCCCTGTGATAGCTGTCTGGACTCAGGCCCTGTGATTGCTGTCTGGACTCAGGCCCTGTGATTGCTGTCTGGACTCAGGCCCTGTGATAGCTGTCTGGACTCAGGCCCTGTGATTGCTGTCTGGACTCAGGCCCTGTGATTGCTGTCTGGACTCAGGCCCTGTGATTGCTGTCTGGACTCAGGCCCTGTGATAGCTGTCTGGACTCAGGCCCTGTGATTGCTGTCTGGACTCAGGCCCTGTGATTGCTGTCTGGACTCAGGCCCTGTGATTGCTGTCTGGACTCAGGCCCTGTGATTGCTGTCTGGACTCAGGCCCTGTGATAGCTGTCTGGACTCAGGCCCTGTGATAGCTGTCTGGACTCAGGCCCTGTGATTGCTGTCTGGACTCAGGCCCTGTGATAGCTGTCTGGACTCAGGCCCTGTGATAGCTGTCTGGACTCAGGCCCTGTGATAGCTGTCTGGACTCAGGCCCTGTGATAGCTGTCTGGACTCAGGCCCTGTGATAGCTGTCTGGACTCAGGCCCTGTGATAGCTGTCTGGACTCAGGCCCTGTGATTGCTGTCTGGACTCAGGCCCTGTGATAGCTGTCTGGACTCAGGCCCTGTGATAGCTGTCTGGACTCAGGCCCTGTGATAGCTGTCTGGACTCAGGCCCTGTGATAGCTGTCTGGACTCAGGCCCTGTGATTGCTGTCTGGACTCAGGCCCTGTGATTGCTGTCTGGACTCAGGCCCTGTGATTGCTGTCTGGACTCAGGCCCTGTGATTGCTGTCTGGACTCAGGCCCTGTGATTGCTGTCTGGACTCAGGCCCTGTGATTGCTGTCTGGACTCAGGCCCTGTGATTGCTGTCTGGACTCAGGCCCTGTGATTGCTGTCTGGACTCAGGCCCTGTGATTGCTGTCTGGACTCAGGCCCTGTGATAGCTGTCTGGACTCAGGCCCTGTGATTGCTGTCTGGACTCAGGCCCTGTGATTGCTGTCTGGACTCAGGCCCTGTGATTGCTGTCTGGACTCAGGCCCTGTGATTGCTGTCTGGACTCAGGCCCTGTGATTGCTGTCTGGACTCAGGCCCTGTGATAGCTGTCTGGACTCAGGCCCTGTGATTGCTGTCTGGACTCAGGCCCTGTGATAGCTGTCTGGACTCAGGCCCTGTGATTGCTGTCTGGACTCAGGCCCTGTGATTGCTGTCTGGACTCAGGCCCTGTGATAGCTGTCTGGACTCAGGCCCTGTGATAGCTGTCTGGACTCAGGCCCTGTGATAGCTGTCTGGACTCAGGCCCTGTGATAGCTGTCTGGACTCAGGCCCTGTGATAGCTGTCTGGACTCAGGCCCTGTGATAGCTGTCTGGACTCAGGCCCTGTGATAGCTGTCTGGACTCAGGCCCTGTGATAGCTGTCTGGACTCAGGCCCTGTGATTGCTGTCTGGACTCAGGCCCTGTGATTGCTGTCTGGACTCAGGCCCTGTGATAGCTGTCTGGACTCAGGCCCTGTGATAGCTGTCTGGACTCAGGCCCTGTGATAGCTGTCTGGACTCAGGCCCTGTGATAGCTGTCTGGACTCAGGCCCTGTGATAGCTGTCTGGACTCAGGCCCTGTGATTGCTGTCTGGACTCAGGCCCTGTGATTGCTGTCTGGACTCAGGCCCTGTGATAGCTGTCTGGACTCAGGCCCTGTGATTGCTGTCTGGACTCAGGCCCTGTGATTGCTGTCTGGACTCAGGCCCTGTGATTGCTGTCTGGACTCAGGCCCTGTGATTGCTGTCTGGACTCAGGCCCTGTGATTGCTGTCTGGACTCAGGCCCTGTGATTGCTGTCTGGACTCAGGCCCTGTGATTGCTGTCTGGACTCAGGCCCTGTGATTGCTGTCTGGACTCAGGCCCTGTGATTGCTGTCTGGACTCAGGCCCTGTGATTGCTGTCTGGACTCAGGCCCTGTGACTACTACAGCAACCATCATCCAGTGAACTGTGGGGTGTCATTGGCCATTACTGAGATAAGTGAGAGGGAGGCATCAGTGATGGCGAACCTGTGGCAGTCCAGCTGTTGCAAAACTACAATTCCCATCATGGCTGGCCATTCAAAGCAAAGGCTTTGGCTGTAAAGACATGATGGGAATTGTAGTTTTGCAACAGCTGGAGTGCCACAGGTTCGCCATCACTGGAAGAATTCCCCCTCCCCCTCACTTATCTTAGTTCACGGCACCCCACACAAGTTAAATAATAGCAAGACCAACAAAAGAAACCAACTGACAGATGAACAAAGAAGTCACTAAGCAGGTAAGTTAATTCTAATTATACATATTTGTTATTTAAACTATACATGTCGCAAAATTGTTTTTTTATCAAGGTGACACACCACCCAAGTTATGCTCGGTTTTTTGGCGAATTTTGACACACCGAGCTCAAAAGGTTGCCCATCACTGATATATGGAGTATATATTTTTATTATTATTTTGTGATTTTTTAAATATTTTTACATTTTTTTTAACTTTTTTACTGAGTACTTCTATGGGACTTTCGCTTTCAGCAGTCTGATCGCAGTTCTAATGCATTGCAATGCACCAATATGCACTGCACATGAACCAACTAGCTTGCTAGTGCCTGGTGACCTAGATGTCATCGTGATGACATCAGGTCACCATGGCAAAGATCAGGCCCCCACACAATGACATCGTGGGGGGGTGCTGGTCAGAGTGCAGAGGGGGCTCCCTCCCTCTGCATGCCAGCTAAATGCTGTAGTCATCAGTGATCGCAGTATTTAGGGAGTTAAAGTGCCGGTAGCGGTGCAAGCACCATTCCTGGCACTGAGTACCGAGTGTTAGTTGTTAGAATCAGCTGACACCCGGTGGCGATCGCACACACAGCCTCTGTGGGCACAAATCGAACTGACGTATCCATGCATCATAGGTTGGTAAATATTTAGCAACCTGGACGTACAAATGCGTCAAAGATCGGGAAGTGGTTAAAGAGAACCTATCACCATGAAAATGCCGTCCAATCTGTTCCCCATGTTATCGAACAGGGGAGCGGATAAGATTTATTTGTAGTTTTGTGAGAAAAGATTCAGAATAACCTGTGTATTAATGATTTAATTGTTTGCTCTTTCTGGGATCTTTGGTCCTATCAGTGACTGACAGCTTTATTTGCATACAGTGCACACAGAGATAGCTGTCAATCACTGATAGGACTGCCCACTGGACCAAAGATCCCAGAAAGAGCAGAGGATTAAATGACTAAAACATGGATTAAACTGAATAATTTCTCACAAAACTACATATCAATCTGCTCCAGTTCCTCTGCTCTATAACATAGTGCCTGCAGATTAGAATGCATTTTCATGGCAACAGTTTCCCTTTAATTAATATGCTGATCTTAGGACTGACATTCTGGGATAAACAACATGAAATGTACAATAATTATCTTTTATAATAGTAGTAGATTTATAAGCTAGTGGCCAATGCTGAACATAGAAGGTAACAATTTCCATACACAAAATACTTTCAACCTTTAACAAAAAGTTTAATGTTCTGGCCTTTATTATATTCCAACAGCCTAGCTTGCAAGAAATTGGAAGCATATAATTGTCCAAACCATCTAAAGCATTAAAATTCCATGCACTGAAAGTAAAGGGCCGAGGCCAAAAAATAACCCCGAACCATTATCCCTCCTCCACCAAACTTTACAGCTGACACAATGCAGACAGGCAGGTATCGTTCTCCTGGCATTCACCAAACCCAGACTCCAAAGATGCCAGATAGAGAAATGTGATCCTTCAGCACGCAGAACACATTTCCCCCAGAGCCCAGTGGCTGCAGCTTTATGCCAATACGACCAATGTTTGGCATTGTGCTTGGTGATGTAAGGGTTGGAAACTCATGGCACAAAGCTTCCTGTGCACAATTTTTGCCATGATGTTAATGCCAAAAGAGGTTATGGAGTCATAAATAATGAAGAAAAATGAGAACGAAAGTCCAGCAATTAAAGTGAATAATAAACTTTATTACAGGATTAACCAAAGTGGGAAACACCAGAAGAAAATGGGACACATCACAAGGGGCAAAGTGAATATGCACAATAAATAAAAGATGGTAAATAAATTGGATGAAAAAAATAGCAGGTAACAGCAAGATGAGGTAGAAAAATGAACCATACAAACATTTTTTATATAATAAAGTCAAACAGTGCCTCTGTTCAAAAAAGCAAATATAAGTTGCAAAAAATAGTAAAAAGTTGATAATGATGCTGAAATGGAGTGGTATGAGGGGATGGCAATAAATAATAAGGTATATAAAAATAGAGTGAGAAATCAGGATATAAATATATAAATATATAGTGCTGGTGCAATGAGTGCAATGAATTAATAGTCCTGATAATCACTGTATACTCAGATCATGATAATATATTGCTGATCGCCATATTGATTAATGCTCCATGAATACCTGAAATTGTGCAAAGTGACCTTTGGATGCGCCCACCCCGACGCACGTTTCGGCGTCAGCCTTCGTCAGGGAGTATGGAGTCAACAGAGCATTGGTGATTTATGCACTATGCACCGCAGCACTCGAAGACCCAGATCTGTATCTTACATGGTCTCTATTTTGTGGCTGAGCTGCTATGGTTCTTAAATGCAACTATTTTTCAATAATATCACCAACAAGTATCATGGAATATTTAGGAGGGAATACGTTTCATAAACTGACTTGTTGCCCCCATGGTTCCTATTACAGGACCGCACTGGTATCAGTAAGCTCCTCACCACCAGCCATTCTGTCACAAACATTTGCAAATGCTGCATGATGAGGGACTGGACTTTAGTCCCAATACCTTTGTATAGTGTACATGGATAGAGAGATAAAGAGAAAGATACAGATAGTAGATAGATATTATATAGACAGATATTAGATAGATAGATAGATGATATATAGATAATAGATATATAGATATTAGATACCGTATATACTTGAGTATAAGCCGAGATTTTCAGCCCATTTTTTGGGGCTGAAAGTCCCCCTCTCGGCTTATACTCGAGTCATACCCAGGGGTACCTGCAGGTCAGTGGTTCTCCCGACGCCGCAGCTTCTTCCTGTACTGAGCGGTCACATGGTACCGCTCATTACAGTAATGAATGTGGACACCACTCCCATAGGGGTGGAGCCGCATATTCATTACTGTAACGTGTGGTACCATGTGACAGCTCAGTACAGGAAGAAGCTGTGGTGCCGGAGAACCAGGGAAACCATGCCAGGAGCAGGTGAGTATAATGGGGAGGGGGAGCGCTGCGCGATATTCACTGTTATGATCCGGTGACCTTGGAGCCGCATGAGAGACTTTCTCAGAAGTAAGTGGTATCTGTACTGACCGCCAACCCTAAACTGACACCGCAACTAGAAGTAGCCGTGGGGTGTGCCTAACCCGTCCTAGACACCTCGACACAGCCGGAGGACTAAATACCCCTATAGGTGGAAATGGGAATTCTATCTTGCCTCAGAGCAGAACCCCAAAGGATAGGCAGCCCCCCACAAATATTGACTGTGAATATAAGAGGAAAGACACACGAAGGCAGAAAAACAGAATTTAGCAAAAGAGACACTTCTAGCTAAATAGAAAAGGATAGGACAGAATTCTAAGCGGTCAGTATTAAAATCCTAAAAATATCCACAGCAGAAAATACAAATATACTACATCTAACTAAAGACATAGCAAGTATATCTGCAACTCCTGAGAATCCAGCATGACTGAAAAATCCAAACAAAGTCTAAGCTGGACAAAAACACAATGAATTGCACTGAATTACAAAGCACACTGCATGTGTGCACAGAGACAAAAAAACAGACACTTATCTTTAGTTGAATTGGCAGCAGAGCATGAGGAACCAGAGAGAGATGCAATCCCTCCAAGAACAATGGACAACTGGCCAGGAGTAATGGATCCTGCACACCTAAATACCTAGTAGAGCTGCCATCAGCAGAAACACCTGCCCTGGATTACAACCCCAAGACAACTGCACTACCACTAACAACCACCGGAGGGAGCCCAAGAGCAGAATTCACAACAGTACCCCCTCCTTGAAGAGGGGTCACCAAACCCTCACCAGAGCCCTCAGGCCGATCAGGATGAGCCAGATGAAAGGCACGGACCAAATCAGCAGCATGGACATCAGAGGCAAAAACCCAAGAATTATCCTCCTGGCCATAACCCTTCCATTTGACAAGGTACTGAAGCCTCCGCCTTGAAAGGCGAGAATCCAAAATCTTCTCAACCACATACTCCAACTCCCCATCAACCAACACAGGAGCAGGAGGATCAACAGAGGGAACAACGGGCACCACATATTTCCGCAATAAAGATCTATGGAAAACATCATGGATGGTAAAAGAGGCCGGAAGGGCCAAACGAAAAGACACCGGATTGATGATCTCAGAAATCCTATAAGGACCAATATACCGAGGCTTAAACTTAGGGGAAGAAACCTTCATAGGAACATGACGGGAAGACAACCAGACCAAATCCCCAACCCGCAGCCGGGAACCAACACACCGACAACGGTTAGCAAAACGCTGAGCCTCCTCCTGAGACAACACCAAATTGTCCACCACATGAGCCCAAATCTGCTGCAACCTGTCAACCACAGAATCCACACCAGGACAATCAGAAGGCTCAACCTGACCCGAAGAAAAAGGAGGATGAAAACCAAAATTACAAAAGAAGGGCGAAAGCAAGGTAGCCGAACTAGCCCGATTATTAAGGGCGAACTCGGCCAATGGCAAGAAAGTCACCCAATCATCCTGATCAGCAGACACAAAGCATCTCAAATAAGTTTCCAAAGTCTGATTAGTTCGCTCGGTCTGGCCATTTGTCTGCGGATGAAATGCGGAAGAAAAAGACAAATCAATGCCCAGCCTAGCACAAAAGGCCCACCAAAACCTAGAAACAAATTGGGAACCTCTGTCAGACACAATATTCTCCGGAATACCATGCAAACGAACCACATGCTGGAAAAACAACGGAACCAAATCAGAAGAGGAAGGCAATTTAGGCAAAGGCACCAAATGAACCATCTTAGAGAACCGGTCACAAACCACCCAGATAACCGACATCCTCTGGGAAACCAGAAGATCTGAAATAAAATCCATAGAAATATGCGTCCAGGGCCTCTCAGGGACCAGCAAAGGCAAAAGCAACCCGCTAGCATGGGAACAACAAGGCTTGGCCCGCGCACAAGTCCCACAGGACTGCACAAAAGAACACACATCCTGCGACAAAGAAGGCCACCATAAGGACCTACCACCAAATCTCTGGTACCAAAAATACCAGGATGGCCTGCCAACACAGAACAATGAACCTCAGAAATCACTCTACTAGTCCATCTGTCAGGAACAAACAGTTTGCCCACTGGACAGCGGTCAGGTTTGTCAGCCTGAAATTCCTGCAGAACCCGTCGCAAATCAGGGGAAATGGCCGAAAGGACCACCCCTTCCTTCAGAATGCCAACCGGTTCCAGTACCTCAGGAGAATCAGGCAAAAAACTCCTAGAGAGGGCATCAGCCTTAATATTCTTAGAACCCGGAAGATACAAGACCACAAAATCAAAACGGGAGAAAAACAAGGACCATCGAGCTTGTCTAGGATTCAGCCGTTTGGCAGACTCGAGGTAAATCAGATTTTTATGATCGGTCAAGACCACAATACGGTGCTTGGCTCCCTCAAGCCAATGTCGCCATTCCTCAAACGCCCACTTCATAGCCAACAACTCCCGATTGCCGACATCATAATTGCGTTCAGCAGGCGAAAACTTACGAGAAAAGAAGGCACATGGTTTCATCAAGGAACCAACAGAATTCCTCTGAGACAAAACGGCCCCTGCCCCAATCTCAGAAGCGTCAACCTCAACCTGAAACGGAAGAGAAACATCCGGCTGACGCAACACCGGGGCAGAAGTAAATCGGCATTTAAGCTCCTGAAAGGCAGAGACAGCCACAGAGGACCAATTCGCTACATCAGCGCCTTTCTTCGTCAAATCGGTCAGGGGTTTAACCACACTGGAAAAGTTAGCAATGAAACGGCGATAAAAATTAGCAAAGCCCAAAAATTTCTGAAGGCTCTTCACGGATGTGGGCTGAATCCAATCATGAATGCCCTGAACCTTAACCGGATCCATCTCTATAGATGAGGGAGAAAAAATAAAGCCCAAAAAAGAAACCTTCTGCACTCCAAAGAGACACTTAGACCCCTTCACAAACAAAGCATTATCACGAAGGATCTGAAATACCATCCTGACCTGCTTCACATGAGACTCCCAATCATCGGAAAAAATCAAGATTTCATCCAAATATACAATCATTAATTTATCAAGATAATTCCGGAAGATATCATGCATGAAGGACTGAAAAACAGATGGAGCATTAGAGAGTCCGAATGGCATCACAAGGTATTCAAAATGGCCTTCAGGCGTATTAAACGCAGTTTTCCATTCATCACCCTGCTTAATACGAACAAGATTATATGCCCCCCGAAGGTCAAACTTAGTAAACCAACAAGCCCCCTTAATCCTGGCAAACAAATCGGAAAGCAAAGGTAAAGGGTATTGAAACGTGACCGTGATCTTATTCAAGAGGCGATAATCAATACAGGGTCTCAAGGAGCCATCCTTCTTAGCAACAAAAAAAAATCCCATTCCCAACGGTGAAGAAGATGGCCGAATATGCTCCTTCTCCAAAGACTCCTTAACATAACTCCGCATGGGGGTATGTTCCGGCACAGACAGGTTGAAAAGTCGGCCCTTAGGGAACTTACATCCTGGAATCAAGTCAATAGCACAATCACAGTCCCTATGCGGTGGAAGGGAACTGGACTTGGGCTCATCGAATACATCCTGAAAATCAGACAAAAACTCTGGAACCTCAGAAGAGGTGGAAGAGGAGATTGACATCAAAGGAACGTCACTATGAACCCCCTGACAACCCCAACTAGTCACAGACATAGACTTCCAATCCAACACAGGATTATGTATCTGCAACCATGGAAAACCCAGCACAATAGCATCATGCAAATTATGCAACACCAGAAAACGACAATCTTCCTGATGGGCTGGCGCCATGCACATGGTCACCTGTGTCCAAAACTGGGGCTTATTTTTAGCCAAAGGTGTAGCATCAATGCCCCTTAAAGGAATAGGGTTCTGCAAAGACTGCAAGGGGAAACCACAACGCCTGGCAAATTCAAAGTCCATTAAATTCAAAGCAGCGCCTGCATCCACAAACGCCATGACAGAAAATGACGACAATGAGCAGATCAAGGTCACAGATAACAGAAATTTAGGTTGTACAGTACTGATGGTAACTGAACTAGCGATTCTCTTTGTACGCTTAGGGCAGACTGAAATGACATGAGAAGCATCGCCACAATAAAAACACAACCTATTCTGACGTCTGAATCCTTGTTGTTCCGTTCTAGACAGAATCCTATCACACTGCATAGGCTCAGGCATCTGCTCTGAGGACAACGCCGCAGCGCGCACAGTTCTGCGCTCCTGCAAGCGCCGATCAATCTGAATGGCCAGAGACATAGAATCACTCAGACCAACAGGCGTGGGAAACCCCACCATAACATCTTTAACAGATTCAGAAAGACCCTTTCTGAAAATTGCAGCCAAAGCATCATCATTCCATTTAGGCAGCACAGACCATTTTCTAAATTTCTGACAATACAATTCTGCCGCTTCTTGACACTGAGACAGGGCCAACAAGGTCTTCTCCGCTTGATCCACAGAATTTCGTTCATCATATAATAATCCTAGAGCCTGAAAAAAGGCATCTACATTAAGCAAGGCCGGATTCCCAGATTCCAGTGAAAATGCCCAATCCTGAGGGTCGCCACGCAACAGGGAGATGACAATTTTAACCTGCTGAATGGGATCACCAGAGGAACGAGGTTTCAGAGCAAAAAACAGTTTACAGTTGTTTTTAAAACTCAAAAATTTGGACCTGTCCCCAAAAAACAAATCAGGAGTAGGAATCCTAGGCTCTAAAAGCGGAGTCTGAACAATATAATCCGAAATACCCTGTACCCTAGCAGCAAGCTGGTCTACACGAGAAACTAATCCCTGAACATCCATGCTAGCACAAATCTCCTCAGTCACCCAGAGGAAAAGAGGGAAGGAAAGAAAAAACAGGCTACAGAAAAAAAAATGGCTCAGCACCTTTCTTCCCTTCTTCTGAGATGCATTTAACTCATTGTTGGCCAGTTGTACTGTTATGATCCGATGACCTTGGAGCCACATGAGAGACTTTCTCATGAGTAAGTGGTATCTGTACTGACTGCAAACCCTAAACTGACACCGCAACTAGAAGTAGCCGTGGGGTGTGCCTAACCCGTCCTAGACACCTCGACACAGCCGGAAGACTAAATACCCCTATAGGTGGAAATGGGAATTCTATCTTGCCTCAGAGCAGAACCCCAAAGGATAGGCAGCCCCCCACAAATATTGACTGTGAATATAAGAGGAAAGACACACACAGGCAGAAAAACAGAATTTAGCAAAAGAGGCACTTCTAGCTAAATAGAAAAGGATAGGACAGAATTCTAAGCGGTCAGTATTAAAATCCTAAAAATATCCACAGCAGAAAATACAAATATACTACATCTAACTAAAGACATAGCAAGTATATCTGCAACTCCTGAGAATCCAGCATGACTGAAAAATCCAAACAAAGTCTAAGCTGGACAAAAACACAATGAATTGAACTGAATTACAAAGCACACTGCATGTGTGCACAGAGACAAAAAAACAGACACATCTTTAGCTGAATTGGCAGCAGAGCATGAGGAACCAGAGAGAGATGCAATCCCTCCAAGAACAATGAACAACTGGCCAGGAGTAATGGATCCTGCACACCTAAATACCTAGTAGAGCTGCCATCAGCAGAAACACCTGCCCTGGATTACAACCCCAAGACAACTGCACTACCACTAACAACCACCTGAGGGAGCCCAAGAGCAGAATTCACAACAATTCACCTCTCCTCATTTCGGGCGCCGCTCCGTCTTCCCCGTCTTCTGCTGTGACGCTCAGGTCAGAGGGTGCGGTGACGTGGTTAGTATGTGCCCTCTGCCTGAACATCAGTGCAGAAGATGCTGAAGACGGAGCGGTGCCCGAAATGAGGAGAGGTGAATATTGAAAGTGATGGGGGCCTGAGAGGTGAGTATGTGATTTTTTTTTATCGCAGCAACAGCATATGGGGCAAATATCTTTATGGAGCATCTTATGGGGCCATGTGCAGCATTATATGGGGCCAATATCTCTATGGAGCATCTTACAGGGGCATAATCAACGTTTGTCCAGCACTATAATGGGTCAAATGTGTCTGTATGGAGCATCTTATGGGGCCCTAATCAACGTTTGTGCAGCACTATATGGGGTAAATATCTCTATAGAGCATCTTATGGGGCCATAATCAACATTTGTGCAACATTATATGGGGCAAATGGGTCTATGGAGCATCTTATGGGGCCATAATCAACATTTGTGCAGCACTAAATGGGGCAAATGTGTCTATGGAGCATCTTATGGGGCCATTATTAACTTTTATGCAGGATTATATGGGGCATATTTTAATATGGAGCATCTTATGGGGCCCATCATAAACTTTATGGAGCATTATATGGGGCGTATTTTGTATGGAGCATCTTATGGGGCCATTATTAACCTTTCTGCAGCATTATATGGGGCATATTTTAATATGGAGCATCTTATGGGGCCATCATGAACTGTATGAAGCATTATATGGGGCTCCTGATTCAATATGGATATTCAAAAACACTTAACCTACTGATGTCTCAATTAATTTTATTTTTATTGGTATCTATTTTTACTTTTGAAATTCACCAGTAGCTGCTGCATTTTCCACCCTAGGCTTATACTCGAGTCATTAAGTTTTCCCAGTTTTTTGTGGCAAAATTAGGGGGGTCGGCTTATACTCGGGTCGGCTTATACTCGAGTATATACGGTATATAGATAATAGATAAATAATAGGTTAAATAGGTTTGCCATATTAATAACTTTTCACCTATTGAAGAGGCTTCTAGGACCCCTACCATTCGTGCAAATTGGGGTCTCTGAGTACATTGTGATCAATGTTTCATCCACTATCTGTAAGACTATCAGACATTGCCAAAAACTGTTATCGGCAACCTGAAGAAGACCCCTGTTCTCGTGAAGAACCCAGAGGTCAGATTCCCACAAATCAGATACTTCTCATAAGTTGAAACCTCTTTAATCTACATATAAAATAAATAAAAGTAGAAATCGGTGAAGCTTTAAAGTTATATATAGCTTGGAGCTCAGATTTAGATGGGTTATTATCTAGTTTTGCAGATGTGATCTGATAGCATCTTAGCAAACTCAAGCAGCATTCAACTGAAAATTTACATATGAAAAAAAATCTTAAAATAGATATTAGATTTGATATAGACAAGGTGTGTGTGGCTCAAAATAAAAGTGAATCACGACATACCGGAAGAAAAAAATCTCACTACTCAAATGTATGCTGAAAATCCAGCTATATATTTTCTTCGTTTCCTGAATGTTGGAAGAGAGAACATTTTCTTAATGAAAGGAATTAAAAGTAAACTAGAGAATTTTTTTTTTCAAATTTTACACAATGGGAGAGGACTGAATTTGACAAAGGCTATGTGCACACGTCAGGATTCCTTGTAGAAATTTCCTGAACAAAACCGGACATTTTCTGCAAGAAATCCGCATGCGTTTTTTTTCGCGTTTTTGCACTTTTTTTGTGTGGATTTTTTGTGTTTTTTTCCGGAGGTTTCCAATGCAATAATATAGTGGTAAATTCGCAAACAATCCTCAAAATTAATGAACATGCTGCGTTTTTTTACCGCAATGCGTTTTTTTCGCTGAAGAAAAACGCAAAATATGCACAAAAATTGCGGAATGCATTATAAATGATGGGATGCATATGTATGCGTTTTTAAGTGTTTTTATCACGTTTTTATAGCAAAAAAAACGCGAAAAATACTGATCGTGTGTGGAGCGCCCCGTCAGGGCAAGGGGGTACTCGGTACTGGGTCCAGTGTTAGCAGGGGGATGTCCCCTTTTGGTATCCTCTCCTGTGCTTTTCTTCCCTGCACGCTCACTGCAATGTATTTTTCTTTCTGAAATGTCTTCTTCCAGGAGCTGTAGCACTTCAGGCTACACGACTCCTCTGCTTCCTTTCCCTCTGTCTCTCTGACAGCAACTGAACCCTTTCCCTCTAGATTACGATGTTCTTATAGGGGAGTTCACCGTAAACAGTCTTAGAGCTCCCCCTTCTGGTCTGGAGTGTGAACATGTTGCATTCATTGTATTACCTGACAAAGAGTTCTACTTCGTTGCCTCCAACCGTAACATCACTTTCCCCGTGAGGAAAGCAACATTATTGTAACGACCAGGACCCTGGGGCGCCACATGTGCACACAGCCTTAAACTGACGAATCTCACCAATCATTGTGACAATCTTACTGTATATGTGCCATGCAACCTGCTCCATGGGAGATTCCAAAAGTGTCTTGAAGCAGTTTATCTTTAGAGGTCCTGGACAAAGCCTTTTCAGCAGTGACCAAATAATAATGCCATTATCACACATCTATGTAATTCCAGAATAATAATGTCACTTAGTGCCCTGATAAAACTTATTCTTTGGGTATACAGTATAAGGGTGTTATAATGGCATTATTTGGTGCACTGCATGTGGGTATTATTTTTTCATAACTGTAGAAAAGGTACCGTATGCAGTAATAAACCAATGACTTACCCAAAAAACTTTTAGAGTGTCATGCAGGCACTGTATATTGTCACCTAGGAGCTCCAAAAAGGCAAACAGGCTTCGCCCATGTTACTGCATTTCCCAGCTCCCAGGGGATGTCCTGGCCTTCACCCTTTAGCCCTTTAACCCCAGTACAGGGATCTGGACTTACACAGGGGAACCTGGGCAATGGCCACAGAGTCAGATGCTGCTCGGTTTCACAGGCTGGAGAGGATAGTCAGGTAGCTGGGTCAAATCCAGGAGGTCAGGCCAGGAACACAATCGTACCACAAGAGGATGATAAAAATTCACACCGAGGTCAGAAAACAGGAGGAATCAAGAAATCAACAGAAGCAGGGACTAAAGCTCGTCAGGTAGCAAAACTAATTATCTGGCTGTGGAAATCAGAGACTCAGATGTTTAAAGGGAATCTGTCCCCCCTGAGATGTATATGACCTATTAATTTGGGCATACAGGTAAAAGAAATGTTACACTCATCTCACCTGTCTGCCTCATATTAATGGTCTTGTTGAGAAATGTTATATTCTGTCTTTATGCTAATAATTTCTTCCAGGCTCTGGGGCATGCGATGCCTGGAAGAAATCCCTACCTCCCATCTTCATTGTAATACTTGCCCCCTCCCATCAGTGTCAGTTATGGCCCCAGAATCCTGCGTGTGCACCCTGCACTCCTTCCACAATCTGTACCTTTTCCTCCTTTCTATGGGCAGTGCACTGCATTCACGGATCTTCTACGCAGGTGCCGGCGAGTCACTGTGACCTCTGGCGTGCACACCGATAAAGTGCTCTCCCTCTTCCTCGGTGCATAGTCATCACTAGGAACCATGTGTACATAGAGATGACTATGCAGGGAGGAAGTGGGTAGAGCACCTTATCACCGCGCACACCGGAGATCACTGGAGTGGAAGTCGCCGGCACCTGCTCAGAAGATCCCTGAATGCAGGGAGAGGTACATACTGAGGAGGGATAGCAGGGCGCAGGTGCAGTATTACGGCGCCATAACTGACGTGCATGGGAGGGGGATAGTATTACAATGAAGACAGGAGGCAGAGATTTCTTCCAGGCACTGTACTCCCCAGAGCCTAGAAGAAATCATTAACATAAAGATAGAATGTAACATTTTTCAACAACAAGACCATTAATATGAGGCATACAGGTAGGACTAGTTTAACATTTCTATCACCTGTACACCCATATTAATAGGTCATATACCTCCCCGAGAGTGACAGATTCCCTTTAAATAGCAGTCAGCCCCACCTAAGGCTCTCACAAAATAGTAATTAAAAAACAGACAATTAACCCCTTTGCTCTGATCTAGCGACACCACAAATCCCTAAACATAGCACCCCGTAGGTGCCCAGAAAAGGCACATCTATTAAATACACCAATTCTGGGGCTTTGTCCAGCTCTTCCCACTTGCCCTGTAGCGGTGGCAAGTGGGGTTCATATTTGTGGGGTAGATGTCACCTTTGTATTGTCAGGTGACATCAAGCCCATGGATTACTAATGGAGAGGCGTCTATAAGACACCTATCCATTACTAATCCTATAGTTGTCTTGTAAATAAAGACACAGCCGGAATAAAGTCTTTTATTAGAAATAAGACTAAACACAGTTTTCCATTTTATTTAAAAGTAACAAACAGAGTTATACTCACCTAACGCCTAATTCCACCAAAGCCCTTGATCTCCCGTAATAAAACTAAAATAAAAAAACAACAATATACCATACATACCATACCTATCGGTTGTTCTGTCCCATACCGTAATCCATGTCTAGGGGATTAATAGTTTTCAACCTGGATGGTGCCAAGATGCGACTGTCTAGGCTGAGAACCACTGGTGACTGAACTGCTGCGAGCGGAGCATCAGTGACTAGAGGTAATGACGTCACCCAACGTCACATAGGTGAAGCGTGTTCATTGACTGAGAGCTCACAGGATCTGTCAGACAGTACTGCGAACAGGAGAACTTTCTCACACTCACGATGTCCTCAGACAATGAATAGTAGTTCACAGGCAGACACTGAGCACACAAGGGCTCAGTGTCTACTGGATGACAGGCTGCATGGTCACATCTTGCAGCCTGCCATTTAGATGTAGCAGAGCTGAACCTGTCATGGGAAAATGGATTAAAAAGCATCTCTGAGGATAGGTGAGGAATATTGTTGTTTTTTTTACCTCTTTTGAAGATGACAAGGGCATCAGGGGAATGGGCGAGGTCTAAATATGGTTTAATTAAGATTATTAAAGGAGTCTGTATCTTTCTTTCAATTAAAGGACTTTTTTCTGGGTGTCTGTGTTTACTTACAGTGTGGCTATGGGGTTAGTAATGGGGGTGTGTTATTGACACCTCTGCATTACTAACCTCGGGGCTTGATGTCACCTGACAATACAAAGGTGACATCAACCACCCCAACTATCACCCCATTTGCCACCACTACAGGGCAAGTGGGAATAGCAAGGCTAAGTGCCAGAATTGGTGCATCTTAAAGATGCGTCTTTTCTGGGATGGCTGAGAGCTGATGTTTAGCCTGGGGAGGCAGTATCCATGGCCCCTTCCTAGGCTATTAATATCAGCCTGCAGCTGTCTGCATAGCCTTTGCTGGTTATTAATCATAGGGGAACCCTATGTCATTTTTTGTGGGGTCCCCCATTTTAATAGCTAGTAAAGGCTAATTATACAGCTGTGAGCTGATATTTATATCCTGTTACGCTCTATGGGTATTACCCCCTTCCCAGGCTATAAACATCTGCCCCATTCGATGGCTTTCCCTCTGCTGGTTACAAAAATTGCACGGGAGCCCATGCCATTTTTTTCTAACAATTAATCTTTTATTAATTAAATACATGTACAGTAATTTGCGCACACACACTTCACTAATTGTAATTGTCACTGACATCTATATATCTACCTATTCTATTTGTATTTACTGTATATAATCCATCCCTTCTATCCTGTTGGCTCCTGCACTGATTTTACAGTACACTGCACATGAATTGCCGGCTTTTCTTCTTTCTATATAATATATATGCGTATATATATATGTGTGTGTCACTGACATCTATATATCTATGTATTCTATGTGTATATATCTATTCTAGCTACCTTATTCTATTCTAACCTGTCAGGCTGTGATTTTACTGATCGCAGCACAAGAATTGTCGGCTTTTATTCTATCTTTTACCGAATGTTACCGACTTTTTTTGATTTTAAGAAAAATGTTTGTGTTACCTATCACGAAACCGAATGTACCATATTTGTGCCAAATTTATGTTTGGCGATCGTCTTCCGAAAATATGGGCTAATCTCTACTAATGACACATTGCCCAACAAAATCTATTATCAACCTATTAATTGTATGACCAATATTCAACCCTGTTCACATCACATTTGGCAAATTAATGTGACATATATAAAGTACATCAGGCAAATTCCACCTCAGGAAAAATCTGTTCTCATTACATTTATTACTGAAAAATCAGCCTTTGAATTTATATGCAAATTAGGCTGTAGATACATTTGTAGATGTGTAGCCTCTGTCACTCTAGCTCTATTCCTGGCCCAGCGTCACTTCCTCCTGCTTGACTGATGGTTCCTTTGCCCGAAGTCCCATAACTTAGAGGCTGTCAGTCAGGAGGAGGCAGTGCTGGGTGGGTAATAGAGCTGGTGTGACAGAGGCATCAGTTCTACCATAATTCTTAGGCCTCATTTCATATCAATTCAAACACTGATTTCTCAGAAATGGAGGAACGGACCGGCCTTGTAATGGTATTGCTGGACTTGTATTTGAAAGAGCTGCATGTAAATATAAATCTTTTTTTTTGCTGGGGGAATCCTACTGACTCATTACCTTTACAGTAGTACCATTTTTAAAGTATTGGGGCACATTTACCAATGCATAGACATTAAATACACGACCCGTCACATCACATTTTCCAACACTTACAAGATTTATAGTCTGAGTTTTAAATATTATAATTTAAAAACACTGTTTAATATGCAAATATGAAAAAATCTAAATATATTAAGAAATGTGTTCACCCTGCCCCGCTGGTGTAATAATTCTCCATTATGCATTCAATATCCAGTTGAATCTAAAGTAAATGAATGTCTGTACTCACTCAGATCTGACCTGGTTTGCTTCCTCACACTGCCCTCGCTCTTGTGCCACCGGGCACATTTTTGTCAAATCAGCATCTTAATATTATTGAAATAAGGCAAAACTTTTGCTGAAACAAGGGATTTTTAATAGCTGAACACAGTAAAGTGGAGCTTGTTAACTGCCATGAAAGTCAAACCAAATTTAAACCGCGATCCATCGAATTCTCTTCTTTTTCTGCGCTGTCTTTCCTGCCTTCATCGCAATGATAGCTGACATCTTTTGCAAAAATATTTGTTATAGGTATGATGATCATAGACTATGACAGCAGAGCAAAAGTAATTATATGTGAAGAATATTATTAAAGGAAATATGCACTTGCAGAAATCATGTGTTTGCTGCGGAAAGATTCCTATTTAGATATACGGAATTCATTTTCTGCAGCAAAATTGGAGAGTATGATTATCCCCTAATAAAGGATCCTCCATAAATAGTAGTAAAGTATACGATAATGGAACTGCTGATATACCTTCATTGTGGATTATCATGTGTATGGATACATTTCAAGGGGTTGACCACTACTTTCCATGTCCCTTTCATGTGAACAAAGTGCCATAGTGAACTTTACCAAATACTTGATTTGTCAAATCCTTCCTGCTCTTCTGGTCACATGATCTCTGGCTGAGAATCTCAGGCTTCCTGTGATGTCATGTCAGATTCTCCCTCATTTCGGTGCTCTGGAAACTGGTTGGTCGTGGCTTTCCTGTATGGGTGGGCGGGGCTGCATTCAGCAGAGCTCACTCTGCTTCTGTGAATGCTCCCAGCTCTCTCTATACAGCAGAGTATATGCAGCGCCCCAGAGTCCTGGTCGTTGCAGTAATGTCGCTCTGCCACTAAGGGGAGTGATGTTACATCTGATTGCACTAAAGGAGTTCACCTGACCAGGTATCACAGTCACACATTACACTTCACACTCCGGCCACCAGGGGGAGCAAAGGGTTCTATGTATTAGGCCACTCCTCACACTCTGGTAAAACTGGGGGTTGGATAGGAAGTTAGGAAGAAGCTGACTGGGTTTTGCCCAGGCAACATCCTGTGAGAGAGGGAGTTACTGGGAAGATTCAGGGGGGTCTCTGTCAGGGGTGGGATCCTGGCAGTGGCCTAGCGAAAAGGACAGATCGTTACGGAGCCACGCCTGCACTACCTTGCGGTGGCATCTTAAGAAAGGACACAAAGCGAAGTATATTGTGGAGAAGTGAGAAACGAGATCACAGCACAAAGGCGAGAGAACCAGTAGGAGTCGTGCCCCTAAGATCATGGCAACATCCTACTGAGGCGCGTAGCCGGTGGCCGGAACGCCGAAGAAGTATTGGGCTCTAAGCATTACTTCAAACCAATGGCAGGGCAGTTAACTATAGGTTGGCTGTCTCACCTAAATCACCTCATGAAGACAACGGAGGCAATTGTGGGAGAGGGGCATCTCTAGGGTCCCTATAAAATAACTCCAGGCCTACCCCGTCATACGGGTGTGTCCTATCCATATCATCTGGGGGACGGAGAGAGAAAGAACAGAAACATAAACGACAGTTGTGAGGACTATCCCGTGGTGCTCAGCAGGGAAGTACTACAACACCCAGGCGCTAGTAGGTAGGCACTGATTTCCACTTGCAAAGGGAACTCTGGATGTGCCTTCGGACCGGCTAGTCTCAGCCAGCCCTGTTAGCAGTGCTCTGGATTGCGGATCCCGAAGCCTTCAGTAAAGAGGTAAAGAGACTGCAACCCTGTGTCCTCGTTATTCATCGCGCCTTGCGCCACGCACCATCACCTTTCATTGGACGCCCCTTAGCAGGGTCACGGACTGGGTCTAGCCACCGTGACAACCCCAGGACCGAGACAGAGAGGCCCGGTACCGAGTACCCAGCGGCCCTGTGTCTGGGGGCGCTCCATATATATACATGTACATATACGTGCACACACACTACAGTAATCTGTGTGTAATGTGAATACAATCAATCTCTTACAAAAATATATATAGTGAATACACCAGCGACCCAATCAAAGAACTCAAGATGCAATGCTCACAGTCTTCTGCTGCTGGAGAGAAAATGATGGATTTGTGCACCCCATAATAGTTTAACAATGACCAGTATAAAGAATGCAAAGAATTTCTATGTTATTACTATAATTAAGACAACTGCTTAAAGGGAACCTGTCATCCCCAAAATCGAGGGTGAGCTAAGCCCACCAGCATCAGGGGCTTATCTACAGCATTCTGTAATGCTGTAGATAAGCCCCCGATGTATCCTAAAAGATAAGAAAAAGAGGTTAGATTATACTCCCCAGAGGCGGTCCTGATCCTGGTCCCGGTCCGGTCCAGTCCGATGGGTGTCGTGGTCCGGTCCGGCGCCTTCTATCTTCTTACAATGACGTCCTCTTCCTGTCTTCTGGCTGCGGCTGTGGCGCAGGTGTACTTTGTTTGCCCTGTTGAGGGCAGAGCAAAGTACTGCAGTGCAGTGAAGATAGGAGGCCCCAGACCGGACCGCGGCGCTCACCGGATTGGACCGCCCCCAGGTGAGTATTGTTGTGAATTCCGTTCTTGAACTCCCTCCTGTGGTCATGAATGATACTTCGGCGAGTTCTGTCCATGGACTCCCTCTGGTGGCTGTGAGTGGAACTGCTGGTTCTGAGGTTGCTTCCTCAGCTGCCCTCGTTTGCGGCTGGGTTGGCTTCTCTATCTAACTCCACTCAGATCGTTACTCCATGCCAGCTGTCAATGTATTAGCACTGGTTCAGATCTCTCTCAGATCTTTCTGATGACCTGTCTACTCCAGCAGAAGCTAAGTCCCTGCTAGTTCATTTGTTGTTCATTGTGTACTGAATATATTTCTTAGTACTTGCTAAGTTCTAGTCCAGCTTGCTAACATGATATTGCCTTGCTAGCTGGAAGCTCTGGGTTGCAGAGTGGCACCTCCGCACCGTGAGTCGGTGCGGGGGTCTTTTTGCGCACACTGCGTGGCTTTTTGTAGTTTTTTGTGCTGACCGCATAGATCCCTTTCCTATCCTCAGTCTATCTAGTAAGTCTGGCCTCCTTTGCTGAAACCTGTTTCATCCCTGTGTTTGTGACTTTCCTCTTAACTCACAGTTAATATATGTGGGGGGCTGCCTTTACCTTTGGGGAATTTTCTGTGAAGCAAGGTAAGGCTTATTTTCCTATCTTTAGGGGTAGTTAGCTCTTAGGCTGTGAAGAGGCGTCTAGGGAGAGTTAGGTACGCTCCACAGCTATTTCTAGTGTGTGTTATAGGATTAGGATTTGCGGTCAGCAGAGTTCCCACTTCCCAGAGCTCGTCCTGCCTTCTAGTTTAACCATCAGGTCATTCCAGGTGCACCTAACCACCAGGTCCATAACAGAGTATAATCTAACCTTTTTTTCTCATCTTTTAGGATAATCGGGGGCTTATCTACAGCATTCCAGAATGCTGTAGATAAGCCCCTGATGCCGGTGGGATTAGCTCACCCTCGATTTTGGGGGTGACAGGTTCCCTTTAAAGGCAATGACATACAGCACAAACATCTGCTTAAAAGGCAATGCCATACACCAAAGACTGAATGAATTTACTTGCTGTATCCACTGGACAACCAATACGGATGGATCTATCATGATATGAACATACGCTGAACTTTTATAACACGGTGAGGGCAATTTACTTACTATCACCTTAGTATGCCATTTATTTTTATTTATATTCAAAGAAAGTGAAGCAAAAAGGTATAAAATGTAAAACAAGATGAAATTTGGTAGAAAAGGTATATGGGGATATTTAGGGTCATTAAACTTAAGCATTTATGGCAAAAGTAGTAACTGAGTCAAGGTAGTGGATAACTGTTATGATCCGGTGACTTTGGAGCTGCATGAACTTTCTCTGGAGTAGGTGGAAACTGTACTGACCACAAAACCTGAACTAACACCGCAACTAGAAGTAGCCGTGGGGTGTGCCTAACAAACCCTAGACACCTCGACACAGCTGGAGGACTAAATAGCCCTATAGATAGAAATAGGAATACTACCTTGCCTCGGAGTAGAACCCCAAAGGATAGGCAGCCCCCCACGAATATTGACTGTGAGTAGGAGAAGAAAGACACACACAGGCAGAAAACAGGATTCTGCAAAAGAGGCCACTCTAGCTAAATAGGGAAAGATAGGACAGAATACTAAGCGTTCAGTATTAAAACCCTTCCTAAAATATCCACAGCAGATAATACAAAAAGTTCCACAATCTAACTAAAGACATGTAATGTATATCTGCCACTCCAGAGAATCCAACAAGACTGAGAAAATACTGACACAATCTAGCTGGACAAAAAAACACTGAATAGCACTGAATTATTAAGCACACAGCATGTGTGCCAAAGAAACAAAACCAGACACTTATCTTTGCTGTTTAGGCAGAAGGCAGAAGGAACCAAACCAGGACCAAAACCTCCCAACAACCATGGACAACTGGCATGGACTAATGAATACTGCACGCCTAAATACCAAAGTCAGAACTGCAATCAGCAGATACACCTGACCAGGACTGCAACTCAGGGGCAACTGCATTACCACCTACAACCACCGGAGGGAGCCCAAAAGCAGAATTCACAACAGATAACATCTTCAATTTGTAAGTTTTAATCATCCAATGTAATGTCCCATAACTCTGTAGAAATAGCATTAAAGGGGTTGTCCAGGTTTGTTATAAAGTCTGCAGTCTAATCGTAATGTGGCCAAATGCATATTGCAAACCTGCGGACACATGACCGCCAACGCTCCAGAAAAAACAGATATTGTAAAGTGTGTGTGCTATGAGGATTTAGAAATCTGCAGCCACATAGACTTTCATGACAAACATCGACAACCTCTTTGCAATAAAACTTTTTCTTTAGTTCCTCCAGCATATTACCCAGGTAGAAGACTGAACGATTGCAAAATGTACATTGGAGCTCAGTCATTATATATGTTTTCCATTGTTTCTCTCCTGATCTATGTATCATATGGGCCACCCATTCATTATAAATGAAGAGTTTTCCCACTGCGATGGTCTCACACAGCAATCATGCAGACCAATAATAATAATGTATGCATGGGGCGTAAAGATGGATCCACACACAACATGTAGGTCAGAATTTATAAGTATTTCTATTGGACCTTGTAGCACTATAGTGGCCATGAATAATCAGCAAGAAAGTATTACTTAAAGGGATTGTATATTACTTTTTTATTTGAAGTGCTATGCATAATTAAAAGACAAAAAAATAGCAATAGTAAAAGAAAACAACACATATTCAAATGTCAGTTTTTTGCTGCTCTTCCATACTGAAAGTCTACTGGTTTTCTATTTCAGTGTGGAGTAAATTGCATTAACGCTTCTAGGTGCACGTGAACACAGTGTTTGTGGAACTGACCAGTCCAAGGAAAAAAAAAACTCTCTTAAATCCTCACACAATGAGATCATTCAAAAAACTTTCTCCTTACAAAGGTTTTGCAGAACCAGAGGTTTAGATAACTAGATGCTGTGAAAGTGGAAAAAAGAAAAAACGATTTAAAGCTTCATTTTCTGTAGCGAGAGACCAAATGAAAAACAAAAATGAAGCAATATCTATGTTAAATTCTCTCCAGAGAAAAACTGTCAAAACCCCAAATTTGAGAGAATATAATTCAGCCAATAACATGTCAACATGAAATGAAGTCTGACACTTCAACAGGAATGTGTATCTGCCCGAGGAGCGACACTGCGCTTGTAGAAGCGTTTCATAAGTCTGCGAAGACCGTCTGCCTAATTCCTGAAATGCTCGAGTGTGTCTCTGAAGCCATGATTACTCTGTATCCCATGGGATGGGGAGACCGGGCGCTTAGATGGTTTCTATATTAGGAAGTACAATCTTGCATTTACATCTATAGTGATTACTGGTAAGAAACAAACAAAATGAACAACCGCAGCAATAATCGATTTGTGTAAATAGGTGAAGCGATTAATGGCAACACGATTGTTTCCACTTCATGAAATTGATTGTCTATATATGACGGTTTGAACAATTTCTTATGAATGCAGAAAAATATTCCTTTTCTGTTAAGATGTAAAAATAATCTTATCATGCGGAAAAATATAGCTAGTCAGTGAAATGTTTACTTTTTATTTTTGTAGCACCAATATATTATGTACTGCGTTAAAGGGAGCTGCTTTTTCCCACCCCAATCCTATAAAGAGGTCTCTCCCAAAGTGTCTGGATAGGTAGAAACTTGTCAATCTAAGGATTAGGGCTGTCCCACACGTCCAGATAATTCCGGTACCAGAATAAATCGGTACCGGAGTTATCCGTGTCCGTGTGCCTGGGAACTCACGGAGGCCATACGTGCGGCACACGTGTGCCGCCCGTATGGCGAGTGGGTACCACACGGAGCGTGTGGTACCCACTCTGCATGGTGCTGAAGCTGCGATTCATATCTTCCCTGCAGCAGCGTTTGCTGCAGAGAAAATATGAAGAATAGTGTTTAAAATAAAGATCCATGTGTCCGCCGCCCCCCCACCCCCTGTGCGCCCCCCCGCTGGTCAGAAAATACTTACCCGCTCCCTCGCTGCTTCCTGGTCTGGCCGCGGCTTCTCCTGCATGCGGTCACGTGGGGCCGATCATTTACAGTCATGAATATGTGGCTCCACCTCCCATAGGGGCGGAGCCGACTATTCATGATTGTAAATGATCGGCCCCACGTGACCGCATACAGTAGGAGGCGCGGCCAGACCAGGAAGCAGCGAGGGAGCGGGTAAGTATTTTCTGACCAGCGGGGGGGCGCACAGGGGGTGGGGGGGCGGCGGACACCTAAATCTTTATTTTTAACACTATTCTTCATATTTTCTCTACAGCAAACGCTGCTGCAGGGAAGATATGAATACCAGCTTCAGCACCATGTGGGGGGGACAGCGCTTACTGTAGCGCTGTCTCCTGCACGCACACGGACCCCAGACGGAGAATGTCCGTGTGAGGTCCGTGTTTTACGCGGACCCATTGACTCTATTGGGTCCGTGTAAAACGTGCGCTCCCACGAACACTGACATGTCTCCGTGTTTGGCACACGGAGACACGGTCCGCAAAAAATCAATGACATCTGCACAGATGCATTGATTTTTATGGGTCTACGTGTGTCAGTGTCTCCGGTACGTGAGGAAACTGTCACCTCACGTACCGGAGCCACTGACGTGTGAAACCGGCCTTAAATGCAGAGAAAAGCAGCAGGGGACTGGCCTCATGGATATTCATTCGAGAAGCATGTTCCCTGTCTGGATTTTTAAGGTATGTTTTATTTTTCTGAAAAGCTGGAATGTTTCAAATTAGATTATACATGGCTATAATAACCTGACAGTGTTTGATTCATGCTGCCTGTGGTTCAGGCAGCATAAATCAAATGTTAGGTTCACTTGAAAGGTTCAGACATCGACCTATTGCCTTGCTCCTACTCTAAGGTGGCATTAATAAATAAAATTAATACATCTTTATTTTTATACAGCACTAACATGTTCCGCAGCGCTTTACAGTTTGCACACATTATCACATTCATTCCATCTGGAAGAAGGATAATTTTCATACCTTTTTTTCCAATTACCATTTGGTGGATTTCATTAATTCTTATGCCAGGTAGTGGTCTTTACAAGAAGAAATAGTACATTCTTGACTAGCATCAAAGACTGAGGTAAAGAACTCTTAGAGTACATGGACCCGTAGAAGCGCTAAGCAAGCACGAAGCAGCCGTAGTTCATCAAGCTCTCTCATCTGCATAGCACCCCTTCTCCGCACTTTAATATGGTTAAATGTGGTCATGTTTTACCATGGAATAAAATTGCACATCAAGAAGGATCTGAGTGAGTGCTCCAATTCTTTCAATTTCTTAATGAAAACCTTATACAACCCCTGGCAAAAATTATGGAATCACCGGCCTTGGAGGATGTTCATTCAGTTGTTTAATTTTGTAGAAAAAAAGCAGATCACAGACATGGCACAAAACTAAAGTCATTTCAAATAGCAACTTTCTGGCTTTAAGAAACACTAAAAGAAATCAAGAACAAAAAATGTGGTAGTCAGTAACGGTTACTTTATTTAACCAAGCATAGGGGAAAAATTATGGAATCACTCAATTCTGATGAAAAAAAATATGGAATTATGAAAAACTTACGGAATTATGAAAAACGAACAAACAAAAAAACACTCCAACACATCACTAGTATTTTGTTGCATCACCTCTGGCTTTAATAACAGCTTGCAGTCTCTGAGGCATGGACTTAATGAGTGTCAAACAGTACTCTTCATCAATCTGGCTCCAACTTTCTCTGATTGATGTTGCCAGATCAGCTTTGCAGGTTGGAGCCTTGTCATGGACCATTTTCTTCATATTCCACCAAAGATTTTCAATTGGATTGAGATCCGGACTATTTGCAGACCATGACATTGACCTTATGTGTATTTTTTCACGGATTGTTTTCCCAGTTTTTGCTCTATGGCAGGATGCATTATCATCTTGAAAAATGATTTAATCATCCCAAAACATCCTTTCAATTGATGGGATAAGAAAAGTGTCCAAAATATCAACGTAAACTTGTGCATTTATTGAATATATAATGACAGCCATCTCCCCAGTGCCTTTACCTGACATGCAGTCCTATATCATCAGTGACTGTGGAAATATGCATATTCTCTTTAGGCAGTCATCTTTATAAATCTCATTGGAACGGCACCAAACAAAAGTTCCAGAATCATCACCTTGCCCAATGCAGATTCGCGATTCATCACTGAATATGACTATCATCCAGTCATCCACAGTCCACAATTGCTTTTCCTTAGCCCATTGTAACCTTGTTTTTTTCTGTTTAGGTGTTAATGATGGCTTTCATTTTGCTTTTCGGTATGTAAATCCCATTACCTTTAGGCGGTTTCTTACAGTTCGGTCACAGACGTTGACTCCAGTTTCCTCCCATTCGTTCCTCATTTGTTTGGTTGTGCATTTCCTGTTTTGGAAACATATTGCTTAAAGATTCTGGTCTTGATGCTTTGATGTCTTCCTTGGTCTACTAGTATGTTTGCCTTTAACAACCTTCCCATGTTGTTTGTATTTGGTTCAGATTTTAGACAAAGTTGTGAACAACCAACATCTTTTGCCACATTGTGTGATGATTTACCCTCTTGTAAGAGTTTGATAATCCTCTCCTTTGTTTCAATTGATATCTCTCATGTTGGAGCCATGATTCATGTCAGTCCACTTGGTGCAACAGCTCTTCAAGGTGTGATCATTCCTTTTTAGATGCAGACTAACGAGCAGATTTAATTTGATGCAGGTATTATTTTTGGGTATGAAAATTTACAGGGTGATTCCATAATTTTTTTCCTCAGAATTGAGTGATTCCATAATTTTTCCTCTATGCTTGGTTAAAAAACGTAACCATTACTGACTACCACATTTTTTATTCTTGATTTCTTTTAGTGTTTCAAAAAGACAGAAAGTAGCCATTTGAAATGACTTTAGTTTTGTGCCATGTCTGTGATCTGCTTTTTTTCTACAAAATTAAACAACTGAATGAACATCCTCCAAGGACGGTGATTCCATAATTTTTGCCAGGGGTTGTATTCACTTCTCCAGCCCTTCCAAATCCCCCATCTGGTTTTCACTATATCCTCAGATTCTTCCTTTCATTCTGAAATTCCTGGATCTGTCCCACTAGGCAGGGACTTCTGGCTATGAAGATTCTGCCAAGCGCTCAGAAGGTCATGTCATCATGGTGTCACTGTGTCACAGTGTTTCAGTGTGAGTGGCAGGAATCTGAAGAAGCTGTAAGGATGAGGTGACGTTGAGGAATCCATAGTCTAGAGAGGTGAGCGCCGAGGTCTGTATAAAGATTGATTTGAAGAGGTTTGGAAGCTGATTTTGAGTCCATCTTTGAGCATAAAAGATCTAACTAGCTCATATTTAATATTACCAGCCCATGACAGTACCCTACCGCCACCTTCTTGGTGTCCGAGTTGAAATTGAGGTCTGTGCTCATTACTAATCCAGCCACAGACCCATCCATCTGGTCCATCAAGAGTCACTCTCTTCTCATCAGTTATAAAACCTTTGAATAATTTGTCTTCAGACATGTCTTTGTCCAGTGGTGATGTGTCTTGCTTAGTGGTGGTCGGGTTTTGGCTTTCTTGACCTCGGCCATGTCTTTGAGAATTGAACACCTTGTACTTCTGGACCTGCAGGAAGGTTGAAGTTTTTGAATATGATAGCTCTGAAGGAAAAAGGCTTTTTGGTCGCTTCACATTTGATTCTTCGAAAATCTTTAACTCTTAATGTGCGTCTTTGTATTCAACACATTTCCAACCCTGTTGATTATTTTGAACAAAGCTTTTGCTGGTTCTGTAACTGTGCCTTAATATCTTAGCAATTTCAAGGACAAAGCAAAACTCTGTAAAACTACTAACACTTAAGTTTTCAGAGTCAGTGAAATTTCTTTTTCGGTCCATTTTTCCTTAGGAAAACAAGCTGCCTAATAATTCTGCCTCCTTTGATAAAGGGTGTTGCTATATTTAGGCTACACCCTCCCTCATTGCACACATACACATCACCTGATCTGCTTCATCCAATAAGCATTCAAGTTTATACAGCTTAGAGTTGGAAAATATGGAAAAAATTATGATTTGGTCAAAACACTCACTTACCTTATAATTCTGCACAGTGAAAAGTGTAGCAAGACTACTGTGCTAACTACTGAATAACTGAGTGTTACATTTTATAGAAACAAGTTCGGTCTAAAAGCAGGCATAGCATTGAATTTACCTGTAGCCCTTGTGTATATAGGATCTGATCAAAGGATTTGTTCCTTGCATGTGGTATTATTGGAATACTTGTCTTGATATAATGGACTTTTTTCTGTTTAGTAACAGAATGGTGGTTATATTCAGACAGTAGGCAATATTAATATATGGTCATGGAGTGGTGGTAATTATCTCTTTTATTAGACATTAAATACTTGAAAATTTAAGCCCTCCCTGTCCTGTGGCATATTATTACATAGTGGCAGAGAAGCACTTAATGCAAACCACTGTAATTGTACTTCAAAGTTATGGTGTGGGCACAGTATTTGCAGAAGGCATCAGCATTTTACAGTCAAAACTCCATTCTAGGAATGATGATTAGAGATTAACAAATTGTACTTGAATTCTACAAAAATCTGTATTTGTCAAAAGTTATTTTTTGTAATCACCTTCCACGCGAAATGGTGACCAATGGATACCATTCTTTCTGAACAATATGAACCATAAAAGGCCATCAAAATATTAACAAAAAAAATCCTTCTACTCACCTCATCGCTCAACCCCCGATAATGCTCATCACCACTTGTCCGCTCCTCGACAAATCTCATGCTAGGCTAGAGCTTCTGAGTTTTACAGGCCGAGGAGGCTTCTTCATATGCTGCCCCAAAAGTTATGGTCCATTCTGAAATAATGACGTCATTATTTCAGAATGGACCATAACTTAAGGGGCTGCATATGAAGAAGCCTCCTCGGCCTGTGTGTGAATTCTGCGGGCATATGCACTGAATCTTCCCAAGTCTATCGATCCCAGCAGCTCCAGCTCTGTGTGAGAGGGTCAGCGATTTCAATGCTGCAAATGATGATCTGAAGACTCGATGAGGACCAGACAGGTGGTGGTGAGGAACAGTGGGACCAGAAGGTGAGCAGTGAGGTGAGTATAAGGATACTAAATAAGTTTAAAAAAATAACAAATTTATGTTTATTATGCTCTGTTGTCTGGAGAGTCACTTGAGCACAAAAAGGGATATTAAAGAATAGCTTGTCAGATCTCCTTATCCCTAATAATAATACCCAACAGGTAATTGCATGTAGCTGTAGTGTGAGCCATTGCCCCCCCACCCTCCAGTCTGACACTAGTAAAAACCTATGGGATATGTAATAGTTTCAATTGCCAGTTGACAGCATGAGTTATCTGTATTTATTTTATTTACAGCATCATCATTACTTATTTTTATTAGTATTATATTTGGAGAAATGTTCTCCCTCAGGCATACTCTCACCCAACTTTTCATGTATTTCATAATAGTATTATATTGCCAGGCATCTATATCCCAAGAACAGCAATTATTTATTCTCAGTATCTGAAGAAGAGCAAGATTTAATCAGACTAGTATGATATTATTCTAGTGATTAGTTTCTTTAGAGTTTCTAACCAGTCATCTTCCAGAATACAGATTATTTCTACCACTCTAGATACAAGTTGTTTCTTCTTTCTACCATTCTCATATTCTGATTCTGTCAAACACACTGAAGCAGATTTATTATTACTGTCTCACTGACGACGGCTTAAAATTTTACCAGGCGGGCAGGACATGCAAAAAAAGTTAGAATGCCACTTGTTAGACACATTAAACTCTTCTCTCTTTGTGATGACATCTTTAGATTGACTTATTGCATGCCAAAATTTTGGTTCAAATTTCTCCTATGTTGATTCATTCCTCTTTTCTCCAAACCATAACAATTTTCACAATCCTGTCTACAAAAGTGTGAAAGGTCTCTAAAATATATTATTCAAGACACACAATTGTTCCAATATTTAATTCAGGCACATTGGCTTAATTTGGCAAATTTGATTTGGTCTGAATGGTATCGTTCCTGTAATGGGAGGTTAAAAGAGGTTAAAAAATACCAAAAAACAAAACCCTTTACACTTACCTTTCCTATGCACCTATTCAGCAGCTCCTTGGTCTTCTGTTCTTCCATTGCTCCAGTTTTAGCACTGAGGACAATCTGTGAACTGTTATTGAGCCACCTTGGTGGTGGCGCACATCATCATTCACATGTTATCGCAATCTCAGGCCACAGACCGACCTCAGCCCTGAAATGGAATGATGGAAAAATAGTAGGTGGGATCACTGCAGTGGTGATGCAGGCAGTAAAGGTGGAGTAAGAACAGGCGAGGAAAGGTTTATTTTTAAGGGTTTTTTTTTAATTCCTCCCCGACCTTCAAAAATACCCAATAAATTAGATGCCCCTGGATGCCATTTTACTGGATTCTTGCAAATTGAATCACAATTTTTTCAGTATCTGGAATGCCATTTTTTTAATACAATTGAGCCAGAATTGTGGAGCATTAATCCTAGTAAATCTCCTTCACAGTTTACTTTCCTGAAAAGGCAGTTCAATATTATGATGACCAGTAAATTTCGATAGGATTTATACTAAGGGGTATACACTGCTGATGTCAGTGTCTTAAGGACATAAGAAGATAAAGTACATTTGGGAAGGTTCAGCTTTTCGAAGTGCATATTTCAGCAGCTGCGATGTGTTCAGCTGCCAATAAAGTCCCTTCCCGTTTAGAAGCTATTGATTATTTCCTAAATCACTATAAAGCTCCCAATTATCAAACTGTTAGCTGGCAACTCTCCAATAATGCCACTAATAAACATTAAGAAATGGTAATATTTTGACAGATAAGGCACAGGTTGCTATTAATAGATGGTTAGTTACATGGGAGATTAGAAAACAGTATGACTATAATATGATATTCACCTAATCACTTTACTCTTGTGTCATCATCTGAATATCAATGATCAGAGGTCCATCAATTATCATGAGCTGCACAACCACATATTAATGAATACCGAAGGAGATGAAAATACAGAAGTTTAAAGATTACATTTAGGATGCCCAAAACTGCTAAAGAACTGTAAAAAATGGATGCAGCCATTGAACAGTTGCCTTCACAACAGAACCTTGTCTGATACTATACTGTCTCTCATTACTTGCCTGCATATAGTACCATTACTGCCCAGATGGCTGGTGCCAGTGGTGGTGGGGTGATGCTCCTGATAGCAGCTTCCACATTTTTAACAGTGATATGTTTTTTTTTCCTTAGATTAACCGATCCAATGCCACTGACACTTTTTTTTACCATACATTTTCTACTGCACTCTAAATAAACTTGCTATCTTTTTGTGACTCATGCAATCATCTGCAATGTGGAAAAACATGGTGTGCATTTTTTTTCACATTTGTGGAAATTGTTTGACTTCACCATGACCTGTGGATTTCATAAAATTTGACTTAAATTTGATTAACATTAAATCGATTACATCATTCTCGAACTATAATACAAGTAGGCTGTAGAATCCCAATAGTCCAAAATTTACAAATAAATATTATTGTAAAAAAGTATCTCTTTTTCTACAAATCTGTGTGTGAAGAACTCCCACCTCGCCACTCACCTGACATCACTATTACGTCTGAGGGATCACGAGGTACGGTCTCTTCACTTGCAACAACGTGACATTCCACACTCCCTGGGGACACGTAAGGTCAGCTTGGCACAGTTTTACCCCTGTCCACATGGGCCCAGGGAGGCACGGGGAGTGAGAGGATGTCGTCCACACAGTCGCTGACGTGGCACCAATCGCTCACAACGTGACAGGCTAAGAGGCCCCTTTCACAAGCACCAGTGAAACATAACCTTATCAGCCGGGTAGGACTGCCACCAGTTCCTCATTAGCTATAAACCTGGTGCATTAACGTGATTATATGGGGACAGAAACCATCCCCAATAGTATATGAAGATAAAGCTGAGATCACGGACATGTGGATTAGTGTATTGAGACAAAAGGGCATCCCAAGGTTAAATTATATATTTAATTGCCTTAAGGGCACACTAGACAATACACTATAAACAATAGTTATACATATACAATGATTAGATATGCAAACATAGGTGATAGTACCAAAGTTATAAGCAGATGTATCATGTCAATTACTAGTTTGATGTTTGACCATGTGTGTTGGGCCAGGTGGGGGAGTTGGGGCTGCCAACTGATTCAGTTCTTTCTAGCATGTTACACAACATGACCCCCTTTTAGAAGTGAAACACAAGCATAACAAAAAGTGAGAGAGAACATGGCTTTGCACCAAGCATTTATCTTCTTGGTTGATCACACCCTTTACATCCCTGGGAGAGGCTTTATCTCTCTCTCCTGGGTGTTTGAAGATAAAACTTTCAAATAACAACTTCCCAATTGAAGGTCATTCGCCAGCGGTTCTGGCGCCATTGGATCTTGCCTCCAGTACACTTGGAGACCAAACACAGCTTCGGTACCTGGTTTCTACTAGCTATTTTGCAGAACTCCCCATTCTGGGGTATTATAACGGATCGAGACTGGAAGACATTTTGTCCATTCCAGAGATCTCGCAAATGTAACCGGTGTGTGGCTAGAATGTACGATAACTGCATATTCATCTTAAATCTCTTTATGAAATTCCCCTCTGACTGGACAAAGCAGTGGACACAGCATGGGCTCCTCTGGAGGTAATCTTGTATGAGCTTTGATACTGGCTCATGTGGCTATACTACCTACTGAGCCAGGTGTCCTGTTACACCTACACACAAAGGACGGTAAGCTGCCATTAAATCCCCCATTCTTCACACTGTAAATATGTGCATGTAGTATAGTGTCAGTTTATTAAAGGGAACCTGTCACCCCCAAAATTGAAGATGAGTTAAGCCCACCGGCATCAGGGGCTTATCTACAGCATTCTGTAAAAGAGGTTAGATTATACTCACCTGGGAGGCGGTCCGATCCGATGGGCATCGCAGTCCGGTCCGGGGCCTCCCATCTTCTTACGATGACATCCTCTTCTTGTCTTGGCTGCGGGAAAGGTCAGAGAGGCCCGGCACCTGCGCACTGCAGTACTTTGCTCTGCCCTCAACAGGAGCCGCAGCATGAAGACAAGAAGAGGACATCATCCTATGAAGATAGGAGGCCCTGGACCAGACCGCGACGCCCATCGGACCGGACCGCAGCGGGAATGCCCATGGGTAAGTATAATATAACCTCTTTTTCTCATCTTTCAGGATACATCGAGGGCTTATATACAGCATTACAGAATGCTGTAGATAAGCCCCTGATGCCAGTGGGCTTAGCTGATCTTCAATTTTGGGGGTGACAGGTTCCCTTTAATAGATATATTAATATTAATATAGTCACCTGCCACCGTCTCCAATGTCCAATGCCATTCTGCTCCTCTTCTCAGTGACGTCACCGCTCATGAAACTTTCTGGATAACATTGCGCTATATGTGACTCAGATGTGGCCTTTACAATGTAAGTCTCATCAGAATAAAGCTCCTCAGGCTTACATTGTTAAAAAGACTTCAGGCTCACACATAGAGCATAGAGTGAACCAGATAGTCTGAAGAATAGTAGCGTCCCTCAGAAGAGGAACGGAGCGGCACTAGTATTTGAAAACTTTTCTATAATCTATATCTGTTATCAGAATACTCTTTTTAATGAAATCTGTGCACATATGTATGTAGTGCAGTGTTAGTGTGTTAAAATACTCGCCTACCGCCGTCATCTGCGGAATCCAACGCCATTTGCTCCTCTTCTCAGTGATGTCAGACTGTATGGATCACACTGTGCTCTGTGTGACCCAGAAGTGGCTTTTACAATGTAAGTTTATGGAAAGACAGAACAAGGTTCCATAGGCTTATATTGTAAAATAGACTTCCGACTCACAAGTAGAGTGTAGAGTGATCAGTAGTGTTGAGCACTCCGATATCGCAAGTATCGGGTATCGGCCGATACTTGCGGGTATCGGAATTCCGATACCGAGATCCGATACTTTTGTGGTATCGGGTATCGGTATTGAAACAACATTAATGTGTAAAATAAAGAATTAAAATATAAAATATTGCTATACTCACCTCTCCGACGCAGCCTGGACCTCACCGAGGGAACCGGCAGCGTTCTGTGCTTAAAATGCGCGCGTTTACTTCCTTCTGTGACGTCACGGCTTGTGATTGGTCGCGTGCCGCCCATGTGGCCGCGACGCGACCAATCACAGCAAGCCGTGACGTAATTTTCAGGTCCTGGATGCCTAATTCTAGGCATTCAGGATTTTAAAATTACGTTCCGGCTTGTGATTGGTCGCGTCGAGGTCACATGGGTGACGCGACCATTCACAAGCCGTGACGTCACGGGAGGCAGGAAACGCGCGCATTTTAAAATTACGTCACGGCTTGTGATTGGTTGCGTGCCGCCCATGTGGCCGCGACGCGACCAATCACAGCAAGCCGTGACGTAATTTCAGGTCCTGAATGCCTATTTCTGCATTCAGGACCTGAAATTACGTCACGGCTTGCTGTGATTGGTCGCGTCGCGGTCACATGGGCGGCACGCAACCAATCACAAGCCGTGACGTCACGGAAGGAAGTAAACGCACGCATTTTAAGCACAGAACGCTGCCGGGTTCCCTCGGTGAGGTCCAGGCTGCGTCGGAGAGGTGAGTATAGCAATATTTTTTATTTTAATTTTTTCTTTTACACATTAATATGGATCCCAGGGCCTGAAGGAGAGTTTCCTCTCCTTCAGACCCTGGGAACCATCAGGGATACCGTCCGATACTTGAGTCCCATTGACTTGTATTGGTATCGGGTATCGGTATCGGATTAGATCCGATACTTTGCCGGTATCGGCCGATACTTTCCGATACCGATACTTTCAAGTATCGGACGGTATCGCTCAACACTGGTGATCAGTATAGTCTGAAGAGCAGTGATATCACTCAGAAGAGAACCAGAGCGGCACTGGATTGCGGAAAATACAGTGGTAAGTGAGTATATTAACACACACAATGCTAAAGTACATACATATACTGTATACACAGGTATTGTGAAAAAAAGTTAATGAGAGGGCTTCTTTAATTAAAAAACTACCCTTATGTGTCCATATCCTCTATCCGATGAATATAACTTCTGAAGGACTTGGACAGCTATTAGAAATCTAAGCTTTTACCAGAATACTCTTTATTCCCCTGTCTGGTATAAATGAATACAGTTGACATGTACATGAGGAGCATTTTGTAAAGGGAATAATGAATGTTCACTATGCAAAATATCAAAAAGCTGTATGTCTTGAAATGAAGCTGCTCTCTTTTACTTCTATACAATTACTCTACAGGCAGGCTTACAATTGTATCTGTAAAACATCTCTCACTTCGTCTAGCAGATATCTGCAATGCATAAGAATTGATTGTGTTGATACATAGCTTTTCATTTGTTTATTCATTTGAACCTGGTATATGAAGTCTGGAACATAATGCTGTAGGAGGATGATTTCAATGCAAATCATATGTATGACTTTTAGGAACAAAAATGCGAAGTAGTAATACAGAAGTGGGTGGAAAACTACACAACAAACTACTGATTTAACAATTTTTACTTCTTTTTGCTCAGTTTTAAAATCACAATGTAAATATACGGGTAGTAATTATACAACAACAAATATGTTTCTCCAATTTTATAGCACAAAATCTTCCCTTTTTTAGCTGATTGAATTGTCTTATTAAAATGTAACATGCCTTCCTATCCATTCACATCGGTGGTACAGACAGCAGGAAAACAAGTGACTACAGTGCTTGCTGGAAAGTGCACTGTAACTGCCATCTATAGAAGGGGGTCTGGCTTGTCTCATATCCCTTGTCATGTTGCAAGGCTCGTTAATAGGTTGGGCATGGTCTTACAGGATAGCCACCTTTACTATGTAGCCCTAGCTTATCAAGATGTAACATGCTTACCTCCTCCTTGTCCCATGATGGTTTCCATGAAAGGCAAATTCTGCCATTCCGCTCATGTAGCTGATGCTGATAGTCGTGAAAGAAGTGGAAAGCAATGGTGACTCCAATAATATGAGGTGTGTTTTCTGCCTGTAGGCTCTTCTGAAGATTCACCTGATAATAGTTTAGATTCCCCTCATAATTGCAGGTGTGTACTTTGGATAGGACATGAGTGCAATTATTCCCCAAAGCACAAAAAAGGAAGTGTAGGTACCGCGCCACAGTTGTTGGCCCGTAATATAGCAATCTATATCCACAAAAAGGAGCCTCTTAATATGGCATTACAGTGGTGCTCCTTGTTGAAAGTGCAATAGTTGTAAAGTGCTAGCACTTAAATACAGGTAGGTGGTACTCAAATGGTACTCGGCTACAAATGTATTATGTTGTATGCACTTATTGCGCCGTTCACTGCAACCCGACCACGATCATATGAGTGTCACCTGTGGAGCCGGGTTCTTACCTGGCTTGTGTTTCCTTCGGGTGTCCAATCCTTATTATCCTCCTTAAAAGGTGCGGGTGGTGGGCTGGTGGTGGCACTTGCAAAAGTGTGTATGCTACGGTGCAGAGCCAGGAGCGCCCCGGCCGGCGTCGTCACTGGATGCTTGGGAAAAAAAGATGACCGCTGGTATTCACTGCAGCATGTGACGTCACCAGGCTAAGAAGCCTCGCTGTGGCCAAAATAGTAAACCAACGCGTATCGAAGGATCGCGTCCTTCTTCCTCAGGGTAACCACCCCCCACCAAACAGTCCCAAGATATAGCTGAGTCCCGCACCCTTGCACGCCCTGTTAACACTTCGTGTGCCAGAGTCTGTTACACCACATACATTGATCATGGTGTGTGGCTTATTATACAGTGTATCCCTAAATGTATTATTTATCTGGTATAAATTCCCCAAAGCAGCTGAGTAAAGAGCATTTTATTCAGCCAGACAAACCCTGCTAACTACTGATGAGGGGTAAATAACCTGAAACAACTGTCTGAAGATTGATTTCTTCCTTGCTCTGTTGCAAGGCTTGATGAGTACTGAATCGATTTATAGGAAAGCCACTATCACTAGCCAAGTAGTTTATTTTTCTTCTAGGAAAGCGCTAATTTGCATTTTTACCCATCAGGCATAGTCTGATGCCCCATAAGATGCTCCATATAGATATTTGCCCCATATGATGCTGCACAAATGCTGATTATAGCCCCATAAGATCCTCCATAGACACATTTGCCCCGTATAATGCTGCACAAATGCTGATTATGGCCCCATAAGATGCTCCATAGAGATATTTGCCCCCATATAATGCTGCACAAATGCTGATTATGGCCCCATGAGATGCTCCATAGAAATATTTGCTGCCCCATATAATGCTGCACATGGCCCCATAAGATGCTCCATAGAGATATTTGCCCGTATGCTGTTGCTACGATAAAAAATAAAAAAAAATCACATACTCACCTCTCGTCGCTTAGGCCCCGACACTTGCTATACTCAATTTTCCTGTTCCACCGCTGAGCGACGCTGTGTCTTCTGCATCCTCTGCACTGACGTTCAGGCAGAGAGCAGCGCGCACACTAATCGCAACATCGCGCCCTCTGACCTGAGCGTCACTGCAGAGGACGAGGAAGATGGAGCGGCGCCGACGGTGGAACGTGGGACAGGTGAATATCGCACACTGCCCCCGTTATACTAACCTGCTCCTGGCGTGGCTCCTGCAGGTCCCTGGTTCTCCAGGCGCCGGCAGCTTCTTCCTGTATTGAGCGGTCACATGGTACCACTCATTACAGTAATGAATATGCAGCTCCACCCCTATGGGAGTGGAGTCGGGTCCATATTCATTACTGTAATGAGCGGTATCATGTGACCGCTCAATACAGGAAGAAGGAGAACCAGGGACCTGCAGGGACCTCGCCAGGAGCAGGTGAGTATTATTAGACAGCTGCGGCTCACCCTCCCCTGCTGACCCCTGGGAATGACTCGAGTATAAGCCAAGAGGGGCAATTTCAACCTAAAAAAAGGCTGAAATTCTCGGCTTATACTTGAGTATATACTGTACTTTGGCACTCAACAAATGTTGAGTACTAATGTCTTTTTTTTTTTTAAATCTGCTTCTTTCCCCTTTGGGGCTGATCTTTCATTTTCAATAGTTTCAATTCACAGGTAAAATCTGTCAGGTAAAAACTACAGGTTTCCACATAACTGAGGTAGGAAATGATGTTGGTGCTTAAAAAGTTCTATGGAGAAGAGAGAGGGAGGAGTACAGAGAAGACAGAGGCAGACACGGACATTCTACTACAAGTTCCTCTTAAACAACAGTTCAGGGGAATCTGTCAGCAACAGGTTAGATAGGTACAGATGATGATTCCAGTGATGTAGCACTTATAGAGATGGGCAAACCTGACTGAAAAAGTTCTACACTGCACTAATTATCTCATTGTCACTGACATATTTCTTACTACGCACAGGCCCCAGAATACTCTCATCAGGGCATGCCTGCTCTCGCTCCTATCTGTGAGACTAGGCATAGGCTGATGAGTAGTGTTGAGCATTCCGATACTGCAAATATCGAGTATCAGCCGATATTCGCTGTATCGGAATTCCGATACCGAGTTCCGATATTTTTGCGATATCGGAAATCGGAATCGGAAGTTCCTATAGTGAAATTATGCAGTGTAATGAAGTGTGGGCGGTGCGTGGGCGGAGACTGCGTGTGTGCGTGTGTGCGTGTGTGGGCGGTGTCTGTGCATGACCGTGGGGCTCTCTGCGTGTGTGCCGGGGCTCTATGTGGCGTGCGGGGTCTCTGTGCGGCATGCGGGGTGTCTCTGTGTGGGGTGTCTGTGCGACGTGTGGGGTGTCTCTGTGTGGCGTGCGGGGTCTCTGTGCAGCGTGTCTCTGTGCGGCCTGCGGGGTTTCTGTGCGGCGTGCGGGGTTTCTGTGCGGCGTGCGGGGTGTCTCTGTGCAGCGTGCGGGGTCTCTGTGCAGCGTGCGGGGTCTCTGTGTGGCGTGCGGGGTCTCTGCGGCGTGCGGGGTGTCTCTGTGTGGCGTGCGGGGTCTCTGCGGCGTGCGGGGTCTCTGTGCGGCGTGCGGGGTGTCTCTGTGCGGCGTGCGGGGTCTCTGTGCGACGTGCGGGGTCTGTGCGTGGCGTGCGGGGTGTCTGTGCGGCGTGCGGGGTCTCTGTGCGGCGTGCGGGGTCTCTGTGGCCGGGTCTCTGTGCGGCGTGCGGGGTCTCTGTGCGGCGTGCGGGGTCTCTGTGCAGCGTGCGGGGTGTCTCAGTGCGGGCATCGTCCGATGGGACTACAAGTCCCATCGGACGATGCCTGCTACACTGACAGTGATTGACACATTAGCCAATGATGGGACAGTAGTAGTCCCATCATCCGGCTAATGTGTTGAATGAAAAAAAAAAATACTCCATACATGCTACATACATACTTCATACATACTCCATACATACTCCATACAGTACATACATATAGACATACAGTACATTAACCATAAATTACATACTCACCATTACTTGTCATTTTGATCCCCGAAGCCAGTGTCATCTGTAAAAAAGATGAAAAAAACAAACAACCAATATACTCCCTGTCCGCAGAAATCCACGAGTGTCCCACGACGATCTCCCGTGGAGAACGGCAGCAACAACTGTTGCGACCGCTCACCAGGGGCCCCAGAAACACAATGACAGAGGAAGGTATTCCTCCGCCGCTGTAAAAACATTGGTCCCTAGCCTCACTTATGGCATTACTGGCTGAGAAATTTTCCCAGGCAGCAATTGTCATAACGTGAGCCTTTGTCCTAAGGTAGCCTCTCAGTGATGCACTGCAGGGGCCATTGTCTCCTGTCAGTGTGTCACTGAGGGTCCTATAGAGCAGTGACATCACCAGATGTCACTGTTCTATAGGGGAGATCGTCGTGGGACACTCGTTATTAATTGGACTACGGCGGACAGGGAGTATACGGTTTATTATTTTACGTTTTTTTGCAGGCGGTGAAGTACGGTGAAATGAAGAATATTAAAATACTTTTTCCTAATGTGTGCGTGTTTTATTAACCCTTTCTTACTATTGGATTAATAATGGATAGGCGTCTTATTGACGCCTCTCCGTTATTAACCCGGCTTAATGTCACCTTACAATAGCAAGGTGACATTAACCCCTTATTACCCCATATCCCACCGCTACATGGGAGTGGGAAGAGAGGGGCTAAGTGCCGGAATTGGCGCATCTTACAGATGCCCGCACTGAGACACCCCGCACGCCGCACAGAGACCCCGCACACCACACAGAGACACCCCGCACACCACACAGAGACCCGGCACTGTTGTGAACTCTATTTTTGGGCTCCCTCTAGTGGTCACAAGCGGTACTGTGTAGTGTTGTCTTTCTGCAGGTTGGCTTCATCACCTGGTTCGTTATCCTTGGTTGGTTTCCTATTTAGCTCACCTGGATACTCAGTTCCTTGCCTGCTATCAATGTATTCAGTGCTCTTCAGATTCCTGGTGACTATCTTGCTCCCAGTCTCTCCAAGACAAGCTAAGTTTTTGTTTGATCAGTTTCTGATTATCAGCGTTCATCATGTTTTTTTGTCCAGCTTGTTAAAATGTGATTTCTTCCTTGCTGGTTGCTCTAGGGGACTGAGTTTCTCCCCTCACACCGTTAGTTGGTGTGGGCGTTCTTGAAATCTCAGTGTGGATATTTTGTAAGGGTTTTTTACTGACCGCATAGACCCCTTTTCTATTTTCTGCTATCTAGAATTAGTGGGCCTCTTTTGCTGTATCTGCTTTCACCCCTGTGTATGTGCCTTCCTCTTACCTCACCGTTATTATCTGTTGGGGGCTTCTATATCTTTTGGGAATTATTTCTCTGGAGGCAAGAGAGGTCTTTCTTTCTCTCTAGGGGTAGTTAGTTCCTCAGGCTGGCTCGAGACGTCTAGGATTTTAGACACGTTCACCGGCTGCCTCTAGTGTGGTTGGATAGGTTCAGTTTTGCGGTCAGTCCAGTTTTCCACCTCCCTAGAGCTTGTCCTATGTTTAGTCACCTTGCTGGAGTAATTTGTGATCCTCAACCACTAAGGATCATAACACGGCACGCCGCACAGAGACCCCGCACGCCACACAGAGACACCCCGCATGCCGCACAGAGACCCTGCATGCCGCAGCGAGACCGCGCATGCCACAGAGACACCCTGCACGCCACACAGAGACCCCGCACGCCGCAGAGACACCCCGCACGCCGCACAGAGACCGCGCATGCCGCAGAGACACCCCGCACGCCGCAGAGACACCCCGCACGCCACAGAGACACCCCGCACGCCGCACAGAGACCCCGCACGCCGCACAGAGACCCCGCACGCCGCACAGAGACACCTCGCACGCTGCAGAGACACCCTGCACACCACACAGAGACCCCTCATGGCGCACAGAGACCCCACACGCCACACAAAGACCCCACACGCTGCACAGAGACACCCCGCATGCCGCACCGAGACACCCCGCACGCTGCACAGAGACCCCGCACGCCGCACAGAGACACCCCGCACGCTGCACAGAGACCCCGCATGCCGCAGTGACCCTGCACGCCGCACAGAGACCCCGCACGCTGCACAGAGACACCTCGCACGCCACACAGAGACCCCGCACTCCGCAGAGCACCCCGCACGCCGCACAGAGACACCCCGCACACCGCACAGAGACGCCGCACAGAGACCCCGCACGCCGCACAGAGACCCCACATGCCGCACAGAGACACCCCGCACACCGCACAGAGCCCCAGCACACCACACAGACCCAAGAGAGCCCCGGTAGGCCCGCACAGAGCCCCGGCAGGCAGGTACACATCCTTGGCAGGCCCGCACAGACCCCGCCCGCACACACAGACACTCACAGTGTCCGCCCACGCACCGCCCACACTCTCCCCCCCTCCGGAAGAGGATGTAGAAGGACAGAAAGGGCTTATTTACATTCCGATATTTGTGTCCCATTGACTTGCATTGGTATCGGGTATCGGGTATCGGTATCGGCGATATCTGATATTTTTTGGATATCGGCCAATCCAATCTGATACCGATACTTCTGGATATCGGAAAGTATCGCTCAACACTACTGATGAGATTAGTAGTCATCAGGCGACGCCTGACTGGTGGTAACCTCTTCACTGCCGGACACAGCTCCTGGTTCACATGCTTTCATCTGTGAGACAGGATGGGAACCGCAGTGCCGTGACCAGCGGTAACATCAGTAAGGTTACTGCTGGTCAGAGCCAGTGTTTTCTGCACTGTCACATTGATGAAGCATGGGAACAGGAGGATGTTCGGGCTCCCTATTCATTTGAATGGGGTGTAAGTTCAAGATCGAGTTTGAGTACCTGGACCAAACTTTTTTATAAACCCGACAGACCTGAAATCCACGTCGGCCCATCCTTAATCAATTAGTTTTCTAAGTTTTCATCGGTTATGATAGAGTCACAGTTTTCTCCTCTGCAGTGGTTTCTAACACAGAGTTTTTAGATGGAGGATTCAGCAGAGCTGACAAAGCTAACCCCACCCAAACCAGGCTCTGTATGCACATTGTCTATAGACAGTGAACTGCTTATCAAAGGAAGGGGTGGAGTTGGATGAGTGTCCACACACCAGCTAGACACAGCAATGATAATCACCAGGTGATAAAACCTATAATGTAAATAAATAACAGCCTGATATGTGGCACATTGCTGAATTGGGTTTTAACCCCTTTCTGACCTCGGATGGGATAGTAAGTCCGAGGTCAGATCCCCTGCTTTGATGCAGGGCTCCGCGGTGAGCCCGCATCAAAGCCGGGACATGTCAGCTGTTTTGAACAGCTGACATGTGCCGCAATAGCGGCGGGTGAAATCGCGATTTATATTAAGGTACAATCCAAAATATGTTATCATATCTATGTTATATACAGTATATACACATACTTGTTAAAATTGTTAGGATACAATGCTTGAATGTAGTTGATTAACATCTGATTTCCTACAGTGCTGGATTTTCCATATTCTCCGGAGACGTAGACACCTCTATAAAAGCACTAGCTATGTGTCAAGCATTTAACACTTTCTACTTGTCATAAATAGCATTCACAGATAGTGTCAGTATGTGACATCTGGATAATATCCCTGCAGCAGGAGCAATAAATTATTAAGATTTTCAATTTTAGATCATTTTGAAAATAAAAGAACGATTCCAAATTTACCCAACATTAATAAAAGTGATGACTTTTACCTACAGAGGACCTGACAGCATCTACAACAAGACTCTAGATTATGCCTTTCCTCCGTTATTCCTTATAGAAATGTTTTATTTAATTGACAAATAGGTGTTACCATTCTTCTTGTCAACTGGAACAATCTGACATTGTCAGTACTGATTGAATATTATAAGTGTAGGGACATTTCTCAAAATCTTAACATTCAGTTTTCAATTTAATAATTCATTTCTAGGAGAAACTATGCTCCAAAAATGGTATTTCATGGGGAAAATAAATATTTAACTCACCAACACATGTCTGGAGTGGTGACAGGTCCCCTGTAAAATTAGACCAAACTAAGATTCATTTCAATAATGCTTTGTATTTAATGTAGATTTAGTACTGAGTATCGTCAGGGTTAATCCAAAATTTAAGGCAGACACCATATTAATCATAACAGCAGGCCCATTCCCCTCTTACAGGGTTTTTAACTACAACATGTAACCCAGGCATCTCCTGCCAGTCTGTTTTCGACGATTCACTCCATCATCCACATGAGGCAACCATTCCAGAGTCTATTAACTTCTCCACCACCTTGCAATTTTCTGTTTTTGAGTTTCCACTTTTTGCTCCCCCTTCTTCCCAGAGCCATAACTTTTTTATTTTTCAATCAAAACAGCCATATAAAGGTTTGTTTTTTGCGGGACAAGTTGTACTTTTGAATTATACTATAGATTTTAACCATATAGTGTACTGGAAAACAGGAAAAATTTCCAAGTGTTGTGAAATTGCAAAAGAAGTGCAATTCAACAATTGTTTTTTTGGTTATTTATTTACCATGTTCACTAAATGCTAAAACTGACCAGGCAGTATGATTCTCCAGGTCATTATGAGTCAAACATGCATAGGTTCTTATTAAGTGGTGAATAAAATCCGAAGTTTAAAAAAAAGTCACCATTTTCCAAGACCCGTAGTGTCTTCATTTTTCGTGCTCTGGTGCTGGATGAAAGCTCATTTTTTGCGCCCCGAGCTGACGTTTTTATCAATACCATTTTGGGGTATACAAGATTTTTTGATCATCTGTTATTGCATTTTATTGCAATGTTGCAGAAACCAAAAAACTTAATTCTGGAGTTTTGATTTCTTTTCTTGTTACTCTACTTACCGATCAGATTAATTTAATTTACATTTCGATAGATCGGACATTTCTAAACTCAGCAATACCAAATATGTGTAAATATATATTTTTTAATTGTTTTATTTTGAATAGAGCAAAAGGGGTGTGATTTGAACTTTTATGTTTTTTTTAACCATTTTTTATTTGCTTCCATAGTCCTCTTAAGAGCCTGTGCTTCAGCCCTGATATGTGTAGCCTAAATCATCATCTAATATTGATGCGAGCCATGAGCTGGAGTTCATAGAATTACAATGACAGGCTCGGGGGTCTTCTGTAGACCCCCGGCTGCCATGACAACCCATTGGCGCCCAGCGATCACGTGACAGTGGCACCAATGGGCATGGCTTGTGAAGAGCTTCCACTCAGCACTTGTTAAATGTCGCTGTCAGAGACTGATAGAGGCATTTAACTAGTTAAAAGCCAGAGGTGGATCGCGAATCCACCCATGGCTGTTGAATGCACATGACAGCTGATCTGATCTGTAAGGAAAGATGCAGGCTCAGCGGTGGAGCCCGCATCAAATGCAGGGACATGACCTTGAACGTACCTATACGTCCAAGGTCGTGAAAGGGTTAAACAGTACCAGGCTGGAATTAGGAAGTGGAATTGGCACAGAAGCCTCACTTACCCCAAAACAATATTTTACCCCCTTGCAAAATCACAGAAACATAGTGATGTAAAATACACACTGCAACAAATTTTCAAGTTTTTTCAGCTTTCAGGTTATATTTGTTGACTTGGAAAGAGGTATTTTCATTTTAGATATTTATGACATAGCCACTAATTTGAAAGAAAAACATATGTTGGTTTTAAATTAGTATTTTAGGTGCTCAGGGGTGTACATCCCAGTCTAAAATGTCTATTATCAACACTTTGCAACACATACGCAACTATTTTAATGGCTTTATGAATACATACTACAGTAGGGTAGTCCCAGTGTAAATGGTTAATTAAAGACTTAGGCAGATGGCCCATTAAACATTCTGCATCTATGTGTACTCAAAGTACTAAATACAGATAAATTTGCACTGCGCAGAACACCCCTGAGCACTTAAAATACTAATTTAAAACATAAATCATAGTTTAAAACAAAACAAAAACAAAAAAATAATCCATTATAATTATTAACTAGGATGTTTGTCAGAAGTTATTAGGTGACAATGAAAAACCTTTTACTCCATAAAAACAAGGCCACCATTGGTGTCATCAGAGTCTTGGGAGCCTTCTACCATAAAACACACAATATCCCTTTAGCTTTTGGGATCTATTTTAATGTGCATATTGAAAATAGCGTTCTGAAAAATCTGAAACAGTAATCTGGAAGATGAGCTGAGGGGGACTGAAGACTTAGTGAATACTTTTTTCTTAATCCCAGCAACATTATCAAGCCTTTGAGAGTAGTGTTGGGTAACGCACATTAATGTCAAAGTCTCTGCACTAAACTGTTTCTATCTAACTAAGCTGAACCGACTAAGAACTCTGTTTTCTGCAATGTAAAGAATGCATAAAAGATAATGCAGAAATAATAGATTTCTTCATTTTAAAATTTTCTTATTTATCTAATGACCCTTCATAAATCTGCAATTTTCATCTTTTCTTTTTCAGGAACCTTTCTGACATTTAAGCAATATTCATGCATCTAATTGACACAATATTTAACGAATCTCAAATGCATTTCAATAAAAATTATAATATTTAGCATTCGTGATTAAAATCAAACTTGGATAAATGATTGGATATTTTCAATATTATTCATCAGTGTGACGCAGTATTTCATTACAAAAGAGCCTTTGCATTTTCTGTGTATGATAAATCTCTTTAGATTTAGTGTAAATGGAAAGTATTGTGCCCTGACCGGAAGATTTAACTTTCTTGCGTTTCTTTTTAACCATAATTTTATTTTTCCATGCCTATCCACTTTTTATCCATTCCATCCATCTTTTCTTGGTGGAATAATTATTTTTGAATCATACCTTTCAGATCACAATACTGGAAAATGGGAAAATAAACTTTTGGTGAATTAGCTTTTTGGGTTTTGTTTTTTATGGTTCAAAAAATGTTCTGGCAATATGATTCTTCAAGTCAATATGATTACGGCAATAACAAATTATATTTTTTTTTCAAAAAAAATTATTTGCTTGTGTTCTCATGTTCCCAGATTTGTATCGTATTCGTTTCTCAATCGATGGAGTTGGGTGAGAGTTTGTTATTGCACTCTGAGCAAAGGTTTTAAGTGATACCAGTTTGGGTTAGATATGACATTTTGATCACTTCTTGCCTTATTTTCTGTTGCAGCAACAGAAAAAAAGGAATTCTGGCATTTTGATTTTTTTCTCATTACTCCATTTTACCGATTGGGTTAAACAGTTTTATATTTTGATAGTTTGGATGTTTCTAGACACAGTAATAACAATTATGTTTATTTTTTAAATTTCTTTATCATTCATAGGAGTAAAAAAGATTGATTACAATTTTTATATTTCTTTTATTCCTTTTACAGTATTAAAAATGTATTTCTATTGCATATTGTAGTCATTTTAACAGACTTAACCTATAATCATCCAATTGCTCATACTATATACAACATTATCATATTTTTGCAGTGTTTAGTAAAAATCATGTTCTATGAAAGCCAGCAACAGGCCAGTCTTCATGGGAGCATTGTCATTCAGTAGACTCTTGAATTTAATGGTAAACCATTGTCACCTTCCAATCATGCCGCAGTTGGGCAGATAAGTACTTATAATGAGCCTCCATCGTGATATGCAGTGTGTCCGTAAAGTCATGGTGCACTTTTGACCATTCACAGGATCTATTTATAGTTTACATTTTGTTGCCCTTTCTCTGGCCCAATCATATCCGACCTGTTCATGAGGAGAGATAACAAAGAACCAATCAAACAACACAAACTCATTTAGGCTGTTGCTGAGCCCCCAGTCAGATTAACCCCTGATAAACTGAACTCTGATTAATACACTGCCAGGTCTGTGACATCATGCAACAACAAGCTTATGCCAGCTGTGTCGTTTTCCATGCCAGTCGAGATGTGGACGGTACAGAGGAAAGTTCCGTGTGTTCTGTGGCTTGCTAAATTCGAATATGTGACCAAAGTGCTACATGAATATCGGCACATTTATAACGAAGCGCCACCACACAGAAATAACATTACTTGGTGGGATAAGCAGTTAAAGGAAACCAGCAGTTTGGTGGAGAAACCCCATTCTGGTAGGCCATCAGTCAGTGACGAATCTGTAGAGGCTATACGGGATAGCTACCTAAGGAGCCCTAAAAAATCTGTGCATGCATGTGCTCGACAATTACACAAAAGCAAGACTACAGTTCAAAAGGTGTTAAAGAAACGTCTCTGTTTTACAGGGTACAAATTGCGGCTGTTGCATGCTATCAAACCGGCGGATAGACCCAAACCTTGTGCGTTTACTACAGATAGGCCTCATGAAATTGATAATGATGCAAGATTTTTGCAGAAGATTGTGTTTAGCGATGAGGCAACCTTCCATATCAGTGGACATGTTCATCGCCATAACGTCCAAATATGCGCTGCTGAACATCCTCATGCCTATGTTGAGTATGAAAGTAACACCACTAAAGTGAACATGTGGAGTGGCCTGATGCATGATAAGGTGATAGGCCCATATTTTTTTTCGCGGAGCGATCTGTGACGGCAAACACATATCTTGACATGTTGGAATTGTATGCAGTGCCACAATTTCCAGAAGGTATCATTTTTCACCAGGATGGTGCTCCTCCACACTATACCACCATTGTTCGTGAGTTTCTGGATAGAACATTCCCCCGGCAGTGGATAGGCAGGGGTTCTGTCAAGCCATGGCCACCACGATCCCCGGATCTGACGCCCTTAGACTTTTACTTTTGGGATTATGTGAAGCAACATGTGTACATTGAATGTATCAACGACATTAATCACTTAAAACAAAGAATCACAGACGTTATTCACTCTGCTACACCAGACGTCCTTACGCTTGTGTGGCAGGAACTTCACTATTGTTTGGATGTGTGTAGAGCAACAAATGGAGCCCACATCGAACTGTACTGAATAGGTATGAAACTGGGAGTTTTCTTTTATTTGGAGCAGATTTCACATTTCTATTGTTTTTTGTTGCTTTCCAGTGACTGGTCAAAAGTGCACCATGATTTTACGGACACACTGTATATGTCCTTCATCCTGGTAATCATTCTGGTATAAATATCCCCATCCTGGTATATGTGTCCTTTATCCTGGGCCCCATCCTGATATAAATATCTTCCATTCTGGTATATACAGTTGTGTGAAAAAGTGTTTGCCCCCCTTCCTGATTTCCTATTCTTTTGCATGTTTGTCACACTTAAATGTTTCAGATCACCAAACAAATTTTAACCTCTTTCCAACTTTGGGTCTAATAGTATGCCCACATTGGACTGCCTCCCTTTGATGTGGGTTCCGGCGGTGAGCCTACATCTTTCCCACCACATGTCAGCTGTTTTAAACAGCTGACATGTGCCCGGAACAGCTGCTGACAGCAGCATTTAAAATGCATTTCCGGCAATCATGCCAGAAATTCACCCATCGGTGACTCCATCACGTGATCGCGGGTCACTGATGGGTTGGCATGGCAACCATAGGGCTCCTGGAGACCTCTATGGTTGTCACTGCCGGAATGCTATGAGAGCCACTCGGTGGTCAGCGCTCATAGCAAGTGAGGTATTCTGCTACATGCAGGCGATTTGATCATTGCCTGCATATAGCAGAGCCGATCAGGTTATGGCAGCTTCTAGTCTCCCATGGAGACTATTGAAGTATGCCAAGAGTGAAAAACAATGTTTTTAAAAAAATTAAAAAAGATATAAAAGTTCAAATCACCCCCTTTCGCCCCATTCAAAATAAAACAAAAAAATCAGACATACACATATTTGGTATCACTGCATTCAGAATCACCTGATCTATCAATAAAAAAAGGATTAACCTGATCGCTAAATGGCATAGCGAGAAAAAAGTCAAAAAGCCAGAATTACATTTTTTTGGTTGCAGCAACACTGCAATAAAATGCAATAACGGACGATCAAAAGATCTATCTATCGTATCTGCACCAAATTGTTATCATTAAAAACATCATGCAAAAAATAAGCCCTCACTCAACCTGAGATCAGGAAAAATGGAAACGCTACAGATGTCGGAAAATGGCGCAATTTTTATTTAACAATGTTCGGAATTTTTATCACCACTTATGTAAAAAAAAGAACCTATACATGATTGGTATAGGTATGAACTCGTAATGACCTGGAGATACAAAATGGCAAGTCAGTTTTAGCATTAAGGGTATGTTTCCAAGTTCAGTATTTGCTGTGGATTGGACGCTGCGTACAGCCGCAGCGTCCAATCCGCAGAGTCCAGATGTTACAGCATAGTGGATGGGATTTTTATGAAATCCCATCTCCACTATGCGTTCAAAGACACAGGTGACAGACCTGTGTATACTAGTGTTGAGCATTCCGATACCGCAAGTATCGGGTATCGGCCGATACTTGCGGGTATCGGAATTCCGATACCGAGATCCGATACTTTTGTGATATCGGGAATCGGTATCGGGATTAATATCAATGTGTAAAATAAAGAATTAAAATAAAAAATATTGATATACTCACCTCTCCGACGCAGCCTGCACCTTACCGAGGGAACCTTCTTTGCTTAAAATGCCCGCGTTTACTGCATTCCGTGACGTCATGGCTTCTGATTGGTCGCGTGCCGCCCATGTGACGGCGACGCGACCAATCACAATAAGCTGTGATGTAATTTCAGGTCCTGAATGCCTAATTCTAGGCATTCAGGATTTGAAAATTACGTCACGGCTTGTGATTGGTCGCGTGCCGCCCATGTGACCGCGACGCGACCAATCACAAGCCGTGACGTAATTTTCAAATCCTGAATGCCTAGAATTAGGCATTCAGGTCCTGAAAATTACGTCACGGCTTGTTGTGATTGGTCGCGTCGCGGTCACATGGGCGGCACGCGACCAATCACAAGCCGTGATGTAATTTTCAAATCCTGAATGCCTAGAATTAGGCATTCAGGACCTGAAAATTACGTCACGGCTTGTTGTGATTGGTCGCGTCGCGGTCACATGGGCGGCACGCGACCAATCACAAGCCGTGACGTAATTTTCAAATCCTGAATGCCTAGAATTAGGCATTCAGGACCTGAAATTACGTCACGGCTTGTTGTGATTGGTCGCGTCGCCGTCACATGGGCGGCACGCGACCAATCAGAAGCCGTGACGTCACGGAAGGCAGTAAACGCGTGGATTTTAAGCAAAGAAGGCTGCCAGTTCCCTCGGTAAGGTGCAGGCTGCGTCGGAGAGGTGAGTATAGCAATATTTTTTATTTTAATTCTTTATTTTACACAGTAATATGGATCCCAGGGCCTGAAGGAGAGTTTCCTCTCCTTCAGACCCTGGGAACCATCAGGGATACCGTCCGATACTTGAGTCCCATTGACTTGTATTGGTATCGGGTATCGGTATCGGATTAGATCCGATACTTTGCCGGTATCGGCCGATACTTTCCGATACCGATACTTTCAAGTATCGGACGGTATAGCTCAACACTAGTGTATACGCAAATGCAGCGCATCTTTATAGACTGCAGCATCTCTATATATTTATTTGTCTCTGCAAGATAAATAGCACCATCCTATGTATAGGATGTGGTGATCCGCATTTGTTCAATGAACGCATGCAAAATCACCATGTGTACAAAAGCCGTCAGCGCTTTGGACGGAGTGGATATCTGCTGCATCCAAAGCACTGCCTTTATGGAACGTAGAAACATACACTTAGTGAACCTAGTAAAAAAGCAAATCAAAAAGCAACTGTGGGATTGCACTTCTTTTGCAATTTCATTGCACTTTCAATTTTTTTTCCTGTTTTCCAGGACACGATATGTTAAAATCAATGGTGTGTAGCGTTTCGCTTACTTCGGGTCTTGGGGGACACTTGCTTGGCACGGGAATAACGCATACAGGCACGGTTTTCTATCAAAACACAGTCTCTTAGCTTTATTTCACATCCACATGAACAACATCTTCAGGAACTTGACAACAGCATGAACACCGTCTGCACATATTCAACTTTATCACAGTACCTCACTAGATCCCGATCAGCATAACACACGGTTTTCAGACCTTTACCCGTTGGCGACATTCACGGGTTCCTGGACACCTCTTGGCCTCAGAGGTGCCCCAGACACAATGTCTCTCTCTTTCTTTCACTCTGACCCCGGTCAGTACAACACGGTTCCTTCTCGTTACCTGTGGGTGCCGCACAGGTTCTCGGATACCTCTCTTCCTTAGAAGCATCCTTCAGACGTTCTCACTGATCCCGATCAGTACAACACGGATCTCCATCCATTACCTGCCATTGCCGCACAGGTTCTCGGATACCTCTCTTCACTAGAGGCATCCTTCAGACATTCTTTCACTCTGACCCGGGTCAGTACAACATGGATCTCCATCCGTTCCACAGCCTGGTCTGTGTGAGGTCCAGAGCCCCTGGCATGTGCTCTTCAGGGAGCCGACACTCCCAACACATGGGCTCTCTCCAGGACCTTCCAGCACAGACCATTCAGATCCACACTCAGAGCCCATGTGACCAAACCTCAGTCACATTATATGCTACTTACCACTCCCCTAGATGGGGGTGTGTTAGGCTAGTCTGACCCTCCCATCTCTCAGAACTAGCGCTGCCAGCCTCCCTAGCTAAACAACACCATTCACATGTAGGACTACAGGTCCCAGAACATCCTTGCTTCAGGCTGACAGTGCAGAGTGTCTCCCTCTGCAACACACACACCGGCCATTCACCATAATTCCGGACTTTGACTCACCACCACACTTATATCTGCGATTATCATGCATTCCTATGGCCTCCATACGCCTCTATGCACACTCTGGGAAGCTCATACAGCGCCTCTACCTACAACATAGGTCACTATGCTACATATTCCCCCCCTCTGTTCAAACCCATAGGGTTGAACACTTATCACACACCATCCTCATCATCACACCTTTGTTAGGTTTTTTCCGCCCCTAGTGGTCAACATGTAAGTCTTGAATTCTAGTCTTCAAGTCACCATCTGTCCATGTCAACAGACCTTTCGTCACCACATTTTTGTAACAAGGTCTCCCACCTATGTCACTCTCAACCTCACCACTCCAGACCCATCCACCATCTCTTGCATGGCTTGACCATTCCTTCCAATGACTTTCTTCCAAGTGACCTCTGAGCTCCGTCACCTCTTTCTCTAAGGCACTCACACTGCACTCAGCAGCCTGTCTCCAAAGCTCCTCTTGCTTTAACCGGGTTTCTACTTCAGGCCCCACTCCTTTGGTGACCTCTTCTTTACTGTACTCCCTTTCCCTTAGAGTCACAGTCACCCGCATAGTCTGTGTCATACCCCACAGTGTGGTGGACCCGCAAGTCACACTCTTTTTGGGTGTCAGCTCCACATGTTTTATCTACCACACCATTTTCAGTCATATTGTAGCACACGTCAGGTGACATCATGTCCGTAAGTCGGGACCGTCCACCATTTGTGTCATTCACACTTGTCCCTAACCCAGGTGACACAGTGCATTCAGAAGGAGTTCTATCAGTCCTATCACACATTCTCCATCGAACAAAAAGGAGCACTGTCGTGATAAACCATTAGCTGAGCAATCCACAGTATAACATGGACTCGCATAGCACAATTTCCCCTGGGGCCCACCGGTCTGCACCACCCCTTTAACTTCAGGAGGCTCCACCCCTTTTTAGAAACTGGCATTCCCCGGGTCTCCACACCCTTTTTAGGCCACTATCCTGGTTCGGGTTACCGCCCCTTTATTGTCACCACCCCTTTTTGGGCAACTACTCCCTCTTGGGATACCACCCCTTTTTGGGATTCCGCCCCTCTTTAGGGTCACCACCCCTTTCCCTGGGGTACACCTCGTGGACTCCCCACGGTACTTTCTTGCACCAGTTCACACAGTACAGAAAAAAAACATGTCTCTTTGGGTCACACTGGCCCTTTAAGAGTCTGCAAAACAAAAAAAAGGTTTTTTTTTTCAAACTCTTCACCAGCTCCTGCTGGCAATCACAAGCTGCTGCTGCTGAACCTCACGCTGCAACTGCAGCCGCATTCCACAATGCTCTGTATGGCTCCACCGCAGACTTCGTGGACCCGCCGATCCACAGCAAGACGCTTGTCACCTTCATAACCCCGATGAGTTACAGCAAGACGCTTGTCACCTTCATAACCCCACCGAGTTACAGGCATTACAGCACAAACACATTTTTCTCACTGATCCCGGTCAGCATAACACATGGTTTTCAGACCGTCAACTCCTCTGGCTCAGCCAGCACTGCACATGTGCTTCTTAGGGAACTGTTTGCCCACTTCAAGCACCAATTGTAGCGTTTCCCATACTTCGGGTCTTGGGGAACACTCGCTTAGCATGGGAATAACGCAAACAGGCACGGTTTTCTATCAAAACACAGTCTCTTAGCTTTATTTCACATCCACATGAACAACATCTTCAGGAACTTGACAACAGCATGAACACCGTCTGCACATATTCAGCTTTATCACAGTACCTCACTGATCCCGATCAGCATAACACACGGTTTTCAGACCTTTACCCGTTGGCGACATTCACGGGTTCCTGGACACCTCTTGGCCTCAGAGGTGCCCCAGACACAATGTCTCTCTCTTTCTTTCAGTCTGACCCTGGTCAGTACAACACGGTTCCTTCCGGTTACCTGTGGGTGCCGCACAGGTTCTCGGATGCTTCTCTTCATTAGAGGCATCCTTCAGACGTTCTCACTGATCCCGATCAGTACAACACAGATCTCTATCCATTACCTGCCGTTGCCGCACAGGTTCTCGGATACCTCTCTTCACTAGAGGCATCCTTCAGACATTCTTTCACTCTGATCCTGGTCAGTACAACACGGATCTCCATCCGTTCCACAGCCTGGTCTGTGCGAGGTCCAGAGCCCCTGCCATGTGTTCTTCAGGGAGCCGACACTCCCAACACATGGACTCTCTCCAGGACCTTCCAGCACAGACCATTCAGATCCACACTCAGAGCCCATGTGACCAAACCTCAGTCACATTATATGCTACTAACCACTCCCCTAGATGGGGGTGTGTTAGGCTAGTCTGACCCTCCCATCTTTTAGAACTAGCGCTGCCAGCCTCCCTAGCTAAACAACACCATTCACATGTAGGACTGCAGGTCCCAGAACATCCTTGCTTCAGGCTGACAGTGCAGAGTGTCTCCATCTGCAACACACACATCGGCCATTCACTATAATTCCGGACTTTGACTCACCACCACACTTATATCTGCGATTATCATGCATTCCTATGGCCTCCATACGCCTCTATGCACACTCTGGGAAGCTCAAACAGAGCCGCCTACCTACAACATAGGTCACTATGCTACAGGTGTCATTCAAAAGTACAACTCGTCCCACAAAAAGCAAGCCCTTACACGACTATATTGACGGAAAAATAAAAAAGCTATGGCTCTGGGAAGAAGGGGAGCAAAAAACAAAAACCAAAAATACCTCTGGTCAGGAAGGGGTAAATATTAGACAAAGATAACACAGGTAAACACAGAATGCAGCTTTTAAATGACAGTCTTAAATATTAAGGGAAAAGAAATCCAGAGCCCTGTGTGAAAAAGTTATTGTCCCCTTCCCTATAATATAAAACATAAACTGTGGTTTATCACATCTTTGGGAACCTGAGTTCAAATTCCCTACCCAAACCCAGGTCTTATTAAAGCCACAACTGCTCTCAATCTAGAAATCACTTAAATAGGACCTGCATGACAAAGTGAAGTAGACCTAAAGTTCCTCAAAAGCTAGACACATGAGGTGATATAAAGTAAATTCTGGAACAAATGAGAAACAAAATAATTGAGTTTTATCAGTCTGGAAAAGGTTATAAAACTATTTCTAAAGCTTTGGGACTCCAAAAAATCACAATGAGAGCCATTATCCACAAATGTCGAAAATATAGAACAGTGGTGAACCTTCATAGGAGTGGCCGGCCAACCACAATTATGCCAAGAGCGCAGCGATGACTAATACAAGAGGCTGCAAAAGACCCCACAACAACAACCAAAGAACTGCAGGCCTCACTTGCCGTAGTTAAGGTCAGTGTTCATGAGTTCACCATAAGAAAGAGACTAGGCAAAAATGGCCTGCATGGCAGAATTCCAAGAAAAAACCCACTGCTGAGCAATAAGAACATAAAGACTTATCTCAGTTTTGCCAGAAAACCGCTTGATGATCTCCAAGACTTTTGAGAGAATACTCTGTGGACTGACAAGACAAAAGTTGAACTTTTTGGAAGGTGCATGTCCCATTACATTTGGCATAGAAGAAACAGCATTTCAGAAAAAGAACATCATCCCAACAGTAAAATATGGTGGTGGTAGTGTGATGGTCTGAGGCTGTTTTGCTGCTTAAAAACCTGGAAGACATGCTGTGGTAAATAGAACCATGAATTCTGCTGTCTACCAAAAAATCCTGAAGGAGAATGTCCGGCAATTTGTTTGTGACCTCAACCTGGAGCGCCCTTGGGTTATGCAGCAGGAAAATTATACAAAAAAACACCAGAAAGTCCACCTCTGAAAGGCTTAAGAAAAACCAAATTAAGACATTGGAATGGCCTAGTCAAAGTCCTGACCTTAACCCCTTCATGACCCAGCCTATTTTGGCCCTAATGACCTTGCCGTTTTTTGCAATTCTGACCAGTGTCCCTTTATGAGGTAATAACTCAGGAACGCTTCAACGGATCCTAGCAATTCTGAGATTGTTTTTTGTGACATATTGGGCTTCATGTTAGTGGTAAATTTAGGTCGATAATTTCTGCGTTTATTTGTGAAAAAAACGGAAATTTGGCGAAAATTTTGAAAATTTCGCAATTTTCACATTTTGAATTTTTATTCTGTTAAACCAGAGAGTTATGTGACACAAAATAGTTAATAAATAACATTTCCCACATGTCTACTTTACATCAGCACAATTTTGGAAACACATTTTTTTTTTGCTAGGAAGTTAAAAGGGTTAAAATTTGACCAGTGATTTCTCATTTTTACAACAAAATTTACAAAACCATTTTTTTTAGGGACCACCTCACATTTGAAGTCATTTTGAGGGTTCTATACGGCTGAAAATACCCAAAAGTGACACCATTCTAAAAACTGCACCCCTCAAGGTGCTCAAAACCACATTCAAGAAGTTTATTAACCCTTCAGGTGTTTCACAGCAGCAGAAGCAACATGGAAGTAAAAAATGAACATTTAACTTTTTATTCACAAAAATGATCTTTTAGCAACAATTTTTTTATTTTCCCAAGGGTAAAAGGAGAAACTGGACCATGAACGTTGTTGTCCAAATTGTCCTGAGTACGCTGATACCTCATATGTGGGGGTAAACCACTGTTTGGGCGCACGGCAGGGCTCAGAAAGGAAAGAGCGCCATTTGACTTTTTGAATGAAAAATTGGCTCCAATCTTTAGCGGACACCATGTCATGTTTGGAGAGCCCCCGTGTGCCTAAACATTGGAGCTCCCCCACAAGTGACCCCATTTTGGAAACTAGACCCCCCAAGGAACTTATCTAGAAGCATAGTGAGCACTTTAAACCCCCAGGTGCTTCACAAATTGATCCGTAAAAATGAAAAAGTACTTTTTTTTCACAAAAAAATTATTTTAGCCTCAATTTTTTCATTTTCACATGGGCAACAGGATAAAATGGATCCTAAAATTTGTTGGACAATTTCTCCTGAGTACACCGATACCTCATATGTGGGGGTAAACCACTGTTTGGGCACATGGTAAGGCTCGGAAGGGAAGGAGCGCCATTTGACTTTTTGAATGAAAAATTATCTCCATCGCTAGCGGACACCATGTCACGTTTGGAGAGCCCCTGTGTGCCTAAACATTGGAGCTCCCACACAAGTGACCCCATTTTGGAAACTAGACCCCCTAAGGAACTTATCTAGAAGCATAATGAGCACTTTAAACCCTCAGGTGCTTCACAAATTGATCCGTAAAAATGAAAAAGTACTTTTTTTTCACACAAAATTTCTTTTAGCCTCAATTTTTTAATTTTCACATGGGCAACAGGATAAAATGGATCCTAAAATTTGTTGGGCAATTTCTCCTGAGTATGCAGATACCTCATATGTGGGGGTAAACCACTGTTTGGGTGCACGGCAAGGCTCGGAAGGGGAGGCGCGCCATTTGACTTTTTGAATGGAAAATTAGCTCCAATCGTTAGCGGACACCATGTCGCGTTTGGAGAGCCCCTGTGTGCCTAAACATTGGAGCTCCCCTACAAGTGACCCCATTTTGGAAACTAGACCCCCCAAGGAACTTATCTAGATGCATAGTGAGCACTTAAAACCCCCAGGTGCTTCACAGAAGTTTATAACGCAGAGCCGTGAAAATAAAAAATAATTTTTCTTTCCTCAAAAATGATTTTTAGCCCGGAATTTTTTATTTTCCCAAGGGTAATAGGAGAAATTGGACCCCAAATGTTGTTGTCCAGTTTGTCCTGAGTACGATGATACCCCAGATGTGGGGGTAAACCACTGTTTGGGCGCACGGCAGGGCTCGGAAGGGAAGGCACGCCATTTGGCTTTTTGAATGGAAAATTAGCTCCAATCATTAGCGGACACCAAGTCGCGTTTGGAGAGCCCCTGTGTGCCTAAACATTAGAGCTCCCCCACAAGTGACCCCATTTTGGAAACTAGACCTCCCAAGGAACTAATCTAGATGAGTGGTGAGCACTTTGAACCCCCAAGTGCTTCATAGAAGTTTATAACGCAGAGCCATGAAAATAAAAAATAATTTTTCTTTTCTCAAAAATGATTTTTAGCCCACAATTTTTTATTTTCCCAAGGGTAACAGGAGAAATTGGACCCCAAAAGTTGTTGTCCAGTTTCTCCTGAGTACGCTGATACCCTATATGTGGGGGTAAACCACTGTTTTGGCACACGTCGGGTTTCGGAAAGGAAGTAGTGACATTTTGAAATGCAGACTTTGATGGAATGCTCTGCAGGCGTCAGGTTGCGGTTGCAGAGCCCCTGATGTTCCTAAACAGTAGGAACTCCCCACACGTGACCCCATTTTGGAAACTAGACCCCCAAGGGAACTTATCTAGATATGTGGTGAGCACTTTGAACCCCCAAGTGCTTCACAGAAGTTTACAACGCAGAGCCGTGAAAATAAAAAATCATTTTTCTTTCCTCAAAAAAGATGTTTTAGCAAGCAATTTTTTATTTTCACAAGGGTAACAGGAGAAATTGGACCCCAATATTTGTTGCCCAGTTTGTTGTGAGTACGCTGATACCCCATATGTGGGGGTAAACCACTGTTTGGGCGCACGTCAGGGCTCGGAAGGGAAGTAGTAACATTTGAAATGCAGACTTTGATGGAATGGTCTGCGGGCGTCACGTTGCATTTGCAGAGCCCCTGATGTGCCTAAACAGTAGAAACCCCCCACAAGTGACCCCATTTTGGAAACTAGACCCCCCAAGGAACTTATCTAGATGTGTGGTGAGCACATTCAAGCCCCAAGTGCTTCACAGAAGTTTACAACGCAGAGCCGTGAAAATAAAAAATCATTTTTCTTTCCTCAAAAAAGATGTTTTTGCAAGCAATTTTTTATTTTCACAAGGGTAACAGGAGAAATTGGACCCCAATATTTGTTGCCCAGTTTGTTGTGAGTACGCTTATACCCCATATGTGGGGGTAAACCACTGTTTGGGCGCACGTCAGGGCTCGGAAGTGAAGTAGTGACATTTGAAATGCAGACTTTGATGGAATGGTCTGCGGGTGTCACGTTGCATTTGCAGAGCCCCTGATGTGCCTTAACAGTAGAAACCCCCCACAAGTGACCCCATTTTGGAAACTAGACCCCCCAAGGAACTTATCTAGATGTGTGGTGAGCACTTTCAACCCCCAAGTGCTTCACAGAAGTTTATAACGCAGAGCCATGAAAATAAAAAATAATTGTTCTTTCCTCAAAAATTATGTTTTAGCAAGTAATTTTTTATTTTTGCAAGGGTAACAGGAGAAATTGGACCCCAATATTTGTTGCCCAGTTTGTCCTGAGTATGCTGGTACCCCATATGTGGGGATAAACCACTGTTTGGGCGCACGTCGGGGCTTGGAAGGGAGGGAGCACCATTTGACTTTTTGAACGCAAGATTGGCTGGAATCAATGGTGGTGCCATGTTGAGTTTGGAGACCCCTGATGTGCCTAAACAGTGGAAACCCCTCAATTCTAACTTCATCACTAACCCCAACACACCCCTAACCCTAATCCCAACTGTAGCCATAACCCTAATCACAACCCTAACCCCAACACACCCCTAACCACAACCCTAACCCCAACACACCCGTAACCCTAATCCTAACCCTAATCCCAACCTTAACCCTAATCCCAACCCTAACCACAACTGTAACCCCAACACACCCCTAACCCTATCCGTAACCCTAACCACAAGCCTAATCTTAACCCTATTTCCAACCCTAGCCCTAATTCCAACCCTAAATCTAATTCCAACCCTAACCCTAAAGCTATGTGCCCACGTTGCGGATTCGTGTGAGATTTTTCTGCACGATTTTTGAAAAATCTGCAGGTAAAAGGCACTGCGTTTTACCTGCGGACTTACAGCGGATTTCCAGTGTTTTTTTGTGCGGATTTCACCTGCGGATTCCTACTGAGGAACAGGTGTAAAACGCTGCGGAATCCGCACAAAGAAATGACATGCTGCGGAAAATACAAGGCAGTGTTTCCGCACGGAATTTTCCGCACCATGGGCACAGCGGATTTGGTTTTCCATAGGTTTACATGGTACTGTAAACCTGATGGAAAACTGCTACGAATTCGCAGCGGCCAATCCGCTGCGGATCCGCGGCCTATCCGCTGCGCATCCGCGGCCAATCCGCTGCGGATCCGCGGCCAATCCGCTGCGGATCCGCGGCCAAATCCGCACTGTGTGCACATGCCATAACCCTAACCCTAACCCTACCCCTAACCCTAACCCTAACCCTATCCCTAACCCTAACCCTACCCCTAGTTTTAACCCTAGTTCTAACCCTAACCCTAGTGAAAAAAGAAAAAAAAATATTTTCTTTATTTTATTATTGTCCCTACCTATGGGGGTGATAAAGGGGGGGTCATTTACTATTTTTTTTATTTCGATCACTGTGATAGGTTATATTACAGTGATCAAAATATACCTGGAACTCATCTGCCGGCCGGCAGATTCGGTGGGCGTACTGCGCATGTGCCCGCCATTTTGGAAGATGGCGGCGCCCATGAAGAAGACGGACGGGCATCGGGAGGCCCGGTAAGTATGAGGGGGGGAGATCTGAGTATGGGGGGTGGATCGGAGGACAGGGGGGAGCCATCGGAGTACGGGGGGAGCGGGTAGGAGGACGGGGGAGCCGACAGGAGGACGGAGGGGAGCGGAGAGGAGGACGGGGCAGAAAGGACTACTGGGGGGGCAATCGGTGGCAGTGGGGGGGGGGTCAGATCGGGGTCTCCAGCCATGGCAGATGCTATTGCAGCATCGGCCATGGCTGGATTGTAATATTTCACCATTTTTATAGGTGAAATATTACAAATCGCTCTGATTGGCAGTTTCACTTTCAACAGCCAATCAGAGCGATCGTAGCCACGGGAGGGTGAAGCCACCCCCCCTGGGCTGAAGTACCACTCCCCCTGTCCCTGCAGATCAGGTGAAATCGGACTTAACCCTTTCACCCGCTCTGCAGGGACGCGATCATTCCATGACGCCACATAGGCGTCATAGGTCGGATTGGCACGGGTTTTTATGACGCCTACGTGGCGTCAAAGGTCGGGAAGGGGTTAATCTGATTGAAATGCTGTGGCATGACATTGAAAAGGTGGTTCATGCTCGAAACCCTCCAATGTGGCTGAATTACAACAATTCTGCAAACATGAGTGGGCCAAAATTCCTCCAGAGTGTTGTAAAAGACTCATTGTCAGTTATTGTAAACGCTTGATTGCAGTTGTTGCTGCTAAGGGTGGCCCACCCACCCCAACCAGTTATTTTGGTTTAGGGTGCAATCACTTTTTCACACAGGGCCCTGTAGGTTTGGATTTATTTTTCTCTCAATAATAAAGGCCTACATTTATAAACTGCATTTGGTGTTTACTCGTGTTATCTTTGTCTAATATTTAAATTTGTTTGGTGATCTGAAACATTTAAGTGTGTTAAACATACAAAAGAATAGGAAATCAGGAAGGGGCAAACACTTTTTTACTCAACTGTATATACCAGGATATCACACAACAGTATATTCCTTATCCTGGGTTCCATCCTGGTATAAATATCCCCCACCCTGGTATATATATATATCCCTTATCCTGGGCCATAGCCTGGTACATATATCCACCACCCTGGTATACGTTACTTATCCAGGGGCCCATCCTGGTTTATTTATCCCCCATCCTAATATATGTCCCCTATTCTGTTGCTGTGTTGTTAATGTATAGAAAGAAAATATACTCTATTTAAGTAAAACCATTACATTATTATATTTTTTGACACCTGTTTACAGACAGTCACAATAAAACAGATATCTTGTCTATGTATTGCCCTGTCTTTATTGCACTTGTCTACATAATACTTCTATGAATAATCCTCATTTAATTGGTCATCCAGGCATTTTTACATATGGAATAGTGGATAAAACATAATTCATTGTGAAAAGAATTGGGAGCACGTAGGTTAAACCCAGTACAGGACAGTAATATTATTTCTCAGTTATTCCGTAGGAACTGTCAGAATGGTCTCTGCTTCGAAAGAAAGTAATCCATGTGAAATCAGGTTCAGACAGTGTTCACGTCTTACCCATTTGAGCTTCAATTGGCAATACAGCAGATGAAATGAACTGTGCTAAATTCAGATATATGCATGGCTTACTGTATGTATTGCAGTTTGTTTTCTTCCGGAAGGTAGATGCGAAGCAGAAGCGTGGGGATGAATTGGATAGCCCGCTATGTTCCGATGCCTGGGCACGACCTTGATATCTTCGTATTATTTTCTTATAATGACTTTTTATTACAGTACTGTATAGCTTGCAGTACTGATCCTGTATATTGTCTCTGCCGTCCCAGTTTAAAATCTATTCTATTTTTAGTTCCAATTTTTGCTCTTTTCGCTTCAATTTTAACCCTACGGAACCTGTTCTTTTTCTGACGAAGTCAAGCTCAGTTTTTTTTCAGAGTTTATCAGTATTAGGCTGCACAAATGTGGTTGATATACAGCATAAAAGGTGATCAATTTCAGTTAGCCTCAGCGATTTACATGTCAATCATGTGTGCCGTCTTGCATTTTTTGCTGTTTTTTTATTAGTATTTATTTAGCACAATATACTTGTACATAACAAAAGTTATAAAATCCACACTTTACTCATAATTAATTTCCCATAAACCAAATCAACCTCCCCCTTCTCCACAAATAGAGAAGAATCCTAGGAGAACTAAAAACAATTAAAGAAAATGACCAGTGACCAGTCATTACATACATTTCACTAATGGAAATCAGATCTTACTATGTCAAAAAATGTGTCCTTTAGGCCGGGATGACACATGCGGGAAATACGGCCGAGTCTCACATGTTAATACCCGGCATTGCCGCCGTCACTCAGGAGCGGAGAGTGCGGCTGCATGTATTGCTATGTGGCCACATGCTCTGCTCCTGAGTGACGGCGGCAATGCCGGGTATTAACATGCGAGGCTCGGCCGTATTTCTCGCATGTGTGACCCCGGCCATATGGTGATACACCATTTCTTAGGCTATCCTATTAGTCTACGCTATATTTACCTAATCCTCTACCAAAAGTAACTGGTACCATTTGCCCCGTTAGTTTTCAAAAATTTGGCTAGGAAAAAATTCTCCCCGATAGCAGTTTTTATTTATTTTTTATTAAAGGGAACCTGTCACCTGAATTTGGCGGGACAGGTTTGCGGTCATATGGGTGGGGTTTTCGGGTATTTGATTCACCCTTTTCTTACCCGCTGGCTGCATGCTGGCCGCAATATTTGATTGATGTTCATGCTGTGTCCTCCGTAGTACACGCCTGCGCAAGGCAATCTTGCCTTGTGCACGCGCAGTATTCTTTGCCCAACTGCGGGCAAAGCCGAAAAGCATTAGTGCACATTCGCCGGCGCACTATGTCCCGGAACACAGCAAAATACTTCCGGGACATAGTGCGCCGGTGCATGCGCACTAATGCTTTTCAGCTTTGCCCGCAGTTGGGCAAAGAATACTGCGCGTGCACAAGGCAAGATTGCCTTGCGCAGGCGTGTACTATGGAGGACACAGCATGAACATCAATCAAATATTGCGGCCAGCATGCAGCCAGCGGGTAAGGAAAGGGTGAATCAAACACCCGAAAACCCCGCCCATATGACCGCAAATCTGTCCCGCCAAATTCAGGTGACAGGTTCCCGTTAATGTCCCAATGCCTCTACTCATTAAATATAATGAGCTAAATGTCCTGTAATTTTTAATGTACAGTAGCTCCTGCTCCGTTTCTACACCGAGCAATCACAATCACTGGATCCCTGTACATTGTGAGCCCTCGCGGGCGGGGTCCTCTCTCCTTCTGTACTTGTGCGTACTTTGTTTTGCTCATGTTTATTTTACTTGTCTATATTTGCCCCTTTCACGTGTAAAGCGCCATGGAATAAATGGAGCTATAAAAATGTATAATAATAATAATCTTGAGCAGGAAGTGCTGTCAGTGCTGGTTCAGCGCTGCATTCAACAATCGATTGACAGAAATGGTTTTCCTTCTCTGTGACTGGTTTGGCTGTGTCTGAAAGCCATCACCCTGCTCTTGTAGATGCACAATTTCATGCAATCTGCTAACTCTGCACTGACATTTTTGAATGTCAGTGCAGAGTAAAGTGTGGACCCTCAGAATTATCTCCTATGATGAACACAAGAAACTCCAGGTTTAGCTATTATTATGCGTTTATGTGCTGCATGTGTACTAACTTAAGTCAAGCTCAATTTTTTGTGTTTTTCCTTTGTAATATTGCATTCTGTGCAAGGCAGGGTGTGGCCACCCTTTTCTGAGCTGGACATTGTACAGAAATATCCCCCAGGTTGATGTTTTACTGGTTGGTCCCAGTCCTGTTGTCTGCCCTTATTCATACTGAGGTCAACATTGACACATGGTAAGGTTTTTAATATTAGACAGTGTAGGACTGTCGCTATCAGAGTTACCTTGTTCTGGTGGGATGGCTTTTATGCTATTTTTGATCAAAAACTCTGTTATTTAGATGCACTTTTTGCTTTTTACTTATTTACAGCAGGGTTTTGCTCACTTTTTTTTCTTGTTTAATATGTTTTATGGCCAATGTGAACATGCATTTATGTGCTGAATGTGACCAACTTAAGTCAAGCTAATTTTTTGAGTTTTAGCTATTATGATTGAAGGAAAAAATACTTTCCTTCAATGTCACTTACAGCAGTGCAGCAAATGATTTATCCTTCTTTATAATCCTACCTTACTGCATTCATTGATTTCAGCAGCCTGATAGCAGGTCCATGCTTCTCTGACTGTCTGCCATTTGCATACGCTTTTACCAAAGATGTGGCAGCCATCTTTCATGTTGATATATAATTTTTTTTAATTTATATTTACCCAAATATTTCTGCTAATAAATAAGCAGTTTATATGGAGTCTCCCGATTAAACAGTCCAATAGCAGTGGTACCTATATGTCTCACCTGCTCTTTGCCTGCAGCTTTTTATAGTCTGCCCATCTATAGGAGCTTCAGCCACAACATGGCAGCAATGTAGGTTAACATGTAAATCTAAATGTAATTCTCCATGTTTGGTTGGCATTATAAATGTACTGATAAATTTAGATGCAATCACATGTATGTGCATACATATATGCTAATATATATATACTATAGGGGTGCCTTCACCCCTGACCTTTTTCACTTTTCCTTTCCATTGCAGATATGCTTTAATAGTTGCTGTTTGATTTTGAATCTGATGTAAGCTATTGTTTTCTGTTATCACCTTGTTAGGTTCCAGAATGAGAACTTATGATGAATATTTCTGCTGTGGCCTCCTTGTGGTCATTCCTCATAATACAACTGAGAATGTTGAATTCATTAATTCACTAGGTGTATAATCGATTATCTGATTATTTCTTTAAAAAAAACTTTATCGCATGGTGGATCCCTGATAATATGTGTGAGAGACCTTTTACACGTGTAGGCTTGATAACAGTTATAATTGCTAACTTGGAATACAAAAGTTATGGGTTTGTATCCCGCTAAGACCCTGATGCTAATGAGTTTCCACATATTCAGAGCACTGAAGGAAAAGCAGTAACGGGTTTAACATGCAAGAATGATGATGTCAATCTGCAGAATGGATAAGACAAGGACTGACAACCTAGTTTAGGTATATATGTTCTAAAAGAAATTCAGGTTAAATGTATTGCGCTGTTTGATTGCTTAAAGAACCACTCCAAAAGTGTATTTATTATAGACTCCTGTCTTAGCATACATATCAGTACTATGTGGCTAGATCCTAATTTCAAATATAGACCCATCACTCTCTTCTGCCATTTCCAGCAATTGTCTCACTGAATTATTTTGTTGTCTGGTTTAAAGTAATGAATACCGCGCCACAAGGGTCTAGAAACTATTTGAACTGATCTATGAGTTAATTACCGGTTCGCCTATGCGCAGCAAACTTAACACAATATAGTGAATATTCTGTACTAGTGTCCAATCAACAGTCGACTGACACTGTTTCTACCTTTAATTAGAATACATCGCAATTATTATGTGCACTATGTATGCCTATTAGGGTAAACAAATCACATACCGTGATGGTCTAGCTGATGGCTTGAAGTGAGTGTACCACCAGATACATGCGGTACTCCACAACGATGGACAAGGGGTCTGTTGGTAAGGTGGTCCTCTAAGCGGTGGCGGTCAGGTCAGTCAGAAGTTGCAGTGATAAGATGGTGTATGGGGACCAAATTGGTGCTGGGAACAGCTGAAGAAAGCGGCTGGTAAGAATAAGACTAGGGGCAGGGAACTTAGGTTATTTGGACCTCTCCAGCGCAAAAATAAAAAGCTTATGTTGAAATGGTCCTTTAAGGAAGGACCTAATCACCATCAGTGGGTTCTGGCCATAAAGAACTGCGATCACATGATACAGGAGAGGTTAGTATTTTAAGGAGCTCACACATTATTTATTATATTGCATATGTTGGCCGAGTAGAAGTTTATTTTTCACATATTCATTCAGATTAATTTATTGAAAATCTACTTTCTAAGGGAATCCAAACTTGTCGAATTCTTGGGTAAAATCATTTTTCTCTGCTGACTTTTAAGGGCCTGTGTCATCCTGAAAAATTACTAAAGTTTGTAAACCTCCTATGTTAATTTTTGTATGATGTTAGGCTCAACATTTTGAAAGTGTGTGATCCTCACTTAGATTTCTTGAGCTAAATGTCTGCAAAGAAGACAAATCTTATTGAGAAACTTCCATCCCAACCAAAAGATTTCTTCCTTTGTCATAACTAATCAGCTTTCTTGTCTTTCCCTGTTCTCTTGCCAGATAGCACATCTGAAGATCATTGTCAGTGGCATTCTCTTGATTTGACAATGGCAGTATCCTTGTCCTACCTGAATTCACTAGATTGGAAATAAAAACATTTCTACACAAAAAATAAAAAGGTAGAAAAACCTTCAAAAATATCTGCTAGCCACGTCTTTAAAGATACCTTAAGTTGTTTGTGCATTTAGATTTTCGACACTGCCTATAGTTTCATTCTCAAAAATGTCATTATTCTTCTTATTTCAGTGGATCAAATGTGTAACATGGCCTATTGGCAACCCCTATTGGTTTTCTTTACTGAGTGTAAGTCCACGTTCACACATTCAGTATTTGGTCAGTATTTGTAAGACAAAACCAAGAGTGGATGATAAATACAGAAGTGGTGACGTGTTTCTATTATATTATTCCCTTGATTGTTTCACTCCTGATTTTAGCTTACAAATACAGAGGTAAAATACTGACCAAATACTGATATGTGAAAGAGACATCATACTCTGTCCATTGTTCTACAGAAAAGCTTTAGTGATGAGCGAGTGTACTCATTGTTCGGGTTTTCCAGAGCATGCTCGGGTGGTCTCCGAGTATTTGTTAGTGATCGGAGATTTAGTTTTCATCGCCACAGCTGCATGATTTACAGCTACTAGCCAGCCTGAGTACATGTGGGGGTTCCCTGGCTACTAGGGAATCCCCACATGTAATCAAGCTGGCTAGTAGCTGTAAATCATTCAGCTAAGGGGTTGAAAACTAAATCTTTGATCAGTCATAAATACTCAGAGACTACCCGAGTGTGCTCTGGAAACCGCAAGCAACGAGTACACTCACTCATCACTAAAAAGCTTGCCTTTGATAGTCAATTTTGAGATCTTTGCAGTAGTTCCCTTCTCAGGGATTTACTTACTAGATCCCCTTCTGTTGTCCTGCGGTAAGGAACATAGGGGAATGGAAGAGTTCGAAAGTAAATCTGTTTTTTCTTAGTGCTGTCATCACATGACAGCACAAGGCCCGTTCTATATAATGTTGTTCGTCTGCAAAAAAGTTTTAAATCCAGAGTTTGGGGCAACTTATATAGTGTTCAGGTGTCAATTAAACCTCCACCTGCCTTATGAGATAACAACTCAGTGTTTTTTAATGTGTTTTTGACCATGTGGACCATTAGTAGAGATGAGCGAATATGATCGGCAAATGTTCACCAAACATAAACTCGGCACGAATATAGCACATTCAGATCCGTGATCAGAAAGCCAAGCAAAATTGCATAAAATCGATAAAAATCGGTATCATTTAGTAAAAGTGCGGGAAAATATTTGCGTTGCCACAAAAATATTTCCCGTACTTTGGCAACGATAATGGTGGTGTATCATGAGCGTTTGGCATGTGGATGATAAAGGGAGGGGGTTGCAGAGCTCAGAGGCGCGGCGTTCTTGTATACGCTTCATAGTAGTTATTTTTTTCCCTCTAACATTGTATGCACATTGCAGCTAGCCAATCAGGGCACAGGAAATACCCACAATGTCCTGACACAACGGCTTGTGTCTTTGGCTGCTGAAATCACATGTCCCTCTGCATATTAATAGCGTAGTTTTAGCGCCATTTTGACACTGATACAGTGCAGAGAGGCTGCTCCTGACACTGCCACTGTTTGCATCCAAATTTCAGCCATTTAGTTAGGTGGTTGTATATCAGTCAGATAGTGTAGCTAGATAGTGTCTGGTGTGGCTGTAAAATTTACCTTTTGGAAATTTTTTTGGGGGGTACATGTCCTACAAGTGTGTTGCTTTGTGCACTGCTTCTTTTATGCTCCGCGCACGAGTACAGCTTTCTAAATAATATTATTTCAGTAGGTAAATGTAAAAAAGCCTGCTGTATCCCACATTTTAGCTAGTTAGATAGGTGGTTGTATATCAGTCAGATACTGTAGGTAGCTAGTGTCCAGTGTGACTGTAAAATGTACATTAATCATTATTATTATTTTTTTTGGTCATACTGAGGTGACCAAACAAATCCAGCAGGGCACATGTTGTGCAGTGCTTCTATTGTGATCCATGCACAAGTAGAACATTCTAATTCACATATAGCTAGTGAAAAAATTAAACAGCCTGCTGTGTCCCACCTTGTAATTTAGTGCTGTGGTGAAATAAAACTGCCTGCAGACCTAAGTCACATAAAAAAATATAATTTTTCTAGGTGAAACAGCCTGCTGTATTCCACATAGTCATTTAGTGCCGGTGATAGTACCTGTCTGCAGACCTAAGGCACATTAAAAGAAAATCATAATTTGTCAGTTGCAAAAAGTTAGACAACCCACTGTAGTACACTTTGTCACTTGCTTGGGTTGAAATAAAGCTGTACAGACCTGATCCAGAGGCCACAAACAAATTCTTCTGTTATTAGCATCATACAGTAAGGGACCTGAGTTTAAAAAGAGTCTGTATCATCTATTGCAGGGCTGGGCAATTAATTTTCCCAAGGGGCCACATGAGGAACTGGGACAGTTATAGAGGGCTGAACTAATCGGCTGAATTTAATTGAGCTCAATATTTTATTGTTTTTGAAAATACGGTTTTAATTAGATGCATATACATGTAAGAATACAGGTTACAATAAGCTTTATGGGAAAATCTACTAGACTATTGATGTTATTTCTATTATGGAGGCTCGCATCTCCACAAGACAAATTGACATATTACGGTCCTGAAAGATGCGCCACATGTCAGTGTCCACAGGTGAGCTGCGTGTGTCTGTGGATGCATAGTTAACATGGGAATTCTTGAAATCCCATCCACTATGCTGTAACATCTGTCCGCTGTGGTTTTGATGCTGCGGATGTATGTGACGTCAAACCCACAGCAATTCCTGGCTGTATGCACATACTCTTAGAAAGCCATTCAGCTGCTACAATGACAGTCGAGCAACCGGGAAGAAATTAACTTTATTCCGGCAGCATCTGACATGCAGTCGGAGATGGGGCTTCAATCACTGTTTAGTACATGGTGAGTGGCAGATGGAAGAAGTACAGTCAGGTGTGTACTGATGCGCTGCAAAACAAGCTGTCAAAGATTCGAGACATGCTTACACCTGCCGCTCAGCATGTACTGAGCATGGCTGTAGCCGTGTCTCAGCCTGAGGCTGCCGGGAGGATTAAAATTCATTTCTTCCCATAGCTGAGCTTTCAATGCGGCTGCACAGCTGTAGAACACTATTAACCTGCAGATGGCACCTCTATATGCAGGTTAATAGTGTTTACACATTATGAATGTCAATTATATACATGTACCTTATTTAAAGGGGTTATCCAGGCTTGGGGCTCAAGTCTGCAGTTACTCTACTGTATGTAACGGAGTATGCATTGTCAGGATTCTCTGTGAGCAGGCAGGTGTGTGGCCGCAAGTATGTGATTTGCATTCCTCTGACCACATTGTGGCTAGACGTGTCCGGCCTCGCTCAGTACACTTGCATTAATTGAGGCTGTGCCCATCTAATGGGAATGTGGTCAGGAGTTTGCAAATCCTATACCTGCATCACACAACTGCCAGCTCGCTACTGGAAAATTGCGCACACAGCGCTATGTGAGGGCTCACATGTAGAATTCTGTGTCACACAGAGTGACTACAGACTGTAATCCCAACTATGGACAACCCCTTTAACTTGTATTAAAATATATAGGGCCTCATGCACATGTGGATCCGTGCACTCTACATGTAACATGTGTATGAAGACTAATATCTTGCCCCATTCTTACCTGGGACATGCCTTTAATAAAACTGCAGATTTATGTAGTGGGGGTGTACTAAGGCTGGAGTACTCGCTGTGACATGTCAGGATTCTGAGATAGTCCAGGGTAGCATGCAGTGGTCATCTGACCTGCGTCTTTACGTATCTCTATGCAGGTCGGGTTTCCCGAAACCCGACTTTCTCAAAAGTCGGATCGAGTGAAATCGGCCGATCTTATTGAAAAGTCGGGGTCGGGGATCGGCCAAAACACGAAACCCAATGCAAGTCAATGGGGAAGCATACTTTTTTTATATTTGCTTCAGCGCGATAATGTTGAAAAGCCGGTAATTCAATTGCCGGCTTTTCATTTCTCCTGCCTAAACCCGACATGATATGAGACATGGTTTACATGCAGTAAACCATGTCATATCCCCCTTTTTTTTGCATATTCCACACTACTAATGTTAGTAGTGTGTATGTGCAAAATTTCGGCTCTCTAGCTATTAAATTTGTGTTAAATCGCGGAAAAAATTGGTGTGGGCTCCCGCGCAATTTTCTCCGCCAGAGTGGTAAAGCCAGTGACTGAGGGCAGATATTAATAGCCAGGAGAGGGTCCATGGTTATTGGCCCCCCCGTGGCCAAAAACATCTGCCCCCAGCCACCCCAGAAAAGGAACATCTGGAAGATGCGCCTATTCTGGCACTTGGCCACTCTCTTCCCACTCCCGTGTAGCGGTGGCATATGGGGTAATGAAGGGTTAATGCCACCTTGCTATTGTAAGGTGACATTAAGGCTAGGTTCACATTGCGTTAGGGCAATCCGTTTAGCGCTAGCGCTAGCGGATTGCGCTAACGCAATGTTTTTGTAGGGGCCGCGTTCAGGGGTCGCGTTAACGTCCCCGCTCTCGCAGATCCCCGATCTGCGAGAGCAGGGAACGGACCTCGGGCGCGCCGCGGACGCTGCAAGCAGCGTCCGAGGCGCGTCACAGAAGAACGGCACATCACTAGCGCGAGCCGAAAAAGGCACGCGCTAGTGATGCGCTGCAGGCGAAATTTACATTGCTGTCAATGGGTGCGCTAACGGACCCGTTGCACGGCGTTAATTGCGACATTTTCGCCGTGCAACGCTGTCCGTTAGCGATCACCCACTAACGCAATGTGAACCTAGCCTAAGCCAGATTAATAATGGAGAGGCGTCAATTATGACACCTATCCATTATTAATCCAATTGTATGAAAGGGTTAAAAAAAACACACACACATTATTAAAAAGTATTTTAATGAAATAAACACACAGGTTGTTGTAATATTTTATTGCTCTCTCAATCCACCTGAAGACCCTCGCTCTAAAAATAATAAACCAACAATATACATACCATCTGAGGATCTGTCAGGTCCCACGATGTAAATCCTTCTGAAGGGGTTAAAATATTTTACAGGCAGGAGCTGTGCTAATGCACTCGCTGCTGCCTGTAAACCCCGGCGAATGAATGAAGGTAATGTAGGTCAATGACCTGTAGTTACCTTCATTCGCGGTGATGCGCCCTCTGCTGGTTGTCCTCAAATGACCTCGAGCGTGGGAACTTTCCTAGAAAGCTCCCAGGCTGCAGTTCATGAGGACATCCACATAACACAGAAGATGATGATGAGGTGTTAGATCCCAGTTGGCGTGAACATAGAGTCACACAGCTGAGTAGGTTATCTGAGGAGGAAGACAAGGGCGTGAGCGACGACGAGCGATGCATCTTCAGCCACAACTGCTATATATATTTTTGCCAAGAGGCATTAGATCATAGTATGATTTTTGAAGGTGCTGTCCTTTCTCGTTTTTGAGAATATTGCATGTTCCGTCCATTTTTTTTCTTCGGATATGCACTCCTCCCATTTGGCACAGGTGATTTTAATTAGTAGGAGACTGCAAAGTAAGGGGTCTAGCCCATTGTTTGCTCTCACTGAAGAGCTGGGGAAGGTGAGTTTCATTACTCCTTTCATTTGGTGTGGGTGCTGTGTGGCGGCCATTGTTGCTGCGGTTTTGTGCTGGTGGGGCGGCATGGTCTGGAGTCATGGTGTCTCAGTCTTGCAGTACGGGTGCTGTGGGGCACCAGGCCGTCTGCCCTGCTGGTGCATTGCCGCTGTGGTGGTCGGGTCACGGCTCTGCTCCATTAGGGCAGTAGGACCCACTATGAGGTTTGCCATCACGTGTCAGTGGCTTCATACAGTCTGATGATAATGTTAAACTAATAACCTCATGTTAAGTTATATATTTTTGCCAAAAGGCATTAGATCATTGTATGATTTTTGGAGCTATCCTTTCTGTTTTTTTAGCATTCAGCCACAACTGTGCCTGTGACCAGCAGTGTCCATGGGTCTGCAGCTCACAGGGGTAGCGAGGGTTGCCTAGCCTCGGCCTTTTTTGACACGGCAAAGGATGAGTCGAGGTAAAAACTGCAATAATTTGACTACTACATGTATGAACCTTCACATGCGCAATCAACATTCTTTAGTGTGGGAATCCCACTGCGCAAAAATGTGGACCAGTGGACATCAACCACCATCAGCCACCCAATCAATCGCCACTGCTGTTTCTTCCTCCTCCTCTGCTACTGTGCCACCTATTGAGACGTAGAACCTCGTGTTCTTTACTCGATCGAGTCAAGCTGATTGAGAGGCCGCCTTCAGCTGTAATAGAAGAAGACATGCCTGTTGTTTTTGACCAATCTCAGAGAACGATCACACCAGAAGTTTCTCAATCCACATTAATATCTCTGCCTGCACCTCTCTCACGGTCCAGCAGTTTGTCCAGTTCACCATACTCGCTCTCTCACATCACAGCAGCCAGCCGATGGTTCCGCAGTTGAGGTCATGGTAAAGATTATTTCCTCCTACGCATGACAAAGGTAAGAGGTTGAACTCCACCATCTCGAATTCGTTGGCCACAGCAAAACTGCCTTTCTGCCTTGTGGATACCGATGGTTTCTGAAAGCTGATGGCCATCACAGTCCCCCAGTACCAATTACCCAGTCACCATTATTTTTCATAGAAAGCTGAGCCTGCGCTACACCAGTATGTAGCAGACATCACCCATTCCTTGACAAAATTTCTGTCTGCCAGGGTGCATTTCACCACAGACACTTGGATGAGAAAGCATGGCCAAGGGCATTACATCTCACTGACTGGGCACTGGGTGACTCTGGTGGCTGTGGGGAGAGGAACTGCTCCACAAGTGTTGAAATCCCCAAGGCTTGCAGGCCAAACCTCTACATAAAACACTTCCTCCACTGCTTCTGCCTCCTCTCTCTCCTCTAGGACCTCCACCTGCACCCACAACCTCTGCCTTCACGAGACACATGTTCCAACAGTGCATAGCGAACCCCCACCACCTCCATACTACGCAGCCAGGGCGCACTGAAATCAGGCAGTCTTAAAATTGATATGCCTTGGAAATCGCAGTCATACAGCTGAAGAGTTGTTGACAGCTGATTTGATCAATGGCTTTCTCCGCTGAACCTGCATCAAGGGAAGGCCGTCTTTGATAACGGTGTGAACCTGGTGATGGCCCTAAAGTGAGGCAAGCCTTGGATGGCTCATGTCCTCAACCTGGTGGTGCAGCATTTTCTCACCCACTATCCTGGCCTGGGAGACCTGCTCCAGAAATCAAGTAAGCTGTATCGATACAGAAGTCTTCGTCCATGGGAGTTAACAAGTTGATATGTGATGTGCCGTCACGGTAGAATTCCACTCTGCACATGTTGCAGTGACTGTGGCAGCAGCAAAGAGCCCTGATGCAGTATGTCATGTCGTAAAGCCTTGGCCAATGCAGTACGGAGGTGGCGCCTATCACGTTTACAGAGTGGGCACAGATTAAGGACCTCTGCACCCTTCTGCACAGTTTCGAAATGGCTACTAAGATGGTTAGCGCTGATGACAACATCATCAGCATCACTGTTCCAGTCATTTATATGCTGCAAATGTGCAGACTTTGAATAGCCTGCGGGAGGAGATGGTGGTCCCAGAAGAAGAGCAGGAAGCAGAGGAGGCTGCGGAAGGGATAACAATGTCTCAAAGTTGAAGACTGTCATCACACAGGTGGGTGGCAAGGGAGAGTCGAGTACTGCCATCGAGGGGGGCTGGTGATAACAGGCAAACTGTTATCAAAGGTTCAAGATCTGAGAACAAAATGGAGGAGGAAGAGATGATGGGTGAGCAACTGTCGGATTAAGAGGATAATCCTCCCCTCTTTGTTGTTCGGGGTTGTTGGGAGGGTACGAAGGAAATGAGCTTCATTGTTACATAGCATGGTCTTGGACCTCATGGTAGAGCCTGACATATGAGTACCTTCTTTCTACACTATCTGCAATATGATCCCCGTATAAGTATGATTAGGAATAATGCTGACTACTGGGTTGCCACTTTATTAGATCCACGTTATAAAACTAAATTTTGCCAGAGGATTCCCACCCTAGAAAGGGACCCACGAATGCTGGAGTATCGAAACACACTTGTATACAAGCTTATGAGAGCTTTTCCCCAAGACAGCAGTGAAGCACACAGTTTGCATCTCAGCTGTAGAGTTCCAACCTCTGGCACGTCAATTTGTCAACACTCAAACATTAGCAGCAGCAGTGGTGGAAGTGGAAGAAGGAATTTCTGTGAGTCCTTTGACACGCTACTGATGGTGACCTGATGATAAGCGCATACGGCTGTCTCCTGAAAGTGTTGACCGCCTAACTTTCATTAAGATGAACAAGACATGAATCTCCAAGGACTTTTGCACCCCAATCACAGACTGTACAGAGTAGGTGATATTGCATTTTTTATTGTCATGCATTAATGTCACGTAACTGCACTCTGTGATATCTTTAGTGTCGCTTCTGTGGCATCTACTGCTACTGCTGATATTAACACAAATTTGTTGTAATGTGAACAGTTATGGTTGGTCTACATCTTCTGTGTTAGCTGTGGTGGAAGACATGTCCCAATTATTCTATTTGTATTCTCATTAAAGTTATTCCACTTTGGTGGTGTCAGGCCCTCATTTTTAAAAATTTGAAAACTCCAAGTTGGGTGTCCATCTGCTGGTTTGGATGTAGTGAAAGACCTGTTGGTCCTCACTCTACTACTTCAAGTGTGGTGAAATTGATGTCACTTTGGTGGTGTCTGCCAATAATTTCTGGAAATGTGAACACTCTTGGCTGGGTGTCCATCTGCTGGATTGGGTCTAGTGAAAGACCGCTCAGGCCCTATAATATTATTTCTACAGTGGTAAAATTGATGCTACTTTGGTGGCATCTGCAAATAATTTTTGAAAATGTGAACACTCATGGTTGAGTGTCCATCTGCTGGATTGGGTGTAGAGAAAGACCTGTTGGTCCCTATTAGACTGTTTTTCCTGTGGTGAAATTGATGCCACTTCTGTGGGGTAGGGCCCTCAATTCTTTAAATGGGAACACTCCTTGTTGAGTGTCCATCTGCTGGTTTGGGAGTTGTGAATGAACTGTTGGTCCCTATTCTACTATTTCTACTGTTGTGAAATTAATGCCACTTTTGTGGTGTCTGCCAATAATTTTTGGAAATGTGAACACTCCTGGTTAGGTCTCCTTCATGCATGTTGCCTGTAGCAGTAGACCTCCGAGAAAAAAAAAAAAACATGAAAAAACGCTGTTGCATTTTTAAGCGCAGAATCAAAACATTTCTGCAGTACAAAAAATCGACTTCATATCTCCACCAAAATAGCATTAAATAAGTGGGAAAACACATAAAAGAAACATAGCAAACATAAAATTATCAGAGAAGATTGATACTGTGTTTTGTGATGAAGACGTGGAGGAAAAATGCTGCATTTACACTATGTGTGAACACGGCCTCAGCATTATAGTTTTATTACCTTTTTTGTGTGTTAAAAAAAATCAATCATGCCATTTTTTTTACATCATTTAATGATCCCCATAAATAATCTCATCGCTGAGGTGTGCAGGTCGTTACGATTACAGGAACAAACATGTCTGTTATTTGCTGATTTTTAATTTTTATAATTTAAAAAAAATGTTAAAAACAACATTTTTTTTCATTATCAAGTGTGTTTCATTATTTTTTAGTAATTTTACATTATCATGCTGAAAGACCCATCCACGTTTCATCTTCAATGCCCTTGCTGATGGAAGGAGGTTTGCACTCAAAATCTCACGATACATGGCCCCATTCATTATTTCATGCACACGGATCAGTCGTACTGGTCCCTTTGCAGAGAAACAGCTCCAAAGCATGATGTTACCACCACAATGCTTCACAGTAGGTATGGTGTTCTTTGGAGGCAACACAGAATTCTGTCTCCTCCAAACTCAACGAGTTTTGTTTCTACCAAACATTTCTACTTTGGTTTCATCAGACCATATGACATTCTCCTAATACTCTTCTGGATAATCCAAATGCTCTCTAGCAAACTTCAGACGGGCCCGGACATGTACTGGTTTAAGCAGGGGGGCACATCTGGCACTGCAGGATCTTAGTCCCTGGTGGCGTAGTCTGTTACTGATGGTAGCCAATGTTACAGTAGTCCCAGCTCTATGCAGGTCATTTAATAAGTACCCCGGTGTGGTTCTAGGATTTTTGAAAACACTACAAAAGCCACTTCAAAAAATCTTTCCTGGCCTTGCTATGTTATGTGAAAGCTGCAGCCAATGACTGGCTGTTGCTCATCAGTATGAAATCATCTGATAAAACAATATAGGCAGCTGTTCAGCGGTTACTGATTGCCTGCATCATTTGAGTGACATAACAAAGTCACATGAGCACTTGGAGATCTGTCGCTGACACAGCTGAACAGTGCTAGCGTGGGAAGTGAGCATAAACATTTCTGTTTTTACTTGGCAGAATTTAAGAAGAGGTCATCTACAGCTACATATACACTGAAAGATAATCATACATAAGTACTCTTAAAAAATTATTATCTTTCAGGGTAAATAGGCTGCCGCTCACTCAATGAACAAGCAAACGCTCGCTCATTGGATGAAATAATCTTTTGCGCTACACAAAACAAATCATCATTCTTGGCAGTGCATTGTCCTGTGTAAACCATGACCTGTCTGGTGTTTTCCATGGTTTTCATTATGCTTTTTGATCCTTAATGTTCTCAAACAAACCTCTGAGGTCAGAGAACATCTGTAGTTATACTGAGAATAAATTACACACAGATGGACTCAATTTACTAAATTTACTAATTATGTGACTTCTTGAGGCAACTGGTCACTCAGGATTTTATTTCAGGGTATCAAGCTACCGGGGGCTGAATTCAAAGGCACATCACAATTTTCAGATTTATTTTTTTTAAATAATTAGAAAACCATGTATCATTTCTTTTACAGATTACTAATACTTGCTAATTTGTGTTGGTATATCACATAAAATACCAATAAAATATATTTAGATTTGTGGGTGTAACGTCAAAAAAATGTGGAAAGTTACTGGGTGTAAATACATTTTCAAGGCGCTGTCAATATTTAGTTTTTACCATCAGTTTGGGCTGATGGACCTTTAATTGTCTGTCTAATGTATAATTTCTATTCAGATTATTTTGGTGCTATGTGCGTAAAAATTATTATTTGCTCTTTTTTTGTAAATTACAAACATTATTATTTTGCAAGTATCCCTTCTTTCTTTCCATTTTGTTATTAGCGGTGGATTCTGACTTTTTCATAAAAACAGATTTCACAATCACTTCCCTCTTCCTTAGCACAGAACACATTTCTTTTTATACTAATTGCATGTCTGATGAGTTTTTCTGACCACTCTCATTTCCATAGACTCTCAATGGCACTAGAGACGAAGAATACAGATAGAACAATAGATAAAAATCGTTCTGTCGGAGCCATGGGATTAGAAGCAACAGTATTACAATTACACTGGATTCCATTAGAAAATTAACTTTTTACTAAATATCCAATATACATTGCAGAGACCTGTATCATCAATTAGGTCTTTCAGGATTGGATTTATAGCAACAGATTAACACGCTAATCCCCAGATTCCTGTTTTATTGAGGAACAACAAGGTTAGGGGTCGACATACCGCTGGTGTAGCCGATGCAGCTTCAAATGGGTCTCGAAAAAGAGGGGGCCCTGATCAGCTGCTGAAATATTTTGTCTAGCATAGATTCAGCAACATCAACATTAAAGGGCAGTACCTGAGTAACTTACAGTCAGAAGGGGGTCAGCCCCTCTGCTGCATTCTGCAAAAGACACAGATAGGAGCCACTGTCCTCTCCTCTGATGCTGCTTTCGGATCTATGAGGTATGAAACACGTGGCATTGTAGGGAAAAGGTTGCTCACACTGAACCTGACAGTTATGTGATTCGCTCTCCGCCCCTTGTGGGTGTCCTCTGAGGGGTGTGAGGAAAGTGAGAGGGAGGGGGCTGTTATTCCCCTCACGGGAGGAGCCCAAAGTCTTCTATCCATGGCATATAGGACATCCTCATCTCTGCAAACCTGCAGGCGATGCAGAAGGAGCAGAGAGGGAACTGTGAGAGACGAACAGAGAACTGTGCTTAGTGGCTCAGGGTGTACATTACCCACAGCCACTATAAGAAGTCAGGAGTGGCCCCTTATTCAGTAAGAGACACAGGACACACTAGGGTCTCATCCCCTGTCAGCCAATCTATAAGCACATATATAATGGGCTGTCAGGGGAGGAAGAACAAGTGTCTTCTGCGCCCCAGAGTCACATCCTGGAGCAGGAAACTACAGAAGAAGATGGTGGTGGACAAAATGATCAGAAGAGCCAGTTGTGTCTGAAAATTTCAGATTTGACAGGCTCTGTGACCATAGCAAAGGAGTACAGTGGAGGCCAGCTAATGACACTCACAACCCTGGTCTATAAAACAGACCAGACTGGCACATACTATGGCTGGGCTATATAGGGGAACGTCATTTTTGTTTATATATTGCAATACTTTTAAATTGCAGTGTATAGAACAGACGGCAATTACAAGTCCCTTAAGCCACTAAAAAAGAAAGAAAAAAATTAAAAGCTTTCTAAACTTTCTAAACATAAAAATTCAAATAACCCTCTTTTCCTCCATTAAAAATAAAAAAATGAATAAACATATAATATGCATATATTTTTTGGTAATACTGATTTGTTAAAGTAAGAAAAAAATGACATCAGAAAGCACTGTAAAGAGGAAAAAAAACTAGACTTCAAAATGTTTTGGATCACAGTTCCCAAAGAAAATGCAATAAAAAGCAATCAAATGATCTTATAATTAAAAATGTCAGCTCACCATGCAAGAAATGAGCCCTTACACAGCTCCATAAAAAAACCCAACTTTTAGTGTTCTCAGAATAGAGTGACACAAACCAATTTTTTCTTTTACAAATTTCCCATTGTTTTCATCATTTGAATGGAACCTAACATCATGATTTAACACTATTAACAGTGCTGTAACAGCCTCCTAATAGCCTCCGTAATGATGCTGATATTATCTCTAAACACTATAGATTTAAAAACTATGTCATCTCTGGTCTCCTCCACCCCGCACGCGCTGGGGTGTGCTCCCATCGGACAGTAGCATTGGTTGACAGCAGTCCTGGACTAGTTAGCTGACAGCAGGAAGGAAGAATTTATGCTCCTGAAGTGCTATTTCTGTATTCTCTGCCTTCAGGATTTTGATTGCCCTTTTCTTTGTCTTATTAAACTTTTTACTGCCTTATTTATCCATAATGGTTTCTTATTTATTGACATTTTATTGCCAGAGGGTTTGAGTTTTCTACAGGATTCTAGTAGTAATTCCTTAAACATGCCCCATTTATGTTCAGTATCCCCACCTGTTAACCAACCTGACGTTTGACATGAAACAATTGTCCTATGTTCACTTGTCCTGTGTACAAGGGTTTCCAAACCTGCCAACATCAATAAGTCCGTGTGGAGGCCCATTACTTATATAGACCCTCTCCAACCATCCATCATCAACCCCTAAACCCAACTTTCCCCCAATGCCACCCAACAGCTGTGTCAAAATAAAATATAATCCCACTGCCATCACAAAACAAACCCCCACTGCTGACAGACGCCTGATATCCATTATCTTAAACCCTGCAGGTGCCCCACTTATGAGGACTACAAACTACATAGCAGGAGCAGATATCAGACCTTTAAACGAGCGTCATTGAAAATATTAAAGACATCTAGTGCTTGAGTATCAGCCTCTTGACACCTTTTGACGAAGAATAATGGGGGTAAAACAACCACTAATAGATCATTTTCCTACATATCATATATGTCCTCATATATATCATGTTCAGCAGCTCATCTCCTGTTTACACCGGGCAATGGGCTGCTGGGAACAATGAACATGATTCATTAAGACTGGTGTTGTGTATGTCAATCTTAATAATTGGGGGCAAGGGAGTTAGATACACAGAAATCATTGAAAGGCACAAACGACTTAATGAGTTAGACATTGCACAAGTGCAGTGCATCGGTGGCAGAAGTGTACTCACCGGAGCCACTAAGGTAGTGTAACGTTTGTTAATTTGACAGGCGGACATAGTTATGCCCCACCTCACTCATGCCCTGCCCATTTTGGCATAACAGTCCAATACTAGCGTGAAAACCTTAAAAGTCACAACATTTTGGTGCAACTTCCTGGACATTACTGGAATTTCCTGGACAAACTGGAGCGAACTGCTGAACTCAAAATTTTGCTCATCACTACCACAAACTTTTCAAGAAATGCCCTCTTTGGGACAATTTACAAGCCCCATAAATTGGGGGGTTACATTTGAGGATAAATCTATCAAAATAAAGGAATAGTGCAGCAGTATAGCGTTTGTCAGAAATGATTCTTTTTGGACAAAGAAGGTAAGTATAAAGGATATATTCACTCCAATTTGATTTGTATATTATATATTTAACAGTAAACATGATTTCATAGGATCCTGGATATATAACCTTCCCCTGGGATTCCCATTATCTCTGCGAAGATACAAATTCAACAAATTTCATCCATCAAATCAATAAATGGTGTCAGTAAAAGCTAAGAGGAAATAGCAGGTGGTAGAGAGATGTTCTTTACATTGTATGGAGAATGAATGTAATCTCTGCTGCAGGCTGCACTATTGAATCAGGATAATGAACATAGCAGCGGCCCGTGTTGGTGTTTGCAGAATTCACAAATCATCTCCAGCATCAATACATCTTATGGCCCAGCAAGACAATGCGTGTAATGGGCAATACATAACTGTAACCTGAGCTTAACCACGGAGCAGCAAACACTATTTCTTTTGTCTTTGACAAAACTTTGTTATATATTATTTATGATTATTTTTTTATTTCATGAAAAAAAAACTTTCATTAGCTACAAAAATACATATCATCTTTCCCCATACTAACTATCCCAAACTGTGCTCTGGCCAGAGGAAAAGGCCATTAATATTTTGCAGTGCAAGGGAAGCCTCTAACTAACAAGTTCAAGACCAGGCACATTTACACGTTCTTCATACATGCAATTTTAAAGAGCTGTATTTCTTTTTCTCGTTCAGATATTCAATTATTTTTTGTTTATTTTTTTCATGATACGTGGAACCTAATTTTCATTTTGTTTCCTGCTTTTTATATTTAGTTTTTTGCTGCTATTGGACAATATTGAAGAGAAAACAAAGCATATATGTTGCTGTTTTTCATATATATATATTTTATAACCACAAATGACCACTGAAATACATTTAACATTTGTTCCTCTGTCCATCACATTTATTTTATACATCAGACATATTTTTTTTATTGACCGGACCGCGGTTAGTAACAGCAATTTGGATTGTCAGAGTCTTATTCAAAATGTATTTATTTCCTGCTTTTTTATCTCTTTATTTATTTTTATTTACTTCATATATCGTATTAAAAAAAGACCTTTGGGGGGCATTTCAACATTTTAAATACTTTTATAAATCTGATTTTCTCTGTAACCTGGGCTGATTCATTAGCTGCAGTTAAGTGGAATTTAAGGCCCCTGGCTGCATTGAATCTCCTAGGACCTAGCAGCTCTTACTTTCCCCTATACCTAGCGATCCCATGACTGCTGGGTAACGTGGAGCAAGCAGGGTTATTACTTCTCGTATCTGTATACACAGTGCTTGTTAAGTGCTGTGTATACAGCGATTGGCAAGGCAGAGATGGTAACAAACCATCTCTGCCTTCTTTATGGGGAGTCTGGCTGTGTCTGACAGCTGGCTCCCCACTCTCGCATGACCTTGTGCAGCTGCATTACTTTTAGAAAATTGCAGAATAGAACGTGAACCGTCTGGACGTTTATTGTCTATGGGCAGTCTGTAAGTACTTAGTAGCAGATGTTTTTCCCTTGAATCTTCTACCACAATAGTCAAGATGGAAGTTCTGTATTGTGAAGTTTATTATGCCGGTTTTCATGTCTTGATTGACATTTCTGACATTTCCTAGGTCATCAACAGTTGTTAAACTTTAACGTCAGCACAGTAGAGAAAAGGAGCTACGCAGTTGCAACAGTCTCTGTGGATGATTTAGGAGAGGTCAGACAAATCACACAAGACAGCAGAGCAGGGATTGCAGGCATAGAAGAAGACAGACCAGAAATCCTCATCAGATCGGACCGTGCTGACTAACATATGGCACAGGTGGATCAAAAAAGGGATAGTTGGTCACTTATGATCAGGTTGCTGGAGTGCTGTTCAAGATTACTTAAATGTGTTTTAGTGTGACTTAGTTTATAAGGAAAAACTTGGTGACAGATTCCCCTTAATTCCAATCCCATCCATTAAACCCCATCATATTCAGCTCTAAGTGCTGACCTTGGTATATTTGTGAATTACCAAAAGGTGCGGTTTCTCTGCAAGGTTATTGGCATTTTCATGGAACGATCATGGAGTGTCAATTGGTTGCAAGGGCAGCACGGGGTATAACAATACCTGTCAGGTCCACCTTTTTCAGGAACCTTTTACCTCCTGCTTAGGTGGGGCCAAACAGGCTTCCTAACAGCCTTGATTTTTTTCTTAAAATACATTTAATGGTAGGAACCCACTTATCTTATACAGCTATCAAATAAAAGTTCTGGCCATTGAAGCAAAGAGAAGAAAAAAAGTTTACATCATAAAGATCGGTGCAGCAGGTTTCTTCCTCCTAATCGTACATTGGATGTGAAGAGACCCCGCAAAAAACAACATAGGACAATGTCTGACACCTGGAAAATTTGGATAAAGAGAGAGCAGCTACACAAACTCTTTTGGATAAAATACCGGTAAATATTACGTAGGGGTTTAAAGTAGTTTTCTAGCTTGTTGAATAAACTGACAGTGGCAAACCAAAGGGAAGAAAAGAAAATATGTTCACCCTAGAAATTCACTCCCTGACCCAAACGGTTCTGATGGTCTTCGCCTAACCAATAGAAATGACATCCTGACCACCAGTCTCCTTATGCTGCGGCTGAGCAGTGACCACAGTGGTCAGTTGACTGTTGGTCATAACTAGTGTTGAGCGATACCGTCCGATACTTGAAAGTATCGGTATCGGAAAGTATCGGCCGATACCGGCAAAGTATCGGATCCAATCCGATACCGATACCCGATACCAATACAAGTCAATGGGACTCAAGTATCGGACGGTATTCCTGATGGTTCTCAGGGTCTGAAGGAGAGGAAACTCTCCTTCAGGCCCTGGGATCCATATTAATGTGTAAAAGAAAGAATTAAAATAAAAAATATTGCTATACTCACCTCTCCGACGCAGCCTGCACCTTACCGAGGGAAGCGGCAGCGTTCTTTGTTTAAAATTCGCGCTTTTCTTTCCTTACGTGAAGTCCCGGCTTGTGATTGGTCGCATGCCGCCCATGTGGCGGCGACGCAACCAATCACAGCAAGCCGTGACGTAATTTCAGGTCATTCAGTATTTTAAAATTACGCTCCGGCTTTGTGATTGGTTGCGTCGCAGTCACATGGGCGACGCAACCAATCACAGCAAGCCGTGACGTAATTTCAGGTCCTTAAGGATTATAAAATTACGTCCCGGCTTTGTGATTGGTTGCGTCGCAGTCACATGGGCGACGCAACCAATCACAAGCCGTGACGTCACGGGAGGCTGGACACGCGCGCATTTTAAAATGGGCGCGTGTCCAGCCTCCCGTGACGTCCCGGCTTGTGATTGGTTGCGGCGCGGTCAACCAATCACAAGCCGGGAGGCTGGACACGCGCGCATTTTAAAATGGGCGCGTGTCCAGCCTCCCGTGACGTCCCGGCTTGTGATTGGTTGCGGCGCGGTCAACCAATCACAAGCCGGGAAGCCATTTTAAAATGCGCGCGTGTCCAGCCTCCCGGCTTGTGATTGGTTGACCGCGCCGCAACCAATCACAAGCCGGGACGTCACGGGAGGCTGGACACGCGCCCATTTAGAAATGCGCGCGTGTCCAGCCTCCCGGCTTGTGATTGGTTGACCGCGCCGCAACCAATCACAAGCCGGGACGTCACGGGAGGCTGGACACGCGCCCATTTTAAAATGCGCGCGTGTCCAGCCTCCCGTGACATCACGGCTTGTGATTGGTTGCGTCGCCCATGTGACTGCGACGCAACCAATCACAAAGCCGGGACGTAATTTTAAAATCCTTAAGGACCTGAAATTACGTCACAGCTTGCTGTGATTGGTTGCGTCGCCCATGTGACTGCGACGCAACCAATCACAAAGCCGGAGCGTAATTTTAAAATACTGAATGACCTGAAATTACGTCACGGCTTGCTGTGATTGGTTGCGTCGCCGCCACATGGGCGGCATGCGACCAATCACAAGCCGGGACTTCACGTAAGGAAAGAAAAGCGCGAATTTTAAACAAAGAACGCTGCCGCTTCCCTCGGTAAGGTGCAGGCTGCGTCGGAGAGGTGAGTATAGCAATATTTTTTATTTTAATTCTCTTTTACACATTTTTACATTAATGTTGTTTCGATACCGATACCCGATACCACAAAAGTATCGGATCTCGGTATCGGAATTCCGATACCCGCAAGTATCGGCCGATACCCGATACTTGCGGTATCGGAATGCTCAACACTAGTCATAACATCAGTGCTAAAGGTTCGGTGACGATTACTGTATTAGTAGCTCTGTGGTGGAAATCATATTTCTGTGGGAAGTATATATTTTCTTATTTTATCTCCATGACTTGCAACTATCAGTTTCTTAAAGAAGCTGGAAACCCCATTATCTCTGATCGCCCATGACGGCACCACGGAGAGGGGATCCGCCCACCAAGGACAGGAAACCTACAGATAAAAAGGCGGTACCACTCTCCTGCATCAGTTGGTTTCCTCTCCTTGATGGGAGACCTACGGACTTACCAGATCGACGTTGGAATTCCGGGGCCAACCAGTCCGACTCAGGCAGCTGGGGTCCCTCTGCCTCGGCTAGGGTGGTGACCCGAAGCGCCACCGCTGGGGGCTAGTGGGCCTCTAGGGTGTGCGGGGGAGGTGACAAGGAGTTCGCGGTCACCTCCCCAGGTAAGATGCAGCAGCAGCAACATCCAGGGGGGTCCCTCTGTGGTTGCGGGAGGTGCGGCGCGGCCCTCCCCAAACAAGCGTCAGTCTGCACACTGCACCGCCATCAGGCGTGCAGAGCCGTGCGGTAGGGACTGCATAGGACCGGGGGTGTTATGACCCCAATGGCAGAGGGTCTCAGAAATAATTACTAAGTCTGCAAACACAAAAAACCAGCTCATAGGGCAGTGGTAACTGAGCGACCATATATCTAATCCTAGCACCACAAATAGCAGCAGCCGGGGAACGTGCCTACGTTGGTTCTAGACGTCTCGCGCCAGCCGGAGAACTAACTAACCCTAGAAGGGAAAAGAAAGACCTTTCTTGCCTCCAGAGGAAAGACCCCAAAAGTTGGATACAAGCCCCCAACAAATAATAACGGTGAGGTAAGAGGAAAAGACAAACGTAAGAATGAGCTAGGTATTTAGCAAAGAGAGGCCCACTAGCTAATAGCAGAATATAGTAAGATGACTTATATGGTCAGCAAAAACCCTATCAAAATATCCACGCTGGTTATTCAAGAACCCCCGAACCGTCTAACGGCCCGGGGGGAGAACACCAGCCCCCTAGAGCTTCCAGCAAAGTCAGGAATCACATTTAGTACAAGCTGGACAAAAGTAAGAGCAAAGCAAATAACCAAAAAACAAAGAAGCAGGACTTAGCTTAATTTTGCACGAACAAGGAGCAGCAGACAGGAGCAAACAGAAAGGATCTGATTACAACGATGCCAGGCACTGGACTAAGGATCCAGGAAGTTTATATAGCAACACCCCTGGACTAACGACCCAGGTGGGTGCCAAACTGAGGAAAGACAATCCCAGAGTCATATCACTAGTAACCACAAGAGGGAGCCAAAAAGTCTAATTCACAACAGTACCCCCCCCTTAAGGAGGGGTCACCGAACCCTCACCAAGACCACCAGGGTGATCAGGATGAGCAGCGTGAAAGGCACAAACTAAATCGGCCGCATGCACATCAGAAGCAACCACCCAGGAATTATCCTCCTGACCATAGCCCTTCCACTTGACCAGATACTGAAGCCTCCGTCTGGAGAGACGAGAATCCAAGATCTTCTCCACCACGTACTCCAACTTGCCCTCAACCAACACCGGAGCAGGAGGCTCAACAGAAGGAACCACAGGTACAACGTACCGCCGCAACAAAGACCTATGGAACATGTTGTGAATGGCAAACGACACCGGAAGATCCAAGCGAAAGGACACAGGATTAAGGATTTCCAATATCTTGTAAGGACCGATGAAGCGAGGCTTAAATTTAGGATAGGAGACCTTCATAGGAACAAATCGAGAAGACAGCCATACCAAATCCCCAACACGAAGTCGGGGACCCACACCGCGGCGGCGGTTGGCAAAACGCTGAGCCTTCTCCTGTGACAACTTTAAGTTGTCCACCACATGATTCCAGATCTGCTGCAACCTATCCACCACAGAATCTACCCCAGGACAGTCAGAAGGCTCCACATGTCCCGAGGAAAAACGAGGATGGAAACCAGAGTTGCAGAAAAATGGCGAAACCAAAGTAGCGGAACTAGCCCGATTATTAAGGGCAAACTCAGCCAACGGCAAGAAGGTCACCCAATCATCCTGATCTGCCGAAACAAAACACCTCAAATAAGCCTCCAGAGTCTGATTAGTTCACTCCGTTTGTCCATTAGTCTGAGGATGAAAGGCAGACGAAAACGACAAATCAATGCCCATCCTAGCACAAAAGGATCGCCAGAACCTGGAAACAAACTGGGATCCTCTGTCAGACACAATATTCTCAGGAATGCCGTGTAAACGAACCACATTCTGAAAGAACACAGGAACCAGATCGGAAGAGGAAGGCAGCTTAGGCAAAGGCACCAAATGGACCATTTTAGAAAAGCGATCACATACCACCCAGATGACAGACATGCCCTGAGACACCAGGAGATACGAAATGAAATCCATGGAAATGTGTGTCCAAGGCCTCTTCGGGACAGGCAAGGGCAAGAGCAACCCGCTGGCACGAGAACAGCAAGGCTTAGCTCGAGCACAAGTCCCACAGGACTGCACAAATGACCGCACATCCCGTGACAAGGAAGGCCACCAAAAGGACCTAGCCACCAGATCTCTGGTGCCAAAAATTCCCGGATGCCCTGCCAACACCGAGGAATGAACCTCGGAAATGACTCTGCTGGTCCACTTATCAGGAACAAACAGTCTGTCAGGTGGACAAGAGTCAGGTCTACCAGCCTGAAATCTCTGCAACACACGTCGCAAATCAGGAGAAATGGCCGACAAGATAACTCCCTCTTTAAGAATACCAACTGGTTCTGCGACTCCAGGAGAGTCAGGCACAAAGCTCCTTGAAAGAGCATCAGCCTTCACATTCTTTGAACCTGGTAAATACGAGACCACAAAGTCAAAACGGAAGAAAAACAATGACCAGCGGGCCTGTCTAGGATTCAGGCGTTTAGCAGACTCGAGATACATCAAATTTTTGTGATCAGTCAAGACCACCACACGATGCTTAGCACCCTCGAGCCAATGATGCCACTCCTCAAATGCCCACTTCATGGCCAGCAGCTCCCGATTGCCAACATCATAATTCCGCTCAGCAGGCGAAAACTTCCTGGAGAAGAAAGCACATGGTCTCATTACCGAGCAACCAGGGCCTCTCTGCGACAAAACGGCCCCTGCCCCAATCTCAGAAGCATCCACTTCGACCTGAAAGGGAAGTGAGACATCAGGCTGGCACAAAACAGGCGCCGAAGTAAACCGGCGCTTCAACTCTTGGAACGCCTCCACGGCTGCAGGAGCCCAGTTAGCAACATCAGAACCTTTCTTGGTCATATCCGTCAAAGGTTTAACAACGCTAGAAAAATTAGCGATAAAACGACGGTAGAAGTTAGCAAAACCCAAGAACTTCTGAAGACTCTTAACTGACGTGGGTTGAGGTTTTCATGTCTTGATTGACATTTCTGACATTTCCTAGGTCATCAACAGTTGTTAAACTTTAACGTCAGCACAGTAGAGAAAAGGAGCTACGCAGTTGCAACAGTCTCTGTGGATGATTTAGGAGAGGTCAGACAAATCACACAAGACAGCAGAGCAGGGATTGCAGGCATAGAAGAAGACAGACCAGAAATCCTCATCAGATCGGACCGTGCTGACTAACATATGGCACAGGTGGATCAAAAAAGGGATAGTTGGTCACTTATGATCAGGTTGCTGGAGTGCTGTTCAAGATTACTTAAATGTGTTTTAGTGTGACTTAGTTTATAAGGAAAAACCTGGTGACAGATTCCCCTTAATTCCAATCCCATCCATTAAACCCCATCATATTCAGCTCTAAGTGCTGACCTTGGTATATTTGTGAATTACCAAAAGGTGCGGTTTCTCTGCAAGGTTATTGGCATTTTCATGGAACGATCATGGAGTGTCAATTGGTTGCAAGGGCAGCACGGGGTATAACAATACCTGTCAGGTCCACCTTTTTCAGGAACCTTTTACCTCCTGCTTAGGTGGGGCCAAACAGGCTTCCTAACAGCCTTGATTTTTTTCTTAAAATACATTTAATGGTAGGAACCCACTTATCTTATACAGCTATCAAATAAAAGTTCTGGCCATTGAAGCAAAGAGAAGAAAAAAAGTTTACATCATAAAGATCGGTGCAGCAGGTTTCTTCCTCCTAATCGTACATTGGATGTGAAGAGACCCCGCAAAAAACAACATAGGACAATGTCTGACACCTGGAAAATTTGGATAAAGAGAGAGCAGCTACACAAACTCTTTTGGATAAAATACCGGTAAATATTACGTAGGGGTTTAAAGTAGTTTTCTAGCTTGTTGAATAAACTGACAGTGGCAAACCAAAGGGAAGAAAAGAAAATATGTTCACCCTAGAAATTCACTCCCTGACCCAAACGGTTCTGATGGTATTCGCCTAACCAATAGAAATGACATCCTGACCACCAGTCTCCTTATGCTGCGGCTGAGCAGTGACCACAGTGGTCAGTTGACTGTTGGTCATAACTAGTGTTGAGCGATACCGTCCGATACTTGAAAGTATCGGTATCGGAAAGTATCGGCCGATACCGGCAAAGTATCGGATCCAATCCGATACCGATACCCGATACCAATACAAGTCAATGGGACTCAAGTATCGGACGGTATTCCTGATGGTTCTCAGGGTCTGAAGGAGAGGAAACTCTCCTTCAGGCCCTGGGATCCATATTAATGTGTAAAAGAAAGAATTAAAATAAAAAATATTGCTATACTCACCTCTCCGACGCAGCCTGCACCTTACCGAGGGAAGCGGCAGCGTTCTTTGTTTAAAATTCGCGCTTTTCTTTCCTTACGTGAAGTCCCGGCTTGTGATTGGTCGCATGCCGCCCATGTGGCGGCGACGCAACCAATCACAGCAAGCCGTGACGTAATTTCAGGTCATTCAGTATTTTAAAATTACGCTCCGGCTTTGTGATTGGTTGCGTCGCAGTCACATGGGCGACGCAACCAATCACAGCAAGCCGTGACGTAATTTCAGGTCCTTAAGGATTATAAAATTACGTCCCGGCTTTGTGATTGGTTGCGTCGCAGTCACATGGGCGACGCAACCAATCACAAGCCGTGACGTCACGGGAGGCTGGACACGCGCGCATTTTAAAATGGGCGCGTGTCCAGCCTCCCGTGACGTCCCGGCTTGTGATTGGTTGCGGCGCGGTCAACCAATCACAAGCCGGGAGGCTGGACACGCGCGCATTTTAAAATGGGCGCGTGTCCAGCCTCCCGTGACGTCCCGGCTTGTGATTGGTTGCGGCGCGGTCAACCAATCACAAGCCGGGAAGCCATTTTAAAATGCGCGCGTGTCCAGCCTCCCGGCTTGTGATTGGTTGACCGCGCCGCAACCAATCACAAGCCGGGACGTCACGGGAGGCTGGACACGCGCCCATTTAGAAATGCGCGCGTGTCCAGCCTCCCGGCTTGTGATTGGTTGACCGCGCCACAACCAATCACAAGCCGGGACGTCACGGGAGGCTGGACACGCGCCCATTTTAAAATGCGCGCGTGTCCAGCCTCCCGTGACATCACGGCTTGTGATTGGTTGCGTCGCCCATGTGACTGCGACGCAACCAATCACAAAGCCGGGACGTAATTTTAAAATCCTTAAGGACCTGAAATTACGTCACAGCTTGCTGTGATTGGTTGCGTCGCCCATGTGACTGCGACGCAACCAATCACAAAGCCGGAGCGTAATTTTAAAATACTGAATGACCTGAAATTACGTCACGGCTTGCTGTGATTGGTTGCGTCGCCGCCACATGGGCGGCATGCGACCAATCACAAGCCGGGACTTCACGTAAGGAAAGAAAAGCGCGAATTTTAAACAAAGAACGCTGCCGCTTCCCTCGGTAAGGTGCAGGCTGCGTCGGAGAGGTGAGTATAGCAATATTTTTTATTTTAATTCTCTTTTACACATTTTTACATTAATGTTGTTTCGATACCGATACCCGATACCACAAAAGTATCGGATCTCGGTATCGGAATTCCGATACCCGCAAGTATCGGCCGATACCCGATACTTGCGGTATCGGAATGCTCAACACTAGTCATAACATCAGTGCTAAAGGTTCGGTGACGATTACTGTATTAGTAGCTCTGTGGTGGAAATCATATTTCTGTGGGAAGTATATATTTTCTTATTTTATCTCCATGACTTGCAACTATCAGTTTCTTAAAGAAGCTGGAAACCCCATTATCTCTGATCGCCCATGACGGCACCACGGAGAGGGGATCCGCCCACCAAGGACAGGAAACCTACAGATAAAAAGGCGGTACCACTCTCCTGCATCAGTTGGTTTCCTCTCCTTGATGGGAGACCTACGGACTTACCAGATCGACGTTGGAATTCCGGGGCCAACCAGTCCGACTCAGGCAGCTGGGGTCCCTCTGCCTCGGCTAGGGTGGTGACCCGAAGCGCCACCGCTGGGGGCTAGTGGGCCTCTAGGGTGTGCGGGGGAGGTGACAAGGAGTTCGCGGTCACCTCCCCAGGTAAGATGCAGCAGCAGCAACATCCAGGGGGGTCCCTCTGTGGTTGCGGGAGGTGCGGCGCGGCCCTCCCCAAACAAGCGTCAGTCTGCACACTGCACCGCCATCAGGCGTGCAGAGCCGTGCGGTAGGGACTGCATAGGACCGGGGGTGTTATGACCCCAATGGCAGAGGGTCTCAGAAATAATTACTAAGTCTGCAAACACAAAAAACCAGCTCATAGGGCAGTGGTAACTGAGCGACCATATATCTAATCCTAGCACCACAAATAGCAGCAGCCGGGGAACGTGCCTACGTTGGTTCTAGACGTCTCGCGCCAGCCGGAGAACTAACTAACCCTAGAAGGGAAAAGAAAGACCTTTCTTGCCTCCAGAGGAAAGACCCCAAAAGTTGGATACAAGCCCCCAACAAATAATAACGGTGAGGTAAGAGGAAAAGACAAACGTAAGAATGAGCTAGGTATTTAGCAAAGAGAGGCCCACTAGCTAATAGCAGAATATAGTAAGATGACTTATATGGTCAGCAAAAACCCTATCAAAATATCCACGCTGGTTATTCAAGAACCCCCGAACCGTCTAACGGCCCGGGGGGAGAACACCAGCCCCCTAGAGCTTCCAGCAAAGTCAGGAATCACATTTAGTACAAGCTGGACAAAAGTAAGAGCAAAGCAAATAACCAAAAAACAAAGAAGCAGGACTTAGCTTAATTTTGCACGAACAAGGAGCAGCAGACAGGAGCAAACAGAAAGGATCTGATTACAACGATGCCAGGCACTGGACTAAGGATCCAGGAAGTTTATATAGCAACACCCCTGGACTAACGACCCAGGTGGGTGCCAAACTGAGGAAAGACAATCCCAGAGTCATATCACTAGTAACCACAAGAGGGAGCCAAAAAGTCTAATTCACAACAGTACCCCCCCCTTAAGGAGGGGTCACCGAACCCTCACCAAGACCACCAGGGTGATCAGGATGAGCAGCGTGAAAGGCACAAACTAAATCGGCCGCATGCACATCAGAAGCAACCACCCAGGAATTATCCTCCTGACCATAGCCCTTCCACTTGACCAGATACTGAAGCCTCCGTCTGGAGAGACGAGAATCCAAGATCTTCTCCACCACGTACTCCAACTTGCCCTCAACCAACACCGGAGCAGGAGGCTCAACAGAAGGAACCACAGGTACAACGTACCGCCGCAACAAAGACCTATGGAACACGTTGTGAATGGCAAACGACACCGGAAGATCCAAGCGAAAGGACACAGGATTAAGGATTTCCAATATCTTGTAAGGACCGATGAAGCGAGGCTTAAATTTAGGATAGGAGACCTTCATAGGAACAAATCGAGAAGACAGCCATACCAAATCCCCAACACGAAGTCGGGGACCCACACCGCGGCGGCGGTTGGCAAAACGCTGAGCCTTCTCCTGTGACAACTTTAAGTTGTCCACCACATGATTCCAGATCTGCTGCAACCTATCCACCACAGAATCTACCCCAGGACAGTCAGAAGGCTCCACATGTCCCGAGGAAAAACGAGGATGGAAACCAGAGTTGCAGAAAAATGGCGAAACCAAAGTAGCGGAACTAGCCCGATTATTAAGGGCAAACTCAGCCAACGGCAAGAAGGTCACCCAATCATCCTGATCTGCCGAAACAAAACACCTCAAATAAGCCTCCAGAGTCTGATTAGTTCACTCCGTTTGTCCATTAGTCTGAGGATGAAAGGCAGACGAAAACGACAAATCAATGCCCATCCTAGCACAAAAGGATCGCCAGAACCTGGAAACAAACTGGGATCCTCTGTCAGACACAATATTCTCAGGAATGCCGTGTAAACGAACCACATTCTGAAAGAACACAGGAACCAGATCGGAAGAGGAAGGCAGCTTAGGCAAAGGCACCAAATGGACCATTTTAGAAAAGCGATCACATACCACCCAGATGACAGACATGCCCTGAGACACCAGGAGATACGAAATGAAATCCATGGAAATGTGTGTCCAAGGCCTCTTCGGGACAGGCAAGGGCAAGAGCAACCCGCTGGCACGAGAACAGCAAGGCTTAGCTCGAGCACAAGTCCCACAGGACTGCACAAATGACCGCACATCCCGTGACAAGGAAGGCCACCAAAAGGACCTAGCCACCAGATCTCTGGTGCCAAAAATTCCCGGATGCCCTGCCAACACCGAGGAATGAACCTCGGAAATGACTCTGCTGGTCCACTTATCAGGAACAAACAGTCTGTCAGGTGGACAAGAGTCAGGTCTACCAGCCTGAAATCTCTGCAACACACGTCGCAAATCAGGAGAAATGGCCGACAAGATAACTCCCTCTTTAAGAATACCAACTGGTTCTGCGACTCCAGGAGAGTCAGGCACAAAGCTCCTTGAAAGAGCATCAGCCTTCACATTCTTTGAACCTGGTAAATACGAGACCACAAAGTCAAAACGGAAGAAAAACAATGACCAGCGGGCCTGTCTAGGATTCAGGCGTTTAGCAGACTCGAGATACATCAAATTTTTGTGATCAGTCAAGACCACCACACGATGCTTAGCACCCGCGAGCCAATGATGCCACTCCTCAAATGCCCACTTCATGGCCAGCAGCTCCCGATTGCCAACATCATAATTCCGCTCAGCAGGCGAAAACTTCCTGGAGAAGAAAGCACATGGTCTCATTACCGAGCAACCAGGGCCTCTCTGCGACAAAACGGCCCCTGCCCCAATCTCAGAAGCATCCACTTCGACCTGAAAGGGAAGTGAGACATCAGGCTGGCACAAAACAGGCGCCGAAGTAAACCGGCGCTTCAACTCTTGGAACGCCTCCACGGCTGCAGGAGCCCAGTTAGCAACATCAGAACCTTTCTTGGTCATATCCGTCAAAGGTTTAACAACGCTAGAAAAATTAGCGATAAAACGACGGTAGAAGTTAGCAAAACCCAAGAACTTCTGAAGACTCTTAACTGACGTGGGTTGAGTCCAATCATGAATAGCTCGGACCTTGACTGGGTCCATCTCCACAGCAGAAGGGGAAAAAATAAACCCCAAAAAGGGAACCTTCTGTACTCCAAAGAGACACTTTGAGCCCTTAACAAACAAAGCATTCTCACGCAAAACCTGAAACACCATCCTGATCTGCTCCACATGTGAGTCCCAATCTTCAGAGAAAACCAGAATATCATCCAGATAAACAATCATAATTTTATCCAGATACTTCCGGAAAATATCATGCATAAAGGACTGAAACACTGAGGGAGCATTAGAGAGCCCAAATGGCATCACCAAGTACTCAAAATGACCTTCGGGCGTATTAAATGCTGTCTTCCATTCATCTCCTTGCTTAATGCGCACAAGGTTGTACGCACCACGAAGATCTATCTTGGTGAACCACTTGGCACCTTTAATCCGGGCAAACAAGTCCGACAACAGAGGCAAAGGATACTGAAATTTAACAGTGATTTTATTCAGAAGCCGATAGTCAATACAAGGTCTCAAAGATCCGTCCTTCTTGGCCACAAAAAAGAATCCCGCACCAAGAGGGGAAGAGGATGGACGGATATGCCCCTTCTCCAGAGACTCCTTGATATACGAACGCATTGTGGCATGCTCAGGTACAGACAGATTAAATAGTCTTCCCTTAGGAAATTTACTACCTGGAATCAAATCTATGGCGCAGTCACAGTCCCTATGAGGAGGCAGAGCACTGGACCTGGACTCGCTGAATACATCCTGATAATCAGACAAATACTCAGGAACTTCCGAAGGAGTAGAGGAAGCAATAGACACCGGCGGGGAATCAGCATGAATTCCCTGACAGCCCCAACTTGACACAGACATTGCCTTCCAATCCAAGACTGGATTGTGGGTCTGTAACCATGGCAGACCCAAAACGACCAAATCATGCATTTTATGCAGAACAAGAAAACGTATCACCTCCCGATGTTCAGGAGTCATGCACATGGTTACCTGCGTCCAAAACTGCGGTTTATTTTCCGCCAATGGCGTAGCATCAATACCTCTAAGAGGAATAGGATTTACCAACGGTTCAAGAACAAAACCACAGCGCTTGGCAAATGACAGATCCATAAGACTCAGGGCAGCACCTGAATCCACAAACGCCATAACAGGGTAAGAAGACAATGAGCAAATTAAAGTCACAGACAAAATAAATTTAGGTTGCAAATTACCAATGGCGACAGGACTAACAACCCTTGTTAGGCGTTTAGAGCATGCTGATATAACATGTGTAGAATCACCACAGTAAAAACACAACCCATTCTGACGTCTATGATTTTTCCGCTCATTTCTAGTCTGAATTCTATCACATTGCATTAAATCAGGTGTTTGTTCAGACAACACCACCAGAGGATTAGCGGTTTCGCGCTCCCGCAAACGCCGGTCAATTTGAATAGCCAGCGCCATGGAATCATTCAGACTTGTAGGAATGGGGAAACCCACCATCACATTCTTAATGGCTTCAGAAAGGCCATTTCTGAAATTTGCGGCCAGAGCACACTCATTCCACTGAGTAAGCACGGACCATTTCCGACATTTTTGGCAATACACTTCAGCTTCATCCTGGCCCTGAGAAATAGCCAGCAAGGCTTTTTCTGCCTGAACTTCAAGATTGGGTTCCTCGTAAAGCAATCCAAGCGCCAGAAAAAACGCATCAATATTTGCCAATGCCGGATCTCCTGGCGCTAGCGAGAAAGCCCAATCCTGAGGGTCGCCCCGTAAAAAAGAGATAACAATTTTAACTTGCTGAGCTGAATCTCCAGATGAACGGGGTCTCAGAGATAGAAACAATTTACAATTATTCCTAAAATTCCTAAACTTAAATCGGTCTCCAGAAAACAGTTCAGGAATAGGTATTTTAGGTTCAGACATTGGACTACTGGTAACAAAATCTTGTATGCCCTGCACACGAGCAGCAAGCTGGTCTACACTTGTAATCAAGGTCTGGACATTCATGTCTGCAGCAAGCACAAGCCACTCAGAGGTAAAGGGGAGGAAGAGAGGAAAAAACAAACAAAAAAAAAGAAAAACTCAGAATTTCCTTTCTTATTATCCCACTTCTGCAATGCATTAAACATTCAATGTTGGCCTGGCATACTGTTATGACCCCAATGGCAGAGGGTCTCAGAAATAATTACTAAGTCTGCAAACACAAAAAATCAGCTCATAGGGCAGTGGTAACTGAGCGACCATATATCTAATCCTAGCACCACAAATAGCAGCAGCCGGGGAACGTGCCTACGTTGGTTCTAGACGTCTCGCGCCAGCCGGAGAACTAACTAACCCTAGAAGGGAAAAGAAAGACTTTTCTTGCCTCCAGAGGAAAGACCCCAAAAGTTGGATACAAGCCCCCAACAAATAATAACGGTGAGGTAAGAGGAAAAGACAAACGTAAGAATGAGCTAGGTATTTAGCAAAGAGAGGCCCACTAGCTAATAGCAGAATATAGTAAGATGACTTATATGGTCAGCAAAAACCCTATCAAAATATCCACGCTGGATATTCAAGAACCCCCGAACCGTCTAACGGCCCGGGGGGAGAACACCAGCCCCCTAGAGCTTCCAGCAAAGTCAGGAATCACATTTAGTACAAGCTGGACAAAAGTAAGAGCAAAGCAAATAACCAAAAAACAAAGAAGCAGGACTTAGCTTAATTTTGCACGAACAAGGAGCAGCAGACAGGAGCAAACAGAAAGGATCTGATTACAACGATGCCAGGCACTGGACTAAGGATCCAGGAAGTTTATATAGCAACACCCCTGGACTAACGACCCAGGTGGGTGCCAAACTGAGGAAAGACAATCCCAGAGTCATATCACTAGTAACCACAAGAGGGAGCCAAAAAGTCTAATTCACAACACGGGGGCGCCAGTCAGCAGCGCCATATCTGCACTCTGGGGCCATCTTGAAAGTCTGCCCGGGATTACGCTGGTCTCGCGAGGTGGCGGCGCTTCCGCGCAGGCGCAGGAGCAGGGGTTGCCGCTCGGGCGCATAGACAATCTGCGCAGGCGCCGCAAAAGCTCAACTGCGCAGGCGCCGGCATTTGGCGCTCCTTGCCGTCGGCCGGGCGCTACTGTGCAGGCGCCGCAGAAGCTCGACTGCCCAGGCACCGGCATTCGGCGCTCCTCGCCGTCGGCCGGGCGCTACTGCACAGGCGCAAAAAAAAAAAAAAAAGAGAGCGGCGGGAAAGCTTTAAATGAGAGAAGTTGCATCCTCCCAGTGGCAAGAGCCTCAAGAGCTTCTAGTCGAGCGTTATTAGGGCAGCGACCACAGACCAGCAGCAGTATGAGCGACCCGGCATCACCCTTGCCAGAATCTCCTCCCCCTATAGCATCGCCGCAGCAGCAGCAGCAAAAAAGGGGACAGCAGAAAGGACACCAGGACACCAGCAAAGAACGCCAAAGGTCCCAGTACAGTAAGGATTCCAGTACAGCGTCGGGGAAAAAGCCAGAGGCAGAGAATCCCCAACCGGTATTTATGGGTCCTGGAGGTGGTAAGTTGATTTTCGTGAAAGTTAGAGACAGTAAGATTATTATTTGTCTCCTTTAGGGGAGGAAAAGCGTATGTAAAACAAAGCATAAAATCTGTGCCATCTGTAGAGAGGATCTTCCACCCGCCTGGGAGAAGAGGCTATGTAATACTTGCATACAACAGACAGTATCCGAGAGCCTGCCCGGGTTTGCAACTGATCTAAAAAACCTGACTAAAGAGCAAGTGGAAGACACCTTTAGATCCCTAAAAAGGGGAAAAAAATGGAGAAGGACCAGACACAGGTCCCCGTCTCCAGTCTCAAAATCTGACAGCGATAGTGCGAGTTCAGTATCCTCCGACTCCTCCTCCTCATCTTCTTCATCCGCTCCTTCCTCGGGGGGGCACAACTGTTTCCCACTAGAGGACACCGATGGCCTCATAAAGGCAGTGAGAAGTACTATGGGGCTATTAGACTCCCACCCTAAAAAATCGGTACAAGACATCATGTTTGGGGGCCTAGAACAAAAAAAGAGAAGAGCTTTTCCACTTAACGACGCAATTGCAGCTTTAATTAAAAAAGAATGGAAAAAACCCATGAAAAAGACTCTTTTAACTCCAAAAAGGAAATACCCCTTCGAGGATGAATCATGCTCCTTTTGGGAGAAAGCCCCCAAATTAGAAGTAGCAATAGCTAAAGCATCCAAAAAATTCGCTCTCCCGTTTGAAGACATGGGGGTCCTAAAAGACCTTATGGACAAGAAAGCGGACGCCTTCCTCAAAGGCTCTTGGGAGGCAGCGGGAGGAGGTATAAAACCAGCAGTAGCAGCTGCATGTACATCTCGCTCCCTAATGATCTGGTTGAATCAGCTAGAGGGTCAATTAAAGGGGAAGACTTCCCAAGACTCGATAATGAATACTTTACCAGTAATGAGGGGGGCTGCGGCTTTCCTGGCTGACGCCTCGGCCGACTCCATCAGATTAGCCGCCAGATCAGCAGCGTTTGCTAACACAGCCAGGCACGCCCTCTGGCTTAAAAACTGGCCGGGCGACCTGCAAACAAAAACAAAGCTGTGTACCATCCCCTGCGAAGGAGAATTTTTGTTCGGTTCTACCTTAGACGACATCTTGGAAAAAGCAGGGGACAAGAAAAAGTCCTTTCCCTCTCTGGGTCTCCCCTCTTACCGGAAGCCCTTTCGGAACAAGAGGTTTTTCCGTAAGAACCCGGGGAGAAGCCAGGGAAAATGGGAGGATAAGAGGAACAAAAATAAGGGGTTTTTCTTCAACAAAAACCCCAACGATAACAAGAAACCTCCACAATGAAGATTCGCCCCAGGTGGGAGGGAGATTATCTCTCTTTCTCCCAGCCTGGAAAAGAATTACCTCCAGTCAATGGATACTGAACATCATAGAATCGGGACTGAGGTTAACGTTCAAAAGATGCCCCCGCCCCTCTTTTACGATGACATCTACAAGATCTTCGGCAGAAGAGCAGTTGGCACTAGAGAAAGAGGTCATCGGGTTAGTAAAAAAGGGGGTACTCCTGGAGGTTCCCCCTCAAGAAAGAGGGCAAGGGTACTATTCCCCTTTATTTCTGAGGAAAAAAACAGACGGTTCCTTCAGGACCATTATAAATCTGAAGAACCTAAACGATTACCTAGAGGTTCAAGCGTTCAAGATGGAAACAATAAAGTCATCTATCAAAATGCTGTTTCCTCAATGCTTCATGGTGGTCCTAGACCTAAAGGACGCATATTATCATGTCCCAATACACAAGGACCACCAGAGATTCCTCAGGATGGCGGTTCACATCAGGGGAGTCCTAAGTCACTTCCAGTTCTCAGCCCTACCATTTGGTCTAGCCATAGCCCCGAGAGTTTTCACAAAACTGATCGCGGAGGTAATGGCTCACCTCAGAAAAGAAAATACCTTGATTGTACCATATCTGGACGATTTCTTGGTGATAGGCTCCTCCCCGCAACAATGCGAGAGTCAACTGGCGATAGTAATTCATTCCCTAAAGGAATTGGGTTGGCTGATAAACATAGGAAAATCCAGACTAATGCCTTCTCAGGTCCAGGAGTACCTAGGTCTCACTCTAGACTCCAAAAAAATGGAATGTCGGCTCCCGGAGAACAAAATACAGAAACTGAAAAGTTTAGTGTCAAGAGTTCAATCTCTTCCCTCCATAACACTCCGTCAGGGTATGTCCCTCTTAGGCTCCATGACCTCTTGCATCCCCGCGGTCCAGTGGGCCCAATTACATTCAAGAGATCTCCAATGGCAGATATTGTCAGAGCAAATCCATCTAGGAGGGCATTTAGACGGGCTGTTAACTCTATCTCCTAGCACCAATCACTCTTTAACATGGTGGAAATCGCAGGAAAATTTTTCCCAGGGAGTCCCATGGGTAATTCAGATCTCGAAGGTCCTGACCACGGATGCAAGCCCCTCAGGATGGGGGGCCCATCTGGGCGATCTAGTAGCCCAGGGCATCTGGCCTCCGTGTCTAGCAAACGAATCCTCCAATATGAAGGAACTTCTTGCGGTCAAATTTGCCCTTCAGGAATTCTTGGAGGTCCTTCACTCTCACCACGTAAGAGTGATGTCGGACAACCGAGTGGTAGTATCTTACCTAAATCACCAGGGGGGCACCCGTTCCAAAAATCTAATGGAAGTGACCAACTCAATCCTACAAATAGCCGAGAGAAACCTCCTATCCCTAACAAGCCTACACATAAAGGGAGTAGACAATTACAAAGCAGACTTCCTCAGTCGGTCCAGCCTAAAACAGGGAGAATGGGAACTAAATCAGGCGATATTTACCCAGATCACGGAAAAATGGGGTGTTCCCAAAATAGATCTCTTTGCGAGTCATCTAAACAAAAAAGTAGCCTCCTTTTGCTCCCTATCTCCTCTGGGGAACCCAGTAGTTGTGGACGCTTTCCTGATGTCTTGGAGTCACCACCTGGTCTATGCCTTCCCTCCCCTTATTCTGATTCCAGCAGTGCTGAGGAAGATTCGGGAGGACGGGGCGCTGGTCATCTTAATTGCCCCGTTCTGGCCGAAAAGACCTTGGTTCTCATGGATGAGGAAGATGTCAATATCCGACCCTTGGGTATTACCAGATCTCCAGGATCTATTGTCGCAGGGCCCAGTCTGTCATCCGCGGGTCAAGAACTTGCACTTGACAGCTTGGCTCTTGAAAGGAAACTATTAGAAAGCAGGGGGTTCTCCCCGGGGTTAATCTCAACTTTGTTACAAAGTAGGAAGCCGGTTACAACGAAACAGTACGGCAAGATATGAAAAAGTTTCTGTCTTCATCAGGTACAAAAATAGGGAAAGAAATTCCCCTTAATTCCATATTAGAGTTCCTACAAAACGGGTTGGAGATGGGATTAGCCACTAGTACCCTAAAAGTTCACGTGGCAGCATTGGGAGCCCTATTTAATTTTGACTTAGCTTCAAACAGGTGGGTCTCTAGATTCATCAGAACAGCAGGGAGATCGAGGCCTCTTCCGGTAAAAAACGTTCCTCAATGGGACTTAAACTTGGTCCTTAAACCCCTGACTAGTCCACCATTTGAACCATTACATGAAACTTCAATAAAAAACCTATCTCTAAAAACCGCTCTGTTAGTCGCCCTCATTTCTGCCCGTAGGGTTAGCGACTTACAGGCTCTCTCAGTTAATCCTCCTTACACACAATTTCTAGAGGATAGGGTCATTTTAAAAACAGACCCAGCATATCTCCCGAAAGTGGCTTCAAAATTTCACAGGTCTCAAGAGATATCTCTCCCCTCCTTCTGTCCCAACCCTACAAATAAGGAGGAACAAACATTACATACACTAGATGTAAGAAGGTGTCTCTTACATTACCTAGAAGTCACTAGAGAGAGTAGGGAGGATCCCTCTCTGTTTGTGTGTTTCCAGGGTCCCCGGAAGGGGAAAAAAGCATCTAAAGCCACCATAGCGAGATGGATCACGGACGCCATCAGTCTTTCATACTCGGCAAGTGGGATGTCCGTTCCCGGGGAGGTTAAGGCTCACTCGACAAGGGCAGTGGCAACTTCCGGGGTGGAGAAGGCCGGAGCTTCCATAGACCAGATATGTAGAGCTGCTACCTGGTCCTCACCATCCACATTCTATAGGCACTATAGATTGGACCTAATCTCCTCTTCAGATCTTCCCTTCGGTAAAAGGGTTCTGGAAGCGGTGGTCCCTCCCTGAATGTACTATCTATGCAATTCTCTCCGTGGTGCCGTCATGGACGATCAGAGAAAAATATAGTTCTTACCGACAACGGTATTTCTCTGAGCCCATGACGGCACCCGTACATTCCCTCCCTTCACTTGTGGGTGCTCACATCAAAATAGTGCCATAGTCTATTCATAGTTTTAAAGTCACGCGGTATCTCGTTATGCTAAACAAATAAAATTAACAAATGTTTTAGTAGTCTCCCATCATTCTCTATGTAAAACAACTGATGCAGGAGAGTGGTACCGCCTTTTTATCTGTAGGTTTCCTGTCCTTGGTGGGCGGATCCCCTCTCCGTGGTGCCATCATGGGCTCAGAGAAATACCGTTATCGGTAAGAACTATATTTTTTGTACTTAACCCTCTGTCAGGGGCAATATGTTTCATAACGAGTTTAGGGGCATTGCGCCTGTCCGGCACAGGCTAGCAAATTGGCTATATTTTCCTTTTTTAAAAATTTCAATGCTCTGAAAGTGATCAGTTACCTTAATAGGAATGTAATAAATGAGAATACATATAATCAGGTGTAAAAAAAAATGTTTAATAACCAGAAAAGTAATATGTTTCTATGTCTTGAGCATCCTCCTCACTCTCTCCATCTTGACCTGTATTAGACACATCTGGACATTCTTCCACATCATCTTCTGAAGCAATGTCACTTTCTTCCCCTAAATCTTCTAGCTGTAAGGGGTCTGTCTCATCATCAATCAGTATATTTTGCACTTGCTCAACATGAAGGGCATTGGACAAGTCAAATATTCTCCTCGCCATTTCAGTAGAAAAGCTGAAGCAAGAGAGAGAATATGTGTTAGGGCGCAATGTGCCTGAGAAGCACAATCTTATTTCTAACAAAACCTTTTATGACAAATCCACAAATTTAGCACTAGCTATTCATAAAACAAGCTAAAAAAACAATTGGGATTAATAAAAACAGCAAATTCTAATCGTCAAATGTATGACGCTTTCAGGGGCAATGAGCCTGAGAAGTAGTGTTGAGCATTCCGATACCGCAAGTATCGGGTATCGGCCGATACTTGCTGTATCGGAATTCCGATACCGAGATCCGATACTTTCGTGGTATCGGGAATCGGAATCGGAAGTTTCCAGTGTATAGTTCCCAGGGTCTGAAGGAGAGGAAACTCTCCTTCAGGCCCTGGGATCCATATAAATGTGTAAAATAAAGAATTAAAATAAAAAATAGGGATATACTCACCTGTCCAGAGGCCCCTGGACTTTACCGCCATAACCGGGAGCCTTCTTTGCTTAAAATGCGCGCGTTTAATGGTTTCCGTGACGTCACGGCTTCTGATTGGTCGCGTGCCGCCCATGTGACCGCGACGCGACCAATCACAACAAGCCGTGACGTAATTTTCAGGTCCTGATGCCTAATTCTAGGCATTCAGGATTTGAAAATTACGTCACGGCTTGTGATTGGTCGCGTCGCGGTCACATGGGCGGCACGCGACCAATCACAAGCCGTGACGTAATTTTCAAATCCTGAATGCCTAGAATTAGGCATCAGGACCTGAAAATTACGTCACGGCTTGTTGTGATTGGTCGCGTCGCGGTCACATGGTGCCGCCCATGTACTATTGGCCTGTACTTTTGATTTAATAAAAGTCTGTTTAAAACTACATTTCAGTTTTAAACTAATGTTTTAGCTAACTAATTCTTTAAATGTGTCAATAATTGACTAAAAATTATCACATATTCATGAAGTTAGCTGGAATTCTGGATAGTCTCCCTACACTATGTCTCCAAATTTGTTTGTCCCCTTAAGTCAAATACATTTCAACCAAGTATCACCAGAGCAAATTGATGTCACTACTCAGTCGTTAAGGACATTCACTGATTTCAGCCAGTTATTACCTCTCAAGCAGAGGTGGACATACATTAGTACAACCTGTGCAGCTGCAGGGGGGCCCAAGAGGTAAGGGGCCAATACCACCTTCAAAGCACATATAACAGTCTTGCACAGGACTATTGAGTCTGTGTTCACTAGTGCTCCCTAGTAGGGTTGAGCGAAACGGGTCGGCCATTTTCAGAAGTCGCCGACTTTTGGCAAAGTCGGGTTTCATGAAACCCGACCCGACCCCTGTGTGGGGTCGGCCATGAGGTCGGCGATCTTCTGAATCTGGTATCGGAATTCCGATACTGAGTTCCGATATGTTTGCGATATCGGGAATCGGTATCGGAATCCATATTTAAGTGTAAAATAAAGAATCAAAATAAAAAAATATTGATATACTCACCCTCAGACGCGCCCTGGTACTAACCGGCAGCTTACGTTCCTAAGAATGAGCGCTTGAAAGACCTTAGATGACGTTGCGGCTTGTGATTGGTCGCGTTGCGGTCACGTGACCGCTCCTCGACCAATCACAGGCCGCGACGTCATCTAAGGTCTTTCAAGCGCTCATTCTTAGGAACGGAAGCTGCCGGTTACATCGGTAAGGTCCAGGCTGCGTCGGAGAGGTGAGTATATCAATATTTTTTATTTTGATTCTTTATTTTACACATTAATATGGATGCCAGGGCCTGAAGGAGAGTTTCCTCTCCTTCAGACCCTGGGAACCATAGTATCCCATTGCACTGCATTGGGTTTCGTGTTTCGGCCGACCCCGACCCCGACTTTTTTATAGGATCGGCCGATTTCACTCGACCCGACTTTTGAGAAAGTCGGGTTTCGTGAATCCCGACCCGATCCTATAAAAATAAAAGTCGCTCAACCCTACTCCCTAGGTAGTAATTTCCTGAAAAAATATTTTAGTTTTAGGAAGAATTTGACTTTTTAACAGACATAAAATGATTTTGATATTAGCTAAATGCAATATGCCTTATATTAGTCATCTGCTTTTCTTTTAGTGTGGTCACTAAACAAAATGAAGCTCTGAGTTCATTCTGTGATAAAATATATTCTTTGCTCTTTGGTTTGATTATTTCCTTTAACCACCGAAGAACAACTTAGAAGGATGGACAAAAACATGAAAAATGATGTGTGGTGTATTTCCATTTAGATTGGTCCTTTATTATATTTCTATAGCTACAGGATATCTGCTGCTTCCTCAAGTGCTCATTAATCAGGAATAGCAATGTTGCATTATTATACAAGACAGATCGGGAGCGATGTTACCCACACACTCATTACTCAAATGAAAAATCATATCTTTTGCCGATCGGTGGTTAAGATCTTCCTTGAATGGTTGACATCTTGACAAAAAAAATCCAATGTGGCTAAAGCCATTGCAATATAAATGTGTTATTTAAATAAGAAACAAGAAAGTTTGTTAAGTAAAAAAGCAATTGTGCTGCTAGAACACTAAACATATGAAGTACAAGCTCCATTTCTTATTTGGCATGTAGAAGTTCACTTTCTTCACTATCATCTGTTTTTACAAGTCACTGTCTGCTACAAGGTCAGCACTCCCATCTCCAAGGTTTTAGTTCATCATCATATTCTAGGCTTGTTTTCATGACTTATCACTAGTCAGAAAGACAAAGCTAAAATAAAACATTTGGCAGTTCCAAACTTTATGCCCACACCTTTTATAGTTTTCCACCTGATATTAGCTGCTTAGCATTCATACAGAAAATTGCAATATTAATTAAAAATAATCTTTTGGAACTGAAGATGTTATTCTAAATAGAGTTGAGTGAATCTCCTGAAAATTGATTTGGGCAGATTTGCTCAATTTCCATTTTATTTTCATTGCATAAATTTGGTGGGAATCGAATATTCCTTAAATAAATAAAAAATCTCTAACCCACTTCATGTCTGTTCTGCTACCAAACCCTCTGATCAAGTCCTATTTGACATTTTCCTTATGGCTGCTTCCAAGTCTTCTTTCTTCTGGCACTGAGCTTCATAAGGTCATGTTTGTTGTAACACACATCATTGATGTTAGTGACATGAATCATGCCCCAAGTGACAGGGTGGTGCCCAGCTAGTGATGGCACCCTCTGGAAAGCCCGAAATGAGAAAAGGAACAATAGGATGACTGATCAACAGTGAGACAAGTATGGGAAGGGGCCACTGCCACCTCTGGTATAACAGTTGATTTTTTTAGCCCATATTTTGCCCCTCAAAATCCATCAAAATTTGCTGGATTTGCACAAATCGAATCTCCAAAAATTTGCTATTGCAAAAATTTAACGATTTAAGCAAAAAGTGTAATGAAATAGATTTGTTTAGAATCGTTTTGCTCATCTCTAATTCTAACCCTTTACTTTGGAGAATTCCTAATCTTAGTGCATTTTTTTTTACATAGGAACCATGCCTCCTAAAGATTTTTAAATAACTATTAAATAACTGATCAATCCGCTGTGCCGGACTGGAGGTTCCAGTAATATGTAGTTACCATTTTGGTGCAAAAGGACGGGTCCTCCCAAGTCAGCGGTGGATGCCGCGTCTCGGGAGGACCCATCTGTACGCATCAAAAAGTATCTCCATATTACTGGAACTTCCAGTCCAGCACCGCGGATTGATCACCCACTGAGTGCGGGGTATATACATATTGAGCATGGTATACTATACTGCTCTACTAATCTACCATTCACACAACAGTCGGTAACTGATGAAGGTCAATTTGACCGAAACGTTTTGTTTACTACATTTATTTGGACTGCATTAAAAATACCTTCATCTTTATCAGTTGAGTGGCAAGTTTATTTACTACGTATTGATGGTGTGTGAACCTACTTAGACACTGACTACAGTAGTGCTTACGGTTTGTTCTTAAATCATAAAGATTTTTAGGTCAAGGGAATGATAACCTCTCTGCATGTTTTTGGGGTTTCACCTTTTGGAGCTAGTTCTAATACATAATGCAATAAAAATTTAGTACACTGATTTCAAGAAGAACTCTTTCATAAATTAACCCCTGACATGCCCTGTAAAGAGGGAGTATAGAGCATGCTCATGTGTTGAGCCCCCCCCCATGCCTGGCAGATAACGGCTGTGACACACAACCAGGACCTTCCTCTAACAGTCATGGGTAGAGCAAAGCTGATCTATCCAAAAATGAAACATCATTTTGACCTGTAAAAAAAGCCCTCACACAACTCCATCAACCAAAAAAAGAAAATGTTAGAAATCTCGGAAAGTGGACACACAATAAAAAAAAAATATTTTGACAAAAAGTTTGGTATTGCCACAATAGTATTGATGAGGAGCATTATAACGCTAGATAACTTTTATCACACAATATACAATGTAAAAATAATTCCCAAAAAACAATATCAAAATTGCGTTTTGTTTTTTCACGATTTTACCACAATTGAACTTTTTTCCAATTTTCCAGTACAATAGGTGATAAAATGAATGATATCATTCAAGAGTACAACTCATCCTGCAAAAAACAAGCCCTCATAAATATAGGATGACAAAAAATTAAAAAGTCATGACTCTTGGAAGAAGGGGAGGAAAAAATGAAAATGAAAAAATGGAAATTGGCCATGTCAGAAAGGGGTTAACCCCTGCATGTCAGAAGCAGGTGTATAGAGAGGGCTCACCCAGGTAGATAATAGCTAACCTGTTATGCAGTATTTATTGCCTTACAGTCCTTCTTCCGCCAAACTGCTGCTTCAACCGAAAACAAAAGTCCTTTTCAAGACTACATATTTTCTTTTCCCTATTAATAACAGAAACTTTACAGGCAAATATCATATGCCTAATTTAAAATGTGCAAGGCATACAGCCCTCACGCTGACTATTTAGAGTATCATTATGGGCCCTCACTAAAATTTTGTAGAGGAGCATAAGGCGTCCCTCAGTCAAACTTTTTAGACTGTCATCTGGCATCCCTCAATCAAAATTTTTAGAGGTCCATCAGGTGGCCCTCACTCAAAATTTATAAAAGCTTATCATATGGCCCTAGCTCATCATTTTAGAAGGTTTATAGGAATCTCTTGCTCATAATTTTAGAGTGCCCAGATACCATAGTAAAATGTTAAATTTATGTCTACCACAATTTATTTCCCCATCTAATATGTCATCTACTGTAGTCATAGGTGAAATATGGTGAGAGATGGCCATACTATCAACAGGGGGAGGAGGCTTCTTTTTTTTCTTTTTAATTCTTATATAGAAGTCATAATACAGGAAAGAATGTTTCCTAAATTTTTCTCAGGTAAAATCCATTTAATCTTCAGTTTTGTATGTCTATTGTCAGTCCGTAAAAGTGGAGTAAAACAACCTGGGACTCTGAGACGTGTCCAGGCATCTTCTCTATGCTTTTCCAATCCATTTCAGAGCTGTTTCCATCCATTTCAGTAATTTTCGTGCCCCACTAGCACTCCAATTAGGGTCTTCCAGAAAAATGCTTCAGTTTCCCATTGACTTCCATTATACTCGTTGCTCAAGTCGAGACAGTCCGAATGTCCGACCTTCTCGATTTGAGTACCGAGAACTAGAGCATATTAGTGCTCGATTATCACTATTCTATACTAATTGGACTAACTCTTACTAAGCTCCATCCTCTATGTTCTAAATGCTGCAGCCAGAGTCATTTTACATCCAGCCATTTTGCCGATGCCTCCAACCTGTGCTACTCATTGCACTGGCTGCCCATTTGCTACAGAAGCAATATAAATTGATCACTCTCATCCACAATGCTCTTGTAATGACGCTGCCTGGTGCCATAGAAAGGCAGCCTAAGGAGGCGCTAGGGGGAGCACTGGGAGAAGGACAAATGAGGCACGAAGTGCACACAGGACCTGAACTAGGCTGGTTACGTGATCACTGCAGTGACGATGGGGGTGGAGCTACAGTGTAAGAATGGAGGGTCTGCAAGAAACTCAGGAAACAGAGTCCTAAGACAGAGACGTGGCAAAAGGACAAGCCGAGGGTTGGGAGCCGATGGGAGCAAGGTGCCAAGGGGCAAAACAGCAGATTAGTCAGAGACAAGCCAAGGGGTAAGAAAGCTAGGACAGACAGAGAAGTGCCAAGTAGAAAACTGGGGCAGTAGTCAGGGGACAAACTGGGTCATACACAGCAAGGCACACACGCACAGAGGCATAATGATTACAGATGAATAACCTGGGTCAGCTATCTAAAACCGAGTAAACGGAAGTATAACCGACTCAGAACCCATGAACCACCAGCATTAAATAGCCTCCCCAGAACCAAAGAGAGGCGGACAAATTTAACCCAGATCTGACCAGGATGGAGCCAGAACCAGCCCATCCAGAGTCATGACAGCTCTGCACAGTTCTGCAAAACCCTACACCTCCTCCCTTGTCTTTAACTCATCCCATGCTCTCCACTCCATTAATGAACTAACAACCGCTATAATCTGAACCTCACCTCACATTGCCAAGACTTCTTTCAAGTCACACCAGTGTGAAGAGGAGATGCAACAGACGACGACCGTTTCGCGCTGGTATATGCCTCCCAAAGTGCAAAATGGCCGTCGTTCGTTCCGTCTCCCCTTCATACTTCCTTGCTGTTTTTATGCGATTTTCAAATATAGGACATTAATGGGACAGTGAGTGCCTTTGCCACTTCTTCTTCATACCTGGATTCCCAGTAATTTGTCTTGACTTCTCTGTGCTAAAGACACATTTGCTATAACAAAGATCACTGAATGGAAACTCAGTCAGGACAAACTAAGACCACTAAAGGCGATCACTTCAAAGAGACTTTTGGGGGGTAAGATGTTACAATTTTATTTAAAATTATAATTATGGTAAAATAAAACCTTTTCTCTTTATTTTACTACTAAATGGAGACAAATTGTAAGGAAATACAATAAGCATGACTGGAGACAACTCCACGTTACAAAACCAAACATGACAAGAATAAAACATCATGAAATTGTCATGCAGGAGCTTGGCTTGTAATCAACATATTTGGCGGGTGATAATGTGGGACTTTTTATTCTATCACTGAAGGGAACATTAATTCAAAGGTAATATTTGATAGATCATTTGACTCATGCTCCAGGGTTTATCATTGTCAAATAGAAGCTGATAAAAATTGACAAGTACCCTGGAAATACTCATGTGTTATGATGACTTTAAATACTTATGACACACAGTAAAGATGTTCAGATGCAATAAATTCTTCTATCATCAACACTTTGCTGCTCTTGACCTCTGTAAAATACTGTCACTTTTATCTATAGACTTTTATATTAGTTCTGAAAAATAAGCACAATATCCAATATTGCCAATATTAGGTTCACCTGCGTTGAGAATAGTGTTATCCATGGTTGTATATAGAAAGAGATAAAGTCGAAGTGTAACTGTGATTAAAAAAAACCAAACAAACTTGTAAGTTATTGAGACATGTCAAAAGTTTTTATTGCTGGTGCCTGATGAGACAGCCACTAATTTCTAAAACAAAGGAGCAGGAGTTGAATTCTGCTCTTCTTCGACGCTGTAGACTTTCTCAGAAAGTTGATCAATTCCACCTCTTTGTTTTAGGATTGATGGGGTCTCAGTGCCTGGATTTCCACTTGTTCAAAACTTAGTTTTGACATGTCTCTATTAGAGTTGAGCGAATTCAGATTTGGGTCCGTATATGATAGGCAGCGAATATTGTTTTTACAATATCCGTCGAACAAAGCTGAATGTCATTAGAGTGAATGGGAGTAGAAATTACCGCATACCGTATATACTCAAGTATAAGCCGACCCGACTAAGTCGAGAACACTAATTTTGCCACAAAAAACTGGGAAAACTTAATGACTCGAGTATAAGCCTAGGGTGAAAAATCCAGCAGCTACCAGTAAATGTCAAAAATAAAAATAGATACCAATAAAAGTAAAATTAATTGAGGCATCAGTAGGTTAAGTGTTTTTGAATATCCATATTGAATCAGGAGCCCCATATAATGCTCCATACAGTTTATGATGGGCCCCATAAGATGTTCCATATTAAAATATGCCCCATATAATGCTGCCCAAATGCTGATTATAGCCCCATAAGATTCTCCATAGACACATTTGCCTCGGCAAAACGCTCCACAAATGCTGATTATGGCCCCATAAGGTGCTCCATAGACACATTTGCCCCATATAATGCTGCACAAATGCTGATTAAGGCCCCATAAGATGCTCCATATAGATATTTGCCCCATATAATGCTGCACAAATGCTGATTATGGCCCCATAAGATGCTCCATATAGATATTTGCCCCATATAATGCTGCACAAAAGCCGATTATGGCCCCATAAGATGCTTCATAGAGATATTTGCCCCATAAAATGCTACACATGGCCCCATAACATGCACCATAGACACATTTGCCTTGTATAATGCTCCCCAAATGCTGATTATGGCCCCATAAGATTCTCCATAAACACATTTGCCTCGGCACAACGCTCCACAAATGCTGATTATGGCCCCCATAAGATGCTCCATAGACACATTTGCCCCATATAATGCTGTACAAATGCTGATTATGGCCCCATAAGATGCTCCATATACCGTAGATATTTGCCCCATATAATGCTGCACAAATGCTGATTATGGCCCCATAAGATGCTACATATAGATATTTGCCCCATATAATGCTGCACAAAAGCTGATTATGGCCCCATAAGATGCTCCATAGAGATATTTGCCCCATATAATGCTACACATAGCCCCATAAGATGCTCCATAGACACATTTGCCTTGTATAATGCTCCACAAATGCTGATTATGGCCCCATAAGATGCTCCATAGACACATTTTCCCCGTATAATGCTCCACAAATGCTGATTATGGCCCCATAAGATGCTACATACAGACATTTGCCCCATATAATGCTCCACAAATGCTGATTATGGCCCCATAAGATGCTCCATAGACACATTTGCCCCATATAATGCTCCACAAATGCTGATTATGGCCCCCATAAGATGCTCCATAGACACATTTGCCCCATATAATGCTGCACAAATGCTGATTATGGCCCCATAAGATGCTCCATAGACACATTTGCCCCGTATAATGCTCCACAAATGCTGATTATGGCCCCATAAGATGCTCCATATAGATATTTGCCCCATATAATGCTGCACAAATGCTGATTATGGCCCCATAAGATGCTCCATATAGATATTTGCCCCATATAATGCTCCACAAATGCTGATTATGGCCCCATAAGATGCTCCATAGACACATTTGCCCCATATAATGCTCCACAAATGCTGATTATGGCCCCATAAGATGTTCCATACTGACATTTGCCCTGTATAATGCTGCACAAATGCTGATTATGGCCCCATAAGATGCTCCATACTGACATTTGCCCCATATAATGCTCCACAAATGCTGATTATGGACCCATAAGATGCTCCATAGACACATTTCCCCATATAATGCTCCACAAATGCTGATTATGGCCCCATAAGATGCTCCATAGACACATTTGCCCAATATAATGCTGCACAAATGCTGATTATGGCCCCATAAGATGCTCCATAGACTATTATGCCCCATATGCTGTTGCTGCAATTAAAAAAAAATGGCATACTCACCTCTCGTCGCTCAGGCCTCCGGCACTTGCTATAGTCACCTGTCCTCGTTCCACCACTGGGCGCCGCTGTGTCTTCCGCATCCTCTGCACTGACTGTTCAGGCAGAGGGCGGCGCGCATACTAATCATGTCATCGTGCCCTCTGACCTGAGCGTCACTGCAGAGGATGCGGAAGATGGAGCAGCGCCGACGGTGGAACGGGGGATAGGTGAATATCATGCACTGCCCCGTCCCTGCAGGTCCCTGTTTCTCTGAGCGCTGACAGCTTCTTCCTGTATTGAGCAGTCACATGGTACCGCTCATTACAGTAATGAATATGCAGCTCCACCCCTATGAGAGTGGAGGCGGGTCCATATTCATTACTGTAATGAGCGGTACCATGTGACCACTCAATACAGGAAGAAGCTGTCAGCGCCCGTAAAGTGAAAGCACAGCAAAGCAGTGACGCGCTCTGCTCTCACTGTACGGCCGGCAGTCAGTCAGTGCAGGAAGCAGACGGCAAGGGACCTGACGGACACCGAAAGGTGAGTATGTACTGTTTTTTTTTTTTTACATTTACGATGGTAACCAGGGTAAACATCGGGTTACTAAGCGCGGCCATGCGCTTAGTAACCCGATGTTTACCCTGGTTACCAGCGAAGACATCGCTGAATCCGTGTCACACACACCAATTCAGCGATGTCAGCGGGACGTCAGCGGGACCTCAGCGACCAAAAAAAGGTCCAGGCCATTCCGACATGACCAGCGATCTCACAGCAGGGGCCTGGTCGCTGGTACGTGTCAAACATAGCGAGATCGCTACTGAGGTCGCTGTTGCGTCACAAAACTTGTGACTCAGCAGCGATCTCGCTAGCGACCTCGCTATGTGAGACGGGGCCTCTAGTTGAGAAACCACAGATAAGGATATTGCAATAGTCCAGCAGGGAAATAATAAGGGCATGAATTAGCATTTCAGTAGATTCAGAATTGAGCAAAGGACAGACAGGGAGAATCAATTGTTATTCTGAGGCAGCAAACTTGTGGTACAGTGGAAAGCATGATGTAATTATTGTGATAGATAGGTCTGGTAGAGATGTTGAGTGGGAGGAAGGAAATATGGTGAGTTTGGTTTTGTCCACATTGAGTTTAAAAAAGCATAATGAGGAAGAGGAAGATATGGCTATTAGACATTCTAAGATTCTGTACATCACATAGGAGACATCTGGGCCACAAAGACAGATTTGACTGTCATCAGCAATCAGCATACAGATGGTACTGGAAGGCAATGAACTTTCTGAATTGTGCCCGACTAAAAGTATAGATGAAGAAAAGTAGGGGTCCTAGGACAGAGCTTTGAGGGACACCAAAAGAGAGATGGCAAGAAGAGGATTAGTATGGGAATAGGAGATGGTAAATGTGCGGTTAATAAGGTATTAGAAGGTCCAGAAGAGGGAAAGATTTTTGGTGCTAATGGAAGAGAGAAGATCTGTGGTAGGGGGCAATGGTCAACTGTGTCGAAGCCAGAGGGCAGGTTTAGAAAGAGGAGCTAGCTTTGGCAGTTGCAAGTCATTTGCTATTTTGGTTAGCCAGATTCACTAGAGTGATCCGAACGGAAGCTGGATTGTAGGTTGCTGAAGAGCTTGTTGGGTGAGAGGTGAAAGGAAAATTCAATATGGATGTGCTGTATCCTCCTCTAAATTTGTTCTTTAGCTTTTTCATCATGTTATTTTTTTAACTCTATGGTTAATAATTGGATGGTTAATAATTACTCTCAGCTTCTGCTTAATCTCTGCCACCTAACCTTATTTACTACTCCTCAGTGTCCCTCCACTTTGCTGATGCTTTGCTCCATACAAATTGGGTGGGAGGAGATTGAATACACGTAGACTAATGAACTCTAGCTCTAAACTCATAAAATACTCATATTAATTTCTGGACTATACAGTCATTTTGACATAGATTTTCAATGTAAAATGCACCAGCCTCATCACAGATCTATTAATATTACATAGAGTTTACACTGTGAAATCTGGTGACAGATCTGCTTTAAATGAGAGAAAAGTAAAAAGGAGCACATATTCCCTTAATAAATGCCGCCTTCCAGATAGGAACTCCTATTGAAGCATATGAATTTAAATATATAAAATAAAACCAGATTCCTTACTTTTAACAAAGATACTTTTTCATGGCGCACAATGAATTCATTCTCATTCGAGGGTTTAAAAATGGATAAATTCCACTCTGTAACTACAGAGAAAAAATGAGTTTACAAAAAATTCTTACCAAAATGAATATTGCAAAGCTTAATGCTTGAGTTCCTTGGTACAATTTTTGATTTACGTCCAGTCAGTTCTTCAAGTGCTGAAAAGCGATGACTAATAACAGGTAATTGCATCTGATACAATTCCATCATCTTTCGCCTGATGATACCATATGGTCTTGCAAAACTGATTTTCCTCATGGGGAAAGAAAACCACAATTAATTTTTAAATGTTATCAAATCCAGTTGGATTATTGCCCCACTGGCTGCTATTCAAGATGATGGATGAAAAATATCTTTATAACAGTGAGATTTTACTGAATGTTTTCTATCATGTCCGTCAGCACACAACACACATATATAAAATATATTTTACGCTAATTGGGTTATGCTATTAAAATTTAGCATGATAGTGCATACAGTTCAGCTTGTATCTAGACACAAGTCTACAGGTTTAACCTTGTAATTCTCTGAGATTCAGAGCTGTAAATTTAGGATGCAAAATTCAATATAATATAAACCTTGGAAATAAATTATGCAAGCCCTTTTAATTTCAAGTTTTTGTTTTTTTTACGTGATTCCTGAAAAGATGTGACTTACAGCTGGCTTTCTTGATATTTCGGAAAACTAAGGATATGTAAATTGATTCAATGTGGTTCGAATTCATGTCAAACTCGAAGGAATTTGCTGAACTTGGCCTATTCGAACAACTGAGATTTTGTTTCCACAAATGGGCACTGGCATTCTAAACATTGCAGATGATGGCTAGAGAAGGGTCACATGACCTTGTGTACATCAGGGCATGCTTCCTTATAAAGCTTCGTAGCTATCATATCACATGGCATAGTGCTGACAATCAGAAGGGACTATCAGAGCCAGTATAAAAGCAAATGCAGTGAGTGCAACAGACATCATATGGTGAACAGGGATAGTGAGAGGACGTCACAGATCCCAACTTATTAATAAAGATAGGGAGAGAAAGTTAAAGAATGTGAAGAAACTGTAAAAATAGTGTGTGATTGCACTATAGTGAAGAACGGTTACCTGTTATGACCTGGTGGTTAAGGAGCAACACTGATATGACCTGGTGGTTAAAGAGAAACATGGGACAAGCTCTGAGGAGGTGGTAACTTTACTGACCGCAGTTCCTAATCCTAACACCAACACTAGAAATAGCTGTGGGACGTACCTGTCACTCCCTGTTCACCATATGAGCTGAGCAATAAAGTCCAAAGCAAATGGACAACAAAAGAACTAGCAAGAACTTATCTTTTGCTGAAATGGACAGGCCATCAGAGAAATCCAAGGAGAGATCTGAATCCAACCCTGAAACATTGACAGCTGGCATGAACTGAAGACCAGAGCCAAATTAAATAGCAAGGCCAGGAGAGACTATAAGTGAAAGCAGCTGCTACAGCAAAACTCAAGGAGCAGCAGTTCCACTCGAAACCACCAGAGGGAGCCCAAGGGCAGAACTCACAAAAGTACCATTCACAACCACAGGAGGGAGCCCAAGAACGGAATTCACAACAGTACCCCCCCTTGAGGAGGGGTCACCGAACCCTCACCAGAGCCCCCAGGCCAATCAGGACGAGCCAAATGAAAAGCACGAACCAAATCGGCAGCATGGACATCGGAGGCAACAACCCAAGAATTATCCTCCTGGCCATAACCCTTCCACTGGACCAGATACTGAAGTGTCCGCCTCGAAAAACGAGAATCCAAAATCTTCTCCACCACATACTCCAACTCCCCCTCAACCAACACCGGAGCAGGAGGATCAACGGAGGGAACCATGAGTGCCACATATCTCCGCAACAAAGATCTATGGAACACATTATGAATGGAAAAAGAAGCTGGAAGGACCAAACGAAAAGACACCGGATTGATAATTTCAGAAATTTTATAAGGACCAATAAAGCGAAGCTTGAACTTAGGGGAAGAAACCTTCATAGGAACATGACGAGAAGACAACCAGACCAAATCCCCAACACGAAGCCGGGGACCAACACACCGACGACGGTTAGCAAAACGTTGAGCCTTTTCCTGAGACAACGTTAAATTGTCCACAACATGAGTCCAAATCTGCTGTAACCTGTCCACCACAGAATCCACACCAGGACAGTCAGAAGGCTCAACCTGCCCCGAAGAAAAACGAGGATGAAAACCAAAGTTACAAAAGAAAGGCGAAACCAAGGTAGCCGAACTAGCCTGATTATTAAGGGCAAACTCGGCCAACGGCAAGAAGGTCACCCAATCATCCTGATCAGCAGACACAAAGCATCTCAAATAGGTTTCCAAGGTCTGATTGGTTCGCTCCCTTTGGCCATTTGTCTGAGGATGAAATGCTGAAGAAAAAGACAAATCAATGCCCATTCTAGCACAAAAGGACCGCCAAAACCTAGAAACAAACTGGGAACCTCTGTCAGACACAATATTCTCCGGAATGCCATGCAAACGAACCACATGCTGAAAAAATAATGGAACCAAATCAGAGGAGGAAGGCAACTTAGGCAAAGGTACCAAATGGACCATCTTAGAAAACCGATCACAAACCACCCAGATGACACAGACATCTTCTGAGAAACAGGAAGATCAGAAATAAAATCCATGGAAATATGCGTCCAGGGCCTCTCAGGGATAGGCAAAGGCAAAAGCAACCCACTGGCATGGGAACAGCAAGGCTTGGCCCGGGCACAAGTCCCACAGGACTGCACAAAAGAACGCACATCCCGCGACAAGGAAGGCCACCAAAAGGACCTAGCAACCAAATCTCCGGTACCAAAAATCCCAGGATGACCAGCCAATACTGAACAATGAACCTCAGAAATTACCTTGCTAGTCCATCTATCAGGAACAAACAGTTTCCCCACTGGACAGAGGTCAGGTTTATCAGCCTGAAACTCTCGAAGCACCCGCTGCAAATCAGGGGAGATAGCAGAAAGAATCACCCCCTCCTTGAGAATACCAGCCGGCTCAAGGACTCCCGGAGAATCAGCCAAAAAACTCCTAGAAAGGGCATCAGCCTTCACATTCTTAGATCCCGGAAGATACGAGACCACAAAATCAAAACGGGAGAAAAACAGAGACCATCGAGCTTGTCTAGGATTCAACCGCTTGGCAGACTCAAGGTAAATCAGATTCTTATGATCGGTCAAGACCACAACGCGATGCTTGGCTCCCTCAAGCCAATGTCCCCACTCCTCAAATGCCCACTTCATAGCCAACAATTCCCGATTGCCAACATCATAATTACGCTCAGCAGGCGAAAACTTTCTGGAGAAGAAAGCACACGGTTTCATCAAAGAGCCAACAGAACTTCTCTGAGACAAAACAGCCCCTGCCCCAATCTCAGAAGCGTCAACCTCAACCTGAAAAGGGAGAGAAACATCTGGCTGACGCAACACAGGGGCAGAAGTAAAACGACGTTTAAGCTCCTGAAAGGCCTCAACAGCCGCAGAGGACCAATTCATCACATCAGTGCCTTTCTTCGTCAAATCAGTCAGAGGCTTAACCACACTGGAAAAATTAGCAATGAAGCGGCGATAAAAATTAGCAAAGCCCAAAAATTTCTGAAGGCTCTTCACAGATGTGGGTTGAGTCCAATCATGAATGGCCTGGACTTTAACAGGGTCCATTTCAATAGCCGAGGGAGAAAAAATGAAACCCAAAAAAGAAACCTTCTGAACTCCAAAGAGGCATTTAGACCCCTTCACAAACAACGCATTAGCACAAAGGACCTGAAATACCATCCTGACCTGCTTCACATGAGACTCCCTATCATCGGAAAAAAACAAAATATCATCCAAATATACAATCATGAATTTATCCAGATAATTCCGGAAGATATCATGCATAAAGGACTGAAACACAGATGGAGCATTAGAGAGCCAGAATGGCATCACAAGGTATTCAAAATGGCCTTCGGGCGTATTAAATGCTGTTTTCCATTCATCACCCTGTTTAATACGAACAAGATTATACGCCCCTCGAAGGTCGATCTTGGTAAACCAACTAGCCCCCTTAATCCGAGCAAACAAATCAGAAAGCAAAGGTAAAGGGTACTGGAATTTGACCGTGATCTTATTGAGAAGGCGATAATCTATACAGGGCCTCAATGAGCCATCCTTCTTGGCAACAAAAAAGAACCCCGCTCCCAACGGTGACGAAGACGGGCGAATATGCCCCTTCTCCAAAGACTCCTTTACATAACTCCGCATAGCGGCATGCTCTGGCACAGACAGATTGAAAAGTTGGCCCTTAGGGAACTTACAGCCAGGAATCAAGTTAATAGCACAATCACAGTCCCTATGAGGAGGTAGGGAACTAGACTTGGGCTCATCAAATATATCCTGGAAATCCGACAAAAACTCAGGAACTTCAGAAGAAGGGGAAGAGGAAATTGACATCAAAGGAATATCACTATGTATCCCTTGACAACCCCAACTAGTCACAGACACAGATTTCCAATCCAGCACTGGATTATGTACCTGTAACCATGGAAAACCCAGCACAACAACATCATGCAAATTATGCAACACCAAAAAGCGAATATTTTCCTGATGTGCTGGAGCCATGTACATGGTCAACTGAGTCCAGTACTGAGGTTTATTCTTGGCCAATGGCGTAGCATCAATCCCCCTTAAGGGAATAGGGCTCTGCAAAGGCTCCAAGAAAAAACCACAGCGTTTGGCAAATTCTAAGTCCATTAAGTTCAGGGCAGCGCCAGAAACCACAAATGCCATAACAGAAAAGGACGACAATGAGCAAATCAGGGTAATAGACAAGAGAAATTTAGGCTGTACAGTACTAATGGTAACAGACCAAGCAACCCTCTTAGTACGCTTCGGACAATCAGAAATAGCATGAGTAGAGTCACCACAGTAAAAACGCAGCCCATTCTGACATCTGAATTCCTGCCATTCAGCTCTAGTCAAAATCCTATCACATTGCATAGGCTCAGGACTCAGCCCAGAAGACACCGCCATATGGTGCACCACCTTGCGCTCGCGCAGGCGCCGATCAATCTGAATGGCCAAAGATATTGAAAAAAAATGGCTCAGAACTTTTTTTTTCCCTCTTTTGAGATGCATTTAACACATTGCAGGCCAGCTGTGCTGTTATGACCTGGTGGTTAAGGAGCAACACTGATATGACCTGGTGGTTAAATAGAAACATGGGACAAGCTCTGAGGAGGTGGTAACTTTACTGACCGCAATTCCTAATCCTAACACCAACACTAGAAATAGCCGTGGGACATTCCTGTCACTCCCTAGACACCTCGTCACAGCCTGAGAACTAACTACCACTAAAGATGGAAACAGAAAACTATCTAGCCTCAGAGAAATTCCCAAAAGGAAAGATAGCCCCCCACAAATATTGACTGTGAGTGGAGAGGGAAATTACATACACAGAAATGAAAACAGATTTTAGCAAAGGAGGCCAATTCTAATCTAGATAGACAGAAATAGGAAAGAATACTGTGCGGTCAGTATTAAAAACTAAAAATCCACGCAGAGTTTACAAAAATGATCTCCACACCGACTCACGGTGTGGAGGGGAAAATCTGCTTCCCCAGAGCTTCCAGCTAGCCTGAATATATCATAATGACAAGCTGGACAAAAAGACCTAACAAAAACTGAGAAATAAGGTCCAAGCAAATGGACTAAAAAGAACTAGCAAGAACTTATCTTTTGCTGAAATGGACAGGCCATCAGAGAAATCCAAGGAGAGATCTGAATCCAACCCTGAAACATTGACAGCTGGCATGAACTGAAGACCAGAGCCAAATTAAATAGCAAGGCCAGGAGAGACGATAAGTGAAAGCAGCTGCTACAGCAAAACTCAAGGAGCAGCAGTTCCACTCGAAACCACCAGAGGGAGCCCAAGGGCAGAACTCACAACAGTTACCATCCACTTACTAATAGCCATATATTTTGTGGACAATTTGACATTACTATTGCTGTGTTTGCAAAAAAAGAGTTTTAATTGTGTTGAATACAGTCCTGGGAGACCTCAGAGTGTTACAAGCATCTTTTAAGGTCAATTAGGGGCTTTACTGTACATTCAATTTCTTTTTTCTTTGTAAATTGAATTTTGTTAAAGAATTTAGCAAAGCTGGAGAATTGTAGTTTCAGAGCATCTCTAATGAAAAGCTTTCAGAGTACATGTGGCTTGTAAAATTATGCTTTAAGGATTCTTTCGAAAACCTGTAACACAGTCCTCAAACTACGAATACTTACACTGGTATTTTATTTTGTCCCAGTTCTGGGTTGAGAACTACACTGCTTATTACTGGTGTAAAATGTCGTCCATGCTTCAGTGTCTGTGTGAGTTTGAGTTCAATGGAGAGGGTGAAGCCGGAATTCCTCATGTGTCTGTGTGTTGTGTATGAGAAATATTCCATCAACTATTCTCCACCTACTAGCTCAGAGACAACTGAAAATTAGAGATAATGTCTATAGAGGAGAATTGTTGAAAAATTCAGAACACTGGCTATATACCGGTCAGAAATATTAATCATTCCTTGTGCATACAGATGTAAATAACAGATATACTGTAAAAGGAAAGGTATACAACACATATTGGCCCCAGGCCGGAGCCTACAATACACACACCGCACCCTTGACAGTATGAAAAGATCCATGTAGGCAAGAAAATATTTTGGGGGCATACTGTAAACACGTGGAATAACACAATCTGCAATTACAAACATTTTATTGTTGCTTTTTTGTGTTTTTAGCATTTTTGGTGTATGTTTTTATTATTTATTTTTTCCCAAAAAATGATCATTTACATAAGGAGCCATTTTTTATAGAATGTTGCATCACAATTCCCACCAATAACATGCAAATTCATCATCAGGACACAAGCTGCAATTATATTCTACACTTTGCATTTTAGTCAGTGAATGCAGACTACAGCCTGTTAGGGTATGTGTCCACGTTCAGGATTGCATCAGGATTTGGTCAGGATTTTTTATCAGTATTTGTAAGCCAAAACCAGGAGTGGAACAATTAGAGGAAAAGTATAATAGAAACATAAGCACCACTTCTGCATTTATCACCCACTACTGGTTTTGGCTTACAAATACTGATGAAAAATCCTGACCAAATCCTGATGCAATCCTGAACGTGGACACATACCCTTATTGAAAAGCCTGTACCCTGCTAAATGGTTGATACTATGTTTCTGAGAGAACAATAGCTCTATATTATTAAAGGGAACCTATCACCCCGTTTTTTAAAGATTAGATAAAAATAGTGTGAAATAGGGGCAGAGCTGGGCTTTACATTAGTGCCTTTTTGGTGCCTTTACACCCCCGTTAGGCTGCCGAAATACCTTTGTGAAGTGGCCGTTTTGTCCTGTCACTCAAGTTGGTCAGGTCGGATGGGCGTGGTCACAGCGCTGTTTCTCCCCCAGATCAGGCTCATCATTACGTTGGTGGCGTAGTGGTGTGCGCATGTCCAAGGTCCCGAATCCTGCACAGGGGAGTGAAAATAGCAGCGATGTCCGTTATTTCATTGGTGGTCGGTGGGCGCGGCCATCTTGCTTTGGCCGCGCGTGCGCAGAAGCGGCGCTCTGCTGGCCGCGGCTTCAGGAAAATGGCTGCGGGCATCCGCGCATGCGCAGATGGCTATCGCGGCGGCCATTTTCGTGAAGCAGAGTTCGCATCTCGGCTTCACGAAAATGGCCGCCGCGATAGCCATCTGCGCACGCGCGGATGCCCGCGGCCATTTTCCTGAAGCCGCGGCCAGCAGAGCGCCGCTTCTGCGCACGCGCGGCCAAAGCAAGATGGCCGCGCCCACCGACCACCAATGGAATAACGGACATCGCTGCTATTTTCACTCCCCTGTGCAGGATTCGGGACCTTGGACATGCGCACACCACTACGCCACCAACGTAATGATGAGCCTGATCTGGGGGAGAAACAGCGCTGTGACCACGCCCATCCGACCTGACCAACTTGAGTGACAGGACAAAACGGCCACTTCACAAAGGTATTTCGGCAGCCTAACGGGGGTGTAAAGGCACCAAAAAGGCACTAATGTAAAGCCCAGCTCTGCCCCTATTTCACACTATTTTTATCTAATCTTTAAAAAACGGGGTGATAGGTTCCCTTTAAGGAATTGCTCTTTTTGTATCTCCAAGATACATTCATTTAGAGCTATTAAAGCTTATCCTAAACAATAAAGTGTTTGTTACATCAGTGTTTTCCAGTGGGTAGGTGCTACATTTATCAGTCAGGCTGCTAGTGACAGAAGTGATGTGAGAAAATTCTTCTTAAGTTTAAGAAAAGTAATGACATTACCATTTCCATATAGGAAAAAGTGCTAAAATAATAATCACCTCTATACAGCCTTCATTAAATCAGCACTAATGATGCTGATTCCTGGAATGGGATAGATTTTGCTGTATATAGACAGTACAGAGCAAAGGTTTGCACAAATCTTCTCATTTAAAGATTTTTCTATATTTTCATGACTATGAAAATTGTACATTCACACTGAAGGCATCAAAACTATGAATTAACACATGTGGAATTATATACTTAACAAAAAAGTGTGAAACAACTGAAATTATGTCTTATATTCTAGGTTCTTCAAAGTAGCCACCTTTTGCTTTGATGACTGCTTTGCACACTCTTGGCATTCTCTTGATGAGCTTCAAGAGGTAGTCACCGGGAATGGTCTTCCAACAATCTTGAAGGAGTTCCCAGAGATGCTTAGCACTTGTTGGCCCTTATGCCTACACTCTGCGGTCCAGCTCACCGCAAACCATCTCGATTGGGTTCAGGTCGGGTGACTGTGGAGGCACACTGACACACAATGGAAATATTGATTCAACTTATCCCCTATTTATCTGGCTTTAGTTGTGATGCCCACACTTGTTACTTGCCACAGATGAGTTTGAACGAGAATCACATGCTTGAAACAAAGTTGTTTACCCACAAACAGGCAATCCCTTCATGTATTTAAGCTGTCTAGCAGCCACAAATCACGCAGCTGCATCGACATAAAGTAAATCTCCGAGCACACCGAAATACTCGGAGACCACCTGCGTATGCTCGGAGAAACTCGAGTAACGAGCACACTCGCTCATCACTAGTGCCAACACTTTCAGTCATGAATGTATCTGTACATAATAAAAAATATATATCAGATCCATAGAAAGTCATAAAATTAGGCTAATACAACCTCAGATAACCTATGATAAATAAATAAGAATACTTTATAATTTAACAAAAATGAGGCCAAAATACAGAAGCAGTTTGTGAACAACTAAGTACTGCTTCCATGGGAACTAAGAAAATAAGTAGCAGCCAGCGTATATTAACACAACGCCAATGTCTTGGTGAAGCAATTGTGGCAACCCATCAATTTGGGAATGGTTTTAAGGCCATTCCAAAACAATCTGGAATCCATAATTCTAAAATTGGAAAGAATATTCATAAGAAGAACTATTCAAGAAAACACACAATTTTCCCAGGAGTGGATGTCCCAGAAAATTAACCCAAAGTCAGTGTGTGCATTGCTCAGAGAAATTGAGAAAAATCCAAGAGTTACAGCTCAGATTTTAGAGGCCTCAGTTAGCATGTAAAATATTAAAAATCATAACTGTATAATTAAAAAAAGAGTGACTAAGTAAAGCTTGTGTGGAAGGGCTGTCAGGAGAAAGCTTTTTTTTTCTAAAAATAAAATATCAGAACAACTGATGTTTGCAAACTACAAGACTTCTCGAAGAATGTCCTTTGGATACTTGAGATCAAAGTGGAGATTAGCCCTCAGTCATGTTTGGCTTGAGGGTTGATGATTTGGGGTTCTTTTGCAGCCACAGGGCTTGGGTACCTTGCAGTAATTGAGTTTACCATTAGGTCCACTGTGTTACAAAGCATTCTACAGTCAAATTCAAAGTTATATATCCAAAATACAGTTGTGTGAAAAAGTGTTTGCCCCATAAACTTAATAACTGGCTAGGCCACCCTTAGCAGCAAAAACTGCAATCAAGCGTTTGCAAGAACTGGCAATGTGTCTTTTACAATGCTCTTGAGGAATTTTGGTCCATTCATCTCTGCAGAATTGTTGCAATTCAGCCACATTGGAGGTTTTTTGAGCATGAACCTCCTTTTTAAGGTCATGCTACAGAATCTCAATTGGATTAGGGTCAGGACTTTGACTAGGCCACTAGAAAGTCTTCATTTTGTTTTTCTTAAGCCTTTCAGAGGACTTGCTGGTGTGTTTTGGATCATTGTCCTGCTGCATAACCCAAGTGCACTTCAGCTTGAGGTCACAAGGTCCAGAAGCAGCAAATAACACCAGACCATCACACCATCACATTTTATTGTTGGTATGATGCTCCAAAGATCTGCAGTGAACTCAGCGAGCTGAACTCATTGACATTTTCTCACGGTGCTGAGGTCACCACAGTTCAACACGGCTGGAAACGCAGCCTCAGTGACTGGCAATAACCTTGATGAGGAGCTCATTCATCAGTGGTTCTCAGCCTGAATATTCACATCTTTGCACCATCCAGGTTAAAAACTATTTATTCCCAGACATGGTTTATGACATGGGGCAGAACGTTGGACATGTAGGGAATTTTTTTTTTATTTTAATTTTATTACAGGAGACAAAGGCTTTGATGGAATAGGCGTTAGGTGGGTATAACTGTTATGTTTAAATAAAAATGGAAGTGTTTTTATTTTGATTTCAAATAAAGGACTTTATACTTGCTGTTTCTTTATTTACATTACAACTACAGGATTAGTAATGAAGAGGCATCCTATAGACACCTCTCCATTACTAATCTGTGGGATTGATGTCACCAGAGCTACAAAGGTGACATCAACCCCACAAATATGAACCCCACTTGCCACCGCTACAGGGCAAGTGGGAAGAGTCGGCAAAGAATTTGCACATCTAACAGATATGCCTTTTCTGGGCGCCTGCAAGCTGCTCTTTTTAGCCTGGGGTGGTCAATATCCATGGCCCCTTACCAACCTGAGAATACCAGTCTCCAGCTGTCAGCTTTAGCGAGTCTGGTTGTCAAAAATGGGGGGACCCCACACCATTTTTTAAATTATTTATTTAAATAATTAAAAAAACAATGTGGGGAATAATTATTTATTTATAGCACAGGCAGTCGCTGATGAATATTCCCATCGGCTGCTGCCTGCTCTCACTGTTATTAGCGGCAGCAGGTGTAGGCTGATGGAAGTAATAGTGCCATTAGCCGCCACCTGTTCTCGCTTTTATCAGTTGACTATAACGCTCAACATTCTCTCCTGCTCACACTGATCGCCGGAAAAATGAGAGAGAATGATTAGAGCGGTCTTCAGCACCCGCCGCAGGGAAACAGCGCTACTTGTACCACTGCTATCCAGGCATCAGTACATGTCACAATGATGACACAAGGCCTCTCTGACCTTTCCGGCGCCTGCGCACTGCAGTACTTTGCTCTGCCCTCAACAGGGCAGACAAAGTACGCCTGCGCCGGAGCCGCGGCGTAAAGACCCGAAGAGGACGTCATGGAATGAAGATGGGAGGCACCGGAGCGGACCGGAGACACCCATCCGACCTGACAGCACCGGGACCGCCCCTGGGTGAGTATAATCTAATGTCTTTTTCTCCTCTTTCAGGATACCTTGGGGCTTATCTACAGCATTACAGAATGCTGTAGATAAGCCCCTGATGCCGGTGAGCTTACCTCACCAGCCATTTTGGGGGTGACAGGTTCCCTTTAATTAAAATTGTAGCAAGTGACAGTAGATTTATTTGTGTTAGTAGGGTAATAATAATGACAATCAATGGTGACTGGTAATTATTAAACACTAGATGGTGGCCCGATTCTAAAGCATTGGGTATTCTAGAATATGTATGTAGTTTATTTATGAAGTTTTCAGAATAATGCAATTTATACACAGGATTCGGCCATCTGGGCTCGACCAATTAGCGAAGCGTGGTTCAAATCCCGCGGCAATTTGAGGCCGGACTGCACCTGTCGCTGATTGTTCGCGGCCGGCCGGGGTTGACCAATCAGTGCAGCCAGGGCCGGCTCCAGGTTTTTGAGGGCCCCGGGCGAAAGAGTCTCAGTGGGCCCCCCTCTTTAGCACATACCACGATTCATGATGCACAGATACAGCAGAGAAATATACCACAGCCAAGTAGCATAAAACACAGCCCACATAGCATATAGCACAGCCACATAGCATATAGCACAGGCCACGTAGTATATATCACAGCCCACGCAGTACATAGCACAGCCCACGCAGTGTATAACAGTCAATGTAGTATATTGCACAGCCCACGCAGTGTATAACACAGCCCATGTAGTATATAGCACAGCCCACGTAGTATATAACACAGCCCACGCAGTGTATAACAGCCCACATAGTATATAGCACAGCCCACGCAGTGTATAACACAGCCTACACAGTATATAGCACAGCCCACGTAGTATATAAAACAGCCCACGTAGCATATAACACAGGCCACATAGTATATAACACAGCCCACGTAGTATATAACACAGCCACATAGTATATAGCAAAGCCACATAGTATATTTCCCAGCCATGTATATTGCACAGCTACGTAGTGTATAGCACAGCCCATGTAGTATATAACACAGCCACGTAGTATAAGCACAGCTCACGTAGTATATAGCAGAGCTCACGCAGTATGTAACACAGCCACGTAGTATATTGCCCAGCCACATAATATATTGCACAGCTATGTAGTATATAGCACAGCTCACATAGTATATAGCACAGCTCACATAGGATATAGCACAGCTCACGCAGTATATAACAGCCACATAGTATATTGCCTAGCCACGTAATATATTGCACAGCCCAAGTAGTATATAGCACAGAGACGCAGTATATAACACAGCTCACGCAGTATATAACACAGCCCACGTAGTATATAGCACAGCAATGTAGTATATAGCACAGCCCACGTAGTATATAGCACAGAGACGTATTATATAACACAGCCCACTTAGTATATAACACAGCCCACGTAGTATATAGAAATGTGGGCACCATATCCCTGTTAAAAAAAGAATTAAGATAAAAAATAGTTATATACTCATCTTCCGTCGGCCCCCGGATCCAGGAAAGGCGTTTAGCGATGCTCCTCGTGACGCTCCGGTCTCAAGAATGCATTGCGGTCTCGCGAGATAATGATGTAGCGGTCTCGGGAGACCGCTACGTCATCATCTTGCGAGACCGCAATACATACATGGCGCGTCGACATGGAGCGTCGTGAGGAGCGGGAAAGGCGCCGGAAGGTGAGTATATAATGATTTTTTACTTTTTAAATTATTTTTAACATTAGATCTTTTTACTAGTAAAAAGTTGGTTACACATGGTTAATAGCAGCGTTTAAAGAACTGCATTACACAGCGGCATAGTGTGGTGTAACGCAGCCATTAACCCTGTGTGAGCGCTGACTGGAGGGGAGTATGGAGGATGTACTGACAGAGAGTAGGAAGGGGCGAATTTGCGGCCGGACTGTGCCCGTCGCTGATTGATCGCGGTCTGCTGGCCGCGACCAATCAGCGACATGGGATTTCCGTGACAGACAATCAGACGAAAGTGCCCCTTAGACGATTATATATATAGATTTTACTTTTAAGGGAATAGTATATAACCAATTAACCTCTTCTTGACTGTGCTATTTTCCATTTTTTTGCTTTTTCCTCCTCTCCTTCCAAGAGCAGTAACTTTTTATTTTTCCATTCACATAACCATATGTCAGGTTGTTTTCTGCTGGACGAGTTGTACTTTTGAATTACACCAGTCATACACCAGTCTGAATATTTTGATAGGTCAGACATTTACGGATGCAGCAACACCAAATATTGTTTTTTGGGGGGTAGTTTTGCTTTACTTTTAATACTTTTGTATTTTTATTTTTTTTGTAACTTAAAAAAAAAATATTAACTTTTTACTGTATTTCTTAGTCCCCTTGAGGGTTCTTGAACCTGCAATCATCCAATCACTTGTACTATAGATAGCAGTGCATCAGCGGACCCCCAGATATCATGACAACTCATCAGCGCCTCATGATTACGTCACAGCCTCTCCAATTTAACAAGTTAATAGCTCTGCTCCACCCACTGCTGTTAGAGGCAGATGATGGCTGAATAATTCAGCCATCATTTGCCAGAAAAGATGCTGGTTTAGCTTTTGATGTTTTTGATCACTCCGAACCAGGAAAACTTCTGTATGCTGATAAGTGCATAAGCCCATAATAGAAAAAAAAGTTTCCCGATAACTGTGTATTCGATGATGATTAAAAGCAATTCTCTTTTCAATGATAAATATTCTCTAGGCACTATATAGAATTGCTATTTAGCCATTTTTATTCAGACATTGAACTGTATTGTGTGTAAAATATATGCCATTTTTAAAAGGGAATTATATGGTAATAATATTTGAATGCTTCATAGAGGTATTTAGGCATACTGTCTTAAATATTAAGATGAGAGCTTTGCTTTTCTTGTTGCCCAGGGCACCATTTTCCATAAAACATATTCTATAAAAAGCCCTGAAAAAATTAGCTAGTGCAATTTCAGATCACTTTGGCCCTGATTCATCATTTGCACTTTTTAAATCCCTTTTCATTTTTTAATTAGGGGTATTCACTGGCATTTTCAGAGCAATATTCATTATAATGGCTCACACTGTTCGTCAATTTTGCACAAAGTAAAAATGGGCTTTTTCTGTCTTTAATCATTTTTGCAACATTTTAAAATCAAAAGTTGCATGTTTTTCTAAATATCATAAAAATTGCTTAAAAAATTTCCAGTGTACATAAAACACAGGGAGCAAAATGAGTATAGTGGCGAGAACTATTGAGAATTTTTGAAAAGTCGCAAATAATGAATCAGCGAAAACAGCTGGAAGCCCTAAATTCCACCAACAATGACCATCAATAATGTTGAGCTGTAAATAACAGGTCCTACACATATAAAATAAACAGCAAATAAGGTGAAAAGATGAATTTGATGCAAACTGGTGCTGCTATTCATGTTTATGATAATTCAAAATAAAGCAGCAGCTGCATTCCCTGCCTCGGATTTTATTCAGGCTATGACTGTCCATCCTGATTGATTTTGCTATATCATGAAATGTGATAGCAGCAAGGCACTATAGGAATGACTACACAGTTGGACTTTAGTTCATGGGAGTCTTTTCTGACACATGATATCGTTTGCTTTATGTAAAATGGCAATGGGCATATTTTTTGACGATTTTTAAGAAATTAATTGCAATTGTTCGAATTCGTCAGGTCCAGCAAATTTCATTAAAAAAAATCAGCAAGAATTTGAGTTGCATAAAATTTATGCACACATTTCTAGCAGAGAGGCAAAATAGTTTCAACTTTAATGAGGCGTATAAGCTTTATGGTTTTCACAAAAAGGTACAATACTTAAAAAGGTACAATACTCAAAAACTTACATGCACAACACGATGATGTTCACCTATGCACCTCTCCAGCTTGTCAGAACTATTTACTCTCTAGTGACAGTAGCCTAAAGCAACAAGATGTCAGGACTGATTCTCCAAAGCGCCATGTCACCTGTATAACACAGCTAATTACATGCACTATTTAATAAAATACACGTAGCCAACTAATAAAGTGCAGTGCTAATAACAAACATAAAGAAGCACTCCCATCAAAGTTTTTATCCTCTTAATATATTGCAATCATCTATATATATAATTGTCTAAGGGTTTTTCTGTCTGTCCTGGAAATCCCGCGTCTCTGATTGGTCGAGGCCGCCAGGCCTCGACCAATCAGCGACGGGCACAGTATCGACGTAGATGTCATAATGGTTGCCATGGCGACGATTATGTCATAAAGGTTGCCTCGACCAATCAGCGACGGGCACAGTCTGCCGCGAATTCTGGAATCATCATTGTCCATATACTACGGGGACATGCATATTCTAGAATACCCGATGTGTTAGAATCGGGCCACAATCTAGTCATATTATATAGAACTCTGTATTTACAATTGCTCATTTTGCCTTTGTACTCTTTTATTTCTTCTCTTTTCTCTGATTCAATTAGAAACAGCAAGTCTTTTTTTCCGGCATTTATCAACCCCTCTTAAACTCCTGACCCAGCTGCTCCACTCCTCCCCTCCCCCGGCTATTTACTTTTGAAGCTACTCATGACTTGTGCAGATAAAATTGATCACCTGTTTCTGCATAGATCCTAGAACAGTTCAGCTAGTCAGTTTATAATCACGTGAGGTCAGAGACTTAATGGAAAGCAGAAAAATTATCTGAGCAGAAGAGCAAAATGAGCAATTGCAAGTACACAGTGCTGTATAATATGATGACTGCAGTATATTAAAAGGATAAAAGCTTTGATAAATGTTAATCACTAACACACTGATCAATAAAGGAGGTGAGGGGTGAATTGAACCCCCCCCACTTGAACAATCCATCACACATGGAAATGTTGGATCTTAACCATTTTCCCTTATAAGAAAACTGGTCAACTCCTTTAAGAAAACATTATGATGCAACCATGTATCTATACTTGTGCATTATGTCAATACTGCAGAGTGAATAACTAATGAAACTGTAATTTATACTTATTCTGTATTTTCATCTATGGATAAATAGGCAAGAGGGTGTTGGTAGACCTATTAATATTACTGTTTTGTCTTTTATGATTGATGGATTATTAGTGTTATCTATGACAACATGGTTCCTAGCAATGAGTGACACTGACAAAATTTGAATTCGGCAGTTTGCCTTAATTTGCCCAGGATATTCGATTTGCATCCAATTTATAGGATGCAATTCTAATGTACATTATTATGCTCTGATCATGACACAGGAGATGCCAAAAGTTCCTGTGAGTTAAGACAGGACCGAAAACATTACGTCAAGGCCAGTTGAGTAATATTTTTTCTTTTACTATTTGTATCTAGCAGAATGGCGACAGGATGTCATTCTCCTGAAGCTGAACCAAACATATACAGTAACAAACAAAATAAATTCTGGCAAAACCATTTTTTTGTTAAGATTCTAGGTCCTTTCAATTTGCCTCAAAGCAATACTCTCATCTTTAATGTTTACAATCACCATATTTTCTTGAACATAAAACATACTCTTTAGCATTAAAAAAGTGTTAATAAAGTGTGCATTTTATAGTCCTGAAGCAGCTTCCTATGATCAAGGAAAACACTGACACAGTGTCAGTTCCAATCACTGAGAGAACTGTAAAGCTGCACATATCTCCTCCTGCATGACACTGATCAGTCTGATCAATGCAGGGCAGAAAAGGAAAGATACCATACCAGGACCTGCATATCACTAAAGCTACGCTGAAATATAACCAGTCACATGTCTGAAACAAACTGCTTTAAACTTTTCACTTAGGCCGGGGACACACACAACGTATAAAAAAACGGTCCGTATTTTATGGCCGTAATATGCAGAAAAGTCCCCAAAATAGTGATCCGTAGTCAGGGTGTGTCAGCGTATTTTGCGCATGGCATCCTCCGTGTGTAATCCGTATGGCATCCGTACTGCGATATTTTCTCGCAGGCTTGCAAAACCGACATCTAATGGATTTATGTGCTCAAATGTTCGGTAAAACATATATACAGTATATATATATATATATATATATATATATATATATATATATATATATATATATGTCATTGAGACACATATATATATATATATTCTGTATTTATATTTAATTCAGCGCTTGTCCTCATATGAGCTCGAGCGTGGGAAAAAGTTCCCAGGCTGCAGTTCATGAGGACATCCAACAGAGGGCGCATCACCGTGACTGAAGGTAACTATAGGTCATTGACCTACATTTCCTTCATTCGCCGGGGCTTACAGGCACGAGCACAGCTGCTTTAGCACAGCTCCTGCATGTAAAATATTTTAACCCCTTCAGATGGATTACCTCGTGGGACGTGACAGTTCAACAGACGGTATGTATATTGTGGGTTTATTATTTTGCCAAGCGAGCGTCTTCAGCTGGATTGAGAGAGCAATAAAATATTAAAACAACCTGTGTGTTTATTTCATTAAAATACTTTTTAATAATGTGTGTGTGTTTTTTTAACCCTTTCATACAATTGGATTAATAATGGATAAATGTCATAATTGACGCCTCTCCATTATTAATCTGGCTTAATGTCACCTTACAATAGCAAGGTGGCATTAACCCTTCATTACCCCATATCCCACCGCTACAGGGAGTGGGAAGAGAGTGGCCAAGTGCCAGAATAGGCGCATCTTCCAGATGTGCCTTTTCTGGGGTGGCTGGGGGCAGATGTTTTTAGCCACGGGGGGGCCAATAACCATGGACCCTCTCCTGGCTATTAATATCTGCCCTCAGTCACTGGCTTTACCACTCTGGCGGAGAAAATTGTGCGGGAGCCCACGCCAATTTTTTCCACCATTTAACCCTTTATTTTAGCAGCTACAGCGCCCAAATTTTGCACATACACACTACTAACATTCGTAGTGTGGAATATGCAAAAAAAAGGGGATATGAGATGGTTTACTGTATGTAAACCATGTCTCATATCGTGTCGGTTTTGTGAAGGAGAAATGAAAAGCCGGCAATTGAATTACCGGCTTTTCTCTAACACCGCTGCGTATTTCTCGCAATGCACACGCATGGTCCGTGTGTAATCCGATTTATTCTCGCCCCCATAGACTTTCATTGGCGAGTCTCGGCCGAGATACGCTGACAATCGCAGCATGCTGCGATTTCACTCGGATCCTGAATACGTTGGAGAAAATATCGGATGATGGGAGCTGCACCATAGATTAACATTGGGCCGAGTGCTATGCGATTTCTTATCGCATAGCACTCGTCCGTATTACGGTCTAGTGTGACCCCGGCCTTAAAATCAGTGTCTAAGACGCAATAGAGTTATGTGTGTGTGCATGTATGTAGTAAAGTTGTGTGTAGGTAGGACAGCTGTGTGTGTGTGTGTGTATGTAGCAGTGATGTGTGTATGTAGTAGACGTGTGTATATGCAATAGAGCTCTGTGTGTATGTAGCAAAGCTCTTTGTATATGGAATTGAGCAGTGTGTGTATGTAACAAAGTTGTTTATATGTACATATCAGACTTGTGTTTGTACAGCTTTGTGCGTAGATGAGCTGTGTGTTTATGTAGCCGAACTGTGTGTACATAGAGAAGAGCTGTGTGTGCATGTAGAAAAGCGATGTGTGTGTTTCTGTAGCAGAGCTGTGTGTGTATGCAGCAAAGCTTTTTGTATATGGAATTGAGCAGTGTGTGTATGTAACAGAGCTGTATACAGTGCCTACAAGTAGTATTCAACCCCCTGCAGATTTAGCTGGTTTAATAAGATGCAAATAAGTTAGAGCCTTCAAACTTCAAACAAGAGCAGGATTTATTAACAGATGCATAAATCTTACAAACCAAAAAGTTTTGTTGCTCAGTTAAATTTTTATAAATTTTAAACATAAAAGTGTGGGTCAATTATTATTCAACCCCTAGGTTTAATATTTTGTGGAATAACCTTTGTTTGCAATTACAGCTAATAATTGTCTTTTATAAGACCTGATCAGGCCGGCACAGGTCTCTGGAGTTATCTTGGCCCACTCCTCCATGCAGATCTTCTCCAAGTTATCTAGGTTCTTTGGGTGTCTCATGTGGACTTTAATCTTGAGCTCCTTCCACAAGCTTTCAATTGGGTTAAGGTCAGGAGACTGACTAGGCCACTGCAACACCTTGATTTTTTGCCTCTTGAACCAGGCCTTGGTTTTCTTGGCTGTGTGCTTTGGGTCGTTGTCTTGTTGGAAGATGAAATGACGACCCATCTTAAGATCCTTGATGGAGGAGCGGAGGTTCTTGGCCAAAATCTCCAGGTAGGCTGTGCTATCCACCTTCCTATGGATGCGGACCAGATGGCCAGGCCCCTTGGCTGAGAAACAGCCCCACAGCATGATGCTGCCACCACCATGCTTCACTGTAGGGATGGTATTCTTGGGGTCGTATGCAGTGCCATCCAGTCTCCAAACGTCACGTGTGTGGTTGGCACCAAAGATCTCGATCTTGGTCTCATCAGACCAGAGAACCTTGAACCAGTCAGTCTCAGAGTCCTCCAAGTGATCATGAGCAAACTGTAGACGAGCCTTGACATGACGCTTTGAAGGTAAAGGTACCTTACGGGCTCGTCTGGAACGGAGACCATTGCGGTGGAGTACGTTACTTATGGTATTGACTGAAACCAATGTCCCCACTGCCATGAGATCTTCCCGGAGCTCCTTCCTTGTTGTTCTTGGGTTAGCCTTGACTCTTCGGACAAGCCTGGCCTCGGCACGGGAGGAAACTTTCAAAGGCTGTCCAGGCCATGGAAGGCTAACAGTAGTTCCATAAGCCTTCCACTTCCGGATGATGCTCCCAACAGTGGAGACAGGTAGGCCCAACTCCTTGGAAAGGGTTTTGTACCCCTTGCCAGCCTTGTGACCCTCCACGATCTTGTCTCTGATGGCCTTGGAATGCTCCTTTGTCTTTCCCATGTTGACCATGTATGAGTGTTGTTCACAAGTTTGGGGAGGGTCTTAAATAGTCAGAAAAGGCTGGAAAAAGAGATAATTAATCCAAACATGTGAAGCTCATTGTTCTTTGTGCCTGAACTACTTCTTAATACTTTAGGGGGACCAAACAGAATTCTGGTGGGTTGAGGGGTTGAATAATAAATGACCCTCTGAAAAAACTTTTCACAATTTAAAAAAAAAATAAATAAACAAAGAAATAACATTCTTTTTTGCTGCAGTGCATTTCACACTTCCAGGCTGATCTACAGTCCAAATGGCACAATGCCAAGTTAATTCCAAATGTGTAAACCTGCTAAATCTGCAGGGGGTTGTATACTACTTGTAGGCACTGTATATGTACATATCACACCTGTGTTTGTACAGCTTTGTGTGTAGATGACTTTGTGTTTATATAGCAGAACTGTGTGTACATACAGAAAAGCTGTGTGTTTCTGTAGTAGAGCTGTGTGTCTATGTAACAGAGCTGTATGTGTGTATGCAGCAGACCTGTGTTTGTGCAGCAGAGCTGTGTGTGAGGCTCATCTGTCTGTATGTAGCAGAGCTGTGCGCATGTCCTGTGCATGCAGCCATGTTCTATATATGCTTTATATATGTGTGCATTGTGTATAACACACTTGCTGCAAAGAAACACAAACAGGAGAGCTATTGCCTCCCAGACCCTTTTCTTTGATCCCTCTACTTCTTTACACTACCAGGAATGTTATATACTATAGTTAGGTGCGGCCTATATTCCGAAAAATAGGAAATGCACTGATTTTAAAATAATAAGAAACACAATTGTTTTCCTTCTAATTCTGCCAAATTTCTTAAGCGAAAGCAAAGGGAAATTTAATTGAGATATTGTAATATCATCGATTCTATAATATCACCAATGTATACAGAAATGTTAGTGTTCGTGCTTAAAATGAAAAGCATACAGATGCACAGAAATGGTAGACTATATGTAGAATACATAGATGCGTTTTATTGGATTTCTTCCTCCAGCCTCACACTGGATTAAATTAATCAAGGTAAATGATTGGTTTCCTAGCAAACCATGAGTGGAAGCTGAACACCTGGCGGCTGTAATGTCTTTGCGTACTGCAAGCACGTAATAGCTGCACTAATTTGCTTTGCTGTATGTAAATGGCATCACTTCAATATAACAACGTATACTACATACCGTAATGTAATAATGTTTTATCAGGGAAACATCATGCTAATAGTACAGTTTTCTATAGCATCACCAACATCCTGGATGTACCTTGTTCTAGTTTGCTCCGGAATTCATGAGGAGGTTCATTTTATAAAGAGGATCACCACATTTTGTCTGACAGCTTGTCATAGCCGTGTCCCTGTTAGGAGCATAGTTATGTATGCAACAACTGTGACTATAATGCCCTGACCTGTGTAGTCGCTTATACATGTAGTTGTTGTGTTTAATGCACCTAAATTTGCATAACGTTTTATAATTTACTGTAGTTTTTCAAGGTAAAAGACATCATTTGGGCATTCTATTTTTTAATTAAAAGGAACTGTTACTAGATCAAAAGTGGCCAGTGTCACGACTCTGCTATCGAGTGTCCCGGGACCAAGGGCTGGCTCATTCCTTGCAGAAACAAGTCCTGTTTACCGTAATGGGCATCCTTAGATGTTCAGAGCAAGGAAACGCTGTGTCAAGGCGTGGAGAAATCAAACACAAGAGTCCAGCTCAACAAACTTGTGAACAAACTAATTATTTATTTACCCAAAGTGCTCAGCAGAGGGTAAGACAACATCAGCATAGACAGTTACATGATATGCGACATCAACGCGTTTCAGGTGGCTATCATGATTAAGGGTACGTAGCCACCTGAATCTCGTCGATGTCGCATATCATGTAACTGCCAACGCTGATGTTGTATTATATGATGTATGTACTGTATATATATATATACTAGATGGTGGCCCGATTCTATCGCATCGGGTATTCTAGAATCAACTATTGCCCAGTCACGTAGTATATTGCCCAGCCACGTAGTATATTGCCCAGCCACGTAGTATATTGCCCAGCGACGTAGTATATAGCACAGCCACATAGTATATTGCCCAGCCACATAGTATATTGCCCATTCACATAGTATACTGCCCAGCCGCATAGTATATTGCCCAGTCACATAGTATACTGCCAAATCACATAGTATATTGGCCAGCCACATAGTATACTGCCCAGCCACATAGGATATTGCCCAGCCACATAGTATACTGCCCAGTCACGTAGTATATTGGCCAGCCACATAGTATACTGCCCAGCCACGTAGTATATTGCCCAGCCACATAGTATACTGCCCAGTCACGTAGTATATTGGCCAGCCACATAGTATACTGCCCAGTCACGTAGTATATTGCCCAGCCACATAGTATACTGCCCAGTCACGTCGTATAGTGCCCAGCCACATAGTATACTGCCCAGTCACGTAGTATATTGCCCAGCCACGAAGTATGCATCATATCCCTGTTAAAAAAAGGAATTAAAATAAAAAATAGTTATATACTCACCTTCCGGAGCCTCAGGATCGAAGCAGCTGGTTACCGATGCTTCTCGCGCATTCCGGTCTGAAGATTGCATTGCGGTCTCGCGAGATGATGACGTAGCGGTCTCGCGAGACCACACGTCATCTTGCGAGATCGCAGCATGGACCGGTTATTGAAGCGTCGCGAGCAGGGAAGGCCTGTTGTGGATTGTAGGGGCCGACGGACGGTGAGTATATAACGATTTTTTTAAAAATTATTTTTAACGTTAGATATTTTTACTATTGACGCCGCATAGGCAGCATCAATAGTAAAATGTTGGTCACACAGGGTTAATAGCAGCGTTAACCGACCGTGGCATAGCGTGGTCGGTTAACGCTGCCATTAACCCTGTTAACTGGAGGGGAGTACGGAGCGGGCACTGACTGCGGGGAGGAAGGAGCGGCCATTTTCTTCCGGACTGTGCCCGTCGCTGATTGATCGCGGCAGCTATGACAGGCAGCTGGCGAGACCAATCAGCGAACGAATAACCGCGACAGACAGACAGAAGGACAGACAGACAGATGGAAGTGACCCTTAGACAATTATATAGTAGATATGTGTATATATATATATATATATATATATATATATATACTATTTTTAAGTTTAGTTTACTCAGAAATATTTATGCTATATTTAATTACGTGCAGAACCTTCAGCTTATCGCACATCTTTAATTTTACTGTTCACGTGGACAGTATAAGAGGATGCATCCAGATGATGTATAAACAGCAGAGCAAAGGCCCAATGTAAGTGTCCAGGTGTATGTGATGAATGGTGCTGCTATCTAGGGCACCTAGGACTATTTTATATAAATTGACACAGATACTAGGAGCAATAGCGGCAACAGTTCCCATTCCTTATAGAAAAGAGGAAGATGATGTACATCTGTGAAAAATCTGAGATGTTGCACACATGAGTCACTCTACAGAAGGACACACGTCTACTTTTCTTCTTCGTAAAAATGGTGAGCATCTTGTTTCAGCAATGAGGAGCAAAAAGACAAGTATTAATCAGTCTATCTCAGATCACTGTAATATTATTAATTGAAAGTGCTTCAGCAAATTTCTGCATTTCTTAGTGATCAGACGATTGAGCAGATCAGAGGGAGACCATGTGATCTGACGTCTGGATTATATACTTTGTATTCTACAGCAGTAACCAAATAAAAACGATAAGCAGTCATAGGGTCCCATAAAATATATAAACTTTATTAAATATAAAATATAAAAATACCAAATACCAGATACAGTAGCACAAAGGGAGAATGCACACACTCAGTGGACGCACGTAAAGAACAGTCCCATATGCCCCTATCATCCTTGCATCATTGCCATATCGTCAGCTTGCTAAGAAAGCAAATATATCACTGGCTGCAAGTGCAACAAGGCAGATGCCTACATTCTTAGCTAAAAAATAACATACAGATAATGACAGGTGAGGATCACATCATACCTTAAAGATGCAGCGATGGGGTACCGTCAGCCCACCCCGACGCACGTTTCGGAGCACCGAGCTCCTTCCTCAGGTCCTATTGTTACATATATCTGAGAGACATTTGGCACTAGTCACTGACAGTTTTTTTCTCTTTTACATGTAATATGCTTGTTTCATGTGTGTTATTCTACAGCAGTAGCATACACACAAACATATATTGTCAGCCCTGAGCGTGGCAAAAGCTGAAAAAGTAGGTGTAGTATATGGAACGGACATTGCCTACAACTTTTAGACAGGTTTGCTGAGTATTAAGTGTCAATTCCCATCATTAAAGTGATCAGTTATCCAAAATAACTTGCAATTGATACCCCCACTGATCTTAAAGGGAACTCATCAGCAGGATTGTGCATAGTAACCTACACAGTGTCAGGTCGGCGCCGTTATACTGATTAACATGATACCTTGATTGATTAAATCCACTTTGTGGTTGTTGATTAATCTTTAGTTTCAGTTTTGAATTAATGATATGCTCGTGCTTCGGGGCGGCCGGTGGGGGGTCTTCATGGGGTGCTCTGATTAGGTACTCATAATGGAGACTGCTGACAGATCACTGACCACTCACTGACCGGCCCCTAGTTTGTATAATGAATATCTGTACATAGTTAAGGAAAAAACTCCCTTCTGCAGGGACACAGCAAAATCAAATGTAATGTCCCAATAATAAATGCGGTTTATGCTATTCAGATAGAAAAAAAAATATCAATTTTAAAATGGCGCCTGCCTTGGAGGAGCATCCCTACTCAGTTCTAACACACGTCCTGTGAACTCGTACAAACTAGTTAAAGTCCTGTTTAGTCCAGTCAAGGTAGAGCAAGGAAAAGCAGGGAAGCTCCATTACTCCCTCAATCAATGCTAGGTCATGCTGAGGTAACATCATTCTCCACGTTGTCACCTCCACAGAGGAGTGAAGACTCATACAACCAGGAGAGATAAGGCTGGACAAGTGCTCTCCTGCATACTGATTTTCCTATGCGCTTCTAGATCCACTTTTTTCCTCACCACAATTTTTGTGTGACCTACCTCCTGTAATAGGGAACGGTAGGGCTAAAAACGTGAGTATGTCCAAATTACTACTGTGTCGCCATGAGGAGCCAACCCGTGAAGGTCCCTCCACCAGTGTGGCATTACGTGGACTGTGCATATTTCCTCCCATAACAATTAAACGCTGTGTCACCCTGAGAGGCACTAAACTTGCTTGTTTCATAAGGAGAAGACACCTTCTTTCATACGCACCATATGCAGTATAACCTATACTGTGAATTACCAGCACTTTGCCTATAAGGCTGGAGTCACACTTGGCGTAAGACAATACGCCACGTATTATACGTCCGTACTATGGCCGTAATACGGAGAAATGTTCCCAAAATATTGATCCGTAGTCAGGGTGTGTCAGCGTATTTTGCGCATGGCATCCTCCGTATGTAATCCGTATGGCATCCGTACTGCAAGATTTTCGCGCAGGCTTGCAAAACCGACATCTAATGGATTTATGTGCTCAAATGTTAGGGAAAACATATATACAGTGTATATATATATATATATATATATATATATATATATATATATATATATATATATGTCATTGAGATACATATATATATATTCTGTATTTAGATTTCATTCGGCGCGATATCTGTGACAAGCCGGTAATTCAATTGCCGGCTTTTCATTTCTCCTTCACTAATCCGATATGATATGAGACATGGTTACATACAGTAAACCATCTCATATCCCCTTTTTTTTGCATATTCCACACTACTAATGTTAGTAGTGTGTATGTGCAAAATTTCAGCGCTGTAGCTGCTGAAATAAAGGGTTAAATGGCGGAAAAAATTGGCGTGGGCTCCCGCGCAATTTTCTCCGCCAGAGTGGTAAAGCCAGTGACTGAGGGCAGATATTAATAGCCAGGAGAGGGTCCATGGTTATTGGCCCCCCCGTGGCTAAAAACATCTGCCCCCAGCCACCCCAGAAAAGGCACATCTGGAAGATGCGCCTATTCTGGCACTTGGCCACTCTCTTCCCACTCCCTGTAGCGGTGGGATATGGGGTAATGAAGGGTTAATGCCACCTTGCTATTGGAAGGTGACATTAAGCCAGATTAATAATGGAGAGGCGACAATTATGACACCTATCCATTATTAATCCAATTGTTTGAAAGGGTTAAAAAACACACACACACATGATTTCAAAGTATTTTAATGAAATAAACACAGCGGTTGTTGTAATAATTTATTGCTCTCGCAATCCATTTCCAGGCCCTCGCTTGGCAAAATAATAAACGCATAATATACATACCTTCTGATGTCAGATCACGTCCAACGAGGTAATCCATCTGAAGGGGTTAACTAATATTACAGGCACGAGCTGCGATAAACCACTCGCTGGTGCCTGTAATCCCCGGGTGCCGAAAGGAAAGCTGGATCTATACTTACATTGAGTCGCGGTGAGGCGCCCTCTGGTGGATGTTCTCATGAACTGCAGCATGGGAACTTTTTCCCACGCTCCAGGTCATATGAGGACATCCACCAGGGCGCGCATCACCGCGACTGAAGGAAATGTAGGTCAATGACCTACATTTCATTCATTCGCCGGGGATTACAGGCACGAGCACAGCTGCATTATAGCAGAGCTCGTGCCTGTAAAATTATTAACCCCTTCAGATGGATTACTTCGTGGGAAGTGATCTGACATCAGAAGGTATGTATCTTGTGCGTTTATTATTTTGCCAAGCGAGGGCCTGGAAATGGATTGAGAGAGCAATAAATTATTAAAACAACCTGTTTGTTTGTTTATTTAATTAAAATAATTTTTAATAATGTGTGTGTGTGTTTTTTAACCCTTTCAAACAATTGGATTAATAATGGATAGGTGTCATAATTGACGCCTCTCCATTATTAATCTGGCTTAATGTCACCTTACAATAGCAAGGTGGCATTAACCCTTCATTACCCCATATCCCACCGCTACACGGGAGTGGGAAGAGAGTGGCCAAGTGCCAGAATAGGCGCATCTTCCAGATGTGCCTTTTCTGGGGTGGCTGGGGGCAGATGTTTGTAGCCAGGGGGGGGCCAATAACCATGGACCCTCTCCTGGCTATTAATATCTGCCGTCAGTCACTGGCTTTACCATTCTGGCGGAGAAAATTGCGCGGGAGCCCACGCCAATTTTTTCCGCCCTTTAACCCTTTATTTCAGCAGCTACAGCGCTGAAATTTTGCACATACACACTACTAACATTAGTAGTGTGGAATATGCAAAAAAAGGGGGATATGAGATGGTTTACTGTATGTAAACCATGTCTCATATCCTGTCGGGTTTGTGCAGGAGAAATGAGAAGCCGGCAATTGAATTACCGACTTTTCACTAACAGCGCTGCGTATTTCTCGCAAGTCACACTGCTGGTCCGTGTGGAATCCGTATTTTTCTCGCCCCCATAGACTTTCATTGGCGATTTTTTTGCGCAATACGCTGACAAACGCAGCATGCTGCGATTTTGTACGGCCGTAGAACGCTGTATAATACTGAACCGTAATATACGGCTAATAGGAGCAGCCCCATTGAGAATAATTGTGCCGTATGTTATGCGAGTTTTACGGACGTAGTTTCTGCGCTCTTACGTCCGTAAAACTCGCATGTGTGACCCCGGCCTAAGTGAGAGACACTGTCCCCTGTCTTCAGTAAGGGTATGTGCACACGTTCAGGATTTCTTGAAGAAATTTCCAGACAAAAACTGGACATTTCTGCCAGACATCCGCATGCGTTTATTTCGCGTTTTTTGTGTGTTTTTTTTACTCATTTTTTCGCGTTTTTTTCCGGAGCTTTCCCAATGCATTAAATAGCGGGAAATACGGGAAAAATCTAAATTAGTGAACATGCTGCTTTTTTAACGCAATGCGTTTTTTTCGCGGAAAAAAACGCATCATGTGCACAAAAATTGCAGAATGCATTCTAAGTGATAGGATGCATATGTATGCATTTTTATGCGTTTTTATCGCAAAAAAAAGCGGAAAAAAAGCTAAAAATCCCGAACCTGTGCACATACCCTAAAGTTTACAAGTTCACCTGTGTGTCTGGCTGCTTGAAATTGCATGAACATCACTGGCACTCCAACACCTGCCCCCAGACACCACCTCTACAGGAGCGCCTCTGAGGGGTCCTATGCCATCTCCATAAGTGCCACCTCCTGTTATTGACAATTGATGTTGAAATGAAGGAAGTATTTGAGAGTCCAGCGAACTATTTCAGGTACCGTGACAATAAAATCTGTTGTCAGTGGAACTACATGTCCCAGCTGACCCTATGCAACATCTGGTGCCTTTCCTATTGCTCACCGCATGCACCTCTTCATGAATTCTACAAGTTCTACTCCAGTAAGACTGACTTGTGTGTTCATTTGTTTTTTTTCTGTTTTTTTTTTTCAAGTTATATAAAGATTAGTGATGAGCGAATATACTCATTACTTGGGATTTCTCGAGCATGCTCCCGGGTCCACTGAGTATTTTTTAGGGCTCGGAGATTTAGTTTTTCTTGCGGCAGCTGAATGATTTACATCAGTTAGCCAGCATTAGTACATGTGGGGATTCCCTAACAACCAGGCAACCCCCACATGTACTTATGCTGGCTACCAGATGTAAATCATTCAGCTGCCGCAAGAAAAACTAAATCTCCGAGCACTAAAAAATACTCGGAGGACCCCGGAGCATGCTCGAGAAATCTCCAGTAACGAGAATATTCGCTCATCACTAATAAAGATTCCTGTGGGGTGATGCCACTGCTAAAAAATAAAAAATGCAAGCATCTAAAGGAATAAAAAATAAATGTAATAAGCAGTAAATCACCAGCATCCAATACCCTAAAGACATATATTTGTAGAGTTTTATATACTTCACTAAAGACTTTACAGTAACATCAGGACCAGGTGTATTTTACTAAAATTGAGTAATAAAAAATATTTTTATCCATTTGTAATACAGCTCTGGGCAGAACCGAATGTACACATGAGTAAAGATAATGCAAAAAGTCACCTGCAGTCCCATGTAAAATCACAAAACTCACATTGTAATACACATTGTAATAGAGCTGTGCCAAGGAACTAACTCAGCTCTGCTGTACTGAACATAATCCAAATAACACGATTAACAAGATCCCTGTAAAGGGTATTTCTATATCACTGGATATATTTCGGTAACTTTAGGTATTAAGAGAAATCAAGAAGGAGCGTAGTTTTTTATGTGCAGAATTAATTAACCCCTTTAACACATGGTAAATGAATAAGAAGTGAGATCTTCTTACCTGTTCACGGAGTATGTCCTGGATGATTTCCCTTCAGAATGGGCTCCAACTTTCTTATCATTTCCCAAATACATGCAGGAAAATATGAAGATATAGCCTAGAATCTGATCCCTTGTTAATCCATGTGTGAGCTCGGAGAGAAAGGACAAGGCAATGTGAAAACCCTTAACGTGCCAAATAAGACAAGGCAAAATTGTGTAGGAAAATAAGGCAAAAGCTGTTCAGAGAGAGACTTGCAGGCAGCCCAGGAGCTCATTGTTCTGAGTGCATCTCCACTGGCTTATGTGTGCAACATTCCATGAGCTGGAGGTGCAACAGATAGGAGGGATACTGCCCCCTGCTGGTCACATTCAATATTGTGTGGAGTATGCAGCTCTGATAATGACATTGGCCGTCAGTGACCCGCACTATATGAAGCTCTGCAAGCGTCTCTGTTACTAACGTATAGCATAAGGTCATATATACAACTGCATGGTACAAATGGAGCTTTGAACATAGACCTTAGTACATTGTCCACTCATGACTACATTTAGTGAAGCTGTACTATCATATTAACAAAAACTACAAAAAAATAAAAAATAAAGTCCATTGTTATATACATAGAGAGATGAGCGAGCCCAAAGTTAAACTTCTGGCGGTGGTGTTCGGCGTTGTGCATCGAACGCTAACTGTTTGGCGATCCGGGTAGAGGGGGGAGGAGAAAAGAGAGAGAATTTAATTTTCTAGCTGAAAAGATTGGGTCCTCATTGTTTTCAATAAGGTTCGGGTTCTGGTTCAAGTTCTGGTACTAGAACTGAACTTTGGAAAATTGTATAGGGTATCAGAATCCGAACTTTCACATGTCCACTCATCCCTAGATAATATATTCTTCTACACTAGGGAACGGATCCATAGAAGTTTGTGTTCTGATAACTTTATTCCAAAGTTCTGTTTGTGTACCAAAACTGTACCTGTACTTGAACCAGAACCCAAACTCCATTGAAATCTCTCTCACTTCCCCCGGAACTCGGAACATTGCAATGTACTCCCGGAAGAAGTCCGTGTTCAGCATTTAGTACCGGACACAAACTGCCTGGTGCAAACGCTGACCTTTTAAGTTCGGGTTCGATCATCTCTATTCTACACCTTTCATTCATCACACATGAATGTACAGGATATTTTAAAGATTATGACATCTGTAACATACAAACCATAAATTAATGTTCTAGCATGTATGACAAAATAAACCTATGATGTTGAAAATCCAGCAAACACCCGGTTTTCATAGGTGATTGAGTAAAAGGAATTTTTAAAAAATGAGTTACAATTAAACAGGGATCAATAAAGAGCAAATATTTAAAAAAAAATCTTCTACACAAATCAATAAAAATATGAGAGAGGGGTCTGACCTTTTTTTAAGAAGGTGCAGTATTTAAATCAAAATTCTGGATCACAGCCATGGCGTTTGGCCACATGCTCAGACCAAAGAACGCTATTAGTTTTCAAGGATAATTCTGTAGGAAAAGACTTTGGAGTGGCCTATTTCCGTGAGTACATCATAGCTATAGAACAGCAACTCACAGAACGTTCTAACAGTATCGGCAGGCTTAGTCTAGGATTCTTTTAGCTGAAATGAAATATGATTTTATAAAGCTGCTATATAGCTGATATATATCAAGTAATAAAATTTATTGGCAAATGATGGATTATAATTTATTGATTATTTTCTTTAAGTGAAACATAGAATAATAACAAGTCTTTTTTTAATTTCTTCTATTGGGCTTATCACTTATCAGTAGGTATTTGCTAACAACCTGCCATGGTTGTCAATTTGACTTTTAATTTTTTCTCGACGGCTTACGAACAGTTCACGGAGAGACAATATTTTTTTATGGACACATTCTAAAACCATAAAAGACATTAACTGCATTTACTGTAAACTGTAAAATGAGGATAGTTAGTCTAAATAATCTGTATAAGTTTTTTCAGCTTCAAAAAAAGTCACAGACGTCTTAAAAAATTTTTATGGACAAGGCAAAAAAGATCCCTATTTTTACAGTCTGTTTGGAGCTTCTGGACGGTTGGCGAGCCGATGAACTCTGGTCACCTTACTGACGTTACCGCTTGGCACTGAAGCTGCGTTCTCATGCCCAGATCAGTGTCTCCTGGATGCCGGGCTGAGCAGTAAATACATGCAGATATAGCTGAGTTTGGCTCGTCATGCAGCATATGGATTATCAGCAGACAGGTAAGGATTTATTTGTTTTTTTTTATTTTTCTTGGGAAATTAATAAATGGATAAAAAAGCATTGGGGAGTTTTCTATTCAAATAAAGGGCTTTGTTCTGTGTGTGTGTTTTGTAACTTTAACTGAAGTGGTTAGTAATGGGGGTGTCTTACAGAAGCATCTCCATTACTAACCCTTGGGCTTGATGGGCATGTTTTAAATTTTTTCCTCACCCCAATTCCATGTGAGGAAAAGCTCACAGATGAGAACTGCCTAATTGACTAACATTGTAGCGAGTGAAATGCGAGATTTTCTTACATTGCACTCACCGAGTTTAAACGGAGATGTGAACAAACCCTTAGTGTGATTCCCATTGCATTGCCTGTAATAAACTCTGTGAGCCTGTGATTTAAGCAGTGGGAAGTCTGCTGACATTACACGCCAGCAGTGAAGCGTCATCCACTGAGCAGAGCTGAAGAGAAAGACCTTCTCTGTTATCGTGACATTAGAGGAAGTAGAAGAAACACTGGCAGGAGTGGTGCTGTTACCTGTCTCAGTCATCAGAGATCAGCACAACAGGCAGGTAGATAGCAGCTACCTACTGATAAGTACTTAGCCCCAAAGAAGAAAAAAATCTCCAATAATCTTTTTTTTAACAACTTATAATAACAGCATGTAACATTTTCCAATTTTTAACCCTTTCACGACATGCGGTATACTAGTACTGCTCTGCAGGAGGTGCGTTCATACCAAGAGCAGTACTAGTACGGCGCCGCAATCACCGCGGCCTCACGGTGTTTATTTTTTCCTTCGACATTCCAATAATTCCTGTGAAGCACCTGAAGGGTTAATAAACTTCTTGTATGTGGTTTTGAGCACTTTGAGGGATGCAGTTTTTATAATGGTGTCATTTTGGGGTATTTTCTGTCATATAGGCCCCTCAAAGTCACTTCAAGTGTGAGATGGTCCCTAAACAAATGGTTTTGCTAATTTTGTAGTAAAAATGAGAAATCGCTGGTCAACTTTTAAAACTTGTAACTTCCTAACAAAAAAATTATGTTTCAAAAATTGGGCTGATGTAAAGTAGACGCGTGGGAAATGTTATTTATCAACTATTTGTGTGACATGACTCTCTGATTTAAGGGCATAAAAATTAAAAGTTTGAAAATTGCGAAGTTTTCAAAATTTTCGCCAAATTTCCTGTTTTTTTTCACAAGTGAACGCAAGTGGTATCGAAGAAATTTTAAGGCGATCATAAAGTACAATATGTCATGAGAAAACACTCTCAGAATCACCGGGATATGTTGAAGCGTTCCAGAGATATGACCTTATAAATTGATAGTGGTCAGAATTTCAGAATTGTAAAAATTGGCCTGGTCATTAAGGTGAAAACAGGCTTTGTCTCAAAGGGGTTAAAACCTCAAAGGCTGCATATATGCGTTGTGTATTCACTACTGATTTGCCTATGTGTATTTTCAGACAAATAGGAAATGTAGTACAGTGCCAAAATTATGGAGAAGATTTTAAGAATGAGGGACACTGCAGCTTGAGTGGCCACTGTCCCCTGACTGCTGGGCCCCCCTTTTGCAGGTGATTATGGTCTCTCATGCAGTGATGCTGGCAGAGGATTGACCACTCCTCCAGGGGGAGGGGCTGTCCTCACCCCATGATGATGTAGATCAGGTGACCGGCAGAAAATCGGTCTCTTCAGTTACCCGGACCTGTTCCTTCCCTCCCTCCCTATTTATGTTGAATGTTTAAGTTGCAGCTGCGGAATGGGTAGAGATTTTGGTGGGGAAGAAACCTGCACTGGGAGACCGGAAGGCATATAATCTCTCTACACCCAGTTGTTGGCAAAATATTGCCTGGTTTTGAGCTGCGACCTTAATCTTAAGCCACGTAAAGATGAAAGTCTTGTTTAAATCTTTCCATATAATAATACAGGAGAGAAATATATCTTGGTACCGTGTTAGCCAGTAGATAGAAAAATACTTAGAATTGAGAGTCCTCAGTGGTTGATACCTTTTAATGGCTAACTGAAAAGATGGTAACAAATTGAAAGCTTTCGAGACTACATACGTCTCTTCATCTTTGCCTGATGAAGAGACGTATGTAGTCTCGAAAGCTTGCAATTTGTTACCATCTTTTCAGTTAGCCATTAAAAGGTATCAACCACTGAGGACTCTCAATTCTAAATATTTTTCCATATAATAAAGCAGTTCTGTTTAAGAAAATGGTGTGGCGTCACTTCATGTGAGTTAAGAGTTCAGGTCACAGCTGTCATCTCATTTACACACTGCTGAGGATAACTGCAACAATAACTGAGCAGCTCTGCAGATTGGAGATCTGCACTATACAGTATCTATTTATGATTCAGATTTTTATTGCGGATTTAACCCTAAGGCTGGGTTCACACAAGCACATGTTCTCATGTGAGAAATTCAGCTTGATGATGCTAATGACACTCTACTCAAACTCTGTCAGAGTTCTCTCGCATTCAACAAGAGGCCTCACAAAAACTTGTACAGCATGGAGTTCACGTCGCACACCGGTCAGAGAGCTGGCCCTTGCATGCGCTACTGCAGCACTGCCAGAGTGACAGCAGCTGTAACAGACTTGACCAGGAATTCAGGCAAATCTGAGTAGATTTTCAGAAACCGCTGAACTACCAAGTTGAGCATTTGAGCCAAGCATAGTACATGTGTGAGCTTCGCCAAGCTTCACAGCTGCCACCAGGTTACAGCCATTATCACACGACCATGCCTGGCTGTAGGTTCAGCAGCAAGAGCCACAGTTCTGTCTGGTCTGTTATTTCTTTCAATAACTCTGTGTGTGGTTTGTCTTCTAATCAAATTAGCTTCAGCAGAGCTTGTTGCTGCATCTCTGAGAGCTTGCAGCTTCCGGCTGATGATAACGATGTGCTATGAGATTACAAATCGGGGATGTAAGAGTGAGGAGGAGCAAGTGAGGGTGCAGGAATTGATGTAGGAGGTGGAGGAAACCCTGATAGAAGCATGGCCAGCAATCCTGGTGTTGGTAACACATGTGCTGTGCCAGTGATCGCCGTATTTACAACATTCGCTCAACGCCATGGAAGTCAATATGAGTACAGATGAGTGATTATGTTCGGAAACAATCATCAAACATAAATTTGGCACAAATATGGTACAAATATGGCATGAATATAGCACATTCGGATTTGGCAATCGTTTTCCAAACATATTCACTCATCTCTAGTTAGTTTCCCTAGACTAGTCGTCCCACTTAGCATGTTATCACACCCCTGTGGGCGTGATAACATGGCTTACAAGAGCCAGCTTCATCGCTAGCGCTATACCAATCTCAAACACTTTGTGCACTCACATCTGGCTTCAGAGAGGCACACTGCGCAGAAGACGATCACATATCACCTCACGTTATAAATTATAAAGATAACTCATTTTGGATAAATGGTTGATACTCAGCGAAAAAGGTAAGAGCCAATATATAAGGCACATTCAACACATCTGGAAGAAATGTGCTGACCAGAGGCGCAGATATTTTCACTTACAGTTGAATCGTTGTATCAGACACAACGGCAGAAGTTCTTTTTTTTCAGAAAATTATTAAGCTCTTTAATTTCCATCATGTCTAACCACACTCTGTATTCAGTCTTACCCTTGCTGCCTGCTTGAAGGGCTTCACAATGGCATTCACTTATTCCCTATAGCCTTCCTACATCTTTCCAATTTCCACTATCTTTCATCTTCAACGCTCAGCCCTATCAAGTTGACTTTTTTCCCCTTGTATAGAAACAATAGGATTTTCTGGAACGTACTGCTCATCAGTATTCTACCCAATCCAAGTCGAACCAACTCCTTGTCTTTCATTATTCATCAATCACAAAGTGATCTTAACTATGAATTGTCTGTAAATCACTGGTCTACTCCACTACCACAATGATCACCAGTCCAACAACAACTATGGGAAGAATGAAGACTGTCCAATGTATTTTTGTGTGACACAACCTGACCCAATAGTGTCCAACTGCTCTGAAACATTGGTAAAAGCAGATCAGGATATAGAACTAAATAATAATAATCTTTACTGACAAGAAGCAGAGATCTGAAAAAGTCAACCATAAATCATACTTGAATGTATAGCCTTTCATCGTGTTGTGTTCACATGTAAATGGTGGCTTCTATTTGTAAAGGATGTCATAATTTTTTGCTGGGTCCAACGCACCTACATAGCCTATGACTCAAATAGGCTTATACAGTCTTCATATTCTACTTCATATTAGTCTTCATAGACTAATAGAGGCCTGTCTTCTGGCAGAGTCTCACATACCAGTACTTGTTGCCATCACCATCCTTTTCTGACTGACTCAAATCTTACCGCCTCATAAGTTAGCTCCGACCCATAACATGCGACTGTCCGAGAAGTAGTCAACTGGTTGACTGCACTGTCAATACTCCTTTAGATAAAACTCACTAAAACCTTTCCTGATGTTGTACACTCGAGTGACACACAACATTTATTATGTCTTTTTACATCGCAAGCCTACCGATTGTGACGAGAAGACTGCAGACACGCTACTGCTCAATCCCTCACTATCCGACATCTGTGCACAAACAAAACAAAACATTTAGTACACATACATCCGACGGCCTCTACACACTCAAAGACTGTATATAGAAAAATAGAATATATAGAATTGTACTTACATTGCCTCTGGTCGCTCACAAGATACACACGCTGTGTTGCTAGTGTTTTCAGAGTGTGTTGGCAGAGTCTATGCTCCAACATGGCAGAAATCATATTTCCTGTCACATGACCACGTGGAAAAGCCTCTCCAATGCATGGTTTCATTTGGACATTTTGCTTGATTTGCATCTGGCTCCGTTTGCAATAGACTTCAATGGCAGAACTAACGCTTCCGCTACCCGTGCGTTAGCTTGACCGGACCCGAAAACGCTGCAGGCCGCGTCTATGGAAGCTCTATGGAAGTGTTACAATGTCCAGTACATTGCGTTTTGCTTATTTAAAAACATGTCCGTTAGACGGACTGCCCTAGCGCAATGTGAACCTAACCTAAGAAAATTCACAATTAAGTAAGACAAGCAAAGAAATGGGAATACCATAGGAAAAACCAGATGCATTGAAAATGTAGAAATAACATAATAACAAAAATACTTCTATCTCAGAAACTTTATGTGAAACTAAGCATACAGTATTTTTGGAATCAGCACATCAAACTCCATAAAACAAACATATTACTTTTGCTGATGATTTTTGTGTTTTGTGTTGACCAGTGTAATAGCAGTTCTGATGTCCTCAGACAGATTCCTTGTCTTCAGCATTGTGACAAAGGAACAAGGCCTGGATTTTTAAAAACACTGAAGTCATCATTAATTGGCTAATTCGTATCACGTGGGCACCGACAATTAATCACAGTTGATTCTCATTTGTGATTTACCACAGGCGAGTCAAAATGTGTTTCCATACTAATTTAATGTAAAGGGTGCCAAAACCTGTATCATAGGAAGCTTTAGGTTTTTCTATTTTTCCCTCCTATTGTTTTTTGTTTTAAATTAATGTTTATCATTTGCTCTTTTGCATTTAACAGGAGTGCTCTATACAAAAAACGGTTTCACCTGATTCATTTTTTTCAGGAGATATTCCAGATTATGTATTTAAATTTCATGGGTGCCAATAACGATGAGCAGAACTGTACATGTTCTCCCCTTGCTTAGTAGGAATTCTTCCTTTACTACAAAAGCATTCTGACTGTATTATTCCACATCATTGTGGAAAAAGTTGATGCTTTCATTATTGATTATTACAATCAATAAGTATTAATAAATTCTAATATCCCGTGATGAATACAATTGCTGTTCTCATGCCATCACCAACTGAAAAACACATTATCATTAGTGTTGAGCATTCCGATACCGCAAGTATCGGGTATCGGCCGATACTTGCGGTATCGGAATTCCGATACCGGGATTCCGATACTTGCCGCGTATCGGATACCGGAATCGGAAGTTCTAAGATTCAAAAAGCAGAAATTCAGCCAATGAGATTGATTCCAAGTGTGGGCACATCCTGTTTAGCATGGAGGGCATGAAACTACTGGCAAGGCTGTGATTGGCTGCTGAAATGATGTCATGATGCAGTTTAAAAGTCGCTGGCGCCATTTTGCGATCACTCTGCTGTGAATTCAGTTAGTGACAGGACGCTGTTTGCTGACTGAGGGACAGTTTAGAGATAGCGATTTGCTTCTTTGTGCTTTCCAAAGGCTAATTTAGCAACCGCTGTGTTCACCTACTATTCACCTTGCTTTTGCCTTGTAGCGCTGTTTTCACAGCGATCTGCAGGGTCTGTGTGTGTGTGTGTGTGAGTGCAGCCCAGTCTCCAGTCTGAGTGCAGCCACATAGGCCATCCATAGTTGGTTGTATTCAGTTCAGGGAGGGTGGTTCATTGCCTCATACTGTTCCTTTTTTTTTTTTTTTCCCAAGTAGTGTAGTCTGCTGCTAATTTATTCAAAAAAATCCTATTAGTGTCTTTCCACCCGTCTCCAGCTAATTTGTGGAAAAACACTACATAGGATAAAGTAGAGGAGGGTTTTTGGGCCTTGCAGCGCCGTTTACGGCCGTCTGCACGGTCTCCGTGTGACTGCAGCTCGCCCTGTAATCTGTGAGCAGCTGTAGCCTGGTTGTCTCCAGCTCAGGGTTTTTCACTGCGTCATACCGCCAAATCAATTTTCTTTTTTTTCAAAGTAGTGTAGTCTGCTGCTAATTAATTTTAAAAAATCCTATTAGTGTCTTTCCACCCGTCTCCAGCTAATTTGTGGAAAAACACTATATAGGATAAAGTAGAGGAGGGTTTTTGGGCCTTGCAGCGCCGTTTACGGCTGTCTGCACGGTCTCCGTGTGACTGCAGCTCGCCCTGTAATCTGTGAGCAGCTATAGCCTGGTTGTCTCCAGCTCAGGGTTTTTCACTGCGTCATACCGCCAAATCAATTTTCTTTTTTTTCAAAGTAGTGTAGTCTGCTGCTAATTAATTTAAAAAAATCCTATTAGTGTCTTTCCACCCGTCTCCAGCTAATTTGTGGAAAAACACTACATAGGATAAAGTAGAGGAGGGTTTTTGGGCCTTGCAGCGCCGTTTACGGCTGTCTGCACGGTCTCCGTGTGACTGCAGCTCGCCCTGTAATCTGTGAGCAGCTATAGCCTGGTTGTCTCCAGCTCAGGGTTTTTCACTGCGTCATACCGCCAAATCAATTTTCTTTTTTTTCCAAATAGTGTAGTCTGCTGCTAATTTATTCAAAAAAATCCTATTAGTGTCTTTCCACCCGTCTCCAGCTAATTTGTGGAAAAACACTACATAGGATAAAGTAGAGGAGGGTTTTTGGGCCTTGTAGCGCCGTTTACGTCTGTCTGCACGGTCTCCGTGTGACTGCAGCTCTATCTGTTGTCAGTTCAGCCCCCAAAAAATAAATAAATAATAAAGTTCACCAAACACACCAGTTACACCACTTTACATTTCTGTAGGCCACATTAGCTCATATTAAAGTCTAGTCCACACTTTAGATAATAGTGCTTCTTATACCTGTTAGGAGGAGTTGCTCAGGAATAAGCACACAAATCCGTTAGTACTTTTCTGCTTATCTTTATCAGTCAACCAAGATGAAGAAGGCAGTGAGTAAGGCACGTGGGCGTGGGCGTGGGCGCGGAGCAGGGAGGGGACGTGGGGATTCTGTGCCTGCTGCGGGCACCGGTGACTCATCAGCACCCACTTTCACCAGGCAACAGTCGTTCATGCGAAGCTTTGTGTCCGAGCGCCGTACACCGCTGCTGCGTGAAGAACAAATTGAAGCTGTTGTCGGATGGATGGCAGCTAATGCATCAACTTCCATTAGTGCCACATCCTCTCAGACACAGAGCACTGGAGAGCAGCCATCTGTCTCTTCACCACCTGCCAAATTGCCCAGGCAGACAGAGAGCCCAGGACAGGAGCCGTCTCTACTTCTGTTCTCTGAATCTCTTGGCTTGGAAACAGGGGGCCAGCCAAGCAGCATTGGAGAAATGGAAGAAGAGGCAGGGTGCAGTGATGCCCAACAGCTTTTTCTGTCTTCCTCTGAAGAGGCGGGTGGGCCAGTGGCTCCGGTCACCACATCGCAGGCCGCATCAGCTGATGATGACACTCAGGTGCCACTTACTGGTGCGTGCTCTGCTGCTGAGACTACCCAGGAGGAGCAGTTGGGGGCAGAGGGTAGTGTAGATGATGAGGTCCTCGACCCATCTTGGCGTGAGGGACAGGAAGGTGGTGGGAGCAGCTCTGAGGAAGAGATTCCCCGTACGGCCCAAAGAGGGAGAGGGAGGGGGAAGACTGCGGATCCTGCAGCCTCCGCTTTGGCACCCGTTAGGAGCATGTCTCTTCCAAAAGCCAAAAAGGGCGCTCCCAAGACTTGCAGTGCCTGGTCCTTTTTTGACACAGTTGCAGATGACATTTGCTATGTCAGATGCAACGTGTGTCATCAAAAAGTCAAAAGAGGGAAAAATGTCAGCAACCTCAATACCTCCAACATGTGGAAACATGTGCGCAACAGGCACCCGGCGGAGTTAGAAAAACACACTGAAGAGGTAGGCCAACCAACAGCGGCAGCTACCACCTCTTCAGCTCGTGTTGCCTCTTCCTCTACCTCACACGCAGCTGGTTCGGCGTCCTCCCAGGATCGCCGTGGAAGAACCTCTGCCCCTGTTGTCCAGAGACCCGCTGTAATTCCACCCGCAGCGCCACTTTCCCAGTCATCCACACACTCCCAGCCCAGTCTACAGCCATCGGTAGTACAGGCATGGGAGAAAAGGCGGCCTTTCTCGTCAAACCACCCACGAGCACAGGCTCTGACTGCAGGCATTGCCAAACTTCTGTCACTGGAAATGCTGTCATTCAGGCTGGTGGAGACTGACAGCTTCCGTGACTTGATGTCATTGGCAGTCCCACAGTACAATGTGCCCAGCCGCTTTTACTTCAGCAGGCAAGCCGTCCCTGCCCTGCAGAAGCATGTGGAGGGACACATAAAACACGCGCTACTGAACGCCGTCAGTAGCAAGGTCCACCTCACCACCGATGCGTGGACCAGTCAACATGGACAGGGGCGATACCTTTCCCTCACTGCCCATTGGGTTAATGTCGTTGAGCCGGGTACAGACCGTGCGAGTGGCGCAGGACGTGTCCTGCCCACTCCAAGGATTGCCGGAATCCATTCTGTACGCATTGACTCCTCCTCTTACACCAGTTCCTCAGAATCATCGCTGCAGGAGCCGTCACAGTCCACCTCCACATGGACCCGTGATGAACGTGTACCTGTTACGACCGACATGAGCACAGCCGTGGCCAAACGTCAACAGGCCGTCTTGAAATTAATTTTCTTGGGGAATCGTAGCCACACAGCGCAGGAGCTCTGGAATGCCATCAAGCAGGAGAGCGATGTGTGGTTTGTGCCAGCGAATCTCCAGCCAGGCATGGTAGTGTGTGATAATGGCCGAAATCTGGTGGCAGCTCTGGGCCTCGGCAACCTCACTCACATCCCATGTCTGGCACATGTGCTCAATTTGGTCGTGCAGAGCTTTTTGAGGGACTATCCGGATCTTGATGCACTGCTGCACAAGGTCCGCCTAGAGTGTGCTCACTTGCGGCGTTCCAGCACGGCAAAAGCGCGCATTGCGGCTCTGCAGCGCCGACACCGCCTGCCGGAACATCGCATCATATGTGACCTACCTACCAGGTGGAATTCCACGTTACATATGTTGGAGCGGTTGTGTGAGCAGCAGCAAGCTGTAATGGAGTACCAGCTGCTTCAGGCGCAAAAAAGTCGCAGTCAGCGCCGTACAGACTTCACAACCACAGAGTGGGCCACTATGAATGACGTCTGCCAGGTTTTGCGTCCCTTTGATTATTCCACGCGGATGGCGAGTGCAGATGATGCACTAGTCAGCATGACTGTCCCCCTTATCTGCCTGCTTGAAAAATCACTGCAAGCGCTAAGGGATGATGTTGTGGAAGAGGTGGAGGATGAGGATTCACCATTTCCATCATCTTCTGGACAGTCAGCGCCACGTGGTTCCTCACAAACGCGTAGGCAGGGGACCGTTTGTGAGGAGGATGAGGAGGAGTCAATGGAGGAGGAAGACATCCGTCCAGAGGAGGGAGTTACACAATTGTCCAGTAGTCAGTGTGTACAGCGAGGGTGGGGTGATGACGAGCGGGCAGAGATCACGCCTCCAGCAGGGGACAGCGTTTCTTGGGCAGTTGGCAGTCTGCAGCACATGGTGGATTACATGCTGCAGTGCCTGAGAAACGACCGCCGCATCGCCCACATTCTCAACATGTCTGATTATTGGGTGTTCACCCTCCTCGATCCTCGCTACCGGGACAACGTAGAAAGCCTCATCACACCGTTGAACCGGGAGCGAAAAATGCGGGAGTACCAAGACACACTGGTCAATTCCATCATCTTCTCCATTCCAACTGAGAGAAGTGCTGCTAGTGCATTCCAAAGCAGCTCAGTGCGTCCAGGCCGTGGTGGAGGCTCTGCACAAAGAGGGAGCAGAAGCAGTGCCTCTGCCCAAGGCAAGACCAGTATGGCCGAACTGTGGCACAGTTTTCTGTGCCCGCCACAAAAGTCTACACCATCACAGACGGCTCCAGTCAGCAGGAGGCAACGGTTCCGTCAGATGGTGACAGACTACATGTCTTGCCCTCTTGCTGTACTCCCAGACGGCTCTTCCCCTTTCAAGTTTTGGGTCTCAAAGCTGGATACATGGCCAGAGCTAAGCCAGTATGCATTGGAGGTGCTGTCTTGCCCTGCGGCCAGTGTATTATCGGAACGTGTCTTTAGTGCTGCAGGTGGTGTACTAACTGACCGTCGCATGCGACTATCCTCCGATAACGTTGACCGGCTTACTTTCCTGAAAATGAACAAGGCCTGGATCTCGCCGGAATTTGCCACTCCTCCTCCTGATTGAATAATTAGGTCACTGTATACGTTATCCAGGTCTCCTGTTGTGTTCATCTTTCTACCACCTGAACTTAAATTCCTGGGCTCCAACACCGCCAGTTGAGGCTCAGACGTGCCGTCTGCACAGTCAAAACATACGACCCAGTGTTATTGGGTTTCAGTAACGTCAGCTGATCCCCAGCTGTGTAGCCGGCAATGTGTCATGCGACCGCCACGCTGACACAACAACTGAAATGTAAGGGAATCTGTCCCCCCCCCCCCCAAGGCGTTTGTTACTGAAAGAGCCACCTTGTGCAGCAGTAATGCTGCCCAAGGAAAAGGTAGCTATTTTTGTTTAGCTCCTTGCACACGCAGAACTTAACACTTATAAAATGTGTCCACTGATACCGTAAAACCGTCCCGGAGGTGGGACTTTCCTTCGTAATGTGACGCAGCCCAGCCGTCATTCCTACCCCCCCGGCGCCGCGCACCGGCTCCTCAGCGTTGTTTTATTCCGTCCAGGAGCCTGCGCTGTTATGTTATCCCGTGGCCAGGCACACTTAGCGCTGCCCGTCTTCTGGCATCATTTGGTGTCTGGATGGCTGCGCCTGTGCGGCCGCGCTGGCAGAGAGCCCGCCTCGCAGTGTCTTCTGATTTAATCCCACTGGGGGCCTGGGATCCATGGACATGCGCAGTGCATATCTGAACCTCCACCTCTCACTCATTTCCCTATGGCTTCTTCAGACTGTTCGGTGTCAGCTGGTCCCTAACAGCATGCCACGGCCGTGACACCGCACAGTCTGAAGAAGCCATAGGGAGATGAGTGAGAGGTGGAGGTTCAGATATGCACTGCGCATGTCCATGGATCCCAGGCCCCCAGTGGGATTAAATCAGAAGACACTGCGAGGCGGGCTCTCTGCCAGCGCGGCCGCACAGGCGCAGCCATCCAGACACCAAATGATGCCAGAAGACGGGCAGCGCTAAGTGTGCCTGGCCACGGGATAACATAACAGCGCAGGCTCCTGGACGGAATAAAACAACGCTGAGGAGCCGGTGCGCGGCGCCGGGGGGGTAGGAATGACGGCTGGGCTGCGTCACATTACGAAGGAAAGTCCCACCTCCGGGACGGTTTTACGGTTGCAGGGGACACATTTTATAAGTGTTTAGTTCTGTGTTTGCAAGGAGCATGATGAAAAGAGCCACCTTTTCCTTTTGCATCTTTTGTGCTGCACAAGCTGGCTCTTTCAGCTACAAACGCCTTGGGGGGGGGTTAAAGGTTCCCTTTCGACTTTCTCAGGCTTCGGCCTACATTGTGTTCCTCTGCTTTTCCACCTGTCCCTGGGCTCCAACACCGCTAGTTGTTGCCTGGTAGTGCTGTACGCACAGTCCCAACAGTCGCTCCTCTGTTATTGGGGTTCAGTAACGTCAGCTGTTCCCCTGCTGTGTGTGTGGCAATCCCTCCTACCTCCTCCAACCTCCTCCTCCTCCACCTGTCCCTGGGCTCCAACACCGCCAGTTGCCGTCCAGAAGTGCTGTACGCACAGTCAACAGTCCCTCCTCTGTTATTGGGGTTCAGTAACGTCAGCTGTTCCCCTGCTGTGTGTGTGGCAATCCCTCCTACCTCCTCCAACCTCCTCCTCCTCCACCTGTCCCTGGGCTCCAACACCGCCAGTTGCCGTCCAGAAGTGCTGTACGCACAGTCAACAGTCGCTCCTCTGTTATTGGGGTTCAGTAACGTCAGCTGTTCCCCTGCTGTGTGTGTGGCAATCCCTCCTACCTCCTCCAACCTCCTCCTCCTCCACCTGTCCCTGGGCTCCAACACCGCCAGTTGCCGTCCAGAAGTGCTGTACGCACAGTCAACAGTCCCTCCTCTGTTATTGGGGTTCAGTAATGTCAGCTGTTCCCCTGCTGTGTGTGTGGCAATCCCTCCTACCTCCTCCTACCTCCTCCTACCTCCTCCTCCTCCACCTGTCCCTGGGCTCCAACACCGCCAGTTGCCGTCCAGAAGTGCTGTACGCACAGTCAACAGTCGCTCCTCTGTTATTGGGGTTCAGTAACGTCAGCTGTTCCCCTGCTGTGTGTGTGGCAATCCCTCCTACCTCCTCCAACCTCCTCCTCCTCCACGTGTCCCTGGGCTCCAACACCGCCAGTTGCCGTCCAGAAGTGCTGTACGCACAGTCAACAGTCCCTCCTCTGTTATTGGGGTTCAGTAACGTCAGCTGTTCCCCTGCTGTGTGTGTGGCAATCCCTCCTACCTCCTCCTACCTCCTCCAACCTCCTCCTCCTCCACCTGTCCCTGGGCTCCAACACCGCCAGTTGCCGTCCAGAAGTGCTGTACGCACAGTCAACAGTCGCTCCTCTGTTATTGGGGTTCAGTAACGTCAGCTGTTCCCCTGCTGTGTGTGTGGCAATCCCTCCTACCTCCTCCAACCTCCTCCTCCTCCACCTGTCCCTGGGCTCCAACACCGCCAGTTGCCGTCCAGAAGTGCTGTACGCACAGTCAACAGTCCCTCCTCTGTTATTGGGGTTCAGTAACGTCAGCTGTTCCCCTGCTGTGTGTGTGGCAATCCCTCCTACCTCCTCCTACCTCCTCCAACCTCCTCCTCCTCCACGTGTCCCTGGGCTCCAACACCGCCAGTTGCCGTCCAGAAGTGCTGTACGCACAGTCAACAGTCCCTCCTCTGTTATTGGGGTTCAGTAACGTCAGCTGTTCCCCTGCTGTGTGTGTGGCAATCCCTCCTACCTCCTCCAACCTCCTCCTCCTCCACCTGTCCCTGGGCTCCAACACCGCCAGTTGCCGTCCAGAAGTGCTGTACGCACAGTCAACAGTCCCTCCTCTGTTATTGGGGTTCAGTAACGTCAGCTGTTCCCCTGCTGTGTGTGTGGCAATCCCTCCTACCTCCTCCAACCTCCTCCTCCTCCACCTGTCCCTGGGCTCCAACACCGCCAGTTGCCGTCCAGAAGTGCTGTACGCACAGTCAACAGTCCCTCCTCTGTTATTGGGGTTCAGTAACGTCAGCTGTTCCCCTGCTGTGTGTGTGGCAATCCCTCCTACCTCCTCCTACCTCCTCCAACCTCCTCCTCCTCCACCTGTCCCTGGGCTCCAACACCGCCAGTTGCCGTCCAGAAGTGCTGTACGCACAGTCAACAGTCGCTCCTCTGTTATTGGGGTTCAGTAACGTCAGCTGTTCCCCTGCTGTGTGTGTGGCAATCCCTCCTACCTCCTCCAACCTCCTCCTCCTCCACCTGTCCCTGGGCTCCAACACCGCCAGTTGCCGTCCAGAAGTGCTGTACGCACAGTCAACAGTCCCTCCTCTGTTATTGGGGTTCAGTAACGTCAGCTGTTCCCCTGCTGTGTGTGTGGCAATCCCTCCTACCTCCTCCTACCTCCTCCAACCTCCTCCTCCTCCACGTGTCCCTGGGCTCCAACACCGCCAGTTGCCGTCCAGAAGTGCTGTACGCACAGTCAACAGTCCCTCCTCTGTTATTGGGGTTCAGTAACGTCAGCTGTTCCCCTGCTGTGTGTGTGGCAATCCCTCCTACCTCCTCCAACCTCCTCCTCCTCCACCTGTCCCTGGGCTCCAACACCGCCAGTTGCCGTCCAGAAGTGCTGTACGCACAGTCAACAGTCCCTCCTCTGTTATTGGGGTTCAGTAACGTCAGCTGTTCCCCTGCTGTGTGTGTGGCAATCCCTCCTACCTCCTCCAACCTCCTCCTCCTCCACCTGTCCCTGGGCTCCAACACCGCCAGTTGCCGTCCAGAAGTGCTGTACGCACAGTCAACAGTCCCTCCTCTGTTATTGGGGTTCAGTAACGTCAGCTGTTCCCCTGCTGTGTGTGTGGCAATCCCTCCTACCTCCTCCTACCTCCTCCAACCTCCTCCTCCTCCACCTGTCCCTGGGCTCCAACACCGCTAGTTGCCGTCCAGAAGTGCTGTACGCACAGAGCCAAACACCTCGCCAATGTGTTAGTGGGGTTCAGCACCGCCAGCTGTTCCCCTGCTGTGTATACGGCAACGTGTACTGCGACCGCCACGCAGACACAACAAGTTAAATGTAAGGGAACCTGACCCCCCCCCCCCCCCCAGGCGTTTGTTACTGAAGGAGCCACCTTGTGCAGCAGTAATGATGATGCAAAGGGAAAAAGTGCCTCTTTTCGTGATGCTCCTTGCACATGCTGAACCAAACACTTATGAAATGTGTCCCCTCACAGCGTTACACCGTCCGGTAGGTGGAACTTTCCTTTGTCGTGTGACGCAGCACAGCCATCATTTTTACCCCCTTGGCGCCGTGCGCCCCCTCCTCAGCGTTGTTTGAATCTGTCCCGGAGCCTGCGCTGTTAGGTTAGCCCTTGGCCATGCACACATGTTGCGCTGCCCGTCTTCTGACCTCATTTGGTGTCAGGCTGGCTGCGCCTGTGCGGGTGCGCTGGCCGAGATCCCGCCTCGCAGTGTCGTCTAATGTAATCCCACCGCGGGCCTGTGATCCGTGCCCGTGCGCAGTGCATATCCTCTCCTCTCACTCCCCTCCCTACGGCTTCTTCAGACTGTGCGATGTCAGCTGGTCCCTAATAGCATGCCACGGCCGTGACACCGCACAGTCTGAAAAAGCCGTAGGGAGGGGAGTGAGAGGAGAGGATATGCACTGCGCACGGGCACGGATCACAGGCCCGCGGTGGGATTACATGAGACGACACTGCGAGGCGGGATCTCGGCCAACGCACCCGCACAGGCGCAGCCAGCCTGACACCAAATGAGGTCAGAAGACGGGCAGCGCAACATGTGTGCATAGCCATGGGCTAACCTAACAGCGCAGGCTCCGGGACAGATTCAAACAACGCTGAGGAGGGGGCGAACGGCGACAAGGGGGTAAAAATGATGGCTGTGCTGCGTCACACGACAAAGGAAAGTTCCACCTACCGGACGGTTTAACGCTGTGTGGGGACACATTTCATAAATGTTAGGTTCCGCATGTACAAGGACCATAATTAAAAGAGCTAAGTTTACCTTTTCCAGCATTAGTGCTGTACACAATGGCTCTTTCAGCTACAAACGCCTGGGGGGGGGGGGGGGTTAAAGGTTTCCTTTCAACTTGCTCGAGTGCAGGCTTCGGCCTACACTCCGCTCCCCCTGCTCCTCCTGCTGACCCTGGGCTCTAACACCGCCAGTTTTTGCCCAGATGTGCTAGCTGCACAGAGAAAAACACCAGCCAATGTGTCAGTGGGGTCCAGCACCGCCAGCTGTTCCCCTGCTGTGTAGCCGGCAACGTGTCCTGCGACCGCCACGCAGACACAAGAACTGAAATTGAAGGGAACCTGTCCCCCCTCCCCCAGGTGTTTCTATGTTTTACAGCTACCTTGAACAGCAGTAATGCTGCATGTGTTCAAGGTGGCTCAGAAACTTATTCTCCTTGCCCATGTTGAAGTGAACACGTCTAAAATGTGTCCTCTGTGACCATTAAAACGTCCCTCAGGTGTGATTTGACTTTGTATTGACACACGCAACAAGCTCCTTGGTAACGCTGCCCGTCTTCTGGCATCATTGTTTGGCTGGCTGCGCTTCTGCGGCCGCCCTGACCCACACAACGCCCCTCGGTGTCTTATTTATTGGGACTGCGAGGGTGTGATTGATGGGCAGGATCAGTGCATCAGTTCGCCTGTCCCTCCTCTCCTTCCGCCTTCTTCGGACTGTGCGGCTTCATGGCCGTGGCATGCGATAAGGGATCAGATGACGCCGCACAGTCTGAAGCGGGTGTAAGGACCCGAGTGTGAGAGGCCAACATATGTGCTGCGCCAGGCCCTGAATCCCAGCCCCGCAGTGTTTTAACAATGTTAAGACACTGCGGGGCTGGGATTCATGGTCATCGCGAACCGCACCGGCCGACATTACATGATGCCAGAAGATGGGCAGCGCTAACGGCGCTAGGCCAGGGGATAACACGACAGCGCAGACTCCTGTACAGCAAATAACAACGCTCGGGAGGCTGCACCCAGCACCAAGGTGGGATTCTTGACACCTGTGCTGCGTCTCATTACAAAGGGAACTCGCGCCTCCATTACACAGTTTGACTGTATAAAGGGCTAAATGTTATACGTGTTTCATTCAGCGTGTGCAAGGAGAAAAATTAAAAGAGCAACCTTTGACTTGTGCAGCACTACTGCTGCATAAGCTGTGGCTCTTCTACTTTCTAACCCCTGAGGGGGGGTTAAAGGTGACCTTTGAAATCGGTTCAAGTAGGCTTCGGCCTACACTCTGCTCCACCTGCAGAGCCCGGGCTCCAACAACGCTAGTTGCTGTCCGGAAGTGCTGGCTGCACAGAGCCAAACACCTCGCCAATGTGTCAGTGGGGTCCAGCACCGCCAGCTGTTCCCCTGCTGTGTAGCCGGCAACGTGTCCTGCAAAAGCCACGCAGACACAACACACCCAAAGCTGCCGCCAGTGCAGGCTTCGGCCTACACTCCCCTCCCCCTGCTCCTCCTCCTCCTGCTCCTCCTCCTGCTGTCCCTGGGCTCTAACACACCGCCAGTTGGGGCCCAGATGTGCTAGCTGCACAGAGAAAAACACCAGCCAATGTGTCAGTGGGGTCCAGCACCGCCAGCTGTTCCCCTGCTGTGCAGCCGGCAACGTGTCCTGCAAAAGCCACGCAGACACAAGAACTGAAATTGAAGGGAACCTGTCCCCCCTCCCCCAGGCGTTTTTACGTTATCCAGCCACCTTGTACAGCGGTAATGCTGCATGTGTGCAAGGTGGCTCAGAAACGTATTCTCCTCGCACATGTGGAACTGAAAACACGTCTGCAATGTGTCCTCTGTGTGACCATTTAACCGTCCCGGTGGTGTGACTTTCCTTTGTAATGACACGCTGCAACCCCCTTGGTAGCGCTGCCCGTCTTCTGGCATCATTGTTTGGCTGCCTGCGCCTCTGCGGCCGCCCTGACCCACACAACGCCCCTCGTTGTCTTATTTATTGGGACTGCGAGGGTGTGATTGATGGGCAGGATCAGTGCATCAGTTCGCCTGTCCCTCCTCTCCTTCCGCCTTCTTCGGACTGTGCGGCTTCATGGCCGTGGCATGCGATAAGGGATCAGATGACGCCGCACAGTCTGAAGCGGGTGTAAGGACCCGAGTGTGAGAGGCCAACATATGTGCTGCGCCAGGCCCTGAATCCCAGCCCCGCAGTGTTTTAACAATGTTAAGACACTGCGGGGCTGGGATTCATGGTCATCGCGAACCGCACCGGCCGACATTACATGATGCCAGAAGATGGGCAGCGCTAACGGCGCTAGGCCAGGGGATAACACGACAGCGCAGACTCCTGTACAGCAAATAACAACGCTCGGGAGGCTGCACCCAGCACCAAGGTGGGATTCTTGACACCTGTGCTGCGTCTCATTACAAAGGGAACTCGCGCCTCCATTACACAGTTTGACTGTATAAAGGGCTAAATGTTATACGTGTTTCATTCAGCGTGTGCAAGGAGAAAAATTAAAAGAGCAACCTTTGACTTGTGCAGCACTACTGCTGCATAAGCTGTGGCTCTTCTACTTTCTAACCCCTGAGGGGGGGTTAAAGGTGACCTTTGAAATCGGTTCAAGTAGGCTTCGGCCTACACTCTGCTCCACCTGCAGAGCCCGGGCTCCAACAACGCTAGTTGCTGTCCGGAAGTGCTGGCTGCACAGAGCCAAACACCTCGCCAATGTGTCAGTGGGGTCCAGCACCGCCAGCTGTTCCCCTGCTGTGTAGCCGGCAACGTGTCCTGCAAAAGCCACGCAGACACAACACACCCAAAGCTGCCGCCAGTGCAGGCTTCGGCCTACACTCCCCTCCCCCTGCTCCTCCTCCTCCTGCTCCTCCTCCTGCTGTCCCTGGGCTCTAACACACCGCCAGTTGGGGCCCAGATGTGCTAGCTGCACAGAGAAAAACACCAGCCAATGTGTCAGTGGGGTCCAGCACCGCCAGCTGTTCCCCTGCTGTGCAGCCGGCAACGTGTCCTGCAAAAGCCACGCAGACACAAGAACTGAAATTGAAGGGAACCTGTCCCCCCTCCCCCAGGCGTTTTTACGTTATCCAGCCACCTTGTACAGCGGTAATGCTGCATGTGTGCAAGGTGGCTCAGAAACGTATTCTCCTCGCACATGTGGAACTGAAAACACGTCTGCAATGTGTCCTCTGTGTGACCATTTAACCGTCCCGGTGGTGTGACTTTCCTTTGTAATGACACGCTGCAACCCCCTTGGTAGCGCTGCCCGTCTTCTGGCATCATTGTTTGGCTGCCTGCGCCTCTGCGGCCGCCCTGACCCACACAACGCCCCTCGTTGTCTTATTTATTGGGACTGCGAGGGTGTGATTGATGGGCAGGATCAGTGCATCAGTTCGCCTGTCCCTCCTCTCCTTCCGCCTTCTTCGGACTGTGCGGCTTCATGGCCGTGGCATGCGATAAGGGATCAGATGACGCCGCACAGTCTGAAGCGGGTGTAAGGACCCGAGTGTGAGAGGCCAACATATGTGCTGCGCCAGGCCCTGAATCCCAGCCCCGCAGTGTTTTAACAATGTTAAGACACTGCGGGGCTGGGATTCATGGTCATCGCGAACCGCACCGGCCGACATTACATGATGCCAGAAGATGGGCAGCGCTAACGGCGCTAGGCCAGGGGATAACACGACAGCGCAGACTCCTGTACAGCAAATAACAACGCTCGGGAGGCTGCACCCAGCACCAAGGTGGGATTCTTGACACCTGTGCTGCGTCTCATTACAAAGGGAACTCGCGCCTCCATTACACAGTTTGACTGTATAAAGGGCTAAATGTTATACGTGTTTCATTCAGCGTGTGCAAGGAGAAAAATTAAAAGAGCAACCTTTGACTTGTGCAGCACTACTGCTGCATAAGCTGTGGCTCTTCTACTTTCTAACCCCTGAGGGGGGGTTAAAGGTGACCTTTGAAATCGGTTCAAGTAGGCTTCGGCCTACACTCTGCTCCACCTGCAGAGCCCGGGCTCCAACAACGCTAGTTGCTGTCCGGAAGTGCTGGCTGCACAGAGCCAAACACCTCGCCAATGTGTCAGTGGGGTCCAGCACCGCCAGCTGTTCCCCTGCTGTGTAGCCGGCAACGTGTCCTGCAAAAGCCACGCAGACACAACACACCCAAAGCTGCCGCCAGTGCAGGCTTCGGCCTACACTCCCCTCCCCCTGCTCCTCCTCCTCCTGCTCCTCCTCCTGCTGTCCCTGGGCTCTAACACACCGCCAGTTGGGGCCCAGATGTGCTAGCTGCACAGAGAAAAACACCAGCCAATGTGTCAGTGGGGTCCAGCACCGCCAGCTGTTCCCCTGCTGTGCAGCCGGCAACGTGTCCTGCAAAAGCCACGCAGACACAAGAACTGAAATTGAAGGGAACCTGTCCCCCCTCCCCCAGGCGTTTTTACGTTATCCAGCCACCTTGTACAGCGGTAATGCTGCATGTGTGCAAGGTGGCTCAGAAACGTATTCTCCTCGCACATGTGGAACTGAAAACACGTCTGCAATGTGTCCTCTGTGTGACCATTTAACCGTCCCGGTGGTGTGACTTTCCTTTGTAATGACACGCTGCAACCCCCTTGGTAGCGCTGCCCGTCTTCTGGCATCATTGTTTGGCTGCCTGCGCCTCTGCGGCCGCCCTGACCCACACAACGCCCCTCGTTGTCTTATTTATTGGGACTGCGAGGGTGTGATTGATGGGCAGGATCAGTGCATCAGTTCGCCTGTCCCTCCTCTCCTTCCGCCTTCTTCGGACTGTGCGGCTTCATGGCCGTGGCATGCGATAAGGGATCAGATGACGCCGCACAGTCTGAAGCGGGTGTAAGGACCCGAGTGTGAGAGGCCAACATATGTGCTGCGCCAGGCCCTGAATCCCAGCCCCGCAGTGTTTTAACAATGTTAAGACACTGCGGGGCTGGGATTCATGGTCATCGCGAACCGCACCGGCCGACATTACATGATGCCAGAAGATGGGCAGCGCTAACGGCGCTAGGCCAGGGGATAACACGACAGCGCAGACTCCTGTACAGCAAATAACAACGCTCGGGAGGCTGCACCCAGCACCAAGGTGGGATTCTTGACACCTGTGCTGCGTCTCATTACAAAGGGAACTCGCGCCTCCATTACACAGTTTGACTGTATAAAGGGCTAAATGTTATACGTGTTTCATTCAGCGTGTGCAAGGAGAAAAATTAAAAGAGCAACCTTTGACTTGTGCAGCACTACTGCTGCATAAGCTGTGGCTCTTCTACTTTCTAACCCCTGAGGGGGGGTTAAAGGTGACCTTTGAAATCGGTTCAAGTAGGCTTCGGCCTACACTCTGCTCCACCTGCAGAGCCCGGGCTCCAACAACGCTAGTTGCTGTCCGGAAGTGCTGGCTGCACAGAGCCAAACACCTCGCCAATGTGTCAGTGGGGTCCAGCACCGCCAGCTGTTCCCCTGCTGTGTAGCCGGCAACGTGTCCTGCAAAAGCCACGCAGACACAACACACCCAAAGCTGCCGCCAGTGCAGGCTTCGGCCTACACTCCCCTCCCCCTGCTCCTCCTCCTCCTGCTCCTCCTCCTGCTGTCCCTGGGCTCTAACACACCGCCAGTTGGGGCCCAGATGTGCTAGCTGCACAGAGAAAAACACCAGCCAATGTGTCAGTGGGGTCCAGCACCGCCAGCTGTTCCCCTGCTGTGCAGCCGGCAACGTGTCCTGCAAAAGCCACGCAGACACAAGAACTGAAATTGAAGGGAACCTGTCCCCCCTCCCCCAGGCGTTTTTACGTTATCCAGCCACCTTGTACAGCGGTAATGCTGCATGTGTGCAAGGTGGCTCAGAAACGTATTCTCCTCGCACATGTGGAACTGAAAACACGTCTGCAATGTGTCCTCTGTGTGACCATTTAACCGTCCCGGTGGTGTGACTTTCCTTTGTAATGACACGCTGCAACCCCCTTGGTAGCGCTGCCCGTCTTCTGGCATCATTGTTTGGCTGCCTGCGCCTCTGCGGCCGCCCTGACCCACACAACGCCCCTCGTTGTCTTATTTATTGGGACTGCGAGGGTGTGATTGATGGGCAGGATCAGTGCATCAGTTCGCCTGTCCCTCCTCTCCTTCCGCCTTCTTCGGACTGTGCGGCTTCATGGCCGTGGCATGCGATAAGGGATCAGATGACGCCGCACAGTCTGAAGCGGGTGTAAGGACCCGAGTGTGAGAGGCCAACATATGTGCTGCGCCAGGCCCTGAATCCCAGCCCCGCAGTGTTTTAACAATGTTAAGACACTGCGGGGCTGGGATTCATGGTCATCGCGAACCGCACCGGCCGACATTACATGATGCCAGAAGATGGGCAGCGCTAACGGCGCTAGGCCAGGGGATAACACGACAGCGCAGACTCCTGTACAGCAAATAACAACGCTCGGGAGGCTGCACCCAGCACCAAGGTGGGATTCTTGACACCTGTGCTGCGTCTCATTACAAAGGGAACTCGCGCCTCCATTACACAGTTTGACTGTATAAAGGGCTAAATGTTATACGTGTTTCATTCAGCGTGTGCAAGGAGAAAAATTAAAAGAGCAACCTTTGACTTGTGCAGCACTACTGCTGCATAAGCTGTGGCTCTTCTACTTTCTAACCCCTGAGGGGGGGTTAAAGGTGACCTTTGAAATCGGTTCAAGTAGGCTTCGGCCTACACTCTGCTCCACCTGCAGAGCCCGGGCTCCAACAACGCTAGTTGCTGTCCGGAAGTGCTGGCTGCACAGAGCCAAACACCTCGCCAATGTGTCAGTGGGGTCCAGCACCGCCAGCTGTTCCCCTGCTGTGTAGCCGGCAACGTGTCCTGCAAAAGCCACGCAGACACAACACACCCAAAGCTGCCGCCAGTGCAGGCTTCGGCCTACACTCCCCTCCCCCTGCTCCTCCTCCTCCTGCTCCTCCTCCTGCTGTCCCTGGGCTCTAACACACCGCCAGTTGGGGCCCAGATGTGCTAGCTGCACAGAGAAAAACACCAGCCAATGTGTCAGTGGGGTCCAGCACCGCCAGCTGTTCCCCTGCTGTGCAGCCGGCATCGTGTCCTGCAAAAGCCACGCAGACACTTGCTCTTGTACCTTCTGCTCCCCATCCTGGTTCCAGTACCGTCAGCTGGTTCCGGGCAGAGCCTTTGGCTTAGGTGCCTCCCTCTGGGTATCCGAGTTCCACCAACGTCAGGTGGTCCTTGGTAGTGCTTTCAGGCACGGGTACCTCCTGCTTAGTAACCGGGTTCCAGTAACGTCAGCTGGTCCTCGGTAGTTCCATTGGCTCTTGGACCTTCGGCTACCCATCCGGGTTCCAGCACCGTCAGCTGGTTCTCGGCAGTGTCTTTTGCTCTTGTACCTTCTGCTCCCCATCCTGGTTCCAGTACCGTCAGCTGGTTCCGGGCAGAGCCTTTGGCTTAGGTGCCTCCCTCTGGGTATCCGAGTTCCACCAACGTCAGGTGGTCCTTGGTAGTGCTTTCAGGCACGGGTACCTCCTGCTTAGTAACCGGGTTCCAGTAACGTCAGCTGGTCCTCGGTAGTTCCATTGGCTCTTGGACCTTCGGGTAGCCATCCGAGTTCCAGTTCCATCAGCTGGTTCTCGGCATTTTCTCAGCCTTCTTGTACCTTCTGCTACATTTCCAAGTTCAAGAGACTAAACACGATGACCCGGAAGAACACCCCTAAGATGACGACGACACCAGAGACGACAACCACCGTGATGACGACGACCCTGGAGACGATGACCCTGAAGACCACCCCGATGACGACGACCCCGGAGACCACCCCGATGACGACGACCCCGGAGACGACGACCCTGGAGACGACGACGACCTGGAAGACCGAGAAGCAGAAGAACAAGAGGCTGCAGAACAAAGAGCAGAAGGACATTAAGCATAACACAAAATATCAGAGCAAAAAAATATTATGTAAATTATAAGCAGAAGAAGACTAAGCAGTGTATGGGGGTGAGTCCGTTCCTCCTCGTGGTGCCCCTGGATAAAGCCTGATGCTGCAGGCCAAACTGAACGCGGACAAATGTAACTGGTTTGTGACAGGCAGAACGGAAGGTGTAATCTTCAAACTTTTATAGATAACAACTACGGGAATGCCTGTCACAAATAAGAATATGATGAAGAAGTTGAATATGATGAAGATAATAGTAAAATAAAAAGAATATGAACAATGTAACCCAAAAAATAATAGGTAGAAGATGAAGAAGAAGATGAATAAGGTGAAGAAGTTGATGTCAAAGAAGCTGATGATGAGGATAATTAAGAAGAAAGCGTGGGAGAAGTAAAAAAGAAGGTGAAGGGCGTGGAAGTAGTGAAACATCAATATCTGACATAAAAAAAAAAAAAAATAACATAGTCAAATTCTTTCTAACGCCGAACTTCATAAAAAAAAATTAAAAATCCTGCTATTCTATTACATTGGGCTAAACCTCTGTCCCTTTAATATCTCCGCCACGTCCCCCAATACATCCTACATTATTCTTAGTTGTTTTCCTTCATGTAGAATGAACCTACAAGTTTATAAAGGGTTTATTTTAATTCCGATATTTTCGTCCCATTGACTTGCATTGGGATCGGGTATCGGTATCGGATTGGATCCGATATTTTGACGGTATCGGCCGATACTTTCCGATACCGATACTTTCCGATATCGGAAAGTATCGCTCAACACTAATTATCATATTTTAGTGGTAACCTAAGGTAAAGTTCACATGTCCAGTAATCATCAGTTAGAACATATCCAGCAGCATTCCATTGACTGAAAAAAATTGATTCCAACTGGATCTTTTTTTTAACATTGAAGTCTATGGAGAACGGATCAGTTAAATAGCCATCTGTTTTTCTCCCATTTGAAAAGGATGTTTTTTGTTTACTGGATCAGTTTCAAATGGAAAGTTCAGGTTCACATCTGTCCAGTAGTATAGACCAGGTACTAAAAATTTACTTTTCTACCTCCAGTAGGCAAAAATTGATCTTTTTCAAGTGGGATTTTTCAGATTTTTTGCCAATGTGGCTTTTCCAGATATCGTAGATCAAATCATCCAATGCAACTTTTTGTAAAAGAAGAAAAAGGAGAAAAATAAGTCATGGATGTCCGGGCACAAATCAACTTAGAACATCCGCTTTCCGTCAGCACATAAAATAAAATCACCTTTTCATGTGGGAAAAGCAAATTTGCCAGAAATAGTAACAAGGCTCTCCTTCTTCTCCTTCTCCTTGTTATCATATTTTAGTCAGAGTAGTACTTAATTGGTCTCATCTTCAGCTACCTGTCCTATGCCTTTCCTTCTCCTCTGTGGCACCATCAGATATCCATCCCTAAATATGTGGAAAGGAAACAACAATACACACCCAGGCATCTGCTTCTGTGCAATCTCAACTCTTACTTGGTCAAGTTGCTGGTGGGGGCAGCATTATTCAACACAGAAAGGGGTGTCTGATCTATGCCTTCTCAAGCAGGAAATTGTGAACTGCTCCCTGGTCCTAGAATACAAGGTACAGCAATTATGAATATGGACAGAAAACATCTATCACAGCCCATTAAATCAATGTTTTGAGTAGAGTGATGCATCACAGCAACCAGGACCGGTGGTGAAGCCTCCATGTTTGGGCGCTAGCTCTGGTTCCAACACCAGATAGATCTTATCCATCTCCAGATGCACAGATTAAAATATGGCCATTTGTGATATGGCCTAGAGCACCGAGAAAAGATCTGCCCACAGTCCCGCCCCAAAGCATGAGCATATCATTAAGTGAAAATTCCAAGCAATGATTAGACAAGAACCACAACTCCTGTATCATTTTAATCAGTTTAACAGCTCCAACATGACAATGCCTATAGTTTACTTAGCAAAATCCTGCTGACAGGTTCTCCCTAAGGGTACCGTCACACAGTGCCATTTTCATCGCTACGACGGCACGATTCGTGACGTTCTAGCGATATCGTTACGATATCGCTGTGTCTGACACGCTACTGCGATCAGGGACCCCGCTGAGAATCGTACGTCGTAGCAGATCGTTTGAAACTTTCTTTCGTCGTCTAGTGTCCCGCTGTGGCGGCATGATTGCATCGTGTGACACAGGTTGTATACGATGTGCGCACAGTAACCAACGGCTTCTACATCGCAAATACGTCATGAAATTATCGCTCCAGCGCCGTGTATTGCAACGTGTGACCGCAGTCTACGACGCTGGAGCGATAATCATACGACGCTGCAATGTCACGAATCGTGCCGTCGTAGCGATGAAAATGGCACTGTGTGACGGTACCCTTAGGGTTACTTCTGGGTTTTTTTGTGTTTGCTTGCTGCTGACTAAGTATCCCATTTTCTTTTACATATTTTAGTACTGCTTACTTACTGCTGGGTATCAATTCATTGTTTTTATTCTACATTTACCTGACTACTTTGATAATCCTATTTTGTGACATTGGCTTTAGTTATGGCCCCAACCCAGGGTCCCCTTGTGTAAGTACAGATCCAAGTAAAGGGGCTAATGGGTGAAGGCCAGGGCAAACCCTGGGATCTGGTTCATACTGGTGCTTGCACTAAGACTGTCTATGAAGCCCTATTAAGAGTTACCAAGCTATCACAAACAGTGAACCCATGCCAGAGGCCACTTAGATTCAATTTCTTTACAGGACTGAAGCCAAATTGCTTAGTAAGTAAAGTGATTTGCAAAGCTAAATAACTTTCAATGCTGGATAGAATTGGCAAAGAAAATTGAACGTTTAGTTACTTTTTAAAATACGCACCCAGGTCAAAAATCATGCCCATTCAGAGTGATAATAAAGCATTGTTACATGACACAAAACTTCCACTCCTTATATCCTCTGAATATCCTTTAGTTTCATATAATGGTCAGAAGTGAACTGCTGACATAATTTCCTTTATACGAAATATAACAAAAAGTATTATTAACCATCAAAGATATTACAGTTTTATTGTAAACCCTTATTATTAACATAGTAACATAGTAACATAGTTAGTAAGGCCGAAAAAAGACATTTGTCCATCCAGTTCAGCCTATATTCCTATATTCCATCATAATAAATCCCCAGATCTACATCCTTCTACAGAACCTAATAATTGTATGATACAATATTGTTCTGCTCCAGGAAGACATCCAGGCCTCTCTTGAACCCCTCGACTGAGTTCGCCATCACCACCATCATAGTCATATCAAGTATTGACATGGCTATAATTGGCAGGCACACCACATGACCCGGCCTGTATAAATGCCGGATCATGGATGCTACCATCATAGAAAAAATAGGTTGACGCACCACAATGATATCAAATAAATATATACTGGGGGTGCAAAACAATGGCTAATACGCAGAGCAGATAATAAACAAGAAAAAGAGAGCCATTATACTGTATGCACACCACCAGAAGTTATAATGAATCAAACAAGCTTTATTGGTAACATATATAAAAACAATTAAAACCATACATACAAAACTCCTTCCATATACGTGTGCCCAACACTGCCCAATACACAATATTCATACATCAAATATGGCAGATAACTAAATAGTATACACATATAAATAATTACTGGCAAAAGCCACCATGTCCTGATCAGCAAAAGATATATCTGTCGATAGCAAAACCCTGTCAGGCTGCAGCTTACCCCCAGCAAATAGTCCTCCTGGTATGTAATGGGTAGGGCACAAGCAAATACGGCCAAATAATTACCCCAAATAGGAAGAGGGAGCACGGCTGTCACCCGTCCTGAGCATAAGAGGGGAACATGCTGCGGCAGCTAGAGGGTGATCCAGACAGAAAGCTCACAGAATATGGAGAAAATATAGCAAGAACTGGGCAGCCAGCAAGTGAGGGGCAATGGAGGGAGAGCCCAGGGTTTTGCTATCGACAGATATATCTTTTGCTGATCAGGTGTGCATACAGTATAATGGCTCTCTTTTTCTTGTTTATTATCTGCCCTTATTATTATTAGGAGTAAGGATGAGTGAATCCTTGTGTCCGGTAATGAGCCTGAACATGGATATTTTACAGGTAGTCTGGTTTACTGTTCGGGTTCAGTGTCGAATAAAGTTTTGTGAAAGGCTTCAGCGCAGCCAATCAGCAAACTTTTAGTCTGAGGGCACTTCCGGCACCATCATAGTCATATCAAGTATTGACATGGCTATAATTGGCAGGCACACCACATGACCCGGCCTGTATAAATGCCGGATCATGGATGCTACATCATTCTTTTCTGCTTAGTGTAGAGAGCAGATGCAGCTGGAGTAAGGGACATGCACCCATGTATATGGGAGTAGTGTGCCTATAACAAATTTTGTTCTATTCTGCACCTGTGTCTCTGGGAGTAGTGTGCCTAACCAATTTTTTATACTCTGCACCCATGTCTGTGCGAGTAGTATGCCTAAGCAATTTTTTATACTCTGCACCCGTGTCTGTGCGAGTAGTATGCCTAAGCAATTTTTTATACTCTGCACCTGTGTCTGTGTGAGTAATGGGCGTAACCAATTTTTTTACAGACTGCACCCATGTCTATGCAAGTAGTGTGCCTAACGAACTTTTTATACTCTGCACCCATGTATGTGCAGGTAGTGTGCTTAAGCAAATTTTAATACTCCTCCCCCATGTCTGTGTGAGTAGTGTGTCTAAACAATTTTTTTCCTCTGCACCCATGTCTGTTTGAGGAGTGTGCCTAAACAATTTTTTATACACTACTTCCTTGTCTGTGTGAGTAGTGGGTGTAACCAATTTTTTTTATACACTACACCCATGTCTGTGCAAGTATGGTGCATAACCAATTATTTATACTCTGTTCCCGTGTCTGTGTGAGTAGTGTGCCAACAATTTTTTTCCTCTGTACCTGAGTCTATGGGAGTACTTTGCATAAAAAACATTTTTTTAACTCTGTAGTCGTGTATGTGAGTACTGTGTGAAAAACCTGTGTGTACACTCTGCACGTGTCTCTGTGAGAGTACTCTCAAAAAAGCTTTGTGGGGGTACTCTGCAAAAAAGTCTGATTGAGGGTACTCTGAAAACAGTCTGTGTGGGTGTACTCTGTGAAACAATTTTTTTTTGTTTTATTTTAAATTGGGGAGTCCCAAAAACATTAGGAAAGGCAAATAGAATGAATAAACTGCAATGGAGTATAACAATGGGCTTGCCTAGTATACTTCTCTATTCAGCCAAAGGTATGGACAAGTCCTGTATGATCCATGGCTGGTTTATTTTAATGAATGTGAAGTTGTCCACGTTAGCTGTGGACTGGCAGATGCAGCGGTCCACAGATAACACCCCCTCCTGTGCCAAACACACTTTCCTACAGTACACTTGCCGAAGGGCAGGCCAGCACCTCCAAGGCATAAAGGGCAAGCTTTGGCCATGTGTCCAATTTGAAGACATAGAAGTTAAATGGGGCAGACCCATCACTCAGTATGTGGAGACGTGTGAACACATACTCTTCCACCATGTTGTTTAAACTGTCATGCTTCTGTATTTGATCTCGTGTGCTTGAGCTTGTGTTCTTGTGTTCTGTGACTGTCTTCTCTTTCTACCATGCCACAGGAGACACACATTTTCTCTGGGCATTTGGGATATGTTTTCTGTCTAGCTTAATACTGGTGTTTTCCTATTAGGATGGCACGTTGTGCTTGTAGCTTGTAGCAGGGATCCAGCAGAGTGGCCACCCAGTAATCAGCACTTGTAACAATCCAAGCAACTCTGCGTTCATTGCACAGTCACAGCAGCATGTATTGGCTCATGTGTGCCAGGCAGCCCAGAGGCAGCAACAAGTTGACTTCGGTGGGAGGTGTGTAGTCTGGGTCCATTGCATCATCAGTATCCTCTGTATCCCCCCATCCATGCTCCAGTGATGCCTGTGAGCTGATTTGAGTTCCATCCTGCTGTGAGCACGGTTACTCATCCTCAAAAAATGTCCCCTGTCCTGACCTTTATGTATGTATCAACTGTTGGTACAAGAACCCATCCTCAAAACCATGTGTGGACGACAGGCCTGATAATAGTGTGAATAGTCATTGTTCCTCCTCTTCCTCCAGTACCACCACTTCATCCATCATCACCTGAAGCATTTTGGGATAGTGGGATAGTAATGTTGATGATGACGTTATCAGTGTTGGTAATGCTTGTGGAATACTTGAAGAAGTGCATTGTTGGACACGTAACTCATTGAGGCCCATTTGTTGGTTGTGAAGTGGTGTTGTTTTGCAGAGCGACTCACATGTGCGTGCTGCAGCTGAAACTCAAGTACCGCCTGCTGCAGCTCGCTCGGTCTCTCCAGCATGTACAAGGTGGAGTTCCACCTTGTGGGCACATCATACATATATGAGTCGGTCAATGGGAAGGCAAAAGTGATGCTGCAGCACAGAGAGGTGAGCAGCAGCTGGGTGTGAATGCCAAAAACACACACGGACAATCCACACATTTAGTAGCAGCTCTGACATATCTGTGTAATTTTTAAGGAAGCTGTGCACCACCAAATTCAGCACATGTGCCAGGCAAGGGATGTGCGTCAAACTGGCTAGTCATCTCAGTCTCTGATGGAACAGCATACAAACTACCATGTACTGCCAGTAAGCTCCTTTGAGCTGGCTTTGGTGTGCTCAGTTCTTCAGCACGGTGGCCAGGAGCAGCCGACATACTGGCTAGTGGCCAGAGGTGGTGATTTTGCACTCTGGGGGCCTCTCTCTCCTGTAGAGTGTAAGCTCTTATGGTCAGTGGGTTCTCTCTCTCCTGTAGAGTGTAAGCTCTTATGGTCAGCAGGGTCCTCTCTCTTCTGTAGAGCATAAGCTCTTATGGTCAGCGAGGTTCTCTCTCTCCTGTAAAGTGTAAGCTCTTATGGTCAGCAGGGTCCTCTCTCTCCTGTAGAGTGTAAGCTCTTATGGTCAGCAGGGTTCTCTCTCTCCTGTAGAGTGTAAACTCTTATGGTCAGCAGGGTCCTCTCTCTCCTGTAGAGTGTAAGCTCTTATGGTCAGCGGGGTTCTCTCTCTTCTGTAGAGCGTAAGCTCTTATGGTCAGCGGGGTCCTCTCTCTCCTGTAGAGTGTAAGCTCTTATGGTCAGCAGGGTTCTCTCTCTCCTGTAGAGTGTAAGCTCTTATGGTCAGCAGGGTCCTCTCTCTTCTGTAGAGTGTAAGCTCTTATGGTCAGTGGGGTTCTCTCTCCTACAGAGTGTAAGCTCTTATGGTCAGCAGGGTCCTATTTCTCTCTCCTGTAGAATGTAAGCTCTTATGGTCAGTGGGGTCCTCTCTCTCCTACAGAGTGTAAGCTCTTATGGTCAGCAGGATCTTCTCTAATTTCTCATAGAATGTAAGCTTTTATGGTCAGCAAGGTTCTCGCTTTCTTCTCTCCCCCACGTATAATTTTCAAGCAATTACTAATTTTCCAATATTGAGATTTACGTAACTTTATTCTCTGCAAATTAAATATTTGTGGAAAATTAAGGAAAGCCAGCGAATTTGAATTTCAAAAGATCTGCTCATCTGAGAAACATGGCTCCTAAAATACGCATACCTCTTTGTACGGGGTCCACTCATGACCAATTTTCATGTGTAACGTGTTTGTTATAAGGAAATATATTATTAAACCAGTGCATATATGATACTATATTATTTTATAGGAAACAGGACAATATTTATTATATAGAGAAGGTTCTCTATATAATAAGGATATATATATATATACAGTATATATACAGGTCCTTCTCAAAAAATTAGCATATAGTGTTAAATTTCATTATTTACCATAATGTAATGATTACAATTAAACTTTCATATATTATAGATTCATTATCCACCAACTGAAATTTGTCAGGTCTTTTATTGTTTTAATACTGATGATTTTGGCATACAACTCCTGATAACCCAAAAAACCTGTCTCAATAAATTAGCATATTTCACCCGTCCAATCAAATAAAAGTGTTTTTTAATAACAAACAAAAAAAAAATCAAATAATAATGTTCAGTTATGCACTCAATACTTGGTCGGGAATCCTTTGGCAGAAATGACTGCTTCAATGCGGCGTGGCATGGAGGCAATCAGCCTGTGACACTGCTGAGATGTTATGGAGGCCCAGGATGCTTCAATAGCGGCCTTAAGCTCATCCAGAGTGTTGGATCTTGCGTCTCTCAACTTTCTCTTCACAATATCCCACAGATTCTCTATGGGGTTCAGGTCAGGAGAGTTGGCAGGCCAATTGAGCACAGTAATACCATGGTCAGTAAACCATTTACCAGTGGTTTTGGCACTGTGAGCAGGTGCCAGGTCGTGCTGAAAAATGAAATCTTCATCTCCATAAAGCATTTCAGCCGATGGAAGCACGAAGTGCTCCAAAATCTCCTGATAGCTAGCTGCATTGACCCTGCCCTTGATGAAACACAGTGAACCAACACCAGCAGCTGACATGGCACCCCACACCATCACTGACTGTGGGTAATTGACACTGGACTTCAGGCATTTTGGCATTTCCTTCTCCCCAGTCTTCCTCCAGACTCTGGCACCTTGATTTCCGAATGACATGCAAAAGTTGCTTTCATCAGAAAAAAGTACTTGGGACCACTTAGCAACAGTCCAGTGCTGCTTCTCTGTAGCCCAGGTCAGGCGCTTCTGCCGCTGTTTATGGTTCAAAAGTGGCTTTACCTGGGGAATGCGGCACCTGTAGCCCATTTCCTGCACACGCCTGTGCACGGTGGCTCTGGATGTTTCCACACCAGACTCAGTCCACTGCTTCCTCAGGTTCCCCAAGGTCTGGAATCGGTCCTTCTCCACAATCTTCCTCAGGGTCCGGTCACCTCTTCTCGTTGTACAGCGTTTTCTGCCACATTTTTGCCTTCCAACAGACTTACCATTGAGGTGCCTTGATACAGCACTCTGGGAACAGCCTATTTGTTGAGAAATTTCTTTCTGGGTCTTACCCTCTTGCTTGAGGGTGTCAATGATGGCCTTCTTGACATCTGTCAGGTCGCTAGTCTTACCCATGATGGGGGTTTTGAGTAATGAACCAGGCAGGGAGTTTTTAAAAGCCTCAGGTATCTTTTGCATGTGTTTAGAGTTAATTAGTTGATTCAGAAGATTAGGGTAATAGGTCGTTTAGAGAACCTTTTCTTGATATGCTAATTTATTGAGACAGGTTTTTTGGGTTATCAGGAGTTGTATGCCAAAATCATCAGTATTAAAACAATAAAAGACCTGACAAATTTCAGTTGGTGGATAATGAATCTATAATATATGAAAGTTTAATTGTAATCATTACATTATGGTAAATAATGAAATTTAACACTATATGCTAATTTTTTGAGAAGGACCTGTATATATATATATATATATATATATATATATATATATATATATATATATATATAATAAGGATATTTTTGCCTATGGAAGTAGTGGTATGGCTATTTGTCCCCCAGTGAACAATTGCCACCTTTCTGCCTATTTTATATATATATATGCCAGTCATGAGAAATTTTGCATTAAAGCTCCATGCAAATCAGGTTGGAAGTGCACTGGTCCAGTGTCTATGTCCATGGAAGAAGCATTCTAAGTGCACTGACACACCCCCAGTGCACTTCCTGCCTCATTAGCATGTTGTTACTATGCTAGATTTTTCATGACTGACACATCAGACCTCTAGAAAAAATGTATAATTTATATTGGAGGACAAACACCTATAAAGCCATGCTATCACTTCAACATATAAAAACATACCCATTAATGCAACTCTCGGTTTTGCAACTTTTTACAATTTACAGCATTGTACTCATAAAACATATGTGGTAATTGTGATGCTCACAGTGTCTATATGTAACAGAGAACTGAGAATAGTTATGTTATATGCAATCTGCAGTAATACATTGGATGCTTTGAAACAAGCAGCACTTTCATCTAGAAACAAAGAAGGATACATTTATTTGATCTGGTAAAATTTCGATAAACACAAGAACATTTTTCTATCTTTATTTGGAGAAAAATATTCTATAATTGACATTATGATGTCAAATACTAATTCTAAGAAATGGACTTGTTTTCTGCTTTCCATGCAGCACATTGCATAAATTGTAGAATTTACTGTTGGTGACGTACACATGCCTACTGAATGTCAATGAAATACTGTATAGACATGTTCTGAAGCCTGTCCTTGCTGGTATTTCTAACATTCAATTGACTCTCCACAACAGTGACATCAATAGGTTTTCAGTAGCCCTATGATTGCAATTGTCTATTTTAGTCCAATGTTGCTAGAATAGCCTCCTTGCTGATATTGTGCCTTGACACACAGGTTTAAATCAGGATGATACATACTGCCAGATTAAAAAGACAGTAGTAAACAATCAGGTAAAATGTCAGAAAATGTAAAAAAAAAAAAGTTACATTCCAATGCTATATTGCTATACCAACGCTCCTCTGTGAATTTAAATGTGGATTATCAAAACTGGTGTAGCGATGGCCAGTACCTGAGCCATCACAGTTCAATGGTTCCCAGCAGAGCACAGTTTGTACAGAAGAGAGAGAGAACCCAACGACCATAAGAGCTCACACTCTACAAGAGAGAGAGAACCCAACGACCATAAGAGCTTACACTCTACAGGAGAGAAAGAGAGAGAGGACCTTGTTGACCATAAGAACATACCCTCTACAGGTAAGAGAGAGAGAATCCCGTTGACCATGAGAGCTCACACTCTACATGAGAGAGAGACCCCTGCTGACCATAAGAGCTATCACTTTACAGGAGAAAGAGAGAACTCCGATGACCATAAAAGCTTACACTATACAGAAGAGAGAGGATCCCGCTGACCATCAGAGCTTACACTCTACAGGAGACAGAACACTGCTGACCATGAAAGCTTACAAGCTACAGGAGAGTGAGGACCCCACTGACCATAAGAACTTACACTCTACAGGAGAGAGAGAACCCTGCTGACCATAAGAACTTACACTCTACAGGAGACAGAGAGAACCCTGCTGACCATGAAAGCTTGCACAGTACAGGAGAGCAAGGACCCCACTGACCATAAGTCCTTACGCTCTACAAGAGAGAGAGAACCCCGCTGACCATAAGAGCTCACACTTCACAGGAAAGAGAAAGATTGGATCCTGCTGACCATAAAAGCTTACATTCTAAAGGAGATACAGACTTACCCAGTGACTCCGGAGATGGAAAACAATTCTGCAGTACAAACTGTGCTATACTAGGAACCACAGATCTGTGATGGCCCAGGTACTGACTACCACTGTACAAGGTATGATAATCCGCTAGATGTCATAGTTGCAGGGCATTATGCGCGTCCATCACTTCATAATTTCTCATTGACTTCCTGTCAAAATAACACAAACAAATGAGTTCTACTATATCAGTGTGTATTACATCACGATTATGATCATCTAAACAATTCTATGTTTTTCAAGAAACTACAGGAAAGTCATCCAAAAGAAAGAAAACTTCTAACTGAAATATGAGCTGCCTTTATTAGTACAGCACACTACACTACAGCCCTATACATACTATCACTGAATTTTACATTATCTCATCAGAGACTGAGCAATAGCTAAATTTTAAAACATAAAGAATTGGATGTCAAGGTGGTCTTGGTTATCAGTGTGACCTGCATGTACTGTATGCCGATAGACGCTGATAACCGGGATCGCCTTGACATCTGAGTTTTACTGTTTTAAAATTCATCCTTTTCTCCGTCTCTGAAGAGTCGAAGTGAAAATAAGTAATGAACAAAGTAGGGCTGTTTATGACAGAAAGTGAGGCAATATTTTAGTTAGACATTTTATTTTTCTGTCAAATTTCTATTTTTCTCTATCTAGTTTATCTAAGAAAGAGAAAGGTCAAGAAACATAACAACATAGCTTCTAATGCAATAGACACATAACAGCCAAGAGACACACTTATGCAAACAGACTAGAACTTAGTAAAAGATAAAGTATATACTATGTCATAGAGAGGCTAGATGTTGGCCTAAAGGTACCTTCACACTAAGCGACGCTGCAGTGATATCGATAACGATGCCGATCGCTGCAGCGTCGCTGTTTGGTCGCTGGAGAGCTGTCACACAGACCGCTCTCCAGCGATCAACGATGCCGAGGTCCCCGGGTAACCAGGGTAAACATCGGGTTGCTAAGCGCAGGGCCGCGCTTAGTAACCCGATGTTTACCCTGGTTACCAGTGTTAAATGTAAAAAAACAAACACTACATACTTACATTCGCGTCCCCCGGCGTCCGCTTCCCTGCACTGTGTGAGCGCCGGCCCTAACAGCAGAGCGTTGACGTCACCGCTGTGCTTTGCTTTCCGGCTGGCACTGACACATTCAGTGCAGGAAGCTCTGAGCAGCAGCACAGACGCCGGGGGACGTGACAGACATCAGAAGGTGAGTATGTAATGTTTTTTTTTTACTTTTACAATGGTAACCAGGGTAAATATCGGGTTACTAAGCGTGGCCCTGCGCTTAGTAACCCGATATTTACCCTGTTTACCATTGTAAAACATCGCTGGCATCGTTGCTTTTGCTGTCAAACACAACGATACACGCCGATCTGACGACCAAATAAAGTTCTGAACTTTCAGCAACGACCAGCGATATCACAGCAGGATCCAGATCGCTGCTGCGTGTCAAACACAACGATATCGCTATCCAGGACGCTGCAACGTCACGGATCGCTATCGTTATCGTTGTAAAGTCGCTTAGTGTGAAGGTACCTTAAGACCTAAACAGGAGATGTATATGACTGGGTTGGGTGGGAATGTAAATAAAAAGAGATCAGGAGAAAAGATGGAGTGGGGGGAATAAAGTGATTACCATTGAGATCCCAGCAAAAAAATTTAAAAAAATCTTACAGGAACAACTTCTTACCCACACTTCCTTGGATTGATGTGGTTTGAAGGGACTGTAGATCTTTGGCTTCTCTCATCCAATGAATGGGATAAGCTTGCCTTGGACCGTCCAGTTTGTAGCAGAAGACAGGAAAATGTTTGAGGCAAAACGAAAGCAAGCTGTGCACAAAGGAGAAGCAGTATGTTCTGACTACATATACTGTACAGTACTTGTCCCATATGTGGCTGAACCTTCAGGGCCCGCATTGGCCTCTTCATTCACCTCCGGAAGCACAGCCGCTGATTGTTCTGTAAATCCCAAAGTCATGGTCATCTTTGACTATGAAGGATAAACAACAAAAGATCTTTGCAAAACAGGCCAAGTGTTAATACCTAGAAGTGGGATGAAGATGGTCAGCGACTGGCCTTGGGAAACTTTGTCATGGCGACTTAAGTTAGTGGCAGCCATTAGAGCCCCTTTATTGTTTACTAGTCACAGTACCTGGTACATGAATAAGGCCAGGTTGCAATAATATGCATAATCAACATGCTTGTTGACAGACACATCAACAACTGAGCTTAAGGCTGAGTCACACATAATGATATCGTTGCATCGTCACGCTTTTGGTGACGTAGCAACGATCCCGCTAACAATCTCGTTATGTGTGACAGCGACCAACGATCAGGCCCCTGCTGGGAGATCGTTGGTCGTTGGAGAATGATCAGGACCATTTTTTGGTCGCTGATCACCCGCTGTCATTGCTGGATCGGCATGTGTGATGCCAATCCAGCGATGTGTTCGCTTGTAACCAGGGTAAATATTGGGTTACTAAGCACAGGGCCGCGCTTAGTAACCCGATATTTACCCTGGTTACCAATGTAAAAGTTAAAAAAAAACAGTACATTCAGTGCAGGGAAGCACTCGGCAGCAGCGCGTGCATCAGCAGCGCTCTTGCCGAAAGCAGTTTTAACCCTGTGGACGCCGGCGGGGGACGTGACAGACATCAGAATGTGAGTATGTAGTGTTTTTTTTTTTACTTTTACAATGGTAACCAGGGTAAATATCGGGTTACTAAGCGCGGCCCTGCGCTTAGTAACCTGATATTTACACTGGTTACCCGGGTGCTGCAGGGGGACTTCGGCATCGTTGAAGACAGTTTCAAAGATGCCGAAGTCATTACCCTGATCGTTGGACACTGGAGAGAGCTGTCTGTGTGACAGCTCCCCAGTGACCACACAACGACTTACCAACGATCACGGCCAGGTCGTATCGCTGGTCGTGATCGTTGATAAGTCGTTTAGTGTGACTCCAGCTTTAGCTAGGCTCTTATAATGATGAGAGCTGTAAACATACAGATACCATCAGCTGATCAGAATTAATTGAAAAGAAAAACAGGAGAGCTCTAGTGAGTCACAGTGGTAAATTGTGCACAGAGGCTAGTCAATAGTAGAAGAGTGACAAATAGGGTTGAGCGAAACGGGTCGGCCATTTTCAGAAGCCGCCGACTTTTGGCAAAGTCGGGTTTCATGAAACCCGACCCGACCCCTGTGTGGGGTCGGCCATGAGGTCGGCGATCTTCTGAATCTGGTATCGGAATTCCGATACCGAGTTCCGATATGTTTGCGATATCGGGAATCGGTATCGGAATCCATATTTAAGTGTAAAATAAAGAATCAAAATAAAAAATATTGATATACTCACCCTCGGACGCGCCCTGGTACTAACCGGCAGCCTTCCTTCCTAAGAATGAGCGCGTGAATGACCTGCGGTGACGTCGCGGCTTGTGATTGGTCACATGAGCAGTCACATGGGCGGTCACACGACCAATCACAAGCCGCGACGTCATCTAAGGTCCTTCACGCGCTCATTCTTAGGAAGGAGAGCTGCCGGAAAGAAGCAGGGCGCGTCCGAGGGTGAGTATATACCTAGTAGGAATATACTCACCTTCGGACGTGCCCTGCTTCTTTCCGGCAGCCTTCCTTCCTAAGAATGAGCGCGTGAAGGACCTTAGATGAAGTCACGGCTTGTGATTGGTCACGTGACCGCCCATGTGACCGCTCACGCGACCAATCACAAGCCGCGACGTCACCGCAGGTCATTCACGCGCTCATTCTTAGGAAGGAAGGCTGCCGGTTAGTACCAGGGCGCATCCGAGGGTGAGTATATCAATATTTTTTATTTTGATTCTTTATTTTACACATTAATATGGATCCCAGGGCCTGAAGGAGAGTTTCCTCTCCTTCAGACCCTGGGAACCATAGTATCCCATTGCACTGCATTGGGTTTCGTTTTTCGGCCGACCCCGACCCCGACTTTTTTATAGGATCGGCCGATTTCACTCGACCCGACTTTTGAGAAAGTCGGGTTTCGTGAAACCCGACCCGATCCTATAAAAATAAAAGTCGCTCAACCCTAGTGACAAATAGAGATTTTTCCAATGTAGATCAGAATGTGAAAAGAGGAGAACATGTAGGTTAAAAGAGTAATTAGCGATGAATGACTGCAAAAACCCCCAGCAGACAACTTGTGCACCAACAGCCAGGCTAGACTATTGTTCTGTCTTGTTCTTTTAATTGTGTCATTGTGCACCTGTCAAGCTTCAATCAAGTTTTGTTATTATTCCTTGTCACAATTAGTTCAAGTATTGCAAATCTTATGCTGCAGTGACACTTCTACCCTAATGACATCAAAATCCAAAGCTACAGTGTATACTAGCTGCTGGGGTTTGTAAAACTATGCAACAATCACATGGGTTTATAAGTTATCCTTTTGTTGTCTTGGTTTCACCTCAGCATTGAAGCTTCCTCTGATGATCCAGAAACACACCAGTAAGTACTGTATATTGTCTTCTATGAAATTGGTCTTTGTACGTGTGCCTAAAAGAGGGGAAATTAGATTGCATTTCCAATTAGGGAAAGTGACTGATGATAATTTGTGTAAATTACTGTGCAAATTGTCTCTTCAGAGAGGAAGAGGACTAGAACTCTAATGCCACCTATTGGAAGTAGCAATCCTAACAGTCAATGTTGACCCTTTAACGAGCCTTGTCACATGACTTAGGATAATAGCCAAACCAGAATCTCAGTTTGCAGACACTGTGTTTCGGGGTACTGCCCCTCGTCAGTGCAAAGTGGAGATCTGGTTTGGCTGATTGAGAGGCATCTGACCCCGGGATCCAAGAAGTATCGTTTCTCCTTGCGGAGAGTGACAATAGGTGGCACTAGAGTTCTAGCCCTCTTCCTCTCTGAAGAGACAATTTGCATATTTCCCAGAGGAGCATTGTGGCTTTAAGTCTCCTCATCTTGACATGCTTATCATGTCACTCTCCGCAAGGAGAAATGATACTTCTTGGATCCTTGTAAACTACTGTGGAATTCGTTTAGTGTATGAATAAGTTTCACTAGAGTTCATGTCCTCTTCTGTGAAGTGGTGATTTGCATATTTAAACTCCGAGGAGAGCATTGCATTGCTAATAAGTCTCCCAATGCCTACTCGGTGCTCTCCTCAAGGAGAAACTTTACACCTTAGATCCCCTATCAGAGGTTTCTCGCCTAGCCAAAGCACTTCTCTTGCTTTACACTAATGAGGGGCAAACAACACAAAACATGTGCTTGCAAATGGAAATTCTGATTTGGCTTCTTATCCTAAGTCATCTAGAAATGATTTTCGTTATAGGGTTGATATTGCCTTTTTAGGATTGCTAACTCCAGTAGATGTACCAGAGTTTCTGTCCTTTTTAATTCATGTCATGCAAAGTGCATGGTTAATAAACAAAAATTGAACCACACAATTAAAACTCTATGACATAAGAAAAGAAGACAAGAAAGTATTGGCCATATCATTTCTAAATATAGATCAGATGCTTGCACTATTTTTTACATATCTAAGCTAAAAATATGACTTAATGTAAATCCAAGAGAAAGATGTTAACTTTATTTTGGGCCTGGCAGTGGGTGACATATTAATATTATCTGCAGCAGCTTCTAATGAAATTCTACAGTAGTGTTATCAAAAATAGCTGACATAATGATATCTGGTAGGAGTGACCCATGTAATATAAGTCCATGTTCACACATATATACAGTATATCTATATATATATATATATATATATATATATATATATACATATATATATATATATATATATATATATATATCGTATAGATATATACAGTATATGTATATGTGTGTATATTTATGTTCAAACTATCTTCTGATTTCCAATAATTGAAACTGAAGAATGACAATAGAGCTCAGTATGAGGAAGCGAAGCTCGATGAGCTTTGCTGCTGAATCAAACATCAAGCTATAGATATTCATTAGGCTATATTTGACAGGTTGCCTTCTCAGATAGGTAACATTTTATGAGATTAAAGAGGACTTATTACTTCCTGGGAAACCTCATAAGGTGAAATAAGACCAAAGCATATACAAGTATTCTGTGTATAATTAGAAAACATAAAAACAGAATCCTTTCTAATTTAGTAATAATATTTTTTGCATTTTAGAGGGATTTAGTCTGTGTAAAATAAAAAATAATGTATATTCACCTCCCGCACCAGCACCATTCCAGCAATGTCAGTGTCGGGCTATGCTGCTTTGACTCTCAGACGTCTGATGAAAATATGACTGAAGTACACCATCACAATCCGTTGATTGGATTTAGTGCTTATTATACTGTATATTATGTAGTGCTTATATTACAATTTCACATAAGTGCTGTCTTCTGTCACTGATACCAATGGAGTTGTGCTGGTGTGGGAGGTGAGTATAAGGCTTTTTTATTTTACATGGGAGTATATAGCATGTAAGATGGTATAGTCCAAGTAGTGGACACCGCTTTCAGAGAAGGAGGCTGAAGTTGGCAAAAGTTGGGCTCTCCACTATCTCACTATTCTAATATCTGTGTGAAACTTCCTACCTCTGAGTTGGAAAAAAAAAAAGAAAAAGAAAGCACGCCTTGTGCAATCAAATGGGACAACACCAAACTTAGTGACTGAAGGTGCTTACCTGAGCGCTTTGTGCGGCTTCAGGCACAACACTGGGAAAGGCTATCAGGTCTCTCCGATGGCTGCTTATAAACCCGCTGGATCCTGTCCATGGATCCTGAAAGTCAACAAGGAGTGAAAAAAGTGGGGGCTCTAGATATTGCTGCCAAAGGTACGAAACAAATAGGTACCACTACAGGATTAGCATACAGATTATCTTTATTTTTGTTACGTGTTTCAGAGCAGATCTAGTGCCTTCTTCAGGCATATACACACAAAATGCATCCTCATGCTGTCTAATCAGCATCCTGATATGCCACAAATATGACTTAGATGGATTATCTCGGCAAAGGAGAAGTGCTCACGAATACAGATTTTGTTAACAATATTTGCAAGAAAAAGGCCTTTTGTGTACATTGAAAAAATCTTAGATCTTTGAGTTAAGCTCATGAAAAACGCGAGCAAAAATAAAAGTGTTGCATTTATGTTTTTGTTCAGTGTATATACTAAAAATTCTTGCACATTGCTTTGCAAGGAACATATATAGCAATGTATTAGATCTCCATGTAGGCACTACATTTCCAAATGTTTGTTACCACAATGTAGCACCATATTTATTTCACAAAATTATTTATGACTACTCTGTGTTGGAGTGCAGTGCCAGGGGCCCACTTGTAACATTGATACTAGGGTCCCAATTTCTAGCTACAAGCAATATTACAGTACCTGATGCGCTCACCTAAACCTGCATATGCTTCTATGTAATCAGTTGGGAAGTTTGTTAAATGAATGATGAGTTGCTGCTTTCATCTGTAAATAATTTATTGAGTGTACCGTGCCAAGTGGGAGGCCCACTCCTGAATATGGGCCCACCTGGGGATTCACCTGTTGCCCCATGGGCCAGTCCAAGCCAAGTCCAAGTTTCAGAGAAAGCTGGATACCTGTTATGACCCCAATGGCAGAGGGTCTCAGGAATAAATACCAAGTCTGCAAACACAAAAAACCAGCTCATAGGGCAGTGGTAACTGGGCTGATCATATATCTAATCCTAGCACCACAAATAGCAGTAGCCGGGGAACGTGCCTACGTTGGTTCTAGACGTCTCGCGCCAGCCGGAGAACTAACTAACCCTAGAAGGGAAAAGAAAGACCTTTCTTGCCTCCAGAGAAAAGACCCCAAAAGTTGGATACAAGCCCCCAACAAATAATAACGGTGAGGTAAGAGGAAAAGACAAACATAAGAATGAGCTAGGTATTTAGCAAAGAGAGGCCCACTAGCTAATAGCAGAATATAGTAAGATGACTTATATGGTCAGCAAAAACCCTATTAAAATATCCACGCTGGATATTCAAGAACCCCCAAACCGACTAACGGCCGGGGGGAGAACACCAGCCCCCTAGAGCTTCCAGCAAGGTCAGAACTCACATTTAGTACAAGCTGGACAAAAATAGAAGCAAAGCAAATAACCCAAAAAACAAAGAAGCAAGACTTAGCTTAATTTTGCAAAAACCAGGACCAGCAGACAGGAGCAACAGAAGGATCTGATTACAACGATGCCAGGCACTGGACTAAGGATCCAGGAAGTTTATATAGCGACACCCCTGGACTAACGACCCAGGTGAGTGCCAAACTGAAGAAAGACAATCCCAGAGTCATATCACTAGTGACCACAAGAGGGAGCCAAAAAGTCTAATTCACAACAGTACCCCCCCCTTAAGGAGGGGTCACCGAACCCTCACCAAGACCACCAGGACGATCAGGATGAGCAGCGTGAAAGGCACGAACTAAATCGGCCGCATGCACATCAGAGGCAACCACCCATGTCATGATCTCCATGGCTAGAGAACATAGCATAAGCCTATATAGGAACAAGCTCTTGGAAGATGGGAACTGTACTGACCATGAACTAAACCTACCGCACAACTAGAAGTAGCCAGGTAGCATGTCCTACTTTTTATCCCTATATGCCCAGCGCCGGCCGGAGAACTAAATAATGCTAGCAGAGGGAAATATAAGACCTGGCTCACCTCTAGAGAAATGCCCAAAAAGGAGACAGAGGCCCCCCACATATATTGGCGGTGATTTTAGATGAAATAACAAACACAGCAGGAAAATAGTTTTAGCAAATTTGAGGTCCGCTTTCTAGATAGCAGAAGACAGAAAGAACACTTTCATGGTCAGCAGAAAACCCTAACAAAACACCATCCAGAAATTACTTTAGGACTCTGGCATTAACTCATAATACCAGAGTGGCAATTCCTGATCAACAAGAGCTTTCCAGACACAGTAACGAAACTGCAGCTGTGAACTGGAACCAAAAAGCAAAAACAAACATGGACGAAAGTCCAACTTATCTAGTAGATGTCTGGGAGCAGGAACAAGCACAGAGAGGCTTCTGATAACATTGTTGACCGGCAAGCAACTAACAGAGAAGCCAGATTATATAGCGACACCCAGATCTGATGAGAACAGGTGAACAGGAAAGATGATGACACAAGTTCAATTCCACCAGTGGCCACCGGGGGAGCCCAAAATCCAAATTCACAACAGTACCCCCCCCTCAAGGAGGGGGCACCGAACCCTCACCAGAACCACCAGGGCGATCAGGATGGGCCCTATGAAAGGCACGAACCAGATCGGAGGCATGAACATCAGATGCAGTGACCCAAGAATTATCCTCCTGGCCGTATCCCTTCCACTTGACCAAATACTGGAGTCTCCGTCTGGAAACACGGGAGTCTAGGATTTTCTCCACAACGTACTCCAACTCACCCTCAACCAACACCGGAGCAGGAGGCTCAACGGAAGGCACAACAGGTACCTCATACCTGCGCAATAACGACCGATGAAAAACGTTATGAATGGAAAAGGATGCAGGGAGGTCTAAACGGAAGGAAACAGGGTTAAGAATCTCCAATATTTTATACGGACCGATGAACCGAGGCTTAAACTTAGGAGAAGAGACCCTCATAGGGACAAAACGAGAAGACAACCACACCAAATCTCCAACACAAAGCCGAGGACCAACACGACGGTAACGGTTGGCAAAAAGCTGAGTCTTCTCCTGGGACAACTTCAAATTGTCCATCACCTGCCCCCAAATATGATGCAATCTCTCCACCACCGCATCCACTCCAGGACAATCCGAGGACTCCACCTGACCGGAGGAAAATCGAGGATGGAACCCCGAATTACAGAAAAACGGGGACACCAAGGTGGCAGAGCTGGCCCGATTATTGAGGGCGAACTCCGCCAATGGCAAAAAAGCAACCCAATCATCCTGGTCAGCAGACACAAAACACCTCAGATATGTCTCCAGGGTCTGATTAGTCCGCTCGGTCTGGCCATTAGTCTGAGGGTGAAAAGCAGACGAAAAAGACAAATCTATGCCCATCCTAGCACAGAATGCCCGCCAAAATCTAGACACAAATTGGGTTCCTCTGTCAGAAACGATATTCTCAGGAATACCATGCAAACGAACAACATTTTGAAAAAACAGGGGAACCAACTCGGAAGAAGAAGGCAATTTGGGCAGGGGAACCAAATGGACCATCTTAGAAAAACGGTCACACACCACCCAGATGACAGACATTTTCTGGGAAACAGGCAGATCTGAAATAAAATCCATCGAGATGTGCGTCCAAGGCCTCTTAGGAATAGGCAAGGGCAACAATAATCCACTAGCCCGAGAACAACAAGGCTTGGCCCGAGCACAAACGTCACAAGACTGCACAAAGCCTCGCACATCTCGTGACAGGGAAGGCCACCAGAAGGATCTTGCCACCAAATCCCTGGTACCAAAAATTCCAGGATGACCTGCCAATGCAGAAGAATGCACCTCAGAGATGACTCTACTGGTCCAATCATCAGGAACAAACAGCCTATCAGGCGGACAACGATCCGGTCTATCCGCCTGAAACTCCTGCAAGGCCCGCCGCAGGTCTGGAGAAACGGCTGACAAAATAACTCCATCCTTAAGGATACCTGTGGGCTCAGAGTTGCCGGGTGAATCAGGCTCAAAACTCCTAGAAAGGGCATCCGCCTTAACATTCTTAGAACCCGGTAGGTATGACACCACAAAATTAAACCGAGAAAAAAATAATGACCAGCGCGCCTGTCTAGGATTCAGGCGCCTGGCGGTCTCAAGATAAATCAAATTTTTGTGGTCAGTCAATACCACCACCTGATGTCTGGACCCCTCAAGCCAATGGCGCCACTCCTCAAACGCCCACTTCATGGCCAAAAGCTCCCGATTCCCAACATCATAATTCCGCTCAGCGGGCGAAAATTTACGGGAAAAGAAGGCACAAGGCCTCATCACGGAGCAGTCAGAACTTTTCTGCGACAACACTGCCCCAGCTCCGATCTCAGAAGCGTCGACCTCAACCTGAAAAGGAAGAGCCACATCAGGCTGACGCAACACAGGGGCAGAAGAAAAACGGCGCTTAAGCTCCTGAAAAGCCTCCACAGCATCAGGGGACCAATTAGCAACATCAGCACCCTGTCTAGTCAAATCGGTCAATGGCTTAACGACATCCGAAAAACCAGCAATAAATCGACGATAAAAGTTGGCAAAGCCCAAAAATTTCTGAAGACTTTTAAGAGAAGAGGGCTGCGTCCAATCACAAATAGCTTGAACCTTGACAGGATCCATCTCAATGGAAGAGGGAGAAAAAATATATCCCAAAAAGGAAATTCTCTGAACCCCAAAAACACACTTAGAACCCTTGACACACAGAGAATTAGACTGCAAAACCTGAAAAACCCTCTTGACTTGCTGGACATGAGAGTCCCAGTCATCCGAAAAAATCAGAATATCATCCAGATACACTATCATAAATTTATCCAAAAAATCGCGGAAAATATCATGCATAAAGGACTGGAAGACTGAAGGGGCATTAGAAAGACCAAAAGGCATCACCAAATACTCAAAGTGGCCCTCGGGCGTATTAAATGCGGTTTTCCACTCATCCCCCTGCCTGATCCGCACCAAATTATACGCCCCACGGAGATCAATCTTAGAGAACCACTTGGCCCCCTTTATGCGAGCAAACAAATCAGTCAGCAACGGCAATGGGTATTGATATTTAACCGTGATTTTATTCAAAAGCCGATAATCAATACATGGTCTCAAAGAGCCGTCTTTTTTTGACACAAAGAAAAAGCCGGCTCCTAAGGGAGATGACGATGGACGAATATGTCCCTTTTCCAAGGACTCCTTTATATATTCTCGCATAGCAGCATGTTCAGGCACAGACAGATTAAATAAACGACCCTTTGGGTATTTACTACCCGGAATTAAATCTATAGCACAATCGCACTCACGGTGCGGAGGTAGTGAACCCAGCTTGGGTTCTTCAAAGACGTCACGATAATCAGACAGGAACTCAGGGATTTCAGAGGGGATAGATGATGAAATGGAAACCAAAGGTACGTCCCCATGAGTCCCCTTACATCCCCAGCTCAACACAGACATAGCTCTCCAGTCAAGGACTGGGTTGTGAGACTGCAGCCATGGCAATCCTAGCACCAAATCATCATGTAGATTATACAGCACCAGAAAACGAATAATCTCCTGGTGATCCGGATTAATACGCATAGTTACTTGTGTCCAGTATTGTGGTTTATTATTAGCCAATGGGGTGGAGTCAATCCCCTTCAGAGGAATAAGAGTCTCCAAAGGCTCTAAATCATACCCACAACGATTGGCAAAGGACCAATCCATAAGACTCAAAGCGGCGCCAGAGTCGATATAGGCGTCCGTGGTAATAGATGACAAAGAGCAAATCAGGGTCACAGACAAAATAAACTTAGACTGTAAAGTGCCAATGGAAACAGACTTATCAAGCTTTTTAGTACGCTTAGAGCATGCTGATATAACATGAGTAGAATCCCCACAATAGAAACACAACCCATTTTTCCGTCTAAAATTCTGCCGCTCGCTTCTGGACAGAATTCTATCACACTGCATACTTTCTGGCGTCTTCTCAGTGGACACCGCCAGATGGTGCACTAGTTTGCGCTCCCGCAGACGCCTATCGATCTGAATAGCTATTGTCATGGACTCATTCAGACCCGCAGGCACAGGGAACCCCACCATAACATCCTTAATGGCATCAGAGAGACCCTCTCTGAAAGTAGCCGCCAAGGCACACTCATTCCACTGAGTAAGCACAGACCATTTACGGAATCTCTGGCAGTAAATTTCAGCTTCATCTTGCCCCTGAGATAGGGACATCAAAGTTTTTTCTGCCTGAAGTTCCAAATGAGGTTCGTCATAAAGCAACCCCAAGGCCAGAAAAAACGCATCTACACTGCGCAACGCAGGATCCCCTGGTGCCAATGAAAAAGCCCAGTCTTGAGGGTCGCCACGGAGCAGAGAAATCACAATCCGAACCTGCTGTGCAGGGTCCCCGGCAGAACGAGATTTCAGGGACAAAAATAACTTGCAATTATTTCTAAAATTCTGAAAACCAGATCTATTCCCCGAGAAAAATTCCGGCAAAGGAATTCTCGGTTCAGATACCGGAGCATGAACAACAAAATCTTGCAAATTTTGTACTTTCGTGGTGAGATTATTCAAACCTGCAGTTACACTCTGAAGATCCATAATAAACAGGTGAACACAGAGCCATTCAAAGATTAAAAGGAGAGAAAAAAAAAAGAAAGACTGCAGCATAGACAGACTGGCAAATGATCCAATTAAGAGCACAAAAAAAAAAAAAAAAAAACTCTCAGCAGACTTCTTATTTCACTCCTTTCTCAGCCAAGGAATTAACCCTTTAGTGGGCCGGTCAAACTGTCATGATCTCCATGGCTAGAGAACATAGCATAAGCCTATATAGGAACAAGCTCTTGGAAGATGGGAACTGTACTGACCATGAACTAAACCTACCGCACAACTAGAAGTAGCCAGGTAGCATGTCCTACTTTTTATCCCTATATGCCCAGCGCCGGCCGGAGAACTAAATAATGCTAGCAGAGGGAAATATAAGACCTGGCTCACCTCTAGAGAAATGCCCAAAAAGGAGACAGAGGCCCCCCACATATATTGGCGGTGATTTTAGATGAAATAACAAACACAGCAGGAAAATAGTTTTAGCAAATTTGAGGTCCGCTTTCTAGATAGCAGAAGACAGAAAGAACACTTTCATGGTCAGCAGAAAACCCTAACAAAACACCATCCAGAAATTACTTTAGGACTCTGGCATTAACTCATAATACCAGAGTGGCAATTCCTGATCAACAAGAGCTTTCCAGACACAGTAACGAAACTGCAGCTGTGAACTGGAACCAAAAAGCAAAAACAAACATGGACGAAAGTCCAACTTATCTAGTAGATGTCTGGGAGCAGGAACAAGCACAGAGAGGCTTCTGATAACATTGTTGACCGGCAAGCAACTAACAGAGAAGCCAGATTATATAGCGACACCCAGATCTGATGAGAACAGGTGAACAGGAAAGATGATGACACAAGTTCAATTCCACCAGTGGCCACCGGGGGAGCCCAAAATCCAAATTCACAACACACCCAGGAATTATCCTCCTGACCATAGCCCTTCCACTTGACCAGATACTGAAGCCTCCGCCTGGAGAGACGAGAATCCAAGATCTTCTCCACCACGTACTCCAACTCGCCCTCAACCAACACCGGAGCAGGAGGCTCAACAGAAGGAACCACAGGTACAACGTACCGCCGCAACAAAGACCTATGGAACACGTTGTGAATGGCAAACGACACCGGAAGATCCAAGTGAAAGGACACAGGATTAAGGATTTCCAATATCTTGTAAGGACCGATGAAGCGAGGCTTAAATTTAGGAGAGGAGACCTTCATAGGAACAAATCGAGAAGACAGCCATACCAAATCCCCAACACGAAGTCGGGGACCCACACCGCGGCGGCGGTTGGCAAAACGCTGAGCCTTCTCTTGTGACAACTTTAAGTTGTCCACCACATGATTCCAGATCTGCTGCAACCTATCCACCACAGAATCTACCCCAGGACAGTCAGAAGGCTCCACATGTCCCGAGGAAAAACGAGGATGGAAACCAGAGTTGCAGAAAAATGGCGAAACCAACGTAGCGGAACTAGCCCGATTATTAAGGGCAAACTCAGCCAACGGCAAGAAGGTCACCCAATCATCCTGATCCGCAGAAACAAAACACCTCAAATAAGCCTCCAGAGTCTGATTAGTTCGCTCCGTTTGTCCATTAGTCTGAGGATGAAAGGCAGACGAAAACGACAACTCAATGCCCATGCTAGCACAAAAGGATCGCCAGAACCTGGAAACAAACTGGGATCCTCTGTCAGACACAATATTCTCAGGAATGCCGTGTAAACGAACCACATTCTGAAAGAACACAGGAACCAGATCGGAAGAGGAAGGCAGCTTAGGCAAAGGCACCAAATGGACCATCTTAGAAAAGCGATCACATACCACCCAGATGACAGACATGCCCTGAGACACCGGGAGATCTGAAATGAAATCCATGGAAATGTGTGTCCAAGGCCTCTTCGGGACAGGCAAGGGCAAGAGCAACCCGCTGGCACGAGAACAGCAAGGCTTAGCTCGAGCACAAGTCCCACAGGACTGCACAAACGACCGCACATCCCGTGACAAGGAAGGCCACCAAAAGGACCTAGCCACCAGATCTCTGGTGCCAAAAATTCCCGGATGCCCTGCCAACACCGAGGAATGAACCTCGGAAATTACTCTGCTGGTCCACTTATCAGGAACAAACAGTCTGTCAGGTGGACAAGAGTCAGGTCTACCAGCCTGAAATCTCTGCAACACACATCGCAAATCCGGAGAAATGGCTGACAAGATAACTCCCTCTTTAAGAATACCAACCGGTTCTGCGACTCCCGGAGAGTCAGGCACAAAGCTCCTTGAAAGAGCATCAGCCTTCACATTCTTTGAACCTGGTAAATACGAGACCACAAAGTCAAAACGGGAGAAAAACAATGACCAGCGGGCCTGTCTAGGATTCAGGCGTTTAGCAGACTCGAGATACATCAAATTTTTGTGATCAGTCAAGACCACCACACGATGCTTAGCACCCTCGAGCCAATGACGCCACTCCTCAAATGCCCACTTCATGGCCAACAACTCCCGATTGCCAACATCATAACTCCGCTCAGCAGGCGAAAACTTCCTCGAGAAAAAGGCACAAGGTCTCCTCACAGAGCAACCAGGGCCTCTCTGCGACAAAACGGCCCCTGCCCCAATCTCAGAAGCATCCACTTCAACCTGAAAGGGAAGTGAGACATCAGGCTGGCACAAAACAGGCGCCGAAGTAAACCGGCGCTTCAACTCCTGGAAAGCCTCCACGGCTGCAGGAGCCCAGTTTGCAACATCAGAACCTTTCTTGGTCATATCCGTCAAAGGTTTAACAATGCTAGAAAAATTAGCAATAAAACGACGGTAGAAGTTAGCAAAACCCAAGAACTTCTGAAGACTCTTAACTGACGTGGGTTGAGTCCAATCATGAATAGCTCGGACCTTGACTGGGTCCATCTCCACCGCAGAAGGGGAAAAAATAAACCCCAAAAAGGGAACCTTCTGTACTCCAAAGAGACACTTTGAGCCCTTAACAAATAAAGCATTCTCACGCAAAACCTGAAACACCATCCTGACCTGCTCTACATGCGAGTCCCAGTCATCAGAAAAAACCAGAATATCATCCAGATAAACGATCATAAATTTATCCAGATACTTCCGGAAAATATCATGCATAAAGGACTGAAACATTGAAGGAGCATTAGAGAGCCCAAAAGGCATCACCAAGTACTCAAAATGACCTTCGGGCGTATTAAATGCGGTTTTCCATTCATCTCCTCGCTTAATGCGCACAAGGTTGTACGCACCACGAAGATCTATCTTGGTGAACCACTTGGCACCTTTAATTCGGGCAAACAAGTCTGACAACAGAGGCAAAGGATACTGAAATTTAACAGTGATTTTATTCAAAAGCCGATAGTCAATACAAGGTCTCAAAGATCCGTCCTTCTTGGCCACAAAAAAGAATCCCGCACCAAGAGGGGAAGAGGAAGGACGGATATGCCCCTTCTCCAGAGATTCCTTGATATACGAACGCATTGCGGTATGCTCAGGTACAGACAGATTAAATAGTCTTCCCTTAGGAAATTTGCTACCTGGAATCAAATCTATGGCACATTCACAGTCCCTATGACGAGGCAGAGCACTGGACCTGGACTCGCTGAACACATCCTGATAATCAGACAAATACTCAGGAACTTCCGAAGGAGTAGAGGAAGCAATAGACACCGGCGGGGAATCACCATGAATACCCTGACAGCCCCAACTTGACACAGACATTGCCTTCCAATCCAAGACTGGATTATGAGTCTGTAACCATGGCAAACCCAAAATGACCAAATCATGCATTTTATGCAGAACAAGAAAACGAATCACCTCCCGATGTTCAGGAGTCATGCACATGGTTACCTGTGTCCAAAACTGCGGTTTATTTTCCGCCAATGGCGTAGCATCAATACCCCTCAGAGGGATAGGATTAACCAACGGCTCAAGAACAAAACCACAGCGCTTGGCAAATGACAGATCCATAAGACTCAGGGCAGCACCTGAATCCACAAACGCCATAACAGGGTAAGAGGACAATGAGCAAATTAAAGTCACAGACAAAATAAATTTAGGTTGCAAATTACCAATGGCGACAGGACTAACAACCCTTGTTAGGCGTTTAGAGCATGCTGATATAACATGTGTAGAATCTCCACAGTAAAAACACAACCCATTCTGACGTCTATGATTTTTCCGCTCATTTCTGGTCTGAATTCTATCACATTGCATCAAATCAGGTGCTTGTTTAGACAACACTACCAGAGGATTAGCGGTTTTGCGCTCCCGCAAACGCCGGTCAATTTGAATAGCCAGCGCCATGGAATCATTCAGACTTGTAGGAATGGAGAAACCCACCATCACATTCTTAATGGCTTCAGAAAGGCCATTTCTGAAATTTGCAGCCAGAGCACACTCATTCCACTGAGTAAGCACGGACCATTTCCGAAATTTTTGGCAATACACTTCAGCTTCATCCTGGCCCTGAGAAATAGCCAGCAAGGCTTTTTCTGCCTGAACCTCAAGATTGGGTTCCTCGTAAAGCAATCCGAGCGCCAGAAAAAACGCATCAATATTTGCCAATGCCGGATCTCCTGGCGCTAGCGAGAAAGCCCAATCCTGAGGGTCGCCCCGTAAAAAAGAGATAACAATTTTAACTTGCTGAGCTGAGTCTCCAGATGAACGGGGTCTCAGAGATAGAAACAATTTACAATTATCCCTGAAATTCCTAAACTTAAATCGGTCTCCAGAAAACAGTTCAGGAATAGGTGTTTTAGGTTCAGACATAGAACTACTGGTAACAAAATCTTGTATGCTTTGCACACGAGCAGCAAGCTGGGCCACACTTGTAATCAAGGTCTGGACATTCATGTCTGCAGCAAGCTCAAGCCACTCAGAGGTAAAGGGGAGGAAGAGAGGAAAAAAAAAAAAAACCTCAGAATTTCCTTTCTTATAATCCCACTTCTGCAATGCATTAAACATTCAATGTTGGCCTGGCATACTGTTATGACCCCAATGGCAGAGGGTCTCAGGAATAAATACCAAGTCTGCAAACACAAAAAACCAGCTCATAGGGCAGTGGTAACTGGGCTGATCATATATCTAATCCTAGCACCACAAATAGCAGTAGCCGGGGAACGTGCCTACGTTGGTTCTAGACGTCTCGCGCCAGCCGGAGAACTAACTAACCCTAGAAGGGAAAAGAAAGACCTTTCTTGCCTCCAGAGAAAAGACCCCAAAAGTTGGATACAAGCCCCCAACAAATAATAACGGTGAGGTAAGAGGAAAAGACAAACATAAGAATGAGCTAGGTATTTAGCAAAGAGAGGCCCACTAGCTAATAGCAGAATATAGTAAGATGACTTATATGGTCAGCAAAAACCCTATTAAAATATCCATGCTGGATATTCAAGAACCCCCGAACTGACTAACGGCCGGGGGGAGAACACCAGCACCCTAGAGCTTCCTGCAAGGTCAGAACTCACATTTAGTACAAGCTGGACAAAAATAGAAGCAAAGCAAATAACCCAAAAAACAAAGAAGCAAGACTTAGCTTAATTTTGCAAAAACCAGGACCAGCAGACAGGAGCAACAGAAGGATCTGATTACAACGATGCCAGGCACTGGACTAAGGATCCAGGAAGTTTATATAGCGACACCCCTGGACTAACGACCCAGGTGAGTGCCAAACTGAAGAAAGACAATCCCAGAGTCATATCACTAGTGACCACAAGAGGGAGCCAAAAAGTCTAATTCACAACAGATACGTAAGAAGAGGCCAGAGAAGGATTCATGTTGTTGCATACCCTATATTCCTGGGCTCAATAACATCATCAAAATCATGGATTATTACCCAGCTGTGGGTCAAACAAACAGTACCAGGCTGTATTAAAATCATGATGGTGTAATACATCCTCTACTGACTGTAAATAAATAATGGAGTGCTGAAACCACTATGCATCTATGCCTCTCCGGAGTGTAACTAGTAAGCTTGGGAACTGTACGCTCTTGAATTGATGGTTGCAGTAATAATCTTTACTTTTTGAGTTATAATCTGTGTCTCTTCTATTTCTTGCTGTGCCATACATCTGGGGGTCTGACACAATCAGACCTATAGTCTACATCTGTTACCCTCTGTCCTGGCCATCTTACCAACACAAATAATAAAACAAGGCATCTTTACTGGCAAAGCCCCTGAGGATGCAGAACCCGGTTGGACTGGAACAAGTCATCATCACTTCCTGTCTCGTCTAAGTACGTTGGATGTATGGGAGTCAGAGCTGGAAAGTATGCCTTATGTTAATATTTTTAAACCATCTCTGCCTGGAATTTTTTATTTTTTTGTAGATTGAATAATTCTTTAAATCTGGTTGCAAATTCCCTTCCTTTATTTTAATTTTAGATCCAGTGGAGTAATACAAGTAATTTGTTGCTTATGGGAACTTCTGTTCAAAATGCATATATTATATTCAGTAGTGTACATTTGTGCAACTCCAAGCCTCACAATTATTTTACAGTACAGTAAATTCATAGCCGGCATTATTTTAGTATTAATAATACAAATTCATACTTGTACTATGGTTTTCCAAGGGTTTTGTTCTTTCCATCTCTATAAAATAGTTACACAGCTATTACTTATTAATAAATATCCAAGGGCTAGGCTGTACACAATAAAAAACAAAGATGACAAGGTATTGTGCAGTGATATGAAAGTGAGCCGGCATGGACCAGATCTAAATACTATTTGTTTTCAGCCATCAGTAATAATCGAGCTATAGGCAAGAGTCAGCAATCAATGACCATTCTCATTCTGTCAATTGACCATTTAAAGATCCTGAATGATTTGCATCATAGCTTACCAATGAATAATCAAGAGAGCTACTCCCGTATCTTTGAAGTCATAGCTACAAAATAGAATTGATGCTTCATATATGTAATGCGCATCTATAAAAATTGATGTATAATTACCGATCATTGCCTTACATTTGCAATGACACGCCGGACCTGATATTTTCCCCGCATTGTATCTCTGTGATTGATGTCTCTGAAAATTGAAGGCAAGTAGTTTAACATGGAACATTCCTGTTAAAAGGCTAATTAAGTGGAGGGCGAGATAGAAGAGGAGATGAACTGGAGAGTAATAGCATTTTGGTTGTCAGGACCATTGTTAATCCTTTTGTGTTGTGCAATGAATTTCAAACACAACTAGATATGAAAACAGCATAGGGGGCTTAAAAGTGTCAGCTAAAAGAAAATGGAATATTTAGCCAGATGTACATTTCTCTTTTCCAGCTTTTTTTTATTTTACTCCATTCTAAATTAAAAGAGAATGCAGCCTTGTATTATACCAGATCAACTCGGTAACAGAAGAATCTGAAGTAACAATGTAAATTATAATATACTCTCATATTGGATGAAGTTTGGTCATTTACTCCTAATGCGATTGCTGCAGATGTCATTGCACTAACCCATCAATCACCAGCATATAATCGCGTTATGATAATTATAATCCTATTTTTAAATTACAGCTGCCAACTACATGGGGCAATTCAATTAGGGACCCATGATCATAATATAGCCATAAAAGGCAGTAGTAATGGGTTGTAATGGGCAGTCTGGCTCTTTTGGTAATCTGGATCACTTGACCCCGCTGAGAAAAAAAAAACAGGCTCTTTTGGATCCTATATGGAACACATTTAAGATTAAATTAAAGCAGGTGAAGTTGGCGGGGTTTCGTTCAGGTGAGCAGAGTTTCAGAACACAGTCATTTTCACTAAGTGAGAGCCAGAGGGTCTCGCTGGGGTGCTGGCTCCCATCATTCCCAGCAGGAAGCTGGCACTTTGTCCTGAATGACCAATCACTACGGTTGGGCCATTCTATGACTTATTATGTCCATGATTTCATGCATACCTATGGAATCAGAATAAATTATGTAGATGCCATAAGAGAGCTGCAATTTACCCTAGATGCATCCAACAATGAAACAGAGGGAGAGAGGTCCCTCCTCGCAGGAACTTGCAAACTAAATAGAATATGACATTAATGTGCATATAGATGGCAAATAATGTCTAGGGGACTAGTGTTATGACCTGGTGGTTAAGGAGCAACATGGGACGAGCTCTGAGGAGGTGGTATCTGTACTGACCGCAGTTCCTGATCCTAACACCAACACTAGAAGTAGCCGTGGGATGTTCATGTCACTCCCTAGACACCTCGTCACAGCCTGAGAACTAACTACCCCTAAAGATGGAAACAGAAAGCTATCTTACCTCAGAGAAAAACCCCAAAGGAAAGATAGCCCCCCACAAATATTGACTGTGAGTGGAGAGGGAAATGACATACACAGAATGAAAACAGGATTTAGCAAAGGAGGCCACTTCTAACTAGATAGACAGAACAGAAAAGAATACTGTGTGGTCAGTATTAAAAGCTAAAAATCCACACAGAGTTTACAAAAAATCTCCACACTGACTCACGGTGTGGAGGGCAAATCTGCTTCCCCAGAGCTTCCAGCTAAGCTGAATATATCATACTGACAAGCTGGACAAGAAAAAACATAACATGAGCTGAACGAATAAGTCCACAATAAGTGGACAACAAAAGAACAAGCAAGGACTTATCTTTGCTGAAATGGACAGGCTATCAGAGAAATCCAAGGAGAGATCTGAATCCAACCAAGAAACATTGACAGCTGGCACTGGCTGAAGACTGGAGCCAGACTAAATAGCAGAGCCAGGAGAGACGATCAGTGGAAGCAGCTGCTAATGCTAAACCCAAGGAGCAGCAGTTCCACTTAAAACCACCGGAGGGAGCCCAAGGGCAGAATTCACAAAAGTGCCATTTACAACCACCGGAGGGAGCCCAAGAACGGAATTCACAACAGTACCCCCCCCTTGAGGAGGGGTCACCGAACCCTCACCAGAGCCCCCAGGCCGATCAGGACGAGCCAAGTGAAAAGCACGAACCAAATCGGCAGCATGGACTTTGGAGGCAACAACCCAAGAATTATCCTCCTGGCCATAACCCTTCCACTTGACAAGATACTGAAGCTTCCGCCTCAAAAATCGAGAATCCAAAATCTTCTCCACCACATATTCCAACTCCCCCTCAACCAACACCGGAGCAGGAGGCTCAACAGAGGGAACAACGGGCACCACATATCTCCGCAACAAAGATCTATGGAAAACATTATGGATGGAAAAAGAAGCTGGAAGGGCCAAACGAAAAGATACCGGATTGATAATCTCAGAAATCTTATAAGGACCAATAAAGCGAGGCTTGAACTTAAGGCAAGAAACCTTCATAGGAACATGACGAGAAGATAACCAGACTAAATCCCCAACACGAAGCCGGGGACCAACACACCGACGACGGTTAGCAAAACATTGAGCCTTTTCCTGAGACAACGTCAAATTGTCCACCACATGAGTCCAAATCTGCTGCAACCTGTCCACCACAGAATCCACACCAGAACAGTCAGAAGGCTCAACCTGCCCTGAAGAAAAACGAGGATGAAAACCAAAATTACAAAAAAAAGGCAAAACCAAAGTAGCCGAACTAGCCCGATTATTAAGGGCAAACTCGGCCAACGGCAAGAAGGTCACCCAATCATCCTGATCAGCAGACACAAAGCATCTCAAATAGGTTTCCAAGGTCTGATTGGTTCGCTCAGTTTGGCCATTTGTCTGAGGATGAAATGCGGAAGAAAAAGACAAATCAATGCCCATTCTAGCACAAAAGGACCGCCAAAACCTAGAAACAAACTGGGAACCTCTGTCAGACACAATATTCTCCGGAATGCCATGCAAACGAACCACATGCTGAAAAAACAATGGAACCAAATCAAAGGAGGAAGGCAACTTAGGCAAAGGTACCAAATGGACCATTTTAGAAAACCGGTCACAAACCACCCAGATAACAGACATCTTCTGGGAAACAGGAAGATCCAAAATAAAATCCATGGAAATATGCGTCCATGGCCTCTCAGGGACCGGCAAAGGCAAAAGCAACCCACTAGCACAGGAACAGCAAGGCTTGGCCCGGGCAGAAGTCCCACAGGACTGCACAAAAGAACGTACAACCCGCGACAAGGAAGGCCACCAAAAGGACCTAGCAATCAAATCTCTGGTACCAAAAATCCCAGGATGACCAGCCAACACCGAACAATGAACCTCAGAAATTACCTTACTAGTCCATCTATCAGGAACAAACAGTTTCCCTACTGGACAGTGGTCAGGTTTATCAGCCTGAAATTCCCGAAGCACCCGCCGTAAATCAGGCGAGATGGCAGAAAGAATCACCCCCTCCTTGAAAATACCAACGGGCTCAAGGACTCCCGGAGAATCAGGCAAAAAACTCCTAGAGAGGGCATCAGCCTTCACATTCTTAGATCCCGGAATATACGAGACCACAAAATCAAAACGGGAGAAAAACAGGGACCATCGAGCTTGTCTAGGATTCAACCGCTTGGCAGACTCGAGGTAAATCAGATTCTTATGATCGGTCAAGACCACAACGCGATGCTTGGCTCCCTCAAGCCAATGTCGCCACTTCTTCGAATGCCCACTTTATAGCCAACAACTCCCGATTGCCAACATCATAATTACGCTCCGCAGGTGAAAACTTTCTGGAGAAGAAGGCACACGGTTTCATCAAAGAACCATCAGAACTTCTCTGAGACAAAACGGCCCCTGCCCCCAATCTCAGAAGCATCAACCTCAACCTGAAAAGGAAGAGAAACATCCGGCTGACGCAACACAGGGGCAGAAGTAAATCGACATTTAATCTCCTGAAAGGCCTCAACAGCTGCAGAGGACCAATTCATCACATCAGCGCCTTTCTTAGTCAAATCGGTCAGGGGCTTAACCACACTGGAAAAGTTAGCAATGAAACGGCGATAAAAATTAGCAAAGCCCAAAAATTTCTGAAGGCTCTTCACAGATGTGGGTTGAATCCAATCATGAATGGCCTGGACCTTAACAGGATCCATTTCTATAGCCGAGGGAGAAAAAATGAAACCCAAAAAAGAAACCTTCTGAACTCCAAAAAGGCACTTAGACCCCTTCACAAACAAAGCATTAGCACGAAGGATCTGAAATACCATCCTGACCTGTTTCACATGAGACTCCCAATCATCGGAAAAAATCAAAATATCATCCAAATATACAATCATGAATTTATCAAGATAATTCCGGAAGATATCATGCATAAAGGACTGAAACACAGATGGAGCATTAGAGAGCCCGAATGGCATCACAAGGTATTCAAAATGGCCTTCGGGCATATTAAATGCTGTTTTCCATTCGTCACCCTGTTTAATACGAACAAGATTATATGCCCCTCGAAGGTCAATCTTAGTAAACCAACTAGCCCCCTTAATCCGAGCAAACAAATCAGAAAGCAAAGGTAAAGGGTAATGGAATTTGACCGTGATCTTATTGAGAAGGCGATAATCAATACAGGGTCTCAAGGAACCATCCTTCTTGGCAACAAAAAAGAATCCCGCTCCCAACGGTGACGAAGACGGCCGAATATGCCCCTTCTCCAAAGACTCTAACATAACTCCGCATGGCGGCATGCTCTGGCACAGACAGATTGAAAAGTCGGCCCTTAGGGAACTTACAGCCAGGAATCAAGTTAATAGCACAATCACAGTCCCTATGAGGAGGAAGGGAACTGGACTTGGGCTCATCAAATACATCCTGGAAATCCGACAAAAACTCAGGAACTTCAGAAGAGGGGTAAGAGGAAATTGACATTAAACGAACATCACTATGTATCCCTTGACAACCCCAACTAGTCACAGACATAGACTTCCAATCCAGCACCGGATTATGTACCTGTAACCATGGAAAACCCAGCACAACAACATCATGCAAATTATGCAACACCAGAAAACAACAATCTTCCTGATGTGCTGGAGCCATGTACATGGTCAACTGTGTCCAGTACTGAGGTTTATTCTTGGCCAATGGTGTAGCATCAATCCCCCTCAAGGGAATAGGGCTCTGCAAAGGCTGCAAGGAAAAAACACAGCGTCTGGCGAACTCTAAGTCCATTAAGTTCAGGGCAGCGCCTGAATCCACAAATGCCATAACAGAAAAGGACGATAATGAGCAAATCAGAGTAAGACAAGAGAAATTTAGGCTGTACAGTACTAATGGTGACAGATCTAGCGACCCTCTTAGTACGCTTAGGGCATTTAGAAATAACATGAGCAGAATCAGCACAGTAAAAACACAGCCTATTCTGACGTCTGAGTTCCTGCCGTTCTGCTCTAGTCAAAATCCTATCACATTGAATAGGCTCAGGACTCTGCTCAGAGGACACTGCCATATGGTGCACAACCTTGCGCTCGCGCAGGCACCGATCAATCTGAATGGCCAGAGACATTGATTCGCTCAAACCAGCAGGCGTGGGGAAACCCACCATAACATCTTTAAGGGCTTCAGAAAGACCCTTTCTGAAAATTGCTGCCAGGTCATACTCATTCCATTTAGTGAGCACAGACCACTTTCTAAATTTTTGGCAGTATACTTCTGCCGCTTCCTGACCCTGACACAGAGCCAGCAAGGTTTTTTCTGCCTGATCCACAGAATTAGGTTCGTCATACAGCAATCCGAGTGTTTGAAAAAATGCGTCTACATTAAGCAATGCAGGATCCCCTGACTCAAGGGAGAATGCCCAATCCTGAGGGTCTCCACGCAGCAGAGAAATGACAATCTTCACCTGCTGAATAGGGTCACCAGAGGAACGGGGTCTCAAAGCAAAAAACAATCTGCAGTTATTTTTAAAGTTCAGAAATTTAGATCTATCCCCAAAAAACAAATCAGGAGTAGGAATTCTAGGCTCTAAAGCCGGAGTCTGAACAACATAATCTTGTATACTCTGTACCCTTGCAGCGAGTTGATCCACACGAGAGAACAAACCCTGAACATCCATGTCAGCGCCAAAATCCTGAACCACCCAGAGATTAAGGGGAAAAAAAGACAAAACAGGCTGCAGAAAAAAAAATGTCTCAGAACTTTTTTTTTCCCTCTTTTGAGATGCATTCAACACATTGTTGGCCAGCTGTACTGTTACGACCTGGTGGTTAAGGTTAAGGAGCAACATGGGACGAGCTCTGAGGAGGTGGTATCTGTACTGACCGCAGTTCGTGATCCTAACACCAACACTAGAAGTAGCCGTGGGATGTTCCTGTCACTCCCTAAACACCTCGTCACAGCCTGAGAACTAACTACCCCTAAAGATGGAAACAGAAAGCTATCTTGCCTCAGAGAAAACCCCCAAAGGAAAGATAGCCCCCCACAAATATTGACTGTGAGTGGAAAGGGAAATGACATACACAGAATGAAAACAGGATTTAGCAAAGAAGGCCACTTCTAACTAGATAGACAGAACAGGAAAGAATACTGTGCGGTCAGTATTAAAAGCTAAAAATCCACACAGAGTTTACAAAAAATCTCCACACCGACTCACGGTGTGGAGGGCAAATCTGCTTCCCCAGAGCTTCCAACTAAGCTGAATATATCATACTGACAAGCTGAACAAGAAAAACATAACATGAGCTGAACGAATAAGTCCACAATAAGTGGACAACAAAAGAACAAGCAAGGACTTATCTTTGCTGAAATGGACAGGCTATCAGAGAAATCCAAGGAGAGATCTGAATCCAACCAAGAAACATTGACAGCTGGCACTGGCTGAAGACTGGAGCCAGACTAAATAGCAGAGCCAGGAGAGACGATCAGTGGAAGAAGCTGCTAATGCTAAACCCAAGGAGCAGCAGTTCCACTTAAAACCACCGGAGGGAGCCCAAGGGCAGAATTCACAAAAGTGCCATTTACAACCACCGGAGAGAGCCCAAGAACGGAATTCACAACAGACTAGTCCCTATGTTGGTGTGTGTAATATAAATGGAGCTGAAAGTACAAGTCACTAGCTAGTAAATAAACCAACATGGATATAAATGGTAGGTACTGTAGTTTAGGACAGGATGCAATAAGAAAAAAAATTCTTATGTAGCACCAACAAATTACATACCAGTAAACAATTGAGATTCAACATGTACAGACAATAAAGATGTAGCAAGGTAACATATGTTTCAACACTTACAGGAGGAGTGAGAGCCCTGCTAGCAAACTGGCAATCTACAAGGAGATGGGGGATACAATAGATAAAGGGTGCTTGACCTGTATGGTTCAGTCATCATTATAATAAATAGGGAATATGATATAAAGCTGCATGATCCGGCTGTCACGAATCGTTTAGGCTACGTTCACATTTGCGTTGTGCGCCGCAGCGTCGGCGACGCAACGCACAACGCAAACAAAAACTCAGCAAAACGCACGCTAAAACGCTGCGTTTTGCGACGCATGCGTCCTTTTTGGCCAAAATTGGACGCAAAAAAAATGCAACTTGCTGCGTCCTATGCGCCCTGACGCGTGCGCCGCAAAAAACGCATGTGTCAAAAAACGCATCACAACGCATGTCCATGCGCCCCCATGTTAAATATAGGGGCGCATGATGCATGCGGCGACGCAGCGGCGCCCGACGCTGCGTCGCACAACGCTAATGTGAACTTAGCCTAAGGGATTCACGGCAACTCTGGGTCTGCTGGAATTTAAATGTAGTTTATTTTCCTTTGGAGCAGCAAGAGTTAATGTCAGTCTCTTGCTGGTAGCTTTTTTTAGGCTGGTCAGCTGATGTTGGTTAATATCCACTCAAACCTCCCTTTAAATACTCACATGACCCATCAACTGGTAATCAGTTATAGAGTTACTACCATGCAGACCACTTAGGTAAGTAGAGCTCGCGTGTGACTGTAGTATTGTGACAGTTGGAGTCCTGTTTACCTGGTGCCCTTTTTTCTGCTACTGTGGAGCGTAGCAGCAGATTCTGAGCTGAGTTGTATCCTTTCTGTCAGTCCCTTGTTTGTCTCTTTCCCTGTGTTATATTACCTGCTGTGGCTGGGCTAGCATCTTTGCCGGTCAATGCACTATAGCCAGTGTTAGCACAGGGGACAGCCATGGACTCGGCACGTGACTGTGGCGGGTGGAAGGACCCACCTAGAGCGTCAGGGGTAGCTTAGAAACAGACAGGTTGATTTCAGGAGGTGTCCCATCCTTTGCTCCCTACTGTTAACCCCTTACTGACATCGGACGGAATAGTACGTCCGATGTCAGCTCTCCCGCTTTGATGCAGGGCTCCGAATTGCGATCTGCCCGCACCTATTAACTAGTTAAATGCTGCTGCAAACGCAGACAACGGCATTTAACTTTAACTTTAACCGGGCGGCCGGAAATGACGTCATCGCCGACCCCCGTCACATGATCGGGGGCGGCGATGCATCAGGAAGGTAACCATAGAGGTCCTTGAGACCTCTATGGTTACTGATGCCGGCGTGCTGTGAGTGCCACCCTGTGGTCGGCGCTCACAGCACACCTGCATTTCTGCTGTATAGCAGCGATCTTATGATCGCTGCTACATAGCAGAGCCGATCGCATTGTGCCTGCTTCTAGCCTCCCATGGAGGCTATTGAAGCATGGCAAAAGTAAAAAAAAAAAGTTTTTAAAAAATGTGAAAAAAATAAAAAAAACATAAAAGTTTAAATCACCCCCCTTTCGCCCCAATCAAAATAAATCAATAAAAAAAAAATCAAATCTACACATATTTGGTATCGCCGCGTTCAGAATCGCCCGATCTATCAATTAAAAAAAAGCATTAACCTGATCGCTAAACGGCGTAACGAGAAAAAAAATCGAAACGCCAGAATTACGTTTTTTTGGTCGCCGCGATTTGCATTGAAATGCAATAACGGGCGATCAAAAGAACGCATCTGCACCGAATTGGTATCATTAAAAACGCCATCTCGGCATGCAAAAAATAAGCCCTCAACTGACCCCAGATCATGAAAAATGGAGACGCTATATCGGAAAATGGCGCAATTTTTTTTTTTTTTTTTTTTTTTTTAGCAAAATTTGGAATTTTTTTCACCACTTAGGTAAAAAATAAACTAGACATGTTAGGTGTCTATGAACTCGTAATGACCTGGAGAATCATAAAGGCAGGTCAGTTTTAGCATTTAGTGAACCTAACAAAATAGCCAAGCAAAAAACAAGTGTGGGATTGCACTTTTTTTGCAATTTCACCGCACTTGGAATTTTTTTCCCATTTTCTAGAACACGACATGGTAAAACCAATGATGTCGTTCAAAAGTACAACTCGTCCCGCAAAAAATAAGCCCTCACATGGCCAAATTGACGGAAAAATAAAAAAGTTATGGCTCTGGGAAGGTGGGGAGCGAAAAACGAAAATGAAAAAACGGAAAAAGCTCCGGGGGTGAAGGGGTTAAGGTCTTCCTCTCCCTTTATCATCCCATTGGTACCTATATGTTGTGCCATCCGCCGGACCTATTTGTGTGCAGATGTGACACCGGTGATTAGTCAGTATCTGTGTCAGTGCAGTTACCATGTGCTATTGGGTGCATGGAGGATGTAGAGACAGATGAAGAGGCGGGGACACATTCTGAGGAAAAATTAGAAGGAGAAAAAGGAAAGAGTTAGGTTAGTGAAGTGAGGTGATAGGCTTGTCTAAAGAGATGTGATTTTAAATCATGCATAAAAATGTGAGGGACTAGATAGAAATATAATCTGTATGGGTAGTGCATTCCATAGAACTGGTGCACCATGACGTGGAGATGGAAGTGGAAAGTTCAGATTATGGAGGATGCTAGTCTTAGATCAGTTACAGAACTGGCTAGGGTGATAGATGAGATGAGGGAGGAGATGTAGGGTGATGCAGAACTATGGAGAGCTTTGTGGGTGAGAGCGATGAGTTTATTGTACTCTGTAGTGGATAAGTAATCAGTGCAATTACTGGCATAAGGTGGAGGCACCGGTGTAGTGACTGTATAGAAATATGATTCTGGCTGTGGAGTGGAGTGGAGAAATGTTTGCCTAGGTCAGGTTGTGAACTGTTTATGACTTTTGTATCTGTATCTGACAAGCTGTAAGACTCTCCAAAGAGATTTTTTACACTTTCCTAAACGGTGGTTTCGATCTCAACTGTTTCCTATATTCTAAAATCAGAAAATCAGAGAATACTCACATTCCCCTGGTTCAGCGCCAGTTGTGTGCTGCAGCTCCGGGCTCTACCAATGTAGATGGCACAAGCCGCTGAGCTCAGTGATTGGCTGCAGAGGATTTTGAGCACTTCCTGTGTTGATTTGTAATTTGAACACTTACTGTCTGGTTCCCACACAGAGCATTATGGATCCAACTTATCATTAGGTAAATCGTTACAGTAGTAAGAGACTGTACAAAAAAAGTTGTGTAAATAAAATGCAACTCTCCGAAGCCTGATGATCTAAAACATGGTTCAACCTACAGATTTGCCTTTTAAATATCAAAAATTAAAGTGTCAGTTTTGTGTGGTCTAATTTTTTTGTGAGCTTGAAGATTAAATAGCCGTTGTAATGTGGATCAAAAAGCTTATTGCATGATCCACCATGATTTCATATTATCTGGGCATTCTCACTGTAGATGTCATAGAAAGCAGAGAAAAGAAGATTAATTAGTATTTTTCTCCGACTTAGTATTAAACACATTTTGTCATGCATCAGTTGTAGATTTAGCACATTCTTATTATAGCTCCTCAGTCCTGTTTGTACTTAACACGACGCGTCATTACAGCTCATAATGATGCACGAATTTTAACAAAGCCGGATTTACATTTTAAGAATCATACTATGTGTGAACTGTCGCACTTCTGACTTCTGTCTGGTTCATCCCATTGATGCTGTTTATGGTTAATAATTGAATTCTTTCTGGAACTGCTATGCATACCTATTCACATAAAAGCTGTTGAAAAGCTCCCCCCAACTCAAAATTATTTTTGGTGCACAAACCCATTTAATATGTCCAGGAACTGTCCAAATATTCATGCTCAGAACCTTTCATTCACGTTTTTGGAGTAGGCAGTTCCTTCTTATCCACATTCTGACAGCACTATATGAACTGGAAATGCCCACCCCGCCTCACATCCCAACATACATTGTTCCTGCATTGTCCATCCGTGCTCTGCACTGAACATCTACCTCTCTTTACACTTTAATGCAGTTTGACAAATAGGAGCGGACAAACAAAGACCCCTCATCATTATCTGAAATCCTTCTCTGAGTCTTTTACACTTGACAACAGGAAGTAGACGATGAGTTAGACAAAAGGGAGGCTCCTGGTAGTCCTGCAATTGTTGAATGAATACTTGGGAATAAGACATCATAATTTTATTTTTTTCTATTGAATTGATTCTTATATTGATTATTAATTCCATATCAAGTGTTATCAAACTGTCTGAAAGTACAGCAAACATTTAACCCATAGGGTTCCCTTGGTGTGACACGTGTTAATTTTGATACATCTCTGCTATGTAATATGTGAGGTATTTGGTGAAGACAATATAAGAGGCATTTAAGGGGCACTTAAGACTTCGACACTATGGAAGCAGCTTTCCCTAGTACTGTGGGAGGTGAGGGATGTCTGGGACTAAAGCTCCATAGGGAGGTAACAACAATGGAAGGATCTGAGGCTTAAAGGCAATCTGTCATGTAAAAAAAGTTATTACTCTACAGATTTGGGGTTAATCTGAAGGTTAATAGTGTTCTGAAGCCGTGTGGCCACCAGTTAATGCTGAATGTCCTGTCAGTCACTGCTGGGGCGTGGTTTTAGCCACAACTCACTATGTACTGAGTGTTGACTGAAATTGTGCTGATCACACCTCTATGACTCAAAGCCCAAGGCTGCCGGGAGGCATAAAGTTAATTTCCTCTCGGCCGCAGAGCTCTCAGTGCTGTCGCTGCATGTATTCAGAACAATATTAACCTGCAGATTTTCCCCATATCTACAGGTTAATAGTCTTTTTTCTACATGACTGGTTCTCTTTAAGCACTTATTGGGACCTTAAAGGCTATCACAAACTAAAGTAATTGAGAAAACTCTATTAATTTTCACCACCTAAACGCCCCTATGGGTGGTCTTCTATTGTAGACACAGTGGTGGGGAAAAACACCTTCTGCAGCCAGTAGGGTTACAGCCAAAAACACAATAATGAGTTGGAGGAGGGAAAAATGTCTGATTTCCTTGTCCACATAAGGAAGAAATTGATTGTAATATAAATAAAAATGTACCGGTAATTAAGATATAAGAATAATGCTAAGAAGAAAGATGGTGCCACATAGGTTGGGTATGATCAGGCAAATCACTATCTAAAAGTGGTTGTCTCCTACTCTAAAAGTAAAACTTAATGGATCCAGAGTAGTGTAAGAAGTAAAAAATGAAAGCTACACTCAACTGTCAGACTGTTCCTCTGTGCTCGGTTCTGTGTCCCTTCCTGATTACATGGCATTAATGTCTTCTGGGAGGTATAACGTGGTTGTGTCTACAGAGATGTTGCCACTCTTGTCTTCTGACAGAAATATGATGTGATGTGGTTGTTCTTTTGCTTTGCAGACTTCCTAGTCAACTGGATCATCCACTGTCCTGCTGTCACTTTTACAATACATGCAATGAGAATTTATCTCCTGTGGACTTTCAGTAGCCGAAAAAAATGCACTGGAATCCACACCAGCAAAATATAGCAAGGAATTACGTCACAATTCCACCCCTCAGTGTCTCTGGGATGCAGTTATTGACCGCTCGGCCTTCCAATCTGAGACTGGGAGGTGATGGCTGTCTATAACTAGGCTGTTAGTCCCAGACATCTCTCAGATGTACATTCAGCTATTGTGTGGTTTGTCTCTCTGTGCCTTGCGTTCTGTTTGTTAATCTTTCGTTACCTGACCTTGGATCTTGTTCTGATCATCCATTTGTTTAACCCCTTCTGCTCTGATCTGATCGCTATTCTCTTGGTATGGATGTTTAGTTGTAGATTTGCTACAGATTTTTGCGTGGAAACTGCAAGGAAACTGCACAAAGTGTGAATGTATTCTTTAGAAACGTACATTTGTATTCCACAGCACAGGCAAATTTCTGCTGCAGATATTTTCCCCGATGCTTGCATTAAATTACTTAAAACCTCATCAACTTTGCAGATACTGTAAAATGCATTGCGCTTTGTACAGTACATTGAAGTCCACTAAAGAAAATATGCTTCTTATCAGTCCTGTATAAAAGAACCCAGCGGCATAAGTTGATGTTCATGGGTCACAATGCAAATGCCCCCAATTATTACAAGTCTATAATCATAATTTTTTTCATATGGGCCTAAGTGAACGTTCTGGGCACCATAGGCTTCAGGCACGAATGCGATTGCAACACGCACACCTATTATAGTTATGTCTCTGAATCCCCATATGTACTCAGGCTGGCTACTAGCTGTAAATCGTTCAGCTGAGGTGATGAAAACGTAATCTCCGAACACTAACAAATACTCGGAGATCACCTGAGCGTGCTAGGAAAAACCCGAGCAACGAGTATACTCGCTCGTCACTAATTAATATATGTGTTCATTAGGGTAAGCAAAATCACTCATTTAAGCATTTAATTTAACAGATTTTGCATCACAGTCACAAACCATTTTGGAGAATGAAACAAGAGAAGTGCATTTTGTGATTTCCATGTAGTTGCAGGTTTTCTCCTTTTTGTAATAAATTTACTGTAGTTTAAATCAACTTTAGAAAGAGAATTACATGCAACAGTCGCACAATGTCAGATGTGATAAATACGATGTGGCACAGTCATCTGTGTATAATAATTTCACTCTACGATGACCCATCAACAGGTTCAATGTTACGTTGGGTGCAGACAAATCTTATTCGTGTTGTATGTCTTCAACCTCTTTGCGACAGCAGCTGTAATTGTATGAATTACATCAGATGCGGGTGCCTGCTGCACAATACAGTCAGCATCTACCTCTAACACATGGCAGTCACTTCTGTCTAACCATTTAAATGCCACTGTCAATCTCTGAAAATGGCATTTAATTACTTGCAATTGACCTTTGTGTCCAATTGTCTTTCTTGTGATGAGAGAGTGTGCCGATGGCTTACCATGGCAGGTAAAGACCTGTAACTGCCATCTATGTACTCCCATAATTCCAATCCATAACTGGAACGAAGAGGAAATGGCCATTTTTGCTATGTACTGCAATGATATAGCATATACAGTACTTGTATAAAGTACAAGCAATCAAAATATCACAAGTCCAAGTCCCCTAAGAGGAACTAAAACAAAAATTACGGGACATTAAAAAGAAGTTTTAAAAAATATAAATGTTTGAATCATAGTTAATAAAATAAATAAATAATATTGAAAAGAATAAAAAATAAATAATGTTCAATTAATTATCCATCCGAGAAATACAGTCAAGAAAAAAGCAAAGTCAGAATTGCCTCTGTTTGGCCATCAGTGCTAGAGTTGAGCGAATATGTTCATATTCGGTCGTCGAATATGAATTTGCCATATTCGTGCTATATTGCTCCCTTATTAGTGCCGAATTTATGTTTGATGATCCGTTTCGAACATATTAGTTCATTTCTACTCCCATTGACTCCCAATGATGTTTGGATGTGTTCGACAAATGTTGAAAAAACAATATTAGTCGCCAATTGTTATCGGAACTGAATTTTGAAAAATTGGCTCAACACTAATCATCACATGTCCCCACCAAAATGGATATAAAGCAAACAAAATGTTGTGCAAACCTCAAAATTGTACAGACATAATCTACAGCTCCCCGCATAAAAACTAACCTTCACATAGCTCCATAGAAATATGGAAAAGTGAAAAAGTTATGGGTCTCAGAATATGGACCTAATTTTTTATGCCATTTTTTTGCACCCCTCAGTGAAATTAAATCTAAAAAAACAAGGGTATCATTACAATTGTTTCACCATTTAACTATGCTTGAATTTAGTAAGATGAATAGTGTTATTCAAAAGTGCAAGGAGAAGAAAGAACAAACGTGTAAAAACGAGAATTGGCAGAGAAGGATAGGGGTTAAAATTCAGATTTTATGTATTAAACAAATAAGTATTATATCTGAATTTCCGGCTTCCTTTTTCATTTAATGTTTTGGAATGTAGTGCAGCACGAGTGATTGGGGTCCTGAATTATAAATTAATGTTTGCGTGAATATGACCTTGCAATATATAGCTTTGTCTATGAATTCACAGACTAAAACTGAATTATACAACAATATGTATGAACCGTAACATAAATTATACATTACACAATATGCTGTCAGTGAAACTGGACTACGGAATAAGGAAAGAGTCAGCACAATGTGACATACCATGAGAAATCGAGAACACACAAGAGAATGGCAGGTGTATGGGAGCAGAACAGTTTTCTTTTGTCATGATTCATTATTATGTTCCACCGTACACTAGAACGAGTTAATATGCTTATATCCCTAATCATGGGTAATCTGGGCTGATGCTTCAGGGAGCCCCAATACTTCTCATAGCACCCAATGTAATAGCTCTGATTCATTTTCGCTCTTGCTTTTGATATGACTAGCATTTTATTTATTGATAATTCTGCTTTAGGACTGTTTTATATACTGTATAGACTGTAAGGTTAGAGACTAATATCAACATCATTAGAAGTAATCAACTTTCAGTGTTATACAAAAATTCCATTATCAGTGGAATCAATTGAATATTCAAATTATATTAAAATGGGTAATAAATGCAAAAAAACCAGAAATGAATTCTGATGAATAAATAAAGGTCCTGAGTGGATGAACACTATACAACTTTCAGATGCATACATTCAAGCTAATAAGTCTCAATGCAAAAATAACAGGGCCATGGTGTTCCCTCCTCTGCTATGTGTCATTTATAATACTTGTGTTATATTGTGCAGAAGTGCCAACGATTACCCTCTAAAAACTGGAGTAAAATGGGTTAAATCTGCACTGCCGGCAAATATGGATTGTGAGGAGTCGGAAATCCAGGAATACAGTTTATGAATCTACGTGTTTCAAAGTGGTCGGCGCTCAAAGCAAGTGAGTAAATCTGCTATATTGAGGCGAGCTGATTATTGCCTCTATGTAGCAGACCCGATCGGGTAGTGGCAGCTTCTGGTCTCCCATGGAGACTAATGATGCATGCCAAAAGTAAAAAGAAAATGTTTTTAAAAATATATAAAAAAATATATATATATATAAAAGTTCAAATCACCCCTTTTTTGCCCCCATTCAAAATAAAATAATCAAAATAAAGTCAAACATACATATGTTTGGTTTTGCTGCATTCAAAATCGCCAGATCTATCAAGGAAAAAAAAAATTAACCTGATCGCTAAACGGCGTAGCGAGAAAAGAAGTCAAAATGCCAGAATTACGTTTTTTTGGTTGCTACAATATTGCATTAAAATGCAATAATGGGTGACCAAAAGATTGTATCTGCACAAAAGTGGTATCATTAAAAACATCAGCTCAGCATGCAAAAAATAATCCTTCACCCAACCCAAGATCACGAAAAAAAGAAACGCTATGGGTGTTGGAAAATGGTGCAATTTTTTTTTTTAATTTTTTTTAACAAAGTTTGGAATTTTTTTCTCCAATTAGATAAAAAATAAAACTAAACATGTTTGGTGTCTATGAACTCATAATGACCTGATGAATCATAATTGCAAACAAAAAACAAGTGTTGGATTGCACTATGTTTGCAATTACGTCGCACTTGGAATTTTTTTCCCGTTTTATAGTACATGACATGGTAAAACCAATGGTGTCATTAAAAAATACAACTCGTCCCGCAAAAAACAAGCCCTCATACGGCCATATTGATGGAAAAAGAAAAAGTTATGGCTTTGGGAAGAAGGGGAGTGAAAAACAAAAATGCAAAACTGAAAAAAGCTCCAGGGGTTAAGGTGTTAATCCCTCTGTTTCCGCACTCATTTATGCTGTATATATGTTATTCCTACAAAAAAATGGAGTCAAGGTTCACAAATATATAATCATATCAGATACAGTTTATTTTAACAACACAAGATATAAATACATAACAAAAAAATAATAAAAAATCAAAAACAGAAAAGGCTCAGGTGTGTAAGGCAACAAATCAAAAAATATGTCAGGGTGGGGAAGCAATGGGCCTCTCTATCACTATATGATTATATATAGGAAAAATATTCATCTGAACATTTTATGTATTTCTGTATTTCACCTGTTTTATCCTCTGTGGGCTCTATCTCTTAATTTGAAGTTGACCCTCAGATGGTGGAAGGAGACCAGCTACTATGGTCTCTCCCATACACAGCTCAGCACACATAGATGGATTCCTTCTTTTATTTCTATTTTAAGCACACAGACAAAAAGAGCAGCGGTTTGAAGGACAATGTATAACAGAACTGAGCTGTGCAGCTGTGAATTCAGCTTAGAGGTTAAGTAAAAGACTTGTCAGACAGCTCATCACATTCTTTTTGAGTCTCCCTCTTCCTGTTTTCTCACTCTGTTCTTTTCTCCTACTCCCTACTCCTGTGCTTTTCCATCTTCTTACACTTACATAATTTATATCTGTCCTCCTCCAGAGCTGAAAACAGCTGATCGGTATGATTGCTGGGTGTGAGACAGCTACATATCTGAAACGGATGACTCATCACGTTACCAATTTAGCAACTCCCATTTTAAAGCAGTTAATGAAGTACTGAATTTGGCATTTAGACCTCCGTATGGCAAAGTTACTATCATTGCTAATTGACAGATCCAGCAAGGTCCACACTTAAATGTACCTTTTAGCTTACTGTCCAAACATGTCAGAAGAGCCGCCTGATGAAGTAGATAAATATGCTCCATCAAACGTCCATCAAATTCTTGCCCTCCGTAAAGTAATCAAAGGCTACTAGAATTGACAAATCGCTGGTTCTGGATGGCATATGCACCCACATTCTGCAGAAATTAAGTTCTGTGATAGACCGGACATTATTTTTAATATTTAATGATTAAATAATGACAGGTTTTGTTCCAGATGAGTACTACATAGTAAAAACACTGCAAGTATTCAAAAAAGAGGTCAAAATCTTAGTCTGAAAACTATATACCTAACTTATTCAACCTAAGTTGAATTTCTATAGTGGGTAAAATATTTGAGGAATTTTTAAGAGATGCTACCTTGGAGTATCTCAATAAAAAGTCTCAAAACCCAGCATGGATATATGTTTATGAGGTGTCGGTCCTGTCAAACTAATCTGATCAACTTCTATGGGAAAATAAATTCCAGTTTAGAACAAGTTAATGTTGTTGATGTTGTCTATCTTGACTTTTCAAAGGCATTTGATACAGTGGAACCTCTACTAGGGTCTCACTTAACAGATGGGTACCATATCGGTCAGTATTGGGCCATCCTCTTACATTTATCTACTGAATATATTAATTAATAATCTAGTTGAGGGCTTACAGAGTAGAATTTTAATATTTTCAGAATATATCAAGATTTGCAAAGTAGCTAACACAAATAAGGAATAAGGAATTAGTTTTGCTAAGAAAGAGCAATTGAGGTTTAATGTAAATAAATGTAAGGTAATTTGTTTGGGCAAATGAAGCAAAATGTACAATAATGTACTAAATTGAAAAGCAGTAGGTAAAACTGTTACTTAAAATGACTTGGGTGTATTGGTAGACAGCAAAACTCAACTTTATTGACCACTGCCATGCAACATCAGCCTGGGCAAATAAAATTGTAGGATGCAATAAAAAAGCTCATGACAAGACCATAGTTTTGCCTCTACACAAGTCCACTTGTGATGCCACAGTTAGAATACTGTATACAATTTTGGTCACCGGTGTATAAGGAGCTGAACTAGAGCGGTTGTAGAGATGAGTAACCAAGATTATTAAGGGAATGGGTGGACTGCAATATCAAGATTGATTATCAAACTTGGAATTATTCAGTTTTGAAGAATTAAGGCTTTGGGGTAATTGTTTTACAATGTACCAATATAAGAGGGGACAGTACAGAGATTTTTAAAATCTTTTTATACCTAGGGCTGCAATGATGGCAACGGGTCAACTTCTATGTCTAGAGCCAAGTAGGTTTATTCATCATCATCGCAAATGCAGATTCTTTACTGTACGAGCAGTGTGACTATGGAACTCTGTCACATGTAATGTTCTATTCGCTAAAATGGTTCAAGGAGGGCTTAAAACCTTTGAGCTCCATGGAACTAATCTGATTGCCAAATATAGAGCTGAGAAGGAATTTTTATCTTAACATGGTGCAATTAACATTATCTTCATGGGGTTTTTGTCTTCTTCTAGAACACCATGTTCCAAATTATTATGCAAATTGGATTTAAGTGTCATAAAGATTTAAATGTTTTCTTTTTCAAATAAGCTCATGGATGATATTGTGTCTGAGGCCTCAATGGATCACTGAAATCAATCTTAAACACATGTGATAATTAGTTTTCCAGGTGATTCTAATTAAAGGAAAACTACTTAAAAATGATGTTCCACATTATTAAGCAGGCCACAGGTTTCAAGCAATATGGGAAATAAAAAGGATCTCTCTGCTGCTGGAAAGCATTAAATAGTGGAATGCCTTGGACAAGGTATGAAAACATTAGATATTTCATGAAAACTTAAGAGTGATCATCATACTGTGAAGAGATTTGTGACTGAAACAGAGCACAGAGAGAGTTTGTGCAGATAAAGGCATAATGAGGAAGGTTTCTGCCAGACAAATTCATTGGATTAAGAGAACAGCTGCCAAAATACCATTACAAAGGGCAGCAAACAGTTATTTGAAGCTGCTGGTGCCTCGGGAGTCCCTCGAACCTCAAAGTGTAAGATTCTTCAAAGGCTTGCTGTGGTGCATAAACCTACTATTTGGCCACCCCTAAACAGTGTTCACAAGCAGAAACGGTTGCAGTGGGCCCAGACATACATGAAGACTAATTTCCAAACAGTCTTGTTTACTGATGAGTGTCGAGCAACCCTGGATGGTACAGATGGAGTAGTGGATAGTTGGTGGATGGCCACCATGTCCCAACAAGGCTGCGACGTCAGCAAGGAGGTGGAGGAGTCATGTTTTGGGCCGGAATCATGGCGAAACAGCTGGTAGGGCCCTTTAAGGTTCCTGAAGGTGTGAAAATGACGTCTGCAAAGTATATAGAGTTTCTGACTGACAACTTTCTTCCATGGTATAAAAAGCAGAAATGTGCCTTCCGGAGCAAAATCATCTTCATGCTGACAATGCACCATCTCATGCTGCAAAGAATACCTCTGAGTCATTGGCTGCTATGGGCATAAAAGGAGATAAACTCATGGTGTGGCCACCATCTTCCCCTGACCTCAACCCTATAGGGAACCTTTAGAGGATCATCAAGCAAAAGATCTATGAGGGTGGGAGGCAGTTCACATCCAAACAGCAGCTCTGGGAGGCTATTCTGACTTCATGCAAAGAAATACAAGCAGAAACTCTCCAAAAACAATGTTCCAAGTTCAATGGATACAAGATCTGTGAAGGTGACATCAAAGAATGGCTCCTATGTTAACATGTAACTTGGCCTGTTAGGATGTTTTGGAGTTAAATAGCTTATTTGTTTAGTGAATGTGACCTCCTAATGCTGCAAATTCCACAAATGAGCATTTTTAGTTCTTTAAAACATATCAAATGTTTAGAAATGCTACTGTGCCTAATAATTTGAAACACTGCATTTTGAGTTTTTATTCATTTTGGAGATTATACTGTTATCATTGGGAGGTTTCTTCAATAAAATTTGATGTACAATACAATATAATCTAACGGGTGATGACTTTTATTAGACTGACTGTCATTTGCACCGACCATTTAGGAAAATCCAAGAAAAATATAATTTGCATAATAATTTGGAACATGGTGTATATTAGGTTTTCCGTAGAATATGGATTCTAGCTTATCAGTCTTGCAATATAATGCTCCTAAAGATGCGTGGGAAGATGAGCTTGTCAGACGTTAACGGTGAAAAGATAACCGGCACTCCTTGAGTGGACTAAAATCTTTAAATTTATTTCAGGAACATAAATACAGACAGGACAGCTCTATCAGTAAAGCCAACGCGTTTCGACCAGAAGGTCTTAATCATGGTTCTTGGAATCTTTTCACAAGCTAATATAATAGGTTTTAGGTTGAATTCCATGGAGGCGTTTCTTCTTCCAACCTTAAAACCATGGATTCATCATCTATATATATAATTGTCTAAGGGTTTTTCCGTCTGTCTGTCTGTCTTTCTGTCTGTCTGTCTGTCTGTCCTGGAAATCCCACGTCTCTGATTGGTCGAGGCCGCCAGGCCTCGACCAATCAGCGACGGGCACAGCATGGCAACGATGATGTCATAATGGAAATCCCGCGTCTCTGATTGGTCGAGGCCGTCAGGCTTCGACCAATCAGCGACGGGCACAGTATCGACGTAGATGTCATAATGGTTGCCATGGCGACGATGATGTCATAAAGGTTGCCTCGACCAATCAGTGACGGGCACAGTCTGCAGCGAATTCGCCTCGACCAATCAGCGACGGGCACAGTATCGACGTAGATGTCATAATGGTTGCCATGGCGATGATGATGTCATAAAGGTTGCCTCGACCAATCAGCGACGGGCACAGTCTGCCGCGAATTCTGGAATCATCATTGTCCATATACTACGGGGACATGCATATTCTAGAATACCCGATGCGTTAGAATCGGGCCACAATCTAGTCTATATATATAATTGTCTAAGGGTTTTTCCATCTGTCTGTCTGTCTTTCTGTCTGTCTGTCTGTCCTGGAAATCCTGCGTCTCTGATTGGTCGAGGCCGCCAGGCCTCGACCAATCAGCGACGGGCACAGCATGGCGACGATGATGTCATAAAGGTTGCCTCAACCAATCAGCGACGGGCACAGTATCGACGTAGATGTCATAATGGTTGCCATGGCGACGATGATGTCATAAAGGTTGCCTCGACCAATCAGCGACGGGCACAGTCTGCCGCGAATTCTGGAATCATCATTGTCCATATACTACGGGGACATGCATATTCTAGAATACCCGATGCATTAGAATCGGGCCACAATCTAGTATTATATAGCACTGTGCATTTACAGTTTCTCATTTTGCCCACTAACCCAGTTAATTCTTCTCTTTTTCTATTAGGTCTATGAAATCACATGATTAAAAACAGGCTAGCCGAATCCCTCTAAGCTTTATGTAAAAACAGGAGTTCTCTTTTCAATTCACGAGTAAATGTTCAACTACTGACCAAGTTGCTCCCTCTTCCCTCTGCCAGGGACTTATATATTGATAACTCATGCAGAGAAAAGAGACATTCTGTTTCTACATAGAGCTTAAAATTATTCAGCTAGTCAGTTTTTAATCACATGATCATAGAATCATAGAATGTTAGAGTTGGAAGGGACCTTCTGGGTCATCTGGTTCAGCCCCCTGCTCAAAGCAGGATTCACTAAATCATCCCAGACATTTGTCTGTCCAGCCTCTGTTTGAAGACTGCCATTGAAGGAGAACTCACTACCTCTCGTGGCAGCCTGTACCACTCAGTGATCACCCTGTCAAAAAGTTTTTTCTAATATCTAATCTGTGTCTCCTCCCATTTAGATTCATCCCATTGCTTCTAGTCTTTCCTTGTGCAAATGAGAATAAAGATAATCCTTCTACAATATGACAGCCCTTGAGATATTTGTAGACAGCTATTAAGTCTCCTCTAACTCTTCCTTTTTGGAAGCTAAACATTCCCAAATCCTGTAAATGTTCCTCATAGGACATGGTTTGCAGACCAGTAACCATTCTGGCCGCTCTTCTCTGAACTTGCTCCAATTTGTTGATGTCTTTTTCAAAATGAGGTGCCCAAAACTGGACACAGTATTCCAGATGAGGTTGGACCAAAGAGGAGTAAAGGGCAATAATGACTTCACGTGATCTAGGCTGTATGCTTCTGTTAATACATCCCAGAATTGTATTTTCCCTTTTTGCTGCTGCATCACACTGTTTAGTCTGTGATATATTAGTATACCCAAGTCTTTTTCACATGTGCTGTTGCTTAGCCCTATTCCCCCTATTCTATATATGCTTTTTTCATTTTTATTGCCCAGATGTAGTACTTTGCTTTTTTCCCTGTTAAAAATCATTCTGCTAGTTGCTGCTCACTGCTCCAGTTTATTTATATATTTTTGAATCTTCTCTCTCTTCTCTAGTATTAGCTATCCCTCTTAGCTTTGTGTCATCAGCAAATTTAATCAGTTTACCCTCAATTCCTTCATCTAAATCATTGATAAAGATGTTGAACAGTACTCTTGAGACATTTTTCCAACTGGATGTGCAGCCATTTACGACCACTCTTTGGGTCCGATCACTAAGCCAGTTATGAATCCACATAACAGTTGCCTTGTCCATTCCATACTTAGTCATTTTTTCAATAAGGATTGTGTGAGATACTTTGTCAAATGCTTTGCTGAAGTCAAGATATACTATATCTACAGCATTTCCCTGATCCACCCAGTCAGTGATTCTGTCATAGAAGGAAATTAAGTTAGTCTGACATTACCTATTTGTTACAAACCCATGCTGACTCTGTTCAATCACTTCATTTTCATCCAGGTACTTACATACATGTTGTTTAATAATTTGTTCAAAGATCTTTCCTGGTATAGACGTCAGACTCACCGGCCTACAGTTTCCTGGGTCCACCTTCTTCCCCTTTGTGAAAATAGGAACAACATTTGCTCTTCTCAAGTCTTCTGGGACTTCTCCTGTTCTCCAAGAATTTTCAAAGATTATGTAGAGTGGTTCAAAAATTTCTTCTGCTATCTCCTTCAGTACTCTGGACCCGGAGACTTAAATTCATTTTGTTAGCTAAGTGTTTCCTCACTATCTCTCTGTTTATAGATATCCTGGATTCTTCCATTCCCTTAATAGGACAGTGAAACTCAGTTGATGTTACATTTTCTTTCTGAGAGAAAACAGACGCAAAATAGGAATTTAAAAGTTCAGCCTTCTCAACATCATTTCTTACCTTTTCATCATTTTCATTCTGTAAAAATCCTATAGCATCCTTGACTTTTCTTTTACTTTTGACATATCCCCAAAATCCTTTTTTATTGCTTTTGACGTCTCTTGCAAGCCCTAATTCATTGTCAGATTTAGCTATTCTGATTTGTGCCCTGCAGGTTCTGCAGGCAGCAGTATATTTTTCTTTAGATATGCCTCCCTCTTTCCATTTGATAAACATTTCCTTCTTCCTTTTTAGTGTTCATCCATCCTGGTTTCCTTAAATGCTTCCTATTCTTCCCTCTTTTCGGAATTGTTAACGATTGTGCTTTGAGAATCTTATTTTTCAAGATTTCCCATCCTTCCTGGTCATTTTTGTCCTTAAGGATATCCAGCCATTGGATCCCTCCGATTCTCTTTCTGAGTCTCTTAAAATATGCCTTTCTGAAATCTAACCTTGACGTCTGAGTCTTCACAGGTTTTCCTCCTCTAGTTATCCAAAATTCTAAAATAGCATGGTCACTACCTCCTAGGGTCCCAGCCACTCTTACCTCCTCAACCATTTCCTCCCTTTATAAGGATTAGATCCAAGGTAGCAGATCCCCTTGTTTTCTCTCCTACCTTTTGGAAGATAAAATTGTCAGCAAGAGAGGATAAGAACTTGTTTGACCTATTAGTTTTGCCTGAGAGAGATTCCCAACAAACGTCTGTATAGATAAAATCTCCCATGACAACTATGTCATATTTTTTGGACAACTTGGCCATTTGATGCATAAATAGTTCATCCATATCTTCAGCTTGCACAGGCGGCCTGTAGTAAATGCCTACAATGGTGTCCTTTCTGTTGTTCTCTTTTTGTATTCTTACCCAGTTTCCACAGAACTCCTAGTCTCTGAAGCTTCAATCTCTGTGCAGATATTAAATGCTTTTCTAACATACAATGTGACACCTCCTCCTTGTTTATCAAGTCAGTTTCTTGCAAATAAGTTGTACCCTTCTAGCCTTGTATTCCAATCATGTGTATCATCCCACCAAGTTTCAGCGATTCCAATAACATCATATTTCTTTTCCTAAGTTAGTAGTTCCAATTCTCCTTGTTTGTTGCCCATGCTTTGTGCAATTGTATAGAAACATTTTAGTTTGTGATTGGTTTCTCTTTCTCCAATATTTTTACTTAGATTTTTTTGTCTTTGTTCTTCCCTTACACTTCTAATAGCAGAGTTCTCAGTAGTATTTGTCATGTGTATGTCTTTTTCTGGCCTTTTGCTTCCCTTCCCCCATTGTTCTAGTTTAAAGCTCTCCTGATGAGTGTAGCAAGGCGACTTCCAAATACATGTTTTCCAGTCATCATAAGGTGCACCCTATCTTTAGCAAGTAGTACATTGTATAGGTAATTCACTCCGTGATCCAGAAATCCAAATCCTTGCTGACGGCACCATCGATGTAGCCAGTTGTTCACCTGCAGAATCTTATTCCACCTCCTTGTTCCATCGCCATCCACTGGAAGCATGGAAGAGAAGACTACCTGTGCTCCCAGTTCTTTCACTTTCTTACCTTAGTTTTACCTAAGTTGTCATAGACCTTCTGGAAAAGAGAATAATTAGCTAGTGTAGTGCAGTGGTAGCACACTTACAAAGTGAAGAGGTAATGACCCACAAGGTTCAAACACAAAATTTCTTTAATGTGTTATCTTCACAGCATTAAAGTCCATTTCACACAAGTGCATCTCATTAGTGTTCAGTTCACACCAGTTCATATCACTACATAGTACACAGCTTCAAATCACAATCCCTAAACACGCCGGACTTCCCTGTGTCCAGTTTCCGTGGGGCGACTGCACGCTGTATTAAGGTCTCTTACACACAGCTTTACTTCGTTAGTTTGCGGCCACTAAACATGCTGGTCCTCCTCTGACCAGTTCCAGTGGGTGGCGGCAGCACTGTGTTAGCTGTTGATGCCAGGCGTCTCAGCTCCCCTGGCTGCTTGGCTCCGCTCTGTCCTGTGTCACCGCACACCGACAAAGCTCCGCAGAGCCTCTTGCTCTCCTTCAAACACCAGCCGGACAATGACTCTGATCCTAACACCCCCAAACCTTCTACTGCAGGGATTTTAACAAACAAACCTGTGGCCTCAAGCCACATGGAAAACCCGGACTAGAAATGAAATGGACTGCACCACTAACATACTGCAGTCAGTTTCAAAACACACATTCCAGAGCAGATTTTCCCTACATCTCTCTTGGAAACTAGCATGTCCAAGACTACACTTCTTTTTATCAGTCTGCATTGCAGCCACAGCTATGCCCGTGACGGCCATGCACTCCTATGACCTTCTTACGCCTCCATGCACAACCTGGGGAGAATACACAGTGACTCCTACCTGTGACATCGGTCATTGCTTCACCAATACCCCCTCATGACCTCACTATGCCTCCGTGTGCATTCTGGGGAGCACAAACAGTGAACCCTAAATGTGACATGGGTCAATGCCTCACACTAGTAGAAAGGCAAAAAAAAGCAATTGTAAGTACACAGTGCTGTATAATATGATGATTGCAATATATTAAGGATAAAAAAATGATATAGGATGGAGACTTCTTGTCTATAACTGAAAGACATTATGAAAACAGAATGTTGGCCTTTTCAATATAGTCTGTGTCATGGTTCCACCCCTCAGGGCGTTTGGGATGCAGTTACTGACAGCTTGGCCATCCAATCTGGTACAGAGGCATGCTGAGCTGTCAGTGTGTTGATTGACATCTCGACTATCTAATCTGAGACTGTGAGGTGTCGGCTGTCTCATGTGTTCATTATTCCATGTAATGACCATGCTTCTTTACTGAGCAGAGTTTCCCAGAACACTGCCAGACGTGCATTCATCTTGTGAGGTTTGTGCTGTGATCTCTGTGCCTTGAGTTCTATATGTTTGATTTGTTTCCTGACCTTGGAATTTGTTCTGACTACCTGCCAGTTTAACCCCTTCAGCTCTGATCCATTATCCTCCCAGTACTTTGACCTCGGAACGATACCTAAGTAAGCTTTTGGACTCATTGACCACTCTGACTCACAGCTTGGCCGTGAGAAGTGACTAGCGTCACAGTCTGACCTTGGAAAATTGAAATTGTTCATTGTTTGTATAATTATTGCTATTGCTATGCTATGACAGAGTTTTGGTAAGAGAGGGGGCCTCAAACGGTCGCTGGAACTGGGACCCTAAAAATCCCTGTCCCGGAGGTACTCTTGATGGCAGAGGTCTGAGTCTCCAACCCTACTGATCTCCTGCCATTCACTAAGCTGTTCCCTTCCCCCATGAGGCTAGGGACATGGAAGCTGGTGTATCAACACAAAGGAGAGGCGGGGTACAGGAAAGCAACAAACATACAAACACTCACCAAAGGTAGAGAAATATAAAGGGAAGGATAGGAATGTGCCAACCAAATGGGAATTGGATAATGTGGAAATCATTCACCCAAAAACAGCATGCATCAATCTCCAGTAGCACCTCAAAGGAGCTAGGAAGCAAAGGTTTCACTGACAAGACAGAAAGGATCTGGCCAGGTTTTATAGGGAGAAGTAATGACAAAATCTGAAGCAGCTGAAAATGGAGCTGCAAGTTTTTGACCAGCATAGAAATGGTCTTTAACTTTTTCATCACCAAAGGAAACCAAATTCATTTGATAAAGGAGCCAAACACACAGGCTAAATGGAAGATCTGCAAATCAAAATACGCAATGATCTATCCCCAGATCTCCCAGGTTGATGTGACACACTCGAGACAACAAATTTTCATATTACTTTAAAATATATGATCTTTGATATCCTCATTTGCTGTCAAGACTCAACACTGGCAGTGGAACTTGTTATAATAGAGTTTTACAATCTTATGAAAAAAATTATATGAATGAATGTTATGTACTGTGCAGTATATCTAATGGGAGGTTGGCATGACAGAGTTTGGAATAAACTTTGAGGGGTTTTCAAGCCTTGAGAGGGATTTAGGTAGAGAGAGGTGAAATATTCTGCCCACTTGCCCTTATGATATAGATATTATATTATACAGTGGCATATAAAAGTTTGTGCACTTCTGGTCAAAAATTCTGCTATTGTGAAAATTAAGCAAGTTGAAGATTAAATGATCTCTAAAAGGCCTAAAGTTAATGATTACACATTTCCTTTGTATTTAAAGCAAAAAAATATATATTTATTTTCATCATTTATATTTTAAAAATTACAAAAAGGAAAATCTCCTGATGCAAAAGTTTGAGCACCCTGCATGGCTAGTACCTAGTATCACCACCTTTGAAAGTATCACATCTTGTAAACACTTTTTGTAGCCAGCCAAGAGTCTTTCAATTCTTGTTTGAGGGATTTTGATCCATTGTTCCTTGGAAAAGTCTTCCAGTTCTGTGAGATTCCTGGGCCGTCTTGCATGCACTGCTATTTTGAGGGCTAGCCACAGATTTTCAATGATGTTCAGATCAGGGCAGTAGGGTAGCTCTGAGGGGCCCACCTGGAGCTATGCTACTTTTAACTGTATCAGCGTGTGCTGTGCGATGATACAGTTAAACTCTGCGGCAGGGCAAGGAGACACGATCTCTAGATTGCTATGAGGCCCGTGAGCCGGGAAGGGGGCTGGAGCCAGCGCCTGCACTGGGCCCGCCCCCACAAGTTCAACTGTATCGGCATTTGCTAATATAGTTGAAAGCAATGATGGAGGAGGGAGCGTCCCTCATCATCCTTCCTTACAGTCTGACGTTTCAGCGCGTTGACATCACTACATGGCGCCCTCTACACTGATATGTGCAACACTTCAGAAGTCAAGCTGCGTAAACCGCTTAATAACTTTTCGAACTGAAGAAAGGGCAACTTGAAAACACTTTGCTATATTCTTCTGCTTTTGGGCCTCCCCCAGTTTAATTTTCAGAAAGCTAGGCAGCTGCTTAGAAGAACCCATGGCTGCTGTTATTTGGCACAAGATTAGAGGAGGCTGGGTATTTTTAAAGCTGGGAAATTTGCACCACCTGGACTTTCCTAATGATGATAGTGAACAAGCCATATCCTTAAAGGACTAATTAAGGTCTGAAACCTTAGTCAAAATCTGATCACACACACATCTCCAAGGGTGTCCAAATTTTTGCATGAGCTCATTTTCCTTTTTGTAATTTTTAAAATGTAAAAAATTACAATATATTTTTTTTTGCCTAAAATATAAAGGAAATGTGTCATCTTCAACTTGAGGCTTTTTAGAGATCATTTCATCTTCAACTTGCTTAACTGTTCACAATAACAGTCATTTTAACAAGGGGTGCCCAAACCTTTAGATGACACTGTAGGTATTATCTAGTTTTATTTAAAAGGTTTGCCCAGTTATTGCATACTGTTGACTTTTCTTTAGGCTAGGTCATTAATACCAGAACAGTGGGTGTCCAGCACCCCCACAAATCAGCTGCTATAACCACCAGTGTCATCATAATGTAAACACATTTGTGCCAATACATCAAAGTGTTTGCAACAGGAATCTCACGTAAAACACTTTGAATAGTTGCAAAATTTTTGCTCAAGGCAGACCTTTTTCAAGAGGGTTGGTTATTCTCAATATATGTTGTTAAATGTTTTTTTTAAGGTTGGCGCCCCAGCATTGAGATCTGTACATTATGTAAAATTGTACATGTTCTTAATAAAGAACTGATGTGGCCGAATAAATCCTACTTGCAGTCATGTCTGTATTGGTTTGGTAAAGTGAGGGCACAATAGGCAGATGTCGAATGAGTCTACAGTCCCCATAACCCTAGACATTTAATATTGCTGCATTTTTATGGAGGCTCTCGATCTTTTTTAAAACACAACAAGATTCCGAGCTTGCTTCAACTATGACATGTCATCTTTGGTTTACAACACACGTATAGTAATACATTTTGACAGGATAAAATTATTTTAACAATTACTGCAATTCTAAAATAGCAGATCATTTAACCTTTATTGAAGAGATTAATAACAGTTAACAAAATGCCAGCTAAAAAGGATACAGAATTCATGGAAATTGTAGAAGCAATGTCTTGTCTGTATTTTTACATTTATAAATCTTCAGGATTAACCTGGAGGACTTGTCTGGTATTTTCAAAAATGTAGGTAAGAAATTAATTAATAAATAGTAAAATAATAATAAAATAATAATGCACATAATGAGTATTTGCATCATTGTTTTCAATGCATTTTTTAAGCATAAAAAATGCTGCATTTTACAATACCAGCAGGAGATTGGTGGAATCATTCCTATAATACAACCACAGCATGGCCGGACCCAATTTACCACCACATAGTGACCAAATACTACAATACTGATCAGTAATAAAAAAAATCACAATTCTAATTTCACCATAAGTGCCATTATACACAGGAGATCTGTACTTAGTATTCAGTGTCCGTGTACAGTTAATACAGTGATCAACAGTGACATTATACACATGAGCACTGCATATATTTTACAGGTTATACAGTGATCAATGACATTACACACAGGAGCTTTGTATATAGTGTAAGTGTACAGGTAATACAGTGATCACTGGTGACATTGTACACAGAAACTCTGTACATAGTGTCAGTGTAAAGGTAATACAGTGATCACTGGTGACATTGTACACAGGACCTCTCTATATAGTATACAGTGTATAGTGCAGTCTCAAGGTGAAGTCCTTCATCTTTGCTTTTCATCTTCATCCAGCACAGACAGCCATCACTTCTTCCAGCCAGGGCTCATCTCTGCAGGAAACAACAGTTATCTAGAGCACCACTTGCAGGGCACATTACTTAATTTTTTCCTAACTTCTACACTACACCAGATGAAGAAAAAAAAGCGACATAGTGTTGCTCTGCACAGTAACAGGACCGCCCCCCAAACCAGTATCCTCAAAAAATAAAATAAATACATCTTTCAAAAAATAAAATAAATACATCACTGCTGTAATAATATCCCTTAACCCCTTCCTGACATCAGACGTACTATCCCGTCGAGGTGGGGTGGGCCCGTATGACCGCCGACGGGATAGTACGTCATCATCGATCAGCGGCGCTCACGGGGGGAGCGCGGCCGATCGCGGCCGGGTGTCAGCTGCATATCGCAGCTGACATCCGGCACTATGTGCCAGGAGCGGTCACGGACCGCCCCCGGCACATTAACCCCCGGCACACCGCGATCAAACATGATCGCAGTGTACCGGCGGTATAGGGAAGCATCGCGCAGGGAGGGGGCTCCCTGCGGGCTTCCCTGAGACCCCCGGAGCAACGCGATGTGATCGCGTTGCTCTGAGGGTCTCCTACCTCCCTCCTCGCCGCAGGTCCCGGATCCAAGATGGCCGCGGCATCCGGGTCCTGCAGGGAGGGAGGTGGCTTACCGAGTGTCTGCTCAGTGCAGACACTTGGAAAGCCTGCAGCCCTGCACAGCAGATCGTCGATCTGGCAGAGTGCTGTGCACACTGCCAGATCAATGATCTGTGATGTCCCCCCCTGGGACAAAGTAAAAAAGTAAAAAAAAAATTTTTCCACATGTGTAAAAAAAAAAAAAAAAAATTCCTAAATAAATAATAATAAAAAAAAAATATATTATTCCCATAAATACATTTCTTTATCTAAATAAAAAAAACAAAACAATAAAAGTACACATATTTAGTATCGCCGCGTCCGTAACGACCCAACCTATAAAACTGCCCCACTAGTTAACCCCTTCAGTAAACACCGTAAGAAAAAAAAAAAAAAACGAGGCAAAAAACAACGCTTTATTACCATACCGCCGAACAAAAAGTGGAATAACACACGATCAAAAAGACTGATATAAATAACCATGGTACCGCTGAAAACGTCATCTTGTCCCGCAAAAAACAAGCTGCCATACAGCATCATCAGCAAAAAAATAAAAAAGTTATAGTCCTGAGAATAAAGCGATACCAAAATAATTATTTTTTCTATATTTTAGTTTTTATCGTATAAAAGCGCCAAAACATAAAAAAATGATATAAATGAGATATCGCTGTAATCGTACTGACCCGACGAATAAAACTGCTTTATCAATTTTACCAAACGCGGAACGGTATAAACGCCTCTCCCAAAAGAAATTCATGAATAGCAGGTTTTTGGTCATTCTGCCTCACAAAAATCGGAATAAAAAGCGATCAAAAATGGTCACGTGTCCGAAAATGTTACCAATAAAAACGTCAACTCGTCCCGCAAAAAACAAGACCTCACATGACTCTGTGGAGCAAAATGTGGAAAAATTATAGGTCTCAAAATGTGGAGACGCAAAAACTTTTTTGCTATAAAAAGCGTCGCTGGTTTCACACTTGCGTTTTTGTCTGCAGCGTTTTTTGCACAAAAAAACACATGCGTTTTTTCCCTATATTTGACATTGAAAACGCATGCGTTTTTTTTGTACGCGTTTGGTCGCGTTTTCAAACGCATGCGGTTTTTTTCTGCATGCGTTCATTTTCAGAAATACAACCTGCAGCATTTTCTTGCGTTTTTAAGCACATGCGTTTGTTTGCGTTAAAAACGCATGCATTTTTATCGAAAAAAAACAGAAAACACACTGAAAAGCCACCCACCACCATCAAGGTGATAAAGGGATCCAAACCCTAACCCTACCCCTAAACTCATCCCTAACCGTTTAATGAACATTTTCTGACAGTCATAGTGCCACGTATTTCAGTGCCACGTATTTCAGTGCCACGTATTTCAGTGCCACGTATTTCAGTGCCACGTATTTCAGTGCCACGTATCACGTGTTTCAGTGCCACGTATTTCAGTGCCACGTATCACGTATTTCAGTGCCACATATTTTAGTACCACGTATTTCAGTGCCACGTATTTCAGTGCCACGTATTTCAGTGCCACGTGTTTCAGTGCCACGTATTTAAGTGCCACGTATCACATATTTCAGTGCCACGTATTTAAGTGCCACGTATTTCAGTGCCACGTATTTCAGTGCCACGTATTTCAGTGCCACGTATTTCAGTGCCACGTATTTAAGTGCCACGTATTTCGGTGCCACGTATTTCGGTGCCACGTATTTCAGTGCCACGTATTTCAGTGCCACGTATTTCAGTGCCACGTATTTCAGTGCCACGTATCACGTATTTCAGTGCCACGTGTTTCAGTGCCACGTATTTCAGTGCCACATATTTTAGTACCACGTATTTCAGTGCCACGTGTTTCAGTGCCACGTATTTAAGTGCCACGTATCACATATTTCAGTGCCACGTATTTAAGTGCCACGTATTTAAGTGCCACGTATTTCAGTGCCACGTATTTCAGTGCCACGTATTTCAGTGCCACGTATTTCAGTGCCACGTATTTAAGTGCCACGTATTTCAGTGCCACGTATTTCAGTGCCACGTATTTCAGTGCCACGTATTTCAGTGCCACGTATTTCAGTGCCACGTATCACGTATTTCAGTGCCACGTGTTTCAGTGCCACGTATTTAAGTGCCACGTATCACGTATTTCAGTGCCACGTATTTCAGTGCCACGTATTTCAGTGCCACGTATTTCAGTGCCACGTATTTCAGTGCCACGTATTTCAGAGCCACGTATTTTAGTGACACATATTTCAGTCACGTTTAGGGTTAGGGGTAGGGTTAGGGTTAGGGCTAGGGTTGCAGGTAAAGTTAGGGTTAGGGTTTGGATTACATTTACGTTTGGATTAGGGTTGGGATTAGAATTATGGGTGTGTCAGGGCTAGGGGTGTGGTTAGGGTTACCGTTGGGATTAGGGTTAGGGGTGTGTTTGGGTTAGGGTTTCAGGTAGAATTGGGGAGTTTCCACTGTCCAGGCACATCAGGGGCTCTCCAAGCGCGACATGGCGTCCAATCTCAATTCCAGCCAATTCTGCGTTGAAAAAGTAAAACAGTGCTCCTTCCCTTCCGAGCTCTCCCGTGCGCCCAAAAAGGGGTTTACCCCAACATATGTGTTATCAGCGTACTCGGGACAAATTGAACAACAACTTCTGGGGTCCAAGTTCTCTTGTTATCCTTAGGAAAATAAAAATTTGGGGGGCTAAAAATCATTTTTGTGGCAAAAAAAAGATGTTTTATTTTCACGGCTCTGCGTTATAGACTGTAGTGAAACACTTGGGGGTTCAAAGTTCTCACAACACATCTAGATAAGTTCCTTGGGAGGTCTAGTTTCCAATATGGGGTCACTTGTGGGGGGTTTGTACTGTTTGGGTACATCAGGGGCTCTGCAAATGCAACGTGACGCCTGCAGACCAATCCATTTAAGGCTGCATTCCAAATGGCGCTCCTTCCCTTCCGAGCTCTGTCATGCACCCAAACAGTGGTTCCCCCCCACATATGGGGTATCAGCGTACTCAGGACAAATTGGACAACAACTTTTGGGGTCTAATTTATCCTGTTACCCTTGTAAAAATACAAAACTGGGGGCTAAAAAATCATTTTTGTGAAAAAAAAAAAAGAATTTTTATTTTCACGGCTTTGCGCTATAAACTTTAGTGAAACACTTGGGGGTTCAAAGTTCTCAAAACACATCTAGATAAGTTCCTTGGGAGGTCTAGTTTCCAATATGGGGTCACTTGTGGGGGGTTTGTACTGTTTGGGTACATCAGGGGCTCTGCAAATGCAACGTGACGGCTGCTGACCAATCCATTTAAGTCTGCATTCCAAATGGCGCTCCTTCCCTTCCGAGCTCTGTCATGCGCCCAAACAGTGGTTCCCCCCCACATATGGGGTATCAGCGTACTCAGGACAAATTGGAAAACAAATTTTGGGGTCCAATTTATTCTGTTACCCTTGTAAAAATACAAAGCTGGGTGCTAAAAAATCATTTTTGAGAAAAAAAATAAAAATTATTTTCACGGCTCTGCGTTATAATCTGTAGTGAAACACTTGGGGGTTCAAAGCTCTCAAAACACATCTAGATAAGATCCTTAGGGGGTCTACTTTCCAAAATGGTGTCACTTGTAGGGAGTTTCAATGTTTAGGCACATCAGGGGCTCTCCAAACGCAACATGGCGTCCCATCTCAATTCCAGTCAATTTTGCATTGAAAAGTCAAATGGCGCTCCTTCCCTTCCAAGCTCTGCCATGCGCCCAAACAATGGTTTACACCCACATATGGGGTATCATCGTACTCAGGACAAATTGCACAACATTTTTTGGGGTCCAATTTCTTCTCTTACCCTTGGGAAAATAAAAAATTGGGGGCAAAAAGATCATTTTTGTGAAAAAATATGATTTTTTATTTTTACGGCTCTGCATTATAAACTTCTGTGAAGCACTTGGTGGGTCAAAGTGCTCACCACACATCTAGATAAGTTCCTTAGGGGGTCTACTTTCCAAAATGGTGTCACTTGTAGGGAGTTTCAATGTTTAGGCACATCAGGGGCTCTCCAAACGCAACATGGCGTCCCATCTCAATTCCAGTCAATTTTGCATTGAAAAGTCAAATGGCGCTCCTTCCCTTCCAAGCTCTGCCATGCGCCCAAACAATGGTTTACACCCACATATGGGGTATCATCGTACTCAGGACAAATTGCACAACATTTTTTGGGGTCCAATTTCTTCTCTTACCCTTGGGAAAATAAAAAATTGGGGGCGAAAAGATCATTTTTGTGAAAAAATATGATTTTTTATTTTTACGGCTCTGCATTATAAACTTCTGTGAAGCACTTGGTGGGTCAAAGTGCTCACCACACATCAAGATAAGTTCCTTAGGGGGTCTACTTTCCAAAATGGTGTCACTTGTAGGGGGTTTCAGTGTTTAGGCACATCAGGGGCTCTCCAAACGCAACATGGCGTCCCATCTCAATTCCAGTCAATTTTGTATTGAAAAGTCAAATGGCGCTCCTTCCCTTCCAAGCTCTGCCATGCGCCCAAACAATGGTTTACACCCACATATGGGGTATCATCGTACTCAGGACAAATTGCACAACATTTTTTGGGGTCCAATTTCTTCTCTTACCCTTGGGAAAATAAAAAATTGGGGGCGAAAAGATCATTTTTGTGAAAAAATATGATTTTTTATTTTTACGGCTCTGCATTATAAACTTCTGTGAAGCACTTGGTGGGTCAAAGTGCTCACCACACATCAAGATAAGTTCCTTAGGGGGTCTACTTTCCAAAATGGTGTCACTTTTAGGGGGTTTCAGTGTTTAGGCACATCAGGGGCTCTCCAAACGCAACATGGCGTCCCATCTCAATTCCAGTCAATTTTGCATTGAAAAGTCAAATGGCGCTCCTTCCCTTCCAAGCTCTGCCATGCGCCCAAACAATGGTTTACACCCACATATGGGGTATCATCGTACTCAGGACAAATTGCACAACATTTTCTGGGGTCCAATTTCTTCTCTTACCCTTGGGAAAATAAAAAATTGGGGGCGAAAATATCATTTTTGTGAAAAAATATGATTTTTTATTTTTACGGCTCTGCATTATAAACTTCTGTGAAGCACTTGGTGGGTCAAAGTGCTCACCACACATCAAGATAAGTTCCTTAGGGGGTCTACTTTCCAAAATGGTGTCACTTGTAGGGGGTTTCAGTGTTTAGGCACATCAGGGGCTCTCCAAATGCAACATGGCGTCCCATCTCAATTCCAGTCAATTTTGCATTGAAAAGTCAAATGGCGCTCCTTTCCTTCCGAGCTCTGCCATACGCCCAAACAGTGGTTTACCCCCACATATGTGGTATCAGCGTACTCAGGACAAATTGTACAACAACTTTGGGGGTCCATTTTCTCCTGTTACCCTTGGTAAAATAAAACAAATTGGAGCTGAAATAAATTTTGTGTGAAAAAAAGTTAAATGTTCATTTTTATTTAAACATTCCAAAAATTCCTGTGAAACACCTGAAGGGTTAATAAACTTCTTGAATGTGGTTTTGAGCACCTTGAGGGGTGCAGTTTTTAGAATGGTGTCACACTTGAGTATTTTCTATCATATAGACCCCTCAAAATGACTTCAAATGAGATGTGGTCCCTAAAAAAAAATGGTGTTGTAAAAATGAGAAATTGCTGGTCAACTTTTAACCCTTATAACTCCGTCACAAAAAAAAATTTTGGTTCCAAAATTGTACTGATGTAAAGTAGACATGTGGGAAATGTTACTTATTAAGTATTTTGCGTGACATATGTCTGTGATTTAAGGGCATAAAAATTCAAAGTTGGAAAATTGCAAAATTTTCAAAATTTTCGCCAAATTTCCATTTTTTTCACAAATAAACGCAAGTTATATCGAATAAATTTTACCACTAACATGAAGTACAATATGTCAAGAGAAAACAATGTCAGAATCGCCAAGATCCGTCAAAGCGTTCCAGAGTTATAGCCTCATAAAGGGACAGTGGTCAGAATTGTAAAAATTGGCCCGGTCATTAACGTGCAAACCACCCTTGGGGGTGAAGGGGTTAATTAGCCCCCATGGTAATAATATCCCTCATCCTGGCTCCCGTGTGTCTCATTCCTGGCTCCAGCCATATGTTCTCTCATCCTGGCCCCATTTATTCTCCCATCCTGCCCTCATGAGTATCCATTCTACCCACATGTGATGTACCATCCTGCCCCATCTGTCTCCATCCTGCCCCATCTGTCTCAAGATCCTGCCCCATCTGTTCCATGATCCTGCCCCATCTGTTCCATGATCCTGCCCCATCTGTCCCATGATCCTGCCCAATCTGCCCCATGATCATGCCTCATCTGCCTCATGATCCTGCACCATGTGTCTCCGATTCTGCCCCATGTCTCCATCCTGCCCCATGATCCTGATCCATGTGTTTCCATCCTGCCCAATGATCCTGCTCCATCTGTCTCCATCCTGCCCCATCTGCCTCTATTCTGCCCAATGATCCTGCACCATCTGTCTCCATCCTATCCCATGTCTCCATCCTGCCCCATGATCCTGCACCATCTGTCTCCATCCTTCCCCATGTTCCTGCCCCATCTGTCTCCATCCTGCCCCATGTCTCCATCCTGCGCCATGTGTTTCCATCCTGCCCATGTCTCCATCCTGCCCCATGTCTCCATCCTGCACCATGTCTCCATCCTGCACCATGTTTCCATCCTGCCCCATGTCTCCATCCTGCCCCATGCGTTTCCATCCTGCCCCATGCGTTTCCATCCTGCCCCATGTCTCCATCCTGCCACATGTCTCCATCCTGCCCCGTGATCCTGCACCATGTCTCTACATCCTGCCCCATGTCACATGGTGCATGATCATGGGGCAGAATGAAGACAGATGAGGCAGGATGGAGACACATGGTCCAAATTGTAGAAGAGACCTGGAATCAGATTTTGGTCAAGACCTGCTTGAATCTGATGGAGAACATGTCCAGGTGGATTTACAAAATAGCTAAAAAACAATATAGATTACAGTTTTGATTTGTAAGAGAAAAACCGTAACAATGCAGTGACAATGTAAGGGACACAAGGAGCTGTCCCTAAATATTACTTGTAATGTCTTTGTAAGTGTCCATGTTGTGCATTTCCCTGTTATGTATAACTAGATGGTGGCCCGATTCTAACGCATCGGGTATTCTAGAATATGCATGTCCACGTAGTACATTGCCCAGTGACGTAGTATATTGCCCAGCCACGTAGTATATTGCCCAGTGACGTAGTATATTGCCCAGCCCACGTAGTATATTGCCCAGTGATGTAGTATATTGCCCAGTGACGTAGTATATTGCCCAGTGACGTACTATATTGCACAGCCACGTAGTATATTGCCCAGTTATGTAGTATATTGCCCAGGTACGTAGTATACAGCACAGAGCCACGCAGTATATTGCACAGCGACGTAGTATACAGCACAGAGCCACATAGTATATTGCCCAGTTACGTAGTATATTGCCCAGCCACGTAGTATATTGCCCAGTGACGTAGTATATTGCCCAGTGACGTAGTATACAGCACAGAGCCACGTAGTATATTGCCCAGTGATGTAGTATATTGCTCAGTGACGTAGTTGTCATGATCTCTGCAGGCAGAGATCATAGCAAGCCTATAGAGGGACAAGCTCTCGGAAGATGGAACTATACTGACCATGAACTAAGCCTGCCGCGCAACTAGAAATAGCCAGGTAGCATTTCCTATTTAACGCTAGATGCCCAGCTCTGGCCTAAGACCTAAATAGCTAGCAGAGGGAAATATAAGACCTGGCTCACCTCTAGAGAAATATTCCAAAGAAGACAGTAGCCCCCCACATATAATGACGGTGAGTTCAGATGAAACAACAAACGCAGCAGGAAAATAGTCTTAGCAAATTTGAGGTCCGCTTACTAGATAGCAGAAGACAGATAGTATACTTTCATGGTCAGCAGAAAAACACTAACAAAACACCATCCAGAGATTACCTTAAACTCTGGCATTAACTCATAACGCCAGAGTAGCAATCCCTGATCAACGAGAGCTTTCCAGACACAGTAACAAAACTTCAGCTGTGAACTGGAACAAGTAGGCAAAACAAAACATGGACAAAAGTCCAACTTATCTAGAAGTTGTCTAGAAGCAGGAACAAGCACTGAGAGGCATCAGATAACATTGTTGACCGGCACGAAACCACCAGAGAAATGAGCTTAAATAGCGACACCCACTACTGATGGAATCAGGTGAAACAGGAAAGAGGATGACAAGTCCAATTCCACAAGCGGCCACCGGGGGAGCCCAGAATCCAAATTCACAACAGTACCCCCCCCTCAAGGAGGGGGCACCGAACCCTCACCAGATCCACCAGGGCGACCAGGATGAGCCCTATGGAAGGCACGAACAAGATCAGAAGCATGAACATCAGATGCATTGACCCAAGAATTATCCTCCTGGCCGTAACCCTTCCAGTTGACCAGATACTGGAGTTTCCGTCTGGAAACACGAGAGTCCAAAATTTTCTCCACAACGTACTCCAACTCACCCTCAACCAACACCGGAGCAGGAGGCTCAACTGAAGGTACAACAGGTACCTCATACCTGCGCAATAACGACCGATGAAAAACGTTATGAATGGAAAAGGACGCAGGGAGGTCCAAACGGAAAGAAACAGGATTAAGAATCTCCAATATTCTATAAGGGCCGATGAACCGAGGTTTAAACTTAGGAGAAGAGACCCTCATAGGGACAAAACGAGAAGACAACCACACTAAATCTCCAACAAAAAGCCGAGAACCAACACGACGATGACGGTTGGCAAAACGCTGAGTCTTCTCCTGGGACAACTTCAAATTGTCCCTAACCTGCCCCCAGATGTGATGCAATCTCTCCACCACCGCATCCACTCCAGGACAATCCGAGGATTCCACCTGACCGGAGGAAAATCGAGGGTGAAACCCCGAATTACAGAAAAACGGGGACACCAAGGTGGAAGAACTGGCCCGATTATTGAGGGCGAACTCTGCCAATGGTAAAAAAGCAACCCAATCATCCTGGTCAGCAGAGACAAAACACCTCAGATATGTCTCAAGGGTCTGATTAGTCCGCTCGGTCTGGCCATTAGTCTGAGGGTGAAAAGCAGATGAAAAAGACAAATCTATGCCCATCCTAGCACAGAATGCCCGCCAAAATCTAGACACAAATTGGGTACCTCTGTCAGAAACAATATTCTCAGGAATACCGTGCAATCGGACAACATTCTGAAAAAACAGAGGAACCAACTCAGAAGAAGAAGGCAACTTGGGCAGAGGAACCAAATGGACCATTTTAGAGAAACGGTCACAGACCACCCAGATGACAGACATCTTCTGGGAAACAGGCAGATCTGAAATAAAATCCATCGAGATGTGTGTCCAAGGCCTCTTAGGAATAGGCAAGGGCAACAGCAGTCCGCTAGCCCGAGAACTACAAGACTTGGCCCGAGCACAAACGTCACATGACTGCACAAAGACTCGCACATCTCGTGACAGAGAAGGCCACCAGAAGGATCTTGCCACCAAATCCCTGGTACCAAAAATTCCGGGATGACCTGCCAATGCAGAAGAATGTACCTCAGAGATGACTCTGCTGGTCCAATCATCCGGAACAAACAGTCTATCAGGCGGACAACGATCCGGTCTATCCGCCTGAAACTCTTGTAAGGACCGCCGCAGATCAGGAGAAACGGCCGACAAAATTACTCCCTCCCTAAGGATACCTGTGGGTTCAGAATTACCAGGAGAGTCCGGGTCAAAACTCCTAGAAAGGGCATCTGCCTTAACATTCTTAGAACCCGGTAGGTATGACACCACAAAATTAAAGCGAGAAAAAAATAAAGACCAGCGCGCCTGTCTAGGATTCAGGCGTCTGGCAGTCTCAAGATAAATCAAATTTTTGTGGTCAGTCAATACCACCACCTGATGCCTAGCCCCCTCGAGCCAATGGCGCCACTCCTCAAACGCCCACTTCATGGCCAAAAGCTCCCGATTCCCAACATCATAATTCCGCTCTGCGGGCGAAAATTTGCGAGAAAAGAAGGCACAAGGCCTAATGACGGAGCAGTCGGAACCTTTCTGCGACAACACTGCCCCAGCTCCGATCTCCGAAGCGTCAACCTCAACCTGAAAAGGCAGATTCACATCAGGCTGACGCAACACAGAGGCAGAGGCAAAACGGCGCTTAAGCTCCTGAAAGGCCTCTACAGCATGAGGGGACCAATTAGCAACATCAGCGCCTTGTCTGGTCAAATCAGTCAGTGGTTTAACGACATCCGAAAAACCAGCAATAAATCGGCGGTAAAAGTTGGCAAAGCCCAAAAATCTCTGAAGACCCTTAAGAGAGGAGGGCTGAGTCCAGTCACAAATAGCTTGCACCTTGACGGGATCCATCTCAATGGAAGAGGGAGAAAAAATATACCCCAAAAAGGAAATTTTCTGGACCCCAAAAACGCACTTAGACCCCTTAACACATAAAGAATTAGACCGCAGAACCTGAAAAACTCTCCTGACCTGCTGGACATGAGAGTCCCAGTCATCAGAAAAAATCAGAATATCATCCAGATATATTATCATAAACTTATCCAGAAAATCGCGGAAAATATCATGCATAAAAGACTGGAAAACTGAAGGGGCATTAGAAAGACCAAAAGGCATGACCAAATACTCAAAGTGGCCCTCGGGCGTATTAAATGCGGTCTTCCACTCATCCCCCTGCCTGATCCGCACCAAATTATACGCCCCACGAAGATCAATTTTAGAGAACCACTTAGCACCCTCTATACGAGCAAACAAATCAGTAAGCAATGGCAATGGGTATTGATACTTAACAGTGATCTTATTCAGAAGCCGATAATCAATACATGGTCTCAAAGAGCCGTCTTTTTTCGAGACAAAGAAAAACCCAGCTCCCAAGGGAGAAGAAGATGGACGAATATGTCCCTTTTCCAAAGACTCCTTTATATATTCCCGCATAGCAGCATGTTCCGGCACAGACAAATTAAACAAACGACCCTTTGGATATTTACAACCCGGTATCAAATCTATGGCACAATCGCACTCACGGTGCGGAGGTAACGACCCAAGCTTGGGTTCGTCAAAGACGTCTTGATAATCAGAGAGGAACTCAGGGACTTCAGAGGGAATGGACGACGAAATAGAAACCAAAGGTACGTCCCCATGAATACCCTTACATCCCCAGCTCAACACAGACATTGCTCTCCAGTCCAAGACTGGGTTGTGAGACTGCAACCATGGCAATCCCAGTACCAAATCGTCATGTAAATTATACAGCACCAGGAAACGAATAATCTCCTGGTGATCCGGATTGATACGCATGGTTACTTGTGTCCAGTATTGTGGTTTATTATTAGCCAATGGGGTGGAGTCAATCCCCTTCAGAGGAATAAGAGTCTCCAAAGGCTCTAAATCAAAACCACAACGATTGGCAAAGGACCAATCCATAAGACTCAGAGCGGCGCCAGAGTCAACATAGGCGTCCGTGGCAATGGATGACAAAGAGCAAATCAGGGTTACAGACAAAATAAACTTAGACTGAATGGTGCCAATGGAAACAGACTTATCAAGCTTCTTTGTACGCCTAGAGCATGCCGATATAACATGAGTAGAATCCCCACAATAGAAACACAATCCATTCTTCCGTCTAAAATTCTGTCGCTCGCTCCTGGACAGAATTCTATCACACTGCATACTTTCTGGCGTCTTTTCCATAGACACCGCCAGATGGTGCACCGGTTTGCGCTCCCGCAGACGCCTATCAATCTGAATAGCCATTGTCATGGACTCATTCAGACCTGCAGGCAAAGGGAACCCCACCATAACATCCTTAACGGCATCAGATAGACCTTCTCTGAAAGTTGCCGCCAAGGCGCACTCATTCCACTGAGTAAGCACAGACCATTTACGGAATTTTTGACAGAAAACTTCAGCTTCGTCTTGCCCCTGAGATAGTGCCATCAAAGTTTTTTCTGCCTGAAGTTCCAAATGAGGTTCCTCATAAAGCAAGCCCAAGGCCAGAAAAAACGCATCCACATCGCGTAACGCAGGATCCCCTGCTGGCAATGAGAAGGCCCAATCTTGAGGGTCACCCCTGAGCAAGGAAATCACAATCCTAACCTGCTGAGCAGGGTCTCCAGCTGAACGAGACTTCAGGGACAAATAAAGCTTACAATTATTTCGGAAATTCTGGAAGCTAGCTCTATTCCCTGAGAAGAACTCCGGCAAAGGAATTCTCGGCTCAGATACCGGAGCATGTACCACAAAATCTTGTAAATTTTGTACTTTCGTAATGAGATTATTCAAACCCGCAGTTACACTCTGGAGATCCATTATTGTCAGGTGCACACAGAGCATACAGAGATTAGGAGGAGAGAGAGAAAAAAGACTGCAGCAAGGCAGACTGGAGGAAAAAAAAAAAAAAAAAAAAAAAAAATTCCAGCAGACTTCTTATAACTCTCCTTTCTCAACCTGGGTCTTTAACACTTTATTGGCCGGTCAAACTGTCATGATCTCTGCAGGCAGAGATCATAGCAAGCCTATAGAGGGACAAGCTCTCGGAAGATGGAACTATACTGACCATGAACTAAGCCTGCCGCGCAACTAGAAATAGCCAGGTAGCATTTCCTATTTAACGCTAGATGCCCAGCTCTGGCCTAAGACCTAAATAGCTAGCAGAGGGAAATATAAGACCTGGCTCACCTCTAGAGAAATATTCCAAAGAAGACAGTAGCCCCCCACATATAATGACGGTGAGTTCAGATGAAACAACAAACGCAGCAGGAAAATAGTCTTAGCAAATTTGAGGTCCGCTTACTAGATAGCAGAAGACAGATAGTATACTTTCATGGTCAGCAGAAAAACACTAACAAAACACCATCCAGAGATTACCTTAAACTCTGGCATTAACTCATAACGCCAGAGTAGCAATCCCTGATCAACGAGAGCTTTCCAGACACAGTAACAAAACTTCAGCTGTGAACTGGAACAAGTAGGCAAAACAAAACATGGACAAAAGTCCAACTTATCTAGAAGTTGTCTAGAAGCAGGAACAAGCACTGAGAGGCATCAGATAACATTGTTGACCGGCACGAAACCACCAGAGAAATGAGCTTAAATAGCGACACCCACTACTGATGGAATCAGGTGAAACAGGAAAGAGGATGACAAGTCCAATTCCACAAGCGGCCACCGGGGGGAGCCCAGAATCCAAATTCACAACACGTAGTATATTGCACAGCGACGTAGTATACAGCACAAAGCCACGTAGTATATTGCCCAGTGATGTAGTATATAGCACAAAGCCACGTAGTATATAGCACAGAGCCACATAGTATATTGCCCAGTTATGTAGTATATTGCCCAGCCACGTAGTATATTGCCCAGTGACGTAGTATACAGCACAGAGCCACGTAGTATATTGCCCAGTGACGTAGTATACAGCACAGAGCCATGTAGTATATAGCACAGAGCCATGTAGTATATTGCCCAGCCACGTAGTATATTGCCCAGCCACGTATGTCACAGGTTAAAAAATAAAAAATAAACATATACTCACCTTCCAAGGGGCCCCTTGTAGTTCTGTCGCCTGTGTTCAGTTCAGGCGGCAGCTTCCGGTCCGAGGGTGTGATGATGTCGTGGTCACATGACCTTGATGTCACGGCAGGTCCTTCTCGCGCAGGCGCGCAGGGCCTGCAATGACGTCACGGTCACATGACCGTGGCGTCACGGCAGGTCCTTCTCGCGCAGGGGCTCAGGGCCTGCGATGACGTCGCGGTCACATGACTGTGACGGCATGGCAGGTCCTTGTCGCACACCAACCTTAGCACTGGAACCTGCTGCTTGCATGGACCGGTCACCGGAGCGTCGGAAAGGCGGCGGAAGGTGAGTATATAATGATTTGTTTGTTTTTTTTCAATTATTTTTAATATTAGATGTTTTTACTATTGAGGCTGCATAGGCAGCCTCAATAGTAAAAACTTGGTCACACAGGGTTAATAGCGGCGGTAACGGAGTGAGTTACCCTCGGCATAACGCCGTCCATTACCGCTGGCATTAACCCTGTGTGAGCCGTGACTGCGGGCAGTATGAAGCGGGCGCCGGGCACTGACTGCAGGGGAGTAGGGAGGGAGTAATCGGACTGTGCCCGTCGCTGACTGGTCGCGGCAGCCATGACAGGCAGCTGGCGAGACCAATCAGCGAATGAATATCCGTGACGGAAGTTGCCGACAGAAAGACGGAAGTACCCCTTAGATAATTATATATATAGATTACTGTTATAGTTGTAGGGAAGGCATAATACCCTAGTTTTGCCACTAGATGGGGCTGCAGAGTTATTCAGCTTGTAAATAGTTAAGTTGGAGGAGCTAACGGCAGTTAATCTGGGAAACATCTGGAAATTTGAATCAGTTGGGCAGGAGCACCCTGTCAGGGCAGTCAGCTCTGCAGCAGTCCAAGATCCAGTCAGGCAGCATCAGGGCCAGGAAGGCTACGAGAAAAAGAAGGAAGACATTGAAAGGGTCACTGACAGCACAGTATAAGTGGGACTGCGGCTGTAGGTGCTAGAAAAGAACTAAGTAGTAGGTCACTCAGAATGTGGCAGCTGGCTAAGTGGATGGATGCACTCGGGACCAGGGCGAAATGGTTTAGAGGAATCCCTACTAAAGTAAGACTTGGTACAAAGGACGCTGGAGGACTAGTAAGCACGGTCTGTTCTGGGAGCAGGCTTAGTAAAGATGAAGGAAAGACAGAGAAAGAGAAGAAGCTGTGTAATGCAAAGCCTGCTGTAAATGCTGAAAAGAACCGTTATGTGCCTGTTTCAAGTAAATTTCATTGTTCAAGCGTTCAACTGGACTGTGACTCTGATTATTCTGCTTCGGCTGAGGAAAACATGCAGATCTTTATAGGAAGCCCCAAGGGAAAAGGAGCTGCAGGTATGCTGACTGAGAGTCGTGGAGTGTATGTGAGGGGAGGTCAGGGTGTGCAAGAGACTTTTACCTCAGCCACGACTACCACCCTGACTGACCCTTACAACATGACAGGAATCTGCATAACTGAATATATGCTAAATAGTTGCAAGTCAAATTTATGTATGAGATAGCCCAGATTGATTGTCTATAAAACGATGGTAGTCTCACAATCAGAGATGTAGACATGAAGCCTGAAAGCCAAAAGTTCAAAACATTCTTGGGCTATGTGCACACGTGGCAGGATTGCCGCGGATATTTCTGCTGAAATTCCGTAACTCCCTGCCACGGGAAATACGCATGCGGAATTGGCATGTGTATTCCCGCTAAACACTAGCGTTTTACAAGCATAATTAGCTTGCAGAATGCTAGCGTTTTCCAAGCGATCTATAGCAGTGCTTGGAAAAATGATTGACAGGTTGGTCACACTTGTCAAACATAGTGCTTGACAAGTGTGACCAACTTTTTACTATTGATGCTGCCTATGCAGCATCAATAATAAAAAGATGTAATGTTAAAAATTAAAAAAATTAAAAATCATGATATTCTCACCTTCTGACGGCCCCCGCAGCCTTCCCGATCCTCATGATGCTCCCGGCAACTCCTGTTTACAGCGATTCCTCGCGACAATGACCCCAGATGACGTAGCATCATGCAAGACCGCTCCATCATCACAGGTCATTGTCACAAGACATTACTTGGAACGGGAGCTGCCGGAAGCATTGCTAAGGTCTGGTTGGATCCGGGGACCGCCAGAAGGTGAGTATATAACTATTTTTTATTTTAATTCTTTTTTTAGGGCCTAGAGGAGAGTCTCCTCTCCTCCATCATGGGTACCATCCGCACATGATCCGCTTACTTTGCGCATGGTGGGCATAGACCCATGCGGGAAGTAAGCGGATCAATGCATTCCTATGTGTGCGGAATCGCCACGATCCCGCACAAAGAATGAGCATGCTGCATATTTTTCTGCTATGGGATTGCCATTGAATTCAATGAGTTGTGATGTATATGGATTTTTGCAGTGTTTTCGTGCGAAAAAGGGACAAAAATGCATACAATCTGCATCGTGCGCTCATAGCCTTATCATTTTACTCATCAGTGTGATGTTAGAGATGCTTTTCAGGTTTCTATGAACACAGTGAGTGAGCGGAAGGAGGAGGAAGCAGCATACGGTGCTAGATCCAGGAGAAGATAAGGGGTATTTCACTTTTTGCGATTTCAGTTTTTGCTCCACTTCTTCCCAAAGCTATGACTTTTGTATTTTTTGGTCAATATGGCCATGTGAAGGCTAGATTTTTGCAGGACAAGTTGTAATTTTGAAGGACTTAATTGGTTTTACCATATTGTGTACTGGAAAAGAGGAAACAAAATTCCAAGTGTGGTGAAATTGCAAAAAAGTGCAATTCCACAGTTGTTTTTTTTGTTTTTTACCATGTTCACTAAATGCTAAAACTGACCTGCGATTATGATTCTCCAGGTCACTATGAGTTCATAGACACCAAACATGTCTAGGTTCTTTTTAATTTAAGTGGTGAAAAAAATGTCCAAAGTTTGTTGAAGAAAAAAACAATTCCAGCATTTTTCGATACCCGTAGCGTCTCTAATTTTCATAACCTGGGGCTGAGTGAAAGCTTATTTTTTGCAAGCCGAGATCAAAGTTTTACTGATTCCATTTTGGTTTAGATACAATCTTTTGATCGCCCATCATTGCATTTTAATGCAATGTTGCATCGACCAAAAAACGTAATTCTGTCATTTTGACTTTTTTTCTCGTTACTCCGTTTAGCGGTCGGGCTAATTCTTTTTTTATTTTGATAGATTCGGCGTATGTGAACACTGCAATACCAAATATGTGTATATTTGATTTTTTTTATTGTTTTATTTTAAATGGGGTGAAAGGGGGGTGATTTGAACTTTTACATATTTTTTATTTTTTTTAATATTTGTAAAAACATTTTTTTTACATTTTGCATGCTTCAATAGTCTCCATGGGAGACTAGAAGCTGCAGTACTTCGATCGTACATACAGATCGCCTATGTGAAGCAGAAATGCTCACTTGCTGTGAGTGCTGACCACCGGGCTGCACTCATAGAAATCTGGCAAGGACAACCATAAAGTTCTCCTTTAGACCTCTGGTTGTCATGCTGACCCATCGGTGACCGGTGATCATGTGACGGGGTCATCTATAGGCAGGATTTATGACACGCCACGAAAAAGCGCAAGTTAAATGCCGCTGTCATAGATTGAGAACGGCATTTAACTAGCTAACAGCCATGGGAGGATCAGTATAAATCAGCTGACATGTGCCCAGAAAGGTGCCGGCTGAGCCCGCAACAAACAGGGGGAGTCTGAAGTGACCGTACTTTTACACCAAGTGTTGAAAAAAAAACAAAAAAAACGTGAGATCTAAGAGCTAGCCTTCTATAAATGTAGACATAGTTTGGGGGTGCATTCGTGCACTATTATTCGTGTACAGTTATTCGAAGTACTGTTTTTTAAGTACTGGCAGTTAAATCATGGCAGTTAGACAGGGCAGGAGACAGGTAAAACACTTTAATCTTTCAACTCCCTGTTCATTTGGAACAGCACAAATATTCACCATATGCATTTGCATAATCTATATCCTGGCTGCTGCATTCACTCACATTCACTGCCCTTGCATTAACTCTTTACCCTCCATCCATATCGGCCCCTTTGTCCTTTTGTCTTCTATGTATAGCACTCACGCTCTCTTCACATTGCTTAACAGTGCAGATCCATTCAGTCCCACCATCCAACGCAAGAGACGCTCTCACAAATCACTTAACCATCTCCTCACTCTTTCTATCCTCCTTCTCCTAGTCGCTGGAGACATCTCTCCCAACCACGGCCCCCCATGTTATAGCCAGTCAAACCTCCCAACTGTTACACTCAGAAACCCCTCTAACCTTTCCTTCACCCCCCACATCCGATCATAGGCTCGCTCGTCTTATCTGCATCTCAAAAACATTTCTAGAATTCACCCTTTTCTTACTTTCAACACTGCATAACTCTTACTGTTTCACTCATTCATTCTCGTCTGGACTATTGTAACTCTCTATTTATTGGCCTCCCGCTTACCAAACTCTTCCCGCTCCAATCTGTCCTGAGTACTGCTGCCAGGATTATATTTCTCACCAACCGTTACACCGATGCCTCTACCCTGTGCCAGTCATTACGCTGGTTACCCATCCACTCCAGAATTCAGTACAAAACTATTACCCTCATCGACAAAGCACTCCATGTCTCAGCACCACCCTACATCTCCTACCTGGTCTCAGTCTACCACCCTACCCATGCTCTCCATTCTGCTAATGACCTGAGGTTAACATCCTCAATAATCAGAACCTCCCACTCCCGTCTCCAAGACTTATCATGTGCTTCGCCAATTCTTTGGAATGCACTACCCAGGTTAATAAGATTAATCCCCAATCCCCACAGTTTTAAGCGTGCCCTAAAAATGCATTTGTTCAGACTGGCCTACCGCCTCAAAGCATTAACCTAACTATCCCTGTGTGGCCCATTAAAAAAACAAAAAAACCTTAAACCTTAATCAGGTTCCTCACATCATGTTCTCATATATGTCATGCAGTTAATAGCCTCTGTGTCTGTACTGCTACATACTTAGGCAGTTAACTGGTTCATGCAGCTTTACATGAACACCCGAGCCTTACACTATGGCTGGTCCGAACAATGAAAGCAATTGTTACCATCCACCTCTCGTGTCTCCCCTTTTCCTCATAGTTTGTAAGCTTGTGAGCAGGGCCCTCATTCCTCTTGGTATCTATTTTGAACTGTGATTTTTGTTATGCTGTAATGTCTATTGTCTGTACAAATCCCCTGTATAATTTGAAAAGCGCTGCGGAATATGTTGGCGCTATATAAATACAATTATTATAATTATTGAAAAAGGTTAAAATCTCCTGTCTTTGTCCAATGGCTTGCCTTCCCTAAACTGAAAGCCCATCTCTCTACAATGCCAGTAAGCAATCTGCAAATAAGAGAGCATGAGTATGGAGACAAAGACGTTTCACCAAATTCTGCAATTTGTCTTGATGTCTGTGCTCTGGAGAAGTATTACACTTGACAGCAGACAGTGGACAGTAAGTTAGGGAGTGATTTTTTTGGAGTAGGACAATATAATTTTTAAATAAAGAGATTTTCAGATTTTCTAGGTATCACATTATCTATCAAATGAGATAAGGTTGTCTGAAAGTACAGTAATAATTTAACTAAAAGAAAATGTAATTATAGATTTTCTAAAAAAAAAAGTTCCTTTCCAGTTTTGGTATAATAGACAGTCAGTGAGAGCCTTTGGACCCTTTAAATTGGCTCTCTCAGAGATAATGCTGTCCTGGAGCAGACCACAAAGAAACGTTTCACTGTAATGTTGTCATTAATTTCTGTGGCATGCAATAAATGGAAATGAAACAGCAGAATATTTTTCTTCTAACTTAGTTTACTTCCAATGTCAACAGCTTATCAGTGGTTTACAGAATTGTCAGCTTGACTTCATTCATCTATCAATATGAAAGTAATTCTATTATGTATTTAGAATTTCTAGCTATAGTAATGTAGCGGCAATGCGTAATACTTTTTATACTATGATTTATGGTGGCGTTATGTCTTTCCTTTTGCTGTTCCCACAGACAGCTCAACTGGAAATAAATGATGGTGAAAGGAAAAAGTTTCGAAAAATAATTTTAGTTTCTTCATACTTATCTGTATTGCTATTAAATATATTATGCTATGTCCTAGGTGTCACGCAGCAGACAAAATGCTGTTAGGATATAGCGTGCTGTGCAAGCAGATGACATATTTCATGCTTATGCCCTAAAAGAATCGATGATTCTGAAAGTAAAAGACATGTAATGCCTCACTGCCCTGTCAATCACATCGCTTCATGGACTTTAAGCTTACACTGCAGAGGATTAATTGTGGAGTTTGATTTCTGATCTCAAATCAAAAACATATCATGGTATTGAAAACAAAATTTAACAGTGTAAACCAATGTTCTCCAATTACAGAGCCCCATTATGGATACAACACTCATGCATCCAAAACCTTATTTGCTATAATGCCCCACCCTCCCCAAATGTAGTGCCTAATTACGACCATTTAAACATAGCAATCCCATCTCTGGGGACCAGAGATCCTGATTCCTGACTAGAGATGAGCAAATATCTTTGGCGCCCTGCTTATTCGACAAGCTATAGCGCTTACCAAATACTGTAAGTTGCATCGGGAACCCAGCTAACTGGAGCGCTCCCGATGATCAGCTGTTCTGAGCCACAGCTGCATGTGTCACGGCTGTGTGACATGCATGGAGAGACTGTTTGCTGGGCTCTTCATGCATGTGTTGTGCCTGTCACACAGCTGCAACACATGCAGTTGCAGCTCGGAAGAGCTGATCATTGGGAACGCTCCAGTTAGCTGGGTTCCCGATGCAGCTTATTCGGTAAGCGCTATAGCTTGCCGAATAAGGAGGGAGCTGAAGATATTCGCTCATCTCTAATCCTGACAACAAAGGGAACAGCTCTCTTGTCATTTACCTGTAAAGTGTTGCCATCCCCTGTCCAAAGATATGTGCAGAGAAACTAAGTGTATTATTGAGTCTTCTTTACACAGTTTTAAGAGCTCAAACTGAGCAGAAACTCCAAGTTTTTAGGATTTTAGCATTTTTCAAGAGGTTTTGGAGTGCTTCCAATCAGTTTCGGCTGGAAATCTCTTCATCCATGCCCACAAGGCAGGGAGGCACACATTTTTTGGTTCAAGGGCCACACTGTGAACAATCTGAACAGCTGCAATAAAAAATTAAAGCTGTATTTACATTAATACATCACCAGAGGTACATTAACACATAATCATAACCAGGTACGGACTGGGACTGAAATTCAGTCCTGGCATTTGAAATCACACAGGCCCATGTTGTCCCCGTCCCCATGAACCAGATGGGATATATCACTAATATTACCCTGGATGGAGGAAAGCAAGGTTTACTACAAGACCAATATTTCTAATGATTCCCGTGGCCTGCTGGGGTAAGTGATGGAGTCTGCAAATTTGTGCTCCATCACAACTCTTAACAGTATGGGTATCTTGAGAACAACGATTCTATTAACAATGCAGCAAACAAGGCAGCCCATGACCAAACAGGCCCTTCTGGCATTTGCCAGAATTTCCAGATGGCCAGTCTGGCCCTGATCATAGCCAAGTGTTGAGTATTTGAAAAGAATAAAGACAGTTTCTGCTCCAAAAAAAATCAGTGTAAACACAGCCAAACTAACACTGATTTTTTGGAGCAGAAAGTAAACCAAATCTTCCTCATAGCCTAAAACCACGTTTGGAGGAGCTTTTAGTTTTAATATGAAACATGTTATGGATTGCTAAATGATCAAAACCACCATTAGCAAATGAATGCAGCGCCAGAACCACCATCAGTACATGAATGCAGCACCAAAGCCATCAGTAAATGAATGCAGCACCATAAAAAACCCTCAGTACATGAATTTATCTCCTGAACAACTATTAGTACATGAATATAGCAATAGATTCACCATCAATACATTAATGCAGTGTGAGAACCACTGTCAGAATATGACTACAAAGGGAAAATAAACTCTGAGCGAATGTGGCGCTAATCACCTTAGGATTTTTTTAATACATCCACTTCCAATGAAAAAATGTTAATAAAAGTTCATTTATTTTCTCAAATAAAAAAAAAAGGAAAAAATGTTTTTAAAATACAGTACAACACGGTTCAGCTGCTATTTTTACAGTGCAGCCTTCATCAGCTAACAAAAAAACCAAACATACAAAAGTGATTTATAGTGATTCTCTGTGGTTCTCCTGAAGTGAGAATTCGTCAAACTTCGTTGAGAATAAACCCAATTGTTTCCCTATTACTAGATTGAACTGCCTTATTGGTATACTACCAACAGCGCAAGTTATCCACAACAAACAAAAAGACACTTGGTCATCTTCCAGGAGTCTTTTGAGCTTTGCCATTCACTTGTATTGTAAAGTATAGCGTATCTTCAGAGCGAAAAATGCCTAAAGAATTGTCTGGTCACTTCTTTTAAGCATTTTTGGAAACCTGAAGCCATTTAAAGACAATGAAAAGACTAAACACATGAGCAAGTTATTATTACATAGTGTAGGGGTTCACTCGCTCAGATGCATAGGATGAAACAGGAGGCACATTCTCTTCAGTGTTCATGTAGGTTTATTCACTCTATAAACCATTTAAGTCAGCAAAATAAAGGTAAACAGTCTTACAAATAGCCTTTGGCTCAGGCATAGGGAAACAAATGTCCGTTCCTTCAGGCTCAGTCCTGAAGCCTTAACACACTGTGGAGGCTTGCCCCTCCACACACACAGACTCCTGTCTGTAGTGTCCGCCCTGGACACATGGAAATCTGTCCACCATGACAGACTCCCACACTCACTCCCATGTGCCAAACACACCTCCATTAAGTAGCCTGAAACCACACCCAGAACACATCACATGATTAGACATGTGGTTGTGACATCACCACAGGTCCTGACACAAACATAGACAGGCATGGTTATGCCCCTTACCCAGGGGTGAGGTATATGGGTAGCCAGACCCTCCCATCTCTCGTAGCTACCCGTAACCCGGACCCAAATATACTACACAATTCCTTATTACTTTATGAGCATTACAGAAAACACTCCGGGTCACATCACAGCGACAAGCCGTCTCTGTGATACATACCTCCCATCGATTAGACACCCTTTAGCCATGCTACATACCTCCCCCCCTCTGCCTAAAGCCGTGGGGCTTGACACTTGTCCTTAACCGACTAGAGACCCCTCTCAGTCGTCCCTGACAGTCAAACTGTCTAAGTCAGGGCCTGTTATTGAACCCTTGTCACCTCGTCTGCTACAGGATCTCCTGTTGAGGTCACCTAACCCTGAGCTAACTGAGGCACCACTGCTTCTACCTGTTTCATCAGGCCACCTTCTCCCATGGTCTTTATTGCCTGAAGAGCAGTTCTTCCCTGTATCTCTATATCCTCTGTTAGCTTGGGGACTTCGAATCTTTAGAGAACCTCTTCGTCTCTCTATACCGCAAGTTGAAGGTGGTGGCAATCTGTTTGCCAATTCCCGCAGCTCTATATTGACCTGCTCCCTCTCACGTCTTAGCTGCTCAACTTCTATTAGGTAACTCATGCGATACCCCAGGAGCATCCGGATATTTTCAAGACTCTCCATGGATCCGACAACAAGGAACGGAACCATCTTATCTTCACCCACGACCTGGGCCTCGTCATCACCCAGAACCCTCAGTCTCTTCACACCGGACCTATTCACAATCTCCTGCATCACTCGGCCAAGCCTCCCGATGACTTTCCCCACCAAATTTCTGGGTACCAGAATGATGTCTTCCACCAAGCCAAGCCGATTTTGAGCTTCTCTCGCTAGCTCCAGACGTCGAGCGGCTTCCTCATTCTTCAACGTGATCATTTGTTTTGTGCGGAGGCATTGTAGATGCATCTCTCTCAGGACTGCCACCCGCTTCACTGTGACTTCTCTAGATGAAAGTATGACCAGTTGATGAGTCTCAGGCGTCCAGTGCACACTACACGCCTCTACTGCCTTTCTAAATGCCTCATGCACACCTTCACCGGTACAGGCTTCTTGCACCTCTTCAGGTACATCAATCACAGTCTTGAAGAGCAGGGTCTCACTCTCTTCAAAGACAGACGGCTCCCTTTTTGCCTGTGACCTTTCCACCAAGACGTCTGTCACGACCGGGTGACTCTCTTGTTCCTCTTTTAGCACAAACTCTTCCTCAGTATTTTCTTCCGCTTGAGCCTTTGCCAAAATGGGCATTGGCAACTCCTCTGCCAGGCAGCGACATTCCTCCTCTCTCTGGAGAAGCTCCTGCTGATGTTTTTCTTGAGCCATTCTGAGCACATCCATATCTTTCAATATGGCCCTATTCATGGCCTGACACGCTGATAGGTGACCTCTGAGTTCAGAGACTTCCTTCTCTAGGTCACCCACTTTGTGCTCAATTGCTTGCCTCAGGACCCTTTCTCGTTCGACTGTTTCTCTAAGCAGCTCTAAGTTATGGTCTTGCTCTCTTTTGGCTAGCACATGTCGCACCACCAGTTCTTTAATTAAACTTTCAGATGGGGTCTCTTGCCCACCCAGACTCTGCCTCTTCAGAGTTCCACCCATTTCTGCATCCAGCTCTATGGTCTCTCCTGGGCTCTCTGTCTGTTTACTCTTTGGTACCACTGGACTCTTGGTAACCTCAGAGTTCTCCATTTCTTCAGCATCAGGTACTTCTTCATACTGAGCCACTTCACTCTTTCCAGGCATTGCAGATGTGGGTCTACTACAGGTCTGTTCTAACCCCAGCCCGTCACTAACTATCTCAGTGCTAGGGTTTGTCAGAGATAAAGTGACCTCCTCATCAAGGACAGTAACCTGATCTGTACCTGACCCTGTCTCTTCCTCATCATCTCTCTTCTCAGAGGGTGTAACGTGTCTCGCCTTTTTGCGTCCCCTGCGACGAGAGGAAGACCTGTGATTTTTACTCGGCTCCTCCTTACTGCACTCTTTCCCCTTTGCACTTGAGTCACAGTCTGAACAGGAGTCACCCCTTCTCACCCTGTCATCCTGGAACAACAAGTCCCCACTTAAACAGGTGTCAGACCCACACTTTCTTCCAGTCACCCGGAACTCTGGACTATTGACATTAGGTGGCGCTACTTTCTCTTTACACATCACACCACTCGGAATCACTACAGCCGCCTGTTGTGGTGAGGCTCCCTTAGTGTCACTCAGACTCCGTTCTGAGCAATCAGACACTCCCCTTTCCTCCCACAAGTCCCAAAACCTTTCAAAGTCCTGGACTATTACAACAGGGAATGGCAAGTCTGAGACTACAGGTACATCATGGCTGGAAATAACAGTGGGCGTCTCAATGATTACCCTGGACACCGGATAATCCCTAGCGACCCCATGAACGCAGTGGACTTCCATCTTCCTTCCGGGAATCAGATAGACAGGGAGTGTGGCGCTCACCAGCGTCACCAGGCTCCCTGAGTCCAGAAGTCCAGTCACGCACACTCCATTGACTTCTACAGAACAGCTCTGTGTCATCTTGCCACATGAAAAGTCAGTACAACATTCTGAACATGCGCTGTTCGAACACTGAACCCGGCAACAGTCCATCAGCGCATTCACCGCCACCCCTTTTTGGGTTATCGCCCCCTTGTGGACCATTTTCTCCTTTAGGGCCACCACCCATTTTAAGGACTCCACCCCCTTTTGGGCTACTACCCCCTTTTGAGACGCAGCCCCTTTTTGGCCAACCATAATTATTTGGGGTCACCGCTCTGTTTTGGGACTCCACCCCACTTTTAGGGACACCACCCCACTCTTGGGTACACCCCGTGGACTTCCCACTGTACTCTCAGGCCCCAGTTCGCACAGCACACCAATGTGACTCTGGCCCTTTTAGAGTCCACACACTCTAAACCAGCAATGTCTTTTTTTTTCTCTCTTTGCTGCAACCGCGCTGCACAGCTCAACCGCAGACTTCGTGGACCCGCCGATCCACAGCAAGCCGCTTGTCACCTTCGTGGACCCGCCGATCCACAGCAAGCCGCTTGTCACCTTCGTGACCCCACCGAGCCACAGCAAACTTCGTGACCTCACCGAGCCACAGCAAGCTGACTCTCAGGACAAAAAAACTCAGTCTCTCACTGACCCCGGTCAGAACACCACAGACTCCGGTCTGTTACGCACCCGGCTTTACACACAGCCCAAACATAGTTTTTCACTGACCTCGGTCAGTATCACATGGTTTCCAGACCGTTACCTGTTGGTGGCGGCCACACAGGTTCCCGGATCCGTCTTCTCCTCAGAGGTATCCACAAACTGCAGTTCTCACTGACCCCGGTCAGTTTTTACTCACGGTTTTTCAAGACCGTCCAATCTTCTGGCTCAGACCAGCCAGCGCTGCAACATGTGCTCCTTGGATCTTTGCCCGCATTCCAAACACCAATTGTAGGGGTTCACTCGCTCAGATGCATAGGATGAAACAGGAGGCACATTCTCTTCAGTGTTCATGTAGGTTTATTCACTCTATAAACCATTTAAGTCAGCAAAATAAAGGTAAACAGTCTTACAAATAGCCTTTGGCTCAGGCATAGGGAAACAAATGTCCGTTCCTTCGGGCTCAGTCCTGAAGCCTTAACACACTGTGGAGGCTTGCCCCTCCACACACACAGACTCCTGTCTGTAGTGTCCGCCCTGGACACATGGAAATCTGTCCACCATGACAGACTCCCACACTCACTCCCATGTGCCAAACACACCTCCATTAAGTAGCCTGAAACCACACCCAGAACCCATCACATGATTAGACATGTGGTTGTGACATCACCACAGGTCCTGACACAAACATAATTGGCCTCAGGGAGACCAAAACATTCAACACCGCGGAGACACCATCACGTGTTTCTCAACACAGTGATCCAGAACACTGCCCCCATCCCTTAAGGGAAATATGCAAACACATGTAGGATAGCTGCGGAGACACCATCACGTGTTTCTCAACGCAAGCAGTGAATAGCCAGACCTTTCCCTGGGAAGGAACAACCACGGGAAGGGCAGCATCCAATAAAGGAAACATCCAATACAGGAAAACCACCTATGCCAAGCATGGTATCCATCCACAGACAGCTGTTTCGGGGTGTTTGCCCCTCATCAGTGTGGAGTAGGAATCTGGCTATTAGGAGCAGTGCCTAGTAAAAGGCTGTAAAGGCACAGATGATTGGCCTCGGGGAGACCAAAACATCCAACACCGCGGAGACACCATCACGTGTTTCTCAACGCAGTGATCCAGAACACTGCCCCCATCCCTTAAGGGAAATATGCAAACGCATGTAGGATAGCTGCGGAGACACCATCACGTGTTTCTCAACGCAAGCAGTGAATAGCCAGACCTTTCCCCAGGAAGGAACAACCATGGGAAGGGCATCATCCAATAAAGGAAACATCCAATACAGGAAAACCACCTATGCCAAGCATGGTATCCATCCACAGACAGCTGTTTCGGGGTGTTTGCCCCTCATCAGTGTGGAGTAGGAATCTGGCTATTAGGAGCAGTGCCTAGTAAAAGGCTGTAAATGCACAGATGATTGGCCTCGGGGAGACCAAAACATCCAACACCGCGGAGACACCATCACGTGTTTCTCAACGCAGTGATCCAGAACACTGCCCCATCCCATAGGTGGTTTTCCTGTATTGGATGTTTCCTTTATTGGATGCTGCCCTTTCTGTGGTTGTTCCTTCCCGGGGAAAGGTCTGGCTATTCACTGCTTGCATTGAGAAACACATGATGGTGTCTCCGCAGTTATCCTACATGTGTTTGCATATTTCCCTTAAGGGATGGGGGCAGTGTTCTCGATCACTGCGTTGAGAAACACGTGATGGTGTCTCCGCGGTGTTGGATGTTTTGGTCTCCCCGAGGCCAATCATCTGTGCCTTTACAGCCTTTTACTAGGCACTGCTCCTAATAGCCAGATTCCTACTCCACAATGAGGGGCAAACACCCCGAAACAGCTGTCTGTGGATGGATACCATGCTTGGCATAGGTGGTTTTCCTGTATTGGATGTTTCCTTTATTGGATGCTGCCCTTCCCGTGGTTGTTCCTTCCCAGGGAAAGGTCTGGCTATTCACTGCTTGCGTTGAGAAACACGTGATGGTGTCTCCGCAGCTATCCTACATGCTGACACAAACATAGACAGGCATGGTTATGCCCCTTACCCAGGGGTGGGGTATATGGGTAGCCAGACCCTCCCATCTCTCATAGCTACCCGTAACCCGGACCCAAATATACTACATAATTCCTTATTACTTTATGAGCATTACAGAAAACACTCCGGGTCACATCACAGCGACAAGCCGTCTCTGTGATACATACCTCCCGTCGATTAGACACCCTTTAGCCATGCTACAATAGATATATATGCACATGTGTTTAAGTGTTTTCTATCTGCTTTTTCAGGTGGGTTTTGGAGCAGACTTGCCTGAAAAAGACATCACGTGCAAACACACTGAAGAGGACAGCATTGCTTAACTAGCCCTGCAGTCTCTTTTTTCTGAGGATCAGTATGGATCCTAGGAGCCTGCACCCACACTGATCAGAAAATGATGGCAAATGTCACGAGTGTGTCAAGTCCTCCGGAAGATCTGGGGTTATGAAATCATTATGTAATTGTGCATCGCAAGTATTCCTGTGTGTTTTGTTCCCCATATTAAATGGATTTTGTTTCCTTTGATGCTAAAGAGGTTAACAACCCTTTCTATACTGGTTAGGATCATGCAGCTCCATCTCCCCGCTGCTCCTGACCTGCTCATTTCCTCTCTCTATAAAATCTAGCCAGACCTTCTCTTTTTCGCCAGTGAAAGTATACTTCTTGGTTTGCTGGAGTTGCTGTGCTAAAGTTGTTGTTGCTGGATATTGTTGTATGCTGCTTTGGGGTGTATACTTTCCTTATTGTTCTATTCCCCTTTGGTTTGTACATTCCTACCCCTCCTTATAGTCACCTCTACCTTTGGTGAGTGTTTTGTATGTTAGTTGCCTTATTTATCCCTATTTGTCTTAAGTGTTTATACACTAGCATTTCTGTACCACACCTCATGGGGTTGGAGGAGGGAATAGGGTATAACAGGAGAACAGTAAGGTTAGTGGCCAAACCTCCTCACCTCTAGAGATATCTTTGGGAGCAGAGATAGTTAGGGCCCCAGCTCCAGGGACGGTGTAGTGCCCCTGTCCCTAATCTCTTAAAGTCACAGCCTGAAAGCAAAGCATTGCAAAAATCCCTTTGAATGAAGGATATTTGATATAAAGCGTCAATATAACATTATCATGGGTTACTCGCATGCAACAAAATCTTTTCCTGAGGCCAAATATATTTGATACTGAATTCAGCTGTTGATTGTGACTGTATTTCTTTAGATCCAGCCCAAAGTTAAGACAGTAGTGATGTCCCTAGCAATGCAGCCTTGACCCCAAAGGCACTCTGTGTGACTGCAGACTTATGAATCAACCCCAGTGCACAAACTGTGTGCTGCAAGCATTCGCCGATTTCTGAGCCGGGACTGGAGGGTATGTACGCATCATACATATTCTCAGCCACAGCTCATCTACTGTGCGAGGCCTAGCTCCATACACTTATATAGAGCGAGGCCACGCCCTGACTAATGACAGTGGGTGTGATGTGGCTGATTAGAGGATGCGGCCTCGCTCAATATAAGTGTTTAGAGCAGTGTTCCCCAACTCCGGTCCTCAAGAGCCACCAACAGGTCATGTTTTCAGGATTTCCTTAGTATTGCACAGGTGATGCAATTATCACCTGTGCAATACTAAGGAAATCCTGAAAACATGACCTGTTGGTGGCTCTTGAGGACCGGAGTTGGGGAACACTGGTTTAGAGCAAGGCCGCGTTCACTGTACGGGCTCTTGCAGGATATATGTGTAACGCATACATACCCTCTGGTCCCTGCTAATAAACGGATGAATTCTTGCAGAACATAATGGCTGCTGCTGGGGGCATTCATAAGTCTGTATGTATACAACCCCTAAATGATTATTTGGTGAGTTTTTGATGTTGCAGGTTTTCGGCAGCATTTCTATACCTATTAGGTTAATTAGGTTACTTGCATTTTTTTAAGAGTGTTTTTATTGTTTTTTTTTATGATTTGTTATGTTTAAAGTAAAGCTCATTTGTTTTTTATACTTTCTGGTATTTGACTTTGACAAAAGTTTATTGATACAGTTATGTGTGGATTACGTGCATTTTAACGTGTTTCTTCAGCTGAAATGCATAAGCGCTTTCTATCTGCATATTTACATCTATTGCAATTCTATGGGGAAAATTTGCATATAAATCTCAGTGTGCCCACAAGAAAAAAATATCAAGTTGTAGATTTTAAACACGCACCGCAGGTCAGTTTACGTTGCGTAAAAGAAAAAAAATACAGAAGACATGAGATTTCTATAAATCCCATTCACTTTGATAGAAATGTAAGACTTAACATCAAAAATGTACCAAAAAGTCATCGCAGTTATTTAACCTTAAACAGAGAGATAAAGAAGTATTGGTATTGTCGAGGCCCGGTGGGGAACAAACTCTTACCAATCGTCCCTTCCCATCAACCCATACCACCCCAGAATTGTACCACCCCTTAAAATAAACAACGACAACCAATTTTCTTTTGGATAGTTATGGCCACAGCAGCCTTAATTAAAACAAACAAACAATAATCATTAAAGTATAAATAACAATTTACACTCGCCGAGAGGAGTTTTTGAGGCTCCCAAAAATCTGGTGATTACCAAAAATTAAAGTGAACATAAAAATGCCAACCATTACTCCCAGCCGTTACCCCACTAGCACGGGAGCACCAAAAACCGTAAAGGTTCCAATGTTCACTTGAACTTCATGGGGATCCCACAACCCTTGCCGAAACTCCCCTCCACATTTCACCAGATCCAACCATATTAAACACAAAAAAGAGGAAACCATAAGTCAACGGATCTCCAGACCAATTTTTACCAACCTCAAGGACTCCCCTCAACTGCCATAAGCCACCATGACCCAATAAATTCTTCAAACCCAATGAACACCAACTTCAACAAATAAAACAGATGGGTGGGATCAAGCTCAACCCCAAAGAACGGGAAATAAAGGGGCCTCACCCATAACCTGACCATATATAATACCCTACTAAAAAAACAACCCCTTAATTAGCTATTCCCCACCCCCTCCAAACCCATTAACATGCCGGCCTCCGCCCACGCCATGGGGGTCAGCTTTTCTTCAGCATTGATTTCTTAAGTAAAACTTCACATTAAACGCTGGTGGATCCTCACTTCTTTTTCTCTGTACAAAAATGTCCCAGATAAGGACAGCTCCGTGCAGTGATTCACAACCGGACAGGTGCTGCAGACCATGGAAAACTGATCTCCCCTCTCTCCCTTCTCGCCACTATATATAACCTTAAACTGGATCTCACTATTAATAATAATACGTTTCGGAACTTGAAATTAGTTTTTTTTAACATACCATGCATTGTAATAAGCATGCCTCTGCTATATTGAAAGAGGCTTTTAATGGTTATAAAATCCACATGAAGAGATTTGCAATGAAATTGTAACCTTAGCTTGTCAGTGGTTAGCACTTCAAATCTCCGGCTATCTAGCTTGTAATGAACTAGCAGGAGACAAGCATGCCTGATAATGAAAGCTATGGACCACAAAATATTTACATATAAATTGATTTGAAATGGCAGAACAAAATCAAAACTATTGGATAACTGTAATAACACCAGTGAAATCAATGGACACCTGTAAAGAAAGAATATAGTGGAGGACGGATGATGATTAGAAAATGTAATATTGGAAAATCTGAAATCTATAGCAAATATTTATATAGATAATAATAAGACTATTTATAGAATTTATTGGCTTGTTCAGTAGTAGAAAAAGAGTAAAGGTCCCGTCACACTTAGCGACGCTAAAGCGATCCCGACAATGATACGACCTGTCAGGGATCGTTGCTGTGTCGCTATGTGGTCGCTGGTGAGATGTCAAACAGTGAGATCTTCCCAACGACGCAGCAGCGATGCGGCGACCTGTAGCGACCTGTACAACGATGTCGTTGGTCGTTGTGACCCTGTCACATGGCAGCTATTATGACGATTCAGACCTCGATGAGGGACGTCCTGTGTGACGTTGTAGTCACACAGGCGTGCATTTGCCTTGCCTTTTCCGCGCCTATTCAGTTCCGATTGGTGGTCGCTACTGCGTTCTGATTGGTGGCGGCCTTGCCTTATGAGGCGACACATGTCACCTTCTGTTGAAGGCATGACCGCCAATCAGAACGCAGTAGCGACCAATAATCGGAGCGGAGGGGTGCAGAAAAGGCAATGCAAATGCACGCCTATGTGTCGGTGTCTGAGTCGTCAACGAGGTCGTTGGTAAGGTGTCAAACACAGCGATGTGTGCTACCCAGCGGGACCTCAACGATCAAAAAAAGGTCCAGGCCATTCTGACACGACCAGCGATCTCACAGCAGGGGCCTGGTCGCTGCTACGTGTCAAACATAGCGAGATCGCTACTGAGGTCGCTGTTGCGTCACAAAACTTGTGACTCAGCAGCGATCTCGCTAGCGACGTCGCTTAGTGAGACGGGGGCTTAAGAGAGATAAGCTTGTATTGTACTCTGTAGCAGGTGGGTAATCATTGCAGTGACAATCATTGCAGTGACTGGCACAAGTTGATTGCTCACATGTCCCTTTTATAGGGACTGATTGCTCTCAAAAAGATTTTAAAAAATGGAGACAAGTTCTACTTTAATCCGAGCTGCTTATCAAACTCATTTTTATCTTCTTACGAAAAAAGCAGATGCAAAATGGATTGTAACAACTGGACAAATTATGGACCCTACACACTGAAAAAAACATGAACATTTTTCGCATAACATATATACACTGCTCAAAAAACTAAAGGGAACACTAAAATCACACATCCTAGATATCTCTGAATGAAATGTTCTAGTTGTAAATCTTTATTCATTACATAGTGGAATGTGTTGAGAACAATAAAACCTAAAAATGGTCAATGTAAATCACAACTAACATCCCACGGAGGTCTGGAGTTGGAATGATGCTCAAAATCAAAGTGGAAAATGAAGTTACAGGCTGCTCCAACTTCAGTGGAAATGCCTCAAGACAAGGAAATGATGCTCAGTAGTGTGTGTGGCCTCCACGTGCCTGTATGATCTCCCTACTCCCTACAATGCCTGGGCATGCTCCTGATGAGGCGGCGGATGACAACACACCGGTGACCCGCGATCACGTGACAGGGGTCACCAGTGTGCGTATTTCCAGCGTGATTGCTGGAAGTGCAATTTAAATGCCGCTGTCAGCGTTTGATAGTGGCATTTAAGGGGTTAGTACCTGCGGGTGGATCACGACTCCACCCGCAGCTATTCCGGGCACATGTAAGCAGTTCAAAACAGTTGATATGTGCCATGACCCATGACACAAAGATAATTAATATCTAAACAAGAAAGAATTTAACAATCTAAAATGGCATTTAAAAAAAATAAAATAAAACTGTTCTTGCTTATGAATAGGGGAAAATGGTAAATTTTTGAGCTGGTTAATGTATGGCTACAGTATGTAAGGACTATTCTGTGTACATAGCATAATATATTGTGTACTACTGTATATTGTGCCAAGAACAGAAAAGAATCAGTTATTTGCTTATTATTCTACTTTTCTACCTTTTTACATAACTTAAGACCTTTTCTAACACTATCAATGTCTCACTTTCATACTACACCAAGTGAATAGATGAATAGTCACTAAGGTGGTCACTCAGAATCACATCACTGATACTTATTAATTAGTTGTCAATGTTGTCACCTGGTCTGGAAGAAGAAAGCAGCGGGTACAGATAACTACTATCTCTCCTAAATTAAATGCTTTATGTGATACGGTTGTAGAGAAATAATAATAGGCTGCCTAGAGAGGTTTTATGAAGTTTAAGATGACATATCTTGAAATCTCCCAGTGAGAATATTAATACATGTATATTAAAAGGATAGGTGCAAAATGTACTTAAAATAAGAAATAATGATTAACTTTCACTGATGTACCCAATATGTAAAGTTACAGTAAGATCTGCTGCATAAGAAGAGGCTCATGTAAACTATATGTAAAACTATAGTCCCATGATTTAAAGAGGAGCGGTCACCAGGAAATAGCCATTTTTTGCCCCTATTTTAATATTGCTGTTGCTCTGAGTAAATTCCACTTTTTGCTTGATGTAAATCCCCATACAGTTCCATAGATATGGACCTTTTTATTTAATGCTACTTTTACATCCTGTAAAAAAGGGGCGTGACTCACAGGACAATAATGCAAAGCAACCTAACCACACCCCCAGAGAATATGTGAGCCACGCCCCCTTGGTACTAAGGACCATTACAATTAGCACTAAATAAAAAGGTCAATATCTCGGGACAGTATGGGGATTTAAAAAAAAAAAGGATCCCCCAGGTGAGCTATAAAAATAAATCAAAAGCAAAAACTGGACACTTTGTATTTAGCAACAGTTCCTCTTTAAAAGGGTTGTGTCATGTTTGTTCTTCAGCAGTACACCGCTCCTCTGCCTTCCGGCTTCTTGGCTGCCAGGAGAGGTCAGCTCTTGAAGACTGACTGTTCAAGCAAGCACAAAATATTGGCAGCATTTCAAATTACAATGAAAAAAGTGCAAAACTTCAAAATATGGTCCTTAGAAGGTCTTATAATTCGATAAATGTATCATCGTGTGATCAACTCATCACAAATTACACAATGTCTTGTATTCATTAATTTAATAAGAACTATGCAAAAATGCAGATGCAGTCTGTGAAAAATTGAGTACACCCTATAAATGAATTGCTTGTAGAGCTACAGTTAGCAGCAATAACTTGAAGTAATCATTTGTTACATTTCTTTGAGTTTCTCACATAGTTCTGGAGGAATTTTTTACATGCGTTTTTAGTGCAGATTTTTTCCCACTCATTAGTATGTGTGAAATCTGAAGCAAAAACGCTAAAAGAATTGGCATACGGCAGACTTATAGCTGCACCAATCTGCAAGTTACTAATAAGCAACGTGTGCATGTGTCTTCAAGATTCTCATTCATTTTGCTGGCATAGGGATACCCTTCACGCTTTGTGACAAATCTTAGCAAAAAAATTGTTGGCAGCAGATTAATCTCTGTACTGTCCATCGATTCACCAGTGAATATATATTTATTCAGGAACAAAGATAACACAGCTTACAACTGGTATTTCTTATAGCTTAAAATCTTAGCACCTTGTTTGTCACCTTGCAAAGTGAAAGTCAAATAATGTGATCCAGCTACATACACAGTGAACAGGAACTTCCTGTATTTTTTAGGTGTTTAATGGTACTTTAATGGCAATATAACGCTATTGCTGCAGAAACACATGCACTATTAAACAGTAGTAGATAGTAGTTGATGCAACATACGCAATAATAAGTGTTATTGTAACACTCCCAGTCAACAACTACTTATCCTCATATTCCCATAGTGGTTTTGAATTCTTTAAATTTGTCTGTTAGAAGTGGCTTTGTCATATCATCAGCTATCATCTGGTCTGTCTTGCAATATACAGTATAACTCAATTATGCCACGTTCTATCAAATCACACATTTGATGGTGTTTAACGTCACTATGTTTTGTTCTCGCATTGATCTTCTCACTGCATGAAAGTTTTATGCATCCTAGGTTGTCTTCATAAATCACCGTCGATTGAGTTAATGGTTTACCCGGATCGCCTAACAATTTATTTAACCAAATGACCTCTTGACTTGCATGAGCTGCAGACACATACTCTGCTTCTGTAGATGACAAGGCTACAGACACCTGTTTTGTGCTAGAACAAAAAATTGAACTTTCTCCAATCTTGAACACTAGTCACTTGTTGATTTACGACTAATTAAGTCACCAGCCCAGTCTGCATCCACATAGCCTGTGAGTTTTTATGTCTTTCAAATATCAACAAACTCTCTTAATGGCATTAAAGTCCTTTTGGCATGTTTTTTCCACATACAATACAGTGGCTTGCCAAAGTAGTCACTTCATATTTGTGCTTATTGATTTAGCCACAGAGATCATAAGATCTCTTGTAGGTGCAAAGTGTAGTTGTCGCAGTACTTTTATCCATATAATGTATGTGTTATAGAATTATTTTTTTGGGGGGAGGTGTAAATATTTGGAAATGAGATAGGCCAGTGCTGTAGTATAATAAAGTGAAGAATTTCCATTCCTCTGAATCTGAATGTTTTCTGAAAACTGAGCGTTTCTTCTTCTCCCAAGTTTTTCATAGCAGTGAAATAATGCAAACACAGTTTCAACATACTGTACAATGATTTACAAGGAAGAGACATCAGAGTAAAATCAGTGGTAATTAGTGATGGGAGAGAATACTCGGCACTGCTCGAGGCTCGTTTGAGCATCTTGCTGCTCGAGGAGCATGGCACTTGTTCGAGTATCCGGGTACTCAAGCAGCATGCTCGATTTCCCGCCCTTCATGTTTGCTGCCTGTTTTTCTGCCAGTAGACATCTAGGGATTACTTGGCAATCACATTAATGCTGCAGCCATGTTGGCTACTGGCATTACTGTGATTTTCAGGCCACATAATATCATCGGGTCTATGTAAGACACGGTGCAGCCATTTTCCATGCATTATACCAGGAAATAGCGTAGGGAGTGCTGAAGGAAAAGGGACAGTGTACTGGACAGCATTTATCAAGCTGATTATGCAATCTTAAACCAACAGCCCTTTTTAGGGCTAATACAAGTAGATTCTATTCTATAATATTGCAGTTTGTTGCATTTTACGGATTAGCTACTGTAGTGGGAAGGGTATGTTAGGGGCACTTAGAGCAGGCTTGATTGCAGTACTTTGTGTTGCTATATTAAACTAACAGCTCTTTGTAGGGCTACTTCAAATAAAATATATTCTGCATTGCCTTCTTCTAAGTTTTGGTATCCCTAGCACATAGTGCTTTACAAGTTTAGAAGTTCCGCTCCTTCAAAATACTAAAACAATATTTTGTAAGGCCTGCCTCTACATCTCTTCCAGAGTGCATCGCATTGCCTCCTTCTAATTTTTGTCAGGCCTTGCATATATTGCATCGGCTTTACCACTCTAGGAGTCCCACTCCTTATCAATGTTAAAATAATGTTTTCTGAGACCCTCCTCTACAACTTAGATCTCCTATATGGACATATTATAATATTTTGACAATGCTATTATGATTCTAATAGTATCTTAAGTATGGTGCATTTGCTATTGACGTGATTGGTGGACAGTGTCTGGATAATTAGCACTGCGTGGTGCACATGTGCGCTTCCTTTGATCCCATTGTTGGAAGTGTATCGCATGTCCATTATCATGTGACTGCACCATGGATACTTAAAGTTCCTGGCAGGCTCTATTTTCACAAAACTCCTCTTGATAAAGCTAATAACTTGAATAGAGAAACGTGCATTGGGGACTCCATTTTTTCTCTTCTAACAAACCTAGCTGACTCCATTAATGGGTAAGGTGGTCTCTTCTTTTACTTGCTAGAAAATTTAATTGATAATAATTATGGACATTTTTTGACCACTATGGTCACCATTTTGGGAGATTCCACACGTACCCTGTGGGTATAATTCGACATCTGTTTACAAGTATACTGTTATCAGCGATTGTTACCTGTCTGTTTGCCTTTTTGCATTTTGTACATACTATTTTTTCTAATTAATCAAAAAAGTTTTGCAATTACCGTATTTTCCGGCGTACAAGACGACTTTTTAACCCCTGAAAATCTTCTTAAAAGTCGGGGGTCGTCTTGTACGCCGGGAATCGCCTTGTACGCCGGGTGTATATGGTGGGTGGGGGGGGGAGTGATCCTGATGACGACGAGGGGGCGTCTCACAGAAAAGTGAGTATCCCCCATTACCTTATCATAGCGCTGCAGCGTGGGGTCTCTGTGCTGGGAGCGGCGGCGGCTGCTGTGCTGTGGCGGCTCCTCTTCTGCAGTGTGGGGCCTCTGATGCTGTGGGGCGGTGGCGGCGGCGGCGTATCTTCATGCAGTCGGGGCTCCTCCGGCATCTCAGCCTGGAAGCCCCGCCGGCAACTCCATCGGTACAATGCGCTGGCCTCCGGGAAAATGGCCGCTGCTTAGATTCAGATCTCGTTGAGATCTGAATCTGAGCATGCGCAGCCCCCAGCAGCCGGGCCACCGCATCGCACCTATTGAGCTGCCTCCGGGAAAATGGCCACTGCTCAGATTCAGATCTCGTCTCCCGAGATCTCGGGACGAGATCTGAATCTGAGCAGCGGCCATTTTCCCGGAGGCCACCTGACCGCATTGTACCCATGGAGTTGCCGGCGGGGCTTCCAGTCTTTGAGATGCCGGAGGAGCCCCGACTGTATGAAGATACGCCGCCGCCGCCACCGCCCCACAGCATCAGAGGCCCCACACTGCAGAAGAGGAGCCGCCACAGCACAGCACAGCACAGCAGCCGCCGCTCCCAGCACAGAGACCCCACGCTGCAGCGCTATGATAAGGTAATGGGGGATACTCACTTTCCTGTGAGACGCCCCCTCGTCCTCATCAGGATCACTCCCCCCCCCCCCCCAAAAGGCACATATTCACCGGCCCTATAAGACGACATAGGGTGTATAAGAAGACCCCCGACTTTTAAGAAGATTTTATTTTTTAACTGGTAAAGTTGGGGGGTCGTCTTATACGCCCAGTCGTCTTATACGCCGGAAAATACGGTAATAAAATATATATTTTTAACCATTCAAACTCCAAGTTATTGGCCTCTTCATTGGTACTGTGCACAAGGCTGTGTGGGTGAAATTTTCAAAACGCAGTGTTGTTTCTTTCAAAAGAAAAAAAGCTGTAATGAAAGCAGGAATCATTTTTTTGGCACATTAGTTTACAGTTTTGCAAGGATTTTAAAGAATCTGTTTCACATGCTTCTTGCTAAATTTTTAATATTTTTTTCATCATATATCCTAAAATGTTAGCAACTAGGGATTAACGACCATGCTGGACGATACTCGGATATCACTCACATATCTGAGTTCTTGATTGTACTCATTACTTGGTGAGCAATGAGTGTTACTCAATGTAAAACTCTTATCCCCTGTTGTGAAATTGGATTCTGGGCTCCCCCGGTGGCCACTTGTGGAATTGTACTTGTGTGCATCATCCCCTCTGTTCACCTGCTCCTATCAGGATGTGGGAGTCGCTATATAACCTTGCTCCTCTGTCAGTTTCATGCCGGTCAACAATGTAATCAGAAGCCTTTCTGTGCATGTTCCTGCTACTAGACAACTCCCAGCTAAGTTGGACTTTTGTCCTTGTGTGTTTTTGCATTTTGTTCCTGTTCACAGCTGCTGTTTCGTTACTGTGTCTGGAAAGCTCTTGTGAGCGGAAATTGCCACTCTGGTGTTATGAGTTAATGCTAGAGTCTTAAAGTAATTTCTGGATGGTGTTTTGATAGGGTTTTCTGCTGACCATGAAAGTGCCCTTTCTGTCTTCTTGCTATCTAGTAAGCGGACCTCGATTTTTGCTAAACCTATTTTCATACTACGTTTGTCATTTCATCTAAAATCACCGCCAATATATGTGGGGGCCTCTGTCTGCCTTTTGGGAAAATTTCTCTAGAGGTGAGCCAGGACTGTCTTTTCCTCTGCTAGGATTAGGTAGTTCTCCGGCTGGCGCTGGGCATCTAGGGATAAAAAAACGTAGGCATGCTACCCGGCCACTTCTAGTTGTGCGGCAGGTTTAGTTCATGGTCAGTATAGTTTCCATCTTCCAAGAGCTAGTTCTCATATATGCTGGGCTATGTTCTCTCGCCATTGAGAATCAGGACAGTTTGACCGGCCCAAAAAAAAGGGTTAAATTACTGGCTGAGAAAGGAGAGAAAAAAGAAGTCTGCTACAATTTTTTTTTTTTTTTTTTTTTTTTTTCCTCTAGTTCTGAGTGTGCTCTTAATTGAATCACTTGCTAGTCTGCCTATACTGCAGCCTTCCTCTCTTTCTCTCCTTCTTGTCCTTGAATGGCTCTGTGTTCACCTGTTTCAAATGGATCTTCAGAGTGTAGCTACAGGTTTGAATAATCTCGCCACAAAGGTACAAAATTTGCAAGATTTTGTTGTTCATGCACCTATGTCTGAGCCTAGAATTCCTTTGCCTGAATTCTTCTCGGGGAATAGATCTCACTTTCAAAATTTTAAAAATAATTGCAAATTGTTTTTGTCCCTGAAGTCTCGCTCTGCCGGAGACCCTGCACAGCAGGTCAGGATTGTAATTTCCTTGCTCCGGGGCGACCCTCAAGACTGGGCTTTTGCATTGGCACCAGGGGATCCTGCGTTGCTCAATGTGGATGCGTTTTTTCTGGCCTTGGGGTTGCTTTATGAGGAACCTCATTTAGAGCTTCAGGCGGAAAAGGCCTTGATGTCCTTGTCTCAGGGGCAAGATGAAGCTGAAATATACTGCCAAAAATTCCGCAAATGGTCTGTGCTTACTCAGTGGAATGAGTGCGCCCTGGCGGCGATTTTCAGAGAAGGTCTCTCTGATGCCATTAAGGATGTTATGGTGGGGTTCCCTGTGCCTGCGAGTCTGAATGAGTCCATGACGATGGCTATTCAGATCGATAGGCGTCTGCGGGAGCGCAAACCTGTGCACCATTTGGCGGTGTCTACTGAGAAAATGCCAGAAAATATGCAATTTGATAAAATTCTGTCCAGAAGCGAGCGGCAGAATTTTAGACGAAAAAATGGGTTGTGCTTCTATTGTGGTGATTCAACTCATGTTATATCAGCATGCTTTAAGCGTACTAAGAAGCCTGACAAGTCTGTTTCAATTAGCACTTTACAGTCTAAGTTTATTCTATCTGTGACCCTGATTTGTTCTTTGTCATCTATTACCGCGGACGCCTATGTCAACTCTGGCGCTGCTTTGAGTCTTATGGATTGGTCCTTTGCCAAACGCTGTGGGTATGATTTGGAGCCATTGGAGGCTCCGATACCTCTGAAAGGGATTGACTCCACCCCATTGGCTAGTAATAAACCACAATACTGGACACAAGTGACTATGCGTGTTAATCCGGATCACCAGGAGGTTATTCGCTTTCTGGTGCTGTATAATCTACATGATGTTTTGGTGCTGGGATTGCCATGGCTGCAATCTCATAACCCAGTCCTCGACTGGAGAGCTATGTCTGTGTTAAGCTGGGGATGTAAAGGAACTCATGGGGACGTACCTTTGGTTTCCATTTCATCATCTATTCCCTCTGAGATTCCTGAATTCTTGTCTGACTTTCGTGACGTTTTTGAAGAACCCAAGGTTGGTTCACTACCTCCGCACCGGGAGTGCGATTGTGCCATAGACTTGATCCCGGGTAGTAAATACCCTAAGGGTCGTTTATTTAATCTGTCTGTGCCTGAACACGCGGCTATGCGAGAATATATAAAGGAGTCCTTGGAAAAGGGACATATTCGTCCTTCGTCATCTCCCTTAGGAGCCATTTTTTTCTTTGTGTCTAAGAAAGACGGCTCTTTGAGGCCGTGTATTGATTATCGACTTTTGAATAAAATCACGGTTAAATATCAATATCCGTTACCACTGCTTACTGATTTGTTTGCTCGTATAAAGGGGGCCAAGTGGTTCTCTAAGATTGATCTCCGTGGGGCGTATAATTTGGTGCGAATCAAGCAGGGGGATGAGTGGAAAACCGCATTTAATACGCCCGAGGGCCATTTTGAGTGTTTGGTGATGCCTTTTGGTCTTTCAAATGCCCCTTCAGTCTTCCAGTCCTTTATGCATGACATTTTCCGCGATTATTTGGACAAATTTATGATTGTGTATCTGGATGATATTCTGATTTTTTCGGATGACTGGGACTCTCATGTCCAGCAGGTCAGGAGGGTTTTTCAGGTTTTGCGGTTTAATTCCTTGTGTGTGAAGGGTTCTAAGTGTGTTTTTGGGGTTCAAAAGATTTCCTTCTTGGGATACATTTTTTCCCCCTCTTCCATCGAGATGGATCCTGTCAAGGTTCAGGCTATTGGTGATTGGACGCAACCCTCTTCTCTTAAGAGTCTTCAGAAATTTTTGGGCTTTGCTAACTTTTATCGTCGATTTATTGCTGGTTTTTCTGATGTTGTAAAACCATTGACTGATTTGACTAAGAAGGGTGCTGATGTTGCTGATTGGTCCCCTGATGCTGTGGAGGCCTTTCGGGAGCTCAAGCGCCGCTTTTCTTCCGCCCCAGTGTTGCGTCAGCCTGATGTTGCTCTTCCTTTTCAGGTTGAGGTCGACGCTTCTGAAATCGGAGCTGGGGCGGTGTTGTCGCAGAGAAGTTCCGACTGCTCCGTGATGAGACCTTGTGCTTTTTTTTCCCGTAAATTTTCGCCCGCCGAGCGGAATTATGATATTGGGAATCGGGAGCTTTTGGCCATGAAGTGGGCTTTTGAGGAGTGGCGTCACTGGCTTGAGGGGGCCAGACATCAGGTGGTGGTATTGACTGACCACAAAAATTTAATTTACCTTGAGTCTGCCAGGCGCCTGAATCCTAGACAGGCGCGCTGGTCGTTGTTTTTCTCTCGGTTTAATTTTGTGGTGTCTTACCTACCGGGTTCTAAGAATGTTAAGGCGGATGCCCTTTCTAGGAGTTTTGAGCCTGACTCCCCTGGTAATTCTGAGCCCACAGGTATCCTTAAAGATGGAGTGATATTGTCTGCCGTTTCTCCAGACCTGCGGCGGGCCTTGCAGGAGTTTCAGGCGGATAGACCTGATCGTTGCCCACCTGGTAGACTGTTTGTTCCTGATGATTGGACCAGTAGAGTCATCTCTGAGGTTCATTCTTCTGCGTTGGCAGGTCATCCTGGAATCTTTGGTACCAGGGATTTGGTGGCAAGGTCCTTCTGGTGGCCTTCCCTGTCACGAGATGTGCGAGGCTTTGTGCAGTCTTGTGACGTTTGTGCTCGGGCCAAGCCTTGTTGTTCTCGGGCTAGTGGATTGTTGTTACCCTTGCCTATCCCGAAGAGGCCTTGGACGCACATCTCGATGGATTTTATTTCGGATCTGCCTGTTTCTCATAAGATGTCTGTCATCTGGGTGGTGTGTGACCGTTTCTCTAAGATGGTCCATCTGGTTCCCTTGCCTAAGTTGCCTTCTTCTTCCGAGTTGGTTCCTCTGTTTTTTCAAAATGTTGTTCGTTTGCATGGTATTCCGGAGAATATCGTTTCTGACAGAGGGACCCAATTCGTGTCTAGATTTTGGCGGGCATTCTGTGCTAGGATGGGCATAGATTTGTCTTTTTCGTCTGCTTTCCATCCTCAGACTAATGGCCAGACCGAGCGGACTAATCAGACCTTGGAGACATATTTGAGGTGTTTTGTGTCTGCGGATCAGGATGATTGGGTTGCTTTTTTGCCTTTGGCGGAGTTCGCCCTCAATAATTGGGCCAGCTCTGCCACCTTGGTGTCCCCGTTTTTCTGTAATTCGGGGTTTCATCCTCGATTTTCCTCCGGTCAAGTGGAATCTTCGGATTGTCCTGGAGTGGATGCTGTGGTGGAGAGGTTGCATCAGATTTGGGGGCAGGTGGTGGACAATTTGAAGTTGTCCCAGGAGAAGACTCAGCTTTTTGCCAACCGCCGTCGTCGTGTTGGTCCTCGGCTTTGTGTTGGGGACTTGGTGTGGTTGTCTTCTCGTTTTGTCCCTATGAGGGTTTCTTCTCCTAAGTTTAAGCCTCGGTTCATCGGCCCGTACAAGATATTGGAGATTCTTAACCCTGTGTCCTTCCGTTTGGACCTCCCTGCATCCTTTTCGATTCATAATGTTTTTCATCGGTCATTGTTGCGCAGGTATGAGGTACCGGCTGTGCCTTCCGTTGAGCCTCCTGCTCCGGTGTTGGTTGAGGGTGAGTTGGAGTACGTTGTGGAAAAGATCTTGGACTCTCGTGTTTCCAGACGGAAACTCCAGTATCTGGTCAAATGGAAGGGATACGGTCAGGAGGATAATTCTTGGGTCACTGCCTCTGATGTTCATGCCTCCGATCTTGTCCGTGCCTTTCATAGGGCTCATCCTGATCGCCCTGGTGGTTCTGGTGAGGGTTCGGTGCCCCCTCCTTGAGGGGGGGGTACTGTTGTGAAATTGGATTCTGGGCTCCCCCGGTGGCCACTTGTGGAATTGTACTTGTGTGCATCATCCCCTCTGTTCACCTGCTCCTATCAGGATGTGGGAGTCGCTATATAACCTTGCTCCTCTGTCAGTTTCATGCCGGTCAACAATGTAATCAGAAGCCTTTCTGTGCATGTTCCTGCTACTAGACAACTCCCAGCTAAGTTGGACTTTTGTCCTTGTGTGTTTTTGCATTTTGTTCCTGTTCACAGCTGCTGTTTCGTTACTGTGTCTGGAAAGCTCTTGTGAGCGGAAATTGCCACTCTGGTGTTATGAGTTAATGCTAGAGTCTTAAAGTAATTTCTGGATGGTGTTTTGATAGGGTTTTCTGCTGACCATGAAAGTGCCCTTTCTGTCTTCTTGCTATCTAGTAAGCGGACCTCGATTTTTGCTAAACCTATTTTCATACTACGTTTGTCATTTCATCTAAAATCACCGCCAATATATGTGGGGGCCTCTGTCTGCCTTTTGGGAAAATTTCTCTAGAGGTGAGCCAGGACTGTCTTTTCCTCTGCTAGGATTAGGTAGTTCTCCGGCTGGCGCTGGGCATCTAGGGATAAAAAAACGTAGGCATGCTACCCGGCCACTTCTAGTTGTGCGGCAGGTTTAGTTCATGGTCAGTATAGTTTCCATCTTCCAAGAGCTAGTTCTCATATATGCTGGGCTATGTTCTCTCGCCATTGAGAATCATGACAATCCCCGCCCCGCATGTATGGTACCTGTTACACAGCCAATAAGCATGCAGGGATTGCCTGCGTGTCACTGTAATGCTGTAGCCATCTTGGTAGTTGCTAGTGATGAGCAAATATATTCAGCACTATTTGTTACTCACACGAATAGTATGCTATTCGGGCTGTTCGTTACTCGGCGAGTAATTTGGTATTCGCCTCGGTATATTTGAGTGACTCACTCAGCATGTTTGGCGCTGTATATGCAGCCAATGAACATGCTGGGCTGGCTTACCAATCACAGTAATGCCGGCGACATTTTGGTGTTGCATTACTGTGATTGGTTGCCTTAGGGTACTGTCACACTCTGCAACTTTCCAACGATCACGACCAGCGATACGACCTGGCCGTAATCGTTGGAAAGTCGTTGTGTGGTCGCTGGGGAGCTGTCACACAGACCGCTCTCCAGCAACCAACGATGCCTAGGTCCCGGGTAACCAGGGTAAACATCGGGTTACTAAGCGCAGGGCCGCGCTTAGTAACCCGATGTTTACCCTGGTTACCAGCGTAAAAGTAAAAAAAAAAAAACCGTACATACTCACATTCCGGTGTCCTTCAGGTCCCTTGCAGTCTGCTTCCCGCTCTGACTGAGTGCCGCCGTAAAGTGAAAGCAGATCACAGCGGCGACGTCACCGCTGTGCTCTGCTCCGGCCGGCAGTCAGTCAGAGCGGGAAGCAGACAGCAAGGGACCTGAAGGACACCGGAATGTGAGTATGTACGGTTTGTTTGTTTTTACTTTTACGCTGGTAACCACGGTAAACATTGGGTTACTAAGCGCGGCCCTGCGCTTAGTAACCCGATGTTTACCCTGGTTACAAGCGAACGCATCGCTGGATCGCTGTCACACACAATGATCCAGCGATGACAGCGGGAGATCCAGCGACGAAAGAATTTTCCAAACGATCTGTTACGACGTACGATTCTCAGCAGGGTCCCTGATCGCTGCTGCGTGTCAGACACAGCGATATCGTATGGATATCGCTGGAACGTCACGGATCGTACCGTCGTAGCGATCAAAGTGCCACTGTGTGACGGTACCCTTACATAGGGGATATTTCATCCCTGCTGGCGCCATCTTGTACACATTGCAGCCAGACACAGCATAAGGAGAGTGTAGTGTGAGGGTAGGGAGAATGAAAGGAGCATTTAGGGAGAGTTTGTGATTCTTAAAATCTCTTAACAGCTCATGAGGGTGAAGATTAGTTATTTGTTAGGTGGAGATAGCGTAGGGAGATATTTAATACGAGGGAAAGTGAAAGGTAGGCACCTGGGTGTTATCACATCATCATTGCAAGTACTTGCTGCAGATCTCTGCTAGTTTGCATTTTGTTGTATAGTTTAGGAACAGACTGTGGGATTAGGGAGAGATAGGCAGGGTTTAATCTGCCACCATATTATACAAAACAGCTCTTTTTAGAGCCAAATAATATTAGTTAGTACCAGCATACACTAAAACATTTTCTTTTGGAGCTACATAATATTCCTGCATACCAGTATATAAAAAAACTTTTTTTACAGTTAAATAATATTCCTCAGTGCCAGCATATAGTGACATCCTTTTTAAAAGCTAATTGCTAAATAATATGCATCACCTATTGCTGAAATAGCTAATATTTATCTAACAGTCTGCCAGTCTGCTGTTGGCGTGTCTCAAAAAGGTGATGTAAAAATATTTTTTTATTGATTAAATAAATAGCGTATCTTTAGCAAGCAGTTGTTCGTCTGTTGAAAACCCTGTAAAGATATGCAAACGTCACAATTTAGCAGTGGAAATAATTTTCCTTAGTTTGCTGTTGCCATGTGTCAGGAAGGCGATGTTAAAAAAATACTAATTTTCTATTGGTTTAATAAATAGCGTATCTTTATCTAGCATTTGTACGACTTGCGCAATCAGTGCAGAGATACGCAAACATCACAATTTACCAGTTGCAATAATTTTCCTTAGTCTGCTGTTGCCATGTATTAGCAAGGCAATATAAAAAAAATACTCATTTTCTTTTGGTTAAATAAATAGTGTATTTTTATCTAGCAGTTGTGTGACTGTTGCAAACCATGCAGAAATATCCAAACGTCACTATTTACCAGTGGCAATAATTTTCCTTAGTCTGCTGTTGCCGTGTGTCAGCAAGGCAATATAGAAAAAATACTATTTTTCTATTTGTCTAGTAAATGACGTATCTTTAAGTAGCAGTTGTGCGATTGGTGCAATCCATGCAGACATACGCAAACATCACAATTTACCTGTGGAAATAATTTTCCTTAGTCTGCTGTTGCCATGAGTCAGCAAGGTGATATAAGAAAAATACTGATGTTCTTTTGGTTTACTAAATAGCGTATCTTTATCTACCATTTGTTAATCTGGTGCAATCCGTGCAGAGATACGTAAACATCACAATTCACCCATGGTAATAATTTTCCTTAGTCTGCTGTTGCCGTGTGTCAGCAAGGCGATATTAAAAAAATACTAATTTTCTATTGGTTAAATAAATAACGTATCTTTATCTGGCAGCTGTGCTACTGGCGCAAAGCCTTCTGAGATACGCAAACATGGAGTCTTCTATTGCCGTGTGTAATAAAGCTGATATTTGAAAAAAAATAGCCACACATTGCTAGATACAGTGAATTTGTACATAACACCTCTGTGAGGGTACTTGTGAAAAATAAAGCCAGGAATTTTTTATAACGGATTTAATATGAGAAAGGGTGACATTAAGAGACTTGAACCTGGTGGTGCCCGCCAAGGCCGTGTGACAGATCAGAAAGTGACTGTATCTCATTCTAGATTCCTGTCAAAATTTGGTGAGCACACTACACCACTGTCAAAACCAGACAAGTGTGAGGATGTTGTGGATTGCATGGCAGACAAACGCTTGCAGAGAGTGGCAGGCAAAGTGTTTGGATGGCAGACAAAGTGTGCTGATAAGCAGCACCACAAAGTCTTCCACATGGTCCAGTCTCAGAAGCCAAGAGACTGGGACTCTGAATCCTCAACCTGGTCCTCCTTCCTCCCCAAGTCAAGAGTTCCACGAGACATATGACTCCAACACTGGCCTCTCCGAGAAACTGTTTACGCTTCCTTGTAATTATTAAGGCCTCTCAACATGCACCATTAAAAAGGGTCATGAGAGGTGGAGTGCAGTGATGGCCAAACATTTGAGCACTCATGCCCAGGAGAATGCCACATTGAGGAAGGTCAATTCATGTCTGAAGAGGTGGAGGATAATCACGACACACAGTTGCCATCAGGTCAGCCTAAAATCGCAATTCAGAAGGAGGATCAGATCGATAAATTGGAAAATGACATGGTCGATGATGAGGCCACTGATTCAACCTAGCACAGTGGCATGCATAGCAAGCACAGCAGTGCAGAGAGGGTTGGATCCGTAGCACAAAAACAGGCAAGAAGAGGCAGCGGTTTGACCAGAGGGAGAACTCAGTCAACTGTTCCACAGAGCCCCCCCACTCAGCTAGATAACTGGCCAATGGTGCATTGTTCCCACGTATGGCAGTTTTTTTATGAAAGTCCTTCCGAAAAAAACAACTGTAATATGCAGCATCTGCCATACCAAGCTAAGAAGAGGCAAGAACACTGCCAACATGAGCCCCACCAGCATGAAAAAGCACATGACAGTCAAGCCCCCCAGTAGGTAGGCAGAACACCCGGGTACAAAATCTGTGTCTGAGGGTGAAACCACTGCCCCTTTCCCTGTGTTATGACCTTCCCAATCTGCTGTCCAGGATGCAGGTGCTGTTGCCTCCTGCCTACAACCTGCGGTTTCACAGACACAACAGTCAGCAACCACGTCCACTTCTTTGTCACAGTGCAGCGCTCAGCGCTCAGTTGTCCCCGCCCCAGACATTTTACAGGAAGCAGAAATATCCACCCACCCACAGGTCCAAATGCTAAACACCTACATTGCTATATTGCTAGCCTTGGAAATGTTGCCATTTCGTCTTGTGGGAACTGAGTATTTCCACAACCTGTTGGCGGTGTCAGGCCCACGGTATGCGATTCCCAGACTCCACTATTTTTCCAGGTGTGCCGCTACCTACGTTACATAAGCATGTGTTACACAATTTCAGCCGTGCTCTGGCTAACACAGTCACAGGGAAGATTCACTTAACCACAGACACGTGGACAAGTTCTTGTGGACTGGGACGCTACATTTCCCTTAAGGCACACTGGGTGAACCTGGTGAAGTTTGAGACAGGGTCAGAGGTTGGGACATCACACATCTTACCTACACCAAGAACAGCGGGCTCAACTTCCATCAGTGTTTCAGTCCCCTCGTATTCCAGTTCCTGTCTCTCCTGCTCCAGCTCATAATGCAGCCAAGCTGTTGAAAGGGATAAAAGAACGGACCGATCAGTGGCTCTTCCCGCTGAACCTCCAACCAGGTCTGATTGTTTGCGATAATGAGCATAACTTGGTGGCGGCTTTACAGCTCGGCAAGCTGGTTCACATTCCATGCATGGCCCACGTGCTGAACTTGGTTGTACAGTGGTTTTTAAAAACCGCTGACTGGCTGGACATACTTGCCAAGGTACACCGTGTCAGCGCACATTTCCAAAAGTCATCTCAGACTTCACTGCAGCAGCACTTTAATTTGCCTGGTCATAGACTGAATTATGACCTACCCACACGATGGAATTCGATCTTCCATATGTTGGCAAGGCTTAATGAGTAGCAGAGGGTAGTGTCTGAATTCCAACTTCTTAATGCCCATCATAGTAACACTCGGCCCCCAGACATAGCAACTGCCAAGTGGTTGTGGATTGCTGACATATGTGAGGTTCTTCAAAACTTTGAGTACGGCACCAAGATGGTGAGCGCTGATGATGCTTTTAATCAGCTTAACCAGTCCACTGCTCTGTCAATTAAAATGTTCACTGCAGAATCTCAAAGAGGAAACTGTGAATGCCAAGCAGGTGGTTATGGAGAAAGATTTTACAGTGGCTGATACCACACAGCACAGCCTCACACAATACTCTCAGGCCACATTAGGTGATGACGAGGAACAGGAGGAGGAGGATAAGGAGGACCAGGAGTTTTTGGTCTGTGCTACAGGGGGGACTCTGAATCCTAGCTTCATGCCTGCCCAGCTTGGATGGCCTGAAGTAGAGGAGGCAATGCAACATGAGTTCATGTCCAGATGCCTTTCCCAACACCCTCACGAGAAAAATATTTTGTCCAACAAGAAATACTGGCTGTGCACCTTTCTTGACCCACGGTACAAGGAGAAATTTCCTTCTCTCATGTCGGAGGCAGACTCGTTGAAAAGATTACCCTCAGACAACGCTGCTGGCAGAGGTACCACACAAGGATTAGAGGGGAGGTCCACGCACACCAGGTGCAACTCGGGGGGGAAATGTGTGTAATTTTTTTAAACCTTTACACATTATGCAATGGTGAAAATTGTACTCCCTATCTCTAGCCATGATAATAACTGCAAAATGTTTTGTGAGGTCCTCATCACGGCCTCTTTCAGAATGTATGATACAGACCCCTTGGGCAATTTTTTTAAATCTTTGCACATGTGCAATGGTGAAACTTGTACTCCCTAACTCTGGCAATGATATTTAATAACTTCAAAATGTATTGTGAAGTCCCCATCACTGTCTCTTTCAGTGTGTATGATACAGACCCCTTGGGTAATTTTTTGAAACTTTTGTACATTGTGCAGTGGTGAAACTTGTTCTCCCTTTCTCTATATACTCTATTATTTTAATTTTAATTGTGTTGCCCTTCTCATGGTCTCTTTAAGTGTGTATCTGGAAGACTGATGATGATTTTTGGGTCTGCACTTGGACATTTTAGAACATTAAAGCATTAATATGCTCCACACAATTCTTCAGGTTTCAGCCTTACACAGAATAATAATATGAGTAATGAAACATGCTCTCTCTATATCTGCTGCTTGGGTATGTTTTAGTTGGCGATCTAAAGTGATAGGGAATATGTATTCCACTATCTAGCTAACAATTTGGAATGAGAGCTCTCGCAAATGTATTATACAGGGCCACCTGAGGGCCCTTCCCAAACTCACGTTTCACAGCACCTGCTGACCACCTGAAAGTATCAAGCGAGGCCGCATAATGACATGGGGGTGGACGTGGTGGTTGTGGCAAAGCCCAAAATTCATATGGGCATGTTTTAGGTGGCATTTTTAACTGATGAGGAATATGTATTCCACTATCTAGTTAACAATTTGGAATAAGGGAGGGACCTCCCAAGTGTAAGAGTGAGAGCCCTCACAAATGTTAAAGGAAGAAATTAAGCCAAAAGGCTGTGTGAACATAGGGGAGGTATAAATTTTAATTTATTAATTTTTACTTTTATTTTGCATTTTATATATGTAATTATGAAGGAAAAATTTCTTATCATTTTTAATCCCTTTAAAAAAAATTAGGTTTGCTTTGGTAGATCTTTTTATAAATCCGTAAAAGCGCCGCAATAGTCTGACATTATTCTCAGATATCATATGTGAGTCAGAAAGGCCTGCAGGCATCTTCTCCATGCTGTTCCCATTTAGTTTTAGTTCTTTCCTGTCCATTTCAGATTTTTTCTCAGGACCCCAGACCTGTTTGTTGGGTCCAGCCGAAAAATATTCGGTTTTCCCATTGACTTGCAGTCGATTCATTATTCAGTACAAATACACGGATATTAGAAATTATTCGTACCGATTATACCGAATCCAAATATTTCACTATTCGCTCATCACTAGTTGTGGCATTACTGTGATTGGCTGGACGTATGACATCATCTGGGGTTGTAAAAGAACAAGTGCTGGGCAGCTTGACACACTGACATCATCGCATAGCTCTGTGACACTTCGTATTGGAGGGAGAGAGTGCTTTTCTAGGCCTGTTTGTGCACAGTATTACGAATCAGAGTCCTGTAGGGTTGATACTGGTGCTGATACTGATTCAAATAGTATTACATGTTTTCTGTTACATTTTGGTGTTGGATAAAAATTAAAAAAAAAGCTTGAAAAATGTTTAAGGATTCAAGGATTCATCCATATACTGTAACATGATTCTTGTTACATCAATATTATATTGGTCATCCATAGGGTATTAGATCTTCTTGGGTACATTTTGGTGGTATCTAAGCCTCAAAAAAAAATGTAAAACTTTTTTTGGGGCTGCAAATGATAAAGTGAATGGGGGAGATGAAATGCAAATAATGAAGTGGGGGAGGGGACTACAAATGATGAAGTGAGTAATGGTAGGGGGACTGCAAATGATAAAGTAAGTGGGTGAGGGGGACTACAAATGATGAAGAGAGGGTGAGAGAGGGACTGCAAATGATGAAGTAAGTGGGGAGGGGGCTAAAAATGGTGAAGTGATTGGGGTAGGGGGACTGAAAATGATGAAGTGAGTGGGGGGAGGAGCACTGCAAATGATTAAGTGAAGGGGAGGAGGACTGCAAATGAAGTGAGTAGAGGAGGGGGACTTCAAATGATGAAGTGAGGGAGGAGTGGGACTGCAAATGATCAATTGAAGGTGGGGGATGGGGAGAGCAAATGATGACTTGGGGAGGGCAATAATGATGAATTTTGAGGGTGGGGGAGTAAATGATGATGTGTTGAGACTGGGGGATGGATGACAGCAAATGATGAATTGAGGGTGGGTGACAAATGATGAATTGGTGGTGGGGCAGGAAATAATGATTAATTGAGGATGAAGGAGAGTAAATGATGTATTGAATGTGGGGGAGAGAAGTTAATGAATAGAGGATGGGTGGAAAAGAGAAGACATGACATAATGAATTGTGGCAGAAGGGGCATATAAATAAAATGAATAGAGGGAGCCAAAAGGTACATAATGGGGGGCATTGCGGATGCAGTGACTGTTACTGAATTGGAGGAAAGAGTACAGGTACATATTAATTAATATATTTATTAGGGGGAAGTGGCTATTCATTGTTGGTGGGTGCACAGTGGTGGATTATAATTAATATTTGGAATGGTGGGTTTCATAATAACTAATTATGTTTTAATAATTGGTGTACGTGTGCATTCAGCTGTGTAGTGTAGAACAAAGGGAAAAATGGGGAATGTGTTCTGGAAGCAGTGCTCAAGATAACTGTTTTATTTTATGCAGAGATGAGTCCTGTTTGGAACAAGTGATGGCGGTCTGTGCTGGATGAAGAAGAAAAGGATGAAGAAAAGAAAGGTGAAGGACTTCAATTAGAGATGTCAGTAGTAAGTCAGTTTATTACCTGTACACTTACACTATGCACTGAATACTATGTAGAGAGCTCCTGTGTATAATGTCACTGGTGATCAGTGTATTACCTGTGCACCATACACTATATACAAAGCTACTGTTTATATTGCCACTGGTGATCCCTGTATTACCTGTAGGCTATACACTGTATACAGAGCTCCTGTTTAATGTCACTTATGATCACTCTACAATCTGTACACTGACAATAAATACAGAGCTCCTTTGTATAGTGTCACTGGTGATCACTTTTATTATCTGTACACTGACGGTATACTGTATACAGAGCTCCTTTGTATAGTGTCACCGGTAATCACTCTATTACCTGTGCACCATAGACTATATACAGAGCTCCTGTGTGTAATGTCACTGGTGATCACTGTATTACCTGCACACTGACAGTATATACAGAGCTCTTGTGTATAATGGCACTTAGTATTGTGTTTTTTTAATTAATAATCAGTACTGTAGTTCGTCACTATGTGGTGGTAATATGGGGTGTGGACATGATGTGGCGGTATTTGTCCATTGTATGTGGTATTATTTGTTCATTGTGATTTTAGTATGTATGCTGGTCAAGGTGTGGTGCTATTTGTGCCTTGAATGTGGTATTATTCGGTCATTATGTGATGATAATATGTGGTCTGGTCATGGTGTGATGGTATTTGTCCCTTGTATGAGTTGTATGAGTTTTGTTCTTTTAAAATTCTGTGGAAGCATTGATGAAAAGCAATGTCTGACTTTCATTTGTTCATTTTCATGGACATTTTATTTATTATTACTTTGTCAGATTCAAGTTTTTTCTGAGACCATTGTGGCTTTTTCTGTCATTAAACGAGGGGTACCAACAATTTTGACCACGTGTGTAAACAGAACGACAGAATGTGTCTCACTACATCACACACACCACGTGCCCAGAAAAGGTAGTAAAATGTTTAAATTAAATTTATTGGGAAATTAGTTTTTTACCATTTAAAGCAATGAGAAAGGGCAAAAAAGAAGCAAAACTGGTATGTGTGAACATAGCTTAAAGAGGTGCAGGAGTTTTTTTTTCTGTCTTTTTTATTTTGCCTTATGTACAAGTCCTTACACAAAAAATAATGTTTCCTAACATTTTTTCTTGTAAAATCCATATTTGCTTCAGGTTTGTCTGTTTCATTGCCAGTCTGTGAAATTGGAATAATACTCTGACAACATTGCTCCCAGAAGAGAACAGGGAGCCAGAGATGTGTCCAGGCATATTCCTCAAGTTGTTCCCATTCCATTTGAGCACTTTTTCCATCTAGTTTAGCAATTTGAATGCCCCCCAGATATCAAGGGAAGGTCGGCTTGAACAATGCTCGAATTTCCCATTGACTTCCATTATACTCATTACTTAAAACAAGCACTCAAGCATTACGAAAAGCTCGCTACGAGTAACGCGCACCTGAGTATTTTGTGCTCCATCATCACTAGTGTAGTGATAATTAAAAAACATCTGAGCAATCCATGATATAGTATGAAGTTACACATAGTGTTAAACATAGAACATAAAATTAATTTTGCAAAGTATAAATACATGGATAAATCATTCACAAGAAAAATTAATGAATAGCAATCATACTATAATCTATTGGTTCTAAACCTAGAAACCAAAGAAGGATACACTTTCATTTATAAAGAGAAGATACAGACAAATAAAAAAAATAAAGGAATCAAAATTCACAATATCTCTAAGTGACGGGAATTCTTCACTTCGTTTAACTTACTCATGTGCACCACAAGGACTGGAATGCCGATCTCATCATTTGGATTTCCTAGTACTGTCGTTTACACTGTCGATTTCTTCAATGCCAAGGACTCCTTGGTTTAATCACTATATGATAACCATCGAGTGGTCGGCCTGAAGTGCACAAGCGGACTTAATCTGGTATCTCAGGATCCTGCTTAGAAAATGGTTATAAAGTCTAAAATTAAACACTGTTGTTATGACTGCAAAGAATAAGATATAATCAGCGTAAAGTCTCGAAAGTCACACTCGGCTTCAATTCTTTATCTCTAACTCCCAGGTACAGTGAGACAAAGGTGTTATCTCAATCTAAAATGTTAAAATCTGAATAGAGGGTAAATCTGTGTGTGACAACATGTGGGAATTTATAATTTGCTTTATCTTTTTTGCATGAAATGAATTGGATCTAAGAAAAACTAAAATCTTCCCTTGAGAAACTTCTTGTATGAAGATATTTAGCATTCTTTTAGCTAGGAAATCAGGATGACAATGCTTAGTGCATACATTACAGATAATATGGGGGTTATCACCTGAATTTTGTTTACACAAACCTGCATTTCATAGACATATAGGCCATGTGCACACGTTCAGGATTTTTCGCGTTTTTTCGCTATATAAACGTGATAAAAATGCGAAAAAAACGCTTACATATGCCTCCTATTATTTACAGGGTATTCTGCATTTTTTGTGCAAATGTTGCATTTTTTTCCGTGAAAAAATCGCATCGCGGAAAAAAAAGCAACATGTTCATTAAAAATGCGGAATTGCGGGGATTCCGCACACCTAGGAGTGCATTGATCTGCTTACTTCCCGCACGGGGCTGTGCACACCATGCGGGAAGTAAGCAGATTATGTGCGGTTGGTACCCAGGGTGGAGGAGAGGAGACTCTCCTCCACGGACTGGGCACCATATAATTGGTAAAAAAAAAAGAATTAAAATAAAAAATAGTGATATACTCACCCTCTGATGGCCCCCGAAATGTTCCCGCCTCTCCCGTGCATGCTCTCTCTTCCATTCCTATAGATGGTGTGGTTCAGGACCTGTGATGACGTCGCTGTCTTGTGATTGGTCGCGTGACCGCTCATGTGACTCACGCGACCAATCACAAGCCGTGACGTCATCGAAGGTCCTGAATCACACCGGCATCTATAGGAACGGACGCCGCTGAGATCGGCTGTCTGCAGAGGGTGAGTATAACCATTTTTTTATTTTTTTTATTATTTTTAAACATTCTATCTTTTACTATAGATGCTGCATAGGCAGCATCTATAGTAAAAAGTTGGTCACACTTGTCAAACAGTATGTTTGATAAGTGTGACCAACTTGTCAGTCAGTTTTCCAAGCGATGCTACAGATCGCTTGGAAAACTTTAGCATTCTGCAAGCTAATTACGCTTGCAGAATGCTAAAAAAACCGCGAAAAAAACGCAAAAAAAAACGCAAAAAAAAATGCGGATTTCTTGCAGAAAATTTCCGGTTTTCTTCAGGAAATTTCTGCAAGAAATCCGGACGTGTGCACATACCCATATTTCTATTGAAAGATTAGGAAATCATGTTTGTTTGTTTTTTTCAAAATCAATGCCACTTTTTTTGGCAGGTTCTGTTTCATATTGCAACAAAGAGGAGTTAATTTTAATGGAACGAGCTGCCATATTACACAAATTCTATGGACATGTGGCAAAGACAATTTTGAACCTAATCATGGTTATAGAGGAACTCCAACAAATGGCTGTACTATTACTGAAAACAAATATCCATACAAAGACCTACACCAATATTACTGCCATACAGTGACCATGTAGTATTAGATGCCAGTCCTGCAGAACACAAAAGACCTTACAGTACTGTTACAGATGACTATAGTCTACACAACATAGTATAGACTACAGTTATACGTGACTTGCAGGTGACTTTTTTCTTATGGAATCTTTCACTTTTCCTGTCTTTTCCATCTGGCTTAGACCACCATGTCAACCTTTTCCACCCACAGCTCATCTGTAGAGTTTACAACATCATTGTGGTTTGGGTTTGGTCCTGAAGAAGAGGTTTGAAAACATTGAAACGAGTTGACAATAAACCGCATTCATGCTTCACCTTCGTGTGTGATCGTATCTTTTAACCACCATATTCCTCATTCATTGCAGCGTATCTCCTTGGCGGTCCTTGTGCAGCCTATACATGCGTCTATATAAGTTGTGACTATCACAACCTTATCAGGTGAGTGTACCTATAATATTTTACACCAGTTGGTTATCATATAAGAGTAATAAGATCCTATTTGCGCATTTTTGTCTCTCCAGTTTTACCATTTGAGTTTACAACAAAGACACATTTGACTTTTCACATTTTCAGCACCGTCCCCTTCTATTCCCAACCTGCACAAACCGTTCATCCTACTGTCACCTCAATGCTAAGCCTCATGATGCCATATTTGTCTCTGTAAATGGACCTTTTATGTAGCACAGAAATACTGCTCCTCTTATTGACCCACATAATAATGTCCAACACAGTGCCATTAACAAACCAAAATGCTCACATGGTGTCCTCTAGTACGCGGTGCAAGTGGTCCTAATAAACAGTGCTTACATTTTGCACCATAGAAAGTATTAAGGCCTTATGTGTGCACCTTTGATGGTCACAATACCCTGAATGCCCATGCAACAATAATGGTTCTTAAATGCCCACATAAACATATAATAATGTCCCCTGATTTCCCCCATTTACAGAAATAATGTCCCGTGATTCCTCCAAAGTAAAGTTCCCTTTTACAAAGTATGATGCCCCCACAGCTCACTATTTACAATATGATGCCTCCTATGCTCCGTATACAGAGTATGATGCCTCACAGTTCCCCTATGCAAAGTGTGATGAACCCCACAGCTTATTTATGCAAAGTATAATGGACCCAAAGCTCCCCTATACACTGTATGATGGGCAAACTGCTCCTCTATACACAGTATGATGGGTTCGTGGTTTTTCTGCAAACAGTATGATGGGTCCAAGGCAAAGATATACACAGCATTATGGGCCCACAGCTCCAGTAAGTGCATTGTGATATACAATATTTTGCCCTCACAGGTCCTTATACACAGTGTGATGGACTGAGAGCCCCTCCTAAACACAGTGTGATGGGCCCATAGCTCCCTTATATAGAGTATAATGGGCCCACAGCTGCCCTGTACACAGTATATTGCCCCCACAGCTCCCCTATGCTCAGTATGATGGGTCCACAGTTTCCGTATACACAGTATGATGGGCTCTCAGCTTCCTTATGCACAATATGATGGGCCCACAACTCCCCTGTACACAGTATAATATGCCTACAGCTCCACTGTGCACAGTATGATGGGTCCACGGCTTATTTAAGCACAGTATGATGGGTCCACAGTTTCTCTATACACAGTTTGATGGTCTCATAGCTGCCTATAAACAGTATGATGCCCCATAGTTTTCCCATACATAATATGATACCCCTCACAGCTTCATATATACGGTATAATGTCCCCCACACTGTATGATTCCCCACACTGTTTGATGGTCCCCAAAGTGTATGCTGGCCCCTACAGTAGTCCCCACAGATCCCCTATACATAGTCTGATGGGCTCACAGTTCACCTATGCAACATATGATCGTCCTACAGCTCCCCTACAAGCATTATGATGTGCCCTATGCGTAGTATTATGGGCCCACAATTCCACTGTAATGTACAATATGATATCCCCATTGCTCCCTTATATACTGCCTCCACAGCTTTCATAGCTATCTATACTCAGTATAATGCCCCCGCACTGTATGATGACCCACAAAGTTTTATAGCCCCCACTCTATATGATGACCTTTACAGTAGTTACTACACTGTATGATGGCCCACAAAATTGTCCAATCACTGTATGATGTCCACCACGCCACAGTATTACACACACTATGTGGTGTCCCCTACAGTAGTATCAACAATGTATTGGTTTCCACAGTAGTCCTAAACTGAATGCTATCCCCAATAGTAGATCCCTTAATGTATGATGACCCCTACAGTAGACCTCACACTGTATGATGCACTCATAGTAGTCTATGCACTATTAGACACCCCACACTAGTCCCAACAATGTATGATGGCCCAGCAGTAGCTTCTCATATTTTATGAAGCTCCCAAAGTAGTCCACACATTATATGATGGTCCCCACAGTTGTCTCCACACTGTATGATGCCCTCACAGTTCCTCCACTTGTACTATTAACATAAAAACTATACATAATAAACTGCCTAGCTCAGGATACAGGTAAGTCCACCTTAAGGAACGTGTGTACCAAAGTGGTGATGTCAACGCACAGGACCTTAGCGTCATCAGAGATATGATGCAATGACATCATCATGCCACTCTGCCCAGGACTCATCCACTGCTTCACCCTGCCTATTATGAACATGTTCACACTCACACCAGGGAAACGCTGCATCTACACCCAACTGGTCCCTGTTAAAACTAGAAAGGCCCTAACCACACACCACCTCAGACCTTACTCCCTAAAAAGCCATTGAGGGGTCTCTCATACCTCCTGAGGAACCAGAGGGGGAGCCGCAACACACTACCAACAAGGGGAAAGGAAAGTGTGAGGAGATATAGGAGAACCCAAGGTGAGAAACTAATTCAATTCAATTAAGGTGAATGGGTGATATCAATATGCACAAAACTTGAGTTATAGGTCCACTCAAACGTTTTCACTCCTCTATGCTTACCCTAAGTGGGATTACCCCTTCTGCATACAGTGACCTCCCGTATTATGTTTAGCATTGTCCTTTAGTATATGCAGTGCCCTTCCTTATGAAGAGTAGCGCTATCGCTATTACATATAAAGACATTCCTTATTATCAGCACATAACACCATTGCTGGCCATACGTTAGACCAAAGATGAATGTCCTTCCTTTTATGTAGCTTGACTGAAAATCTAATGTGTATTGTGGACATTTGACTGTTCCGAAGTGGATGATGTCTGAGGAAACACAATCAAGAATGTTTTTTGGATCTCAGCAAAAGTCCAATTCTTTATTGTCTTAAAAAATAAGCTCTTGTCTCTCACTCATTCTCATTGAAATCTATCAATTCTGTATGAACAGTTTAAGGTATTTAAAGCTTAAGGCTGAAAATTGAATAAACCTCTTTATGCATACAGTTTTGATGGACAATATGTAGATCTCAGAAAGACAATGGCTTGGTCACTGTCCTAAGTATATAACACAGTGTAAATACAAAAGCTATCCACATTATCAAGTAAGTAGCATTCCAAATAAATGTGTAGTCTTGCCCAAAATGTCTAGCTCATTTATCATATATGCATTTGTGGATTTACTTAATTTCAAAGGGATACATCTTTATTATCTTTGTCCTTTTAGCCATGAACTTTGCTTTTCTATTTCGATACAATTACTGTGAAGCTCATTGTATAAACATGGTCATTTGGGACTGGAGCTGACTTTCTCTCTCCGTACTTTTAGCATTCATTCTTCTTAGAAGAAAATATAGCCAAAAAGGTCACATGTATAATACCTGCACTTTCCCTATTCAATTTTTCTTATATTGTGTAAATTAATGCTATTGTGTAGAATGACCAGCATTTTTTGACAAAATATGAAAAGCTATTTCATTCTTACTATATATACTTTACCTAGAGATTTTATACAAAGCCGAGATATTCTATAAAAGGTGTTGTTTGATAGGAAATGTGAACAGTTTAACATTTTATAAAAATACACAACCAGAGAGAGAAGACCCACCGGCACTACCAAACCCAAGCTCAAATTGGCACTCTGTAACTGGCATGAGAATTTCACTGTGATCTATTAACCAATACCCTGAAATAATCATGGCACACAGCCCAGGCAGAAGTATAAAATGTTATTTCTGCAGCATAACTTAGTGATAAAATTATAAAAGGCAGAAGAACCCACATGGCCAACAAATGCCTTGAGAGAGAGAATATCCTGTTGCCCATAAGAGCTCACACTCTACAAAGAGAGAGGATCCTGCTGATTATAAGAGCTTACACTTTACAGAAGAGAAATAGAGGACACCGCTCACCAAAAATGTTTATGCTCTAGAGAGAGGACCACACTGGACATAAGAGCTTACGGTGTACCAGAGAGAGCGAAAGAGAGAACCCCGCTGACCATAAGAGCTTACACTATACAGGAGAGAGAGAACCCCATTGGCCATGAGAGCTTACACTCTACAGGAGAGAGAGAGGACATCACTGACCATAAGAGATTACACACTACAGGAGAGAGAGAACCCCACTGACCATAAGAGCTTACACTATACAGGAGAGAGAGGACCCCGTTGGCCATGAGAGCTTACACTCTACAGGAGAGAGAGAGGATCCCACTGACCATAAGAGCTTACACTATACAGGAGAGAGAGGACCCCGTTGGCCATGAGAGCTTACACTCTACAGGAGAGAGAGAGGATCCCACTGACCATAAGAGCTTACACTCTACAAGGGAGAGAGAGGACCCAACTGACCATAAGAGCTTACACTCTACAGGAGAGAGAGGACCTCGCTGATCATAAGAGCTTACCCTCTACAGGAGAGAGAGAACCTCACTGACCATAAGAGCTTACACTCTACAGGAGAGAGAGGACCCCACTGACCATAAGAGCTTACACTCTACAGGAGAGAGAGGACCCCACTGACCATAAGAGCATACACTCTACAGGAGAGAGAGAGGACATCACTGATCATAAGAGCTTACACTCTATAGGAGAGAGAGAACCCCACTGACCATAAGAGCTTACACTATACAGGAGAGAGAGGACCCCGTTGGCCATGAGAGCTTACACTCTACAGGAGAGAGAGAACCCCACTGACCATAAGAGCTTACACTCTACAGGAGAGAGAGAACCCTGCTGACCATAAGAGCTTACATTCTACAGGAGAGAGAGGACCCCACTGACCATAAGAGCTTACACTCTACAGGAGAGAGAGGACCCTGCTGACCATAAGAGCTTACATTCTACATAAAGGAGAAACTTACCCAGTGAATCTGGAGGTGGAAATTAACTCTGCAGTACAAACTGAGCTCTGCTGAGAACCACTGATCTGTGATGGCCTCAGTACTGACCACCACTGTACAAGGTATGATAATCCAAAAGATGTCATAGCTGCAGTACATTGTCAGGAGGCTTGCATGGCAATACAAAACAATGTTAACCCACTCTCTGATACTTCAGGAGTGTAGAAAAAGGTACTGGGCAAGTTTTTTTTTTACAAACCGCGATTCAAATCTCTAAATGTTTTAATTTGCCTGAAACGGCTAATTTCAGGAAATATAACTTGAGTTCAATCTTCCTCAAGGTTGATAAGCTCATCTCTAATGGTAAGAAATCAAAGTGATCTGATCCACTATATTGGTCCAGTGCTGGGATCAATGTTCTCTGTGGGTCAGAATTGGACTGAGAGGTTTCTCAAGGTCTTAACTCCAATTGCCAGTCACTCTTTGATTGGTGTCAAGGCATTCAGTACTCTATTCTTATGGCTACTAAAGCTAATTGATAAAATATTTTTTTTATTTTATGTTGATAGCAAAATATATTTTGTTATCCACATTTAGTCTTATATTTTTTGTGTGCATGCGAGTCCACAACTGGGTTCTGTGTCCTGTGTGGTGCAAAAGTGTGACTGCAATGTCAGGCAAAGTCTAAAACACAAATCATGAAACTTCCCTCCCTTCGTCTCAAAGCATGAATTAATTTATTTTGTGACTGATGGATTACATTTTAGTTCATATCTGTATGTAAAGGCCAATACAAATTAATTACGTTGCTTGCAAATACTTTAAAGGCAGGTGTACTGCTTGCCATAAACTCATCCTTCTGGGTTATGAAATGTACACAATAATTTATCCAGCTCATTTAACAATATTATGAGAAAATATTTGCATGAGTTCACAGGAATTCTGAATTACACTATTCATTAGGTTCCCAGATAAGGCATGTACATCCTCTTGCTTGATTCCTATGCTAGATGAAGCTGATAAAAATATCTGACTCTTTGCCTTCAAGTCAACAATTTTTATGAGCAGAATAAGTTTATAGAACAATCCAGTCATTAATTCAATCTGTCATGAGGACTTCTCCGTGAACCATATTAGATTTGGTCATATACGAGTCACCAGGAACACCGATTACAACTGGCTCAGTGTGGAGAGGCAATTTCTGTGTTCACGTAGCATAAATATTTTTTAATAAAAATGCTAAGTAATTTGCAAATTTGGTTAAGAACTTTTACCTATCAAAAAGATGCAGTTCATGTAGAATTCTTGATAGAAGAACATATACAAGTGGGACTAACTAATGTATCAAAATATTTGTGATATGTATGAATCTTGGGTCAGGCGCATCTCTGGCACCCCGAGTTCAGGTGCAGTGCGCATTATAGGCACAGGATAGAAAATTGCCTATAATATCTAATTATCTCAATTTCTGGGCTCTAAAAGTAATCAATGACCTTCATAGGGATGTATTAAAAGAGAGTACACAAAATCAGATGCAAGAAAAAACTTAACCATAAATGTAATAAAACAAAAAATACCCAAATTTCACAACTACTGCCAAAACTCTTTTTTGTCAGAAAACTCTACTTATTTCTACAAAATATGCACAAACTTTGCATTATTCATTCATAAAACAAGCAAAATAAAAATTGTGAATAACAACCCCCCAGAAAATACAAACCTTCAAAAGTGAGAAAAAATGCCACACCTGCTCTCCGCAAGGACGGTGGTAAAACTGAGCGGGGGGAGGATTCAAGTAGCACTTAAAGATCTGAAGGTACTGGGAGGGGTGGGATCCCCTGCTGCCTTGCCCTGCCATATCCGAATGTGCAATTCTCGTGACGACTTTCAGATTTGCAAACGTTTTCCAAGTTGGCTCATCTCTAATCTAAATTACATTGTTTCTCATTTGTTCAAGAATTTATTTTGAGGAACTTTTGGTCTACTTCATGTTGTCATGCAGGTCCTATTTAAGTGATCTCTTGATTGAGAACAGGTGTGGCAGTAATCAGGCCTGTGTGTGGCTAGGGAATTTCAACTCCGCTTCCCAAAGATGTGATAAACCACAGTTAATTTATGTTTTAAGGGGTGGGGGACAATCATTTTTCTTACACAGGGCCATATAGGTTTGGATTTCTTTATCCCTTAATAATAAATACCTTCATTTAACACCTTCCTGACCTGTGACGCCACGTAGGCGTCATGAAAGTCGGTGCCAATCCGACCTGTGACGCCTATGTGGCGTCATGGAGGGATCGCGTCCCTGCAGATCGGGTGAAAGGGTTAACTCCAAATTTCACCCAATCTGCAGGGACAGGGGGAGTGGTACTTCAGCCCAGGGGGGGTGGCTTCACCCCCCCGTGGCTACTATCGCTCTGATTGGCTGTTGAAAGTGAAACAGCCAATCAGAGCGATTTGTAATATTTCACTATGAAAACTGTAGTATTACAATCCAGCCATGGCCGATGCTGCAATACCATCGGCCATGGCTGGAAACACTAGTCTGCACCCCCCCCACCGCCACCGATCTTTTCCCCAGTCCTCCATCCTGTGCTCCATTCCCCTCCATCGTCCTGTCCGTTCCCCCGTCCTCCTGTCCGCTCCCCCCGTGCTCCGATCCCACCCCCCGCTCCGATCCCCCCCGTGCTCTGATCCCCCCCTCATACTTACCGAGCTTCCCGATGTCCGTGCGTCTTCTCCACGGGCGCCGCCATCTTCCAAAATGGCGGGCGCATGCATAGTGCGCCCGCCGAATCTGCCGGCCAGCAAATTCGTTCCAGCTACATTTTGATCACTGTGATAAAACCTATCACAGTGATCAAAATAAAAAAATAGTAAATGACCCCCCCTTTATCACCCCCATACTTAGGGACAATAATAAAATAAAGAACATTTTTTTTCCCACTAGGGTTAGAACTAGGGTTAGAACTAGGGGTAGGGTTAGGGGTAGGGTTAGGGTTAGGGCAAGGGTTAGGGGTAGGGTTAGGGTTAGAACTAGGGTTAGCATTAGAATTAGGCTATGTGCACACGGTGCGGATTTGGCTGTGGATCCGTGGATTGGCCGCTGCGGATTCGTAGCAGTGTTCCATCAGGTTTACAGTACCATCCGCTGTGCCCATGGTGCGGAAAATACCGCGTGGAAATGCTGCATTGTATTTTCCGCAGCATGTTAATTCTTTGTGCGGATTCCGCAGCGTTTTACACCTGTTCCTCAATAGAAATCCGCAGGTGAAATCCGCATAAAAAACACTGGAAATCTGCGGTAAATCCACAGGTAAAATGCAGTGCCTTTTACCTGCGGATTTTTCAAAAATGGTGCGGAAAAATCTCACACGAATCCGCAACGTGGGCACATAGCCTTAGGGTTGGAATTAGAGTTAGGGTTAGAATTAGGGCTAGGGTTGGAAATAGGGTTAAGAATAGGCTTGTGGTTAGGGTTATGGTTAGGGGTGTGTTGGGGTTAAAGTTGTGGTTAGGGTTAGGGTTGGGAATAGGGTTAGGATTAGGGTTAGGGTTGGGATTAGGGTTATGGTTAGGAGTGTGTTGGGGTTAGGGTTGTGATTAGGGTTATGGCTAGAGTTGGGATTAGGGTTAGGGGTGTGTTGGGGTTAGTGTTGGAGTTAGAATTGAGTGGTTTCCACTGTTTAGGCACATCAGGGGTCTCCAAACGCAACATGGCGCCACCATTGATTCCAGCCAATCTTGCGTTCAAAAAGTCAAATGGTGCTCCCTCCCTTTCGAGCCCTGACGTGTGCCCAAACAGTGGTTTACCCCCACATGTGGGGTAGCAGCATACTCAGGACAAACTAGGCAACAACTATTGGGGTCCAATTTCTCCTGTTACCCTTGCAAAAATAAAAAAATGCTTGCTAATACATGATTTATGAGGAAAGAAAAATGATTTTTTATTTTCACGGCTCTGCATTATAAACTTATGTGAAGCACTTGGGGGTTCAAAGTGCTCACCACACATCTAGATAAGTTCCTTGGGGGGTCTAGTTTCCAAATTGGGGTCAATTGTGGGGGGTTTCTACTGTTTAGGTACATCAGGGGCTCCGCAAACGCAATGTGGCGCCCGCAGACCATTCCATCAAAGTCTGCATTTCAAAACGTTACTACTTCCTTTTTGAGCCCCGACGTGTGCCCAAGCAGTGGTTTACCCCAACATATGGGGTATCAGTGTACTCAGGACAAACTGGTCAACAATTATTGGGGTCCAATTTCTCCTGTTACCCTTGTGAAAAAAAAATTGCTTGCTAAAACATCATTTTTGAGGAAAGAAAAATGATTTTTTATTTAAACGGCTCTGTGTTGTAAACTTCTGTGAAGCACTTTGGGGTTCAAAGTGCTCACTACACATCTAGATAAGTTCCTTGGAGGGTCTAGTTTCCAAAATGGGGTCAATTGTGGGGGGTTTCTACTGTTTAGGCACATCAGAGGCTCTGCAAATGGAATGTGACGCCCGCAGACCATTCCATCAAAGTCTGCATTTCAAAACATCACTACTTCCCTTCCGAGCCCCGGCATGTGCCCAAACAGTGGTTTACCCCCACATATGGGGTATCAGCGTACTCAGGAGAAACTGGACAACAACGCTTAGGGTCAAATTTCTCCTGCTACCCTTGAGAAAATTAAAAAATTCTGGGCTAAAAAATATTTTTGAGTAAAGAAAACACATTTATTATTTTCACGGCTCTGCATTATAAACTTCTGTGAAGCACTTGGGGGTTCAAAGTGCTCACCACACATCTAGATAAGTTCCTTTGGGGGTCTAGTTTCTAAAATGGGGTCACTTGTGGGTAGTTTATACTGTTTAGGCACATCAGGGGCTCTGCAAACGCAACGTGACGCCCGCAGAGCATTCCATCAAAGTCTGCATTTCAAAACGTCACTACTTCTGTTCCGAACCCCGACGTGTGCCCAAACAGTGGTTTACCCCCACATATAGGGTATCAGCGTACTCAGGAGAAACTGGACAACAACTTTTGGGGTCCAATTTCTCCTGTTACCCTTGGGAAAATAAAAAATTGTGGGCTAAAATATCATTTTTGAGAAAAGAAAAATTATTTTTTATTTTCATGGCTCTGCGTTATAAACTTCTGTGAAGCACTTGGGGGTTCAAAGTGCTCACCACACATCTAGATTAGTTCCTTGGGAGGTCTAGTTTCCAAAATGGCATCACTTGTAGGGGTGCTCCAATGTTTAGGCACACAGGGGCTCTCCAAATGTGGCATGGTGTCCGCTAATGATTGGAGCTAATTTTCCATTCAAAAAGCCAAATGGCATGCCTTCCCTTCCGAGCCCTGTCGTGTGCCCAAACAGTGGTTTACCCCCACATATGGGGTATCATCGTACCCAGGACAAACTGGACAACAACATTTGGTGTCCAATTTCTCCTGTTACCCTTGGGAAAATAAAAAATTCCCATTACGAACTCGTAATGACCTGGAGAATCATAGTGGTAGGTCAGTTTTAGCATTTGGTGAACATGGTAAAAAAAATCCAAAAAACAGTTGTGGAATTGCACTTTGTTTACAATTTCATCACTCTTGGAATTTTTTTCCTGTTTTTAAGTACACGTTATGGTAAAACCAATGGTATTTTTCAAAAGAACAACTAGTCTTGCAAAAAACAAGCCCTCACATGGCCATATTGACGGAAAAATAAAAAAGTTATGGCTCTGGGAATAAGGGGAGTGAAAAACGAAAATGCAAAAATGAAAAAGGGCTGCAAGGTGAAGGGGTTTTCTATCATTCAGCCTGGAAATTCTGTTCCTGTCTTTTCCTGCCTGGTTCTGACCTGGTGACCTGACCAGTTCTGCTACCCTGCTACATCATTCAGCAGATATTCTGAGGTCTAAGCCCAGGGGCACCTGTGTAAATGAAGACTAGGGCTCTCTTGGTGCATGATAGTCAGTGTAACTATAGCAAAGCCTGTCCAAGGAGGTCCTATTTAGAGCTGCCAGAACATCATGCACAGGATTTGTTGCAATAGGATATGTTATTCCAGGGAAATTAGCATGTTCTTCATTGGATTTTTTGGTTTTCCTCTGGATGCACATTTTAGAAAGTTATAGGTTAAACATTGTAGACCTGTAACGTTTGCAACATTAACAATTATGAGGCACATTGGACTTTAATATAGACTTATTTTGACCTAGCCTGCATTCACTTGAAGGTAACGATAACCCTGTTTGTCTATTCATTACAGGTACAGTTTATTTTCAATGCAGCCCACAATAAAAAAGCACAAATTCTGTCTGTCAACTAAAAAAAAATCTATGATATATCATTGGGCAAAAAAATAAAATCTGTATGAAGCCTTCAAAGACAGAAAAAGACAGATTTTAAGAGATATTTTTCATGTTACATTTCAGGTAAGTTACCACTGACTGTTCTTTGTTAACCATAAATATTCTAATTTAAACTTTTATAGAAAATCACTCACTGTGCCAAAAGTAGTAATTGCTTACAAACATTTCTACCCTAGCTTATTTTTTTTTAAAAGTTTTATACATAGCGTACATGAAGACACAGCATTGTATCTTAATTACTCAGACAACTATTTTTATCAAACCAAGAATAGGCTGTTATCTATACTTTTGCTTGTGTAAGCCTGTAATATTGACTTGTAAGCTGATATTTCATATAACATAGTGTGCTCTTATTTTTGATGACTAGTGATGTTTGCTGATATGCTAATTATGCATTGTGTTATGGAGCCAGATTGTTGACATTGAAAGCAGAGAGGAAAAAACTATGCAAATAGTTTAAATAATAATCAAGTAATGCTACTTGATCTCATCACCATTCTTCCCCTTATCTGTGATACTGGACTGAAGGACACTTGCTAAATCTAAAAAGAAGTTACATGCCTCTTTATAAACAGACTAAGTAAGAGACAGAGAGACTGAAAGGGACAGCGAGAGATTCCGCCAAGACATCCATACAGCCAAAGGATCAGAGACAGGATAGCAGCCAATATCACACAGATCTATTATTCTACAGGAAAATCCTTGGGGTTTTCAGCCCCGGTTGGAAGAATGCAGATCTGCTCCATTGACCATCGTTGAAGCATAGATACATTTGGAGAAAGCCATGATTGGGACCCATCGGTCACCTGGCTCCATGGAGATGTTCGAAGAAGCCAGGTTATGACTCTCAGGTCAACTGGCCTTGTACCTGAATGGATTGTCATCTGCCTATGTTTGTTGTTACCTACTCAATGTGTGTGTGCAACAGGAGGAGTAACTGACCCTTGAAGATGAAGCCAGGTTGTGATCCTCAGATCAACTGGCCTTGTATGGACTGAATTTATTCCTATGCTTGTGGTTATCTTCTCTCTCTGTGCATGCCACAGGTGGGGTAGCAACCCTGGATGATCTGAAGTCACAGCTGATATTATCCCGATGAGTTAGCAGAAGGGTGGGACTGTCATGGTTCTCAATGGCAAGAGACCGTAGTAAAGCATACCAAAGGACTAGCTCTTGGAAGATGGGAACTCGAGCTGACTGTGAGCTAAACCTACCGCACAACTAACAGTGGCCGGGTAGCGTGCCTACGTTTTATCCCTAGACGCCCAGCGCCAGCCGGAGAACTGACTGACCCTAGCAGAGGAAAATACAGACCTGGCTTACCTCTAGAGAAATTTTCCCCAAAAGGCAGACAGTAGCCCCCACATATAATGTCGGTGATTTTAGAGGAAATTGACATACGAAGTATGAAGATAGGTTTAGCAAATTGAGGTCCGCTTACTAGATAGTAGGAAGACAGAAAAGGGAACTACACAGTCAGCTGAAAACCCTTTCAAAACACCATCCTGAAATTACTTTAAGACTCTAATATCAACTCATGATACCAGAGTGGCAATTTCAGCTCACAAGAGCTTCCAGCCTCAGAAATATTCAAACACAGAGAACTGGAACAAAAATGCAAAACAAACTTAGGACTACAAGTCCAACTTAGCTGATAGTAGTCTAGGAGCAGGAACATGCAACAGAAAGGCTTCTGGTAACATTGTTGGCCGGCATAGAAATGACTGAGGAGCAAGGCTAAATAGACAACTCCCACATCCTGATGGAAACAGGTGAACAGAGGAGATGAAGCACATAAGTGCAGTACCACCAGAAACCACCGGGGGAGCCCAGAAACCAAATTCACAACAGTACCCCCCCCTCAAGGAGGGGGCACCGAACCCTCACCAGAACCACCAGGGCGATCAGGATGAGCCCTATGAAAGGCACGGACCAAATCGGAGGCATGAACATCAGAGGCTGTCACCCAAGAGTTATCCTCCTGACCGTAGCCCTTCCACTTGACCAGATACTGAAGTCTCCATCTGGAAACACGGGAGTCCAAGATCTTCTCGACAACGTACTCCAACTCACCCTCAACCAACACCGGAGCAGGAGGCTCAACGGAAGGCACAAGCGGTACCTCATACCTGCGCAACAATGACCGATGGAAGACATTATGAATAGAAAAAGATGCAGGGAGGTCCAAACGAAAGGACACAGGGTTAAGAATCTCCAATATCTTGTACGGGCCGATGAACCGAGGATTAAACTTAGGAGAAGAAACCTTCATAGGGACAAAACGAGAAGATAACCACACCAAGTCCCCAACACAAAGACGAGAACCAACACGACGACGGCGGTTGGCAAAATGCTGAGTCTTCTCCTGGGACAACTTCAAATTGTCCACCACATGCCCCCAAATCTGATGCAACCTCTCCACCACAGCATCCACTCCAGGACAATCCGAAGACTCCACCTGACCGGAAGAGAAACGAGGATGAAACCCCGAATTACAGAAGAAAGGAGAAACCAAGGTGGCAGAACTAGCCCGATTATTGAGGGCAAACTCCGCCAAGGGCACAAAGGCAACCCAATCATCCTGATCCGCAGACACAAAACACCTCAAATAAGTCTCCAAGGTCTGATTAGTTCGCTCGGTCTGGCCATTAGTCTGAGGGTGGAAAGCAGACGAAAAAGACAAATCAATGCCCATCCTAGCACAGAACGCTCGCCAAAATCTAGACACGAATTGGGTTCCCCTGTCAGAAACGATATTCTCCGGAATACCATGCAAGCGCACCACATTTTGAAAAAACAGAGGAACCAGCTCAGATGAGGAAGGCAATTTAGGCAAGGGAACCAAATGGACCATCTTAGAGAAACGGTCACACACCACCCAGATGACAGACATCTTCTGAGAAACAGGGAGATCAGAAATAAAATCCATGGAGATGTGAGTCCAAGGCCTCTTCGGAATAGGCAAGGATAACAACAATCCACTAGCCCGAGAACAACAAGGCTTGGCCCGAGCACAAACATCACAAGACTGCACAAAACCTCGCACATCTCGCGACAGGGAAGGCCACCAGAAGGACCTAGCCACCAAATCCCTGGTACCAAAGATTCCAGGATGACCTGCTAACGCAGAAGAATGGACCTCCGAGATGACTCTACTGGTCCAATCATCAGGAACAAACAATCTACCAGGCGGGCAACGATCAGGTCTATCCGCCTGAAACTCCTGCAAGACCCGTCGCAAATCTGGGGAAACAGCAGATAATATCACTCCATCCTTAAGGATACCTGTAGGTTCAGAATTACCAGGGGAATCAGGCTCAAAACTCCTAGAAAGGGCATCCGCCTTCACATTTTTAGAACCCGGTAGGTAAGAAACCACAAAATTAAACCGAGAGAAAAATAACGACCAGCGCGCCTGTCTAGGATTCAGGCGCCTGGCGGACTCAAGATAAATCAAATTCTTGTGGTCGGTCAATACCACCACCTGATGTCTAGCCCCCTCAAGCCAATGACGCCACTCCTCAAAAGCCCACTTCATAGCCAAGAGCTCCCGATTACCAATATCATAATTTCGCTCAGCGGGCGAAAACTTACGAGAAAAGAACGCACAAGGTCTCATCACGGAGCAGTCGGAACTTTTCTGCGACAAAACCGCCCCAGCTCCGATTTCTGAAGCGTCGACCTCAACCTGAAAAGGAAGAGTAACATCAGGCTGACGCAATACAGGGGCGGAAGAAAAGCGGCGCTTAAGCTCCCGAAAGGCCTCCACAGCAGCAGGGGACCACTCAGCAACATCAGCACCCTTCTTAGTCAAATCAGTCAACGGTTTAGCGACATCAGAAAAACCAGTTATAAATCGACGATAAAAATTAGCAAAGCCCAAAAACTTCTGAAGGCTCTTAAGAGAAGAGGGTTGCGTCCAATCACAAATAGCCTGAACCTTGACAGGGTCCATCTCAATGGAAGAGGGGGAAAAAATGTACCCCAAAAACGAAATCTTTTGAACCCCAAAAACGCACTTAGAACCCTTTACACACAAGGAATTAGAGCGCAAAACCTGAAAAACCCTCCTGACCTGTTGGACATGAGAGTCCCAGTCATCCAAAAAAATCAAAATATCATCCAGATACACAATCAAAAATTTATCCAAATATTCACGGAAAATGTCATGCATAAAGGACTGAAAGACTGAAGGGGCATTTGAAAGACCAAAAGGCATTACTAAATACTCAAAATGGCCCTCAGGCGTATTAAATGCGGTTTTCCACTCATCCCCCTGCTTAATTCGCACTAAATTATACGCCCCACGAAGATCAATCTTAGAGAACCACTTGGCCCCCTTTATTCGAGCAAACAAATCAGTAAGCAGTGGCAAAGGATACTGATATTTAACCGTGATTTTATTCAAAAGCCGATAATCAATACACGGCCTCAAAGAGCCATCTTTTTTAGATACAAAGAAAAAACCGGCTCCTAAGGGAGATGACGAAGGACGAATATGTCCCTTTTCCAAGGACTCCTTAATATATTCCCACATAGCAGCATGTTCAGGCACAGATAGATTAAATAAACGACCCTTTGGAAACTTACTGCCCGGAATCAGATCTATAGTACAATCGCACTCTCTGTGCGGAGGTAGTGAACCAATTTTAGGCTCCTCAAAAACGTCACGATAATCAGATAAAAATTCCGGAATCTCAGAGGGAATAGATGACGAAATGGAAACCAAAGGTACGTCCCCATGAGTCCCCTGACATCCCCAGCTTAACACAGACATTGCTTTCCAGTCGAGGACTGGGTTATGAGATTGCAGCCATGGCAATCCAAGCACCAACACATCATGTAGATTATACAACACAAGGAAGCGAATAATCTCCTGGTGATCCGGATTAATACGCATAGTTACTTGTGTCCAGTATTGTGGTTTATTACTAGCCAATGGCGTGGAGTCAATACCCTTCAGAGGTATAGGAACTTCCAGAGGCTCTAAATCAAACCCACAGCGTTTGGCAAAGGACCAATCCATAAGACTCAAAGCGGCGCCAGAGTCGACATAGGCGTCCGCGGTAATAGACGATAAAGAGCAAATCAGGGTCACAGATAGAATAAACTTAGACTGTAAAGTGCCAATTGAAACAGACTTATCAACCTTCTTAGTACGTTTAGAGCATGCTGATATAACATGAGTTGAATCACCACAATAGAAGCATAACCCATTTTTTCGCCTAAAATTCTGTCGTTCGCTTCTGGACAGAATACTATCACATTGCATAATCTCTGGCGCCTTCTCAGTAGACACCGCCAAATGGTGCACAGGTTTGCGCTCCCGCAAACGCCGATCAATCTGAATAGCCATTGTCATGGACTCATTCAGACCTGTAGGCACAGGGAACCCCACCATAACATCCTTAATGGCATCAGAGAGACCCTCTCTGAAATTCGCCGCCAGGGCGCACTCATTCCACTGAGTAAACACAGACCACTTACGAAATTTTTGGCAGTATATTTCAGCCTCATCTTGCCCTTGAGACAGGGCCATTAAGGCTTTTTCAGCCTGAATCTCTAAATGAGGTTCCTCATAAAGCAACCCCAAGGCCAGGAAAAACGCATCCACATTGAGCAACGCAGGATCCCCTGGTGCCAAAGCAAATGCCCAGTCCTGAGGGTCACCCCGGAGCAAGGAAATTACAATCCTGACCTGCTGTGCAGGATCTCCAGCGGAGCGAGATCTCAGAGACAAAAATAATTTACAATTATGTTTGAAATTCTGGAAGCGAGATCTATCCCCAGAGAAAAATTCAGGTAAAGGAATTCTAGGTTCAGATATAGGAGCATGAATAACAAAATCCTGTAAACTTTGAACCTTCACAGCGAGATTATCCAATCCTGTAGCTAAACTCTGAGGATCCATATTAATCAGGTGAAATCAGAACCATTCAAGGATTAGAAGGAGAGAGAGACGAAGGCTGCAGTAAGCAGAGATGCTAGTGAATCAACTAATGAGCAAACTCAGGGGAAAAAAAAAAAAAAAAAATTCTCTGCAGACTTCTTTTCTCTCCTTTCTTCTGCCAATTATTTTAACCCTTGGCCGGCCAAACTGTCATGGTTCTCAATGGCAAGAGACCGTAGTAAAGCATACCAAAGGACTAGCTCTTGGAAGATGGGAACTCGAGCTGACTGTGAGCTAAACCTACCGCACAACTAACAGTGGCCGGGTAGCGTGCCTACGTTTTATCCCTAGACGCCCAGCGCCAGCCGGAGAACTGACTGACCCTAGCAGAGGAAAATACAGACCTGGCTTACCTCTAGAGAAATTTTCCCCAAAAGGCAGACAGTAGCCCCCACATATAATGTCGGTGATTTTAGAGGAAATTGACATACGAAGTATGAAGATAGGTTTAGCAAATTGAGGTCCGCTTACTAGATAGTAGGAAGACAGAAAAGGGAACTACACAGTCAGCTGAAAACCCTTTCAAAACACCATCCTGAAATTACTTTAAGACTCTAATATCAACTCATGATACCAGAGTGGCAATTTCAGCTCACAAGAGCTTCCAGCCTCAGAAATATTCAAACACAGAGAACTGGAACAAAAATGCAAAACAAACTTAGGACTACAAGTCCAACTTAGCTGATAGTAGTCTAGGAGCAGGAACATGCAACAGAAAGGCTTCTGGTAACATTGTTGGCCGGCATAGAAATGACTGAGGAGCAAGGCTAAATAGACAACTCCCACATCCTGATGGAAACAGGTGAACAGAGGAGATGAAGCACATAAGTGCAGTACCACCAGAAACCACCGGGGGAGCCCAGAAACCAAATTCACAACATGGGACTCTGTAATGTTCACCATCTTGGGTACTGTGCTGTGATAGCTTTGTGTGTTATCTACCTATTTCGTGGTTCAATAAAGCATTGCCACTCTGTGTTACCCTTACCCTGTGTTGTCTGAGTAGCGTTACACACATGTTAAAGGGAGAGCGGGCATTCGATGGGACGGTCCCCTGGTCCATGTGGTTCTGGCTAGCGGACCCAGGTGCCCGCCGACCTCCGTGTCTCCACAGCATACATTATTATTTTTATTATTATTTATTTATATAGCACCATTAATTCCATGGTGCTGTACATGAGAAGGGGTTACATACAAGTTACAGATATCACTTACAGTAAACAATCTAACAATCACAGACTGATACAGAGGGGCGAGGACCCTGCCCTTGCATGTAATCAATATTAAAATATTAGTATTTTTATTGCTTTTATTGGTTCTATCATATTACATGAAATGTAAGCAATTTATTTATCAATGCTAACCAACTGTGTCTTCCATTCCACCGTACATTGTAGCCGCCAAATACATTTGCATCATGCATCATTGTCCTATAGCTACTGTAATTTAGAACATATGTTTTATATTGTTTCCTTCCTCACAGTCACTGAAATATGCAGAAAATGCGCTGGATGCAAATTTTCCTTACCTTGAGGATATAAGTCATTGTGGCTTCTCCATAGACTGAACCCATTTTGAACTATGACTTCTGATATAATATGCATGGAAATGAAGAAGGATGTTTTGCTCTAATCTCAATGTTATGGTTTAAAATGAGTCATCTGCATATAAATATCTGTCATTAATAAAGCCACATATGACAGCCCCTTGCAGATGAATAAAAATGGCGGTGATCTTTTCACGCAGTCTGACTTACCATTACAGAGTTAGTGCTAATAAGTATTTGTAATTGTTTTGCTCTCCATAAATATTTATGAATTCTTTTAAAATTGTATATTCTGATTGTTTTTTAGCAATTTAATAAAGAAAAGAAGGGCAAGACCATGATAGGCAATGAACAAATTTATTTCAATTAGAAAATTGCTTATAATAATAATCTTTATTTTTATATAGCGCTAAAACATTCCACAGAGCTTTACAGTTTTGCACACATTATCATCTCTGTCCCCGATGGGGCTCACAATCTAGAATCCCTGTCAGTATGTTTTTTTTGTAATGTGGGAGGAAACCGGAAGAAACCGGAGGAAACCCACGCAAACACGGGGAGAACATACAAACTCCTTGCAGATGTTGTCTTTGGTGGGATTTGAACCCAGGACCTCAGCGCTGCAATGCTATCCACTGAGCCACCGTGCTGCCCTTATCTCTTGCTGCCTCAAACAACTGTCCATGTTGGAATTCAACATGCCCGATCCTTCTTTGATCCCAGTCAGAGGACAGTCAGGTGACATCTATCAATATTTCATCAAATAGGGTTTTCAATGTAAAATTGAGAACAATATACCGTACATTTTTGAAAATGAATGCTCCATTTTTGTACTTTGACACTTTTAGGTTTGCTTGTGCTTACAACAATATGTCATACAAATCATAAAGGTTCGGCAACAAAGGACAGTGGTCCTGTCAGTCATATGAGGTAAGCTCAGCACAGAAAAAGTTGAGGGATTGGTGCTTTTGCAAAGGTGAGAATATTTATGATGATCGGCATTAGTGAAAACAGATGAATTCCAAAGTTCCAACCAGTACATCTGTATCAGGAAGGAGCCGGATATGTGATGTGTTCCCGTAGAGGAGATGCATGTTCATCTGTTTTCACTAATGCCAGATCTTAATAAATATATTCACCTTTGCAAAATATCAGGCCTTTATTTTTATTTTTGCTGAGATTACCTCTTATAATTGGAGATATTGAAAGCAGGTATAAGGATTCAGTAACGGTCGGAGGCAGAGCAAGGGTTAACAGAGGGATTTAATATAACATCATTACTCCACACAGTGAGAAGATAAATGGAGGGAAGGATGATAAAGCTAGGTTTGATAAACTTAGGGGCAACAGCTGTAAAGGGAAGGGGAGAGTTCAAATGTGTCAAACTGATCAATCTGGCGTCAATGAGGAGCAGTCTCTGTGATGATGGCGGTGGTGTTCTGGTTTGAATGCTTGAGGAATCCGGTGTTGTCCTGGTCCAGAAGGGGTCCTGGGTCCCCATGTTGATGGTGGTCCTGGGATGTCCGGTCGTGGGTACTGGAACCAAGAGGAGATACGCTGGATAGGGGACAGTCCTTTCTTTTAAAGGGAACCTGTCACCTGAATTTGGCTGGACCAGTTTTGGGTCATATGGGCGGGGTTTTCGGGTGTTTGATTCACCCTTTCCTTACCCGCTGGCTGCATGCTGGCCGCAATATTGGATTGAAGTTCATTCTCTGCCCTCCGGAGTACACGCCTGAACAAGGCAATATTGCCTTGCGCTGGCGTGTACTCCGGAGGACAGAGAATGAACTTCAATCCAATATTGTGGCCAGCATGCAGCCAGCGGGTAAGGAAAGGGTGAATCAAACACCCGAAAACCCCGCCCATATGACCCAAAACTGGTCCCGCCAAATTCAGGTGACAGGTTCCCTTTAAGTGCCGACATAGCACTGGAGTATGAGGGAGCAAATATGTCAGGCAGCCGTACTCGGTCTGCAGCCTGGTTGTCACATCTTGGAGTGTGCCCCCTGCGGTCTGGTCATAAGGAGGCATCACTCGGGCTCAGTGGCGATATGGGCGTCAGAACTGTCAAGGGTCTCAGGAAGTGTCTTTGCCACCACTTTCCTTGTTCCCGCACACTGTCAACCCCTTATGCTCTCCATGCCCCTTGGTCTTAAGTTCAAAGGTCTGTCCGGAGAACTAAACTCTCCCCCCTGCAACTCTGGTGACAGCACCGATGGTTCCGGACTCGTCCCGGACAAAACACGCCAAGGCCGATTCTCCTCCTTACAATATAAAATTTTTAAAATAAAAATGGAGCACTCTTTTATGTTAAGGCTGAAACTGACAAGGAAGAACGCTAACTTTGACTAGTCATTGAAACTTTTACTATAGTTGTAATTTTCACTGTCAATAATTTGTCCACACTGATTTTTGTTAGAAATGCCCTTAACATAAGCTAAACATACAGTATCCAGGTATTTAAACCCCTATCGATGAGATATAGTCTGTGAGAGACACAGGATTGAATGGTCATCATTATATTTGCTTTGTAACCACTGGGTAAATGAAACTTAACATTCTATTTCTTATTGTTTCTGAATTGCATCCCTAGAAATATTCCCAGAGGGTTGGAATTTTCAAAATGGGGTCACATGAGGGAAGATTCTGCTCTTCTGGCACTTAGGGGCTTTTTACAGCATATGGAGTCTACAAACTATTGCACTATAATTTTGTTCTCCAAGCGTCAGATTGTGCTCTGTCCCTCCCAAGCCTCGCTGTGTGGCTAAACAGTGCTGTACAGCCACATATGGGATACTGCCACGTTCAGCAGAAATTGTGGGACACATTTTCATGCCATTTTTACCCATTTTCCCAAATGAAAATGTAAAATCTGGGGCTAAAACTAATTAATTGTGGTAGAAATGTAATTATTGTTTCTTCACCGCCCAATGGTATAAAATTCAGTGACACACCCATGGTGTCAATATGATCACTGCACCCCTATATGAATTAAATGAGAGGTGTAGTTTGTAAAATCAGGTCACTTATAGGGGGATTCTGCTGTTCTTGGACCTCAGTGTGACATGGCACACTCAAACCATTTCAGCAAAATGTGCACTACAATATGGCGCTCCTTCCATTCTGAGCTTAGCACTGTGCCTCAAAAGTAGTTTATGACCACATATGGGGTATCGGCGTACTCAGGAGAAATTGAGTAACGTATTTTATGGTCCATTTTCTCCCAATATCTCTTTTAAAACTGAAAACTTGAGGTTTAGGTAACATTTTAGTGGAAAAAATTATAATTTTCCATCGACTCAGCCCAATGTTGTACAATTCTGTGAATCGCTTGAGGGTTAAAAATGCTCACTACACTGCTAGATGAATTCCTCAAGAGGTATAATTTCTAACATGGAGTCACTTGTGGTGGTTTCTGCTGTTTTGGAATGTCAGGTGATCTTCAAATGTGTCATGGCATCTATAATCTGTTTAAGCAAAAATTGCGATGCTGGATTCAATTGGCGCTCCTTCCCTTCCAAAGTTCTGCTGTGCACCCAAACCACATATGGGATTTTAGGGTTTCAAGAGAAATTTCACAACTAATTCTATGGTGTATTTTCTTCTGTCACCCTTGTAAACATGAGCAATTTGGGGCAAAAGGAACATGTTTGTGGGAAAAATGTAAATTTTCATGTTCATGACTCAACGTAAAAAATTCTGTGAAGCACCTGTGGGTCCAACCTGCTCACGACACATCTAGATAAGTTCTATGAGAAATGAAGATCCCAAAATGGGGTCACTTTATGTGGAGTGTTCACTGTTTAGGCACATCAGGGGCTCTGCAACACGGTGTATGACATCTATTCGAGCCAATTTTACACTACAAAAGTCTAATGACGCTCTTCCCTTCCAAGCCCAGCCATGTGCCCAAACAGTAGTTTTCTCAAGAGAAATTGCAGAACAAATTGCATAGTTCATTTTCTCCTGTTGCCCTTGCAAAAATGTTAAATTTTGGGTTAAATGAACATTTTTGTGAGAAAATTTTAAATGCTCATATTTTCCTTCAACATTGCTTCTACAAGCACCTAAAAGGTTAATAACCTTCTTGAATGTGAGTTTCAGCACATTGAGGTGTGTAGTTCTTAGGTTAGTGTCACTTTTGGGTATTTTATGTCATATAGGTCCTTCAAAGTCAATTCAAACGTACTGTGGTCCCTAAAACAAACAGTTTTGTATATTTTGTTGGAAAAATGAGAAATTGCTGATAGAAAGTTAAAAGGTTTAAAAGTTTAACAAAAAAAAAATTTAAAAAATTGATGCAGAGGTAAAGTAGACAAATGGAAAATGTTATTTATAAATTATTTTGTACAGCATAAATAACTGGTTTAAGGATATAAACATTAAAAATGTTCCCAAAATTCTGATATTTTCACAAATAAATGCGAAAAATTTAAACCTAAATTTACCACTAACATAAAGTACGATGTGTTATGAAAAAGCAGTATCAGAATCACTGGGATTCGTTGAAGTGTTCCAGAGTTATTACCATATGAAGTGTCACTGATCAGAATTGTAGAATTTGCTCTAGTCAGGAAGGAGTTAACCCTGATGACCTCCTCTGTATTAGTTTATTAGCACATTGACCAGTTCTGTACCCAGGACTGTGCCACCTATATGCTTGAGTCAGAAGAAAAACGTGTGACCACCACTTCCTTTGTTCTTGAGAAAAGAATAAATTGTTTATTCATAGCGTTTTTATGGGATAATAGTCTTTCACATCAGTATAGTTTGATTATTTTAGGACCAGTAATCATGATGACCAGATAAAATCTAACGCTGGCCTTATTAACTCAATACAAGTATCACAGTTTGAGGTTTCTCATCAGGCACTGAATCATCCGTTATCACCTCACACGGTACATGTTACAACCTCATCTGCAATCATTATCTATTTATTGCTTGTTCTGAACCAAAAACCCTGTAATTTGTTGCCTCTCTTGGACATATCACCATTAATGTTGTCTTTGTCACGCCTGCAGGCTATTGTGACACATCTCTTCCCACTACAGGGGACTTGCGGAATGATTTCTTGCTCTAATTGCTCTCTGCTTAGCACACATTTCTATGCAGTTTTACTGGCACAGGATGAGTCACTGGGATGTATCATACGGGTAAAGGTTGTAAGTATGATGCCGGTCATTAGGAAGCCATGCCATTCGGATGTATTATAATTGGGCTCAAGTGAAATTGATTCTGATATGACGTAGACTAAACTGAACATGTTCTCAAGTAATGAACCCCTCCCTGACTTTTAAGAACAATTAACCCTTTTAAAAATGAGGTTTTTTTTGAGTAGTAATGTATATTACTATAATACATACATAAAAAATAGGGTCATATATTAATATGTATCAAATGTCCCCATATGAGATATAAGCAAATCTTCTGAAATTCAAGCAAATTCGCTCAATTTCAGCCTACAGAGTTGGTCTAAATTAATTTGGACCGTATTGAAACTGCCCCATTTGCCATAATTGCCATGAGGGGGAGGGAAGGGTTTTAGCAAATAAAAAACTTGGTACTCCCCTTTTCTTACTTGTTCTTATCCTGCCACCTTTCCCCTGTCACACCCTAGCCTCTGTGAATAATCTGAGATGTACGATTAACACCACATAGTCACATGAACATATCAGGGACCCTCAGGGGAAGCTTGTGGCTTAGGGTACTTTCACATGTAGTAGTGGCCCTGTCGCGTCATACTTCCGAGCTCTCCGCAAAACAGGACTTGGACTTAGGCGCCGACGGGGCCATTGATAATAAGGGTACCATCTACTACATCTTAGTACTTAGTACTAGTCCTAGTCTTACAGTAGGAGTACATGTTCGAAATGATGCACGGCAGAGAGCATGTTCACTCTGCCGGCAGCATTATAGCCTATGGCCCCCGTCGTATTGGCCATCCTGAAATCATTTTGCTATACTTGGATGTGGCCCTAGGGGTATTTGCCACAAAAATAGTTATTGACACCAAATACAAATACTAGAATAGCAAGACTGCACTAACATCTCCGGCCAGAAGGGGGAGCTCCAGAGACTCCCCTTGATCTATTCTGGTTTGAGAAAAGGACTGGCAGTTGGGCTGAGGAGCTGAAAGTGAGAGGTCATATAACTGAACTCCTAACAGCCCTATGACGGATTATAGGCCCGTAATACCCATAGTAGGAAAAGAGGAGTAGAGAAAAAGGACATTGTGAGAACCGGGTAGCAATAATCACTACCCATAATAGGCGCAGAGACGGATACCGGATCCGTGGCTATATTAATTATATAATACAGCAACCAGAAGGAAGTGAGGTGATATCAGCTTCACCAGGGTAAGACGCAGCAACAGACACAGAGTTCAGCGGTACTCCCAGAGGGGGTAAGCCGACAAAAAAGGACTCGGGTTGTCCGTCGAACCAGAGCATAGAAGAGACAGATTGGGCCGGCAGCCAGTCCATATACAGCAGCAGGGCCATACAGAAACTGCGCATAATAAGAGGTGGAAATCCTGACAGGGTCAAAGTAATTTCAGAGTTCTTATACAGACTCCGGTGACAGTGTTGGTCACAAATCCCTTTTTGTTGAAGTAAACTGGTTAAACGTTTCAGCGCCTCAGTCTTTCATTTGGACAATAGCCATCAATCCAGGATCGGGGTCATCACAGCTGAGAGGACCTGCTGCTGATCAAGTAAGTGTCTGTTCCTTCATGATATCCCTTATACTGTGCATCGCCTGAGGCCACAGCACCTGGTCAAGCCACTAGTGACATCCCCCTCAAGAGACGGACTTCATTGATCTGGTGCTGGGTACCTCGGTCTCCCGGGCGTCACAACAGCAAATTAAATCACAATTTTTTTTTAGATTGTTGAATCTAATTTTTTATGAAAATGTCAGGATCAATGGGCTGTAAATGTTCTGTGCAGCACAGGACCTGTTTACAGAGGATTATATGATGCAGACAATGATGATTTTTTTAATCAAACCAAAAGATCATTTCATATGACAAGTAAGCAACTTGCACATTCATTGGGTGATTGGCAGTGTTTTTAGGAATGAGTGGAGAAACAAAATGAATTCTTATAACTAAATGGCACAGAGTTTTTGAAGGATCTTGGCAAGGTCACAATCATCTAGGTGAATTAACCACAGACCTTCTGTAGATGGAAACTTACACAAATACTTCTGCCTCTTTATGTAATCCAAGACAGACACGATGATGATGAGATCAGGGCTCTGTGGGGGCCATATTATCACTTTTAGAACTCCTTGCTTTTCTTTACACTGAAAATGTTTCTTAGGCCGGGGTCCCATTAGCGTATGTCATCCGATGATGATTATCTCGTGCAAGAACATCGGATCCAATATGCTAATGACTTTCTGCTTCTGCTCTGCTGTGAGCGTGATCCTAGTGTCAGTGCTCTGTGCTCCGATCCTCTCACATGACAGGATCACAGCACAGGTGCAGAGAAGATGGAAAAAGTGATTCCTTCACCTCCTCTGCTGCCGACGTTTGTGGGAATCGCAGTGCACTCCGGTGATATCCAAGAGCAGGACGATGTTTCACAAACATCCATAGACTTATATGGATGCGTGCGATTCGGCATGAGAAAATAATCTCAGATGTGAGCTGCACCATAGAAATGCATTGGGGTGAGTGCAATCCAATTTTGTGTAATTTTGTGTAATTGCATCGCTTGTGGGAATGAGCCCGTACTGACATTGGCTGACTGTTTGGGGTCATTGTCCTACTGCAGAATAAATTTGAAGTCAAAAAGACACCTAGCTCCCTTATGATAATGCATGATGGATAAGAGTCTCTCTGTATTTCTCAGCATTGCGGACACCATTAATTTTCACCAAATACCCAACACCATTTGCTAAAATACAGCCCCACACGTACAAGGAACCTCCACCATGCTGCACTCATTATTGTACCAGTTTCCAGTTATTCCATGAAAAAAAACTGCCTTCTGCTACAAATAAATGTTTCAAGTTTTGACAAAGCAGTTCAGACCACCTGCTGTCATTTATCTGCACCCCTGTCCCTATGTTTTTATGCATAGTTGAGTCACTTGGCCTTGTTTTCATGTCAAAGGGATAGCTTTTTGGCACATTTCTTCCATGAAGACCACTTCTAGACCGACGTCTACATAGATGGATGTAGCTAGGATTTAATGGCAAGTGACAGTTGTGAGATGATAGCCAACCACTGCATCTTCAGTCCTCAGCGCTGCCTATTTATTAATGGTTTTATTTAAAGAGATTGAGCAGCACATCCTAAAACCCTAGTCTGTTTTCAAATATTTTCCCGAAAGAGTCCTTGCTGATGCAGTATAACTTGTTGCTGTGCTCAGTGGTGTAAAACCCATGACATTAAACTGTCTTCCACAACCTCACTTTTTAGCAGAGTTTTACTGTTCCTCTACCAGTTTTAAGCCTCTTACATAGTTGTTTAAAGTTCATTTCATAACTGTGCTTTGACTACAGTGACACGTAAAAGTTTGGGAACTCTTGGTCAAAATTACTTTTGTGAACAGTTAAGCAAGTTGAAAATGAAATGATCTCTAAAAGAGCTAATGTTAAAGATAACACATTTCCCTTGTATTTTAAGCAATGTATATATATATATATAACTTCCTTCTCACCCCCACATATCAAATTAACAATATACTACCTCAAAAGGCACAAACTGAGGGTTTTACAATGGCCCCCACAGTTCCCTGATCTGAATATAATTGAAAATCTGTGGCTAGATCTCAAAATAGCAGTGCATGCAAGACGACCCAGGAATCTCACAGAACTGGAAGAGTGGATGAAAATCCCTCAAGTAAGAATTAAAATACTCTTGTCAGGCTACAAAAAGTGTTTACAAGCTGTGATACTTTCAAAAGTGGGTGCTACTAAGTACTAAGCATGCAGGTTGTCGAAACTTTTGCATGGACCCATTTTAATTTTTTTTCTAAATGTTAAAAATGACAATATGTTTTTTTTGCCTAAAATACAAAGGACATATATTATCTCTAACTTTAACATTAGGCCTTATAGAGATAATTTAATCTTAAACTTGCTTACCGGCAGGTTTTGGTGTGGCTTTTCATGTGTTTTTTTTTCATTCAATTCACTGGGTGAAAAATACTGAAAAAACGCTGAAAAGATGCTAAAGAATTGACATGCTCTATGTCCTAAAAACCATGCAAAGCACAAAATACTGATGACAAAAAAACCCTAGATTCAATATGAGCTCTCACACAGTACCCTCATTCAACTACCCAAGTGATAAACCTATGGGGCAGGGGCGTAACTACCGCGGTCGCAGCGGTCGCAGTTGCGACGGGGCCCAGACTACTTAGGGGGCCCCATGGACAGTAAGCCGGAGAATGAAATGACCCATGATTGCACCCATTTGTGAGTGACCCGCAGCAGGGAGCCGTCACCGCTCTCTAATTATACTTACCTACTCCCGGCGCGGTCCCTGGAAGTCCCTGATTCTTCCAGCGCTGCAGATTCTTCCTGCACTGAGCGGTCACATGGTCCCGCTCATTACAGAAATGAATAGGCGGCTCCACCTCCCATAGAGGCGGAGCCTCATATTCATTTCTGTAATGAACGGGTCATGTGACCGCTCAATACAGGAAGAAGATGCAGCGGTGGAAGAAGCAGGGACGCAGCGCCAGGAGCAGCCTGCAGGTGACTGGTGGTGACTGGTGAGTATACAGCGCTGCGCAGCGCTGGGCGATATTTACCTCTCCTCGTTCCGGTGCGGCTCTGTCATCAGCGTCCTCTGGCAGTGACGTTCAAGGTCAGAGGGCGCGGTGACGTAGTCAGTGCGCGCCCTCTGCTGAACGTCAGTGCCGAAGACGGAGCCGCACCAGGAGCAGCCAGGTAAATATTGATAGTGCCGGGGGTCCTGAGCGAAGAGAGAGAGGTGAGGTGAGTATGTGATTTTTTTTTTTTTTTTATGGCAGCAAAAGCATAAGGGGCAAGTGGCTATACGGAGCAACTTGTGGGGCCATAACGCTTGTGCAGCGCCAGCACTATAAGGGGCAGTGGCTGTGCGGAGCATCTTATGGGGCCATAACTCTTGTGCAGCATTATAAGGGGCAGTGGCTGTGCGGAGCATCTTATGGGGCCATAACTCTTGTGCAGCACTATAAGGGGCAGTGGCTGTGCGGAGCATCTTATGGGGCCATAACACTTGTGCAGCACTATTAGGGGCAGTGGCTGTGCGGAGCATCTTATGGGGCCATAACACTTGTGCAGCACTATAAGGGGCAGTGGCTGTGCGGAGCATCTTATGGGGCCATAACACTTGTGCAGCACTATAAGGGGCAGTGGCTGTGCGGAGCATCTTATGGGGCCATAACTCTTGTGCAGCATTATAAGGGGCAGTGACTGGACGGAGCATCTTATGGGGCCATAACACTTGTGCAGCACTATTAGGGGCAGTGACTGTGCGGAGCATCTTATGGGGCCATAACACTTGTGCAGCACTATTAGGGGCAGTGACTGTGCGGAGCATCTTATGGGGCCATAACACTTGTGCAGCACTATTAGGGGCAGTGACTGTGCGGAGCATCTTATGGGGCCATAACACTTGTGCAGCACTATTAGGGGCAGTGACTGTGCGGAGCATCTTACGGGGCCATAACACTTGTGCAGCACTATAAGGGGCAGTGGCTGTGCGGAGCATCTTATGGGGCCATAACTCTTGTGCAGCACTATAAGGGGCAGTGGCTGTGCGGAGCATCTTATGGGGCCATAACTCTTGTGCAGCACTATAAGGGGCAGTGGCTGTGCGGAGCTTCTTATGGGGCCATAACTCTTGTGCAGCACTATAAGGGGCAGTGACTGTGCGGAGCATCTTATGGGGCCATAACTCTTGTGCAGCACTATAAGGGGCAGTGACTGTGCGGAGCATCTTATGGGGCCATAACTCTTGTGCAGCATTATAAGGGGCAGTGACTGGACGGAGCATCTTATGGGGCCATAACTTGTGCAGCACTATAAGGGGCAGTCGGCAGTGGCTGTGTGGAGCATCTTATGGGGCCATAACTCTTGTGCAGCGCCAGCACTATAAGGGGCAGTGACTGTGCGGAGCATCTTATGGGGCCATAACTCTTGTGCAGCACTATAAGGGGCAGTGGCTGGATGGAGCATCTTATGGGGCCATAACACTTGTGCAGCACTATAAGGGGCAAGTGGCTGTGCGGAGCATCTTATGGGGCCATAATGAACGGTGCAGAGCATTATATATGGCACAGCTTTCTATGGAGCATCTATGGGGCCATAATGAACGGTGCAGAGCATTATATATGGCACAGCTTTCTATGGAGTATCTATGGGGCCATAATGAACGGTGCAGAGCATTATATATGGGGCAGCTTTATATGGAGCATCTATGGGGCAATAATCAACGGTATGGAGCACTATGAGGGGGGCTGCGTTGTATTCTATGGGGGTTACCTTGAGTTGTATGGCAGGGCTGCGGGGGGGGCCCCATTTGGAAGTTCGCACCGGGGCCCATAACTTTGTAGTTACGCCACTGCTATGGGGCCTTTATATATGTAAACCATAACTAAAAATACCCTTAAAATTAAATTTATAATATACAGCCTCCTGCAAACTGTATGAGCATCTACACTCACCGGCCACTTTATTAGGTACACCATGCTAGTAACGGGTTGGACCCCCTTTTGCCTTCAGAACTGCCTCAATTCTTCGTGGCATAGATTCAACAAGGTGCTGGAAGCATTCCTCAGAGATTTTGGTCCATATTGACATGATGGCATCACACAGTTGCCGCAGATTTGTCGGCTGCACATCCCAAAGATGCTCCATACAAGGCAGGATGGATCCATGCTTTCATGTTGTTTACGTCAAATTCTGACCCTACCATCCGAATGTCGCAGCAGAATTCGAGACTCATCAGACCAAGCAACGTTTTTCCAATCTTCTACTGTCCAATTTCGATGAGCTTGTACAAATTGTAGCCTCAGTTTCCTGTTCTTAGCTGAAAGGAGTGGTACCCGGTGTGGTCTTCTGCTGCTGTAGCCCATCTGCCTCAAAGTTCGACGCACTGTGCGTTCAGAGATGCTCTTAGGCCTACCTTGGTTGTAACGGGTGGCGATTTGAGTCACTGTTGCCTTTCTATCAGCTCGAACCAGTCTGCCCATTCTCCTCTGACCTCTGGCATCAACAAGGCATTTCCGCCCACAGAACTGCCGCTCACTGGATTTTTTTTCTTTTTCGGACCATTCTCTGTAAACCCTAGAGATGGTTGTGCGTGAAAATCCCAGTAGATCAGCAGTTTCTGAAATACTCAGACCAGCCCTTCTGGCACCAACAACCATGCCACGTTCAAAGGCACTCAAATCACCTTTCTTCCCCATACTGATGCTCGGTTTGAACTGCAGGAGATTGTCTTGACCATGTCTACATGCCTAAATGCACTGAGTTGCCGCCATGTGATTGGCTGATTAGAAATTAAGTGTTAACAAGAAGTTGGACAGGTGTACCTAATAAAGTGGCCAGTGAGTGTATGTCGCCTCCTGAATAAAGTGTGAGCCCCACATAACCTCCTGTGTACAGTTGTGAGCCCACATATCCCATACACATATTAATAAATGAAAAAGACAAACTCACCTCGCACCCGCTCCCTGAGGATCCACTTCTAGGCTGGCCAGCGCGTACATGCTAGCGCTATGACATCATTGCGCCGGCGGCAGCTGATGACGTCATCATGCTGGCACGTCACAGCAGAGGCGATGGAAGCTCCCCTTGAGCTGCGCTGCCATTCTGCATCATTGGAGCGCACCGCCAGAAAAGGTCACTATAAAAGGTCATTATAGTGAGGTTGGCAATCTGTTGATGGGCCCCCCACAGCTTCAGGCGATAGCCAAGATTGCCCTCATTATAATCTGCCAATGTCTGGATGCACCTTCTTATAATGTATACATGAGAAGTAAACTAGAATCATATTTCTGTAAACTAGATATCACCTGCCTAAAACGTTTGCTTGCTACTATGCGTACACAAATATATGTAAAAATGTTATTTAATGCTTCAAAATTCATTAATTCTACCTTTCTTATTTTAAACCAATGCCAACTGATATTAGCCCCACCAGATGAACGATGACTGAATTGTTCATTTTTATGTAGATTAAATAATTTAGTATGGGGCTAAAAGAGTACAGTTCATAAAAAAAATATATAAGAAAATGCAATAGACCAGATGGCTCCATGTGCATTAGGGATGTGTTTGTCCTGGTTAATGAATTCCCATCACAATGTTCTCTGCTTCTTCTAGGGAGAGATCTCAAGAAAGAAATCTGAATCACAAGTAGCAGAATGTATTGGGATGAGGACTAAGACAAATTAGACTGTTTAAATATATCTCAGTGTATACTGCACCATCTGCTCAACCTCAGACTATTTCCATTTCAAAGACCTTTTTGAGTATTTATTGCTTTTTGGCTACTTTACATATAGATTTATTGTGTCCAAAGACCACATTTCATAGAATGCATGAATTTATACCATAGCATGCTGCTTGTGATAGGTTCTTTACAATACCTAAACCTGGATTATCGAACTATTTCCTAATAATTAATGTGATCTGTCTGGCTAGCACTTATGTACATTGTGTTAAAAAATAACGCAAAAAAACAAAAAGTATTAAAATAAAAATGTATTAAATATTAAAATAAACTCATACGTTATGATTCTTAAAAATAATAGTTTAATGATAGTTACCGTACATACAAAGAAGAGAGATGGAGCTTCAACGTGGAAGAGAGAGGGAGCTTCCTAGCGAAGGTTATGGCAAAACCCATTATTATAGTCCTGGGTTTTGACATCAAGAACTGAAGTGCTTGGTGTTTCTTTTCCTATTACTACTCTTTCTGTGACCTGTGGGCTGATTCCTTACTTTTGGACCAGTCCCTGTGCAAAAGGAAGCCCCAAACAGAATTTTAACACCTAAAATCAAAGAGAATGCCACCAAGAATGCTGTTCCTCTCTCTCCAATGGCCCCATGGAAGCCATGAGCACCATGTATGCTTCGATCAATAAGTAGAAAAAATTTGCACAATTAATTTGTAATTCAATATAAAAAATAAGAAAATAACAAGTATTCAATAGTAATATTTCATATTTTATATCATGTGATGTGTCATCTAAAAATGTCTCAGTTTCTGTTTGATTATACAAAGTGTTACATATTTTCTGAATGGTCCTCGATTTTATGTGATAAAAATGCCTCAATGATAACTTGGTCTACAACCGAGCATTTTTCAAGCACTTGTGCACTAATTGTGCTCTGACCTAGATTTTTTTTACTTACAGAAATATAGATTTCTAAACAGCTAGAAAAAAAATTACCTAAAGAAAAAACATTGAGCTATATTCATATAGTAATGTGAGAGGAGTCTCAAAGCGCCAGAAAGCGAAATATCATTATTATTCCATGGCCTAGGAATATATCCAACGCGTTTAACCCCTTAATGACAGAGTCAATTGGCGGCATAATGACCAAACTAATTTTTACAATTCTGACCACTGTTACTTTATGTGGTTATAACCCTGGAACGCTTCAACAGATCCCAATGATTCTGAGACTGTTTTTTCGTGACACATTGTACTTCATGATAGTGGTAAAATTTTGCAGTTTGCAAACTTTGGAATTTTATGCCCTTAAATCAGAGAAATATGTCACACAAAATACTTTTAGTAAGTTACATTTCTCATATGTCTACTTTATATCAGCACAATTTTGGACCAACATTTTTTTTTCGTTAGGAAGTTATAAGGGTTAAAAGTTGGCCAGCGATTTCTCATTTTTACAACAAAAATTTCAAAACCATTTTTTTAGGGACCACATCACATTTTAAGTCAATTTGAGGGGTGTATATGACAGATAACACCCAAAAGTGGCAACATTCTAAAAAACGCATCCCTAAATGTGCTCAAAACTACATTCAAGAAGTTTATTAACCCTTTACGTGCTTCACAGAAACAGAAGCAATGTGGAAGGAAAAAATGAACATTAAACTTTTTTCACAAACATTTTACTTTAGAACCAATTTTTTTATTTTCACAAGTGTAAAAAAAGAAAATGAACCACAAAAGTTGTTGTGCAGTTTCTCCTGAATGCGCCGATACCCCATATGTGGGGTAAACCACTGTTTGGGTGCACGGCAGAGGTCGGAAGCGAAGGAGCACCATTTGACTTTTTCAATGCAGAATTGTCTGGAATTGAGATAGGACGCCATATCGCATTTGCAGAGCCACTGATGTGCCTAAACAGTAAAAAAAAAACACAAGTGACACCATTTTGGAAACTAGACCCCCCCAAGGAACTTACCTAGATATGTGGTGAGCACTTTGAACCCCAAAATGCTTCACAGAAGTTTATAACGTAGAGCCGTAAAAATGAAAAATCATACTTTTTTCACAAAAATGATCTTTTCGCCCCAAAATTTTTATTTCTCCAAGGGAAACAGGAGAAATTAGACCCCGAAAGTTGTTGTGCAATTACTCCTGAGAATCAATGGTGGTGCCATTTCGCATTTGGAGACCCCTTGTTGTACCTAAACAGTGGAAACCCCTCAATTCTAACTCCAAACATAACGCCAACACACCCTAACCTTATCCCACCCCTAGCCATAACCTTAACCACAACCCTAACCCCAACACACCCCTAACCCTAATCCCAACCCTAGCCATAACCCTAACCCCAACACACTCCTAACCCTAATCCCAACCCTAACCATAACCCTAACCACAACCCTAACCCCAACACACCCTTAACCCTAATCCCAACCCTACCTATAACCCTAACCACAAACCTAACCCAAACACACCCCTAACCCTAATCCCAACCCTAACCATAAGCCTAACCCCAACACACCCCTAACTCTAATCCCAAGCCTAACTGTAATCCCAACCCTAACCTAACTTTAGCTCAACTCTAACCCTAATGGAAAAAGGGAAATCATTTTTCATTTTTCCGTTACTAAGGGGCTTATAAAGGGGGTTTTATTTACTATTATTTTTTATTTTATAGTAGGGTCTATCACATTGATCAAAATGAACCAATAGGAAAAATTTCCCATTGTTGCCAGATGCTGGTCGGCAAATTTCAGCGGGTGCATTGCGCATGCACCTGCCATTTTCTCCCGGAAGATGATGCTGGTAGCCCGGGGGACATCACAGGGGATGCCTTGACACTACAGGTACCAGGGGGGTGATCGGGGGACCAGGGGACCCTATTTCTCTCTCCTCTGATGTGCGATCCCATCAGAGGAGAGAGAAATTAAATAGAAAATCATACTTTTTTTGCGGTTGCCGTCATACCGTTAATAACGGCGATCACAACACTGGGGTCGGTAAAAAACAACCCTTATCATGTTCTCTGAGGTCTCAACTGCCCCCAGTAGCCGAGACCCCAGAGAAATTCTGACTCTGGGGGCCCTATACACTTAAACCTCAGCGCCACTTTTTAAAAAAGTAGCGCTGTGATTAAAGTACTCAACTACCGCCATTAAAAGGTGTATCGGCGGTCGTTAAGGGGATAAAGTTCTTTGACAAAAAAACAACAAGGTCAAAGTGACCTCAACATATATGGTCTGGGGCTGATTGTTAGGGATGGCAGAATGCACTAAATTAAATTAAACTATAAAGTGCAATCGCAACCCAGGGTCCACCTTGCCGAGATGACTAACTGCTGCTAGCGTGAATAATGACAGATAAAAAAAGGAGCAAACTCACTGTGTTAAAACTACACAGAGCGAACGGGACGCAGAGTACCAAGCTCAGCTAACCACCGAGCAGCACAAAAAATATCAGTACCAAACTCAGCTAACCACCGAGCAGCACAGAAAATTTAAGAAAAGTGCAATACCATATTGAACCCACAGAGGTAGAAGCAAATGGCAAACTAGGTGTGGAACTCTATCGCTCTCCCAGGAAAGTCTAGGCTAGTGGTTGGGCTTGTTCTGTAACTCAGCTGTGACCGGAGACAGATGCTAAACCAAGCTGGGATTACCCTCCCTACACTGCCTGTCTAGATACATAGTCACTGGTAAAGAGTGGCACACAAATGTGCAAAGAGAGTGGTAACGTATTCACACACCCAATCACCAATGAAGCTAGCATGCCCGCGTGTGGGACTGGAAGCCCTTTATGCACTAGGCTCCACCCCAAACATTCACGCCCAGACAGATGGAGCGTTACCCGTGGGCCAAACCGGAGTCGCCACATCACCAGAGCAGTCAGCGTTTGAGCACCAATGAAAAGGCACCATATCATGGACATGCTCAGTAAGATGATTTCTGGACTTAGATTCCAGAGGGTAGGGCTGCCTCTGTATACCACTGGTTACAAAATACTTAGTTGGAGAGCCAGCAGTAACCCTGTAGACATTACAAAGCAGTGGAAGACACTGGGACCAAAGTTTATGCTAAGCAACAATCCCAGCGGCTGGGTCTGAATGGGAGACCGCAGAGGCAGATAAGGCTTGGGAACCATCCCACGTAGCGGAAAAAATCCCAGCACCTAACACTGATTTAGAGCAGCCAGGGCACTGAGCAGTTTAGAAGGTGTGGGGACCCCCAAGTACCACAATATATAATTTCACATGATCCCATTTGATAGGTCATGTGAATAACAGATAGGTGCTATAGTGCAGATGGAAAATGACAGAGATAGTGTCGCACTACATGCAAACGTTTCTCTTATGTACAGCACTATACTTAACATAGTGCTATACATAGAGCAGGGGTGGGAGATTAATTTTCCCAAGGGAGAAATGAGACATGAGAGTATGTGTCTGTTGTGAAAGTAGCACTAGGATGAAATTAATTCTACGTAATATTAATTATAATTATTTTTATATGAAGTGTATGACTTAATATTGAGCAGAATTAAGTATGCTAACATCCCCCTATACAAAGTATGATCCCCCACATAGCCACTTACATACAATATGAGCCCCCACAATCAGCAACCAAAGTGATCAACCTATCAACCTTACACATGTAAGCCATAACAAAAAAATCCTTAAATAATTTTCTCTTTAGTTAGTTTAAAAGCCCATATACCTCATAGTCACATTTCTATGGACATACACTACTGATATATAGACCCTATATGGATTGAATAGTTGCATACTTAGCTTAATGGTATCTTCCTTTGATGCATTTTCCCCCTCTTTTGGTCATTCAGAGGTTCATCAGGGAATTCCTTCAATCAGGTGTAGAAAAGGAGACCATAAGCCATACTTACAGCTCACAGGCCCAGGCAATATGCTCCCCTACACAGCCACCTATATACAATATGAACCCAGACAAAGCCCCCTACACACAGTAAGAACCATCACATAGCCCCAATATACAGTATTAGCCACGACATATCTACCTAGATACAGTATGATCCCCCATAGCCCTCAAGATGCAGTATGAGTCCCCATGTAGCCTCCTATATACAATATGAGCCCGCATAAAGCTCTCTATAAACAGTATGAGCCTCCTCATAGCTCCCTAAATACAGTATGAGTTCACACATAGTTCCCTACATACAGTATCAGCCTGCACATGGCTCCCTATATGCAGTATAAGCCCCATATAGCATCCTATATACAGTAATAGGGCTCATTTCCACATGTGATACATACGTTCTTGTCTCGCAGGTTAAAACCCTCTTCTGGCGCCGACACTTGGGAGCGGAGCGTGCGGGCTCACAGCAACACATGGAGCTCCACGCTCTGCTCCCAAGTGCCGGCGCCAGAAGAGGGTTTTAACCTGCGAGACACGGACATATGTCTCGCATGTGGAAATGAGCCCTTAGGGTGACAACTGGTGAGAGAGACTGCAGGAGATGTGAGGGAATAGGGTCACTCGTGCAGGTTGTAGGCCGAGTAAAAGCAAGGAGGCAGGTAACTTCTTGCAATGTTAGCTTGACGTTCTGAAGGGAAAGGGATCCAAGCACTGAGGAGATTGGAAAGAAATGTTCTGAATGATGTGGTTGCTTTTTTTCTTTAGGAAATAACTGGCCAGATCCTCACTGCTGAGGTTGGTGACCGAGGCCTGTGCTATATGAAGATTTGAGAACCAACATTTTTAAACATTATCAACAATCTCAAGGTTACAAGTCCATCTCCAGGGATCTTGAGATTCCTTTGACCACGATGCACAAAATAAACAAAAAGTTTGCAACCCATAGCACTGTAGCTAATCTCCCTGAACGTGGATGGCAGACAAAAATTGCTGAAAGGTTGAAAGGCACGACAGTACAGATGGTGGAAAAGTAGCCTCAATCAAGGTCCAAAGAAATTCAAGCTGTCCTGCAGGCTCAGTTTTTGAATATACACAAAAATTTAAAATAACCAATACATTTCATTCAACTTCACAATTGTGTTCTACTTGTTGTTGATTCTTTACCAAAAATTTACATTTGGTATCTTTATGTTTGATGCTTGATACGTGGGAAAAGGTTGAAAAGTTCCAGGGGGCCAAATACTTTCGCAAGGCACTGTAAATATTATTATATGCACCGCGCAGTGATGTGCTGTATGCTATGCCCACAGTTGGGCAAAGCATAATGCGCAGGCGCAAGAGCCGAATGCACTGCGCAACGGCAAAAAAAGAGCGCGACCTGTGCGATTCACAGATCGAGTTTACGTCAGACACGCCGAGGAGCGGGGGGGAGAAACAGTGATTTAACCACGCCCATTTGACCAGACCAGTGTGATTGACAGGCGAAAACGGCGACTTTAGTAAGGTATTTCGGCAGCATAGGTGGGGAATACGGGGACAAAAAACACACTATTGTACAGCACAGCTCAGGCCCTATTTAACGGTATTTTTGTCTCATATTGAAAAAACGGGGTGACAGGTTCCCTTTAAGTTGGTATACATGCAGTACATAAACGCATGTTCACATTGACCATAAAGCATACAAAACCTACAAGAAACAAAACAAGCAAAAATCCTGCTGTAACTAAATAAGTAAAAAGCAAAAGTACATTTAACCCCTTCGCGCCATGCGCCATACTAGTACTGCGCTGCCGACACTGCATTTGTGCCAGCCGCAGTACTAGTACGGCGCACCGATCACCGCGGTCTCGTGCTGAACGCCGCGGTGATCGGCTGCGGGTGTCAGCTGTATATGACAGCTGACACCCCGCAGCAATGCCCACGAACGGCGCTAGTGCCGATCGCGGGCATTTAACCCTTCTGATGCCGCTGTCAGTAGTGACAGCGGCATAGAGGGGGATCGCGCAGGGACGGGGGCTCCCTGCGTTCTCCCACCGGAGCTACGCGATGAGATCGCGTTGCTCCGGTGATCCGGAAGGAGTCCCCGGATCCAAGATGGCCGCGGGACTCCTTCCGGGTCATGAAATGACCTGGCTAGCCAGCGCCTGCTGAGAGCTGCTGAGAGCAGGCACCGGAAAGCCTCCTGAACTTGCCTGTGCTATGCACACTGTCAGATCAACGATCTGATGTAATACAGTGATGTCCCACCCTGGGACAATGGTAGAAGGTTAAAAAAAAAAAAAAATAGAATGTATAAAAAAAAAATAAAAAAAAATCCCCAAATAAAGAAAAAAAAAACATTTCCCAGTAAATCCGTTTATTTATGTAAATTAAAAAAAACAATAAAAGTACACATATTTGGTATCGCCGCATCAATAACGACCCGCTCTATAAAACTATCCCACTAGTTAACCCCTTCAGTGAACACCGCTAAAAAAAAGAAAAAAAGGCAAAAAACAAAGCTTTATTATCATACAGGCGAACAAAAAGTGGAATAACACGCGATCAAAAAAGACGGATATAAATAACCATGGTACCGCTGAAAACGTCATCTTGTCCCGAAAAAAAAAAAGCTACCATACAGTATCATCAGCAGAAAAATAAAAAAGTTATAGCTCTCAGAATAAAGCGATGCAAAAACAATTATTTTTTTTTATAAAAGTTTTTATTGTGTAAAAGCGACAAAACATAAAAAAATTACATAAATGAGGTATCGCTGTAATCATACTGACCTGAAGAATAAAGCTGCTTTATCAATTTTACCACACGTGGAACAGTGTAAACGCCCCCCCTAAAAGAATTTCAGGAATTGCTGGTTTTTGTTCTTTCCGCCTCCCAAAAATCGGAATAAAAAGCGATCAAAAAATGTCATGTGCCCGAAAATGGTACCAATAAAAACATCAACTCGTCCCGCAAAAAACAAGATTTCACTTGACTCTGTGGGCCAAAATATGGATAAATTATAGCTCTCAAAATGTGGTGATGCAAAAACTATTTTTTGCAATAAAAAGCGTCCTTTAGTGTGTGATGGCTGCCAACCATAAAAATCCGCAAAAAAAACCGCTATAAAAGTAAATCAAACCCCCCTTCATCACCCCCTTAGTTAGGGGAAAATAATAAAATTTTAAAAAATTTATTTATTTCCATTTTCCCATTAGGGTTAGGGTTAGGGCTAGGGTTAGGACTAGGGTTAGGGCTAGGGTTAGGGTTTGGGTTGAAGTTAGGGCTAGGGTTAGGGCTGGGGTTAGGGTTGGGGTTAGGGTTTCAGTTAGAATTGGGGAGTTTCCACTGTTTAGGCACATTAGGGGCTCTCCAAACGCGACATGGCGTCCGATCTAAATTCCAGCCAATTCTGCTTTGAAAAACTAAAACAGTGCTCCTTCCCTTCCAAGTTCTCCTGTGCGCCCAAACAGTGGTTCCCCCCAACATATGGGGTATCAGCGTTCTCAGGACAAGTTGGACAACAAGGTTTCTGGTCCAAGTTGTCCTGTTACCCTTGGGAAAATAAAATGTGGGGGCTGAAATATCATTTTCGTGGAAAAAAAAATATTTTTTATTTTCACGGCTCTGAGTTATAAACTGTAGTGAAACACTTGTTGGTTCAAAGTTATCACAACACATCTAGATAAGTTCCTTGGGGGGTCTAGTTTCCAATATGGGGTCACTTGTTGGGGGTTTCTACTGTTTAGGTGCATCAGGGGCTCTGCAAATGCAACATGACGCCTGCAGACCAATCCATCTAAGTCTGCATTTCAAACGGCGCGCCTTCCCTTCCGAGCTCTGCCGTGCACCCAAACAGTCGTTCCCCCCATGTATGGGGTATCAGCGTACTCAGGACAAATTGGACAATAACTTTTGTGGTCCAATTTCTCATGTTACCCTTGGGAAAAAAAATTGCGGGCTAAAACATAATTTTGTGGAAAGAAAAAATGATTTTTTAATTTTCACAGCGCTACATTCTAAACTTTAGTGAAACAATTGGGGGTTAAAAGTGCTCACCACACATCTAGATAAGTTCCTTATGGGGGTCTTCTTTCCAAAATGGGGTCACTTGTGGGGGGTTTCCACTGTTTAGGCACGTCAGGGGCTCTCCAAACGCGACATGGGTTCCGATCTCAATTCCAGCCAATTTTGCATTGAAAAGTCAAACTGCGCTCCTTCCCTTCCGAGCTCTGCCATGTGCTCAAACCGTGGTTTATCCCCATATATGAAGTATCACAGTACTCAGGACAAATTGCACAACAACTTTTGGGGTCCAATTTATCCTGTTACCCTTGGGAAAATAAAAAATTTGGGGCAAAAAGATCATTTTTTTTTGAAAATTAGTATGAATTTTTTTTTACGGCTCTACATTATAAACTTCTGTGAAGCACTTGGAGGTTCAAAGTGCTCACCACACATCTAGGTTAGTTCCTTGGAGGGTCTACTTTCCAAAATGGTGTCACTTGTGGGGGATTCCACTGTTTAGACACGTCAGGGGCTCTCCAATCGCGACATGGGTTCCGATCTCAATTCCAGCAAATCTTGCATTGAAAAGTCAAATGGCGCTCCTTCCCTTCCGAGCTCTGCCATGTGCCCAATCAATGGTTTACTCCAACATGTGTGGTATCGGCGTACTCAGGACAAATTGTACAACGACTTTTGTGGTCCAATTTCTCCTGTTACCCTTGGTAAAATAAAACAAATTGGATCTGAAATAAAACTTTTGTGAAAAAAAAGTTAAATGTTCAATTTTTTTTAAACATTCCAAAAATTCCTGTGAAGCACCTGAAGGGTTAATAAACTTTTTGAATGTGGTTTTGAGTACCTTGAGGGGTGCAGTTTTTAGAATGGTGTCACTTTTGGGCATTTTCTGTCATATAGACCCCTCAAAGTCACTTCAAGTGTGAGGTGGTCCGTAAAAAAAATGGTTTTGCAAATTTTGTTGCAAAAATGAGAAATCGCTGGTCAACTTTTAACCCTTATAACTCCCTAATAGTGTTGAGCATTCCGATACCGCAAGTATCGGGTATCGGCCGATACTTGCGGTATCGGAATTCCGATACCGAGTTCCGATACTTTTGTGGTATCGGGAATCGGTATCGGAACCATATTCATGTGTAAAATAAAGAATTAAAATGAAAAATATGGATATACTCACCTCTCCGGTGGCCCCTGGATCTTACCGATGTAACCGGGAGCCTCCGTTCCTAAGAATGAGCGCGTGAATGGCCTTCGATGACGTCACGGCTTCTGATTGGTCGCGTGACCGCTCATGTGACCGCTCACGCGACCAATCAGGAGCCGCGACGTCAGCCGCGACATCACCAAAGGTCCTTCACGGGCTCATTCTTAGGAACGGAGGCTCCCGGTTACAGCGGTAAGATCCAGGGGCCACCGGAGAGGTGAGTATATCCATATTTTTTATTTTAATTCTTTATTTTACACATGAATATGGATCCCAGGGCCTGAAGGAGAGTTTCCTCTCCTTCAGACCCTGGGAACCATTCCGATACTTTGCGTCCCATTGAAATGCATTGGTATCGGGTATCGGTATCAGCGATATCCGATATTTTTCGGGTATCGGCCGATACTATCCGATACCGATACTTTCAAGTATCGGACGGTATCGCTCAACACTAGGGTTGAGCGAAACGGGTCGTTCATTTTCAAAAGTCGCCGACTTTTGGCAAAGTCGGGTTTCATGAAACCCGATCCGACCCCTGTGCGGGGTCGGCCATGCGGTACGCGACTTTCGCACCAAAGTTGCGTTTCAATGACGCGAAAAGCGCCATTTCTCAGCCAATGAAGGTGAACGCAGAGTGTGGGCAGCGTGATGACATAGGTCCTGGTCCCCACCATCTTAGAGAAGGGCATTGCAGTGATTGGCTTGCTTTCTGCAGCGTCACAGGGGCTATAAAGGGGCGTTCCCGCCGACCACCATCTTACTGCTGCTGATCTGAGCGTAGGGAGAGGTTGCTGCCGCTTCTTCAGAAGCAGGGATAGTGATAGGCAGGGTACATAAAGCCACAAACCGCTTGTGCTGTAGCGATTTCCACTGTCCAACACCACCTTTTGTTTGCAGGGACAGTGGAAGCTACATTTTTTTTTCCTCAGCGCTGTCGCTCATTGGGCTGCCCTAGAAGGCTCCCTGACCCTGATAGCTGCGTTGCTGTGCCTGTGTGTGTACGACGCTGTGCAAACCAACTGCTTTTTTCAAAGCACAAATCCTCTTGTTCCTTCCTTTCTGCACAGCTATCTTTTTTGTTTGTCCACACTTTTTATTTAATTTGTGCATCAGTCCACTCCTTATTGCTGCCTGCCATACCTGGCTGAGATTACTGCAGGGAGATAGTAATTGTAGGACAGTCCCTGTTTTTTTTTTTTTTGTGGGAGATTAAGATTGGCATTTCTGCTAGAGTGCCATCCCTGTGTCTGCCATCTCTCACTCAGTGGGCCATAGAAAGCCTATTAATTTTTTTGCTTGATTTGGGTACTAAAATCTACCTGGAAAAAAAAAAAAAATTCAAAGTGGGAGATTAATATTGCCCTTTCTGCTTGTGTGCCAGTCTTGACTCCTGGGTGTGCCATCTCTCTCTCTCAAATTGTGGGCCATAGAAAGCCTATTAATTATTTTGCTTGATTTGCGTTCTAAAATCTACCTGAAATAAAATCACTACATCAATCAGTGGGAGAAAAATATTGGCCTCAGGGCTTGTGTGCCACTCCTGACTCCTGTGTGTGCCATCTCTCACTCAGTGGGCCATAGAAAGCCTATTAATTTTTTTGCTTGATTTGGGTTCTAAAATCTACCTGAAATAAAATCACTACATCAATCAGTGGGAGAAAAATATTGGCCTCAGGGCTTGTGTGCCACTCCTGACTCCTGTGTGTGCCATCTCTCACTCAGTGGGCCATAGAAAGCCTATTAATTTTTTTGCTTGATTTGGGTACTAAAATCTACCTGAAAAAAAAAAAAATTCAAACAGTGGGAGATTAATATTGCCCTTTCTGCTTGTGTGCCAGTCTTGACTCCTGGGTGTGCCATCTCTCTCTCTCAAATTGTGGGCCATAGAAAGCCTATTAATTTTTTTGCTTGATTTGGGTTCTAAAATCTACCTGAAATAAAATCACTACATCAATCAGTAGGAGAAAAATATTGGCCTCAGGGCTTGTGTGCCACTCCTGACTCCTGTGTGTGCCATCTCTCACTCAGTGGGCCATAGAAAGCCTATTAATTTTTTTGCTTGATTTGGGTTCTAAAATCTACCTGAAATAAAATCACTACATCAATCAGTGGGAGAAAAATATTGGCCTCAGGGCTTGTGTGCCACTCCTGACTCCTGTGTGTGCCATCTCTCACTCAGTGGGCCATAGAAAGCCTATTAATTTTTTTGCTTGATTTGGGTTCTAAAATCTACCTGAAATAAAATCACTACATCAATCAGTGGGAGAAAAATATTGGCCTCAGGGCTTGTGTGCCACTCCTGACTCCTGTGTGTGCCATCTCTCACTCAGTGGGCCATAGAAAGCCTTTTTTTTTATTATTATTATTTGGTTTCTAAAGTCTCCCTGAAAAAAAAAAAAAATAAAATAGGTGGGAGATTAATATTGACATTTGTGCTTGAGTGACAGTCCTGCGTGTGTGGCATCTCTGTGATTTGGTGCCACAGAAAACAGAGTGTGTAACATTGGGCCTGATTTTCCTTGTGGTCTCACCAACCTGTAAAGGGATATTGAAATCAGACTGAAGTTATAGCTCACCGTGTAAGTTGTTTGACAGCAACAAATAAAGTTACTTTGGTTAAGTTTTTAAAACAATGAGGAAGTCTGGTGCAAGAGGTCGTGGCCGTGGGAGTTCATTGTCAGCTGGTAATGATGGTAGTGGTAGTGGAGCATCAGGTGGTCGTGGGGATAAAAATATTCCACCTAAGTCTGGAGCTGTGGAGCCAGTTTCGTCGTCTGGCTACACAAGGCCTCGAACGCTCTCTTTTCTGGGAGTAGGAAAACCGCTTTTAAAGCCGGAGCAGCAACAGCAAGTTTTGGCTTACATTGCAGACTCAGCCTCTAGCTCTTTTGCCTCCTCTTCTGAAACTGGTAAATGTAAAAGCAGCGCGTCGCTTGTGGATGTTCACGGTCAGGGACAAGTCGCTTCCTTGTCCTCTTCAGCAAAAACTACAACAAGAGAGAAGGATGCAGCAGGCGACACAACGGGTTACTCCATGGAGCTCTTTACACATACCGTCCCTGGCTTAGAAAGTGAAACACTTAACAGGCCATGCCCATTACAAGTAGATTCTGACATGGAGTGCACTGATGCACAGCCACAGCCAGAGTACTATGCTGCTCCTTTGACTCAGACCACAACATTGCCCTCTCAGGGTACTGATCCACAATCAGACCCTGATGAGACTATGTTGCCCCGCCACGAACGCTATACCACCGACCGACACGGTGACACAGACGAAGTTGCACACGAGCTCGAAGAGGAGGTAATAGATGACCCAGTTGTTGACCCCAATTGGCAGCCATTGGGGGAACAGGGTGCAGGCGGCAGTAGTTCAGAAGCGGAGGTGGAGGTGGGGCCGCAGCAGGCATCAACATCGCAACAGGTTCCATCTGCCGGTCCCATATCTGGGCCAAAACGCGTGTCAAAGCCAAAACCTGTTGGAGGACAGCGTGGCCATCCGGTTAAAGCTCAGTCTGCAATCCCTGAAAAGGGATCCGATGCTAGGAAGAGTGCAGTCTGGCATTTTTTTAAACAACATCCAATTGATCAGCGCAAAGTCATCTGTCAAAAATGTTCAACTAGCTTAAGCAGAGGTCAGAATCTGAAAAGTCTCAATACTAGTTGCATGCATAGACACTTAACCACCATGCATTTTCAAGCCTGGAGTAACTACCAAACGTCCCTTAAGGTTGTAGCACCCTCGGCCAATGAAGCTAGTCAGCAACGCAACATCCCTTCTGTCACTGTAAGGCCACCATTTTCCGCACCACCGGCAGTATCTGTGCAGGTTTCTTTGCCAGCCAAAAGCAGTCAGGGTCAGGGAATCACCAGTTTTGTAGGAGGAAATATTGCATCTAGGGCACCGGCGGAAACAATACCGTCTCCAACCGTCTCTCAGTCTGCCATGTCCACCGGCACACCCGAAAGTTCCACGATCTCCATCTCTCCAGTCCAGCTCACCCTACATGAGACTCTGGTTAGAAAAAGGAAGTACTTATCCTCGCATCCGCGTATACAGGGTTTTAACGCCCACATAGCTAGACTAATCTCGTTAGAGATGATGCCCTACCGGTTAGTTGAAAGCGAAGCTTTCAAAGCCCTGATGGAGTACGCTGAACCACGATACGAGCTACCCAGTCGACACTTTTTTTCCAGAAAAGCCATCCCAGCCCTGCACCAGCATGTTAAACAGCGCATCATCCATGCACTCAGGCAATCTGTGAGTACAAAGGTGCACCTGACTACAGATGCATGGACCAATTAGAAAACACACAGTGAGCGCCTATATAGACCATGAATCAAACCTAAAAAAGGAGGATAGGATGTGCTGTAATTTGTCTTATACGGTCGAGGTGCACTGTGAGAACTTCAGTGTGAGCCACTGATAAAAGGGGATAAACCACCAAACCACCATAAGATAGGAAATCACCAAAGATTACCACAGCATAAGGATTAATAATATGCCTTTATTGGATATATTGGCAATACATGTATCAAAGGATAATAGGTTTTTATAAAATACACAAAAATTATAAAGATTAAAAATTAATAACAGACCGCAGGAATAATTACATATAATATATGGTACCCAGGAATCCCCGACTAACAGGCGGCAACCCCCTAAGATACAAACTACCTTTCTTTGCTGTGTTACACACAGAAAAATGTTTTGTAAGTGTAAAAATATATTAAAAAAATATATTCATTTGAAAACCGTGTCAGAATCACATAAAATATATATCATATCATAAATAAACAACCATAGTGGTGTAATATATATAAAAAACAAATCATATAAAGTGATAGCAGTGCATTTATTGCAAAGTGACTATGTGCATAAGGTGATAGTAACACAGCGAGGTAGATGGGGTTACTTACTGCATACAGAAAGTGTAACAAGGTAGGTATGATTTGTATTTATTGCACATATGTGCCCTCTAGCAGTGGTGACTCATAAGTCAATATCCATCCATACTGATATTATACCATATGCCTATGTGACCATTTGTTAGTGGCTAAATAATACACATAATACCATACGGTGCACTTCCATAAGCTGGCTAATTAAGGGTCAGGCAAACAGGATACCACCGCAAAAGGATTATGAACTACCTGTGGTGGAGGCTGGGTACGAGACCTGGTGCGCCCGACGCGCGTTTCGGATGTCTCTCCTTCGTCAGGGGGTGATACATAGTGATCCCTAAAGGGTTTTTATAGAACTCTCACCGAGCGCTGCGGCCCGGTTTATTGCGGCGCATGCGCAGTCAGGAGGCCGATGCCTTCCGGCCCCCACGTCACATGATCCGTCACCACGGGAACGGAGTACCCGGCGTGACCAGGCAACCAAGGACGCGGAGCGCCGGAACACACAGGCACAGACCGCGCACGCGCACAGCAGGGACGCAGCGTGGGTGAAGTGTGCATTGCTGCCATACAGTATGGCATAAATGGATATAATAATTATTAGGGACGGATTGTGCTGGGAACTTAAAGGTATAGGTGGGATGAAAATCTATTCGGCAGCTATAGGTTAAATCTAAAGTGTCCTTGGAAAATATAGAAGAATACTAACAGGGGCCAATTCAAAATAATGAAAAAATACTTAATAAGGAAGAAATTAAGAAAAAAATTATTAAGAAAAAATATAAAAAATAAACTACGGCCATATACCCATATATAAACAAATGGGCCATAACATACATATTTCAAATAACAAAATATATATATATAATTACATAGCCGCTACTATATAGACCATAGATATAAATTGACATATGTGGCATTTAAGATGGTACATAAAATGCATCTCTTTTTTCTTATAGCTTCTATACAGATGAATTTCCACGTCATTCAACATCCTGTCAGAAGTCTCCAGCATATGGTTCTAATCCGCCAAAGGTAAGTTACTAAAAATATATATAGAAGATAATTAATAAGGGATCATAATATCAACATGAAATGGATAAAATTACTTTAAAATAAATAAAAACCAAGATGTTAAAAGATTATAAAAGATAAAATTGGTTACAGAAAAGGTGCAAAACTAAGGTTTTCATTCAACCCTTTTGGTGCTACAGTATCCAAGGTCCATATCCATTTTGTTTCTTTTCTTGCCAAGGCCATACTTATCTCACCACCTCTCTCATTTCTTTGTATCATGTCTATGCCAGTCACTCTTAGTAAGGATGCATCACATCCGTGATGTAATTTAAAATGTTTTGGGATCGTTTTTAGGGATTGAATATCCTCCGTTTCTTTGGCAGCTATAATTCCCAAAACATGTTCCCTGGTACGTACTTTAAGCTGTCTTGTTGTCATCCCTATATACACCAGGGAACACGGACAGGTGGCATGGTAGATAACCGCTTTTGAATTACAATTAATCGTCTGTTTAATTTTATACGAGATGGTGCCATTAAAGTTGCAAAAAGTATTTGACCTTTCAATATTACTGCATGCTACACATTGGCCGCAAGGTTTGCATCCTGGCACGGCCTTTGTATTAGTAAGAAAGGATGGAATTTCTGCCTTATACGGGTAGTGGCTTCTAACCAGTTGGTCTTTGAGATTTCTCGATCTCCGGTATGTAATGCTACAACTTTCACCAATATATTGTGACAAAATGGGGTCAGCTTTTAATATGGCCCAGGATTTGTTAATATATGATCTCATTAATTCTGTTTGGCCGTGATATTGTGTAATATACCTCACTACCTTATTTGGTTTGTGAGATTTAGTGCCATACAGGGCCTGATGTCGAGTTACATGTTTCGCACGGTTATATCCCTTTTTAACTGACCGTTTACTATATCCTCTTTCAAGGAATCTTTCCTTCATATCATTGGCTTGTTCCTCAAAGTCTACCTCATTTGAACAAATCCTTCGTAGACGAAGAAATTGACCTACTGGAATAGAATTAATCATGGGAGGGGGGTGTGATGAAGAAGCATGTAATAATGCGTTCACTGCCGTGGATTTGCGGAAGATGTTTGTATACAAACATCCACTATCATCCCTATGTATTCCTACATCCAGAAACTCCATAAATTCCATATCACATTTGTATGTGAGCTTGATGTTAAGCTCGTTCTGATTTAGTTGTCCCATGAAAGTATGGAGTGAGTCCACAGTATCCTGCCAGACAAAAAATATGTCATCGATGAACCGCACCCAAATCGGGATGCGGTCCATCGACGACTCTGTACTGGCCTGAAAGAGGTCCCTCTCCCACAGCCCCAGGAATAAATTAGCATAGGACGGCGCAAATGATGCGCCCATTGCTGTTCCCTGGAGCTGCAGGTAGAGGGACAGCTTAAAATAGAAAAAAAATTTTGAAAGCGAAAATTCCAGCATTTGTACTATGAATTGTCTCATATGTGTAGATATGGATGAGGATTGCAGGAAGTATTCAACGGCGCGAATGCCGTCACTATGACGGATATTAGTGTACAGACTTTCTACATCACAGGATACTAAGAGTGTATCCTTCCCAATATATAAGCCATCTATCTTTTTTAAGAATTCATTAGTATCCTTGATGAATGAGGGTAAATTCTCGACCAGGGGCTGTAGTTTAGAATCAATGAATTTGTTGATTTTCTCCAGGTAATTACCACAACCTGATATAATAGGTCTACCTGGTGGTATTTTTTGGTTTTTGTGTACCTTGGGTAATATATAAAAGGTTGGTACCGTTGGTTCTGGCACCTGAAAAGCTGTAAATAATTCTTTCGAGATAACTTCTTTTTCAAGAGCATCCTTCAAAATCGCCGAAAGTTCGGTTCTAAATTTTCCCAAGGGGTTGAATGTCATTTTCCTATAATACATGCCATTCTTCAGCTGGCGAAAAACCTCGGATTCGTACATCTGTCTTGGCCAAATGACTATATTTCCCCCCTTGTCAGCCAGTTTAATAACCACATCATCTAATTGTCTCAAATTTCTTAAGGCTTGCCTTTCTTGATTATTTAGATTCTCAATACATGGAAAACGGGGAATCTTCTCAAACTCCCGGCTAACTGTTTTCACAAAAGTATCAATGACGGGACAGGCTGACAAGGGGGGAAACTTACGTGACCTAGGTCTGATGGAGGGTGGAATCTTACCTCCCAATGGTTCATTATGTTCACGGGCCAATTCGTCCAAAATCTCTAGTGTCTCCTGCTCCGCCTCTGTTGGGAACAATTTAAGCAATTCTTCATTATGGAAATGTTTTTTAAAAATTAACTTCCTAGCAAACAAATGTAGGTCCTTAATGGCCCCAAACTTATCAAATTGTGCCGTGGGGCAAAAAGTAAGACCTCTCTTAAGAACATCTATCTCAAATTCTGTTAAAACATGATTACTCAAATTAATCACCTTTAGATTGTTGTCAGGGTTTGGGCGGTAATTCCGTTTAGCAGGTGTATAGCGAGGTTCCCGCTTACGTTTAGGCGTAGATGCCATTGAAGCTAGGGTAGATACAGAGGCGGATGAGGAGGCACCAGAGACGTCCGCCTGAGCTGTATTTGATGTTGTGGAGTCTATTCGGTCACGTGTATTGCTCTCTTGATGTTGTTTACGCCACCTATAGATTTGGCCGCTGGAAAAGTCTCTCTGGTCTCTCGTTAATTTACTCTTCTGTGTGATCTGGATATCTTTAATCCATTGATCCAATTGTTTTTCGAGCAAGCCATCAATAGATGACAATTGCTCAGCTGTTAAACAATTCTTTGCTTTTACATATATTTCATCCAATGACTTGTCGATGTTAATTATATTTTGAGAATTATATTTGACCAGTAGCTCCATTAGCTGTTTTGAAGCAGTATTGCATATTCCCTCCCAGCTTTTTATGAAATCCTCATCAGTGACAGGAAAGGCAGGTGTTACTTGTATTCTAAGTCCCCTGGGGATTAATTGGTGTTGTATATAATTCTCTAAGAAGGCCTTACTCCACCATGCCCTAGTTCTTTTATATGTTAAATTTCTAATATTCTTAAAAAGATCATCATATTGCAAACCGTCTGTAACCATAATATTCGTGTTGCCATTTGAGAATACGGCATTGATCTGTCCTTGCCATGACACCTCTCTGGCTTTGAAATCCATATCCAGGTGGTAAGAGAAAACCTGTGCAGAACACAGCAATATTCAATTAGAAAACACACAGTGAGCGCCTATATAGACCATGAATCAAACCTAAAAAAGGAGGATAGGATGTGCCGTAATTTGTCTTATACGGTCGAGGTGCACTGTGAGAACTTCAGTGTGAGCCACTGATAGAAGGGGATAAACCACCAAACCACCATAAGATAGGAAATCACCAAAGATTACCACAGCATAAGGATTAATAATATGCCTTTATTGGATATATTGGCAATACATGTATCAAAGGATAATAGGTTTTTATAAAATACACAAAAATTATAAAGATTAAAAATTAATAACAGACCGCAGGAATAATTACATATAATATATGGTACCCAGGAATCCCCGACTAACAGGCGGCAACCCCCTAAGATACAAACTACCTTTCTTTGCTGTGTTACACACAGAAAAATTTTTTATAAGTGTAAAAATATATTAAAAAAATATATTCATTTGAAAACCGTGTCAGAATCACATAAAATATATATCATATCATAAATAAACAACCATAGTGGTGTAATATATATAAAAAACAAATCATATAAAGTGATAGCAGTGCATTTATTGCAAAGTGACTATGTGCATAAGGTGATAGTAACACAGCGAGGTAGATGGGGTTACTTACTGCATACAGAAAGTGTAACAAGGTAGGTATGATTTGTATTTATTGCACATATGTGCCCTCTAGCAGTGGTGACTCATAAGTCAATATCCATCCATACTGATATTATACCATATGCCTATGTGACCATTTGTTAGTGGCTAAATAATACACATAATACCATACGGTGCACTTCCATAAGCTGGCTAATTAAGGGTCAGGCAAACAGGATACCACCGCAAAAGGATTATGAACTACCTGTGGTGGAGGCTGGGTACGAGACCTGCGTGCGCCCGACGCGCGTTTCGGATGTCTCTCCTTCGTCAGGGGGTGATACATAGTGATCCCTAAAGGGTTTTTATAGAACTCTCACCGAGCGCTGCGGCCCGGTTTATTGCGGCGCATGCGCAGTCAGGAGGCCGATGCCTTCCGGCCCCCACGTCACATGATCCGTCACCACGGGAATGGAGTACCCGGCGTGACCAGGCAACCAAGGACGCGGAGCGCCGGAACACACAGGCACAGACCGCGCACGCGCACAGCAGGGACGCAGCGTGGGTGAAGTGTGCATTGCTGCCATACAGTATGGCATAAATGGATATAATAATTATTAGGGACGGATTGTGCTGGGAACTTAAAGGTATAGGTGGGATGAAAATCTATTCGGCAGCTATAGGTTAAATCTAAAGTGTCCTTGGAAAATATAGAAGAATACTAACAGGGGCCAATTCAAAATAATGAAAAAATACTTAATAAGGAAGAAATTAAGAAAAAAATTATTAAGAAAAAATATGAAAAATAAACTACGGCCATATACCCATATATAAACAAAAGGGCCATAACATACATATTTCAAATAACAAAATATATATATATAATTACATAGCCGCTACTATATAGACCATAGATATAAATTGACATATGTGGCATTTAAGATGGTACATAAAATGCATCGCTTTTTTCTTATAGCTTCTATACAGATGAATTTCCACGTCATTCAACATCCTGTCAGAAGTCTCCAGCATATGGTTCTAATCCGCCAAAGGTAAGTTACTAAAAATATATATAGAAGATAATTAATAAGGGATCATAATATCAACATGAAATGGATAAAATTACTTTAAAATAAATAAAAACCAAGATGTTAAAAGATTATAAAAGATAAAATTGGTTACAGAAAAGGTGCAAAACTAAGGTTTTCATTCAACCCTTTTGGTGCTACAGTATCCAAGGTCCATATCCATTTTGTTTCTTTTCTTGCCAAGGCCATACTTATCTCACCACCTCTCTCATTTCTTTGTATCATGTCTATGCCAGTCACTCTTAGTAAGGATGCATCACATCCGTGATGTAATTTAAAATGTTTTGGGATCGTTTTTAGGGATTGAATATCCTCCGTTTCTTTGGCAGCTATAATTCCCAAAACATGTTCCCTGGTACGTACTTTAAGCTGTCTTGTTGTCATCCCTATATACACCAGGGAACACGGACAGGTGGCATGGTAGATAACCGCTTTTGAATTACAATTAATCGTCTGTTTAATTTTATACGAGATGGTGCCATTAAAGTTGCAAAAAGTATTTGACCTTTCAATATTACTGCATGCTACACATTGGCCGCAAGGTTTGCATCCTGGCACGGCCTTTGTATTAGTAAGAAAGGATGGAATTTCTGCCTTATATGGGTAGTGGCTTCTAACCAGTTGGTCTTTGAGATTTCTCGATCTCCGGTATGTAATGCTACAACTTTCACCAATATATTGTGACAAAATGGGGTCAGCTTTTAATATGGCCCAGGATTTGTTAATATATGATCTCATTAATTCTGTTTGGCCGTGATATTGTGTAATATACCTCATTACCTTATTTGGTTTGTGAGATTTAGTGCCATACAGGGCCTGATGTCGAGTTACATGTTTCGCACGGTTATATCCCTTTTTAACTGACCGTTTACTATATCCTCTTTCAAGAAATCTTTCCTTCATATCATTGGCTTGTTCCTCAAAGTCTACCTCATTTGAACAAATCCTTCGTAGACGAAGAAATTGACCTACTGGAATAGAATTAATCATGGGAGGGGGGTGTGATGAAGAAGCATGTAATAATGCGTTCACTGCTGTGGATTTGCGGAAGATGTTTGTATACAAACATCCACTATCATCCCTATGTATTCCTACATCCAGAAACTCCATAAATTCCATATCACATTTGTATGTGAGCTTGATGTTAAGCTCGTTCTGATTTAGTTGTCCCATGAAAGTATGGAGTGAGTCCACAGTATCCTGCCAGACAAAAAATATGTCATCGATGAACCGCACCCAAATCGGGATGCGGTCCATCGACGACTCTGTACTGGCCTGAAAGAGGTCCCTCTCCCACAGCCCCAGGAATAAATTAGCATAGGACGGCGCAAATGATGCGCCCATTGCTGTTCCCTGGAGCTGCAGGTAGAGGGACCCCTTAAAATAGAAAAAAATTTTTGAAAGCGAAAATTCCAGCACTTGTACTATGAATTGTCTCATATGTGTAGATATGGATGAGGATTGCAGGAAGTATTCAACGGCGCGAATGCCGTCACTATGACGGATATTAGTGTACAGACTTTCTACATCACAGGATACTAGGAGTGTATCCTTCCCAATATATAAGCCATCTATCTTTTTTAAGAATTCATTAGTATCCTTGATGAATGAGGGTAAATTCTCGACCAGGGGCTGTAGTTTAGAATCAATGAATTTGTTGATTTTCTCCAGGTAATTACCACAACCTGATATAATAGGTCTACCTGGTGGTATTTTTTGGTTTTTGTGTACCTTGGGTAATATATAAAAGGTTGGTACCGTTGGTTCTGGCACCTGAAAAGCTGTAAATAATTCTTTCGAGATAACTTCTTTTTCAAGAGCATCCTTCAAAATCGCCGAAAGTTCGGTTCTAAATTTTCCCAAGGGGTTGAATGTCATTTTCCTATAATACATGCCATTCTTCAGCTGGCGAAAAACCTCGGATTCGTACATCTGTCTTGGCCAAATGACTATATTTCCCCCCTTGTCAGCCGGTTTAATAACCACATCATCTAATTGTCTCAAATTTCTTAAGGCTCGCCTTTCTTGATTATTTAGATTCTCAATACATGGAAAACGGGGAATCTTCTCAAACTCCCGGCTAACTGTTTTCACAAAAGTATCAATGACGGGACAGGCTGACAAGGGGGGAAACTTACGTGACCTAGGTCTGATGGAGGGTGGAATCTTACCTCCCAATGGTTCATTATGTTCACGGGCCAATTCGTCCAAAATCTCTAGTGTCTCCTGCTCCGCCTCTGTTGGGAACAATTTAAGCAATTCTTCATTATGGAAATGTTTTTTAAAAATTAACTTCCTAGCAAACAAATGTAGGTCCTTAATGGCCCCAAACTTATCAAATTGTGCCGTGGGGCAAAAAGTAAGACCTCTCTTAAGAACATCTATCTCAAATTCTGTTAAAACATGATTACTCAAATTAATCACCTTTAGATTGTTGTCAGGGTTTGGGCGGTAATTCCGTTTAGCAGGTGTATAGCGAGGTTCCCGCTTACGTTTAGGCGTAGATGCCATTGAAGCTAGGGTAGATACAGAGGCGGATGAGGAGGCACCAGAGACGTCCGCCTGAGCTGTATTTGATGTTGTGGAGTCTATTCGGTCACGTGTATTGCTCTCTTGATGTTGTTTACGCCACCTATAGATTTGGCCGCTGGAAAAGTCTCTCTGGTCTCTCGTTAATTTACTCTTCTGTGTGATCTGGATATCTTTAATCCATTGATCCAATTGTTTTTCGAGCAAGCCATCAATAGATGACAATTGCTCAGCTGTTAAACAATTCTTTGCTTTTACATATATTTCATCCAATGACTTGTCGATGTTAATTATATTTTGAGAATTATATTTGACCAGTAGCTCCATTAGCTGTTTTGAAGCAGTATTGCATATTCCCTCCCAGCTTTTTATGAAATCCTCATCAGTGACAGGAAAGGCAGGTGTTACTTGTATTCTAAGTCCCCTGGGGATTAATTGGTGTTGTATATAATTCTCTAAGAAGGCCTTACTCCACCATGCCCTAGTTCTTTTATATGTTAAATTTCTAATATTCTTAAAAAGATCATCATATTGCAAACCGTCTGTAACCATAATATTCGTGTTGCCATTTGAGAATACGGCATTGATCTGTCCTTGCCATGACACCTCTCTGGCTTTGAAATCCATATCCAGGTGGTAAGAGAAAACCTGTGCAGAACACAGCAATATTCAATTAGAAAACACACAGTGAGCGCCTATATAGACCATGAATCAAACTTAAAAAAGGAGGATAGGATGTGCCGTAATTTGTCTTATACGGTCGAGGTGCACTGTGAGAACTTCAGTGTGAGCCACTGATAAAAGGGGATAAACCACCAAACCACCATAAGACAGGAAATCACCAAAGATTACCACAGCATAAGGATTAATAATATGCCTTTATTGGATATATTGGCAATACATGTATCAAAGGATAATAGGTTTTTATAAAATACACAAAAATTATAAAGATTAAAAATTAATAACAGACCGCAGGAATAATTACATATAATATATGGTACCCAGGAATCCCCGACTAACAGGCGGCAACCCCCTAAGATACAAACTACCTTTCTTTGCTGTGTTACACACAGAAATTTTTTTTATAAGTGTAAAAATATATTAAAAAAATATATTTATTTGAAAACCGTGTCAGAATCACATAAAATATATATCATATCATAAATAAACAACCATAGTGGTGTAATATATATAAAAACAAATCATATAAAGTGATAGCAGTGCATTTATTGCAAAGTGACTATGTGCATAAGGTGATAGTAACACAGCGAGGTAGATGGGGTTACTTACTGCATACATAAAGTGTAACAAGGTAGGTATGATTTGTATTTATTGCACATATGTGCCCTCTAGCAGTGGTGACTCATAAGTCAATATCCATCCATACTGATATTATACCATATGCCTATGTGACCATTTGTTAGTGGCTAAATAATACACATAATACCATACGGTGCACTTCCATAAGCTGGCTAATTAAGGGTCAGGCAAACAGGATACCACCGCAAAAGGATTATGAACTACCTGTGGTGGAGGCTGGGTACGAGACCTGCGTGCGCCCGACGCGCGTTTCGGATGTCTCTCCTTCGTCAGGGGGTGATACATAGTGATCCCTAAAGGGTTTTTATAGAACTCTCACCGAGCGCTGCGGCCCGGTTTATTGCGGCGCATGCGCAGTCAGGAGGCCGATGCCTTCCGGCCCCCACGTCACATGATCCGTCACCACGGGAACGGAGTACCCGGCGTGACCAGGCAACCAAGGACGCGGAGCGCCGGAACACACAGGCACAGACCGCGCACGCGCACAGCAGGGACGCAGCGTGGGTGAAGTGTGCCTCCTCTTCTGAAACTGGTAAATGTAAAAGCAGCGCGTCGCTTGTGGATGTTCACGGTCAGGGACAAGTCGCTTCCTTGTCCTCTTCAGCAAAAACTACAACAAGAGAGAAGGATGCAGCAGGCGACACAACGGGTTACTCCATGGAGCTCTTTACACATACCGTCCCTGGCTTAGAAAGTGAAACACTTAACAGGCCATGCCCATTACAAGTAGATTCTGACATGGAGTGCACTGATGCACAGCCACAGCCAGAGTACTATGCTGCTCCTTTGACTCAGACCACAACATTGCCCTCTCAGGGTACTGATCCACAATCAGACCCTGATGAGACTATGTTGCCCCGCCACGAACGCTATACCACCGACCGACACGGTGACACAGACGAAGTTGCACACGAGCTCGAAGAGGAGGTAATAGATGACCCAGTTGTTGACCCCGATTGGCAGCCATTGGGGGAACAGGGTGCAGGCGGCAGTAGTTCAGAAGCCGAGGTGGAGGTGGGGCCGCAGCAGGCATCAACATCGCAACAGGTTCCATCTGCCGGTCCCGTATCTGGGCCAAAACGCGTGTCAAAGCCAAAACCTGTTGGAGGACAGCGTGGCCATCCGGTTAAAGCTCAGTCTGCAATCCCTGAAAAGGGATCCGATGCTAGGAAGAGTGCAGTCTGGCATTTTTTTAAACAACATCCAATTGATCAGCGCAAAGTCATCTGTCAAAAATGTTCAACTAGCTTAAGCAGAGGTCAGAATCTGAAAAGTCTCAATACTAGTTGCATGCATAGACACTTAACCACCATGCATTTTCAAGCCTGGAGTAACTACCAAACGTCCCTTAAGGTTGTAGCACCCTCGGCCAATGAAGCTAGTCAGCAACGCAACATCCCTTCTGTCACTGTAAGGCCACCATTTTCCGCACCACCGGCAGTATCTGTGCAGGTTTCTTTGCCAGCCAAAAGCAGTCAGGGTCAGGGAATCACCAGTTTTGTAGGAGGAAATATTGCATCTAGGGCACCGGCGGAAACAATACCGTCTCCAACCGTCTCTCAGTCTGCCATGTCCACCGGCACACCCGAAAGTTCCACGATCTCCATCTCTCCAGTCCAGCTCACCCTACATGAGACTCTGGTTAGAAAAAGGAAGTACTTATCCTCGCATCCGCGTATACAGGGTTTTAACGCCCACATAGCTAGACTAATCTCGTTAGAGATGATGCCCTACCGGTTAGTTGAAAGCGAAGCTTTCAAAGCCCTGATGGAGTACGCTGAACCACGATACGAGCTACCCAGTCGACACTTTTTTTCCAGAAAAGCCATCCCAGCCCTGCACCAGCATGTTAAACAGCGCATCATCCATGCACTCAGGCAATCTGTGAGTACAAAGGTGCACCTGACTACAGATGCATGGACCAGTAGGCATGGCCAGGGACGTTATGTGTCCATCACGGCACACTGGGTGAATGTGGTGGATGCAGGGTCCACAGGGGACATCAATTTCGGGACAGTTGTGCCTAGCCCACGGTCTAGGAAACAGTTGGCTGTAGGCGTTCGCACCCCCTCCTCCTCCTCCTCTTCCTCCTGCAGAAGCTACAGCTCTTCCACAGACCACAGTCTGCCAACCACTCCATCGGCAGATGACACTGTTGCACACCAGTTGTCCCATTATGGGCCAGCTACTGGCAAGCGTCAGCAGGCTGTATTGGCTATGAAGTGTTTGGGCGACAACAGACACACCGCGGAAGTTCTGTCCGAGTTCTTGCAACAAGAAACGCAGTCGTGGCTGGGCACAGTAGATCTTGAGGCAGGCAAGGTTGTGAGTGATAACGGAAGGAATTTCATGGCTGCCATCTCCCTTTTCCAACTGAAACACATTCCTTGCCTGGCTCACACCTTAAACCTGGTGGTGCAGTGCTTATTGAAAACTTATCCTGGGTTCTCCGACCTGCTCCTCAAAGTGCGTGGACTTTGCTCACATATCCGACGTTCGCCTGTACACTCCAGCCGTATGCAGACCTATAAGCGGTCTTTGAACCTTCCCCAGCATCGCCTAATCATAGACGTTGCAACAAGGTGGAACTCAACACTGCACATGCTTCAGAGACTGTGCCAACAGAGGCGGGCTGTTATGTTTTTGTGGGAGGATACACATACACAGGCAGGCAGTAGGATGACAGACATGGAGTTGTTAGGTGAGCAGTGGTCGAAGATACAAGACATGTGTCAAGTCCTTCAGTGTTTTGAGGAATGCACACGGCTGGTTAGTGCAGACAACGCCATAATAAGCATGAGCATCCCCCTAATGTGTCTGCTGATGCAAAGTTTGACGCACATAAAGGATCAGGCGTCTGCACCAGAGGAAGAGGAAAGCCTTGATGACAGTCAGCCATTGTCTGGTCAGGGCAGTGTACACGACGAGGTAGCGGGCGAAGAGGAGGTGGAGGACGAGGAGGATGATGGGGATGAGTATATTTTTAATGCGGAAGCTTTCCCGGGGGCACTGGAAATTGGTTACGTGGCAAGGACGGGTTCTGGTTTTTTGAGGGACACAAGTGACGTAGATTTGCCTGAAACTGCCCCTCAACCAATCACAACCGTAGATTTGACAACTGGAACTTTGGCCCACATGGCGGATTATGCCTTACGTATCCTAAAAAGGGACACATGCATTACGAAAATGATGAACGATGACGATTACTGGTTGGCCTGCCTCCTTGATCCACGCTATAAAGGCAAATTGCAAAATATTATGCCACATGAGAACTTGGAACTAATATTAGCAACCAAACAATCAACTCTTGTTGACCGTTTGCTTCAGGCATTCCCAGCACACAGCGCACGTGATCGTTCTCACACGAGCTCCAGGGGGCAGCAGACTAGGAGTGTTAGGGGTGCACAGATCAGAAGTGGCGTTGGACAGAGGGGTTTTCTGACCAGGTTGTGGAGTGATTTTGCTATGACCGCAGACAGGACAGGTACTGCTGCATCAATTGAAAGTGACAGGAGACAACATTTGTCCAGTATGGTTACTAACTATTTTTCATCCCTTATCGATGTTCTCCCTCAACCGTCATTCCCATTTGATTACTGGGCATCAAAATTAGACACCTGGCCAGAATTGGCAGAATATGCATTGCAGGAGCTTGCTTGCCCGGCAGCAAGTGTCCTATCAGAAAGAGTATTCAGTGCTGCAGGTTCAATATTAACCGAAAAAAGGACTCGTCTGGCTACCCAAAATGTTGATGATCTAACATTCATTAAAATGAACCACAACTGGATTTCGAAATCTTTTGCCCCACCTTGCCCGGCCGACACCTAGCTTTCCTATGAAAAGCTCTTGCCTGTGGACTACTGTGAATTACTTTTCTAATGTCTAATTTGCTGCACCTTATTGTCCAGCATACGACATGTTTACACCTCCCTAAATGGCCAAAGTCCCCACACGGGGCCGAGGTATCGCGACTTGGCGCAAGCACCCGTGAGACTGCTGTTTGTCTGAAGAGGTGGGTGTGCTCGCTTTTGGTCGACGGCATTGCTACTGGGTCCCTCATAGTAAAATAAAGTGTCTCTGGCGGTGGTGGTGCGCACCCAAAGTCAGACACACTGTTGTAACATGAGGGGCCCTGGGCCTGTACCGCCGGCCACAAGAGAGTTCACCCACCCCCAGGTCAAACATTGCTCTACCACTTCCACAGTTATCTCTCACACTTCCACCAATGTTTAGTCTATGCGCTGACATCCTTCCATACCTGCCACTGACAATACCACTGTGTTGACATGTATGATGGTACTTAACATAGTCAGGGGCAGTGTCCTCTATTTACCACAGTAAATACTTTGCGCTAAATTAGTAGGTCTGAAACAATGCAGAGGATCCCACCCCTGAACCTAATGATTGCACCCTTTAGTGTTTTTGTTTTGTTTTAATGCGAGACATTCACATTTATTTGTTGTTTTGGACTACTAACTGGCAGACACTCATTACAATCGGCCTCCGTTGACCAGACCACTGCTGCCCGTGTACCCCTGGAACCAATTATAAAGTGCCTACAGCCAGCCCATTTTAGTATGTTAGGCCTTGGAAGCCTGTCTGCGGTCCCTCCTTCCACTAGGCCTCCACTCACCTGACCACTGCTGCCCGTGTACCCCTGGAACCAATTATAAAGTGCCTACAGCCAGCCCATTTTAGTATGTTAGGCCTTGGAAGCCTGTCTGCGGTCCCTCCTTCCACTAGGCCTCCACTCACCTGACCACTGCTGCCTGTGTACCCCTGGAACCAATTATAAAGTGCCTACAGCCAGCCCATTTTAGTATGTTAGGCCTTGGAAGCCTGTCTGCGGTCCCTCCTTCCACTAGGCCTCCACTCACCTGACCACTGCTGCCCGTGTACCCCTGGAACCAATTATAAAGTGCCTACAGCCAGCCCATTTTAGTATGTTAGGCCTTGGAAGCCTGTCTGCGGTCCCTCCTTCCACTAGGCCTCCACTCACCTGACCACTGCTGCCCGTGTACCCCTGAAACCAATTATAAAGTGCCTACAGCCAGCCCATTTTAGTATGTTAGGCCTTGGAAGCCTGTCTGCGGTCCCTCCTTCCACTAGGCCTCCTGTCATGGTTCTCAATGGCAAGAGAACGTAATTAAGAAAAGCGGCGCTTAAGCTCCCGAAAGGCCTCCACAGCAGCAGGGGACCAATCAACAACATCAGCACCCTTCTTAGTCAAATCAGTCAACGGTTTAGCAACCTCAGAAAAACCAGTTATAAATCGACGATAAAAATTAGCAAAGCCCAAAAACTTCTGAAGGCTCTTAAGAGAAGAGGGTTGCGTCCAATCACAAATAGCCTGAACCTTGACAGGGTCCATCTCAATGGAAGAGGGGGAAAAAATGTACCCCAAAAACGAAATCTTTTGAACCCCAAAAACGCACTTAGAACCCTTTACACACAAGGAATTAGCGCGCAAAACCTGAAAAACCCTCCTGACCTGTTGGACATGAGAGTCCCAGTCATCCGAGAAAATCAAAATATCATCAAGATACACAATCAAAAATTTATCCAAATAATCACGGAAAACGTCATGCATAAAGGACTGAAAGACTGAAGGGGCATTTGAAAGACCAAAAGGCATTACTAAATACTCAAAATGGCCCTCAGGCGTATTAAATGCGGTTTTCCACTCATCCCCCTGCTTAATTCGCACCAAATTATACGCCCCACGAAGATCAATCTTAGAGAACCACTTGGCCCCCTTTATTCGAGCAAACAAATCAGTAAGCAGTGGCAAAGGATACTGATATTTAACCGTGATTTTATTCAAAAGCCGATAATCAATACACGGCCTCAAAGAGCCATCTTTTTTAGATACAAAGAAAAAACCGGCTCCTAAGGGAGATGACGAAGGACGAATATGTCCCTTTTCCAAGGACTCCTTAATATATTCCCGCATAGCAGCATGTTCAGGCACAGATAGATTAAATAAACGACCCTTTGGAAACTTACTGCCCGGAATCAGATCTATAGTACAATCGCAATCTCTGTGCGGAGGTAGTGAACCAAGTTTAGGCTCCTCAAAAACGTCACGATAATCAGATAAAAATTCCGGAATCTCAGAGGGAATAGATGACGAAATGGAAACCAAAGGTACGTCCCCATGAGTCCCCTGACATCCCCAGCTTAACACAGACATTGCTTTCCAGTCGAGGACTGGGTTATGAGATTGCAGCCATGGCAATCCAAGCACCAACACATCATGTAGATTATACAACACAAGGAAGCGAATAATCTCCTGGTGATCCGGATTAATACGCATAGTTACTTGTGTCCAGTATTGTGGTTTGTTACTAGCCAATGGCGTGGAGTCAATACCCTTCAGAGGTATAGGAACTTCCAGAGGCTCTAAATCAAACCCACAGCGTTTGGCAATGGACCAATCCATAAGACTCAAAGCGGCGCCAGAGTCGACATAGGCGTCCGCGGTAATAGACGATAAAGAGCAAATCAGGGTCACAGATAGAATAAACTTAGACTGTAAAGTGCCAATTGAAACAGACTTATCAACCTTCTTAGTACGTTTAGAGCATGCTGATATAACATGAGTTGAATCACCACAATAGAAGCATAACCCATTTTTTCGCCTAAAATTCTGTCGTTCGCTTCTGGACAGAATTCTATCACATTGCATAATCTCTGGCGCCTTCTCAGTAGACACCGCCAAATGGTGCACAGGTTTGCGCTCCCGCAAACGCCGATCAATCTGAATAGCCATTGTCATGGACTCATTCAGACCTGTAGGCACAGGGAACCCCACCATAACATCTTTAATGGCATCAGAGAGACCCTCTCTGAATTTCGCCGCCAGGGCGCACTCATTCCACTGAGTAAGCACAGACCACTTACGAAATTTTTGGCAGTATATTTCAGCCTCATCTTGCCCTTGAGACAGGGCCATTAAGGCTTTTTCAGCCTGAATCTCTAAATGAGGTTCCTCATAAAGCAACCCCAAAGCCAGGAAAAACGCATCCACATTGAGCAACGCAGGATCCCCTGGTGCCAAAGCAAATGCCCAATCCTGAGGGTCGCCCCGGAGCAAGGAAATTACAATCCTGACCTGCTGTGCAGGATCTCCAGCGGAGCGAGATCTCAGAGACAAAAATAATTTACAATTATGTTTGAAATTCTGGAAGCGAGATCTATCCCCAGAGAAAAATTCAGGTAAAGGAATTCTAGGTTCAGATGTAGGAGCATGAATAACGAAATCCTGTAAGCTTTGAACCTTCATAGCGAGATTATTCAAACCTGTAGCTAAACTCTGAGGATCCATATTTAATCAGGTGAAATCAGAACCATTCAAGGATTAGAAGGAGAGAGAAACGAAGGCTGCAGTAAGCAGAGATGCTAGTGAATCAACTAATGAGCAAACTCAGGAGAAAAAAAATAAATAAATTCTCTGCAGACTTCTTTTCTCTCCTTTCTTCTGCCAATTATTTTAACCCTTGGCCGGCCAAACTGTCATGGTTCTCAATGGCAAGAGAACGTAATTAAGCATACAAAAGGACTAGCTCTTGGAAGATGGGAACTCGAGCTGACCATGAGCTAAACCTACCGCACAACTAACAGTGGCCGGGTAGCGTGCCTACGTTTTATCCCTAGACGCCCAGCGCCAGCCGGAGAACTGACTGACCCTAGCAGAGGAAAATACAGACCTGGCTTACCTCTAGAGAAATTTTCCCCAAAAGGCAGACAGTAGCCCCCACATATATTGGCGGTGATTTTAGAGGAAAATGACATACGAAGTATGAAGATAGGTTTAGCAAATTGAGGTCCGCTTACTAGATAGTAGGAAGACAGAAAAGGGAACTTCACGGTCAGCTGAAAACCCTTTCAAAATACCATCCTGAAATTACTTTAAGACTCTAATATCAACTCATGACACCAGAGTGGCAATTTCAGCTCACAAGAGCTTCCAGCCTCAGAAATATTCAATCACAGAGAACTGGAACAAAAATGCAAAACAAACTTAGGACAACAAGTCCAACTTAGCTGATAGTAGTCTAGGAGCAGGAACATGCAACAGAAAGGCTTCTGGTAACATTGTTGGCCGGCATAGAAATGACTGAGGAGCAAGGCTAAATAGAAAACTCCCACATACTGATGGAAAACAGGTGAACAGAGGAGATGAAGCACACAAGTGCAGTACCACCAGAAACCACCGGGGGAGCCCAGAAACCAAATTCACTACAGCCTCCACTCACCTGACCACTGCTGCCCGTGTACCCCTGGAACCAATTTTACAGTGCATAGAGCCTATTTTTTAATTTTATTTAATATTAATAAAGCCATGATGGACTACGCTGTACCACGCTATGAGCTACCCAGTTGACAATTCTTTTGCGAGAAAAGCCATCCCACCCCTCCACCAGCATGTTAAAGACCACATTGTCCTTTCATTCTGTCAATCTGTGAGTCCAAAGGTACACCTGACAACAGACACATGGAGCGGTAGGCATGGCCACGGAAGGTTACGTGTCCTTTGTGGTGCAATGGGTTAATGTATTGGATGCATGGTCCACACAGGGGACAGCCTGGTAAGTCTGTCTGCAGTCCCTAATTCAAGTTGTCCTCAACTGAATAAAGCTGAGCTTCTACCTTCTGGCTCTCATTAAGTGCTGTTTTTTAAAAGATTGGTGGTTCCGGCCTACTAACGGTGTCTGCCCCTGCCTGGTGTTGTCCTCAACTGAATAAAGCTGAGCTTCTACCTTCTGGCTCTCTTTAAGTGCTGTTTTTTAAAAGATTGGTGGTTCCGGCCTACTAATGGTGTCTGCCCCTGCCTGGTGTTGTCCTCAACTGAATAAAGCTGTGCTTCAACCTTCTGGCTCTCATTAAGTGCTGTGTTTTTAAAAATTGGTGGTTAGGGCCTACTAATGGTGTCTGCCCCTCCCTGGTGTTGCCCTCAACTGAATACAGCTGAGCTTCTACCTTCTGGCTTTCGGCCTATAGTATCAGATATTAAACTGCATTTGGCCTACTAGTGTGGTTGGGCCCTTAAAACAGTGTCTGCTGCTCTTGGGTTTGCTACTCCACTGAACAAAGCAGTGCCGCCTGTTTAGTCCTGTTACCAATTTTGAACGGCATTTAGCCTACTTTATTCTTTGGCCCTATATCTGTTTCCTCCTCATCCTGCCCATTGCCCAGCCACTGCTAGATGAGTCTGCTGGTACATTGACCCACACCACTACATTCCCCTTGCACTCTACACAGCCAGAATCTGACCCTGCTGAAAGTAAGGTTCCCCTTCCCGCATGTTATACCACCTAACACAGGGACAAAGAGGAAGGTGCAGATGAAAGTGCAGTTTCCTTCATCAGGTGGGGGGGGCATACTCGTTGGCGACGTCACTGGCACAGGGCCCCTCAGAGTACGCAAAAATGTCGCTGCTGGTGGGAGGCGCCCCCGCAGTGCAAACACACCGCTGTACTTTGAGGGGCCCTGTGCCAGAGCCAATGCCAACGAGTGGGCCCCCCTGCTTGCTTAGGATCACAGCACTTGCAAACTTGACATACTTACCTCTCACTGCTCCACCGCCGTGACATAGTCCACGTTTCCTGTGCCCACTAAAACCTTAAACCAGCCCTACCCCCCACAACTTTTGCCAAATGACCCCCAATTTCCAATGCCCAACTATTATTATAAAGTTAATTAAGATTGACAAGCTTCAGAAACAAGAATGGATGTTTTTGGCATTAAAATGGGCACTGTAGGTGTTTTCCTGGCCTCCACTCACTGTCGACTATGCTTCCCCATTGACTTGCATTGGGTTTCGTGTTTCGGTCGATCCCAGACTTTTAGCAATAATCGGCCGACTGCACTCGACTCGACTCTGGACAAAGTCGGGTTTCACAAAACCCGACTCGACCTTAAAAAAATGAAAGTCGCTCAACCCTACTCAACACTACTCCCTAACAAAAAAAAAATATGTTTCCAAAATTGTGCTGATGTAAAGCAGACATGTGGGAAATGTTGTTTATTAACTATATTATGTGATATAACCCTCTATTTTAAGGGCATAAAAACTAAAAGTTTGAAAATTGCTAAATTTTCATAATTTTCGACAAATTTTTGTTTTTTTCACAAATAAATGCAAGTCATATTGAAGGAGTTTTACCACTATCTTGAAGTACAATATGTCACGAGAAAACAATGTCAGAATCACCAGGATCCGTTGAAGCGTTTCAGAGTAATGACCTCATAAAGTGACAGTGGTCAGAATTGTAAAAATTGGCCCTGTCACTTAGGTGAAAACAGGCTTCGAGGTGAAGGGGTTAAATAGCCCAGGGTTCTTAGTAATACTGTTTTTGATCCAAAATAGCATAAAAGCCATCCAACCGATTGTAAGATATGCAGATCTTAAGATATGATAGGTGTCGGAACCCCTCGAATCTGATGTTATAAGTAGTGTTGAGCGATACCGTCCGATACTTGAAAGTATCGGTATCGGAAAGTATCGGCCGATACCGGCAAAGTATCGGATCTAATCCGATACCGATACCCGATACCAATACAAGTCAATGGGACTCAAGTATCGGACGGTATTCCTGATGGTTCCCAGGGTCTGAAGGAGAGGAAACTCTCCTTCAGGCCCTGGGATCCATATTAATGTGTAAAATAAAGAATTAAAATAAAAAATATTGCTATACTCACCTCTCCGACGCAGCCTGGACCTTACCGAGGGAACCGGGAGCCTTCTTTGCTTAAAATGCGCGCTTTTACTTCCTTCCGCGACGTCATGGCTTCTGATTGGTCGCGTGCCGCCCATGTGGCCGCGACGCGACCAATCATAGCAAGCCATGACGTAATTTTCAGGTCCTCAATGCCTAATTCTAGGCATTCAGGATTTTAAAATTACGATCCGGCTTGAGATTGGTCGCGTCGCGGTCACATGGGCGACGCGACCAATCACAAGCCGTGACGTCACGGGAGGCAGGAAACGCGCGCATTTTTAAAATTACGTCACGGCTTGTGATTGGTTACGTGCTGCCCATGTGACCGCGACGCGACCAATCACAGCAAGCCGTGACGTAATTTCAGGTCCTGAATGCAGAAATAGGCATCAGGACCTGAAATTACGTCACGGCTTGCTGTGATTGGTCGCGTCGCTGTCACATGGGCGGCACGCAACCAATCACAAGCCGTGACATAATTTTAAAAATGCGCGCGTTTCCTGCCTCCCGTGACATCACGGCTTGTGATTGGTCGCGTCGCCCATGTGACCGCGACGCGACCAATCACAAGCCGGATCGTAATTTTAAAATCCTGAATGCCTAGAATTAGGCATTGAGGACCTGAAAATTACGTCACGGCTTGCTGTGATTGGTCGCGTCGCGGCCACATGGGCGGCACGCGACCAATCAGAAGCCGTGACGTCGCGGAAGGAAGTAAAAGCGCGCATTTTAAGCAAAGAAGGCTCCCGGTTCCCTCGGTGAGGTCCAGGCTGCGTCGGAGAGGTGAGTATAGCAATATTTTTTATTTTAATTCTTTGTTTTACACATTAATGTTGTTTCGATACCGATACCCGATACCACAAAAGTATCGGATCTCGGTATCGGAATTCCGATACCCGCAAGTATCGGCCGATACCCGATACTTGTGGTATCGGAATGCTCAACACTAGTTATAAGACTAAGTTATCGATATCAAATGACCGGAGAACTCGTTTAAGCTGCAATATCCGACTCAACCCATGGTCTAGTGTGGCATTGTTTCTGGAAGAAAGACATAATTTTATGGCAATCAGACACAATTCCTTTATGCAGTTAACAAATAAATGTGCAATCTGGGGAACCCAAGAGTGTCCTTTGTCCATGATAATTAACAAGTTATTATAGTTTTCTATTGTATACACATGTCTGCTTAAAGTACAAAAATGCACCTTAAGAGTCTGAACTTTTGTCAAGATTAGAAGGAAAAGGTCACCTTCTGGATAGTGAAACGGTGCAGAAAAAGAACACCAGTCTTGTGCTGTACCATGGCCTTTTACCTTCCGTTTAAGGTCATGCAGCCACAATTCACATTTCATGCTTAAGAGTTGTATTCTCTAATTTTTATAAAAAGGTAATCTTTTTTTCAGAAGACAATGAGGAAGACAGGCCTAAGCACACACTTGTTATTCTTAGCTGCTTCGGCGTCAATTAAAGTAGGATTAGAAATAACGGGAATGTAGAGATGAGGATTAACGAAGCAGCTGTGAATTGAAGCATAAATTAAAGCCGCATAATAAATGAAACATTTTTGTTACCTTTATGTTCAGTTCAGAATTAATATGTTAGAATTTTTGTTATAACTTTAATAGCCTATTATATTCATATTCTCTTATGGTAAGTAATGTGTTTGTACTGTAGTGCAGCTGTGTTCACACATTGCCTTATTAAAGAGGCAGTGACCCAGGTTAGTCCTTCTTAAAAGTCCATTTTGGCAACTCACAACAAAAAGGCAAACGTTATATTTACCATAGCAATTTGTTGCCGTGGCCGACTACCCCACCATATCTCTTGTGGGTGTGTCAGTGGCTTGTTTTCTCTGGTTCTCCCCTGTGTTCAGTTTCACACAGACCTGGTGCACAGAGCTCCCACTCTCAAGCTTGCAAACCAAAACACTGACTCACCCAAAGCTAAACTGAAAGTTTAAATGGGAACTGTGGACATGAGCCACTCCCAAAACCCGGAGTGGAGGGAGAGACCCATCCCACTACCAATCCTATAGGTCTCTTCAAAAATAAAGTCCATGTCAGGTTTTCCTAAATTTGACCTGGTCAAATAGCTTGACCAAGTCCTTACTTTATTTTGCATTGCAACCACAGCTGTAGCTGTGATTACAATGCAAGCCAGCGGGTTCAATATGCTTCTGTGATGCCCGCTAGGGCCATGGGGTACTTGGGCCAGGTTGGACGGTTCTTTGGGGAAGTCACTGGGCCGTGACCCGACTCCGTGGCCCTGTGAAATGAAGGGAAATATGGTTTATAGGGGATTAGTTTGTGATGCCACCTGTGGTGTTTGGCAATAAGGAAATGGCCGACGCTGCAGTTCAGGTCCACTGGGGCAGTTGGTGACGCAGCAGAGATGTTACAGCTCTCCACTGGTAGAGCTAGGTGTTGTGAAATTGGATTTTGGGCTCCCCCGGTGGCCACTGGTGGAAATTGAACTTGTGTGCATCATCCCCTCTGTTCACCTGTTCCCATCAGGATGTGGGAGTCGCTATTTAACCTTGCTCCTCTGTCACTTCCATGCCGGTCAACATTGTAATCAGAAGCCTTTCTGTGCATGTTCCTGCTACCAGACAACTTCCAGCTAAGTCGGACTTTTGTCCTTGTTTGTTTTTTGCATTTTGTTCCAGTTCACAGCTGCAGTTTCGTTTCTGTGTCTGGAAAGCTCTTGTGATCTGAAATTGCCACTCTGATGTTATGAGTTAATACTAGAGTCTTAAAGTAATTTCAGGATGGTGTATTGATAGGGTTTTCAGCTGACCATGAAAGTACCCTTTCTGTCTTCCTGCTATCTAGTAAGCGGACCTCGATTTTGCTAAACCTATTTTCATACTACGTTTGTCATTTTCATCTTAAATCACCGCCAATATATGTGGGGGCCTCTGTCTGCCTTTCGGGGAAATTTCTCTAGAGGTGAGCCAGGACTATATTTTCCTCTGCCAGGATTAGTTAGTCCTCCGGCCGGCGCTGGGCGTCTAGGGATAAAACGCAGGCTACGCTACCCGGCTACTGTTAGTTGTGCGGCAGGTTTAGTTCATGGTCAGTTTAAGTTTCCATCCTTCCAAGAGCTAGTTCCTATGTATGCTGGGCTATGTTCTCTTGCCATTGAGAACCATAACAGTTTGACCGGCCCACAAAGGGTTAAATTAATTGGCAGAGAAAGGAGAGAAAAAAGAAGTCTGCTGAAAATTTTTTTTTTTTTTTTTTTTTCCTTCAGTTCTGAGTGTGCTTTCAATTGAATCACTTGCAAGTCTGCCTATATTGCAGCCTTCCTCTCTCTCTCTCCTTCTAATCCTGGAATGGCTCTGTGTTCACCTGTTTAAAATGGATATTCAGAGTTTAGCTGCAGGTTTGAATAATCTCACCACGAAAGTTCAAAATTTACAAGATTTTGTTGTTCATGTTCCTATATCTGAACCTAGAATTCCTTTGCCTGAATTTTTCTCGGGGAATAGATCTTGCTTTCAAAATTTCAAAAATAATTGCAAGTTGTTTTTGTCCCTGAAATCTCGCTCTGCTGGAGATCCTGCTCAGCAGGTCAGGATTGTGATTTCCTTGCTCCGGGGCGACCCTCAAGATTGGGCTTTTGCATTGGCTCCAGGGGATCCTGCGTTGCTCAATGTGGATGCGTTTTTTCTGGCCTTGGGGTTGCTTTATGAGGAACCTCATTTAGAGCTTCAGGCGGAAAAAGCCTTGATGTCCCTATCTCAGGGGCAAGATGAAGTTGAAATATACTGCCAAAAATTCCGTAAATGGTCTGTGCTTACTCAGTGGAATGAGTGCGCCCTGGCGGCGAATTTCAGAGAGGGTCTCTCTGATGCCGTTAAGGATGTTATGGTGGGGTTCCCTGTGCCTGCGGGTCTGAATGAGTCCATGACAATGGCTATCCAGATCGATAGACGTCTGCGGGAGCGCAAACCTGTGCACCATTTGGCGGTGTCTACTGAGAAGACGCCAGAGAATATGCAATGTGATAGAATTCTGTCCAGAAGCGAACGGCAGAATTTTAGACGAAAAAATGGGTTGTGCTTTTATTGTGGTGATTCAACTCATGTTATATCAGCATGCTCTAAGCGTACTAAGAAGCTTGATAAGTCAGTTTCAATTGGCACTTTTCAGTCTAAGTTTATTCTATCTGTGACCCTGATTTGTTCTTTATCATCTATTACCGCGGATGCCTATGTCGACTCTGGCGCCGCTTTGAGTCTTATGGATTGGTCCTTTGCCAAACGCTGTGGGTATGATTTAGAGCCTCTTGAAACTCCTATACCTCTGAAGGGGATTGACTCCACCCCATTGGCTAGTAATAAACCACAATACTGGACACAAGTAACTATGCGAATTAATCCGGATCATCAGGAGATTATTCGCTTTCTTGTGCTGTATAATCTACATGATGTGTTGGTGCTTGGATTGCCATGGCTGCAATCTCATAACCCAGTCCTTGACTGGAACGCTATGTCTGTGTTAAGCTGGGGATGTAAGGGGATGCATGGGGACGTACCTTTGGTTTCCATTTCGTCATCTATTCCCTCTGAGATTCCTGAATTCTTGTCTGACTATCGTGACGTTTTTGAAGAACCTAAGCTTGGTTCATTACCTCCGCACCGGGAGTGCGATTGTGCCATAGATTTGATTCCGGGTAGTAAATACCCTAAGGGTCGTTTATTTAATCTGTCTGTGCCTGAACATGCTGCTATGCGAGAATATATAAAGGAGTCCTTGGAAAAGGGACATATTCGTCCTTCGTCATCTCCCTTAGGAGCCGGTTTTTTCTTTGTGTCTAAGAAAGATGGCTCTTTGAGGCCGTGTATTGATTATCGGCTTTTGAATAAAATCACGGTTAAATATCAATATCCGTTGCCACTGCTGACTGATTTGTTTGCTCGCATAAAGGGGGCCAAGTGGTTCTCTAAGATAGATCTCCGTGGGGCGTATAATTTGGTGCGAATTAAGCAGGGGGATGAGTGGAAAACCGCATTTAATACGCCCGAGGGCCACTTTGAGTATTTGGTGATGCCTTTTGGCCTTTCAAATGCCCCTTCAGTCTTTCAGTCCTTTATGCATGACATTTTCCGTGATTATTTGGATAAATTTATGATCGTGTATCTGGATGATATTCTGATTTTTTCGGATGACTGGGACTCTCATGTCCAGCAGGTCAGGAGGGTTTTTCAGGTTTTGCGGTCTAATTCCTTGTGTGTGAAGGGTTCTAAGTGCGTTTTTGGGGTTCAAAAGATTTCCTTCTTGGGATACATTTTTTCCCCCTCTTCCATCGAGATGGATCCTGTCAAGGTTCGGGCTATTTGTGATTGGACGCAACCCTCTTCTCTTAAGAGTCTTCAGAAATTTTTGGGCTTTGCTAACTTTTATCGTCGATTTATTGCTGGTTTTTCTGATGTTGTTAAACCATTGACTGATTTGACTAAGAAGGGTGCTGATGTTGCTGATTGGTCCCCTGCTGCTGTGGAGGCCTTTCGGGAGCTTAAGCGCCGCTTTTCTTCCGCCCCTGTGTTGCGTCAGCCTGATGTTGCTCTTCCTTTTCAGGTTGAGGTCGACGCTTCTGAAATCGGAGCTGGGGCGGTTTTGTCGCAAAGAAGTTCCGACTGCTCCGTGATGAAACCTTGTGCTTTTTTTTCTCGTAAATTTTCGCCCGCTGAGCGGAATTATGATATTGGGAATCGGGAGCTTTTGGCCATGAAGTGGGCTTTTGAGGAGTGGCGTCATTGGCTTGAGGGGGCTAGACATCAGGTGGTGGTATTGACCGACCACAAAAATTTAATTTATCTTGAGTCCGCCAGACGCCTGAATCCTAGACAGGCGCGCTGGTCGTTGTTTTTCTCTCGGTTTAATTTTGTGGTGTCATACCTACCGGGTTCTAAGAATGTTAAGGCTGATGCCCTTTCTAGGAGTTTTGAGCCTGACTCCCCTGGTAATTCTGAACCTACAGGTATCCTTAAGGATGGAGTGATATTGTCTGCCGTTTCTCCAGACCTGCGGCGGGCCTTGCAGGATTTTCAGGCGGATAGACCTGATCGTTGCCCACCTGGTAGACTGTTTGTTCCTGATGATTGGACCAGTAAAGTCATTTCTGAGGTTCATTCTTCTGCGTTGGCAGGTCATCCTGGAATCTTTGGTACCAGGGATTTGGTGGCAAGGTCCTTCTGGTGGCCTTCCCTGTCACGAGATGTACGAGGCTTTGTGCAGTCTTGTGACGTTTGTGCTCGGGCCAAGCCTTGTTGTTCTCGGGCTAGTGGATTGTTGTTGCCCTTGCCTATCCCGAAGAGGCCTTGGACGCACATCTCGATGGATTTTATTTCGGATCTTCCTGTTTCTCAGAAGATGTCTGTCATCTGGGTGGTGTGTGACCGTTTCTCTAAGATGGTCCATTTGGTTCCCCTGCCTAAGTTGCCTTCTTCTTCCGAGTTGGTTCCTCTGTTTTTTCAAAATGTGGTTCGTTTGCATGGTATTCCGGAGAATATCGTTTCTGACAGAGGAACCCAATTCGTGTCTAGATTTTGGCGGGCATTCTGTGCTAGGATGGGCATAGATTTGTCTTTCTCGTCTGCTTTCCATCCTCAGACTAATGGCCAGACCGAGCGGACGAATCAGACTTTGGAGACATATTTGAGGTGTTTTGTGTCTGCAGATCAGGATGATTGGGTTGCTTTTTTGCCTTTAGCGGAGTTTGCCCTCAATAATCGGGCCAGCTCTGCCACCTTGGTGTCTCCTTTTTTCTGTAATTCGGGGTTTCATCCTCGATTTTCCTCCGGTCAGGTGGAATCTTCGGATTGTCCTGGAGTGGATGCTGTGGTGGAGAGGTTGCATCAGATTTGGGGGCAGGTGGTGGACAATTTGAAGTTGTCCCAGGAGAAGACTCAGCTTTTTGCCAACCGCCGGCGTCGGGTTGGTCCTCGGCTTTGTGTCGGGGACTTGGTGTGGTTGTCTTCTCGTTTTGTCCCTATGAGGGTTTCTTCTCCTAAGTTTAAGCCTCGGTTCATCGGCCCGTACAAGATATTGGAGATTCTTAACCCTGTGTCCTTCCGTTTGGACCTCCCTGCATCTTTTTCTATTCATAATGTTTTTCATCGGTCATTGTTGCGCAGGTATGAGGTACCGGTTGTGCCTTCCGTTGAGCCTCCTGCTCCGGTGTTGGTTGAGGGCGAGTTGGAGTACGTTGTGGAAAAAATCTTGGACTCCCGTGTTTCCAGACGAAAACTCCAGTATCTGGTCAAATGGAAGGGATACGGTCAGGAGGATAATTCTTGGGTGACTGCCTCTGATGTTCATGCCTCCGATCTGGTCCGTGCCTTTCATAGGGCTCATCCTGATCGCCCTGGTGGTTCTGGTGAGGGTTCGGTGCCCCCTCCTTGAGGGGGGGGTACTGTTGTGAAATTGGATTTTGGGCTCCCCCGGTGGCCACTGGTGGAATTGAACTTGTGTGCATCATCCCCTCTGTTCACCTGTTCCCATCAGGATGTGGGAGTCGCTATTTAACCTTGCTCCTCTGTCACTTCCATGCCGGTCAACATTGTAATCAGAAGCCTTTCTGTGCATGTTCCTGCTACCAGACAACTTCCAGCTAAGTCGGACTTTTGTCCTTGTTTGTTTTTTGCATTTTGTTCCAGTTCACAGCTGCAGTTTTGTTTCTGTGTCTGGAAAGCTCTTGTGATCTGAAATTGCCACTCTGATGTTATGAGTTAATACTAGAGTCTTAAAGTAATTTCAGGATGGTGTATTGATAGGGTTTTCAGCTGACCATGAAAGTACCCTTTCTGTCTTCCTGCTATCTAGTAAGCGGACCTCGATTTTGCTAAACCTATTTTCATACTACGTTTGTCATTTTCATCTTAAATCACCGCCAATATATGTGGGGGCCTCTGTCTGCCTTTCGGGGAAATTTCTCTAGAGGTGAGCCACGACTATATTTTCCTCTGCCAGGATTAGTTAGTCCTCCGGCCGGCGCTGGGCGTCTAGGGATAAAACGCAGGCTACGCTACCCGGCTACTGTTAGTTGTGCGGCAGGTTTAGTTCATGGTCAGTTTAAGTTTCCATCCTTCCAAGAGCTAGTTCCTATGTATGCTGGGCTATGTTCTCTTGCCATTGAGAACCATAACAGCTAGGCCCCATGGCAGTTAAAGTCAATGGTGATCTGTTGAAGTGCAGTGCAGGTGACACAGTAATAATCCTGAGGACACAGCAAGGTGCAGTTTTCACTCTTGACTCACAGTCAGCTGTTTACAGTCTCCAGTCGAGACTGTGTCCTCCTGGTCTGTGGTCCAGCCAGCTCTCAGGGAATTTGGGTGCACTTTTCCAAGACTCCCTTTCTTGTGTACCTTCCTAGGCTGTCTGTCTGCGCTGGCTTCACCATCCTGCCCAGCGCCTCACACACAGTGTCCCAAGCCAGCAGCCTCGGGTCCTGTCAGACGACCTTATCCTGGTCCCCTTGATCCTACATAGCTGCCTTTTCAGCAATTGTGTGTGGATTTGGCTATGGCACAAATAGATACCACAGCCTTCGGTTTGCTAGCTGAGTCTTGCAGTTCCTCCACTAGTCTGGGGCCGGTCCCCTACTGTGACCTGGTCCTTCCACCCAACTACGGTCAGCGTGAATTTGGGCACCCAGGTTGGATTCCTCACTTTCCTGGCCCCCAGGACCCATTCTCTCTCTCAGGAGCTTCTTCCTTCATGTCTGCTCCCTTTAACTCCTCCACACCAACTCACTAGCTAACTCCTAACTCCTCCCTCCTTTCTCCATGACAACTCCTCTAACTGTCACTCTATCCACCCACACCCTCTACCTAGTTTTCCCTCCAGTCTGAGATGGGGCCCTCCCTCAATAGGGTCTGCCCAGATCCCCTGGCCTGGAGTGGTGGGGTGTTGGATGCTAGTGTGGGTCTCGGGTAGTGCCCCCTCCTTACCCGAGAGCGGAGTACCACACCTCTGGCTGAGGTGCAGTACCTCTGTGGTGACTGGACCCCCAGAATTGCCACACTTCTAAGCACATTCTTGGGCATACATAACGGCTCCTGCATATAATTCCCTTCATTGTCTCACAGAACATATAAATATACATTATAGGGACAAAAGTAGTGGGACACACAGTTTAATCAATAAATTCTGCATTTTCATTCAGTTCCATTGGCACAGGAGTATAACATCAAACCCCTTGCCATGCCATCTGCCATTACTAACATTTGTGAAAGAATGGGTGGTTCTAAAGAGCTCACTGATATCAGAACGGTTCTGTAATAGAACATCACTGATCAAACTATTCAGTTCATGACATTTCTTCCCTCTCAAATATTCCACAGTCAGCTGTGAGCGATATTATTAAAACGTGAAAGTGTCTCAGAACAACTGCAACACAGAGTGCCAGACCACGTAAAGTTGCTGTTTTAGCCCCAGATTTTACATTTTGGCACTGGGAAAAAAATGGCACCAAAATTTGTCCCATAATTTCTGCTGAATGTAGAAATACTGAATATGTGGCTCTGCAGTACTTATTGGCCATATGGCGAGACTCAGGAGGGATGGAGAGCTATTTGTCTCCTGGAACGCAGATTGTCCTAGAATTGTATGAAGATTACATATACAGAGCCCCTAAGTGCTAGAATCCCCCTTAAGTGATCCCATTTTGGATATTATATCCCTTTGAGATTTTTTCTTCAGGTGTAGTGACGATTTTGACTCCATGTGTTTTTCAGAAACAATCAGCAGTGGATGTTGCCGAGTGAAAATTGCAGACTGCTGTTGTAGTGACCAGTACATTGTAGTGACCAGTATGTTGTAGTGACCAGAACACTGTGCCCTCCTCATGCTTCTGGAGACATACACCAGTAAATTAGGCGGCCTCTCATCGCTAAAGAAATGCCATGTATGCGGATGCTAAAAGTAGTTTAGGCACACTGTGGGGCTCAAGGGAGAAATTTGGATTTGGGAGTTCAGAACTAGCTGGATTTCTTTTGAGGGGTGAGCAGCCATTCCGCGTGTAGTCAAATTGATAAAGCAGCTTTATTCTTCGAGCCAATACAATTGAAGCAATACCACTTTTGTATAGTTTTTTGTGTTTTGGCGTTTTTGCGCAATAAAAACTATTTTATGGAAAAAATTATTATTATTAGTAATGGCACCTGTTTGAACTTGTTACCAGTATAAAAGACACCTGTCCACAACCTCAAACAGTCACACTCCAAACTCCACTATGGTGAAGACCAAAGAGCTGTCGAAGGACACCAGAAACAAAATTGTAGCCCTGCATCTGGCTGGGATGACTGACTCTGCAATAGCCAACCAGCTTGAGGTGATGAAATCAACTGTGTGAGCAATAATAAGAAAATGGAACACTTACAAGACCACTGATAATCTTCCTTGATCTGGGGCTCCACGCAAGATCTCACCCCATGGGGTCAAAATTATCACAAGAACGGTGAGCAAAAATCCGAAAACCACACAGGGGACCTATTGAATGACCTGCTTAGAGCTGGTACCACTCTAACAAAGGCTACCATCAGTAACACACTACACCGCCAGGGACTCAGATCCTGCAACACCAGACATGTCCCCCTGCTTAAGCCAGTACATGTCCTGGCCCGTCTAAAGTTTGCTAGAGAGCATTTGGATTATCCAGAAGAGTACGCCATACCTACTGTGAAGCATGGGGGTGGCAACACAACGCTTTTGGGCTGTCTCTCTGCAAAGGGACCAGGATGACTGATCCGTGTACATGAAAAAATTAATGGGGCCATGTATCGTGAGATTTTGAGTGAAAACCTCCTCCCATCAGCAAGGTCATTGAATATGAAATGTGGATGGGTCTTTCAGCATGATAATCATCTCAAGCACACCACCAGGGCCATGAAGGAGTGGCTTCATAAGAAGTGTATGAAGGTCTTGGAGAGGCCTAGCCAGTCTCCAGATCTTAACCCCATAGAAAACCTTTGGAGGGAGTTGAAAGTCCGTGTTGCTCAGCGAGAGGCCCAAAACATCACTGCTCTAGAGGAGATCTGCATGGAGGAATGGGCCAACATACCACCAACACTGTGTGCCAACTTTGTGAAGAATTACAGAAAACGTTTGACCTCTGTCATTGCCAACAAAGGATATATAACAAAATATTAAGATGAACTTTTGTTAATGACCAACTACTTATTTTCACCCCAAATTTGAAAAAATAAATCTTGCCAAATCAGACAAGGTGATTTTCTGGATTTGTTTTCTCAATTTTGACTCTTATAGTTGTGGTCTACCTACTGTATGATGTCAATTACAGGCCTCTCTCATCTTTTTAAGTGGGAAAACTTGCACAATTGGTGGCTGACTAAATACTTTTTTTCCCCACTGTAGATCGAGAAGGAGTCAAAATGAAGGATAGAGCAAGTAGATTAAGTATAAAACACCATTATTGAAGACAAATGATGAAATGATGGCACCACTAAGAGGAGTGCCTACACGTACAAACAGCAATAAGCCATAAAAGGTGCATACAAAAGGGGCGCATGCAGAGTGTTACACCAAGGTAGATGCTGATAATGTAAGGTTAGCCGAAAAATCAGTTATAATAGTGTCCAAGTGGATAAGCCTCATCAAAGAATAGGGCCAGTAGCAAAAATGCGCAGAGTATATCAAGAGTAGAGAATCCAGAGTCACTAGGTTATGGCATATATCATTGTGTAAAAAAGTGAAATGTGCTAAACTGCAGAAGGCATATAAAGAGATGAAGCACAGGAGAAAGTATGTGCGGTTTAGCTGCGGATTTGACTGACTCAATGTAAGTCAATGGTGCAGAAACGCTGCAGATCCGCAAAAAGAATTGACATGCTGCAGATAATAAAAAGCTGAGAATCAGTCCGGAATGTTGGATTCCCATTCATTAACATTGCCTGAGCACTCATTGCGGATTTGGTGCAAATTCGCGAGTAAAAAACGCTGCGGAACCAGAACAAAATCCGCAACGTGTGCACATAGCCTTATAGTAGCAGCATGTCACATGTCATGTAGTACTGCACACATAGGCAAGGTCAATAACCCATAGTATAAGGTGTCACAGCATGATTACCTGATGGTATGCTGTGTAGATATGGTACGTGCCTGAAATGTGACATGCTGGTCATCTTTAGTCCACCTTACCTCCTCATAAAGGAGGACAGACATACAGTATGAGTAGGAGAGACTTCATGATAAAACCCCTTTAAAAGATACCACATTAATCACTTGTACGTTACAACCCACCAGTGAAATCAGCACTAGTGAGGGGCTCACACAATCCTCTTACTCAAGAGCCCTCTGTTCTATGTTTGATTCATAGTAGAAGGGAACGTCATTGATAAGCCGATGATCATATTATGCTCCGTGGATTGACCCCAAGTCTGTCCATTTTCTGTAATAACGATCTGATTATAGTAAATGCAAAAAATATCAATTCAGACAGAAAATTTAAGGATTCAGACATAATTCTTGCAAAAATAACTACGGTTTTGAATAAATTAAGGCATTCTTTAAATACTAATTACTTGAAGTCACAATATAGGTCACATATAACCTTGGGGTATAACTACAATTGAAGTGACAAAAGGAATGGCACATCTACCAGCATTGCTAATTAATTTGCTAATTTGAGCATGCTGTGGAACTAAATTAAATATATAATTTATAGAAAAACAGCATTTTATTTTCCTTTTGAGAGAGAAAATAATCAACGGACGCAGTTATGGTTGCACATGATTATGACTTTTTATTATAGGCATTGAAACTAGGTTGCTTCTCCACAAGGGTGGTATTCAATTTTTTTAAAATAAAAGGTTCACTGTTTGTGTTTGGAAACCATGACAATTTAACCCCTTAGTGACAGAGCCAATTTGGTACTTAATGACAGAGCCAATTTTTACAATTCTGACCACTGTCAATTTATGAGGTTATAACTCTGGAACGCTTTAACGGATCCTGCTGATTCTGAGATTGTTTTTTCGTGACATGTTGTACTTCATGTTAGTGGTAAAATTTCTTCGATATTACTTGCGATTATTTATGAAAAATATGGAAATATGGTGAACATTTTTAAAATTTTGCAATTTTAAAATTTTGTATTTTTTTGCCCTTAAATCAGAGAGATATGTCATACAAAATAGTTAATAAATAACATTTCCGACATGTCTACTTTACATCAGCACAATTTTGGAAACAAAATTTTTTTTTGTTAGGGAGTTATAAGGGTTAAAATTTGACCAGCAATTTCTCATTTTTACAACACCATTTTTTTTTAGGGACCACATCACATTTGAAGTCATTTTGAGGGGTCTATATGATAGAAAATAACCAAGTGTGACACCATTCTAAAAACTGCACCCCTCAAGGTACTTAAATCCACATTCAAGAAGTTTATTAACCCTTTACGTGCTTCACAGGAACTCAAACAATGTGGAAGGAAAAAATGAACATTTACCTTTTTTTGCAAACACTTTAATTCAGAACCATATTTTTTTATTTTCACAAGTGTAAAAACAGAAATGTAACCATACATTTTGTTGTGCAATTTCTCCTGAATACGCTGATACCCCATATGTGGGGGTAAACCACTGTTTGGGCGCACTGCAGAGCTTGGAAGAGAAGGAGCGCCGTTTGACTTTTTCAATGCAGAATTGGCTGGAATTGAGATCGGATGCCATGTCACGTTTGGAGAGCCCCTGATGTGCCTAAACAGTGGAAACGCTCCACAAGTGACACCATTTTGGAAACTAGACCCCTTAAGGAACTTAACTAGATGTGTGGTGAGCACTTTGAGCCACCAAGTGCTTTACAGAAGTTTATAACGTAGAGCCGTGAAAATAAAAAATCGCATTTGTTTACACAAAAATGATATTTTCGCCAACAAATTCTTATTTTCACAAGGGTAACAGGAGAAATTAGACCACAAAAGTTGTTGTGCAATTTCTCCTGAGTACGTCGATACCCCATATGTGGGGGTAAACCACTGTTTGGGCGCACCGCAGAGCTTGGAAGAGAAGGAGTGCCATTTTACTTTCTCAATGTAGAATTGGCTGGAATTGAGATCGGACGCCATGTCGCGTTTGGAGAGCCCCTGATGTGCCTAAACAGTGGAAACCCCCCACAAGTGACACCATTTTGGAAACTAGACCCCATAAGGAACTTAACCAGATGTGTGGTGAGCATTTTGATCCCCCAGGTGCTTCACGGAAGTTTATAACGTAGAGCCGTGAAAATAAAAAATCACATTTTTTCTACAAAAATGATCTTTTTGCCCCAAAATTTTTATTTTCCCAAGGGTAACAGGAAAAATTAGACCACAAAAGTTGTTGTGCAATTTCTCCTGAGTACGTTGATACCCCATATGTGGGGGTAAACCACTGTTTGGGCTCACTGCAGAGCTTGGAAGAGAAGGAGCGCCGTTTTACTTTTTCAATGTAGAATTAGCTGGAATTGAGATCGGATGCCATGTCGCGTTTGGAGAGCCACTGATGTGCCTAAACAGTTTAAACCCCCCACAAATGACACCATGTTGGAAACTAGACCCCTTAAGGAACTTATCTAGATGTGTGGTGAGCACTTTAAACCCCCAGGTGCTTCCCGGAAGTTTATAACGTAGAGCCGTGAAAATAAAAAAGTCGCATTTTTTCTACAAAAATGATCTTTTTGCCCCCAAATTTTTATTTTCACAAGGGTAACAGGAGAAATTAGACAACAAATGTTGTTTTGCAACCACTCCTGAGTACGTCGATACCCCATATGTGGGGGTAAACCACTGTTTGGGCGTACTGCAGAGCTTGGAAGAGAATGAGTGCCGTTTTACTTTTTCAATGTAGAATTGGCTGGAATTGAGATCGGATGCCATGTCGCGTTTGGAGAGCCCCTGATGTGCCTAAACAGTGGAAACCCCCCACAAATGACACCATTTTGGAAACTAGACCCCTTAAGGAACTTATCTAGATGTGTGGTGAGCACTTTAAACCCCAAGGTGCTTCACGGAAGTTTATAACATAGAGCCGTGAAAATAAAAAATCCTTTTTTTTCACTCAAAAATGATTTTTTAGCCTGCAATTTTTTATTTTATCAAGGGTAACAGGAGACATTGGACCACAAAATCTGTTGACCAGTTTGTCCTGAGTACGCTGATACCCCATATGTGGGGGGAGGGCACTGTTTGGGCACCCATCAGGGCTCGGAAGGGAAGGAGCGCCGCTTGGAATGCAGACTTTGATGGGATGGTCTGCAGGTGTCATGTTGCATTTGCAGAGATCCTGATGTACCTAAACAGTAGAAACCCCCCACAACTGACTCCATTTTGGAAACTAGACCCCCCAAAGAGCTTATCTAGATGTGTGGTGAGCACTAGGAACCCCCAACTGCTTCACACAAGTTTATAATGTAGAGCCATGAAAATAAAAAAAATCATATTTTTTCCACAAAAATGATCTTCTCACCCCCAAATTTTTACTTTCACAAGGGTAACAGGAGAAATTGGACCCCAAATTTTATTGTGCAATTTATGCTGAGTACGCTGATACCCCATATGTGGGGGATAAACCACTGTTTGGGCGCATGGCAGAGCTTGGAATGGAAGGAGCGCCGTTTTGGAATGCAGACTTTGATAGAATGGTCTGCAGGCATTATGTTGCGTTTGCAGGGCCCCCGATGTACCTAAACAGTAGAAACCCCCCACAAGTGACCTCATTTTGGAAACTAGACCCCCCAAGGAACTTATCTAGATGTGTTGTGAGAACTTTGAATGCCCAAGTGCTTCACAGAAGTTTATAATGCAGAGTCGTGAAAACAAAAGAAAATATTTTTTTCACAAAAAATATTTTTTTAGCCCCCCAATTTTTATTTTCACAAAGGTAACAAGAGAAATTGGACCCCAAAAGTTGTTGTCCAATTTGTCCTGAGTACACTGATACCCCATGTGTGGGGGGGACCACTGTTTAGGTGCATGGCTGAGCTCGGAAGGGAAGGAGTGCCGTTTTGGAATGCAGACTTTGATAGAATGGTCTGCGGGCGTTATGTTGCATTTGCAGAGCCCCAGCTATACCTAAACAGTAGAGACCCCCCAGAAGTGACCCCATTTTGGAAACTAGACCCCCCAAGGAACTTATCTAGATGTGTGGTGAGAACTTTGCATTATAAACTTCTGTGAAGCACTTGGGCATTCAGAGTCGTGAAAATAAAAAATATTTTTTTTTTCCACAAAAAAAGATTTTTTAGCCCCCAAGTTTTTATTTTCACAAGGGTATCAGGAGAAATTGGACTACAAAAGTTGTTGTCCAATTTATCCCGAGTACGCTGATGCCCCATATGTGGGGGTAAACCACTGTTTGGGCGCACGGCAGAGCTCAGAAGGTAGGGAGCACCATTTTACTTTTTGTGCACAAAATTGGCTGTGGCGTTTAGAGACCCCCTGATGTACCTAAACAGTGGAAACCCCCCAATTCTAACTCCAACCCTAACCCCAACACACCCCTAACCCTAATCCCAACCCGATCCATAATCCTAATCACAACCCTAATCCCCAAAACACCCCTAACCCTAATCCCAAAGCTAACCATAACCCTAATCAAAACCCTAAACCCAACACCCCCCTAATCCTAATCTCAACCCTAACCTCAAAACCTAACCCTAATCCCAATACACTCCTATCCTTAATCCCAACCCTAGCCTTAACCCTAATCCCAAACCTAACCCTAATCCCAAATGTAACCCTAATGCCAACCCTAATCCAAATCCTAATCCCAACTCTAACCCTAACTTTAGCCCCAACCCTAGCCCTAACCCTAACTTTAGCCCAAACCCTAACTTTAGCCCTAAACCTAGCCCCAACCCTAACCCTAACTTTAGCCCCAACCCTAGCCCTAACCCTAGCTCTAACCCTAATCCTAGCTCTAACCCTAACCCAAGCCCTAACCCTAACCCTAAGGCTATGTGCACATGTTGCGGATTTTGCTGCGGATCCGCAGCGTTTCCGCAGCTGTGGGTCCGCAGCAGTTTCCCATGAGTTTACAGTACAATGTAAACCTATGGGAAACATAAAACGCTGTGCCCATGCTGCGGAAAAAACCACACGGAAACGCAGCGGTTTACATTCCGCAGCATGTCAATTCTTTCTGCTGATTCCGCAGCGGTTTTACACCTGCTCCATAATAGAAAACCGCAGGTGTAAAACCGCAGTGGAATCCGCACAAAAACCGCGGTACATCCGCGATAAATCCGCAGGAAAAACGCAGCATTTTGGTCCTGCGGATTTATCAAATCCGCTGCGGAAAAATCCGCAGAGAACCATTCTATGTGTGCACATATCCTAACCCTACCCCTAATCCTAACCCTACCCCTAACCTTACCCCTAGCCCTAACCCTAACCCTAACCCTAACCCTACCCCTAACCCTAACCCTACCCCTAACCCTAACCCTAACCCTAACCCTATTTGGAAAATAGAAATTCATACTTTTTTTTATTTTATTACTTTTTTCTTACTAAGGGGGTGATAAAGGGGGGGGTTATTTACTATTTTTTTTATTTTGATCACTGTGATAGGATCTCACAGTGACCAAAATAAAAAAAGAGGAAGAATTTTCTTATGCCGGTCGGCAGATCATGGCGGGCGCACTGCGCATGCGCCCGCCATTTTCTTACCGAAGCAAGAAGCCGGCGGCCAGCAGAAGCAGGAGGACCCAGGGACACCGGTAAGTATAACAGGGTCCCCGAATCCCCCTATTTCTCTGTCCTCTGATGTGCGATCACATCAGAGGACAGAGAAATGACATCGCTTTTTTTTTTTTTTTTTTTTGCGGTCGCCGGTAAACAGTTAATTACCGGCGATCGCAAAACAGGGGTCGGTAAAAACCGACCCCGATCATGTTCTTTGGGGTCTCGGCTACCCCCGGCAGCTGAGACCCCAAAGAACATCCGGGTGCCGGGCGGCGGGCGCACTGCGCATGCGCCCGCCATTATTTCCCCGGAAAAAGATGGCGGCGCCCATCGGGAGCCACGAGGAGCTCCGGAGGAGGTAGGTGAGTATTGGGGGGCTATCTGGGGCTATCGGGGACCATATTTCTCTGTCCTCCGATGTGCGATCACATCGGAGGACAGAGAAATTAAATGACAAATCGCGTTTTTTGGTTTTTTTTGCGACCGCCGGTAAACGGTTAATTACCGGCGATCGCAAAACAGGGGTCGGTAAAAAAAACCCGAATCATGTTCTCTGGGGTCTCGGCTACCCCCGGCAACCGAGACCCCAGAGAAAATCTGACTCTGGGGGGCGTTATTCACTTTTTCCACAGCGCCGTTAATTAACGGCGCTGTGGTTTAAGTACCCTTAGCGGCCGCCGTTAAAAGGCGTATCGGCGGTCGTTAAGGGGTTAAAAATGCATGTTCAGTTAAATTCAACTCCCATATTTCTAGCCACGCCCATTTTCTCACACACTTTCATCAACCACAAAATTAGTCTCATTGCCTCTAACCCAGCACACATTGTCCCAGTCACTATCATTCACATCTTAGTATGGTGTATTCTACAAGTTTTGAAAATTAGTACTAAAAGAACTTGCTCAATTTGGAAAGGATGAGCACCTGTTCATCTGTCACCTCAATTGTTTGCGGCACCTAATCTCTGGCCTCTTGAGCCAGAGGCCAAATATGCGTGAAATACTATCACACCATGGCTATACCAAATGTTACCACCACATAGTGATCAAATACTACCACATACAAGAGACAAATACCTGACAACATGACCAGACCGCATATTTCAGAATAGTGACCAAGTAATACCACATACATGGGAGAAATAAGATACACTGTGAGCATACCACATATTACCACAACATAGTGACTGATTAATACCATATACAAGGGACAAATACCATCACACCATGACCAGACTGGATATTACCACCACATAGTGAGAATATAATACCACATACAGGGGAAAAATACCGCCACACCATGACCAGAGTAAATATTACCACAATTTAGTGACCGAACACTACAACATGCAGGGGACAAATACTGTCACACTATGACTAAACCATATATTATCACCACATAGTGAAAGAATAATACCACATACAAGGAACAAATACAATCACACCATGACCAGATCACATAGTGCCACCACTTAGTGACCAAATAATACCATATACAAGGAACAAATACCACCACATCATGACCAGACCACATATTACCACCACATAGTGACCGTGTACAAATAATACAGGGATCATCAGTGACTTCATACACAGTAGCTCTGTATATAGTGTCAGTGTAAAGCTATACAGTAATCACCACTGACATTATACACAGGAGCCCTGTATACAGTTTATAGTGTGTGTGTAAAGGTAACACAATGATTCACTGGTGATGTTTCTAGTTGAAGTCCTTAATTTTTGCTTTTCTTCTTCATCTAGTGCAGACCACTATCACGTCTTCCAGCCAGGACTCATCACTGCAGAAAATAACACACAGTCAACTATAGCTGATTGCTTCCACAGCACTTTCCTCTCTTTTACTCTGATTTCTACACTTCACCAAATGAAGAAAAAATTACCTAGTGCCAGCCTGTACAATAACATGAACTCCCTTTCCCCCCTTGAAAACAGTATCCTCAAAAGTAAAATATATTACAGCAGTAATAATTTCCTCTAATTGTCTCTAATTGGCCCCTACCGTAATTCTGTCCCCCATTTTCCACCATAAACTAAATATGTATGTTCCTCATTCTTTCCCACATACAGTAATTATGTCTTCCATCCTATAATAATGACAGTCATCCTGAACCCATAATGAAGTAATGTCCCCATCCTGGCCCCTTCCTGTAATAATGTCCTCATTCTGAACCTATGCTGTAATATCCCTATCCTGGGATCCTTCCATTAATGTCTTTCATCCTGTTCCCTGTAACGGACACCGCAACAGACTTACCCACTGGGTCTGTTTGAGTGTCTGGGGACGTGCTGGGAAAGCAAGGAACTCCTGCTGTGATATGAGATGCTGTTGTGAGCACGCCTGCAGGTGAACAGGACCTGCAGCACGTGATCACCGTGGGAGTGGTTGGAGGCAGGGCTAGGTCCTAAACTCCCAGGGACGATGACAGGAGTCAGGGAAGCCGAGAGAAGTGTCAAGCATGCTGAAGTCAGACCAGAGGCAGCGCGATAGCAAAGGGGAGAGACTAATAGGGAAGTAAGAGACAAGCTGGGGTCAGAAGCCAGAGAGAGACACAAGGTACCAGAAGGACTAACAAGCAGGAAGTCAGGGGACAAAGCAGAGATCAAAACCAGGAGTATCATGAGAAGTACCGAATCAGGAGGTAAATTTGAAAATGGGGAACAAACTGGGTCATATACAAGCACACAAACAGGAATAAGCAATACACACAGGTATTCATGGGGTCAGCTGCTCAGCCGTGATAGGATGTATAACTGACAATAGGCACAGCACAGGGGTGGGTAAATATAGTCCTCCCCAACCCAAAGAGAGGCCACATAAATTAACCCTAGAAGGACTGTCAAAGAAATCCCAAACAAACCATGACAGTCCCTTTATGTGTTATGACCCCAATGGCGAGGGTCTCAGAGGAACGTGGAAGTCTGCAGAATACAAAAATCCAGCTCATAGGGCAGTGGTAACTGGGTTGACCATATATCTACTCCTAACGCCAACACTAGAAGTAGCCGGGGATCATTCCTACGTTGATTCTAGATGACACGCTCCAGCCGGAGAATCTAGCTACCCCTAGTAGAGGAAAACAAAAGACCTTTCTTGCCTCCAGAGAAGGGGACCCCAAAGCTGGATAGAAGCCCCCCACAAATAATAACGGTGAGGTAAGAGGAAATGACAAACACAGAAATGAACCAGGTTTAGCACAGAGAGGCCCGCTAACTGATAGCAGAATAAAGAAAGGTAACTTATATGGTCAACAAAAACCCTATCAAAATCCACACTGGAAATTCAAGAACCCCCGAACCGTCTAACGGTCCGGGGGGAGAACACCAGCCCCCTAGAGCTTCCAGCAAAGGTCAGGATATAGATTTGGAACAAGCTGGACAAAAATACAAAACCAAAACAAATAGCAAAAAGCAAAAGGCAGACTTAGCTGATATAACTGGAACCAGGATCAGTAGACAAGAGCACAGCAGACTAGCTCTGATAACTACGTTGCCAGGCATTGAACTGAAGGTCCAGGAAGCTTATATAGCAACACCCCTAACTAACGACCCAGGTGCGGATAAAAGGAATGACAGAAAAACCAGAGTCAAAAAACTAGTAACCACTAGAGGGAGCAAAAAGCAAATTCACAACAGTACCCCCCCCCTTAGTGAGGGGTCACCGAACCCTCACCACGACCACCAGGGCGATCAGGATGAGCGGCATGAAAGGCACGAACTAAATCGGCCGCATGAACATCAGAGGCGACCACCCAGGAATTATCCTCCTGACCATAGCCCTTCCACTTGACCAGGTACTGAAGCCTCCGCCTGGAGAGGCGAGAATCCAAGATCTTCTCCACCACGTACTCCAACTCGCCCTCAACCAACACCGGAGCAGGAGGCTCAGCAGAAGGAACTACAGGCACAATGTACCGCCGCAACAAGGACCTATGAAATACATTGTGAATAGCAAACGACACAGGAAGATCCAGACGAAAAGATACAGGATTAAGGATTTCCAATATCTTGTAAGGCCCAATAAAACGAGGTTTAAATTTGGGAGAGGAGACCTTCATAGGAACAAAGCGGGAAGAAAGCCATACCAAATCCCCAACGCGTAGTCGGGGACCCACACCGCGGCGGCGGTTGGCAAAGCGCTGAGCCCTCTCCTGTGACAACTTCAAGTTGTCCACCACATGATTCCAGATCCGCTGCAACCTATCCACCACAGAATCCACCCCAGGACAGTCAGAAGGCTCCACATGACCCGAAGAAAAGCGAGGATGGAAACCAGAGTTGCAGAAAAAAGGCGAAACCAAGGTGGCGGAACTAGCCCGATTATTAAGGGCAAACTCAGCCAACGGCAAGAATGTCACCCAATCGTCCTGATCAGCAGAGACAAAACACCTCAAATAAGCCTCCAAAGTCTGATTGGTTCGCTCCGTCTGTCCATTAGTCTGAGGATGGAAAGCAGACGAAAACGACAAATCAATGCCCATCCTACTACAAAAGGATCGCCAGAACCTGGAAACGAACTGGGATCCTCTGTCCGACACAATATTCTCAGGGATGCCGTGCAAACGAACCACGTTCTGGAAAAACACAGGAACCAGATCGGAAGAGGAAGGCAGCTTAGGCAAAGGAACCAAATGGACCATCTTTGAGAAGCGATCACATATCACCCAGATAACGGACATGCCCTGAGATAGCGGAAGATCAGAAATGAAATCCATGGAGATATGTGTCCAAGGTCTCTTCGGGACAGGCAAGGGCAAGAGCAAACCGCTGGCACGAGAACAGCAAGGCTTAGCTCGAGCGCAAGTCCCACAGGACTGCACAAATGACCGCACATCCCTTGACAAGGAAGGCCACCAAAAGGACCTGGCCACCAGATCTCTGGTGCCAAAAATTCCCGGGTGACCTGCCAACACCGAGGAATGAACCTCGGAAATGACTCTGCTGGTCCACTTATCCGGGACAAACAGTCTGTCAGGTGGACAAGACTCAGGCCTATCAGCCTGAAATCTCTGCAACACACGTCGCAGATCCGGAGAAATAGCTGACAAGATAACTCCATCTTTAAGAATACCAACAGGATCAGCGACTCCAGGAGCATCAGGCACAAAGCTCCTAGAAAGAGCATCGGCCTTCACATTCTTTGAACCTGGTAAATACGAGACAACAAAATCAAAGCGGGAGAAAAACAATGACCAGCGGGCCTGTCTCGGATTAAGGCGTTTAGCAGACTCGAGATACATCAGATTTTTGTGATCAGTCAAGACCACCACACGATGCTTAGCTAATGACAGATCCATAAGACTCAGGGCAGCACCTGAATCTACAAACGCCATGACAGGATAAGATGACAGTGAGCAAATCAAAGTTACAGACAGAATAAATTTAGGTTGCAAATTACCAACGGTGACAGGACTAACAACCTTAGCTATACGTTTAGAGCATGCTGAGATAACATGTGTAGAATCACCACAGTAGTAGCACAAGCCATTCCGGCGTCTATGAATTTTCCGCTCATTTCTAGTCAGGATTCTATCACATTGCATTAAATCAGGTGTCTGTTCAGACAACACCATGAGGGAATTTGCGGTTTTTCTATCACATTGCACCGAATTAGGTGTCTGTTCAGACAACACCATGAGGGAATTTGCGGTTTTGCACTCCCGCAACCGCCGGTCAATTTGAATAGCCAGTGCCATAGTATCATTCAGACCTGTGGGAATGGGAAAACCCACCATAACATTCTTAATGGCGTCAGAAAGGCCATTTCTAAAATTAGCGGCCAGTGCACACTCGTTCCAATGTGTCAGCACGGACCATTTCCGAAATTTTTGGCAATACACTTCAGCCTCGTCCTGCCCCTGAGACATAGCCAGCAAGGCCTTTTCTGCCTGAATCTCAAGATTGGGTTCCTCATAAAGTAAACCGAGCGCCAGAAAAAACGCATTAACCCCTTCCCGACCCATGACGCCACGTAGGCGTCATGAAAACCCGTGCCAATCCGACCCATGACGCCTATGTGGCGTCATGGAATGATCGCGTCCCTGCAGATCGGGTGAAGGGGTTAACTCCTATTTTACCCGATCTGCAGGGAGAGGGGGAGTGGTACTTCAGCCCAGGGGGGTGGCTTCACCCCCCCGTGGCTACGATCGCTCTGATTGGCTGTTGAAAGTGAAACTGCCAATCAGAGCGATTTGTAATATTTCACCTAAAAAAATGGTGAAATATTACAATCCAGCCATGGCCGATGCTGCAATATCATCGGCCATGGCTGGAAATACTGAAGTACCCCCCCCCCACGCCCACCGATCGCCCCCCCCGTCCTCTGTTATGGGGTCCGGTCCCCTCCGTCCGCCTGCCGGCTCCCCCGTCCTCCTGTCCGCTCCCTCCTTGCCCAGACCCACCCCCCCTGTGCTCCGTTCCCCCCCCCCCCGTGCTCCGATCCACCCCCCCACCACCCCTTCATACTTACCGATCCTCCCGGTGTCCGTCCGTCTCCTCGCTGGGCGCCGCCATGTTGGAAAATGGCGGGCGCATGCTCAGTGCGCCCGCCGAATCTGCCAGTCGGCAGATTCCTTACAGGTACATTTTGATCGCTGTGGTAGGTTCTATCACAGCGATCAAAATAAAAAAATAATAAATAACCCCCCCCCCTTTATCACCCCCATAGGGACAATAATAAAATAAAGAATTTTTTTTTTTTTTTTTTTTTCCTCTAGGGTTAGGATTAGAACTAGGGTTAGAACTAGGGGTAGGGTTAGGGGTAGGGTTAGGGTTACGGGTAGGGTAATTAGGGGTAGGGTTATGGCATGTGCACACAGAGCGGATCGGCCGTGGATCCGCAGCGGATCGGCCGCGGATCCGCAGCGGATCGGCAGCGGATCGGACGCGGATCCGCAGCGGATCGGCCGCGGATCCGCAGCGGATCGGCAGCGGATCGGACGCGGATCCGCAGCAGATGGGCCGCGGATCGGCAGCGGATCCGCAGCGGATTGGCAGCGGATCCGCAGCGGATCGGCCGCGGATCCGCAGCGGATCGGCAGCGGATTGGCAGCGGATCCGCAGCGGATCGGCCGCGGATCCGCAGCGGATCGGCAGCGGATCGGCAGCGGATCCGCAGCGGATCCGCAGCGGATTGGCAGCGGATCCGCAGCGGATGGGCCGCGGATCGGCAGCGGATCCGCAGCAGATTGGCAGCGGATCCGCAGCGGATTGGCAGCGGATCCGCAGCGGATTGGCAGCGGATCCGCAGCGGATTGGCCGCGGATCCGCAGCGGATTGGCCGCGGATCCGCAGCGGATTGGCCGCGGATCCGCAGCGGATTGGCCGCTGCGAATTCGAAGCAGTTTTCCATCAGGTTTACAGTACCATGTACACCTAAGGAAAACCAAATCCGCTGTGCCCATGGTGCGGAAAATTCCGTGCAGAAACGCTGCGTTGTATTTTCCGCAGCATGTCAATTCTTTGTGCGGATTCCGCAACGTTTTACACCTGTTCCTCAATAGGAATCCGCAGGTGAAATCCGCACAAAAAAACACTGGAAATCTGCTGTAAATCCGCAGGTAAAACGCAGTGCCTTTTACCTGCAGATTTTTCAAAAATCGTGCGGAAAAATCTCACACGAATTCGCAACGTGGGCACATAGCCTTAGGGTTAGGGTTGGAATTAGAGTTAGGGTTGGAATTAGGGCTAGGGTTTGAAATAGGGTTAAGATTAGGCTTGTGGTTAGGGTTACGGATAGGGTTAGGGGTGTGTTGGGGTTACAGTTGTGGTTAGGGTTGGGATTAGGGCTACGGTTGGGATTAGGGTTAGGATTAGGGTTGGAATTAGGGTTACGGGTGTGTTGCGGTTAGGGTTGTGGTTAGGGGTGTGTTGGGGTTAGGTTTGTGATTAGGGTTATGGCTACAGTTGGGATTAGGATTAGGGGTGTGTTGGGGTTAGTGTTGAAGTTAGAATTGAGGGGTTTCCACTGTTTAGGCACATCAGGGGTCTCCAAACGCAACATGGCGCCACCATTGATTCCAGCCAATCTTGCATTCAAAAAGTCAAATGGTGCTCCCTCCCTTCCAAGCCCCGACGTGCGCCCAAACAGTGGTTTACCCCCACATTTGGGGTACCAGCGTACTCAGGACAAACTGGGCAACAACTGTTGGGGTCCAATTTCTCCTGTTACCCTTGCAAAAATAAAAAATTACTTGCTAAAACATAATTTTTGAGGAAAGAACAATTATTTTTTATTTTCACGGCTCTGCGTTATAAACTTCTGTGAAGCACTTGGGGGTTGAAAGTGCTCACCACACATCTAGATAAGTTCCTTCGGGGGTCTAGTTTCCAAAATGGGGTCACTTGTGGGGTGTTTCTACTGTTTAGGCACATCAGGGGCTCTGCAAATGCAATGTGACGCCCGCAGACCATTCCATCAAAGTCTGCATTTCAAATGTCACTACTTCCCTTCCGAGCCCTGACGTGCGCCCAAACAGTGGTTTACCCCCACATATGGGGTATCAGCATACTCACAACAAACTGGGCAACAAATATTGGGGTCCAAATTCTCCTGTTACCCTTGTGAAAATAAAAAATTGCTTGCTAAAACATCTTTTTTGAGGAAAGAAAAATGATTTTTTATTTTCACGGCTCTGCGTTGTAAACTTCTGTGAAGCACTTGGGGGTTGAACGTGCTCACCACACATCTAGATAAGTTCCTTCGGGGGTCTAGTTTCCAAAATGGGGTCACTTGTGGGGTGTTTCTACTGTTTAGGCACATCAGGGGCTCTGCAAATGCAATGTGACGCCCGCAGACCATTCCATCAAAGTCTGCATTTCAAATGTCACTACTTCCCTTCCGAGCCCTGACGTGCGCCCAAACAGTGGTTTACCCCCACATATGGGGTATCAGCATACTCACAACAAACTGGGCAACAAATATTGGGGTCCAAATTCTCCTGTTACTCTTGTGAAAATAAAAAATTGCTTGCTAAAACATCTTTTTTGAGGAAAGAAAAATGATTTTTTATTTTCACGGCTCTGCGTTGTAAACTTCTGTGAAGCACTTGGGGGTTGAACGTGCTCACCACACATCTAGATAAGTTCCTTGGGGCGTCTAGTTTCCAAAATGGGGTCACTTGTGGGGGGTTTCTACTGTTTAGGCATATCAGGGGCTCTGCAAACGTAACATGATGCCCGCAGACCATTCCATCAAAGTCTGCATTCCAAAACGTCACTACTTCCCTTCCGAGCCCCGGCATGTGCCCAAACAGTGGTTTACCCCCACATATGGGGTATCAGCGTACTCAGGAGAAACTGGTCAACAACTTTTGGGGTCCAATTTCTCCTGTTACTCTTGCAAAAATAAAAAAATTCTGGGCTAAAAAATATTTTTGAGGAAAGGAAACACATTTTTTATTTTCACGGCTCTGCGTTATAAACTTCTGTGAAGCACTTGGGGGTTCAAAGTGCTCACCACACATCTAGATTAGTTCCTTGGGAGGTCTAGTTTCCAAAATGGGGTCACTTGTGCGGGAGCTCCAATGTTTAGGCACACAGGGGCTCTCCAAACGCGACATGGTGTCCGCTAATGATTGGAGCTAATTTTCCATTCAAAAAGCCAAATGGCGTGCCTTCCCTTCCGAGCCCTACCGTGCGCCCAAACAGTGGTTTACCCCCACATATGGGGTATCACCGTACTCAGGACAAACTGGACAACAAAATTTGGGGTCCAATTTCTCCTATTACCCTTGGGAAAATAAAAAATTCTGGGCTAAAAATCATTTTTGAGGAAAGAAAAATTATTTTTTTATTTTCACGGCTCTGCGTTATAAACTTCTGTGAAGCACCTGGGGGTTCTAAGTGCTCACTATGCATCTAGATAAGTTCCTTGGGGGGTCTAGTTTCCAAAATGGGGTCACTTGTAGGGGAGCTCCAATGTTTAGGCACACAGGGGCTCTCCAAACGCGACATGGTGTCCGCTAACGATTGGAGCTAATTTTCCATTCAAAAAGTCAAATGGCACGCCTCCCCTTCCGAGCCTTGCCATGCACCCAAACAGTGGTTTACCCCCACATATGAGGTATCGGCATACTCAGGAGAAATTGCCCAACAAATTTTAGGATCCATTTTATCCTGTTGCCCATGTGAAAATGAAAGAATTGAGGCTAAAAGAAATTTTGTGTGAAAAAAAAGTACTTTTTCATTTTTGCGGATCAATTTGTGAAGCACCTGGGGGTTTAAAGTGCTCACTATGCCTCTAGATGAGTTCCTTGGGGGGTCTAGTTTCCAAAATGGGGTCACTTGTGGAGGAGCTCCAATGTATAGGCACACAGGGGCTTTCCAAACGCGACATGGTGTCCGCTAACGATGGAGATAATTTTTCATTCAAAAAGTCAAATGGCGCTCCTTCCCTTCCGAGCCTTACCATGTGCCCAAACAGTGGTTTACCCCCACATGTGAGGTATTTGTGTACTCAGGAGAAATTGCCCAACAAAATTTAGGATCCATTTTATCCTGTTGCCCATGTGAAAATGAAAAAATTGAGGCTAAAATAATTTTTTTGTGAAAAAAAAAGTACTTTTTCATTTTTACGGATCAATTTGTGAAGCACCTGGGGGTTTAAAGTGCTCACTATGCTTCTAGATAAGTTCCTTGGGGGGTCTAGTTTCCAAAATGGGGTCACTTGTGGGGGAGCTCCAATGTTTAGGCACACGGGGGCTCTCCAAACATGACATGGTGTCCGCTAAAGATTGGAGCCAATTTTTCATTCAAAAAGTCAAATGGCGCTCCTTCCCTTCCAAGCCCTGCCGTGCGCCCAAACAGTGGTTTACCCCCACATATGAGGTATCAGCGTACTCAGGACAAATTGGACAACAACGTTCGTGGTCCAGTTTCTCCTTTTACTGCTGGGAAAATAAAAAAATTGTTGCTAAAAGATCATTTTTGTGACTAAAAAGTTAAATGTTCATTTTTTACTTCCATGTTGCTTCTGCTGCTGTGAAACACCTGAAGGGTTAATAAACTTCTTGAATGTGGTTTTGAGCACCTTGAGGGGTGCAGTTTTTAGAATGGTGTCACTTTTGGGTATTTTCAGCCATATAGAACCCTCAAAATGACTTCAAATGTGAGGTGGTCCCTAAAAAAAATGGTTTTGTAAATTTTGTTGTAAAAATGAGAAATCACTGGTCAAATTTTAACCCTTATAACTTCCTAGCAAAAAAAAAAATTGTTTCCAAAATTGTGCTGATGTAAAGTAGACATGTGGGAAACGTTATTTATTAACTATTTTGTGTCACATAACTCTCTGGTTTAACAGAATAAAAATTAAAAATGTGAAAATTGCGAAATTTTCAAATTTTTTGCCAAATTTCCGTTTTTTTCACAAATAAACTCAGAAATTATCGACCTAAATTTACCACTAACATGAAGCCCAATATGTCACGAAAAAACAATCTCAGAATCGCTAGGATCCGTTGAAGCGTTCCTGAGTTATTACCTCATAAAGGGACACTGGTCAGAATTTCAAAAAACGGCAAGGTCATTAAGGCCAAAATAGGCTGGGTCATGAAGGGGTTAATATCAGCCAATGCCGGATCTCCTGGCGCCAGCGAAAAAGCCCAATCCTGAGGGTCGCCCCGTAAGAACGAAATAACAATTTTTACTTGCTGAGCAGAGTCTCCAGATGAACAGGGTCTCAGGGACAAAAACAACTTACAATTATTCATGAAATTCCTAAACTTAAACCTGTCTCCGGAAAACAGTTCAGGAATCGGTATTTTAGGTTCTGACCTAGGATTTCTGATAACATAGTCTTGTATGCCCTGCACACGAGTAGCCAGCTGGTCCACACTTGTAATCAAGGTCTGGACATTCATGTCTGCAGCAAGCATAGCCACTCTGAGGTAAAGGGGAAGAAGAAAAAAAAAAAAACTCAGAATCTTCTTTCTTATAATCCCTCTTCTGCAATGCATTAAACATTTAATACTGGCCTGGCAAACTGTTATGACCCCAATGGCGAGGGTCTCAGAGGAACGTGGAAGTCTGCAGAATACAAAAATCCAGCTCATAGGGCAGTGGTAACTGGGTTGACCATATATCTACTCCTAACGCCAACACTAGAAGTAGCCGGGGATCATTCCTACGTTGATTCTAGATGACACGCTCCAGCCGGAGAATCTAGCTACCCCTAGTAGAGGAAAACAAAAGACCTTTCTTGCCTCCAGAGAAGGGGACCCCAAAGCTGGATAGAAGCCCCCCACAAATAATAACGGTGAGGTAAGAGGAAATGACAAACACAGAAATGAACCAGGTTTAGCACAGAGAGGCCCGCTAACTGATAGCAGAATAAAGAAAGGTAACTTATATGGTCAACAAAAACCCTATCAAAATCCACACTGGAAATTCAAGAACCCCCGAACCGTCTAACGGTCCGGGGGGAGAACACCAGCCCCCTAGAGCTTCCAGCAAAGGTCAGGATATAGATTTGGAACAAGCTGGACAAAAATACAAAACCAAAACAAATAGCAAAAAGCAAAAGGCAGACTTAGCTGATATAACTGGAACCAGGATCAGTAGACAAGAGCACAGCAGACTAGCTCTGATAACTACGTTGCCAGGCATTGAACTGAAGGTCCAGGAAGCTTATATAGCAACACCCCTAACTAACGACCCAGGTGCGGATAAAAGGAATGACAGAAAAACCAGAGTCAAAAAACTAGTAACCACTAGAGGGAGCAAAAAGCAAATTCACAACAGTATGTCTCCCATTTTGTCCACATCTATGCTGCATCCTATTCACCATACGTGCTTCATCTTGGTCCCCATGTCTCCCATTGTGGTCCCCATGTCTCCCATCCTGGTCACCATGTCTCCCATTCTGGACCCCATATGTGCTCCATCCTGGTTTTCATGTATTCTATCCTGGTTCCCATATGTCCCTCATCCTCGTCATCATATGTGCTTCTTTTGGACCTCACATGTGCTCAAGTGCTCTATCCTAGTTTCCATGTATCCCTCATCCTGGTCATCATATGTCCCCAATTCTGGTCCTCATATGTGATCCATCCTGGTGCTCATGTGTGCCCCATCCTGGTCCTCATATGTGCTCCATCCTGATCCCATATATTTCCCAACCTAGTCCTCACGTGTCTCCCATCCTGGTCAAGAAATATCTCTCATCCTAGTTACCAAGTCTTCCATCCTGGTCCACAAATATCCCCCATCCTGGTCCACATATATATCCCATCCTCATCCCTATTTGTCTCCATCCTGGTCCCCTATATACAGTGAGGAAAAAAATTATCTAGTCAGCTGTTGTGAATTCTGTTCTCGAGCTCCCTCCTGTGGTTATGAATGGCACTTCGGCGAGTTCTGTTCATGGACTCCCTCTGGTGGCTGTGAGTGGAGCTGCTGGTTCTGAGATTCCTTCTCCAGCTGATCTCGTTCAGTCCTTGGCTGGCTGCTCTATTTAACTCCACTCAGATCGTTACTTGATGCCAGCTGTCAATGTCCTAGTACTGGTTCAGGTCTCTTGGATCTTTCAGATGTCCTGTCTACTTCAGCAAAAGCTAAGTCCCTGCTAGCTTATTTGTTACCATTGTGTTTTTGTCCAGCTCGCTATTATATTTAATCTTGTTAGCTGGAAGCTCTGGGATGCAGAGTGGCACCACCGCGCCGTGAGTCGGTGCGGTGGTTCTTTTTGCACACTCTGCGTGGTTTTTTGTTAGTTTTTTATGCTGACCGCAAAGATACCTTTTCTATCCTCAGTCTGTTTAGTTCAGTCTGGCCTCCTATGCTGAAACCTATTTCATTCCTGTGTTTGTGACTTCCATCTTAACTCACAGTCAATATATGTGGGGGCTGCCTATTTCTTTGGGGAATTTCTCTGAGGCAAGGTAGGCTGTATTTTCTATCTTTAGGGGTAGTTAGCTCTTAGGCTGTGAAGAGGCATCTAGGCAGAGTCAGGAACGCTCCACGGCTATTTCTAGTTGTTGTGATAGGATTAGCAGTTGCGGTCAGCAGAGTTCCCACTTCCCAGAGCTCGTCCTGTATTGCTAGTTTGCTCATCTGGTCATTTCTAGTGCTCCTAACCACCAGCCCAACATAACAGTACAGCTGGCCCACAAAGTGTTAATGCATCTCAATAGAGGGATAAGAGAAGTTCTGAGACCATTTTTTTTTCTCTGCAGTGTGATTTGTATTTCTTTTCCCCTTAACCTCTGGGTGGTTCAGGACACAGGTGTAGATATGGACATTTAAGGTCTGTCCTCTTGTGTGGATCAACTCACTGCAAGGGTACAAAGCATTCAAGATTATGTAGTTCAGAACCCGATGTTAGAACCCAGAATTCCAATTCCTGATTTGTTTTCTGGGAATAGAACTAAGTTCCTGAATTTCAAAAATAATTGTAGACTGTTTTTTTATTTGAAACCCCGCTCCTCTGGTGACCCCATTCAGCAAGTAAAAATCATTATTTCTTTGCTACGTGGCGACCCTCAAGACTGGGTATTTTCCCTTGCGCCAGGAGATCCTGCATTGTGTAATGTAGATGCGTTTTTTCTGGCGCTTGGATTGCTTTATGATGAACCAGATTCAGTGGATCAGGCAGAGAAAATTTTGCTGGCTTTGTGTCAGGGTCAGGATGAAGCGGAGGTATATTGTCAGAAGTTCAGAAAGTGGTCTGTGCTTACTCAGTGGAATGAGTGTGCCCTGGCGGCAATTTTCAGAAAGGGTCTTTCTGAAGCTCTTAAGGATGTTATGGTGGGATTCCCCACGCCTGCTGTTCTGAATGAGTCTATGTCCTTGGCCATTCAGATCGATCGACGCTTACGTGAGCGCAAAAATGTGCACCATTTGGCGGTGTTTTCTGAGCAGAAGCCTGAGCCTATGCAATGTGATAGGACCTTGACCAGAGCTGAACGGCAAGAATACAGACGTCAGAATGGGCTGTGTTTTTACTGTGGTGACTCCACTCATGCTATCTCTGATTGTCCTTCTTGCCTTTGGCTGAGTTCGCCCTTAATAATCAGGCCAGCTCGGCCACTTTGGTTTCGCCTTTTTTCTGTAATTCTGGTTTCCACCCTCGTTTTTCTTCAGGGCAGGTTGAGCCTTCGGACTGTCCTGGTTTGGATTCTGTGGTGGACAGGTTGCAGCAAATTTGGACTCACGTAGTGGACAATTTGACATTGTCCCAGGAGAAGGCTCAACGTTTCGCTAACCGCCGTCGCTGTGTTGGTCCCCGACTTCGTGTTGGGGATTTGGTTTGGTTGTCGTCTCGTTTTGTTCCTATGAAGGTTTCGTCTCCTAAGTTTAAGCCTCGTTTCATTGGTCCTTATAAGATTTCTGAAATTATTAATCCTGTGTCATTTCGTTTGGACCTTCCAGCTTCTTTCGCCATCCATAATGTGTTCCATAGGTCGTTGTTGCGGAGATATGTGGCTCCTGTGGTTCCCTCCGTTGATCCTCCTGCCCCGGTGTTGGTTGAGGGGGAGTTGGAGTATGTGGTGGAGAAGATTTTGGATTCTCGTATTTCGAGACGGAAACTTCAGTACCTAGTCAAGTGGCATGGTTATGGTCAGGAGGATAATTCCTGGGTAGTTGCCTCTGATGTTCATGCTGCCGATCTTGTTCGTGCCTTTCATTTGGCTCGTCCGGAGCGGCCTGGAGGCTCTGGTGAGGGTTCGGTAACCCCTCCTCAAGGGGGGGGGTACTGTTGTGAATTCTGTTCTCGAGCTCCCTCCTGTGGTTATGAATGGTACTTCGGCGAGTTCTGTTCATGGACTCCCTCTGGTGGCTGTGAGTGGAGCTGCTGATTCTGAGATTCCTTCTCCAGCTGATCTCGTTCAGTCCTTGGCTGGCTGCTCTATTTAACTCCACTCAGATCGTTATTTGATGCCAGCTGTCAATGTCCTAGTACTGGTTCAGTTCTCTTGGATCTTTCAGATGTCCTGTCTACTTCAGCAAAAGCTAAGTCCCTGCTAGCTTATTTGTTACCATTGTGTTTTTGTCCAGCTTGCTATTATATTTAATCTTGTTAGCTGGAAGCTCTGGGATGCAGAGTGGCACCACCGCGCCGTGAGTCGGTGCGGTGGTTCCTTTTGCACACTCTGCGTGGTTTTTTGTTAGTTTTTTATGCTGACCGCAAAGATACCTTTTCTATCCTCAGTCTGTTTAGTTCAGTCTGGCCTCCTATGCTGAAACCTATTTCATTCCTGTGTTTGTGACTTCCATCTTAACTCACAGTCAATATATGTGGGGGCTGCCTATTTCTTTGGGGAATTTCTCTGAGGCAAGGTAGGCTGTATTTTCTATCTTTAGGGGTAGTTAGCTCTTAGGCTGTGAAGAGGCGTCTAGGCAGAGTCAGGAATGCTCCACGGCTATTTCTAGTTGTTGTGATAGGATTAGCGGTTGTGGTCAGCAGAGTTCCCACTTCCCAGAGCTCGTCCTGTATTGCTAGTTTGCTCATCTGGTCATTTCTAGTGCTCCTAACCACCAGCCCAACATAACAGTCAGCCACCAATTATGCAAGTTCTCCTGCTTAAAAAGATGAGAGAGGCCTGTAATTGACATCATAGGTAGACCACAAATATGAGAGTCAAAATGAGAAAACAAATCCAGAAAATCCCCTTGTCTGATTTGGCCAGACTATTTTTGCAAAATATGGTGGAAAATAGGTATTTGGTCATTAACAAAAGTTCATCTCAATATTTTGTTATATATCACTTGTTGGCAATGACAGTGGTCAAATGTTTTCTGTAACTCTTCACAAGGTTGGCACACACTGTTGGTGGTATGTTGGCCCATTCCTCCATGCAGATTTCCTCTAGAGCAGTGATGCTTTGGGCCTGTCGCTGGGCAACACGGACTTTCAACTCCCTCCAAAGGTTTTCTATGGAGTTGAGATCTGGATACTGGCTAGGCCACTCCAGGACATTCATATGCTTCTTATGAAGCCACTCCTTCATTGCCCAGACAGTGTGATTGGGATCATTATCATGCTGAAAGACTCATCCACATTTCATCTTCAATGCCCTTGCTGATGGAAGGAGGTTTTCACTCAAAATCTCACGATACATGGCCCCATTCATTCTTTCATGGACACGAATAAGTCGTCCTGGTCCCTTTGCAGAGAAACAGCCCCAAAGCATTAAGTTGCCAATCTTATGCTTCACAATAGGTATGGTGTTCTTTGGATGCAACTCAGCATTCTGTCTCCTCCAAACACGACGAGCCTTATTTTTTACCAAACAGTTCTACTTTGATTTCATCAGACCATATGACATTCTCCCAATACTCTTCTGGATAATCCAAATGCTCCCTAGCAAACTTCAGATGGGCCCAGACATGTACTGGCTTAAGCAGGGGGTCATGTCTGGCACTGCAGGATCTGAGTCCCTGGCGGTGTAGTGTGTTACTGATGGTAGCCTTTGTTACAGTGGTCCCAGCTTTATGCAGGTCATTCACTAGGTCCCCCCGTGTGGTTCTGGGATTTTTGCTCACCATTCTTGTGATCATTTTGACCCCATGGGGTGAGATCTTGCATGGAGCACCAGATCGAGGGAGATTATCAGTGGTCTTTTATGTCTTCCATTTTCTTATTATTGCTCCCACAGTTGATTTCATCACACCAAGCTGCTTGCCTATTGCAGATTCAATCTTCCCAGCCTAGTGCGGGGCTACAATTTTGTTTCTGGTGTCCTTAAACAGCTCTTTGGTTTTCACTATAATGGAGTTTGGAGTGTGACTGTTTGAGGTTGTGGACAGATGTCTTTTATACTAATAACAAGTTCAAACAGGTGACATTACTACAGGTAATGAGGGAAGGACAAAAAAGAAGAAATTACAGGTCTGTGAAAGCCAGAAATTTTGCATATTTTTCGGTGACCAAGTGACCAGCTTTGGAGGACTATCTTGCATGTCTCCAAGTCATACTCCAGCTCTGTTTTCTGTTTTTCTTTAATATTTGTGTATTCAGTACAAATAGATTGTGGCCTCCTTTTCACTGAGCTGGCAGTTCATATATAGTTCCACCAAAGCTGGGTGTCCAGTGCTAAAAAGTAAAATGTTTGCCTCATCTGTCCATAGGACATTCTCCAAGAAGCTTTGTGGCTTGTCAAATGTAGCTTGGCAAATTCCAGTCTGGCTTTTTTCTGATTTTTTTTCAACAAGAGTGTCCTCCTTGGTTGTCTTCCATGAAGTCCACTTTGGTTCAGACAACGACGGATGGTGCGATCTGACACTGATGTTCATTGAACTTGAAGTTCACCTTTAATCTGTTTAGAAGTTTTCTGGGCTCTTTTGTTACCATTCGTATTATCCATGTCTTTGATTTGTCATCAATTTTCCTCCTGCGGCCATGGAGGTTGGCTACAGTCTCATGGATCATAAGTTTCGGTATAATATGTGCAACTGTAGTCACAGGAACTTCATGCTGCTTGGAGACGGTCTTATAACTTTTACCTTTAACATGTTTGTCTATAATTTTCTTTCTAATCTCCTGAGACAACTCTTTCCTTTGCTTCCTCTGGTCCATGTTGAGTGTGATACACACCATGTCACCAAACAGCACAATGAGTATCTGTAGCCCTATGTACAGGCCCACTCACTGATTACAAGATTGTAGACACCTGTGACACTAGTTAGTGGACACATCTTGATTTATAATGTCCCTTTTGTCACATTATTTTCAAGGGTACCATCATTTCTGTCCAGGCCTATTTCATGAGTTTTATTTTTTTTAAATTCTGTGGAAGCATGGTTGAAAACCAATGTCTGATTTTCATTTGTTCATTTTCATAGATCTTTTATTTATTATTACTTTTGTCAGATTCAAGTTATTTCTGTGATCATTGTGGGTTTTTCTGTCATTATACGAGGCGCACCAACAATTTTGACCATGTGTGTAGTTCCTCCAAAGCTGGGTGTCCGGTTGGGACCCTGTGACTCTTTGCCACTATTCACACTAGGTAGGTTTTAACATTAGAGAGGGTAGTTACTGTCCCAATTGGGTACACCTTGTTGCGGTGGGACAGCTTTATGCTTTTATTTGATCAAAAATAGTGTTTACTAAGTACCCTATATTAACCCCTTTCTGACATCTGACGTACTATCCCGTCGAGGTGGGGTGGGCCCGTATGACCACCGACGGGATAATACGTCATACGCGATCGGCCGCGCTCATGGGGGGAGCGCGGCCGATCGCGGCCGGGTGTCAGCTGCATATCGCAGCTGACATCCGGCACTATGTGCCAGGAGCGGTCGCGGACCGCCCCCGGCACATTAACCCCCGGCACACCGCGATCAAACATGATCGGGGTGTACCGGCGGTATAGGGAAGCATCGCGCAGGGAGGGGGCTCCCTGCGGGCTTCCCTGAGACCCCCGGAGCAACGCGATGTGATCGCGTTGCTCCGAGGGTCTCCTACCTCCCTCCTCGCCGCAGGTCCCGGATCCAAGATGGCCGCGGCATCCGGGTCCTGCAGGGAGGGAGGTGGCTTACCGAGTGTCTGCTCAGAGCAGACACTTGGTAAGCCTGCAGCCCTGCACAGCAGATCGCAGATCTGGCAGAGTGCTGTGCACACTGCCAGATCAATGATCTGTGGTGTCCCCCCCTGGGACAAAGTAAAAAAGTTAAAAAAAAATTCCCCACATGTGTGTAAAAAAAAATTAAAATAAATATCCTAAATAAATAAAAAAAAAAAAATATTACTCCCATAAATACATTTCTTTAGCTAAATAAAATAAAAAAACAATAAAAGTACACATATTTAGTATCGCCGCGTCCGTAACGACCCAACCTATAAAACTGCCCCACTAGTTAACCCCTTCAGTAAACACCGTAAGGAAAAAAAAAAAAAAACGAGGCAAAAAACAACATTTTATTATCATACTGCCGAACAAAAAGTGGAATAACACGCGATCAAAAAGACTGATATAAATAACCATGGTACCGCTGAAAACGTCATCTTGTCCCGCAAAAAACGAGCCACCATACAGCATCATCAGCAAAAAAATAAAAAAATTATAGTCCTGAGAATAAAGCGATACCAAAATAATTATTTTTTCTATAAAATAGTTTTTATCGTATAAAAGCGCCAAAACATAAAAAAAATGATATAAATGAGATATCGCTGTAATCGTACTGACGCGACGAATAAAACTGCTTTATCAATTTTACCAAACACGGAACGGTATAAACGCCTCCCCCAAAAGAAATTCATGAATAGCTGGTTTTTGATCACTCTGCCTCACAAAAATCGGAATAAAAAGCGATCAAAAAATGTCACATGTCCGAAAATGTTACCAATAAAAAGCCAACTTGTCCCGCAAAAAACAAGATCTCACATGACTCTGTGGACTCAAATATGGAAAAATTACAGCTCTCAAAATGTGGTAACGCAAAAAATATTTTTTGCAATAAAAAGCGTCTTTCAGTGTGTGACGGCTGCCAATCATAAAAATCCGCTAAATAACCCGCTATAAAAGTAAATCAAACCCCCCTTCATCACCCCCTTAGTTAGGGAAAAATAAAAAAATTAAAAAATGTATTTATTTCCATTTTCCCATTAGGGTTAGGGTTAGGGTTAGGGCTAGAGTTAGGACTAGAGTTAGGGCTAGGGTTAGGGTTAGGGCAAGGGTTAGGGTTAGGGCTAGGGTTGGGGCTAGGGTTAGGGTTAGGGCTAGGGCTAGGGTTGGGGCTAGGGTTAGGGTTAGGGCTAGGGTTAGGACTAGGGTTGGGGCTAGGGTTAGGGCTAGGGTTAGGGCTAGGGTTAGGGCTAGTGTTACGGCTAGTGTTCGGGCTAGTGATAGGGCTAGGGTTATTGCTAGGGTTAGGGCTAGGGTTAGGGCTAGGGTTGGGGCTAGGGTTGGGGCTACGGTTAGGGTTGGGGCTAAAGATAGGGTTAGGGTTTGGATTACATTTACGGTTGGGAATAGGGTTGGGTGTGTCTGGGTTAGAGGAGTGGTTAGGGTTACTGTTGGGATTAGGGTAAGGGGTGTGTTTGGATTAGGGTTTCAGTTATAATTGGGGGGTTTCCACTGTTTAGGCACATCAGGGGCTCTCCAAACGTGACATGGCATCCGATCTGAATTCCAGCCAATTCTGCGTTGAAAAAGGAAAACAGTGCTCCTTCCTTTCAGAGCTCTCCCGTGTGCCCAAACAGGGGTTTACCCCAACATATGGGGTATCAGCGTACTCAGGATAAATTGGACATCATCTTTTGGGGTCCAATTTCTCCTGCTACCCTTGGGAAAATACAAAACTGGGGGCCAAAAAATAAGTTTTGTGGGAAAAAAGGATTTTTTATTTTCACGGCTCTGCGTTGTAAACTGTAGTGAAACACTTGGGGGTTCAAAGTTCTCACAACACATCTAGATAAGTTCCTTGGGGGTCTAGTTTCCGATATGGGGTCACTTGTGGGGGGTTTGTACTGTTTGGGTACATCAGGGGCTCTGCAAATGCAACGTGACGCCTGCAGACCAATCCATTTAAGTCTGCATTCCAAATGGCGCTCCTTCCCTTCCGAGCTCTGTCATGCACCCAAACAGTGGTTCCCCCCCACATATGGGGTATCAGCGTACTCAGGACAAATTGGACTACAACGTTTGTGGTTCAATTTATCCTGATACCCTTGTGAAAATACAAAACTGGGGGCTAAAAAATCATTTTTGTGAAAAAAAAAGAATTTTTATTTTCACGGCTCTGCGTTATAAACTGTAGTGAAACACTTGGGGGTTCAAAGTTCTCACAACACATCTAGATAAGTTCCTTGGGGGGTCTAGTTTCCAATATGGGGTCACTTGTGGGGGGTTTGTACTGTTTGGGTACATCAGGGGCTCTGCAAATGCAACGTGACGCCTGCAGACCAATCCATTTAAGTCTGCATTCCAAATGGCGCTCCTTCCCTTCCGAGCTCTGTCATGCGCCCAAACAGTGGTTCCCCCCCACATATGGGGTATCAGCATACTCAGGACAAATTGGACAACAACGTTTGGGGTCCGATTTATCCTGATACCCTTGTGAAAATACAAAACTGGGGGCTAAAAATCATTTTTGTGAAAAAAAAAAGAATTATTATTTTCACGGCTCTGCGTTATAAACTGTAGTGAAACACTTGGGGGTTCAAAGCTATCAAAACACATCTAGATAAGTTCCTTAGGGGGTCTACTTTCCAAAATGGTGTCACTTGTGGGGGGTTTTAATGTTTAGGCACATCAGGGGCTCTCCAAACGCAACATGGCATCCCATCTTAATTCCAGTAAATTTTGCATTGAAAAGTAAAATAGCGCTCCTTCCCTTCCGAGCTCTGCTATGCGCCCAAACAGTGGTTTACCCCCACATATGGGGTATCGTCGTACTCAGGACAAATTGCACAACAACTTTTGTGGTCTAATTTCTTCTCTTACCCTTGGGGAAATAAAAAAATGGGGGCGAAAAGATCATTTTTGTGAAAAAATATGATTTTTTTATTTTTACGGCTCTGCATTATAAACTTCTGTGAAGCACTTGTTGGGTCAAAGTGCTCACCACACATCTAGATAAGATCCTTAGGGGGGTCTACTTTCCAAAATGGTGTCACTTGTGGGGGGTTTCAATGTTTAGGCACATCAGGGGCTCTCCAAATGCAACATGGCGTCCCATCTCAATTCCAGTCAATTTTGCATTGAAAAGTCAAATGGCGCTCCTTTCCTTCCGAGCTCTGCCATGCGCCCAAACAGTGGTTTACCCCCACATATCGGGTATCAGCGTACTCAGGACAAATTGTACAACAAATTTTGGGGTCTATTTTCTCCTGTTACCCTTGTTAAAATAAAACAAATTGGAGCTGAAATAAATTTTGTGTGAAAAAAAGTTAAATGTTTATTTTTATTTAAACATTCCAAAAATTCCTGTGAAACACCTGAAGGGTTAATAAACTTCTTGAAAGTGGTTTTGAGTACCTTGAGGGGTGCAGTTTTTAGAATGGTATCACACTTGGGTATTTTCTATCATATAGACCCCTCAAAATGACTTCAAATGAGATGTGGTCCCTAAAAAAAAATGGTGTTGTAAAAATGAGAAATTGCTGGTCAACTTTTAACCCTTATAACTCCGTCACAAAAAAAAATGTTGGTTCCAAAATTGTGCTGATGTAAAGTAGACATGTGGGAAATGTTCCTTATTAAGTATTTTGCGTGACATATGTCTGTGATTTCAGGGCACAAAAATTAAAAGTTGGAAAATTGCGAAATTTTCAAAATTTTCGCAAAATATTCGTTTTTTTCACAAATAAACGCAAGTTATATCGAAGAAATTTTACCACTATCATGAAGTACAATATGTCACGAGACAACAATGTCAGAATCGCCAAGATCCGTTAAAGCGTTTTAGAGTCATAATTTCATAAAGGGACAGTGGTCAGAATTGTAAAAATTGGCCCGGTCATTAACGTGCAAACCACCCTTGGGGGGTGAAGGGGTTAATTATTTAATGCACTTGCTTTTTTACTTATTTATTTTCATTAGGGTATATGCACACATTGTCTTTTCTTCGGTTTTGTTTCCATGGCCAGTGTGAACATGCTTTTATATCTTGCATGTTTTCAAGTCATACTCTGGCCCAATTTTCTGTTTTTCTTTACTTTTTCTTTACTTTCTTTTCGATTGACAGGTTCTCTTTAAAGAACGCTCCCATGGGAAAAGTGTGCCATCAACATGAGAAAGACCTCACATGGCGCAGTGGGAAACATTGTGCAAGCAGTGAGGTGGTCCAGCAGTGCTTACTTATACATATCTTTATGAATAGCTTGGTTGTTACATGGAAGCTGATCTGTAGTACGTGAGAACCACCACTACCCTGTGAATTTACATGTGCTTTTCTGGCTCCACACTCTGCTTACGCATGGCCTTGTCCAGAGATAAAAATTGCTAATCAGTGGGAGTGCTGAGTGTCAGACTCCCACCAGTCTTTATATACATATGCGGGTTGTCAAGCATTAGCCTACCAGTCTGCAGTCACCCTAGGTTTCTATTTAACTGCATACTTGTGAATCGTCAAATTGCTCACACTTCACACTGTGAGGATTCTCTGGTTATGGCTCCAGGAGCGTCAGGGGCATGATGGCAATTAGCGATTTGCATATACGCAATTACATGGCAACTAGATGGGAGCAGCCTCACTCAATGCAAGTGAATTGAGCAAGGCTGTACACAGTCTAGTTGGAATGTGGCAGGAAATATGCAAAAAGCATACTTGCAGTCACATGACTGCCCGCTCCCAGGCAGTGATGGCAGACTCATAGCCTCAGGAAGGAAAACCCCTTTAACAGCTATATTCCATGTATATACAGTACAGAGCAAACGTTTGGACACACCTTCTCATTTAAAGATTTTTCTATATTTTCATGACTATGAAATATGTAAATTAACACTGAAGGCATCAAAAATATGAATTAACACATGTGGAATTATATACTTAACAAAAAAGTGTGAACCAACTGAAAATATGTCTTATATTATAGGTTCTTCAAAGTAGCCACCTTTTGCTTTGATGACTGCTTTGCACACTCTTGGCATTCTCTTGATGAGCTTCAAGAGGTCACCGGTAGTGTTGAGCATTCCGATACCGCAAGTATCGGGTATCGGCCGATACTTTCGGGTATCGGAATTCCGATACCGAGATCTGATACTTTCGTGGTATTGGGAATCGGAATCGGAAGTTTCCAGTGTATGGTTCCCAGGGTCTGAAGGAGAGGAAACTCTCCTTCAGGCCCTGGGATCCATATAAATGTGTAAAATAAAGAATTAAAATAAAAAATATTGATATACTCACCTGTCCGGAGGCCCCTGGACTTTACCGCCGTAACCGGGAGCCTTCTTTGCTTAAAATGCGCGCGTTTAATGGTTTCCGTGACGTCACGGCTTCTGATTGGTCGCGTGCCGCCCATGTGACCGCGACGCGACCAATCACAACAAGCCGTGACGTAATTTTCAGGTCCTGATGCCTAATTCTAGACATTCAGGATTTGAAAATTCCGTCACGGCTTGTGATTGGTCGCGTCGCGGTCACATGGGTGGCACGCGACCAATCAGAAGCCGTGACGTAATTTTAAAATGCGCGCGTTTACTGCCTCCCGTGACGTCACGGCTTGTGATTGGTCGCGTCGCCCATGTGACCGCGACGCGACCAATCACAAGCCGTGACGTAATTTTCAGGTCCTGATGCCTAATTCTAGGCATTCAGGACCTGAAAATTACGTCACGGCTTGTTGTGATTGGTCGCGTCGCGGTCACATGGGCGGCACGCGACCAATCAGAAGCCATGATGTCACGGAAACCATTAAACGCGCGCATTTTAAGCAAAGAAGGCTCCCGGTTACGGCGGTAAAGTCCAGGCTGCGTCGGAGAGGTGAGTATAGCAATATTTTTTATTTTAATTCTTTATTTTACACAGTAATATGGATCCCAGGGCCTGAAGGAGAGTTTCCTCTCCTTCAGACCCTGGGAACCATCAGGGATACCGTCCGATACTTGAGTCCCATTGACTTGTATTGGTATCGGGTATCGGTATCGGATTAGATCCGATACTTTGCCGGTATCGGCCGATACTTTCCGATACCGATACTTTCAAGTATCGGATGGTATCGCTCAACACTAGTCACCGGGAATGGTTTTCACTTCACAGGTGTGCCCTGTCAGGTTTAATAAGTGGGATTTCTTGCCTTATAAATGGGGTTGGGACCATCAGTTGTGTTGAGCAGAAGTCTGGTGGATACACAGCTGATAGACCTACTGAATAGACTGTTAGAATTTGTTTTATGGCAAGAATAAAGCAGCTAAGTAAAGAAAAATGAGTGGCCATCATTACTTTAAGAAATGAAGGTCAGTCAGTCTGAAAAATTGGGAAAACTTTGAAAGTGTCCCCAAGTGCAGTTGGAAAAACCATCAAGCGCTACAAAGAAACTGGCTTACATGAGGAAAGCCCCAAGAAAGGAAGACCAAGAGTCACCTCTGCTTCTGAGGATAAGTTTATCCGAGTCACCAGTCTCAGAAATCGCAGGTTAACAGCAACTCAGATTAGAGACCAGGTCAATGCCACACAGAGTTCTAGCAGCAGACACATTTCTACATCAACTGTTAAGAGGAGACTTTGTGCAGCAGGCCTTCATGGTAAAATAGCTGCTAGGAAACCACTAGGCAACAAGCAGAAGAGGCTTGTTTGGGCTAAAGAACACAAGGAATGGACATTAGACCAGTAGAAATCTGCTTTGGTCTGATGAGTCCAAATTTGAGATCTTTGGTTCCAACCACCGTGTCTTTGTGCGACGCAGAAGAGGTGAACAGATGGACTCTACATACCTGGTTCCCACCATGAAGCTGTCTCGGGAAGCCTAGGTAGGCAAGAGCTAATAACCCAGGCCCCTGCGATTTCCCTCAACTCTGGGAAACCCTGACTGACCCTCTCCCAGAGTTTACACTGATGGTGTGCATGTCTGGGCCTCCACCCTCACCCTGTCTCCTGTTTCAACCCTAGGCTGAAACCTCCACCCACCACCCAGTGAACAGACCACTAACCAATACCCACAGTTAGCACAGACAAGGATAACGGACAATATACACTACGCCGCAGTCACTCAGGAATACACAATAAGTGCACAGGGCAAAACAAATACAAATATAGGAAGGAGGAAAATACGACAAAGGGAAATATACACCACCAGATACGATACTCCTTTTCCTAGACCACCACTTCAGACCGAGATAACCAAGCACAAGACAGAAGCTATAATTGGAGACGCCCAATGTTCAGAAGAACAATTTAAAGGCAGTGGGCGTGACCCAGCTTCCAATCCGAGCACCAGCTAAATTAACCCCGGACCAGCTAGACAAAATCTAGCTGACACCACTGAGCGCATAGTGGACAAAAGTGGAATTACCGCTGTCTGTCGAACACCCTAGCATGAACAGCGTCCGACATGACAGTACCCCGTCTTCTACGAGGGACCCCAGGGCCCTCACGACTTATAGGACCCGGCTTGTCCGGATGGGGGCGATGAAACATACTGACCAGCCGATCCGCATGAATGTTCGAGGCTGGTACCCAAGACCTCTCCTCCGGCCCATAACCATGCCAGTGTACCAAGTACTGTAAGGTGCGGCGCACTACACGAGAGTCAACCACCTTGGAGACTTCAAATTCCAAATTACCATCCACCAAGACTGAAGGAGGCATCGGTATCGTGTCCACAAGACCCACCATCTTTTTTAGCAACGATCTGTGGAACACGTTGTGTATCTTATACACCGTAGGAAGCTCCAATCAGTAAGCTACTGGGTTAATGACAGTGGTGACCTTAAATGGACCAATAAACCTAGGACCCAATTTAAGGGATGGTATTTTGAGTCATGTTTTTTGTGGATAACCACACCGAGTCATCGACACTCGGGTCCGGACCTGGCACACGCCTACTGTCAGCCACACGTTTGTACCTAGCACCACGCTCAACAAGCGCTGCTTAACTCTCCTCCAGACTGATGACAGTTGTGCTCCTAACTGGTCTTCCTCCGGGACGCCGGAAGAGCCCCCTGACTCAAAGTACAAAATTGAGGATGTAGCCCGTAAACACAAAAAAACGGAGACTCCCCAGAAGACTCCTGGCGGTGATTATTGATGGCAAACTCAGCCAAAGGAAGGAACGTCAACCACTCCACCTGGTTATCAGAAACAAAGCAGCGTAAGTACTGCTCCAAATTTTGGTTCATATGCTCGATCTGACCATTCGACTGAGGATGAAACGCCGAAGAATGAGACAACGTGATCCCCAGCCGTGAGCAAAACGCTTTCCAAAATTTTGCCACAAACTGAGTACCTCTATCGGAAACTATGTCAGACAGAACCCCATGAAGTCTGACCACCTACTGCACAAATACCTGAGCCAAAGTCTTAGCGTTAGGCAACGAAGGCAAAGACACAAAGTGCGACATTTTTGAGAACCGATCAACAATCACCAAAATGACCGTGTTCCCAGCTGAGGAAGGCAAGTCAGTGATATAATCCATGGAGATCTCTGTACAAGGCTTACTAGGTACCTCGAGAGGAAGTAGTGTGCCAACAGGACGGGACCGGGGCATCTTAGCCCTAGCGCACGTGGTGCAAGCTGACATGTATGAGACCACGTCCTGTCGGATTTTGGGCCACCAAAACCGACGTGACACCAACTCCAAAGTACCCCTGACCCCTGGGTGGCCAGCCAGGACAGCATCATGATGCTCCGCCAAAACCTTTAAGCGGAGATGAAGCGGTACAAACGATTTGTTGATGGGAAGCTCAGATGGTACCTCCTCCTGAGCCTTGGCAATCTCAGCCTCAACCTCGGTTGTGAGAGTCGAATCCACAACACCCTTTTGGAGGATGGGTACCGGATCTTCCCGAGGTTCTCCGCCCGGAAAACACCTGGACAGAGCATCCGCCTTAGTGTTTTTAGACCCAGGTCTGTAAGTAACAACAAAGTTGAACCGCGTGAAAAACAATGCCCAGCGAGCCTGCCTGGGAGATAGACGCTTGGCAGACTCCAAAAAAAGCAAATTCTTATGATTGGTAATTACAGTAACCTGATGAACCGACCCCTCCAAGAAGTGTTGCCATTCCTCAAAGGCCAACTTGATTGCCAACAACTCCCTGTTGCCGATATCATAGTTACGTTCGGCAGACGACAGTTTCTTGGAGAAATAGGCGCAAGGACGCAAATTGCCCAAGGATGAGCCTTGTGACAACACCGCCCCCACACCAACCTCAGACGCATCGACTTCCACAACAAAAGGTTTCGATACGTCTGGCTGCACAAGAATGGGGGCCGAAACAAAACTGTTCTTAAGAAATTCAAATGCGCGTACAGCGGCCTCAGGCCAAACAGAGAAATTGGTACCCTTTTTAGTCATGTCTGTTAGCGGTTTAGCAATGATAGAAAAATCCTTGATAAACTTCCTATAGTAGTTAGAAAACCCAAGGAACCGCTGAAGTGCTTTTAGGTTATCAGGCCGTTCCCATCGCAACACCGCTTGCACCTTAGCGGTGTCCATTTTAAACCCAGAAGCTGACACAATATAACCCAAGAAAGGCAACTCCTGAACCGAAAATACACATTTCTCAAGTTTTGCATAGAGCTTATTCTCACGGAGAAGCTGTAACACCTGCCTGACATGATCTAAATGAGTATCACGGTCGCAAAAATATATGAGAATGTCATCCAGGTATACAATAACAAATTTCTCTAAAACATGCGAGAACACATCATTTATGAAATGTTGGAACACTGCTGGTGCATTTGTCAACCCAAATGGCATCACCAAATTTTCAAAATGACCCTCAGGGGTATTAAAAGCCGTCTTCCACTCATCACCTTGACGGACTCTTATGAGGTTATATGCCCCCCTGAGGTCAAGCTTGGTAAACCACTTAGCACCTTCCACCTGGTTGAACAAATCTGGTATCAGTGGCATAGGGTATGGATCACGAACCGTAATCTGGTTCAACTCCCTGAAATCCAGAGACGGGCGTAGTCCGCCATCTTTCTTCTTAACGAAGAAGAACCCCGCTGCCACAGGCGAGGGTGAAGGCCTGATGTGCCCTTTGCTCAAACTGTCAGCAATGTAATCCTTTAACGCTTGTCTCTCCGGACCGGAGATGTTAAACATCCTTGCTTTAGGCAATTTGGCCCCTGGTTTAAACCTGATAGTACAGTCATAGGAGCGATGTGGTGGCAACTCTGAACAACCCTTCTCAGAGAACACATCCGCAAAATCCAGAAGTGACTCAGGAACGCTTGAAGTCACAGCAGACACACATGTGGCCAGGCAATTCTCCTGGCAGAATTCGCTCCACTGAATTATGTCCTGAGTTTTCCAATCAATAACCGGGTTGTGCATAGACAACCATGGGAAACCCAAAACCACCTGTGCAGGAAGATTCCTGAGCACCTTACATGTAACCTGCTCGGAATGTAGAACCCCAATGTGGAGTTTCACCTCAGCCACAAACTCAGTAATCTCCCCCTGTGAGAGAGGAGCTGCATTGATGGTGAACACGCGGATAGGATGAGGCAGTCTTTCGATCCTAAAACCTGCTGTGCGCGCAAACTCCTCATCAATGAGATTTGTGGCAGAACCACTATCCACAAAAACAGTGATTGGCAGCTCTCTGCCAGCGATAATAATTTTGGCAGGGAGCATGCATTGAGAAACCACCATGGAGGATATGCATAAGCTCAGATTGGTCTCCACCACACCCTCTGAGCTTAGAAGTTTTCCACCGTTGCGTTTTTCCATAGACAGCAGAGGACAAATGTTAACAAAATGACCAGTTTTACCACAGTAAAAACAGGCTCCCTGCTTCTTGAGCACAGGGGCTCGATGCTTAACATGTGACATCCCTGCGTGGGCTCACCTGAAGCAACCTCACGTGAACCTACACCTTCTCCCATAGGCGGCGTCTCAGGCTCTCCCTGACGCAAACGGCGATCAATGCGGACAACAACACTCATAGCGGAATCCAGAGAAGCAGGAGCCTCGTACATCAGGAGGGCTTCTTTAACCCTTCCAGAAACCCCATGAATAAACTGACTCCGCAGCGCGGGATCATTCCACTGAGAGTCGACCGCCCAGCGGCGAAATTCAGAACAGTAATCCTCTGCAACACGCTCCCCCTGTCGAATAGTGCGTATCTTAGATTCTGCTTGAGCCATTCTGTCAGGATCATCGTAAATGTGTCCAAGAGCAGAAAAAAAACTCTCCACTGAGTTAAATGCAGCAGAATCAGAAGGCAAAGAAAACGCCCATGCTTGAGGATCCCCGTTTAGTAATGACAACACCAGACCCACACGCTGAGCCTCATTACCTGAGGAGATCGGGCGCATACGAAAATAAAGTTTGCAAGCTTCACGAAAAGTAACAAATTTACTGCGTTCCGCAGCAAACCTTTCAGGCAAAGGAAACTTAGGCTCAGCAACTCTACCTGCCGCTCCAGCTTGCACATTAGATACTGCTAGTCCCTGTTGCTGCATTACCCCCCTCAACTCAGTGACCTGTAGGAACAGCGCCCTCAACTGGCGGGTTATGGAAGTCATGGGATCCATGGAATTCAAATAATGTTGGCCGATTATAATGTCATGGGAAGCCTAGGTAGGCAAGAGCTAATAACCCAGGCCCCTGCGATTTCCCTCAACTCTGGGAAACCCTGACTGACCCTCTCCCAGAGTTTACACTGATGGTGTGCATGTCTGGGCCTCCACACTCACCCTGTCTCCTGTTTCAACCCTAGGCTGAAACCTCCACCCACCACCCAGTGAAGAGACCACTAACCAATACCCACAGTTAGCACAGACAAGGATAACGGAAAATATACACCACGCCGCAGTCACTCAGGAATACACAATAAGTGCACAGGGCAAAACAAATACAAATATAGGAAGGAGGAAAATACGACAAAGGGAAATATACACCACCAGATACGATACTCCTTTTCCTAGACCACCACTCCAGACCGAGATAACCAAGCACAAGACAGAAGCTATAATTGGCGACGCCCAATGTTCAGAAGAACAATTTAAAGGCAGTGGGCGTGACCCAGCTTCCAATCCGAGCACCAGCTAAATTAACCCCGGACCAGCTAGACAAAATCTAGCCGACGCCACTGAGCGCATAGTGGACAAAAGCAGAATTACCGCTGTCTGTCAAACGCCCTAGTATGAACAGCGTCCGACATGACAGAAGCATGGAAGAGGAGGTGTGATGGTGTGGGGGTGCTTTGCTGGTGACACTGATGAGGATTTATTCAAAATTGAAGGCATACTAAACTAGCATGGCTACCACAGCATCTTGCAGCGGCATGCTATTCCAACCAGTTTGCGTTTAGTTGGACCATCATTTATTTTTCAACAGGACAATGATCCCAAACACACCTCCAGGCTGTGTAAGGGCTATTTGACCAAGAATGAGAGTGATGGGGTGCTACGCCAGATGACCGGGCCTCCACAGTCACCAGGCCTGAACCCAATGGAGATTGTTTGGGGTGAGCTGGACCGCAGAGTGAAGGCAAAAGGGCCAACAAGTGCGAAGCATCTCTGGGAACTCCTTCATGATTGTTGGAAGACCATTCCCGGTGACTACCTTTTGAAGCTCATCAAGAGAATGCCAAGAGTGTGAAAAGCAGTCATCAAAGAAAAGGTGGCTACCTTGAAGGACCTAGAATATAAGACATTTTCAGTTGTTTAACAATTTTTGCTAAGTATATAATTCCACATGTGTTAATTCACAGTTTTGATGCCTTCAGTGTGAATTTATAATTTTCATAGTCATGAAAATATAGAAAAATCTTTAAATGAGAAGGTGTGTCCAAACTTTTGGTCTGTACTGTATATATAAATATATATAATGGAAGAAAAAGGGAAACAGCACAACGGACTTTCAAAAAAGTGATGTTTAGTGCTCAAACGGCGTGTTGACGTTTCAGATACAATCCTTTCTCAAGCCTTGCATCCGAAAAGTCGCCACGCCGTTTGGGCATTAAACATCTCTTTTTTGGAAGTCTGTTGTGCTGTTTCCCTTTTTCTTCCATTATCTTAAGGAGCCTTCTGTGATTGCTGGCTGGGGATGCGTGCACATTGTAAAGGTATTTTGTCTAGGTGCTGTTCCAAAAACTTTTTTCACTATATATATATATATATATATATATATATATATATATATACTGTCACATATATAGATATGATATACAATAAATAAGACTCCTAGATTACAAGAAGTCGATAGATGTTAAGTGTAATGTTTACCACCTTTTGCAGCATTAATTACAGAGATAATGGTAATTAAAAAGTGTGGCATTAAAAAGTCATCTCTCCGCCTTAATTCATCGCTGAGCGCTGCGTGCTCACTAACAATCATTATCAGTTACAGCCATGACATTTAAAAGTGATATTTGAAACTGGTTACACATTTCTAAAGGTCTTCTGTAAAAGAAACATGTCAGATTTATGCCGCCAGATGTGATTTTTGTGGCTGTAGACATTTAATAACAAACAATAAAATCTTGCACAAAGGTGAGAGGCAGATGTAAAAGTTTACAGGTTTGCAAACACATGAACGGATAATGAGGCAATTTTAATGGGCCTTAAAAGCTTGAGGTTGATAATGATGCGTTAATGGGAAGCCCCGTTTTTATTTTGAAATATACGTTTTCTTTATCATAATGAAAGAGACAGTCTCATTGGAGGAGACTGAATTTGAGTGCGGGTCCTTTTCTCTAAGCTCCTCTTGATAAACCAGTGTGGAGTGGCACTTACAAAGGCCACCACGTTGGTGGACCAAGCCTTTCCATGCAGTATTATGTGTATGGAGATTCAGTGCTCGCATTTTTATTTTCCCAGCGCAGGGGTGCACGAAGATTTGGGATCCAAGGGCCACATTGTCAGATCGAACCAACCCTAAATGCCACAATATTAGCAACGTATTACTTCCTGAGATTTTTGGTGCACATTGAACGTATGTGCAATAAATATCTAATAGGTGCTGGTTCCATTTACAGGGTTCCCGCCAATCAGGAAAATAAATGTGACCAGACACTGTGCAGATGGTTGAGGGTCACGCACAAGGATGGCAGGTTGTGTGATCCTGTTCTAGACTGACAATTGTGACTTGCTCACTAATGGGTTCATTACAGCCAATAGCAAATGTTCCTCTTAAGGTACCTTCACACGAAACGATATCGCTAGCGATCCGTGACGTTGCAGCGTCCTCGCTAGCGATATCGTTTAGTTTGCTGTGTATCGTTGTGTTTGAAAGCAAAAGCAACGATACCAGCGATGTTTTACACTGGTAACCAGGGTAAATATCGGGTTACTAAGCGCAGGGCCGCGCCTAGTAACCCGATGTTTACCGTGGTTACCAGCGTAAAAGTAAAAAAAACAAACAGTTCATGCTCACCTGCGCGTCCCCCAGCGTCTGCTTCCTGACACTTACTGAGCGCCGGCCCGAAAGTGAAAGTGAAAGCACAGCGGTGACGTCACCGCTCTGCTGTTAGGGCCGGAGCTCAGTCAGTGTCAGGAAGCAGACGCTGGGGGATGCGCAGGTGAGCATGTACTGTTTGTTTTTTTTACTTTTACGCTGGTAACCAGGGTAAACATCGGGTTACTAAGCGCGGCCCTGCGCTTAGCAACCCGATGTTTACCCTGGTTACCCGGGGACCTCGGCATCGTTGGTCGGTGGAGAGCGGTCTGTGTGACAGCTCCCCAGCGATCAAACAGCGACGCTGCAGCAATCGGCATCGTTGTCGCTATCACTGCAGCGTCGCTTCGTGTGAAGGTACCTTTAGGGCTACATGAATATCTGCAACATCAGCATTTAAAGGTTCAGTAATAGTCTCAAAAGGACCAAAATTCAAAACTTCCTTTTGGAACGTTTCAATCTATTGTTCTAAGAAATAAAACCTATTCTATTTAACACTTTGCTAAAAAAAATTGATGCCTACTCTATGATTCTCAAGAAAATAATCAATTACCATCAACCAAATTCTGAGGAAGAACAGCCGAAAAGTATGTAAAGGAGGTCCACTGCTGCAGTCTAGAGCTTGGGTAGATAGGCCTGTCTGTAACCTTATATTAAGTTTTGCCTAAATACTAACCATATTAAATGCACTCTTTATACTGTCCCTGGTCTGTCTGCTGGCAGGGGTTTGTCATTATGCTATTATAGCCTTATCTCTGATATCCGAACCCTCTGCTCTGCACCAAACACTTGGGACTCTGTTATTCACATACACAAGTGGTCAAAATAATAAATTAAAAATCTATGAAAATGAACAAATGAAAGTCAGACATTGCTTTTCAACCATGCTTCCACAGAATTTTTATTACATTATTTTAAATTAAAACTCTTGAAATAGGCCTGGGCATAAATGAAGGTACCCTTAACTTAATATTTGGTGGACAACCTTTTGAGGCAATCACTGCAATCAAACGATTCCTGTAACTGTCAATGAGACTTTTACACCTCTCGACAGGTATTTTGGCCCACTCCCCAAGAGCAAACTGCTCCAGTTGTCTCGTGTCTGAAGGTTGCCTTTTCCAGATGGCATGTTTCAGCTCTTTCCAAAGATGCTCAATAGGATTTAGGTCAGGGCTCATAGAAGTCCACTTCAGAATAGTCCAATGTTTTCCTCAGAGCCATTCTTTGGTGTTTTTAGCTGTGTGTTTTGGGTCATTATCCTGTTGTAAGACCCATGACCTGCGACTGAGACCAAGCTTTCTGACACTGGGCAGCACACTTCTCTCTGGAATCCCTTGATAGCCTTTAGATTTCATTGTACCCTGCACAGATTCTAGACACCCTTGGCCAGATGCAGCAAAGAAGCCCCCAAACATAACAAAGCCTCCTCCATGTTTCACAGTAGGGACAGTGTTCTTTTCTTATTATGCTTCATTTTTCTGTCTGTGAACAAAGAGATGATGTGCCTTGCCAAAAAGTTCCATTTTTGTCTCATCTGTCCATAGGATATTGTCCCAAAAGCTTTGTGGCATTCATGAAGTTTGGCAAATTCCAGTCTTTTTTTTCAACAATGGTGTCCTCCTTGGTCATCTCCCATGAAGTCCACTTTGGCTCAGACAACGATGGATGGTGCAATCTGACACTGATGTTCCTTGAGCTTGAAGTTCACCTTTAATCTGTTTAAAAGTTTTTCTGGGCTCTTTTGTTACCATTTGTATGATTCATCTTTTTGATTTGTCACCAATTTTCCTCCTGCGGCCACATCCAGGGAGGTTGGCTACAGTCCCATGGATCTTAAATTTCTGAATAATCAAGCTGCTTGGAGATGGTCTTATAACTTTTACCTTTAACATGTTTATTTTTAATTTTCTTTCTAATTTCCTGAGACAACTCTTTCCTTCGCTTCCTCTGGTCCATGTTGAGTGTGATACACACCATGTCACCAAACAGCAGGGTGAGAATCTGTAGCCCTATATACAGGCCCATTCACTGATTCCAAGATTGTAGACACCTGTGATGCTAGTTAGTGGACACATCTTGATTTATAATGTCCCTTTTGTCACGTTATTTTCAGGGGTACCATCATTTCTGTCCAGGCCTATTTCATGAGTTTTATTTTTTTTTAATTCTGTAGAAGCATGGTTGAAAAGCAATGTCTGACTTTCATTTGTTCATTTTCATAGATCCGTTATTTATTATTACTTTTGTCAGATTAAAGTTATTTCTGTGACCATTGTGGGGTTTTCGTCATTAAAGAAAGGGTACCAACAATTTTCACCACGCGTGTATCCTTTTTTTGCATACAAATTTTATACTTTTGAAATGTTCGTTATGATGTGTTTTATGTTGCTAGTATAAATAAGATTACAGTGAATATTTCAATTAAAGTTAATATGTTTACCAGAATACATGCTCTGCATATATAATCTCTCAGAATTGAAGTGATCTCTATAAGAACTCCTGCATAGTGGCTTTTTCATTTTCTTTGAAGTATGTGCTGTCATCTCTTTTTATATCATGGTTTTGTTTTTAATTAATTGCTGAAAAATGTTCATACTTTTTAAGATATCACTTTGTAGTTGGAGGATCTGTTTCTATTTTCAATGGGGCCAATTAATAAAAACTGACATTTCACACTGCATGACTGTACAGTAAGGGTACTGTCTCACAGTGGCACTTTGGTCGCTACGACGGCACGATCCGTGACGTTCCAGCGATATCCATACGATATCGCTGTGTCTGACACGCTACTGCGATCAGGGACCCCGCTGAGAATCGTACGTCGTAGCAGATCGTTTGAAACTTTCTTTCGTCGTCAAGTGTCCCGCTGTGGCGGCATGATCGCATCGTGTAACAAAGGTTGTATACGATGTGCGCACAGTAAAAAAACGACTTCTACATCGCAAATACGTCATGAAATTATCGCTCCATTGCGAAGTGTGACCGCTGTCTACGACGCTGGAGCGATATTGGAGCGACGCTGGAGTGTCACGGATCGTGCCGTCGTAGCGACCAAAGTGCCACTGTGAGACGGTACCCTTAGAGACTGGAATAAATATCTGGCGTTAAGGTACTGGTATACCAAACTGGGGTCGCTTTGGAGGAATTTGTCATCGGACTCCGCCACACCCCTTGTCACCCATGCTCCGCACACTGTGGCAGATAAAGCAAGGACTAGTGTGAAAACTAGAGTTGCACAAAAGTTTTGTGACTTTTCAAAGTGTTTTACACCAGAAATGGGAAGAAAACTCTTTATTGAATGTTTCCAGATCCATATCACCAAGGAGAACATTAACAAGGCACAGAACAAATGAAGAGATGCTGAATGATTGCTCAATGTCAATTCGTAGACATGGTGGAAGAAGTGCAGGTGATTCTCACAAAAGTGAAATATCATCAAAAAGTTAATTTATTACAGTTCTTCAATACAAAAAGTGAAACTTATATATTATATAGTCATTACAAACAGAGTGATCTATTTCAAGTGTTTATTTCTGTTAATGTGCCCAAACTTTTACATGCCATTTTACGTATGATCTTCCTGATATCATTCCATAGAACCACATTGCAGCCTTAAGAAACAAGAAAATCACTAAAACACAGCTGTAGAGAGAAGGATGCTTGGCTGCATACTTCAAACAGCACTAATGTGACGGAAAAATGTTGTAAAACCTGGCTGGCGCTGAACAAATCCCTGCCAACATCCATGAGGCGCTCCTACCATGCATCTCCATCACTGTCGGCTCACATAGCTGATGTGTAGGCTTCATTCTTTGACAATATTGTCAAACAATTAAGAAACATGAATGTAAAAACAGAGCGTAAGACAAAAATAATCTTGCACAGACATACACAATGCCGTATGGTCATTATCATGTGACACTATAAACAGTCCCAAGAAAGAGAAAAAACAATTATCTGCTCATAAAATATAGAAGATGGTAAAGGATTCAGTATACATATATGACAAATGTATATGGGCACATGAATTAGTAGCAGCAAATGGATTTGGCCTTAGGGCTTTTTCCACATGTTGCGTTTTTGCATTTTACAAAAATGCTGAAAGAATAGACGTTCTGCAGATTTGAAAGAATGATTCAAATTTGCAAGGAAAAAATAAGTAGCATGTGCATCAGATTTTAGAAATCTCATTGACTTTACTGGGACTGTAAAATGCAAAATTCACATAAAAAACAACCTGAAAAACGCATCAAAAAGGTAACTTGTGAAAATACCATGTAAGTCTGAAATCTGCATAAAATCTGCATCCCACTCCGAAAATCTTTTATATGAGTATTATTATTATTTATTCATAGCAACGCACATTTCTACATCATCATTTATAAAAAATCTCTTTCCCCTTTCTACAGAAGTTACCGTTTTCAGCCATTCATTACACGGCATTTGATTGATAGATGTAGAGATCAGGACATGATCATGAAGGCGTGCTGAAGAAGAAATAGAGTCAACAAGAGGGTTAATTGTGTTTTAATAAGTGTTTTATGATATGTTATTAGTTATAGGATATGTGTAATAAAAGTGTGTTGTGTTTTATCCCTATGAAGTTTAAGTTCGGTGAAGGAGAGTGGAGTGGAGAGAAGGCAGGCGGAACAGACAGGGAAGCAGTTTCTAAGAAACACATGTAGCAGAGCTAGGAGTGTTTGGTTGGTGCAATCTTCTTAATAGAAATGTTTTGCCTGGACGCCGGGAAACTGTTGGACTCAAGGTCCGGAAGAGGTACTGATAGTCAGACTTCAGTCTCCCTGATGTGGAAAGAGGAGAATGGTGGGCCTCAGGACAGGACAGGACAGCGGCTGGCACTGAAAAGTCACAGAACCAAGGGAACATCACTAACAAGAGACTATGTCTATGTCTTATTATGTATGTGCAGCGCCCCAGAGTCCTGGTTGCTGCAGTAATGTCATTCTTCCACAAGAGGGAGTGATATTACGTCTAAATGTAATAAAGGAGTTCATCTTTCCAGGTATCACAAACCAAACACCACACTTCACACTCCAATCCACCAGGGGGAGCTACGCTCCTATCTAGTAGGGCACTCCTCACAGAAGGGTAAAACTGGTGGTTTGGATAGAAAGTTAGTCAGACGCTGCCTGGGTTTGACCCAGAGAGTACCTGTCAGGCAGACAGGGGGAAAAGGAGGAACATCAGAGCTGCAGACAGAGGGTCCCTGTCAGGGGTGGGATCCTTACAGAGGCCTAGCAGGATAGAAAGCTACGGAGCTGCGCCTGCCCCTCGTACGGCAGCATCCTAAGAAAGGACGCAAAGTGAAGTGTATTGTAGAGAGTGAGAAACGAAGTCACAGCACAAGGAGATAACACCGGGAGGAGTTCTGCCCTGCAAATGCTGCCTCCTTCTGAGGCGCGTAGCTGGTGGCCAGTACACCGAGGGAGTAATTGACTCTACGCATTACTTCAGAGACCGGCAGAACAGTCAATTCCAAGTTGGCTGCCCGACCTTAATACCTAAGAAGACACAGTGGCAAATTGTGGGGGTCGGGGCGTCTCTAGGGTCCCTATAAACAAGCCTCAGGCCATCAGTCATACGGGTTTGTCCTATCCACACCATCTGGGGGACAGAGAGAAAGACATCTAGAACATCTACGAAAGTTGTGAGGACCTTACCGAATTGCTCAGCAGGGAGGGACTACAACACACAGGCGCTAGTAGGAAGGCTACTGATTTCCACCTGGATAAGGGGACTCTGGATTTGCCTTCGGACCGGCCGGACTCTACCTACCCTGTGGTTGGACCCTGGACTGTGGATGCTGAAGCTTCCAGTAAAAGGTAAAGAGACTGCAACCTTGTGTCCTCGTTATTCACTGCGCCTTACATCATCCACTATTACCATCGCCACTTCTGGGAAGCCCTGGGGATACACTTCACCTGTGGGAAGGTATACCATCTTGACGCCATAACATCACCCCAGCGGACCCCTAAGCAGCGTCGGTCACCCTGACCGAACACCACAGGTGGCGTCACGAACATTATACAAACTACACCTTTAATTGGACACCCCTCAAAGGGCCACGGACCGGGTCAGGCCACCGTGACATCCCCCGAACCGAAGGACCCGGTACCGAGTACCCCATTGCCCTTACGCGTGGGGGCGATCCATATGCTGCAGCCAAATGTAACCAAAATGCACAGTAAAGTCAAACCTGATAACCCGGACCCAAGGTCTCCTGCCTTGTTGGTAGCCAGATGCAGTCCCAAGGACTAAAAAGTAATGAGGACTCTTGAAGTAAAAGTGAGTACAGAACCAACTCCATAACACAGCACACCCCACTCTCACTCCTGTTTAGAAGAGCGGCAGCGAGGCAATCAGAACACAATTCTGGCCCAAAGCAGATGGAAAACATGCGTGCCCCAGTCCTGCTTCAAACAGCACTGTGAACAGGGACATGCCCTGGAAAATGAAGAAAATGAAGAAAATAAGGAATACATGGAAACCTAAAAAAGCAAGTGAAAAAAGGAAATCAGTGAATAAAGAGTTAACTATCTTAAAGGCAAGCAAGATGATGGATGGCAACATGAGTACCAAGATGGCGTCTATGGGGGCTCCAAAGAAGGGAGATCTGTACCATTGTGGGAGTGGTCAGTGCTCAATGGCACAAAAATCATGTCCCCGGCCCTTTGAAGAAACAGCTGCCAAGCGGTGATCAAGGATCCATCCCAAAAAAGGTTGAGTGGCATAGAAGAAGGTGTGAATGAGGAAGAGTGACGCCTCACCTGGTAAAAGACAAAAAGATCAGAGGGTGTGTCTAGAGGCAGAGTCAAGAGGATGACAGTGCAGGTTTCAGCCACACCATTGTTGTGATCGCTTGAAAGGTGGAGCCTATCTGGCGGGAATTGCATCGGAAATGACTCTCCGGTGCCATTTTGCTCCCAGCACTTCTTCAGACTGGACATATGGCAAGTGGTGCTAAAGAAAATGAGCCGTACCCCACATCTAACCTGAAAAGCCGGTGAATGGACGTTTTTTCTGATGAAGAGGAGATACCCATGATGGCCGCAGCTCACTGGGAGACTACTCTGCTTTTGTGTCCAGAGCTGGGCCTCATACAACATGAAATGCACCTAGTATACTGGAGCCAGATGGAGAACTAAAGATGCCAGCTTTGGAGTATGCCACCCCAAAACGTCAGTATACTCCCCCTGGGCAGCCTGTCTCCCCTCAAGAGAACGAGGAAGTGGAGATGGAGGAAGAATAACAAGCCATACCTCTGCCTGCTCCTGTTCTCTGACCTATTCTCGCCCCTCTGTGTGCTCCCATTCCACATCCTGTGACTGCTCCTGCTTCCTGGCCTACTCCCGTTCCCCTACTATAGAATATGACTGAAAGTTTTGACTAGGATGTTGGACATTGGGACCCCCAAAGACTGATACCGTACTCCACTGGCTTCCACTGGCCACGGGAGCTCCCTGATGTTCTGATAGGTAGAAAAGGCAAAATGAGCAATTGTAATTACATGAAAAGTGCCCAAGCGAGGTAGTCGTGGGCGAGATGCTGCTCCCACTCACTCTGGTACCCTGCAGACAAAATGTGTTCCCATCCTGGTGTGCTGCTGCTGTGTGGGATGCATCACACTTACTTCTTGTTGGCCCAAAGGTCTCCATTGGTTCCAGGTCTTCATATTCTGGAACCTTGGCATCAATCAATCCAGGGGACACAGTATTCATAAAAACAATATAAGCAGTATAAGACCCAGCATGTTGTCATCTTTCTCACAGGTACCGGACACAACTTCAGCCGCTTTGAGTTTGAGTCTTTCCCTGTAGCTTCAAATGCTGAGTGTGCCCAAGGACCCCAACGTCCATCTTGAGATTTCCAGGATGGCAGACGGAAAGGAAATGGTTCTTTGTCAATCCACTGCCCTGAGTATTAGACCCACGTTGTCTCTAGCAGCCTATGACCTGCGACTACTGTTGTCACTTTTCTCTATAGATTTTGGCACTTCCTGAACTTGGCACTAACTTCAGCTCCGACCTCTCTAAACTGGGCCGGCAGTTACAGTTAACCCCATCTAGGCTAGACTGCAGCCTCAGAGGGCTTTACTCTCAGAAAACATACATAAATATAAAAAAAACACATTTAACCCTTTTGGGTGTCAAGGAGTGGACATCACCGTCACCACTGCTAGATACACAGTGCCATATAATAAAAGACTTTGATGGGAGTGCTTCCTTAAAATAGAAGAAGTTTAACACCATTAGAGCTCCTACAAAAGCAAAAAGCATAGGAGCTCATTAATACAATATGCTGGGTTGTCCAACGCTTCTTATGTTGAAACTAGATGGTAGTCCGATTCTAATGCATCGGGTATTCTAGAATATGTATGTGGTTTATTTATGAAGATCTTAGAATAATACATTGAATACACAGGATTCGGCCAACAGCGACCAATTAGCAAAGCGTGGTTCAAATCCCGCACCAATTCGCGGCCGGACTACGCCTGTCGCTGTTTGTTCGTGGCCGGCCACGTAGTATATAACAGCCCACATAGTAAATAGCACAGCCACGTAGTACATACCACAGCCATGTAGTATATTGCACAGCCACGTAGTATATAGCACAGCCCACGGAGTATATAGCACAGCCCACGGAGTATATAGCACAGCCACGTAGTATATAACACAGCCCATGGAGTATATAGCACTGCCCAAGGAGTGTATAACAGCCAACATAGCATATAACACAGCCATGTAGTTTATAACAGCCCATGTAGCATATGACACAGCTCACCTAGTATATAACAGCCCACGCACGCAGTATATAACACAGCCCAAGTAGTGTATAACACAGCCCACGTAGTGTATAACACAGCCCACGTAGTATATAACAGCCCACGTAGTATATAACAGCCCACGTAGTATATAGCACAGCCTACGTAGTATATAGCACAGCCTACATAGGATATAACAGCCCATGTAGTGTATAACACAGCCACGTAGTATATAGCACAGCCCACAAAGTATATAGCACAGCCACGTTGTATATTGCATAGCCACATAGTATATTTCACAGCCCACGTAGTATATTGCACAGCCCATGTAGTATATAGCACAGCCCACGTAGTATATAGCACAGCCCACGTAGTATATAACAGCTCACGTAGTGTATAACACAGCCCACATAGTGTATAGCACAGCCCACGTAGTATATTGCACAGCCCATGTGGTATATTGCACAGCCCATGTAGTATATTGCACAGCCCACTTAGTATATTGCACAGCTCATGTAGTATATAGCAATGTGGGCATCATATCCCTGTTAAAAAAAAGAATTAAAATAAAAAATAGTTATATACTCACCTTCTGTGGGCCCCCGGATCCAGGCGAAGTGTTTACGAAGCTCCTCGCGCACTCCGGTCCCAGGCGTGCATTGCGGTCTCACGAGATGATGACGTAGCGGTCTCGCGAGAAAGGGAAAGGCGCCGGAAGGTGAGTATATAATGATTTTTTATTTTTTTTATTTTTTTTAACATTAGATCTTTTTACTATTGATGCTGCATAGGCAGCATCAATAGTAAAAAGTTGGTCACACAGGGTTAATAGCAGCATTATCGGAGTGCGTTACACCGTGCCATAACGCGGTCTGTTAACACTGCCATTAACCCTTTGTGAGCGCTGACTGCGGGGAGTATGGAATGGGCACTGACTGTTGGGAGTAAGGAGCGGCCATTTTGCCGCTGGACTGTGCCCGTTGCTGATTGGTCGTGGCTGTTTTGCCGTGACCAATCAGCGACTTGGGATTTCCGTTACAGACAGACAGAAAGACGGAAGTGACTCTTAGACAATTACATAGTAGAAGAGGCCAAGCCTGGTCTAAAAAGTCATAGTTACTCACCGATAACGGTGTTTCTCGGAGCCCATGACCGCACCACGGAGAGAGGGGATCTGCCCTTCAGGGACAGGAAACCTAGAGATAAAAGGGCAGTACCTCTCCCTCGCATTAGTTGGTTTACAGAGCATCGGAGGACCTCCAGGTTAGTTACAACAGAAAAAAACATTATAACATTGCTTATTAAAGGAACACCGTGCCTATATTATATTACGTTAGTTATATATAAGGAAGTAAGTGCTCACCGCACTCGTGATGGGAGGGAATAAGCGGGTGCTGTCATGGGCTCCGAGAAACACCGTTATCGGTGAGTAACTATGACTTTCTCGGTCTCCCATGACAGCACCACGGAGAGAATTGCAGAGGCTAAGCTTAGGGAGGGACCACGGCCTCGAGAACCCTTCACCCAAGGGTTAAGTCAGACACAGAAGCTAGATTTAATCTATAGTGTTTAAAAAAGGTTGATGGTGATGACCAGGTGGCCACTTTGCAGATTTGTTCAATTGATACCTCTGACCTCTCAGCCCATGAGGTAGCTACCGCTCTTGTGGAATGCGCTTTTATACTATCCGGGATCATATTCCCCGTGGATGAATACGCTAAGGCTATTGCCTCCTTTATCCACCTTGCCAAGGTACCCTTGGATGCCCGGAATCCTTTTCTGGGACCCTGAAAACAAACAAACAAAGAGCCTTCCTTCCTATACTCTCGGGTGGAATCTAAATATTGGACTAGACATCTTCTGACATCTAAATTATGGAATTTTCGCTCTTTCTCATTTTTTGGGTTTGGGCAAAAGGACGGCAGGGACACTTCCTGTGACCTATGAAATCTGGATGCCACTTTTGGCAAATAGGCCGGGTCAGGTTTAAGAGTGACTCTGTCCTCTAATATTTTTGTAAAGGGTGGGTTAGCATACAGGGCTTGAATGTAACCACCGATCGACCAAACCGCTGCATGACCAGCTCTACCCTCACCTACTGTATCCTCACCCATCCCTTGTAGATTGTGAGCCTTCGCGGGCAGGGTCCTCTCTCCTACTGTACCTATTATGACTTGTATTGTTCAAGATTATTGTACTTGTTTTTATTATGTATACCCCTCCTCACTTGTAAAGCGCCATGGAATAAATGGCGCTATGACAATAAATAATAATAATAATAATGTCACTTATTCTGCGTGCAGATGTTACAGCTACCAGAAGAATGGTCTTAAGTGATAGTGTTTTTATAGGAATTGTGTGTATGGGTTAGCTCGGAGGTCACTCACCATTCAGACGTGGACGTAGGTACCGGTTCTGGAGGGGAGCCAGGATCTGGTAGAGGAGAACCTTGAGAAAGAGATTTGGTCACTGCAGCAGTTCTGCTGCTCTGTGTTGAGCGACGGCTGGACCCGCTTCTCCTGGTCCCTTTAGGTTCTGCTTGCTTCTTGGGATGCTGGTGCTGCTGCCTAGGCTGCTGCTCCGGCTCTTGCTGCTCATCGCTATCCTCCATGTTTCCAGGGAGTTTGTGCAACAAGCATGTGCGCACTATCTCCCTATTTGAATTTGCCGCCACCTCCCAGTGTCCGACGTCCCTTCCGGCCCCTACGTCACATCCTGGGGAGAAAAAACACTACCGCGCATGCGTGCGGTGATGACCTGGAAGTCCTACAGCATTTCCGGAGCGGCGGCCATCTTTGTGCACCCGGAGCGTGCACTTGTCGGCACAGGAGCTCCGGGTGTCTCAGCGCCCCTTCCTCCATCAGAGTGGCGGCGATTCTCCCCCCGCACACCCTGAAGAACCCCTCGGTTCCAGCGATGGCGGCTTCGGGCACCGGACCAGCCGCGACAGGAGCCTCCTCGCTACCAGAACCCAGCTGGCCAGCCCCGGTCCTTTGGATATGGCATCTCCTTTGCAGGTACCGCGCTGAAAAAGGTTCCCCGTCAGGGACAGGAAAACAACTGATGCGAGGGAGAGGTACCGCCCTTTTATCTCTAGGTTTCCTGTCCCTGAAGGGCGGATCCCCTCTCTCCGTGGTGTTGTCATGGGAGACCAAGAAATAAAAAATACACCATTCTCACCAAGATATCCCCAGCAATTTCTCTCCAGAGTCCTCTCCCTGTATGTGAAAGCAATCACATATCTGTATATAGAGAGCAGGATATTTTTTAAGTCATATGGACATGTGACTATTAGGTGAGTATGCTTCATTATCTATTTTTAAACCTTGTTTCGCCATTTTTCAACTTAAAAATGTGTGAATGTGTAAAAAGAACCTTTTGGTTTGGCAGCAAAAAATTCAGCCATTTTGAGGCAAAATGTCGTTGCCCCTGGTGGTAGTTTGAGTTCTTGTGTGAATGAATGTAACTATTTACATTGGTAAACGTCACACCCTTGTAACACAACAGCAGGCGATTACCTGGTAGCAGTGGTATCCAGTGCCCGCTGCTTTAGGGAGCCCAAATGTCCTGATGCTAGAAAACAATATACCAGTATTATAATTGCCATATGGCAGGTTTGTGACATTGTTACATAATTTGCATTGTGGTCATAAATGTTATTTAATTCACGCCTCCACATGAGTTTAACCCCTTTCTGCTATAGGACGGAATAGTACGTTATGGCAGACCCCCACTTTGATGTGGGCTCCGGCGGTGAGCCTGCATCAAAGCTGGGACACGTCAGGTGTTTTGAACATTTTGTGTCCGCAATAGGCCCTGGCGGAATAGCGATCCGTCCACGCCTATTAGCTAGTTAAATGCCGCTGTCAAACAGCAGCATTTAATAAGCGCTTCTGGCCATCCGGCCGGAAATGCGCGCACCGGTGACCCCCATCACATGATCGGGGGTCATCGGTGCATCGGCAAGACAACCAGAGGTCTCCTTGAGACCTCTATGGTTGTTGATGCCAGATTGCTATGAGCGCCACCCTGTGGTCAGCGCTCATAGCAATGCTGTAATTCTACTACATACAGGTGATCTGAGCATCGTCTCTATGTAGCAGAGGCGACTGGGTTATGGCAGCTTTTAGCCACCCATGGAGGCTATTGAAGCATGTCAAAAAATTTAAAAAAAATGTTTTTAAAAATATGAAAAAAAAGTATATAAAAGTTTTAATCACTCCCCTTTTGCCCCATTCAAAATAAAACAATAAAAAAATCAAACCTACACATATTTGGTATCACCGAGTGCAGAATCACCCAATCTATCAATAAAAAAAGGATTAACCTGATCGCTAAATGGCGTAGCGATAAAAAAGTCCAAACGCCAGAATTACGTTTTTTTGGTCGCCACGACATTACATTAAAATGCAATAACGGGCGATTAAAAAACTTATCTGCACCAAAATGGTATCATTAAAAATGTCAGCTCGGCACGCAAAAAATAAGCCCTCGCCCAACTCAAGATCATGAAAAACGGAGACGCTACGGGTAACAGAAAATTGCACAATTTATTTTTTTTTTAGCAAAGTTTGGAATTTTTTTTCACCACTTAGATAAAAAAAGAACCTAGACGTGTTTGGTATTTATGAACTCATAATAACCTGGAGAATCATAATGGTAGGTCAGTTTTAGCATTTAGTGAACCTAGCAAAAAAGCCAAACAAAAAACAAGTTTGGGATTGCACTTTTTTTGCAATTTCACTGCATTTGGAATTTTTTTCCTTTTTTCTAGTACACAACATGCTAAATAGTGTCGTTCAAAAGTACAACGCGTCCTGCAAAAAAATAAGCCCTTTCATGGCCATATTGACGGAAAAATAAAAAAGTTATGGCTCTGGGAAGGAGGGGAGTGAATATTTCACTCCAATAGTTGTTTTCTCTACATAAAAGTATGGAACATCCTAGTAATAGGCTTTAACCCCTTTCTGACATCTGACGTACTATCCCGTCGAGGTGGTATGGGCCCGTGTGACCACTGACGGGATAGTACATCATCACAGATCAGCCGCGCTCACAGGGGGAGCGTGGCCGATCGGGACCAGGTGTCAGCTGACTATCGCAGCTGGCATCCGGCACTATGTGCCAGGAGTGGTCACGGACCGCTCCTGGCACACTAACCCCAGCACACTGCGATCAAAGATGATCACAGCATTTTGGCGGCACAGGGAAGCACCGCGCAGGGAGGGGGCTCCCTGCGTGCTTTCCTGAGACCCTCGGAGCAATGCAATGTGATCACGTTGCTCCGAGGGTCTCCTACATCCTCCTCCTTGGAGGGCTGGATCCAAAATGGCGGCAGGGGGCCTTCCGCGTCCTGCAGGGAGGTGGCTTTCAAGCGCCTGCTCAGAGCAGGTGCCGGGAAGCCTCAATGCAGTGCCTGTGTGATCGCTGATCTGACACAGTGCACTGCAAAGTGTCAGATCAGCAATCTGATAATATATAGTGATGTCCCCCCCCCCCCGGGGCAATGTAAAAAAAAAAAAAATTCCTAAATAACGAAACAAAAAAATATTGTTCCAATAAATAAATGTCTTTATCTAAATAATAATAATAATAAAAAAGTACACATATTTAGTATCGCCGCGTCCGTAACGACCCGACCTATAAAACTATCCCACTAGTTAACCCCTTCAGTGAACACCATAAAAAAAAACGAGGCAAAAAAAGACGCTTTATTATCATACCGCCAAACAAAAAGTGGAATAACATGCGATCAAAAAGACGGATATAAATAACCACAGCGTCATCAACAAAAAAATAAAAAAAGTTATATTCCTCAGAATTAAGCAATGCAAAAATAATAATTTTTTATATAAAATAGTTTTATCGTATAAAAGCGCCAAAACATAAAACATGATATAAATGAGGTATCGCTGTAATCGTTCTGACCCGAAGAATAAAACTGCTTTATCAATTTTACCAAACGTGGAATGGTATAAGCACCCCCCAAAAGAAATTCATGAATAGCTGTTTTTTGTTCATTTTACCTCACAAAAATCGGAATAAAGAGCGATCAAAAAAATGTCACGTACACGAAAATGGTACCAATAAAAATGTCAACTCGTCCCGCAAATAAAAGACCTTACATGACTCTGTGGACCAAAATATGGAACAATTATAGCTCTCAAAATATGGAGACGCAAAAACTATTTTTTGCAATAAAAAGCATCTTTTAGTGTGTGACGGCTGCCAATCATAAAAATCCGCTATAAAAGTAAATCAAACCCCCCTTCATCACCCCCTTAGGGAAAAATAATAACATTTTAAAAAATGTATTTACCGTATATACTCGAGTATAAGCCGACCCGAGTAATTTTGCCACAAAAAACTGGGAAAACTTATTGACTCGAGTATAAGCCTAGGGTGGAAAATGCAGCAGCTACCGGTGAATTTCAAAAATAAAAATAGATGCTCCATACCATTCATTATTGCCCCATAGATGCTCCATATAAAGCTGTGCCATATATAATGCTCCATACCATTGATTATTGCCCCATATATTATCCATATATAGCTGTGCCATATAGAATGCTCTGCACCGTTCATTATGGCCCCATAGATGCTCCATATAAAGCTGTGCCCCATATACAATGCTCTGCACCGTTCATTATGGCCCCATAGATGTTCCATATAAAGCTGTGCCCCATATACAATGCTCTGCACCGTTCATTATGGCCCTATAGATGCTCCATATAAAGCTGTGCCATATATGCTCTGCACCGTTCAGTTTGGCCCCATAGATGCTCCTTATATAGCTGTGCCGTATATGCTCTGCACCGTTCATTATGGCCCCATAGATGCTCCATATAAAGCTGTGCCATATATAATGCTCTGCACCGTTCATTATGGCCCCATAGATGCTCCACATAAAGCTGTGCCATGTATGCTCTGCACCGTTCAGTATGGCCCCATAGATGCTCATTATAAAGCTATGCCCCATATACAATGCTCTGCACCGTTCATTATGGCCCTATAGATGCTCCATATAAAGCTGTGCCATATATGCTCTGCACCGTTCAGTTGGCCCCATAGATGCTCATTATAAAGCTGTGCCCTATATGCTCTGCATCGTTCAGTTTGGCCCCATAGATGCTCCACATAAATCTGTGCCATATATAACGCTACTGCTGCTGCTGCAATAAAAAAAACAAAACACATACTCACCTCTCTTGCTTGCAGCTCCCCAGCGTCCGGTCCCGGCATCTCTCCGCACTGACTGATCAGGCGCGCACACTATATGCATCATCGCGCCCTCTGACCTGAACAGTCAGAGCGGAGAGACGCCGGGAAGACAGAGTGGCGCCCGGCGTGTGGATCGTGGACAGGTAAATATGCGATACTTACCTGCTCCCGGCGTCCCGCTCCTTCCCCCGGACAGCTGGTCTCCGGGTGCCGCAGCCTCTTCCTCTGTCAGCGGTCACCGGCACCGCTGATTAGAGAAATGAATATTCATTTCTCTAATGAGCGGTCCCACGTGACCGCTGTACAGGGGAAGAGCTGCGGCACCCGAAGACAGTGTGACGGGCAGGGGGAGCGTCAGGATCGCTGGGACTAGGTAAGTATGCCTCAGCGCTCTCTCCCCCTCACCCGCCGACCCTGCCACAGACCGTGACTCGAGTATAAGCCGAGAGGGGCACTTTCAGCCCAAAAATTTGGGCTGAAAATCTCGGCTTATACTCGAGTATATACGGTATTTCTATTTTCCCATTAGGGTTAGGGTTAGGGTTGGGGCTAAAGTTAGGGTTAGGATTGGGGCTAAAGTTAGGGTTTGGATTACATTTACGGTTGGGATTAGGGTTGGGATTAGGGTTAGGGGTGTGGTTAGGGTTATGGTTGGGATTAGGGTTAGGGGTGTGTTTGGGTTAGGGTTTCAGTTAGAATTGGGGGGTTTCCACTGTTTAGGCACATCGGGGGCTCTCCAAACGCAACATGGCGTCCGATCTCAATTCCAGCCAATTCTGCATTGAAAAAGTAAAACACAGTGCTCCTTTCCTTAGGAGTTCTCACATGTGCCCAAACAGGGGTTTACCCCAACATATGGGGAATCAGCGTACTCAGGACAAATTGGACAACAGCTTTTGGGGTCCATTTTCTCCTGTTACCCTTGGGAAAATGCAAAACTGGGGCTAAAAAATCATTTTTGTGAAAAAAAGATTTTTTATTTTCATGGCTCTGTTATAAACGGTAGTGAAACACTTGAGGGTTCAAAGTTCTGACAACACATCTAAACAAGTTCCTTGGGGGGGTCTAGTTTCCAATATGTGGTCACTTGTGGGTGGTTTCTACTGTTTAGGTACATCAGGGGCTCTGCAAATGCAACGTGACTCCTGCAGACCAATTGATCTAAGTCTGCATTCCAAATGGTACGCCTTACCTTCCGAGCTTTGCCATGCGCCCAAACAATGATTCCCCCCACATATGGGGTAGCAGCGTACTCAGGACACATAGGACAACAACTGTTGGGGTCCAATTTCTCCTATTACCCTTGGGAAAATACAAAACTGAGGGCTAAAAAATAATTTGTGTGAAAAAAAAGGATTTTTTATTTTCACCGCTCTGCGTTATAAACTGTAGTGAAACACTTGGGGGTGCAAAGTTCTCACAACACATCTAGATAAGTTCCTTGGGGGTCTAGTATCCAATATGGGGTCACTTGTGGGGGGTTTCTACTGTTTAGGTACATCACATCAGGGGCTCTGCAAATGCAACGTGACACCTGCAGACCAATCCATCTAAGCCTGCATTCCAAACGGCACGCCTTGCCTTCCGAGCTCTGACATGCACCCAAACAAAGATTCCCCCCCACATATGGGGTATCAGCGTACTCAGGACAAATTGGACAACAACTTTTGGCATCCAATTTCTCCTTGGGAAAATACAAAACTGGGGGCTAAAAAATAATTTGAGGAATAAAGAAGAATTTTTATTTTCACGGCTCTGCGTTAAAAACTGTAGTGAAACACTTGGGGGGTCAAAGTTTTCACAACACATCTAGATAAGTTCCTTAGGGGGTCTTCTTTCCAAAATGGTGTCACTTGTGGGGAGTTTCAATGTTTAGGTACATCAGGGGCTCTCCAAACGCAACATGGCGTCCCATCTCAATTCCAGTCAATTTTGCATTGAAAAGTCAAATGGCGCTCCTTTCCTTCCGAGCTCTGCCATGCGCCCAAACAGTGGTTTACCCCCACATATGGGGTATCAGCGTACTCAGGACAAATTGCACAACAACTTTTGGGGTCCTATTTCTTCTGGCACCCTTGGGAAAATAAAAAATTAAGGGCAAAAAGATCATTTTTGTGAAAAAATATGATTTTTTATTTTTACGGCTCTACATTATAAACTTCTGTGAAGCACTTGGTGGGTCAAAGTGCTCACCACACATCTAGATAAGTTCCTTAGGGGGTGTACTTTCCAAAATGAGGTCACTTGTGGGGGGGTTTCAATGTTTAGGCACATCAGGGGCTCTCCAAACGCGACATGGTGACCCATCTCAATTCCAGTCAATTTTGCATTGAAATGTCAAATGGCGCTCCTTCCCTTCAAAGCTCTGCCATGCGCCCAAACAGTGGTTTACCCCCACATATGGAGTATCAGCGTACTCAGGACAAATTGGACAACAACTTTTGGGGTCCAATTTCTCCTGTTACCCTTGGTAAAACAAATTGGAGCTGAACTAATTTTTTTGTGAAAAAAGTTAAATGTTAATTTTTTTTAAACATTCCAAAAATTCCTGTGAAACACCTGAAGGCTTAATAAACTTCCTGAATGTGCTTTTGAGTACCTTGAGATGTGCAGTTCTTAGAATAATGGCACACTTGGGTATTTTCTATCATATAGACCCCTCAAAGTGACTTCAAATGTGATGTGGTGCCTAAAAAAAATGGTGTAAAAATGAGAAATTGCTGGTCAACTTTTAACCCTTATAACTCCCTAACAAAAAAAATGTTGGCTCAAATTGTGCTGATGTAAAGTAGACATGTGGGAAATGTTATTTTATTAAGTATTTTGTGTGACGTATCTCTGTAATTTAAGGGCATAAAAATTCAAATTTGGAAAATTGCGAAATTTTCAAAATTTTCACCAAATTTCCGCTTTTTTCACAAATAAACGCAAGTTATATCGAAGAAATTTTACCACTATCATGAAGTACAATATGTCAAGAGAAAACAATGTCAGAATCATCAGGTCCATTGAAGCGTTCCAGAGTTATAACCTCATAAAGGGACAGTGGTCGGAATTGTAAAAATTGGTAATTAACGTGCAAACCACCCTTGGGGGTAAAGGGGATAATAACCAAATGTCAAAAGTGAAATGTCCTGAATACTTCCCCTATCACTTTTATCAGTAACTATCATGTTGTTGTCCATTGTGTGTCTTTGCTTTGGTTGGTTTGAGGTTAAAGCTTTGCATAAAATTACGCCTATGATGTGAACAGTCCATTAATACAATATTTACATCCAACTAAGGATAACAAAGCCAGTGAGAGATGAAGAAATTCATTTTCTATAATTAACTTACTGAGTCTGCAATGTCTTCCTTCTTAGTGTCCTTTGCTGGTTTCATTATTTGTAACACCCCTTCAGAAGACATCATCTCAGGAGGCCATGCATACGTACTGATGTCTTTGTAATGTACAAAGTACTTTCAGGGAGATCTTACATCTTTCTAAATGTCTCTCAAGGATGAAGGATCAGAGTGTTTCAGAATGAATCACCTAACTACGTAGATATCTTTGCCCTATGATCTCCATGTCCTCTAGTATTTATTACCTGAATTATGAAGACATCTTTTCTTAGATTTGACCATTCCCTTGCTGAAAAGATTTAGATTGGTTTCTCATATTTTTTGCATCGTTTCGCTTGTTTTTCTGTTTTGTTAAAAGAGCGCCCAGTGCTTCCAATTGACTATAAGGGGTCTGTGGTGTTTCTGTCATGGTATCTATCAATTTACTGTTCATTTTTTCCAACTCTCTGATGGAATCTGCAACAGAGTGTCAGGGCAAAAATTGTCTCAGGAATACTTGTTTTTAAAAAAAATAGTGTTATGGAAAAGTAAAAATAAAAACTGACAATTTTCTTATGGCTATACTGGATATATTTTCTTCAAAGACTTAAGAATAAAAGTGGTAGTAAATGTCTACTCTACTTCTCAAAATGTTAAAATTGGCTGTCTGGGGAAATAATCATAAAATGAAGCAAACTAAATTCATACTAAAAGTCACTTCATCTCAAGGGAGATTGTGTAGTGAACGTGAAAAGAAAAATGGTATTTTTGCGCATTTACCATTCAATAAACTTTTTAACATACACCAGATTTTGTAATGATATTTTTTACAGGAGCTTTGGGTATTTGTTAATTCCTGTCAAAATAGCAACAAATAACCTTTAAAGTTTGATGAATAACGTGATAGAGACTGTTTGGTTACACTTCCCTACTTATCACCTCAAAACAAAAAAAATAATCTCAGGACTGAATGAAATCCTATGGGCATGGTGTCACATCGTTCCCAGTAGAAGGCAACAAGTGACAGAGACTGATTTACTGGAGGGGCATGCTAGATAAAAGTGAGTCAAGTAGGACATAAGTGCCATTAGACAACCAAACTGAAAACCACTATGCAAACGAAAGCTGACCTAGGTGCAAGCATGTTTCTCCACATGGTGACAAACCACAACACCAACACGTTTATTTTAATCACCCGGTTCAGCCCGCACCTGTCAGTGCTCTTCTGTTCTTCAGCTGGTCCAATCTGCACCCGTGGTTCCAGTGTCCCTACAGTGCCTGCCTGCATTCTTCATCCCTCCTTCGGGCCGTAGCAGCCTACCTGCTGTATGGGGGGTCAACTGCCACCTTCTGTAGGTCAACCCTGGACTAGCACCTGGTGCCACTGTAACAAGGGTGACCGGGGTGGTAGTCCTGGCCGAGCTCACCCACATAACACAGTCCAAAGACACCCCGGCCCCTTACACATGCAATACGGGGCTGTCACAGCCTTTTCCCCAGGAGTTACCGTCTCTTCTCTGGTCACAGTAGTCCAGGCAAATAAGGGTCCAGAAGGCAGCTGTACTCCAACAAGAAAAATAACTTTTATTGAATACAGATGAAAGGTGGACAAAAAGACAACTTTAAGACTGGCTTCCTGCTCTTTCCCTGACTCTGGTAGCAGCCATACCCACAACGACTGCAGCAGCCGAAGTTTGCAGTAGTCCAATCGCTGGAATCTGGGCATCGGAGACCCCTTCAGTGAAGTCCCTGCCCCAAGTCCTGGGGGCGTGTGTTGTAAACCTTCAATCCATATGAATCTTTGATCCAGGGCAACAGATCTTTCCCATCTGGGAGTCTGGCAATGCACCTTAGTAGCACATGTCTGCTCTGGCCAACGTACCCGGGCTCACTGACTGGAGACAGCAGCTTCCTCCTCTCTAGAAGCTGCTGACCCAGCCCACAATATTAACTAGTTCCTTTCCCTAAGCTAACATACATTTAGCAAACATGGTGAAACATTATCAGACATTACAAACACAGCACATACATTACATTACTCATACACACATTGCACAGTACATAAACAACAAGACATTAATAAACAGGCACATAATATATGTACATAAGTGCACGGGGGGGTCACACTGAAAGAGGAGAGACTGCAACTGAGGGGACCTGCTACCCCTTTACACCACTTCCTTGTCCCTCCTTGGGTCGCAGTTTTTATCTGTTGACACTTATCCAAGTTGGGATTTGGTATGCCACCTAGTTATGCCTCTCCAGGCTTTCCAAGGGATACGGCACAGTGGTTCCATCACCTTGCCCGTTTCCATATGCTGGGTTGACTGCAGTGGAAGAAGTTTCGGTCCCCGCTATACTAGTTCTAATCTATTGCATTTGATGCCACTTTGTTGGTGTCTGCCAATAATTTTTGTAAATGTGTAGACTCCTGGTTGGGTCTCCTTCATGTGTGTTGCTTGTAGACTGTCAGACCTCCACTTCATTGGAGTCAACTATCAATGTTACAACTATCCTTAGTTTTTTCTGACAATAGTAGCCTACAAAACTGATATTTGTGCCACGTGAGTATGGCTGAGCATGAAAGAAGGTTGAGCTGCTGCATGTGGTATCAGAGCTCCCAGCACAGCAGGGCTACACCAATCCCTCACCAACCTTATCTTACTTTGATGTTTAATTAAAAGCTGTAAATGCTGGTCCAGACTCCAATACCTCATGCATGGCTGATTGCTGCCTTGCCATGCTACAATTTGTACTGTGGGCGAATTGAGGCCACTTTCCTGGTGTCTATCCCTAATTTGATGTGTTTTGGCAGCTTTTTGGGCCATTTGAAGGGGTTGTGCATGCATTTATTTTGCCTCCCATTGACTTGAATGGCTTTCGGCTATGTTCGTCGAGTATTCAACCAATAAATTGGCGAATATTGCAAATTCGGCAATTGTAATCCGAACTGAACATTGAAGTACTCACTCATCTCCACTTGTAAGCTGATATTTGATATAACATAGTATGTTTTATCCTTGATGACTAGTGATATGCTAATTATTGATTGGGTAGCCCAGATAGTTTGCTAATTTTTAAAACAGATGATGAAAATCTATGCAAATAGATTACATCATCAAACAAGGCGACTTGGTCATCTCCATTCTTCCCCTTATCTGTGATGCTGGACTGAAGGACAATGGTTAAACATAAAAAGAGGTGATATACCTCTGAGAGGTAGAGAGACAGAGAAAGCGAGAGATTCTGCCAAGACATCCAAACATCCAGGGGACCTTACAGGACTGCTGCCAATGCATTATGGTCAAATCATGAGGGACACGGATCTATCATTCTACAGGAAACAAAATAGGGGACCAAGATCCCGGTTGGAAAAATACAGATCTACTCCATTGACTATTGCTGAACCATGGATACATTTGGAGAAAGCCAGGATTGGGACCCGCCGGTCACCTGACTCCATGGAGATGTCCGGAGAAGCCAGGTTATGACCCTCAGGTCAACTGGCCTTGTACCACAATGGATTGTCATTTTCCTAAGCTTGTCGTTACCTCCTCTTGTGTGTGTACCAGCAATTCAGGAATTTTTTTTTATAACGTTTTGTGTGTGGTAAAATTGATAGGGCAGCTTTATTCTTTGGGTCAGTATGTTTACAGTCATACCCTATTTATATCTTTTTTTACGTTTTGGCACTTTTCCACAATGAAAACTATTTGATAGAAAAAAATAACTATTTTTGCATCACTTTATTCTGCAAGCTATGATTTTTTTATTTTTCTGCTGACATAGCTTTATGACAGCTTGTTTTTCACGGAACAAGATGATATATTCAGCGGCACGATTTTTATTTACATTTGACTTGTTGATCGCGTTTTATTGCACTTTTTGTTTGGCGTGTGATGGTAAAGCATAGGGGTTTTTTCCGGTTTTAACTAAAGGGTTTAACAGTTTTATATGTTGTGTCATTCCGGAAGCAGAGATACCAACTATGAGTACTTTTACAGTTTTTTTTTTTTTTTACATATATAAATGTATTTATTGGATTAATATTTTTTTTATTTTTTTGTTCTTTAGTTACAGATATTTTTACACTTTTTAACAATTTTTTTTTTCATTTTTTTACATTGTCCCGGGATAGGACATCACTGTAGAGTGACAGATCGCTGATCTTATACTCTGTAATGCTTCTGCCCTGCAGAGTATCAGAGCAGCATATGAAAGGCAGGGGAGGAGGCGTGTTAGCTCCTATTTTAGTAGATGCTCACATGCCACCTTCTCTTCAGGACCCATCTTGCGGAAGTGGGTCAGCATGAACAGCATCAGCACAATGTGATCGCATTGTGTTATGCTGATGGAAGAACACAGAGAGTTCACTCCCTATGCGATGCTCCTTGATGTCGCTGTCACTATTGAGAGTGGCATCAGAGAGGTAAAACCAAACGTGGGCATTGCTGCAGGATGTCAGCTCTCACATAGAGCTCTTACCCGATCATGGTAGCGCCGTACTGCTGTATTCTTTTTGCAGGAATGCAGCTCCCGTAGTGTCGTACATGTATGGAGCATGTCAGAAAGGGCTTAAAGGCAACCTCTTAGAAGATACATTCTGCACAAATAGTGGAGAACATGTATCAGCCAGTGGCTGTACGATCAGAGCCTTATATGTTTGTGTTTGAAACGCTGCAGCATTTCAGAAAAAAAAAACATACTTTTAATAGCCGTGGAGACCGAGTCACGCTAATGACTACAGGCGGTTCCCCAGTGATTGACAGCCAATACTTAGCAGCATGCATCAGCTAACAGGTTCTCTTTAACTCAGGATCAAGAAAAGTAAGTATATTTCCAAAATTGCTCAGCTTTTTATGCTGAATATTAAACGTGCTTGGAAGTTGTGAAATAAGGCTCTAAAGCGGACAGTCCAACTATTCAATTCAATTGTGAAGTGAATAGCAATATTGTGACTATGCAGAAGCATAGAAACCAGTGAACACTATACACCGTGTTCCAAATTATTAGGATGCTGTCACACTAGCAGTATTTGGTCAGTATTTTACATCAGTATTTGTAAGTAAAAACCAGGAGTGGGTGATAAATGCAGAAGTGGTGCATATGTTTCTATTATACTTTTCCTCTATTTGTTCCACTCCTGGTTTTGGCTAACAAATACTGATGTAAAATACTGACCAAATACTGCTAGTTTAATGGCAGCCTTATGCAAATTGGATTTAAGTGTCATAAAGATTTAATTGTTTTGTTTTTCAAATAAACTCATGGATGGTATTGTGTCTCAGGGATCAATGGATCACTGAAATCAATCTTAAACACATGTGATAACTCGTTTTCCAGGTGATTCTAATTAAAGGAAAACTGCTTAAAAATGATGTTCCACATTATTAAGCAGGCCACAGGTTTCAAGCAATATGGGAAATGAAAAGGATCTCTCTGCTGCTGAAAAGCATTAAATGCAATGCCTTGGACAAGGTATGAAAACATTAGATATTTCACAAAAACTTAAAGGGAACCTGTCACCCCCCCAGGCGTTTGTAACTAAAAGAGCCACCTTGTGCAGCACTAATGCTGCATTCTGACAAGGTGGCTCTTTCAGTTCTTGGTGCTATAACTGCAGAAATAATCGATTTTGCAATTTGTCTAAAATACCTTGAAACAGTCCTGGGGGCAGGTCTTTCCCCCCAATACAGATGCAGCACCGCCATCACTCATGCCCTCTTGGTGCCTGGCGCCGCCTCCTCAGCGTTGTTTTCAACTGTCCTGGCACCTGAGCTGTTTTCTTATGCCTTGGGCATGCGCAGTTATTTGAGGTCTTGCTGACTGTGCCTGTATGGCCGCCCTGCCTGAGATCCCGCCCTGCAGTGTGAATAAATCAGAAGACACTGCGGAGCGGGATCTCGGGCAGTGCGGCCGCACAGGCACAGTCAGCAAGACATCAAATGATGTCAGAAGACGGCCAGCGCTAATTGCGCATGCCCAAGGCATAAGATAACAGCGCAGGCACCAGGACAGTTGAAAACAATGCTGAGGAGGCGCTAAAAGAACTAAAAGAGCCACCTTCTCAGAATGCAGCATTAGTGCTCCACAAGGTGGCTCTTTTAGTTACAAATGCCTGGGGGGTGACAGGTTCCCTTTAAGAGTGATCATCATACTGTGAAGAGATTTGTGACTGAATCAGAGCTCAGACAGAGTTCGTGCAGATAAAGGCATAATGAGGAAGGTTTCTGCCAGACAAATTGATTGGATTAAGAGAGCAGCTGCCAAAATACCATTACAAAGCAGCAAACAGATATTTGAAGCTGGTTCCTCTGGAGTCCCTCGAACCTCAAGGTGTAGGATCCTTCAAAGGTTTGCTGTCATGCATAAACCTACTATTAGGCCACCCCTAAACAGAGGGAAACAGAGGAAACAGAGTTCACAAGCAGAAACAGTTGCAGTGGGCCCATACATACATGAAGGCTAATTTCCAAATAGTCTTGTTTACTGATGAGTGTCGAGCAACCCTGGATGGACCAGATGGATAGAGTAGTGGATCGTTTGTAGATGGCCACCATGTCCCAACAAGGCTGCGACGTCAGCAAGGAGGTGGAGGAGTCATGTTTTGGGCCGGAATCATGGGGAAACAGCTAGTAGAGCCCTTTAAGATTCCTGAAGGATTGAAAATGACCTCTGCAAAGTATATAGAGTTTCTGACTGACAACTTTGTTCCATGGCATAAAAAGCAGAAAATTGCCTACAGGAGCAAAATCATCCTCCTGCATGACAATGCACTATCTCATGCTGCAAAAAATACCTCTGAGTCATTGGCTGCTATGGGCATAAAAGGAGATAAACTCATGGTGTGGCCACCATCTTCACCTGACCTCAACCCTATAGAGAACCTTTGGAGTATCATCATGAGAAGATCTATGAGGGTGGGAGGCAGTTCACATCAAAACAGCAGCTCTGGGAGGCTATTCTGACTTCATGCAAAGAAATACAAGCAGAAACTCTCCAAAAACTCACAAGTTCAATGGATGCAAGAATTGTGAAGGTGACATCAAAGAAGGGTCCTATGTTAACATGTAACTTGGCCTGTTAGGATGTTTTGGAGGTAAATAGCTTTTGTGTTCAGTGAATGTGACCTCCTAATGCTGCTAATTCCACAAATGAGCATTTTCAGTTCTTTAAAACATATCAAATGTTTAGAAATGCTACTGTGCCTAATAATTTGGAACAGTGCATTTTAAGTTTTTATTAATTTTGGAGATTATACTGTTATCATTGGGAGGTTTCTTCAATAAAAGTCGATGTATAATCTCACAGGTCATGACTTTATTAGACTGACTGTCATTTGCACCGACCATTTGGGAAAATCAGAGAAAAATATAATTTGCATAATAATTTGGAACATGGTGTACTGAGGCAAGGAAATGAATGATGAGATAATAATGACCTGCCATTTTCAGGCCAGAGGGACTTCATTATTGCAGAGGTAGTAGCTTTTTATCCGTCCACATAATGTACAGTACTTTGTGTGATTAGGTATAAATAGGTGCATTGCTGATTGCAGATGAAAATGACGTCGTCACCTCACTCATTAGTCACTCACTTGTCCTGCACTCTAATATCTCTCGTCGCATTACCATCATATTACGTGATTATAAATATGACTCAATCACTTCTGAGAACAACTTCTACTTAGCAATCAGCTAGTGAATTAAAATCAGTCTGCTACCTATTCACAACCGCTGGCCCCAACATCTTAATCTTCATTCCCAGGCACAGCCACAGTAAATAACAACAACCAGGAAAATCAATGTAAAGTGCATTTTCTTGTCAAAGGATTATGAATCATGACTCAGGTGTACGCATCACCATGGACAATAGCCACCAAAACATATTCCAAAGCAGATTGGCACAATTTGACTTTTAAAGGGGGTAAATATGACCAGCAGTAGAATTCTTGACACTTCCAATGATCAGATCTTTAACCCCTTCCTGAAATTGGATGTATGGATACATCATGCTGATTTTGCAGGCACAGAGGATAAGGGTGCGCAATCGCTGTCGGGTGTCAGCTGGTTCTGATAGCTGACACCCAACCCTCTGTGCAGGAATAGTGTCAGCACCGTTACCGGCGCTTTAACCTCCTACAAACTGCGATTGCAGCAATTATCAGGCATGCAAAGGGAAGGAGACCCCACTGCACTCCGATCTTTTCCTTGGTGACCCGATGTCGCCATGATGAAGTGTGAAGTGCATGAACAAACTAACTTGTCTGTAGGACTGACAATTCTAATGCATTGCAATGCTGTTGTATTTCAATGCACTAGAACTGCAATCAGACTGCAGACAGAGAAAGTTCCATAGAGAGACTTAGAAAAAAAAAAGTAACACAAATTAAAAAATATAAAAAAAAAAAAAAATCACAAAAAAATAATAATAAACATATATGTTGTACCCATAAATAAATATTTTTATTTAAAAAACCCACAAAAACAAAAAAACAAAGTACATACATTTGGTATCAGCGCATCCAGAACAACCCGACCTATGAAACTGGTAAAAAAAGGCAAAAATTATGATTTTTCATCATACCGCTGAATAAAAGTGTAATAAAACGTGATAAAAAAGATGAAAGTAAATAAAAATTGTATCACTGTAAATGTCATCTTGTCCCTCAAAAAACAAGCTGCCACACAGCTCAGTCAGTGGAAATATATAAAAGTTATAGCTCTCAGAATAAAGCAATGCAAAAATAATTATTTTTGGTATAAAATAGTTTTTATTGCGTAAAAGCGCCAAAACAAAAAAAAACTATATAAATGTGGTATTACTGTAATCGTATTGACCTGAAGAATAAAGCTGTCTTTTCAATATTACCACACACGGAACTGCATAAAACAAAACTCCAGAAAAAAATTCCTGATCTGTGCTGTATTTGTTCATTCTGCCTTCTAAAAATTGGAACAGTAAGCAATCAAAAAATTTCATGTGCCCATAAATGGTACCAATAAAAACATAAACTCTTACCACATGTTTGGCATTTCTGTAGCAATGAAAGCCCACCTAATTTATGGGTGCATGTCTCCAGAAGCATGAACTAGGGCACAATGTCCTGTATATGGAGTCTGCAACCTATCCAAAAAAAAATCTGCACTCCAGGAGGCAAATACCTCTCCGTCCCTCCCAAGCCTAAGCAGTACTGTACAGCCTCAAATGGGGTATTCTACATTCAAAATTGCGGAAAATGTAAAATCTGAGGCTAAAGCAAAATTATGATAGTAAAAATGTAATTATTTTTTTCTTCACTGCACAGTGGTATACAATCCTGTGAACCACCTGTGGTCTCAATATGACCACTGCACCCCTAGATTAATTGATTGAGAGGAGTACTTTGTAAATTGGGGTCTCTTATGGAGGTTCTGCTGTTCTGGCACCTTAGGGGCTCGGCCGATGTGACAAGACTCTCTCAAGCCAGTCCAGCAAAATCTGAACTCCAATATTTTGCTTCTTTCCTTCTGAGCTGTACACTGTGCCTGAAAAGTACTTTTTAACAACTTATGGAGTATCGGCATACTCAGGAGACATTGCACAACAGCTTTTGGGGTCTATATTCTCCTGCTATAATTGTGAAAGTAAGAAAAATTAGGACTAAAACAATATTTTTGGGTAAAAAATGTTTTTTCACTTTCACAGATCAACATTACCTCAACATCAACATCAAAATTCTGTGAAGCACCTGTGAGTTCAAGGTGCTCTCCACACATCTAGATACAATCGTTGAGGGGTCTCCACAGTGGTTCCCACAGTTTAGGCACATCAGAGGCTCTCCAAATGTGACATGACACCTACAGACCATTCCATCAAAAATGCATTTCAAAATGTCACTGCTTCACTTCTGAGCCTTGCCTTGCACCCAAACAGTAGTTTACCCACACATATGGGGTATCTGCATATGCAGGGGAAATTGCACAACAAATTAGTGCTAAAATTACATTTTTGTATGAAAAATTTGATTTATTTTTATTTTCATGGATCTACATTATAAATAGTGATGAGCGAATAGTGAAATATTCTGATTCAGGAAAATCGGCACAAATACTTTCTAATATTTTTCTGCTGGACCCAACAAACAGGCCTGGAGGCATGAGAAAAAAAGCTGAAATGGATGGGATTATGTAATCACCAGCCTTGGAGGATGTTCATTCAGTTGTTTAATTTTATAGAAAAAAGCAGATCACAGACATGGCACAAAACTAAAGTCATTTCAAATGGCACTTTCTGGCTTTAAGAAACACTAAAAGAAATCAAGAACAAAAATGTGGTAGTCAGTAATGGTTACTTTTTTAAACCAAGCATAGGGGAAAAAGTATGGAGTCACTCAATTATGAGGGAAAAAATTATAGAATTATGAAAAACAAACAAAAAAACACTCCAACGCATCACTAGTATTTTGTTGCACAACCTCTGGCTTTTATAACAGCTTGCAGTCTCTGAGGCATGGACTTAATGAGTGTCAAACAGGACTCTTCATCAATGTGGCTCCAACTTTCTCTGATTGCTGTTGCAAGATCAAGATCAGCTTTGCAGGTTGGAGCCTTGTCATGGACCATTTTCTTCAACTTCCACCAAAGATTTTCAATTGGATTGAGATCCGGGCTATTTGCAGGCCACGACATTGACCTTATGTGTCTTTTTTCAAGGAATGTTTCCACAGTTTCTGCTCTATGGCAGTATGCATTATCATCTTGAAAAATGATTTCATCATCCCCAAACATCCTTTCAATTGATGGGATAAGAAAAGTGTCCAAAATATCAACATAAACTTGTGTATTTATTGAAGATGTAATGTACGTAGATGTAATGACAGCCATCTCCCCAGTGCCTTTACCTGTCATTCAGCCCCATATCATCAATGAATGTGGAAATTTGCATGTTCTCTTCAGGCAGTCATCTTTATAAATCTCTTTGGAACAGCACCAAACAAAAGTTCCAGCATCATCACCTTGCCCAGTGCAGATCCGTGATTCATCACTGAATATGACTTTCATCCAGTCATCCACAGTCTATGATTGCTTTTCCTTAGCCCATTGTAACCTTGTTTTTTTCTGTTTAGGTGTTAATGATGGCTTTCGTTTAGCTTTTCTGTATGTAAATCCCATTTCCTTTAGGCAGTTTCTTACAGTTCGGTCACAGACTTTGACCTCAGTTTCCACCCGTTCGTTCCTCATTTGCTTTGTTGTGCATTTCCTGTTTTGGAGACATATTGCTTATAACTTAGGCTAGGTTCACATTGCTCTAGTGCAGTCCGTTCAACACATGCATTAAACGGACTGCGCCACACAAGTGCCTTTTAAAGATCGCGTTATGCGATCATGCTAGCGCAGATGCTCCATCTGTGCTAGCGGTGATGGACCCGGAAACGCCGCAGACCGCGTCCGAGGGTCCATCACAGAATGACGGCACATCACTAACGCATGCCGATTATGACATGCGTTAGCAATGCGCTACATAATGGCAGTCAATGGGTGCGCTAACGCATCCGTTACATAGCGTTAGTGCCGCTATGTAACGGATGCCATCAGCGGATCGCCATTAACGCAATGTGAACCTAGCCTTACTAGATGGTGGCCCGATTCTAACGCATCGGGTATTCTAGAATATGTATGTAGTTTATTTATGAAGTTTTCAGAATAATGCAATTTATACACAGTATTCGGCAGGCCCGAACTGCGCCTATCGCTGATTGTTCGCGGCTGGCCAGGCGTGACCAATCAGTGAAGCCAGGGCCAACTACAGGTTTTTGAGGGCCCCAGGCGAAAGAGTCTCAGTGGGCCCCCCTCTTTAACACATACCACGATTCATGATGCACAGATACAGCAGAGAAATATACCACAGCCAAGTAGCATATAACACAGCCCATGTAGCATATCGCACAGCCACGTAGCATATAGTACAGGCCACGTAGTATATAGCACGGGCCACATAGTATATAACACAGCCCATATAGCATATAGCACCGCCCACATAGCATATAGCACAGCCACGTAGCATATAGCACAGCCATGTAGCATAAAGCACAGCCATGTAGTATATAGCACAGGCCATGTAGTATATAACACAGCCTATGTAGCATATAGCACAGCCCATGTAGCATATAGCACAGCCACATAGCATATAGCACAGCCCACGTTGTATATAACACAGCCCACGCAGTGTATAACAGCCCACGTAGTACATAGCACAGCCCATGCAGTGTATAACACAGCCCACATAGTACATAGCACAGCCCATGCAGTGTATAACACAGCCCATGCAGTATATAGCACAGCCCACGTAGTATAAAACACAGCCCACGTAGTATATAACACAGGCCACGTAGTATATAACACAGCCCATGTAGTATATAACACAGCCACGTAGTATATAACACAGCCATGTAGTATATTGCCCAGCTATGTATATTGCACAGCTACATAGTATATAGTACAGCCCTCGTAGTATATGACACAGCCATGTAGTATATAGCACAACTCACGTAGTATATAGCACAGCTCATGCAGTATATAACACAGCCACATAGTATATTGCACAGCTACGTAGTATATAGCATAGCTCACGTAGTATATAGCACAGAGACAAAGTATATAACACAGCCCACACAGTATATTACACAGCCCAAGTAGTATATAACACAGCCCATGTAGTATATAGCAATGTGGGCACCATATACCTGTTAATAAAAAAGAATGAAAATAAAAAATAGTTATATTCTCACCTTCCGTCGGCCCCCAGATCCAGGCGAGGCGTTTAGCGATGCTCCGGTCCCAAGAATGCATTGCGGTCTCATGAGATGATGACGTAGCGGTCTCGCGAGACTGCTACATCATCATCTCGCGAGACAGCAATGCATGGCCCGGAGCGTCGCGAGTAGCGGGAAAGGCGCCGGAAGGTGAGTATATAATGATTTTTTTTTATTATTATTTTTAACATTAGATCTTTTTACTATTGATGCTGCATAGGCAGCATCAATAGTAAAAAGTTGGTCATACAGGGTTAATAGCAGCATTAACGGACTGTGTTACACCGCGGCAAAATGTGGTGTAACGCAGCCATTAACCCTGTGTGAGCGCTGACTGGAGGGGAGTATAGAGGGGGCACTGACGGAAAGTAGGAAGGGGCGAATTCGTGGCCGGACTGTGCCCGTCACCGACACGGGATTTCCATGACAGACAGACAAACAGACAGACCGAAGTGCCCCTTAGACGATTATATATATAGATATTAAGTTTCCGGTCTTGACGCTTTGATGTCTTCCTTGGTCTACCAGTATGTTTGCCTTTAACAACCTTCTCATGTTGTTTGTATTTGGTCCAGATTTTAGACACAGCTGATTGTGAACAACCAACATCTTTTGCAACATTGCGTGATGATTTACCCTCTTTTAAGAGTTTGATAATCCTCTCTTTGTTTCCATTGACATCTCTCATGTTAGAGGCATGATTCATGTCAGTCCACTTGGTGCAACAGTTCTCAAAAGGTGTGATCATTCCTTTTTAGATGCAGACTAACAATCAGATCTAATTTGATGCAGGTGTTAGTTTTGGGAATGAAAATTTACAGGGTGATTCCAAAATTTTTCCCTCATAATTGAGTGACTCCATAATTTTTACCCTAAGCTTGGTTAAAAAAGGTAACCATTACTGACTACCACATTTTTTGTTCTTGATTTCTTTTAGCGTTTCTTAAAGCCAGAAAGTTGCCATTTGAAATTACTTTAGTTTTGTGCCATGTCTGTGATCTGCTTTTTTTCTACAAAATTAAACAACTGAATGAACATCCTCCAAGGCCGGTGATTACATAATTTTTGCCACGCGTTATATTTCATCTATCTATAAAAGAAAAGCCGGCAATTCAGTAGTCACGTGCAGTAAAATCACAGCAGGAGCCGACAGCATGTAATAGATGGATTAAACACAGTATATACACATAGAATAGATAGAAATACGGATGTCAGTGACAAATACAATTAGTACAGTGTGTGTGCAGCCTACTGTACATGTATTTAATTATTAAAAGATTATTTTTCGGAAAAAAATGGCGTGGGCTCCCACACAATTTTCTTAACCAGCAGAGGGAAAGTTGAGGCTGGGGTGCAGATGTTTATAGACTGGGAAGGGGGTAATACCCATTGAGCTTCCCAGGCTTTTGATATGAGCTCACAGCTATATACTTAGCCTTTGCTGGCTATTAAAATGGGGGACCCCCAAAAAACTGACGTGTCCTCCTATAATTAACCAGCAAAGGCTATGCAGACAGCTGTCGGCTGATATTAATAGCCCTGGAAGGGTCTATGGATACTGCCCCCCCAGGCTAAAAACATCAGCTCTCAACCACCCCAGAAAAGATGCATCTCTAAGATGTGTCAATTCTGGAACTTAGCCTTGCTCTTCCCACTTGAAAAAATTAGAAAAAATATCCGGCACTCAAATGAAGATGCAAATAGGTTTTATTGTGATGCAATCCCAGACTTAACGTCTATACGTAACGTTTCGGTCTGTAACATAGACCTTCTTCAGACTAGAATTGAAAAAGTAAACAAACAATAAGAAATAATACATGTGTAGACGCCTTATTCTAGTACAAAAGAAAGAAACTAATAGTCAGTTCAAAACATGACACTAGAGAAGGCCAAAGAAATATTGTCAAAATGAACAGCCATACAAGTAAATCATCTGTGGTGACTAGGTCACTATAGCAATGAGAGTCATTAGGGAGATACATTAAATCCATAACATTGGTATTAACAAACATGAGGTTGAATGTATAAACTTGTACATCTGAGGAAAAAAGGAATATGCAATAATACAAACATGTGCATGCTGACACAAAGTAACAGAAATCATGTACATGTATAAACATACATAGGAAATAAAGGAACATAAAAATTGGAACATAAAAATTGGCTGCATAATCCTCCTGTGTATATTTACTTATAACTGTAGAAACATTTGGCTCAAGGTTCCTTAATAAAAAGGAAAAGTGGGGCAATTTGGAAAAATTAACTAGAGACTTTTTGACAAAAAGGGCTGTATAGCAATTAATGCTTAATCACAGACTTATCAGTAAGTCATAATACATGAACTGAAAAATAGGAAAGGGTCTCGAAGCGGCGAGGCCACGGTCACTATAGAACAAAGGGTTCCTCTGAGTGCGTACATGGAGGTGTACAAGAATTAAGAAATAACCAAAGATAAAAATAAAAATAAAAAATTAAAAAATAGAAAATGAAAATGTAACCTCAAAGAGGCGCTGTCTGGCAAGGGACCAACTGAGACAGAGTCCCTGAAAAGAGCAGGGGCAGTAAGTAATGGGTAAAAAAAAGGCCAAAATAGCAATAATATTTACCGGATTGCTGTGGTGTATCCATATAACGAATAGGCAGCGCGTGGAAAAGGATATACTCCTGTATAGTAGAGGCGCCGGTGATAGAGGAGTTGTGGCGGCCTTAAATACTTAATTCAAATGGAGAAGTGTCCGTAGTAACAGTGAGACGTGCGCGGCCGGAACCGGAAGTGACGGGGCGCACCTCAGCGTTCTGTGCTGGTGAGTGCGCATGCCCTTAAACTGAGTGACATAGTGTGGAGCGCATAGTAGATGACATCCTGTGATGAGGATGTGTGACTGAGTGCGCAGGTCCCGTACAGGTGGGCGGTGCCAAAGATGGAACGCACTGTTGGAACGCACTATCTGGGAAGATCAAGTGCGCATGTCAGGGAGCGCTAAAGTGCAGACCGGTGACAGCAACTGTAAACAAAAAAGATAAATGGTTAATGGAAAGGGGGACTATCAAAAGAAGAAATAGGAGAAAAATATGATAAAGAGGTGATGAAAATGAAAAGTAGAGATGACACTAGTAACAAGGAAAAAATGAAAAAAAGGAAAAAAAAAGGAAAAAAAAGAAAAAAAAAAGGAAAAAAATAAATAAAAAAATAATAATAAAAAAAAAAATTTAAAAAAAAAAAAAAAAGGAAAAAAAAAAAAAAAAAGGTGCTTTTCCCACTTGCGCTGTAGTGGTGGCAAGTGGAGTGATAGTTGAGGGGATAGATGTCACCTTTGTATTGTCAGGTGACATCAAGTCCGGAGGTTAGTAATGGAGAGGCGTCAATAATATGCCCTCATTACTAACCCCATAGTCATATTGTATAAAAACAGAGACACTAAGAAAAATATCCTTTAATTGAAAGAATGACACAGACCATAAAAACCATACTTATGATATCGCCCATTCCACCGACGCCATTATCTTCTGTAAAAGAGTTAAAATAAAAAACAACAATATTCCTCACCTTTCCGCAAAGAAGATGATAATCTATTTGTCCGGTGACAGGTCTAGCTCTGCTACAACTAGATGGCAGGCTGCATGGTTGCATGATGCGACTATAAAGCCTGTCATCCAGCAGAGACACTGAGCAGCGTGTGCTACTGCTGCCCAGTGTCTCTCGGTGAATTCATAGGACCTGTGTGACGTCACCGTGAGCGTAAGAAAGATCTCATGCTCCCAGTGCCATCAGAAAGGTCCTGGGAGTTCACAGCCAATGAACTCACTTCACCTATATGATGTCAGCATGAGCACCGACAGAAATTTTCCCATGGTGTTCGTGCTAAAGTCAAATCGGTACCGGAGATGTCAGTATCCATGTGTGTCATACGTGTGGCACACGTGTGGCAACCGAATGCCACATGTGTAACACACAGCGGGCTCAATGGAAGCAGCGGTACAGTAAGCGCTGTTCACCGGCACCTGGTGCTGAAGACAACTCTCATCATTCTCCCTTGCTCTGCCGGCGATCAGCACAAGCAGGGGAGGATGATGAGAGTTGTATTCGAGTGAGAACAATGACAGAGGGCGGTGGATTTGGGGATTATTACTCCCATCAGCCTACACCTGCTGCCACTAATAACAGTGATATCAGGAGCGGCTGATGGGAGTATTCCTCACCCGCTGACTGCGCTACAATTTAATAAATAAATTAATGAAAAAAATGGCGTGAGTTTCCCTGTATTATCTATAATCAGCCAGACAAAACTGACAGATGGGGGCTGCAACCATTAGCTTTCAGTGTTAGCAAGGCTGGTTATCAAGAATAGAGGGGTCCTCATACCATATTTTTTAATTATTTAAATTAGTAAGATAGGCTGGTTGTCAAAATGGGGGGTCAAAATGGTCCCATCTTCTGAAAATGCATAATTTGGGGCTAAGAAACATATTTTTATTTTCACGGCTCAATGTATAAACCTCTTGAAAAGCAACTGGGGGCTCAAGGTGCTCACCACACATCTACATAAGTTCTCTGAGGGGTCTAATTTCCAAAATGGTGTCACTTGTGGGGTGTTTCCACTGTTTAGGTACATCAGGGGCACTCCAAATGCATCATGGCATCCGCTAATTAGCTCAACAAAGTTTGCATTAAAAAAACCTCAAATGGTGCTCTGTCCCTTCTAAGCCCTGCCATGAGCCCAATCAGTATTTTTGTAGATGAGAACTATTTGGCTACAATGATCAAAGGTATCAATGTAGAAAAAAAGGGCACAGAATTTCAGGAAAAGAACGTCTCACCAATTATTAAGCATAGGGGTGGAACATTCATGTTTTAGGGTTGTGTTGCAGCCAATGGCATGGGAAACATTTCACAGGTAGAGGGAAGAATGAATTCAATAAAATTTCAACAAATTCTTGATGCAAACATAACACCATCTGTAAAAAAAAAAGCTGAAGTTGAAAAGAGGATGGCTTCTACAAATGGATAATGATCTTAAACACAAGCCAAAATCCCCAATAGACTACTTCAAAAGGCGCAAAAAGATAACTCTGGTTGTAATGACTCTATATAATATGAGTTTCTATTTTTGTATTGAAGAACTGAAATAAATTAACTTTTGCATGATATTCTAATTTTGAGAGAAGCACCTGTATATACAGTGGATATAAAATGCCAGATTTTTTATTTCAGAACATTTCCACCTTTATATTTGACCAAAATCTGTCTAATGCAATTGAAATACAAACTGAAATCATTTTCGGTTGTTAAAAGAAAAATTAAAAATTAAAACAATATTGATGCATAAATATGCGCACCCTTAAAAATGCTTTCTTGAAGTATCCTTTGAATTCAGTCTTTTTGATTAAGAGAAGAGGTGTACCGCCAATGGCTGCAGGCCACATGACTGCTATGGGGCCAATGAGACAGAGGGGGCCTGATGCCAGCACCCTCATATGGCCCCCCTCCATCCGTCATTGCGAGCATGAATGATGGAGGAGGGAGTGTCAGCTGACGCTTCCTCCCCCATCATTCTTCCTCGGCGTCTGATGTCTCAGTGCAGTGAGCTGCTGTACTGAAATGTGTGGCACTTCACACCACACGCTCAGGAGACCGGAGTATTGGGTGGAATGCAGAGGGGTGACTATTGCATTTTTATTTTTAAATTAGTGACTGGTCGCCATAATAGAGTATGGAGGAGTATGGAGGACCATTGGGAGTGCATTATATTCTAGGAAAGACCATGGGGAGTGCATCATATTCTATGTAAAACCATGGGGAGTGCATTGTATTCTATGGAAGACCATGGGGAATGCATTGTATACTATGGAAGACCGTGGGGAGTGCATCATAATCTATGGAACACAATGGGGAGTGCATTATATTCTATGGCGGACCATAGGCAGAGAATTATATTCTTTGAAGAACGATGGGGAAAGCATTATATTATATAGAGGACCATGGGGAGATCATTATATCATATGGAGGACCATGGGAAGTGCATTATGCTATGTGGAGCACCATGTGGAGTGCATTACCTTAAATGGAGGACTATGAGGAGTGCATTATAATATATGGAGGACTGTGGAGAGTGCAGTATACTATATGGAGGACTATGGGGGTGCAGTATTATATATGGAGGACTATGGGGAGTGAAATTAACTATATGGAATATTATGGGGAGTGCAGTAAACTATATGGAGGTCAATAGGGAGTGCATTAAATTATAAGGAAGACCATAGGGAGAGCATTATATTACATGAAGGACAAGGGGGAGTGCATTATACTATATGGAGGACTATGGGGAGTGCAGTATACTATATGGAGAACTATGGGGAGGGTATTTGACTATATGGGGTATTATGGGGAGTGCAGAATACTATGTGGAGGACTATGGGGAGTGCATTATATTATATGGAGGACTATATGGGACCCATTATACTAATCATAATATTTGGAGGGTTGTGTGGGGCAATCATACTGTATGCAAGCAATTATACCATGTGGCGTTCATTATACACTGTGGAGAGGTGTGGGGACATTATATTGTATGTAATCCCATTATACTGCATGGAAGGCTTTGTGGGGGTTACAGTTTGGGGATCATACTGTTTTGGGGTCACTACGCTTTACCTTGATAGTTGAGGTGGGGTACAGTAGGGTATGGTCATTATAATGTGCATGTAGGCTATTGTGGAGGAATTCACCATGGGGGTATCATGCTGTGCTTGGGGGGCATTTTTGTTAGCATCATACAGTATGGAGCAATGATAGAAAAATCTAGGATTTCAGCCGGAGTAAAAAAAATACTTTATAAAGGCTGGAATGTTGTGAAATATGCTCTTCTGTGACCTCAACAAATAAAATATATTTTTTTTTAGGGGGGCAAACAGAAGTTCTGCTATGGGGCCCCATGATTTCTATGTATGCCCTTGGGTAGGAGACGGAGTCTATCATTTTGGCACATAGAGAATTAGCAATCTTTGCCAATCCACTCTTCGTTCCAAAATCTGAATAACCTGAAGTTTGATAACATTTAGTCCTGCTGTTCTACCATTCCCTCAATGACCTTGGTCATGCTTTTCGTCTCCTGCTCTGTTCAACTATCCTTTCTTATATACTGGAGCCAAAAATTGCACCCAGTATTAAGAGTGTGGCCACAGTAGTGACTTGTATAGAGGCAAAAACGTTTTTCCTATCCTGAGCATCTATGCCTCTTTGATTGCATTCCATTACTTTTATAGACTTGGCAACAGCTGACAACTGGTCACTAAAGTTTAGCTAGCCTTATATCAATATGGCTAAGTCTTTTTTCAGTGACAGTTTAACCCAGTGTGTTATCATGTGCTACATAATTGTACATTTCATTTTTTCTGCCCATTTATCTACATTAAAGTTCAATTTATATTTCTGTAGCATTAAAATATGCTTCTCTATATTGATTAGCTTGCATACTTTAGTATCATCTGCAAATATTGAAATTATACTCTACATGCCCTCTATATGGTCAATAATAAATATGTTAAAAAGAAGAGGGCCCAGTACCGACCCTTGTGTACCCCACTGTTAACTGTGACCCAATCCAAGTGTGCTCCATCAATAACCATCCTCTGTTTACTTTCACTAGGCCACTAGCTAACCCAGTTACACATTTAGAGTTTTGGGATTCTCGGAGTTTTAAAGTGAGTTTTCTTTGTGCTGAGCATTTAGCTAAACAGATCATCAACACAATGAGAGGGATACCGATAGCATGTGGCTCCAGTGTAAAAGTCAGGGAAGCTGAAGAACACTTATCATAACAATTATGTTATGAAATCTCTGCCGATATTTGTCTAGCTTTGTAAAGATCTGCATGCATTAGCATTTAGCCAAAATTAAATCTAAACATTTTAACGTAATTGTGTCTCATCGGATACCATCAGAAACCTTCGTCCCGTCTGTTAAATTATTCAAGCTCTATGCACATAAACCTTGGTTCTGAAAATATCGAAATGACAAAGGTCAGTAAATGAACAAAGAATTATAAATATCCCCATTGTTGTGCCAGACAGAGCTTTGTATCTTGTTTTCCTATTTCCTATTTTTGCAAGAAGTTAAGAGGAATAAGTCTTTTGTGACATTATCACATCCTGAAATTTTACACTGTCATTCACAAAGCCTATCCTGCCACCTATTGGTATATAGTGGGAATCACACCGAGGAATGAGAGTGAGTTCCTTCTTTACGTTATGTACATTTCAGAAGTCATATTGAGGATAAACCTGCATTTCCTAATTTGAGGAAGTTTTTAAGGAAAATATTTACACTCAAGACATTCTGTAATTTATTGATGTGGAGATATGTTTCCAGCTATTTAATGAGTGAAAAGCTTATTCTGGGTAAAGGGTACAGTTGACCTGTCTATCAAAACTAAAGTCTTCTTAGAATTTAAAGGTGTTGTCAAATATCTATGACCAACAATCCCTAGGTCATCAGTAGCAGATTGGTGGAGGACTGACACCCAATGATCATGTTCTTATTCCATTGCCATATTCTGCAGCATAGCTCCTGTACTTTTTAAGAGAAACTGCACTTCAGTAGAAAGCAATGTCTGACAGCAGTCGCTACACTATGAATGGATCTGCACTTAGCAGCTCTGATCAAGGTGTTCACATCCAGAGAAAAAAAACAGCTGATCAGTGGGGGCACCGGGTGCCTCGGTGTAGGCTTAATGCCCACTGCTCCACCAATCTCCTATAGATGGGTGATCAAATAACTAACACCTTTAAGCCTATTAATACAGTGCTTCTTGAAAAAGTATTCATATCCAGTGAACTCTCCACATTTTTCACATTACACTCACAAACTTACATGTTTTTTATTGGGATTTTATATGATATATTAACACAAAGTAGCAAGTATTTGTGAAGCGTTAAAAAAAATGATCCATGGTTTTCTAAACATTTAAAAAATGTAAATCTGAAAATTGTGACATCCATTTGTATTCAATCCCCCAAGTCAGTACTTTGTAGGACCACCTTTCGCTGCAATTACTGCTGCAGGTCTTTTATCGTGTGTCTCCACCTGTTTTACACAATAAGGGCTCCTACTCACTTGCGCAAGACTCGGATAAGTCTCGCACGGCAATACCCGGCACTGCACCTGGCACAGAGGAGCGGAGCGTGCAGCTGCATGTATTCCTATGCGGCCGCACACTCTGATCTGAGTGCCGGCAGCAGCGCCAGGTATTAACATGCGAGACTCATCCGAGTCTCGCGCAAGTGAGTAGGAGCCCTTACTCTGACCGGCTTCCTTGTCACTCATGAAAAAAAGCATCCCCACAGAATGATGATGCCCCCACCATTGACAGAGGGGATGGTGTTTTCATGGTGATGTGCAGTATTAGTTTTTCATCACACATTGCTTTTTGCAATTAGCCCAAAAAGGTCTACTTTAGCCTCACCTGCCCAGAGTACCTTCTTCCACATGCTAATTGTAGGGGACCTACAGGGCTATTTGCAAACTGCAAACGGGACTTCTTATTGTTTGCTTTCAAAAATGGCGTTCTTCTTGCCACTCTTCCATAAAGGCCAGATTTGTGGAGTATAGTTGTCCTGTAGACATATTTCCCCTCCTGAACTGTGGCTCTTTGCAGCCCCTCCAGAGTGACAATGGGCCTTTTGGATGCTTCTCTATTTACTGTGCTCCTTGCTTGGGATGTCAATTTTGGTGGGCGGCCATGTCCTTGTGGTTTGCAGTAGTGTCATACTCCTTCCATTTTTGGATGATGGATTGAACAGTGCTTAGTGAGATATTTAGAGCTTGGGCTATTGTTTTATAACCTAACCCTGTTCTGCTATTCTCCACAACTTTATCTTTAACCTGTCTGGTGTGTTCCTTGGTTTATGTGATGCTGTTTGATACTCAATGTTCTCAAACGTCTGAGTCCTTCACAGAAATTCTGTAGTTATACTGAGAATAAAATATATGCAGGTGGACTCAATTTACTAATTATATGACTTCTGGAGGCAGATGGTCACTCAGGATTTTATTTAGGGGTATCAGACAACAGGGAGCTGAATACAAATGCATGTCACAATTTTCAGATTACATTTTTTTTAAATAACTTGAAAATAATGTATCATTTCCTTAAAACTTCCCAAATACTTGCTACATTTTGTTGGTATTTGACATTAAATCCCGATAAAATACATTTAACTTTTTTGGCACAACATAAAAAAATATGGAAAAGTTGATGGGGTATGAACACATTTTCAAGATACTGCAGCCACAATGCACTATAAAGAAAACCAATATAAAGTCCAATAAGTACATTGATGAGCAAATCAGGCCAGGGCAGATAAAGATAATAGAGGGTTTTCTTGCAAGAACAGAATACATGCCTTGTCACTGCCATTTCAATTGACTTGTATTCTTCTGATAATTAGTGTAATTAAACACAAAAGTGATACCTAAGGTATTATTAAAAAATTCAAATTCTTTTCAACCATCTATACTCAAATTGTAATTAAATACCATAGAGTCACCATATGTGCAAAGAATATAGTGGAGACCACTAAAGAGGATATGGACCGTGCTCCAAGCATAAACAAGACCAGAACCACCACAACAGGGAATGTTTTTAAAATATATATATTTTTATTTAGAGACAATAGAAGAACAATTAAAATATACAAAAATTAAATATAAATATGTAGTATATAATGTATATGTGCACATATCAAGGTGTACGCAAGACCATATTATCAATTCAATTCCATATATAAAAAAAATGCAATCATTACGTATGGCAGGTATAATTGTATTGTGTATTATACCCGTAAGGACTAAATAAGCGTCACACAAGGCCATATATTGCACATACCAATCAAAAGGGTGATCATATTAAGAAATTAAAGTGTACATAAAGTGCATGAAATGTGCATATAGGCCTTGAGATATTAAACAAGGTGCAAAAGGATTCAAATAACCTGTAAAAAGTGCATAAGGTGCATTCAAGATAAAGTGCTATGTTGGAGTGCTATATGCAGATGCTTTCAGAAGTCACTTACTTATAAAAATGGGGAATATACCTGAAAATCGCCAAGCTCTTGATGCCGTGCACCCCGACGCGCGTTTTGGAACTTCAGTACCTTACGCAATGATTGCATTTTTTTATATATGAAATTGAATTGATAATATGGTCTTGCATACACCCTGATACGTGCACATATACATTACATACTACATATTTATATTTAATTTTTGTATATTTTAATTGTTCTTCTATTGTCTCTAAATAAAAAAAATATATATTTTTTTAAAAACATTCCCTGTTGTGGTGGTTCTGGTCTTGTTTATGCTTGGAGCACGGTCCTGATGATTAGTGTAGTAGAAAAAAAAATTACCGTAAATCACTTTATTTATAAAAAATGTCTTCACCTAAAAAATGCCATAAAGTGCTGCTGGTCACTAGGTGTCACCATCCTCTGCATCTTGCTGTATGCTGTTGTTAGGTAACATCCACTTGTACATATTATATAGCATAGAAAGAATCTTTAAAGCATAACTTTTAATGATAAGATAAAATCCACAAATAGGCCTGGTCAAATCAGGAAAAACCTTAAGCCCATAGTAGGGCTTGCTCAACCCTATAAATGAATCATTAGGACCACAAAACAGATACAAAAATGTCCAAATCACCCTGGTTAAATAGGGAAAGATCCTTGGCCCACAAAAACCCTATATAGCAACTCGTAGGACAGAAAACAGATATAAAGTGTCATAGTGCATAAACAAGTGAAAAAAGTGTCGATCTCATCTATTTGAGCTTTTATGGATGTCATATCCAAAGGGCCTTCTTCGATAGTCTTGAGCAGTTGGTGCAGTCTGTCTGCCCTGTCTTGCCCTCTGCTGTCCCTCAGACCTGACGGGCGATGGATCTTTTATGTCCCTTAAGAGCAAGAGTACCAAGATGCCCCCAGTATATGATGACTTTTGCTCAATTGATGTGTTTGCTAACATGGTTAGTGAAGAGTTCTCTCTGAGATAGATTAAAACAACTTTAAACCAAGCCTCTCCCAAAACCAGATGCAGGCCCTGATAGGTTGGAAAGGGATAATACAATAATTTTCGATCAATCAGATAAAGGGGGGAAAGCAGTTGTTATGGATGCTCAGGACTATGTAAATTGGAAGAGATCCCAGTTGATGGTCATACTTGACTGGTGAGTATAGATGTGGAGGTGCTGTACTCCTCCATGCCGCATGAAAAAGGAATTAAACTGTAATGGGTGAGATCAACACTTTTTTCAATTGTATATGCACTATGACACTTTATACCTGTTTTCTGTCATACTCGTTAGCCCCACTGTGGGCCAAGGAGGATAATTCCCTGTTTAACCAGGGTGATTTGGACAGATAGATCAGAGAAAGTTGGGACAAGACTGGTCTTCTGCTAGCTGCAAATATTTGTATACCAGGCAGATAGGGGAGGGATCTCCCTTAGGCTTTATTAACACATCAGTATCTTTGATCAGTATTTTATTAGTATGCCAAAACCAGGAGGGTCTCCAAAACACAGAACAGGTGTCAGTCTTTTAATTATAGATTTTTTTCTGTATGTTCTACTCCTGGTTTTAGCATACGAACACTGATGAAAAATACTGACCAAACACTGACGTGGGAATAAGCCCTTAAAACCACAGTGTATCTAGTGACACTCTCCTGTTCCTCCTCTTCTTGATATCTACACTGTTCACAACCTTCCACCACATGGTAATAACTAAAATACCTGTGCTTCACTTTGGCAAGTCATCTCTGCAGCATCATCATGTTCAACTCTTCCATTTCCTCATGCCGATATAAGTTACTTTAAGCAATAATTTAGAGATTATTAATATTATTTATTAAAATAGTGCTACTTGTTCCATGTTAATTACATGTGATAAGAAGTATACATAATAAAAACAAGTCTAACAATAATTAACAACACAAGTCACTGACTGGTACAGGAGAACAGAGGACGCTGCCCACGAGGGCTCCGTCTATAATGGATGGGTGAGGATACAGTAGGCGAGGGCAAAGCGTATAGTGCAGCAGCAAAGTGGAACGAGTGTTACTGCAGGTGTAGGTTTTTCGGAAGAGGTAGATCTTCAGGTTCCTTTTGAAGGTTTCCATGGTAGGCAAGAGTCTGATATGTGGAGGTAGAGGGTTAAAGAGTAGGGGGGAAGCTCGGGAGAAAGCTTGTATGCGATTGTGGGAAGAGGCGATAAGAGGGGAGTAGAGAAGGTGATCTTGTGAGTATCGGAAATGCCTGTGGGTAAGTCCGGGAGACTAACCCTACAGATGTATGGAGGAGACAGGTTGCAGATGGCTTTGTATATCATAGTTAGGGTTTTGAACTGGGCAATGAGGAGCAATTGAAGGGATTGTCAGAGAGAAGAAGCCAAGGAATAGCGGGGGACATGTGGATTAGTTGGGCAGCAGAGTTTAGGATACATTGGTGTTAGAAAAGATGCCACAGAACAGGAGGCTGCAGTAGCCAAGGCAAGAGATGATGAGGGCATGCACTAGTGTTTTTTTAAGATTCTTGGTTAAGGAATGTACGGATCAGGGAAATATATTTGAGTTGGAGATGGCAGGAGGTTGAAAGAGCTTGGATATATGTCCATGAGGAGGAGGACAGAGTCATGTCACTGGGCTTTGGCGGCTATTAGGTCATTGGTGACTTTAGTTAGGTTAGTTTCAGTCGAATTATGTGGCTGGAAGCCAGATTGTAACTAAATAAAGAGGGAGCAGGAGGAGAAATGGAAGGATAGTTCAAGAAGGATATGCTCTTCCAGTAGTTTTGAGGCATAGCAGAGAAGTAGATGGAGAGATAGCTAAACACAAACGATGGGTCACAGGAGGGCTTTTTGGGAATGGGAGTGATCAAGGCATGTTTAAAGCATGGGGAAGACAGGAGTTGTTAATGATAAGTTGAAGAGGTGGGTTATGTTTGGGATGAAGATTCTGGTGAAGTTTGGGTTGAGGTGGGACAGGATCAGGTCAAGTACACAAGTGATGAGAATATTTTACTTCTTATTACCAGCAATGTGTCTAATAACATACAGAATGACATATTCAAATGAGATTGTAGCTGAATGGAATCAGTGAACAGCAACCATAACTGTTCATGCTGCTATCTCTCAGCTAATTCTCCTCTCTCACCATACCGTCTGTTAGCTCCCTCTCTCTTTTCTGTCACAACAAAGGCAAGAATGTATATAGGAAGAGTTTCTGTTGAGAGGTGAGATTCATTGGTCACTGTAGCAAACGGTGGAAGTTGTAGCATGTACACACCCGGCAGATTGCTCAGGATAGGTAGGAGGAAAAAAGAGGATGACTGCTAAGTGTGCAGCAGCCTAGGGGCTCTCTTCCAGAAATAATGTGCTCAAAGACGATCAGGCATAATAAGAATCTCATATTTTGATGAAATTAAAGGTACACTTTAAAGTGGTTGTTTTATAGAAGAAAATTCAGAAAACACAATACATTGTTAGGTTTTCATTTTCAAAGTATACTCATCACTAAATTGTAGCCACTCTATATACGTAAAGTTCCTGGCTGTCCATGTACTCTATGTACTGTGCAAACACTGAAAACCTGCACTATTTGCATCCATATGATATGAAACGGCAGTGGTCATGGTTTATCCATGTGATATTTGCTTCTGTTATCCCTGGCTGCCTCCACTACACTGCAGGTTCTGAACAGTAACATAGAGCGTACCTGTCGGGTGATTAATGCCGCCCAAACCTCTATCCAGGTAAAATATTTTCTTGTCTGAAACACTCCAGCATGTCAGAGATAATATACTTTAAATATCCAGCTGGAGATCATACGGAAAACAGACTAGTCCAATAATGCCCCCACCCCGTTCTTCCTAGTGCTGCTGCAGGTAACTGACATCATGTCTCTCCCTTGCATGTACATTGAGGCTATGTGCACACGTTCAGCATATTTTGCGTTTTTTGAGCGTTTTTTTGGCAGATTTCTGCAGTGCAGCAAAAACGCTTTAAAAAACCCATACATTAAGCATCCCATCATTTTTAATGCATTCCGCAATTTTTGTGCACATGTTACGTTTTTTTCTGAGATAAAAACGCATCGCGGAAAAAAACGCAGCATGTTCATTCATTTTGTGGATTTTTTGCAGATTTCCCGCTATTTATTGCATTGGGAAGCTCCGCAAAATACGTGAAAAATCTACGAAAAAAACCCGAAAACTATGCATGTGGATTTTCTGCGAAAGTAGTCAGGATTTTCTCAGGAAAGTTCTGCACACTTTCCTGAACGTAGGCACATAGCCTGAGAGATAAAATAAGGATAGTTATACTTTTTACATTATAGTTTAGGAGTTTATTACGTTTTTGCATCAACTTGAAAAAGATATGGTTCAACATTGCTGAGAAGTAAAAATTTACATTTGGTTTGGGATATTAAAATGTATACCCTTTTAATATACATTGCTGATTGATTACGAGTGTTAGACATACCAACCAAAGGTTAGTTACCTATAGCTACAACTAAGGGCAAGACTATTTGTTCTAAACCTGTGTATGATAATGCCTGTTTCTGTATGGGTCTTAAAAGATGATAGCAATAGAGGCTGAAAAATGTTATGTTCTTAAGATATGTTTTTCAAGTTGATACGTGAGGATTTACCACACAAGACCTAAGATAAAAAACAAAATGAGCACATTTCCTGCAGCAAATAGATAGTAATAGTGCATATAAATAACAAGGTGCTTAATTAACATTGTTTTGATAAAAAAATTTTAAAGCCATCCCACCACGTCAAGGTGCACCTCAATTGGGACGGTACCTAACCCTTGTTGTTCAGCACACTATCAGTGTCTACCTCGTCTGATCCATGCACTTAGGGTACCATCTCACTATACGATTTACCAATGATCACGACCTGCGATACGACCTGGCCGTGATCGTTGGTAAGTCGTTGTGTGGTCGCTGGGGAGCTGTCACACAGACCGCTCTCCAGCGACCAACGATGCCGAGGTTCGCTGGTAACCAGGGTAAACATCGGGTTACTAAGCGCAGGGCCGCGCTTAGTAACCCGATGTTTACCGTGGTTACCAGCGTAAAAGTAAAAAAAAACAAACAGTACATACTGACCATCTGATGTCCGTCAGGTCCCTTGCCGTCTGCTTCCTGCTCTGACTGAGTGCAGCCGTACAGTGAGAGCAGAGCGCAGCAGTGACGTCACCGCTGTGATCTGCTCTCACTTTCCGGCCGTCAGACAGACAGAGCGGGAAGCAGACGGCAAGGGACCTGACGGACATCAGATGGTGAGTATGTACTGTTTTTTTTTTTTTACTTTTACGCTGGTAACCAGGGTAAACATCGGGTTACTAAGCGCGGCCCTGCGCTTAGTAACCCGATGTTTACCCTGGTTACCAGCGAACGCATCGCTGGATCGCTGTCACACACAACGATCCAGCGATGACAGCGGGAGATCCAGCGACGAAAGAAAGTTTCAAACGATGTGCTACGACGTACGATTCTCAGCAGGGTGTCTGATCGCAGTAGCGTATCAGACACTGCGAGATCGTAACGATATCGCTAGAACGTCACGAATCGTGCCGTCGTAGCGATAAAAATGCCACTGTGTGACGGTACCCTTACTGTACATATCTGTAAGATGGCAGTTTTTGCTTTTTTTATACTTGATGGCCCTAATTTATCAAAGGGTGTAAAATGCTTTGATTTTTGGCATTTTCACACTAGTTTCGCCCAGTCCCACCAAAATGGACAGAACAGCGGTGGCGTAATGCCATAGCTGGTCTAAGTCATGACTGCGCATTCCAAGATGGGACCTCCGAGATACCCGGCCTATCTCCTACCCCCTGATCCCTATACCCCGTAACTATAAATACCCCCCATAATTAAAAACACGACAATTATTTCTTTTTTGGATAATTTGGCCACAGCGGCCATTTTATTAATAACAAACATATACAACCATTTATACATTTGTATAAAAACTTGAGGGGAGGGTTCTTGGAGCTAATAAATCTGGCACCTAATAGGCAAAAGCCCAAAACCAACATGAAAAACCCTTCTTTACCCTCAGCCGTAACCACCAGCTCGAGGGCACCGTGTAACCCGTTTACCGGGCAAACCAACCCCAAAGCTCCCGAGGTAAAATCCCCGTCCAGAGCCAGTAAACCAAAGCCAGATCAGCCCCATAAAACCAACTCCAAGAACCCCGCCCCTCGCCAACCACGAGCAACACTGAACACCTCAGGCTCGCGAGTGCCCCACCACCGCCATGGCCCTCTCAACCCCCTCTTGAATTGCCAGCAACCAGAAATCCAGACCAATATCGTTCAAATGAACGCCATCACTCCTCCAATAATTTCCAACACCAGCTTCCAACTCAAAGTGGCGAACCGCCACCCCCCCATTGCGAGAAACAAAACTCGCCACGACCCTGTTTAACTTAACCCGGGCCCTATTGATACCCTTCATAGAGCGTACCGCCCTCCACGTTTTCCTGGGCACTATGTCGGACCACACTGTAACCATACCTGGGAAGGATGCCCACAAACGTAAAAAATCATACCGTATATCCCGAATTAATTCTCTCACCGGCTTAGAACCCAAATCATTACCACCCAAATGTACCACTACAATATCCGGGGAACGATCCAAACTAACCGATTTGGAAAACTCGGTCAAAAACCCTCGCCACGACATACCCCGAAAACCCAACCATCGGACCACCAACACCGCCCTCTGAAATCCCAATTGCCTACCATCTTGCCTAACATCAGCACGAATCGCCCCCCAATGCACAAAAGAATGTTTGAAAATCCACGCCAGAAGTGGGGTCCGACCTGAAAAACACAACGATAATTAATACCCCAACAGAATCAATTCCGCACATAAGATAAATAACGATTCGACGACCACCTACCAATACGACGAATAACCTCCGGACCCAGCCCCAAACCAGCCGCCTCAGATGCTGCCCCAATTCGAAATGAATGCGTCCCGAATGACAAGGGATCCAGGCCTAAAAATGTCAACGCTTGTCTCAAAACCGCCGTAAACTGGAACCGTGATAAAAAATCACCCTGACGGTGCCGCAAAAGTGGGCCAGACCTGTCAGGACCCAAACCACAATATTCCACCAAACACCGAAAGGGGCACATCGCCCCCCCAATCACTTTTCCTAACACCACACGTCTTCCTTTCCCAAACTGATCAGTCTTTGACCGCCGAATCCAAAAGGCAACCCCACCTGACCAAAATTCAATATCATCCGCCAACAAACCCCCAGCCACAAACCTACTAGGAGAAACCAACTCCCCTATTCTCAACGCCCCAAAAAAGGCCAACGAAAACGCCAATCGAAACAGAACAGCCTCGTAGTCAGAACTACAAACTTCCCCCAATGCTACTCCCAGACGCTCCAACATCCCGAAAGATATGGGCCGTCGAGTATCGCAAGTTGAAAAACCCCTCCTAAAACCTTTCAATGCCTGCCGAATCAAGAAATCCTTAGTGACATCGACGGAACCCTGGAGCCTAAAACCAAAAGCAACACCAGCTATAAATTTGTTCAATTTCGACACTGACCAACCCCATTCCTCCGCCGATCCAATCAAAAGCAAAATAGCCATAACCCTGTCATAATCCGATTCAACTGAACCCAACTGTTCCAACCACCCTACCCACAAATGCCAAGACGCCTCATAACCTGACCACGTCCTTGCGGACACTGAAGACTGTATCAGCCGACCTCCTCGTCCGCAACAATCCGCCACAAATGAGAAGGGCATGTCGTTCCGGCATCTTCCGCTTCTGGAGCCAACTCCCGGAAACGTTCCCACTGTAAACGAGACAGAGCATCGGCTATGGAATTTTGAATGCCGGGAACATGCACCGCCGAAATCCACGCATTCAACTCCAAGCACCGCAAAACTAACTCCCTAACCAATTTGATTACCGGAGGAGATGATGACGACAGACTATTTATCACTGACACCACACTCGAATTGTCACAATGAAAACGTATCCGCCTGTCCTTAAAAATACTGCCCCAAATGAACACCGAAACAACAATTGGAAACAGCTCCAACAACGCCAAATTTTTTGTAAAACCCGCTTTGCGCCACCAATCAGGCCATTCCCCAACACTCCACTTTCCGGCACAATAAGCCCCGTATCCGACACTACCAGCCGCATCCGTAAAAATTTCGCAATCAAAAGCGTTCAAATCCTCCCGTTGAATCAGGGCCCTACCGTTGTAATTTTCCAGGAAACGCCTCCATACCGCCAAATCCTCTCTGTGCTCTTTGTTCAAGCGTACAAAATGATGTGCTGAACGCACTCCGGCCGTAGCCCTTGATAATCTCCTGCAAAATATCCTGCCCATCGGCATAATGCGGCACGCAAAGTTCAACCGCCCCAACAGAGACTGAAGTTCTTTCAACGTAACCTTGCGCAACTTCTCGCATCTCAACACCTCTTGCTTTAAAGCCAACAACTTCACCTCAGGCAAGCGACACTCCATCTTCTCCGAGTCAATGAGAATGCCTAAAAAACTCAACACCGTAACAGGACCCTCTGTTTTATCACGCGCTAAGGGGACACCAAAATGTCCTGCCACCCATTCCATCGCGGCCAACAGATTACCGCACAACAACGAATCCGCAGGGCCCACAAACAAAAAATCGTCTAAATAATGAATAACAGACGGAACCTGAGAAACATCCCGAACAACCCACTCCAAAAAAGTACTAAAAGCTTCAAACAACGAGCAAGAAATTGAACAACCCATAGGCAAACACCTATCCAAATAAAACCCCCCGTTCCAAAAACACCCCAACAACGGGATACTGTCAGGATGAACCGGAAGTAGACGGAAAGCCGACTCAACATCAGTCTTAGCCATTAGTGCACCCTTGCCATACCTCCGAACCCACTGCACCGCAGCATCAAAGGAGGTATAAACCACAGAGCAAAGCTCCTCCGCTATCCCGTCATTAACTGACTGGCCCTTTGGGTAAGACAGGTGCTGAATAAGGCGAAACTTATTAGGCTCTTTCTTTGGAACAACCCCCAGAGGCGAAACAACCACCCCCTCCACAGGTAAATCGCTAAACGGACCAGCCATGCGCCCTAACTCAACTTCCTTCGCCAACTTAGCCGTAACCACATCTGCCTGAAGGTTAGCCGACCTCAAATTCTTTTTTGAAAAGGGGATCACATGAGACGGGTGAGGAATCCTAAAACCCTCCGAAAAACCATCCCACAACAACGTAGCCTTTTCCCTATCCGGATACCTACTTAGATAAGGGGCCATCTTTTGAACCTTCACCGGAGTCACCCCCATGACTGCCTCCCACTGCTGGCTTGCCTCTTGCTTTTTTAAAACACTTGGCCACTCCATGTGAGGCCCCTCCACAGTGGGAACAGACATGCTTGAACTTGCATGTACTGCCGTATTTGCATTGGCCGTCATTAAACTGCCAACACGTCCCTGTTTTGTCCTTAACCCCTTGTGACCCCTGTCCCCCACTTCCTTGCCCTGACTGCTGACTGCTACTCCCTCCTCCCCCATGAAAGGACTGCCCAAACCGTGTTGGAGCCATCACCTTTAACCACAAACCTATGTCTTTCTGCTCCCATTTTATCTCGGGTCTAATCGCCTTCCTTTGACGGAACTGCTCGTCATAGCGTAACCACGCCTGGCCTCCGTATGCCCTGTATGCTTCCCCAATTGCATCAACATAGCAGAACAAACCAGCACAATTCTCCGGAAACTTTTCGCCTATAACTCCTGCCAAAATGAAAAAGGCCTGCTGCCAATTCACGAACGTCTGCGGTATCAATCGCCAACGCCTCTTCTCCTCCTCCTCCTTCTTGCTGTCCTCCTTCTTACCCTTATCCAGATTGAACTTCTCCAGGGGCAACAGGGAGAAAATCTCTACGTATTCGTCCCTCCATATTTTCTCTTTCACCTCTTTCTTTAAATGGGCCCCCAATGGCCCCTCAAAACACACGTAAACCTCCCCCTTGGCTCTATCATCCAGCTTAATCCTGTCTCCCTTATCCTTGTCGGTCTGTACCGACACCGACACCCCTGCCGCCGACACCTGCTCAATATCCCTACCAGATCCGACTACCACTCCCGAACCCGTACCTGAAGCCGGCAACCAAGCACCTAACGGGGGCGGCCGCACACTATCCCGGCCCTCCCCTTCCAATCTCCTCAAAATCTGGGACATACCCGCCAAGAGTTCCCTGACCCCTGGGACCTCCCCGGTGCTAGGCCCCCCACTCCCTGCCAAAGCAACCCCCCCATACCAACTATCCCCAGCCCGAGCACCACTATACCCCCCCAAAACAGAATTATTCTCATACTCACTAAGCTGCGCGGGTGCTGCGTCCCCGCCAGCCGTGCGATCACCGAACTCCCGCGGGTCGCTCCTGGAACCGGAATCCTCTGCGCCGCTGTGTTGCTCCAGGCCCGCGCCCCTGGCCTCCTCGTCACCAGGGGGGACCGGAGCAGGCGAACTGGAACTCTCCCTGGACCTTCTGGGTGACCTGGACCTGGCGGCCGCCAGCTCGACTCCTGACCTGTCTTCTTGCTGAGCTCTGCCACGAGCCCCAGCCGCTGCCAATGATCGCCCCCGCCGTGCTGGGCCAGGCTGTGGTGTTGAGGTGCGCCTGCCCGTTGTTCTGCCTCTCGTCGCGCCGCCCCTGGCGGGCCCCCGGGGGGGTTCCAACCCTGAGGTACCCGCCGCCGCTCCGCTGGTCCTCACTTGCCCCGCCGCCGCTCCTTGGCCTCTCCTTCTTGTTGCCGGTGACGCCGCCGGCGCTGCAGACACCGCCGCTGCACGCCGGGTACCGCTCCTGCTGGGCGCCGCCATGATGGATCCGCGACCCGGAACTCCTGCAGGTACTTCCGGTGCGGCGCGTGCTTCCCTCTGGGCCTGCGCCGCTGCTCCTCCCGTCCGACGTCCAGCGCCAGCAGCGCCGGCCTGTGGATTCCTGCCGGAGGGTGGGCCGGGGAGGGTAGGTGACCGCCTACCCTCCGCAGGGTCCCGGGAGGGGCTCCGTGGCCGGCGGTTGCCGCGCCGTCCCAGCTCCGGTGAAAGGCGCTCCGGGGGACGGGTCCTCCTGGATCTGGTTCCCTGGGCACCCGGACTGCCCAGTAACGACGCCAGCTGGTCCTCCAGCCAGCCTCCACGCCGCAACCTCACCATCTCCCGCAGCTGTCCGAGGATCTCATTGACGGAGGACATCCTGCATGTCTTCACAGGTCAGAATGTCTAACAATAATGGCCCCCCTTTCCCGCACTTTCCTATAGCCCGCCCATAACTCTAGCCACCCCCTTACTCCTCCCCCCTACTCTAAACCAATCACCTCCACCCGAATTATTATTTAAAAACTGCTCCCCTGCATTCCCTTGGCAACGCAGTCATGGGGGGCTTTTGTTAACTCCGTTCCTACAGCCCCCCCTCTTGACAAACTATGACCAGAAGTCTTAATCCAGTCCCCGACTAAAGTAAGAATTCTTGTGAAGTGCACGGAGGCGCCACTTTCAGATGAGCCTGATACAAAAAGAGGAATTAGGGGCCTCTGACTCCAACAAGCCAACTCATCAAGACCAACATGAACAACACTGGTCTTGATGAATCAGGCTGCAAGTGTCAGTTCCAATCTACAAGTTATTGATTAGAAAATGTGCACAAAGAGCATCACATTTGTAAGTATCAATAATTTAATTAAAGTAACCAATATTTGCAGAGTGCTGTATAAATAGTATTTGCATTTACAGCGTATACTAAAGGAAGTGTTGACCGTTGTTTTACCTTTATGGGAAATGACGTAAAGCAAAAAAATAGAAACAGCAAAATTTCCCTTTTTTGCTCGCTGCACTCCCCACAAAATTGCAATAAAAACTTATCAAAATGTCATATTTACTGTACTTCAAACTGATGCAGTTAAAAACTACAGTTTAGCAAACAAACAACAACACAGCTCAATCAATGAAAAAATAAAAATGAATGGGTTTCATAAAATGGCAACACATACCAAATAGTTTTTTTGCTTAATCTTTTTCCGACATCGGGCATAATAATACACCAATGTCAGACACCCTCCCTTTGATGTGGGCTCCGGAGGTGTTTTGAACAGCTGACATGTGCCGCTAACAGCCGCAGGTAGAATTGTGATCCACCCGCAGCTGTTAACCCGTTAAATGCCACTGTCAAACTCTGACAGTGGCATTTAACATGCGCTTTCAGCAAGCGCAACGGAAATCCCACCCATAGGCGCCCGTGTCACATGAATGCGGGTCGCCAATGGGTTGGCATGACAACCAGAGATCTCCAGCAGACCTCTATGGTTGTCACTGCTGGATTGCTATGTGCGCCACCTGGTGGTCGGTGCTGATAGCAATTCAGCAATTCTTCTACACACAGGCGATCTGATCATCATCTATATTTAGCACAGAGTTATGGCAGCTTCTAGTCTCCCATGGAGACTATTGAAGCATGCCAAAAGTAAAAAAATAAAAATGTTCTTGCAAAATATTTAAAAAAAATTTAAAAAATAAAAGTTCAAGTCACCCCCCTTTTGCCCCATTCAAAATAAAGCAATAAAAAAAATTCAAACATACACATATTTGGTATCGTTGTGTTCAGAATCGCCCAATCTGTCAAGAAAAAAAAAAGAATTAACCTGATCGCTAAATGGCGTAAAGAGAAAAAAAGTAAAAGCTCCAGAATTACATTTTTTTGGTCGATGCAACATTGCATTAAAATGTAATAATGGGCGATCAAAAGAATGTATCTGCACCACAAGGGTATCAGCTCAGCGTGCAAAAAATAAGCCCTCACCCAACTCAAGATCGTGAAAAATGGAGACGCTATGGGTATCGGAAAATGATGCAATTTCACACTTTGGAATTTTTTTTCACCACTTAGATAAAAAAGAACCTAGACATGTTTGTTGTCAATGAACTCGTAATGACCTGGAGAATCATAATGGCAGGTCAGTTTTAGCATTTAGTGAACATTATAAAAAAGCAAAAAGCAAAAACACTGTGGGACTGCACTTTTTTTGCAATTTCATTGCACTTGGAAATGTTTTCCCGTTTTACAGTACACGATATGTTAAAACCAATGGTGTTGTTCAACAGTACAACTCGTCCCACAAAAAAAAGCCCTCACATGGCCATATTGATGGAAAAATAAAAAAGTTACGGCTCTGGGAAGAAGGGGAGCGAAAAAATGAAAACGTAAAAAATTTAAGCCACTAAAATAATGCAAAAACTACATAACACCAAAACTACAACTCATCCAGCAAAAAAAACAAGACCTCATATGGCTATGTTGGCCCGAAAGGGAATAGGTTATGGATCTTGGAGCAAGTAGAAGAAAAACCATAAGTGCAAAAATGAAAAATCACCTAGACATTAAGGAATTAGAGTCTTAAAGTACAAAAAAATTCCACTAAGGCTGGGTTCACATTGCGCTATGGCAGTCCGTTAGACGGACTACGTTACACCGCGGCATAACGCCGCCATAGACTCCAATGTCGGACGCATCGCTAGCGCACGACCACAATGGGCGTGCGCTAGCCATGTGCCGTCATTGAGTGACGGACCCCGAGACGCGGGCTGCAGCATTTCCAGGTCCGTCACTGCTAGCACAGATAGAGCTAGCAGATGCTCCATCTGCGCTAGCGCTGTGCCAAAGTCGGCACTTGCGTTACAGCAGCCCGTTAATGTATGTGTAGAACGGGCTGCTGTAATGCAGTGTGAACCTGGCCTAACCTTGAGGGAATGGGGAGATATTTACAATAATATATACAATCATATATGCAAAATTGTGCGCTTTTCTGTGACAAAAGAAGCGAGGTGTAGCACCCAATGCACACAGTGAAAAGATGAACCAAATGTTTAGGGGTTTGCCTCTTGGTAAATTTTTTCACATTTTCACATTGTACTCCATTGGACTTTAGGTAAGAACTGACTTATAAAACACCAGTATTAGTACATTCTCCCATTTGAGAGCAGTTTTGTTTAAACTAGTATTACTGTTCTATTTTCTTTGGTGTTTTCCGGCTACTTCTTATGTTACTTTATGATATAAGTTGGTTCTGCTATACGGAGTTTAACATGTATGACATGCACAGACAACACGCCAGGTGCCTGAGCTGAGTAATATCAATCAGTTATCCTCATAAACATTCAGTATTCATTTAATAAATTTATTGATTCCCTATATAAAGTTGTCAGCCACTGACAAACAACTGTAATCGGGATAAATCCAGCTGTCTGCATTTAGGGGCAAAAGAATAATCTACTTGTAATATCTGCGGTCGGCAAACTAGCAATGTTTTCCAAACATGAAGATCTGTGCGCTGGACGCTGGATTAGAGGGGAAATATAGGACGCTTCATCCAGGTACATGGTTTTCTTATACACCGAGATAACGTAGGTGCAGGAACAATACTGAGCAATAGAAGATGTCGTCACACTGAAATCAAAGTAATAGATCAATATATCGCAAATAATTCTGGGTTCACTAGATTACACTACATGATAAAGACGTCACAGTTCATCTATATTTCTATGTAGCTCATATTTATATCTATTTATCTTTCATCTATCTATTATCTATCATCTATCTATTATCTATCATCTATCTATTATCTATCATCTATCTATCATCTACTATCTATCTATTATCTATCTATCTATCTATTATCTATCATCTATCTATTATCTATCTATCTATCTATCTATTATCTACTATCTATCTATTATCTATCTATCTATCTATCTATCATCTATCTATTATCTATCTATTATCTATCCATTATCTATCTATCATCTATCTATCATCTATCTATCTATCTATCTATCTATCTATCTATCTATCTATCTATCTATCATCTATTTATCTGTCTGTCTATCATCTATCTATTATCTATCTACTATCTATCTATTGTCTATCAATTATCTATTATCTATCTATCATCTATCTTACATATTTCTTATCTATCTGGGTCTCTGTCTACCAAACTATCTTATTTCCATATTTCTTTCTTTGTACTGATCTATCTAGTATATATCTATTTCTATACATCTTGTATCTATTTATCTACCTAGTCATCTTTCTCATATCTATCTATCGCATATGTCTATTTATCTGTGTCCTATCTATCCATCTATCTAATTTCTTCCTTCTATCTGTATATCTAGCATCAATTTATCATGTATCTATAGATCTTATATTTATTTATGACTCTATTCATACTGTATATCTCATTTCTATCTTTTTCTATTGATCTATCTGCTATATATCTACCTATACTATCTGTGGTACTTATACATCCCATGTGTACTGTATATGTGCAGTCACTTTATTTTATCATTTTATGTATTTAATAACATTTAAGAAATGAATGATATATATAAACTATTTCTAATAGAGTTGTGCAGTTTGAGCCGTGTCCTCATCTGTCGGCCTACTCAGCCTATATGTGAATTTTGTGATGGCACGGAGGGACTTGTTGTTCTTCTTCTGGATTTTTAGCCAAAAATTACAGGCAAAACTGTTACAGGTAAACAGGAAACTATATACGTGTGCACGGCTGAGAATAATGACCTGGATATAGGTTTTCTATGTGTACTGTAAAAGTGGCTAAAATGTGAACGTTCATTTTAGGCCACACTCAGAAGCTCAGTATTTGGTCAGTATTTTACATCAGTATTTGTAAGCCAAACCAGGAATGGGTGATAAATACAGAAGCGGGGACGTGTCTCTATTATACTTTTCCTCTGATTGTCCCACTCCTGGTTGTGGATTTTACTAATGTAAAATACTGACCAAATACTGGACATGTGAACATGGCCTTAAATTCTGCTCTTAAAAGGTTTTTCCCATCAGGGACATTTATCACATAATCATATGACAATATTGGGAGCTGTAGTTATTTTAAGAATGGGAAGATATGTCAGAAATGGAGAGATGGCCGCTCATGTATGGCTCTCTCCATTCATTTCTATGGGAGCTCTGAAAACTGAAGGGTTAGCGCCAACAAAGGTGCCCACATGTATCGGCATATCTAGCATATCCTATCAATGTGCTCCAAATGCCATTGATGGATACCAGTTAAATTGGTGTCTATTTTAACCTCATGCCTGAAAGGTCCACAAATTATTGCACTAACTGGCTCCGTGTGCAGCTCATCGCATCCATCCGCAGGATGTAGGAGCCGTTGCCATTATTTGCACTATTCTCATCCATAAAACAGACAAGAATTGTGAAATACTTCTCATGTAGGAAATAAGTCATGTACACTTACTCAAAGTCCACATTTGGTCCATATGCTGATTATTAGCCCAGAAGCCAGTGGTCTGAACTAGGCTTAAGTCCTACCGGGTAACCTTTATTTCAAAGATTCTGGGACATCACTGTTTGCCGTTTGTGCCAGCGGTGCTTTTTTTCTGACAGCACAATGATACATCGTATTCTGTGGGGCTATACATGTCAGGGTTTTTTTTACTAACTGATAGTCTACATTAAAAAGAAATCACAGAAAAAATGTGACGTGATTCATTTTTGTTCCAAATTTGCTTTCAAATGAATGGGCCCACAAAAAGGTCAATAAAAAAAAACCAGCAGAGTTGCCATCCAAGTTACATCCCGGTGCCGATCATTTCTCAATGTTTCCTAAGAGAAGCTTGAGAAACTGCCATCAGCTTTTTTTGACTATGGGAAAATACAGGAAAAATATATCTTGGTACCGTGTTAGCCAATAGATAGAAAACATTAAGATTTGAGAGTCCTCAGTGGTCGATACCTTTTAATGGCTAACTGAAAAGATGCAAACTAATTGCAGCTTTCAAGACTACTCAGGTCCCTTCATCAGGCAGGGAATAACACAAAACCTAATCACATATTTATGCACAACAGGACACAGGAATAACGTAATAGATAAGTGACCTGAAGTAAAACTACCAATGGTAAAAATAGATGAAAAGCAGATCCGGAACGTCGATGAACGATGGTGTAAAAAATGGTCTATTTTTATATACTGTAGATAATAAGAGAAAACTTAAGTGTGAATGCGGCTTTAGAGCATAACAATCTAGGCACAGCCCATGCTTCAGAAGTCGCTTTTATTATGGACTGGACTGTGAACCTGCTATCCTCTCATACATGGGCCACTTACGTTTTATAATGGAGACTAAAATTCATGTTTTACACACGGTCCGTGACTGTATCATGTGTGCTATGGTAAAATGCTCGTTAAACTTTTATGTTATGCAAACATGAAAAACTTTAGAAAGGCAGCACTCACTGTTTCCTGTGGTGAAAGGAAGTCTTTTATTTCAATTCATATGGACATCCAAAGCGGCATAGCGGCGTGTGACGGAAGGGATTGGACCCGTAGAAGAGCCAACTGTGCGCGAAACGGCCACCGTCCATCCATCTCCCCGCAAATCTCCCTTCACACGTCGTTATGACGCTATGGATGTATGTATAAATTAAAATAAAGGACTTCTTTTCACCACAGGAAACAGTGAGTGCTGCCTTACTATATTTTTTCATTTTTGCACACTACTTATTGGCTACTGCACATTAAGCATCAAAAGTTTCCTGAACAGCTGTTATTGGTTTTTAAAACAGTTTATCCACTGCCGCCTACATATTCCACACCTGTTCTGAAACTTTTATGTTATTGTTCCTAGATTTCCATAGCGGTATTTTTTATTCTATGAATGTCATCTGCAATATTATTGTAATAGGCATACATTGTAGTAAAATCTATGCTGGTCCTTGTGTAATACTTGGCTCAATGACCAGTCAGCAGTCCCTTTAACGTTTGGTAACCAGTACTTTCACACGTAGCATTCCTTGGCACTGGGGACCTTTTCGGCTAAAATGTCATTTTTTATCAAATACTCAACATTTTCAAGATCTGTTTTTACTTTCTAGTTAAGAATATTCTTGTTTATATCTAGAAGTAGAAAAGGTGAACAGACCTTATAGCACTCAAGAGATGTCAGCAATGGAAGCTGAGAAATTTCAGTTCTGGAGCCAAAAGAATTGTCAAAAATGTTGAGATTGACACAAATTTTGGTTTTCACAGAGTTTGCTGCTTCAGTATTTCTCAATCTTTTAATCAGGTGTTTTTACAGATATTGAAGTACAGTTCTCAGTATTTCATAAGTTTTTATAAAAATCCATCAATTTTATGCATAGACTCATCACTTACAGTGTTGACTCTTACTTTTCAAAACATCTGCAATTCTCCCTGGCATATTCAATTTCAGCTTCTGGGCCAAATCCTGACTGATGTGAGCCCGTTCTTACCTAATCAGTGCTTGGAGTTTATTATATGTTTTTTCCTATCCATCTGTTTTTTGAGGATTGACCACCGGATGGGATTGAGATCTGGGGACTTTCCTGTCTATTGACACAAACTCCCAATGTTTTGTTCACCGAGACACTTAGTTACCACTTTTGCCTTGTGACATTGCACCTGGATGGTTGGAAGATGTTCTTCTTGGAGGATGTTGGGATTCCATTCTTTATTCATGGCAGTGTTCTAAGGCAAAATTGTTATTGAGCACCTTCCATGGGATGAACAGCCCCACACATGAATGGTCGCAGGATACTTTACTGCTGGCATGACACTCACCTTTTTTCAGGAAGTTCGAGACAGTCTGAATGGGGCTTCAACAGAGAAAATAACGTTGCAGGAAGTACAAGGATTATACTGCAAAGGACTGAGGTAAACCTGTTTTCTCTGATGAAGCCCCTGTGACCACTTAGTGGTTGTGATGTGGAGAAAAACAGCCAAAGGTTTTGCTGGCATGTGACAATAGTGTATTCAGTTTATTTCTTGGGTAATTGGAGTCCTTGAAGGGATTTTGTCAGCACAAAATGATTGTTCAAACCAAGCACAGGAGCTTGATGCAAAATAATTCAGTGCACTTTAATACTTACTTGCTATGTATCAGTCCCAGGAGACTGAAGCGGACACTGACAGTGAAACACTTCCATGCAGCATTTGTGCCCCCTTCCCCGCTTATATCAGGCTTCATATATATATATATATATATATATATATATATATATATATATATATATATATATATATATATATATATAGCTACATGTGTATTCACATTAAGCATGCCTATATAAAATAGTCACATGCTAATACATTACATACACACTAACACATTGCGCATACATACATACATACGTATACATAGTACACATATGCACACAAACATAAGAAAATACATACACCACACACATGCAAATATATTTTGGTAATTTCTTTGTCCTTACAACATTCACAGTTTCATTGTTCATTCATTCATAGTTATAACAGCCATATCTTTATTTATACATAAGCTTCATTATATGATGTCTTGGGGACTTTTTGAGAGCAATTTTGCTAAATTTCTAAGGCTACTTTCACACTAGCGTCGTACACTGCACGTCGCTATGCGCCGTTTTGGAGAAAAAAACGCATCCTGCAAAAGTGCTTGCAGGATGCGTTTTTCTCCATTGACTTGCATTAGCGATGCAGTGCGACGCATTGCCACACGTCGCAACCATCGTGCGACGGTTGCGTCGTGTTGCGTTGGACCGTCGCCACCAAAAAACGTTGCTTGTAAAGTTTTTTGGTGCGTCGTTCCCGTCTTTTCCGACCGCGCATGCGCGGCCGGAACTCCGCCCCCGCCTCCCCGCACCTCACAATGGGGCAGCGGATGCTTTGAAAAACAGCATCCGCTGCCCCGTTGTGTGGCGCATTCACTGCTAGCGTCGGTACGTCGCAACGACGCAATTCGTCGTGCGTCATCCGACGCTAGTGTGAAAGTAGCCTAAGCACGATATATGTGTTAAATTGTTCTATGGGTTTAATGGAGAACAACAAACAGTCACACCAATTTGTACGTAATTAAGCAATCACCTAACCTATTCACTGTATTGTACAGGTTCATGGGTGGACATATCGCCTGTTCAACCGGTTTGGCTGTATCAGGGCCCAGAGGCTCCGGGGGGCCCCTGGCCAGACTGTGCTCATGTGCAGCAGGCAGGGAGCAATCCCTGCAGCTCCACTGCCTGCAACAGAAAATGGCAGCGGAGCAGAGCTGCAGGGAATGGATCTGTCCTGCTTCCTGCCCGCGCTTCCTGTCTCACACAGCATCGGCTGAATGACATCATCATTCAGCACCACGGCTGTGTGAGACAGGAAACTGCCGGCGATGGTGCGGCTTCAGGATACCGTGCGCAGAGGTGAGGTGTGTGTGTGCAGAGAGGTGAATGGTGATGTGTGTGTCTGTGTGTGTGTAGGTGGAGGAGAGGGCAATGATTGGGTTAACGCAGAGGGCAATGATGGGGTGATGGGGCAGAAGGCAATGATTAGGTCAATGGAGAGTTCAATGATGGGGTGATGGGGCAGAAGGCAATGATTGGGTTGATGGAGAGGGCGATGATAGGGGTGGTGGGGGAGAAAGCAATGATGGACGTGGTGGAAAGAGCAATAATGGGGTTGGTGGGGAGGAGGAAATGATGGAGGTGGTTAATGGGCAATAATGGGGGTGGTGGGGAGGAGGAAATGATGAAGGCAGTGTAATGGACAATTATGGGGTGGTGGGGGAAAAGACAATGTTGGTGGTGATGTAAAGGGCAATGACGGGGATGGTGGGGGAGGAGGAAATGATGGAGGTCATGGAATGGGTAATAATGGGGGTGGTGGGGAGAAGACAATGATGATGGCAGTGGAAAGGACAATGATAGGATGGTGGGGAGGAGGCAATGATGGAGGTGGTGGAATGGGTAATGATGGGGTGGTGGGGGAAAAGAACATGATGGTGGTGGAGGAAAGGGCAATGATGGGGATGGTGGGGGGAGGGGGAAATGATGGAGGTCATGGAATGGGTAATGATGGGGTGGTGGGGGAGAAGACAATGATGATGGCAGTGGAAAGGCCAATGATGGGGGTGGAGGAAAGGGCAATGATGGGGATGGTGGGGGGAGGGGGAAATGATGGAGGTGGTGGAATAGATCATGATGGGCTGGTGGGGGAGAAGGCAATGATGGTGGCAGTGAAAAGGAAAATGATGCGGGTGGTGGGGGGAGGCAATGATGGAGGTGGTGGAATGGGCAATTATGGGGTGGTGGGGAGAAAGCAGTGATGGAGGTGGTGAAGAGGACAATCATGGGGGTGGGGGAGAGGGCAATAATGGGATTCAGGGGAAGGAGGACAATGAGGGGTGTGGGGGATTGGGATGGGAGGAAGGGGGATTTATAATGGATTTAGGAACAGGGGAGGTGGAGGAAGACGCTATTATTGATTAGTAATTGTCTAACAAAGTCCCTTAGTATAAAGTGTACTCACTTACATATAGCACAATCCCTTAGTGCATAGTGTACTTACTTATTATGTATAACACCATCCTTAGATACATAGTTTCCTCTTTTGTTATGTATAACACCGTCCCTTATTGCATACCATCCTCTCTAGTTATATATGATGCCCTCCCTTATTATATAGCTTCCTCTGCTGTTATGTACAGTGCTGTCTCTTACATAGTGTATTGTTATTTTTGCTATTCACAGAGCCCTCTTTCATTACATAGTCCCCTCTCTTGTTAGATATAAAATGGCTGCTGATGGAGGAGCCGGTGACCAGATGACCAGTCCATCAGCTCCTCCTTTAGAAAAGAAGCTTTCCCATGCTCCATGAGCTGTCATTGCATTATACAGCTAACAAGACAGGACGGTATGTAATAAAAAACAGGGCTCTATGAAATTCAATATGTAAGGGGTGGTGCTATACATAACAAGAGAGGGCACTAAAATAAGGGATGGCAATATACATAATATAGGAATATAGGAGACTATGTAATATATACGTGTGTGGAGATATATACATATAAATATATATATATATATATATATATATATATATATATATATATAGCTTTGTCGCCTTAAAAGGAGGGGGGCCCAGACACATTTCCTGCACAGGGGCCCCAAGCTGTCTGTGTCCGCCCCTGTACATGTTGTGAAACTTTTACAAGAATATCAAGTAAGCCCATATTGTTTACTGGTTTGTGATGTTTTTGAGCCCATTCAAAATGTGAGTATTGGAATTATATTTATCTTCTTTTAGAATTTTTACAGTATCAAAGATCTCCAACTTTTGTTTTATAATAAACTACTACATAGTGTTGTACTGGTATATACAGATGTAGTATATCTTTATGTACCAGTACAATATGCCTATAAAGAAGAAGAATACTATCTAGATCTGTAGGCAGAGAAAAGCCTCTTATTCTTAGCAGTGCTGCCTGTGGTTCACTCTAAACTTTGCCTGCCACACTCTAAGTTGTGAGTTTGAATCGAAGAAAAATAAATCCGTTGAGAAGAGCAAATAGTAAATCAACTACATATAAAAGTAAAGACAAATGTTAATAGGCACCTCATACTAATTTTCTGATTTGGAGGGGGAGCATCTATGCAACCATTATTTATAGCTGTGAATAAGGGTTGCTAACTTAAAAAGTGTAAGCTTATGGATCCATTTTTACCTTTTTTGCTTTTTCTCACCATGTTTTTAGTTGTACAGTAAAAGTTATGTTTTGTCATTAGCGCTGGAGCCCAGTCCTCATGGAGCCTTCTGCCATGTCGAGGTGTACTGAAAGCCTGAGCTTGGTTTAAACAGTCATTTTGATCTGACAGACTCTCTTTAAAAAAAAAATGTGTACTATATAAAAGCAGTGTACATGCGATAGGCACTACAAAACACCGGCTAAAACGAGAGCTCAGCAGTCACATCGCTACATAAGCCCCAAAGGGTCACAAATTGGTCAAGAGACACATCGCTAACACTAATTATCACATGTACTCCTTCAGATTACAAGTCTTCATTTCTATTCATCCGTGAACTGAGGTCACTTGCTGCAGCGATGAATATTAGTGAATCAAGTGACAAAAACATCATCTGTTTCCCGGGTTTTCAGGTTTCAGTTTCAGTAACAAACGCATCATCTTCTGCGCAAAGTGATTTCATCAACATATTCATCCCAGCCACAAAGTATGGAAAGGTCACCCCTGTGAGACAAGGTATCCTTCCAGCTGCCGCAGAACTACAAGTCCCAGCATGCCAGACACTCAGAAGCTTTTTTATGCTTTTCAAATATTCTTGTCTTACTTTTCTTTGTTTAACTTTTACTCTATTAACCCATTCTCGCCATGGCCAGTTTTCATTTTTGCAATTTATTTTTCCATCGACTTAGCCGAATGAAGGCTTGTTTTTTGCGGGATGAATTAGACTTTTGGACGACACCATTTATTTTACCATATGATGGATTAAAAAGCAGCAAAAAAAATTTCAAGTGCGTTGTAATTGCAAAAAAAAAAGTGAAGTTCCATCATTTTTATTTTTAAGTTTTTGTTCACCATGTTCACTAGGGTTGAGCGACTTTCATTTTTTTAAGATCGAGTCGGGTTTTGTGAAACCCGACTTTGTCCAGAGTCGAGTCGAGTGCAGTCGGCCGATTATCGCTAAAAGTCGGGGATCGACCGGAACACAAAACCCAATGCAAGTCAATGGGGAAGCATAGTCGGCAGTGAGTGGAGGCCAGGAAAACACCTACAGTGCCCATTTTAATGCCAAAAACATCCATTCTTGTTTCTGAAGCTTGTCAATCTTAATTAACTTTATAATAATAGTTGGGCATAGGAAATTGGGGGTCATTTGGCAAAAGTTGTGGGGGGTAGGGCTGGTTCAAGCCTTTAGTGGGCCCAGGAAACGTGGACTACGTCACGGCGGTGGAGCAGGGAGAGGTAAGTATTTCAACGTTGCAAGTGCTGTGATCCTGAGCAAGCAGGGGGGCACACTTGTTCGCATTGGCACTGGCACAGGGCCCCTCAAAGTACGGTGGTGTGTTTGCATGGCGGGGGCGCCTCCCACCAGCAGCAACACTTTTGCGTACTCTGAGTGGCCCTGTGCCAGTGACGTCGCCAACGAGTATGCCCCCCCCACCTGATGAAGGAACCTGCACTTTCATCTGCACCTTCCTCTTTGTCCCTGTGTAAGGTGGTATAACATGCGGGAAGAGGAACCTTACTTTCAGCAGGGTCAGATTCTGGCTGTGTAGAGTGCAAGGGGAATGTAGTGGTCTAGGTCAATGTACCAGCAGACTCATTTAGCAGTGGCTGGGCAATGGGCAGGATGAGGAGGAAACAGATATAGGGCCAAAGAATAAAGTAGGCTAAATGCAGTTCAAAATTGGTAACAGGACTAAACAGGCGGCATTGCTTTGTTCAGTGGAGTAGCAAACCCAAGAGCAGCAGACACTGTTTTAAGGGCCCAACCACACTAGTAGGCCAAATGCAGTTTAATATCTGATACTATAGGCCGGAAGCCAGAAGGTAGAAGCTCAGCTGTATTCAGTTGAGGGCAACACCAGGGAGGGGCAGACACCGTTAGTAGGCTGTAACCAAAGTTGAAGGCCAAATGCAGTTTAATATCTGATACTATAGGCCGAAAGCCAGAAGGTAGAAGCTCAGCTGTATTCAGTTGAGGTCAACACCAGGGAGGGGCAGACACCGTTAGTAGGCCCTAACCACCAATTTTTAAAAACACAGCACTTAATGAGAGCCAGAAGGTTGAAGCTCAGCTGTATTCAGTTGAGGACAAACACCAGGCAGGGGCAGACACCGTTAGTAGGCCCTAAACACCATTTTTTTATTTAAAAACAGCACTTAATGAGAGCCAGAAGGTAGAAGCTCAGCTGTATTCAGTTGAGGGCAACACCAGGGAGGGGCAGACATCGTTAGTAGGCCGTAACCAAAGTTGAAGGCCAAATGCAGTTTAATATCTGATACTATAGGCCGAAAGCCAGAAGGTTGAAGCTCAGCTGTATTCAGTTGAGGGCAACACCAGGGAGGGGCAGACACCGTTAAGAGGCCCTAACCACCAATTTTTAAAAACACAGCACTTAATGAGAGCCAGAAGGTTGAAGCTCAGCTGTATTCAGTTGAGGACAAACACCAGGCAGGGGCAGACACCGTTAGTAGGCCCTAACCACCAATTTTTAAAAACACAGCACTTAATGAGAGCCAGAAGGTAGAAGCTCAGCTGTATTCAGTTGAGGACAAACACCAGGCAGGGGCAGACACCGTTAGTAGGCCCTAAACACCATTTTTTTATTTAAAAACAGCACTTAATGAGAGCCAGAAGGTAGAAGCTCAGCTGTATTCAGTTGAGGTCAACACCAGGGAGGGGCAGACACCGTTAGTAGGCCCTAAACACCATTTTTTAATTTAAAAACAGCACTTAATGAGAGCCAGAAGGTAGAAGCTCAGCTGTATTCAGTTGAGGGCAACATCAGGGAGGGGCAGACACCGTTAGTAGGCCCTAAACACCAATTTTTTTTTTAAAAAAAAAAACCTTAATGAGAGCCAGAAGGTAGAAGCTCAGCTTTATTCAGTTGAGGACAACTTGAATTAGGGACTGCAGACAGACTTAGCAGGCTGTCCCCTGTGTGGACCATGCATCCAAGACATTAACACATTGCGCCATAAAGGACACGTAACCTTCCGTGGCCATACCTACAGGTCCATGTGTCTGTTGTCAGGTGTACCTTTGGACTCACAGATTGACAGAGTGCATGGACAATGCGGTCTTTTACATGCTGGTGGAGGGGTGGGATGGCTTTTCTCGCAAAAGAATTGTCAACTTGGTAGCTCATAGCGTGGTACAGCGTAGTCCTTCATGGCTTTATTAATATTAAATAAAATAAAAAAATAGGCTCTATGCACTGTAAAATAGGTTCAAGGGGTAAACGGGCAGCATTGTTGTGGTCAGTGGAGGAGGATTGCAAGGAGGCACCGCAGACAGGCTTACTAGGCCTAAAATACCTAAAAATAGGCTCAAGGCAGCTTAAAATAGGTTACATGGATACACAGGCAGCTTTGTGGTCAGCGGAGGAGGAGTATTGCAAGTAGGGGCCGCAGACAGGCTATCAAAGGCCTAAAATAACAAACAATAGGCTCATGGCAGTTTTACATCGGTTACATGGATACACAGGCAGGCAGCATTGTGGTCAGTGGAGGAGTAATGCAAGTAGGGACCGCAGACAGGCTATCAAAGGCCTAAAATAACAAACAATAGGCTCATGGCAGTTTTACATCGGTTACATGGATACACAGGCAGGCAGCATTGTGGTCAGTGGAGGAGTAATGCAAGTAGGGACCGCAGACAGGCTATCAAAGGCCTAAAATAACAAACAATAGGCTCATGGCAGTTTTACATCGGTTACATGGATACACAGGCAGGCAGCATTGTGGTCAGTGGAGGAGTAATGCAAGTAGGGACCGCAGACAGGCTATCAAAGGCCTAAAATAACAAACAATAGGCTCATGGCAGTTTTACATCGGTTACATGGATACACAGGCAGGCAGCATTGTGGTCAGTGGAGGAGTAATGCAAGTAGGGACCGCAGACAGGCTATCAAAGGCCTAAAATAACAAACAATAGGCTCATGGCAGTTTTACATCGGTTACATGGATACACAGGCAGGCAGCATTGTGGTCACTGGAGGAGTAATGCAAGTAGGGGCCGCAGACAGGCTATCAAAGGCCTAAAATAACAAACAATAGGCTCATGGCAGTTTTACATCGGTTACATGGATACACAGGCAGGCAGCATTGTGGTCAGTGGAGGAGTAATGCAAGTAGGGGCCGCAGACAGGCTATCAAAGGCCTAAAATAACAAACAATAGGCTCATGGCAGTTTTACATCGGTTACATGGATACACAGGCAGGCAGCATTGTGGTCAGTGGAGGAGTAATGCAAGTAGGGGCCGCAGACAGGCTATCAAAGGCCTAAAATAACAAACAATAGGCTCATGGCAGTTTTACATCGGTTACATGGATACACAGGCAGGCAGCATTGTGGTCAGTGGAGGAGTAATGCAAGTAGGGACCGCAGACAGGCTATCAAAGGCCTAAAATAACAAACAATAGGCTCATGGCAGTTTTACATCGGTTACATGGATACACAGGCAGGCAGCATTGTGGTCAGTGGAGGAGTAATGCAAGTAGGGGCCGCAGACAGGCTATCAAAGGCCTAAAATAACAAACAATAGGCTCATGGCAGTTTTACATCGGTTACATGGATACACAGGCAGGCAGCATTGTGGTCAGTGGAGGAGTAATGCAAGTAGGGGCCGCAGACAGGCTATCAAAGGCCTAAAATAACAAACAATAGGCTCATGGCAGTTTTACATCGGTTACATGGATACACAGGCAGGCAACATTGTGGTCAGTGGAGGAGTATTGCAAGGAGTGTCTGACCCAGTACTCCCAAAATATAAATAGATGTTAATGTCTCGCAAAACAAACAAAAAAAAAATAAAAAGGGTGGCATACTTAGGTACAGGGGTGGGCTCATCTGCTGAGTTTCTGACATAGTAATTTGGCAGTAAATATTTATTGGTGCCAATATAGGACACTGACCCAGACTACTTTAACCCCTTACTGACGTTGGACGGGATAGTACGTCCAACGTCAGGTCCCCTGCTTTGATGCAGGGCTCCGCGGTGAGCCCGCATCAAAGCTGGGACATGTCAGCTGATTTGAACAGCTGACATGTGCCCGCAATAGGCGCAGGCAGAATCGCGATCTGCCCGCACCTATTAACTAGTTAAATGCCGCTGTCAAACGCAGACAGCGGCATTTAACTACCGCATCCGGCCGTGCGGCCGGAAATGACGGCATCGCCGACCCCCGTCACATGATCGGAGGTCGGCGATGCTTCTGAATGGTAACCATAGAGGTCCTTGAGACCTCTATGGTTACTGATGCCGGCGTGCTGTGAGCGCCACCCTGTGGTCGGCGCTCACAGCACACCTGCATTTCTGCAACATAACAGCGATCTGATGATCGCTGTTATGTAGCAGAGCCGATCGGGCTGTGCCTGCTTCTAGCCTCCCATGGAGGCTATAGAAGCATGGCAAAAGTGAAAAAAAAAAGTTTTAAAAAATGTGAAAAAAATACAAAAAACATAAAAGTTTAAATCACCCCCCTTTCGCCCCAATCAAAATAAATCAATAAAAAAAAAATCAAATCTACACATATTTGGTATCGCCGCGTTCAGAATCGCCCGATCTATCAATAAAAAAAAAGCATTAACCTGATCACTAAACGGCGTAACGAGAAAAAAAATCGAAACGCCAGAATTACGTTTTTTTGGTCGCCGCGATTTGAATTAAAATGCAATAACAGGCGATCAAAAGAACGCATCTGCACCGAATTGGTATCATTAAAAACGCCGTCTTGGCACGCAAAAAATAAGCCCTCAATCGACCCCAGATCATGAAAAATGGAGACGCTATGAGTATCGGAAAATGGCGCAATTTTTTTTTATTTTTTTTTTTAGCAAAGTTTGGAATTTTTTTTCACCACTTAGGTAAAAAATAAACTAGTCATGTTAGGTGTCTATGAACTCGTACTGACCTGGAGAATCATAATCGCAGGTCAGTTTTAGCATTTAGTGAACCTAGCAAAATAGCCAAGCAAAGAACAAGTGTGAGATTGCACTTTTTTTGCAATTTCACTGCACTTGGAATTTTTTTCCCGTTTTCTAGTACACGACATGGTAAAACCAATGATGTCGTTCAAAAGTACAACTGGTCCCGCAAAAAATAAGCCCTCACATGGCCAAATTGATGGAAAAATAAAAAAGTTATGGCTATGGGAAGGTGGGGAGCGAAAAACGAAAACGAAAAAACGGAAAAAGCTCCGGGGGTTAAGGGGTTAAGTAGCATCATAGATGTCTACAAATTGGTATTGTCAGTGCCAGACATTGAATGATGTCAGCTAATAGACTAAACATTGGTGGAGCTGTGCGAGATAATTTTGCACGTGGTAGAGCACAGTTTGAGCTGGGGGGGAGAACTCTCTTGTGGCCGGCGGTACCGCCCCAGGGCCCCTCATGTTACAATGGTGTGTCTGACGTTGGGTGCGCACCACCACCGCCAGAGACACTACATTGTACAATGAGGGACCCAGTGGCAGTGCCGTCGACCAAAAGCGGGCACACCCACCTCTTCAGACAAACAGCACTGTAACGGGTGCTTGAGCCAAGTGGCGAGACCACGGCCTCGTGGGGGGAGTTTTCACATTGCGGGAGGTGTAAACCTGTCGTATGCTGGACAAACAGCTGCTGCAAATTAACAGATTGGAACACTCAGTAAGACCAGTCCACAAGCAAGCACTTTTTATAGGAAAGCTAGGTGTCAGCCGGGAAAGGTGGGGCAAAATAATTTGAAATCCAGGAGTGGTTCATTTTAATGAAGGTGAGATCATCCACATTTTGGGTAGCCAGACGAGTCCTTTTTTCGGTTAATATTGAACCAGCAGCACTGAATACTCTTTCTGATAGCACACTAGCTGCTGGGCAAGCAAGCTCCTGCAATGCATATTCAGCCAATTCAGGCCAGGTGTCTAATTTGGATGCCCAGTAATCAAATGGGAATGACGCTTGAGGGAGAACATCGATAAGGGCTGAAAAATAGTTCGTAACCATACTGGACAAATGTTGTCTCCTGTCACTTTGAATGGATGCTGCAGTACCTGTCCTGTCTGCGGTCATTGCGAAATCACTCCACAACCTGGTCAGAAAACCCCTCTGTCCAACGCCACTTCTGATCTGTGCACCTCGAACACCTCTGCCATGTAGCCCCCTGCAGCTTGTGTGAGACTGAGAACCATCACCGGCGCTGTGTGCTGGGAATGCCTGAATCAAACGGCCTACAAGAGTAGCTTGTTTGGTTGCTAATATTTGTTCGAGGTTCTCATGTGGCATAATATTTTGCAATTTGCCTTTATAGCGAGGGTCAAGGATGCAGGCCAACCAGTAATCATCATCGCTCATCATTTTAATAATGCGTGTGTCCCTTTTGAGGATACGTAAGGCATAATCTGCCATGTGGGCCAAAGTTCCAGTTGTCAAATCTGCGGTTGTGCTGGTTGGAGGGGCAGTTACAGGCAAATCTACGTCACTAGTCTCCCTTAAAAAAACAGAACCCGGCCTTGCAATGCCACTAATTTCTGTTGGCCCAGGAGAAGCTTCCTCATTCAAAAAGTACTCATCCCCATCATCCTCCTCGTCCTCCTCCACCTCTTTGCCCGCTACCGCGTCCTCAAGACGGCCCTGACCAGACAATGGCTGACTGTCATCAAGGCTTTCCTTTTCCTCGACTGCAGACGCCTGCTCCTTTATGTGCGTCAAACTTTGCATCAGCAGACGCATTAGGGGGATGCTCATGCTTATTATGGCGTTGTCTGCACTAACCAGCCGTGTGCATTCCTCAAAACACTGAAGGACTTGACACAGGTCTTGTAGCTTCGACCACTGCACACCTGACAACTCCATGTCTGCCATCCAACTGCCTGCCCGTGTATGTGTATCCTCCCACAAAAACATAACAGCACGCCTCTGTTCGCACAGTCTCTGAAGCATGTGCAGTGTGGAGTTCCACCTTGTTGCAATGTCGATGATTAGGCGATGCTGGGGAAGGTTCAAAGACCGCTGATAGTTCTGCATACGGCTGGAGTGTACGGGCGAACGGCGGATATGCGAGCAAAGTCTGCGCACTTTGAGGAGCAGGTCGGGTAACCCTGGGTAACTTTTCAGGAAGCACTGCACCACCAGGTTTAAGGTGTGAGCCAGGCAAGGAATGTGTTTCAGTTGGGAAAGGGCTATGGCAGCCATGAAATTCCTTCCGTTATCACTCACAACCTTGCCTGCCTCATGATGTACAGTGCCCAGCCATGACTGAGTTTCATTCTGCAAGAACTCGGACAGAACCTCCGTGGTGTGTCTGTTGTCGCCCAAACACTTCATTGCCAATACAGCCTGCTGACGCTTGCCACTAGCTGTCCCATAATGGCACACCTGGTGTGCAACAGTGGCAGCTGCAGATGGAGTGGATGTGCGACTGCGGTGTGTGGACGAGCTCTCGCTTCTGCATGAGGAGGAGGAAGAGGAGGAGGGGGGGCGAATGCCTACAGCCAACTCTTTCCTTGACCGTGGGCTAGGCAAAACTGTCCCAATATTGCTGTCCCCTGTGGACCCTGCATCCACCACATTCACCCAGTGTGCCGTGATGGACACGTAACGTCCCTGGCCATGCCTACTGGTCCATGCATCTGTTGTCAGGTGCACCTTTGCAGTCACAGACTGCCTGAGTGCATGGACGATGCGGTCTTTAACATGCTGTTGGAGTGCTGGGATGGCTTTTCTAGAAAAGAAGTGCCGACTGGGTAGCTCGTAGTGTGGTACAGCGTAGTCCATCAGCGCTTTGAAAGCTTCGCTTTCAACTAACCGGTAGGGCATCATCTCTAATGAGATTAGTCTAGCAATGTGTGCGTTCAAACCCTGTGTACGCGGATGCGAGGATGAGTACTTCCTTTTCCTAACAGGAGTCTCATGTAGGGTGAGTTGGACTGGAGAGCTGGAGATCGTGGAACTAGCGGTGGTGCCGGTGGACATGGGTGAGTGAGAGAGAGTTGGAGATGGTATTCTTGCCGGTGCCCTACATGCAGTGTTTCCTACTGCAAACCTGGCGATTCCCTGACTTCTTTGGCCTGGCGACGAAAGCTGCAGAGATACTGCAGGTGGTGTGGGAAATGGTGGGTTTACAGTGAGGGAAGGGATGTAGCGTTGCTGACTAGCTTCATTGGCCGAGGGTGCTGCAACCTTTAGGGACATTTGGTAGTTAGTCCAGGCTTGCAAATGCATGGTGGATAAATGTCTATGCATGCAACTTGTATTTAGACTTTTAAGATTCTGACCTCTGCTTAAGGTAGTTGAACATTTTTGACAGATGACTTTGCGCTGATCATTTGGATGTTGTTAAAAAAAATGCCAGACTGCACTCTTTCTACTATCGGATACCTTTTCAGGCATTGCAGACTGAGCTTCTTTAACCGGATGGCCACGCTGTCCTCCAACTGGTTTTGGTTTTGCCACGCGTTTTTGGCCAGATACGAGCCCGGCAGATGGAACCTGTTGTGATGTTGATGCCTACTGCGGCTCCTCCTCCTCCGCTTCTGAACTACTGCCACCTGCACCCTGTTCCCCCAATGGCTGCCAATCGCGGTCAACAACTGGGTCATCTATGACATCCTCTTCTATGTCGTGTGCAACTTCGTCTGTGTCACCGTGTAAGCTGGTGGTATAGCGTTCGTGACGGGGCACCATAGTCTCCGCTGGGTTTGATTCTGCCTCAGTACACTGCGAGGGCAATGTTCTGGTCTGAGTCAAAGGAACAGCATAGTAATCTGGCTGTGGCTGTGCATCTGTGCACTCCATGTCCGATTCAACTTCTAATGGGCATGGCCTGTTAACTGTTTCACTGTCTAACCCAGGAACGGTATGTGTAAAGAGCTCCATGGAGTAACCTGTTGTGTCGACTGACGCATCCTTCACTGTTGTTCTGGGTGAAGGACACAAGGAAGCGACTTGTTCCTGACCAAGAGCATCCACTGATGATGCACTGCTCTGACATTTTGCACTTTCCGAGGAGGAGGCGAAAGAGCTAGAGGCAGAGTGAGCAATGAAAGCCAATACTTGTTCCTCCTGCTCCGGCTTCAAAAGTGGTTTTCCTACTCCCAGAAAAGAGAGTGTTCGAGGCCTTGTGTAGGCAGACGACGTTTTTGGCTCAACAACTCGAGACTTAGGTGCTGTACTGCTTTTACCACGACCACCTGATGCTCCACCAGCACTACCATCATTACCAGCTGACAATGACCGCCCACGGCCACGACCTCTTCCACTAGACTTCCTCATTGTTTGCAAAACGTAACTAAAGTAAAGTAAACAACTTATAAGTTGAACTCAAACTTCTGTAGGATTTATATATACCTTTATAGGTGCCTGACACTTAAAGGAAAATCAGGCCCAATGTTACACACTAGGTTTTCTGTGCCCCAATAATTTGAGACAGATGGCACACACAGGAGCAGCACTCAAGCAGACTTGCCAATATTTATCTCCCACTAACTATTTTTTTTTGAAAAGGGAGAATTTACCCAAAAAAACCAAAAAGGCCCAGTATTACACAGTGCTTTTCGGTGGCACACAATGAGAGAGAGATGCCACCCACAGCAATGGCACGGAGGCAGACTTGCCAATATTTATCTCCCACTAACTATTTTTTTTTGAAAAGGGAGAATTTACCCCAAAAAAACAAAAAGGCCCAGTATTACACACTGCTTTTCGGTGGCACACAATGAGAGAGAGATGCCACCCACAGCTATGGCACGGAGGCAGACTTGCCAATATTTATCTCCCACTAACTATTTTTTTTTTGAAAAGGGAGAATTTACCCAAAAAAAACAAAAAGGCCCAGTATTACACACTGCTTTTCGGTGGGACACAATGAGAGACAGATGCCACACACAGGACTGGCACGGAGGCAAACTTGCCAATATTTATCTCCCACTATTTTTTTTTGAAAAGGGAGAATTTACCCCCAAAAAAACAAAAAGGCCCAGTATTACACAGTGCTTTTTGGTGGCACACAATGAGAGAGAGATGCCACCCGCTGTGCCATTGCTGTAATGGCACGGAGGCAGACTTGCCAATATTTATCTCCCACTAATTTTTATTTTTTTTGAAAAGGGAGAATTTAGCCAAAAAAAAAATGGCCAAGTATCACACAGTGGTTTTCGGTGGCACACAATGACAGACAGATGCCACCCACAGCAATGGCACGGAGGCAGACTTGCCAATATTTATCTCCCACTAATTTATTTTTTTGGAAAAGGGAGAATGTAGCCAAAAAAAAAAAAAATGGCCAAGTATCACACAGTGGTTTTTTCGGTGCCACACAATGAGAGAGAGATGCCACCCACAGCAATGGCACGGAGGCAGACTTGCCAATATTTATCTCCCACTAACTATTTTTTTTTGAAAAGGGAGAATTTACCCAAAAAAACCAAAAAGGCCCAGTATTACACAGTGCTTTTCGGTGGCACACAATGAGAGAGAGATGCCACCCACAGCAATGGCACGGAGGCAGACTTGCCAATATTTATCTCCCACTAACTATTTTTTTTTTGAAAAGGGAGAATTTACCCCAAAAAAACAAAAAGGCCCAGTATTACACACTGCTTTTCGGTGGCACACAATGAGAGAGAGATGCCACCCACAGCAATGGCACGGAGGCAGACTTGCCAATATTTATCTCCCACTAACTATTTTTTTTTGAAAAGGGAGAATTTACCCCAAAAAAACAAAAAGGCCCAGTATTACACACTGCTTTTCGGTGGGACACAATGAGAGACAGATGCCACACACAGGACTGGCACGGAGGCAAACTTGCCAATATTTATCTCCCACTAACTATTTTTTTTTTGAAAAGGGAGAATTTACCCCCAAAAAACCAAAAAGGCCCAGTATTACACAGTGCTTTTTGGTGGCACACAATGAGAGAGAGATGCCACCCACAGCAATGGCACGGAGGCAGACTTGCCAATATTTATCTCCCACTAATTTTTATTTTTTTTGAAAAGGGAGAATTTAGCCAAAAAAAAAATGGCCAAGTATCACACAGTGGTTTTCGGTGGCACACAATGACAGACAGATGCCACCCACAGCAATGGCACGGAGGCAGACTTGCCAATATTTATCTCCCACTAATTTATTTTTTTGGAAAAGGGAGAATGTAGCCAAAAAAAAAAAAAAATGACCAAGTATCACACAGTGGTTTTTTCGGTGCCACACAATGAGAGAGAGATGCCACCCACAGCAATGGCACGGAGGCAGACTTGCCAATATTTATCTCCCTGCAGTTATCTCAGAAAAGTATGGCAGGCAGCTATAAAAAGGACTGCTGCACACAAAAGTGTGGACAAATACACAAGATAGCTGTGCAGAAAGGAAGGAACAACAGGATTTGTGCTTTGAAAAAAGCAGTTGGTTTGCACAGCGGCGTACACACAGGCACAGCAACGCAGCTATCAGGGTCAGGGAGGCTTCTAGGGCAGCCCAATGAGCGACAGCGCTGAGGAAAAAAAAAGTAGCTTCCACTGTCCCTGCAAACAAAAGGTGGTATTGGACAGTGGAAATCGCTACAGCACAAGCGCTTTGTAGCTTTATGTACCCTGCCTATCACTATCCCTGCTTCTGAAGAAGCGGCAGCAACCTCTCCCTACGCTCAGATCAGCAGCAGTAAGATGGCGGTCGGCGGGAACGCCCCTTTATAGCCCCTGTGACGCCGCAGAAAGCAAGCCAATCACTGCAATGCCCTTCTCTAAGATGGTGGGGACTGAGATCTATGTCATCACGCTGCCCACACTCTGCGTCCACCTTCATTGGCTGAGAAATGGCGCTTTTAGCGTAATCGAAACGCGACTTTGGCGTGAAAGTCGCGTACCGCATGGCCGATGCAACGCTGGGATCGGCTCGGTTTCATGAGACGCCGACTTTGCCAAAAGTCGGCGACTTATGAAAATGAACGATCCGTTTTGCTCAACCCTAATGTTCACTATACAGTAAAAGGCACTGCACAGTACGATTCTTGATGTCAGTAAGATTTTGGTGATAGCAAGCATGCATTTTTTTTTATTTAAATGGCGTAAAAAATTCTGAAATTTTGAAAAAAAAAACATTTTGCTTGTTTTGTCATTTTTCTGAGACCATAATGTTTTTAATTTTTGGTCAATAGGGCACTGCAACGGATTATGTTCTACCCCCTGAGTTGATGTTTTTATTGGTACCAGTTTGGGGTAGATACAAAGTTTTGATGGCTTCATATTGTATTTTTTCTGTGTTGCAATGCTAGTAAAATCTTAATTCTGGCATTTATAATTTTTTTTGATTATGCCATTTACAGATCAGGTTTCAGAATTTAAAATTTTGATAGATTGGACTTTTACGGACGTCAGATACCACATATTTGTAATATTTTTTATTCTTTATTTTTAATGGAGCAAAACAGCTGTTATTTGAAGTTAGCTTTTGCTTTCAAACATTTGTAAAAACATTTTTTTTACTTTTTACTGTAATTGTTAGTCCCCTAAAAGGACTTTAACCTGCAATCATCTAATATAGCAATACATTAGTACATTGCTTTATATAGCAAAAATCATGCAGAAGCTGACGTTGACAGGAGTATCCTCATGACAGGCGCGGGGGTCTTCAGCAGATTCATCACTGTCATGGCAACTCATTGGGGTTCCACAATAGACAGTGGTATTTAACAGGTCAACAGCAGCGTGTGGTGCAATGCTCCATCCATGGATGTTACAGGAAGATGATGACTGGATGCCTCAGTCATCATCTACCAGGAAAGATGTGGGCTCAGTTCTTATGACTTTACGTCATATGTTGGTAAGGGGCAAATCTTCCTCTACTTTTTCCAAGAGCCATAACTTTTTTTTATTTTTCTGTGTTCATAGTTACGTAAGGGCTTTTTTTGTATGACAACTTGATTTTGTAAGACGCGTTTTCTTGCAGGATGAGCTATGACACCATTCATTGAGCCATATCATGTATTGAAAAAGAAGAAAAAAAAATTCAACAGTGATGAAAAGGTAAAAAATGCAATTCCTGCCAATATAATTCTTCAAGTCAGTATAATTAGTGATACCAAGCTTTCATAAATTTAAAAAAAACAATATTCTGAGACCGTACATTTTTTATTTTTTTTCATCTATGTAGCTGTGTGAGGAGCTGTTAAGCTGTCATTTTTGTTGGTACATATTTTGGCGCATATTTGATGTTCTGATCAGTGTTGTAACTTGAAGCTTATGAGCCCCAATACAAAAGCTCCAATGGAGAACCAAACTAGCAAGTCTTTAATAGCATTGGTCCCTTTCTACAGCCAAAAGGGACTTTTGGGGGACCCTAGGGTCCAGGGTCTGGTGCGATTGCAACCCCTGCACCTATTGCAGTTACACTCCTAGTTCTGATCATTTTTATTGCATCTGTTGGGGGAAGTGCTGTGAGCGAAAAACAGCAATTCTGGCATTTGGATTTTGTTTACTTACTGTATGGGTTAAATAATTGAATATTTTTTTACATCTGATTTTTGTCTGATTTTGCCCCGCCAAGCCCCTTCCTACTGGCACCAATTCTAAATTAGTTGGCAACTTCATCGGTGTGTAGCGCCACAATGTAATGACATTTTTTTTTTGCCTAAGTGTAATTTTAACATTTATTCACAATATCTTACAATAATAATAATATTACAATTTTCACAGATTCAGAAGTAGTTCTTCACTAGGCTCAAAAGTCTTTTCATGGTCCAGTTTGACCTGTTTCCTGATAATCAAAGAGATTTTTCAGGGAATAAAAAATTGTATGGCTTTTAAAAAAACAGGAAAGAAGCCGTACTCATTCCACTGATGCCCTACAATGCTGCCCGATCAGCAATGGTCTGTGTGCCCACATTGGCTGAGGAGGCTTTTCCTGTGTCTTGACTTGAAGATTAAGAAACACAGACGAGAAGAGATGGAACAAAAGCTGCAGGGCAATTATGAAGGCAAATATGGATTCTTTTCTGTTTAAATCCCCTAAAAAAATCATTGACATGATAAAAATTAGTTCTAAAATGTTGTAACCTTTAATTAATAAAATTTCAGCCTGCAATCGTCATTCGTTTATTTAGACTTTTGATATGCAGATTGATATCTTGTCGGAGTTTCCATCACAGGAACATAGGCTGGGCATGAGTTCTGTTCACATACAACTGGAAGAAGTGATAGAGCAGCAGTTTTCACTTCCTCCGGATGTACAGTACAGACCAAAAGTTTGGACACACCTTCTCATTCAAAGATTTTTCTGTATTTTCATGACTATGAAAATTGTACATTCACATTGAAGGCATCAAAACTATGAATTAACACATGTGGAATTATATACTTAACAAAAAAGTGTGAAACAACTGAAATTATGTCTTATATTCTAGGTTCTTCAAAGTAGCCACTTTGATTACTGCTTTGCACACACTTGGCATTCTCTTGATGAGCTTCAAGAGGTAGTCACCGAAAATGGACTTCCAACAGTCTTGAAGGAGTTCCCAGAGATGCTTAGCACTTGTTGGCCCTTTTGCCTTCACTCTGCACTCCAGCTCACCCCAAACCATCTCGATTGGATTCAGGTCTGGTGACTGTGGATGGCGTAGCACCCCATCACTCTCCTTATTATTCAAATAGGCCTTACACAGCCTGGAGGTGTGTTTGGGGTCATTGTCCTGTTGAAAAATAAATGATGGTCCAACTAAACGCAAACCGGATGGAATAGCATGCCGCTGAAAGATGCTGTGGTAGCCATGCTGGTTCAGTATGCCTTCAATTTTGAATAAATCCCCAACAGTGTCACCAGCAAAGCACCCCCACACCATCACACCTCCTCCTCCATGCTTCACGGTGGGAACCAGGCATGTAGAGTCCATCCGTTCACCTTTTCTGCGTCGCACAAAGACACGGTGGTTGGAACCAAAGATCTCAAATTTGGACTCATCAGACCAAAGCACAGATTTCCACTGGTCTAATGTCCATTCCTTGTGTTCTTTAGCCCAAATAAGTATCTTCTGCTTGTTGCCTGTCATTAGCAGTGGTTTCCTAGCAGCTATTTTAGCATGAAGGCCTGCTGCACAAAGTCTCCTCTTAACAGTTGTTGTAGAGATGTGTCTGCTGCTAGAACTCTGTCTGGCATTGACCTGGTCTCTAATCTGAGCTGCTGTTAACCTGCGATTTCTGAGGCTGTTTACTCGGGTAAACTTATCCTCAGAAGCAGAGGTGACTCTTGGTCTTCCTTTCCTGGGGCGGTCCTCATGTGAGCCAGTTTCTTTGTAGCGCTTGATGGTTTTTGCAACTGCACTTGGGGACACTTTCGAAGTTTTCCCAATTTTTCGGACTGATTGACCTTCATTTCTTAAAGTAATGATGGCCACTCATTTTTCTTTACTTAGCTACTTTTTTCTTGCCATAATACAAATTTTAACAGTCTATTCAGTAGGACTATCAGCTGTGTATCCACCAGACTTCTGCACAACACAACTGATGGTCCAAACCCCATTTATAAGGCAAGAAATCCCACTTATTAAACCTGACAGGGCACACCTGTGAAGTGAAAACCATTCCCGGTGACTACCTCTTGAAGCTCATCAAGAGAATGCCAAGAGTGTGCAAAGCAGTAATCAAAGCAAAAGGTGGCTACTTTGAAGAACCTAGAATATAAGACATATTTTCAGCTGTTTCACACTTTTTTCTTAAGTATATAATTCCACATGTGTTAATTCATAGTTTTTATGGCTTCAGTGTGAATGTACAATTTTCATAGTCATGAAAATACAGAAACATCTTTGAATGAGAAGGTGTGTCCAAACTTTTGGTCTGTACTGTATGTGATTTTTCCGAAGGAAGAGATAGCGAAGCTGCCCCTGATTGACCACACAGATTGTGTGACATAATAAGGTTATGAAATCCCTGGGAGAGCCAGTGCAGATACCACTGAAAGGGCGGAGGTGTGTATAAGTGGTATTATTTTACAGTGAGCAAATATACGGATTGAAAAGAGGTTTTCTGAGTAGTGGACAACCCCTTTAAAGGGAACCTGTCACCCCCAAAATCGAAGATGAGCTAAGGCCACCAGCATCAGGGGCTTACCTACAGCATTCTGTAATGCTGTAGATAAGTCCCCGATGTATCCTGAAAGATGAGAAAAAGAGGTTAGATTATACTCTCCCAGAGGCGGTCCCACTGCGGTGGGCGTCATGGTCCAGTCCGGGGCCTCAGCATGAAGACCAGAAGAGGACGTCATCGTAAGAAGATGGGAGGCCCCGGACCGGACCGCGATGCCCATCGGACCGGACCGCAGCGGGACCGCCCCTGGGTGAGTATAATCTAACCTCTTTTTCTCATCTTTCAGGATACATCGGAGGCTTATCTACAGCATTCCAGAATGCTGTAGGTAAGCCCCTGATGCCAGTGACCTTAGTTCATCTTCGATTTTGGGGGTGACAGGTTCCCTTTAAGGAAGGAACTGGAGAGCAATGAATGACCAAATGGCCTGGAACATGTAAACTAGATTATGCCAGAAGTCCTTCCTTGGTAAAGAAAATCCTTTTCACATCTTCTAGGATCTCTAAAAGAGGTGATCACATTGTTGTCATTGTCATCTGCAATAAGAGACGCCTTGAGGAATGCAAATCCTTGAGGTTTATCTCAATATGGAAACCACTGGTAACATTCAATAACAGAAAGATTAGACTTTGCTAAAAAAAACCATGTAAAAAGTCGGTCAATTATGTAACTTGTGTCACTGGGCAAATGAAACTAAGATTAACCTGAATCTGAATGACGGGAAGAAAACAGCACAAAGAAGTTAAGGAAGGGGTCAATGGTTAAAGCAAACCACATCATCTGTCAGACATGATGGAGCCAGTGGCATAATATGGGCATGTATGTGTGCCAATGGAACTGGTTACAGGTGTTTATTGATGGCCTGACTCCGGATAATTGTAGCAGGATATTTGTTAAAGCATTTGGTATAAATGTGAAAAGTGATATATGCTGTATAAAGTATAAAACGTTACATTCTGAATATTGTATAGGAAACGGGAATCCAACCTGTGGCTTTTGAGCCCATTGTGGCTCATGGACCCTTGATGTGTGGTTGTTGGCAGGTTGCTGAAATAGTGCATTAGTACCAGGTATAATGAACGGAAGGTCTCCAGTTAGGGACTCTTGTGAGTAGCCCCACATAGAAGAGCATATCTGGATGAGCATATTCTGGCCTAGCTGTTGAAGAGGTAAATTAAGCATGGTAAAGTAGAGATAAGATGATACTGCCCATCAGAGGAGGTGCTTGAAGCTGGACTTGATAGTGTGCTGGGAGTGCTTGATGTGAAAATATCAAATGAGGGTGAAGTGTGAACGCTGGCGGACACCAACAGATATGGGTGCCTGTGCAAGAACAATACATGAGCCATTTGCAGTCCAATAGCTCATGATATTGCACAATTCCAGCTGCTTTGAAGGTGGTAATGGTCCCCTTAGCTCTTGGGCACCTTTGCGTAAACACAGGTTGAACCAGTGATATGTCTGCCTGTGAAGAATAATGGAGATATAATTTCATGTCAATCATTTATATCCTATTTGATAAGGGATTATAAAACCTCCTTCACATGTAGAGTTTTAACAGAACACCTAGCTCAGCAGGGGGTCAAGCCTCAAAAGGCTGTTAGGGATCCAGCTAAGCTCAGAACAAAAGGCTTGCTTGCAAAATAGATACCATGCTGTCCAAATGCTTTGTTGAGTCAGCTATGATTTCATAAGGGGTATATGAACTTATAGTAAGTCCTGGTCACACACTGGATACATTTTCGAGATCTCTGGACCGGACCAAACCTTTTCCAGGGTCTCGATCCATTCTAGCACCATAGGGTGGGGAGATATGTAAAATGGCTAATAGAAACCAGGTAGCAAAGCTGTGCTTGGTCTAAATGCGTAGCAGGGGCTCGGCTCAAGCCGATGGCATCAAAACCGTCTCTCTAGGACTGTTCATTAAAAAGTTATGACTCCTCTTTGGTTTTGGAGTTTTTACCTGCTAGATGCAATCGAGAGGTTTTGGTTCAGCCCAGAGGGCAGGAGGGGAGTGACCCAAAGGGGATATAGGCTAGTGAAAGGCCATGTTGGCTCTCTTTCTGTTGTGCTTGCTGTTCACTTCGAAAGTGGGGGGCATGTCGAGTAATGGGCTGAGAAGGACCTAGGAACCAGCTGGCAGCCCATTCTCCTTGCAGCCGAGAACACACATGGTCGAACATTAACCCGGTAATTGACATGATCCATCCACTTATATCTTTTGAACTACCAGTACTTATATTTGTATATGTGACCACTGTATATGTATAACCAACCTGTAAATAGTGTAGGGTCTAGGGTGCCCTTAAGGCAATTAAATATATAATTTAAACTTGGGCTGCTATTTTATCTCGATCCATGAATCCACACTTCTGCTTCTTGGCTTAACTTTCCCTGCTACCGGGGCTGGTTTCTGGCCCAATATAATCCTTTTAATGGACTGGGCCTATATCTAATAATGAACTGGTGGCATTCCTACCAGACGGTGTTTTACTGGTGCTAGTGAAAGGGGCCTCTCAGCCTGTCAGGGTTGTGGGTGAGTGTGGTCCCATATCAATGACTGCGTGTGCCACATCCTCTCACTCCCTGTACTTCCCTTTGCCCATTGTGGACAGGGGGTGTCTATTAAAACTGTGCCAAGCTGACCTTACGTGTCCCCAGAGGGTGCAGAATGTCACTTTGGTGAAAGTGGGGGGACTGCATTAGGTGATCGTTCTGACGTAATAGTGAAATCAGGTGGGGTTTTGAGGTGAGTGCTCATTACACTGCCCCTTTGTGGGAACCACTGGATGTAAGCATGCTATATAAGTGTGGTTTATAAATGCACTATGTACAAAGTGGTGACTGAAACTGTGTTGGTCCACCCCTTTGACTGAAAGTCCGATGAATAAAGTTAATTTCCTTCCGGCATGGAGGCTTTTGGTGCTGGCACCGGGCAGCTTCAGAATGCTATTAACCTGTAGATTAACCCCATATCTGCAGGTTAATAGTATTTTTAATACGAGATATTCCCTTTAAGTCATGGAAATGTGTTCAAAGCAATTACAGTCACCATTCACAGCAATAGGAGTAGTCACTGAAAGCACACAAAGCACTGACTGACAGCCAGCTCCACACTGCTTCCAAAGACTTGTCTTCTTCCCATAGCTTCCTGGTGCCATCTCTTTCCCAAGTAGGTGACATACTGTATATTCACCTGGTGATCCACAACAATGTAAAAATGTCACATGATTCATCAGACCAGGCCGCATTCTTTTTTTATCCATGGTCCAGTTCAGATGTTCATTTCCTCATTTTAAGTGCATTTGGTAGTGCACAGGGGTCAGCATGGGCATTCAGACCAGCTGCACAGGCCTATATACAGCAAGATGTGAAGCATCTCACTGCACATTTTACTAGTTTGAGGGGACAGACTGAACAAGTAAGCCTTTGCTTCCCACCCACATCAATGAGCCTTTGGTATCCATGACTTTGGTAGATACCAAGAGAGGACAACTGGTAAATTACTAACAAACATGAGCCATCAACTACTTATTGGGAAGCCCCACACAAGAAAATGCTCGATCAAGTCTCCTGGCCATCACAATTTAGATAATTAGCTATATTAGGTATAAAAGTGGTTGAGATCTTTGCACTTGGCAATGTTTTCAGCCTCGAACCTCAACTTCAAGAACTGACTGTTCACTTGCTGCCAAATATATCTGACTCCGTGACAAGTGCACGTGCAATCAATGTTAAACTTGCACATATATTTTCTTTCTAGCACACACAGCGGAAGCGGAGCATGGACAGGTGGTTCTGTAAACCAAATCTAACTGTATTTGTGCTTTACTTTAATATGTTGGTTTTCTCAAAATCTGGCTTTAGGCTTTTGTCACCTATAATGTAATTATGCTTGGTTGCATTGAAAAGTCAGCGAAGCAGACATCAGCAGCAAGACCTAATAAGCCATCTATATGTTTTCTAAAACCTGGCACATTGTGTTGCTGCATGGGAAAGTGTCTTCTTTTCAGACCCCTAATTGGCTCTGTGTACCTGCTTATCTGTATTGCACTGACCAGACCCCTCTTATTTCAGCCTCGTCCACACTTCAGCCTAATCAGCAGCCGCAACCTTATTTTTCACAAGGAAAGATATTTTTATGTGTTCAACAGTATTAAGAATTGGAAAGGAAAGATCTAAAACAAAAAAAAATTATATATACAATAAAAATGAAATATATAACATTGTATCATTGCAATTACAGCGTTGTTACTTAGGTTTTCCATAGATATTGTGTTTGACCTTTCCAATGTCACCCTACTTAGTAAAACATGTTACACAAAGTGCTTACTAATATTACAGCTCAGAACTTTAAAGGATTCTCCATAATAAATGCTACTAATATTGATACCGCACAAATTGCTGTGACTCCCATTTTACAGGTATTGACTAATGTTGAGCGAATCGATTCTAAACTAATAAAATTTGTTTAGAATTTCCAAAAATTTGTGAATGATCGCAAATCTGAATTTTGAGGATTTTACTTGCACGACTCTAGCAAAATGGAGAGCAGTTGGACGTCATTGTGTAGGATTCATATTGGCTGGGAAGGGGCTAAAAACAGTAAAATAATTGCCGTGCCCCTCACCTGTCCCTCAGCTGTCCCCGATGCTCCATCTCCAGTCTTCACTCTTTGCTAGGTGCCAACTACAGTAGACTTCACACACGTTATGATCATGACTTGCGTCTACCCACATGGTCACATCACCCCATATAACCACATGGAACGATGCACTTTATGATGCCATGATCTCTAATCAGGCCTGGTCGGCCTTGGATTGTCAGAGAGAACAGAAGACCGAGCTTAGGGAGCCGGCGGCATAGACTGGTGAGGAGTGAAGTTGTTTTTTTAACCACATCTCAGCCCCTCTTTTTCTTACGGTTTTGGGGTCACATTTTTGCATTGAATAAATTTGATCCAAATTGAATTTCCAGTTGGAATTCGAAGCTTGATGGATTTGATCATCTCTCCTCCTTGAAGGGATGTTTCGATTTGGTAATCTCATTTTAGTTTAAGGGTCTCGCATCATTAATTAATTGTAATCTATGGGGAACATGGCAGCAAGTGTCTCATTGTAACACTATATGAGAAATGAAAGTCCCTATTTAAATCAATGGGCCGTTCATGTAATGCAGTTACATGCTAGACTCTCCTGTGCTCTCTGCTCTAAGGGTCTGATTATACAATACGAAAACCAATCGGAAAACTTTTACCGATCGCTGGTCTTCTAAATGTCTGATTACACAGGCAGACCTCAGTAATCGATGCGCATTGAGCGATCTATACCAGATGGCTCAGTGTACACGGGCTACCATGGTTCTCTGCAGTGCAGGACCTGTGTGCGCAGAACAATGCAGCACCGACAATGATGATTTTTTTGCCCCGCTGTTTGCTCGTTCATGAGCTGAGCAGCAGTTTGATTACTATGAAAGAAATTCATGAAACGCACATATTTAACAATGCTCATTCATGGTTATTTTGCAGCGTAAATTCAGATTAATAAGTGAGGGTCCTAAACAAAAGACCACCATTATTTTCAAATTGGGTAATTAACATGAGTTTTTAGTTAAAGCAGCAGCCCCTTTAATATACAATAGATATTAATAGTCAAATATTAAAAAGGAAACAGTAGCAAAATCAATTTAAAGAGATGAAGGGATATATTGTTAAATAACAATATAATATTGCTAGAATATACCGTTAGTTTGTAATTTGTAGGGGGCTGAGTTCTGGGACCATCACCTATCCAGAAAAATAAAGGGTCCTCAAGTGCTGATGCGCTCTCCATAGAAGTGGTAATGTAACTAAAGTGGAACAATGGAACAACAGGTCGGACTCCAGCACTTCATGGAATAAGATAATGCTAACACCATCTTAAAGGGATCTCATTTTTATCTTTGCTTTGGGGCCCCTGATCCTCTTTATACACAAGTGACTGGCTTCCAATGGTGGAGGGAAGGATTTTATTCATTAGCATATCTTAGGAGATTATTATTCATTAAACATAAAAGTGATTAATATTTTTAACATCAAAATTTATTTTTTAAATTAACCCTTTTAAGGAGATATGATGCAAAGTTATACCACACGGACCGCATCTTTCCCAGCAGATGATGGTTATGATATTCAGCCATCTTCTGCCTCTAACAGCCACAGGTGGACTGGCAATCTCTGACAGTGACCTTTACAGCCCAACGGTAGATGGGAGAGTCATTATATGTGCTCTTCGACGCTCCAGTGACATGATCGTGAAGTTCGGGGTCCTGTGAAAGCTAGCCTGCAGCTGGCGTCTATAGGAGACAGGTTTTTTTTTTGCTACTTACAGCGCAGTACGATAGTATTGCTGTGTGTAGTACCATCGATTGGATGATTGCAGGGTCAATTTCCCTAAGGGGACAAACAAATAAATTTCCCCTTTTTCCCCCCCATTTAAAATAAACTAAAAAATGTAATAAAAATGCACATATTTAGTATTGCTATGCTCAGAAAAGCCTGATCTATCAAAATACAAAATTAATTAACCCAATTGGTAAATGGCGTAGGGAGAAAAAAATCAAGATGCTAGAATTGCGCTTTATTTACAGCTGCAATACCGTAATAAAATGCAATAAGACACAATAAAAACATTGTATCTACCCCTTAATAGCATTAATATATACGTTAGCTCAGGACACAAAAAAATAAGCCTTCACACAGCCCCATCCAGTAAAAATTAAGCCTATTACGGTTCTTTGAAAAAGGTGATAAAACCATTTCAGTTCTCGGAAAATTTCCCCCAAATTTTGTCACTATTTAAAAAAAAATAAAAAATGCATGTTTGGTATTTGCGTAATCGTACTGACATGCAATATCATATTTCCAGTTCACTTTTACCATATAGTAAACATGTCGAACAAAAAAAAAAAACAATTGTGGCATTGCACATTTTTTTCTGCAATTTTGCCGCACTTGAAATTATTTTTCCCCACATTCCAGTATATAGCACGATAACGTGAATGGTGTCATTCAAAAGTACAACTCGTCCCACAAAAAATAAACCCTCCGATGGCTATGGCGACGGAAAAATACAAAAACGTTATGGCTTTTGAAGAAGGGGAGGAAGAAATGAAAAAGAAAAAATACAAATTGTCCGCGGTTTAAAAAGGGTTGATACCCTTAATACAATAACAAAGAGTCATGATCATTATATGATGTCCTCTTTTTATATTATATTACTATTTATGCCTAAATCTTTCAGGACCATATTCGTTCAGGTTTTCCAGGTTTAGCCATCAGACCTCTGTCTGCACCTATATAGTCCGGTGCACGTAGACTGTCATTTCAATGAATAGAGCAGCTCAGGTTTCTGTTTAGTCCGAGCAATTGGCCGGGTATTGTTATATGAGGTGGGAAGGACAGTTGATGCGTTTATGTAGCAATCTCCTGGGAAGAAATCATTAACATGGATACAGGGATTTCCTAGGAGTATAAATACCTGCACAGGCTATGCGCCCACCAGGCAGTCCCTTAATGCATACATGCAAGGCAAAGAAAACTTTTCTTGAAAGATTCATTTTAGATTCCCAAAAAGAGAAAACTTTAACAATTCATCTATAGACTTATTTTTCCATTGTCTGGGGGGATGAGTTTCCAAGCTTTTGTGACGGCTGATACATTTGTTCCTATAAATTCGGATTCTTCAGCCACTTTCCCCCTTAGGATGCATCACGGCACCGCAGAGTATCTGCCTGTCACCAATCATACAACTAACGTGGTCTCCACAGGTATTTCCAAATTGATCATCTTTTATTGTTTTTTTGTTTTTTTCTTCTTATATTACCAATCTTAAAAACCAGTGTGTATCTAGATCATCGGGAATCTTAATTTAGATGATAATTTTCTATCTGACTTATGATTTTGATTTATGTTTTGCTTAAACTAGAAAATTGGAAAAATTTGAAATTGACGCTTATAAAAAATTATATAGATTCTAATTTATTTGAACTTCCATTTATTTACCATATTGTAGAAAAAAAAATATAGGAATATGAGTAATGACTGTAATTTTATGAAATTTGTATTTTTTAATTGAAAATTTTCGAAAAACAAATAGAAATTCTATAGCCAAAACTTTATTAGTGAAGTAGCTCGGCACATCATGGCATTAATGTAACTCACCTACAAAATTTACCTATCACTTCTGCTCTTTTATGGTGTCTCAGATCAGACACTTTACGCAAATTGCACACCAAGGTTCACTGCGCCAAATTAATATATTCTGTGCGATGAACCTTTATTTCAAGATTGCTGCATCTGTATGTGTCCATTATAAGGTACTAATTCCACGTTTTATCATATGCAAGGAATTAAGTAGTTATGTTCAGATCTTTGCTGTGATTTACATTTCTTATTCATAGTTATTGTAATTTTTTTTTGCTAAATTTCTGTTATTTGCTGTTAATAAATTTTCGGATTGTATAAGACAAAAGTTAGTAATTGTATGTCCCACGGCTCAAGGTATTATAGATAATTTTCATCAATCATAAATATTAGAATAAATAATTAGAATAGTTATATATTGAATTATAATATATTTACATATTTTTTAATGTAAATTTATATTTTTGTTGTCATTGTATTATGTTTTTTGTTACTATTGTACTATGATCTTTCATGGAGCAGTGCAAAATTTTCCCAAAAAAAAATAGTGGTACAAAACGTGAAAACTCAGTAATTGTAATGTGATGCATTTTAAAGGAAATTATGTAATTACATTTTAATATGAATGTTTTACCAGATACATAACGGGGTATATAGCACTGCATGACTGGGCAGACTTGCTATCCAGCAGTTTGGGAAAGCTGTATAAAAACCAGGGGTAAAGCTTGAATCTTTCGATGCAAAAAGTCTTTGACGCATATTCTAGTAATTGGGTTGGTGATAAATGATCGATGAATGAGGTTTCCTTTTTTAAGTGATCAGTAAGAGCTTTTTTTTTTTAAAAAAAATTAGAATTAAAGATAAAATTCTGCACTTTTGGTGCTATACATGCATTGGAGAAAATAATGCACAAAAGTCAATGCAAACATTTTTTTAGATCAATATTACAACAAAGACATGCTCCAAAAATAAGTCATATAGTCATATGTGAATAGTGTGAACAAGGCACATAGTAATCAAAACCTCAACATAGGGTTACCCACTATAATGACCCAAGAACTCCAGTCACAGTGAAATATATGTGGGGAACAAAATTGAAACCAGCTCACCTAGTTGGCTCTGGTTGTACAGAAGCAAGGAAACCGTGTGACCACATGTAAAAAAACAAAGCAAAAAAGAATTTCCAGATCCTAAAATTCCAAAATATTATTCAAAGCATTTAAAACAATGAATCTAAAAGTGATCAAGGCAACGCGTTTCAAGCACTCACCGGCATCATTTGTCTGACCTCAGTCAAAGAACGCCGGTGAGCAATAGAAACGCGTTGCCTTGATCACTTGTTTTGTATGCTTTGAATAAATTTGGAATTTTAGGATCTGGAATTTCTTTTTTTTCTTGCTTGGACTGGAAAATATACCAAACTTCCAGTAATAGAGGCAAAAAGAGTGGAGAATGCAATGTATAAGAAAGTAATAAAGTAGTAAAAGTTCAATAATGTCATAATAGACGACATGTATAAAAAAGAGAGCCTAAATAAGGAAGGGTCCTTTTGGTGGAGTCCAAGAAATGCCAAGGCAGTAACGCATTACTATTAAAGATGCAGCTTTGTGTTAGGTGGAAAAGGTCTAATATTTGTCATCCATCTATTATATCGATGACCTAGTCTTATGCCTAAATATCCTGACCAGGGCATAGAGGCTTGTTGGTTCCCCCCAAACCTGGAGCATATGCATCCAAGCCCCCTCCCAATAACTTCCCCAACTTATCTTATGCAAGAGGCTTACAGACCCAAGAAGTAGGGATCCAGTTTTGCGTGCCACCCTTGTGCTCCCTGTAGGCACATTCACTTGGTATCAAGCAAGTTTATTCATAAAGAAGTGTCATGGACCCAGGGAGCCATGAGGGAATGAAGATCATTAAGACTACGTTCCCACAATGAGCATTTGGTGAGTTTTTGATGTTGTACATCATTTCTGCACCTATTATGTAAATTAAGTTATTTGCATTTTTTTCATTGCATTTTTGATTGCTTTTTTTTGTTGTTGAGTTTTTGAGTGTGGATTTTGTCTCTTTTTGGTCTGTCATGCTATCAAAAAGCTGCTTTGTTTTTGATTCTTCCTGGTATTTGGCTCTGACAAAACTTTATTGATACGGTCATGTGTGTATTACATGCATTTTTGGTGAGTTTTCCCAGTTGAAAAATTCACTAAAAACACATATGCGTCTGCTAACTGCAGATTTTCTGCACCTGGTGCACTTCTATTGGTCAAATTCGCACAGAAAACTCAACATACCAGCAAAAGAAATTGGCATGTTCCAAACTGGACATCCAATTTGCTGGACCTGTAAGATAGTGGTTTTTTAATCTGTGAAAATATTCAGCATCAAAAACTCATCTTGGAAACACAGCCTTAAGGTAAGTATATAAAAAGTGAATTATTTTTGTATTTTTTTCCCTGATTTTCCATAATTGTAAAAGGATTATCATTGAAGAATTCCTATAACATGTTTATTGCCATCAAGCACTGACAATACAGGATAACAAATTGCAGTGGAATAAATACTATGAATATTCTTGAATACTTGTACATTTTCTTACCAGTCCCGTCTGTTTTGTCTTTGGTCCAAACTCCTAAATTATGTCATATATACTTCTCTGTGGAAAATACACCAGCCGGGCTTCACTACCCAAACCCATCATGCCACTATGGAAACCAGCAATCGACCTATGGAGTCATGACAGGTACGAGCTTTCAGCTGTCGATTTTCTCCAGTATAATGGTGCATTTCCTTTAAGTATTGCAGCTAATAAAGTCTTATATAGAGAAAACCTTTATGTATTCTAGTGATGAGTGAGAGTACTCGTTGCTCGGGTGACCGAGTATTTGTTAGTGTTCGGAGATTAAGTTTTCCTAGCAGCAGCTGAATGATTTACAGCTATGAGCCAGCTTGATTACATGTAGGGATTCCGTAGCAACCAGGCAACCCACACATGTACTCAGCCTGGCTAGTAGCTGTAAATCATTCAGCTGCTGCTAGGAAAACTTAATCTCCGAACACTAACAAATACTTGGAGGTCACCCGAGCATGCTCAGGAAAACCCGAGCAACGAGTATAGTCGCTCATCAATAATGTATTCCCCAAATTATTGTGTTCATGACCTATTTTGTTTCATAAATACGTGGTTACAAAATGTCCCTTCCAACATTGTACAATAGAACCCAATCCCAGTGCACACATTGTATTTAGTTTCAAAGATATTATGTATACCAATAAACATGTACAGTATTTGAAGTAATGTTATGGCCATCGCCTATGGGAACATTTACATGGTTGAAATATTGATTTGTGTTTTGCTAGATATTTTTTTTTTTTTTTAATAAACTTGGAAACTGATCCCAAACTACAAATATGGCTGTAGAAAAGAGTATTCTTTGAAAGAAGGGGTGATCAAGCATGCGCAGTGCCGCTCCATTCATTCTCTATGTGACAGCACTGAACTTCACTGTCTTTGACAGTCTCATGCAGGATGAATGGCACTGCTCTATTCAAATGGGACAAAGTGCCAGATTCTAGCTGTCAGAGCAAGTTTCCGTTGCAGACTCCATTGATCAAAGAGTTATCAGTAGAGATGAGCGAACCCAAACTTAAAAGTTCGGTGTTCGTACTGGACAGTTAGTGTCCGGTGCTAAACGCCAAACTCGGACTTCTCCTGGGAGTCTGATGAAATATTTGGAGTTCTGGGGAAATTCTGTTGCAGAGAAAGAAATATTTCAGCTCAAAAGTTTGGGTTCCCATTGTTTTCAGTGGGGTTCTGATTCAAGTTCGGGCACAGTTCTGGTACCCGAACCGAACTTCGGAATAAAGTTCGGGTCATGTACCAGAACTCAAACTTCCACGGGGTCCGCTCATTCCTAGTTGTCACCTATCTACTCGAGAAGTGATAACTTTTTTTTTTACTTTGACTGCTTACAACACAAGAATGTTTTTCAAAATGTTTTACCTTTTTTTCCCCCCTTTCTAGGAATAAAACCCACTTCCCCAGAAATGCTATCGGCAAGTATTTCGCAGACACGGATTTTACAAACATGCAGCATGCCCCTGTCAAATGTTGTAAATGGGGTAAGCACTTTACAAGGTAAGGCGAGATTTTAGTCATATATGAAAGCCTTGCATGCTCATTTATAAACTTCATAGTAATCATCATTTATTATGACAATTATTAAGACTGTTCACACTCCTAGTTTAATCACATTGAAAAGTAAGAATAGCACAGCGTCAATATGAAAATACAAGGAACTCCTGCCAAATATGTCAGTGGGGACCATTAAGCACCGTTGAGATCTATCATACTACAGATCTATCATTAAGCACCGCGCATATTTTATATCAGACTGGATAACCCTGTAAAAAAGCCTCGCTATATACAAACTACTGACATTATTAAGTCCCAAAGAAAAGCCATGTGTTTGTACTGCATATGAAGAGAAAAACTAAATTGGTTAAATTACTTGTGCAGGACATAGTGTAGTACAGTAAAGAATAGTCCAAAATGAAGGGGCAACTTGTTCTTGCACCATGAAAAAAAAAAGTATGTTCTTCAGCGTGCTCGGAAAATATGTTTGAGTCAACGTGACTGCATGTCTCGCGGCTGTTCAACAGCCCCAACACATGCAGGGCTTGTCTGTTAGGTACTCCCTGCTGACATTGCAGCCATGAACATATTTTTCAAGCATGCTGAAGTCAGTCGGTTAGCACACGAGCATGGTCGGATAACACCTTATCCCAGCATGTTCGTTTATCACTAATCACCACTCCTCCAATCCTAAGGAAGGTCATCCATATCACAAGGTTGCACAACCTATTTAATTGTGTGCCATTTTGTTTAGGGTATGGATAAATGGGGTAAAAAAAGGAAGGAATTATGTCAATAATTTGTTGTCCTGTAAGGCAGGCTTTACTTTTGTATTAGGGAATTATATTTGTCTTTTTCATTCTGGGGACAGACAAGTAGAATTCAGGGCCAAAACAGATTAGTGCATAACTGATGCAAACGGAAACAGAAGCGTCTCATTGACTATTATTAGGTCCACCTGGGTTTACTTGTCTGTCAGTTTTTACAATGTAATAAAAGAGACATTTTTATTCCATTCTCAATTATACCGGATAAACTCCATAATAGTCCATAGGTGCCCTCTGCTTCCGATTTAATCAGTTATGCACCTGATCCATTTTGAACATGAATTTCACGAATCTGAACCTGGAGCTAAAACCCAGAACACAAATGTGGACCTAGAAAACCCCCTCAATTCCATTAATAAATATAAGAGTTGAGCAAAAAGAATTGTAGGAACCTTTCCAAGCAACCACGTCGTTAGTCCCTGGCTCCAGATTGGAGCCCTGCAAGCCTCCTATTAACTGCACTTTTTCTGATTAGTAGCCCGGTATGACGCACTCATGACATTGCGACGAGCCTACGTTCATCATAAATATTAAACATTAATGTAAGCATGGCTCGGAATGTTATAAATGAAAAGTAAATGCTCCACGGAAAAAAAAAAAAGTCTCCTTCAGACACATTGGTGCAAACTAAAAAGGTTATTCAATCAGAAATGTTGAGACAAAAAGAATCAAAAACTCTGTCTGGTCCTTGACCCAAACATGGTCAGTGATAAAGATGTTATATCATCAGCAGATGTAACAACTGCATGATCAGGTGGGGTTCCACCACTGTGATTATTAGAATGGGGCATCATGTGACCTCTCTGTGAATGAAAGCAGTTGAACACATACATGACTATGGCTATCACCAATCTATTTACTGTCTATGCAAGTTGTTGTCCCACTGCTGCTCCCACAGAAGTAAATAAAGTGGTCGCCTAGCATCCACGCTCTAACTCCATTCACATGACATGGGTGATATATTCTTGTGATTAGTGGGGGTCTCAACAGTTGGACCTCTTCCTCATCATACATTTGCCATACTGTGTAATTTTTTATATAATGACATTGCCGGTTTATTTCTGATAAATCAATGTTTTTTACCAACTCAACCATTACATCCTCAGCACGTAGGACTTTCTCTCTTCCCCAGGAGTCCACACTGGAAGCTTACCCCCTTGTCTAATGAGCGCCAGTTCCTGCACATTGGGCCATGGTTTTGCCCCGATGCATCAAACACTCCTGGAAGATGTTACTACAACAGACTTCAAGCAAGAATTCAGAAGAAAGAGCAAAGCTATAGAGGAGCCAATAGATATTGACTCCCCAGAGATCAGAGAACTGGAAAAGTTTGCCAATGAATTCAAAGTGAGGAGGATAAAGCTGGGTATGGATATCTTAATGACAATGTTTTACTCAAACACTAAAAGCTACAACTTTTAACCCTTCACCCTCCAGCCTTTTTTTCACCTGCCCGACCAAGCCATTTATTTTTTCAATTCTAACCAGTGTCACTTTATAAGGTAATAACTCTGGAATGTTTCAACATATCCCAATGATTCTGAGACTATATATTCATGACACATTCTACTTCATGACAGTTGTAAATTTAGGTTGATATGAGCCGTGTTTAATTATGAAAATATAAAACATTTTACATATAATGCAAAAATTTAGCAATTTTCAAACTTTAGAATTTTTATGCCCTTAAACCAGATATTTATCCGACACAAAATAGTTAATAAATAACACCTACTGCATGTCTACTTCACATCAGCATCATTTTTGAAACATAATTTTGTTTGTTAGGATGCTATAAAGGTTAAAATTTTGTCAGCAAATTCTCATTTTTCCAACAAAATTTACAAAACCAAGTTTTATGGGGACCACATCCCATTTGAAGTGACTTTGAGGGGCCTATGTGACAGAAAATACCCCATAAGTGACACCTCTCAAAGTGCTCAAAACCACATTCAAAAAAAGGCATCACAGGAATTAAAGCAATGTGGAAGGAAAAAATGAAAATTTTACCTTTTCCCACAAAAAAATTGTTAAAAATAGTTAAAGGTAAACATGGACTGTACAATTTGTTGTGCAGTTTCTCCTGTGTACACTGATACACCATATGTGGTGGAAAACTACTATTTGGGCGTATGACAGGGAAAGAGAACCATTTGACTTTTGAAATACAAATTTGCCTGAAGCAGATAATGGACGCCATATCATTTTGCAAAGCCCCCGATGTGCCTAAACAGTGCAAACCCCCACAAGTGACCCTGCTTTGGAATATATGCCCCTAAAGTAATTTGTATAGATGTCTGGTGAGCATCTTGAAACCACACCTGCTTCACAGAATTTTAGAACACTTTTAGAACACATGTTTCATTTTTGTAAGGGTATTTGGAGAAAATGGACCATAAAATGTGTTGTTCAATTTCTCCTGAGTACAACGATTTCCATTTGTGGTGAAAAGCTGCTGTTTAGGCATTAGGCACAAGGCAAATCTCGAAATGGAAAGATCACCATTTGACTTTTGGAGCACAAAAATTGGCTGGAATGGATAGCGGCCGCCATGTTGCATTTACTGAGCCCCTCATGTGCTTCAATAATGAAAATTCCCCCAAAGTGACCCCACTTTGGAAATTATACAACTCACTTATCTAGAGGTGTGGTGAGCACCTAGAACCCATGGATGCTTCACAGAATGTTATAAAATTGAGCTGTGAAAATTTTAAAATAAACTTTTCCAGCAAAAATGTTGCTTTTGACCCAAATTTTTCTTTTTCACCAAGTACAACAGGACAAAATGGACCCCAAAATATGTTGTGCGACTTCTCCTGAGTACACAAATGCCCCATATGTGGTGGAAAACTACTGGCTGGGCGCACAGCAGGGCTTGGAAATTAAGGTGCACCAATTGAATTCTGGAGCACAATTTTAGATTTAGATAGATTTCAGATGCCATGTCACATTTGAAGAGCCCTTGACATACCAAAACAACAGACTCTCGGAGATCAAATTGTACAATATTTTGCGGACTCCATATACAGAGCCTTTAAGTGTCAGAAGAGCAAAATCCCACTGTTCAAGTGACCCCATTTTGGAAATTACACCCCTTTGGGAATTTATCTACAGGTTTAGTGATGATTTTGACTCCACGATTGTTGCTGGTTGAAAATTGCAAATCTGCCTTTGTAGTGCCCAGGTACATTGTGGTCAGCTCGTGCTTCGGGAGACATGGACCCCATAAACTAAGTGGGCTCTCATCACCACAGAAATACCAAACATGTGGGCGCTGTATGTGGTTTAGGCACACTGTAGGGCTCAGAAGTGATAGGGGCATTTGGATTTGGGAGTGTATAATTCGCTGGATTTCTTTTGGCGGTCGAGGAGCGATAGTATAAAGGCTCTGGAAAAGCACTAACAGTATCGTGGAAGCCCCTTGTATTTTGATCGCTTTCTATTCTGATTTTTGGGAGGCAGAGTGAACTAAATCCAGAAATTCAGTAATTTTTTTTTTTATGCTGTTCACATAAAAGTGATAAGACAACTTTCTTCTATGGGTCAGTACAATTACAGCAATATATTTATATAATTCCTATTATGTTTTGCAGCTTTTACACAATAAAAATAGTTTTACAGAAAAAATAATTGTTTTAGCATTGCTATATTCTGAGAGCTATAGCTTTTTTACTTTTCCACTGACACAGATGTATGGTGGCTTGTTTTTTGCAGGAAAAGATGACGCTTTTAGTTAGACCATATCTATTTCCTTTTGACTTTTTGATCACGTTTTATTTCACTTTTTGTTCAGTAGTATGGTGAAAAGCAGTTTTTCGACATTTTTTAGTTTATTTTTTTTTACAGTGTTCACTGAATGGGTTAACTAGTGGGATAATTTTATAGGTCTGGTGCTCCTGATGCGTCTGTACCAAATACCGGTATGTGTAATTTTTTATTGTATTTTTTGCATAAATATACGTATTTATTGGTATAATTTTTTGTATTTCTTATTTTGTAATTTTTTAAAAATATTTTCTTTTTTTGCTTTTTTTTTTACTCACATGGGGGGGGGGAGTAGAGTAACACACGGTCCTGGTATACAACCTTACATCAGGAGAGAATGGAGGCAGATAGAAATGTCAAGTAAATTGCAAACTTGCTTGATTTTTAACTGTCTGTCTATCTTTTCTGAATTTTGAAAATGAAATTACCCTTTAAACACTGCTTTTTCTCTGTTTTTCGCTTCTTTCTTCTGGTATAAATCTATTGAAATAAGGAGTCGTGCAGCCTTGTCTTCTTGCTAACACACATCTGCATATTACTCTCAAGCAGGTTACACCCAGACAAATGTTGGAGAAGCCCTCGCCGCCGTCCACGGCTCGGAGTTCAGCCAAACAACCATCTGCCGCTTTGAAAACTTGCAACTGAGTTTTAGGAACGCCTGTAAACTAAAGTCCATCCTGTCAAAATGGCTGGACGAAGCTGAACAAGTTGGAGGTATAGTAAATGGTCGTAAATGATTCACATTACAGTGGTTTGCTAAATGAAGTATAACCTGTCTGTCTGGAAATATACCGGTGACACAACGCTATGTTATAGAGGATAAAAATATGATGAAGGGACTTCTCAAGGTTTCCTACAGTGTTTGATAAATCTGGTGCATCTTTATGTACAATATTTCAGTCTAGAGTTGATTCTCCGCTTTTTACTTCACCCATGGCCCCTAAAGGAGTGAGATTTTGACTTTTTGTACAACTTTTTAAAAAGATGCAATCATATATCTTGGACAGAGATATGCAGCTTTCATACGCTGCTGTCAATGTCCTACAAAGGATAGCGAAGAATCAATGGGATAAAAATATTTGTTTATTCCGTGGTGTGGATCTACACTTTTCGATTTACTCTAAGCTCGTCCTCAGTAATCAACCACATTCATAAATCTTAAATCTAAATGACGGTTCGGCAACTTTTTAAAAATAGCAAAAAGTCACAAATTTTATGCAAATATGTTGTAACCCAAAGCTATGACCTAAAGTTAGAACCAGTACAAAAAATAACAAAAAAAAAGAAACAAATTAATATGTTATGGATCTCAGTAAAATGGAAGACACTAACAAAGAAATTTATTTTTTTTTTACTAAGTTTTCATTTCACCATAATCATACTGATTTGAGAAAGCATATTGCCAGGTCACATTTACTGCACAATGAACAACATACCAACAAAACTCGAAATGACAGTGGCAGAATTGGTTCTTTTTTTATTCACCATTTAACCACGGTTCCACTTTGTTTTCAATTTTTCTGTTCATCACATGGTAAAGTGAATGGTGTTATTCAACACTAAAACTTGTCCCCAAAAAATCAATCCTTCCTAGAGCTATAAGCTAAAAGTAAGTAATATTTTCACTATTCAAGGAAGAGGAGGAATAATGAAAGTACATAAATGAAAACCGGACTTGTCACAAAGGGGTGAAAGTGTCATTAATGCCTTGGTGCAACTCAATTTTCATGTTCTATCCTTTACACCTCCTCTTGGCACACTTCATTAAAAGAGACTCAGCCTCTTTTTTTTTTTTTTTTTTAAATGCATCCAACATCCTAATACTTGAGAAATCCTGCTGCCATGATAGCACTGTTTGTGTATACCCAGCAGCTGTTAATAGAGCAGGCAGGCTTATTGCTAGTCACTTGGTTTACCGGATCCCAAGGGTCGCCCAACTGCGGGCAAAGCCAAAAAGCATTATTAGCTAAATACTTCCGGGACATAGTGCACCGGCGCATGCGCATTAATGCTTTTCGGCTTTGCAGTTGGGCAAAGCATACTGCGCGTGCACAAGGCAAGATTGCATTGCGCACACATGTACTACGGAGGAAACCTAATCAAATTCAAGACAATATTGCGGCCAGCGGGAAAGGAAGGGGTGCATGAAAGAACAGAAAACACCGCCCATCGGACCGTAAACAGAGCCCGCCAAATTCAGGAGTCCCTTTAACTCAGGGCTCTTTCACACGTCCTGATATTTCCGGTACCGGAAAAAACCGGTACCGGAGATATCTGTGTCCGTATGTCCGTGTGCTCAAGTGGCACATACGTGCGGCATCCGTGTGCCGCCCGTGTGCCGCCTGAGGACCACACGGACCGTGCAGGAGAGACAGCGCTACACTAAGCGCTGTCCCCCCCGCATGTGGTGCTGAAGGCAGAATTCATCTCTTCTCCCCCAGCGTTCGTTGGAGAGAAGAGATGAAAGATCTTTTTTTTTTGGGGGGGGGGGAAATAAAGTTTGCATGTGCGTCCGCGTCCCCGTCCCCCCCCCCTCAGTGCGCCGCCTGCCCCCTTGCCGCAGAAATACTCACCCGGCCAGCTCCTGCGATGTCTCCTCTGTCCTCTCAGCGCCGGCAGCTTCTCCTGTGTGAGCGGTCACGTGGGAGCGCTCATTACAGTCAGTGAATATTCCCTGACTGTAATGAGCGGTACCACGTGACCGCTCACACAGGAAAAGCTGCCAGCGCGAAGAGGACAGAGGAGACATCACGGGAGCCGGGTGAGTATTTCTGCGGCAAGGGACCAGGTGGCGCACTGAGGGGGGAGGCGGGGGGCACATGAAAACTTTATTGTTCACAAAAAAAAAAAAAAAAGATCTTTCATCTCTTCTCTCCGGCGGGGGAGAAGAGATGAATGCCGCCTTCAGCACCACAGCGGGGGGAACAGCGCTTACTGTAGCGCTGTCTCTCCTGCGGGCGGTACGTGCACACGGAGGAGAGTGCACACTGTTCTCCGTGTGCACGTGTGCTGTCCGTATTGTGGTCCGTGCTGCCGGTAGAAAACGGACATGTCGACGTGTTTTCAGCACGGACATACGGTCCGTGTGAAAACACGCACATGTGCATAGACCCATTCATTTAAATGGGTCTACGTGTGTCAGTGTCTCCGGTACGTGAGAAAACTGTCATTACACGTACCGGAGACACTGACGTGTGAAAGAGGCCTCATATACAGTGATCTGGACATACACAGGGACTCCTGGGCTGGGGCCACAGAGTCAGCCACAGCCAGTTGGATCAAGCTAGTCACAAGTAAGGTTGTCAAGCGGGTCCATAGTAAGAGGTTACATCAGAGAAAAGCAAGTAGGTGATCTAAATGCAAGCTGAGGTTAGAGAACAGGATAAATCAGGACAACACAACAGGAGCACAGAGCAGAGCAGAGCTATAGACCAGAAAAGCAGAACTATTGACCGGCAGTGGAAGTCAGAGCTTCAGGGGTTTAAATACCTGAGAGCACCATCCAAGATCCTCAGGAAGGAGTGATCAGAACCAGAACAAAATTAATTGCATAGTTCTCTGATTAAGCGACACCAAAAGTCCCATAAAAATCAGGACTGTGGCTGTCACGTGTCGCCAGCAACGAAAGTGTGTTGCTGTCCAGCGGCTAAAGTGGAACCAGAGGAGACACGAATTGGCACTTATGTTACAAAGGTGTCCCACTGGTGCTGATATTTTGTGTCCGGTGAAGGAGGTAGAGTCACTGTCTGATACAGTGTGCCTGCCCATAGCTTATCCGGCCCTATATTGCTTGATTGATGCCCCTTGTGCAGTTTTGCATAAGAGGAGAACAGACGGGTCCCTATTATATGAAGCTTTTACTAATTCAGGTACTTTTTGTTTCACCTTTGAAAGTGAAAATGGTGCATAACAAATAGAAGATTTTCAAGCCAATTTTTGATTAAAATATTTCGAAAATTTTTATACCATATAGTAAAAATTGAAAGAAAAGTCAATTCATGGATTAGGGTTGCGCTAACTTAAATGATGATCCTTGATCCAATATATAAAGAAGTGGTTTTATTCCACAACTCATTTCCACGTTGGACTGGCGTTTTTCTCACGTGTAAAAAAACAACTGTACAGTACACAAAGGAGCAATTTTGCACTGCACCGTTGGGGTTTACACTTGAGAAAGATGACATTCCGGAGTGGAAACGCGTTGTGGAATAAAAAGCCCTTCTTTATTACTGGATAAAGGATCATCATTTTGGTTAGCGCAGCCCAAAACTCTGAATTGTATTTTTCTTCAATAATCCTGGTGAAGTTCATCTCCCAACCAGGGGGAAGCAGCAAGCGTTATTGAGCTTTCACGGGAGTGGTACCTACACAACTCACTCAGGTGAGCAGATTGCCTGGTTTTAATATATCTTTTTATACAGGTATCACCCGATGGTCTGGAACGCCAGTGTTTATCTATATTATTAAAAAATATCCGTCACAAATCCAAGCATGATGTAATTTCCTCCACGTTTCAGACTACAAAAATAGTAGTTATTCATGTTTTATCCGTGCTTAAGGACTTTTTTTTAGCCTGAAACATGTAGGACAAAACATTAGATTTGGATTTATCTTGAGAGCCAATTTTTACCATATGGAATAAAAGTTTTTAAAATGTTTTTAATCAAGAGTATTCTGGAAAATCTTCTATTTGTTATGCTGTCTTTGGCCACAAGGACAGGAGTGACATTTCCATCCTGAGAATCATTGACAGCCTCAAATAAAGGGGAGTTGGACCACACCTGTTTGCAAAGTAAAAATGGTCCCTTTATTCTGATGCAAAAACGAGATGTGCCTAAGATATAAGTAATATTTTACATTACAAGTAAACGTTCAATAACTAATTAATAAATGGAGATGTGTATCAGACATTTTATTTAATGAATATTTTTTCTTTGACTCCACACAGCCTTATACAATGAGAAGATTGGAGGGAATGAACGGAAAAGAAAGCGCAGAACAACAATAAGGTAATGAGTTCATTACTCGGAACAGCAACAGTGAGGGGCCTTTTTTACACACATTTGATCAAGGTTTGTGAGCCCACCTGCCAACATTTAGGTGACCTTTTTCTAGATGGGACAGTAATGCTTAAACATAGCAGTGACAGCCACAATGCCCATGTATGTTTTATTGTATAATTTATTATTACAGAAGCATAAATGCTCCCGTACCAGTGATGGCGACACTGCCAGTCCTTACAGGGGCAAGTGCAGATGAGCATATTTTCAGTCCTAGTGTGTTCTGAGAAAACATCAGATCGCACTTGGATCAATGTTAATCTATGGGACTTTACAAATGTCTGATTTTTCGTCAGACAAAGTCTGTACGAGGAAAACAAATCACTGCATGCTCGAGTTTGATCCACTATTCAACGAGTCCATGGAAGCCATCGGACCACACTCGGATAAAATCTGAGGAAAAAACTGGGGTCGTTTCCGGCACAACCTACTGGACAACAACTGTAAGTTCATTGAATCAAGTTAGAAGTCCATAAAGGTGAGAAACGTCAACACCTTACGCATTTCTGGCATGCTAAGACACCTTTAATCATAGGATCACAGGATGATTAAGGGCATCTTAGTACGCCAGAAACGTGTAAGATATTGAGGTTTTTGACTTTTATGGACTTTTCACTTGATTCAGTAAACTTACAGTTTGTATCCAGTTGGCTGTGCTGGAAACTAGCCTCGTTTTTTCCTCTGTCAGCTGCAATCACCAGCAGGTACGGCACCAGATGGTTTCTAATTACAGCAATGGATCCATCATTTTTTTCTTCATCTGTAAGGTGCCAGAAAGCGGTCGTTGTGGGCGCGCTGCTGCTCCATGATGCCTTGGCACTTTCACAGGAAAATTGTGTCCCAGTCCCAATGTGTTATCCTGTGTGGGGTGCGGTGCACTCACTTGCTGGCCACAGGCCTCCGCTGTCTCCAGTTCTCCAACTCTAGGATTTCCCGTTTCTTGTTTTAATGGCACAGTACAGTTGCAAATTTCCATTCCATTCACCCTGGACTATACCTACGCTTGCTGTTCCTGTCAGCCAGAGGGATTTACCATCCGGTCTCATGTTATTGCCCAGATCCGTTACCTTTCCCACATGTGGTTTCATGTCCATCTTCCTCTCTCCCTAGCACCTCTAATGAGCCTTGAGCTCCTGATGTTGCAGGAATGTCCCATACGGACCAGAACAATCTGTACTCGTCTTTGCTATAGGCCCACTGCAGCTTGAACTTGATCTTGTCACTGTTACTCAGGAACTCCTGCAGAACAGGAAGCAGTTCCCTTTTTAATGGCCCTAGCCTCGTCCCAATGGACGCAAGTCCCAACTTTAACTATGTCTGTCCCTACAGTCTGTAGTGGGCAGATCTTTTCCATTACAATAAGCACAACCTTTACGTTACCACCCATGACAATTCAGATTGCATCACATAACACAATACCTAGAAAAGATGCATGACGCTATTCATATGAGGCGACTGGTGTCTTTAGGGGCAGTAAAGTCCACACTCTTACACATCTTCTCCTCATCGGAGAGGATGAGATCACACTATGCGGACATCTGATCAGAGCATAATTGGCCCGATTCTCTTGGATGAGATAATATTCGCTCATCAGCACCGGCCCTAAGAATCCGTCATATTGCTCCCCTAGCAGTGCCATCTACAATGCTCCCATATTAACAACAGCAACTGAGCCCCCTATATGCAAGCTATATTGCCAATTTCACCTGGTGGAGTCCTTCTCTGACACTGACAGAGTCTTATCACATCTCTGGAGCTTTTAGTGACATTTTTCCTTTTCTTTTACTACCTATATAAAACAGCATTGCTGCAAAAGAAGCATTAGAATCCCATTTTGGAGAACAGAGCAAACCCTCATCACAAGAGATCATGAGAATGGCCGAAAGTCTCAACCTGGAGAAGGAAGTCGTCCGGGTTTGGTTCTGTAATCGCAGACAGAGAGAGAAGAGAGTAAAGACCAGCCTGCACCAGAACACTTTTACCACCTTTTCTAAAGATCACCATGATTGCAGATGAAACCAAAAACATGAGCACCACTCTGCACTTTAGATGTAACATTAAGGGGTTATTCCCCAAAAGTTAAGTTCCACTCAGCTCATTGTCTATGGGACTGATGGACATAGTCGAGCGCTGTGCTCAGCAGTCCCATAGACAATGAATGGAGTGGAGCACCTCGTCTTTGTCCAGGACATGGCTGCAGAGCCCTGATCTCAGGGTTTTAGAGCTCTATTCTTGGGATCGATGGTTTTACAGCTTAGCATTAACTCGTTAAATGGAACCTGTCAAGTGACTCGTGCTTCTGTGACTAGTCAGCCTAATCCTAGTCATCTCGTCCCCAGTCCCCATATTCAAGTATGTTTTCTGAAAAACAGTGCAACGTTTCAGAAAAAAAATATGCATTTTTTTTGTAATTCATGTGGTGCCTGTGGTTTCGGCACTATGGGTTCCCTTTAACAGTGTTTGTAGCTGTGAATCCAGCTCTGGAGGGAGATAAAATAGTTGCTTGATACTGCAGCTTAATCCGACTGTGTCTGCCTGGTCAATCACTTCGCTGAGTGCTCCCGACACCTCCCCATTCCCTGTCCACAGAGTATAATAAATGTTGTCACCAGACACCTCAGAGTCTTACTTTAACCAACGTGCAGTTGAACTGTTTTTCACAGTGGATAATAAGTTCAGGAAGCAGCTGAGATGGGAAAGTGGCTCATAAGAGGAGAAAGAATCAGAATTCTCTGATAAGATATATTACAAAGGTTTTATTTAATATACGGATGTACTATTAATTTATGCAAAGTTTGTTAAAATCCCAGTGACCATGTAAGACAAGTCGGCCAACACAGTCACTGAAAGTTTATTTCTTGCATATTGTGGAAGTAAAATAATATTTTTGAAAATAAAGGAACTATAGGAGATACCTTGACATTCACCTGAATAATGGAAAGCCTCAGTAGAGTCCTGTACCTTGAAACTTCTGGGGTCTGAAGTCAGAAGTTTTCCATGGTGTAAACTATGACAGGTCATTTATACCCCTATTGTGCTGTCACACGACCCAAGGATCTCTTGGCCAAAACTGCGCTCTCCTGGCTGCACTTTGGTAAGCTTCCTCAACAAAACTAAATGAAGACCCATTTATTGACTGTGGTCTAATCAAAGAGGATGTTGGCTACACTGATAATCCCTGCTTATCTGCTTAAGTGCCCCACAAAAAATAAAAATCTATATCTCTAATATAGGAACTGTTCCTGCAATGTTGGCAAGGTGACATTATGTGACATGAATGCCGCGGCCAATTAGCAGCACATGATTACCCTCAGACCCATTTATCCCATCAGAGCAGAGTGGACAATGTGTTGCGGCCACCGAGAGACACAGCACTGATTTATTAGGACATTGGAGCTTGTATGTTTTTATTTTATGTGGAGCACTTTAGCGGTTAAGATGGGGTTATCTAGTAGTGGACATCCCCTTTAACTGGTGTGTCACTTCTTATTGCATTTAACGTGTAGTTTGTCTATGTGGTCTGTAGGTGTTGATAATTTATTTATTATTTATATTATACTATAATAAACCTTTAAGGAATATCTTACATAGTGTATTTGTCTTTTATTCTACTTGATGTGCCCAATGTTACCACAAGACAGCAGTTCACAGGTCAACGTAGTATATAGCACAGCCACGTAGTATATAGCAGCCACGTAGTATATAGCACAGCCCACGTAGTGTATAGCACAGCCACGTAGTGTATAGCACAGCCACGTAGTATATAGCAGCCACGTAGTATATAACACAGCCACGTAGTATATAGCAGCCACGTAGTATATAGCACAGCCCACGTAGTGTATAGCACAGCCACGTAGTGTATAGCACAGCCACGTAGTATATAGCAGCCACGTAGTATATAGCACAGCCACGTAGTATATAGCAGCCACGTAGTATATAGCACAGCCCACGTAGTGTATAGCACAGCCACGTAGTATATAGCACAGCCACGTAGTATATAGCACAGCCCACGTAGTGTATAGCACAGCAAAGTAGTATATAGCACAGTCCACGTAGTGTACAGCACAGCCCACATAGTATATAGCACAGGCACAGCCCACGTAGTGTATAGCACAGCCACGTAGTATATAGCAGCCACGTAGCATATAACACAGCCCACGGAGTATATAGCAGTGTGGGCACCATATTTCTGTTAAAAAAATAATTAAAATAAAAAATAGTTATATACTCACCTTCTGGCGGCCCCCAGATCCAGCCCAGGAGTTAGCGATGCTCTCGCCAGGTCCGTTCCCAGTGATGCTTTGCGGCAATAACCTGTAATGATGTAGCGGTCTCGCGTGATCCTACGTCATCTGAATTCATTTCGTAAAGCATTACTGGGAACGGAGCTGCCGAGAGCATTGCGAGGATGGGGAAGGCTTCGGGGTGAGAATATCACGATTTTTTATTTTTTTGATTATTTTTAACATTATATCTTTTTAATATTGATGCTGCATAGGCAGCATCAATTCAGCCCCTGGCAAAAGTTATGGAATCACCGGCCTTGGAGGATGTTCATTCAGTTGTTTAATTTTGTAGAAAAAAAGCAGATCACAGACATGGCACAAAACTAAAGTCATTTCAAATGGCAACTTTCTGGCTTTAAGAAACATTAAAAGAAATCAAGAACAAGAAATGTTGTAGTCACTAGTCAGTATTTGTTACTTTTTTAACCAAGCATAGGGGAAAAATTATGGAATCACTCAATTCTGAGGAAAAAAATATGGAATCATGAAAAACAAACAAAAAAAACACTCTAAAACATCACTAGTATTTTGTTGCACCACCTCTGGCTTTTATAACAGCTTGCAGTCTCTGAGGCATGCAGTTAATGAGTGTCACACAGGACTCTTCATCAATCTGGCTCCAACCTTCTCTGATTGCTGTTGCCAGATCAGCTTTGCAGGTTGGAGCCTTGTCATGGACCATTTTCTTCAACTTCCACCAAAGATTTTCAATTGGATTGAGATCCGGACTATTTGCAGGCCATGACATTGACCTTATGTGTCTTTTTTTAAGGAATATTTTCACAGTTTTTGCTCTATGGCAGGATGCATTATCATCTTGAAAAATGATTTCATCATCCCCAAACATCCTTTCAATTGATGGGATAAGAAAAGTGTCCAAAATATCAACATAAACTTGTGCATTTATTGAAGATGTAATGACAGCCGTCTCCCCAGTGCCTTTACCTGACATGCAGTCCCATATCATCAATGAATGTGGAAATTTGCATGTTCTCTTCAGGCAGTCATCTTTATAAATCTCATTGGAACAGCACCAAACAAAGTTCCAGCATCATCACCTTGCCCAATGCAGATTCGCGATTCATCACTGAATATCACTTTCATCCAGTCATCCACAGTCCACGATTGCTTTTCCTTAGCCCATTGTAACCTTGTTTTTTTTCTGTTTAGGTGTTAATGATGGCTTTCGTTTAGCTTATTCAGTATGTAAATCCCATTTCCTTTAGGCAGTTTCTTACAGTTCGGTCACAGACGTTGACTCTAGTTTCCTCCCATTCGTTCCTCATTTGTTTTGTGCATTTCCTGTTTTGGAGACATATTGCTTTAAGCTTCCGGTCTTGACACTTTGATGTCTTCCTTGGTCTACCAGTATGTTTGCCTTTAACAACCTTCCCATGTTGTTTGTATTTGGTTCAGATTTTTCAGATGGTTTCAGATTTGGTTCACATTAAAAAAATATGTGAGGTATTTGTTTGGAGGCCTAGGCAGGTAAGTATCTTTGCCTTTTTGATGTTTTCTGAATGCCAAACTAAGGTAGAAGAGGGCAGCATAGTATTACAAGTTGTAATACCAAAACAAGGCAGGAGAGGGCAGCATAGTATTAAATAATTTACCTCGTCCCAAGGCAAGACGGGGAGCTGGTGTCACAAGTGTAATCATGTAAGGAATAGAGAACACACTTACCATATGAGATATAACATACATTAGTAATGTTTTTTCTGGTCACTACACTAGGACCGTGTAGTACTCGGTAACAGGCCGGTTCTGTTCTTAAAGGGGTGGTCACAGTGGCAGTGATCAGGTCCATGGCCCTGGGTGTCCAGTAAAAGGGGGTTAATGAAGATGGGAATAAAGTTCAATGTAGTAGTGTTCGTGACGCCACCTGTGGTATTCGGCCAGGGATGGCCGACACTGCTTAAAGGGGTCCTCTGTGGATGATGGTATTGCAGCAGAGGTGGTATAGCTCCCCACAGGTAGAGCTTAGTCCCCAGGGCTCCCGGTGTAGCTGGTAAGAGGAATGTTTGATGGTGGGGTGAGGGACTGAGGGTGCAGGGAATAACTGCAGGACACAGGGATAACAGTTTCCTTTACCTTTTACTGGCAGAATTCAGGTACAGTCCAAGGTACAGGTAGCAGGTGAGGGTGGGGTCCGGGCAGCCTGGAAACAGCTTGGGATCCACTTAGCCAGGTGGATTCAGAGATCTTCCCTCTGCACTGTATATCTGACCCTTGCTGCCTGATGCTCTGCACGAGTCCTCTCAGTGTCTGTATTCTCACCCTGTATGGCTGACAGCTTGAACAATTCATGGGCATTGTCCTTTCTCCAGCAGCCCCAGGCTCCTCACTTGCTGTGGTACCTGCAGGTGTTGGATGGGACAGGAGACTTGCAATCTCCTGCCCTCCGGGTTCTGTGGCTGGGTCCGCAACTCCCACACCATCACGGACCCCGGTGTCCGGTCTCTTGGTGCTTTCCTCTGGGGTGAGCCCACTCGCAGCTCTAGACCTCAGGCTTTTCTCCTTTTGCCTCCTCTCCTCTCACTGTCTCTAGCAGACTCTCTAACAGACTGTCTAACAGACGGTCTAACCCCTCCCCCCAGACCAGAATTTATAGGGAAGTTCCCCTGATACTGAGTTTAGAGCTCCCCCTTCTGGTCTGGAGTCAAAACAGTGTTGCGTGTCAGTATTACCTAATTAAGGGATCCCTCCTTGTTTCCAGGCATGACATCACCTCCCCCGTGAGCAAGGCAATACCATTGTGGCATCCAGACTCCTGGGGTGCCACAACTGTGTAACAAAGGTTTTGTCCCTCAGACAATTTTGAGTGTTCCAGATAAATTTTTACATGCTGATTTCAGAAACGACTTCAGATTTTTCCTACCACGTAAGGTTTTTGAGAAATGATACGAAACATTATAATATTGTTATAATTATAAAAACACGGATTGTAAACGAATATCGTCTGCAAAACACTTTTGAACAATTGCTTTTGCTACTGACATCGATGCACATGTATGTAGTGTCTCGGACTATAAACTGTTGTTTCTTAATCCTGTACTGCCAGCTGGTGGAATAGTACGTCCGATGGCAGAACCCCCGCTTTGATGTGGGCTCCGGCGGTGAGCCCTCCACAAAGCTGCGACATGTCAGCTGTTTTTAACAGCTGACATGTGCCCGCAATAGGCGTGAGCGGAATCGTGATCCGCTCACGCCTATTAAGTAGTTAAATGCCGCTGTAAAACTCTGACAGCGGCATTTAAATGCACTTCCGGATGCTGGTCCAGAAATATGCGCAGCGAAGACCCCAGTCACGTGATCGGGGTCATTGCTGCGCTGCCATCTCAACTAGAGGTCTCCTCGAGACCTCTATGGTTGTTGATGGCAGATTGCTGTGAGCGCCACCCAGAGGTCGGCGCTCATAGCAAGCCTGGATTCTGCTGCATAGAGGTAATCTGAGCATCGCCTCTATGTAGCAGAGGCGCTCGCGCTATGGCAGCTTCTAGCCTCCTATGGAGACTATTGAAGCATGATTGCCCATTATTAAAATGCAATAATGGGCAATCAAAAGAATGTATCTGCACAAACATGGCATTATTAAAAATGTCAGCTCGTCCCGCAAAAAATAAGGAATCACACGGCCATATTGATGGAAAAGTAAAACAGTTTCGGCTCTGGAAAAAGGGGAGAGAAAAACGAAAACGAATAATCGAAAAAAGCTCCGGTTATAAAGAGGTTAAAAACCTTACGTGATACAGACTTTTGGAGCAGATATTCGTGTTCAGCATATCAAAATCTATAAGATACAATACAATTTTCTCAGGGGACAAGAACTTCCCTGAAATTTGTTGCGCAGTGATCAGTATTCAGTGAAACATGACAGTAGAGAGATCCGGCTACCTGATGATATCCCACAGCGATAGAACCAGGATATGTCTGGATTATGGGCTGGGCAGCTGTCCTTTTATGACCCATGTTACCCCATCAGACACTTACACACCTTCACCGAGCCCCTCCATGCAGCATTATGTGTATGGGATAGTTCTATAAAGATAATAGGAGGAATCCATAACTGGCAGAAACCATCTAATGACCCTACTACATGAGCCAAAAAATGGGGAATCATATAAAGAAGGGTGCACCAACTTACCAAAAATAGAAAAGGGTTTACATTGATAAAAGTGTCATTTTATTGAAAAATAAATCAAAACATGTATCTAAACAGATTAGCTAAAAGGTGGTACCACAACCCAGCAACGAGAAACAGGTATTTTTAATGTATCATACATATATTTAATTATATCGTAAAGATTCAAAAAATAGAATATTACCCTGACGCGCGTTTCAGTGCTGCAGCCGTTTTATTTTGGGGGACCACATTCCAGGACAGGTAATATTTTATTTTTACAGTCTTTACCTTTGTTTTCCCTCACTTATACTCCACTAGGGATTTGCAACCGCTGCATAGGTTACTACATGTGCCCTATGGGACAGTATAGCTGCCTTGAGATATGATTACAGCTGTTGCAGTGAAACCGCATGTATAGTTTTTGCATATTTAGGGATTATTAATTATATGTATAATATATTAAAAATACCCGTTTCCCATTGCTGGTATGTGATGCCACCTATTGGCTAATCTGTTTAAATACATGTTTTAATTTATTTTTCAATAAAATGACACTTATCAATTTAAACCTTTTTCTCTTTTTGGCTATTTTCTTTATATGATCCTAAATTCTTGATGCATAACCATAATGTACAGTCCCATAATTTACAGTATATTTATATGTGTAAGTGGATTGAGAGCTGGCTCAGGGATAGGAAACAAAGGGTGGTTATTAATGGAGCACACTCGGACACATATTTATTAATGACCTTGTAGGGGGCATTCAGAGTAGAATTTCAATATTTGCAGATGACACTAAACTCTGCAGGGTAATCAATACAGGGGAGGACAATTTTATATTACAGGATGAGTTATGTAAACTAGAAGCTTGGGCTGATAAATGGCAAATGAGCTTTAATGGGGATAAATGTAAGGTCATGCACTTGGGTAGAAGTAATAAGATGTATAACTATGTGCTTAATTCTAAAACTCTGGGCAAAACCGTCAATGAAAAAGACCTGGGTGTATGGGTGGATGACAAACTCATATTCAGTGGCCAGTGTCAGGCAGCTGCTACAAAGGCAAATAAAATAATGGGATGCATTAAGGCTACGTTCACATTTGCGTTGTGCGCCGCAGAGTTGGCGCCGCAACGCACAACGCAAACAAAAACGCAGCAAAACGCATGCACAACGCTGCGTTTTGCGCCGCATGCGTCCTTTTTTTCATTGATTTTGGACGCAGCAAAAATGCAACTTGCTGCGTCCACTGCGCCCGGACGCGGGCGCCGCAGTGACGCATGCGGCGCAAAACGCAAGTGCGATGCATGTCCATGCGCCCCTATGTTAAATATAGGGGCGCATGACGCATGCGGCGCCGCTGCGGCGCCCGACCGCAAATGTGAACGTAGCCTAAAAGAGGCATAGATGCTCATGAGGAGAACATCATTTTACCTCTATACAAGTCACTAGTTCGACCACACTTAGAATACTGTGCACAGTTCTGGTCTCCGGTGTATAAGAAAGACATAGCTGAACTGGAGCGGGTGCAGAGAAGAGCAACCAAGGTTATTAGAGGACTGGGGGGTCTGCAATACCAAGATAGGTTATTACACTTGGGGCTGTTTAGTCTGGAAAAACGAAGACTAAGGGGTGATCTTATGTTAATGTATAAATATAAGAGGGGACAGTACAAAGACCTTTCTGATGATCTATTTAATCATAGACCGGAGACAGGGACAAGGGGGCATCCTCTACGTCTGGAGGAAAGAAGGTTTAAGCATAATAACAGACGCGGATTCTTTACTGTAAGAGCAGTGAGACTATGGAACTCTCTGCCGTATGATGTTGTAATGAGTGATTCCTTACTTACATTTAAGAGGGGACTGGATACCTTTCTGGAAAAGTATAATGTTACAGGGTATATACACTAGATTCCTTGATAGGGTGTTGATCCAGGGAACTAGTCTGATTGCCATATTTTTTTCCCCCAATGTGGAGCTTACTCTTTGCCACATGGGTTTTTTTTGCCTTCCTCTGGATCAACATGTTAGGGCATGTTAGGTTAGACTATGGGTTGAACCTGATGGACTTAAAGTCTTCCTTCAACCTTAATAACTATATATTTATTATTTCTTATTATTGGTGTTATTTCTCTACTCACGCAAGCTGCAAGATGATCGTCGGCTGTTTATGTGTAAGTTTAACCAGGGTGACGAACTGTAAGTGATTAATAGCTGTAGCAGTTAAAAAAACAATGGATTTCATACAGGTGACAAGTGAGAATAAAATTGTCCCACTTTTCTGGATGAAACTCTGATTTTTTTTTATATGCTCGTGTGAACCTGCCCTAATGTGAAGGGACCCCAGCGTCTTACTATACCCCGGCAGGAGTTCATTGTGACATTAAGATCCTGAGTCTCTGACTATACATATTGAGTCTCGTAGTTGATCTGGATGGAAGATGCCGCTCACAGCAGGAGCAGAAGAAGAATCAGCCGACAGACAAAGATGTGCTACAATGTGAGTGCTGAAAATGCAGAAATAAATGGAGATTACATAGCGTCTCATTGTAATGTTATACTGCCACCTGCCGTACAAAACAGGTATATACAATACATTATTCTGTAGCTTTATGATGATGAAAAGGTTGGAAGAAAATATAGGTCCTGCATAGTGATGAGCGAGCGTGCTCGGATAAGGTGTTACCTGAGCATGCTTGTGTCCTAATCGAGTATTTTCAGCATGCTCAAAAAAAAAAAATACTCGAGTCACCGTTGCTTCATGTCTCGCGGCTGTTCAACAGTCACAACACATGCAGGTATAGCCTTTTTGTTAAGCAATCCATGCATGGGTTGCGGCTATCGAACAGCTGCGACGGCGACACAAGCATTTTTTCCGAGCAACCGGAAAATATTTGATTAGGACACGAGCATGCTCAGATAATACTTTATCCAAGCGCACTCACTCACCTCTAGCGACTCCTTCAGCCCGAGGAGGCAGTAATTCTTAGATGTCTCTCTTTTCAGAACATGAACCCATTATCTCTAACAGAGCTGAGATTTTACAATTACTCTATTAGTGTCCGTGCACACATCACATTTTTTTCTGAGCAATTTTGTCAAAAAACCTGAAGGATTTCCTAGTACCAGCAAAGTGAGTGAGATTCCTGAAGTCTCATGCACACGTTGCTTCTTTTTTCATAGCCGATTTGCAGCAGGTCAATTTTTTCAGCGTTTTTGCTGCACATTTCACCCATACTAATGAGTGGGGAAGAATCCGCAACAAAAACGCATATAAAAATCGTGTCAAAACCGCTCATATTTTATACAATGTTTTTCCTGCCGTCACATCAGGATTTATAGCAGAGTTTTCGGCTACAAATCTTGTACCACATAGCCGAACTCCGGGACGTGTCATGTCCCTAAGTGTGTACAGTACGACCGATACCGGCTGATCTGGTGGGAAGGTGCGATGACCTGTGGCAGATCATGGAGCCTGTGTGTTGGGCTCTCCATGTATGTGCTGTGACTGTCACACAGCCGCGACACATGCTGCTGCGGCACCGATCAGCCGGCACGCTCCATGTATCCAGGTTCCCTATGCAGCTTATTCGGTAAGCACTATAGCTTGCCGAATAAGCAGTGACCTGATCAAATTCGCTCAACTCTGGTGGTAACCATGGATACCTAAGCTATTGTAATGCCCTGCACATTGGGTAAGTGGCAGAGCAAATCAGAAGAACTATACATTTCTAATAGGAAGTATTTGCTAATATTACTACACCTACAGTAGTGTTCAAAATAATATCTGTCCACCACATTAATCACTGTATTGGGTATAAATTATATTACGTCACACAATTTACCAGTTGGTGCAGTAGATTCTAAGAAAACCACCAGACTCCACATTCATGATCTGCAGGTTTTTTTGAGTCCGTGTATTAGATTAATTAATTGAAAGTCGGTGTTCCAAATAATAGCAGTGTGGAGATCAATTAGTGAGGTCAATCATTCAGTGAAGACACAGGTGGGAATCAGGTGGCCCTTACCTAAGGGTGAAGCCAGGACATGTTGTACATGCATTTCTCCTTGAAAGCCTGAGAAATATGGGCTGTTCGAGATATTGTTCAGAAGAACAGTGTACTTTGATTAAAAAGGTGATTGGAGAGGGTAAAACTTATAAAGACGTGTAGACAATGATCGGCTGTCCAGATAATATGATCTCCAATGCTTTGCAGTGGAAAGGCAAACCAGAGAGACGAGGAAGAAAACGAAGACGACCATTCCTAAGGATGGAAGAAGAGCCAGAATGGATGATCAGCTCCAGTATGATCAAAGACAAGCTACGTGTGAGGACTGTGACAGAAGACGCCTGTGTGACGCTAATCTCTTAGCAAGAAGTCGCCACAAAATCCCGCTGCTAAACACATGTACTGAAACGAATATACAAATTTGCCAAAGAACACATCAGCTGGCCTAAAGACAAGTGGAGAAACATTTTGTGGACTGATGAAAGTAAACTTATTTTTTCGGGGTCTAAGAGCCGCAGTTCGTCAAATGACCCCCAAACTCTGCATTCAGGCCACAGTGCACTCTGCAGACAGTGACGCATGGTGGTGAAGCACCATGATATGGGCAGGTTTCTCTTACTATGGTGCCGGACCGATTTAGCCCATACCAGGGATCAGGGACCAGTTTACATGAAGAGGTCGTGTTGCCTTACGCTGAAGAGGACATTCCCTGGAAATGGTTTCAACAAGACAACGACCCCAAACACAACAGTAAACGAGCAAAATCTTGGTTCCAGTCTAACAAAATTGAGGTTATGGAGCGGCCGACCCAATCCCCGGACCTAAATCCGATAGAACACTTGTGGGGTGACATTAAAAATGCCGTTTCTGAGGCAAAGCCAAGAAATGCCCAAGAATTGTGGCTTGTAGTCCAAGCATCCAGGGCTGGAATAGCAGGTGACAGGGTCCAGACAATGGTGTCTCCATGCAACATAGATGTGAGGCAGTTCTAAGAAACTGTGGGTAACAACTAAATATTAGGTCAGTGATTCACAGGAATGATAAATCCACAAAAAATAAGGACGTATTGTGAGTTTGTAAAGACAAGTGCAGACACTGCTGTTTGGTATGTGCACACGTTGCGGATTCTCTGCAGATCCGCAGCGTTTTTTGCAGTGCAGAAACGCTGCAGATCCGCAATTGATTTACAGTACAATGTAAATCAATGAGAAAAAAAAATGCTGTGCACACTTTGCGGAAACACCGCTGCGGAAACGCTGCGGCTTAAAAGAAGTAGCATGTCACTTCTTTTTTTGTGACTCTGCAGCGTTTTTGTACCCATTCCATTATAGAAAACCGCAGGGGTAAAAACAGCAGCAAATCCGCAAGAAAACTTGTGCAAAGTGCGTTGTATAGTTGACCGATGCACAGTGACACCATCTGCACCAAATTGATGCTGCAGCTCTCTGGAGGTGGTCTGAGGATTGTCCTTGACTGATCTCACCATTCTTCTTCTCTGCCTTTCTGATGTTTTTCTTGGCCTGCCACTTCTGGCCTTAACAACAACTGTACCTGTGTTCTTCCATTTCCTTACTATGTTCCTCACAGTGGAAATTGACAGGTTAAATCTCTGAGACAGCTTTTTGTATCCATCCCCTGAACAACTATGTTGAATAATATTTGTTTTCAGATCATTTGACAGTTGTTTTTAGGAGCCCATGATGCCACTCTTCAGAGGAGATTCAAACAGGAGAACAACTTGCAAGTGGCCACTTTAAGTACCTTTTCTCATGATTGCATACACCTGGCTATGAAGTTCAAAACTCAATGAGGTTACAAAACCAAAAAAAGTGCTTTAGTAAGTCAGTAAAAAGTAGGTAGGAGTATTTAAAACACGAAAATGATAAGGGTGCTTATATACTTATGCACCTGTCAAATTTTGTTTGAATGCAGATTGCACATTTTCTGTTAGTACAATAAACCTCATTTCAAGGCAGAAACATTACTGTGTCCAACAGTTATTAGATATATGAAACTGAAAGAGCTGTTGCAAAAAAAACAATTTTTATAAAACATTAAGCTTAAGATTAATAGGGGTGCCCAAACTTTTTCATATGACTGTAATTACAAAACTATTTAAACAATGTTGTAATGTAACAAAATAGGTAAAAAGCCAAGGGGGTGACTACTTTCACAAGCCACTGTACTTTGCATGGAGCTGCTTACTCATGTAATCACTTGTAATGCTTACATATACGTTTTCATCGCTGTATATACCAGGGCTGTACACAGTTCTTCCTCACAATCACATTGAAGAGAGAAATTGATGGTTATGAAAAGGCTTTAATTTACAAAGGCACCAAAATCAGAGGGGAAGGTACATGAAAATGCAATAAAAGCATAGATTCCAACTTTCCAAAACCTAAGAGAGGGTTGCAAGTAAAAGGGCAAATCATCAAAATATATAGGAAGGAAAAATAGTTTTATTATCACAGCTCGTATTGTACGGAGGTGAAATACGGCATCTATAGGCTTCTACAGTATCTGTGACCTCTCCATATACTTCTCCTGAAGGACTACGGAGATAATCACCTCAACAAGCATTACTCCTAGAGGAGAAAACCTCCATAATACAGCTTATTCACAGATACCATATAGCAGCGCACCAAATACCTACAGCGCCGTAGTGCGGAGCCGCATGGTCCGGTGACAACAAATTGCCACAAATTATAACATGTTGATCAGTGAGGGTCAAACCACTGGGACCCGTGCCGACTGGTGGAGCAGGACTCTTATCCCTGTTCCTACGAAGTGGCAGAGCGCATGGGCAACCTGCGCTCCATCCTTTCCCTACGGGGCACCAGAGCACTCGCTAGACTTTTTCTGGCAGCCCCATAAAGAATGAAAGAAGTGGCTGTGGGGCATTGTACTGGTGACGAAAGTGTCCAATCGTTGATAAAAACTCCCCATACGGAAAATTGATGCAGGTCCCAGTGATCGAATCCCCGACCAGTCAGTAAGTCTTCACCCATCCAAGTATCCACCTATTTCACTGGACAACCCTTCAAGGCATTGTGTGGCTGACGCCTGCTGCTCACAAGGGAGACCGTTCAATGTAAAACTGCCAGTGATTAGCCTTTATCCGCATATACAGATATAAAAACCTGCGACTATTGACCTCGCATCCGATCATTTGCAGGATGATAAACCTCTAGCTTAGGACCATCCCAATACGTAACCACTGGGTCAGTATGGGGACATTCTGGACCATCAGGTGCCAGGTAACTGGTATGTAGTGTAACTCTGAAGCCTTCTGTACGGTCAGTCCTCATTATGGTACAGAAATGGAGATAGCAGGTAACATTACAGGAACAATGGATACGTAATAGAAGACCCCCCGATGTGACCACTGGACTGTAAGCATGCAGGGGAGGAATCTGGTACCATGCACGTGGCGGGAAGATTGGAAGTGCTGAGCTTAAGTTATGATGGAAGAAACAGATCTATTATAATAAAAGTAGAAGCGACTTTACAAAATCGTACACGGCAGCTTCAGGACGTCAGCTTCTCCTGATAGAGGGGAATCTGTACAGAATGTAAGGGTTAATGTCTATGTACAGGTACTAGTATTATACAAGGCCATTTAGAGTCTGTTAGCAAATGAAAGACACCCTTGTTCTTCAGTCCTCAAAAATAAATCCGTTTAGCCTGATCCATTAGTAACAAGATACAAGTCCACACGTAGCGGGGAAACTTCCTATGATCGACCCGTTAATCTACGCCCAGAGCCTTCAGCTGCCGCTCAATCTCTTCATCCGAGATGGTGGTGGATTTAGCGGAGGACGCGGAGGGTAGGCCCTTGGCCGCTGATGGTGCTTTCGCCATCTAAAGAGATAATAATGAGGCGGTTAGAGGGTAAGAAATGTTTCCGAGAACCAACTAGGAGCAGAATGTTCCTTCTACATAGCGGCTTCTTGGAGCATCATTACATTTAATGTATACAGGGTTCAGGCATTGCATATTCTTACCTACAAGCAATACCGAAAAATATCTCCATAATCACAGCGTGTATGAGCAAATAGAAGGACTGTGATCCTCCCAGATGTACAATAAAGGGAAGCCCAGGTAAGCTCGCGGTACACCGCATCATTGGCGATAGGCAAATCGCGGAACAAGACTGAAAGATTGGTGGAGTTTTCCACGCTAAAATCCAGTGCCAAGAGGTATAAATGTGGATTTTATTAGACACATTTCGAAGTATACGTCGCTTCATCCTCAGGAAACAAGCACATGTGGACACACCGACAGAGAAGACAGGTTTAAATGAACGGAATTCTAATAAAGACGCCAAAAGCTTGGTTGCATCCTGAAGAAGAAGAGAGATGTACTTTGAAACGAGCCAAATAAATACCACATTTATACATCACTTGGCACTGGATTTTCTCCTCTTCTTCAGCAGCGCGGAAAACTCCACCAATTTTTCCTTCTTGTTCTGCCATTGGTCTGGTGACCTGAGGATCAGCAGCGTCTGACTACCTACAAAATGGGTGTTTTCAACTACAGCAGGTTAGTATATCCGGTTTTATAATAAATCAAGTGTCAGATAAGACCCTAATTACGCTTATTTGCTCTCCTACTATATTCCTGTTCCAGGGATACAGAGTTATATGAATATATTCTTTGCCCAAAACAAGCCGAGCAGACGCTGGTAGGACAGTGTCAGTATGCTGGGACACACCACGTTGGCATAGAAGAATGGCTGTTATTCATATATTTCCAGGAAGAGTAACAGAGGAACGGCATGACGCAGCGTATATAGAACAGTTACTGTGGCATGCAATTACATTGGGAATAGAAATAATTATTCACAGAATAATCCCATCTGCTATAGTTCTTCAGTCTCAGCATAAGTACGGATTTCACCCCGAAGACTCTAAAAAGTTCTGAGCGTAAGTCCACACTGTGCTTATGCTGTGCAGATTTTTCCCATAGAGTATCCGACACAAAATCCACATGTACACACAGATTTGGGTTCAAATTTACAGCAGGTTTCCTTCAAATTGCAAACAGTGAAATTCGTGCTGAATTCCGCACAGAGGATTGAAAAGCTGCAGATTTTAAAGATCCACACCTCATGTCAATCTCCGAGCAAGGACTTTCAGCAGTGTGTCACTTCTCTCACAGTTATTGCGCTTAGTACATTACCTTTCCTGAGATTTCAATTCCAATCTCATCCAACACCTGGTTCACAATATCCTGGCTTTCCTCCTCATCTTCAGAGGCATCAAAGATGTCATCCAGAGTGTCGTTAACTGGAAGGGATAAAAAGTGTCAAACCCAGTCATTCAGAGACCTTTTTTCGTGACATATTGTACTTTAGAAATAACAAAAGACTGACCATCACTTCCAAACAGAAGACAGGTATGTAGAGGTGCTTACTGAAAGTAGCCATCTCCATATATAACCCACAAATAAAGTAGCACTCTGTAGCGCTAAAGCATGTACACATGAAATGTATGGAATTTGTATTGCACTCTCTAGAAAATAGAACATTTTTTGAATACTTGGCGCATAAATTGGCCAATTCATGTGTATTTCAAGTGTATACCCCTGAGCTACGATAAGGCGATTCTCTTTGCTGGGACCCATCCTAATTCGTATCGGCTCCTAGGCTGAAGCCTGCACTTATATGGGAAGGTAGGATCCTGCTGTGATAAAACCGGCAGAGGCAGAGGGGTGGAATGCTCAGTCAGAGAACCCAAGTATACAAATATCAACAGACTGACCATCACTTTGAAACAGAAATCAGGTGTGTGCAGGTGCTCACTAAGCGCAGTCATCTCCATACAGAACCAACAAAAAGTTGCACTCTGTGGCGCTATAGCACGCAAACATGAAAATGCTACGCCCACCAGCAGCGATTATTCATAAATTTTAGGTTTTCATTTTATAGCGTTAAGGGGCATTTGAATGTAGGAGTGCAAAATTTGATGGATTTCTTTTGCACTAACAGTAACGTGGAAGCCCCTATATTTCCGTTAACAGATGACAGACCTGAATGGGGCTTGCTTTTATGTGGATTGAGTTGAAGCTTTTATTGGAAACATTTTACATAATGTTTGGGATCACTTATCTGGCGCTTGAGAAAAGCTCAGTAGAGCTGAAACGTCGCACTGATATGTGGGTCTAAATAAATCCTACATCTTTTTTGAAATAATGGAGTGCTGCCTTCTTTTTTGATATATATATATATATATATATATATATACACACACACACGCACACACTAGTATAAGCCGACATTTTCAGTCCATTTTTTTTTAGACTGAAAGTGCCCCTCTCGGCTTCTTATACTCATTGTCGGCGGGGGAGGGGGAGCGGCGGCTGTCACATACTCACCTGCTCCTGGTGCGGTCCCTGCATCTCCAATGGTCTCCGGGCAGCGCTTCTTGTGTTCAGAGGTCACGTGGTACCGCTCATGAAAGTAATGAATATGGACGCATATTCATTACTTTAATGAGCGGTACGTGACCGCTGAACACAGGAAGAGGCTGTCGGCTCCCGGAAACCATCTGACAGTGAGACGCTGCCAGGGACCGCGCCGGGAGCAGGTGAGTATAACGGGGGAGGGCGAGTGAGCATTGCGCGATATTCACCTGACCCCATTCCACCTTCGGGCGCTGCTGCCTGTTCAGGTCAGAGGGCGCGATGACGTGTTTACTGTGCGTGGAACAAGTAGGACAGGTGAATATTGCAAGTGCCGGGGGCCTGAGCGACGAGAGGTGAGTTTTTTGATTTATTTATTTTAAATCGCAGCATATGGGGCATAATCTATGGAGCATTTTATGGGGCATAATCTATGGAGCATTTTATGGGGCCATTATTAACTTTTGTGCAGCATTATATGGGGCGTATTTTGTATGGAGCATCTTATGGGGCCCATCATGAACTTTATGGAGCATTATATGGGGCTCCTGATTCAATATGGATATTCAAAAACACTTAACCTACTGATGTCTCAATTAATTTTGCTTTTATTGGTATCTATTTGTATTTTTGACATTTACCGGTAGCTGCTGCATTTTCCACCCTAGGCTTATACTCGAGTCATTAAGTTTTCCCAGTTTTTTGTGGCAAAATTAGGGGAGTTGGCTTATACTCGGGTCTACTTATACTCGAGTATATATGGTATGTATCTATCTATCACTGTATTCTATGTGTATATACCTATTCTATCCACTCTATTCTAACCTGTTAGTTTGATTTTACTGTAGCGGCACTTGAATTGCCGGCTTTTCAAAGGACAGTTATACAGGAAGTAGTTTTTTTTTCTCTAGGGGTGCTCAACTTTAAGAGACGCAAGTTAGCCCCAATAAGGAATGAAAATAATGCACCAAAACCGCAAACAAAAACATGGGTTTTTGTCGCAGCTTCTTTCCTGCCAAGAAATCAGGTTTTGCTGCAGAAAAAAAAAAATGCAGCAAAAAACACCCAGTGGGAACATACCCAAAGGATTGACATATCCTTTATTCTTCCTCCACCAGGCGTTTTATAGAACCTCTTAAGCAGAAACCGAAGAGTCCAGCGTTCTGGACTTATATGGAATTGATCGGGGATTGCTCCTCCAGCCCTTGATGCTGCCATTTATGATAAATGCTACAATACTTGGTGCCGTCTACTGGGGACTTGCTTATTTATTAATGAGCTGGAATGGAAACCTGGACGCTTACTCATTTCTTCCGTCATTTCCATCTTCATATTTTCCTTTTGGAAATTTTGCATAGTCTGCAGAGTTTTCTGTGGATCCATTTTCTTGTTCACGGCTTGCATTGTCTAGAATAAAATAAAAATTTACTAACCGTGTTCTGCAAACCCTGCGTGCCCTGTGGAGGTGAAACAACATGTAGCAGCAGCGTTTCCTTCCAGGCTGTGGTATAACCCTCCTTACTTTTGCTGTAGTGGACATTGCTCCTGCCATCTTCATCTGTGAGCTCATCACTTTGGTCTGCGTAGACATGGAGGTGACTTTGGAACTAACGGCGTAAGTCCTGGTTTTCTGCTTACGGAGCTGTACCAGCTGCTTTGCCAGAACTCGGCAGGCATCCTTGTTACCGGTTTTGGCCATCTTCTTGATTTCCATTTCCTGGGAAATAAAAAATAACTTCACGTAAAGGAGGATGGGTGTAGTTCCCTGCACAGCTGGGGGCCATAGTGACATTGTGCAGGCAAAAAACAGTGAAGGGCACGTAGTAGTGAATCAGCTCTGTCGCCTCTTTGTTCTCCAGCTTGATGTGACCCAGCGGTCAGATCTGCGATGATCCTACAGCGATGGAATATTCCGATGATACGCCATCAGCTGATGTGATAGGAATACCCTTTAATTATATCGATGCGCTCAATAGGACAACGGTTGTCCAAAGCAGTCAACCCCATTCAAGGTTGTGCCTGCCGACACCATTGTTCAAAAACAACCAGCAGAACTGTGAACACTGCTCTAGAAAATGCTAAACACTGTACTTAAAGGTGTACAGAGTACATTTTAATCAATAGATCTTTGAATAGTAATTTCCACAAGTGGATGTGTTTAAATAAAATGTTCCTGTGCGGAGATAATCTTATAAATGTGCCACTGCTGTGTACTGTGTAATGGCCATGTCTGACCGTGCAGGAACCAGGGCTGTAGAGTCGGAGTCATCATCAAAAGGACTGACTGCTAAAATATCTAATATATTGGGTACAGTATTTCAGTGCAGGATGTTTTCTTAATAATTTTGTAAAGTTATGAAATGTCCTATAAATGTCTGTACTGCTCCTGATCTAAAGATCTGGGCTTTTAGCCGAGATGAATCTGTGCTGTGCTTTATGTACATGCTCAGTAGCGACCAGAGCTCTGGAGTCGGAGTCGTGGTTAGCGAAACTGAGGAGCAGGAGCGGATTATAATAGGGTCAATCTGGGCAGTAGCCCAGGGCCCAGCGGTGTGGGGGGGGGGGCCCTCGGCTACCACTCAGATTGCCCGCCGCCAGTCAGGGCATTACTGCCCTGACTGGCGTATGGGCCTGGTGGGCAGAGGGGGCCCGCATCGGGCCCAGTCTCATCAGCTCACCGGGCCCCTACCGGCGCTGCGGCAGTTTCACCTATTGACGTGCGGGCGCGCGCCCGCACGTCAATAGTTAACAACAGCCGCCAGCCAATTGGAGGCTGGCAGCTGAAGTCGTCCGCAGGCGCAGCGCACACATCGCCAGCGTCTGACGTCATTGTCAGTCACCGGCGAGTGCGCGCTGCTGGAGGGAGCTCGCCGCTGGAGCGTACAGGTCAGGTGAGGAGAACTCGGTATTTTTTTTTTTTTTTGCTTACGGCAATCCGGGGGTCCCGGTCGGGCCAGAATGCTGGACACACTGGGGGCAATGCTGGACACACTGGGGCAATGCTGGACACACTGAGGCAGATTGCTGGACACACTGGGGGCAATATGCTGGACACACTGGGGGCAATATGCTGGACACACTGGGGGCAATGCTGGACACACTGGGGCAATATGCTGACATACTGGGGCAGATTGCTGGACACACTGGGGGTAATATGCTGGACACACTGGGGCAGATTGCTGGACACACTGGGGGAAATATGCTGGACACACTGGGGCAGATTGCTGGACACACTGGGGCAGATTGCTGGACACACTGGGGGCAATATGCTGGACACACTGGGGGCAATATGCTGGACACACTGGGGGCAATATGCTGGACACACTGGGGGCAATATGCTGACATACTGGGGCAGATTGCTGGACACACTGGGGGTAATATGCTGGACACACTGGGGCAGATTGCTGGACACACTGTCTGGGGGCAATGCTGGACACACTGGGGGCAATACTGGACACACTGGGGGCAATACTGGACACACTGGGGGCAATACTGGACACACTGGGGGCATTGCTGGACACACTGGGGCAGATTGCTGGACACACTGGGGGTAATATGCTGGACACACTGGGGCAATATGCTGACATGCTGGGGCAGATTGCTGGACACACTGGGGCAATATGCTGACATGCTGGGGCAGATTGCTGGACACACTGGGGGTAATATGCTGGACACACTGGGGCAGATTGCTGGACACACTGTCTGGGGGCAATGCTGGACACACTGGGGCAGATTGCTGGACACACTGGGGGCAATATGCTGGACACACTGGGGGCAATATGCTGGACACACTGGGGGCAATATGCTGGACACACTGGGGGCAATATGCTGGACACACTGGGGGCAATATGCTGGAAACACTGGGGGTAATACTGGACACACTGGGGCAGATTGCTGGTGGACACACTGGGGGCAATGCTGGACACACTGGGGCAGATTGATGGAGACACTGTCTGGGGGCAATGCTGGACACACTGGGGGCAATATGCTGACATACTGGGGCAGATTGCTGGACACACTGGGGGTAATATGCTGGACACACTGGGGCAGATTGCTGGACACACTGGGGGAAATATGCTGGACACACTGGGGCAGATTGCTGGACACACTGGGGCAGATTGCTGGACACACTGGGGCAGATTGCTGGACACACTGTCTGGGGGCAATGCTGGACACACTGGGGCAGATTGCTGGACACACTGGGGGCAATATGCTGACATACTGGGGCAGATTGCTGGACACACTGGGGGTAATATGCTGGACACACTGGGGGCAATATGCTGACATACTGGGGCAGATTGCTGGACACACTGGGGGTAATATGCTGGACACACTGGGGCAGATTGCTGGACACACTGTCTGGGGGCAATGCTGGACACACTGGGGCAGATTGCTGGACACACTTGGGGTAATATGCTGGACACACTGGGGCAATATGCTGACATACTGGGGGTAATATGCTGGACACACTGGGGCAGATTGCTGGACACACTGTCTGGGGGCAATGCTGGAGACACTGGGGCAGATTGCTGGACACGCTGGGGGCAATGCTGGACACACTGGGGGCAATACTGGACACACTGGGGGCAATACTGGACACACTGGGGGCAATACTGGACACACTGGGGGCAATACTGGACACACTGGGGGCAATGCTGGACACACTGGGGGTAATATGCTGGACACACTGGGGGTAATATGCTGGACACACTGGGGCAATATGCTGACATGCTGGGGCAGATTGCTGGACACACTGGGGGTAATATGCTGGACACACTGGGGCAATATGCTGACATACTGGGGCAGATTGCTGGACACACTGGGGGTAATATGCTGGACACACTGGGGCAGATTGCTGGACACACTGTCTGGGGGCAATGCTGGACACACTGGGGCAGATTGCTGGACACACTGGGGGCAATGCTGGAGACACTGGGGGCAATATGCTGGACACACTGGGGGTAATATGCTGGACACACTGGGGCAATATGCTGACATACTGGGGCAGATTGCTGGACACACTGGAGGTAATATGCTGGACACACTGGGGCAATATGCTGACATACTGGGGCAGATAGCTGGACACACTGGAGGTAATATGCTGGACACACTGGGGCAGATTGCTGGACACACTGGGGGCAGGACTGGAGGCATGGGCAGAATGTAGATATGGGGCATGATTGGAGACACGGGGCAGAATGAAAGACATGGGGCAGGATGGATACGATGGAGACAGATGGGGCAGGATGGGGAGATCATATGGGGCAGGATGGATACTCATGAGAGCAGGATGCGAGAACATATTGCAGGAGCCAGGAATGAGATACACGGGGCCACGATGGGGAATATTATTGCCATAGGGGCTAATTAAGGGATATTATTACTGCAGTGATGTATTTATTTTATTTTTTGAGTATACTGTTTTAAATGGGGGCGGTCCTGTTACTGTGTAGAGTGACACTATATCGCCTTTTTTTCTTCATGTGGTGTAATGTAGAAGTTGGGAAAATTAAGTAATGTGTTCTGCAAGCAGAGCTCGAGAGAACTGTGTTATTTCCTGCAGAGACGAGCCGTGGCTGGAAGAAATGATGGCGGTCTGTGCTGGATGAAAGATGAAGGACTTCACCTAGAGACGTCACTGGTGAGTCAGTGTTACGTATACACGGACACTATACACTGTATACTATATTCAGAGCTCCTGTGTACAATGTCACCAGTGATCACTGTATAACCTCTACACAGACACTGCATACTAAGTACAGATCTCCTGTGAATACTGGCACTTATGGTGATAGTATTGTGTTTTTTTTATTTTTTTATTTACTGATCAGTATTGTAGTATTCAGTCACTATGTGGTGGTAATATGTGGTCTGGAAATGGTGTTGCGGTATTTGTCCCTTGTATGTGCTATTGGGTCACCAAGTGGTGGTAATATGTGGTCTTGACAAGGTGTAGCGGTATTTGTTCCTTGTATGTGATATTATTCGATCACTGTGGTTGTAATATGTGGTCTGGTCATGGTGCGGTGGTATTTGTTCCTTGTATGTGATATTGGTCATTTTAAAAAATAAATCATAATATACCTAAATTGTATTGCATATTTTAACAAATATTTAATAGGCTACAGTAGAGTAGGGCCCCGTCCAGAAGTGTCTACCGTGTTATGGTGGCGGCTTACAAAATCTATGTAACATGACACACATGACCCGGTCGCATGAGGAGTCAGACCTTTGGCTTACCGACTCCACAGCCCTGGCAGGAACATGGCCTGATCATACCACATCTACTGGCCAGAGGAGGAGAAAGAGCATACAGACAGGACTGCCGGGGATCGCATAGGATTCTTTTTGTGAGGCAAAACATTTCTGCCTGTTTCAAAGCAACGTTTTACCTCACAAAAAGAATCAATTGTGATCCCCGGCTGTCCTGTCTGTATACTTTCTATTGCTTCCTCCTCTGCCCAGGAGCTGTGGTATGATCAGACCATGTTCCTGCACGGACAGACACGGCCATTACACAGTACACAGCAGGGGCACATTTATAAGATTATCTCAGCACAGGAACATTATATTTAACACATCCAATTGTGTAAATTATTATTATTATTCCAAGATCTATTGATTAAAATGAACTCTGTGGGACAGCCGCTTTTACGAAAAGCAATGAAAATCATATACAGAGTTGTCCGATGTTGCATGTGGATTAATGAACACATATAATAAGAAAACAATATATTGCTGTTCTGCCCACTCTGACACAGCCCTATCCGCCTTATTATTAGCAGACATACTACACAGCCGCTCTCTAATCATCAACCTTGGCAATAAGACATTCAGTTATAGAGGACGCCGTGCGCCCTGACACGAGCGGCGCTCACTTACCAGCTGTTTCTCCTGCTTTTCCAAGGCTGCCCGGTCTCTGGTTATAGCCCTCTGAGTGCCTCTTAGCTCCTTATTCTGCTCCTTTATTATATCTGCAAGACACAGAAAAGACATTGGACATAAATAAAAGGGCCCATAGAAGTGTCTGGTGACTTTCCGGGTGACCCCCTATTTCTTCTGCCGTGACCGTGGCAGACAATAGGACTTTATGAATGTTTGCATTAGACATGCCGGGGTCAGATGGTCGATGCCTGGTGAGAGTTGTAATAATCTGCCGAAGCTACAGGACGACGCGCACGTATGAATATTTAATGGGGGAAGATTTAGGGACATGGAGTCTCAGCTCCAACAGCTTAAAAAGCAGCCGCTGCCTTCTGGTTCTGAGAGCGCCGACGATCGGATGAGGGAAAGGATAAGCATGGCTCAGGGGGCGCATTACCTCTAATTAGGGTGTTTAGAGCATTAAAGGGCCAGGGAAGCGGGAAATAATTACAGCTGTAAAGAAAAGCTTCTTCACAAACCGCCACTGCACTCAGAGTAACATTTGCAGAGGATTTGCCAGAGCTGTTGTCTCCAGCCTGTTACACCTACTACTCCCAGCTTGCTCTAATGCTACAGGTACAAAGCGTGAAAATGAAAAGCAGAGAATAAAAAAAAAAAGAAAAAAAGATATGTTTGTTTTGAGTCCCTGCCAACGTAAAAAAGTTTATTAATATAAATGCAATATACTTTCTGCTTCTTGATAAGTCTTCACACTTACCAGAACATAAATTACAACCTGTTCCCTTACTTAATGCCAATTCATGGGGATCGAATCTTCAAGATTTTGGAATTTTCAGTGTTTATAAAGGACTAATACCCTTACTGAATGATGTACATTGCCCACACTACCGACCGGAGTGAAGAAAGGACGTTGGATCCATCACACTGTAATAAAGGGACAATGGTAAGGTCTCCAAAAAATTGGGCAACTTGAGCTGGTCTTCCTGTGCACGGCCAGGACCCCATGCATCCCCATTCCTGGGTATCCATGAAGCTCCACTTTGCAGTTCATCCTCCATTATCTGGAATAGATCTGGCGTCTCGCCTCCGTATACCCATGGCCATGTTGTAATAGGAGGATGGTGATGGTTCTGCCTTCAGTGATGCCAAGATGATGTGTGAAGGTGGACTGGGTGGCAGTGCCCAAGTTATAAGCAAAAAATGGCAACCAATCCTAATTGGGTGAACGCAGCTAAGTGGGAGGGCAGGACATACAGATACGCATCTAGCGACGCCAGAAGAGACCATGCTTAGTATACGGGAATTTTTTTTTTTCTAACGGAGGGGCTTACTTAAGAAAAAGAAAAGAGGAAATTTTTAGTATGGAGCCAGCACAGCAGATTTTAATGGGCACAGGCTTGCACCTAGCTGCTTGTCTGAGGACAGTATTGGATAGAACACTAAGTTATGTACATGAAAGTTCTCTTAATCTTTTACCAGTTTTGTCAGTATATTACGGTATTTTATTAAAATAATATGTATTTCAATGCAAAGTGCAATCTGTTATTTACTATTTTTTTTCTCTTAAATGAAATTTAACTATAAAAGTACCGTAATAACTTCTAGTATGTGTCCCTGGCCCCGGGGGGCTTCAAGCTTCTGTATAGTATGGTACCACAGAGACACCATCCATCACATGTCTTTGGAAACGTAACATGGGACACACAACTCTACACTAAGTGAGTCTGCCACCATGTCACCGGCACTACAGGTCAGACAGAGTTATTCTCCCATTGTATCACCATGGGGGGGCGGGATTCATTACTGGTTTATAGATCACTGAAAGGTAGAACACTAGAGGCAAAGTAATAAAACTGGAGGTGTTTTAGAGGAAAGGAACATACACACATGTAAGACTTTCCATAAGGAGAACAGCAGTGTGAATTAGGAATACAGGAGCTCAGTCTCTACTTATATTTCATTGCAATGTGAAGACTTTCCACTAGAGGGAGCAGTCAGATAGTACATTATACATAGAGATACAGTATATACCTGTCAGGAGGTGATCACCACAGTGCAGGAGGCACAAAGTAATCTGCAGATTACAGCATTGTCTATTACTACGGCTGCTGACATCATTCATACATGTACATAGCTGACAACGGAAAAAAAAAAAAAAGCTCATCATGAGATCACTCCACTCCTATATAATATGACACCAATTATACAGAAATAAGCACACAGTAGTTGAGTTATAAATATGTCAACTATGCATGGTTTTCTTGGCCTTTGATAAATTCACACACACACAAAAAAAGTCTATCTAGGTAAAGTCTAGTGACCGTTATAGAGATTCAACCGGGTCTGATCTACAGTAATAAAAAAAGAATATGAATATAGACTGTATATGCAGCACAAGTATGCAGAAGGTCATTTGTTTCCAGCATACAAAGGGTAAACACAAATATTTACAATTAAATGAAGGGATTGTATAAAAACAATGAGAAAAAAGTAAACACAACATCCTCCGGGAAACATTGCTTCTGCGGCGATCTGTCACCTTCTGATGGTCAGTAAATATGTCAGGAGTACAGGACTCCTGTGCGGAGACACATCCCGAGGGATCTCCTGCCGCACGCCCAGAGGGATCTCCTGCCGCACGTCCAGAGGGATCTCCTGCCGCACGCCCAGGACGATAGAGTTATGTTCATACTCAGCAGACTCAGCTCTTTCATCCCCATGAATGGGCTGTCCGGCAGATTTCTCCAGCCCCCATTCCTATGGAGGGAGAATAAATCCTCTGCCTGCGAGCTCGTCCTGGTAACTGACCAGAGGCAGAAGGGATTGCAGAAAAAAAGGCTTAATTACTTTCACCATCATCTATACAGAATAGTGGTGATACAGGAGCAGCCACGATGTTGATGGCTCCGGCTTCATCCATGAATTAGATTTTGTTCCTGATCCTTTGACCATTTCTTTCCTCATCTTCTAATTACAGAGCAGACATTTCTTTACAATTCTTGCAGGTTGTACATCGATCTGGTAAGAGCATTTTTTTTTTCACCAATATAAAACAAAAATTAAAAATCAAAATATTCCAAACTCAAAAACTAAATATATATATTTTATGATGTGCATATACATAAGCACGTCATAAAATATAGAACCAGATTTAATACAGCAGGTCGCTAAGGTTACAAATGTGAGTAACCAGATTCCAATCCCGGGCAGTAATAGATCTACGTATCTGTATATTGTTCTTCCCTCTGATCATTCTTGTCGCTCATTCGTTTTCGTTATATCTCGCCTGTGACTCGGCTCCGGAGTCACTTTTTCGTCTCTGCCCCCTTTCGTCACCTGATGAGTTGGTGACGTCAGCTCGGAATCATACGCCGAATCACGTGGGTAAATAATAGTTACAAGAACTTCCGGAAAGAAGAAGAATCTATATATAGGAACATGCCTCAACCAAATCAGAGAAACACTGCAGGCAACAAAGCTCATCAGCTACGCCAAAGTGGACAGCTCCTAACAGGACACAGGCAGATGTAGCAGAGCTGAAGAGCTCACTGAGGCTATCACTGCTGCAACATGTATGCAATGAGATCACATAACACAGCGAGGTCTGCAGTCCCACGTAACGACACTACACGTAGCTGAGCAGTCCTATGTCACACCACTGAAGGTAGTTCTAAAGTCACCTGTAACACCATCGCAGGTAGTTCTGCAGTTCCATGTAACATCACCGCAGTTAACCCTAAATTTCCATGTAAGATCGTCGCCTGCAGCCCCATGTAACAACAGGAGTGTCAGCTCTGTTGCAATCTTTGCTCTGCTCCATCTCTAGGAAGTTATCACAATGATACAACCACTGCACTACAGCACTGTCCGTCTACAGAGCAGAATGTAGGATGAAGATGCCCCCCAGTATATGCACAATCCGGATATAAACCCTGCGCACTCCAGACACGAGCTCTCTGACTACCCGGATGTGTCTGTGACAGGAGCTACAGGGAGGAAAACAGCAGCAGCTTACACAGCAAATATTGTAGGGGAAAAGAAAAGATTTTATACAGCAATTCTGTGTCCCCTCCAAAATTCCTACAAAGATTATACAAAGGGAGGGCTGTGGCACACAGACACTGCAGCACACACAGACACTGACCGCAGCACACACAGACACTGCAGCACACACAGACACTGCAGCACACACAGACACTGACCGCAGCACACACAGACACTGACCGCAGCACACACAGACACTGCAGCACAAGCGGGCAGACAGTCAGACACAATGATATCTGCCTAGCAGGATAGGGAGGTCACTGACAGGGGGCACAGGTGGAGGGTACCAGCCCGGCCATGGGACGACACACGGTCACAGGAGGGCGAGGTGCTGGAGATGACACAGGCGGGCAGGGACCGGCCAGCCCCCGCGGTGTGACACCATACATGGCGGACTGTGTGCACAGGACAATGTCAGGAAGGCTGACACCTATGGAGTGCGGGACAAGTGTGGCCACAGGTACGAGGGCCGGTGAGCAGGCAGAACTGTCATAGGGCCACACAGTAATTGAGGGGGCGCACAGCAGGATCACACCGTGGGGGGATGGTGACGCCACTCACCGTCCACCGTCTTCTTCTTGAACAGGGAGGCCATGTCTGCCGCTCGCTCTCCACTTCCTCGTTCACACTGCAACCAGGAACCGGTTACTCAGCTTCTCTCCCCCTCGTCTCACGTGATTCACAAAGCCCCGCCCACCGCCGCACCACGTGCGCCATCATTACCGCTCACAGCCCCGCCCCTTTCCGTCACGTTCGCGTCACTCTGGGGGAATCCCGTCGAGTTTTGGTCACATGACGGTGGTGACGGCGGCTCCGCTCCCCGTGATTCCTGCTGCCGGGACTGTATAGCGGTCACTGCAGACACATCCTGGGGTCTGCTTATGTTGTGGGGTCTTGTGACCGCGGTGTGCCGTCGTCATGGAGACAGGCTGTCACTGAGGATCGCACGGACAACAGTGGCTGAGGTCGGCCGACCATCTGCCGTGTGCGCGCCTCATGCGGAGGATGATGGTCTGTGAGGCAGAGGCCTACCGGGAGCCAGCCCGGTGCACACGGAGGTTCCTGAGGGCGGTCAGAGGCTCCTCTCTGGGCGCTGTGCACACTCACACATAGCCGTGCGGTACCGCCGAGCTGTTCGTACAGCAGACACGTCACAGGAGTTTTCTCCTAAAGCGTCGTTTGTGTATCGTAAAAACAACCAAACCACGTATCAGCCATTTTATTGGTTATTATTAAAAGTAAACCAATATCATGAAATATACTGACAGGCACCGAGACAAAGGCTGAGCGAGGATCATCCCCAACTAGTGACACCAGTCTACGACCATAATGGGTGATGTGCTGGTCACGACTGTTATGGTGACCTGATGGTTAGGAGCACTAGGAATGACCTGATGAGGAAACTAGCAATACAGGACGAGCTCTGGGAAGTGGGAGCTCTGCTGACCGCAACCCCTAATCCTATCACAACAACTAGAAATAGCCGTGGAGCGTTCCTGACTCTGCCTAGATGCCTCTTCACAGCCTAAGAGCTAACTACCCCTAAAGATAGAAAATAAAGCCTAACTTGCCTCAGAAATTCCCCAAAGAAATAAGCAGCCCCCACATATATTGACTGTGAGTTAAGATGGAAGTCACAAACACAGGAATTAAATAGGTTTCAGCAAAGGAGGCCAGACTTTAACTAAACAGACTGAGGATACAAAAGGTATCTGTGCGGTCAGCATAAAAAACTAACAAAAAACCACGCAGAGTGTGCAAAAGAGACCCCCGCACCGACTCACGGCGTGGAGGTGCCACTCTGCATCCCAGAGCTTCCAGCTAGCCAGGCCAAATCATGATAGCAAGCTGGACAAGAAAAACAGTGGTAAACAAATAAGCTAGCAGGGACTTAGCTTTTGCTGGAGTAGACAGGTAATCTGAGAGATCCAAGAGAGAACTGAACCAGTACTAGAACATTGACAGCTGGCATCAAGTAATGATCTAAGTGGAGTTAAATAGAGCAGCAGCCTAGAACTAAACGAGGTCAGCTGAGGAAAGAACCTCAGAGCCAGCAGCTCCATTCACAGCCACCAGAGGGAGTCCATGGACAGAACTCACCGAAGTACCATTCACAACCACCGGAGGGAGTTCGAGAACAGAATTCACAACACACGACTAGTGTTGAGCGATACCGTCTGTATCGGAAAGTATCGGCCGATACCGGCAAAGTATCGGATCCAATCCGATACCGATACCCGATACCAATACAAGTCAATGGGACTCAAGTATCGGACGGTATTCCTGATGGTTCTCAGGGTCTGAAGGAGAGGAAACTCTCCTTCAGGCCCTGGGATCCATATTAATGTGTAAAAGAGAGAATTAAAATAAAAAATATTGCTATACTCACCTCTCTGACGCAGCCTGCACCTTACCGAGGGAAGCGGCAGCGTTCTTTGTTTAAAATTCGCGCTTTTCTTTCCTTACGTGAAGTCCCGGCTTTGTGATTGGTTGCGTCGCAGTCACATGGGCGACGCAACCAATCACAAGCCGTGACGTCACGGGAGGCTGGACACGCGCGCATTTTAAAATGCGCGCTTGTCCAGCCTCCCGTGACGTCCCGGCTTGTGATTGGTTGCGTCGCGATCAACCAATCACAAGCCGGGAGGCTGGACACGCGCGCATTTTAAAATGCGCGCTTGTCCAACCTCCCGTGACATCCCGGCTTGTGATTGGTTGCTTCGCGGTCAACCAATCACAAGCCGGGAGGCTGGACACGCGCGCATTTTAAAATGCGCGCGTGTCCAGCCTCCCGGCTTGTGATTGGTTGACCGCGAAGCAACCAATCACAAGCCGGGACGTCATGGGAGGTTGGACAAGCGCGCATTTTAAAATGCGCGCGTGTCCAGCCTCTCGGCTTGTGATTGGTTGATCGCGACGCAACCAATCACAAGCCGGGACGTCACGGGAGGCTGGACAAGCGCGCATTTTAAAATGCGCGCGTGTCCAGCCTCCCGTGACGTCACGGCTTGTGATTGGTTGCGTCGCCCATGTGACTGCGACGCAACCAATCACAAAGCCGGGACGTAATTTTAAAATCCTTAAGGACCTGAAATTACGTCACGGCTTGCTGTGATTGGTTGCGTCGCCCATGTGACTGCGACGCAACCAATCACAAAGCCGGGACTTCACGTAAGGAAAGAAAAGCGCAAATTTTAAACAAAGAACGCTGCCGCTTCCCTCGGTAAGGTGCAGGCTGCGTCGGAGAGGTGAGTATAGCAATATTTTTTATTTTAATTCTCTCTTTTACACATTTTTACATTAATGTTGTTTCGATACCGATACCCGATACCACAAAAGTATCGGATCTCGGTATCGGAATTCCGATACAGCAAATATCGGCCGATACCCGATACTTGCGGTATCGGAATGCTCAACACTACACACGACCATAGAAAATACTGGTGCGCGAATACGACCATAGAAAACACTGATGCACGAGTACGACCGTAGAAAACATTGGTGTGTGAATACGACCGTAGAAAACATTGGTGTGTGAATACGACCATACAAAACATTGGTGCATGAGTACGACCATAGAAAACATTGGTGTGTGAATACGACCATAGAAAACATTTGTGTGTGAATACGACCATAGAAAACATTGGTGCATGAGTACGACCATCGAAAACATTGGAGTGTGAATACGACCATAGAAAACATTGGTGCATGAGTACGACCATAGAAAACATTGGTGTGTGAATATTGTGTAGAAAACATTAGTGCCTGAATACGACCATAGAAAACATTGGTGTGTGAGTACGACCATAGAAAACATTGGTGCACGAGTACGACAGTAGAAAACATTGTTGTGTGAATGCGACCATAGAAAACATTGGTGTGTGAATATGACCGTAGAAAACATTCGTGTGTGAATGCGACCATAGAAAACATTAGTGCGTGAATACGACCATAGAAAACATTGGTGTGTGAATACAACCATAGAAAACATTGGTGTGTGAATACGACCATAGAAAACATTGAAGCACGAGTACGACCATAGAAAACATTGTTGCACGAGTACGATCATAGAAAACATTGGTGTGTGAATACGACCATAGAAAACATTGTTGCACGAGTACGATCATAGAAAACATTGGTGTGTGAATACGACCATAGAAAACATTGATGCACGAGTACGACCATAGAATAATAATAATAATTTTATTTATATAGCGCCAACATATTCCGCAGCGCTTTACAAATTATAGAGGGGACTTGTACAGACAATAGACATAGCAGCATAACATAAATCACAGTTCAAAACAGATACCAGGAGGAATGAGGGCCCTGCTGCTCGCAAGCTTACAAACTATGAGGAAAAGGGGAGACACGAGAGGTGGATGGTAACAATTGCTTTAGTTATTTGGACCAGCCATAGTGTAAGGCTCGGGTGTTCATGTAAAGCTGCATGAACCAGTTAACTGCCTAAGTATGTAGCAGTGCAGACATAGAGTGCTATTAACTGCATAAAAGTGTATGAGAACATGATACGAGGAACCTGATTATGTTTTTTTATTTTTTTTATTTTAATAGGCCACACAGGGATCGTTAGGTTAATGCGTTGAGGCGGTAGGCCAATCTGAACAAATGAGTTTTTAGGGCACACTTAAAACTGTGGGGATTGGGGATTAATCGTATTAACCTAGGTAATGCATTCCAAAGAATCGGCGCAGCGCGTGTAAAGTCTTGGAGACGGGAGTGGGAGGTTCTGATTATTGAGGATGCTAACCTGAGGTCATTAGCAGAGCGGAGGGCACGGGTAGGGTGGTAGAATGAGACCAGAGAGGAGATGTAGGGTGGTGCTGAGCCATGGAGTGCTTTGTGGATGAGGGTAGTAGTTTTGTACTGGATTCTGGAGTGGATGGGTAGCCAGTGTAATGACTGGCACAAGGTAGAGGCATCGGTGTAACGGTTGGTGAAGAATATGATCCTGGCTGCAGCATTCAGGACAGATTGGAGCGGGGAGAGTTTGGTAAGAGGGAGGCCGATTAGTAGAGAGTTACAATAGTCCAGACGGGAATGAATAAGTGAAACAGTAATTTTTGCAGAGTCGAAAGTAAGAAAAGGGCGAATTCTAGAAATGTTTTTGAGATGCAGATAAGAAGAGCAAGCCAGTGATCGGATGTGGGGGGTGAATGAAAGCTCGGAATGAAGGATGACCCCAAGGCAGGGGGCATGTTGCTTTGGAGTAATGGTGGAACCACACACGGAGATGGCAATGTCAGGCAAAGGTAGGTTAGTAGAGGGAGAGAACACGAGGAGTTCAGTTTTCGACAGGTTCAGTTTCAGATAGAGGGAGGACATGATGTTAGAGACAGTGGTAAGACAATCACTGGTGTTTTCTAAAAAGGTCGGCGTGATAACAGGAGAAGAAGTGTATAATTGGGTGTCGTCAGCATAGAGATAGTACTGGAAACCAAATCTACTGATTGTTTGTCCAATAGGGGCGGTATACAAAGAGAAGAGGAGGGGGCCTAGGACTGATCCTTGAGGAACCCCAACAGTAAGGGGAAGGTGAGAGGAGGAGGAACCAGCAAAACATACAGTGAAGGATCGGTCAGAGAGATAGGAGGAGAACCAGGAGAGAACGGTGTCCTTGAAGCCGATGGAGCAGAGCATAGTGAGGAGGACCTGATGATCCACAGTATCGAATGCTGCGGAGAGATCCAAGAGAATTAGCATGGAGTAGTGACCATTAGATTTAGCTGTTAGTAGGTCATTAGAGACTTTAGTGAGGGCAGTTTCAGTAGAATGTAAAGAGCGGAAGCCAGATTGAAGAGGGTCGAGAAGAGAGTTATCTGAGAGATAGCGGGTAAGACGGGAGTGGACCAGGCGTTCAAGGAGTTTAGAGATGAAGGGAAGATTAGAGACAGGTCTATAATTAGCGGCACAGTTTTGGTCGAGGGATGGTTTTTTAAGTAATGGATGTATGATGGCATGCTTAAATGAGGAGGGAAAAATACCGGAAGTGAGAGAAAGGTTGAAAATTTTTGTTAGGTGAGAGGTGACATCCGGGGAAAGGGACTGGAGGAGATGTGATGGAATGGGGTCACTGGTGCAAGTGGTCGGGCGAGAAGATGCAAGAAGCCCGACTACTTCTTCTGTAACTGGCTCAAAGTCAGAGAGTGAACTAGATGCAGTGGGGGAAGGAGGACAGTGCATGGTATGAAGAGATTGGGAGATGATTTCCTGTCAAATGTGGTCAATTTTTTCTTTGAAGTAATTGGCCAGATCGTCAGCGCGGAGATCCGTTGTTGGGGCCTGCTCTCTTGGGTTGAGTAGGGACTGGAAGGTGTCAAAGAGACGTTTAGGGTTATTTGACAGTGAGGTGATCAGGGAGTTGAAATAGGTTTGTTTGGAGAGGTGAAGGGCAGAGTTGTATGTTTTTAGCATGAACTTATAATGGATGAAATCTTCGGGTAGATTAGATTTTCTCCACAGACGTTCGGCGCACCTGGAGCACCGCTGCAGGAAACGTGTTTGCAGTGTGTGCCACGGTTGTCGCCGTCTGTGCTGAGTTCTATGTATAGGAGGTGCAGCTTCATCCGGGGCACTTTGCAGGGTTTCATTGTAATGCTTCAGGGCAGATTCAGGGCATGAGATGGAGGAGATTGGGGCCAACGAGGACTGCAAGTTCTTCATAAGTTTCTGGGTGTTAATGGCCTGTATGTTTCTATAAGTGTGGAAAGTGGGGGTGACCTGAGCGGGATGGCAGTTTTTGATAGAGAATGAAAGAAGGTTGTGGTCAGAGAGCGGGAGAGGGGTGTTCGTGAAATCGTCCACTGAGCAAAGCCGGGAGAAGACCAAGTCAAGGGAGTTTCCATCTTCATGTGTTGGAGAGTTAGTATGCTGCGAGAGGCCGAAAGAGGAGGTTAGAGATAAAAGGTGAGAAGCAGATGGGGAGAGGGGAGAAGCAATGGGGATGTTGAAATCAACCATGATAAGGGTGGGGGTGTCACAGGAGAGAAAGTGTGGAAGCCAGGTGGCAAAGTGATCCAGGAACTGATGAGAGGGGCCGGGAGGACGATACACCACCGCCACTCGCATGGAGAAGGGGACGTAGAGTCTGACAGCATGGACCTCAAAGAATACATTGATGCACGAGTACGACTGTAGAAAACATTGGTTTACGAGTACGACCGTAGAAAACATTGATGCACGAGTACGACCGTAGAAAACATTGATGCATGAGTACGGCCGTAGAAAACATTGGTGAACGAGTACGACCGTAGAAAACATTGATGCATGAGTACGACATTAGAAAACATTGGTGCACGGGTACAACCGTAGAAAACATTGATGCACGAGTACGACAGTTGAAAACATTGGTGCACGAGTACGACTGTAGAAAACATTGGTGCACGAGTATGACCGTAGAAAACATTGATGTACGAGTACGACCGTAGAAAACATTGATGCACGAGTACGACCGTAGAAAACATTGGTGCATGAGTACAACCGTAGAAAACATTGGTGCACGAGTACGACCGTAGAAAACATTGGTTTACGAGTACGACCGTAGAAAACATTGGTGCACGAGTACGACCGTAGAAAACATTGGTTTACAAGTACGACCGTAGAAAACATTGGTGCACGAGTACGACCGTAGAAAACATTGGTTTACGAGTACGACCGTAGAAAACATTGGTGCACGAGTACGACCGTAGAAAACATTGGTGAACGAGTATGACCGTAGAAAACATTGGTTTACGAGTATGACCGTAGAAAACATTGATGCACAAGTACGATGTAGAAAACATTGAAGCACGAGTACGACCGTAGAAAACATTGGTTTACGAGTACGACCGTAGAAAACATTGGTTTACGAGTATGACCGTAGAAACCATTGGTTTACGAGTACGACCGTAGAAAACATTGATGCACGAGTACGACCGTAGAAAAAATTGATGCACCAGTACGACCGTAGAAAACATTGGTGCATGAGTACGACTGTAGAAAACATTGGTGCGTGAGTACGATGATAGAAAACATTGATGCACAAGTACGACCGTAGAAAACATTGGTGCACGAGTACGACCGTAGAAAACATTGATGCACGAGTGCGACCGTAGAAAACATTGATGCACGAGTATGACCGTAGAAAACATTGGTGCACAAGTACGACCGTAGAAAACATTGGTGCACGAGTACGACCGTAGAAAACATTGGTTTACGAGTACGACCGTAGAAAACATTGATGCATGAGTACGACCGTAGAAAACATTGATGCACGAGTACGACCGTAGAAAACATTGATGCACGAGTACGACCGTAGAAAACATTGATGCACGAGTACGACCGTAGAAAACATTGGTGCATGAGTACGACCGTAGAAAACATTGATGCACCAGTACGACCGTAGAAACCATTGGTTTACGAGTACGACCGTAGAAAACATTGATGCACGAGTACGACCGTAGAAAAAATTGATGCACCAGTACGACCGTAGAAAACATTGGTGCATGAGTACGACTGTAGAAAACATTGGTGCGTGAGTACGATGATAGAAAACATTGATGCACAAGTACGACCGTAGAAAACATTGGTGCACGAGTACGACCGTAGAAAACATTGATGCACGAGTGCGACCGTAGAAAACATTGATGCACGAGTATGACCGTAGAAAACATTGGTGCACAAGTACGACCGTAGAAAACATTGGTGCACGAGTACGACCGTAGAAAACATTGGTTTACGAGTACGACCGTAGAAAACATTGATGCACGAGTACGACTGTGGAAAACATTGATGCATGAGTACAACCGTAGAAAACATTGGTTTACGAGTACGACCGTAGAAAACATTGATGCATGAGTACGACCGTAGAAAACATTGATGCACGAGTACGACCGTAGAAAACATTGATGCACGAGTACGACCGTAGAAAACATTGATGCACGAGTACGACCGTAGAAAACATTGGTGCATGAGTACGACCGTAGAAAACATTGATGCACCAGTACGACCGTAGAATACATTGGTGTATGAGTACGACCGTAGAAAACATTGGTGCGTGAGTACGACCATAGAAAACATTGATGCACGGGTACGACCGTAGAAAACATTGGTGCATGAGTACGACCATAGAAAACATTGATGCACGAGTACGACCGTAGAAAACATTGATGCACGAGTACAACCATAGAAAACATTGATGCACGAGTACGACCGTAGAAAACATTGGTTTACGAGTACGACCGTAGAAAACATTACAGCAGTCTCAGTGTATCCCAAGTGATAAATATACACTAGTCTCTGTGTCTTATGTGAGATATAGACAGCAGTCTCATTGTATCCTATGTGAAGGAAAATAGAGAGCGCTCGTTGTGTGGATCAATGAGGTAAAACAATACTGCAGTAGTGAGTGAATTCACTCTCTTGAACTTGTTGTGTATTGTCTGGCACAACACTGATGATTGCAGTGAAAAGCTCTCTAATGCCTGCAGCTACCTCTTCTGGATCCGAGAGGAGAAGAATACAGACAAAATAATAGAAAAGGCTCATCATCAGATGAGTCTGAGGAAGGCGCTGGATCAGCTCCGTAACGCTTATCTCAAATAAAGAAGTTTTATTCAAGTTTATTCCTCTCTGTTTTTGGCAGCTCTGTCAATACAAAGAAAACCTCTTATTTTCTATCAGTGTATCCTAGGTGCATATACAGCAGTCTCAGTGTGTCCTATGTGATGTATATACATCAGTTTCAGTGTCTCCTATGTGTTGTGTACAGCAGTCTTGATGTTTCTCATGTGATGTATATACAGCCATCTCAGTGTATCCCATGTCGTGTACACAACAGTCTCAGTGTAACCTATGTTATGTAAACAGCCTCAGTGTATCCTATGGGATGTATACAGTAGTCTGAGTGTATCCTATGGGATGTTTTCAGTAGTCTGAGTGTGTCCTATGTGATATATACAGTAGTCTCAGTGTATCGTATGTGATGTATGAGCAGCGCCCCAGGGTCCTGGTCATTGCAGTAATGTCATTTTCCTCTAGGAGGGAGTGATGTTACGTTTGGAGGCAACGAAGGAGATCTCTTTGTCAGGTAACATAATGCATGCAACATGTTCACACTCCAGATCAGAAGGGGGAGCTCTAAGCCTGTTTAAGGTGAACTCCCCTATAAGAACATCCTGATCTGGAGGGAAGGGGTTCAGTTCCTGTCAGGGAGAAAGAGGAAAAGGAAGGAGAGGAGCTCTGTGGCCTAAAGTGCTGCAGCTCCTAGGAAACAGACGGATAGAAAGTCGAACATATTGCAGAGAGCGTGCGAGGAAAGCAAAGGAGAGGATACCAGAAGGGGACCAGCCCTGCACAGGCTGCCTCCTGAGGCGCAGAATCCCAGTAGCCGGAACACCGAGGGAGCAACGATCCTTTATGCCTTGCTCCAGAGACCGGCATGACAGCTAATTTCACGTTACCTGTCCACCCCTACACCCAGGAGTCAAGGTGGCACCCCTTAGAGGCTGGGGCATGATAGAGTCCCTGTAAAACACCTCAAGCCACCGGTCAAACAGGTTTGTCCTGGGGGACAGAGAGAGAGACATAACATCTACAACATCTGTGAGGACCTTATGAGAAGCTTAGCAGTAAGGGACTACAACTCTACGGCGCTAGAGGAAGGCTACTGATTTCCACCTGGATAAGGGGTCTCTGGACTTGCCTCCAAACCGGCCAGACTCTGCCTACCCTGTGGTTCGGTGCTCTGGATTGTGGATGCTGAAGCCACCAGTAAAGGTAAAGAGACTGCAACCTTGTGTCCTCGTTCTTCACTGCGCCTTTCACCATCCACCATCTACACACTGGGAAGCTCTGGAGATACACTTCACCTGTGGGAAGGTATACCATCTAGCTGCAATAACATCACCCCAGCGGACCCCTTACAGCAGCGTCGGTCACCCTGACCGAATACCACAGGTGGCGTCACGAACACTTTCCCTTTAGAGACCTTTCCCTTTTCCGCGGACGTCCCTAGGGCCACGGACCGGGTCAGCCACCGTGACATCCTCCAGTGAACCGAAGGACCCGGTACCGAGTACCCCACTGCCCTTGGGGGCGCTCCATATACAGTAGTCTCAGTGTATCGTATGTGATGTATACAGTAGTCTCAGTGTATCATATGTGATGTATACAATAGTCTCAGTGTATCCTATGGGATGTATACAGTAGTCTGAGTGTATCCTATGTGATGTTTTCAGTAGTCTGAGTGTATCCTATGTGATATATACAGTACTCTCAGTGTATCGTATGTGTTGTATACAGTAGTCTCAGTGTATCATATGTGATGTATACAGTAGTCTCAGTGTATCGTATGTGATGTATACAGTAGTCTCAGTGTATCTTATGTGCTGTATACTACAGCCTCAGTGCATCCTGTGTAATGTATTTAGTAGTCTTAATATGTCCTGCACAGTACCTCCTCTGGTCTGTATAGGTATTGGTGTGTTACTTTCTATATCTGCAGTCAAGTAAAAATGAATCCTAGACAACCTATTTAAATGGGTTATCTAAAGTTTACAAGTTATCCACTATCCATATCATAGGGGACAACTTCCTGATCGCTTGATGTCCGACCCCTGGGACCTCCACCAATTCCAAGAAATGTGGCTCTGAACAGCCTGCATGAATAGAGCTGTGGTTGAGTATGTGCACATTTGCTCCAACCATATGTGGCTTTCAGAGGCTGGGTTCTGTGGATCTGTGGGGTCCCAGCAGCTAGCCCCCTGTGATCGGAAAGTTATCCCCTATCCAATGAATAGGGGATAATTCCCAAACTTGACACAGCCCCTTTAAGGGGGTGGAGAGGGGCATGACCAAGAAAAGCTAAAGTTGCTGAATCTTGCACTGGGCTTTGATGGGGTGCGAGGATCGGTATTTAAAAAAAAAGTCAGATTTTCATCAAGAAAAAACAGCTAATTTTAATTCCAGTTGTTATCAATATGCTATCCTGTATAGCATCCATTTCTGTACATCAGCAGTTACTAAAATTATAAGACCTAATTCAGTTTCATAAGTTAAGAATTGCAATGTGTCCATAAAAATCGAATGCTGTGCAGTTGATCCCTATGGGATTCAATTTTTCTTGCTAACAAATTGACTTGAATAAGGGAGTCTCAGCCGAGATATGGAAGGAACTACTGCATGCTGTGATTTTTTTTCACGTTCTGATTCGGTCCGTTAAAACACCATCTGAATAGCCTAATTGAATATCATATTCCTAGTGCTGTTCTTGGGATGTGAGTGTTTTCTCAGACAGCATTCGGCCTGAAAATACGGTTGTGTGAACTTGATCTGAGGGCGAGACTGCATATAGAGGCTGATCACATACAGCTAAAACTCCAAACTCCATCCACCGTGGTGACCAATTGCCACTTCATTTTGTTTCGAAATAGTGCAGCCATTGGCCATCATGGTGAGTGGAGTTCCAGATGGACAACCAGCCACCTCATGTGATCTCACTCTAAGTAGAAAAAAACATGCCAAGCGGGGTGATAACATGAGGAAAAGTCCCTCTATGATTACTGTTAGAGGCTATACAGGAGACATGATGACACAGACTGTCATGTTTTTGTAACTTTCCACATTGAAGCAGAACCTATCAGATCCTACACGCAACCTCCCAAGGAAAACCTACACCTGCCAACCCACCACCACAATGCTAAATAAGCTTATTCCTGCATTGCAGCAAAGTGCATGATGCAAACACAAATGTCCTGCACACATTTTTACCATCTTCTAAAAAAATCTCCCTTTAATGTTCTGCTGGAAATAGTCTAATTAGCCAGGAAAAATCCAATGGGACATTGCCTCACCCAGACTAGTCTGGTCTTAGCTCGTGTCATCCAGTGGAATGTGACTGAGTTTTTCACCATATACTACTGTATGTCATCTTAGGTGAATCAGAAAAGTTCTGTTTGCACTTCACACCATGGCTGTCTGCTCATGCACAATGTCCTGATGAAGCCAGGAAGAATGTCCTTGCTTCATTGTGTAGGCACTTGCATGTGATTTCCAATGGTCTTAAGATGATATGGCTTGTGGTGGAGGCATGTTTCCAGGATCTCAGGTATGACTGGGGAAAGTGACCAGTCCTGGCTAATTAGCATATTAGAACATTGCATTAAAGTTCATTTTTGACAGATGAAAACATTTGTGTACAACATCGAGCACTTTGTTGTAGTTAGGCATAGGCTGATGTAGTGTTATGGTGGCTTAAGAGACATTGAGGACCTCAGAAGTTCCCTTTATCCTACAATTTCCTGCTTCGTAAGGCAATTACTCCTGTTTTAAAAGTATGTATTGTATTGCAAAAAAGTGATGTGGCCTCCTGTCACTTTTTCTGTCTCCTGCAATAGTTTTGTTAAAAGAAGGACCATTGACCATCTGATTGCATACCTTGGGACATCGTACAAAACTTTTCTGCAACTTTTACTCACAAAAAAGTAGTGGTGAACTATGCCCGGCAGAACCAAGATAGCTATGTGTCTGTGCAGGGTTCATCAATGGTAGTGACCACCGTGCTTGCAACTTTTTTACAATGTTGGTGTGATGTACAACACCTTACGATAAGGCCAGGTCTACATGATGACCTGTGGTTGCCTGACATGAGTTCACAATATCTCTCTATGTTAATGGCTGGCAGTAATAGTGAATGTAGGTTGTGATGTGACTGTATCACATAAGATCTCAATGTCGCGCACAGCCCAAATCTCACAGCTGTCCATGGATGACCGATATTTGCCACAACTATCCTAGTAACATGGACATTCGGCAGAATGTTCTTCACTATGATGGTGGTGGAGATAAGGAGTTGCCAGACACATATTTAGTTGCTTATCTCAAGAAAAAAAAAGTCGGTCAGAAGTTTGTAGCACAAGGAGTTTTAAGTTTTGTACCGTTGGCATAATATTTGCGTAAATGAAGTTAGTGTTTCTGCCAATGAGCATGTGGCAATGTCACTTACAAAAACTACAGGAAACATAACGCTGAGGCCAATACCTACTAATGACAGATGTGACAATTTATCTAGAGCACACTGGTAATTTGTGATATGGGAAGTTGTATTTTCCTGCATCGGTTTCCATTCTGCTCCTGCTCACTATTTTGTCTGGCATTTCTCACTTTCCATATATATCTCCATGTGACACGCTGATTACTGGGTTCATTAATTTGTAAAAACCTTGGCGTAAAATCTTGAACAAAGTTGAAGGTAAATGAATGGCTGCTGCTGGGTGGTCTACATGTCTCTGCAGGAGATCTGGAGATTAATGGATTTGTCATTAGGGCCAAGCTTTGGCTAATGTCGTGACGATCCTGTAGAGACGTAAAATGGAAGGTTTACAAGTGCTGAATAATGTATTTCATTAATACTTTTCACAAAGAAAGTGGAATCCGTCCTGGTTTATGATGGAGATGAACGCCTGCTTTTAGCTCCGTTATATCCTCTCCAGTTTGACTAATTAATGGCATCCTTTGGTCTTGAGTCGCCTGATTGGATTGAGGGACCATTAACATTTGGGTGAGGGGACATCATTTGTTTTTCATGACACTGCTCATTAATCTGTCACTTCTACATCTGATCCTTTGCACACAGGTCAAGTAATTTTCTCTGATAAACATTTGCTGCAAAAAGAGGTATTTCCACCTTGTATTTCTAGGATATGGTTTATGATCAGTATGTGTCCGATCTCCAGGATCCTCAACCATCCTGAGAATAAAGAAGCTCATCGCTGGAAAAACCAGTCCTCAAAGTTGGGGAACATTGCCTGAGCAGAAGGAATCAACGTTTTTCCAGGATAACCTTGTAGGTGGCTTGATTCATACGTCCTTCGCAAAGATTAACCTGGCCAATTCCAGCCTTGCTAAAGCTTCCCCAGATCATCACCTGGTCGTGTATGGTTAGACGGAGACCTGGAGAGGCATACAAGCCAAAGTATTTTGCACCCACTGTAAAATTTGGTGGAGGATCGGTGATGATCTGGGCATGCTTCAGCAAGGCTGGAATTGGGCAGGTTGTTCTTAGCGAAGGACTTACGTATGAATCAAGCCGCATATAGGGTTATCCTGGAAAAACAGTTGAAAGGCAGTGTTCCCCAACTCTAAGGACTGGTTTTACAGCAGGACAATGCGCCATGCCACACAGCCAGGTCAATCAAGGTGTGGATGAAGGACCACCACATCAAATTCCTGTCATGGCCAGCCCAATCTCCAGACCTGAACCCCATTGAAAACCTCTGGAATGTAATCAAGAGGAAGATGGATAGTCACACGCCATCATACAAACAAGAACTGCTTAAATTTTTGTATCAGGAGTGTCGAAAGGTCACCCAAAAGCAGTGTGAAAGACTGGTGGAAAACATGCCAAGACGCATGAAAGCTGTGACTAAAAATCATGGTTATTCCACAAATAATTGATTTCTGAACTTTTCCTGAGTTAAAAGATTAGTATTGTTGTTTCTAAATGCATTTTTTGGCATTATTTGATGTCTGCAAGCAATACATTTTTTGTTATTTTGACCATTTCTCATTTTCAGAAAATAAATACAAAATTTATTGCTTGGAACTTCGAAGATATGTTGTCAGTAGTTTTTAGAATAAAAGAACAATTTACATTTTACTCAAAAATATACCTAGAAAGAGAAAAATCAGACAAACTGAAAATTTTGCCAGAGCTGTATATATATATATATATATATATATATATATATATATATATATATATATATATATATATATATATATATATATATATATATATATATATATATATATATATATATATATATATATATATATATGTAGGTGTATCTCACAAAATTAGAATATCATCAAAAGGTTAATTTATTTCAGTTCTTCAATACAAAAAGTGAAACTCATACATTAAATAGAGTAATTACTAGCAAAGTGATCTATTTCAAGTGTTTATTTCTGTTATTGTTGATGATTATGGCTTGCAAAAGTCATTATCTCAGTAAATAAGAATACTTTATAACACCAGCTTGAAAAAATGATTTTAAAATCCGAAATGTTGGCCTACTGAAATATGTGTTCAGTAAATGCACTCAATACTTGGTCGTGGCTCCTTTTGAATCAATTACTGCATCAATGAGGCGTGGCAAGGAGGCGATCAGCCTGTGGCACTTATGAGATGTTATGGAAGCCCAGGTTGCTTTGATAGCAGCCTACAGTCCGTCTGCATTGTTGGGTCTGGTGTCTCTCATCTTCCTCTTGACAATACTCCATAGATTATGGAGTTAAGGTCAGGCGAGTTTGCTGGACAATCAAGCACAGTGATACTGTTGTTTTTAAACCAGGTATTGGTACTTTTGGCAGTGTGGACAGGTGCCAAGTCCTGCTGGAGAATGACATTTCCATCTCCAAAAAGCTTGTCGGATGAATCATGAAGTGCTCTAACATTTCCTGGCAGATGGCTGCGCTGACTTTGGTCTTGATAAAACACAGTGGACCTACACCAGCAGATGACATGGCTCCCCAAACCATCACTGATTGTGGATATGAGTCACCCGCCTGGGCCGTGGGGTACTCAGTACCGGGTCCGGTACTCACAGGGGGATGTCACAGTGGCGGCGACCCGGTCCGCGGCCCTGGGCGCCCATGTTAAAGGAGCGGTCTTTAAAGGGGTTTAGAGAATAAATTTTGTTCGTGACGCCACCTGTGGTATTCAGTCAGTAGGGACTGACGCTGCTTAAGGGGGTCCTCTGAGGTGATGGTATGGCAGCTAGATGGTATAACTTCCCACAGGTGAAGTAGGTCCCCAGGGCTCCCGGTGTGTAGATGGAAGATGGTGAATGGTGCAGTAAAGAACAAGGACACAGGTTTGCAGTCTCTTTACCTGGTTTCCTGTAGCTTCAGACAACTGCAGTCCAGGGTACCAGATCACAGGTACAGGCAGGGTCCGGCCAACTTGGAAGCAAATCCAGAGTCCCCTTTTAACAGGTGGAGATGAAAGCCTTCCTCAAAGCGTGATGGTGTTGTAGTCCCTTACTGCCTATGGCTTCTGATAAGGTCCTCACAGTGCCTCTCTGTCCTCCATAAAAGTGGGACACAAACCCGTATGACAGGTGGCTCGAGCCTTTTTATAGGGTCTCTATCACGATCCAGGCTCTATGTGCCACTGTGCCTCCTGGGTATTAAGGCGAAGAGGTGATTTATAATCCAGCTGTCCTGCCGGTTTCAGCTATACCTCTTAGAGTTCGACACGGCCTCTGTTGTGAATTTGGATTCTGGGCTCCCCCGGTGGCTACTGGTGGAATTGAACTGGTGTCTTCATCTTCTCTGTTCACCTGTTCCCATCAAGATGTGGGAGTCGCTATATAACCTTGCTGCTCTGTTAGTTGCTTGCCGGTCAACAATGTTATCAGAAGCCTCTCTGTGCTTGTTCCTGCTCCTAGACAACTACTAGATAAGTTGGACTCTTGTCCATGTTTGTTTTTGCATTTTTGTTCCAGTTCACAGCTGTAGTTTCGTTACTGTGTCTGGAAAGCTCTTGTGAACAGGAATTGCCACTCTGGTGTTATGAGTTAATGCCAGAGTTTTAAAGTAATTTCTGGATGGTGTTTTTGATAGGGTTTTCAGCTGACCATGAAAGTGTCCTTTCTGTCTTCTGCTATGTAGTAAGTGGACCTCAAATTTGCTAAACCTATTTTCATACTACGTTTGTTATTTCATCTCAACTCACCGCCAATACATGTGGGGGGCCTCTGTCTCCTTTCGGGGTATTTCTCTAGAGGTGAGCTAGGACTAATATTTTCCTCTGCTAGTTTTATTTAGTCCTCCGGCTGGTGCTGGGCATCTAGAATCAACGTAGGCATGCTACCCGGCCACTGCTAGTTGTGCGTTAGGTTTAGTTCATGGTCAGCTCAGTTCCCATCTTCCAAGAGCTAGTTCCTATATATGCTTATGCTATGTTCTCTTGCCATTGAGATCATGACAGTTTGACCGGCCCTCAAAGTGTTAATTGTTTGGGCTGAAGCAGGAGAAAAAGAAGTGTTGAAGGGAAATTTTTTTTTTTTTCCCCTCAGAGTTTTGCTGCCTAGCCCTTAATTGCTGTCTAGCTGCTTCTTACCTCCTCTTAACCCTTGAATGGCTCTGTGTCCACCTGTTTGTAATGGATCTTCAGAGTGTAACTGCAGGTTTGCATAATCTCGCCACGAAGGTACAAAATTTGCAAGATTTTGTTTGTCATGCACCTGTATCTGAGCCGAGAATTCCTTTGCCGGAATTTTTCTCGGGGAATAGATCCGGGTTTCAGAATTTTCGAAATAATTGCAAATTATTTTTGTCCCTGAAATCTCGCTCTGCCGGAGACCCTGCACAGCAGGTCAGGATTGTGATTTCCTTGCTCCGGGGCGACCCTCAAGACTGGGCTTTTTCATTGACACCAGGGGATCCTGCGTTGCTCAATGTGGATGCGTTTTTTCTGGCCTTGGGGTTGCTTTATGACGAACCTCATTTGGAGCTTCAGGCAGAAAAAACTTTGATGTCCCTATCTCAGGGGCAAGATGAAGCGGAAATTTACTGCCAAAGATTCCGTAAATGGTCTGTGCTTACTCAGTGGAATGAGTGCGCCCTGGCGGCGACTTTCAGAGAGGGTCTCTCTGATGCCATTAAGGATGTTATGGTGGGGTTCCCTGTGCCTGCGGGTCTGAATGAGTCCATGACAATGGCTATTCAGATCGATAGGCGTTTGCGGGAGCGCAAACCAGTGCACCATCTGGCGGTGTCCACTGAGAAGTCGCCAGAGAGTATGCAGTGTGATAGAATTCTGTCCCGAAGCGAGCGGCAGAATTTTAGACGGAAAAATGGGTTGTGTTTCTATTGTGGTGATTCTACTCATGTTATATCAGCATGCTCTAAGCGCACTAAAAAGCTTGGTAAATCTGTTTCCATTTACACCTTACCGTCTAAATTTATTCTATCTGTGACCCTGATTTGCTCTTTGTCATCTATTACCACGGACGCCTATGTCGACTCTGGCGCCGCTTTGAGTCTTATGGATTGGTCCTTTGCCAAACGCTGTGGGTATGATTTAGAGCCTTTGGAGACTTCTATTCCTCTGAAGGGGATTGACTCCACCCCATTGGCTAATAATAAACCACAATACTGGACACAAGTAACTATGCGTATTAATCCGGATCACCAGGAGATTATTCGCTTTCTGGTGCTGTATAATCTACATGATGATTTGGTGCTAGGATTGCCTTGGCTGCAATCTCACAACCCAGTCCTCGACTGGAGAGCTATGTCTGTGTTGAGCTGGGGATGTAAGGGGGCTCATGGGGATGTACCTGTGGTTTCCATTTCATCATCCATTCCCTCTGAAATTCCTGAGTTCCTGTCTGACTATCGTGACGTCTTTGAAGAATCCAAGCTTGGTTCGTTACCTCCGCACCGAGAGTGCGATTGTGCCATAGATTTAATCCCGGGTAGTAAATACCCAAAGGGTCGTTTATTTAATCTGTCTGTGCCTGAACATGCTGCTATGCGAGAATATATAAAGGAGTCCTTGGAAAAGGGACATATTCGTCCATCGTCATCTCCCTTAGGAGCCGGTTTTTTCTTTGTGTCAAAAAAAGACGGCTCTTTGAGACCATGTATTGATTATCGGCTTTTGAATAAAATCACTGTTAAATATCAATACCCATTGCCGTTGCTGACTGATTTGTTTACTCGCATAAAGGGGGCCAAGTGGTTCTCTAAGATTGACCTTCGTGGGGCGTATAATTTGGTGCGAATCAGGCAGGGGGATGAGTGGAAAACCGCATTTAATACGCCCGAGGGCCACTTTGAGTATTTAGTGATGCCTTTTGGTCTTTCTAATGCTCCGTCAGTTTTCCAGTCCTTTATGCATGATATTTTTCGCGATTATTTGGATAAATTTATGATTGTGTATCTGGATGATATTCTGATTTTTTCGGATGACTGGGACTCTCATGTCCAGCAAGTCAGGAGGGTTTTTCAGGTTTTGCGGTCTAATTCTTTGTGTGTGAAGGGTTCTAAGTGTGTTTTTGGGGTACAGAGGATTTCCTTTTTGGGATATATTTTTTCCCCCTCTTCCATTGAAATGGATCCTGTCAAGGTTCAAGCTATTTGTGATTGGACGCAGCCCTCTTCTCTTAAGAGTCTTCAGAAATTTTTGGGCTTTGCTAACTTTTATCGTCGATTTATTGCTGGTTTTTCGGATATTGCTAAGCCATTGACCGATTTGACTAAGAAGGGTGCTGATGTTGCTGATTGGTCCCCTGATGCTGTGGAGGCCTTTCGGGAGCTTAAGCGCCGTTTTTCCTCTGCCCCTGTGTTGCGTCAGCCTGATGTTGCTCTACCTTTTCAGGTTGAGGTCGACGCTTCTGAGATCGGAGCTGGGGCAGTGTTGTCGCAGAAAAGTTCTGATTGCTCCGTGATGAGGCCTTGTGCCTTCTTTTCCCGTAAATTTTCGCCCGCTGAGCGGAATTATGATGTTGGGAATCGGGAGCTTTTGGCCATGAAGTGGGCTTTTGAGGAGTGGCGCCATTGGCTTGAGGGGGCCAGACATCAGGTGGTGGTATTGACTGACCACAAAAATTTGATTTATCTTGAGACCGCCAGGCGCCTGAATCCTAGACAGGCGCGCTGGTCATTATTTTTCTCTCGGTTTAATTTTGTGGTGTCATACCTACCGGGTTCTAAGAATGTTAAGGCGGATGCCCTTTCTAGGAGTTTTGAGCCTGACTCGCCTGGTAACTCTGAGCCCACAGGTATCCTTAAGGATGGAGTGGTATTGTCAGCCGTTTCTCCAGACCTGCGGCGGGCCTTGCAGGAGTTTCAGGCGGATAGACCTGATCGTTGCCCACCTGATAAACTGTTTGTTCCTGATGATTGGACCAGTAGAGTCATCTCTGAGGTTCATTCTTCTGCGTTGGCAGGTCATCCTGGCATTTTTGGTACCAGGGATTTGGTGGCAAGGTCCTTCTGGTGGCCTTCTCTGTCACGAGATGTGCGAGGCTTTGTGCAGTCTTGTGACGTTTGTGCTCGGGCCAAGCCTTGTTGTTCTCGGGCTAGTGGATTATTGTTGCCCTTGCCTATTCCTAAGAGGCCTTGGACGCACATCTCGATGGATTTTATTTCAGATCTGCCTGTTTCTCAGAAGATGTCTGTCATCTGGGTGGTGTGTGACCGTTTTTCTAAGATGGTCCATTTGGTTCCTCTGCCCAAGTTACCTTCTTCTTCCGAGTTGGTTCCTCTGTTTTTTCAAAATGTTGTTCGTTTGCATGGTATTCCTGAGAATATCGTTTCTGACAGAGGGACCCAATTCGTGTCTAGATTTTGGCGGGCATTCTGTGCTAGGATGGGCATAGATTTATCTTTTTCGTCCGCTTTCCATCCTCAGACGAATGGCCAGACCGAGCGGATTAATCAGACCCTGGAGACATATCTGAGGTGTTTTGTGTCTGCTGACCAGGATGATTGGGTTGCTTTTTTGCCATTGGCGGAGTTCGCTCTCAATAATCGGGCCAGCTCTGCCACTTTGGTGTCCCCGTTTTTCTGTAATTCGGGGTTTCATCCTCGATTTTCCTCTGGTCAGGTGGAATCTTCGGATTGTCCTGGAGTGGATGCTGTGGTGGAGAGATTGCATCAGATCTGGGGGCAGGTGGTGGACAATTTGAGGTTGTCCCAGGAGAAGACTCAGCTTTTTGCCAACCGCCACCGTCGTGTTGGTCCTCGGCTTTCTGTTGGGGATTTGGTGTGGTTGTCTTCTCGTTTTGTCCCTATGAGGGTCTCTTCTCCTAAGTTTAAGCCTCGGTTTATCGGCCCGTATAAGATATTGGAGATTCTTAACCCTGTTTCCTTCCGTTTGGACCTCCCTGCATCCTTTTCTATTCATAACGTTTTTCATCGGTCATTATTGCGCAGGTATGAGGTACCGGTTGTGCCTTCCGTTGAGCCTCCTGCTCCGGTGTTGGTTGAGGGTGAGTTGGAGTACATTGTGGAGAAAATCTTAGACTCTCGTGTTTCCAGACGGAGACTCCAGTATCTGGTCAAGTGGAAGGGATACGGCCAGGAGGATAATTCTTGGGTGAATGCATCTGATGTTCATGCCTCCGATCTGGTTCGTGCCTTTCATAGGGCCCATCCTGATCGCCCTGGTGGTTCTGGTGAGGGTTCGGTGCCCCCTCCTTGAGGGGGGGGTACTGTTGTGAATTTGGATTCTGGGCTCCCCCGGTGGCTACTGGTGGAATTGAACTGGTGTCTTCATCTTCTCTGTTCACCTGTTCCCATCAAGATGTGGGAGTCGCTATATAACCTTGCTGCTCTGTTAGTTGCTTGCCGGTCAACAATGTTATCAGAAGCCTCTCTGTGCTTGTTCCTGCTCCTAGACAACTACTAGATAAGTTGGACTCTTGTCCATGTTTGTTTTTGCATTTTTGTTCCAGTTCACAGCTGTAGTTTCGTTACTGTGTCTGGAAAGCTCTTGTGAACAGGAATTGCCACTCTGGTGTTATGAGTTAATGCCAGAGTTTTAAAGTAATTTCTGGATGGTGTTTTTGATAGGGTTTTCAGCTGACCATGAAAGTGTCCTTTCTGTCTTCTGCTATGTAGTAAGTGGACCTCAAATTTGCTAAACCTATTTTCATACTACGTTTGTTATTTCATCTCAACTCACCGCCAATACATGTGGGGGGCCTCTGTCTCCTTTCGGGGTATTTCTCTAGAGGTGAGCTAGGACTAATATTTTCCTCTGCTAGTTTTATTTAGTCCTCCGGCTGGTGCTGGGCATCTAGAATCAACGTAGGCATGCTACCCGGCCACTGCTAGTTGTGCGTTAGGTTTAGTTCATGGTCAGCTCAGTTCCCATCTTCCAAGAGCTAGTTCCTATATATGCTTATGCTATGTTCTCTTGCCATTGAGATCATGACAGGCCTCGGTCTTCTGGCTACCAGAGTCTGCGCTAGCCAGGGAGGTAGCCAAATTACTGCTCTGCTCCCCTGGTGTCACTCTCCTGTGCCTTATCTCTCCTGCACACTTTCCACAAGCTGTCCTTTCCTTATCTGTTTCTACAGGAGCTGTAGCGACTCTGGCTACACGGCCCCTTCAGTCTTTCTGACACTCACTGTCCGACTGCACTGTCCTCTGACAGACTGCTCACTCACTTCCCCTCAAGCCAGAATATAGGGAAGTTCCCATTAATCTGGGTTCAGAGCTCCCCCTTCTGACCTGGAATATGAACATGTGTATATGTGGTTACCTGATAAAAGAGATCTTTCATCGCTTCCAAGCGTGACATCACTCTAACCGTGAGGAAAGCAATGCCACTGTGACAACCAGGACCCTGGGGCGTCACAGATACTTCACACTAGACCTTGGAAATAAAGGTCCCAGAGTCTGGAGGAAGAGTGGAGAGGCAGACAATCCAAGCTGCTTGAGGTCTAGTGTGAAGTTTCCACAATAAGTGATGGTTTGGGGAGCTATGTCATCTGTCGGTATATAGAGGTAAGGAGACATGAAAGAATCCAAATTGGTAGAATTGTTTTCTTGACCACAAACCAGCCCCAAATATTCTACCCATACGCTATGTTTAAAGTTCAGCGGAATATATTGACACTGAAAATATAATTCTTCTCATATTTTATATAGACTGCTCCTTTATCACTGAGCTCTCGGTTTCTCTGGATGTCGTACAATCCGCATTCATCGCTCCTCTATTTATTTATTAGATTTATGCAGGAATGAATGTTCTGCCGCTGAGTATGAAATAAAGAATGTAAACCCGCCGATGATGCATGTTATGCGACAGACTCGTGATTTGAGAGAAATGTCATAAAAACAGCATGTTACTTGTCACCAATGAACAATAGGTTTTATGCGCAGGATTTTCTTCCTGTGAGCTTTATAAATTGCACAACAAAAACAAGAAAACCAATTAATGTAAATCTTAAGCAGACAAAATATGCCGTATCGTTTGGTGTGATTTCTGGCTAAGACATAAATCAGGGGAGAAGTCCCATCAAGCCTGTTTACTCAGCTGCAAATACATGAAATGACAGTAATTCAGCCGTAGGTCATTGCTCTCTCACATTCTTATAAATGTTCCAGTATATACAGTGGCATGTAAAAGTTTGGGCCCCCTGGTTAAAATTACCATTATTGTGAACAGTTAGGCTGGAGTCATACACATAGTTACATAGTTATTAAGGTTGAAGGAAGGCTTTAAGTCCATCTAGTTCAACCCATAGCCTAGCATGCCCTAACATGTTGATCCAGGGGAAGGCAAAAAAACCCCATGTGGTAAGAGTAAGCTCCATCATGGGGAAAAAAATTCCTTCCCGACCCCACATACGGCAATCAGACTAGTTCCCTGGATCAACGCCTTATCAAGGAATCTAATATATATATACCCTGTAATATTATACTTTTCCAGAAAGGTATCCAGTCCCCTCTTAAATTGAAGCAATGAGTCACTCATTACAACATCATACGGCAGAGAGTTCCATAGTCTCACTGCTCTTACAGTAAAGAATCCGCGCCTGTTATTATGCTTAAACCTTTTTTCCTACAGACGTAGAGGATGCCCCCTTGTCCCTGTCAGCGGTCTATGATTAAAAAGATCATCAGAAAGGTCTTTGTACCGTCCCCTCATATATTTATACATTAAAATAAGATCACCCCTTAGTCTTCATTTTTCCAAACTAAACAGCCCCAAGTGTAATAACCTATCTTGGTATTGCAGACCCCCCAGTCCTCTAATAACCTTGGTTGCTCTTCTCTGCACCCGCTCCAGTTCAGCTATGTCTTTCTTATACACCGGAGACCAGAACTGTGCACAGTATTCTAAGTGTGGTCGCACTAGTGACTTGTATAGAGGTAAAATTATGTTCTCCTCATGAGCATCTATGCCTCTTTTAATGCATCCCATTATTTTATTTGCCTTTGTAGCAGCTGCCTGACACTGGACACTGAATGTGAGTTTGTCATCCACCCATACACCCAGGTCTTTTTCATTGACGGTTTTGCCCAGAGTTTTAGAATTAAGCACATAGTTATACATCTTATTACTTCTACCCAAGTGCATGACCTTACATTTATCCCCATTAAAGCTCATTTGCCATTTATCAGCCCAAGCTTCTAGTTTACATAAATCAGCCTGTAATATAAAATTGTCCTCCCCTGTATTGATTACCCTGCAGAGTTTAGTGTCATCTGCAAATATTGAAATTCTACTCTGAATGCCCCCTACAAGGTCATTAATAAATATGTTAAAAAGAAGAGGGCCCAATACTGACCCCTGTGGTACCCCACTACTAACCGTGACCCAGTCCGAGTGTGCTCCATTAATAACCACCCTTTGTTTCCTATCCCTGAGCCAACTCTCAACCCACTTGCACATATTTTCCCCTATCCCCATTACTCTCATTTTATGAATCAACCTTTTATGTGGCACTGTATCAAAAGCTTTTGAAAAGTCCATATACACTACATCTACTGGGTTCCCTTGGTCCAGACCGGAACTTACCTCTTCATAGAAGCTGATCAAATTAGTCTGACAGGAACAGTCCCTAGTAAACCCATGTTGGTATTGGGTCATGAGGTTATTCCTCTTCAGATACTCCAGTATAGCATCCCTTAGAATGCCCTCCAGGATTTTACCCACAGTAGAGGTTTAGCTTACTGGCCTATAATTTCCGAGTTCAGTTTTGTCCCCCTTTTGAATATTGGCACCACATTTGCTATACGCCAGTCCTGTGGTACAGACCCTGTTATTATGGACTCTTTAAAGATTAAAAATAATGGTCTATCAATGACTGTACTTAATTCTTGCAGTACTCGGGGGTGTATCCAATCCGGGCCCGGAGATTTGTCAATTTTTGTGATTTTTAGACGCCGCCGTATACACAACGTATAAAAATACGGTCCGTTTTTTACAGACCAAATACGCAGAAATGTTCCCTGAACAGTGATCCATATGTCATCTGTAGGCAAGGTGTGGCTGCGTATTTTGCGCATCTAAACCTCCGTATGGCATCCGTATGGCATCCGTGCAGCGAGATTTTCTCCCCAGCTTGCAAAATGGACATAGAATGGATCCATGGGCTCAAATATTAGTGAAAACATATATACAGTACAGTCTATATATAGAAAAAGAAAACAAAAAGCAGCACCAAAAGAAAACAAAGGGTACAAAAAATCCTCCCAGGTATGTACCAAACCTCATGCTATTATCCACAAAAATGAAGGCAGCACTCCAATAGAAAAAATAAATGTGGTTTATTGGCCCATGTGCAACGTTTCAGTACAGGATGTGGACCTTCCTCAAGCTTGATTTCACTGTACACCGCCCTGAATTACCGGCTTTTCTATAGAACACCAGTGCGTATTTCTCACAAGTCACACTGATGGTCCTTGTGTAATCCGTATTTTACTCAACCCCATAGACTTTCATTGGCAAATTTTTTGCGCAATATGCTGACAAACGCATCATGCTACGATTTTCTCAGCCCGTGAAATACTGCCGAGAAATATATGGCAGATAGGAGCTGCTCCATAGGGAATCATTGGTCCGTGTGCAATGCATTGTTTTTGTGCCTCTTATACAGTACAGACCAAAAGGTTGGACACACCTTTTCATTTAAAAATTTTTCTGTATTTTCATGACTATGAAAATTGTACATTCACACCAGGGCTGGACTGGGACTAAAATTCAGCCCTGGCATTTGAAGTTACACAGGCCCACTTGTCACATGGTGACTGTATAATATCTTTGTACACTTGTAGGCAGGGCCGGTTTTAGGCAAAGTGGGGGTCTACGCCTAGGCAAAGTTTAAAATGGGGCCCCAAATGCTAACATATTGCACATCATACAATAGCATTTTGGTTGTATTTACAAGCGCTGAGTTCAGGCTGCTAAATGAGTTTGATCGACAATACTGAAGTTGTTCAACGCTTGTTTCCGGGCCTCTTTCCACCAGCTGAGGAATAATGATGGGACAGAACGATCACTAATAGATCACTAAGAGATCACCATACAGTATCATGTTTTCAGCAGCACATCTACAGTTTACACCGGCGATGTGCTGCTGAGAACAATGATTTTTGTTCCAGCAAAAACAGTCTGAATATGCAGCATTTTACTTGTTTAGTCAAATACACCCCATAGTCCTCCATATATTATAATGTGCACCACAGTCCTCCACATAGTATAATACACTCCCTATAGTCCTCCATATATTAAAATACACTGCTCAGTCCTCCATATAGCATAATACACTTCTTATAGTCCTCCATATAGCATAATACACTCCTCATAGTGCTCCATATAGTATAATGCACCGCCATAGTCATCCATGTAGTGCAATTCACTTCCCATAGTATAATGCACCCCATAGTTCTTCATATACTATAACATATTCCCCATAGTCCTCAATACAGTATAATGCAGCCCACATATAGTATAATGCAGCCACCACCCTACAGAATATAATGCAGCCAACCCAGAGTATAATGCAGCCACCCCAGAGTATTATGCATCCACCCCATAGAATATAATACAGCACACGTCCCCATAATATGTAATGTAGCCCAAATAGAATATAATGCAGCCCTCCATAGTATATAACACATCCTCCTCATAGAATACAATATACCCCCACAATAGTATATAACAGCCACATAGTATATAACACGGCCTCCCCCATAGAATATAATATACCCCCATAGTATATAGCACAACCCGCATAGCAGATAACATAGCCCACGTAGCAGTATACAGCACAGCCCACGTAGCAGTATACAGCACAGCCCCCTTAGCAGTATACAGCACAGCCCACACAGTAGTATACAGCACTGCCCACACAGTAGTATACAGCACAGCCCACAGAGTAGTTTATAGCACTGCCCACACAGTAGTATACAGCACAGCCCACACAGTAGTATACAGCACAGCCCACATAGTAGTATACAGCACAGCCCACACAGTAGTATACAGCACTGCCCACAGTAGTATACAGCAGAGCCCAGATAGTAGTATAGCACAGCCCACATAGTAGTATACAGCAGAGCCCACACAGTAGTATACAGCACTGCCCACATAGTAGTATACAGCACTGCCCACATAGTAGTATACAGCACAGCCCACACAGCAGTATATAGCACAGTCCACATAGTAGTATACAGCAGAGCCCACACACTAGTATATAGCACAGCCCACATAGTAGTATACAGCACAGCCCACACAGTAGTATACAGCACAGCCCACATAGCAGTATATAGCACAGCCCACATAGTAGTATACAGCAGAGCCCACACACTAGTATATAGCACAGCCCACATAGTAGTATACAGCACAGCCCACACAGTAGTATACAGCACAGCCCACACAGTAGTATATAGCACAGCCCACACAGTAGTATATACACAGCCCACATAGTAGTGTACAGCAGAGCCCACACAGTAGTATATAGCACAGCCCACATAGTAGTATACAGCAGAGCCCACACAGTAGTATACAGCACTGCCCACATAGTAGTATATAGCACAGCCCACATAGTAGTATACAGCACAGCCCACGTAGTAGTATACAGCACTGCACACAGTAGTATACAGCACAGCCCACAGAGTAGTTTATAGCACTGCCCACACAGTAGTATACAGCACAGCCCACACAGTAGTATACAGCACAGCCCACATAGTAGTATACATCACAGCCCACACAGTAGTATACAGCACTGCCCACAGTAGTATACAGCAGAGCCCAGATAGTAGTATAGCACAGCCCACATAGTAGTATACAGCAGAGCCCACACAGTAGTATACAGCACTGCCCACATAGTAGTATACAGCACTGCCCACATAGTAGTATACAGCACAGCCCACACAGCAGTATATAGCACAGTCCACATAGTAGTGTACAGCACAGCCCACACAGTAGTATATAGCACAGCCCACATAGTAGTATACAGCAGAGCCCACACACTAGTATATAGCACAGCCCACATAGTAGTATACAGCACAGCCCACACAGTAGTATACATCACAGCCCACACAGTAGTATACAGCACAGCCCACACAGTAGTATATAGCACAGCCCACACAGTAGTATATAGCACAGCCCACATAGTAGTATACAGCACAGCCCACACAGTAGTATATAGCACTGCCCACAGTAGTATACAGCAGAGCCCACATAGTAGTATAGCACAGCCCACATAGTAGTATACAGCAGAGCCCACACAGTAGTATACAGCACTGCCCACATAGTAGTATATAGCACAGCCCACATAGTAGTATACAGCACAGCCCACATAGTAGTATACTGCAGAGACCACATAGCAGTATATAGCACAGCCCAAATAGTAGTATATAACACAGCCCACATAGTAGTATATAGCACTGCCCACATAGTAGTATACAGCACTGCCCACATAGTAGTATACAACAGAGCCCACATAGCAGTATATAGCACAGCCCACATAGTAGTATATAACACAGCCCATATAGTAGTATACAGCACAGCCCACATAGTAGTATACAGCAGAGCCCACATAGCAGTATATAGCACAGCCCACATAGTAGGATATAACAGCCCACATAGTAGTATACAGAACTGCCCACATAGTAGTATGCAGCACAGCCCACATAGCAGTATACAGCACAGCCCACATAGTAGTATATAACACAGCCCACATAGCAGTATAAAGCACAGCCCACATAGTAGTATACAGCAGAGCCCACATCTCTATTCACCTGTCCCCATTCCACCGCCACGCACCACTTTGTCTTCCTGGTATCTGCAGTGACTGTTCAGGCAGAGGGTGCGCACTAACCATGTCATCGCTCCCTCTGACCTGAACGTCATAGCCAGAGGATGCGGAAGACACAGTACAGCGGTGGAACGCAGACAGGTGAATATCGCATGGCTAACCCTCCCCGGTCATACCCCCTCCTGGTGTCTCGCTGTATGTCCCTGCTTCTCCGATGGTCTCCGGCGTGCGCCGGCAGCTTGTTCCTGTGTTCAGCGCTCACATGGTACCACTCATTATAGTAATGAATACGCGCTCTACGCCTATGGGAGTGGAGTCACATCTGTATTCATTACTTTAATGAGCGGCACCACGTGACCGCTGAACACAGGAAGAACTGCAGGCGCCTGAGACCATCGAAGAAGCAGGTAAGTGCAGAGATCGCACCGGGAGGAGGTGAGTATGATGTGACAGCTGCCACTCCTGCCGCTCCCCCTCCCCTGCTGACCCCCTGGGACAATGACTCGAGTATAAGCCTCTCTGACCTTTCCCGGTGCCTGCACATTGCAGTACTTTGCTCTGCCCTCAACAGGGCAGACAAAGTACGCCTGTGCCGGAGCCGCAGCGTGAATACAAGAAGAGGACATCATCGTAAGAAGATGGGAGGCCCCGGACCGGACTGTGACACCCATCGGACCCGACCGCTGCGAGACCGCCCCTGGGTGAGTATAAACTAACCTTTTTTTCTCATCTCTCAGGATACATCGGGGGCTTATCTACAGCATTACAGAATAAGCCCCTGATGCCGGTGGGCTTAGCTCATCGTCGATTTTGGGGGTGACAGGTTCCCTTTAATAGGGAATAGAATAGATGTTACCTTGATTTTTTTTTAGGTTGCAGCAGCAAAGATTATAATTTATAAGACAATCCCTGACTAGATGCCTGAGTTGTAAAAGCCTTATAATATTTCCCTGCTGAAAAAACTTTGCAGGATTAGTATCGCAGGAAAATCTGCACACCTCAGATGGACATCTTACAGTGCAGGAGCGATATAGCGATGCTATTGCAACCAACCAAGTTTAGCTGTATGCTTTTGATGCACAACTAATGCAGTATAAATTGCATATAATATTTCCCTGCTGAAGAAAATTTGCAGAATTAGTTTCGCAGGAAAATGTGCCAACTTCAGATGGACTTGTTACACTGCAGTGGCAGGATAATGATGCTATTGCAACCAAGAAAATCTGGTTGTATGCTTTTGACGCACACCTATACATTTCATATAATATTTCCCTGCTGAAAAAACTTTGCAGGATTAGTATCGCAGGAAAATTTGCACACCTCATATGGACTTGTTTCACTGCTTGCAATATATAGCGATGCTATTGCAACTAACCATGTCTGACTGTATGATTTTGAGACATGGTATAAGTGGTGTATAATATTTCCCTGTTCAGAACAATTTGCAGGATTAAGAGCAAAAAGAATATTATCCCTGAGAAGAGCATTTGGCCTGAGTTGCAGCAGAAAGGATGTGCAATTAACCCTATCCTGTCCTACTCTTTACTTTCAGCCCAATCTCTCCCTAAGTGCTGCTAACAGCAGAATTAATATTTATTATTAGTCCTGATAAAGGCTGTTGTTGCAATTGAAATAAATATTAACCCCTTCACAACATGCGCCGTACATGTACTGCTCATGTCGTGTCCCTCCCTTTGATGTGGGCTCTGGTGGTGAGCTCACATCTTTCCCTGAAAATGTCAGCTGTTTTGAACAGCTGACATGTGCCTCTTACAGCCACGGGTGGAATCGCGATCCACCCGCGGCTGTTAATCTCTGACAGTGGCATTTAACTCAAATCCAACAAATCGGTGACCCCGTCACGTGATCGTGGGTCATCGATAGGTCGGCATGACAACCAGAGGTCTCCAGCAGACATCTATAGTTGTCATTGCCGGATTGCTATGAGCGCCACCCGGTGGTCGGCACTCACAGCAAGTAAGCATTTCTGCTGCACACAGGCGATCTGATCATCGACTGTGTGTAATGCAGGCAATCGGATTATCACAGCTTCTAGTCTCCCATGGAGACTATTGAAGCAAGTGAAAAGTAAAATATAAATGTTTTTAAAAATATTAAAAGTAAAAAAATATAAAAGTTTGAGGGTATGTGCACACGTTGCAGATTCTCTGCGGATGCACAGCGTTTTTTGCAGTGCAGAAACGCTGCAGATCCGCAATTGATTTACAGTACAATGTAAATCAATGAGAAAAAAAAAAGCTGCACACGTTGCGGAAAATCCGGTGCGGAAACGCTGTGGATTAAAAGAAGTAGCATGTCACTTCTTTTTTGCGGATCTGCAGCGTTTTTGTACCCATTCCATTATAGAAATCCTCAGGGGTAAAAAACGCAGTAAATCCGCAAAAAAAATGCAGCAAAAACGCACAAAAAACGCTGCGGATCCGCAAATGTAAATGGCATAGCGAGATAAAAAGTCAGAATTACATTTATTTGGTCGCCACAACATTGCATTATAGTGCAATAACGGCGATTAAAAGATCGTATCCACAACAAAATGGCATAATTAAAAACGTCAGCTCAGCATGCAAAAAATAAGCCCTCACCGAGCCCCAGATCCAAAAACAAAAATCCAAAAAACAATTGTGGAATTGCACTTATTTTGCAATTTCACCGCACATGGAATTTTTTTCCCATTTTCCAGTGCACGATATGGTAAAACAAATGATGACGTTCAAAAATACAACTTGTCCCGCAAAAAACAATCCCTCACAATTTCATATTGATAGAAAAATAAAAAGTTATGGCTCTGGGAAGAAGGGAAGCTGAAAACCAAAACACAAAAATGAAAAAGGGCTGCAACATGAAGGGGTTAATGGTGTCTAATATATATATTATATATGTTCGATGTGGCCAGCCAATCAAACTAATGCCACTACCTACATGACTACGGAATTACAGGCAATCCCCGCATGTTTATTGGCTTTCTAACGAGCATCACACTTGCGGGGTGGGAACTCGAGCTTGCACGCAAGCATTCAAAAATCCTTGCCGAATAACAAAATGTTTAGAATTGAGAGTCCTCAGTGGTTGATACCTTTTAATGGCTAACTGAAAAGATGGTAACAAATTGCAAGCTTTCGAGACTACTCAGGTCTCTTCATCAGGCATAGACTAATACAAATTCTGAAGAATCACATATTTATGCACAACATAGCACAGAACAAAACAAAAAAAAAACATGGATAAGACAGGTGGCATGAAGCAGAATTACCATGAGTGATAAACAGTTATGTCCATAAATGTTGGGCCAGTTCTTAGATAAGGAATGTTTTATTGTCCTGATTGGGGTCTCTGTTGTGATGACCCCTTATAGTCTGAAGGGGCAAGTTCCTTAGTTGATGTAAAAAGACATAAATCCATGCGACACATTCATTCCACCACTAAGACAGTCAAAGGTCGTCATCAGTTTATATTCCCATACTCTTCTGTCTCTCTGTGTTTTGAAGTTACCTTTCAATACAAGTAACTTCATGTCCATAATGCTATGATTTGGGAGACAAAAATGTATTGCCACAGGTAGATCCATTCTTTTTTCTCTTATTGTATGGCGGTGAGAATTCATTCTTGTTCTAAGCTTTTGCTCTGTCTCCCCCACATACAGACCCCCAGTTGGACATTTAGTACAAATAATTAGGTACACCACTGCCAAATAACAAGCATTTTGAAAAATGATGCTGATGCTTGCGCGAGTTACGATCATGACGAGCATGCTCACTAATGACTAGTTAGAAGGACCGAGGCCCCGACTAATGGATATCCAACATTGGGGAGTTTTTTAAACGTAATGTCCAGCTGAAAGAAAAGTGAGGCCTTTCCCCTCTCTGCACTGGGTGCATAGACAAACAGAAAGCAAAAGCAATGAACTGGGATGTAATTTGGTGTGCAAGTGACATGTACATTTAAATAGCTTCCCAAGGCTGAAGTGTCCAGCGTTTGGAACCCAGTCCTTTGTCTGCCCTTATTCACACATAAGATTTTAATATTAGACCGTGTAGTACCGTCGCAAATAAAGTCATCTTACCACTGGTGGGATGTTTTTTATGCTTTTTTTTTAAATCAAAAACAGTGTTTACTAAGAACCCTATGTTATTGAAATTCAGTTTTGCTTTTTTACTTATTTAGTTGCATAAGGCTAGGTTCACATTGCGTTAATGGGTTAACGCTAACGGACTGCGTTGCACGTCGAAAATGTCGCAATTAACGCTGTGCTACGGGTCCGTTAGCGCACCTATTGACAGCAATGTTATTTTTGCCTGTAGCGCATCGCTAGCGCATGCCATTTTTGGCACGCGCTAGCGATGTGCCGTTCTTTAGTCACGGACCTCGGACGCTGCTTGCCCGAGGTCCATTCCTCGCTACCGCAGATCGGGGATCTGCGCTAGCGGGGATGGCGAACTCGGACCCTAGAGAAACATTGCGTTAGCACAATCCGCTAGCGCTATGCGCTTAACGGATTGCCCTAACGCAATGTGAACCTAGCCTTAGGGTATATGATCATTTTGTTTTTTGTAGGTTTTGTCCTTTAGAAGACTAACTTATAGAGAGTGCAAAATTCATACTATTGCCCCTCACCATTTATTTTCTTTAACTATCGACCAACCTACAAATTTTCTATATTTTGAGACACTTTAATTTCTTGCAAATCAAATGAGGCTGGCATTCTTCTGGCCAAACTTTTGACAGTTTTTCTTTAATTTATATGTATATTTACAGTGTATATACCGTATTTTTCGGACTATAAGATGCAGTTTTCCCCAAAAAAATTCTGCCGTCCCTGTCCTGGGAAGTGCGTGTTCGGTGGTCCGGTGCTGCAGGGCGATGATCTGACTCCCATCTCAGGCTGATGTGGCAGGTTCAGCAGTGCTCGGTGGTGTGGGGGGCTCCACTGACATTTTGTGAAAGCTTGGAGCCCCACACATCCATTGCTGCAATGCGGTAGCCTCCGGGAAAATGGTCGCCGGAGGCAGCGCATGTGCAGATTGAGATCTCGGCAATTAGATCTTGTCCTGAGATCTCGGTACCGAGATCTCAATCTGCGCATGTGGAATGCCCGCCAGGGCTGGGGAGTACTCGGTACCAGATCCGGTACTTAAAGGGATGTGTCATGGCGGTGGCCCTGGGCGCCCATGTTAGGGGAAAAGTCTTTAATGGGGTTTGTGAAATAAAGTTTGTTCGTGACGCCACCTGTGGTATTCGGTCAGGGGTGACCAACACTGCTTAAAGGGGTCCACTGGGGTGATGTTATGGCACCAGGGATGGTATAGCTTCCCACAGGTGAAGCTGGGTCCCCAGGGCTCCCGGTGTAGTAGGGACAGGTGGTAGGTGGTGTAGAAAGAAGTTGAGGACACAGCGTTGCAGTCTCTTTACCTCTTTACTGTATGATTCAGGCAGCCACAGTCCAGAGTACCGGATCACAGGTGCTGGTGGTGGTCCGGCTGACTTGGAAGCGTCTCAAGAATCCCCATAACCAGGTGGGGTTGGAAGCCTTCCTTCTAGCGCTTTGGTGTTGTAGTCCCTTGCTGCATTAGGCCTCACACAAGGTCCACACATTCTCTCTCTCTGTCCCCCTTTAGGTAGGACAATAACCCGTACGACAGATAACTCAAGCCTTTTTACAGGATCTCTATCACAACCCGGGCTCTATCTGTTACTGTGTCCTCGGGTGTTAATGGTGGACAGGTAACTTGACATCTAGCTGTCCTCCGGTTTCTGCCGTGGGGCATGAAGTTACCCCCACAACCTCGGTCTCCGGCTACCAGTATCGGCGCTCAGGTGGAGGAAGTTCAGTCACAACTTCTCTCTCCAGCTCTTCACTTCGCCTTTGCTCCTTCCTCCTTTCAGTCTCTTTACCAGTTGCTCTGCTCTCTTTTTCCTTCCCAGGAGCTGCAGAATCACTCGTCTGCGTGGCCCCAGCTTTCCTTTCTCACTCCTCGCTCTCCTCTCACCAACTGACTAACTCTCCCCAATTGCCTAGCAACTGCTTAGCAACTGACTCCTCCTCCCGACCAGAGAGAGCAGCTCCTCTGAAATCGGGTGTAGAGCTCCCCCTTCTGGCCTGGAGTCAGAACAGTGTTGTATGTGCTGAATACCTGTTAAAGGGATCCTTCCTCGCTTCCAAACATGACATCACTTTCCCCGTGAGGAAAGTAATGCCACTGTATCAACCGGTTACCTGGGGAGTTACACATACGCCGCCGGAGGCTGCCATTTTTCCGGAAGGTGCCGCATTGCAGGAATGGATATGCGGGGCCTCCAGGCTTTCACAAAATGTCAGTGCCACCCCCCGCACCACCGAGTACTGACAAACCTGCTGCTCCAGCCTGGGATGAGAGTCATATAATCTCCGGACAGCTGAACACCTCCTGTACCCCCATTCCTGTGCGTCTTATGGTCCATTTCATCTTATAGTCCAAAAAACACAGTAGATAGTCTGCACACACCTGTCAAATTAATAATTTCCGAACTTTGTTTTCATCTTTAATGTTGCCCATAATCTGTACAATTCAATTGAAAACAAAACTGAAATCTTTTTGAAAAGAAAAAGAAGATAAAGAACTAAAATAATGTAGTTGTATAAACATGCACACCCTTAAATTAATACTTTGTTGAAGTACTCTTTGAATTTATGACAGCATTTAGTTTTTTTGGTTAGGAATCTATCTGCATGGCATATCTAGATTTGGCAATTTTTGATGATTGTTTCTTGCAGTAGCGTTCCAAATCTGTCAGATTGTGAGGGCATTTTCTGTGTGCAGCACTCTCTTCAGGTCACCTAAAGATTTTCAATTGGATTCAGCTCTGCGCTCTGGGTGGCCCATTCTAATACTGATTTTCTTCTTTGATGATTTTAAGGTATGCTTAGGGTTGTTGTCATGCTGAAAGGTGAAATTTCATATTTTTAGCAAAAGCACAAATATGCACAATTCTTGAATTGCTGGTTTTTGTTCATTCTGCATTCCAAAAATTGGAATAGAAAGCGATTAAAAAATGTCATATAACTGAAAATGGTGCTGGTAAAAATGTCAAATCGATCCGCAAAAAAAAAGGGCAACACATGACTTTGTCAGCAGAATTATGTAAAAATTATAGCTCTCAAAAAAGGTGTCTTTTAGTATGTGACAGCAGCCAAACATAAACAATACAAATTTAGTATTGCTGTAATCCCACCAACATGAAGAATAAAGTCATCTAATCACTTATACCGCATGAGAAATAGCGTGAAAAATAAAACCAATTCTTGACCTGCTGTTGATTTGTTCATTCTGCCTCCCAAAGATCACAGTAAGGCTCTGCTTACATTTATCCTGCTCTGTACACTGAATATGGTAATAGAACGTTATAAAAAAGTTACGTCCTTGAAAATGGTACCAATTAAAACAAACTTGTCCCACAAAAAACAAGCCTTCACATGACTCTGTCTGCAGAAATACAGAAAAATTATAGCTTTCAAAATATGGTGATGCAAAAACTTTAAAAAAAATGGGTTCCTTAGTGTGTGATAGCAGCCCAACTTAAAAATCCGATGTAAATCTAGTTTTGCTGTTATCGCAACAACCTGAAAAATAGTCATCTAATCACTTATACTAAATGAGAAATGGCATAAGCAATAAATATTGATGATTATTGACCTGCTGTTGATTTGTTAATTCTGTCTACCAAGGATCACAGTAAGGATTGGCTCACATTTATCATGCGCTCTACATTGACCCCTTACACTGAGGTTTCCATGTAAATCTCTAAAATACGTCATTCAGACAGAAACCCCGATGGATAATTCTATATAATGAGGCAGATGGAGGCACTTTAGACGTTGTCTGGCCTATGATCCGACAGTTTCCATCTTTTAGGCATGCATAAAAGTGCCCTCGGCCGCAGATTTATGCACCTCTGAAAAGGACAACTCTGAACAGAGGCCAGATGGAGTCCAAAGTAACTGCTGCCTCATTATAGTGAACGGATACCTCAGGGGTTCCATATGAATCATATCATTCGGAGATTAAGATGGAAACCTCGATATTAGTGCTCAGCATAGAGCACTGGATAAATGTGATGTTAGGGGTCGAGTTCCCGCCTCTGCACAGGGGGAATCTTGGGCCATCTCTGCTGCGGTCTCCCATTTTTCCCCTGCCGCATTGGAGTCTGCTCAGCGGAGACATCGGTCTCAGCGTCTCGCTCAGTCTGACTCTGTGCAAAGAGTTACTGCTGCCTTTCCAGCTTCTGCCATTTCAGCCAGTACTGGGCAGCGGCGAGCAAACGTTTTTGGGACTAAGTCCTACTTTTCCCCTTCTGAGCATGCCCAGGGTAAGAGCTCTCATTGGAGATCAACGGTCACATGCTTAGATACTGCAGCAAATCCCATTGGTCCTCTAGGAAGGTCCTGAAGGTGCTCAACTTCTGTGACAGCCTCCCATTGGTCCTTCTGGGAAGTGTTATGATCCGGTGACCTTGGAGCCACATGAGAGACTTTCTCAGGAGTAGGTGGTACCTGTACTGACCGCAAACCCTAAACTGACACCGCAACTAGAAGTAGCCGTGGGGTGTACCTAACATGTCCTAGACACCTCGACACAGCCGGAGGACTAAATACCCCTATAGGTGGAAATGGGAATTCTATCTTGCCTCAGAGCAGAACCCCAAAGGATAGGCAGCCCCCCACAAATATTGACTGTGAGTATAAGAGGAAAGACACACACAGGCAGAAAAACAGAATTTAGCAAAAGAGGCACTTCTAGCTAAATAGAAAAGGATAGGACAGAATTCTAAGCGGTCAGTATTAAAATCCTAAAAATATCCACAGCAGAAAATACAAATATTCTACATCTAACTAAAGACATAGCAAGTATATCTGCAACTCCTGAGAATCCAGCATGACTGAAAAATCCAAACAAAGTCTAAGCTGGACAAAGACACAATGAATTGCACTGAATTGCAAAGCACACTTCATGTGTGCACAGAGACAAAAAACCAGACACTTATCTTAGCTGAATTGGCAGCAGAGCATGAGGAACTAGAGAGAGATGCAATCCCTCCAAGAACAATGGACAACTGGCCAGGAGTAATGGATCCTGCACACCTAAATACCTAGTAGAGCTGCAATCAGCAGAAACACCTGCCCTGGATTACAACCCCAAGACAACTGCACTACCACTAACAACCACCGGAGGGAGCCCAAGAGCAGAATTCACAACAGTACCCCCCCCCCTTGAAAAGGGGTCACTGAACCCTCACCAGAGCCCCCAGGCCGATCAGGACGAGCCAGATGAAAGGCACGGACCAAATCAGCAGCATGGACATCAGAGGCAAAATCCCAAGAATTATCATCCTGGCCATAACCCTTCCATTTGACAAGGTACTGAAGCCTCCGCCTCGAAAGGCGAGAATGCCAAATCTTCTCAACCACATACTCCAACTCCCCATCAACCAACACAGGAGCAGGAGGATCAACAGAGGGAACAACGGGCACCACATATTTCCGCAATAAAGATCTCTGGAAAACATTATGGATGGCAAAAGAGGCCGGAAGGGCCAAACGAAAAGACACCGGATTGATAATCTCAGAAATCCTATAAGGACCAATAAACCGAGGCTTAAACTTAGGGGAAGAAACCTTCATAGGAACATGACGGGAAGACAACCAGACCAAATCCCCAACCCGAAGCCGGGAACCAACACACCGACGACGGTTAGCAAAACGCTGAACCTCCTCCTGAGACAACACCAAATTGTCCACCACATGAGCCCAAATCTGCTGCAACCTGTCAACCACAGAATCCACACCAGGACAATCAGAAGGCTCAACCTGCCCCGAAGAAAAACGAGGATGAAAACCAAAATTACAAAAGAAGGGCGAAACCAAGGTAGCCGAACTAGCCCGATTATTAAGGGTGAACTCGGCCAATGGCAAGTAAGCCACCCAATCATCCTGATCAGCAGACACAAAGCATCTGAAATAAGTTTCCAAAGTCTCATTAGTTCGCTCGGTCTGGCCATTTGTCTGCAGATGAAATGCGGAAGAAAAAGACAAATCAATGCCCAGCCTAGCACAAAAGGCCCGCCAAAACCTAGAAACAAACTGGGAACCTCTGTCGGACACAATATTCTCCGGAATACCATGCAAACGAACCACATGCTGAAAAAACAACGGAACCAAATCAGAAGAGGAAGGCAATTTAGGCAAAGGCACCAAATGAACCATCTTAGAGAACCGGTCACAAACCACCCAGATAATCGACATCCTCTGGGAAACCGGAAGATCTGAAATAAAATCCATAGAAATATGCGTCCAGGGACTCTCAGGGACCGGCAAAGGCAAAAGCAACCCGCTAGCACGGGAACAACAAGGCTTGGCCCGTGCACAAGTCCCACAGGACTGCACAAAAGAACGCACATCACGCGACAAAGAAGGCCACCAAAAGGACCTACCAACCAAATCTCTGGTACCAAAAATACCAGGATGGCCTGCCAATACAGAACAATGAACCTCAGAAATCTCTCTACTAGTCCATCTGTCAGGAACAAACAGTTTCCCCACTGGACAGCGGTCAGGTTTATCAGCCTGAAATTCCTGCAGAACCCGTCGCAAATCAGGGGAAATGGCCGAAAGGACCACCCCTTCCTTCAGAATGCCGACCGATTCCAGTACCTCAGGAGAATCAGGCAAAAAACTCCTAGAGAGGGCATCAGCCTTAACATTCTTAGAACCCGGAAGATACGAGACCACAAAATCAAAAGGGGAGAAAAACAAGGACCATCGAGCCTGTCTAGGATTCAGCCATTTGGCAGACTCGAGGTAAATCAGGTTTTTATGATCGGTCAAGACCACAATACGGTGCTTGGCTCCCTCAAGCCAATGACGCCATTCCTAAAACGCCCACTTCATAGCCAACAACTCCCGATTGCCGACATCATAATTGCGTTCAGCAGGTGAAAACTTACGGGAAAAGAAGGCACACGGTTTCATCAAGGAACCAACAGAATTCCTCTGAGACAAAACGGCCCCTGCCCCAATCTCAGAAGCGTCAACCTCAACCTGAAACGGAAGAGAAACATCCGGCTGACGCAACAACGGGGCAGAAGTAAATCGGCGTTTAAGCTCCTGAAAGGCAGAGACAGCCACAGAGGACCAATTCGTTACATCAGCGCCTTTCTTCGTCAAATCGGTCAGGGGTTTAACCACACTGGAGAAGTTAGCAATGAAACGGCGATAACAATTAGCAAAGCCCAAAAATTTCTGAAGGCTCTTCACGCATGTGGGCTGAATCCAATCATGAATGGCCTGAACCTTAACCGGATCCATCTCTATAGATGAGGGAGAAAAAATGAAGCCCAAAAAAGAAACCTTCTGCACTCCAAAGAGACACTTAGACCCCTTCACAAACAAAGCATTATCACGAAGGATCTGAAGTACCATCCTGACCTGTTTCACATGAGACTCCCAATCATCGGAAAAAATCAAGATATCATCCAAATATACAATCATGAATTTATCAAGATAATTCCGGAATATATCATGCATGAAGGACTGAAAAACAGATGGAGCATTAGAGAGTCCGAATGGCATCACAAGGTATTCAAAATGGCCTTCGGGCGTATTAAACGCAGTTTTCCATTCATCACCCTGCTTAATACGAACAAGATTATATGCCCCCCGAAGGTCAATCTTAGTAAACCAACTAGCCCCCTTAATCCTGGCAAACAAATCAGAAAGCAAAGGTAAAGGGTATTGAAACTTGATCGTGATCTTATTCAAGAGGTGATAATCAATACAGGGTCTCAAGGAGCCATCCTTCTTAGCAACAAAAAAAAATCCCACTCCCAACGGTGAAGAAGATGGCCGAATATGTCCCTTCTCCAAAGACTCCTTAACATAACTCCGCATGGCGGTATGTTCAGGCACAGACAGGTTGAAAGTCGGCCCTTGGGAAACTTACAGCCTGGAATCAAGTCAATAGCACAATCACAGTCCCTATGCGGTGGAAGGGAACTGGACTTGGGCTCATCAAATACATCCTGAAAATCAGACAAAAACTCTGGAACCTCAGGAGAGGTGGAAGAGGAGATTGACATCAAAGGAACGTCATTATGAACCCCCTGACAACCCCAACTAGTCACAGACATAGACTTCCAATCCAACACAGGATTATGTATCTGCAACCATGGAAAACCCAGCACAATAGCATCATGCAAATTATGCAACACCAGAAAACGACAATCTTCCTGATGGGCTGGCGCCATGCACATGGTCACCTGTGTCCAAAACTGGGGTTTATTTTTAGCCAAAGGTGTAGCATCAATGCCCCTTAAAGGAATAGGGTTCTGCAAAGACTGCAAGGGGAAACCACAACGCCTGGCAAATTCAAGGTCCATTAAGTTCAAAGCGGCTCCTGAATCCACAAACGCCATGACAGAAAATGACGACAATCATCAGATCAAGGTCACAGATAACAGAAATTTAGGTTGTACAGTACTGATGGTAACTGAACTAGCGATTCTCTTTGTACGCTTAGGGCAGACTGAAATGACATGAGAAGCATCGCCACAATAAAAACACAACCTATTCTGACGTCTCAATCCTTGTTGTTCCGTTCTAGACAGAATCCTATCACACTGCATAGGCTCAGGCATCTGCTCTGAGGACAACGCCACAGCGTGCACAGTTCTGCGCTCCCGCAGGCGCTGATCAATCTGAATGGCCAGAGACATAGAATCACTCAGACCAACAGGTGTGGGAAACCCCACCATAACATCTTTAACAGATTCAGAAAGACCCTTTCTGAAAATTGCAGCCAAAGCATCATCATTCCATTTAGTCAGCACAGACCATTTTCTAAATTTCTGACAATACAATTCTGCCGCTTCTTGACCCTGAGACAGGGCCAACAAGGTCTTCTCCGCTTGATCCACAGAATTTGGTTCATCATATAATAATCCTAGAGCCTGAAAAAAGGCGTCTACATTAGGCAAGGCCGGATTCCCAGATTCCAGTGAAAATGCCCAATCCTGAGGGTTGCCTCGCAACAGGGAGATGACAATTTTAACCTGCTGAATGGAATCACCAGAGGAACGAGGTTTCAGAGCAAAAAACAGTTTACAGTTGTTTTTAAAACTCAAAAATTTGGACCTGTCCCCAAAAAACAAATCAGGAGTAGGAATCCTAGGCTCTAAAAGCGGAGTCTGAACAATATAATCAGAAATGCCCTGTACCCTAGCAGCAAGCTGGTCTACACGAGAAACTAATCCCTGAACATCCATGCTAGCACAAGTCTCCTCAGTCACCCAGAGGAAAAGAGGGAAGGAAAGAAAAAACAGGCTACAGAAAAAAAAATGGCTCAACACCTTTCTTCCCTTCTTCTGAGATGCATTTAACTCACTGTTGCCAGTTGTACTGTTATGATCTGGTGACCTTGGAGCCGCATGCGAGACTTTCTCAGGAGTAGGTGGTACCTGTACTGACCGCAAACCCTAAACTGACACCGCAACTAGAAGTAGCCGTGGGGTGTACCTAACATGTCCTAGATACCTCGACACAGCCGGAGGACTAAATACCCCTATAGGTGGAAATGGGAATTCTATCTTGCCTCAGAGCAGAACCCCAAAGGATAGGCAGCCCCCCACAAATATTGACTGTGAGTATAAGAGGAAAGACACACGCAGGCAGAAAAACAGAATTTAGCAAAAGAGGCACTTCTAGCTAAATAGAAAAGGATAGGACAGAATTCTAAGCGGTCAGTATTAAAATCCTAAAAATATCCACAGCAGAAAATACAAATATTCTACATCTAACTAAAGACATAGCAAGTATATCTGCAACTCCTGAGAATCCAGCATGACTGAAAAATCCAAACAAAGTCTAAGCTGGACAAAGACACAATGAATTGCACTGAATTGCAAAGCACACTGCATGTGTGCACAGAGACAAAAAACCAGACACTTATCTTAGCTGAATTGGCAGCAGAGCATGAGGAACCAGAGAGAGATGCAATCCCTCCAAGAACAATGGACAACTGGCCAGGAGTAATGGATCCTGCACACCTAAATACCTAGTAGAGCTGCAATCAGCAGAAACACCTGCCCTGGATTACAACCCCAAGACAACTGCACTACCACTAACAACCACCAGAGGGAGCCCAAGAGCAGAATTCACAACAGGGAAGGTCCTGTACATGCTGCAGCTATAAAAGGTTCGCATGACCGCACGGCCATGCGCTAGTGTATATTTCAAAATGTGGGTGTGTTGATGAGTTCAAGTCGTTCTTTAAACATCCCCTCCCTTGTGTATGACTGCTCGCATAAGGTGGATGTCTGCTGTCTAGCGCCCGGCTGAGCTATCAGCATTGAAACACACGATACAGCGTCTACTGCTGTGACCGTCAGTGCGGCACCGCGCACTATTAGAGCTCTTCCTTAGCCCAAGTCTGGGTGGTTAGTGGCGTCCGCCAGTGCGGCACTGCTAGCACTCTTGTGCTCAAAACTACTATTTTAGTCATTCTCTAACACCCAGTAGCGGTGTCGAGCGCAAGTGGTCTACACAAACTCAAATCCCGAGTCTTGGTATTGAGTTCTGTGACTCCTTGCTTGCGCTCTTTGTGCAGTACCATGGCCCTGTGACTTAACAGAGTTCGCTTCCACCGCCATATAGCACCGCCATTTGCCAGCAGCAGGTTCTCTCCTGCACAGTGGACCCCGGACTGCGAACGCACCAAATTTCATCTCACTATTTCCTCGGTGCATTCCGCCAGTCCTAACAGAACACTAGCACCAGGGTCTGGCTAGTAAATGGCGGACGATCAGCGTCTACAGCGGTACATCCAGCAGCTGGATGGTAGGTTGGCTGCTCTAGAATGCACAACCTCAGCTGTGGATGTTACTGCAGTCGCTGTTCAGGCTGCAAGTGTAGCTGCAGCTAGTTTGTCCTCTGCCATTCCTCCTCCGACTTTATCCCGTCTCCAGCTTCCAGACAAGTTTGCTGGTGACAGTAAGCTATGTCGGGGATTCATGAGTCAGTGCTCCATACATCTAGAGCTTCTGGCTGCCCATTTTCCTACGGAATGGGCGAAAGTGGGTTTTATCTTATTCCTTTTGTTGGGCAGGGCGTTGGAGTGGGCAACACCGCTGTGGGAGCGTGATGATCGTGTGGTGCAGAGTGCTCCTCTCTTCCTGGACTCTCTGAAACAGGTCTTTTTAGGACCTCGTGTCACCCACGATACGGCGCTCCAACTGTTGACAATAACTCAGGGTTCTTCCATGGTCAGCCAGTTCGCTGTCCAATTCCGGACTCTGGTCTCAGAGCTGGAGTGGCCGGAAAAAGTCCTTATTCCGGTGTTCTGGAAAGGACTGGCAGACCATGTGAAGGACGCCTTGGCCACCAGGGAGATTTCCGCCACACTGGAGGAGCTCATTACTATATCTACCTGCATCAACCTACGTTTTAATGAGCGGAGGTTAGAGCGGACCCAGTGTAGGCAGAGGTTCCCATCTTCGCCAGACCTCTAGAATCTTCCGTTCAGGCATCCGACTCCCATGAGGCCATGGAGGTTTCTCGAGCGGTACCTAAGTCCCGGGCCGCTCGAGTACCTGTGGTTTGTAATGTTTGCCAACAGTTAGGACATTATGCTAATAAATGTCCTCAGCGGTCGAGAAAACTATCTGTAATAATTATAGGGGATAACTCAGGAGACTCTTTGCGTGGAACAAGACAACTACAGGACACAGTTTTATAAGTGGTAAAGTCTATATTATCACACGGTGATTCAAACAGGTGCAGAGAGAAACTCAAGTCCACAACACTTGGTGCAAATATCAAATGCAGCTCAGCAGTCTATAGGAAACTTCAGAGGAAAATGCAATCACGCAGAAAGTCTATGAAGCACAATTATTCTTGAGGATACTTGACACGAATAAGTCCTTGCTTAGTCCAAAACACAGATAGATATGCTTATAAGGCAGTTCAAATAATATCTTAGCTCAACCAGGGAGGTCTGGGTAATAGTCTCAGGTTCTTGCAGAGCAGCAACAGCTTACATGTCCAGCAAATGCAGATGGAAGTAAACACGAGCAGCAGATGAAGGAGGATTACTGGAACTGGTGTATGCAGCAGGAACTCAGAGCAGAGTAGCAGGATAACCCCACAGGTACACAGGAGCAGGTATATAGCCAGGGAGTCACCAGAGGTCAGGAGCTGGATGCAAGGCAGAATACTCTAGCACAGACTGAAGGCTGGGGTGGAGTTTTATAGCAGGAAGACACAGTGCACATGAGACCAAAGACGCCATCTTGGAAAAGGGCAGTAATGCACAAAAAGGTAATAAAAAATGTTCAGAGTCCTGACACTATCGCGTCTAGTAACCATTGGAGGTGGTTCACTAGACACAGCGGCATTTTCCTCCAAGGTGTCCTTTAAAGGGACAATCACGTTATGCTCATCCACTCTAACAGTCAAGCTTTGTGTGGACTCTGGAGCAGAGGGGAATTTCATGTCCTCTGTTTTTGCTCTGCGCCATGCAATACATGCATCTTCTGGAGGGGGTTCGCTTTCCCTTCCAAGTCTTCACAGACCACAAAAATTTGGTATATTTACAAACAGCCCAGTGGCTAAATTCTCGTCAGGCCAGATCGTCCTTGTTCCTCTCCCGGTTCCACTTCACCCTCCATTATCTCACTGGGGAGAAGAACATTCGTGCTGACACCATGTCTCGCTCCGTTGTGTCTTCTGAGGAGGAGGAAGGGGAGCCTCGGCTTATTGTCCCTTCTGAGAGCCTTAGAACCGTAGCTCCGGTTTCGTTAGAGTCAGTGCCTCCGGGCAACACTTTTGTACCAATAATTTGTGACCGGAGGTTCTCTCTTGGGCTCATTCGTCCAGGGTGGGTGGACATTTTGGGACAAAGAGGACATCTGAGCTGCTGGCGAGGACTTACTGGTGGCCGCATATGGTCCGTGACGTCGGAGATTTTATTCGGGCGTGTGTCTCCTGCGCCAAAAATAAGTCTCCTCGACAATGGCCAGCTGGGTTACTTTATCCCTTGCCGGTGGCAGACAGGCCCTGGGAGATGGTCAGGGTGGACTTTGTGGTGGGCTTGCCCAAGTCTCGTGGCTGTACCATCATTTGGGTTATCACCGATCATTTTTTTAAAATGGTGCACTTGGTGCCGTTTCCATGGCTACCTTCTGCACGGGCCTTGGCAGCATTGTTTATAAAACACATCTTCCGCCTACACAGTATGCCGGACAAAATTGTCAGTGACCGGGGTCCCCAGTTTGCGTCTCGGTTCTGGAGAGAGCTTTGTCATCTTCTCAGCATTGAGTTGAATCTCTCTTCTGCATATCATCCCGAGATGAATGGGTTGGTAGAGAGGGCCAACCAGACCTTGGTCACATATCTGCGACACTTTGTCTCTGCCAGGCAGGATGACTGGGCATCCTTGCTATTGTGGGCAGAGTTTGCGCTGAACAACGCCGTAGCCGACTCCACTGGACAGACCCCATTCCTCTTTAACTATGGTCAGCATCCGCGGGTACCTGTACCTATGCCCGTGTCTTCTACCGACTCCAGGATGGCAGACTGGGCTGTGGAGGCACGGGACATTTGGGACCGCACTCAGGATCCCATTCGGGAATGAGGTCCTCCGCCGATGTACATCGGCGTCCCGCTCCGACCTTTGCTCCTGGCGACTTAGTGTGGCTCTCCGCCCGTAACATCAGGCTGCGAGTTGAGTCCACTAAGTTTGCACCTCGCTACTTGGGCCCCTTCAAGGTCCTCGAACAGGTTAACCCAGTGGTCTACTGTCTGGCCCTTCCGCCATGCCTGGGTATCACCGACACCTTTCATGTGTCCCTCTTGAAGCCCATATACATGTCCCGGTTTTCCGAGTCATCTGCCGGGACATCGGGTTCACCAACAGATGATTACGAGGTGAACGCTATTTTGGGGTGCAAGGTGGTACATGGCAAAAAATTTTATTTGGTGTACTGGAAGGGTTATGGTCCTGAGGTCAGGTCCTGGGAGCCTGCTGAGAATTTTCAGGCTCCTCAGCTCATTGCTGCCTTCAAGCGTAGCGAGGTCCAAGGAGTGGGGGCCATGTTAGGGGTCAAGTTTCCGCCTCTGCACAGGGGGAATCTCGGGCCATCTCCGCTGCGGTCTCCCATTCTTCTCCTGCCACAGTGGAGTCTGCTCAGTGGAGACGTCGGTCCCAGCATCTCGCTTAGTCTGACTCTGTGCAAAGAGTTACTGCTGCCTTTCCAGCTTCTGCCATTGTAGCCAGTACTGGGCAGCGGCGAGCAGACGTTTTTGGGACTAAGTCCTGCTTTTCCCCTTCTGAGCATGCCCAGGGTAAGATCTCTCGTTGGAGATCAAGGGTCACATGCTTAGATACTGCAGCAAATCCCATTGGTCCTCTAGGAAGGTCCTGAAGGTGCTCAACTTCTGTGGCTGCCTCCCATTGGTCCTTCTGGGAAGGTCTTGTACATGCAGCTATAAAAGGTTCGCATGACCGCACGGCCATGCGCTAGTGTACATTTGAAAACGTGGGTGTGTTGATGAGTGCAAGTCGTTCTTTAAACATCCCCTCCCTTGTCTATGACTGTTCGCATAAGTTGTATGTCTGCTATCTAGCGCCCGGCTGAGCTATCAGCATTAAAACACACGATACAGCGTCTGCTGCTGTAACCGCCAGTGCGGCGCCGCGCGCTATTATAGCGCTTCCTTAGCCCAAGTCTGGGTGGTTAGTGACGTCCGCCAGTGCGGCACTGCTCGCATTCTTGTGCTCAAAACTACTATTTTAGTTATACTCTAACACCCAGTAGCGGTGTCGAGCGCAAGTGGTCTAGAGGAACTCAAATCCCGAGTCTTGGGATTGAGTTCTGTGACTCCTTGCTTGCGCTCTTTGTGTGGTACCGTGGCCCTGTGACTTAACAGAGTTTGCTTCCACCGCCATTTAGCGCCGCCATTTGCCAGCAGCAGGTTCTCTCCTGCACGGTGGACCCCGGACTGCGAACGCACTAAATATCATCTCACTATTTACTCGGTACGTTCCGCCAGTCCTAACATGTGATCCCAAAAGTTATGTAAAATGTTCCCAATAAAATTTTCAACTCAACCCACAAAAAAAGCAAGTCCCCACTCAAGTCCGTCATCTGTTAATGACATTATAGGGGGCTTTGATGTTACTGGTAGTACAGAGGCTCTGGAAAAGTACTATGGTTATTGACCCTCCAGCAAATTCTGCACTCCCATATCCAAATGCCTTCCTCCCTTCTGAGCTCCACAGTGTACCTAAACCACATTTAGGGTCCACATGTTTGGCTTTTCTGCAGTGTTGATAGCACGCTTAAATTATGGTTGCATGTCTCCAGAAGCACAAGTTGGGTACTCGATACTACAATGTATTGACACTACAATAGCAGATTTACAATTTTCACTCAGTAACATCCACTGTTGCTTGTTTCTGGAAAACTTACATGGAGTAAAATCATCACTACTCCTGTAGATAAATACCCAAAGGGGTATACGGTAATTTACAAAATGGGGTCACTTGACGGGAGTATTCTGCTCTACTAGCACTTAGGGACTCTGTATATAAATTCTCCAAATTATTCTTGAAAAATTTGTGCTCCAGAAGGCAAATAGTGCTCCATCCAGCCTGAGTCTCATTGTATGGCTAATCAGTACCGTACAGCCACATATGGGATATTTCCGTGTTCAGCAAAAATTGTGTGACAAATTGTGGTGCCCCTTTTACCCGTCTCACCTAGCAAAAATGTAAAATCTGCCTCTAAAACAACATTTTTGTGAAAGAATGTATTTTATTTTTCTTCTCTGCCCAATGGTATACAATTCTGTGACACACACGTGCTGTCAGTATGGTCACTGCAACCTTACATGAATTCATTGACAGGTGTAGTTTGTAAAATGGGGTCACTTATGGGGTCCTGCTGTTCTAGCACCTCTGGGGCTCTCCCAGTGTGTCATGGCAACCACAAACCATAACAGTATAATCTGCACTAAATTATGGCGCATCTTCCATTGTGAGCTTTGCACTGAGCTTAAAAAGTCATTTTCGACCACATATGGGTATCGGGCATAGTTTTTGAAATTGCACAACAAACTGAGAGGTTCATTTTTAACCCTTATAAAAATAAATAATTGGGGGCTAAAGCAACATTTTAGCAGTAAAAATGTATTTATTCTTTCTTCCCCTGCCAATGGTATGAATTTCTGTGAGACACATGTGATGGCAACATCCTCACTGCACTGAATTCATTGAGAGGTGCAGTTTGTAAAATGACATCACTTATGAGGGATTTCTGTTGTGCTGGCACCTCAGGGGTGCTGCCAATGTGACATGGCACCCTCAAAGCATTACAGCAAAATCTGAACTCCAGTCTGGCGCTTCTTCCCTTCTGAGCTTTGCACTGTGCATCAAAAGTAGCTTTTGAACACATATGGGGTATCTCTGCACTCAGGAGAAATTGCACAACAAATGGTATGGTCCATTTTGCTCCTGTTACCCTTGTGAAAGCGAAAAAATTAGATTATTATTTATTATTATTAAATTTTAAACTTCTCTGAAGCACCTAGGGGTTCAAAGTGCTCACCACACATCTAGATAAATTCCTTGAGGGGTCTAGTTTTTTATATTAGAATTTTATTGTAAAATATATATTGTAATATGTAATTTTAAGTACCTAAATTTCTTTTATCTTAATACATATTTTTGGGGGATTATATTTTTATACTATACTGTATATTTTATTGTGTAGTGTATTTTATATATTAGAATGTATAATTTTTATATTCAAATTTTAAGAAGTTATATTTTTTTATTATTTATATATTATTTTTTCAGATTATATTTTTATACTATACATTTTTTTCATAATATATTTTTATATTAGAATATAACTAAAAAAAATTTTATATTGTAATTTTAATAGGCAAAATTTGTTTCTATGACTTTCAAGTAAAATATACAGCAGATAGTACAGTAAAAATGTATATTTTAACTGTTTCTAAGTAAGGGCAATGACTTGCTTTATAATCTATTTGGAAATTCTTAAGCGCACTGCTCTATATGATAATTAATGCATTTTGTAATGAATTTCCTCTTTTCTTTATTCCTAAGAGAACGTGCAAAGCCTAAGGCTGAAAACTAACAGCGGGGTCATGAAACCTCGTGTCATGCTCGATTGAATACATTTCCACAATGTTTAATTCCCACTTGTAACGACGGCATACATCCCCGCGTTCAGCGCAGCACAAGCACAAACTGATACAGGAAACCAAAAATATGAAAGTCTCAGAGGCCATCAGAATTAATATGACCATTCAGCATGAGGTAATGAATTTATGTTGACATTGACATTTAGAAGGACTTCTGACATGGAAAATGTGTCAAAATGACAGAGATTTGTATTGTAGTTAACAGAATAGCGAAGTCATAACCTTCACCAGCCGGAGAAATTTCAGAATGAGAAAGAGTTGTACCCGTATAACACGATACTGTAAGATTATTACATCAGTCTGAGCTCGTGTAAAATGGACTTGTCATAAGACAGGTAACCAAAGTCCACCTAGAAAAATAATTTCTTAAGTTATGCTATGGTGGCCCCTAAATTCCCCCTTATTATCTCCAAAATGGCCGCAATGAAACCATGTGTGAATGGTGTGGTGCAGTGACCCACGTTACAGCCAGGGGGCGCTGTGTGTGCGCTTAAAGATGTGCTTGGAGGCATAAATGTGATGTGACAAAGTCCGGCATTGTAGTGAATGGCCGATATGTGTGTCGCAGAGGAGGAGACTCTGCGCTGCCAGCCTGAAGCGATGTGGTGTTCTGGGACCTATAGTCCCACAAGTATTTTGTATGTTTATAATGGGAGGTTGGCCATCTAGTTACGTGAGATGGGCGGGACAAACTAGCCACACACCCACACTCCCACCCAGGGGAGTGGTTACGGGTATGTAATGTGACCAGGGTGTGGGTCACGTGGTTCCTGTGTTTGGATCTGAATGGTCCAAGTGCAAGGCCCTGGAAGCCTGTGTTGGAAATCCTGGGAATTCCTGAATAGCACATGGTTGGGCTTTGGCACTGAGTGGACTGTGTGCTGTAGGTCCTGCATGGTCAGTGTTGGAGTCTCCTGGGAGTGGAGATGTCCTGGAAGCACCTAGAGACCGTGGACCTGGATGGTCAGTGTTGGAGGCTCCTGGGAGTGGAGACGTTCCTGGAAGCACTGTGAGACTGTCGACCTGGACGGTCCTGTTGAGGACCTTGGACTGATGTGGAGTCAACCTGTGGAGCCGGAGCCCACTCTAGAGGTAACCCCTTGGTGCTGTCCTTTTAAAAATCATGGTGGTCAAGCAAAATACTAGATGTAGTAGTTTTTCATATGAGTTGTATTCATTTTTGCATCAACTCATTTGAGTAAAACTACGGTAAATATTTTGTAATGAAAGTTATATTACTAATAGTGATGAGCAAGTATACTCGTTACTCGAGATTTCCAGAGCATGCTCAGGTGGTCTCCGAGTATGTCGGCGTGCTTGGTGATTTAGTTTATGTCGACACAGCTGCATGATTTGTGGCTGCTAGACCGGCAGAATACATGTGGGGATTGCCTGTTTGTTAGGCAATCCCCACATGTATTCAAGCTGTCTAGCAGCCGCAAATCATGCAGCTGTGCTGACATAAGCTAAACCTCTGAACACATACTCGGAGACCACCTGAGCATGCTCTGGAAATCTCGAGTAACAAGTATACTCATTCATCACTAGTGTTGAGCATTCCGATACTGCAAATATCGGGTATCGGCCGATATTCGCTGTATCGGAATTTCCGATACCGAGTTCTGATATTTCTGCGATATTGGAAATCGGAATCGGAAGTTCCCACAGTGCAAAAATGCAGTCTAATTGAGTGTGGGCGGTGTGTGGGCGGAGACTGCGTGTCTCTGTGCGGGCGGGGTCTGTGCGGGACCGTGGGGGGTCTGTACGGCCTCTCCGGGGTCTGTGTGGCCTCTCCGGGGTCTGTGCGGCCTCTCCGGGGTCTGTGTGGCCTCTCCGGGGTCTGTGCGGCCTCTCCGGGGTCTGTACGGCCTCTCTGGGGTCTGTTTGGCCTCTCCGGGGTCTTATTGACGCCTCTCCGTTATTAACCCGGCTTAAAGTCACCTTACAATAGCAAGGTGACATTAACCACTTATTACCCCATATCCTACCGCTACACGGGAGTGGGAAGAGAGGGGCTAAGTGCCGGAATTGGCGCATCTTACAGATGTGCCATTTCCGGGGCGGCTGCGGACTGGTATTTGTAGCCGGGGGGGGGGGCAATATCCATGGCCCCTCTGTAGGCTATGAATATCAGCCTGCAGCTGTCTGCGTAGCCTTTCTGGCTATAAAATATAGGGGGACCCCACGTCATTTTTTTTGGGTGGTCCCCCTATTTTAATAGCCAGTAAAGGCTATGCAGACAGCTGCGGGCTGATATTCATAGCAGGCTATAAATATTGGCCCCCGGCCGTCGGCTTTCCCCCTCTGGCGCAGAAAATTGCGTGGGAGACTACGACATTTTTTTCCATTTTTTTTTGTTTTTTTTAAATTCAACCCTCATAAAGGCCTGTTTCACACTTGCGTCGGTACGGGTCCGTCGCTATGTGTCGGGCCGACATACCGATGCACGTTGTGAAATTTGTGCACAACGTGGGCAGCGGATGCAGTTTTTCAATGCATCTGCTGCCCATTCTGAAGTGCGGGGAGGACGGGGCAGTTTCTGCCGCGCATGCGCGGTAGAAAATGGCAGACGCAATGGACAAAAAAACGTTCACTTGAACGTTTTTTCGTGCCGACGGTCCGCCAAAACATGACATGTAGTTTTTGGTGCGGTTTTTGATGCAGTTTTTGGTGCAGTTTTTGATGCGGTTTTAGATGCTGTTTTTGATGCAGTTTTTGATGCAGTTTTTGATGCTGTTTTTGATTCAGTTTTTGTTCCGTTTTTTGACCGGTTTTGATGCAGTTTTTGGAAATAAATAAACGGAAAATGTTCATGATTTGAATGGAAACATGCATGAAAAAACGGATTTGGAGGCCGGATTCATCATTTCACATCTGTTTCATCCATTTTTTGCTGGATCCGTCTCTGTGCGTTTTTTCGCCGGACAGAAAAAAGCGGAAACAGCTTTTTTGATGGATCCTGCAAAAAACGGATGAAACGTGTGGCCATCAGGCGCAATCCAGCGCTAACACAACTCTATGAGAAAAAAACGGATCTGGGGGAAAAAAACCAGATCCGGCGGAAAAAAACTGATCTGGCGGAAAAAAACGGATCTGGCGGAAAAAAACGGGTCCTGCAAATGTGCTCGCAGGATGCGTTTTTTCCCATAGAATTGTTTTAGCGACAGATCGCAACGGATGGCCACACGTAGCATCCGTCGTGCAACGGAGGCGTCGTGTTTTGGCGGACCGTCGGCACGAAAAAACGTACAAGTGAATGTTTTTTTTGTCCATCGCGTCCGCCATTTTCTACCACGCATGAGCGGCAGAAACTCTGCCCCCTCCTCCCCGCACTTCAGAATGGGCAGCGGATGCGTTGAAAAACTGCATCCGCTGCCCACGTCGTGCACAAATTTCACAACGTGCGTCGGTACGTCGGCCCGACGCATAGCGACGGACTCATACCGATGCAAGTGTGAAACAGGCCTTTATGAGCGTTGAATTTAAAAAAAAAAAAAAAGGAAAAAACTGCGTGGGCTCCCGCGCAATTTTCTGCGCCAGAGGGGGAAAGCCGACGGCCGGGGGCCAATATTTGTAGCCTGCTATGAATATCAGCCCGCAGCTGTCTGCGTAGCCTTTACTGGCTATTAAAATAGGGGGACCCCCCCAAAAAAATGACGTGGCGTCCCCCTATATTTTATAGCCAGAAAGGCTACGCAGCTGCGGGCTGATATTCATAGAGAGGGGCTATGGATATTGGCCCCCCCGGCTACAAATACCAGTCCGCAGCCGCCCCGGAAATGGCACATCTGTAAGATGCGCCAATTCCGGCACTTAGCCCCTCTCTTCCCACTCCCGTGTAGCGGTGGGATATGGGGTAATAAGGGGTTAATGTCACCTTGCTATTGTAAGGTGACATTAAGCCGGGTTAATAACTGAGAGGCGTCAATAAGACACCTATCCGTTATTAATCCAATAGTAAGAAAGGGTTAATAAAACATGCACACATTAGGAAAAAGTATATTTAGTATATTTAATATTCTTCATTTCACCATACTTACCATACTTCAGCGCCTGCAAAAAACGTAAAATAATAAACCGTATACTACCTGTCCGCCGTAGTCCAATTAATAACGAGTGTCCCACGACGATCTCCCCTATCGAACAGTGACATCGGGTGATGTCACTGCTCTATAGGACCCTCAGTGAAACACTGACAGGAGACAATGGGTCCTGCAGTGCATCACTGAGGTTACTATAGTTCACTGGTCTCACTTTATGGCAATTGCTGCCTGGGAAAAATTCTCATACAGCAATGCCATAAAGTGAGACTAGGGACTTTTTTTTTACAACGGTGGAGGAATACCTTCCTCCCGTCATTGTGTTCCTGGGGCCCCTGGAGAGCGGTTGCAACAGCTTTTGCTGCCGTTCTCTACGGGAGATCGTCGTGGGACACTCATGGATTTCTGCGGACAGGGAGTATTTTGGTTGTTTGTTTTTTTCATATTTTTTACAGATGACACTGGCTTCGGGGATCAAAATGACAAGTAATGGTGAGTATGTAATCTATGTTTAATGTACTGTATGTCTATATGTATGTATTGTATGTAATAGCATGTATGTATCATGTATGTAGCATGTAGCATGTATGTAGCATGTATGTAACATGTATGTAGCATGTAGCATGTATGTAGCATGTATGTAGTATGTATGTATGGATTTTTTTTTTTTTCATTCAACACATTAGCCGGATGATGGGACTACTACTGTCCCATCATTGGCTAATGTGTCAATCACTGTCAGTGTAGCAGGCATCGTCCGATAGGACTTGTAGTCCCATTGGACGATGCCTGCACACACGCACAGAGCCCCAGCACGCCGCACAGAGACCCCCCACGCCGCACAGAGACCCCACCACACCGCACAGAGACCCCCCCACTCCGCACAGAGACCCCCCACGCTGAACAGAGACACCCCCACGCCGCACAAAGACCCCCCCCACGATGCACAGAGACCCCCCCATGCTGCATAGAGGCCGGGCAGCCCACATCGAGCCCCGGCACGCCGCACAGAGCCTGGGCAGCCCGGATACAGCCCCGCATAGAATTAGATCCCTGGCAGGCCCGCACAGACCCCGACCGCACACACAAACACTCACAGTGTCCACCCACGCACCGCTCACGCACCGCCCACACTCTTCCCCCCTCCAGAACAGCATATGGAAGGACAGAAAGGGCTTATTTACGTTCCGATATTTGTGTCCCATTGACTTGCATTGGTATCGGGTATCGGTATCGGCGATATCCAATATTTTTTGGATATCGGCCAATCCAATCCGATACCGATACTTTTGAATATCGGAAGGTATCGCTCAACACTACTCATCACTAATTACTAACAATGCTTTTATCATTTTGTAAATTGTTTGTGTGTTCAGTGATCTTTTGATTAAAATCTTTCTTTTCAGAGTACTCATTTATGGTGAGCACTGTAAATACCAACTGGACTACATCTTTACAGATATATTCAATTGAATTTTGACTATTTTCTTAACTGTTCACATTCAAACAAATGGGTTTCAATTTAAACCCCATATTAAGAAAGCTGAAAACACTTATTTTAAAATACTTGCAAAAGAGTAGTAAAAATAGAGTTGGATTTATAGTTGAAAACATTTGGACATTGATTTGAAACAGCGTCACTTTTCTTTACTTATAACTGCACATTCTTCAAAAATTGCTGAAAAGACAAGAACAAAATTGGTCCGGGAGGCTGCCAAGAGGCCTAAAGCAACATGAACCCAGGGCTGCGACTAGGAATTTTGGGGCACCATACTGGCAACATTTTCTGGGCCCCCCTGAGACTGTGCCAAGGCTCCATACCTCGAACAGTCCACAGCCCCACCGCTCTCTCTTGCAAAAAACTCCACTTGTCACCAATCACACATTAACAGTTCCCTTCACTAGATCACATACATCACATACATAGCCAGCAGCTTTTGTTTTGGCCAAAACATTTTTTTAATCTGATACGACGACAAGGTAGACTCTTTTGGCCCGGCCCTACTCTTCTCTAACCTATTAAACATTTGTTAAAATATGCAATACAATTTAGGTATATTTTTATTCATTTTTCAATTTTTAAAATGACCAATAATAACACAAACAAGAGACAAATACCACCACACCATGACCAGACACCATATTACCACCACATAGTGACCTATAATACCACATACAAGGAATAAGTACCACCACACCGTGTCCAGACCACATATTTGTTATGACCCCAATGGCGAGGGTCTCAGAGGTACGTGGAAGTCTGCAGAATACAAAAATCCAGCTCATAGGGCAGTGGTAACTGGGTTGACCATATATCTACTCCTAACGCCAACACTAGAAGTAGCCGGGGATCATTCCTACGTTGATTCTAGATGACACGCTCCAGCCGGAGAATCTAGCTACCCCTAGTAGAGGAAAACAAAAGACCTTTCTTGCCTCCAGAGAAGGGGACCCCAAAGCTGGATAGAAGCCCCCCACAAATAATAACGGTGAGGTAAGAGGAAATGACAAACACAGAAATGAACCAGGTTTAGCACAGAGAGGCCCGCTTACTGATAGCAGAATAAAGAAAGGTAACTTATATGGTCAACAAAAACCCTATCAAAATCCACACTGGAAATTCAAGAACCCCCGAACCGTCTAACGGTCCGGGGGGAGAACACCAGCCCCCTAGAGCTTCCAGCAAAGGTCAGGATATAGATTTGGAACAAGCTGGACAAAAATACAAAACCAAAACAAATAGCAAAAAGCAAAAGGCAGACTTAGCTGATATAACTGGAACCAGGATCAGTAGACAAGAGCACAGCAGACTAGCTCTGATAACTACGTTGCCAGGCATTGAACTGAAGGTCTAGGGAGCTTATATAGCAACACCCCTAACTAACGACCCAGGTGCGGATAAAAGGAATGACAGAAAAACCAGAGTCAAAAAACTAGTAACCACTAGAGGGAGCAAAAAGCAAATTCACAACAGTACCCCCCCCTTAGTGAGGGGTCACCGAACCCTCACCACGACCACCAGGGCGATCAGGATGAGCGGCATGAAAGGCACGAACTAAATCGGCCGCATGAACATCAGAGGCGACCACCCAGGAATTATCCTCCTGACCATAGCCCTTCCACTTGACCAGGTACTGAAGCCTCTGCCTGGAGAGGCGAGAATCCAAGATCTTCTCCACCACGTACTCCAACTCGCCCTCAACCAACACCGGAGCAGGAGGCTCAGCAGAAGGAACTACAGGCACAATGTACCGCCGCAACAAGGACCTATGAAATACATTGTGAATAGCAAACGACACAGGAAGATCCAGACGAAAAGATACAGGATTAAGGATTTCCAATATCTTGTAAGGCCCAATAAAACGAGGTTTAAATTTGGGAGAGGAGACCTTCATAGGAACAAAGCGGGAAGAAAGCCATACCAAATCCCCAACGCGTAGTCGGGGACCCACACCGCGGCGGCGGTTGGCAAAGCGCTGAGCCCTCTCCTGTGACAACTTCAAGTTGTCCACCACATGATTCCAGATCCGCTGCAACCTATCTACCACAGAATCCACCCCAGGACAGTCAGAAGGCTCCACATGACCCGAAGAAAAGCGAGGATGGAAACCAGAGTTGCAGAAAAAAGGCGAAACCAAGGTGGCGGAACTAGCCCGATTATTAAGGGCAAACTCAGCCAACGGCAAGAATGTCACCCAATCGTCCTGATCAGCAGAGACAAAACATCTCAAATAAGCCTCCAAAGTCTGATTGGTTCGCTCCGTCTGTCCATTAGTCTGAGGATGGAAAGCAGACGAAAACGACAAATCAATGCCCATCCTACTACAAAAGGATCGCCAGAACCTAGAAACGAACTGGGATCCTCTGTCTGACACAATATTCTCAGGGATGCCGTGCAAACGAACCACGTTCTGGAAAAACACAGGAACCAGATCGGAAGAGGAAGGCAGCTTAGGCAAAGGAACCAAATGGACCATCTTGGAGAAGCGATCACATATCACCCAGATAACGGACATGCCCTGAGATAGCGGAAGATCAGAAATGAAATCCATGGAGATATGTGTCCAAGGTCTCTTCGGGACAGGCAAGGGCAAGAGCAAACCGCTGGCACGAGAACAGCAAGGCTTAGCTCGAGCACAAGTCCCACAGGACTGCACAAATGACCGCACATCCCTTGACAAGGAAGGCCACCAAAAGGACCTGGCCACCAGATCTCTGGTGCCAAAAATTCCCGGGTGACCTGCCAACACCGAGGAATGAACCTCGGAAATGACTCTGCTGGTCCATTTATCCGGGACAAACAGTCTGTCAGGTGGACAAGACTCAGGCCTATCAGCCTGAAATCTCTGCAACACACGTCGCAGATCCGGAGAAATAGCTGACAAGATAACTCCATCTTTAAGAATACCAACAGGATCAGCGACTCCAGGAGCATCAGGCACAAAGCTCCTAGAAAGAGCATGGGCCTTCACATTCTTTGAACCTGGTAAATACGAGACAACAAAATCAAAGCGGGAGAAAAACAATGACCAGCGGGCCTGTCTCGGATTAAGGCGTTTAGCAGACTCGAGATACATCAGATTTTTGTGATCAGTCAAGACCACCACACGATGCTTAGCACCCTCGAGCCAATGACGCCACTCCTCAAATGCCCATTTCATGGCCAACAACTCCCGATTGCCCACATCATAATTTCGCTCGGCAGGCGAAAACTTCCTGGAGAAAAAGGCACAAGGTTTCATAACAGAGCAACCAGGGCCTCTCTGCGACAAAACGGCCCCTGCTCCAATCTCTGAAGCATCCACCTCAACCTGAAAGGGAAGTGAGACATCGGGCTGGCACAAAACAGGCGCCGAAGTAAACCGGCGCTTCAACTCCTGGAAAGCCTCCACGGCAGCAGGAGCCCAGTTAGCTACATCGGAGCCCTTCTTGGTCATATCCGTCAACGGTTTCACAATGCTAGAAAAATTAGCGATAAAACGACGGTAGAAGTTAGCGAAACCCAAGAACTTCTGAAGACTCTTAACCGACGAGGGCTGAGTCCAATCAAGAATAGCTCGGACCTTGACTGGGTCCATCTCCACAGCAGAAGGGGAAAAAATGAACCCCAAAAAGGGAACCTTCTGTACACCAAAGAGACACTTTGAGCCCTTGACAAACAAAGAATTTTCACGCAAAATTTTAAAGACCAACCTGACCTGCTCCACATGCGAATCCCAATCATCAGAAAAAACCAAAATATCATCCAGATAAACAATCAAAAATGTATCCAGATACTTCCGGAAAATGTCATGCATAAAGGACTGAAAAACTGAAGGCGCATTGGAGAGCCCAAAAGGCATCACCAAGTACTCAAAATGACCTTCGGGCGTATTGAATGCGGTTTTCCATTCATCACCTTGCTTAATGCGCACAAGGTTGTACGCACCACGAAGGTCTATCTTGGTGAACCACTTGGCACCTTTAATCCGGGCAAACAAGTCAGACAACAGCGGTAAAGGATACTGAAATTTGACAGTGATCTTATTTAAAAGCCGATAATCAATACAAGGTCTCAAAGATCCGTCCTTTTTTGCCACAAAAAAGAATCCCGCACCAAGGGGGGAAGAAGACGGACGAATATGTCCTTTCTCCAGAGACTCCTTGATATATGAACGCATAGCGGTATGTTCAGGTACCGACAGATTAAACAGTCTTCCCTTAGGAAACTTACTGCCTGGGATCAAATCTATAGCACAGTCACAGTCCCTATGAGGAGGCAGTGCACTGGACTCAGACTCACTGAAGACATCCTGATAATCAGACAAATACTCCGGAACTTCCGAAGGCGTAGAAGAAGCAATAGACACAGGCAGGGAATCCCCATGAATACCACGACAGCCCCAACTTGAGACTGACATAGCCTTCCAGTCCAGGACTGGATTATGGGTCTGTAACCATGGCAGCCCTAAAACAACCAAATCATGCATTTTATGTAAAACCAGGAAACGTATCACCTCGCGGTGTTCAGGAGTCATGCACATGATAACCTGTGTCCAATACTGCGGTTTATTTGCTGCCAATGGCGTAGCATCAATACCCCTAAGAGGAATAGGATTTTCTAATGGTTCAAGAGTAAAACCACAGTGCTTAGCAAATGACAGATCCATAAGACTCAGGGCAGCACCTGAATCTACAAACGCCATGACAGGATAAGACGACAGTGAGCAAATCAAAGTTACAGACAGAATAAATTTAGGTTGCAAATTACCAACGGTGACAGGACTAACAACCTTAGCTATACGTTTAGAGCATGCTGAGATAACATGTGTAGAATCACCACAGTAGTAGCACAAGCCATTCCGGCGTCTATGAATTTTCCGCTCATTTCTAGTCAGGATTCTATCACATTGCATTAAATCAGGTGTCTGTTCAGACAACACCATGAGGGAATTTGCGGTTTTTCTATCACATTGCACCGAATTAGGTGTCTGTTCAGACAACACCATGAGGGAATTTGCGGTTTTGCGCTCCCGCAACCGCCGGTCAATTTGAATAGCCAGTGCCATAGTATCATTGAGACCTGTGGGAATGGGAAAACCCACCATAACATTCTTAATGGCTTCAGATAGGCCATTTCTAAAATTAGCGGCCAGTGCACACTCGTTCCAATGTGTCAGCACGGACCATTTCCGAAATTTTTGGCAATACACTTCAGCCTCGTCCTGCCCCTGAGACATAGCCAGCAAGGCCTTTTCTGCCTGAATCTCAAGATTGGGTTCCTCATAAAGTAAACCGAGCGCCAGAAAAAACGCATCAATATCAGCCAATGCCGGATCTCCTGGCGCCAGCGAAAAAGCCCAATCCTGAGGGTCGCCCCGTAAGAACGAAATAACTATTTTTACTTGCTGAGCAGAGTCTCCAGATGAACAGGGTCTCAGGGACAAAAACAATTTACAATTATTCACAAAATTCCTAAACTTAAACCTGTCTCCGGAAAACAGTTCAGGAATCGGTATTTTAGGTTCTGACCTAGGATTTCTGATAACATAGTCTTGTATGCCCTGCACACGAGTAGCCAGCTGGTCCACACTTGTAATCAAGGTCTGGACATTCATGTCTGCAGCAAGCATAGCCACTCTGAGGTAAAGGGGAAGAAGAAAGAAAAAAAAAAAAAACTCAGAATCTTCTTTCTTATAATCCCTCTTCTGCAACGCATTAAACATTTAATACTGGCCTGGCAAACTGTTATGACCCCAATGGCGAGGGTCTCAGAGGTACGTGGAAGTCTGCAGAATACAAAAATCCAGCTCATAGGGCAGTGGTAACTGGGTTGACCATATATCTACTCCTAACGCCAACACTAGAAGTAGCCGGGGATCATTCCTACGTTGATTCTAGATGACACGCTCCAGCCGGAGAATCTAGCTACCCCTAGTAGAGGAAAACAAAAGACCTTTCTTGCCTCCAGAGAAGGGGACCCCAAAGCTGGATAGAAGACCCCCACAAATAATAACGGTGAGGTAAGAGGAAATGACAAACACAGAAATGAACCAGGTTTAGCACAGAGAGGCCCGCTTACTGATAGCAGAATAAAGAAAGGTAACTTATATGGTCAACAAAAACCCTATCAAAATCCACACTGGAAATTCAAGAACCCCCGAACCGTCTAACGGTCCGGGGGGAGAACACCAGCCCCCTAGAGCTTCCAGCAAAGGTCAGGATATAGATTTGGAACAAGCTGGACAAAAATACAAAACCAAAACAAATAGCAAAAAGCAAAAGGCAGACTTAGCTGATATAACTGGAACCAGGATCAGTAGACAAGAGCACAGCAGACTAGCTCTGATAACTACGTTGCCAGGCATTGAACTGAAGGTCTAGGGAGCTTATATAGCAACACCCCTAACTAACGACCCAGGTGCGGATAAAAGGAATGACAGAAAAACCAGAGTCAAAAAACTAGTAACCACTAGAGGGAGCAAAAAGCAAATTCACAACACATATTACCACCACAGTGACCAAACAATACCACATACAAGGAACAAATACCACCGCACCATGTCCACACCACATATTACCACCACATGGTGACCAAAATACCACATACAAGGAACAAATACCACCACACCATGACCGGACCACATATTGCCACCACATAGTGACCAAATAATAGCACATACAAGGAACAAATACCTCCACACCATGGCCGGACAACATTTTACCACCACATTGTGACTGAATACTACAATTCTGATCATTAATTTAAAAAAATACTATCACCATAAGTGCCGTTATGTACAGGAGATCTGTATATAGCGTTAGTGTACAGGTAAAATAATGATCACCTGTGACTTTATACACAGGAGCTCTGTATATAGTGTCAGTGTACAGGTAATACAGCGATCACTAGTGACATTATACACAGGAGCACTGCATATACTCTCGCCTAATGTGGAAACCTTCAAAAGGAACCTTAAGCCCTACCTCTTCTGACAAACCTACAACCTGCAGTAACCACCGATCCATCAAACCGCTAGACGACCAGCTCTACCCTCACCTATTGTATCCTCACCCATCCCTTGTAGATTGTGAGCCCTCGCGGGCAGGGTCCTCTCTCCTCCTGTACCAGTCGTGACTTGTATTGATTAAGATTATTTTACTTGTTTTTTATTATATATACCCCTCCTCACATGTAAAGCGCCATGGAATAAATGGCGCTATAATAATAAATAATGATAATAATAATAATATATTGTATAGTGTACAGGTAATACAGTGATCACCAGTGACATTATGCACAGGAGCTCTGTATACAGTATACAGTGTCAGTGTACAGGTAACACACTGACTCACCAGTGACGCCTCTACCTGAAGTCCTTCATCTTTGCGTTTCTTTTTAATTTAGAAAAAAAAATATATAAGCCAGCTCACCCGTGATGCATAAACCAAACCTCGGGAGCACAGACACGCTGTGTCCAGGTGTACAACTTTAAACATAGAGGATACAGACTTCAGCACGAACCATATGGGTAAGAATTTCAATGCGTTTCTGGAGACTAAGCTCCCTTAATCATGACATGTCATGATTAAAGTTTGTGAATAAAGAAAACTCTTTTTTATGGATTCGGTGAAGCTGGACATTCTCTTCTTTTTTGTTTCTTTTTAATCCAGCGCAGACCGCCATCACTTCTTTCAGCCAGGACTTCACTCTGCATAAAATAACACACTTATCTAGACCACGGCTTCTAAAGGTACCTTCACACTAAACGATATCGCTAGCGATCCGTGACGTTGCAGAGTCCTGGATAGCGATATCGTTGAGTTTGACAGGCAGCAGCGATCAGGATCCTGCTGTGCCATCGTTAGTCGGAGCAGAAAGGCCAGAACTTTATTTCGTCGCTGGATCTCCCGTAGACATCGCTGAATCGGCGTGTGTGACACCGATCCAGCGATGTAGTCACTACAAACACTACATACTTACATTCCGGTGTCTGTCCCCCGGCGTCCGCTTCCCTGCACTGTGTAAGCGCCGGCCGGCCGGAAAGCAGAGCACAGCGGTGACGTCACCGCTGTGCTTTCCGGCTGGCGCTTACACAGTGCAGAGAAGCACAGCGCTGGGGGACAGACACCGGAATGTAAGTATGTAGTGTTTGTTTTTTTTACGTTTACGCTGGTAACCAGGGTAAACATCGGGTTACTAAGCGCGGCCCTGCGCTTAGTAACCCGATGTTTACCCTGGTTACCAGGGGACTTCGCATAGTTGGTCGCTGGAGAGCTGTCTGTGTGACAGCTCTCCAGCGACCACACAGCGACGCTGCAGCGATCGGGATCGTTGTCTAGATCGCTGCAGCGTCGCTAAATGTGACGGTACCTTAAGGCACATTCCCTACTTTTCCCTTTTTTCTACACTACACATCTGAATACAGACGTGCACCCACCATTAATTTATAATTGGTCATTATTATGCAACCCACCATTCCAAATATAAATTATAATCCACCACTGTGTCCCCACTACCTATACATAGCCACTTTCCCCATTTAATATATGAACTAATTAGCACCTGTACTCTTTCCCCAATTCATTACCAGTCACTTTATCCTCAACGCCCCCCACTGTGTACCTCCCGCTCTAACCCTTACCCCGATTCATTATAGTTACATGCCCCTTCTGCCTCAATTCATTGTCATGTCTTCTGTCTCTCCGACCCTCTTTTCATTATCAACTGCTCTTCCCCACATTCAATACATCATTTACTCCCCCACCCTCAAAATGTATCATTATTTGCTCTCCCCACTCCCTATCTTCAATTCACATTTGCTCTCCCCACCCCCCACCTTCAATTCAATGGCTGTCCCCATCCCTCACCCCTACTTCATCATTTGCAGTCCCCATCACCCCCCGCATCATCATTTGCAGTCCCCATCATGCCCACATCATCAGTTGCAGTCCCCATCACCCCCACTTCATCATTTACAGTCCTCATCACCCCACTTCATCATTTTAAAATAAAAAATCTAATTTTTTCCACAAAAAATGTTCTTTTAGCCCCAATTGTATTGTTTTCACAAGGGTTACAGGAGAAATTGCACCATTTAAAATGTTATACAATTTCTCCTGAGTACATATATGTGGAGGAAAACTACTGTTTGGGCGCATGCCAGGGTTTGGAAGAGGAGATGCACCATTTGTCTTTTTGAACACAAAATTGGCTGGAATTGTTAACGGGCGCTATATAAGGTGTAGTGAGCCCCTGATGTGCCTAAGCAGTGGAAACTCCCCACTAGTGACACCATGTTGAGCCATATCTACTATATAATTGTCTAATGGTCACTTCCGTCTTTCTGTCTGTCTGTCCTTCTGTCTGTCACGGATATTCATTGGTCGCGGCCTCTGTCTGTCATGGAATGCAAGTCGCTGATTGGTCTCGCCAGCTGCCTGTCATGTCTGCCGCGACCAATCAGCAACGGCCACAGTCCGATTAGTCCCTCCCTACTCCACTGTAGTCAGTACCCGGCGCCCGCTCCATACTCCCCGAAGTCACCGCTCACAAAGGGTTAATGTTAGCGATAACGGACCGCGTTATGCCGCGGTTAACTCACTCCGTTACCGCCGCTATTAACCCTGTGTGACCAAGTTTTTACTATTGAGGCTGCCTATGCAGCGTCAATAGTAAAAAAAGCTAATGTTAAAAATAATTAAAAAAATAAAAAATCATTATATACTCACCTTCCGCCGGCAGGTTTCGGTGGCAAAGATGGTATACATGAAGGACCTGCCATGACGTCACGGTCATGTGACCGCGACGTCATCACAGGCCCTGCGCGCCTGCGCGAGAACGACCTGCCATGATAACTGCATGGAGCATTATATGGGGCCATAACTGCATGGAGTATTATACTACGTGACTGGGCAATATACTACATGACTGGGCAATATACTACATGACTGGGCAATATACTACGTGGACATGCATATTCTAGAATAGCCGATGCGTTAGAATCGGGCCACCATCTAGTAAATATATAAAAATATAAAAATTTGATTATAGAAAATATACTTTGCAAAAAATGTATAGTACAAAAGTATAATCTAATATATATATATATATATATATATATATATATATATATATATATATATATATATATATATAAGAAATGTGGGTGATTAAAATTCTAATATGAAAATATATATTAAAATGTTAAGAAACATACTATGTAAAAAAAAGGTGCATAATAAAATACAAGCTTTAAGACATGATATGCTAAAAAATAAAAGTAATCCTTTTAGAGCAATTATCATAACCACAATTACACTTGCTCTCTAATGAGGTGTATGGAGACGATGTGGGTTATAAACTGGGCCCTTTGTAATATTTGCTTTATGAACACAGATGTCTCCTATTAATTACCAATAATCAGATGTGCTCTGTCGGATGATTAACCATTGTATATGTGTCTATGTATGTTAACCAGACTCGTTTCACAGGCTCAGAGTTCAGGCTCCCGCTGCTTCGTCATTACACTTTGCATGATTCTTGTTTTGCTATGTAATATATAATCAAGCTGTTTAGTGTAAATGAACCTCGTTCTGATTAATAAATACACTATTAGCTGTCAGCATTAGTTAACACTTCACACGCAATTTACTTACTTTATGAATATAAAATGATTTACCTAAAAGGGTGGTCCTATCAAAGCATCCCTTGTATATACTCTGTATATAGAAAAAAAACAAAGACAGAATCATAATGATTGAATACCCTTCAGTAAATAAATACATAGCATAGTACATGAAAACAATATAGGATACTTAGTTAATATGTTTTTTTATAAAAAAAAAAATATATTAAAAAAAAAATAATGCAAAAGCCATCCTACCACTTCACGGTGACCCTAACTGGGACGGTCCTACCTCTAATTTTAAAAACCTTACCGTTTAACAAATGGTAAGGTTTTTAATATTAGAGTTAGGTCCGTCCCAGATAGGGTCACTGTGAAGTGGTAGGATGGCTTTTGCATTATTTTTGATAAAAAAAAATGTTAATCGAGTATCCTATAATGTTTTTTACTTTTAATTTACATTGTCCATGTTTTCAGAAGCACAAGTTGGGCACAATATATGGGCACTAGAACTTACTGGATACTACACTGGCGGTTTGCAATTTTCACTCATGAACATCCACTGCAGCTCATTTCTGGAAAACACCCATCATTACTACACTTGTAAATAACTTTCCAAAATGGGGTCACTTGAGGGTGGGATTCGCCTCTTCTGACACTAAAGTACTCTGTATATGAAGTCTGCAAACTATCCTACAATAATTTGTCCTCCAAGAGTCAAATAGCGCTCCTTCCATCCTGAGTCTCGCTGAATGGCTCAGCAGAAATTATGTAACAAATTTTGTTGCCAGTTTTACTCATTTCCCCATGTGAAAATGTAAAGTCTGGGCCTAAAACAACAAGAAGAAAAATCATCCAGCTCGTCATAGGACATTATGGATTATCTTCACGTCAGTCAGGTGAGGGATATGGTTGTTTAATATTTTTCTTCTTTTACAGGGAACATGGGCATTGGTGGATTAGGCGTAAAGGTGAGTATTATGGTTGTTTATAATTTTCTGTCTTTTACAGGTGATATGAGCTTCAGTGGATTAGGCATAAAGTTGCATATAACTATGCTTTTTATTTTTATTTCAAACAAAGGAGTCTGTGTCATTATTTCAATTAAAGTATTAAATTCTCGCTTTGTCGTTTTTTACAGTCTTAACTATGGGGTTAGTAGTGGGGGTGTCTATAAGATTCTCCATTACTAACCTCTGGGTGTCACGACCGACATGGTTAAGTCCAGCAGACGATACAACATACACCAACAACTGGATGAAATGGGGTGAGGAGGGCCCTAACCGTAGGGAGCAAGGGATGGGGCATCTTCCGAACTCCAGCCTGTGCCTGTCCCTAAACTCCCCTACTGCCCAAAGTGGGTCCTTCCCCCACCGTCACATGCCTAGTCCCTGGTTGTCACCTCACTATTCCTTGGCTAGTGCACTGGCTGTCAAGGACGCTAGCCTCACCACTGTAGATGGTAAACAACACAGGGAGAGGGACAACACAAGACAGACAGAAAAAGGGGAAATAGTACTTAACACTGTCCCTGCTGTAAAGCACCAGACATCAGATAATTAGACACCAGGACCATAAACTCCACGAAAACAGCAGATTCACCACTGAAACCAAAGATCTCTTTACTACAGGCTGGTCAACATAGAATACTCTATCACCGACAGTCAGCTGATGGGTCATGTGACTTTTTTAAGGATGATGGAAGTGGTCACCACCCACATCAGCTGACTAGCAGCAAAGCAGCTGCCAGCAAGGAAACCGACATTAACCCTTGCTGGCACGAAAGGAAAAAAGCTACATTTAAGTTATAGTGGAACCAGAGTAGCCACGAATCCAAAAATGAATCGTGACACTGGGCTTGATGTCAGCGGTCATAAAACAAGCAGCTCTCTAACCGGCGGTAACTGACTTATCGCCGATAAGAGCCGCTGTTGTCACAGAGATGACAGTGTGGGAAGCAGCCGATGTTCGAGGTGCTGAACCCGATCAGTAACACAGACTTCCTGGAGAAGTCCGTGTTTGTGGTCCGTGCACTGACACTAGGTGATCTGAACTTTATTTTCTGGGTTCCCCATCTCTATTCCAGAGTTATTACCTAATAAAGTGACACTGATCAGAAAAAAATGTGCCTGGTCAGGATGTTGAAAAACAGCAGGGGGAGAAGGAGCTAGGAGTGATGAAAAATTGTCTTTTTTTATTTTTAGGCCTTTCCGTTCCTTGCAGATCAGCTGGGAAACAAGGTGCTAGGACTCCTGCTAATCACTCAAAAAGCCTGTTCTTGCCTAGAAAGCATGCACATAAACAGAGAATGGATTCAACAGAGAATTTATTTGCGGTGTATGTGACCATGCACTCAAGCAGGAGCTGTGTGTTTCAGCCTGCTGAGCTGCACTTTTCTAGTTTCTGGACCTCTACCCAACCTATAGGGAATTAATTGGACTATATATATGAAATCCTATGATTCATTACTTGTTATTATGCCTTTGGGCTCCCCTCTGGAGATACGGATGGTCGCCATCTCCCTGAAATGAATGTGGCTCTCAAGGTAAAAAAGGTTGTGGACCACTGGTTTAGATTATGGAGAAAAATTGGCTTAGTTTGGGTAGAAAGTCTCAAGGTACATGGGATCCTCAAGAGAAAACTTATAGACAACGAAGAGGGAAATAAGTCAGATGTGAATAGAGAAGAAAGTGTATTGGAACCGCAAATTCCTTGTAAGATGATCACCGGTGTAGTAAGGAGACAGATTGCGGACTGCCTTTGCTGGGCATTAAGTAGGCAAGGGTAATGAAGAGACTGGCAGTGAGGAACAAAGTAATAAATGGATTTACTAAACATCAGTTGAGGATGGACCTTTTTTATTAATATTTCTACCTTTTGTAATCGACAACCACAAATGTAACCTAAAAAAGTAATATATCAAGTAATAAGACATGGAGACACCACACATGAAGATACAGCTATTGCAAATGTGCTTTGTTTGGGTGAAGATGTATCACTCCATCAAACTGGAAAGTCTATTTTATGCAAAATCCTGCTTTCTAGCTATTTATTGCCTCATGTCAGTGGCTCCGCTTTGTTCACGAGCGTCTTCTCTCACTAAAATTTATGGTTTTCTGTACAAGGATAGTAATAATGGAGACAATTCCATCCATGACTCCATGATCACAGTATCCACTCCGATTGTAAATTCTCCTTAACAGGTCAGAGAATGTAAGTGTCTTGTCTACATCCACGACCGGTGGTATTATTGTGTTGACATTGGTATATTGTGTTTTATGCCAATTAAGTCTTGGCTTCGTGTTTTACGATCTTGTTCTTGTTGCAGCAGAATCAATTTCCACACAAGAGAAATATCATTCAGTTTTATTAAAGCCGTATTCTATTATCAAGAGACTTCATGACCGACTCATTGATTCTCGAAACAAAACTTAAAGAATAAAATATGATCATGATACAGTAGAGGGGATGGGGGGACGCTTCTCAGTTACCAGACGCTTTAATGATGGTCCCATTGATTCCTGAAATAAAACATAGTCATAATGAGATTTTGGTGCAGTTTTTTGAAAGAGGGAAAAGTGTCAGTCCACATTCTATTAGTAGATCCTATTTGGTCCAGTTTCACAACAATGGGAACCTAAAACACTATTTTCCTAAAGTTAAAAATTCATTATATGCAGTACATTGTATTGGAAAAGGTCAAAAGTAAAGCAGAACTCTATCTTCATAATGATAAGTCCCATCATGAGTTTTTGTTGCGTTTTTGACATTTTATATTTTCACTGTGCCGAAACTGCAACATCTTATAGTTCCAGCAAAGTTAATGGGATTTATAGAAATGTCCTTTTTTATACTGTGTAAACTGACCTGTATGCAGCAAGTTTCAAATCCCCATAGAATTGCTTTAAATGTGGAAAATCCACACATGTCTGTATCAATAGAGTTTTGTCAAAGCCAAATACTGGCAATGCATTTTTTGTAGTAAGCTGACGCTTCTGTTAATAACATTTTAGGGTACATATCATTTTTATTGCATTTTGGGGGGGATGTGTTAAAAATGGCAATTCCATCATTTCACTTTGTTTTTTTTTGCTTATTATGGTGTTTACGATTTTGATTTAATATTGTTAACTTTTGAGACTTTTACAGCAGCGATATCAAAGATGTTTATTGTTTATTTGTTTTCTTTCTTTTTTTTTTTTGAAACTGGAAATGTTTTTTTTTTTATTTTTAAATATTTTTAAACACTTTTTTAATCCCCATAGGAGTCTTGAACCTGTGATCATCATGTGTTCTGTATGCTGCATTACCATGATATTGCAGTATATTGGCAAATTCATGGTATCTTACAAAGCAGGGGCACCAAGATAGCAGCGTTACAAGACATCACTGTGCTCCTGGCCGCCATGTCAACCCAATCGAAAAGATCCTAAATGCCTCGCTCAGAGATTGACAACTGCAATCAAACGAAATCTGTCAGAATTTTTTTTCTATGTAATCTGAGGACAGCATGAGGTCGGGGTTAAAACACAGATTTCAAGGACGTGTCACATGTTACGCTGTGTGCTGTTGTGTGCTTACAGTAAAGGTTTTATCACCTGGTGATTATCATGGCTCGGACTAAAGCAGGGCGTGCATGCTAGTCTGACTCCACCACTTCCTGTGATAAGCAGCTCACTGTCTATAGACAATAAACATACAGAGACTGGTGTGGGTGTGGTTCGATGTGGTGGGGGCGGGATTAGATGTGGTGTGGGCGGGGGCAACTTTCTCAGCTCTGCTTCATTCTAAATCCAAGAACTCTGTGACAGAACGGCTGCACCCAAATAACTAAGTGATACATCACTGGAATCAGGGTCTCTGTCCCTACTAATGCTGCTCCCAGATGAGGTAGTAAAAACCTGGTGACCGATTCCCTTTCAGTGGTTTGATAACTTGGACAATTCATTGTCTTACTGCCTGAGTTGTGTGCTACATAAGGTCATATTGATTTCCTACTGTGTTATGGGAGGTCTTCCATTCGATGCTACATTTCAGGGGGGTCACCTACTTAACTGGATCCAGTGATTAGGATTCCTAGCCCCTATTACAGGATTGCAGCTCACATTTATAATTATTATTATATAATTCCAACAAAATGTGTCTGATTTAATTATAAAAAATAAAGACTTAGCTGGCTAAACTGACAGCATGTAGAGTTGTCAAGGAAATTCTTAGTTTTTTTTAGTTGTGCGAGACACTGATGAAGTAATGCAATAAATACATGTGTGTGACTTATACTCCTGTGAGCAAGCCCTGTAATGCAACCTGAAGCAACAAGTAGCCCACGATTTAGGCTACAAAGAGCTCTTTATAAATAAAAGTGTTAATGATTTAAGTTCTAAAAGTGCATGAATAAAGGAGAAATCTATATTAATTAGTTTTTTTTTTGTGACCACCGTTTGCCAGTAAAAGTCATCAATTGTAGATACACTTATACAGTTTATGAAGCAACTTGGCAGGATGTAGTTCCAAACATCTTAGAGAACTAACCTCAGATCTTCTGTGGATGTCGCTTGTGGAAATCCTACTCTCTCTTCATGCAATCCCATAGAGCTGATGGTCTTGAGATCAGGGCTTCCTGGCCGTGATATCGCCATCTCCAGGACTCCTTGTTCTTCGTTACACTGACGATAGTTCTTAATGACATTGGCTGTATGCTTGGAGTCATTATCCTGCTGCAGAATAAATTATTTGGAGCCAATTGGACCCCTCCGTGATAGTATTAATTCACAAATTACTATCTGCCTGTATTTGTCAGCAATTTGTCACCATTATCCTTGACCACATCTCCTGAGATGCGGCACCACACTAACAGACACTAATCGCACTGCTCACCAGCCTTTCAGAACAAACTGACTTCTGTTGGAGACAAATATATAAAACTTGGAATCTTCTGATGAATTCAGACTTTTTGATTGATTTTTTTGGCATTGATTTGAACAGCAATTTGTAGCATTTGTTTTTTCAGATACATTGGACAGTTTCTGGAATTGCAGCACATCCCCAATTACCGGGAATCTGTCAGCTGGATTGTTCTATGTAATCTGAGGTAGTGGCTGAGACACAGATTTCAGCAATGTATCATTTATTAGGCTGTGTGCTGTTGTTTCTATACAATGAGTGTTTTATCATCAGGAGATTATCACTACAGGACTAGCTGCTCACGTGCATCCTAGTCAAACCACATCCCCAGCACTGGAATCAGGGTCTCTTTCTCTACATTATGCTGCAATAAGATGAGGTAGCAAATACCCGGTTACAAATTCCCTTTAAGTGAATGAGTTGGAACCGCAATACCAGATTTAGTATATGGACAGTAGTGCAGACATGTTAGTACCCCCCAAAAATAAAAATAATTCCCTGGACAATGTTTAGGTTCTATCCTAATAGGGATCTATTAGTAAATTGTAAATACGAAATATGAAAATAAGTTTATATATTTCAAAATCAGAAACAATTTAATTTCTTCTTTTTTTTCATAAAAACCAAAAAAAAATGTATTTATTTATTTTTCATGAAAACCCGAAGGCTTTAAAGGATAAATTCGAAAGGACAGGGAGATTTCCTGCTGCAGAAAAAAACATCAAAGGCAAAAAGCTGGAGAAGATCTGTTTTCTGGATGACTTTGCCCAAGGATAATCATGTAACCAGTGGTGTCATCCATAGAAAAAAAAATAAAAACACTGTTAGTGCTTTATCACAGGCTAGAAGATCTCCTTAAGGCAAGTGTCTATGCAGAAGGAGATTGCATGAGGGAGATTTATTAGCAAAACTATCGAGTCAAAAGGGATTCAAGCTAAATGCTTTTTTTTTTTACAATCATAATAGCTTTTAATACTAATTCTTGCCTGAAGGTCTAGAACTCTCTATGATTAGCTATTACGGAGGCAGAACTAGGTTTGGTCATCGTTTTAACAGCCACCTTAAATAAATTAGTTTTCTTCCCCCTCCCGTCCCTGATCCTCGCAGATACGCCATGTAACACTCTACTTTTATTGTAGGTAATTGCCATTTAATTGGTTGTTTGCTTAGTGATTCAAAAATTAAAGCTGTTTAAGCATTTTTTTTTTGCCGCAAGCGTTTTAACGTAACAGGAAAATTCTTTACTAAATAATCAAGTTTTAATTATCACAGTATGTAAGGTAAATAGAACATATGTGTAATTAGCCGCCGCGCTAATTGTTCAAAGGATACTGTTGTCTGACAAAATATCAGGGAATACAAAGGGGAATACAGGTTTAATTGATGCAGTAATGGCAGTGTAAAAAAAATGCCTAAATAAGCGCTCTTTGCGGCAGAGGTCCTCGAGATCAGTCCCTCGGATCGAGTGTGCTCAATATTTGATGAGGATCAAAGATATGGAAATAATAATGAATAATGCAGATGGAGTCTCTAGCAGGTGGCCTGGAACATAAGTAGTGTGAAGAAGGAGATCCTGCAATTTAGGACACAAACGAGACGGTAAACAATCATGGCCAACGCTCAGTGACCCAAGTGGCCAAAAAGATAGCAGCTGTGAGTAGGAAAAGTGGAACCCAATGGGCTCATAGAATCATAGAATGGTAGAGTTGGAAGAGTCCTCCTGGGTCATCTGGTCCAACCCCCTGCTCAAAGCAGGATTCACTAAATCATCCCAGATAGATGTCAGTCCAGCTTCTGTTTGAAGACTTCCATTGAAGGAGAACTCACCACCTCTCCTGGCAGCCTGTTCTACTCATTGTTCTTTTCGAGTGAAAGAAGAGGCAAAGCAGGCAGAATAGTTGGAGTCTGGAGAGATGGACAATGGGATGTCAGCAGAAGCCTCCCATTCATAAAGGACCACCACTAAGCTCAGCGAAGCCTGCAGGCCTATCATATTGCTCTCAGTCCACTCCTGCCACAGGGACATGACCCAGTCACAGTGCAAATCACAGATTGGTGGCAGCAGTCAAGTCAGTCACTAGGTTCAAGCAAGTAAAGTCGATTTATCCCCTCTTCTTTAAATACACATCTAGTGGAGATCTCTTGTCTTAAAGGACTTGTCCCCATTCAGGAAACCTTGGTCCCTGGGTGTAGTATTTTATTTTAAAAAAGTGCTTTACTTACCTCTTCCTGTCTTGAGTCTCTGCTACTCCTAGTGTTTGGTATTGGCTGCGGCCCTGACATGTCAACGGTGTGGCAGCTAATTAGTGAGTCAGCGCCTCGGGGCACTCCATCGAAACAGGCAGAGCCTAATTAGATGTCATTGTCGCCATGACGTCTTTGCCGCAGCCAATATGGGACACTAGAAGCAGAGGCAGAGAGTAAAGGGGTTGTGCACTACTCGGACAACCCTTCTCAATAATGATGCCCTCCCCCTAGTAAAATAAAAAACACTAGGGGGAAACAGTAGTGGACAACCTCTTTAAGCAGTGGACCTGGGGAAGAAGGTTTTTCTGAAATGGACTTTACCCATTTAAGGTCAATTCTAAGAGCCCAACTCGAGTTTTCCAAAATGAGACCTTCTAACTGCATGCCACATGTGGCTACTACCATCCATTTAGAGACATCGGGACTGTGTTAGAGTAACTCAAGTGCTATAACAATTGGTATCTCGATTTAGCAAAGCTCTGATAGGGACTGACCTCCGTCTACCCTGGGTGATCCCGATGCAGTAATAAGTTTCTGAAACCGAGCCGTTGAGATTGCTTTGAAGTTAAGATTACAAAAGTTGTGTGAATCTATGAATAACTTGTTGGTAGTGGTGTTTGTTGTAGTGCTTTAGACACATGGTGCACCCACATGACACTTCTATTGGAAGGTCCTCTTTGACTCGTGGAGGCACAAGACTCTGATAAAGGTGTGGATAGACTCATGGCTTATAAATTCCCCAGAGCTTTAAACTATCAGGCATCTGTGAGATGTGCCAGAAAAACAGGACTTAAAGAATCGGCTGCAAACATTGAACACAGAGCTGCTGTTTGCAGATATGCACAATACTAATAGAGCGTGGTGCTAAGGATTAGCGCCTCCATCTATGACAGCTTTATCCCGTAACGGGGTATATGGTTGGTGTAAAGAGTACATCAGCTTTATCTGCAGTATGTATAAATGCAATTTCTGACCAAGTTGCAGTCTCCAGACTACTCTCCTATTGGTAATAGCTAACGAGCAGTTAGACGTTTAGTACAATATACCATGTCGTTAGGTAAAGCAGTAGTTGAGACTAGTGACAAGTGAACGTGCTCTGATAAGTTGATATCGGACCATGCTCGGGAGCGAACTGAATGACTTCGGCACATTCGAAAAATGTGTTTGAGTCCCTACAGATGCATGTCTCATGGCTGTTCGACAGCTGCACCATATGCAGGGATGGCCTGTTTGTTAGGCAATCCCTGCATGTGTTGCGGCTGTCAAACAGCCCGAGACATGCAGGTGCGTGGACTCAAACATATTATTTGAGCATGACGAAGACACTCCGTTAGCACCCGAGCATGGTCAGATATCACCTTACCCGAGCACATTCGCTCATCACTAGTTCAGACATAAACAGTTCTCCCTCAGTTGTTAAAAAGATTTCTGAGCCAGTTGCTGGCTGTATGGCATTCTGGTTCTCTATACTGCTAGCGGATCTCTTACTTTCCGGGATCCCTGGCGAGGCTTTTGGTTAGCCTGGCTGGTGTGACATCATCATTGCGACGTGATGCACATATGATATTGTTCCAGCCCAGCTAATCAGATTCCGAGCCAGGTAGCCCGCAAGGTAAGGAATTAGCAAGATTACTTTTCAGCCACCATAGACTACTGTCCTAGCCAATGGACCACAGTCCCGAGAATCGGTCTGCCCAACTCTATGATTGAGCAATACTTTATCTCGGGTTGCCTATAATGAATGTGCCTATATCTAGGATTTCAGCCCATTTAGGGTTTTGCTAACATGTCGTGATAATGTTTTGAATTTGTATTGGCAAAAATTGTATTCCTTAGCAACATTTACGGGAAGGTAAAGGTGGAAATAATTATGTGCAAGTTAACATTGGCAATTACCCAATCTGAATATAATCGGTAAGGGTTTCTGTCTTTGATTTGGCAGTAATGTTGTTAATTTAGTGTATTATAAAGAAATCATTCTAAAGAGCTCGGTATGCCCAACACAGCCGTACAATGCTACCCACTCAGGCATCGTCTCGGAGTGAATATGTTTCCTACCATTCGGTCTCAGTAGAGAATTTGAAATGATAAAGTTGATGAGAATAATAGTTTTTGAATTTCAATGTTGTTAGCATCTGCTTAATTGATTTTTGTCGACGTTAACAATTTCCCATTAGATCACAGCTGTTATGTTTTATTTCATTGAAGTCGGTTTAGTAGTCGCTCTCCAAGGGAACATATTTCACTACAGTAGTGCCTCAGTACCTGACAGTGGTGGATGTGGATAATCTTCACATTAAAGGCAAGGCAGTTATTCATTATCATCCGCTCTGTACAACAGTGGTAGCTTAAACACAATGCAAATCAGTTCTGAACTTTTTACAACAGTAATAGAGTATATCGAGCAAAGAACAAACTGTGAAAAAAGCCGCGTGCTAATATTTTTTGTATATGTGCATATAAAAGGAATATATCTAATAGCCACAGCATCAAATTATCCTGCCTAGCGTCGTATGGACCCCTTCCTGCCTCCAAAACAGATTTGACGTGTTGGAACATTGACTTCACAAGACTTCTGAAGTTGCCCTGTGGTATCTTTATAAAGTACCTGAACTTAGTCCAAATTCAGATGTCTGTAAAATACGGTCCATGGATGGTCCATGATGTTCAGCCTGGACACGGGTCTCTGAAGCCTCATATACACTCACCGGCCACTTTATTAGGTACACCATGCTAGTAACGGGTTGGACCCCCTTTTGCCTTCAGAACTGCCTCAATTCTTCGTGGCATAGATTCAACAAGGTGCTGGAAGCATTCCTCAGAGATTTTGGTCCATATTGACATGATGGCATCACACAGTTGCCGCAGATTTGTCGGCTGCACATCCCAAAGATGCTCCATACAAGGCAGGATGGATCCATGCTTTCATGTTGTTTACGCCAAATTCTGACCCTACCATCCGAATGTCGCAGCAGAAATCGAGACTCATCAGACCAAGCAACGTTTTTCCAATCTTCTACTGTCCAATTTCGATGAGCTTGTACAAATTGTAGCCTCAGTTTCCTGTTCTTAGCTGAAAGGAGTGGTACCCGGTGTGGTCTTCTGCTGCTGTAGCCCATCTGCCTCAAAGTTCGACGCACTGTGCGTTCAGAGATGCTCTTAGGCCTACCTTGGTTGTAACGGGTGGCGATTTGAGTCACTGTTGCCTTTCTATCAGCTCAAACCAGTCTGCCCATTCTCCTCTGACCTCTGGCATCAACAAGGCATTTCCGCCCACAGAACTGCCGCTCACTGGATTTTTTTTCTTTTTCGGACCATTCTCTGTAAACCCTAGAGATGGTTGTGCGTGAAAATCCCAGTAGATCAGCAGTTTCTGAAATACTCAGACCAGCCCTTCTGGCACCAACAACCATGCCACGTTCAAAGGCACTCAAATCACCTTTCTTCCCCATACTGATGCTCGGTTTGAACTGCAGGAGATTGTCTTGACCATGTCTACATGCCTAAATGCACTGAGTTGCCGCCATGTGATTGGCTGATTAGAAATTAAGTGTTAACAAGAAGTTGGACAGGTGTACCTAATAAAGTGGCCAGTGAGTGTATACTTATGAAGCTGTTGAAGGGTCATGGACCAATGGCCAGTCTGTACATCATGGTCCGTGTATGGATTGTGTTTCATGCTTGTCTGAATTTGGCCTTAGACTGAATTTACTCTTCTCTTGCTTGCCGATTTGGACTCGGATTTTACTCTTCTGGTTCAGACCCTGGCTATCTACCTGACTTTGTTAATGCTTTCTGATTTTGTCTTTGTTACCGTCCTTTAGCTTGTGACCTGACTTGTTAACCATCTTACTGCCAGTTTACTTTACCTGACAGCAGTTTTTCCATGGACCAGGAGCCAAAGAAAGCATCTGCCAAGGGAGTGACAGGAGTTTGGTAAAGTGTAGTGATAAGCAAATATACTCGTTACTCGAGATTTCCCGAGCACGCTCGGGTGACCTCCGAGTATTTTTTAGTGTTTGGAGATTTAGTTTTCTTCGCCGCAGCTGAATGATTTACAGCTACTAGCCTGCTTGATTACATGTGGGGATTCCCTAGCAACCAGGCAACCCCCACATGTAATGAGCCTGGCTAACAGATGTAAATCATTTAGCTGCCGCGATGAAAACTAAATCTCCGAGGACTAATACTCGGAGGACACCCGAGCGTGCTCGAGAAATCTCGAGTAATGAGTATATTCGCTCATCACTAGTAAATTGAGTATTAGTTATTTTACTTATTTTGTTATTTTACACCATCGTAAACTCTTCAAAAAATATCATGGGTGTGAACCAGCCCTGTAATAATGTAATTAGACACAGGGACTGGCTTATATCTGGAAAGTGAAAAGAATGAAAAGCAGTTTTAAATAAATAATTAAAAATAATTAACATAATAATGTTGTTAATTGGGGATTATAGTTAGAAAGCTGGCAACAGCCTTTTATATCTTGTATATGTAGATACTCTATATGGATACAAGTATTGGGACACACCTACTAATCAATGAATTTAAGTTTTTCATTCAGTCCTATTCCCACAGGTGTATAACCTTCTCTGTCTGCCTTTACTAACGGGTGTGAAAGAATGGCTGGTGGCAAAGAGCTCACTGATAGCAGCGTGATCCTATGATAGGAGCGACAGGTGTAACAAGGCAGTTCATGAAATTTCTTACCTCCAAAACATTCCACCATCACCTGTGAGTGATATTATTGAAAGTGATAGAAATTGCAGCATTCAGCTGCAAAGTGGAAACCATGTAATTTTACAGGTCGGGTCACTGAGTGCTGAGAAGCAGAGGCCATAAAAGCTCAATATTCTGCTGATGCCATAACTGTAGAAATTAATCCTCCTCTGGTATTATTATTATTATTATTATTTATTGTTATAGCGCCATTTATTCCATGGCGCTTTACATGTGAGGAGGGGTATACATAATAAAAACAAGTACAATAATCTTGAACAATACAAGTCATAACTGGTACAGTAGGAGAGAGGACCCTGCCCGCGAAGGCTCACAATCTACAAGGGATGGGTGAGGATACAGTAGGTGAGGGTAGAGCTGGTTGTGCAGCGGTTTGGTCGATCGGTGGTTACTGCAGGTTGTAGGCTTGTCGGAAGAGGTGGGTCTTCAGATTTTTTTTGAAGGTTTCGATGGTGGGTGAGAGTCTGATGTGTTGTGGTAGAGGGTTCCAGAGTAGGGGTGGTATTAACATAAGCACAAAAATTAGGCATCCACAGCTTCATGGCAGTTTCATGCTGCCTTACATCACCAAGCACAATGCCAAGTGTCAGAAGGAGTGGTATGAAGATGTTTTCACTGGACGTTTTCGCAGTGGAAACATGTTCTGTGTGGTGACAGATCTGGTTTTGGTGAATGCCAGGTGAATTATTATCCACCTGACGGCATTGTGCCAACTATGAAGTTTGGTGGAGGAGGGCTAATGTTGTAGGCTTGCTTTTTAGGGATTGTCTTCAGTCCTTCAGGCGTTTAGTGAAATCAAATCATAAAGCTTCAGCACTGCAGACATTTTGGATAATTGTAGCTTCCAACTTTGTAGGAACAGTTTGGAGGGGACGCTATTTTGTTCCCTATGACTGTGCCCAGTGCTCAAGCTATGGTCCATAAAGCCATGATTGGGTCAGACTGATGTGAAGAACTTGACTGCCCGGACAGAGCCCTGACCTCAACCAAATCCAACAATTTTGGGATGAACTATAACGAAACATATGAGCCTGGTCCACTCCTCCAACATCAGTCACTGACCTCACAAATGCTCTTTTGGATTTATGGGGAACAATTCCCACAAATACCCCAAAAATCCTTCCCAAAAGAGGTGGCTTCAAAAGGGGGCACCAACTCCATATTAATACCCATGGATTTATAATTGGAGGTCATAAAAGTTCCTTTTGGTGTAATGTGGAGATGTCCAACACTTTTGTCCGTACAGTGTATATATCTATATAATGGATTTATTTCTTTCTAATCTTCCACTGCAGCCGAGCTGTAAAAGTATAAAGGGAATTTGGATTATTTTTTATACCTTCTAGACACCTAGCTTCATAATTTACTATATTACAGTGAATAGAAGTACTGTGGAATTACTGGGCGCTCTTGATATCCTTGAGTACATCATACATTGGTGCATATAGCAATTTGCTTATAATCGAGGGCTGAGAAAACATAATTTAAATATTTTATAGCAAATGCAAAATATGCTCAAGGCATTTAAACCCCAGTAAGAAATGTCATGTAAAATAGTTCACTCCTATATAATTAAGCAGACCGTCATGGGACTCGGGTATAATTAGAGGACAATAAGGGCATTCGCTTAGCCAGTCCTTGAGCTTGTCATACAATATCATAGCAGGCAATATGCCATCTGATATATATATAAGTATAATGTGATATGCTAATTATAGCAGTGAGCGCAATGTAAAGACATTTTCAAGTGAAATGTTTAGTTAAGGAGACGCTGGATCATTCATTGGGTTTAAAACAATATTGAGAATCATTACTTCCAGTATAATCGTATTTCATGCAGAAAATAATTATCATGATGTATATTACTTATGGATATACGAATTAACTACACATAATTAAAATCTCTCACACTGCGTTACTCTAATGAGCCACTAATTAATTGATTAACACATTGTTAATGCTTCCTATTTCCTCAGAATGAATAACTCTAAAATAGTAGAAAGAACATTAATTTTCTCAAGTTTCACTGTCACTTCAAGCAAATGAAAGAGCTTTGTGTTGTAATGCGCCATAATAGACTTTTACATCAAATCCATCATATTTGCTATCGCTGCAACAAAAATACAGCAAGATGGAGTCATGGCCTTAAATCGTTTGTCCGAGCCACGTCTTATGGCCATGTTAGGGCAGGTCCTGGGGCAGAATTCACACACACATTTGGAGAACTTTCTAATTCAGTCTTTTGAGCAAAACCCAAGGATGGATGCAGAAGATTCAGCATGTGTGATATCACATGCGTGGGCAGGGCTGGTTTTTATTCACTGGGTATTCTTATAATGCACACTGGCAGTGCACTCTCTTTGCCGACTTGTCACTGGCAAGGGAGTGCACTGTCACTGTGCATTAAAAAGATTATTTTCTAGTGACAAGATCCTACTGAGGATATGTCGGAATGGATAACTGATGCATGCTCAGCAGAGCTGGGACCAGCCCAGCTCCCGAAAAGGAGGTCACTGATGACACCTCGTTGGAGGGTGGGGGCAGAGGCTGTGGCAGTGACCGCATGCAGGGCCGTACTTAGAGTTTATGCTGCCCTAGGCACTTTTAGTGCTGCCTCCCCCATTGTTGAGTATGACACTATCGGCAGTGACTTTGGCAATAATCGCTGATGTGAAAGTAGCCTTTTGCAGCAGATACGGCAGTTTTTCCACATCTGCCATGTAACGGATCACTTATGGCAACACTGCGTTCGGCCTCATTCATTCCCTATGGGACTTGCGGACATGTGCGGCACTTGCGGTTTTGCCGCGATCCGGCAAATGCGGTACTTGCAGCAATGGGAAAAAATGCTGCCAGCAGTGTTTTTGTCTCACCGCAAGTGCAAAACCACAAGTTCCGCACATGTCTGCAAGTAGCCATCACTTCCTGTCCCTGCACCTTGCTAGCTCATCCCCAACCATCCCTCTGACCTAAAACTACACTATAAAACTTTAGAAAAACAATTTATTAAAGGGAGTCTGTCACTCCAAAAATCGTATATGAGATAAGGCCACCGGCATCAGGGGCTTATCTGCAGCATTCTATGCTTATGCTGTAGATAAGCCCCTGATGTCAGTGGCCTTATCTCATATACGATTTTGGGGGTGACAGATTCCCTTTAACTGACATATTCCTATGATAATGAGGGCTCCAGGCTACGATGTACACCGGGACGGGTAGTCTCCTGGTCTCCATTCTCTCTGTGTGCACACCCTCAGTCCTGCCTCACTGCCTGTGCACAGACCTCCCTCCACCGGATCCGGTAATCACCGCTCGCAGTGGCATACCAGCAGAGGTGTATCTAGGGTTTCTGGCACCAGGGGCAAGAATTTATTTTGGCGCCCCCCAGGACATATGCGATTTGCACTTAGTCATGTACCCATGAGCTCCTCTCCCTAATGCTCTCAATGTTGAGTAAAAAACTGAGAGAAGCAGAAGAGAAGCTCGTTGTCACAGGACCACAAGTATGAAAGCCACATATGAGTGAAGTATTCATGTGATGACTACTGGAACCTGCAGAGCTGAATCCTGACATCGCAGCTTCTGAATTCTCACAACGCATGCACTGCACACTTTTAGGATTCTCCCTTGCCGGTGGACAGTCATGTCAGAACAAGCATGTGATTTGTATACTTCTGGACACATTCCGACTAGACGTGCCCAGCCTCACTCAGTTCATTTTCATTGAGTGAGGCCACACATGTCTAGTCAGCACTAGTGTTGAGCATTCCGATACCGCAAGTATCGGGTATCGGCCCGAGTTTCTATTCTGTGCCCACTCACTTTTCTCCCCCCATACTGTCTCCTCACACTATTCCCCTCTCTCCGCATACTGTCTCCTCACATCCCTCCTGTTCACCATACTGTCTCCTCATATATTTAACCCCTCACTTTCTATACTGCCTGATCACCCGACTCACCATACTGCCTGCACACATCCCATCACCCTCACTCCCCGTATTCTGTCTACATACATTTTTCACGTCGCTACTCAAACTGTGTCCACATACATTCCCCCGTCGCTCCCCATAATGTCTGCACCCATCCCCATACTGTTTCCTCATACATGCCCCCCATTCCCCCAGTACTGTTTCCCCATCTCCCACTTTGCTCTTCATTTTGTGTCCTTAAATCTCCCCCACACATTAAACCCCCCATCTCCACTCCAATTCTCCCCACACATAATAAATCCCCCTATCCTCACTCAAATTGTCCCCCCCCCCCCTGTGCACTTAATCTTCGGTGTCTTCTGCTCCACTGGAGCACTTACCACCAGTGTTCGCCTCTGCACTGCAAGTGAGCAACATCAGCAGCGTGATCATATGATCTGATCACGCTGCTTACATCGCTCTGACCCGGCGGTCAGGGCCTCAATTGTACTCACTTCTGTAAGATGCGAGTACAATTGTTACCTGGGCAGGGGCGGACACTGACAGCTTGGGGCCCCTGTGCAAGAACTGTGTCTGGGCCCCCATCCTTTTATGGCGACAAAGCTATATAGATATAGCCACACACACATACATGTGTATATATTACATATCGTATATACTCGAGTATAAGCCGACCCGAATATAAGCCGAGGCACCTAATTTTGCCACAAAAAAGTGGGTAAGCTTATTGACTCGAGTATAAGCCGGGTATGTATTGTACCCTCATCACTGTCCATCATGTGTGGCTCCCCCCTCTTGTCCTGCTCTGTGTGGCTCCCCGTTATATGCATGGCTCCCCAGTCCCATCCTTGTATGCGTGGCTCTTCTCCCCCTCCATCCTTATTTGTGTGGCTCTGCTCCCCCCTCCCATCTTGTATGCGTGGCTCTGATCCCCCCTCCCATCCTTATATGCGTGGCTCTTCTCCCCCTCCATCCTTATTTGTGTGGCTCTGCTCCCCCCTCCCATCTTGTATGCGTTGCTCTGCTCCCTCCTCCCATCCTTATATGCGTGGCTCTGCTCCCTCCTCCCATCCTTGTATCCATTGCTCTGCTCCCTCCTCCCATCCTTGTATGCGTTGCTCTGCTCCCTCCTCCCATCCTTATATGCGTGGCTCTGCTCCCCCCCTCGAACCTTATATGCATGGCTCTTCTCCACCTTCACGTTCTTGTATGCGTGACCCCAGACTTAAAAGAAAAACAAACAAAAAAAACAAACAAACCTTGCTTAGGTGCCGCCCCCCCCCCCCCCCCGCATCCTGGCGCCCTAGGCATGTGCCCTCACTTGCCTGGTGGCGAATACGGCCCTGACCGCATGACCTCATGACTTCTTGATTGAGTTTCTGATCATGCACCATGAAGCAACATCAAGCAGGAAGCAAGTAAAAAAAATAAAAATAAGTCAGTTATAAAGAGTAATGAGGGAACCATAAGGGATTTGTAATGTCTATTAGAAAAAAATGCTAGATTATGACATGAAAAAGACAGATTTTTAGGATTAAAAAAAGTGTTAGTTTTTTAGCACCCCTTTGATGGTATTCCATTAATAGGCCTTTCTGTCACATGTGGAGAGATCTTAGTGCCTATATATTCTGTAGACATTTGCATAGATTTTTATTGCCAACATAAGTACGGTATTTGTTCCCAATCTAACCCTTTAAAGGGACTTTACCAGCATCCAACATTATCACCAATCTTAAGGCGTTTTTAATCCCTTCACGACATGCGCTCAGTATTGAGTAGAAGCACCTTTGGAGCTAGTACAGCCATGAGTCTTCTTGGGAATGATGCAACAAGTTTTTCACACCTGGATTTGGGGATCGTCTGCCATTGTTTCTTGCAGATCCTCTCCAGTTCCGTCAGGTTGGATGGTAAACGTTGGTGAACAGCCATTTTTAGGTCTCTCCAGAGATGTTCAGTTTAGGTCGGGGGTCTGGCTGGGTGCGTCAAGAATGGTCACAGATTTGTTCTGAAGCCACTCCTTTGTTATTTTAGCTGTGTGCTTAGGGTCATTGTCTTGCTGTGGAAGGTGAACCTTCGGCCAAGTCTGAGGTCCAGAGAACTCTGGAAAAGTTTTTCATCCAGGATAGCTCTGTATTTGGCCGCATTCATGTTTCCTTCAATGACAATCAGTAGTCCTGTCCCTGCAGCTGAAAAAAACCCCATAGCATGATGCTGCCACACCGCATTTCACTGTTGGGATTGTATTGGGCAGGTGATCAGCAGTGCCTGGTTTTCTCCACTCATACCACTTAGATTTATCACCAAAAAGTTCTATCTTCATCTCATCAGACCAGAGAATCTTATTTCTCATAGTCTGGGAGTTCTTCATGGGTTTTTTAGCAAACTCTATGCGGGCTTTCATATGTCTTGCACTGAGGAGAGGCTTCCATCGGGCCACTCTGCCATAGGCCTGACTGGTGGAGGGCTGCAGTGATAGTTGACTTTGTGGAACTTTCTCCCATCTCCCTACTACATCTCTGGAGCTCAGCCACAGTGATCTTGGGGTTATTCTTTACCTCTCTCACCAGAGCTCTTTTGTCACGATTGCTCAGTTTGGGTTGATGGCCAGGTCTAGGAAGACTTCTGGTGGTCCCAAACTTCTTCCATTTAAGGATTATGGAGGCCACTGTGCTCTTAGGAACTTTGAGTACTGCTGAAATTATGTTGCAACCTTGGCCAGATCTGTGCCTTGCCACAATTCTGTCCCTGAGCTCCTTGGCCAGTTCCTTTGACCTCATGATTCTCATTTGGTCTGACATGCACTGTGAGCTGCGAGGTCTTATATAGACAGGTGTGTGCCTTTCCAAATCAAGTCCTATCAGTTTAATTAATTAATCTTTAAGAAGCAAATCAGGGACTGTGGACACAAACTGTGCCAAGAGATGGGACCTAAACCTTTTAGTCATTAGTAACATATGATGGGAGAAACTCCTATACGTATTACAATGGGATTTAAATAGTGTTTTTACAACTATGCAAATATTTCACAATGAAAAATCTCGGGTACTACTTAAAGTACATATATAATCAAAACTAATGAGGTGCTGAAGGTTTCACTCTCTTTCGACACAGACTTTCTTTCTTCATTACTAAAAATTAATTGGCAAATGAGCAAATTAACGCTCTGCGGTCTTTTTTTTCATAGACGTTAACGCTTAAAACATTGAATCAATTAACAATGTAATTAGATATTTAAATTAGTAACCAAACTTAAGGTACCTTCACACGAAGCGACGCTGCAGCGATAGCGACAACGATGTCGATCGCTGCAGCGTCGCTGTTTGGTCGCTGGAGAGCTGTCACACAGACCGCTCTCCAGCGATCAACTATGCCGAGGTCCCCTGGTAACCAGGGTAAACATCGGGTAACTAAGCGCAGGGCCGCGCTTAGTAACCCGATGTTTACCCTGGTTACCAGCGTAAAATCTAAAAAAAACAAACAGCACATACTTACATTCACGTCCCCCTGCGTCCACTTCCTGACTGACTGAGCGCCGTACAGTGAGAGCAGAGCGGTGACGTCACCGCTGTGCTGCTTTCACTTTCACTTTGCGGCGCTGAGTCAGAGGAGGAAGCAGACTGCAGGGGACGCAATGTGAGTATGTGCTGTTTGTTTTTTTTACATTTTACGCTAGTAACCAGGGTAAACATCGGGTAACTAAGCGCGGCCCTGCGCTTAGTAACCCGATGTTTACCCTGGTTACCAGTGTAAAATATCGCTGGTATCGTTGCTTTTGCTTTCAAACACAACGATACACGGCGATCGGACGACCAAATAAAGTTCTGGACTTTATTCAGCGACCAGCGACATCACAGCAGGATCCTGATCGCTGCTGCGTGTCAAACGAAACGATATCGCTAGCGAGGACGCTGCAACGTCACGGATTGCTAGCGATATCGTTATAATGTCGTTTCGTGTGAAGGTACCTTTAGTCAATGGATAAATTGAGGTAAGAGATTCGTCTTTATTGCACTCTGATTGTAAACTGTACAAATTCACAATGTTTAAGGCGCAAGTGTTTTTGTTGTACACTTGCCACCACTGCAGCCGCTATAGCCGTGACTATATTTATTTATGTTACTAGACTGTGGCCCGATTCTAACGCATCGGGTATTCTAGAATATGCATGTCCCCGTAGTATATGGACAATGATGATTCCAGAATTCGTGGCAGACTGTGCCCGTCGCTGATTGGTCGAGGCAACCTTTATGACATCATCGTCGCCATGGCAACCATTATGACATCTACGTCGATACTGTGCCCGTCGCTGATTGGTCGAGGCCTGGCGGCCTCGACCAATCAGAGACGCGGCATTTCCAGGACAGACAGACAGACAGACAGAAAGACAGACAGACAGACAGACAGACAGACCCTTAGACAATTATATATATAGATTGCTTATGTAGCAACATTAATTCCACAGCCCATTAAAGGGAATATATCAGCAGGTTTTACTATGTAACCTTACAACAGTATTCTGTAGGGACAGAGACCCTGATTCCAGCCATTATTTACTGGGTCCTGCAGTTGTGATAGACTCACAGTTTTCTCTGCTTCTAGCAGAGCTTGGAATGCTGAGCTCTATATAACCCCGCCCACACCACTGATTGGCTGCTTTCTCTGTACATTGTATAGTGACAGAGATCTGCTAATCAGTGTTGGAGGAGTGGTTGGACTAGGAGGCATGGGGCACCTAGTCCTCTAGTGATAATATCCTGCTGATAAAGCACTGATTGTATTGAAACAGCAAAACCCAGCCCAGTAAGTGACACATCACTGGAATCAGGGTCTTCTAACATCATAACGCTCTCAGATTAGATAGAAAATACATTCAGATTCCCTTTCAAAACATCAAAATTATAGGAGGAAACCCACACAAACCCAAGGAAAACATATAAACTCCTTGGAGATGTTGTTGTTCTTCATGTTATTTGTACCCAGTATTAGCTGCAGTGCTAACTACTGAGCCATCATGCTGCCATCTCTGCCTGGAACTAATGTTTCGGATAGCAAGAAGCACTGAGAATTTGCTCAGTATCCTTGTGATTAGAGCGACGTTTGAAAAAGACCCGGGATGGGTTGAAACGCAAATGCGACTTGTCGCTCTATATCCTTCTACCCAGCACTTTGGTGAAATATTGTACTGTAGCTAAATAAATGCAAGCAATAATTTAAAAGATCCTCAGTGCGGGTGCGGCTGATTTCCTGCTATTTGACTTAATTTGGATTCTCCAGTTCTGGACCCTGGATTCTGGAGTTCTGCACCCTCTCCGCCTAACACTGAGTGCGCACCTTATATCGTTCTATAACCAATGTTTCCACTTTTATAGTACAAAAGGCAAATTGTCTCTTCAGAGAGGAAGAGGAATAGAACTCTATTGCCTCCTATTGGAAGTAGCAATCCTTACAGTCAATGTAGACCCTTTAAGGAGCCTTGTCACATGACTTAGGATAAAAGCCAAAGCCAGAATCTCAATTTGCAGACACTGTGTTTTGGGGTACTGCCCCTCGTCAGTGCAAAGTGTGAGATCTGGTTTGGCTGTATGAGAGGCATCTGACCGGGATCCAAGAAGTATAATTTTTCCTTGCGGAAACAAGGAGAAGGCAGGAATTCACTGACAGAAGAATAGCAATGTTATTTTTGCAGTTTTAATTTTTTACATTTGTAATTTTTGGCATCTTTTTCAATTCCATATACTATGTAAATATAGTGTAATCCTTGTGAGGCCGATTAACCTGCAGAATAAGGGACACCGAAGCATTGACGGTTTCACACGAACCGCAGCAATATTTTCAGAATGGTTTGATATTGAAACAACCTTGGGCACATTAGTGAACTGTAAACTGAACGGTAGCAACTAGTGCCAAGCAGCGACAGATAAGCTCATGGGATGGACCTAAGTGGACAGAATAAGCATGTAGGTGCACCCACTTAATTTGACGCATCTTGTTAATGGCATGCACCTTGCCGGAAATGTTACTCCAGAAACTTTCTGACGTAAACACTTTGATGCATCGACCTCATAGTTTTACTTTTATATAAACCATTTACAGCAGCAGATCTAGAAAGAGAAAGGGTAAATCCCAATAGTATTAGCAAAGTAGAGGAACATGCTCAAAAGCTGTGTGCCTCATGATCTTTTTATATCACTTTTACCTTTTGGTGAACGGCGCAAAAGATAAAAAAAATAACTAAATTGCTGTTTTTTGTACATTTTGTGTTTGAAAAATCTGAATAAAGAGTGATCAAAAAATATTATAAGGCCCAAAATGATACAAAAAAAATCTACAACTCATCCCACAAACAAAATAAACGTACAAAAATTAAAAAGAACTATTCTTATACTGCTGTCAATTTGTTCATTCTACCTCCCAAAAGTCATAATAAGGCTCTGCTCACATATATCCTGCACTCTCCGCTGAGCGCTTATGTCAGGATTTCTGTGTAAATTCCCCAAAACCCCGATTCAGACAAAGCTCCCGAAAGAAACACTCACATATGAAGCAGATGGAATCTCTTTGCACTGGTATCTGTTCTGGCGGTGTCCCATCATTTTAGGCATCTTTTTAGTGCACAAGAGTGGACGACTACAGATTTGTGGATGCCGAAAAAGATGGATACCACCGGAGTAGATGCAAAACGGAGAACGAAGTGTCTGCATCTGTCTCATGGTGCATGGTTCCGTTGGGTGTTTTATCTGAATCACATTTTTGTGGGATTTACACAGAAACCCTGACATAAGTGCTCAGCGTAGAACACAAGAATGTGATCCAGCCTTATACTGGAAGCGATCGAACAATATAATGTAGCCCAAAATGTTACCAATAAAAACCCTAATTTATTCTGCACAAAGCAAGCCCCCACTCAGGTCGATCATCTGTCACTGGAACTATAAGGGGTTCCCATGTTACTGGTAGAACAAAGACTCTGGAGAAGCGACATCGCTACCACTCCCTCAAATAAAAGCCAGTGAATTCTGTGCTCTCATATCCAAATGTCCCCTCCTTTTGAGCCTCAATTTCGAGGTTTTTCTGCTGTTCTGGCACCTTCAGGGCTCTGCAAATGTTGCTCGTAAACTATTCTAGCAAAACCTGTGCTCCATAAGCCAAATAGCGCTCCTTCATTCTGAGCCCTGACGCGTGGCCTAACAGTAATTTCTAACAATGTATGGGCCAGCACCGCGTTCGGGAGAAATAACACAATAAATTGTGGGGTCTAGTTTCACCTATTAACCCTTGTGTACCTGACACATTTGCAGCATGATATAAAATTGTACGAAAATTATATTTTATAAAAATACTCACTACACCCCTAGATGAATTCTTTGAGGGGTCTAGTTTCCAAAAAGAGGTCACTTGTGGAGGGTTTCTGTTGTTTTCACATGTCATGGGCTCTTTAAATGCGATATGGCATTCACAATCTATCCCAGACGAGAAGCGCTCCTGCCTTTCCTAGTCCTGCCATATGCCCAAGCAGAAGTTTTTGACCACTTATGTGGCATAGTCGCTTTCGGGACAAATTGCGCAACATTTATGGGGTTTATTTTCTCCTATTATTCACTGTGAAAATTATAAATTTGGGGTATGACAACATTTTCGTGAAAAAAAAGAAAAATTTCAACATGACAACCTGTTAGCAAATCCTGTGTAGTACCTGTGGGTTTAAAATGCTCACTATACCTCTGGATAAAATCCTTGAACGGTGTAGTTTCCAAAATGAAGTAACTTGTGTTTTTTTCACTGTTTAGGCGCATCAGGGGCTCTCCAAACACGACTTGATGCTCGTATGAAAGTCTGTGTTCCAAACCATCTCTCCTTGCTTTCCGAGCCCTGCTGTGCGCCAAAATGGTAGTATTCCTCCATATATGGGTTAACGGCATACTCAGGAGAAAATGCACATCAAATTTTGGGGTCCATTTTCTCCTGTTACCCTTGTGCAATTAAAAACATTTGGAGCTAAAAGTACATTTTTGTGGGTAAAATGTGATTTTCTATTTTCACAATTCTACATTATAAACTTCTTTGAAGCACCTGTTTCTTCAAAGTGCTCACCACACATGTGGATACATTGCTTGAGGGGTCTAGTTTCTAAGCACACAGCTAAAATAACAAAGGAGTGGCTTCAGAACAACTGAGTCCATTCTTGACTGGCCCAGCCAGAGCCCTGACCTAAACCCAATGGAGCATCTCTGGAGAGACCTGAAAATGGCTGTCCACCAACGTAACCATCCAACCTGATGGAGCTGGAGAGGATCTGCAAGGAAGAATGGCAGAGGATCTCCAAATCCAGGTGTGAAAAACTTTGTAGCATCATTCCCAAGAAGACTCATGAGTGTACTAGCTCCAAAGGTGCTTCTACTCAATACTGAGCAAAGGGTCTGAATACTTGTGACCATGTGATATTTCAGTTTTCCTTTTTCAATAAATTTGCAAAAATTACTACATTTCTGGTTATTTTCAGTCAAGATGGGGTGCAGAGTGTACATTAATGAGGAAAAAATGAACTTTTTTGAATTTACCAAAAGCCTGCAATGAAACAAAGAGTGAAAAATGTAAAGGGGTCTGAATACTTTCCGTACCCACTGTATTTTTCGAGCGCACTGAAGACCCTTGGTGAGCACACGTGCATGCTCGGATAACACCAAATCTAAGCATGTTCACTCATGACTAGTGCCCTTTATTACTGAATATACCATTACACCATTACATCTTTTTTGAACTTTACAGCATTAAAGCACCTCTTTCCTGGTCCTCCTGTTGTTCTTGCAAGATCAGAATGTGTACATACACTGTACACTTGTAAGTATATATACTGTATATATATATATATATTTTTTTTTATAAACGAGACCTGATTTTCCAGTTAATACTGTGTGATGTACTCTGCTGTGCACAGACTATAATCTTCCTGGGTCAGTAACTTCTGTTGTTGGATTTTTAAGCTGTGGGAATTGACTTGATTCTGCCTCATATTTCTTATAAATGTTTTTTGGAAACTCTTTCCCCTGCTGTGCCCATAATGCACTAATGGGAAATGTCTGGTAATCTAAACATGGCAGAATGTGCTTGTCTATTACTATTTTCAGGATTTTCTTTACAGACTGTTTAACTCACAGCCGTTTCCAAAAAATCCAGTCTCATTCTCATGCTGCTCACAATTTAGCGCTCCCCAAGACCAGTGAAGTGCTGACAATTTCATTCTGTTCCAACACATGCTTTTTTTCGTTCACTACCAAAAAATTACCCTGCAAATGGTACGCTGACGCTGTTTCATCCCCGCGCTATAGAGGCATCATGGCAGGGAGCTGGTGCTTAAGACACTGATCCCGATTCAATGAGCTGACAAACAGCCTTGTCCCTTAGTGCGATATCATGGGACACAAAGCCTCTAATAGCTGTTTCACAGTTTATTGAATACAGCCCATTTCATTTATGGCCGGTAGTGCTGCTAGTTATTGAATTAGTCCGTAGCTCCACGGTGCGTCATGCAAATAATACAGGAGCATACATTAAGTACTGAATGTAGGAAAGGTTTTCACCCTGGGGGAACAGCATCACCGTTGTCACTCATTATTATATATAGTTTTCTCCATCTTTTCTACTTGCCTGCAACTGACATCAGAGTCCAAGACGCAATGCATTGCTTGATGAAAAATATTTGAAAGTATCCCCCCACATTTTTAGGAACAGACTCCTAAAAAAATACAGACCCCGTACCAAACCCTATAAACGACAGCCTTAACATATACAAACCCAGAATAGACCCCTCTACACAAATGACCACCATCTCTAAATAAAGGCAGACCTCTGACCACCCCGCTAAATACACACCCCAAACAAGAACCCCTCTCTCCCAAATATTCAGAGAACACAAACCAGTCCCCCTGCGTTAATACAAAACCCAGAGCAATCTGTGCGCCACTCACCTCTCCTCGTTCCTGCACCTTGTAGTCTTCATAACCCCATCAGATGCCGCCTCATAAATATTCCTGACACCAGCCCGTGCATCAGGATATTGAGACCGATTTTGGGATGTTGGTCTTTATTAAAACTGACCAAAAATGCCTATCAGTTTTATATTAGGTGACCATATCCCATGAAAAAGGGACACTAAAGCATTGGGACATGCATGTACATTCTTCACTCTTGTGTTGATGGGAGTTAAATGGTTTGTTAAGTGAAGGCTTATATCATTTGGGGGCTACAATCCTTAAGAAAGCCACTGATGCCGAGAACGAAGGGACAGCAGCACAAGTTCAGCGCTGCAAGCCCTTTGGGATTTTTCATCTGTGCCCTCGCACTGCCTAAAGCATGGGTCTACCTGCTGATCCCATTACTGCTATGTGGCCTGAGCATTGCTGTGTAGGTAAAACTTAAAGGGGTTGTCCGCCACTAGGACAACCCACTCTTAATCAGAATGTTTGCCCCCAGCAACACTTATACTCCTCTCCGGTGCCAGGCCCATCCCTGCGGTGTCGACGCGCTCTCCCAGGGGTTGCGATACATTGCTATGTCACGCAATCCCTGTGCCCAATCTGCTGGCTCTCTTCACTTTAGACAAATCAGACATCAAGGGCCAGTGAGTGGCCAGCAGCAGCTCTCTAACTTACTCTTGATGTCTGATTCGTTGGAGCCAGCAGCAAGTGATGCCAGAACTGATTGGACACAGGGATCGCTTGACATAACAGTGTGACGCGATCTCCGGGAGAGCAAGTGCAGATACCACTGGAACGGCCCAATTCCAGGGGGGAGTATATGTGTTGTTCTGGGCAAACATACTGGTTAAAAAGGGGTTGTCTAAATAGTGGACAACTCCAACTCCTTTAAGATTAGATTAGATGAAAGTCAACCAAACCCATGGGTCAGCTGATGTTTTGGGGGTCTCCTGACTTACCCCATCAGTTGATATTGTGGGAGAGAGAAAGTTAAGCCTGATTAATTTATTTTCAGGAGAAATACCAGAGACGTCTTTCAGCGGCTTTCTCTTTGCTTACAGTTGAATAATCAACGAGCTTCGCGATTACATGTATGGTCGAGTAAGGAGGACCAAGCTGTCTGCCAAAGAAACTTTTATCTGAGCTCTGTGTTGTGTTTATGGCTGAGAAGAGGTTTCATAGATCGGACCCCCACAATCATAAAGTAATAGTACATTCAAGCAACTTTATAAGATTCTAATATCCCGGGAAAATACAGTTAAATGTTACTTAATTAAGTAATGACCACAAGCAGGAGATTAGAAGTTACAGAGAAGACCCCCTTGGTATAGAGAATGCTCTTCTATATAATTGGGTAGATCATGGTCCTAACAAAGATCTCAGCATGGCCTCGGGGTATTACATAAAGGGCTTGCCCACTTTTATATTGATGGCCTTGCTCTAGTTTCGGTCATGAATATCAGATCAGTAGAGGCCATGCACATTCACCCCTATTTGAATGAATTACCATTATACAGTAAACAGAGCTTTGCTGTTCTGATCCGCCGTTGGCTGAAGGAACAGCTGATCGATGGGGGTGCTGAGTATTGCGCCCCCACATATATGAATCTGATAATCTATCCTAAGGGCAGGCTATCAATATAAAAGTATTGGACAACCCCTTTAAAGTGGATTGATCACCAGATTTCAGAATACAAACTGCTTGCATTTTTTAAATATATCACTTAGACCCCATGAGGCTCGTGTACTTACTTTCAATTAAATATGTAGTAAGTGCCCTAGACTGCTCACTGAATAATTTCACAATTGGACAGACTAGAGAAATGAAAAATATATATCCTTTGTGTAATTCATATTAAAAATTATCAAATATACGATCCCTACAAATACACATAGTGACATGAAACAGTGGATATAGGGCCATTATCAGATGAGTGCATTTAGCACATGGGCATATATTCTGCTCCTCAATCTACAGCCATCTCCTATATTCGGTGGAGGCTGAGTACTGTGCAGAAGAACACATAAAAAGTCAAATGGAGAGAAGAGGGAGTACTAGGTTGAAGCCATACAGGTAATGAAGTACATTCACATTTCTGACACCAGTCTTAAAAGGGTTGTCCTCTTTCAGAAAATCCCGACACAGTGCAGTAAAAAAATGCTTTTCTCGCTATTCCCAGGTCTAATGCTCAGCTTCCTCCGTGGCACCCGAAGTCTCGTATTGGCTGCAGCACTGCCACTATGTTGACAATACAGCAGCCAGTCAGAGAGCTCAGCAGCTCTGTCGTTTGTGAGGCAGTGACTCGTGTCACAGGTAGGGGTCGCTGTGTGTTCTCCCCAGGTTGTGCATGGAGACAGAGGAAGTCCATAGGTGTGCATGGCAGTCACGGATTTCCAGTCTGGGTTTTCCACATGGCTGAAAGCCACAGGTTTGTTTGTTAAAAACCCTGCAGTAAGGGGTATGGGTATGTCAGGTGTCGCGTGCAATGTCAGTGTCAGTCTGGTGGGCGCTGTTGTGCAGAGCAGAGGGCCTGCAGAGTGCTGTCTGTGTGTGTGAAGCAGCACAGGCCAGTGGAGCCAGCAGCTATGGCAGCTGAATAGCCTAGCACACACAGCGTACACAGCGATGCAAGTCGTCCATGGTAACTGGTCTCGAATGTGGACAGTCTTGTGCCCGGAGGTGTCAGAGGTGGATGCCCTGTGCCCAAAAGAGGACGGGCATGTGTAACGATTGCAAACAGGTGGATATGGTGCCCGGCTGCTATCCGGAGGATATCCTGGGCTGTGTACAGCTGTGTGAGTAAAGAGTCTGTGATACAGTGGTGCAGGACACCCACAGGAACTAGTCAGAGGAGGACTGGCATGTGTAGTGTCTGCAACATGTGAAGCTGTGTGTTCGGAGACTGTAATATGGAGTGCGGACGCTCCACGGATACTGGACAAGGAGAGGTCCGGCGTGTTTAGGAACTGCAATCTAAAAGCCATATGATGTGTAGTGCTATGAAACGGGCACTGAGACGACATGCAACTGTGTATATTGAACTTTGATGACGTGTACTATAAAATGCTATGCAAGTAACACATTAAAGAGACTTTTGTGTTTGAACTTTGGGGGTCACTGCCTCTTCACTGCGTACGGTGCTACCGCAGCATTACACCTTATTGGCGGAATGACCGCTGGGGTCACCGATTGGCTGACACGCTGCTGATGTGACATCAGCACTGCAGCCGATACCAGACAAATGAGGACTAGCAGAGACTCAGCATCGGACCTGACCAGGGTGAGTAAAGCAGAGGGTTTTTTTTTTAACAATCTGCACTCACGGACTTGGATTTTCTGAATGAGGAAAAGCCTCTTTAATCTATCTTTTCATAAATATCTGCTTACAGATATTTGTGAAGCTATACAATAAGACTGGCGTCAGCAGACTGTTAATGTACGTTAATACCTATATGGCTTCAGCTAGAGATGAGTGGATATTCTGACACTTAAATTCGATGACTTCTTTGAATTTTTACTAAATAATTTGAGTTGCAGAGAATAAATGTGCTCAAATCTTAATACTGGAAAACTGTAACTGATGTAAAACACATGTGGATGAGAGGAGAGAGAGAACCCAGAAGAGCTTACACTTTATAGGAGTAAGAAAGAGCGAGGACCCCGATGATCATAAGAGCTTACACTCTTCAGGAAAGAGAGAACCCTGCTGACAATAACAGCTTACACTCTACAGGGGAGAGAGGACCTCGCTGACCATAAGAGCTTACACTCTACAATAGAGGGAGAGAGAGGATCCCGCTGACCATAAGAGCTTACACTCTACAATAGAGGGAGAGAGAGGACCCCGCTGACCATAAGAGCTTACACTCTACAATAGAGGGAGAGAGAGGATCCCGCTGACCATAAGAGCTTACACTCTACAATAGAGGGAGAGAGAGGACCCCGCTGACCATAAGAGTTTACACTCTACAGGAGACAGAGGATCCCACTGACCATAAGAGCTTACACTCTACAATAGAGGGAGAGAGAGGACCCCGCTGACCATAAGAGCTTACACTCTACAATAGAGGGAGAGAGAGGACCCCGCTGACCATAAGAGCTTACACTCTACAGGGGAGAGAGGACCTCGCTGACCATAAGAGCTTACACTCTACAATAGAGGGAGAGAGAGGATCCCTCTGACCATAAGAGCTTACACTCTACAATAGAGGGAGAGAGAGGACCCCGCTGACCTTAAGAGTTTACACTCTACAGGAGACAGAGGATCCCACTGACCATAATTCTATATACTGTACATGAGAGAGACTTACCCAGTGACTCTGGAGATAAAAAATGATTCTATCGTACAAACTGTGCTCCACTGGGAACCGCTCATCTTTGACTGCCTAGGTTTTATAGCATTGAGGGCAAGAATTCAGTTTGGCGCCCCCTCCACACAAAGTACATATACAATTTGCATACTTAGTCAAGTGCCGACAAGCTGCTCTAACTAATTCTCTCAATGTTCAGTGAAAAACTGAGAGAAGCAGGAAGATAAGCTAGTGACCATTAGTATGAAAATCGCATTTGAGTGAAGTGGGCATGTGATGACTGCTGGAACCAGCAAGCAGAGCTGAATCCTGACAGTGAGGATGTTACATGCTGTTAGGATTGGCTTCAGGGCTTCATTTTATAATTAAAGTGCTTGTCCAGGTTTGAGATGAAAGTCTGCAGTCGCTATGTGACTGCAGGCTTATGAATTCTCACAATGCATGCACTGCACACTTGTAGGATTCTCCCTTAACCCCTTCCTGACATGCGCCGTACTAGTACTGCTCCGCGGGAACTGCGTTCTCGCGAACCGCAGTACTAGTGCGGCGGCGCGATTGTGTGGTCTCACGGTGAGCACCGCGGCGATCACGTGCGGGTGTCAGCTGTATGTGACAGCCCGCAGCAATGCCCACGATCGGCACTAGCGATCGCGTTGTTCCGGTGGTCTCCATGGAGTCCCCGGATCCAAAATGGCCACGGGGCTCCTTCCGGGTCGTGAAGAGTGGTGGCTCCTGCACTGCCTGTCAGATCGCTGATCTGACACAGTACTATGCAAAGTGTCAGATCAGCAATCTGATGTAATATAGTGATGTCCCAACCTGGGATAATGTTATAAAGTAAAAAAGTAAAAAAAAAAAAAATAGAATGTTGAAAAAAATAACAATCCCCAAATAAAGAAAAAAAAAATATATTTTCCAATAAATCCATTCATTTATGTAAATAAAAAAAAAACAATAAAAGTACACATATTTGGTATCGCTGCATCCGTAATGACCCGCTCTATAAAACTATCCCACTAGTTAACCCCTTCAGTGAACACCGCAAAAAAAAAAAATACAAAACGAGGCAAAAAATAATGCTTTATCATCATACTGCTGAACAAAAAGTGCAATAAAATGCGAACAAAAAGAGAGATATAAATAAACATGGTACCACTGAAAACGTCATCTTGTCCCACAAAAAAAAAGCTGCCATACAGCATCATCAGCAGAAAAATAAAAAAGTTATAGCTCTCAGAATAAAGCGATGCAAAAACAAATATTTTTTATATAAAATAGTTTTTATTGTGTAAAAGCGCCAAAACATTAAAAAATGATATAAATGAGGTATTGCTGTAATCATACTGACCCAAAGAATATAGCTGCTTTATCAATTTTACCACATGCGGAACGGTATAAACGCCCCCCCTAAAAGAAATTCAGGAATTGCTGTTTTTTGTTCATTCTGCCTCCCAAAAATCAGAATAAAAAACGATCAAAAAATGTCATGTGCCCGAACATGGTACCAATAAAAACGTCAACTTGTCCCACAAAAAACAAGACCTCAAATGACTCTGTGGGCCAAAATATGGATAAATTATAGCTCTCAAAATGTGGTGATGCAAAAACTATTTTTTGCAATAAAAAGCGTCTCTTAGCGTGTGACAGCTGCCAAACATAAAAACCCGCTATAAATAGTAAATCAAACCCCCCTTTATCACCCCCTTAGTTAGGGAAAAATAATAAAATTAAAAATGTATTTATTTCCATTTTCCCATTAGGGTTAGGATTAGGGTTGGGGCTAAGATTACGGTTCGGGCTAAAGTTAGGGATAGGGTTAGGGCTAAAGTTAGGGTTGGGGTTAAAGTTAGGGTTAGGGTTGGGGCAAAAGTTAGGGTTAGGGTTGGGGTTAAAGTTAGGGTTAGGGTTGGGGCTAAAGTTAGGTTTAGGGTTGGGGCTAAAGATAGGTTTAGGGTTTGGATTATGTTTATGGTTGAAGTTAGGGTTGGGATTAGGGTTGCGATTAGGGTTAGGGGTGTGGTTAGGGTTATGGTTAGGGTTGGGATTAGGGTTAGGGGTATGTTGGGGTTAGGGGTGTGATCAGGGTTATGGTTAGGGTTGGGATTAGGTTTAGGGGTGTGTTTGGGTTAGGGGTGTGGTTAGGGTTATGGTTGGGATTAGGCTTAGGGGTTTGTGTTGGGGTTAGGGTTGGAGTTAGAATTGGGGGTTTCCACTGTTTAAGCACATCAGGGGCTCTCCAAACGCGACATGGCAACCGATCTCAATTCCAGCCAATTCTGCGTTGAAAAAGTAAAACAGTGCTCCATCCCTTCCGAGCTCTGCCGTGCTCCCAAACAGTGCTTCACCCCCACATATGGGGTATCAGAGTACTCAGGACAAATTGGACAACAACATTTGCAGTCCAATTCCTCCTGCTACCCTTGTGAAAATAAAAATTTGGGGGCTAAAATATCATTTTCATGGATTTTTTTTTTTATTTTCACGGCTCTACGTTATAAACTTTAGCAAATTACTTGGGGGTTTAAAGTTCTCACAACACATCTAGATAAGTTCCTTGGGGGTCTAGTTTCCACTATGGGGTCACTTGTGGGGGTTTCTACTGTTTAGGTACATCAGGGGCTCTGCAAACGCAACGTGATGCCCGCAGACCATTCCATCAAAGTCTGCATTCGAAAACCGCTCCCTCCCTTCCGAGCTCTGCCATGCGCCCAAATGGTAGTTCCCCCAACATATGGGGTATCAGCGTACTCAGGACAAATTGGACAACAACTTTTAGGGTCAAATTTCACCTGTTACCCTTGGGAAAATAAAAAATTGTGGGCTAAAAGATCATTTTGTGGAAAAAAAATGATTTTTTAATTTTCACGACTCTACATTATAAACTTCTGTGAAGCACTTGGGGGTTCAAAGTGCTCACCACACTTCTAGATTAGTTCCTTAGGGGGTCTAATTTCCAAAATGCTGTCACTTGTGGGGGGTTTCCACTGTTTAGGCATATCAGAGGCTCTCCAAACACGACATGGTGTCTGATCTCAATTCCAGCCAAATTTGCATTGAAAAGTCAAACGGCGCTCCTTTAATTCCGAGCTCTGCCATGCGTCCAAACAGTAGTTTCCCCCACATATGGGGTATCAGCGTACTCAGTACAAATTACACGACTTTTGTGGTCCAATTTCTCCTGTTACCCTTGGTAAAATAAAATATATTGGATCTGAAATAAAAATTTTGTGAAAAAAAGGTAAATGTTCAATTTTTTAAACATTCCAAAAATTCCTGTGAAGCACCTGAAGGGTTAATAAACTTCCTGAATGTGGTTTTGAGTACCTTGAGGGGTGCAGTTTTTAGAATGGTGTCACTTTTGGGCATTTTCTGCCATATAGGCCCCTCAAAGTCACTTCAAGTGTGAGGTGGTCCCTAAAAAAATGGTTTTGACAATTTTGCTGTAAAAATGAGAAATCGCTGGTCAAATTTTAACCCTTATAACTTCCTAACAAAAAAAAATATGTTTCCAAAATTGTGCTAATGTAGAGCAGACATATGGGTAATGTTATTTATTAACTATTTTGTATGATATGGCTCTCTAATTTAAGGGCATAAAAACTAAAAGTTTGAAAATTGCAAAATTTTCAACATTTTCGCTAAGTTTCTGTTTTTTTCACAAATAAATCCAAGTCATATTGAAGAAACTTTACCACTATCATAAAGCACTATATGTCACGAGAGAACACTCTCAGAATCACCAGGATCCATTGAAGCGTTTCAGAGTTATGACCTCATAAACTGTCAGTGGTCAGAATTGAAAAAAATGGCCTGGTTACGAAGTTGAAAACAGGCTTCGGGGTGAAGGGGTTAATGGTGGCAAGAGTGGACAGTCTCATGTCAGTGCAAGTATGTGATTTGTATACATCCGGCCACATTCTGACTAGACGTGTCCGGCCATGCTCAATTCATTTTCACTGAGTGAGGCCACACATGCCTAGTTAGCAAGTGACCGCATCCATGCAAATCAGCAGCAAAAGAGAATCCTGAAAGCGCGCAGTACGGACTGTGAGAATATAGAATTCTGCAGTCACATAGAATGACTGCAGACTTGAGTCATAACAGATTATTATTATTATTGTTATTGTTATTATAACAGATGTAAACAACCCCTTTAATGCTCCTAATATAAATAAAAATATGAGAATTAGTATAAAAAAATAATTACATCCAGGTACTTTATAGATGCCATTTCTCTGATTGGGGTCTTTCTCTTTCTTTTCTTCTTCATCTTGTCCAGACTCCATGATGACTTTCCTCATGCACAGCTCATCTCTGCAACCTTTCATCTTCTCTAGTCTTCTGCAGCACATCCAGGCACAATGCCTTTGAAAATAGTAGTGTCATTATAATGATCCTGAATAAAAATATCTGCCCTACGTTGTACCCCTGGATAAATAATTTACCCTCACAATTTTCCCTGCACAAAAAATGACCCACACACTGTCCCTCTTATGGTTCATTCACTCCACACTGCTCCCTCTTTTAGTCACACTGTCCTCCTACACTGTGGACCCCTTATAGGGCCCTGTCTATACACTGTGCCCCTTTATCACACTCCCCCTCCTTGGCATATTGTCTATCTCCTCGCACTATTCCCCTTAATAGTCTCTTCAAACATTTCCGCCTCCCGCCTCATACTGACTCCTCATATATTTACCTCCTCACTCTCCATATTGCCTGCTCAGACATCCCCGACTCCCCATATTGTGTCTGCACCATCCCTTACTCACCATACTGTGTCCACACCCATCCCCCACTCACCATAATGTGTCTGCATCCATCTTCCCCACACCATTCTGTATCTGCACCCATCCTTCCCACTCACCACACTTTGCCTAACAACACCTTATAATGGCCCCAAATTCTGCCAAAACACATCAAATGAGGGACAGACACCAGGAAAGTGGCCTCAATTCACCCACAGTACAAATTGTAGCATGGCACTGCAGCAACCAGCCAGGCATGAGGTATCGGGGTCTGGGACAGCATTTACAGCTTTTGATTGAACGTCACAGTAAGGATAGGTGGGTGAGGTATTGATGTAGGCCTCCTTTGCTGGGAACCCTGATACCACATGCAACACCTTTATCTGCTTTCATGCTGAGCCACACTTAAGTGGCACAAATATCAGTTTCGTAGACTACCATTGCCAGAAAATGTAAAGGATAGTAACACGGGTAGTTGAGTCCAAGAGAGTGGAGGCCTACTGCTACAGGCAACACGCATGAAGGAGGCCCAACCAGGAGGGTTCACATTTCCAAAAATTATTGGTAGACACCACCAAAGTGGCAATAATTTCACCACAGTAGAAATAGTATAGTAGGGACCGACAGGTCTTCCACTACGCCCAATCCAGCAGATGAAGACAATTCACAGTTCAATTTCTGTGTTTCATGTTTGCATGTGTTAGCGCTGCAGTGTGCTGCCTTTTTTGCTTGACTGTATAGGAGTTGGTGATCTAAGGTTCAGCACCTGTTCACACTTGATCTATGTTTGGATGTGACGGTCAGTTTTTTCAAATGTATTGTTTAGCCTTCTGACCGAGCACTCCGCCTCCTAGTCACAGGTGTCTTAATTGCAGCAGGTCCAGTACCCCTCCACAGAGAGAGAGAATATTAGTCTCATGAGAGGTTTTCACATAGGTACCCATTCACATGGAGACGTTTATTCTCAGCGAGGAAGGAAAGCGTAGGACCTGGTATAAGAGAGATGCCGTAAAGTGGCTATCAGGTACACATAAAATTGCCATTTTTTATGCGCTAAACGCTCTCATTTTTCATATTTTTAGTGCAGTAATGCAGTTCAATTTCTGTGTTTCATGTTTGCATGTGTTAGCGCTGCAGTGTGCTGCCTTTTTTGCTTGACTGTATAGGAGTTGGTGACTCTAAGGTTCAGCACCTGTTCACACTTGATCTATGTTTGGATGTGATGGTCAGTTTTTTCAAATGTATTGTTTAGCCTTCTGACCGAGCACTCCGCCTCCTAGTCACAGGTGTCTTAATTGCAGGAGGTCCAGTACCCCTCCACAGAGAGAGAGAATGTTAGTCTCATGAGAGTTTTTCATAGGCACCCATTCACATGGAGATGTTTATTCTCAGAGAGGAAGGAAAGCGTAGGACCTGGTATAAGAGAGATGCCCTAAAGTGGCTACTAGGTACACATAAAATTGGCCTTTTTTATGCACTAAACGCTCTCATTTTTCATATTTTTAGTGCAGTAATGCAGTTCAATTTCTGTGTTTCATGTTTGCATGTGTTAGCGCTGCAGTGTGCTGCCTTTTTTGCTTGACTGTATAGGAGTTGGTGACTCTAAAGTTCAGCACCTGTCCACACTTGATCTATGTTTGGATGTGACGGTCAGTTTTTTCAAATGTATTGTTTAGCCTTCTGACCGAGCACTCCGCCTCCTAGTCACAGGTGTCTTAATTGCAGCAGGTCCAGTACCCCTCCACAGAGAGAGAGAATGTTAGTCTCATGAGAGGTTTTCATAGGTACCCATTCACATGGAGACGTTTATTCTCAGCGAGGAAGGAAAGCGTAGGACCTGGTATAAGAGAGATGCCGTAAAGTGGCTACCAGGTACACATAAAATTGGCCTTTTTTATGCGCTAAACGCTCTCATTTTTCATATTTTTAGTGCAGTAATGCAGTTCAATTTCTGTGTTTCATGTTTGCATGTGTTAGCGCTGCAGTGTGCTGCCTTTTTTGCTTGACTGTATAGGAGTTGGTGACTCTAAGGTTCAGCACCTGTTCACACTTGATCTATGTTTGGATGTGACGGTCAGTTTTTTCAAATGTATTGTTTAGCCTTCTGACCGAGAACTCCTCCTCCTAGTCACAGGTGTCTTAATTGCAGCAGGTCCAGTACCCCTCCACAGAGAGAGAGAATGTTAGTCTCATGAGAGGTTTTCATAGGTACCCATTCACATGGAGACGTTTATTCTCAGAGAGGAAGGAAAGCGTAGGACCTGGTATAAGAGAGATGCCGTAAAGTGGCTACCAGGTACACATAAAATTGGCCTTTTTTATGTGCTAAACGCTCTCATTTTTCATATTTTTAGTGCAGTAATGCATTCAATTTCTGTGTTTCATGTTTGCATGTGTTAGCGCTGCAGTGTGCTGCCTTTTTTGCTTGACTGTATAGGAGTTGGTGACTCTAAGGTTCAGCACCTGTTCACACTTGATCTACAGTATGTTTGGATGTGATGGTCAGTTTTTCAAATGTATTGTTTAGCCTTCTGACCGAGCACTCCTCCTCCTAGTCACAGGTGTCTTAATTGCAGCAGGTCCAGTATCCCTCCACAGAGAGAGAGAATGTTAGTCTCATGAGAGGTTTTCATAGGTACCCATTCACATGGAGACGTTTATTCTCAGCGAGGAAGGAAAGCGTAGGACCTGGTATAAGAGAGATGCCGTAAAGTGGCTACCAGGTACACATAAAATTGGCCTTTTTTATGCGCTAAACGCTCTCATTTTTCATATTTTTAGTGCAGTAATGCAGTTCAATTTCTGTGTTTCATGTTTGCATGTGTTAGCGCTGCAGTGTGCTGCCTTTTTTGCTTGACTGTATAGGAGTTGGTGACTCTAAGGTTCAGCACCTGTCCACACTTGATCTATGTTTGGATGTGACGGTCAGTTTTTTCAAATGTATTGTTTAGCCTTCTGACCGAGCACTCCGCCTCCTAGTCACAGGTGTCTTAATTGCAGCAGGTCCAGTACCCCTCCACAGAGAGAGAGAATGTTAGTCTCATGAGAGGTTTTCATAGGTACCCATTCACATGGAGATGTTTATTCTCAGCGAGGAAGGAAAGCGTAGGACCTGGTATAAGAGAGATGCCGTAAAGTGGCTACCAGGTACACATAAAATTGGCCTTTGTTATGCACTAAACGCTCTCATTTTTCATATTTTTAGTGCAGTAATGCAGTTCAATTTCTGTGTTTCATGCTTGCATGTGTTAGCGCTGCAGTGTGCTGCCTTTTTTGCTTGACTGTATAGGAGTTGGTGACTCTAAGGTTCAGCACCTGTTCACACTTGATCGATGTTTGGATGTGACGGTCAGTTTTTTCAAATGTATTGTTTAGCCTTCTGACCAAGCACTCCGCCTCCTAGTCACAGGTGTCTTAATTGCAGGAGGTCCAGTACCCCTCCACAGAGAGAGAGAATGTTAGTCTCATGAGAGGTTTTCATAGGTACCCATTCACATGGAGACGTTTATTCTCAGCGAGGAAGGAAAGCATAGGACCTGGTATAAGAGAGATGCCGTAAAGTGGCTACCAGGTACACATAAAATTGGCCTTTTTTATGCGCTAAATGCTCTCATTTTTCATATTTTTAGTGCAGTAATGCAGTTCAATTTCTGTGTTTCATGTGTGCATGTGTTAGCGCTGCAGTGTGCTGCCTTTTTTGCTTCACTGTATAGGAGTTGGTGACTCTAAGGTTCAGCACCTGTTCACACTTGATCTATGTTTGGATGTGACGGTCAGTTTTTTCAAATGTATTGTTTTGCCTTCTGACCGAGCACTCCGCCTCCTAGTCACAGGTGTCTTAATTGCAGCAGGTCCAGTACCCCTCCACAGAGAGAGAGAATGTTAGTCTCATGAGAGGATTTCATAGGTACCCATTCACATGGAGACGTTTATTCTCAGCGAGGAAGGAAAGCGTAGGACCTGGTATAAGAGAGATGCCGTAAAGTGGCTACCAGGTACACATAAAATTGGCCTTTTTTATGCGCTAAACGCTCTCATTTTTCATATTTTTAGTGCAGTAATGCAGTTCAATTTCTGTGTTTCATGTTTGCATGTGTTAGCGCTGCAGTGTGCTGCCTTTTTTGCTTGACTGTATAGGAGTTGGTGACTCTAAGGTTCAGCACCTGTCCACACTTGATCTATGTTTGGATGTGACGGTCAGTTTTTTCAAATGTATTGTTTAGCCTTCTGACCGAGCACTCCGCCTCCTAGTCACAGGTGTCTTAATTGCAGCAGGTCCAGTACCCCTCCACAGAGAGAGAGAATGTTAGTCTCATGAGAGGTTTTCATAGGTACCCATTCACATGGAGATGTTTATTCTCAGCGAGGAAGGAAAGCGTAGGACCTGGTATAAGAGAGATGCCGTAAAGTGGCTACCAGGTACACATAAAATTGGCCTTTTTTATGCGCTAAACGCTCTCATTTTTCATATTTTTAGTGCAGTAATGCAGTTCAATTTCTGTGTTTCATGCTTGCATGTGTTAGCGCTGCAGTGTGCTGCCTTTTTTGCTTGACTGTATAGGAGTTGGTGACTCTAAGGTTCAGCACCTGTTCACACTTGATCTATGTTTGGATGTGACGGTCAGTTTTTTCAAATGTATTGTTTAGCCTTCTGACCAAGCACTCCGCCTCCTAGTCACAGGTGTCTTAATTGCAGGAGGTCCAGTACCCCTCCACAGAGAGAGAGAATGTTAGTCTCATGAGAGGTTTTCATAGGTACCCATTCACATGGAGACGTTTATTCTCAGCGAGGAAGGAAAGCATAGGACCTGGTATAAGAGAGATGCCGTAAAGTGGCTACCAGGTACACATAAAATTGGCCTTTTTTATGCGCTAAATGCTCTCATTTTTCATATTTTTAGTGCAGTAATGCAGTTCAATTTCTGTGTTTCATGTGTGCATGTGTTAGCGCTGCAGTGTGCTGCCTTTTTTGCTTGACTGTATAGGAGTTGGTGACTCTAAGGTTCAGCACCTGTTCACACTTGATCTATGTTTGGATGTGACGGTCAGTTTTTTCAAATGTATTGTTTTGCCTTCTGACCGAGCACTCCGCCTCCTAGTCACAGGTGTCTTAATTGCAGCAGGTCCAGTACCCCTCCACAGAGAGAGAGAATGTTAGTCTCATGAGAGGATTTCATAGGTACCCATTCACATGGAGACGTTTATTCTCAGCGAGGAAGGAAAGCGTAGGACCTGGTATAAGAGAGATGCCGTAAAGTGGCTACCAGGTACACATAAAATAGGCCTTTTTTATGCGCTAAACGCTCTCATTTTTCACATTTTTAGTGCAGTAATGCAGTTCAATTTCTGTGTTTCATGTTTGCATGTGTTAGCGCTGCAGTGTGCTGCCTTTTTTGCTTGACTGTATAGGAGTTGGTGACTCTAAGGTTCAGCACCTGTCCACACTTGATCTATGTTTGGATGTGATGGTCAGTTTTTTCAAATGTATTGTTTAGCCTTCTGACCGAGCACTCCGCCTTCTAGTCACAGGTGTCTTAATTGCAGCAGGTCCAGTACCCCTCCACAGAGAGAGAGAATGTTAGTCTCATGAGAGGTTTTCATAGGTACCCATTCACATGGAGACGTTTATTCTCAGTGAGGAAGGAAAGCGTAGGACCTGGTATAAGAGAGATGCCGTAAAGTGGCTACTAGGTACACATAAAATTGGCCTTTTTTATGCGCTAAATGCTCTCATTTTTCATATTTTTAGTGCAGTAATGCAGTTCAATTTCTGTGTTTCATGTGTGCATGTGTTAGCGCTGCAGTGTGCTGCCTTTTTTGCTTCACTGTATAGGAGTTGGTGACTCTAAGGTTCAGCACCTGTTCACACTTGATCTATGTTTGGATGTGACGGTCAGTTTTTTCAAATGTATTGTTTTGCCTTCTGACCGAGCACTCCGCCTCCTAGTCACAGGTGTCTTAATTGCAGCAGGTCCAGTACCCCTCCACAGAGAGAGAGAATGTTAGTCTCATGAGAGGATTTCATAGGTACCCATTCACATGGAGACGTTTATTCTCAGCGAGGAAGGAAAGCGTAGGACCTGGTATAAGAGAGATGCCGTAAAGTGGCTACCAGGTACACATAAAATTGGCCTTTTTTATGCGCTAAACGCTCTCATTTTTCATATTTTTAGTGCAGTAATGCAGTTCAATTTCTGTGTTTCATGTTTGCATGTGTTAGCGCTGCAGTGTGCTGCCTTTTTTGCTTGACTGTATAGGAGTTGGTGACTCTAAGGTTCAGCACCTGTCCACACTTGATCTATGTTTGGATGTGACGGTCAGTTTTTTCAAATGTATTGTTTAGCCTTCTGACCGAGCACTCCGCCTCCTAGTCACAGGTGTCTTAATTGCAGCAGGTCCAGTACCCCTCCACAGAGAGAGAGAATGTTAGTCTCATGAGAGGTTTTCATAGGTACCCATTCACATGGAGATGTTTATTCTCAGCGAGGAAGGAAAGCGTAGGACCTGGTATAAGAGAGATGCCGTAAAGTGGCTACCAGGTACACATAAAATTGGCCTTTTTTATGCGCTAAACGCTCTCATTTTTCATATTTTTAGTGCAGTAATGCAGTTCAATTTCTGTGTTTCATGCTTGCATGTGTTAGCGCTGCAGTGTGCTGCCTTTTTTGCTTGACTGTATAGGAGTTGGTGACTCTAAGGTTCAGCACCTGTTCACACTTGATCTATGTTTGGATGTGACGGTCAGTTTTTTCAAATGTATTGTTTAGCCTTCTGACCAAGCACTCCGCCTCCTAGTCACAGGTGTCTTAATTGCAGGAGGTCCAGTACCCCTCCACAGAGAGAGAGAATGTTAGTCTCATGAGAGGTTTTCATAGGTACCCATTCACATGGAGACGTTTATTCTCAGCGAGGAAGGAAAGCATAGGACCTGGTATAAGAGAGATGCCGTAAAGTGGCTACCAGGTACACATAAAATTGGCCTTTTTTATGCGCTAAATGCTCTCATTTTTCATATTTTTAGTGCAGTAATGCAGTTCAATTTCTGTGTTTCATGTGTGCATGTGTTAGCGCTGCAGTGTGCTGCCTTTTTTGCTTGACTGTATAGGAGTTGGTGACTCTAAGGTTCAGCACCTGTTCACACTTGAGCTATGTTTGGATGTGACGGTCAGTTTTTTCAAATGTATTGTTTTGCCTTCTGACCGAGCACTCCGCCTCCTAGTCACAGGTGTCTTAATTGCAGCAGGTCCAGTACCCCTCCACAGAGAGAGAGAATGTTAGTCTCATGAGAGGATTTCATAGGTACCCATTCACATGGAGACGTTTATTCTCAGCGAGGAAGGAAAGCGTAGGACCTGGTATAAGAGAGATGCCGTAAAGTGGCTACCAGGTACACATAAAATAGGCCTTTTTTATGCGCTAAACGCTCTCATTTTTCACATTTTTAGTGCAGTAATGCAGTTCAATTTCTGTGTTTCATGTTTGCATGTGTTAGCGCTGCAGTGTGCTGCCTTTTTTGCTTGACTGTATAGGAGTTGGTGACTCTAAGGTTCAGCACCTGTCCACACTTGATCTATGTTTGGATGTGATGGTCAGTTTTTTCAAATGTATTGTTTAGCCTTCTGACCGAGCACTCCGCCTTCTAGTCACAGGTGTCTTAATTGCAGCAGGTCCAGTACCCCTCCACAGAGAGAGAGAATGTTAGTCTCATGAGAGGTTTTCATAGGTACCCATTCACATGGAGACGTTTATTCTCAGCGAGGAAGGAAAGCGTAGGACCTGGTATAAGAGAGATGCCGTAAAGTGGCTACCAGGTACACATAAAATTGGCCTTTTTTATGCGCTGAACGCTCTCATTTTTCATATTTTTAATGCATTAATGCAGTTCAATTTCTGTCTTTCATGTTTGCATGTGTTAGCGCTGCAGTGTGCTGCCTTTTTTGCTTGACTGTATAGGAGTTGGTGACTCTAAGGTTCAGCACCTGTTCACACTTGATCTATGTTTGGATGTGACGGTCAGCAGATGGACACCCATCCAGGATGTAACAACTCTGCTGGCATCACGGCATGGCCTCGCATTTCTCACACTATCTTACCCACTGCTCCAGGCCATGATGTGGTTTCTGTTTCTTGCCAGCTCCATGTTCTGTGTCTCTACTCTCTGCATGCTTCATAGTTCTGTGTATAGAGGGGCGGCGCCTGAACTCTCTGGTTCTTATAGGAATCAGGTGCATCTGTCCAATCTGTTCCTGACCAATTGCCAGGAGACCTCCAGTATTTAGTTCAGCTCCACCCAGTGGTCTGGGCCTGTGCAATGTGTTAGCTCAGTTAGTGTCTTGCTTCTGAGTTTGCCTGGCCTTTCTCTGAGTTACTCCCTCTCCGGAGGATTCTCTGTGTTATTTCCTTGGTCTTGTTGTCCGCCCACCAGGAGGCAGAATATCCTGGTCCCAGTGTCTTTGTCCTTGTGTCTAGTTCCATTGCCTTGTCTGTACTTAGTCTTACCTCGGTCTTCTAGTCTTTGGCTTCCTTCCCTGTTGTCTTTCCTTGTATTCTCAGTCTGCTTTCACTCCGCAGTCTTGCAGCTCTGCCTGCTCTGAACCTTTGTGACTTTACCTCTGCTCCTCACTTCTGCGTTTCTGCTCCTTTCTACTCAGCTTATCTTCTGCTGTTGCAGTTATCCCTTGCTGCAGCTTCTCTCCACATTCTTTGTGGCTCTGCTCAGCTTTGCTGCAGAGACCCCTCCCGCAGCTCCTCTCCGCTCCTTGCGGTTCTACCTGGCTCCGCTCCTTGCGGTCCTACCTAGCTCCGCTCCTTGCGGTTCTACCTAGCTCCGCTCCTTGCGGTTCTACCTGGCTCCGCTCCTTGCGGTTCTACCTAGCTCCGCTCCTTGCGGTTCTACCTGGCTCCGCTCCTTGCGGTTCTACCTGGCTCCGCTCCTTGCGGTTCTACCTGGCTCCGCTCCTTGCGGTTCTACCTGGCTCCGCTCTTTGCGGTTCTACTTCTCCTGCACTTGGCTTCGCCGCCAGCTCTTGGCTCCGCCTCCTGCCTGTCTGCACTTGGCTCCGCCTCCAGCTCTTGGCTCCGCCTCCTGCCTGTCTGCACTTGGCTCCGCCTCCAGCTCTTGGCTCCGCCTCCTGCCTGTCTGCACTTGGCTCCGCCTCCAGCTCTTGGCTCCGCCTCCTGTGGTTTTGCACTTGGCTCCGCCTCCTGCATTTCTGTTCTTGGCTCTAGCTCCTGTGCTTTCGCTCTGCATCCGCTCTTGCGGTCTTTATCTACTTATTCCTAGGTCCTCGTGTCTGAACAGGTTCTTACCCGTTCTACATACCTGCCTGCAGACTGGTCCCTACCGGTTCTTCCAGTGTACCAGTCTTGTCCACCAGTCGTGCCAGAGAGCCAGCCGTGCCCGCCTGCCTACCAGAGAGCCAGCCGTGCCCGCCTGCCTGACAGTGTTCCTGTTGTACCCGTCTGCCTGCCTATGTGCCAGCCGTGCCCGCTTGCTTGTCTATGTTCCGTTCCCCGGTGGGATCAGCAGCCACAACCAGACTCCACCCTGGAGTGGTACCTGGTAGCTTCCTATTGCACAAGTCTGACCTCACCATCAGAGGCTCCAGCGAACACCTAGGAAGCTACTTACTTACGCCCCTTCCAGGGAGGTTTGGTCTGTGGTCCAGTGGGGCCACTCCCCCGCACGCCCGCGCCAACCAGTCTGGGCGCGAGCATGACACAGGACTGTTCACATTTCCAAAAAATATTGGCTGACAATACCAAAGTGGCATCAATTTCACCACAGTATAGATAGTATTATAGGGACCGACAGGTCTTCCACTACGCCCAATCCAGCAGATGGACACCCAACCAGGACTGTTCACATTTCCAAAAAATATTGGCTGACTATCAAAGTGGCATCAATTTCACCACAGTAGAAATAGTATAATAGGGACCGACAGGTCTTCCACTACGCCCAATCCAGCAGATGGACACCCAATCAGGACTGTTCACATTTCCAAAAAATATTGGCTAACAATACCAAAGTGGCATCAATTTCACCACAGTTTAGATAGTATTATAGGGACCGACAGGTCTTCCACTACGCTCAATCCTGCAGATGGACACCCAACCAGGAGTGTTAACATTTAAACAAATGAGGGCCTTACACCAGAGAAATGGCATAAATTTAACGAGCGTAGAAATAGTATAGTAGGGACCGACAGGTCTTCTACTACACCCAATCCGGCAGATGGACACCCAACCAGGAGTGGTCATATTTAAAAAAATTAGTGGCAGACAATATCAAAGAGGCATCAATTTCATCACAGTAGAAATAGTATAATAGGGACAAACAGGTTTTCCCCTCCACCCAATCCAGCAGATGGACACCCAACCAGGAATGTTCACATTTCCAAAAATTATTGGCAGACAATACCAAAGTGGCAGCAATTTCACCACAGTATAGATAGTTTAATAGGGACTGACAGGTCTTCCACTACACCAAATCCAGCAGATGGAGACCCAAACAGGAGTGTGCACAATTAACCAAATGAGGGCCTTACACCAGAGAAGTGGCATAAATTTAACGAGAGTATAAATAGTATAATAGGGACCGACAGGTCTTTTACTACACCCAATCCAGCAGATGGACACCCAACAAGGAGTGTTCACATTTCCAAAAATTAGTGGCAGACAATATCAAAGTGGCATCAATTTCATCACAGTAGAAATAGTATAATAGGGACAAACAGGTTTTGCCCTCCACCCAATCCAGCAGATGGACACCCAACCAGGAATGTTCATGGATCGCCCCCGTAGGGCAGTGGGGTACTCGGTACCGGGCCCTTCGGTTCTCAAGGGGGATGTCAAGGTGGCTGACCCGGTCTGTGGCCCTAGGGACGTCCATGTAAAAGGGGGAAAGGTCTTTAAAGGGAAGGTGTTCGTGATGCCACCTGTGGTATTCGGTCAGGGTGACCGACGCTGCTTTAAGGGGTCCGCAGCAGTGATGTTATGGCAGCTAGATGGTATTCCTTCCCACAGGTGAAGTGTAACCCCAGGGCTTCCCAGTGTGTAGATGGTGGATGGTGAAAGGCACAGTGAAGAACGAGGACACAAGGTTGCAGTCTCTTTACCTTTTTACTGAAGGCTTCAGCATCCACAGTCCAGAGCACCAGATCACAGGGCAGGCAGAGTCTGGCCGGTCTCAAGGCAAATCCAGAGTCCCCTTATCCAGATGGAAATCAGTAGCCTTCCTCTAGCGCCTGGGTGTTGCAGTACCTTATTGCTGAGCCTCTCATAAGGTCATCACAACTGTTGTAGATGTTCTAGATGCTATGTCTCTTTCTCTGTCCCCCTGATGGTAAGGATAGGACAAACCCGTATGACTGATGGCCTGAGGCTTTTTACAGGGACTCTAGCATGCCCCGGTCCCCACAAGTTACCACCATGCCTCCTGGGTATAGGTTGGGCAGATAACGTGGAATTAGCTGTCCTGCCGGTCTCTGGAGCAAGGCATGGAGACGGTTGCTGTTATGATCCCTAGTGGCTGAGGATCACAAATAGACCAGCAAGTGATTAAACTAAGGACGAGCTCTAGGGAGATGGTAACTGGACTGATCGCAAATCTGAACCTATCCAACACAACTAGAGGTAGCCGGTGAACGTGCCTAAAAAATTCCTAGACGTCTCGAGCCAGCCTGAGGAACTAGCTACCCCTAAAGAGAAAGAAAGACCTCGCTTGCCTCCAGAGAAATAATCCCAAAAGATATAGAAGCCCCCAACAAATATTAACGGTGAAGTAAGAAGAAGGCACATACATGGGGATGAAATCAGATTCAGCAAAAGAGGCCCACTAGTACTAGAAAGCAGAAAATAGAGCAGGGGTCTATGCGATCAATAAAAAAACCCTTACAAAATATCCATCCTGAGATTTCAAGAACCCACACACCAACTAACCGTGTGTGGGGAGAAACTCAGCCCACTAGAGCAACCAGCAAGCGAGGGAATTACATTTTAGCAAGCTGGAACAGAAAACATGATAAACACTGCTGATCAAAAAATGAGCAAACAAAACTTAGCTTGTCCTGGATGGACTGGGAGCAAGGTAGTCAGAAGGAATCTGAGTAGCACTGATTACATCGACAGCCGGCAACAAGTGGAAGTAAAACAGAGCTATATAGGAACCTCCCAGAGGATAACGAATCCAGCTGATAGCCAGAGACCAGCAGGATAACAGACAAAGCCACCAGGGGGAGCCCAAAGCAAAAGTCACACCATACCACCAGTGACCACAAGAGGGAGCCTGAACACAGAGTTCACAACAGTACCCCCCCCCTTGAGGAGGGGTCACCGAACCCTCATGAAAACCACCAGGGCGTTCAGGATGAGCCACATGGAAGGCACGAACCAAATCGGCCGCATGAACATCAGAGGCGACAACCCAAGAATTATCCTCCTAACCATAGCCCTTCCATTTAACCAAATACTGGAGCCTCCGTCTAGAAATACGAGAATCCAAGATCTTCTCCACCACGTATTCCAATTCTCCCTCAACCAGCACCGGGGCAGGAGGCTCAACCGGAGGAACCACAGGCACCACATACCTCCGCAACAACGAGCGATGGAACACATTATGAATAGCAAATGATGCTGGGAGGTCCAGACGAAATGACACAGGGCCAAGGACTTCCAGAATCTTATAAGGACCGATAAACCGAGGCTTGAACTTAGGAGAGGAGACCTTCATAGGAACGAAGCGAGAAGACAACCACACCAAGTCCCCAACACGAAGTCGGGGACCCACACAGCAACGGCGGTTGGCAAAGAGCTGAACCTTCTCTTGAGACAGCTTCAAATTGTCCACCACATGATTCCAAATCTGATACAACCTGTCAACCACAACATCCACTCCAGGACAGTCAGAAGGCTCCACCTGACCCGAGGAAAAACGAGGATGAAACCCCGAATTACAAAAGAAAGGAGAAACCAAAGTAGCAGAACTAGCCCAATTATTAAGGGCAAACTCGGCCAACGGCAAAAAAGTAACCCAGTAGTCCTGATCAGCAGAAACAAAACATCTTAAATAAGTCTCCAAGGTCTGATTAGTTCGCTCGGTTTGGCTATTCGTCTGAGGATGGAAGGTGTTGTGAAATTGGATTCTGGGCTCCCCCGGTGGCCACTTGTGGAATTGAACTTGTGTGCATCATCCCCTCTGTTCACCTGCTCCTATCAGTATGTGGGAGTCGCTATATAACCTTGCTCCTCTGTCAGTTTCTTGCCGGTCAACAATGTAATCAGAAGCCTTCTGTGCTTGTTCCTGCTACTAGACAACTCCCAGCTAAGTTGGACTTTTGTCCTTGTGTGTTTTTGCATTTTGTTCCTGTTCACAGCTGCTGTTTCGTTACTGTGTCTGGAAAGCTCTTGTGATCGGAAATTGCCACTCTGGTGTTATGAGTTAATGCTAGAGTCTTAAAGGAATTTCTGGATGGTGTTTTGATAGGGTTTTCTGCTGACCATGAAAGTGTCCTTTCTGTCTTCCTGCTATCTAGAAAGCGGACCTCGATTTTGCTAAACCTATTTTCATACTACGTTTGTCATTTCATCTTAAATCACCGCCAATATATGTGGGGGCCTCTGTCTGCCTTTTGGGAAAATTTCTCTAGAGGTGAGCCAGGACTGTCTTTTCCTCTGCTAGGATTAGGTAGTTCTCCGGCTGGCGCTGGGCATCTAGGGTTAAAAAACGTAGGCATGCTACCCGGCCACTTCTAGTTGTGCGGCAGGTTTAGTTCATGGTCAGTATAGTTTCCATCTTCCAAGAGCTAGTTCTCATATATGCTGGGCTATGTTCTCTCGCCATTGAGAATCATGACAGTTTGACCGGCCCAAAAAAGGGTTAAATTAGTGGCTGAGAAAGGAGAGAAAAAAGAAGTCTGCTACAATTTTTTTTTTTTTTTTTCCTCTAGTTCTGAGTGTGCTCTTAATTGAATCACTTGCTAGTCTGCCTATACTGCAGCCTTCCTCTCTTTCTCTCCTTCTAATCCTTGAATGGCTCTGTGTTCACCTGTTTCAAATGGATCTTCAGAGTGTAGCTACAGGTTTGAATAATCTCGCCACAAAGGTACAAAATTTGCAAGATTTTGTTGTTCATGCACCTATGTCTGAGCCTAGAATTTCTTTGCCTGAATTCTTCTCGGGGAATAGATCTCACTTTCAAAATTTTAAAAATAATTGCAAATTGTTTTTGTCCCTGAAGTCTCGCTCTGCCGGAGACCCTGCACAGCAGGTCAGGATTGTAATTTCCTTGCTCCGGGGCGACCCTCAAGACTGGGCTTTTGCATTGGCACCAGGGGATCCTGCGTTGCTCAATGTGGATGCGTTTTTTCTGGCCTTGGGGTTGCTTTATGAGGAACCTCATTTAGAGCTTCAGGCGGAAAAGGCCTTGATGTCCTTGTCTCAGGGGCAAGATGAAGCTGAAATATACTGCCAAACATTCCGCAAATGGTCTGTGCTTACTCAGTGGAATGAGTGCGCCCTGGCGGCGATTTTCAGAGAAGGTCTCTCTGATGCCATTAAGGATGTTATGGTGGGGTTCCCTGTGCCTGCGAGTCTGAATGAGTCCATGACGATGGCTATTCAGATCGATAGGCATCTGCGGGAGCGCAAACCTGTGCACCATTTGGCGGTGTCTACTGAGAAAACGCCAGAAAATATGCAATGTGATAGAATTCTGTCCAGAAGCGAGCGGCAGAATTTTAGACGAAAAAATGGGTTGTGCTTCTATTGTGGTGATTCAACTCATGTTATATCAGCATGCTTTAAGCGTACTAAGAAGCCTGACAAGTCTGTTTCAATTAGCACTTTACAGTCTAAGTTTATTCTATCTGTGACCCTGATTTGTTCTTTGTCATCTATTACCGCGGACGCCTATGTCGACTCTGGCGCTGCTTTGAGTCTTATGGATTGGTCCTTTGCCAAACGCTGTGGGTATGATTTGGAGCCACTGGAGGCTCCGATACCTCTGAAAGGGATTGACTCCACCCCATTGGCTAGTAATAAACCACAATACTGGACACAAGTGACTATGCGTGTTAATCCGGATCACCAGGAGGTTATTCGCTTTCTGGTGCTGTATAATCTACATGATGTTTTGGTGCTGGGATTGCCGTGGCTGCAATCTCATAACCCAGTCCTCGACTGGAGAGCTATGTCTGTGTTAAGCTGGGGATGTAAAGGAACTCATGGGGACGTACCTTTGGTTTCCATTTCATCATCTATTCCCTCTGAGATTCCTGAATTCTTGTTTGACTTTCGTGACGTTTTTGAAGAACCCAAGGTTGGTTCACTACCTCCGCACCGGGAGTGCGATTGTGCCATAGACTTGATTCCGGGTAGTAAATACCCTAAGGGTCGTTTATTTAATCTGTCTGTGCCTGAACACGCTGCTATGCGAGAATATATAAAGGAGTCCTTGGAAAAGGGACATATTCGTCCTTCGTCATCTCCCTTAGGAGCCGGTTTTTTCTTTGTGTCTAAGAAAGACGGCTCTTTGAGGCCGTGTATTGATTATCGACTTTTGAATAAAATCACGGTTAAATATCAATATCCGTTACCACTGCTTACTGATTTGTTTGCTCGTATAAAGGGGGCCAAGTGGTTCTCTAAGATTGATCTCCGTGGGGCGTATAATTTGGTGCGAATCAAGCAGGGGGATGAGTGGAAAACCGCATTTAATACGCCCGAGGGCCATTTTGAGTATTTGGTGATGCCTTTTGGTCTTTCAAATGCCCCTTCAGTCTTCCAGTCCTTTATGCATGACATTTTCCGCGATTATTTGGATAAATTTATGATTGTGTATCTGGATGATATTCTGATTTTTTCGGATGACTGGGACTCTCATGTCCAGCAGGTCAGGAGGGTTTTTCAGGTTTTGCGCTCTAATTCCTTGTGTGTGAAGGGTTCTAAGTGTGTTTTTGGGGTTCAAAAGATTTCTTTCTTGGGATACATTTTTTCCCCCTCTTCCATCGAGATGGATCCTGTCAAGGTTCAGGCTATTGGTGATTGGACGCAACCCTCTTCTCTTAAGAGTCTTCAGAAATTTTTGGGCTTTGCTAACTTTTATCGTCGATTTATTGCTGGTTTTTCTGATGTTGTAAAACCATTGACTGATTTGACTAAGAAGGGTGCTGATGTTGCTGATTGGTCCCCTGATGCTGTGGAGGCCTTTCGGGAGCTCAAGCGCCGCTTTTCTTCCGCCCCAGTGTTGCGTCAGCCTGATGTTGCTCTTCCTTTTCAGGTTGAGGTCGACGCTTCTGAAATCGGAGCTGGGGCGGTGTTGTCGCAGAGAAGTTCCGACTGCTCCGTGATGAGACCTTGTGCTTTTTTTTCCCGTAAATTTTCGCCCGCCGAGCGGAATTATGATATTGGGAATCGGGAGCTTTTGGCCATGAAGTGGGCTTTTGAGGAGTGGCGTCACTGGCTTGAGGGGGCTAGACATCAGGTGGTGGTATTGACTGACCACAAAAATTTAATTTACCTTGAGTCTGCCAGGCGCCTGAATCCTAGACAGGCGCGCTGGTCATTGTTTTTCTCTCGGTTTAATTTTGTGGTGTCGTACCTACCGGGTTCTAAGAATGTTAAGGCGGATGCCCTTTCTAGGAGTTTTGAGCCTGACTCCCCTGGTAATTCTGAGCCCACAGGTATCCTTAAAGATGGAGTGATATTGTCTGCCGTTTCTCCAGACCTGCGGCGGGCCTTGCAGGAGTTTCAGGCGGATAGACCTGATCGTTGCCCACCTGGTAGACTGTTTGTTCCTGATGATTGGACCAGTAGAGTCATCTCTGAGGTTCATTCTTCTGCGTTGGCAGGTCATCCTGGAATCTTTGGTACCAGGGATTTGGTGGCAAGGTCCTTCTGGTGGCCTTCCCTGTCACGAGATGTGCGAGGCTTTGTGCAGTCTTGTGACGTTTGTGCTCGGGCCAAGCCTTGTTGTTCTCGGGCTAGTGGATTGTTGTTGCCCTTGCCTATCCCGAAGAGGCCTTGGACGCACATCTCGATGGATTTTATTTCGGATCTGCCTGTTTCTCAGAAGATGTCTGTCATCTGGGTGGTGTGTGACCGTTTCTCTAAGATGGTCCATCTGGTTCCCTTGCCTAAGTTGCCTTCTTCTTCCGAGTTGGTTCCTCTGTTTTTTCAAAATGTTGTTCGTTTGCATGGTATTCCTGAGAATATCGTTTCTGACAGAGGGACCCAATTCGTGTCTAGATTTTGGCGGGCATTCTGTGCTAGGATGGGCATAGATTTGTCTTTTTCGTCTGCTTTCCATCCTCAGACTAATGGCCAGACCGAGCGGACTAATCAGACCTTGGAGACATATTTGAGGTGTTTTGTGTCTGCGGATCAGGATGATTGGGTTGCTTTTTTGCCTTTGGCGGAGTTCGCCCTCAATAATCGGGCCAGCTCTGCCACCTTGGTGTCCCCGTTTTTCTGTAATTTGGGGTTTCATCCTCGATTTTCCTCCGGTCAAGTGGAATCTTCGGATTGTCCTGGAGTGGATGCTGTGGTGGAGAGGTTGCATCAGATTTGGGGGCAGGTGGTGGACAATTTGAAGTTGTCCCAGGAGAAGACTCAGCTTTTTGCCAACCGCCGTCATCGTGTTGGTCCTCGGCTTTGTGTTGGGGACTTGGTGTGGTTGTCTTCTCGTTTTGTCCCTATGAGGGTTTCTTCTCCTAAGTTTAAGCCTCGGTTCATCGGCCCGTACAAGATATTGGAGATTCTTAACCCTGTGTCCTTCCGTTTGGACCTCCCTGCATCCTTTTCGATTCATAATGTTTTTCATCGGTCATTGTTGCGCAGGTATGAGGTACCGGTTGTGCCTTCCGTTGAGCCTCCTGCTCCAGTGTTGGTTGAGGGTGAGTTGGAGTACGTTGTGGAAAAGATCTTAGACTCTCGTGTTTCCAGACGGAGACTCCAGTATCTGGTCAAATGGAAGGGATACGGTCAGGAGGATAATTCTTGGGTCACTGCCTCTGATGTTCATGCCTCCGATCTTGTCCGTGCCTTTCATAGGGCTCATCCTGATCGCCCTGGTGGCCTTGAGGGGGGGGTACTGTTGTGAAATTGGATTCTGGGCTCCCCCGGTGGCCACTTGTGGAATTGAACTTGTGTGCATCATCCCCTCTGTTCACCTGCTCCTATCAGTATGTGGGAGTCGCTATATAACCTTGCTCCTCTGTCAGTTTCTTGCCGGTCAACAATGTAATCAGAAGCCTTCTGTGCTTGTTCCTGCTACTAGACAACTCCCAGCTAAGTTGGACTTTTGTCCTTGTGTGTTTTTGCATTTTGTTCCTGTTCACAGCTGCTGTTTCGTTACTGTGTCTGGAAAGCTCTTGTGATCGGAAATTGCCACTCTGGTGTTATGAGTTAATGCTAGAGTCTTAAAGGAATTTCTGGATGGTGTTTTGATAGGGTTTTCTGCTGACCATGAAAGTGTCCTTTCTGTCTTCCTGCTATCTAGAAAGCGGACCTCGATTTTGCTAAACCTATTTTCATACTACGTTTGTCATTTCATCTTAAATCACCGCCAATATATGTGGGGGCCTCTGTCTGCCTTTTGGGAAAATTTCTCTAGAGGTGAGCCAGGACTGTCTTTTCCTCTGCTAGGATTAGGTAGTTCTCCGGCTGGCGCTGGGCATCTAGGGTTAAAAAACGTAGGCATGCTACCCGGCCACTTCTAGTTGTGCGGCAGGTTTAGTTCATGGTCAGTATAGTTTCCATCTTCCAAGAGCTAGTTCTCATATATGCTGGGCTATGTTCTCTCGCCATTGAGAATCATGACAGGAAGGCCGACGAAAAAGACAAATCAATGCCCAATTTAGCACAAAAGGTCCGCCAAAATCTAGACACAAACTGGGATCCTCTGTCAGAAACAATGTTTTCAGGAATCCCGTGCAAACGAACCACATTTTGAAAAAACAGTGGAACCAACTCGGAGGAGGAAGGCAACTTAGGCAAGGGCACCAAATGGACCATCTTAGAAAAATGATCACACACCACCCAGATTACAGACATTCTCTGAGAGACAGGGAGATCTGAAATAAAATCCATGGAAATGTGCGTCCAAGGCCTCTTTGGGACAGGCAAAGGTAACAGCAAACCACTGGCTCGAGAACAGCAAGGCTTAGCCCGAGCACAAATTCCACAAGACTGCACAAAGGAACGCACATCCCGCGACAAGGAAGGCCACCAAAAAGACCTGGCCACCAAGTCTCTGGTACCAAATATTTCAGGATGGCCCGCCAACACCAAAGAATGAACCTCGGAGATGACTCTGTTGGTCCATCTATCCGGGACAAACAGTCTCTCCGGTGGACAGCGATCAGGTCTATCCGCCTGAAACTCTTGCAGCACACGTCGCAAATCTGGGGAGATGGCAGACAAAATCAACCCTTGTCTAAGAATACCAGCCGGCTCTGAATCTCCAGGAGAGTCAGGCACAAAACTCCTAGAAAGAGCATCAGCCTTCACATTCTTCGAACCAGGCAGGTACGAAACCACGAAATCAAAACGAGAGAAAAACAACGACCAACGAGCCTGTCTGGGATTCAGCCGCGTGGCCGACTCGAGATAAATCAAATTCTTGTGATCAGTCAAGACCACCACACGATGCTTAGCTCCCTCGAGCCAATGTCGCCACTCCTCAAATGCCCACTTCATAGCCAACAACTCCCGATTACCGACATCATAATTCCGCTCGGCAGGCGAAAACTTTCTTGAAAAGAAAGCACATGGCTTCATCACAGAGTCATCGGAGCTTCTCTGCGACAAAACAGCCCCCGCTCCAATCTCGGAAGTATCAACCTCCACCTGGAAGGGAAGTGAGACATCTGGCTGACATAAGACCGGAGGCGAAGAAAACCGGCGCTTCAGCTCCCGAAAGGCCTCCACAGCCGCAGAGGACCAATTAGTCACATCAGAACCTTTCCTGGTCAAATCCGTCAAAGGCTTAACAACACCAGAAAAATTAGCTATGAAGCGACGGTAAAAATTAGCAAAACCCAAGAACTTCTGAAGACTCTTAACAGATGTAGGCTGCGTCCAGTCATGAATAGCCTGAACCTTGACCGGGTCCATCTCAATAGTAGAAGGAGAAAAAATGAAACCCAAAAAAGAAATCTTCTGGACTCCAAAAAGACATTTTGAGCCCTTCACAAATAAAGCATTGTCACGCAGGACCTGAAAGACCATCCTGACCTGCTTAACATGAGACTCCCAATCATCCGAAAAAAACAGAATATCATCCAGATACACAATCATAAACTTATCCAGATATTCACGGAAGATGTCGTGCATAAAGGACTGAAAGACTGAAGGAGCATTAGAAAGTCCAAAAGGCATCACCAGGTACTCAAAATGGCCTTCAGGCGTATTAAATGCAGTTTTCCATTCATCATCCTGTTTTATACGCACAAGGTTATACGCACCACAAAGATCTATCTTGGTGAACCAACTAGACCCCCTAATGCGAGCAAACAAATCTGTTAACAATGGCAAAGGATACTGAAATTTAACCGTGATTTTATTCAAAAGGCGATAATCAATACAAGGTCTCAGGGAACCATCCTTCTTAGCCACAAAAAAGAATCCCGCACCAAGAGGGGAAGAGGACGGGCGAATATGTCCCTTCTCCAAAGACTCCTTTATATAACTCCGCATGGCAGCATGCTCCGGCACAGATAAATTGAAAAGTCGTCCCTTAGGAAACTTACTACCAGGAATCAAATTTATAGCACAATCACAGTCCCTATGAGGAGGTAGAGAATTGAGTTTGGGCTCCTCAAATACATCCTGGTAGTCTGACAAAAACGTAGGGACTTCAGAAGGAGTGGGCGAAGCAATTGACACCACTGGAGCGTCACCATGAATTCCCTGACAACCCCAACTTGACACAGACATAGCTTTCCAATCCAGGACTGGATTATGAGTCTGCAACCATGGTAGACCCAACACGACCATATCATGCAAATTATGCAATACAAGAAAGCGAATCACCTCCTGATGAACAGGAGTCATGCACATGGTCACTTGTGTCCAGTACTGAGGTCTATTCATAGCCAATGGCGTAGAGTCAATTCCCCTTAGTGGAATAGGGAATTTTAAAGGCTCCAAATCTAAACCACAGCGCCTGGCAAATGACCAATCCATCAGACTCAGGGCAGCACCTGAATCTACAAAGGCATTAACCGGGTAAGATGACAGGGAACAAATCAGGGTAACAGACAAAATGAACTTAGGCTGTAAAGTACCAATGGTGTCAGATTTATCAACCTTTTTTTTGCGCTTAGAGCATGCTGAGATAACATGAACTGAGTCACCACAGTAAAAGCACAACCCATTTTGCCGTCTATAATTTTGCCGTTCACTTCTGGTCAGAATTCTGTCACATTGCATAGATTCAGGTGTCTGTTCAGAAGACACCGCCAAATGGTGCACAGGTTTACGCTCCCGCAACCGCCGATCAATCTGAATGGCCAGAGTCATTGACTCATTCAGACCTGCAGGCGTAGGGAACCCCACCATGACATTCTTAATGGCTTCAGAAAGACATTCTCTGAAATTTGCAGCCAGGGCACACTCATTCCACTGAGTAAGCACCGACCATTTCCGAAATTTCTGGCAGTACACCTCTGCTTCATCTTGCCCCTGCGAGAGGGCCAATAACGCTTTTTCAGCCTGGTTCTCAAGATTAGGTTCCTCATAGAGCAATCCAAGGACCAGAAAAAACGCATCCACACTGAGCAATGCAGGATCCCCTGGCGCCAATGCGAAGGCCCAATCTTGAGGGTCACCACGCAAAAAGGAAATGATAATCTTAACTTGCTGAACGGCATCACCAGAGGAACGAGGTTTCAAAGAAAGAAACAACTTACAATTGTTCTTAAAATTCAGGAACCTAGATCTATCTCCAGAAAACAACTCCGGAATAGGTATTCTAGGCTCAGACATAGGACTGTGAACAACAAAATCCTGAATACTTTGAACCCTAGCAGCAAGATGATCCAGACTGGAAGCCAAACTCTGGACATCCATGTCAGCAGCTGAACTCAGAGCCACACCAAGATTAAGAGGAGGAGAGAAGCTAGCACAGCAGCTAGACACACGGCAACAAAAAAAAAAAAAAAAATTCTCAAGGCTTCTTTTCTCCTGCTTCTGCCATGCAATTAACACATTGAGGGCCGGCTGTACTGTTATGATCCCTAGTGGCTGAGGATCACAAATAGACCAGCAAGTGATTAAACTAAGGACGAGCTCTAGGGAGATGGTAACTGGACTGATCGCAAATCTGAACCTATCCAACACAACTAGAGGTAGCCGGTGAACGTGCCTAAAAAATTCCTAGACGTCTCGAGCCAGCCTGAGGAACTAGCTACCCCTAAAGAGAAAGAAAGACCTCGCTTGCCTCCAGAGAAATAATCCCCAAAGATATAGAAGCCCCCAACAAATATTAACGGTGAAGTAAGAAGAAGGCACATACATGGGGATGAAATCAGATTCAGCAAAAGAGGCCCACTAGTACTAGAAAGCAGAAAATAGAGCAGGGGTCTATGCGATCAATAAAAAAACCCTTACAAAATATCCATCCTGAGATTTCAAGAACCCACACACCAACTAACCGTGTGTGGGGAGAAACTCAGCCCACTAGAGCAACCAGCAAGCGAGGGAATTACATTTTAGCAAGCTGGAACAGAAAACATGATAAACACTGCTGATCAAAAAATGAGCAAACAAAACTTAGCTTGTCCTGGATGGACTGGGAGCCAGGTAGTCAAAAAAAATCTGAGTAGCACTGATTACATCGACAGCCGGCAACAAGTGGAAGTAAAACAGAGCTATATAGGAACCTCCCAGAGGATAACGAATCCAGCTGATAGCCAGAGACCAGCAGGATAACAGACAAAGCCACCAGGGGGAGCCCAAAGCAAAAGTCACACCATACCACCAGTGACCACAAGAGGGAGCCTGAACACAGAGTTCACAACAGGCTGCTCCCTCGGTGTTCCGGCTACTGGATCCTGCGCATCAGAAGGAGGCAGCCTTTTGCAGGGCAGAACTCCTTCTGGTTTCCTATCCTTTTGCTATGACTTCATTTCTCACCCTCTACGATACAATTCGCTGTTCTTGTCTCTTTCTTAGGATGCTGCCGCACGTCGGGCAGGCGCAGCTCTATGGCCTTCTGTCTAGGCCTCTGGCAGGATCCCACCCCTGTCAGGGACCACCCTGTCAGCAGCTATTTGATGTTCCTCCTTCCCCTCTATCTGCCTGACAGGTACTGACTGGGTGAAGCCCAGTCAGCTTCTGACTAACTTCCTATCCAGACCACCAGTTTTACCTAATTGTGAAGAGTGCCCTATTAAATAGGAGCATAGCTCCCCCTGGTGGACTGGAGTGTGAAGTGTGTTGCATGGTTTGTGATACCTGGTAAAGAGATCTCCTTTATTGCCTTCAGATGTAACATCACTCCCCCTGGTGGAAGAATGACATTACTGCAACGACCAGGACCCTGGGGCGCTGTACTCACATTTCCAAAAATTATTGGCAGACAACACCAAAGTGGCAGCAATTTCACCACAGTAGAAATAGTATAATAGGGACCAACAGGTCTTCCACTAAACCCAATCCTGCAGATGAACACCCAACCAGGAGTGTGCACATTTAAACAAATGAGGGCCTTACACCAGAGAAGTGGCATAAATTTAACGAGAGTATAAATAGCATAGTAGGGACCGACAGGTGTTCTACTACACCCAATCCAGCAGATGAACACCCATCCTGGAGTGTTCACATTTCCAAACATTAGTGGCAGACAATACCAAAGTGGCATCAATTTCACCACAGTACAGACATAAATTTAACGAGAGTATAAATAGTATAGTAGAGACCGACAGGTCTTCTACTACACCCAATCCAGCAGATGGACACCCAACCTGGAGTGTTCACATTTCCAAACATTAGTGGCAGGCAATACCAAAGTGGCATCAATCTCATCACAGTATAGATACTGTGATTGCAAAAATTATTGGCAGACAATTCCAAAATGGCATCAATTTCACCACAGTAGAAATAGTATAATAGGGACCAACAGGTCTTCCACTACACCCAATCCAGCAGATGGACACCCAACCAGGAGTGTTCACATTTGCAAAAATTATTGGCAGATAAATCCAATGTGGCATCAATTTCACAACAGTAGAAATAGTTTAATAGGGACTGTGAGGTCTTCCACTGCGCCCAATCAAGCAGATAGACACCCAACCTTGGGTTTTCACATTTTGAAGAATGAGGGCCTGATACCACCAAAGTGGAATAAATGTCATGAGAATAGAAATAGTATAATTGGGACTGGCATGTCTTCCACTACAGCTTACCCAGCAGATGTAGACCAACCATGACTGTTCACACTTCCACAAATTTGTGGAAACAAACATCAGCAGCAGCAGCAGCCACAGCAGGCACAGAAGCCACACTAAAGATATCACAGAGTGCAGTTATGTGACATTAATCACAGAAAAAAATGCAATATCACCTTTTTTGTACAGTCTGCGATTGGGGTGCAAATGTCCTTGGAGATCTATGACTTGTTCATCTTGATGAAAGTTAGGTGGTGTACACTTTCAGGAGACAGCCGGCTGTGCTTATCCTTCAAGACACCACCAGCAGCGCTGAAGACATGTTCTAAGAGAATGCTGGCTGTCGGGCACAATAAAACCTCCAAGGCATGTGAGGCGAGCTCAGGCCACTCATCCATTTTGGAAGAACAAAATATGAAAGGATCCAAACTCTCCCTGATGGTATTGATGTTCAGTTCTATACATTCCTGCATCATCTTCTCCATTCGTTCACCACGTGTAAGACTTGGACTTGCTGGTGCACAAGCTGGTCTAAAAAAAGTGTCAAAGGACTCACAGACATTTCTTCTTCCATTTACACCACTGCTGCTGCTAATGTTTTGGCATTGACGAATTGACATGATGGAGACTGGAAGTTTAGAGCTGTGATGCGAACTGTGCTCTTCACTGCTGTCTTGGGGAAAAGCTCTCTTAAGGTTGTGTAAATGTGTGTTTTGCGGGTCCCTTTCCAGGGCAGGAAGCAGATGGCAAAATTTGGTTTTATAATGAGGATCTAAAAGAGTGGCAACCCAGTATTCAGCAGTATTCCTAATCATAACCATACGGGGATCATGTTGCAGATAGAGCAGCAAGAAGGCACTCATATGTCAGGCTCTACCATGAGGTCCAAGCCCATGCTGTGTTGGTGGCTGGGTAACAATGATGCTTGTTTCCTCTGTCCCCTCCCGCCAACCATGAACAACAGAGCGGGGAGGATTATTCTCTTCATCTGACAGTTGCTCACCCATCATCTCTTCCTCCTCCATATGTTCCTCGGATCTTGCACCTTCAGCCCCCTCAATTGCAGTAATCCACCCTCCCTTGACACTCGCCTGTGTAACGGCAGTCTGGAACTTAAGAGAAAATGTTATCCCTTCTGCATCCTCCTCTGCTTTCTTCTCTTCTTCTGGGACAACCATCTCCTCTCGCAGGCTATTCAAAGTCTGCTCCAGCATATATATTACCAGAATAGTGATGCTGATGATGTCGTCGTCAGCGCTATCCATCTTAGTAGCCATTTCAAAGCTGTGCAGAAGGGCGCAGAGGTCCTTAATCTGTGCCCACTCCATAAACATGATATGCACCACATCCGTACTGTGTTGGCCCAGGCTATACAACATGGCATACTGTGTCAGGGCTTGTTGCTGCTGCCACAGTAGCTGTAACATGTGCAGAGTGGAATTCCACAATGTTGGCACATCGCATATCAACCTGTTAACTGGCATGGCAAAGACCTCTGTATCAATGCAAGTCGATGACCAGAGGGGTGCGAATGGCTGAAATGAGCACACAGCTTCCGTGCTTTCTGGATCAGCTCGCCTAGGCCAGGATAATGGTGGAGAAAATGCTACACCACCAGTGAGGATGTGATCCTCACTGTAGGGCTGCCACCAGGTTCGCACTGTTATTGGACACGGCCTTCCCTAGATGCAGGTTCAGCTTAGACAGTCATTGATCAAACTCAACCTGGAGAGCTGTCCACAACTCTTCAGCTATATGACTGCAATCTCCAAGGCATATCAATTTTAACACTGCCGGATTTCAGTGAGCCCTGGCTGCACAGTACAGAGGTGGTGGGAATTCGCTCTGCACTGTTGGAAGGCAGAAGCAGTGAAGGAAGTGTTAAATGCAGAGGTTTGTCCAACAAACATTGGGGATTTCAAGACTTGTGGAGCAGCGCCTGCCCCCACAGCCACCAGAGTCACCCAGTGTCCAGTCAGCGAGATGAGCTGGACTGGATGCTTACTCATCCAAGTGTCTGTGGTGAAATGCACCCTGGCAGACATAGATTTAGTCAAGAAATGGATTATGTTGTCTGCATGCTGGTGTAGCGCAGGAACAGCTTTCTTAGAAAAGTAATGGCGACTGGGCAATTGATACTGAGGGACTGCGACGGCCATCAGCTTTCGGAAACCGTCTGTATCTACCAGGCTGAAAGGCAGCATTTCTGTGGCCAACAGATTGGAGATGGTGGAGTTCAACCTCTTAGCTTTGTCATGCGTAGAAGAAAATCATCTTTTACGTGAACACAACTGTGGAACTGTGGGCAGGCTGCAGTGCTGAGAGAGGGTGGAGTACGGTGAACCGGGCAAACTGCTGCACTGTGAGAGAGGTGCAGGCAGAGATGTTTTGGTGGATTGAGAAAGTTGTGGTGTACTCATTTTTAATGATCGGTGAACCCCCCGATGTTCTAGATTGGCAGGTTCGCCTGAGTTTTTTGTAAGGTTTGAGGGCGGGAGATGACACGAACTTGTGTCCGAACCACAAACTCGGACTTAACATACATGGGATGGGGAGGGGGAGCGCTAAAAAAAGCAGAAAGTTAATAATAAACATTATAATTATACTAACCTGTTCAGTGACACGTCCTTCCGTCCTGCTGTCTCCCGGCTGCATCTGCTTCCGGGGCTTCAAATTAACTGCTCGCAGTATACATTGCACTCGTCAGTATTTGGCTTTTTTAGGCAGTGTTCATGCCGTGACGTCGCTGCACGAACACTGCCGGAAAAAGCCAAAGACTGCCAAGTGCAGTGAATACCGGCAGAAGGTATTGAACGGCCCCAGAAGCAGATGCGGCTAGGAGACAGCGGGATGGGAGAATGCGTCGCTGGACAGTTAAGAATAAGTATACTGTTTATTATTAATTTTCTGCTTTTTTTTACAGCCCAAACTGGACCCGAACTGTAACACGGGTTTCCCATGGAAACCGGTGTTCGGGACCTTGTGACCAAACACTGTGTTCGGTACGGTCCCGAACTTTACAGTTCGGATTCACCCATCCCTACTCGTTTTCTGAGATCAGTCAAAAACAGCAGGCATGTCCTCCTCTGTTACAGCTAACGGTGGGCTCTCAGTCAGCGTGTAAAGAATCCGAGGTTCTGAGGTCGAAGACCTGCATCTCAATAGTTGGAACAATAACAGAGGAGGAGGAAGAAGCAGCTGATGCGACTGATGGGGTGGCTGATGGTTGTTGAGGTCTGCTGGTCTGCATTTTAGTGCAGTGGGATTCCCACAGTAACACATGTTGATTGCGCATGTGAAGGTTCATACATGTAGTAGTCAAATTATTGCACTTTTAACCTATACTCAGTTTTTATTGCAAAGTTGGCAGATTACGTGAGATGGCTCATCCTTTGCAGTGTCAAAAAGGTCCAGGCTAGGCAGCCCTTGCCACCCCTGCGAGCTGCAGACCCACGGACGTTGCTGGTCACAGCCACAGTGGAGGCTGATGATGCATTGCTTGTCATGGCTGCATCACTACGTGTCTGCGATGTATGGCACAACGTAACCTCCTTGTCTTCCTCCTCAGATGACCTACTCAGCTGTGTGCCTCTATGTTTAAACCAACTGGGATCTAACACCTCATTATCATCATCCTCTGTGTTATCACATTCCTCGCCCTTGGAGTTGCCCTCCTCCTCTTCCTGCTCTGACAACACAGTACAGTCCGAGTGAGGAGTACACTTCTGGTGACAATGTCATAGAATGTGTAAAACAGGTCTTCAGACTCACCCATCCGTGGTTCCCTACAGTCAGTTGTATGGTTGGAGAGTTGGGTCGCGGGGGTAAACAAGGGGAATTTGGGTGCCACCTCTATGGACTGTACTGGGTGTGATGTTGAGGTGGAGGAAGAGGAGGAGAGGCCACTTGAAGCTTTGCTTGCCATCCACTCGAGCACATGCTCTTTCTGGACCTCATCAATGAGGCGTATCACTGTGCGTCTGCCAAAGAAAGGTAGTGGAGCAGCCCATCCAGTAACAGAAGTTGTCAGATATCTTTGCATAGGACGTGACGTTGTTGGTTCACTAGTGCTTTCACTAACATTACCACCTACCCCAAGTACACCTTGAACACCAAGCTTAATTCCCATTCCACCATGGCCTCACTTTTTCCAAGGTATGTTGCTCAGATAGTGTGGTAGGAGAACAGTATTTGCAACAAAAAATTAGATTTTAATCTCTGTACCACCTCTGCAAAAAGCTGAATTTCGGCGGCAGTAAATTCCAAGGTAAAATATGGTGTGTTATATCGCGTTAGTCACAGAAGAAATAATTGTTTGAGTGTGGATAAGGCCTATATGACAAAAAAGATAAGCAACAAACAATTTGAAAGTCAGATGTCCCCTACTGTATGACACTAGGAACATAAGAATTTTTGTGTGGCCTTTGGCCAAGGCCTCTATAACACACTAAATGCTACAAAGTATTTTAAAGTCAGGTCCCCTACTGTATGACACTAGGAACAGAAGAATGTTTTGGTGGCCGCTGTATCACACCTCTATAACACACTAAATGATGCAAAGTATTTTAAAGTCAGGTCCCCTACTGTATGACACTAGGAACAGAAGAATTTTTTGGTGGCCCCTAGATCAGGCCTCTATAACACACTAGATGCTACAAACTATTTTAAAGTCAGGTCCCCTACTTTATGACGTTTAGCAACAGAAAAAAATGTTTGGGTTATGTGCGTGAGATCTGCAGAAAGCTTAATTTCAGCCCAACAAAATGACAAACTGTGATACGGCGGGCTGTTTAACTTTTTGCAACTGAAAAATTATAATTTTTTTTAATGTGCATTAGGTCTGCAGACTTTTTCATATTACCACATCACTAAATGACAAGGTGGGATACAGCAGGCAGTTTCACATTTAGCTAGTGAAAAGATATTATTAAGAATGCTATGCAGTGTGGCATTACTGTCATGATCCAGACCGGGTTTTGGGTCTTGTCTCTCCTTTCCCAGTCTGGTCATGTCAGGGGTTAACTTTCTCTGCCTCGTTCTGGTGTCGGATCAGTAATAATGTCACACTGCAGCTCCGCAGGTAAGTGCAGACTCCACTAGATGGCAGCAGAGTGGAGAGAGGGCTGAAACCCTGCTCAGAGCAGACCAGCAGAACTGCAGTGAGTCTACCACCAGGCAGTAGCAGAATGGTCAGACAAGCCGGATCGATATCAGAGAGTAGCGTAGTACCAAATGGAATTCCAAACACAGAGTCAGAGGAGCGCTAAAAGGTCTGTACCGGTCCGTAGCAGAAGTATCAGAAGGAAGAGACAGAATCAGGTCAGAGTCAAAGCAGAGTCGAGTACCGGGGAATGCAAACACACAGGGACACACAGAGTTGAGGTGGGAAGAGAGGAATGAACAGGCACGGGCAAAGACAATTAAACGCAGCAGGACAAATCAGGTTTTCACCAGAGCCAGCGGTTAGAGCTTTAATTGTACCCACGTCTGAAAGACATGAGTATAATTGTCCACTGGGTGCTGGCGCAAGGCACTTTGTATGAGGCGGCTGTCAGCTTGACAGCCGACTTGGAGAATGGCCAACTCCCAGTCAAAGGGGCCAGCAAAATGCAGCCGCTGGGGAGACACTTTGGATCGCCGCATTAACCAGCCAAACTGTGCCCTTCTCCTGGCTGCGCTCAGGGCAGATGCACCCACAGCCCTCCCTAGATATGCCTCTGCTGATCCGCACTGTGCAAGGTATGTTAATCCACTACATGTCATTGTTGCAGGGCATTATGGGGCTGCCTGGAATGGATTTTCAAAGTCAGTACAGAAGCCTCATCAAGTATAAGAATTCTCTTTAATATGTGTACTTTGTATTTTGATATTTAATTAGTCAGTTTAATTAATTAGAGACAGATTAGTATGGAATTATTTGTATTAGACTTAAGCGGATCAGGCATAATTCAAATTAGAAAAAAAAAAAAGAAAAAAAAGAGCATGAACCGCACCTCCAAAAATCATACGTTGATCTAAAGCCGCTAGGCAAAAATTTATATTACTGAACATGAGGTTTTCAGTTTAACATTCTGATCAGACTGTATGAAGCCCACTGCCACTTCACGGCAAACCTCGTAGTGGGTCCTACCTCCCTAACGGAGCGGAGCCATGCGCCAACCACCGCCACAGTGGCAATGCACCAGCAGGGCGGACGGCCCTGTGGCCCTGTGTCCCCATGACTCCAGACCGCGCCGCCCCACTAGCACAAAGCCACGGCAACAATGGCCGCCAAACAGCACCAGCACCAAAATGAAAGGAGCACTTAAACTCACCTTCCTGCAGCTCTTCAGTGAGAGCCAAAATGGGCTAGACCCCTTACTTTGCAGTCTGTGGCGGTGGTTGGCGCATGGCTCCGCTCCGTTAGGGCGGAAGGACTCACTACGAGGTTTGCCGTGAAGTGGCAGTGGGCTTCATACAGTCTGATCAGAATGTTAAACTGAAAACCTCATGTTCAGTAATATAAATGTTTGCCTAGCGGCTTTAGATCAATGTATGATTTTTGGAGGTGCGGTTCATGCTCTCTCTTTTTTTTTTTCTTGTTGTACATAATTTAAATTAGCCTGTTTATGCGGATTTGCCCAGGAAATTGTATTCGTGGAGAAGTTATTCTCCAAGAATTTAATATCCCTTATTGTTCACTGGGGTCTCCCCAAACTCCAATGCATAGTAAGCGTCACCCATCCAGTTTTTGCCACATCTTCAAATTGCCCCCGCTCTCACTGAAATCCATGGGCTATTCTTGTAGGGCCAAAACTTCCAGCTTTGATGATACCTGGGAGGATTCTCCACATGCACCTGCAATGCAAGGTCATGGCTTTGATGACTGGACTGGTGATGTAGAGGGATTGGAAAGCAGTAAAGTGAAAATAAAGATTTTTTTAAATTTATTAACGGTGCAGCTGGCGCCTTTTTGCTGAATCTGCATAGAGGCTACCGTAATTAGTAATAAAATCTACATTTTGGACATATAACTTGTGCTTATTTTTAGTTTAGTCAGAGCTTTTATCTGGTTTATGTTATATTTCTAGAAACACTGGATGATTTCCTAAATTTCCCACATAATGAATACAATACAGTAGAGTCCTCGGAATCTGCAGTATAGCAATATGTAGCGCTTGATACCTACGGAACAAATGGGAATGAGAAGCAATACATATTTATGGAGATGAAATTTACATCTCCGCATACGGCGCACATATGGTTGGAAATTTCTAGCTGCGATTCTCTGCATGTCCTCGAGTTTTATTGTACCTGTCCCTTGATAACAGTCAGAACAGAACCATTACAGGAAATGCCACACATCTGGTAATTAGGAAAGTTTTCAATTTGAAATTTCATTTTAAATTGTCTCCCCTCCTACCGCCCTCGACATCGTTGTCTTTAGTGTACAGAATATTTGGGATTGCAAATCAATTAAAAGATGCAGCAAATCAGCACATTTTTTATCTAATTAAATCACACGAAAATCGTTCTACAAGAGAACTTAGATAAATCTCCAAGCAGACAAAGACACGAGTACGTCTGAGACAGAGGAGCACTTTCAGTCTCGGAGGTGATTATGACTCTCACAGCGAGGATCATTACGATAAAATACAGGGTACATAACCCAGATCTTCTTTACCTTGCTAGTTCATAAAATATAAACCTCCACTTGTCACAGATCTTTCTATTTTTCTCATTTTCATGCATAAGTTAATTAAATTGTCACTATAATAAGTGTAATTGTTCCGCAATCTAAATTATACTTTGTGATTTGTTGACTTGACTTCTGTTTTTACAGTCCCACATTAATAATTTATAATATATTTATGAACTCCGCTGTTCTTAGCCGAGTGTCTAATGTATCTACACATAATTATAAAATAACTGAATGGAATTGATCAGCTCAGATTATTACAATTATTTACTTGAAAATATAAACTTGTAGAGGTTTATGTGACAAATTCTTCATATTTCCAAGTGTTGGTCGTAAATACATTTTTTTTAAAGTGATGACAAGATATATACCTTTTTTGTAAAACTTATTGTAGAGAAGAATAAAGAATCCCTTTACTTTCTCAAAAAATATTTTAAAAATCATATATACGTGTGCTTAAAGAGATTGTTCAGACTCTACAAAGTTTAATAAGACATAGATGGCTTAAAGGGAATCTGTCAGCATGCTTTCACCCCCCAAAACTATGCATTTTGTGCATGTAGCTCCTTCAAATACAAGTCCAGCAATGCCTTTACATGGCCCATCCGTTCCTTCATTTCAGAGATATCAGTGTTTGAATTGATATAAAAATGAGGCTGAAGAACTATTGGTAGATCTGAAGCCTCTTTCACTCCAGCTCTATTCCCCACAATGCGCTGCCTCCTCCTGCTTGACTGACTGACAGTCTCTATGCTATGTGACTTTAAGCAAAGGAGTTGTCAGTCAAGAATGAGGAGGCAGCACTGGGAGAGGATTAGAGCTGGAGTGACAGAAGCTTTAGATATACAAATTGCTTGTTAGTTTCATTTGCATATCAATCCAAACACTGATTTCTTAGTAATTGCAGAACAGACTGGCCATTTAAAGGTACTGTTGGACTTGTCTTTGAAAGAGCTATATGTACATGTAAATAGTTTGAGTGGTAAAATTGTACTGATAGATTCCCTTTAAGAAAAATATGATCAGTAGAAATTGGTGGATCGATTTGCAGAACTTAGGTCTATCAGCCAGATCAGTAATCAGTAGACATAGGGCTTGCAAATCTCTTACTCAACTTGCACAGCTTTTGATTGGCTGATTTGATTAGCTCCAGGAATTCTCTGCGTCTGGAGGAGAGAAGTGTCACAACCTCTGCAGTAGATTTTAAGCAGAGGGTCGAGCACGGGACACCTAAGTCTCAGGTAGGATGAGGAAAGCCACGGTGACCTGAACGCAGGACCTGCAACATGTGACTCCCGAGGGAGTAGCCGAAGGCAGAGACTACTACTATTACTACTGCTGGAGCGTGGTGAGCGAGCCGATGTCGAACCAGGAAATAGGTGAGATACCACAGGATGAGACAGGGAGTGAAGTCAAATGCAAAGACGAGGTCAGAATGCCAGAGATAACGGTAAAGAACAAGCGGGACAGACAGGTGCAGTGCCAAGGAAGTAAAGCTGGGAGGTCAGAACCAGATGGGACAATAATACCAGAATCAGAAGACTATGTACAATACCAGAAAATGGAGTGGGTCAGAACACGAAGAGGCAAAACAGGCAAGCAGTACACAAGCACACCAGGGGGTCAGACCCACAGACAGAATGAACGTATAACTGACAAGGAACCTTAGCCTGGTGTGGGTATATATGTCCCTCCCAGATCCAAAAGGAGGCCAAAACAATTAACCCTGTGAGGACCGGGAGAGAACCAGACCACAACCATGACAGTACCCTCCTTTCAACGGAGGGCCACCGGACCCCCAGGTTTCTCCAGATGTCTGGCATGGAAAGCCCGGGCCAGTCGATCAGCATGCACCGAACTGGCCAGAACCCATGACCGATCTTCCAGAGCATACCCCTTCCAATGTACCAAATACTGGAGATTCCGGCATACCACCCATGAATCAATAATGCGGTCCACTGTTATGATCCCAATGGCAGAGGATCTCTGATATTCCGGCAAGATAGCAAAAATATAAATACTGCTCTAGGGAGGTGGAAACTGGGCTAACCGCATACCTGATCCTAACACAAACAACTAAAAGTAGCCGGTGAACGTGCCTACGTTGGTTCTAGACGTCTCGAGCCAGCCGGAGAACTGACTACCCCTAGAGAGAAAAAATAAGACCTCACTTGCCTCTAGAGAAATTGAACCCCAAAGATATAGAAAGCCCCCAACGAATAATAACGGTGAGGCAAGAGGAAAACACAAACATAGAGATGAACTAGATTCAGCAAAGTGAGGCCCAATAGTCTAAATAGCAGAAAATAGATAGTGGACTATGCGCTTAGCAGAAAACCCTACAAAAACATCCACGCTGAACATTCAAGAACCCCCACACCGACTGATGGTGTGGAGGGAGAAAATCAGCCCCCTAGAGCTTCCAGCGAGTCAGAAAATCAAATGTAAAGCAAGCTGGACAAAAACACTGAATAATGCAAACGATCCAAATTGTACCAAACAGACTTAGCTTTTCTTGCATGAGGCAGACTGAAAGAAATCCGGAGGAGACCATATAGGTCTGGATACAACGATGCCAGGCAAGAGACTGAGTCCAGAGGAGACTTAAATAGGGAACACCCGCTGCTTAACGACACAGCTGGAGCTTAGGCCTGCAACAAGACATGCCTAACACAATACCGTTAGTGACCACCAGAGGGAGCCCAGAAACACAGTTCACAACAGTACCCCCCCCCCTTGAGGAGGGGTCACCGAACCCTCACCAAGACCCCCAGGGCGATCAGGATGAGCAGCGTGAAAGGCATGAACCAAATCAGCCGCATGAACATCAGAGGCGACAACCCAGGAATTATCCTCCTTACCATAGCCTTTCCATTTAACTAAATACTGGAGTTTCCGTCTAGAGATACGAGAATCCAGAATCTTCTCCACCACGTACTCCAACTCGCCCTCAACCAAAACCGGGGCAGGAGGCTCAACAGCAGGAACCATAGGCACCACGTACCGCCGCAACAAGGACCTATGGAACACATTATGAATAGCAAATGACGCTGGAAGGTCCAAGCGAAAAGACACCGGGTTAAGGATTTCCAAAATCTTATAAGGACTGATAAAGCGAGGCTTGAACTTAGGAGAGGAGACTTTCAAAGGAACATGCCGAGAAGACAACCAGACCAAATCCCCAACACGAAGTTGGGGACCCACACCGCGGCGGCGGTTGGCAAAACGCTGGGCCTTGTCTTGTGACAATTTCAAATTGTCCACCACATGGTTCCAAATCCGCTGCAACCTATCCACCACAGAATCAACCCCAGGACAGTCAGAAGGTTCAACCTGGCCCGAGGAGAAACGAGGATGAAAACCAGAGTTGCAGAAAAAGGGTGAAACCAAGGTGGCAGAACTAGACCGATTATTAAGGGCAAACTCGGCCAGTGGCAAAATGGTAACCCAGTCGTCCTGATCAGCAGAAACAAAACATCTCAAATAAGTCTCCAACATCTGATTAGTTCGCTCGGTCTGGCCATTAGTCTGAGGATGAAAAGCCGAAGAAAAAGACAAATCAATACCCATCTTAGCACAAAAGGATCGCCAGAATCTGGACACAAACTGGGATCCTCTGTCAGATACAATATTCTCAGGGATGCCATGCAAACGAACCACATTCTGAAAGAACAAAGGGACCAAATCAGAGGAGGAAGGCAACTTAGGCAAGGGCACCAAATGGACCATTTTAGAAAAACGATTGCACACCACCCAGATGACAGACATCTTCCGAGATACCGGAAGATCCGAAATGAAATCCATGGAAATGTGCGTCCAAGGCCTCTTTGGGATAGGCAAGGGCAAAAGCAACCCGCTGGCACGAGAACAGCAAGGCTTAGCCCGAGCACAAATCCCACAGGACTGCACAAAAGAACGCACATCCCGCGACAAGGAAGGCCACCAAAAGGACCTAGCCACCAAATCTCTGGTACCGAAAATCCCAGGATGTCCCGCCAACACCGAAGAATGAACCTCAGAAATAACTCTGCTGGTCCATCCATCAGGGACAAACAATCTCTCCGGTGGACAACGATCAGGCCTATCAGCCTGAAATTTTTGCAGCCCTCGTCGCAAATCTGGGGAAATGGCAGACAAAATCACTCCCTCTCTGAGAATACCAGCCGGCTCAGAGACTCCCGGAGAGTCAGGCACAAAACTCCTAGAAAGTGCATCAGCCTTCACGTTCTTCGAACCAGGCAGGTACGAGACCACAAAGTCAAAACGGGAGAAAAACAACGACCAACGAGCCTGTCTAGGATTCAGGCGCTTGGCAGACTCGAGGTAAATCAGATTTTTATGATCAGTCAAGACCACCACACGATGTCTAGCTCCCTCGAGCCAATGTCGCCACTCCTCAAATGCCCACTTCATAGCCAACAACTCCCGATTACCAACATCGTAGTTCCGCTCAGCAGGCGAAAATTTCCTTGAAAAGAAGGCGCATGGTTCATCACGGAGCCATCAGAACTTTTTTGCGACAAAACAGCCCCTGTACCAATCTCAGAAGCATCAACTTCAACCTGGAAGGGAAGAGAGACATCCGGCTGGCACAAGACTGGCGCTGAAGTAAACCGATGCTTCAGCTCCCGAAAGGCCTCCACGGCCGCAGGAGACCAGTTCGCAACATCAGAACCCTTCTTAGTCATATCCGTCAAAGGTTTAACCACGCTGGAGAAATTAGCGATAAAACGACGGTAAAAATTAGCAAAGCCCAAGAACTTCTGCAGGCTCTTAACAGACGTGGGCTGAGTCCAGTCATGAATGGCACGGACCTTGACTGGGTCCATCTCCACAGTAGAAGGGGAAAAAATAAAACCCAAAAAAGAAACCTTCTGTACCCCAAAGATACATTTTGAGCCCTTCACAAATAGAGCATTCTCCCGCAGAACCTGAAACACCATCCTGACCTGGTTCACATGGGACTCCCAATCATCAGAAAAAACCAAAATATCATCCAGATAAATAATCATAAATTTATCCAGATATTTCCGGAAGATGTCATGCATGAATGACTGAAACACAGAAGGAGCATTAGATAATCCGAAAGGCATCACCAGGTACTCAAAATGACCCTCGGGAGTATTAAATGCCGTTTTCCATTCATCTCCCTGCTTTATGCGCACAAGGTTATACGCACCACGAAGATCTATCTTGGTGAACCAACTGGATCCCTTAATCCGAGCAAACAAATCAGACAACAATGGCAAAGGATACTGAAATTTAACCGTGATCTTATTCAGAAGACGATAATCAATACAAGGTCTCAGAGACCCGTCTTTCTTGCCCACAAAAAAGAATCCTGCACCAAGAGGGGACGAGGATGGGCGAATATGTCCCTTCTCCAAAGACTCCTTTATATAACTCCGCATCGCGGCATGCTCTGGCACAGATAAATTAAAGAGTCGTCCCTTAGGAAACTTACTACCAGGAATCAAATCTATAGCACAATCACAGTCCCTATGAGGAGGAAGGGCACTGGACCTGGCCTCATTAAATACATCCTGAAAGTCTGACAAAAACTCAGGGATCTCAGAAGGAGTAGAAGAAGCAATAGACACCAATGGAGAATCGCCAATGAATCCCCTGACACCCCCAACTAGACACAGTCATAGCTTTCCAATCTAAAACTGGATTATGGGCCTGTAACCATGGCAGACCCAAAACGACAACATCATGCATTTTATGCAGTACCAGAAAACGAATCACTTCCTGATGTACAGGAGTCATGCACATGGTCACTTGCGTCCAATACTGAGGTTTATTCTCTGCCAATGGCGTAGAATCAATTCCTCTAAGAGGAATAGGATTTTCCAAAGGCTCCAGGACAAAACCGCAGCGCCTGGCAAACGAAAAATCCATCAGACTTAAAGCAGCACCAGAATCCACAAAAGCCATAACTGAGTAAGAAGATAATGAACAAATTAAAGTCACCGACAAAATAAACTTAGGCTGAAAAGTACCAATGGCGACAGGATTAACTTCTTTTTTTAAACGTTTAGAGCATGCTGAGATAACATGTGTTGAATCACCACAGTAGAAACACAACCCATTTTGACGTCTATGATTTTGTCGCTCGGCTCTGGTCAAAATTCTGTCACATTGCATAGAATCAGGTGACCGTTCAGACAGCACCGCCAAAGGATTAACAGATTTGCGCTCCCACAAACGTCAATCAATTTGAATGGCCAGAGCAATTGAATCATTCAGACCTGTAGGGATAGGAAACCCCACCATCACATCTTTAATGGCTTCAGAAAGACCATTTCTGAAATTTGCGGCCAGTGCACACTCATTCCATTGAGTAAGCACGGACCATTTCCGAAATTTTTGGCAATATACCTCAGCTTCGTCCTGACCCTGAGAGATAGCCAGTAGTGTTGAGCATTCCGATACTGCAAGTATCGGGTATCGGCCGATACTTGCTGTATCGGAATTTCCAATACCGAGATCCGATACTTTTGTGGTATCGGGTATCGGGTATCGGGTATCGCAACAACATTAATGTAATAATGTGTAAAAAAGAGAATTAAAATAAAAAATATCGCTATACTCACCTGTCCGACGCAGCCGGGACCTCAGCGAGGGAACCGGCAGCGTTGTTTGTTTAAATTTCGCGCTTTTACTTGGTTACGTGAAGTCCCGGCTTGTGATTGGTCAGGGCGGCCATGTTGCCGGGACGCGGACCAATCACAGCAAGCCGTGACTAAATTACGTCACGGCTTGCTGTGATTGGTCCGCGTCCCGGCAACATGGCCGCCATTAACCAATCACAAGCCGTGACGTCACGGGAGGCTGGACATGCGCGTATTTTGAAAAGCGCGCGTGTCCAGCCTCCAGTGACGTCCCGGAAACATGGCCGCCATTAACCAATCACAAGCCGTGACGTCACGGGAGGCTGGACATGCGCGTATTTTGAAAAGCGCGCGTGTCCAGCCTCCCGTGACGTCACGGCTTGTGATTGGTTAATGGCGGCCATGTTGCCGGGACGCGGACCAATCACAGCAAGCCGTGACGTAATTTCGTCACGGCTTGCTGTGATTGGTCCGCGTCCCGGCAACATGGCGCCGTGACCAATCATAAGCCGGGACGTCACTGGAGGCTGGACACGCGCGCTTTTCAAAATACGCGCATGTCCAGCCTCCCGTGACGTCACGGCTTGTGATTGGTTAATGGCGGCCATGTTGCCGGGACGCGGACCAATCACAGCAAGCCGTGACGTAATTTCGTCACGGCTTGCTGTGATTGGTCCGCGTCCCGGCAACATGGCCGCCCTGACCAATCACAAGCCGGGACCTCACGTAACCAAGTAAAAGCGCGAATTTTAAACAAACAACGCTGCCGGTTCCCTCGCTGAGGTCCCGGCTGCGTCGGACAGGTGAGTATAGCAATATTTTTTATTTTAATTCTTTCTTTTACACATTAATATGGTTCCCAGGGCCTGAAGGAGAGTTTCCTCTCCTTCAGACCCTGGGAACCATCAGGAATACCGTCCGATACCTGAGTCCCATTGACTTGTATTGGTATCGGGTATCGGTATCGGATTGGATCCGATACTTTGCCGGTATCGGCCGATACTTTCCGATACCGATACTTTCAAGTATCGGACGGTATCGCTCAACACTAATAGCCAGCAACATTTCTTCAGCCTGATTTTCAAGATTAGGCTCCTCATAAAGCAAACCAAGCGCCAGGAAAAACGCATCAACATTCACCAATGCAGGATCTCCTGGCGCCAGAGAGAAGGCCCAATCCTGAGGGTCGCCGCGCAAGAAGGAAATAACAATCTTAACTTGCTGAGCGGAATCACCAGAGGAACGAGGTTTCAGAGACAGAAACAATTTACAATTATTCCTAAAATTCAGGAATTTAGATCTATCTCCAAAAAACGGCTCAGGAATAGGTATTTTTGGTTCTGACATAGGGCTATGGATAACAAAATCCTGAATGCTTTGCACCCTAGCAGCAAGCTGATCCACACTAGAAGTCAGAGTCTGGACATTCATATCTGCAGCAGAGTTTCAGCCACTCAGAGAAAAAGGGGATGGAAGAAGCTAGGCAAACTGCAGCAAAAAAAAACAAAAAACAAACAAACTCAGAACTTCTTTTTAATCCTGCTTCTGCGATGCATTAAACATTTTCTTTTGGGCCTGGCATTCTGTTATGATCCCAATGGCAGAAGATCTCTGATATTCCGGCAAGATAGCAAAAATATAAATACTGCTCTAGGGAGGTGGAAACTGGGCTAACCGCATACCTGATCCTAACACAAACAACTAAAAGTAGCCGGTGAACGTGCCTACGTTGGTTCTAGACGTCTCGAGCCAGCCGGAGAACTGACTACCCCTAGAGAGAAAAAATAAGACCTCACTTGCCTCTAGAGAAATTGAACCCCAAAGATATAGAAAGCCCCCAACGAATAATAACGGTGAGGCAAGAGGAAAACACAAACGTAGAGATGAACTAGATTCAGCAAAGTGAGGCCCAATAGTCTAAATAGCAGAAAATAGATAGTGGACTATGCGGTTAGCAGAAAACCCTACAAAAACATCCACGCTGAACATTCAAGAACCCCCACACCGACTGATGGTGTGGAGGGAGAAAATCAGCCCCCTAGAGCTTCCAGCGAGTCAGAAAATCAAATGTAAAGCAAGCTGGACAAAAACACTGAATAATGCAAACGATCCAAATTGTACCAAACAGACTTAGCTTTTCTTGCATGAGGCAGACTGAAAGGAATCCGGAGGAGACCATATAGGTCTGGATACAACGATGCCAGGCAAGAGACTGAGTCCAGAGGAGACTTAAATAGGGAACACCCGCTGCTTAACGACACAGCTGGAGCTCAGGCCTGCAACAAGACATGCCTAACACAATACCGTTAGTGACCACCAGAGGGAGCCCAGAAACACAGTTCACAACAGTCCACCTCGTACTCCAGCTGCCCCTCCACCAATACTGGCAGAGTTTAGGACGAGGAATCTTCCTCGACTGCCCCCACCAGTTTTAAGAGAGACATATGAAAGACATCCAATATTTTGAAAGAGCAGGGCAACTGTAACCTGAAGGCCACAGGATTGACCCTTTCCACCACTTTGTAAGGCCCAGGAAACTTAGGTCCCAGCTTCATCGAGGGTACCTTGAGCTTGAAATTGCGGGTGGACAACCACACCTTTTCCCCCACACTGAATGCTGGACCTGACCCCCTCCTCCTATCTGCAAACTGTTTGTATCATTCCTGGGCCTTGGAGATGTTACTCTGAACCTCCCTCCAAATGGTTCTCAAACATTGAACCATACACTCAGCCCCAGGACAACCTGAATTCATACAAGAAAATTCCCCAAAATGTGGGTTGAACCCATAGTTGACCAGAAAGGTAGGTTTCCCCATTGGTTGACTTACGTGACTGTTGAACGTAAATTCTGCCAAGGGTAATACCTCACACTAGTCCTCCTGTCTGGCAGAGGCTAAGTATCTTAGAATTTGCTCCAGGGTCTCATTTGTACATTCAGTCTGTCCGTTAGACTCTGGGTGATAAGCAGAGGAAAAAGATAATGCAACCCCCAACTTCTTGCAAAAAGCCCTCCAAAATCTGGTCACAAACTGCACACCTCTATCCGAGACAATATTCACCGGAACACCAGGCAGCTGGACCACATGTTGTATAAACAAGCGGGCCAAAGTCTCAGCAGATGGTAAAGCGAACAGAGGTACAAAATGGGCCTGTTTGGAGAACCTATCCACCACCACCCACACCACGGAGTTGCCCCTAGAAAGAGGAAGATTCGTGATAAAGTCCATGGACAAATGTGTCCATGGTCTATCTGGAATTGGTAAAGGCACCAATTCCCCAGCCGGCAATAAGAACCTTTAGAACGGGCGCAAAACCCACATGCAGACACAAATTTTTTAATATCTGTTATCATAGAAGGCCACCAGAAACTCCTAGCAATAGACCCCCCTGGTGGCTGAAACCCCAGGATGGGCACTCAACACAGAATCATGAAACTCCCAAAGAAGTCTGACACAGAAATGTTCCGGTACAAACAATTTACCTGACGGTTTACCCCTGGGAGCCAGCGCCTGTGCCTCCAAAACCTCTCTCTCTAATTCAGATCAGGTTTTGACCACAACCACCCCAGGCTGAAGAATGGAGGATGGAGGTTCGAGAGAAGTTACGGGATCAAAGCTTCAGGACAAGGCGTCGGCCTTAACATTTTTGGATCCTGGGCGGAAGGTGACAGTAAAATGAAACCAGGAAATAAAAAGCGCCCATCGAGCCTGTCTGGGGGTCAATCTCTTGGCAGACTTGATGTAGGCTAAATTTTTGTGATCCGTGATTACGGTAATAGGGTGAACAGCCCCTGCCAAAATATGCCTCCATACTTTGAAGGCCATTTTGACAGCCAACAGTTCCCTATTGCCCACATCATAATTTCTCTCTGTGGGAGAGAATTTTGTAGAAAAGAAGGCACAAGGTTTAAGGTTAGTAAGGGTAGAAGGACCCTGAGACAAGACTGCCCCCTGTTATGACCCCAATGGCGAGGGTCTCAGAGGAACGTGGAAGTCTGCAGAATACAAAAATCCAGCTCATAGGGCAGTGGTAACTGGGTTGACCATATATCTACTCCTAACGCCAACACTAGAAGTAGCCGGGGATCATTCCTACGTTGATTCTAGATGACACGCGCCAGCCGGAGAATCTAGCTACCCCTAGTAGAGGAAAACAAAGACCTTTCTTGCCTCCAGAGAAGGGGACCCCAAAGCTGGATAGAAGCCCCCCACAAATAATGACGGTGAGGTAAGAGGAAATGACAAACACAGAAATGAACCAGGTTTAGCACAGAGAGGCCCGCTTACTGATAGCAGAATAAAGAAAGGTAACTTATATGGTCAACAAAAACCCTATCAAAATCCACACTGGAAATTCAAGAACCCCCGAACCGTCTAACGGTCCGGGGGGAGAACACCAGCCCCCTAGAGCTTCCAGCAAAGGTCAGGATATAGATTTGGAACAAGCTGGACAAAAATACAAAACCAAAACAAATAGCAAAAAGCAAAAGGCAGACTTAGCTGATATAACTGGAACCAGGATCAGTAGACAAGAGCACAGCAGACTAGCTCTGATAACTACGTTGCCAGGCATAGAACTGAAGGTCCAGGGAGCTTATATAGCAACACCCCTAACTAACGACCCAGGTGCGGATAAAAGGAATGACAGAAAAACCAGAGTCAAAAAACTAGTAACCACTAGAGGGAGCAAAAAGCAAATTCACAACAGCCCCCACCCCCACCTCAGATGTGTCGACCTCAATGATAAAAGGTCTTGACGGATCTGGCTGAACCAATACAGGAGCGGAAGTAAAACATTTTTTCAAAGCCAGAAGGAGCCGAGGTCGAACCAGGAAATAGGAGAGATACCGCAGGATGAGACAGGGAGTGAAGTCAAACACAAAGCCGAGGTCAGAATGCTGGAGATAACGATAAAGTATAAGTGGGACAGACAGGTGCAGTGCCGAGGAAGTAAAGCCGGGAGGTCAGAACCAGATGGGACAATAATACCAGAACCAGAAGACTGAGCGCAATACCAGAAAATGGACCGCATCAGAACACGAAGAGGCAAAACAGGCAAGCAGTACACAAACACACCAGGGGGTCAGACACACAGACAGAATGAACGTATCACTGACAAGGAACCTTAGCCTGGTGTGGGTATATATGTCCCTCCCAGATCCAAAAGGAGGCCAAAACAATTAACCCCGTGAGGACCGGGAGAGAACCAGGCCACAACCATGACAAGAAGGTTTTTCCACCAACATAGAAGAGAATTCTTTACTGTTAGGGCAGTGAGAATCTGGAATTTCTTGCCTTAGGAGGTGGTGATGGCGAACTCAGTCGAGGGATTCAAGAGAGGCCTGGATGTCTTCCTGGAGTGTAATAATATTGTATCTTACAGTTATTAGGTTCTTTAGAAGGACGTAGATCTGGGGATTTATTCTGACAGAATATAGGCTGAACTGGATGGACAAATGTCTTTTTTCAGCCTTGCTAACTATGAGATTTGCAAGCCTCCTTTCTAGCAGGCAAACATTACTGAACTTTTTCATGGACCAGAGTCTTGCGAATCAATCCACCCATCTTTAATGATCAGTTATACTCACCTGCTGTCATCTTGTTGGTTCTGTGAGTAGAATCATTGACGTATCTTTGGTCATCTAATATGTGAAACCTGTGATTGGATGCAATGGTGTATCATCAGATGTGACTCTGATGACATGCAGTTCTAGTCACCTTACTACTGATGCCAATCACAAGGTTCAACTGTCAAGTGACTAAAAAACGGGACTTCATCAATTCTGGTCTTGATCCAGACTACTGGGCAGGCCTATGTTGGAACCAAGGGAATGACAGCACATGAGTATGATTGAAGTTTATATTTTAAGCCTTCCATGTCTTGTGAATTTTGTATTGAGGCTGGACAACCCCTTTAACCAACTGAAGACCAAGCCATTATTTCCGTTCATGACCAGGTACATTTTTGTTTTTTTCCATACATTTACTCATATCTAGAACCCCTAACATTTTTTTGATCATAAATGCAACTTCAATGTGTCATTTTTAGATATTTGTTTTTTATCTTGGCAGTTAAACTATAGTAGGGGCAGGTGTTCAGTTACATCGCCAAAATTTTCCTTTAGACCAACATTTTTAAAGATCCGTTAAGAACCCTGTTGGAGATTTTTCTTTGGGCGCACGAGTTTCAAGCTACGGCACTGATGACTATACAGTGGCGTGTAAAAGTTTGGGCCCCTCTAGTCAAAATGATTGTTTTTATGAACAGTTAAGCATAGTAACATAGTAACATAGTAAGGCCGAAAAAAGACATTTGTCCATCCAGTTCAGCCTATATTCCATCATAATAAATCCCCAGATCTACGTCCTTCTACAGAACCTAATAAGTGTATGATACAATATTGTTGTGCTCCAGGAAGACATCCAGGCCTCTCTTGAACCCCTCGACTGAGTTCGCCATCACCACCTCCTCAGGCAAGCAATTCCAGATTCTCACTGCCCTAACAGTAAAGAATCCTCTTCTATGTTGGTGGAAAAACCTTCTCTCCTCCAGACGCAAAGAATGCCCCCCTGTGCCCGTCACCTTCCTTGGTATAAACAGATCCTCAGCGAGATATTTGTATTGTCCCCTTATATACAAGCAAGGTGAAGATGAAATGATCTCTAAAAGGTCTAAAGTTACAGATGATATATTTCCTTTGTATTTTATGCAAAAAATATATATAGTCATTTTTATATTTTAAAAATTGCAAAAAGTAAACTGGGCCCATGCAAAAGTTTGGGGACCCTTGGAGATATGTGTGCTCAGATAACTTTGACCAAGGTTTCAGACATTAATCAGCCTGTTTGGGTTATCGCTTGGTCACATCATCATTAGGAAAGGCCAGGTGATGGAAATTTCCCAGCTTTATAAAAACCCAGTCTCCCCTTACCTTGTGCTGCTTTGCAGTGTGCATGGTGCTTATGGGGGTATTCCAGCATAAACATTGTATTGTTTATCCATTTTAAAAGAGATAGATGCCCTTCAACCCCTTTGAGTTCCCTCCTGGCTGCAATACCAGCAGGATCTGCGTGCGGCCGCAGATCGGACTAACTAGGTCTTGCTTCTGAAAATCATCCAAAGAAAACCCAATAGAAACCGATGGATGCAGATATTTTACCTAAATAATTCTAGAACCACCAAAAGAAGAAACTACAACATCTACAGAATACTTATTGTAAGCAACCTTAATTGGTGCACTTAGTAATACAGTAAAATGCATTTAAAGCAAGAGGATTAACTCACGATATTAACACTTGCAGGTAATGAAAATCCTATCTATATTATAGCTACAGTCATATTTTTACAGTACCTGTTAAAAGGGGTTGTCCACTACTCAGACAGCCCCTTCAAAATCCCCATATTTCCCCCCAGTAAAATAATAACACCCTCACCTCTGGTATTGGCACTGGCACTCTCGGGGGACATAATATCACATGATCCTTACTGCCAGTCAGCGCTGGCATCACTCTCCTCTCCTACTGACCTGATTGACATTCAGATAAAGTAAGAGCTGTGCATGCTCTCTCACTTTCTCTGGATGTCCTGCTTTGCCTAAAGGAGAAGAGGGTGAAGCCAGCTATGATTGGCTGCAGGAATCACGTTACATAATAATGTCACAGGATCCCTGGGACAGCCAGTCGGGACACCCCTGGAGCAGCGCCAGCACTGGACGTAAGTGCAGATGTTATTATTTTACAAGGGTGAAAAATGGGTATTCATAAGAGCTTGTCAAAGTATTGGACAACAACTTTAAGTCTTTCACATCAAATGGACATTGTGCAACCCCAAAGCACCATATCATGTCCCAACAGGAACACATAATAATAAAGTCTAAAATATCATTCTCACAGCATTGCACTGGGAGTTATACTATCATCTATATATATAATTGACTAAGGGTTTTTCTGTCTGTCCTGGAAATCCCGCGTCTCTGATTGGTCGAGGCAGCCAGGCCTTGACCAATCAGCGACGGGCACAGTATCGACGTAGATGTCATAATGGTTGCCATGGCGACGATGATGTCATAAAAGTTGCCTCGACCAATCAGCGACGGGCACAGTCTGCCGCGAATTCTGGAATCATCATTGTCCATATACTACGGGGACATGCATATTCTAGACTACCCGATGCGTTAGAATCGGGCCACAATCTAGTCTATCTATATATATAATTGTCTAAGGGTTTTTTCTGTCTGTCTGTCTGTCTGTCCTGGAAATCCCGCGTCTCTGATTGGTCGAGGCCACCTGGGCCTCGACCAATCAGCGACGGGCACAGTATCGATATAGAAATCCCGCGTCTCTGATTGGTCGAGGCCGCCAGGCCTTGACCAATCAGCGACCGGCACAGTATCAACGTAGATGTCATAATGGTTGCCATGGCGACGATGATGTCATAAAGGTTGCCTTGACCAATCAGCGACGGGCACAGTCTGCCGCGAATTCTGGAATCATCATTGTCCATATACTACGGGGACATGCATATTCTAGAATATGGCCTGGGCCTCGACCAATCAGCGACGGGCACAGCATGGCGACGATGATGTCATAAAGGTTGCCTCGACCAATCAGCGACGGGCACAGTATCGACGTAGATGTCATAATGGAAATCCCGCGTCTCTGATTGGTCGAGGCCGCCAGGCCTTGACCAATCAGGGACGGGCACAGCATGGCGACGATGATGTCATAAAGGTTTCCTCGACCAATCAGCGACGGGCACAGTCTGCCGCGAATTCGCCTCGACCAATCAGCGACGGGCACAGTATCGACGTAGATGTCATAATGGTTGCCATGGCGACGATGATGTCATAAAGGTTGCCTCGACCAATCAGCGACGGGCACAGTCTGCCGCGAATTCTGGAATCATCATTGTCCATATACTACGGGGACATGCATATTCTAGAATACCCGATGCGTTAGAATCGGGCCACAATCTAGTTTTTAATATTGACAACCATGACCATGCATGACTCCTAGACATAGTAAATGAATCAACAATGAAAAGAATATATTCATTACTGATTGGGGCCTAATGGCTAAGTGCAGTTATGGCAAATATAATAATGATATGCTCATGATCTGACATAGGTTTACAAAGGAGCTGGAGACGTTCATGCCATATCTTAATGAAAACATCAGAAAAATTGAACTTGAACTTAAAATAGTAACATGCATTTTTTTAGACATTTCCTTACAGGTGGGCATATTGGAACACATACACATGGACATATACAGGAAAACGATGGTAGCAAATTCATTGTTACATGTAAGGTCTTGCCTCCCATAACCTTTCTGTCATGACTTGCTGTCGGGTGACTCAGGACCAGAAGCTCCTTCCCCGTTCCTAACACTCGGGAGGCCCTAGCTCGCCCCATTCCCTGGGATACTTCTGCCCATTCCCTGGGATACTTCTGAAGTAGGGGCCGCCACCCTTGCCTTATTTCCTGAATCAGCCCTCTGTCTGTTCTCTTCCCCCACCCAGGGAACAAACAAGGCTACACAAACAAGGAGTAACTGAAAATAGCAGACAAATATTCACTCACATTATTTATTATTATTATTATTATTATACATTTTTATAGCGCAATTTATTCCATGGCGCTTTACATGTGAATACGGGGCAAATATAGACAAATACATTAAACATGAGCAAAAAACAAGGCACACGGGTACATAAGGAGGGAGGACCCTGCTCACGAGGGCTCACAGTCTGCAGGGGATGGATGATGAAACACTAGGAGAGGGTAGGGCAGGTTGTGCGGCAGTTCAGTAGGTTCAGGATCACTGCAGGCTGTAGGCTTGTTGGAAGAGGTGAGTCTTCAGGTTCTTTTTGAAGGTTTCTATGGTAGGCGAGAGTCTGATGTGTTGGGGTAGAGAGAACCAGATAATGGGGGAAACACAGGGAGAAGTCTTGGATGCGGTTGTGGGAAGAAGAGATGAGAGGGGAATAGAGAAGGAGGTCTTGAGAGGACCGGAGGTTGCGTGTAGATAAGTACCGGGAGACCATGTCACCGATGTATGGAGGAGATAGGTTGTGGATGGCTTTGTATGTCATTGTGAGGGTTTTGAACTGGAGTCTCTGGGCGATAGGAAGCCAGTGAAGGGCTTGACATAGGGTAGAGGCTGGGGAATAGCGGGGAGACAGGTAGATTAGACAGGCAGCAGAGTGTAGGATGGATTGGAGTGGTGCCAGAGTGCTAGAGGGGAGTCCAGAGAGTAGGAGATTGCAGTAGTCGAGGCGGGAGATGATAAGGGCATGCACTAGTGTTTTTGCGGTGTTGCGGTCAAGGAATGCACGGGTCTGGGAAATATTTTTGAGTTTGAGACGGCAGAAGGAGGCAAGGGCTTGGATATGTGGCTTGAAAGAGAGGGCAGAGTCGAGGATCACCCCGAGGCACTGGGCGTGTGGGACTGGGGAAAGTGAGCAGCCATTGACATTGATGGATAGGTCTGGTGGAGGGGTAGAGTGAGATGGGGGAAAGATGATGAATTCTGTTTTGTCCATGTTCAGTTGTAGAAAGCGAGCAGAAAAGAAGGCTGAAATAGCAGACAGACAGTGCGGGATTTTGGTAAGTAAGGAGGTGAGGTCAGGTCCAGATAGGTAGATCTGCGTGTCCTCGGCGTAGAGATTGTACTGCATACCATGGGATTCTATGAGCTGTCCCAGACCGAAAGTGTAGATGGAGAAAAGTAGGGGTCCTAGAACAGAGCCTTGAGGAACACCGACTGACAAGGGGCGAAGTGAGGAGGTGGTGTGGGGGAGGGAGACACTGAATGTTCGGTCTGTCAGATATGACGAGATCCAGGAAAGGGCCAAGTCTGTGATGCCAAGAGATGAGAGGATTTGTAGCAGAAGGAGTGGTCCACAGTGTCGAAGGCAGAAGACAGGTCCAAGAGAAGGAGGACAGAGTAGTGTCGCTTGCTCCTGGCAGTTAGTAGGTCATTGGTAACTTTAGTTAAGGCAGTTTCAGTTGAGTGATGGGAACGGAATCCAGATTGTAACCGATCAAAGAGGGAGCAGGAGGAGAGGTGGGAGGACAGTTCAAGATGGACGTGTTGCTCCAGCAATTTGGAGGCATAAGGGAGAAGAGATATCGGGCGATAGCTAGACACAGAGGATGGGTCAAGGGAGGGCTTTTTGAGGATGAGTGTGATTTTGGCATGCTTGAAGGATGAGGGGAAGACACCTGTTGTGAGTGAGAGGTTGAAGAGGTGCATCAGGGTTGGGATGAAGACCGTGGAAAGGTTAGGGATGGGGTGGGATGGGAGCGGGTCGAGTGTGCAGGTGGTGAAGTGTGATCTTGACAGGAGGGTGGAGAGCTGATCTTCTGTCATTGTGGAGAAGCTGGTTTTGGAGGAGCAGGGATGAGCAGCTAAGAGGGGCAGTGGGCGTTGTGGGCCAAAGCTTTCTCTGATCGTATTGATCTTCTCCTTAAAGAAAGAGGCAAAGTCTTCAGCAGAAGTGAGAGGGGAGGGAGGGGGTGCAGGGGGACGGAGTAGAGAATTGAAAGTGTTGAAAAGCTGTTTAGGGTTGTGAGACAGGGAGGATATGAGAGATGAGAAGTAAGTTTGTTTTGCGGCAATGAGCGCGGACTTGAAGCTGGCGAGGGACTGCTTGTATGCAGTGAAGTGGTCGGCAGAGCGGGATCGCTTCCATCTCCACTCAGCGATCCTGGAAGCCTGTCTCAATTCTTTGAAGAGGCTGGTCAGTCAGGGCTGCCTGTGGAGTGTACGAGTTTCGCTATGCAGGAGCGGGGCGGCCGAATTGAGTGTTGCTGTTACTGTGGTGTTATAAAAAGCGGCAGCAGCATCTGTGTCTTGAAGGGAGGCATTGTCTGTAAGAGGGAGAAGGCACTTAAGGTACCTTCACACTAAGCGACGCTGCAGCGATACAGACAACGATGCCGATCGCTGCAGCGTCGCTGTTTAGTCGTTGTGTGGTCGCTGGAGAGCTGTCACACAGACAGCTCTCCAGCGACCAATGATGCCGAAGTCCCCTGGTAACCAGGGTAAACATCGGGTTACTAAGCGCAGGGCCGCGCTTAGTAACCCGATGTTTACCCTGGTTACCATTGTAAAAGTAAAAAAAAAAAACCACATACTCACATTCCAGTGCCTGGCGTCCGCTTCCCTGCACTCCTCCTGCATCCTGTGTAAGTGCCGAACATCTCTGGCATCTCCCACAGAGCACAGCGGTGACGTCACCGCTCTGCTTTACAGCCGGCACTTACACAGGATGCAGGAGGAGTGCAGGGAAGCGGACGCCAGGCACCGGAATGTATGTAGTGTTTTTTTTTTTACATTTACAATGGTAACCAGGGTAAACATCGGGTTACTAAGCACGGCCCTGCGCTTAGTAACCCGATGTTTACCCTGGTTACCAGTGAAGACATCGCTGGATCGGTGTCACACACACCGATCCAGCGATGTCAGCGGGAGATCCAGCGCCAAAATAAAGTTCTGGACTTTCAGCAACGACCAGCGATCTCACAGCGGGATCCTAATCGCTGCTGCGTGTCAAACACAGCGATATCGCTAGCCAGGACGCTGCAACGTCACGGATCGCTAGCGATATCGTTGTAAAGTCGCTTAGTGTGAAGGTAGCTTAAGAGAGTGATTGTAAGTTGAGATGTTTGAGATTTCTGCAAGGGAGTTTGTGGAGTGTTACATGCATGTGTTGCCTATGTGCCATTTGACTGTGATCTCTATGTTCATGTCTGCCTGACTGCAGGAACATAAATCATCTACTTGCACTATATAGTATGGTCTTTTACATCATTATTATTCTTGTACACATTTTTGCATGCCACTCTGCAGCTTTGTTTGTATTTTGATACTTTGACACCCAGGGTGAGGGTCCTGTTTGGCTCCATTATGAGCCTTATGTTGCTGTGATTATGTCATGTTAGTGACTTTTTAAATGTTTTTATAACTTTGGTCTGTTTTTGTACTTTACCAATAAAATATTTGAATTGTTTAAGGTGATCCCTGGTATTGGTCAGCAGCTTTTTCTTTGTTGTTATTATCTTATATGCTTTGTGTTGACCACAGGTGTATCCCTAGTGTGGTGCCCTCCATAGACCAACTACGCCGGAGTTTGTGGAGTGGAGGTTGCACACTAGGAGAGGAAAGGGAAGAGAATGTCAGTAGGTTGTGGTCAGACAGGGGGAGGGGTGTATTAATGAGATTAGTAAGGGAGCAGAGGTGAGTGAAGATGAGGTCCAGCCTGTGACCATCTTTGTGAGTGGCCTCAGAGGACCATTGAGTGAGGCCAAAGGAGGCAGTCAGTGATAAAAGTTTAGAGGCAGCTGAGGTGGAAGTGTCAATGGGGATATTTAAATCACCCATGATGATAGTGGGGATGTCAACAGAGAGGAAATGAAGTAGCCAGGTGGTGAAGTGGTCGAGAAAGGTGGAGATGGCTAGTTCTGGGGGGCGGTAGATGACAGCTAATTGGAGGTTGGAGGGGGAATAGATGCGGACAGAGTGCACCTCAAATGAGGGAAGAGTAGCAGAGGGTGGTAGCGGAATTGGAGTGAAGGAGCAGGTGTCAGACAGGAGCAAGCCAACCCCTCCATAACGTTTGTTGGTGGAGCGAGAGGTGTGAGAGAGGTGGAATCCGCCATAGGAAAGCGCAGCTGGAGAGGCCGAGTCAGATGGGGTGAGCCAGGTTTCAGTGATGCCGAGGAAGGAGAGTTTGTTGGTGATGAAGAGGTCATGGATAAATGGCAGTTTGTTGCAGACAGAGCTTGCGTATAACAGAGGAATGCACTGTGGAGTGGAGGATTGAGGCAAAACCAAAGTAGGAAGAGTGAAGGGAATAATTATACTTACAAACCACGCAACAGTCACAGATATCTCCTCCAATCTCCTCTTATAAACACCTCTCCCCCAAGCCATGCAGCAAAAGCTAGCTCTGACATGGGTTTCAATCAGGACTCATATTATAAAGGGGATGGGAATGGCTAACCTAGCACAGCTGAGAGCTCAGACTCCCAGAGCTCCCAACATGGCTAATTAACCCTTGTTCTGCCAAAAGAAATTAACACCATTTAAAATGTAGGTGAAGTGCTTCTTTTCAGCACAGGAGTAGGAGCAATCAGACACTGCAGTCTTCTGGCTCCTCTCTGTTGCGGTAACCCTGTGACACATTCATTGAGAACATACAATACTGTACAAAAAAATTAGGCAAGTGTTGAAACATTTTTACAAAGTAAGAATGCTTTCAAATATAGAAGTTTTAATAATTTATTTTTAACAGTTATCAAAATGCAAAATGAATGAATATTCAAGAAAACTAGATCATATCAATATTTTGTGTAACCTCCCTTTGCCTTCAATTCTTCTATGTACACTTCCACATAGTTTTGGAAATCGCCATGGCGGTTGTTCCAAATATCTTGAAAAATAAACCATAGAACTGCTGTAGATGTAGCTTGCACACATCTTTATCTCTCCTCATGTAATCTCAGACAGACGTAATGATGACATGTTCAGGGCTCTGTGGGGCCATATCTACATTTCCAGGACTCATTGTTCTTTACACCGAAGATTGTTCTTAATGACATTGGCTGTATGTTTAGGGCTGTTGTCCTGCAGATTAAATTTGGAGCCAGTCAGATGCCTCCTTAATAGTGTTGAGCATTCCGATACCGCAAGTATCGGGTATCGGCCGATATTTGCGGTATCGGAATTCCGATACCGAGTTCCGATATTTTTGTGATATTGGAAATCGGAATCGGAGGTTCCCAGTGTATGGTTCCCAGGGTCTGGAGGAGAGGAGACTCTCCTTCAGGCCCTGGGATCCATATTCATGTAAAAAATAAAGAATAAAAATAAAAAATATGAATATACTCACCCCTCCGGCGGAGCCTGGACCTTAGCGGTGTAACCGGCAGCCTCCATTCCTAAGAATGCAGTGAGTTTAGGACCTGCGATGACGTCGCGGCTTGTGATTGGTCGCGTGAGCGGTCAAATGAGCGGTCACGCGACCAATCACAAGCCGCGACGTCATCGAAGGTCCTTCACTCTGCATTCTTAGGAACGGAGGCAGACGCTTGGACCGGTGAGAGCCAGGGGCCGTCCGAGGGGTGAGTATATCAATATTTTTTATTTTTATTCTTTATTTTATACATGAATATGGATCCCAGGGCCTGAAGGAGAGTTTCCTCCCCTTCAGACCCTGGGAACCATTCTGATATTTTGTGTCCCATTGATATGCATTGGTATCGGCGATATCCGATACTTTTTGGGTATCGACCGATCCAATCCGATACTGATACCTTTGCATATCAGAAGGTATCGCTCAACACTACTCCTTAATGGTATTGCGCTATGGATATGTATCTATCTGCAATCCTCAGCATTGAGGACACCATTAATCCAGACCAAATCCCTGTCATGGTTCCCAATGGCAGGGACTCAGGCAAAAACGGACTAGCTCTAGGAATGATGGAATCTCAGATGACCGCGATGCTGAACCTAACACGCAACTAATAGTAGCCAGGGGGTGTGCCTACGATTATCTCTAGTATAGAAGAATAGGAGACAAAAAAGCGCATATAGGGTCTTATCCTCAGGACTGCTCTTAAAGAATTATGAGAGAACTGCTCACCTGATGGTGCAAAGTAAAGGCGTGTAATTTGTCAGCTGCTGCAGATCCACAGGTCGGCGCTGCGACCTCTTAGAGACGTTATAATAGATGAATGTGGATAAAATCTGCGCTGCTGTGACAAATAATGAATCCAGATATAGTTGTAAGGTGTTCAGGTGGTTTATTCAACGCGTTTCGAAGCTCATGGCTTCTTCTTCAGGAAGTTTCCACACAAAGATACCATACATATCTTTGTGTGGAAACTTCCTGAAGGAGAAGCCATGAGCTTCGAAACGCGTGGAATAAACCACCTGAACACCTTACATGAGCTTCGAAACGCGTTGAATAAACCACCTGAACACCTTACAACTATATCTGGATTCATTATTTGTCACAGCAGCGCAGATTTTATCCACATTCATCTATTATTACGATTATCTCTAGACACCTCGCACCAGCCGGAGATCTAGTTACCCCCTAGTAGAGGAATACACAGACCTGGCTTGCCTCCAGGGAAACCCCAAAAGTGATAGTAGCCCCCCACATATAATAACGGTTAGGTAAGAGGAAAACACGTACGCAGTATGAATATAGATTCAGCAAAGAGAGGCCCTCTGACTAGATAGCAGAAAATACAAAAGAGGACTTCGCGGTCACCTCAAAACCCTAAACAGCCATCCTGAAATTACTTTAACTCCGTTATCAACTCATGACACCGGAGTAGTAATTTCAGATCACTAGAGCTTCCAGCAGCAAGAGAAATATAAATGCATGCTGGACAAACAAACACAAAAAATGCCAAAGATCCAACTTAGCTGAATTGCAGACTTGGAGCAGATAGCAAGCAACAGAGGTGCTCTGGTAACATTGATTGCCGGCACTAGAATGACTGAGAAGCCAGACTAAATAGGAAACTCCCAGTTTCCTGATGGGAACAGGTGCAAGACAAAAGTCAGCCAGTACCACCAGTAACCACCAGAGGGAGCCCAAAAACAGAATTCACAACAAATCCCCAACTCCATTTGCTGAAATGAATCCCCATCCTTGGAAAGAACCTCTACATCCATCCAGGGCACTTGCTGCCATTTTTTTTTTTGCATCATAGTTCCTATATTTTGTTGAATAGTTAAGTCACTTGGGCTTATTTCCATGGCAAAGGCATGGAGTTTTGGCCACAATTCTTTCATGAAGACCAGTTTGGCCAGATCTGTCTGAAACGTAGATGTGTCTAGCTGGCACAGCTAGACAGCTTCTGATTTCAAAGGGAAGTAAGCTTGATGTGTCTCTATTTGCAGCACTATGTGTTAGGGGTCGAGTTCCTGCCTCTGCACAGGGGGAACCATCTCCGCTGCAGTCTCCCATTCTTCTCCAGCCGCAGTGGAGCCTGCTCAGCGGAGACGTCGGTCCCAGCGTCTGGCTCAGCCTGATATGGTGTGGATGATTACTGCTGCCTTTTCAGGCTCAACCATTGTAGCCAGTACTGGTCAGCGGCGAGCAGACGTCTCTGGGACTAAGTTCTGCTTTTCCCCTTCTGAGCATGCCCAGGGTAAGACCTTTCATTGGAGGTCGGGGGTCTCATGCTCAGGTACTGCAGCAGCTCCCATTGGTCCTCTAGGAAGGTCCTGAAGTTGCTCAGGTACTGTAGCAGCTCCCATTGGTCCTCTAGGAAGGTCCTGAAGTTTCTGCAGCTATAAAAGGTTCGCATGGCCGCACGGCCATGCGCTAGTATTAACCTAAGTTATGAGCTCAGTGCCAGTGTGGTCATGCTTGCATGTGGTCAGGGTTTGGCTGAAATAAGCCCCTAGAATACTGGCACCTCCGGTGAGGAGTTTGTGTATGTGGATTCAGGGTTTGGCTGAAATAAGCCCCTAGAATACCAGGAACCTCCGGGGGGAGTTTTGTGTGTGCTATGCTGACTGCATGACCACTGTTAGCTCTATTAGGTAGCTGTTCCTCTGTGAGGTTAACAGGGCACAGCGTTCTCTTTCTCAAATGAATCTTTGAAGTGACAGAGTTCGCTTATACCGCCATATAGTACTGCCTTTTACTAGCAGCAGGTTCTCTCCTGCACGGTGGACCCTGGGTTGCGAACGCACCTACTATTCAATATATATATATATATATATATATATATATATATATATATATATATATATATATACACTCGGTGCGTTCCGACAACCCTAACACTACGTTTCCTTGGTCAACAACTCTGACTTCAGTTCTCAAAGTTGCCCATTTCTTAATAGTTTTTGAAAATAGCTTGAATAGCACATCATGAAATGAGTTTGCTTTGAAACTTTGCCTGGCAGAGACCTGACTGATGCAGTATAGCTACCTTCTGACTGTTCAATCTTGCCATGGGATATGACCTAAAATATCAAACTGCTCCATAACCTTATCTTTGTACTGTATAATAGTTTGACTGTTCCTCAGCCAATGTTAAGCCTACTACCCTACTACACTGGTGATTATGCTTCAGTTAATGACTGAGTTTGAAAGCAAATATGAAAATGCTGATCATTATCACCTGTTACTTATACACCTAACTATAATCCTAGAAAATCCCTGACGTTATGTAAGGGTAATTAGGAGAATTGATGCTGTTTTGAATGCAAAATGTGGTCACACCAAATGTTGATTTGATTTAGATTTCTTTTTTTGTTCATTTCCTTTGCATCTTGCTAATTAATAAAAATACACTATTAACACTAAATCTTGCTTAGCATTTTTCCTGCACCTACCTAAAACTTTTCCACATTACTTTTCATTTGGACAAGTTTGCTAGATATGGAGAATATGTTCAAATGATGCTACACTTGAGATTCAGGCTCAAGAATTGAGATGGGGATTTGTAGAAAAGCGACTCCATCAATGGATATCTAATATATAAAGCTGAATGTGTGTATGTATGTATGTATGTGTGTATGTGTGTATGTCCGGGATTGGCATCTGAACCGTCGCAGCTACAGCCACAAAATTTTGCACAGTCACACGTCTGGACCCCGAGAGCGTCATAGGCTATGTTGTGAGGTGAAATTTTAACCCCGCGCTTTCCAATTCACCAAACAATTTTGCCCCTATCTACATAATGGGGAAAAAGTGAAAGGAAAAGTGTTGGAGGCGTCGCAGCTACAGGCACAAAATTTTGCACAGTCACACGTCTGGACCCCGAGAGCGTCAAACCTATGTTGTGAGGTGAAATTTTAACCCCGCGCTTTCCAATTCACCAAACAATTTTGCCCCTATCTACATAATGGGGAAAAAATGAAAGGAAAAGTGTTGGAGGCAAATTAACAGCTGCCAGATGTGAACAAGGGGGACTTAAAGAATGAGAGCGATGGCGCCAAAGAGTATATACTGTACAGTTGCTAAGGTGGGGCCCCGACATGGGATAATCACCACACCACCACGGGGATATGAACACACACACAAAATGCGCCACACACTACCACGTGCTCGAACACATATACCACCCTCAGCGCACATTTCACCACACATACACCAACCTCGCCACATAAAAGTCGAAACACAAAAGTCGCCGCTCAAAACTCGCCACGCGCAAAACTCTCCACATGCAAAACTCGCCACACGAGCAAAACTCACCTCATGGAAAACTCGCCACACGCAAAACTTGCACACGTGGAAAAATTGCCACATGCACAAAAGTTGCAACACATGCAAAAGTTGCCTCACACAAAACTTGCACATACTCAAAAGGCACCACACATAAAACTCGCCACGCGCAAAACTCGCCATGCGCAAAACTTGCTGCACACAACTTGCTACACTAACCTGTCACATGCAACTCGACACACAAAAAGTTGCTACATGCATGTCGCCACACAAAACTCATCTCACAAAAGTCGCTACATGCATGTCGCCACACGCAACTCAACACACACAACTTGACACACAAAACTCGCCCTAAAACACACACAAGTCTGGTATTATCCCTCAAAAATAAAAATCTGATTAATAAGCAGACAAACTACAAGAGGAACAAATGTACCATATAGGAATCCGGCAGCTGTCAGTCACATGACCAGTCTATTATGTGTATGTGTGAGCTAATATATACTGCCAGGGCGTGGGCTTACTGTTGGCTGGGGATTTATCAGGCTGCCAATTTAGCTTACAAATACTGAGGTAAAAATACTGAGCAAATAACGTGTGAACGAGGTCTAATACAGGAGATGACATACAGATATATACTATATACAGGAGGAGATGACACACAGGTATATACTATTTACAGGGGAGATGACACACAGGTATATACTATATACAGGAGGAGATGACACACAGATATATACTATATACAGGAGAGATGACACACAGGTATATACTATATAGAGGAGGAGATGACATACAGGTACATACTACATACAGCAGGAGATGACATACAGGTATATACTATATACAGAAGGAGATGACACACAGGTATATACTATATACAGGAGCAGATTACCTACAGGTATATAATATATACAGGAGGAGATGACATACAGGTATATGCTATGTATAGGAGGAGATGACATACAGGTATATACTATATACAGGAGGAGATGACACAGATATATACTATATATAGGTGAGATGACACACAGGTATATACTATATACAGGAGGAGATTACATACAGGTATATACTATATATAGGAGGAGATGACATACAGGTATATACTATATACAGGGGAGATGACACACAGCAGGTATATACTATATACAGGGGAGATGACATACAGGTATATACTATATACAGGAGATGACATACAGGTGTATACTATATATAAGGGAGATGACAAACATGTATATACTGAGGTGATAATGAGAGGTGTGAGGTGAAAATGAAAAGGTGTGAGTGCAAAATGAGAGGAGTGAGGGAAAATAGTGGAGTGATCGGAAAATGACAGATGTGAGGTCGAAATGACAAGTGTTAGGGGGGAATGAGAGGAGTGAGGGGGAAAATAAAAGGAGTGAGGGGGAAAATGAGAGGTGTGAGGGAGAAAATGAGAGATGTGAGGGGGAAAATGAAAGATGTGATGGGGAAAATGAGACGCGTGATGGGAAAATAAGAGAAGTGAGGTGCTATAACTAACCACAGATATTTAATATGCCCAGGCAACGCCGGGCTCTTCAGCTAGTTAAAAATATAAAACCTAAAAATATAAAAATGTGCATATACCCTGTTGTAAGTAAGCGAATAGTAATAATACATGTAAATAACACTATTTGATCAAAAAAGTCTAAAAGCCTTCCCACCACGTTAACTAAGCACCTTATTTAATTTACGTGTACTAGTTCCTTACTACAAGGTATTTGCTTATTTTATTTTTATCTTAGGTTTTGTCCATTAAATGGCCACATTTTGAACTTGCTCCTACACGATGCCGTTATACTAACTTATGCTCCAGCTCATTTCTTTGGTTTTGCCATAGTTTTTTGTATTTTATGCAAACAGTGGCCTCCTTTTGAGCTAGGCATTTCAACTATACTGCTTCCCATGGGCAGATGTCTGCACAGTCTGGCCCCGGTCCTGCTCTGCCCCATCTACATTGAGGTTGTCCGACACAAGGTTAGGTTTTAATACTAGAGGATAGGTCTGTCCTAATTGGATACACTTTGTCAATGCGGGATGGCTTTTATGCTTTTTTTTAATCAAAATAGTGTTAACTAAATACCCTATGTTATTTACATGTACTATTACTATTCACTAACTTACACCAGGGTATATGCTCATTTTGTTTTTATCTTAGGTTTTGTCTGTTAAATGGCCACAGTGTGAAGACGTTTCCCCTTTTGTGTCAGCGAAGTAACAATTCTGTCCATCTAGTATATGATTGGTTTTATAGAGGTTTAGGAAGAAGCTTAGTGGCCAAGAATTTTTCTAACGGTGGCTCAGTGGTTAGCGCTGCAGCCTTGCAGCACTGGGGTCCTGGGTTCAAATCCCACCCAGGACAACATCTGCAACTAGTTTGTATGTTCTCCCCGTGTTTGCATGGGTTTCCTCCAGGTTCTCCGGTTTCCTCCCACATTCCAAAAAAACAAACGGATAGGGATTCTAGATTGTGAGCCCCATGGCGACAGCGATGACAATGTGTGCAAGCTGTAAAGTGCTGCGGAATATGTTAGCGCTATATAAAAATAAAGATTATTATAAAAATAAAGATTGTTATATTATTATTATAAATAGTTTTACCAAAGTTTTGTTTATATTTTTTACATTGATATACTACTTCTTTGTAAATGTATTTAGTAGATCTATGTGTTAGGGGTCAAGTTCCCGCCTCTGCACAGGGGGAAGCTTGGGCCATCTCCGCTGCGGTCTCCCATTCTTCTCCTGTCGCAGTGGAGCCTGCTCAGCAGAGACGTCGGTCCCAGCGTCTCGCTCAGTCTGACTCTGTACAGAGAGTTACTGCTGCTTTTCCTGCTTCTGCCATTGAAGTCAGTGCTGGGCAGTGGCGAGCAGACACTTCTGGGACTAAGTCCTGCTTTTCTCGTTCTGAGCATGCCCAGAGTAAGATCTCTCATTGGAGATCGAGGGACACATGATCAGACACTGCAGCTAAGGCCATTGGTCCTTCAGGAAGGTCCTGTAGGTGCTCACGCTCTGTGGCAGCCTCTCATTGGTCCTTCTAGGAAGGTCCTGTACATGCTGCAACTATTTAAGGCTCGCATGGCCGCACGGTAGAGATGGGCAGTCCGGCTCTTTTTGGTGATCCGGCTCTCATGGCTCTGCTCACCAAAAAGAGCCGGCTCTTTCGGCTCACAAAACGGCTCTTTTTGGATCCTAAATGGATCCCTATTGACTATCTGTTCAGGTGTTATGATCCTAGTGGCTGAGGATCACAAAACGGACTAGCTAAGTTTATGAACATAGACACGAGCTCTAGGGAGGTGGTAACTGGACTGACCGCAAAACCTGATCCTAACCAAACACACTAAAGGTAGCCGGTGAACGTGCCTAAATTCCTGGACATCTCGACGCAGCCTGAGAAACTATCTACTCCTGGAGGGAAAGTAAGACCTCACTTGCCTCAAGAGAAATCACCCCAAAGATATAGGAAGCCCCCAACAAATAATAACGGTGAGGTAAGGGGAAAACACAAACATAGGAATGGAAACAGATTCAGCAAATGAGGCCCGCTAATACTAGATAGCAGAAGACAGATAGGGAACTGTGCGGTCAGTAAAAAACCCTATGCAAAATATCCACGCTGAGAATACAAGAACCCCCACACCAACTAACGGTGTGAGGGGAGAAACTCAGCCCCCTAGAGCTACCAGCAAGCAAGGAAATCACATATTAGCAAGCTGGACAAGAAACAAAAATAAACCAAGAAACATATGATCACTGATGGTCAAAAAATGAACCAAGCAAAACTTAGCTTCTCTTGAAGAGACTGATAACGAAGGACTGCAGGAGAGCTCCAAAATAGCACTGAAGACATTGACAGCAGGCAACAACTGAGAGTCCAGGTGAACTAAATAGGAAACCAGCTAAGAGATAATGAGACAGCTGATCCTGCCTCAGACCTGCAGAATGACACAAAGAACCACCAGAGGGAGCCCAAAGACAGCACTCACACAGTACCAGTTGTGACCACAAGAGGGAGCCCAAAAACAGAGTTCACAACAGTACCCCCCCTTGAGGAGGGGTCACCGAACCGTCATCAAAACCCCCAGGGCGATCAGGATGAGCCACATGGAAGGCATGAACCAAATCGGCCGCATGAACATCAGAGGCGACAACCCAGGAATTATCTTCCACTTAACCAAATACTGAAGCCTCCGTCTAGAAATACGAGAATCCAAGATCTTCTCCACCACGTACTCCAATTCGCCCTCAACCAGCACCGGAGCAGGGGGTTCAACAGAAGGAACCACAGGCACCACATACCTCCGCAACAAAGACCTATGGAACACGTTATGAATGGCAAACGACGCTGGGAGGTCCAAACGAAATGACACCGGGTTAAGGATTTCCAAAATCTTATAAGGACCGCTGAAGCGAGGCTTGAATTTAGGAGAGGAAACCTTCATAGGAACATACCGAGAAGACAGCCATACCAAATCCCCAACAAGGAGTCGGGGACCCACACCGCGACGGCGGTTGGCAAAGCGCTGAGCCTTCTCCTGTGACAACTTCAAATTGTCCACCACATGGTTCCAAATCTGCTGCAACCTATCCACCACAGAATCCACCCCAGGACAGTCAGAAGGCTCAACCTGACCCGAGGAAAAACGAGGATGAAAACCAGAATTGCAGAAAAAAGGCGAAACCAAAGTAGCAGAACTAGCCCGATTATTAAGGGCAAACTGGGCCAATGGCAAAAAAGTCACCCAATCATCCTGATCAGCAGAAACAAAACATCTTAAATAAGTTTCCAAGGTCTGATTAGTTCGCTCGGTTTGACCATTCGTCTGAGGATGGAAGGCCGACGAAAAAGACAAATCAATGCCCATCTTAGCATCAAAGATCCGCCAAAATCTGGACACAAACTGGGATCCTCTGTCAGACACAATATTTTCAGGGATGCCGTGCAAGCGAACCACATTCTGAAAAAATAGAGGAACCAAATCGGAGCAGGAAGGCAACTTAGGCAAGGGCACCAAATGGACCATTTTGGAAAAACGATCACACACCACCCAGATGACAGACATTCTCTGAGAGACTGGAAGATCCGAAATAAAATCCATGGAAATGTGCGTCCAAGGCCTCTTCGGGACAGGCAAAGGCAAAAGCAAACCGCTGGCACGAGAACAGCAAGGCTTAGCCCGAGCACAAATCCCACAGGACTGCACAAAGGAACGCACATCCCGCGACAAGGAAGGCCACCAGAAGGACCTAGCCACCAAATCTCTGGTACCAAAAATCCCAGGATGGCCTGCCAACACCGAAGAATGAACCTCGGAAATAACTCTGCTGGTCCATCTATCTGGGACAAACAGTCTCTCTGGTGGGCATTGGTCAGGTCTATCCACCTGAAATTTCTGCAGCACTCGTCGCAAATCTGGGGAAATGGCAGACAAAATCACTCTCTCTCTGAGGATACCAGCCGGCTCTGAAACTCCCGGAGAGTCAGGCACAAAACTCCTAGAAAGAGCATCAGCCTTCACGTTCTTCGAACCAGGCAGGTACGAGACCACGAAATCGAAACGGGAGAAAAACAACGACCAACGAGCCTGTCTAGGATTCAGCCGCTTGGCAGACTCGAGATAAATCAGATTTTTGTGATCAGTTAAGACCACTACACGATGCTTAGCTCCCTCGAGCCAATGTCGCCACTCCTCAAATGCCCACTTCATAGCCAACAACTCCCGATTACCAACATCATAATTTCGCTCGGCAGGCGAAAACTTTCTTGAAAAGAAAGCACAAGGCTTCATCACAGAGCAATCAGAGCTTCTCTGCGACAAAACAGCCCCTGCTCCAATCTCAGAAGCATCAACCTCGACCTGAAAAGGAAGAGAGATATCAGGCTGACACAAAACTGGAGCCAAAGAAAACCGGCGCTTCAGCTCCCGAAAGGCTTCCACGGCCGCAGGAGACCAATTAGTCACATCAGAACCCTTCTTGGTCAAATCCGTCAAGGGTTTAACCACGCCAGAAAAATTAGCAATGAAGCGACGGTAAAAATTAGCAAAACCCAAGAACTTCTGAAGACTCTTAACAGATGTAGGCTGAGTCCAGTCATGAATAGCCTGGACCTTGACTGGGTCCATCTCAATAGTAGAAGGAGAAAAAATAAAACCCAAAAAGGAAACCTTCTGTACGCCGAAGAGACATTTTGAGCCCTTCACAAATAAGGCATTAGCACGCAGGACCTGAAATACCATCCTGACCTGCTTCACATGGGACTCCCAGTCCTCAGAAAAGACCAAAATGTCATCCAGATACACAATCATAAATTTATCCAGATATTCTCGGAAGATGTCATGCATGAAGGACTGGAACACAGAAGGAGCATTAGAGAGTCCAAAAGGCATCACCAAGTACTCAAAATGGCCTTCGGGCGTATTAAATGCTGTTTTCCATTCATCCCCCTGCTTAATGCGCACAAGGTTATACGCACCACGAAGATCTATCTTGGTGAACCAACTGGACCCCTTAATCCGGGCAAACAGATCAGACAACAATGGCAAAGGATACTGAAATTTGACCGTGATTTTATTTAGAAGACGATAATCTATACAAGGTCTCAGAGAACCATCCTTCTTGGCCACAAAAAAGAATCCTGCACCAAGAGGGGAGGAGGACGGGGGAATATGTCCCTTCTCTAAAGACTCCTTTATATAGCTCCACATTGCGGCATGTTCTGGTACAGACAAATTAAAAAGTCGTCCCTTAGGGAACTTACTACCAGGAATCAAATTTATAGCACAATCACAATCCCTGTGAGGAGGCAGGGCACCGGATCTGGGCTCATCAAATACATCCTGGTAGTCCGAAAAATACTCAGGGACCTCAGAAGGAGTGGAAGAAGCAATTGATACCAAAGGAGCATCGCCATGAATCCCCTGGCAACCCCAACTTGACACAGACATAGCTTTCCAATCCAGAACTGGATTACGGGCCTGCAGCCATGGCAGACCCAACACGACAACATCATGCAAATTATGCAGCACAAGAAAGCGAATCACCTCCTGATGTACAGGAGTCATGCACATGGTCACTTGAGTCCAATATTGAGGCTTATTCTCAGCCAATGGTGTAGCATCAATTCCCCTCAGTGGAATAGGGAATTCCAAAGGCTCCAGGACAAAACCACAGCGCCTGGCAAACGACAAATCCATCAGATTCAGGGCAGCACCTGAATTCACAAAAGCCATAACCGAGTAGGATGACAAAGAACAAATTAAAGTAACAGACAAAATGAATTTAGGCTGTATAGTACAAATGGTGACAGGTTTAGCGATTTTTTTAACGCGCTTAGAGCATGCTGAGATAACATGAGTTGAATCACCACAGTAAAAGCACAACCCATTTTGACGTCTATGATTTTGCCGCTCAATTCTGGTCAGAACTCGGTCACATTGCATAGACTCAGGTCTCTGTTCAGAAAACACCGCCAGATGGTGCGCAGATTTGCGCTCCCGCAAACGCCGATCAATCTGAATGGCCAAAGCCATTGAGTCATTCAGACTTGCAGGCGTGGGGAACCCCACCATAACATTCTTAATGGCTTCAGAATGACCTTCTCTGAAATTTGCAGCCAGGGCACACTCATTCCATTGAGTAAGCACCGACCATTTCCGAAATTTTTGACAATACACCTCAGCTTCATCCTGGCCCTGAGAAAGAGCCAGCAAGGCCTTTTCTGCCTGGTTCTCAAGATTAGGTTCCTCATAAAGCAGTCCAAGCGCCAGAAAAAACGCACCCACATTCAGCAATGCAGGATCTCCTGGCACCAGAGAGAAAGCCCAATCTTGAGGGTCGCCACGTAACAAGGAGATAACAATTTTAACTTGCTTAGCGGAATCACCAGAGGAATGAGGTCTCAAAGATAGAAATAATTTACAATTATTCTTAAAATTCAGAAACCTAGATCTATCTCCAGAAAACAACTCAGGAATAGGTATTTTTGGCTCTGACATAGGGCTATGAACAACAAAATCCTGAATACTTTGCACCCGTGCAGCAAGATGATCCACACTAGAAGTCAGACTCTGAATATCCATGTCTGCAGCAGAACACAAAACCACCCAGAGATTAAGGGGATGAGAGAAGCTGGACAGACTGCAGCAAAGATAGAGAGGAAAAAAAAAATTGTACCCAGGGCTTCTCTTATCCCACTTCTGCGATGCATTAAACACTTCTTTTTTTTGGGCCTGCTGTACTTTTATGATCCTAGTGGCTGAGGATCACAAAACGGACTAGCTAAGTTTATGAACATAGACACGAGCTCTAGGGAGGTGGTAACTGGACTGACCGCAAAACCTGATCCTAACCAAACACACTAAAGGTAGCCGGTGAACGTGCCTAAATTCCTGGACATCTCGACGCAGCCTGAGAAACTATCTACTCCTGGAGGGAAAGTAAGACCTCACTTGCCTCAAGAGAAATCACCCCAAAGATATAGGAAGCCCCCAACAAATAATAACGGTGAGGTAAGGGGAAAACACAAACGTAGGAATGAAAACAGATTCAGCAAATGAGGCTCGCTAATACTAGATAGCAGAAGACAGATAGGGAACTGTGCGGTCAGTAAAAAACCCTATGCAAAATATCCACGCTGAGAATACAAGAACCCCCACACCAACTAACGGTGTGAGGGGAGAAACTCAGCCCCCTAGAGCTACCAGCAAGCAAGGAAATCACATATTAGCAAGCTGGACAAGAAACAAAAATAAACCAAGAAACATATGACCACTGATGGTCAAAAAATGAACCAAGCAAAACTTAGCTTCTCTTGAAGAGACTGATAACGAAGGACTGCAGGAGAGCTCCAAAATAGCACTGAAGACATTGACAGCAGGCAACAACTGAGAGTCCAGGTGAACTAAATAGGAAACCAGCTAAGAGATAACGAGACAGCTGATCCTGCCTCAGACCTGCAGAATGACACAAAGAACCACCAGAGGGAGCCCAAAGACAGCACTCACACAGTACCAGTTGTGACCACAAGAGGGAGCCCAAAAACAGAGTTCACAACATTCAGGTGTCTGAAACTCCGCCCACCTACCTCAGGAACTCCGCCCACTTTCAGAGCCAATTAAATTGAAGCGTGAGCGGGGTTTTGCTCAGGTGGGCGGAGTTACACATGCCAAAGCCCGGGATTTTACGCCCAGTGAGAGCCGTTCAGGAATTTTAGTGGCTCTCACTAGCGTGCCGGCTCCCATCGTTCACAGCAGGGAGCCGGCTCTTTGTGTCGGCTCGTTCGCGAACGACACATCACTACCGCAAAGCCATGCGCTAGTATTGTTCTATGTTGTACTTTGCGCCAGTGTGGTCACGTATGAGTGTGTTCAGGGACCCGGCTGAAATAAGCCCCTAGAATGCTGGCACCTCCGGCGAGGAGTTTGTGTGTTTGAGTATTCAGGGACCTGGCTGAAATAAGCCCCTAGAATGCTGGCACCTCCGGCGAGGAGTTTTGTGTGCATGCATGACCACTGACTGCTCTCGTTTGGGTAGTTAGCCTGTGCCACTGTGAAGTTTAACAGGGCGCAGTGCTTTGAGTTCACGGCTACTCTGTGAAGTAACCGAGGTAGCTCATACCGCCATTTAGTTCCGCCATTTGCAGCAAATGGGCACCAAAATCTGCAGTAAATCTGAATATCATACATGCAAATTCTTCTGCTCATAAGCTGCACATAATGTGAAAACCTCTAGAAAACTCTTTAAGTTGGAACTTTCCCTTGGAGAAAATTGACTGTGAGGATTTTTTTTATGTAGATTTTGAAGCTGTTCCAAGTAATACTCCATGTGAACATGCTCTAAATGGTTTATTGCAATAACTGCTTCCCAAATGTGATGACCTTGTTTTATGATGTCTGTCTTGTCTCTTAAGCCGACTTCTCACATCTGTGTTTTATGGTCCAGGTACGGAGCACAATGCGCCAAATGGCTGTGGATCTCCTGATCCTCAGTCTACGAGTCTGTGGATTGTGATTCAGTCTGAACCTCACAGTCCATACTTGGACTCGGATGTGTGATACTGCGGCCTCAATTACAATTTACACCTTTACCATCTCTATAGTGGAGGAAAATGATGCTACTTTCTGTGAGACGAGAGTGAAGCTCGTTTGCAACTTTGAACAGTTAATGGACTTTGAAAGATTGCTGCACTCTATCGTATGGACGGTAATTGAATTCATTTTCAGATCGCTCAGAGCTGTAGTAAAGTAAATTAAATACCAGATGTTGACTCTAGAGGAGGTGGAATTAGATTAATTAGCGAAGCCTAAAGTGTGGATTAAAGAACGAGAAGCTGAAAAGCATCTGCCTTTGTAGGATTCATCATATCTGTAACTTACTTCAGGCTGTTTCTATAAAAAAAAATACGTATGCAAACTGCAGAAGAAACATTAATATTATGTGCCCAAATTGTGATATATAGATAGGGTTTGCCTTGTAAAAAGCTAATGTGCCATGGTAGGCTTGCTGATTATACACAGAAAAACTTCAGAAAAACTTCTCAAAACTCATTGTGCTATTGAATAGAAAATATCTCTGTTGCTTGGGTTCAGGAACGCAACATATGATGCAGGAATTGGTATGGCTGTTGTGAAAAAAATTGGGTCTGGTGGGGTTAACAAATTTGTGGAAGCTGTACAATCTTCCACACCAGCCGTGAGTAATGGGACCTGGATAAAGCAATCTCTGCACCCCATACACTATGGCTTCTGCCTCCTTTGCTTGTATTCTTCCACTTATAGCAGCGATGGTCGCGGAGTAGTGATGTGGCGCCACTGTAGGGTATTGCTGCTATTCTATCATGATGATGATGTGACAAGCTGCAATTGTGATCTAAGTGGGAGGGTGACAATAGTACTAGTTGGAGGAAAGGTCTCTAATAGGTAAGTGAACTATTTCAGCATCTTTACATGAATCCACCTATAGATGTGGCAAAGTTTACCATGACCAACAATGCTCCATCTTGAAAACTTGCCACAGAAGTTTATCCCACAGAGCAGGGTTCAGGCAGCTGAACATTGCACAAGCCGTTGGCCAATGTCAAGTTAGAGGACAAATTACAGTTTTTCTCGTAATAGCCCAGTACACCTGAATCAAGATAAACTTTCCTACATCTGTATCTTGTATGACTTAAATTATTCTTCCTTCTTATTTTCTAAATAACCTAAAGCAGAAGAGGGGAAGTTAAGTTATAGGTATCATAATGTCTTTGGTCTTGGCTACCGATCGCCGCTACATCTTGGTTACCTAATCGATTTTACCTTTTTTGTTTCAAACCCCTTGACACACCATAGCTCCTGTAGATGATGGAGAGTCCTCCACATATCCCAATGCTTCCAGTTTTAACCATATATTTTTCCTAAAGATGTAATCATAATTACAGTTAAATGGAATCTGCAAGTAAGTTTGACTCCTCTAAGGCCGGGTGCCCACAATCCGGAACTAGTAGCGCTTTGGACAGCGCATGTTTGCTGTGTCCAAAGTTTCGCTTTTTATTGAACTCAGGTAAATCCGCATGTGTTCACTGAACGTGTGGATTCACCGCGTCCAATACATTCTATTGATGTAATTTCTCTTGCGGAGACTAGCTTCTGCGGTCTGGAAAGACGTGCTGCATGTCAGTCTACACAGTTGTTCCACAGGTGTCTGTGAATCCATAGAGAACATGAGATTTCTAGAAATCCCACCCACTATGCTGTAACATCTGGCCACTGTGGGTTTGACCCTGCATAAATATGCAGCGTCAATCCCACAACAATTACTGATCGTGGCCACATACCTTAAGCTATTTATACGCATATGCAGTGAAACATGAGCTCAGTGGTACCTTTATCGTGCCAAAATCTTGTATCAAATTTTGAGAAATCCACAATTTCAGTGGTACGCAAAATGAAGTGTAAAGTGCTATGGGTGGAAAAATGCACTTAAATGGGACATGTCACCAGTTTTTTTATGGTCTGAACAAATGCCACCACCTTTTATAGGTCCACAAAGTTGTCTACAGACAAAGTGTCCTTTTTAAACACTTAGGAAGCCTTTGGAGGTGTTTTTTGCTAATTATTCTAATTTACTGAGATAATGACTTTTGTGTTTTCATTGGCTGTAAGCCATAATCATCAACATTAACAGAAATAAACACTTGAAATAGATCACTCTGTTTGTAATGACTCTATATAATACCGTATATGAGTTTCACTTTTTGTATTGAAGTGATGAAGTAAATTAACTTTTTGATGATATTTTTATTTTGTGAGAAGCACCTGTATATGCACTATTGGAGGTGAACATATAATTCCTTAAAACAATTTATTTTATATAAATATTAAAAAGACACCTACCCAGTGTAAAACACCAAAATGTAAGCATAGACCACATAATCTACACAAACCCTACAGTAATCCTAATTCTGAACCTGCCTAGCAGTGGAGGTTGGCTCCCTAGGAGCACAATTTTTTGGCGCCCCCACTCAATGAGAACTGTCCCTTACTTCCCTAAATAACCCTACCAGAACAGGTGGGAAAACATATAGATGAAAGATAAGAACTGAAACAAAATGAAAAAAATCCCAAATAATTGATTATTACAGATATAGATAATCCTCTGTAGGTACTCTGTGGATCATATAGATATATTAGTGATAACTATTCCAAAAAATACATTAGCCATCCAACCCTATGACAACTGCTCTGAAAAGATCCTCTTGTAAAACATATATTTGCCCTGGCCTATAACATGATAATATGCTCAGGGTTTAGATTCGCTATAGCTACTTTTCTATCATGGTATGCTGTATCCTTGGCGTTATTAATATCAATCAGGCCTCCTGATGAACCATAACAGCATGGAATCCTGTCTATGATAAGTTCTTCTTTATGTTATACCTATTTGAAACTAAATTCTACATTGTCAGTCTAGTCCCTGAGCCTATTATCATGTTATAGGCCAGGGCAAATATACAGTATGTTTAACAAGAGGATGTTTTCATAGGAGTTGTCATAGGGATGGATATCAGGATGGGCTAAAAAAAGAGATTTAACTGGTCCTGAAAAGTCAAAAATTGTTGCAATTCTTACAGAGAACAATACAGAGCTCGTGAAACTGCTAAGATATTGGTTCACAATCACAGAACCAGCAAAAGATTTGTTGAAAACAGTCAATAGGGTCTTAAAAAGGTGATGATAAACAGGTGCACATTAACTACAAAGATTTGAGAAGAATCAAAGCCACCAGAAAGCTATTGTCCTCCAGTGCTGTCATATTCCAAGGACTGCAACCTCCCTGGAGGCCCACAAGTACAAGGTGTTCAGTGCTCAGAGACATGGCCGAAGTAAGGAAAGCTAAACCTAACCACCACTGAACAAGACATAGAAGATGAAATATCAAAAAATATATGTTTATTGAAGGCATTTTCTTCATGCAGCGGTAAAGGAAAAATTCTGAATCTTTCAAGAAAACCATGATTTTTATGCAGGACAATGCTCCATCGCAGCAATGAAGTCTCCACTGTTTGGTGCCAGAAAAGGACTAAGGCTACGTTCACATTTGCGTTGCGTCGGGCGCAGCCGCGGCGACGCATGCGTCATGCGCCCCTATATTTAACATGGGGGGCGCATGGACATGCGTTGTGTTGCGTTTTGTGACGCATGCGTTTTTTTGGCGCAAGCGTCAGGGCGCAGAGGACGCAGCATGTTGCATTTTTTTGCGCTAAAAAAATGAACGCATGCGTCACAAAACGCTGCGTTTTGCTGCATTTTGCATGCGTTTTGCGTGCGTTGTGCGTTGCGTCGCCGACGCAGCACACAACAACGCAAATGTGAACGTAGCCTTAAAGATGAAAGAAAAATTACATGACCCTTCCTCACCTGGCCTAAATCCCACTGAAAACTCATGGGCCCTTCTTAAATGGGAGATTTATGATAAAAAAAAGACACCTGTGTGATCAGCATCGGGGAGGCTGCGGTTGGTGCTGCCCAAAAAGTTGATAGTCAACAGATCAAAAACCCATGAATGGATGGAGCTTAAGATTGTTATTAAAATGAAGGAGGACTATAGTGGTCACTGATATTTATTTTTAATCTCAGATATATATTTTTTTGTATATTTTGAGTTGTTTGATTATTATTCTCACTTTAACAATAACAGATAATTGAGATGACAAAATCTGAGCTTTTCATTTAGTTGCCCAACAATTCTGCACACAGAGATATTCTCCTGAAAAGACAAAACATCACTATTACTTTCTTAAATATCCTGGTTTATTATTAACATTTTGGATTGCCTGACAGCACTGTAGTTATTCAGTAATAAAATTAATCACTTAATTAAGACGCCATGATTGGTCGTCACCCAACATATGGGTTATGTATGATAGACCAAAATGATTAAAAAAAAACAGCTGTCAGAGACATGATAAAAATAATTACCCATGAGGAAAGAATGGTATCAAATGATGAAATAACTTATATTCACCACCACGCTGGATCTCTGGCTATCATCACTAAGGCCGGTTTCACATTTGCGTTTGTAGGAGCTGCGGAGGGCTGCGGACTTCCTCTGTGAAGCCCCGCCCTCGGCCGCACCTCCGCCGCTAGCTCCGCCTACTTCTGCATGCGGCTGGCATGCGGCCTGTGTACCTATCTTTAACATTAGGTACGCAGGTCGTGCCGCTGTATGTGGATGCTTCCACATGCGTCGTTTTGACAATGCGGCGACCAGCATAGGACGCAGCTTGTAGCAATTTTTTTTCCCCGCATCGTCAAAATGACGCATGCGGAAGCATCCGCATACAGCGGCACGACCTGCGTACTTAATGTTAAAGATAGGTACACAGGCCGCATGCCGGCCGCATACAGAAGTAGGCGGAGCTAGCGGCGGAGGTGCAGCCGAGGGCGGGGCTTCACGGAGGAAGTCCGCAGCCCTCCGCAGCTCCTCCAAACGCTAGTGTGACACTAGCCTAATACTGTATGTGCTTGCTTCCTGCAGAAATGACATGCCAATCACATGCACATGTCCACTGTATAGGTTACTTCTTCATTTTTCCCCTTTTTTTCTCAAGAACAATTTTCACAAAGTATCACAGAATTTTTTTTGTAACATCACACATAGTAAAGATTTTTAGATGAACTTTGTTAAAAAAAAGCAGCCGCAACCTGTAAAGTTAAAGAAAGTGTAGAATAAAAAAATGACTCATAGTGTTTTAGTCTAGTTTAAATCTCGTAATATGAGATTTTTTTTTAAATACATATAACCTGATTAAACAACGTCATTTTCTGATGATACGCTCTCTTTAATCTACATTTCTCTGGCTATATTGAAAGTACAAGTCTCAGAATTATCTTTGTAATTTTACTTATATTTCATGGAAGATTGAGTTCCCGACAATTTTTGCCAAATTTCTTCCCACTCATTATGTAAAACATTTAAGACTTTTATCCAGATTTACATATTTCTGTGTCTTGTAGCTTTTCCTAGTAGGTGATACAGTAGCAAGAAAAATCACTCAGAGGCAGCAAGAGTTATTAATGTTTCGTACTTTATGTATGCCCTCAAGATTGGAACATATGCTTCACAAAAAGCGAAGAAACCCCTCTAGTAGAATAATGTGGTAATGCAAAAATAAGTGTGGAGATAAAAAGAAGAAAAAAACAAACAATAATCTGCTGCAAACTCAAGGCTTTCCTCAAAAGATGCATCTAAATTATTATAAGCAATGACTTACAGCAGTCCAGGAATTTTAACTGATTTTCCAGGGCCAAACATTGTATAGACTGCGGTTTGTCTATTGAAATATTCTGAGATTTTACTTACCTAATGAAGTACTGGTATTTTAACACATTTTCCATGAACCAATAGCAAAAAACAACACTTTCCGCACTTATGAGCCACTTCTCCTTCCCTATCTCCTTAACTCATCATTCGTTCTCAAAAATCTTCTAGGTATTAGATATACCATGGAACACTGTGGAGATGTCATCAAGAAGTGGCTTGAATTTGGCACAATAGTGACATTACCTAGAGCTGGATGTCTCTCAAATATTGATGAAAACACAAGAAGTAAATTAGTCGGCAGGCTGTCAAGAGGCCTATGGCAACATGAACCCCTTCACGACATCCGCCGTACATGTATGACGCATGTAGGAAAAAGGTGTATGGAGCCATCTCACGCAGTAAGCCCGCCCCATTTGCAGCAGGTGATGGCCGTCTTTAACAGCCAGGACCTGTGCCTAACAAGCTCGGGTGGAGCAGAGCACCACCCCTGATTGTTAGTTTGTCAAATTCCAGTATCAATCTCTGAGAACGGCATTTAACACGCGCCAACATGCATACATGTCATTATCTCCAGCCATCGGCACGCTGTGACTCGATCGCGGGTCACCGATGGGTTGTCATGACAGTCGGAGATCAGCAGATAACCCCCATGCCAGTGGCCAGGCTTCAAAAAGACTGTAATTTCTGTTATCTGCAGCGATGCTATCGCATCTGTATATAGCAAAAGCAATTGGACAATTGCATCTTAAAGTCCCCCTAACAATAACAGTAAAAAGTTAAAAAAAGGTTTTAAAAAATATGACAAAGAGAACAAAATCTGAAAGTTCAAATCACCCCCTTTCTCCCATTAAAAATAAAGATATTTAAAAATTAAAAAATGCACATATGTGGTATCAAAGTGTTCAGAGAGGTCCGATCTATCAAAATATAAAAACAACCCGATCAGTAAACACCACAAAAATTCAAGAACGCCAAAATTACATTTTTTTGGTTGTCACAATTCCAAAGGTTGTAAGAAGAGATCAAAAGTCACATCTATCCCAAAATGGTACTAATAAAGATGGCATCTCACTCAGCAAACAGTTGCATCACCGAAAAATGAAAATGTTTCGGGTCTCAGAAAAATGGACATGTTTGATATCGCCATAATCATATTGATGAGGAAAATCATATTGCACGTTCATTTTTACCACAAAATGAACACTGTAAAAAAAACCTGTCAGAATTATTTTTTTCACAATTTCACAGCAGTTGATTTTTTTTTTCCAGTTTTCCCGTACACTATGTGTAAAATGAATGGTGACATTCAGAAGTACAACTTGTCCTGCAAAAAACAAGCCCTCATATCACTATGTGGATAGAAAAATAAAAGAGTTATGGCTTTGGGAAGAAGGGGGGGGGGGGGGGGACGGAAATTGGCTGTGGCGTGAAGGGGTAAAAGGGTCTGCAGGAATGCAGGAATTTATGGCAAGTACTGGCTGAATAGTGCATTTCTCAACATTCTCCCTTACTATTCATATGGGTGGTATGTGATGTAAGGTGACAAGTCAAAAGCATTGTCTTACAAAGTAAAACGTCCAATCCTGGCTGGTTTTGCCAAAACCTACATCAAGTCTGTCAAAAGCATGTGAGAAAACGTGCTATGGCTTGATGAGAAGAACATTTTACTTTTTGGCCATAATTTCAAAACTAATGTTTGACACAAAGCCAACACTGCACATCACAAAGAGAACACCATACCAACAGTGAAACATGGTGGAGACTGTATAACGCTTTGAGGTTTCCTTTTGGTAGTTGGACTATGATCAAGGTGGAGGGGATTCTGAACAGTACTTAATATATCAATCAATTTTGTATTAAAACATTCAGAACTTCCTTCAGAAGAGGAATTTCACCTCTCAGAACAAAACCAACCCTAAGCATACCTCAAAATTAACAAAAGAAAGACTTCACCAGAAGAAGTGTTTTGAAATGTCTCAGCCAGAGCCCAGCCCTGATTCAACTGAAACATTGTGGGTTGACCTTACGTGGGCGCTATACACAGAAGATGCCCACACAATCTGACAGATTTGGAGCACAACTACAAGGTATAGTGATCAAAGATTGTTCCATGCAGATAGACTCATGCTCAGAAAGACTGAGTACTGTCCTAAATTCAAATTCAGCCAAGCATTAGTTTAATGAGGTGCACACTAATGGATTCACATTTATTTAGTTGTTTATTTTTATCTTTCACCTCCAAAAGATTTCAGTTTATGTTTTGCTTGAATTGTACAGATTATAGGTTACATAAAAATTGGACATATTCTAAAATCATTTTTCTTCATATAATTTTTTTCTTCTATATGACAAAAACCTGAAAATTTTAACAGTGGCATGTAGACTTTTCATATCCACTGTAATTATATTTCTCATGTAACCATACATGACTAATACACTTTAAGTTATTTTCATACTAAGGCCACTCTCACATTGCGATATCTTGGCCAGTACTTTCATCAAACTCTGTAATAGAAAGCTCTTGGAGCAGAGTGATGAAAAATAAAAAAATAAATAAAATGGTCCTGCTTATATTCCTCAAGATAGCTGCCTCCTTAAGTGGTTAAAGGATTGCTTAATCAGACAGGATCGTTCTCCATAGCACGCTCTCCTGCTCTCCTAACATCATAGGCGCTCTTGACAACCTCCCAAAGGGGGATTCCATACACGGGACTGACATCGATTGCTGCATTCAGTGGTTTTGGCAACAGGAAACTATTTTTTTCATACAGCACTTAGACTTTTTAATGTTCACTTACAATTTTTGAAAAAAATGGGGTGTCTTTGCTAAGATTTTGTGTAACTATATGAGAAAAAAAATCTCAATGTATATTTCCGATGGAAAGAATAGATGGGATGTTACCCCGCTGCCTCGGGGTAATCCTTGACGCTGATCTCTCCTTCAAACCACATATCCAAGCTCTTTCCACTTCCTGCCGACTTCAACTCAAAAATATTTCACGAATCCGTACATTCCTCAACCAAGAAACGGCAAAAACCCTAGTCCATGCCCTCATCATCTCTCGCCTTGACTACTGCAACCTCCTGCTCTGTGGCCTCCCCTCTAACACTCTCGCACCCCTCCAATCTATTCTAAACTCTGCTGCCCGACTAATCCACCTGTCCCCCCACTATTCCCCGGCCTCTCCCCTCTGTCAATCCCTTCACTGGCTCCCCATTGCCCAGAGACTTCACTACAAAACCCTAACCATAACATACAAAGCCATCCACAACCTGTCTTCTCCATACATCTGTGACCTCGTCTCCCGGTACTTACCTACACGCAACCTCCAATCCTCACAAGATCTCCTTCTCTACTCCCCTCTTATCTCCTCTTCCCACAATCGTATACAAGATTTCTCTCACGTATCACCCCTACTCTGGAACTCTCTACCACAACACATCAGACTCTCGCCTATCATCGAAACCTTCAAAAAGAGCCTGAAGACCCACCTCTTCTGACAAGCCTACAACATGCAGTAACCACCGATCAACCAAACCACTGCATGACCAGCTCTATCCTCACCTACTGTATTCTCACCCATCCCTTGTAGATTGTGAGCCTTCGCGGGCAGGGTCCTCTCTCCTCTTGTACCAGTTATGACTTGTATTGTTTAAGATTATTGTACTTGTTTTTATTATGTATACCCCTCCTTACATGTAAAGCGCCATGGAATAAATGGCGCTATAACAATAAATAATAATAATAATAATAATAATAATGTGAACAGAATCTTAGAAATAACTAAACTTTTCTTTAAAGCCTACGTGGAATTATACTTTCCTTATATGTGCCTATACTAAACTTTTTAAAATAATTTTATTTATTGGATACACACATGTAAGAGGCAGAAAAACGGAAAATTAATAGAATATTTTTACACTTCTGATGTCCATCTATAGTAAGATATTACTATCTCATAAAAGGTTGATAAATGTGCATATAGTATCCAACAGATGGCAGCAACAGCCTCTGTTTTCTTGGTCAGAATACTGTCCTTGTATGATATTCACAATGTAAGCCTACAGTACTTAAATAATACACTTTGCATTATGTATGATATATACACATGATACAGAAAAAAAATATTTCATACAATTTGTTCAAGAAAACCAAAGACAGAAATAAAATGAACACATCCCATCCCACCAGCGTCAAGATGTACCCAAATTTGGGATGCTCTTAGTGACCATTCCGATTTGGGTATACCTTGACGCTGGTGGGACGGCTTTTATGCTGTTTTTTATATTAAAAACAGTGTTTACTAATCTTACATGCGACTTTGTACACAACTTTAGGCCCTATTCACACGTCAGCATTTGTTCAGTATTTTTCATCAGTATTTCTATGGCAGTGGAACTTACAGCCAAAAACTATAATTGAAAGATTGACGCCTGTTCTATATTTTGGTGGCACTCCTATAGTATACAAATACTGATGAAATACTGATGTGTGAATAAAGCCCTATGGGGTACTAGAATGTGCAGCAGGGTTGCCAACTTGACTTTTTATTTTTTTTCCGCACAGCTTACCAAAAAATAATGGACGGACAATATTTTTTACAGACACATTGAAAAACCATGATGAATCATTATAACTGATAAATGTCTACAGCCCATAATTCTGATATGAAGACATCAGTTACATAAAATCCACTGTAAACTGTAATACGATGATAACTACCATCAAAACAATCTGTATAATTTTCTTCAGCATAAAAAAAAATCACTGACGTCCTACATTTTTTACGTACTGGGCAAAAAAGAGGCATATTTTTACAGACTGTCCTGGAATTTCTTGATGGTGCAGGAGAATTGTAAGCCCCTGAGGACAGGTTCTTCTCCCGCTCTGTACTAGTCAGACATTTTGTTTACTTTATTTTATTTTATTTATATAGTATGTAATATGTATTTATGTATTTATTTCATGGAATTAATGGTGCTTTAACCCCTTCACCCCCGGGCAATTTTCCTTTTTTCGTTTTTGTTTCCCCTGTGAGAGCCAGTGTTGACACCAGAGGTGAGCATAGGTGTTATTATTCTACTGGGGAGAAACACAGGGATTCAGAAGGGTTGCCTGAGTAGTGGATAACCCCTTTAAGCTCTACATCCCATTCCTGCAGGGGAACCCAGCTCAGAACAAGTTTACTTTTGAGTGGTGTTTATCCACTTATCCACACCCCTTTAAGCTCAAAACATATTCAATAATTATGAGTAATAATAAGAAATGACACAGGGAAAAAGTACTGAACACATGAAGAAAAAGAGATGCAAGAAGTCATGACTCCAGTTGAAATCCATCAGTAATTAGAAAGCAATTCTGCCACTTAGTGAAAAATAATATCAGTTTGTTCAACTGATGTCCTATAAGGAGGTGTCTCATTACCAAGGTGCCACACAAGAAACATCTCATGATGGGTAAAACAAGTAAGCCGTCTCAATACCTTATTAGCCTTATTGTTGCAAAACATACTGATGGCATTGGTTACAGAAGAAATTCTGAACTACTGAATGTTCCAGTGAGCACTGTTGGGGCCATAATCCGGACGAGGACAGAACATAATTTCACCATAAACTGGCCATGACCAGGTGCTCCCCACAACCTGTCAGACAGAAGAGTGAAAAGTATTATCAGGACAGTTGGATTTTATTATTGATGTTCTATCTCTCAATGTTAAAATTAACCTACCCTTAAAATTATAGACTGTTCATGTCTTTGTCAGTGGGCAAACTTAGAAAATCAGCAAGGGATTAAATAATTCTTTCCTTCACTGTGTATATAAATGTAAGGTGTTCCAACACTCATAAGTACAGTATAGATGTTTTCTATTTTGTTTTATGAAAGCTGTAAAAATGGAAAAATATAACAGAAATTTTTTTTGCATGCCATATTTTGAAAATGTTAATAAAAAACAAATGCAATCTTATAGTGTATTTACCTTGTTTTGCTTCAGAGGACATTACACATACAAACAGTTTATTTTTTATAGGGTTTTTTTTTAGATTATGTTCATAAACTTTCTGGATAGAGAACTTTTTATTTTGGATATTTTTTTCTCTACACTTGTATTTAATATTACGTATATGCAATGCTCTAATTTCATGAACTGTCTCACATTTTCCATTACATTTGTAAGACTAGAATTATATTAATTTCTAAGTGTATGATAGAAATCTTAAACCATATGGTCTTTATCAGGGGAAATGCAGAATCTTTTTGAAACGTGATTTCAAAGTGGTCTACCTAACTATTGTGGATTTCTCTGAACTAGCCATAAAACTAATTCCTAAGCCTGGGATGTTTTGTTGGACCACACAACATTTATATATGTTGCTTATGATCTGTGGAGCACATATAAAACCACTCAATATAAGTTTAATCAAAATCTAAAAATAACAATGTAGCTGCACTTAGTTGTTAGAGACAAGAAAAATGGACAGATGTAAGTGTCTGCATGGCCTGGACCAAATTGTGATGGCCAGATGACAGTCTGGGCATTTACAGTCACATTTGGTGTTGTGACTATTGTGTCGATATTATCTGTCAAAAGTGATCCAAAGAAGGACAAATGATGAACCAGCAAAATGAACATGGGCCTGTAAGATCATTGATGTGTGGGGAGTGTAGGCTAGCCTGTCTGGTCCTACTCTACTGCAAACTGCTACTGCTGGTTTTGATAGAAAGCAGTGAGAACTCACAGTGGCTGTGTAAGGGGTTCTGTAGTGCCGGCATCCTTCCGTGCCTCTGCTCCCTTAACCTGGCAAGGATGCTGACTTGCTCACCACCCTGTCAACCCATCCATGTCTTCTGCCTCTGCTCCAGCTCCCCAGGGTCTGCGCATGCATTGCAGATTCCCTGGTAGCACGAGTAGAGTGCACAAACTCCCTGTCTCCTAAAGAGCCAGAATGAATGCTCTTAAAGTGCCAAAGCCGATAGCTAAGGTAAGGTACCTCCACCTGTTGGGAGGTGCCTGGGCAACAATTTTGTTAGTCATTTTCCTGCCTGTTGTTAGGTCCCTTTGTACACTTTGTCTGACATTGATCCACTGCTGTCTAAACTGTATCCTGATTTCATAGCTGTCCTTATCCAGAGACGCTGTCACAGCTCCACCCCTCAGTGTGTCTGGGATGCAGTTATTGACAGTTCAGCATTATAATCTGGTGCAGGAGCCTGTTGAAGCTGTCAGTACTTTGATTGACAGCTCAGTCATCCAGTCTGGCAATGGGGCGTGCTGAGCTGTCAGTGTGTTGATTGACAGCTCAACCGTCCAATCTGTGACTGGGAGGTGCTGGCTGTCTCCAAGTGTTCATTGTCCCAGGTGATTGCCAGGCAACTTATTTCAGCTGTTTCTCCAAGACCTCTGTCAGGTATACATTCAGCTACTGTGTGGTTCGTCTCTCTGTGCCTTGCATTCTGTTTGTAGGTCTTTCATTGCCTGACCTTGAACCTCGTTCTGACCATCCATCTATTTAAACCTTGCTGCTCTGATTCACTATCCTCCTGGTGTTCTGACCTCAGAACGTTACCTGACTACGCCTTTGTTTCTTCCTTCTGTTTACGACATACCCTCCTGGCTTTTGACCTTGTACTCTTTCACTATCCTGATTCACGGCTTGGCCACACAGTGTGTACCAATACTGGTGGCCGTCCTGCCTGCTACCCAGAGCCACAAGGTCTGTACCAGTACCAGTGGTCATCCTGTCTGCTATCCAAAGCTGCACAGTCTGTACCAGTGCTTGTGGCCGTCCTGTCAACTATCCAGAGGCGCACAGTCTGCACTAGTACCAGTGGCCATCTTGTTTGCTACCCAGAGCTGCACAGTAAGCACCTGTACAAGAAGCTGACCTGGCATCTATCCAGAGCCGCCCAGTCTGAACCCACATCCATCCTATCCTGTCTGGGACACTCTATCTGAACCAACATGTCTGACCCTTCAGGTCAACTGCTACTGTTCCAGACACTGCTCTGAAGTGGTACCTGGCAGCTACCTGACCTGCACAAGCCTGACCTCATCTTCAGAAGTTTCAGTGAAAACCAGGCAGCTGCTTAGTCACGTCATTCCAGAGTAAGCCCAGCCCATAGGTCCACAATCCACAAGCTTTACAGTTTGCTCAGGCCATGGACTATGCTTGGCCCAATACTCTACCATTCTCTGAGCTATACTAGGAGATGACCCAACAGTGTGAGCAGCAGGATCAAATTCTGACCTACCTACGGTCGGTTAAAACCCATTTAAGTGCCCTTATACCAGCAGCCTCCTCCATATCAGCACCAGCTCAATTTGCTAACACGTTGCCAGTTGCCATCCACACATCTGGATCTGGTCCTGGTCTGTCTGCTCCACCTCAATACAATGGGGATCCCAAGCAAAGCCAAGGCTTCATCAATCCGTACATGCTGCACTCTGAGCTATTTGCTCATCAGTTTTCTTCCTACTGGGCTAAAGTGACTTTTCTTATGTCCCATCTAGGAGGAGAAGCACTCACCTAGCTCAACTCTGTATGGGAGAGAGGGGATCTAATCACCTCAGACCTACAGGCCGTCCGAGGAGCATTCCACAAGGTCTTTGATGAGCCGGGACATATCACCTCTGTAGCATCTTCTCTCCTTTGACAGTGGCAAGGTAGTCTGGCTGTGGGTCAGTTTTCAATCTGGTTCCGCACCTTGTCATCTGAGCTCGGCTGGAACAATGAGGTACTGGTAGTTTTGGGAGTATACTTATATTCTTTTCTACACTGGGCTGCATGTGGAGCCGGCTGTATTCAGCTATTTAGTGACATGTGTCCACATTGCTCCAGTTGGATTGTTTGCTCTCTATTTTCTGGTTTTGGATGACAGCACTTTATGGGTGTATGTCAATTTTATTAATATATCTCCATTGCGCTTACCAGTTCAGGTGTCTATTATAACTGCTCTAAACAGTGTTACTATTGTGAACTCACTGTGTGTTTGTTGAATTGCTGCTGTGGATTTGGGGGTATGGCAAGGGCACAGCCCTTCCATGGGCTATTTTGTTGTCACATGTTGTTTTAAATGTTTTTAACCTTGCAGTGTTGTAACTTTAATAAAGATTTTTGTATTGTGAATATGGTGATCCCCGTGTTCTGCATCTCCCTTTTCCCTTGTTTTTCATACAGAATCTGTATTGGGGGCACTCCTCTAAGTTAGCTAAGTAAGCCTGACCAATATCGCAGTGGGTCCACACTCAACAAGCGTTATAGGTTCCGAAGCTAGAGTGTTGTTCACTATTCCCATGCTGACCCCTGTTCATCTCTAAAAATGTCTACAATGGGCACATGAGTATCAGAACTGGACCATAGAGCAATGGAAGAAGGCTGCCTCGGCCTGATAATTTTTTTTTACATCATATACAGTAGATAGCAGGGTGCTTGTGTGTTGCTTACCTTGGGAGGAGATGGCACTTTTTCTTCTAGGCAATATTCTGCTGGGAAATCAAGAACGATATTACTTCATGACGGTGGCCTCTCTCTTTCAGAAAGATAATGCATCCTGCCACACTGCAATATTTGTTTAGGAAAAGTTTGAGAAACATGAAAAACACTTCAAGTTTGATGTTTTGGTGAACAGATTCCACAGGTCTCAATATGGTTTAACTGGAAAATCAAGTCTGATTTATGAAAGCACCCTGTCCCAACTTCCAGGACTTAAAGGAGTTTTACACTTGTTTGAAAAGGTAAAACAGGTGTATTGATTCTTGTAAAGGAAAAATACCACAAGAATCCCCCAACTCTCCAGCACTGCCGCCCAAATGCCATTTGTCACCACCACAAGTGATTTATATCCAAGCCACCAGTCACCTAACTGCTGAGACCATTGACTGGCTGCACTGCCACACGACTGGTGGCCAGGATAGCATCACATATGGTCCCAACAGACTAGCAGCACTAGAGCAACTTATCCCTCTGGTCCCAGCAGGGATTATTAGATTGGCAGCGCTGCAGCTGCTGGGGATTCTAATGGTGATCAAATCACTCAGTCTAGTACTTTTATATTGATGGTCTATCCTTATAAAGGATATCAATATCAGATCAGTGAGGGTGTGACATCCAGCTCCCTTGCCGATCAGCTGTGATCCGTGTTTGCGACAGCCAGATGTGACCAGTATAGGAGTGGAACAGCTTTGTCAACTACATAGTGGCCAAGTGAATAGGAGTGTTTTTGCTGTGGCTACTATACATTTGTCAGAGCTGTGCTGTTCTGCTCCACAGCTGTTTACATCTGACTGTCACCGGGAACCAAGAAAAGCTGATTGGCGTGAGTTGTTGCACCACCACTGATATGGTATTGATAACCTTTCCTTATATAGGCCATCAACATAAAAATACTGGATAAAACTTTTAACTTTTCCAAAGGACTGGAAACAAACATAAAAAGATCAGTTGCGCTGAATTTGGATCATTTTTGGCAAACTGTGCATTCTTGAGACAGTCGTGTCAGCAAACTGCATATGTTACTGCATCTTGCACTTTTCTGCATAAGGATAGGTGGAGCAGCCATTGAAACAAGCAGTATTTCATCTACAAACATGTAAGAGTGTGACAGAAGCTGTCATGCACATCTCCCCCCAGTGTTCATGTGCATACAATTAATGTGTGGTGGGTTCAGTGGGAAATCCCAGAACGTCAGAGACCTACGGTGTGGAAAAGGTTTGGAAGAGCCATCCTTTATTTTGCCCTCGGAGTGGAAAATGGGCAGGGACCCCCAAGCAAGAACTAGCCTGGCTATTCGGGAAGCTGCAGTACTGGATGGTACGTTACCAGAACAAAGATTGCCAGGAGAGCAAGGGAGAGCACAGCGGGAAGGATCTGTGATCAGTGAGAATCTCTGTGCGATGTCTGTGACTGAACTGAACTTGCTGAGTAAAGTTGCTTTGTTAAAAATGGACTTGGACTCTGTCAATCAGTGTGTGATGATATCTGGAATCGGGACCGAGCAACCTGAGGAGAACTCCAGTCTAAACGTGCGTGACTTGCATTGCACACAAATCACACAGCAAATGGGACATTGTGTTTTCTTTATGGGGTGCCAGGGTATGTAGGGACAGCAGCCTCTAGCCATGACTACCACCCTGGCCACCTCAAAAACACAAGATAGAGCATGCTGAAAATATTTCCACACTGATCATTGAAAATTTGCATTTGGAAAGTGACTTGTATTAATGCATTAATATGCAATCTGCTGCCCCAATGACTACATATACCATCACTTGAATGTAGCCTTACTGGTACTGAGCCCCACAGCTTAGACATCGATTCAACAGACACATGTTCATGCTGACTGCAGGTAGTCGCCACTGAAGAAACATAAGAGCTTGTTTTATCATCGCGTTCAATGTATACAAGCCTTTCATAAATGACTGTTTCTTTCAAGGTGACAGAATTTTAGCCTTCAGTTTTGTCTATAAAAGTGATTTGGAGCTGTATCAGAAATATGAGCATGTAAATGTATTTAATTAAAAATAAAATGTTATACATTTTTTACTCTTAATAAAGTGATAGAATAATAATAATATGATAATATGTTTACCAACAGAGCATTTGGCGCTGTATACATGTAAAATTAGGTTCGGGGGTAACGCTTTTTTTTAAAGATACAGGAATATCAATATAGACTAGATGCATCAAAGCATTAGGACACATGTATTAATCATTGAATTCAGGTTTGTCATTTTGTTCTATTGCCAAAAATGTATAACAACCGGCCCTTCACCATGTTGTGTGACAATACTAACATTTGTGAGAGGGCTCACTGATACAAGCGCCATCCTGTAACAGGAATTCTCTATTATAACAAGCCAGCTCAAGGAATTTCATCCTTTCTAAATACTCCACGTTTACATGCGAGTGGTATTAATGAACGATCGCTGAGGAGCAAAAAGTCACCAATCCTCTGCTGACTCCATAACTGCAGAGTCGAATACTCCTCTGCGATTAAGCCATGAAGCTGTGCCATGGTGGAGAAACTACATCCAAGCCTTACATCACCAAGCACAATGTTAAGTGTGAGATTGAGTGGTGTAAAGCCACCACCATTGGACTCCGGAGCAATGGAAATGTGTTATGTGACTATGCACTCTTCTTTATTCGGAAGTCTGATGGACAAGAGTGGGTTTGGTGAATGCTAGGAGAACATTACGCGCCTAAGCTCCTTAGAGAGAAATCTTAATGCGTCAACATACCAAGATATTTTGGACGATTTTGTGCTTCCAACTTTGTTGGAACAGTTTCAGAAAGGTCCAAAAGTTCCAACATGACTTTGCAACAGAACAACATCTATAGAGTCATGGATGAGTGAGTTTGATGTTGAGGAACTAGACTTTCTTTGCCGAGCACTGACCTCAATGCCATCAAATACCTTTGGGATGAGCTAGGAGAAAATTTTGAGCCCTGCACTCTACTCCAACATCAATGTCTGGCTTCACAAAAGCTTTTGTGGATGAATGGACATTTCCAAAGTCACCTCCAAAATCTTTTAGAAACCCTTCCCAAAAGTATAAAAGCTTTTAGAGCTTCAAACGGACCAACTCCATACGAATGCCCATGGATCTAGTATTGGACATAAATGCTCCTGTAGGTGTAATATCATGTGCCAATACTTTAGCCCATGTAGTGTATCTTTAAATGTACCTCATAAGTAGTTTTTGCTTCTGTAGGCGATCAATCCAGAAGTTAATGATTTCTTTCTTCTTTCATTCCTGTGCTGTATAGGTTTTGTTGTAAAATGTTCTGGTTTTTACTATCATGTCAAAGAAAGTCGAAGATGGAGAAATGAAGACAAATGTTCCAAGATATCTCTGTGGCCAGTTTTCTGATTGTCAACATGTCTTTCAAGATAATATAATTTAATTTTCTATCTTGACTTTTAAGATCTTTCTAAACAAAGAGCAACAAACTGCTGAAAAATCCTTACTTTTTTGCATAAAGCTAATAGGCATCGCAGCATTAGGAAACCCAGGTGGCTTCAAAGTCCCATAAACATTTTCTTGGTTTGAAGTGCAAAATCGGTGTAAAATGATGAATCAGATTGACTGATCTGCTCTGTCTGACACCTCATAGGCATCTGAATAATGTTCTGTGAGTCTTCCAGCTGACGATAGTGGTTCACAATATAGAAAAATTGTGGAAACAGCAATTGGGATGTTGCAGGCATCTAAAAGAAGTAGAAACACGAAAAAAAAGAGTATGGGGATCACCTGTGGTGAAAACGCCTTTTTGAGTTTGTCTGAAGTGACTCTTTAAGGCCGGGGTCACACTTGCGTGTGCAATGCAAGAAATGCGCACAAGTCTCTCGCATCAATACCCGGCACTGCCGCCGGCACTTGGGACCAGAGTGTGCGGCTCCATGCATTTCTATGCAGCTGAATGTTCCGGTCCCGAGTGCCGGCGGCAGTGCCGGGTATTGATGCGAGAGACTCGCGCGAGTTTCTCGCATTGCACACGCAAGTGTGACCCCGGCCTAATAAAAAGATTTGTCTAGGATTAGAAAAAAAAGCTCTTTTTATCCTGAATCAGCACCACTTTTGTCCATGGGTTGTGTCTGGTATTGCAGCTCAGCGCTAGTCTGTAGTTTGAATTTAAAGGGAACCAGTCAACAGTTTTTTAATCTATCAACTAGTGCAGCAAAACATAAAAACCCAATATAAATCTGGTATACCAATCTGAAGAATAAAGTCGCCTAATTACTTATACCACGGAGTAAAAAAGAAATAAAACCAATTCTTCACCTGCTGCTGGTTTATTCATTCTGTGTCCCAAAAGATCACAGTAAGTCTTGGATCACATTTATCCTGCACACTGCTCTGAGCACTTACACCGGGATTTCCGTGTAAATCTCTGAAATACGGGATTCAGACGAAGCCCCCGGCGGAAGATTCCCTAAATGAGGCAGATAGAGACACTGTGGATGCTGTCTGGCTTGTGATCTGTCTTTTTAGGGCCGTCTTCCGAGCCCTTTCAGGCGCCTAAACAGAGGTTTTCCCCCACATACGGCGTATCACCATGTTCAGGAGAAATTGCATAACGCATTTTGGGTTCCACTTTCCCTTGTTGTCATTGTGAAAACAAAAAATTGGGAGCTAAAAGAACATTTTTGTGAAACATTGCTTCAATTCTTGAAGGGTTAATAAGCTTCCTGAATGTGGTTTTGAGTACCTTGAGGGGTGCAGTTTTTAGAATGGTGTCACTTTCAGTATTTTCTGTCATATAGACGACTCCTAGTCACTTCAAATGTGTTGTGGTCCCTAAACAAATGGTTTTGTAAATTTTGGGTGAAAAATGAGAAATCACTGGTCAACTTTTAACCCTTACAACTTCCTAACATAACAAAAAAATATGTTTCAAAAATTGTTCTGATGTAAAGAAGACATGTGGGAAATGCTATTTATTAGCTATTTTGTGTGGCATATCTCTCTGATTTAAGGGCTAAAAAATTAAAAGTTTGAAATTTGCAACATTTTCTAAATTTTCACCAAATTTCCGATATTTTCTTAAATAAACGCTATTTGTGTCGAACAAATTTTACCTGTATCATGAAGTAAAAAATGTCACGAGGAAACAATCTCAGAATGTCTAGAATCTGTTGACGTGTTCCAGAGTTAGTACCTCACAAAATGACACTGGTCAGAATTGAAAAAATTGGCCTGGCGAGGAAGGTGAAAGCAGAAGGGGTTAAAGCAGTCGTTTGTGATGGGCAGGACCAAACTGGTCTCCAGCCGTGGTCCCTGGCAGGACATTCTAACTATTTTTGCCTTCACAAATGATTTTTGGCCAGAATTTCGACCTATATTTTCTCTGACATGCTGAAGCAGTTCAGAAAAAATGATTCCTGGCTTCAGTCTTGTATCCAGGCTCTGGTTCATGCTGCCTAAGGTTTGGGCAGCTTGAATCAGATGACAGGTTCCCTTTATTAACTGCACTCTGACCAGAAAATAAAAAAGTCATACTTACCCTCTGGACTGGTGCTGCTCCTACGATACTGAATATTTCCTTTATATTATTAGCAGATAATACAGTTCTGTCTGCCTACAACCACTGACGAGTTCCCTGAAAACTATTTACGCACTGAACTCCATAGTCGCCTATTATGCAGTAAGCTCTGACTGCTTTCAGTGCATGTGGAAAATGGGTCAGGATGCTAAAAGGTGGGATTCAGTCTAAACAAATAATTATGGATTTACTTACGTTTCATTTGGCATCAGATCTCAGACAACTTACAGTACACCCATGAAGCAGCAATCCGGGCTGGGTGTGTGCTGTGAAGTAAGAATGCACACAGCAATGATCACATCTGTATAGTGTTCCACGAATGTTTCTTGTCTACATGTATATATGTTTGCAATTTATCACAATGTGTGTCTAGAACGCCCTCACTACATACAAAGCCTAATTCTCAGTTCCATGGTGTGCCAATGTACGTGTCCTCTAGTGCAACACCTTCATCTTGGCTTTATCGCTGGTGTCTCGCAGCCAGCCATGATTGTTCCTTGGCTTAGGAAGGACTAGTGAGTCCCCGTGGGCTGAGCGCTTCTTATCACAAAGAAATACCTCCACTGCAATTTATGGATCAGATTTAGCTCTACAGCTGCAAGTTATTTCTTCTTCATTTAGCTCCAAACATGAAAGTTAATGTTTACGCTATTTATTTTGTTCTGCCTCAAATTACTGTTTCTCATTTGCCTTCATTATGTGGGGTGTAATTTTCATGTCATTGTCATTTTCTGAATTCATTATTACATAAAGCACACCTGGCCTGAACCGGCAGAACATGGACGCTTTCTGCAAAGTATCGTATTCCCATCATCAACCGTGAATGAGCAGAAGATCCTGGTTATTCTATGCTACTAGACAAAAGGGACACATCTATCTATTATCTATCTATTATCTATCTATCTATTATCTATCTATTATCTATCTATCTATTATCTATTATCTATCTATTATCTATCTATCCATTATCTATCTATTATCTATCTATTATCTATCTATCTATTATCTATCTATTATCTATCTATCTATCTATCTATCTTCTATCTATCCATCTATTATTTATCTATCTATCTATCCATTATCTATCAACTTTCTACCTATCTATTATCTATCTATTATCTATCTATTATCTTTCTATCTATCTACCTATCTATCTATCTATTATCTATCTATCTATCTATCTATCTATCTATCTATCTATTATCTACAGTATCTATCTATTATCTATAATCTTTCTATCTATCTATCTGTCTGTCTGTCTATCTATCTATCTATCTATCTATCTATCTATCTATCTATCTATCTATCCATCAACTTTCTACCTATTATCTATCTATCATCTATCTATTATCTATTTATCTATCTATTATCTATATATCATCTATTATCTATCTATCTATCTATCTATCATCTATCTATTATCTATCTATCTGTCTATCTACAGTTGTGTAAAGAGACCGAATTAGGCTGGTGACTTGTTCTCATCAGCATTGGGTGTTTCTATATTCCTGCAGGAACAGTATCGCAGGCTCGTTCTGCGCCTTACACACTGGGGCTAATTTCACAGGAAGACAATCGGCATGTGTCTGGAGTGTGGAATGAAGCTTAGAGCCTACGTCAGCCAAGAAGAATAAGCCCCAGGCCGATGTTGCTTGTTGTCCGGCAGGCACTTTTCTGTACCATAGATATATGTAAACTAAAAAGTTTAATTTTCCAAGTAATCAGTTTTTTTTGTGTTGCTCGACTAAACAGCCTAGCAATTTTGTCTAATTAGTTCAGTAGAGACTAATTATGTTGTTCTGTACAAGCGTGCAAGTACTGGGTTAATTGCTGGTTTAAAACTGTTAAATGTCCAGTAATTGAGTTTTTTTTTCTTTTTATTATACAGATATTCTGCAGGTGGCACAACTGAAAATCTTACAAAATAAGATTTGCACCAGGAACATTATCCTTTATAACACATACAACAGACGTACAAGTGTAATATATAATAAAATATCCGAATATTGTAAATTCTGATTGCGGTGCAGAATGAATAAAAGAAAAAACACTGCATCACGGCATTGGCAGACAGATTTGTCATTTCAGGCTCATAGACAATAGATGTTTTCCCGTTCCCTGCATAGTGACCCTTCACTATGTTGTAAGGGTGATGGACTGTTCTGCTGCATTCCTACCCCTAAAGACAGCAATCGTGCTATGTCTACAGTGTTATGCGGTTTTATATGTAATATGAATAGTGATGTGCGTCTTTCATATTGTATAATAGTAATGTACAGCGTATAAGTTTATAAAGTATTAATGTATAATGTGAGTAGTGCAGGATAAGCACAGGGTTAAACCTGAAATAGTATGAGTCCTGTTCATATAGATAAGTGGCTTAGCAACAGTATAGAACATCAGATAAGAACAAGAGATTTAAGGTACCTTCACACTGAACAACTTAAGAACGATAACGATAGCGATCCGTGACGTTGCAGCGTCCTGGATAGCGATATCATTGTGTTTGACACGCAGCAGCGATCTGGATCCTGCTGTGATATCGCTGGTCGGAGCTAGAAGGCCAGAACTTTATTTGGTCGTCAGATCGGCGTGTATCGTCGTGTTTGACAGCAAAAGCAACGACGCCTGCAATGTTTTTCAATGGTAACCAGGGTAAATATCGGGTTACTAAGTGCAGGGCCACGCTTAGTAACCCGATGTTTACCCTGGTTACCAGCGTAAAAGTAAAAAAAACAAACAGTACATGCTCACCTGCGCGTCCCCCAGCCTCTGCTTCCTGACACTGACTGAGCGCCGGCCCTAAAGTGAAAGTGAAAGCACAACGGTGACGTCACCGCTGTGCTGTTAGGGCCGGAGCTCAGTCAGTGTCAGGAAGCAGAGGCTGGGGGACGCGCAGGTGAGCATGTACTGTTTGTTTTTTTTACTTTTACGCTGGTAACCAGGGTAAACATCGGGTTACTAAGCGCGGCCCTGCGCTTAGCAACCCGATGTTTACCCTGGTTACCCGGGGGCCTCGGCATCGTTGGTCGCTGGAGAGCGGTCTGTGTGACAGCTCTCCAGCGATCAAACAGCGACGCTGCAGCGATCGGCATCGTTGTCGCTATCGCTGCAGCGTCGCTTCGTGTGAAGGTACCTTTAGTGAAAAGTTGTAATTTCTTGGAAGTGAGTCAGATGGTGAAGTTTTGTGACTACTTCAAATTCAGGTACAGAGGGCTGCTCGGGCCACCATGTGCCAGTCATTTGAAGCAGTAGGAAGCTGGAATCTCGAGCAGACGCCCCTGTCCAGTCCATAGCCCAAGGTTTGGTATAGGGGCTGCTGGGCACATCGTGTCCTCTGGCATACAGTGGAAGATGGACAGGGACCCAAGTAGATGGAAGGTGGAGGATTTCGGAAGCACTGCTGAAGTGGTCAGGAAATCTCTGAGGCTGACGGAGTCAGTGGGCGTAGGGAAAGTCCAGGATGAACAAGTGCTAGGGCTGACAATGCATTGTATTAAGAAAATAAGGAGCATGAAGTGCTGTGCCCTATCCCACATGTTAAACCTTGAACTGATCTGTAAGCGTTTACTTGTTGCTAGAAAAATATTTAGAATTGAGAGTCCTTGGTGGTTGATACCTTTTAATGGCTAACTGAAAAGATGGTAGCAACTTGCAAGCTTTTGAGACTACTCAGGTCTCTTCATCAGGCAGGGAATAACACAAATTCTGAAGAATCACATATTTATGTGTAGCGCCCCCACTGTTGCAGGGCCGAGGGGTACCCGGTACTGGGCCTCTGAGTCTCTGCTCTGGAGTTGTCACGGTGGCTAGACCCGGTCCGTGACCCTGCTGAGGGGCGCCCAATAATAGGTGTGTGTGGTGGTGACGATGCTATGGTGCGGTGAAGTGCCGGTCGCGGTAAATAACGAGGACACCAGGTTGCAGTCTCTTTACCTCTTTACTGAAGGCTTCAGGATCCTCAATCCGGAATACGGTTAACCAGGCTGCGCAAGTCCGGCTGGTCCGATGGCACCTCCAGAGTTCCCTTCGCAGGTGGAAATCTGTGCCTACCTTCTAGCGCTTGTGTGTTGTGGTCCTCCCCTGCTGTGCTTACGGGATAGTCCCCACAACTGTTGTGTCTGTTTCTCGTGTTCCCTCACAACTCGATTCTGATGTTCTTCCACGTCCCCCAGATCTTATGGTTAGGACGCACCCGTATGACGGGGAGGCTCGGAGCTCTTCCGGAACTCTAGCGTCGCCCCACTCCTGTTGTTACCCCCCCTGTGTCTTCCTAGGTCAATTGGGTGAGACAGCCCGCTTATAACTGACTGTCCTGCCGTAGGTTTGAAGTTTGGCCTGGAGCTCTATACTTCCTCGGCGTTCCGGCCACCGGTTACGCGCCTCAGTAGGATGTTGCCTCGTCTTACAGCACGACTCCTACTGGTATTCTCCTTGTTGCATTGATCTCGTTTCTCACTCAGCACAATAAACCTCGCTTCTTGTCCTTCCTTGGGGTACCGCCGCTATATCGTGCAGGCGCGGTCCCGTAACGTTCTCTCTGGTTGCTAGGCCTCTGTCAGGATCCCACCCCTGACAGGGACCCCTCTGAATCTTCCCCTACAACACCCTCTGCCACAAGGTGTTGCCTGGTTCCAACCCAGTCAGCTTTCTCATCTAACTTCCTATCCAACCCCCAGTTTTACCAGACTGAGGAGTGGCCTAATGCATAGTGCCCTTAGCTCCCCCTGGAGGCCAGACTGTGAAATGTATTGGTGTCTGTGATACCTGGTCAGATAAACTCCTTCAGTGCCATCAGACGTACCATAGCCCCCCTTAGCGGCGGAGCACCAGTACTGCAACGACCAGGACTCTGGGGCGCTGCACTCCCCCCCGGTTAAATCCAGTACTCCTGGACTGGGAAGAAATCAACAATACATGTCAGCAAAAAGACATACAATTTTGAAAATACAAGTAAACTTTTTAACAGAGCTTCCCTTTATGGGAGGTGAGGACACTTGAACGTTACAAAAATGGATAAATACTTTAAATAACAAACTATAAATAACTTTTCTTACCCAACCGGGTATTCTACTAAGTGCAAAATTTTTGAACAATAATTTAACTTTGCCTTTAAGGACGTACTCGCTGAATCCACTAAAGACCTTCTTATAAAACATTATAAGGCTAATCAACTTTTTCTTCATTTTCCATCTTTACATCTGCAGGACCGCCTGTCCTATCTGCTCCAGGCCTACTGCCATCTCCTTTCTGTTACAGGACCGCCCCTTTCTGCCCGGGCCTACTGCCTTTCTGCTACTATACACAGTATAGAACGTATCATCCATCTCTCAGTTCAGGATCACCGAGCCATCTCTGTATGGCTCCTAGGAGGACTCACCGACTAACCCCGTATGGGTTCACTTCCTGTCCTCGTTCTCTAACACATTATTTTAACATTCCTTACAATCAACTGTCTGACTACATATAACTTTTTATACGTAAGCATTATTAGTACTTTCTTTCAAAACATCATCATTCTTTAAGTGCTATTGATGAACATCCCCTTTAAGAGGGGACCAAGTCTCTATGAGGTAGTGCAACTTCTCAAGCTGCAAATCCGTATGCAGCAAGGACTCCGGTACTGCTTCCAGGAACAGTTTCTTCGCAAAGAGTCCTTTCTTTTATAAAACCAGTAGAGGGCACCTTTAAGAAGGTGCAAACTATTTACAAGAAGTTTGTAATCATGCAGTGTTCATGATCCAGCAGTTCTTTCAACAATGATAAAACATGAAACAAAAACAAAAAGCAGAAGAAGGGATCCCGAGTAAACAAAGGGATCCCTTTAAGAGTTAACCCTAGACGGGTATTATCAGCAAAAACACATAAAACGGACAGTTAACTATTTACATATCCATGGCATCCAGGTTTACTCTCACTCTGGCGGCCGTAGCTCCGCATAGACCTCGCTCGGCAAGGTGATCGGCGAGATCGGGGCCTTTAAGAAGTGCTCCATACCCGTGGCCCGATCCCAGGGTGTAAGGCGCCGGAGTCTATAGGTCCCAGGGAGAGGGGGTGCTGCGACGGGGCCTATCAACAGGGCCTATGCTGGTGGGGCAGGGTCGTTCTTCATACCTGCTTCAGATGCGGTCCCTCCGGTGCCGATCTGCTCTGTCTCCGCTGGGATCTGGAGCGCTGGTTGCAGGGCCTTGCGCTGCGGCGTTGTCATCTCCGTTTGCAGCATCTCGCTTTCCGGCAGGGCCTTGCTTTCTGGCTTCGGAGCGCTGGAACTTCTTTCTTGCTCCGGACCAGACGAGGCTGCCGACAGACGTCTGATGAGGGTCCCGATGAAGGTCTTCTTCCACCCGGCCTCAGTGCTCAGCTGCGTCCGCCGGAGTTGGTCGCTGAGCTCATCCACTCCGGCCTGCAGGAAGTCAATATCAGCGGTGGGGGCCTGGTTGCGGTGCCCCTCCGGGTAGCTGGGGAGTCCTCTGCGCCTACCCCACGCTCCGGCTCCGGGTGGCTGGCCATGGCGTCCTCCATGTCGCTGACTTCTTCTTCCTCGTCCTTTTCCTGCTCTCTCCTTCGTGGGCGGTTTCGCTTTCTCTGTCTCCGCCCACCATTGAGAATCAGGAGGCGGATCTCGGCTGCTGACGGACACGTCCTCACGGTGCAGAAATACTTAGACTGGGCGGCCATTGTCTTTCGCGCTCTTCAGCTGGTCCACGCCTACTCCACGCCCCTCTTCTTCTCCTGCGCTCTCCTTAGCGCTGTAATGGCGACTGGTTTTGGCGGCAAATGGCAATCCACAGTCTTGGCAATAAGTCACAGTCCAAGCACACATGACCTGATTCTTCAGGCTTAAGTAGATCCTGTTCGTGAGGCCAAGTTTGTAGCGCCCCCACTGTTGCAGGGCCGAGGGGTACCCGGTACCGGGCCTCTGAGTCTCTGCTCTGGAGTTGTCACGGTGGCTAGACCCGGTCCGTGACCCTGCTGAGGGGCGCCCAATAATAGGTGTGCGTGGTGGTGACGATGTTATGGTGCGGTGAAGTGCCGGTCGCGGTAAATAACGAGGACACCAGGTTGCAGTCTCTTTACCTCTTTACTGAAGGCTTCAGGATCCTCAATCCGGAATACGGTTAGCCAGGCTGCACAAGTCCGGCCGGTCCGATGGCACCTCCAGAGTTCCCTTCGCAGGTGGAAATCTGTGCCTACCTTCTACCACTTGTGTGTTGTGGTCCTCCCCTGCTGTGCTTACGGGATAGTCCCCACAACTGTTGTGTCTGATTCTCGTGTTCCCTCACAACTCGATTCTGATGTTCTTCCACGTCCCCCAGATCTTATGGTTAGGACGCACCCGTATGACGGGGAGGCTCGGAGCTCTTCCGGGACTCTAGCGTCGCCCCACTCCTGTTGTTACCCCCCTGTGTCTTCCTAGGTCAATTGGGTGAGACAGCCCGCCTATAACTGACTGTCCTGCCGTAGGTTTGAAGTTTGGCCTGGAGCTCTATACTTCCTCGGCGTTCCGGCCACCGGTTGCGCACCTCAGTAGGATGTTGCCTCATCTTACAGCACGACTCCTACTGGTATTCTCCTTGTTGCGTTGATCTCTTTTCTCACTCAGCACAATAAACCTCGCTTCTTGTCCTTCCTTGGGGTACCGCCGCTATATTGTGCAGTCGCAGTCCGGTAACGTTCTCTCTGGTTGCTAGGCCTCTGTCAGGATCCCACCCCTGACAGGGACCCCTCTGAATCTTCCCCTACAACACCCTCTGCCACAAGGTGTTGCCTGGTTCCAACCCAGTCAGCTTTCTGATCTAACTTCCTATCCAACCCCCAGTTTTACCAGACTGAGGAGTGGCCTAATGCATAGTGCCCTTAGCTCCCCCTGGAGGCCAGACTGTGAAATGTATTGGTGTCTGTGATACCTGGTCAGATGAACTCCTTCAGTGCCATCAGACGTAACATAGCCCCCCTTAGCGGCGGAGCACCAGTACTGCAACGACCAGGACTCTGGGGCGCTGCATATGCACAATACCAAGAATACAAGGTACCAAGATATATATCTTTCCTATACTTGTTGCTATGCACTTGGTGTCCCCTGAATTGTGTGCGCTGGCTTCTGAGAATGGAGATCTGGAGGCAGCGGAGGCCTGCGGCTTACAAATCAGCGTGATGCACCACACATCCTGCAGCACACTGGGACTGGGACACTATTTTCCTGTAAAGTTCCCGAGTGTAATCGGACAGCAGCTTGGTAATGACTACTGCTCTTGGCAACATGACAATCTCACAAAGCATGCCCCGAATAGTCAGAAGCCAAGAGACCGTCTTCTGGGAACTTTCTTAAAGATGATCAAAGCTCAGGTGTATGGTACTTGTCAATGTATCAATTTTTCCAGTTCCAGTGGCAAAAGTGTTTGCAAAATCATGCTAAAAAGTAGGGGCATTATTGGACCTTCGGGGCATTCCCACGTCGTCCTACGGGAAGGCTCAAATAAGAATTTCCATCAAAGTTTTTATCCTCTTAATATATTGCAGTCATATTATATAACACTGTGTACTTACAATTGCTCATTTTGCTCTGCTACCCAGATAATTCTGAGCTACACTGACTAGCTGAATCCTTCTAAGCTCTATGTGGAAACAGGAAGTCTCTTTTTCCCTGCATGAGTAATCATTGCAAAAGTTCCTGGCAGGTGGGAGGGAGAGAGCAGCTGGGTCAGGAGTTGAAGAGTGGAATGATAAATGCAGGGAAAACTTCCCGCTTCTACATAGAGAACAGAAAAGAGAAAAATTAGCTGGGTAGAAGGGCAAAATGAGCAATTGTAAGTACACAGTGCTACTGTATATGATATGATGACTATAATACAGGGTGGGCCATTTATATGGATACACCTAAATAAAATGGGAATGGTTGGCGATATAGTATATGGGACGGGGAAAACTTTTCAAGATGGGTGGTGGCCATGGCGGCCATTTTAAAGTCGGCCAGTTTGGATCCAACTTTATTTTTTTCAATGGGAAGAGGGTCATGTGACACATCAAACTTATTGAGAATTTCCCCAGAAAAACAATGGTGTGCTTGGTTTTAATGTAACTTTATTCTTTCATCAGTTATTTACAAGTTTATGACCACTTATCAAATGTGTTCAAAGTGCTGCCCATTCTGTTGGATTGTCAATGCAACCCTCTTCTCCCACTCTTTACACACTGATAGCAACACCGCAGAAGAAATGCTGGCACAGGCTTCCAGTATTCATTTGTTTCAGATGCTGCACATCTCGTATCTTCATAGCATAGACAATTGCCTTCAGATGACCACAAAGGTAAAAGTCTAAGGGGGTCACATCGGGAGACCTTGGTGGCCATTCATCTGGCCCACGATGACCAATCTACTTTCCAGGAAACTGTTCATGTAGGAATGCTCGGACCAGACACCCAAGATGCACCAAATCCAAACATCTGAATAAAGTGGTATTTCCAACTGTGAAACTGATTTTTTATATTGCCTCTGTGACCTCCACCTATCCTGTGAATGTTTTTCATGCACCGAGTCTAACACGGCCACTAAAGTGTACAGGGAATTGCAGCTGACCCTATATAAGTGGATTTTTTTTGCAGTTCTCCTGTACTCCTTTATTCTCAGGATGAGTAGACCCCAACTGATAATAGTGTAATGGCATCTCCTGGAAATGTGCCTCACATTAAACTAATATTATGTTATTACTTGGCTTTCAGACATACCCCAGCTTTACAAGGGAGAGAAGATAAAGTTATAACACCACTGCGTGATACTACTATAGTCTGGGTGGAGCTGCAGCAATGACAAGTCAGAGTTGTAGTTGCGTTCTTGGTTGTGAATCTGGGGATTTATTATGATGGAATATAGGCTGAACTGGATGGACAAATGTCTTTTTTCGGCCTTACTAACTATGTTACTATGTTACTATGTTACTATGTGAATGCACTAAGCAAAGTGTCAATCATTAAACAGTGGGGAATTATTACATAATTTTCCTTATATTCAATTTTATTGGTCCCATACTGCATTTACTGTGGTATTGCATGTGGGGGGTGAAAAAAAACCCAAAAAAACTACTTTCTTTAATTTTCTTTTTAGCCCCTAAGATGTTGCATGGTTAGGACCAAAGATCTGGAGCAGTGCATGTGCCTCAAACATCTGACTGGGTACCCTGCACTGGCTGCCCTGGACTATATTGGTGTCAACATGACATGATAAAGTTGGCCACAATAGTAGGTAGCCATAGGCCTCACCAATCTTCATCCTGAAGTACACAACCTGCTGTTTACCTTCCTGTATCAATGTCATAAGCTTGGTTCTATTCCTGTAGCTATGTAGTAAGCTTGGTTTTGTTATGGTGCCCATGGTTCAAGTTGTAATATGCTTGTGCAGCGCCCCAGAGTCCTGGTCATTGCAGTAATGTCGCTCTGCCACTAAGGGGAGCGATGTTACGTCTGATTGCACTAAAGGAGTTTCTCTGACCAGGTAACAATCACACTACACTTCACACTCCGGCCACCAGGGGGGGTGGTTCTATCTAGTAGGCCATTCCTCACACTCTGGTAAAACTGGGGGTTGGACAGGAAGAGAAGAGAGAAGTAACTGGGAAGAGCTAGTGAGAGGACCTGTCAGGGATGGGATCCTGGCAGACTCCTAAGAGCAGAACTAACCAGTGAACAACGGGAATACAGAAAAGAGGAATTAGGACCAGAAGGAGTCGTGCTGTTAGACTGAGGCAACATCCTTCTGAGGCGCAAACAGTCGGTGGCCGGAACGCCGAGCAAGTAAGAGACTCTAAGTACTACTGCAAACCACGGCCGGACAGCCAATTATAGGTTGGCTGTCTCACACAAATCACCTAAGCAGACAACCGAGGCAGCTGTGGGAGAGGGGCGACTCTAGGGTCCCGGAAGAACTCCAGGCCTACCCCGTCATACGGGTGCGTCCTACCATATCACCTGGGGGACGGAGAGAACGAACATCAGAGACAGACAGAATCAGTTGTGAGGACTATCCCGGGAGCTCAGCAGGGAAGGACTACAACACACAGCGCTAGAAGGTAGACACTGTTTCCCACCTGTAAAGAGAACTCCAGATGTGCCTTTGCACCGGCCGGTCTCAAACAGCCCTGTTGACAGCGCTCTGGACTGAGGACTCTAAAACCTTCAGTAAAGAGGTAAAGAGACTGCGACCTGGTGTCCTCGTTATTTACTGCACCGCAGCACCATCCATATCTATTATTCACTGTACGCCCCTCAGCAGGGTCACGGACCGGGCCTAGCCACCGTGACAACCCCAGAGCAGAGACTCAGAGGCCCGGTACCGGGTACCCCTCGGCCCTGCGGCAGTGGGGGCGCTACAACTTGGCGTCACGAACAGGATCTACTTAAGCCTGAAGAATCAGGTCATGTGTGCCTTAGAACTGTGATTTATTACACTTGGAACTGTGATTTATTGTGCTCGGACTGTGTATTGCCATTTACCGCCAAAATTCGCCATTGCCGCGCACGGAGGGAGGAGCCTCAGCTTTGTGGGCGGAACCGGCCAAAAGAAGCGCGGAACGGAAAGCGCGGTAAGGCGCCAATCCCGGAAGAGGAACTCCGACCTCCAGCAGGTTAGTGGGAGGAAGGGACAGCCATGTCCGAGTCGGGAGGAGAGGAGGTGGCGGCCGCAGCCGCGGACGCAGGGGCAGCTCCGGTCCCCGCAGCGGGCGAAGCCGCGGCCCTAATACCACCACCGGTTGCCGCAGAACCCGCTGTTCCCCTCAGCCAGTCGGACGCTGCCGCTAACACAAAAGCCATAATGCCCTTCTCTATGCCGTACCTGCCCGGAGCGGCCTGGCTCCCACGATACTCTGGGGAGTCGCATACATTCACTGACTTTAAGGAAGGGCTCTGCAGCCTGCTCGAGTTCTATCCCCTGACAGAGCTGCAGAAGGTTCATATGATAACTGGCCAACTCTTTGGGGCGGCTCTGAGAGAATTGAAGTCCTGGCCCGCCGAGGATAAGGGAACTGCACAGTAGATTTTTGCAAAGCTTAAAGCCACCTTCGATACTCGCACTGCTACAGAAATTAAACTGACTTTCTATGGATGCAAACAGAGACCGCAGGATAGCTTATGGGACTATGCCCTTAATCTCCAGGAGGCGATGCGGGCCATTAAGCAGAGTGACCCCGGCAGCATGCAGGATGAGGATAAACTCCTGAAGGAGCGGTTCATTGAGGGGCTCCTGTGCAGTCACCAGCGGGGCCAATTGCACTTCCTGGCCATGCAAAATCCAGACTTGACTTTTGCGCAATTCAAAGATAAAGCTATCCAGGCATTGCAGGAGCGACAGCCCAGCCGCGCAGTACTACCCAGGCGCCCCGCTCTCACATACCACCAGGAGGTGGCATCGGATACCCCAGTTGCTGCGGAGGCCGACGCCCAGAGCTTCGAGGACGACTCCCCTGCAGGACTCCGTCTTCAGATGCAGGAGCTGACCAAGAGCGTTGCTGCCCTAGCCCGGACGGTGCAGTCCCTACAGGAGGCCCCCAAGGAAAAGATCCAGCTAGCCTCCAGACCAGAAGATGTCCCCTGGACGCGACAGAAGAGGACCCCACCGACCAGAGGCCGGGACAGCGATCGCTTCCATCAGGACGGACGACCCATCTGCCGCCGCTGTCACCAGGTGGGCCACCTTGCAAGGTACTGTCCTTTAAACGAGCAACCCCTGGGGCAAAGGGCCAACCCCCAGGAGTAGGACGGTCAGGCCCGCAGCATTGGAGAACCAAGTATATTGGAGGACGACCAGTTCTCCCTGTAGTGGTTGATGGAATCCCCTTGAACGCTTTGCTGGACACCGGTTCTCAGGTGACGACTATACCTTACGTGCTTTATAAACGGTATTGGGAGGACACTGATATTTCTCATGGCCCTGACGATGATTTCACCATAATAGCCAGTAATGGTCAGTCATTGCCACAAGTGGGGTATAAGGAGGTCACCATCAAGGTGGGGCGGGTGGAATTGAAAGCCCAAGGGATTGTGATTGTTGATATTGATCGTCGAGAATGTAATCCCATGATGACTCTTGGTACTAATGTTATAGAAAATTGTCTTGCAGAAGTTATTGTTTTGTTGCAACAGGTGGCAGAAACCGCTGGCCACAGTGAGCAACGTGCCCTGCAGAAGGAAATCAGAGCTCTGATGCAGAGACAGCAGGTAGAGCTGACTGGTGGTGAGATTGGTCGTGTCACTGTGAGTGATTCAAACCCCATCGCGATACCCCCCAGGAGTGAAATGTTAATATGGTGTCGGGCAGCCATAGGCCTCAGGGGAAAGGACTACCAGGCCTTGGTAGAACCCGTATATTCAGACAATAGGCCTACTATTCTGACAGCCCGGGGGGTGGTCGACGTTCGCCAGGGGAGAGTGCCCGTACGTGTCCTCAATTGTGGGGAGGAAGAGGTTCACCTCACCAAGTATGCCACGCTCGCCAAATTATTCACTGTTAATAATAGTGTGATACAGACACCTGAACCCTTGGTCCCGTCAAACGTGGCGGAGGACAACGGTTCTGCAGAGCACTCGAAAGATTGGTGTCGGGAATTGCATGTGGGCACTGACTCTACCCCATCCCATCAAAAACAGGGGGCCTACAGGGTGGTACACGAGTACGAGCAGGTATTCAGCAAACACCCCTTAGATTTTGGGCAGGTGAAAGGGATCCAACATCATATCCCCACGGGAGATCACCGACCCATAAAAGAGAGATATCGCCCTGTACCCCCAGCTCATTACCAGTGTGCCAAGGACATGTTGCGGGAAATGAAGGAGGCTGGGGTGGTGAGAGACAGCTGTAGCCCCTGGGCAGCTCCGTTAGTCCTTGTTAAAAAGAAAGATGGTACAATGAGAATGTGTGTTGATTACAGGCAGTTGAATCGCATTACACATAAGGACGCATACCCACTGCCCAGGATAGAGGAGTCTCTGGCTGCCTTAAAATCTGCTAACTACTTCTCTACCTTAGATCTCACCAGTGGGTACTGGCAGGTTCCTGTAGCGGAGGCGGACAAAGAGAAGACAGCCTTCACGACACCAATGGGTCTCTGCGAATTCAATTACATGCCCTTCGGATTGTGCAATGCTCCCGGGACGTTCCAGAGGATGATGGAGTGCTGCCTGGGACACATGAACTTCGAAACCGTGCTGCTGTATTTGGATGATGTCATTGTCTTCTCTAAGACCTACGAAGACCATCTGAAGCACCTGGCCGAGGTGTTTGAAGCCCTGTCCAACTTTGGCTTAAAGGTGAAACCGTCCAAGTGTCATCTGCTGAAACCTAAAGTGCAGTACCTGGGCCATGTGGTGAGCGCTGAAGGAGTGGCCCCAGACCCTGACAAGGTCACGGTGATCAAGGACTGGCCAAAGCCCAGTGACCTTCACGAAGTCCGGCAGTTCCTCGGGCTGGTAGGCTATTACCGGAGGTTCATTAAGGACTTTACCAAGAAGGCCGCACCCTTGCAAAACCTGTTGGTGGGCCAACCAAAGAGGACCAAGGGGAGGAACACCCCCTTTGATTGGAACGAGGAGCTGGAGGGATCCTTCACTTGTTTGAAGTCGGCACTGACGGGAGAAGAGGTACTGGCTTACCCCGAATACGACCAACCGTTTGTGCTGTACACAGATGCCAGCAATGTGGGATTAGGAGCCGTACTGTCCCAGGTCCAGAAAGGCAAAGAAAGGGTGATCGCTTACGCCAGCAGGAAACTCCGTCCCATGGAAAGAAACCCTGATAACTACAGTTCCTTTAAGCTGGAATTCCTTGCCATCGTCTGGGCAGTGACAGAGAGGTTCAAACACTACCTGGCCTCCGCGAAATTCACCGTCTTCACGGATAACAATCCGCTAACGCATCTGGATACTGCCAAACTCGGGGCCTTGGAACAGCGGTGGGTGGCCCGGCTGTCCAACTACGATTTCACCATCAAGTACCGGGCAGGACACAAGAATGCCAATGCCGATGCCTTGTCCCGAATGCCCAATTTGCCAGAAACGGGAGAAGACCCGGAGGCAATTGAAGAGGTGGAGCTGCCTGCATTCCATCGCCCCAAAGCCACTCAGAACTCTCATCATGTGAAGAACAGGCACAGGAACCAACCGGATGCCACGCTGAATCCCCTGCCCCATCACGGATGGGCGGAAACTCAGGATGGTGACCCCGCGGTCCGTCGGGTGAAAGAGCTCTTGACGCAGGCAGGGTTGCATCCCGGCCCAGATGATCCACAAGAAACCCAACAGCTGTGGAAGGGGAGAAGCAAACTGTTTATCCATGATGGCAAGCTGTGCAGGAGGAGCATCGACCCACGTACTCATGAATTGGTGTGGCAGATAGTGGTGCCAAGGCAAGATGTGCCCATGGTTCTGGGAGCCTACCACGATGGAGCCGGACACTTCGGATGGAGGAAGCTAGAGAGGCTACTCCGAGGGAGGTTCTATTGGATTGGCATGAAGAGAGCCATTGAGAAGTGGTGTCGGGAGTGCGGTCCATGTAGCCTACACAGGAAGGACCGTGGCAGCCAACGGGCTCCCCTGCAGCCTATCATCACCAAACGGCCGCTCGAACTGGTCGCGCTGGATCATGTGAAGTTGACACCTAGCCGGTCAGGCTATATCTACGCCCTTACCATCGTAGATCACTACTCCAGATTTTTGGTGGTTGTACCTGTCAAGGATCTAACGGCCAGGACTGCCGCCAAGGCTTTCCAGCAGTACTTTTGTAGGCCCCATGGCTACCCAGAGAAGGTACTGACCGATCAGGAACCAGCATTCGAAGCAGAAGTGTTCCAAGAGTTCTGCCAACTGTACGGGTGTAAGAAGATCCGAACCACGCCGTACCATCCTCAAACCAATGGGATGTGCGAAAAGATGAACCAGGTGGTGATCGACTTATTGAAGACCTTGCCCATAGAGGAACGGAACCTGTGGCCGACAAAGTTGCCTGACTTGGTGGATATCTACAATCACATCCCCGTAAATTCCACCAACTGTACTCCAGCGTACCTAATGAGGGGGAGGCCTAGCCAGTTACCCGTTGATCTGGACATGGGGGTCCTAGTCCCCGAAGATACCTCGCCGGATGCAGATTGGGATGCAGAAAGGCAGCGAAGGTACCGCAAAGTACAGGAGTGCGTGGAAAGAAGTCTCGCCCAGGCTAGGCAAAAACAAGAAAGGGACTACAACCAGCACGCTCCTGCGATTCCCCTGTCACCTGGTGAGCAAGTACTTAAACGAAAGAGGAGACTACACAAGCTCGATGACCAATGGGAAGCGGAACCGTATACCATCCTGCCATCCGACTTCGACAACACGAAGGTCTGTCTCATCAGCAAAGACAGAGGGGAGACCTCGACAGTGGTATCCAGGGATCACCTTAAGGTCTGCCCCGATAAGTTGAGAGAGAGGGACACGGACCCAAGAATCTCCCCGCCGGTGGAAAAGGAGAAGGTGATCCATACCGTCCTTGGTGACTTTCCCCAGTCCTGGACTCAGATAAATCAGGCCATCGTGGTACCTGTTCTAACGTTTCCACAGCCGGACCCACCAGAAGCGATGGTGGTACCAGATCATCCGGCCCCGCAACCTCAACAAGCCCTACCTGCAGATGCCATGCCAACCGTTGAACCGGCAAATCCTCCCTCTGCTATCAGTGAATCTGCTGTACCCACTGTTGATAGCAGCAGCTCTGAGAGCCCCAACCTGCCAGTGCTACCCAGACTCACTAGAAGTGTAGCTAGAAGACAGTGCACTACACCAGCGGTAGCAAGCATAGCGGGCCCTGTTAGGCCAATAGCAACCCCTGCGCTGCGAAGGTCCACACGCAGCACTCAGAACCAAACTCCCCTCCGCTACAAAACTTGGAGGTATTAGCGAAGGCTGCTATTTACTTGAAAATGTTTGTGTGCATATCTTTTGTTACAGGTTTTAAAATGGACAATAGAGTAATGGACGGTGAATTGCTCAAAAACTTTCAAAAGGGGACCCCTTTGTTTACCCGGGGTCCCCGCTGTTTCAACCATTGAACTGAGAGTCATAAACTGTGCATGACCTAACTTTTGCAACGTTCAAGAGTCCTCACCTCCCATAAAGGGAAGCATTGTTATGTTTAATTGTTTATGCTATTTCAAAATTTTGTGTGTTTTCTGTTAACATGTATTGTTGTTCTTGCTTTCCCAGTCCGGGAGTACTGGATTTAACCGGGGGGGAGTGCAGCGCCCCAGAGTCCTGGTCGTTGCAGTAATGTCACTCTGCCACTAAGGGGAGCGATGTTACGTCTGATTGCACTAAAGGAGTTTCTCTGACCAGGTAACACTCACACTACACTTCACACTCTGGCCACCAGGGGGGGTGGTTCTATCTAGTAGGCCATTCCTCACACTCTGGTAAAACTGGGGGTTGGACAGGAAGAGAAGAGAGAAGTAACTGGGAAGAGTTAGTGAGAGGACCTGTCAGGGATGGGATCCTGGCAGACTCCTAAGAGCAGAACTAACCAGTGAACAACGGGAATACAGAAAAGAGGAATTAGGACCAGAAGGAGTCGTGCTGTTAGACCGAGGCAACATCCTTCTGAGGCGCAAACAGTCGGTGGCCGGAACGCCGAGCAAGTAAGAGACTCTAAGTACTACTGCAAACCACGGCCGGACAGCCAATTATAGGTTGGCTGTCTCACACAAATCACCTAAGCAGACAACCGAGGCAGCTGTGGGAGAGGGGCGACTCTAGGGTCCCGGAAGAACTCCAGGCCTACCCCGTCATATGGGTGAGTCCTACCATATCACCTGGGGGACGGAGAGAACGAACATCAGAGACAGACAGAATCAGTTGTGAGGACTATCCCGGGAGCTCAGCAGGGAAGGACTACAACACACAGCGCTAGAAGGTAGACACTGTTTCCCACCTGTAAAGAGAACTCCAGATGTGCCTTTGGACCGGCCGGTCTCAAACAGCCCTGTTGACAGCGCTCTGGACTGAGGACTCTAAAACCTTCAGTAAAGAGGTAAAGAGACTGCGACCTGGTGTCCTCGTTATTTACTGCACCGCAGCACCATCCATATCTATTATTCACTGTACGCCCCTCAGCAGGGTCACGGACCGGGCCTAGCCACCGTGACAACCCCAGAGCAGAGACTCAGAGGCCCGGTACCGGGTACCCCTCGGCCCTGCGGCAGTGGGGGCGCTACACTTGGCTCTGCCACAGTGTCAAATAAGTAAGTTTGGTTCTGTAACAGTATCTATGTCATGCGTTTGGTTCTGTTCCGATATGTAGTAAGCTTGGTTCTGTTCGCATATCTATGTTGTAAGCTTGGTTCTATTATGATATCTACATAGTAAATTTGGTTCTGTAACAGTGTCTATATAGATAACTTGGTTCTGTTTCTGTAGCTGTATTTTAAGGTTGGTTCATTTCCAGTATCTATGTAGTGAGCTTGGTTCTGTTCATATAGCTATGTATTAAGATTGGTTCTATTATGATATCTGCGTAGTAAGTTTGGTTTTGTTCTAGCATCTATATAGTAAACCTGTTTCTGTATTTATATAGTAAGCTTGGTTCTCTTCCAGCATCTATATAGTAAACTTGGTTATTTTCTTGTATCTATGTATTAAGCTTGGTTCTGCTATGGTATCTGTGTATTAAGCCTGTTACTGCTATTGTTTCTTTGTAGCTTGCTTTGTTCTTTTACCGTGTCTATTTAGTAAGCTTGGTTCTGTTCTCCTATCTATGCAGTAAGTTTAGGTCTATGTACAAAGCCTGGTTCTGTTATGGTAGTTATGGTATCTACAGTATGTGGTAAGCTTGAATCTGTAGCAGTGTCTATATACTGAGATATAGTAAGCTTGGTTCCTTTCCTGTTTCTATGTAGTAAGTTTGCTTTTGTTCCTGTATCTAAGTAATATCCCTTATTATTTACCATTTATTGCTGGTTCTATTATGTTATTTGTTAGTAAGCTTGATTCTGTTCCCATATTTTTGTTTTAGGTTTGCTTCTGGCATAATATCTATGTAGTAAGCTTGGTTCTCTTATGGAATCTATGGAGTAAACTTGGTTCTGTTCCCATGGTCATCTGGCAATTTTGGAAAATGCCAGAACCGGTCCAGAAGTGGGGCGCATCAGCCTACAACACTTTCATCAATAGCAGCATCGTCAGGCATTATTTGTTTTAACCCCTTAGTGACGGAGCCAAATTTTTGAAATCTGACCAGTGTCAATTTATGTGGTAATAACTCTGGAACGCTTCAACAAATCCCAGTGATTTTGAGATTGTTTTTTCATGACACATTATACTTTATGATAATGGTAAAATTAGGTTGATATGTTTTGTGTTTATTTATAAAAAATATCAGAAAATTGAGAAAAATGTTAAAAAATTAGCAATTTTCTAACTTTGAATGATTTTCCCTTTAATCCAGATAGTCATGCCACAGCAAACCATTAATAAATAACATTTCCCTCATGTCTGCTTTGCATCGGCACCATTTTTAAAATGTTATTTTATTTTGTTAGCATTTTAGGAGGTTTAAAAATGTAGCAGTAATTTTTCATTTTTTCAAGGAAATTTACTAAATTTATTTTTTACGGACTTATCCATGTTTGAAGTGACTTTAGGGGTCCCATATATTGGGAAACCCCCAAAAGTGATACCATTTTAGAAACAGCACCCCCTGACATATTGAAAACTGCAGTCAGGTAGTTTATTAACCCTTCAGGTGCTTTTCAGGAATTAATGCAAAGTGGCATGACAGAAATGAAAACATTTATTTTTACCACCTAAATGCCTCTAACTTCTGAACAGATTACTACAGCCGTCAGACTCTAAAGCCGCTATTTGGTCATGAATTGCCGGCAAACATCAGGACCACAAAATCATGATCTGAGGGCACCAATTGGGATAAAGAGGAAGCCCTCACACTCCGTTAACCATTTATAATGATGTAGTCACTATTGACAGCAGCATCTAAGGTGTTAAACAGATTTGGACGGTGCAAACACTGATCGTGGCTGATACAGCAAGTTGTCAGCTATAGTGTACAGCCTACAGCTGCTGGATTGTTATCTGTATGCAGAGGCTATTCTCTTATATGTCAGGTCAGTTAAAAGACGTATTGGCTGTCATTAAGGGGTTAAGTTTACTCAGGGGGCATTATTACTGGTTTAGGTGGAGCAATACTTGCCTTGCCTCAGCTGCTGTCACCCCTTGTTACACCACTGAAGAAATATGATATTTTCTGGCATTTAAATTAAAAAATAAAAACATTAAGAAAATAGGGAGACACACCATTTTGCTGTAAATTTAGCACTGCACCTAACAGCCAATTTATAGTTTGCTTACCATCTTACGTATTACCGTAATTGTTTTTGTAAGTTCTACACATTTTGCTACATGGAATCTCTATGAGCAGACAGAACTGATTGACAGAGGTAAGTTAAGGTTTTTTCATAGTTATAGTATTTTCCTTGTTTGTGTACAAACAGAAAAGGATTTCTGTAAGGATTGTTTAAGATGACAACTTAAAGGATGTAGACAATAAGAAGCGGACGAACAAATATTTTTGCAATTTGTGTTCAGTGCATTTATTCTGGAGCAACGATGATTTCTTCTGCTTGTAGGAAATGAAGTCCCACTAGAACACATGGGCACTTTCATTATTCTGTCTGCTTCTCTTCATATAAACTCCACAACCCCAGAAACAGAATTATGTTTTCCTGTCTGTCTCAAGTTAATTCTGGCAGAAACAAGGCCCCATCATGTTACCCAAAGGACGGTAGACGCTGAACCGAGCTAACCTCTCCCAGGAGAGATGGGCTGTAAGCTGATGAAATTGTCGATCCACAAAACTAAAGTGCAACTATGTGGCTGATTTGTGTTTAACAACCTTTCACATATATTTCTTGTAAGTTTTTTTTTTTACACTTTTGCATATTAATATGTTGTAGCACTTACTTGAAGGTCTAGACAAAAGGAAGAAGAAATCGGCTCACTGCCAATTGTATATTCAGTGTATATCCAAGAATCAGTAATCTGCATTCAGGACATGGTGAAATCAATAAGTGCTAGGTCATGTCAGCCAGCTACCCATGGAAGTGTAATTGCCTGGCTAAAATGAGATCTTGTGAAGCACATTGGACTTTGAAATTAAATACTCGATCATCTCACACTTTAACCCCTTTACCCCCAAAGGTGGTTTGCACATTAATGACCAGGCCAGTTTTCACATTACGCATGTGGCTAATAATTAGATGAGGTTTTACCCCATCTAATGTTAGTCTATGGGAAATTTACGCTGCAGGGACTGAGCGTCTCCGCATCATAAATAGACATGCTGCAGTCTATAAAGAGGCGCTGCATGTCCGGATACGCAGGTCTGCCGCCTGCGTCTCTGAACTCATAGTGGAGATGGGATTTCATGAAATCCTCTCCACTATGCTGTAACATCTGTACGCAGCTCAAACCCGCAGCATTTTCTGACCGTGGAAACATACCTTATTAGTGGTGTGTGGCTGGTGTGGTAATAGTCCTGGGGGAATGGTATGCTTAGGTGATGGCATATACAGTATATTTATTGTTTCCATGGAATAAGTAATCTTTCCATTGTGACCTCGCACTCTGGATCACCCTGGGGCAGGGGGGAGCTGTCCAGCTGCCGGGAGAGGGAACAGTGTGGGACACTATAAAAAAGGGATAGTGTGTGTTATAGTGTGAGGGCACAGTATGCTGAGGGGGAAAAGTGTGAGGAGGGAGAATTCTATGGAGACTGGGCAGTATGCAGGAGATACAGTGTCAGGGGACAGTATAAGGCACAGCATAAATAGGTGAGCATGAGGACACAGTTTTTGGAAAAGTATGGAGAGGGGGGAAAGTATGAGGAGCAAATCTTTCAAGCTGCGGTTCAGATCAGATTAGTGAACTTCCCGATATTCGCCGAACGGTTCGTTGAACATATCCAAACCCCATTGAATTCAATGGTTGGAAAAACCAAACGCATAGACAACACCGTTGGGGGGGGGGGGGGAGGGGGGGCAAAAGGCTGCCAAAACAGCTTAAATTAGGGGCAGACACCACGAAAAGTGGCATCAATTGACCCAGAGTACAAATAATATAATTGCGCAGCATGGGTGCATGTGACAGTGCCTGGGACAGGGCATGGACCAGCATCTCTAGCTTAAACGTTAATCAGCAACAGGTGGATGAGTGACAGGTGTAGGCAAATTCAGGCAACACACGTGAAGGAAATCCAAAGATTAGGGGCAGATACCAGGAAAAGTGACATAAATTGATCCACAGTAGATATTTCATAATGGCAGAGCAGCAGGCAGGCATGGGTCATTGATGAAACAAGGTCTGTGCTTGCATTTATAGCAGTAGAGCTCCCAGACCGGCACTTACATTCAGTTAACTACCTGTGTTACTATCCTTAACTTTAGTAAACAATAGTAGTCTATGAAGCTGAAACTTGTGCCATCAGAGTGTGGCCGAGCAGAAAACTAGTTTGAGTTGTAGCATGAGGTATCATAGCTCCCAGCACAGCTAGTTTACACTTCTAATGTGGGTCAATTGATGTCACTTTTCCTGGTGTCTGCCCCTAATTTTTGGAAATGTTTGGACTTCAAATTGGTTCTTCTTCATGTGTGTTGCCTGAATTTAGCAGGGCTTTCAGAGAACCAGGCCTACACCTGTCAGTCATCCTCCTTTTATTGGTCAATGTTAAAGCTGGAAATAGTGGTCCAAGCCCTGTCCCAGGCCCTGCACCATGCATCCATGCTGCGCAACTATACTATTTGTACTCTGGGTCAGTTGAGCGTTTTGAAAGTTGTGGTGGGGGGCGAAGCTAGTGTGATTGGGGTGCAACCTCTGAGGACAGTACTGTGTGTGATGTTAAGGGGGAGGAAGAGGAGCAGAGGCCACTTGATGCAGTGCTTGCCATCCTCTGGAGCACATGCTCTTTCTGGGCCTCATCTACAAGGCGCAATGCTGTGTGGCTGCCAAAGAAAGGGAGTCGAGTAGCCCGTCCAGTAACAGAAGTTGTCAGTTGTCTTTGTATAGAAAGAGCCGGTGTTTGCTCAGTAGAGCTTTCAGTAACATTACCACCTACCCCACGTACTCCTCGAACACCAAGCCTATTCCCTTTTCCATCACAACCTCACTTTTTCCTTTCATGTTGGATGTACCCTTTCCCTCTTTTAACTAGCTGTTTAACGCCCCTAGGTCCACACCTCTCAGTTACCTGAGACTCATGGCTGCACCACACTATTAGTACAAACAATTTAGATTCTGAAATGTGGACTATTGGCAGCACCACACTATTAACAGAAAGCATTTAGGTTCTGAAATGTGGACTCCTGGCTGCACTACACTATTAACACAAACAATTTAGATTCTGAAATGTGGACTCCTGGCTAAACCAGTCTATTAGTATAAATGATTTAGATTCTGAAATGTGGACTCTCCTGGCTGTACTGCAGTATTAGCACAAGCGATTTAGTTGCTGGAAGGTCGATTTGACACAGGATCCTATCTAGTTTTCTAATGTGGTGTACAAGGGGTTACTAAAAAGGGTTGTCCAATTTCACCCCCAAAAAATAAAAACCCTACTCATCTCCTCTACCCCTCTTTGAAATACTAGCATTGAGTCAGTGATGAGCCATGATGCTAGTAGTACAACATGTCAGCACTGACATCAACATATAAGGACCGGCAGACATCGCTGACATTTTTTTCCCACAACACTTGTGCCTCATGTTAATAATCGTATTCTACCTAACATTAAGAATTCCATGGGTGTCATGGTCCATGCACCTCACATTGGGCACCATAGGGTTATTATTAAGGGGAACATATGGTAAATTGCTATTAAAATGTGAGGGTCATGAAGTCATTATTTAGCAACTCCGTGTGCTGATTTTTGATGCAACATCTTGGTATGTCTATACTATAGCCACATGGGGATATAGAAAAAACACTATAAAGGTTCAAGGTCCAAAAGGACAGAAGAGTCCATGTTCTTAAAAAAAAGTATTTTTCATACTTTCTTGATTATGTAATAGATTTTAGGTGCATCAATAATACTTGAGTTCTGTGCACTTTCATTATTCTGTCAGCTGCTCTTTGTATAAACTCCGCAACCTCAGTAAGAGAATTATGTTTCATTTTATTTTATGTTTCGGTTATTCTGACAGAAACCAGGCGACATCATGTAACTTGCAAGATGCTAGATGCCCTATTGGGTCCAATACTTATAATGTCTTTTATAAACCTACTGTTAAGCTCTAACCACTTTTGCAATTTGCTTTATTATAAAATTCCCTCCCATTCTCCCTACACTGCTAATTTCCATACTTGCTTTCTTTTTCTTTGCTTCCTATGACATTTGATTTCAGAGGAGTCTCAAATGGGACATCACGAGAGGATGGCTACACAGTCACTTCCCCACAGCTTCTGTCAATCCCTCACCGAAACAGAATGTCATCAGCGGGCCATGTTCCTGTCACTTACCATAGCTGTCATCACTGTGATGCCCTGATGAATTCTTCTTTCCAGAAGGATGGAGAAGTGACCCCAACTTTTGTCACGGCCACGCGCATCTTCTGGCACCACACCCACTGTCACTGATTCCGACACCTCCTCCTCTTCTCCCTGAAATGAATCATCGTGACAGCAGCTTTACAGTGGGGGTGACAACAGAAATGTGGTAATGGCCACTGAAGATTAGGACAGGGGCGGTGTCAGTAGCAGTGACAGTGGTAATGGCCACTGAAGATTAGAACAGAGGTGGTGTCAGTAGCAGTGATAGTAGGGGAGGCGACAGAAGCCGGGCAATGGCCACTGAAGATTAGGACAGCAGCGGTGTCAGCAGCAGTGACAGTAGTGGTGGCGACAGAAGAGTGGTAATGACCACTGAAGATTAGGACAGCGGCGGTGTCAGCAGCTGTGAGAGTAGTGGTGGCAACAGAAGTAGTGCAATGGCCACTGATGATTCGGGTATCAGCGATTGAAGATCTGGGTGGCAGAACAGTAGCTGCAGTCATTTGTCCATTATGCTATACCCCCAAAACAGGATGTAATCAGGGGACGGGCGGTGACAGAAGCTGTGGTGAGTGCAGAACTGCACCCTTAGCACATCATGTTTCAGGGGGTGATAGAAGCTGCTGAAAAGTGACTGCAGAGACATCCTCCTGTGACATCCCATTTGAGACTCCCCTAAAATGTAACATCAAATGGAGTAAAGGAAAAAAGCACATACAGGAATTAGCAGGATAAGGGAATTTTATAATAAAGCAAATTACAAAAGTGGTTAGAGCTTAGCCCACCTACCAACATATGACATATGTTATGTCATATGTTGGCTCTCTGTCTTGAGCCTGTATCTTTCCTAGCAGATGATGGCTGTAATATTCAGTCATCACATTCCCCTGACAGCCACTTTAGGAGGTCTACCCAAGGCTGTTAAGCTTTAAATGCTGCTGTCAATCTCTAACCGTGAATTGTACATTGTGCGGACAGGGGGGAGGTCCCATCCCATGCACGCATTGGCATGCCTGTGACATAAGCGGTGAGCGCCGATGAGTTCCCATGGCCTCCACCATCTGCTAAAATCACCCCTTACCTGTCATGACAAAACTGTGAATACCAACTTCTGGCTTGTGTTCATAGTGACTGTGATTTTCGCTATATTCAGCAATACTGTAATATTGCTGTACATTGCACAAGCGGTTTATCCTCTCGCATTAGAAAACATGAGCTGCAAATAATGGAGTTTGCATTATACATAACTAAAGACCACCAGACGCATTAGACTAGCTTTGGCCAAACCCACCGATATTCAGGTAGAGAAGGATCTAGACTGTCCGATTACAGACTGATCCTTTTGTTCTACGCGAGATAAGCCACAACCAGTGAATCCTGGTAGAAGCTCCTTATTAGAGAACATAGAAATGCCCGGCTAATCCGGTGCTCCTGTCTGTGTAGGAGTTGGGAGAGATAGCTACAAGCGGCTATGCATTGCGTATAGAGGCTTAAGGTGTATGGCAGATCTAAAGTCATGTAAAAAAAATCATACCAAAAACTAAGGACTTTTCCCAATTTTAATGTCACCCATAATCTATATAAATCCAGTGACAAACTAAAATAATTTTCAAGGTTAAAAAATAAAATATTGAAACAAAAACAATATGTTTACTTAAGTGTGAACCCCTTCTTATAATTGGGGATGTGATTGTGTTCAGCATTAGCCAATCAAATATAGGGTGCGGTCAGATAGCCATTTTTCTCGTGCGAGGATTGCATCGCAATGCTCGGACTGGACGTCAGCTCTCCTGACCTGAGTATGACTTCTGCATAGAAATATGTGTTGTCATACTCAGGTCAGGAGAGCCACCAGCCAGTCCGAAGACTGTGATGTGATCCTCGCAAGAGAAATTCAGCAGTCTGACTGCGTCTTTAAATTCATGTAAGGCCCCATACACACGTCCTAAGGTTGCCGGTACTGGAAGAAAAACAGTACCAGTGTTATCAGTGTTACCTGTCCTTGTGACGTGTTTGAGTATGTGTGCATCATCCGTGTGGCACATACCGGAATAGAATGCAGAGTAGAAATGTGAGATTCGCATGAGGTGCAAAGATATAGATGGATAGATATATAGATAGATAAATATATGTCCATGAGATATACAGTGTAATTAGTGCCTTGTGTGTGTATGAAGCGATGGCTGGGGGACCACCACGGTGCAGGAAGACTACTGTACACAAGATGAGGTGCAAACAACAAAGGGTAGATTTATTGGAATGCAAGTAATAAAGGGAATGAGGAAGATGCAAACAGGGGTATACAATGGCAACAGACAATTTACAAGAGTTATGAACTTTAACTTTTCCATAAAACAGCAAGGTGCTACAACTATTGCAGACTCAAAATATGTCTAACAAGCAAATGTAAACAATAAACAAGTGATGATGCTACTCTACATATAACCTCCCTGGCCTTTACTAAGCAGGCCACACAGCTCCCGTGTACTGACTATTGAAGCCTACACTAGGCCCTAACATGTGCACAAAACAGGAACAAACTCACGGTGGTGTTGGGGACTCAGGTCCAGTCCCAGGGGGGGCCCCAGCAGTCTAATATGGTGGTGCGCACGGCTTTCTGTCAGCTCTGTGAAGCGTGGTCTTCTCCTTGCTTTTGGATCCTAGGGATGCTCCTGGAAACTGTAAATCCCTTTCTCTGTATCTTCGTGGCTCTCTTTCAGCTATGTCAGGACACAGTTCTTCTCTCTTTCAGCTATCAGCACAAAAAGTCCTCTCTGCAGCAGCCTCAGTTCACACACGCTGCTCCAGCTCCACACATGCACTCTGCCAGACTAGTTCATCACACCGACTATTGCAGGGGAGAAGCAGAACATTCCATCACGCCAGACAAGGGGGTGCAGCCTCTTAAAGTGACAGCGTGTTCCTTACTGTCCATAACAGCACCACCCTCTTACATGTACATGTATTAACCTAATAAATAAATGGAAAAAAATGACGTGGGGTCCCCATTTTTGGTACCAACAAAGGCAAAGCAGACAGCTGAGAGCTGATTTTAGGCTGGATAGGTCCATAGTTATTGGGCTCGTCCCAACTCAAAAATACCAGCCTGCAGCCTCCCAAGAAGTGGGACATCCCAGTAGATTCTGACACCTCGCCTTCGCTCTTCCCGATTGCCTTGGTGCGGGGCAATCAGAGTAATGGGATTTTGGGTTTATGTCAGTTGTGAATTGTCCAGAAACACAGCTGGCATTAAGCCCTGGTGTTAGTAATGGAGAGGGGTTTGTCAGACACCCCCAATACTAACCCAGTATTCAAAAAAACATACACAGAAAAATAGTTTATTTAGATAAACACTCCCCCACACTTTCCTTGGTACACCAATTTGGGGTGACCCTATGTCATTTTTCCATTTATTTATTCTATGTATTACATCTATCTATCTATCTATCTATCTATCTATCTATCTATCTATCTCTATCTTTGCACATCTTTTATACATTAAAACCTTTCATTTCTATTCTGTATTCTATTCCGGTACGTACCACATAGATGGTACACAGGTATCATACTCATGACATCCATTTGCACATGTGCGGGACGTATTTTCATCAGTGCTGCCGGAAGACAATGTACATGTGAGCAGCCCCATAGATTATAATGGGTGTGCGTGTGTACGTGTCTCCCTCCGGTATGTGTGAACTGAAAGCAAATACCGCACGTATCGGAAACACAGGCGTGTGAAGGGGTCTTTACATAATAGTCAGTACATGGCTGCCATCATACAGTGATTCTCATTAACCCCATATAAAGTTTAGATGCTCTAGTAGGATTTTCCTAACAGAAAGGATTAGTATTTTTACATTGACACCAGAACTGACACATTTCTACCGGCTACACCCAAAACTGACTGCACTCACCTGCACTTACTGTTGCTTGCTCCTATGTTGTCTGCCATTCCTCCTTTCCCTAATATTGAAGCCAAAGGTGATTAGCCACCAGAGGGCGCTAACATGTGTATGGTCTAACAGCAGGAATGATGTGAATCATCAGTGCAAAGATGACAATGCACCAGCACTGCTGCTCTCTGCATCAGAGCAATGTAGCTTTCCCTTAACCCTTTCACGCCACAGCCTGTTTTTGCCTTCGTGACCAGGCCAATTTTTACAATTCTGACCACTATCAATTTATGTGGTTATAACTCTGCAACAGTTCAATGTATCCCACTGATTCTGAGAATGTTTTTTCATGACATATTGCACTTCTTGATAGTGGTAAAATTTGTTCAATATGACTTGGGTTTATTTCTGAAAATATCAGAAATTTGGCGAAACTTTTGAAAATTTCACAATTTTCAAAGTTTTAATCTTTATGCCCTTAAACCAGAGTTATGTCATACCAAATAGTTAATAAATAACATTTCCCACATGTCTACTTTACATCAGCACAATGTTTGAAACATAATGTTTTTCTTGTTACGAAGTTACAGTGGGGGAAATAAATATTTGATCTCTTGCTAATTTTGTAAGTTTGACCAATGACCAAGATATGAACAGTCTATAATTTTAAGGGTAGGTTAATTTTAACATTGAAAGATAAAATATCAAAAATAAAATCGTATTGTATAAATTATATAAATTTATCCAGATGATGGACCTGAGTGGGGACTTGCTTTTTGGGATCACATTTATCTGGCGCTCTACGCTGAGCACTTTCTTTAGGGTTTCCATCTAAATCTCTGAGTGACGTTGTGAAGGGAGCCAGGGCCGTAGATGTGGCTGACAGTAAATGCTTATACGTGCCCTGGTCTCCCACCACATGTATACAATGTCCCTTAGTCAGTGTACCTGTCTCTCTGCTTTCCGCACCCTTAGGGTCCCCTTTGGTTTGCTGAAGGTTCACGCCTGTCAATTGCACGCAAAGAGAGACAGAGTCCAGTTCCAACTTTAAACAAACAAATTTACTTGAATCCATACTCAGCACTTCCAGATCGGTTACAGCATTGACATGGGATTCCACACAGTATACATCATTCACTTTCCCTGTGCTTCTCCTGTCATCTCCCGGTATGTACCGTCGCGTCCGGTACTGCAGCGTCTTCCCTGTCTGACTTAATTACTTTTAGTTGTTCCCCTGTCCATTTAGCCCCAGACATAAGGGCATCTGCCCATGTAGTAATCTGCCACATTTTGGAGTGACCTGCTTTTCTGTTCTGCTGTGACTTCTGCTGTAGCTTCTGCTGTCACTTCTGGCCACTATAGGCCCTAGATGACTGGGCTAACACTTTATCGTTGCATCCCAGGCCCAGCTGACCAGCCTGGGCTCCCTGGTTCGACTAGCTGCACTCAGGAAATGTTCCTGGCTTACCCACAGCAGACTCCTCCTATTAGTTAACTATATACACTATTGTGCCCCATCTAGTGTCCTAACTACTAACTACACTCTCCCTAAGCTACAACATAATGCATATCTCAAGTATGCAGTATACAACACTATTTACACAGTAAGACAGGAATCATCCATTTACCAAGATGAGTGTGGGGAGTAATATCGTCTTTTGCAACCCCTTACAACCTGACAGATGAAACCCTTGAGGGATCCATTCACTTTACTGAGGCAGCACAGTTATTCTGGACTCCATCTGGCCTCTGTTCAGTGGTGTCCTTCTTTTCAGTGGTGCACAAAACTGGTGGACTGCGCTTTTATGTATGACTAAAAAGATGGACACTGCCGGATCACTGGTCCTATGGCATCCACACTGCCTCAATCTGCCTCATTATAGGGAATCTTCTGCCAGATATTCCATCTGAATCACGTATTTACAGAAATTTACACAGAAACCCCGATGTAAGTACTCAGTGTAGAGCAAAGGATAAATGTGCGCCTTACTGCTATCTTTGGGAGGCAGAATGAAAAAATCAACAGCTGGTGAATAATTGATTTTATTTATTTTTTTACGCCATTTCTCACACGGTAATAGTGATTAGGTGACTTTATTCTTCGGGTCGGTGCGATTTCAGCAATACCAGATTTATATTGGGTTTTTATGTTTGACTGCTGTCACACACTAATAAACGCTTTTTATTGCAAAAACAAATGTTTGCATCACCATATTTTGAGAACTATAATTGTTCCATATTTCGGCCCACAGAGTCATATGAGGGCTTGTTTTTTTGCGTGCCGAGCTGGAGTTTTTATTGGTACCATTTTCAGACACATGACATTTTTTGGTCGCTTTCTATTCTGATTTTTGGCAGACAGAATGATCAAACACCAGGAATTCAGGAATAGTTTTTATTTTATTTTTTTTTATTGCCATTCCACGTGTGGTAAAATTGATAAGGCAGCTGCTTTAGTCTTCGGGTCAGTACTATTACATTGAAACATTGCAATTAACATTATTTTATAGAAAAAATATTTGTTTTTGAAAAAAATAATTGTTTTTGCATTGCTTTATTTTGAGAGCTATAACTTTTTTATTTTTCTGCTGTTGGAGCTGTATGGCAGCTAGGATAACATGACGTTTTCATTGCTACCATTTTTATTTTGATTTTATTTATTTTTTTTATTGCATTTTATTCTACTTTTTGTTTGGTGGCATGATGAAAAAGCAAAGGTTTGTGCTCCATTTTTTTTTTACGGTGTGCACTTAAGGCGTTAACAAGCATTTTTACATAAATATATGTATTTATTGGTTTAATATTTCTACTTTTTCTATTTATTTTGTGATATTTTTTTTAATAGTTTTAAAACATTTTTTTTTTTACTTTTTTTTACGTTTTTACTTAGTCCCTGTATGAGACTTCAATTTTTATTTGTCTGATCACTGTCAGGTCTCATACAATGCAATCATGTGTATTGCATTGTATGAGATCTGACAGTTTTATACAGTCAGATCGCTTGTGCGGCCGGCGTCACACTAAACATATGGAAAATCGGTCCGAGTCTCCCTGCGGAGAGTTGCAGCAGTGTTCTCCGTATGGTCATCTGTGTGTAGTGCATTTGCAATGCGATTATGTGATTTTCTCGCACCTATGCATCTGTATGACATCTGTATGACATGTGTATGGCTTTACATTTCTCACTGATTTTCCCCATTGAATTTAATGTCTCAATGGGCTGAAATGAGGAAAATGTGTGCGTATTTGTCGCAAACTAGACGAAAGGTCCATGTGGTGTCGGAGTTTTTCTCACACCCATAGGCTTGCATTGGCGATTCTCGGACGATATACGCGTACAATCGCAGGATGCTATGACTTTACACGCACGCCGAATACGCCTGAGAAAAAAAACAGTGATGTGAGTTTCCCCATAGATTATCACTGGTCCGAGTGCTATGCGATGTTCTCTCACATAACACTCATCCGTATCCTACGGTAGTGTGACCCCGGTCTTAGACTCAGCTGCTGACTGAGTCTAACAAGCCACTGCAGCAGGCAGACCCAGAAAGCATCACGTGACCCCCGCTGCCGGGACAATGTGGGATCCCCGTGATGTGATCAGATCTCATCATGAGGGGGTGTCGGAGAGGTGAGTACAGTAGTGGTCTCCCTCTACTATCTTCTAAATGCCGCGATCATGGCATCTAGACGATAGCAATGACTTGACATCATCAGGACCTGATCTAATCAGGTCCTGATGATGTCACCTGTCAGAACTACTGCTCTGCACAAGAATCGCAGCTCTTGCAGGACCCTGGGGGTCTTGAGTGCTGCCAGACCACCGTCCGCTTATAAACATCGGCGCTGCACAGAGCCCAGCAAGCGCCGACATTTATCTACCATGGGTGATCGGGAAGTGGTTAATAGAAACGCCTTTCAAAACTATCATGACAGTTACAAGCATGTATATATCCTCAAACTGGAGGATGCAGAGAATGGCATTGATGGACAGAGGCATGGATAGCAACAAACGTGCCAGGACTTCCAATCTTGGATGATTGTGAAGAGAAGCAAAGTTTGTGCAAAACCTTATCCAAAGTGGGTGTTCCCGTCCAGTTTATGGATATTTCAAAATAAAACTACATGCATTATTAAACAGATCTATTAGACCTGACAAGGCTGGTGTACTTACTTTGAAAAACTGTCAGAATGGCTAGACAATTTGTTTCCTTGCCTTATATTAAAATAAATATTTCATAAGCCTGAGTCTGGCTAGACTCATAAAATGTTTATTTTCTTTTCAGCATTACATAAGAATACTGACATGGATTTTAAAAGGAAGTACACCAGCCTCTTCAGGTTTGACCAATCTATTTAACAACGTATGCAATTTTTATTTCAAATTTTGTTAACGTATTGGGTTATTTTGCTGACGGGCATGTTGGCATCTATGTGCCCAGTTTGTGCTCCACTTAGACAAGGCTGGTGCCCCTTAGGGTCTTCAAGACCTCAAAAAATCTAAATATTAATTTAGCAGGTGGATCCACCAAAAAGTGGTTCCAATAGATGAGAATAGTCTAGCAATTAAGAACCATTTAGAAATCTTAGCGTTCACTCTTTATGTATCAGTGAAGATGTTTGAGAGTAGTAGTTGGTCTTGTGTTCTGTCTGATGCTTTTGTATAGGACTGACCATTGCACCGTTTTCTGTTTTTTATAAGAAAGACACGATATGAAAAGAAAACCTCTCCTTCATTTTGTGTATCATTTTCAAAATCCTCTGAGCCACTTAATAGATCCTTGTGTTTTTAATGGCACTTTAGAATATACATTTTCTGCATGGTGTTCTGCTAAATGATATCTCATCACATCCCAATCTACGCTGTTTATTTTTTTTTTTAGACCATTATTTCTTTCATAAGTATCTCCGCACAGGTTATTCGTTTGGATTATTTAGCGGTCTGTAATTACTCCATAAAAAAACCTCATTGTAAACAAGAAAAAATCTCCTAATTGAACGATAATGAGCTGGTTCACATTTTTATTTTTTAGGGCGCATATTAAAGAGTGAAGGACATACTGTATATTCCTCACTTTTCTGTTTCCTTCCCAAAATTAAGTTGTTTCAAAATATCTAGTCACGACTAGTGAGGTATCACAGGTTGTTTAGTAGTAAAGACTTTCCTTGGGGAAGAAGTTTCATGATATTAATAGTTATTGCGAAAAAAAACCCATAAGCAGCCTACACTACATTTTATACTTCAAGAAGATAAATACCCACTATTAATAACCCAATATCATACATAATTTCTTTCTATAACTGATGCTTAATGTCTACTGCCTATTTGTTATTTTTTTCAGTCAAGCCATCATTCCCATTTAATGTACAGTCGTGACCAAAACTTTTGAGACACAAATTTTTATTTTCCAAACCTTTGTTTTTAGATCTCTTAGTCAGATATTTCTATGGTTACTGAAGTACAATTTTAGGCATTTCAGAAGTTTTGAAACTTTTATTGACAAATACACCAAGTTTATGGGAAGACTAAATATTAACAATTTTTACCCTTATTTTTCAACACTTCTGTATTTTGTCCTTGCAAGCTGGATATCAGCATCTGGGCTAAATCCTGATTGATAACAACCCAGTCTAGCCTCATCAGTGCTTGGAGTTTATCACCATATCTGTGTCTTTGTTCACTTGCATTTTGAGGATTTATCACAGGTTCTCAAAAAGATTTTGATCTCAGGATTTTCCTAGCCATGGACCCAAATGTCAACATTTTGCGCAATATTAAAATGTGAGAGTCCTCAGTGGTTGATACCTTTTAATGGCTAACTGAAAAGATGGTAACAATTTGCAAGCTTTCAAGGGTCCCTTCATCAGGCATAGACTAATGCACAATCTGAAGAATCACATATTTATACACAATAGAGCAGTGTAGTGGCTCAGTGGATAGCACAGCAGCCTTGCAGCGCTGGGGTCCTGGGTTCAAATCCCACCATGGACAACATCTGCAAGGAGTTTGTATGTTCTCCCCGTATTTGGGTTTCCTCTGGGTACTCCAGTTTCCTCCCACATTCCAAAGACATACTGATAGGAAATCTAGATTGTGACCCCCAATGGGGACAGTGATGATAATGTCTGTAAAGAGCTGTGGAATTAATGGTGCTATATAACAAGCAGGGCCGGCGTCAGCACCCAGCGTACCCGGGCAAGTGCCGGGGCCCTGGCGAGACGGGGGGCCCATTTAAGGTAGTAACAGTACAGACACGGACGGTACTACACTGATGACCTGGGGGGCCCCCGCAGCCAGACTACATCCGGCTGTGCTGTGTGTGTATTAGTATACAAGATCAGCTCCGTGATCTCCATCTCCCAGCCAGGACTCGGAGGTGGAGCCATCCCTGGCAGCAGACGCGGCACAGAGCTCTCTCTGTGACTGAGTTTCGCTGCGCAGGTGCTGGAATACTCACCACACCGTCACCATGGATATGAAGAGTCACTTCCGGGCCGGCGGTCGTCTGTGTCATCAGTTCCAGGTGAGTTCAGGCGCTCAGCGATCGTCCACTGTCCAGCCAGGTCCGGCGCCAAGCAGGAAGACGATGACGAGCACGAGCAGCCAGCAGTCAGTGAACGGTGCACCCGGGCCATCCCTGTACAACGTGGGCGACGGTGTGAGTGATGGTGAAAGCAGTGAGTCTTCCTTCCAAGTTCCAGGCTGGTCCCAAAGCATTGCGGGGGGATGCAGCCTGGGAGGACAAGGTGCGACTGTACGGGGCCACCACAGACCTACAGTATGGCATCTGAGTGATGCTGGGTGTGGGTGGGACTTATAGACTATATACTACATGACTGGCTGTGCTATATACTACATGGATGTGCTATATACTACATGGGCTGTGCAATATACTACGTGACTGTGCTATATAATATGTGTGTTGTGTTATATGCTATGTGGGCTGTTATACACTACGTGGCTGTGCTATATACTACGTGGGCTGTGTTATATGCTACGTGGCTGTGCTATATTTCTCTCCTGTATCTGTGCATTATGAATCATGGTATGTGTTAAAGGGGGGGGCACTGAGACTCTTTCGCCCGGGGCCCTCAGAAACCTGGAGCCGGCCCTGATAACTAGTTTGCTAAGTTGGCAGATGAGGGGGATGCCAGTACAGGGGTAGCACTGCTGCAGCCAGGCATGTCCTCTGAAAGCCGGAGGAGTGACTGCTCCAGTAAGGAGGGAAATAGGAGAGCAGGGCAGGCCAGACAGGTACTGGTAGTGGGGGACTCAATTATCAGGGGAACAGATAGGGCAATCTGTCACAAAGGCAGGGATCATTGAACGGTCTGCTGCCTACCTGGCGCTCGAGTCCAACACATCGCTGATCGGGTGGACAGATTACTGGGAGGGGCTGGTGAAAACCCAGCGGTCATGGTGCACATTGGCACAAATGACAAAGTTAGAGGTAGGTGGAAGGTCCTTAAAGATGATTTCAGGGAATTAGGCTGCAAGATGAAAGCAAGGACCTCCAACATGGTATTTTCCGAAATACTGCCTGTACCACGTGCCATGCCAGAGAGGCAACGGGAGATTAGGGAGTAGTGTTGAGCGATACCGTCCGATACTTGAAAGTATCGGTATCGGAAAGTATCGGCCGATACCGGCAAAGTATCGGATCCAATCCGATACCGATACCCGATACCAATACAAGTCAATGGGACTCATGTATCGGACGGTATCCCTGATGGTTCCCAGGGTCTGAAGGAGAGGAAACTCTCCTTCAGGCCCTGGGATCCATATAAATGTGTAAAAGAAAGAATTAAAATAAAAAATATCGCTATACTCACCTGTCCGACGCAGCCTGGACCTCAGCGAGGGAACCGGCAGCGTTGTTTGTTTAAAATTCGCGCTTTTACTTGGTTACGTGAAGTCCCGGCTTGTGATTGGTCAGGGCGGCCATGTTGCCGGGACGCGGACCAATCACAGCAAGCCGTGACGAAATTACGTCACGGCTTGCTGTGATTGGTCCGCGTCCCGGCAACATGGCCGCCATTAACCAATCACAAGCCGTGACGTCACGGGAGGCTGGACACGCGCGCTTTTTAAAAAGCGCGCGTGTCCAGCCTCCAGTGACGTCCCGGCTTATGATTGGTCACGGCGCCATGTTGCCGGGACGCGGACCTATCACAGCAAGCCGTGACGAAATTACGTCACGGCTTGCTGTGATTGGTCCGCTTCCCGGCAACATGGCCGCCATTAACCAATCACAAGCCGTGACGTCACGGGAGGCTGGACACGCGCGCTTTTTAAAATGGGCGCGTGTCCAGCCTCCCGTGACGTCACGGCTTGTGATTGGTTGCGTCTCCCATGTGACTGCGACGCAACCAATCACAAAGCCGGGACGTAATTTTAAAATCCTTAAGGACCTGAAATTACGTCACGGCTTGCTGTGATTGGTTGCGTCGCCCATGTGACTGCGACGCAACCAATCACAACGCCGGAACGTAATTTTAAAATCCTGAAGGACCTGAAATTACGTCACGGCTTGCTGTGATTGGTTGCGTCCCGGTCACATGGGCGGCACGCAACCAATCACAAGCCGGGACTCACGTAAAGGAAAGAAAAGCGCGAATTTTAAACAAAGAACGCTGCCGCTTCCCTCGGTAAGGTGCAGGCTGCGTCGGAGAGGTGAGTATAGCAATATTTTTTATTTTAATTCTCTCTTTTACACATTTTTACATTAATGTTGTTTCGATACCGATACCCGATATCACAAAAATATCGGATCTCGGTATCGGAATTCCGATACAGCAAGTATCGGCCGATACCCGATACTTGCAGTATCGGAATGCTCAACACTATTAGGGAGGTTAATAAGTGGCTCAAGAATTGGTGTAGGAAAGAGGGGTTTGGGTTCCTGCAGAACTGGGCCGACTTCTCAGTTGGCTACAGGCTCTACGGTATGGACGGGCTGCACCTCAATGGGGAAGGTACAGCTGAGCTGGGGTAGAAATTGGCTAGAAGGTTGGAGGAGTGTTTAAACTAGGGATTGGGGGGGAAGGTATTCAATTTATAGGAGGGGGAGATAGTGCAGATAGAGACCTGGGCACAAATAAGGAAGTTGGGGGTGGCGGTGGCATGGGAGGTGGGGTTAGAACAGTTAATAATTTAAGAAAGAATAGAGGTACAGAGAGGAACATCAAGTGCATGTATACTAATGCCAGAAGCCTCGCCAACAAAATGGACAAATTAGAACTAATGTTGTTGGAGAATAATTATGACATGGTGGGGATATCTGAAACATGGCTGGATGAGAGCCATGACTGGGCTGTTAACTTGCAGGGCTATAGCCTGTTCAGAAATGACCGTACAGATAAGCGAGGGGGAGGGGTGTGTCTATATGTAAAATCATCCTTAAAACTCATCCTGCGTGATAATATAGGTGAATTTAATGAACATGTAGAGTCCCTGTGGGTGGAGATAAGGGGAGGGGGAAAAAATAATAAATTACTGATAGGGGTTTGTTATAAATCTCCAAAAATAATGGAAGCAATGGAGAATATCCTCGTAAAGCAAATAGATGAAGCTGTGACTCAAGGAGAAGTCATTATTATGGGGGACTTCAACTACCCTGAAATAGATTGGGGAACAGAAACCTGCAGTTCCAGCAAAGGTAATCGGTTTTTGACAACTATGAGAGACAATTACCTTTCACAACTGGTTCAGGACCCAACAAGAAGGGGGCACTGCTAGACCTAATATTAACCAACAGGCCAGACCGCATATCAAATATAAGAGTTGGGGGTCACTTGGGGAATAGTGATCACAAAATAATAAGTTTTCGTGTATCCTTTAATAAGATGTGTAGTAGAGGGGTGACAAGGACACTAAACTTCAGGAGGGCAAATTTCCAACGGATGAGAGAGGATCTTGGTGCAATTAACTGGGACGATATCCTGAGACATAAAAATACACAAAGAAAATGGGAGACGTTTATTAGCATCCTGGATAGGACCTGTGCACAGTATATACCATATGGGAATAGACATACTAGAAATAGGAGGAAACCAATATGGCTAAATAGAGCTGTAAGGGGCGCAATAAGTAACAAAAAGAAAGCATTTAGAGAATTAAAGGAAGTAGGTAGTGATGAGGCATTAAATAAATACAGAAAATTAAATAAATTCTGTAAAAAGCAAATCAAGGCAGCAAAAATTGAGACAGAGAGACTCGTTGCCAGAGAGAGTAAAAATAATCCCAAAATATTCTTTACATAAATAGTAAGAAACTAAAAAATGATAGTTTAAATTGGAGAAAAACGAGTCAAACTTAGCCCAAATATATAAAAAATATTATTTATTGAAATTCTGAAAAAAACTAAAAAATACACAAAATGTACAATGAATAATAATTCACAAGGTTAGTGTAAAGTGACTAATCCATAGGTATAACAGTCTTTACATGGCTATGCAGCCAGAACCAATACTACCATCATGCACCATATCGATACTGCCCATAATACATAAACTAGATAGAAGGGTGAGCGTACTAATTACCCATGTCTAGCGGAGTGTCCAGACTGGATCCTGGTCCCGTACCCCAACACGGGGTTCTGGCTGCATAGCCATGTTAAAACTGTTATACATTTGTGTCATGTGCCATATACTGGGCTTGTTACTATTTATGGGTACGTACTGGACACCCTTTGCTATTTAAGGTACTAGTGTCCTTTTCTGTAACCTGGAACATTGGTTGCACCTATGGATTAGTCACTTTACACTAACCTTGTGAACTATTATTCATTGTACATTTTGTGTATTTTTTAGTGGTTTTCAGAATTTCAATAAATAATATTTTTTATATATATGGGCTAAGTTTGACTCGTTTTTCTCCAATTTAAATATCTCATGATTAAGTCGCCGTATGTTTAATAATTAGCTGACGTTTATTCTTGTATAAAAAATTATAGTGTTGGCCCCCTTAAAAATAGTCTGGGTGAAATGGTGGATGAGGATGAGGAAAAAGCCAATATGCTAAATGACTTTTTTTCATCAGTATTTACAAAAGAAAATCCCATGGCAGACAAAATGACTAGTGATAAAAATTCCCAAATAAATGTCACCTGCTTAACCCAGTAGGAAGTACGGCGCCGTCTAAAAATCACTAAAATTGACAAATTTCCGGGCCCGGATGAGTTACACCCTCGAGTACTGCAGGAATTAAGTACAGTCATTGATAGACCATTATTTTTAATCTTTAAAGACTCCATAATAACAGGGTCTGTACCACAGGACTGGCGTATAGCAAATGTGGTGCCAATATTCAAAAAGGGGACAAAAAACTGAACTCGGAAATTATAGGCCTGTAAGCTTAACCTCTACTGTGGGTAAAATCCTGGAGGGCATTCTAAGGGATGCTATACTGGAATATCTGAAGAGGAATAACCTCATGACCCAGTATCAGCACGGGTTTACTAGGGACCGTTCATGTCAGACTAATTTGATCAGCTTCTATGAAGAGGTAAGTTCCGGACTGGACCAAGGGAGCCCAGTGGATGTAGTGTATATGGACTTTTCAAAAGCTTTTGATACGGTGGCACACAAAAGGTTGTTACATAAAATGAGAATAATGGGGATAGGGGAAAATATGTGTAAGTGGATTGAGAGCTGGCTCAGGGATAGGAACAAAGGGTGGTTATTAATGGAGCACACTCGGACTGGGTCGCGGTTAGCAGTGGGGTACCACAGGGGTCAGTATTGGGCCCTCTTCTTTTTAACATATTTATTAATGACCTTGTAGGGGGCACTCAGAGTAGAATTTCAATATTTGCAGATGACACTAAACTCTGCAGGGTAATCAATACAGGGGAGGACAATTTTATATTACAGGATGATTTATGTAAACTAGAAGCTTGGGCTGATAAATGACAAATGAGCTTTAATGGGGATAAATGTAAGGTCATGCACTTGGGTAGAAGTAATAAGATGTATAACTATCTGCTTAATTCTAAAACTCTGGGCAAAACCGTCAATGAAAAAGACCTGGGTGTATGGGTGGATGACAAACTCATAATCAGTGGCCAGTGTCAGGCAGCTGCTACAAAGGCAAATAAAATAATGGGATGCATTAAAAGAGGCATAGATGCTCATGAGGAGAACATAATTTTACCTCTATACAAGTCACTAGTTCGACCACACTTAGAATACTGTGCACAGTTCTGGTCTCCGGTGTATAAGAAAGACATAGCTGAACGAGAGCGGGTGCAGAGAAGAGCGACCAAGGTTATTAGAGGACTGGGGGGTCTGCAATACCAAGATAGGTTATTACACTTGGGGCTATTTAGTTTGGAAAAACGAAGGCTAAGGGGTGATCTTATGTTAATGTATAAATATAAGAGGGGACAGTACAAAGACCTTTCTGATGATCTTTTTAATCATAGACCTGAGACAGGGACAAGGGGGCATCCTCTACGTCTGGAGGAAAGAAGGTTAAAGCATAATAACAGACGTGGATTCTTTACTGTAAAAGCAGTGAGACTATGGAACTCTCTGTCGTATGATGTTGTAATGAGTGAGTCATTACTTAAATTTAAGAGGGGACTGGATACCTTTCTGGAAAAGTATAATGTTACAGGGTATATACACTAGATTCCTTGATAAGGCGTTGATCCAGGGAACTAGTCTGATTGCCGTATATGGAGTCGGGAAGGAATTTTTTTCCCCAAGGTGGAGCTTACTCTTTGCCACATGTTTTTTTTTTGCCTTCCTCTGGATCAACATGTTAGGGCATGTTAGGTTAGGCTATGGGTTGAACTAGATGGACGTAAAGTCTTCCTTCAACCTTAATAACTATGTAACTATATATAAGTGAGTAAAATAAATAAATAAATAAAAAACAGGACACAGGAATAATGCAATAGATAGGACAAGTGATGTAAAACAGAACAATCAGTATGGGAGAGGGAGAAACAGTTGTGGCTGTAAATATTGGAACAGTTCATAGATAAGAAGTGTGAAAGTTTTATTGTCCTGTGCTTGAGGTCTGGTCCATGATTGTGATGCCCCCAAATGGTCTGAAGAGCACATTCCTTAGTTGATGTAGAAAGACATAAATCCATGTGACACATTCATTCCTGCACATTCCTGAGTGTGTTAAAGGTTGTCATAAGTTTATATTCCCAGACTCTTCTGTCTATCTGAGACTTGAAGTTACCTAGTTACCTTTTAATACAAGTCGTTTCATGTCCATGATGCTGTGAAGCTCATCAAGAGAATGCCAAGAGTGTGCAAAGCAGTCATCAAAGCAAAAGGTGGCTACTTTGAAGAGCCTAGAATATAAGACATATTTTCAGTGGTTAAGTATATAATTCCACATGTTTGTTAATTCATAGTTTTGATGCCTTCAGTGTGAATTTACAATTTTCATAGTCATGAAAATACAGAAAAATCTTTAAATGAGGTGTGTCCAAACTTTTGCTCTGTACTGTAAGTTTACAAGAGACTCGTTCTTGCTCTCATAGACTTATGAATCACCCAACAAACAATGGAGTGATCCGGCAAGGAAGTTCACAACCTGCAGAAGACCATCTGGAGCAGCGCTGATAAAAGATGAAGACAGTGGCTTGTCAGTATAATGCTAGGATCAGGAAACTTAGCTGAGTTGCACCACTCCAGCACTGCAGTAAAAGAAAAACACTGGAATGGTGCTTTAACATTTTTCTTGGAGAGAGGTGGCTTCTTTTTGTCCTTGTTGACACCAGGCCAGCCACCAAAAGCCTTTGTTTCTGTTACTCTGGTTGAGGGAGCAACTAGGTACACAACAACGGGAAGAGGGCGGGGAAGCCCAAACACTAGGAAAGGGGGGAGTGGAGGCCCCAAGGCAGACCTGGCAACACCCTGACTCCCCTAATGTCCCTAAATAGGTTTTGTACCTATAAGGGAGCAGGAGCCTAATCCCTGACTTCCCCTAGTGATAGGCCTTGCATACAGGGGGGACAGGGAGTCTGCTAGTCTGCCCCCACTACAACTAAAGACAAAACGAGTAAACAAATGAGGGAATACACTATGCTTGTGGAGACACAAGAGAGATCACGCCAATAATCCTACAAGAGAACTCCAAGAAGACATTAGTCGACTACTTCCAGTTCCAACCAGGACAGAGGAAAATAAAGCTATCACCAGCACCTTACTGAGGAGACTAAAAGTATTTGACACACCCTTCCTCCCACAAAAGAAACACACTCCATTTTTCTTGTGAATCTCAGGGGAGACATATGATGCAGAAGCACCTCCTAACTTCATGGGTTCTTCTAACTCCACAAGTACTGGTTCACCCACAGACCATCCCCCAGCAAAGGAGTATTGTCCAAGAAAGAAGGCTCAGAAGAAGGTCGGCTTACGCAACTATCCGGCAAGCATCTAGCCACATGTATAGCCAGTGACATGGCAGCCTCCAGGACTCTGGGGTTTCGTACACTGCCAAAACATCTTTCATACTTTCTGTTAGGCCTTGACAAAATTGACTTCTAAGAGCCGCATCATTCCATTTGATATTGGTTGCCCACCTGCGGAATTCAGAGCTATAAGTCTCCACTGAACGATTCCCCTGCTGAAGGCAACACAGCCTGGATTCAGCAAAGGAAATTCAGTCAGGATCATCATAGATAAGGGCTAAAGCTCAGAAAACCCCTTTACCGATTGGAGACAAATAGAACCCTGTGGCAAAGAAAAAGCTCAGGTTTGAGGATCCCCTTGCAACAGTGACATCACAACTCCCACTCATTGCTCCTCATCTCCAGAGGTGTAAGGACTAAGTTTAAAATACAATTTACAAACTTCTTTGAATATGAAAAACCTATCCCTACCTCCTGAAAACCTGTCCGGGAGGGCAATTTTGGGTTCAAGCTGGACCGGCCTACCGACAGAGTCCTCCACAGTAGGAGTCTGCTTCCGCTGCCATTGCTGCTGAACCTCAGATCGAAGGTCAGTCATTTCCAGTGACACCCACTGCAGCTGCTCTGCCAGCACAGAAATGGGAACCCAGAAAAAGAGAAAAAAAAAAGGACGCCAAAAAAACAAAAACACACACGCCAACAATCCTCAAAGAAAACTCCAAGAAGGCACTAGTCAACTACTAGCACTTCTAACTGGGACAGAGGAAAATAGAGCTATCACCAGTGCCTTACTGAGGAGACTAAAGGCATTTAAACATCCAGCAAGAGTGTGTCAATCAGCAGCAGAAGGTGGAGGTCACCGCTAGGTCCTAGAGGGAGAAGGTTATCACTCCACAACAGAGATGCAAAGATCAAGAAGGTGCTTGCAGAGCCAAGCACAATGACCTTCTACAGCCAGATCCAGAATGACTGTCTGTCACACGTGACACACCCGTGACAGTTTCACTCCATGTGCAGGTGTTCTGATACTGATCCTGTAGTCAGATCCTTTTTACGAGATGGAACTGGTACTTCCAAGACTTTTTTTGGGTGTTCTGAAGCCATCTTCACAGCAATTCAACCTCTCTCTTTAAAGTTCTGTATGATACAAAAATTGTTGATTTAGGGGCAATCTGAGGCTACATTCACATGTCCAGAAATCATGAGTTAGAGCAGATCCAGGAGCAATCCATTAACAAAAAAGTTGTGCAGACACAACTTTTTTGTCTCACTAAAAAAAAGCTGATTTCAACAGGATCCGTTTTTCTTACATTATGTAACATATGAAACAATATCCTTGCCTGTAAAACACTTTTGATGCAAAGCAATGATGATGGCACATGTTTCCTTGGAGGTAACCATGGTTAACAGGAGACAATGATTTAAAACACTAGTCCCCTTTTATATCAACCAGTCTGCTCTTATAATTCAGTCAGCATGACAGAGTGATATCAGCCGCCTTGTCCTCATTAATACTTTGTTAAAGAGAAGATCACTGATATGTAGCAAACAGGTCATTTTGTGGCAAGGCCGAAATTCAGTGGAAATTGGGGATTATAATTCAAGTCATTTTCATGGCAAGGAATGACAGCTTTTTTTGTAATTCTTCTGATCACCCTTTATGGGTGAGCATGCTCGTCACTGCTCAATAGTCGACTGAGCATTAGGGTGCTTGATCGAGTAGCGATCAGTGCCAATGCCAATGCAGGATCCACTAAACCATCTCAGACAGATGTCTGTCCAGTCTCTGTTTGATGACTTCCATTGAAGGAGAACTCACCACCTCTCGTGGCTCCTATTGTACTTTACTAATGTAACCACGTTTTTGATGAGTCAAAAAAATCATACCAGGAACAATCATTTCAGAACTTTGTGCACCTTTAATGTCACCTATAATCTGCACAAATCCATTGAGGAACAAACTGAGGGGGAAAATAAAAATAACAAAACTAAATGTGGCTGCATAAGTGTGAGCACTCTGATAACTGGGGATGTGGTTGTTTTCAGAATTGGCCAATCACATTTAAACTCATTTTGAATCGTAGTTAGTACACAGCTGCCATCATTTATAGTGATTTGGATTAACCCCATATAAAGTTGAGCTGTACTTGTAGGGTTTTCCTAACATCTTCTTAGTTGCATCTGATAACAAAAGCCATGGTTCGTAAACAGCTTACAATACAGCAAATGAATCTCATTGTTGAAAGTTATTAGTAAGGGTACTGTCACACTATACGATTTACCAACGATCACGACCTGCGATACGACCTGGCCGTGATCGTTGGTAAGTCGTTGTGTGGTCGCTGGAGAGCTGTCACACAGTCAGCTCTCCAGCGACCAATGATGCCGAGGTCCCCGGGTAACCAGGGTAAACATCGGGTTACTAAGCGCAGGGCCGCGCTTAGTAACCCGATGTTTACCGTGGTTACCAGCGTAAAAGTAAAAAAAAACAAACAGTACATACTTACATTCCGGTGTCTGTCCCCCGGCATTCTGCTTCTCTCCACTGTGTCTGCACCAGCCGGAAAGCACAGCGGTGACGTCACCGCGTTACCGCTGTGCTCGCTTTCCGGCTGGCCGGCGCTCACAATGCAGAGAAGCAGAACGCCGGGGGACAGACACCGGAATGTGAGTATGTACTGTTTGTTTTTTTTTACTTTTATGCTTGTAACCACGGTAAACATCGGGTTACTAAGCGCGGCCCTGCGCTTAGTAACCCGATGTTTACCCTGGTTACAAGCGAACGCATCGCTGGATCGCTGTCACACATAACGATCCACCGATGACAGCGGGAGATCCAGCGACGAAAGAAAGTTCCAAACGATCTGCTACGACGTACGATTCTCAGCAGGATCCCTGATCGCTGCTGCGTGTCAGACACAGCGATATCGTATGGATATCGCTGGAACGTCACGGATCGTACCGTCGTAGCGACAAAAGTGCCACTGTGTGACAGTACCCTTAGGAGAAGGGTATAACAAAATTAAGACATTATTACCATGGAACACTATGAATAAGGTCATCAACAAGTGGCTTATATTTGACACAACAGTGACATTACCTAGAACTTGACATCTCACAAAAAAATTGATGAAAAGACAAGAAGAAAATTGGTCTGGGAGGCAGCCAAGAGGCCTACAGCAATAGTAAAAGAGTTGAAGAAATTTCTGGTAAGTAGTTGTGGTCTTCATGTGAACTCAGTCTCCTGTATTCTTCATCTGACTCGGCTGTGGGTTAGGATAAGACAGAAGCCTTTTCTTACAAAGAACAACATCGAAGCCCAACTATATTTTACCACGACTAGTGTTGAGCATTCCGATACCGCAAGTATCGGGTATTGGCCGATATTTGCTGTATCGGAATTCCGATACCGAGATCCGATACTTTTGTGGTATCGGGTATCGGTATCGAAACAACATTAATGTGTAAAATAAAGAATTAAAATAAAAAATATTGCTATACTCACCTCTCCGACGCAGCCTGGACTTCAGCGAGGGAACCGGCAGCGTTGTTTGCTTAAAATTCGCGCTTTAACTTCCTTACGCGAAGTCCCGGCTTGTGATTGGTCGCGCGCCGCCCATGTGGCCGGGACGCAACCAATCACAGCAAGCCGTGACGTAATTTCAGGTCCTTCAGGATTTTAAAATTACGTTCCGGCGTTGTGATTGGTTGCGTCGCGGTCACATGGGCGACGCGACCAATCACAAGCCGTGATGTCACGGGAGGCAGGAGACGTGCGCATTTTAAAATGCGCGCATCTCCTGCCTCCCGTGACATCACGGCTTGTGATTGGTCGCGTCGCCCATGTGACCGCGACGCAACCAATCACAGCAAGCCGTGACGTAATTTCAGGTCCTTCAGGATTTTAAAATTACGTTCCGGCGTTGTGATTGGTTGCGTCACGGTCACATGGGCGGCGCGCGACCAATCACAAGCCGGGACTTCGCGTAAGGAAGTTAAAGCGCAAATTTTAAGCAAACAACGCTGCCGGTTCCCTCGCTGAAGTCCAGGCTGCGTCGGAGAGGTGAGTATAGCAATATTTTTTATTTTAATTCTTTATTTTACACATTAATATGGTTCCCAGGGCCTGAAGGAGAGTTTCCTCTCCTTCAGACCCTGGGAACCATCAGGAATACCGTCCGATACATGAGTCCCATTGACTTGTATTGGTATCGGGTATCGGTATCGGATTAGATCCGATACTTTGCCGGTATCGGCCGATACTTTCCGATACCGATACTTTCAAGTATCGGACGGCATCGCTCAACACTAACCACGACTTAAGTCTCATCTGCCAAAAGCATGTCTGAAAACATGACTTGGTCTAATGAGATCAAGGTTAAGCTTCTTAATCATAATCATAATTCCAAAAGGTATATTTGAGGCACAGCATGAAAAGAAGATCATACTCACAGTGAAGCATGGTGGAGGCAGCTGTCATGAATCCCCAATGGCTAGGGATAGTACAGGACAAGCAAAGTACAACTAAATAACGGACGAGCTCTAGGGTGATGGAACCTGGGCTGACCGCTGCCCTACGCCTGACAAACGCAACTAGAGATAGCCAGGGAGCGTGCCTACGTTGGTTCTAGACGCCACGCACCAGCCTAAGAGCTAACTAGTACTGCAGAGAAAATAAGACCTCCCTTGCCTCCAGAGGAACGAACCCCAAAAGATATAGTTGCCCCCCACATGTATTGACGGTGAAATGAGAGGAAGGCACATACATAGAGATGATATATATAGCTTTAGCAAATTGAGGCCCGCTGTAAACTAGAAAGCAGAACGATACAAAAGGGGACTGAGCGGTCAGCAAAAAACCCTAATCAAAAAACCATCCTGAGATTACAAGAACCCATGTGCCAACTCATGGCACATGGGGAGAACCTCAGTCCACTAGAGCTACCAGCTAGCATAGAGACATAATAAGCAAGCTGGACAAAAAAACAACAACTGAAAATCAGCACTTAGCTTATCCTGAAAGATCTGGGAGCAGGTAGGCAGGAACCAAACAGAGCACATCTGAATACATTGATAGCCGGCAAGGGAATGACAGAAAGGCCAGGTAAAATAGAAAACACCCAGCCTCTGATGGACAGGTGGAAACCAAAGGCCGCAACCCACCAAAGTCACCCAGTACCAGCAGTAACCACCAGAGGGAGCCCACAAACAGAATCCACAACAGTACCCCCCCCTTGAGGAGGGGTCACCGAACCCTCACGAGAACCCCCAGGGCGATCAGGGTGAGCTCTATGGAAGGCGCGGACCAAATCAGTCGCATGAACATCGGAAGCGACCACCCAGGAATTATCCTCCTGACCATAACCCTTCCACTTAACCAAATACTGGAGTTTGCGTCTGGAAACACGAGAATCCAAGATCTTTTCAACAACATACTCCAATTCTCCCTCCACCAGCACCGGAGCAGGAGGCTCAACCGAAGGAACAACGGGTACCTCATACCTCCGCAACAACGACCGATGGAACACATTATGAATAGCAAACGATGCTGGGAGATCCAAACGAAAAGATACAGGGTTAAGAATCTCCGAGATCCTATAAGGACCGATGAACCGAGGCTTGAACTTAGGAGAAGAGACCTTCATAGGGACAAAACGAGAAGACAACCACACCAAATCCCCAACAAGAAGTCGGGGACCCACGCGGCGACGGCGATTAGCAAACTGCTGAGTCTTCTCCTGAGACAACTTCAAATTGTCCACCACCTGATTCCAAATCTGATGTAGCCTGTCCACCACCACGTCCACTCCAGGACAATCCGAAGACTCCACCTGACCAGAGGAAAAACGAGGATGAAACCCCGAATTACAAAAAAAAGGAGAGACCAACGTGGCAGAACTAGCCCGATTATTAAGAGCAAATTCGGCCAGTGGCAAAAAAGCAACCCAGTCATCTTGATCAGCAGAAACAAAACACCTCAAATAAGTTTCCAAGGTCTGATTAGTTCGCTCCGTCTGGCCATTCGTTTGAGGATGGAATGCAGACGAGAAAGACAAATCAATGCCCATCTTGGCACAAAACGTCCGCCAAAATCTAGACACAAACTGGGATCCCCTGTCAGAAACGATATTCTCCGGAATCCCATGCAAACGAACCACGTTCTGAAAAAATAAAGGAACCAACTCAGAGGAGGAGGGCAACTTAGGCAAGGGCACCAAATGAACCATCTTAGAAAAGCGGTCACACACAACCCAGATAACGGACATTTTCTGTGAAACCGGGAGATCAGAAATAAAATCCATGGAAATGTGCGTCCAAGGCCTCTTCGGGATGGGCAAGGATAACAACAACCCACTGGCCCGTGAACAGCAAGGCTTAGCTCGAGCACAAACTTCACAAGACTGCACAAAGGTACGCACATCCCTAGACAAGGAAGGCCACCAAAAAGACCTGGCCACCAAGTCTCTTGTACCAAATATTCCAGGATGACCAGCCAACACAGAAGAATGGACCTCGGAGATGACTCTACTGGTCCAATCATCCGGAACAAACAGTCTTTCTGGTGGACATCGATCCGGTTTATCCACATGAAACTCCTGCAATGCGCATCGCAAGTCTGGGGATACGGCGGACAATATTACCCCATCCCTAAGGATACCAGTAGGCCCAGTGTCTCCAGGAGAGTCAGGCATAAAACTCCTGGAAAGAGCATCTGCCTTCACATTCTTTGAACCTGGCAGGTATGAAACCACGAAATTGAAACGAGAAAAAAATAACGACCAACGAGCCTGTCTAGGATTCAAACGCCTGGCAGACTCAAGGTAAATGAGATTCTTGTGATCAGTCAAGACCACCACACGATGTTTAGCACCCTCAAGCCAATGACGCCACTCCTCAAATGCCCACTTCATGGCCAAAAGCTCCCGATTACCCACATCATAATTGCGCTCGGCGGGCGAGAATTTTCTAGAGAAGAAAGCACATGGCTTCATCACCGAGCCATTAGAACTTCTCTGTGACAAAACCGCCCCCGCTCCAATCTCGGAAGCATCAACCTCAACCTGAAAAGGAAGTGAAACATCTGGTTGACACAACACAGGAGCAGAAGAAAACCGGCGCTTAAGTTCCCGAAAGGCCTCCACGGCCGCAGTCGACCAATCAGCAACATCAGCACCCTTTTTAGTCAAATCAGTCAAAGGTTTAACAATACTGGAAAAATTAGCAATGAACCGACGATAAAAATTAGCAAACCCCAAGAACTTCTGAAGGCTCTTAACAGATGTAGGTTGTGTCCAGTCATAAATAGCCTGAACCTTAACGGGATCCATCTCAATAGTAGAAGGAGAAAAAATGTACCCCAAAAAAGAAATCTTCTGGACTCCGAAGAGACACTTTGAGCCCTTCACAAACAGAGAATTGGCCCGCAGAACCTGAAACACCTTCCTGACCTGTAGAACATGAGACTCCCAGTCATCAGAAAACACCAAAATGTCATCCAAATACACAATCATAAACTTATCCAGATATTCACGGAAAATATTGTGCATAAAGGACTGAAAGACTGACGGAGCATTGGAGAGTCCAAACTGCATTACCAAATACTCAAAATGGCCCTCAGGCGTATTAAATGCAGTTTTCCACTCATCACCCTGTTTTATCCGCACCAGATTATACGCACCGCGAAGATCTATCTTAGTGAACCACCTAGCCCCCTTAATGCGAGCAAACAAATCAGTAAATAATGGCAATGGATACTGATATTTGACTGTAATCTTATTCAGAAGGCGATAATCTATACAAGGCCTCAGGGAACCATCTTTTTTTGCCACGAAAAAAAAACCTGCTCCCAGAGGGGACGAAGATGGACGAATATGTCCCTTTTCCAAGGACTCCTTAATATAATTCCGCATAGCAGTATGCTCTGGCAGTGACAGATTAAATAAACGACCCTTAGGGAACTTACTGCCAGGAATCAATTCTATAGCACAGTCACACTCTCTATGAGGAGGAAGCGAATTGAGCTTAGGCTCCTCAAAAACATCCCTATAGTCAGACAAAAATGCAGGGATCTCAGAAGGAGTAGATGAAGCGATTGAAATCGGAGGTGCATCATCATGTACCCCCTGACATCCCCAGCTTAGCACAGACATTGTTTTCCAGTCCAGGACAGGATTATGAGTTTGTAACCATGGCAGACCAAGCACTAGTACATCATGTAAATTATACAGTACAAGGAAGCGAATCACCTCCTGATGAACGGGAGTCATGCGCATGGTCACTTGTGTCCAATACTGCGGCTTATTCATAGCCAATGGTGTAGAGTCAATTCCCTTCAGAGGAATAGGAACTTCCAGAGGCTCCAGACTAAAACCGCAGCGTTTAGCAAATGACCAATCCATAAGACTCAGGGCAGCGCCCGAATCCACATAGGCATCGACGGAAATGGAAGACAGTGAAAAAATCAGAGTCACAGACAAAATGAACTTAGACTGCAGAGTATCAATGGCAAAAGATTTATCAACCCTTTTTGTGCGTTTAGAGCATGCTGATATAACATGAGCTGAATCACCACAATAAAAACACAATCCATTTTTCCGCCTATAATTTTGCCGTTCACTTCTGGACTGAATTCTATCACATTGCATAGTCTCAGGTGCCTGTTCAGAAGACACCGCCAACTGGTGCACGGGTTTGCGCTCCCGTAAACGCCGATCAATCTGAATGGCCATAGCCATAGACTCATTCAGACCAGTAGGCGTAGGGAACCCCACCATAATATCCTTAATGGCCTCAGAAAGACCATTTCTGAAGTTTGCAGCCAGGGCGCACTCATTCCACTGAGTAAGCACCGACCATTTCCGAAATTTCTGACAATATATTTCCGCTTCATCATGCCCCTGAGAGAGGGCTAATAAAGCCTTTTCAGCCTGAATCTCTATGTTAGGTTCCTCATAGAGCAATCCCAATGCCAGAAAAAACGCATCCACACTGAGCAATGCAGGATCCCCTGGTGCCAATGCAAATGCCCAATTCTGAGGGTCGCCCCGTAGGAAAGATATGACAATCTTGACCTGTTGAGCAGGGTCTCCAGAGGAGCGAGATTTTAAAGAAAGAAACAATTTACAATTGTTCCTGAAATTCAGGAAGGTAGATCTATCTCCAGAAAAAAACTCTGGAATAGGAATTCTAGGTTCAGACATGGGAGTGTGAACAACAAAATCCTGTATGTTTTGAACTTTTGCCGCGAGATTACTCAGGCTGGAAGCCAAACTCTGGACATCCATGTTAAACAGCTAAGATCAGAGCCATTCAAGGGTTAAGAGGAGGTAAGAAGCAGCTAGACAGCAATTAAGGGCTAGGCAGCAAAACTCTGAAGGGAAAAAAAAAAAATTTCCCTAAACACTTCTTTTCCTCCTGCTTCAGCCCAAACAATTAACACTTTGTGGGCCGGCTATACTGTCATGAATCCCCAATGGCTAGGGATAGTACAGGACAAGCAAAGTACAACTAAATAACGGACGAGCTCTAGGGTGATGGAACCTGGGCTGACCGCTGCCCTACGCCTGACAAACGCAACTAGAGATAGCCAGGGAGCGTGCCTACGTTGGTTCTAGACGCCACGCACCAGCCTAAGAGCTAACTAGTACTGCAGAGAAAATAAGACCTCCCTTGCCTCCAGAGGAACGAACCCCAAAAGATATAGTTGCCCCCCACATGTATTGACGGTGAAATGAGAGGAAGGCACATACATAGAGATGATATATATAGCTTTAGCAAATTGAGGCCCGCTGTAAACTAGAAAGCAGAACGATACAAAAGGGGACTGAGCGGTCAGCAAAAAACCCTAATCAAAAAACCATCCTGAGATTACAAGAACCCATGTGCCAACTCATGGCACATGGGGAGAACCTCAGTCCACTAGAGCTACCAGCTAGCATAGAGACATAATAAGCAAGCTGGACAAAAAAACAACAACTGAAAATCAGCACTTAGCTTATCCTGAAAGATCTGGGAGCAGGTAGGCAGGAACCAAACAGAGCACATCTGAATACACTGATAGCCGGCAAGGGAATGACAGAAAGGCCAGGTAAAATAGGAAACACCCAGCCTCTGATGGACAGGTGGAAACCAAAGGCCGCAACCCACCAAAGTCACCCAGTACCAGCAGTAACCACCAGAGGGAGCCCACAAACAGAATCCACAACAGGCAGCATTATATTTTAGGGCTGGTTTTTGGCAGCTGTAACTAAGACTTTAGACAATGTGGAGGGAATAATGAACAGTTCCAAATATCTGTCAATCTTATAACAAAACCTTCAGGCCTCTGCTAAAAAGCTGAAGATAAAGAGGTATTTCACCTTTCACCATAACAACAACCCCAAGTATACCTCCAAATCAGCAAAAGATTGGCTTTGCCAGAAGAAGATCAAAGTTTTGGAGTGTCCCAAAAATAGCCTGAATCCAGTTGAAAATCTGTGGGTGACTTGAAAATGGCGATGTAAACAGGTGATACCCTCAAAATCTAACCGATTTGAAGTGCTACTACAAGGAAGAGTGGGTAAAGGTTGACAATTCTAAAAGTGTCATTGTGGTAGACTCCTACCCAAAAAGATTGAATGCTGTCAAAAATGTATAGAGTACTTCAAAAAAGCATTAGTTTAAGGGTGTGCACATTTATGTAACAACATTATTTTAGTTGTTTTTCTTTTCCATCCAAAAAGATGTCTATTTTTTCTTTGACTGAATTGTACAGATTATGGGTGACAGTGTAGCTGGAAAAAGTTCTGAAATGATTCTTCTGGGTATGATATTTTTACATGATAAAAACCTGGCATTTTAATGTAGACTTTTAATATTGACTGTGTGCATCCATTCTTGGCTGCTGTGGGTCTCTGCATGTCTTTGTACATTTAAGTCAGCTCTTAGGGTTAGATGAACTCTGTGCTGCCTACACTCACACCCACGATCTTATTGTTTCTAGGCTGTAATTTCCTCAGACTAATGGGCTGCATTCTGCTCTTCTGAGATGGTATAAGAAAGGTTTCTACTTGTTACTGAATAGCGTGTACACGCAGATAACATGTAGAACAATCCATGCATTGAATACCTACAGAAATGAGCGTTTGTTGCTCTGAAGCACTCGGCCAAAACTGATCTGAGCAGCACAAATCACTTTTTCTATTATTTGAACCAACCTCTATGTTGAGATTTCCATTATTGTACTCATTTATGAGTGGTACATTGTACCTTATCAGTTCAAATGGAGTTTAACATGGCATGATTATAAAAATCCCTTTATTAGCAGTTTTAGCAATTTAGAAATGTCTTGGTTGTGGGATTATTTAGAGAAATAAATATGATTGTGTTAAAAACAAAACAAAATGCCATCACACATTAAAATGGCTACCTAGGTAAATGTATATTAAAGAATGACTGTGTGTATATATATATATATATATATATATGTATATATATATTTCACAGTAACATTTCATCAGATCCACAACCAAGTAGCGGGAATTGAGTGCAGGAACATCTCCAGGCCAGGTGGGAGACCACAGAGAAAGTGGTGGAGAATGAAAGGGCTAAAATCCTATGGGAATTCAAGATCCAGATGGATAATCAGGTGTTGGCTAACCAACCAGACATTGTGATAGTAGACAAGGATCAGAAGACGGCAATGATAATAGATGTGGCAGTGCCAAATGACAGCAACATCAGAAAGAAGGAATATGAGAAGCTGGAGAAACACCAGGGCCTCAAAGGAGAACTGGAGAAGATGTGGAAGGTGATGGCAACAGTGATTCAAGTGGTGATAGGAGAACCTGGAGCAGTGACCCCGAAGTTGGAAGAATGGCTACAACAGATCCCAGGAGCAACATCTGACCTCTCTGTCCTCTGGTAGAGGACCCGAGAATGAGAAACGATAACAAAGACCACACCCAGTGGGGTGAGAAGGAAGGTTTTTTTTTTAAATCAATCCATACATCTATTTATCTATCACATAGTTATCCATCAATATACAGTATATATATATATATATATATATATATATATATATATATATATATATACAGGTGTTTCTCACAAAATTAGAATGTCATTGAAAAGTTAATTTATCTCAGTTCTTCAATACACAAAGGGAAACTCATGTATTCTATAGAGTCATAAACAGACGTAAACACTTGAAATAGATCACTGTGTTTGTAATGACTCTGTATAATATATAAGCTTCACTTTTTGTATTGAAGAACTAAAATAAATAAATAAATCTTCTTTATCTATAGCTCTGGCAAAAATTAAGAGAGCACTGCAAAATTTTCATTTTGTCCGATTTTTCTCCTTGTAGGTATATTTTTTGAGCAAAATGTATTTTTTTTCTTTTTTTCTCTAAACTACTGACAACATGTCTCTGAATTTCCAAGCAATAAATGTTATATTAATTTTCTGAAAAGGAAAAATTGTCAGAATTACAAAAAAATCCAGTGCTTTCAGGACCTCAAAGAAAACAAGTTCATAATCATTTAGAAACAACAATACTAATGTTTTAACTCAGGAAGAGTTCAGAAATCAATATTTGGTGGAATAACCATGATTTTTAATCACAGCTTCCATGCGTCTTGGCATGCTGTCCACCAATCTTTCACACGGCTTCTGGCGCACAAATGTCAGCAGTTCTTCTTTGTTTGATGGCTTGTGACTATCCATCATCCTCTTGATTACATTCCAGAGGTTTTCACTGGGGTTCAGGTCTGGAGATTGGGCTGCCCATGACAGGGTTTGGATGTTTTGGTCTCTTAATTTTTGCCAGAGCTGTATATACACATATAGTCAATGTGATTTTACAAATTCATGTGATGCCATATACAATTGTAGGTATTAGTATCTTTATGATAGATCATCAGTAATTGATCAGCAGAGTTTAGACCCCATATAAATATCAGAAATATTAGGAGTGTTTGAATGAGGCTCATCTCTGCTACCAGGCAAAGCTGCAAGTACGTGATGCGCTTACATGGATATTGATTGGGTGCTGGTGCTCTTCGGAGTGGTATAGATTGCTAATTTTGATAATAAAAGGGGTTGTCCAATACTCTGCCAAGCCCTTCTCAATCCCTATGTTTCCCCTCATAAATTAATAACACCTGCACTCGCCTCCGGTGCTGGCGCTGTCACACAATCCCTGCAGTGAATCAGCTCTGGCTTATCATCATTCTATACTGTAGATTATAGTCAATGTTTGTAGGATTCTGGGAGCAAGACTGTTAGATAAATGGAGCTGTGTGGTAGATGCTGTGCTGCCCTGATAAGTAGGCTGAAGGGCATGAGAGCTATGTATAAAAAGAGAAGCATGGCGAGAGAGGGTATAAATTGTCCAGCAAAATCTTGCCCCACCAAAGAAAATCCCCACTCTATATTAACTCTAGAGGACCAGTGCTGGTGGCGTGCACACAGTAAAGTGAATGGCTGACCGGTGAGCTGAATGAGTGGAAATACCAGTGCTGCTGACAGTTTCTATGCAGAGCCCAGTGGTCGATATATGCTTGCCACTAGCTGCTTTACTCTGCTTTATGCAAATTACCTCTTCTGAGAAAAAGAGGACTTAACTCTATAGTGCCACATGTTGGAAGTAGCGATCCTACAAGTCACAATCAACCCTTTAACGAGTCGTGCAATATGACTTAGGATAAAGGCCAAATCAGTATCTCAATTCGCAGACACGGTGTTTCGGGCTGTTGGCCCTTGTCAGTGCGAAGCATGAGAACTGATTTGGCTAGGTGAGAGGCTCTGGACTGGGGTCTAAGGGGTAATGTTTCTCCTTATGGAGAGTGACATACCTGCTGGCTTGTCAAAGTAAGGAGGCTTATTCGCCGTGCAATACTCCTCTGGGAATTTAAATATGCAAATTGCCTCTTCTGAGAAAAAGAGGACTTAACTCTATAGCGCCACCGGTTGGAAGTAGCGATCCTACAAGTCACAATCAACCCTTTAACGAGTCGTGCAATTTGACTTAGGATAAAAGCCAAATCAGTATCTCAATTCGCAGACACGGTGTTTCGGGCTGTTGGCCCTCGTCAGTGCGAAGCATGAGAACTGATTTGGCTAGGTGAGAGGCTCTGGACTGGGGTCTAAGGGGTAACGTTTCTCCTTATGGAGAGTGACATACTGGCTGGCTTGTCAAAGTAAGGAGGCTTATTCGCTGTGCAATGCTCCTCTGCTTTGGCAGTCACTAAGACAGCAATATAAATAATACAGTTTAAAAGCTTTTTCTAACCCAATGTAGGGAGAGGGATAAATTTATGTCCATGATTATGGTTATGGTTATGGTTAGGGTAATAAAATAGTTAAATTAAAAAAAAGAAAAATTGTACTTTAATAAAAGAATTAAAAAATATTTCAACAACTTATAACCTTTTATTTTTAAAAAATTATGTTGTAATTCTGAAAAAACAGGTGCCCAAGGGCAAACTATAACAAGCTATCAGTATATTCTTAAAATACAATACATGAAATAAGGTTTCAAAACTGGATTGTGCATAAGGAAGACTTGCCATGGGATAGGCCCAGATAATTAATCAACAGGGTTAAATTCCTATACAGACATGCCACGTCCTCCAAAAACCAAATTAAAACAACATGCAGATGCAGCAGTGCTGAAGAGTGCTGCAAGAGGCAAACTCAGTGAGACGAACTGACACAAGGAGAAGATACGCGGTGACCACGGTGAGTAGGGCGGCACTGACAAGTTACTACTGTGACAATTTCCTTAAAAGGGTGTTATGGTTCTCAATGGCAAGAGAACATAGCCCAGCAAACATAAGTACTAGCTCTTGGAAGGATGGAAACTAAACTGACCATGAACTAAACCTGCCGCACAACTAACAGTAGCCGGGTAGCGTTGCCTACGTTTTTTATCCCTAGACGCCCAGCGCCGGCCGGAGGACTAACTAATCCTGGCAGAGGAAAATATAGTCCTGGCTCACCTCTAGAGAAATTTCCCCGATAGGCAGACAGAGGCCCCCACATATATTGGCGGTGATTTTAGATGAAATGACAAACGTAGTATGAAAATAGGTTTAGCAAAATTGAGGTCCGCTTACTAGATAGCAGGAAGACAGAAAGGGCACTTTCATGGTCAGCTGAAAACCCTATCAAAATACCATCCTGAAATTACTTTAAGACTCTAGTATTAACTCATAACATCAGAGTGGCAATTTCAGATCACAAGAGCTTTCCAGACACAGAAACGAAACTACAGCTGTGAACTGGAACAAAATGCAAAAACAAACGAGGACTAAAGTCCAACTTAGCTGGGAGTTGTCTAGCAGCAGGAACATGCACAGAAAGGCTTCTGATTACAATGTTGACCGGCATGGAAGTGACAGAGGAGCAAGGTTAAATAGCGACTCCCACATCCTGATGGAAACAGGTGAACAGAGGGGATGATGCACACCAGTTCAATTCCACCAGTGGCCACCGGGGGAGCCCAAAATCCAATTTCACAACAGTACCCCCCCCTCAAGGAGGGGGCACCGAACCCTCACCAGAACCACCAGGGCGATCAGGATGAGCCCTATGAAAGGCACGGACCAGATCGGAGGCATGAACATCAGAGGCAGTCACCCAAGAATTATCCTCCTGACCGTATCCCTTCCATTTGACCAGATACTGGAGTTTCCGTCTGGAAACATGGGAGTCCAAGATTTTTTCCACAACGTACTCCAACTCGCCCTCAACCAACACCGGAGCAGGAGGCTCAACGGAAGGCACAACCGGTACCTCATACCTGCGCAACAATGACCGATGAAAAACATTATGAATAGAAAAAGATGCAGGGAGGTCCAAACGGAAGGACACAGGGTTAAGAATCTCCAATATCTTGTACGGGCCGATGAACCGAGGCTTAAACTTAGGAGAAGAAACCCTCATAGGGACAAAACGAGAAGACAACCACACCAAGTCCCCAACACAAAGCCGAGGCCCAACCCGACGCCGGCGGTTGGCAAAAAGCTGAGTCTTCTCCTGGGACAACTTCAAATTGTCCACTACCTGCCCCCAAATCTGATGCAACCTCTCCACCACAGCATCCACTCCAGGACAATCCGAAGATTCCACCTGACCAGAAGAAAATCGAGGATGAAACCCCGAATTACAGAAAAAAGGAGACACCAAGGTGGCAGAGCTGGCCCGATTATTGAGGGCAAACTCCGCTAAAGGCAAAAAAGCAACCCAATCATCCTGATCTGCAGACACAAAACACCTCAAATATGTCTCCAAGGTCTGATTCGTCCGCTCGGTCTGGCCATTAGTCTGAGGATGGAAAGCAGACGAGAAAGACAAATCTATGCCCATCCTAGCACAGAATGCTCGCCAAAATCTAGACACGAATTGGGTTCCTCTGTCAGAAACGATATTCTCCGGAATACCATGCAAACGGACCACATTTTGAAAAAACAGAGGAACCAACTCGGAAGAAGAAGGCAACTTAGGCAGGGGAACCAAATGGACCATCTTAGAGAAACGGTCACACACCACCCAGATGACAGACATCTTCTGAGAAACAGGAAGATCCGAAATAAAATCCATAGAGATGTGCGTCCAGGGCCTCTTCGGGATAGGCAAGGGCAACAACAATCCACTAGCCCGAGAACAACAAGGCTTGGCCCGAGCACAAACGTCACAAGACTGCACAAAGCCTCGCACATCTCGAGACAGGGAAGGCCACCAGAAGGACCTTGCCACCAAATCCCTGGTACCAAAGATTCCAGGATGACCTGCCAACGCAGAAGAATGAACCTCAGAAATGACTTTACTGGTCCAATCATCAGGAACAAACAGTCTACCAGGTGGGCAACGATCAGGTCTATCCGCCTGAAACTCCTGCAAGGCCCGCCGCAGGTCTGGAGAAACGGCAGACAATATCACTCCATCCTTAAGGATACCTGTAGGTTCAGAGTTACCAGGGGAGTCAGGCTCAAAACTCCTAGAAAGGGCATCCGCCTTAACATTCTTAGAACCCGGCAGGTAGGACACCACAAAATTAAACCGAGAGAAAAACAACGACCAGCGCGCCTGTCTAGGATTCAGGCGTCTGGCGGACTCAAGATAAATTAGATTTTTGTGGTCAGTCAATACCACCACCTGATGTCTAGCCCCCTCAAGCCAATGACGCCACTCCTCAAAAGCCCACTTCATGGCCAAAAGCTCCCGATTCCCAACATCATAATTCCGCTCGGCGGGCGAAAATTTACGCGAGAAAAAGGCACAAGGTCTCATCACGGAACAATCGGAACTTCTCTGCGACAAAACTGCCCCAGCTCCGATTTCAGAAGCGTCGACCTCAACCTGAAAAGGAAGAGCAACATCCGGCTGACGCAACACAGGGGCGGAAGAAAAGCGGCGCTTAAGCTCCCGAAAGGCCTCCACAGCAGCAGGGGACCAATCAGCAACATCAGCACCCTTCTTAGTCAAATCAGTCAATGGTTTAACAACATCAGAAAAACCAGCAATAAATCGACGATAAAAGATAGCAAAGCCCAAAAATTTCTGAAGACTCTTAAGAGAAGAGGGTTGCGTCCAATCACAAATAGCCTGAACCTTGACAGGATCCATCTCGATGGAAGAGGGGGAAAAAATATATCCCAAAAAGGAAATCTTTTGTACCCCAAAAACGCACTTAGAACCCTTCACACACAAGGAATTAGACCGCAAAACCTGAAAAACCCTCCTGACCTGCTGGACATGAGAGTCCCAGTCATCCGAAAAAATCAAAATATCATCCAGATACACAATCATAAATTTATCCAAATAATCACGGAAAATGTCATGCATAAAGGACTGAAAGACTGAAGGGGCATTTGAAAGACCAAAAGGCATCACCAAATACTCAAAGTGGCCCTCGGGCGTATTAAATGCGGTCTTCCACTCATCCCCCTGCTTAATTCGCACCAAATTATACGTCCCACGGAGATCTATCTTAGAGAACCACTTGGCCCCCTTTATGCGAGCAAACAAATCAGTCAGCAGTGGCAACGGATATTGATATTTAACCGTGATTTTATTCAAAAGCCGATAATCAATACACGGTCTTAAAGAGCCATCTTTCTTAGCCACAAAGAAAAAACCGGCTCCTAAGGGAGATGACGAAGGACGAATATGTCCCTTTTCCAAGGACTCCTTTATATATTCTCGCATAGCAGCATGTTCAGGCACAGACAGATTAAATAAACGACCCTTAGGGTATTTACTACCCGGAATCAAATCTATGGCACAATCGCACTCCCGGTGCGGAGGTAATGAACCAAGCTTAGGTTCTTCAAAAACGTCACGATATTCAGTCAAGAATTCAGGAATCTCAGAGGGAATAGATGATGAAATGGAAACCACAGGTACGTCCCCATGCGTCCCCTTACATCCCCAGCTTAACACAGACATAGCTTTCCAGTCAAGGACTGGGTTATGAGATTGCAGCCATGGCAATCCAAGCACCAACACATCATGTAGGTTATACAGCACAAGAAAGCGAATAATCTCCTGATGATCCGGATTAATCCGCATAGTTACTTGTGTCCAGTATTGTGGTTTATTACTAGCCAATGGGGTGGAGTCAATCCCCTTCAGGGGTATAGGAGTTTCAAGAGGCTCCAAATCATACCCACAGCGTTTGGCAAAGGACCAATCCATAAGACTCAAAGCGGCGCCAGAGTCGACATAGGCATCCGCGGTAATAGATGATAAAGAACAAATCAGGGTCACAGATAGAATAAACTTAGACTGTAAAGTGCCAATTGAAACAGACTTATCAAGCTTCTTAGTACGCTTAGAGCATGCTGATATAACATGAGTTGAATCACCGCAATAGAAGCACAACCCATTTTTTCGTCTTAAATTCTGCCGTTCACTTCTGGACAGAATTCTATCACATTGCATATTCTCTGGCGTCTTCTCAGTAGACACCGCCAAATGGTGCACAGGTTTGCGCTCCCGCAGACGCCTATCGATCTGGATAGCCATTGTCATGGACTCATTCAGACCCGCAGGCACAGGGAACCCCACCATAACATCCTTAATGGCATCAGAGAGACCCTCTCTGAAATTCGCCGCCAGGGCGCACTCATTCCACTGAGTAAGCACAGCCCATTTACGGAATTTCTGGCAGTATATTTCAGCTTCGTCTTGCCCCTGAGATAGGGACATCAAGGTCTTTTCCGCCTGAAGCTCTAACTGAGGTTCCTCATAAAGCAACCCCAAGGCCAGAAAAAACGCATCCACATTGAGCAACGCAGGATCCCCTGGAGCCAATGCAAAAGCCCAATCCTGAGGGTCGCCCCGGAGCAAGGAAATCACAATCCTGACCTGCTGAGCAGGATCTCCAGCAGAGCGAGATTTCAGGGACAAAAACAACTTGCAATTATTTTTGAAATTTTGAAAGCAAGATCTATTCCCCGAGAAAAATTCAGGCAAAGGAATTCTAGGTTCAGATATAGGAACATGAACAACAAAATCTTGTAAATTTTGAACTTTCGTGGTGAGATTATTCAAACCTGCAGCTAAACTCTGAATATCCATTTTAAACAGGTGAACACAGAGCCATTCCAGGATTAGAAGGAGAGAGAGAGAGAGAAAGGCTGCAATATAGGCAGACTTGCAAGAGATTCAATTACAAGCACACTCAGAACTGAAGGGAAGGGAAAAAAAAAAAAATCTTCAGCAGACTTCTCTTTTCTCTCCTTTCTCTGTCAATTAATTTAACCCTTTCTGGCCGGTCAAACTGTTATGGTTCTCAATGGCAAGAGAACATAGCCCAGCAAACATAAGTACTAGCTCTTGGAAGGATGGAAACTAAACTGACCATGAACTAAACCTGCCGCACAACTAACAGTAGCCGGGTAGCGTTGCCTACGTTTTTTATCCCTAGACGCCCAGCGCCGGCCGGAGGACTAACTAATCCTGGCAGAGGAAAATATAGTCCTGGCTCACCTCTAGAGAAATTTCCCCGATAGGCAGACAGAGGCCCCCACATATATTGGCGGTGATTTTAGATGAAATGACAAACGTAGTATGAAAATAGGTTTAGCAAAATTGAGGTCCGCTTACTAGATAGCAGGAAGACAGAAAGGGCACTTTCATGGTCAGCTGAAAACCCTATCAAAATACCATCCTGAAATTACTTTAAGACTCTAGTATTAACTCATAACATCAGAGTGGCAATTTCAGATCACAAGAGCTTTCCAGACACAGAAACGAAACTACAGCTGTGAACTGGAACAAAATGCAAAAACAAACGAGGACTAAAGTCCAACTTAGCTGGGAGTTGTCTAGCAGCAGGAACATGCACAGAAAGGCTTCTGATTACAATGTTGACCGGCATGGAAGTGACAGAGGAGCAAGGTTAAATAGCGACTCCCACATCCTGATGGAAACAGGTGAACAGAGGGGATGATGCACACCAGTTCAATTCCACCAGTGGCCACCGGGGGAGCCCAAAATCCAATTTCACAACAAAAGGGTGTGTCCCTTCACAGTCTGACATTGCAAACCCTGATTTGGCATCATATGATTGTGTAGGGGCACACTCTAAACTAGTTTCATTTTTTTTTCTTAAAAATTTCTAGAAAGAGTAACAGAGTGTTATGCTCGAAAGTGGCACAAGTTGTTCGTGGACCCACTGTGCCACAGCCCAGACCTACTCTGGAGGGGCGTAACTAAGCCGCTACCTTGGAGTTCACTGGAGCCTCTAGTGGTGAGGGCAGACTTGTGTAGCAAGTAGCTGCCCAGGTGGCACTCCAGGGCAGCGTCCGGCAGTAGCAGTTGACCCCAAAGGTCTAAGCGGTTAATCCAGATTCCTAGACAAGGCAGGATATCTACTAGGAAGTTCAAAAAGTGCAGACAGAATGGCTACTTGGAACAGTTCAGACAGTGCATGCAGGACAGCCATGAGGGACAGGTACAGACACACAGGTCTCAGGTAACAGTTCTGATGCTGATGCAACCACAGGGTACAGATACTACGGATGCGGTTTCAAGATTAGGACACGGCCGTAGCAGTCACAGGTAACAAGGACAGCCTACTGTATTACTGTATACTGGACTAATGAGACACAGGATATGGGAAAATTTATAACAGACTACACGCGGGGGACCTGGCAACATACAGCTGCACACACCAAACCACCTAGCCATAACTATACGGGTTGCTTAGGCATCTTCCTATTGGGGCTGGGAGACATCTTGGAGCTATTGGCTGGAAGACATCTTGCAGGTGTTCACATTAACTAAATACCTGTCAGCTGTTAGCTAGGGGCATTTACCATGTGCTCACTTCCTCTTTAAGGCTACGTTCACATTTGCGTTGTGCGCCGCAGCGTCGGCGCCGCAGCGCACAACGCAAACAAAAACGCAGCAAAACGCATGCACAACGCTGCGTTTTGCGCCGCATGCGTCGTTTTTTTCATTGAATTTGGACACAGCAAAAATGCAACTTGCTGCGTCCTCTGCGCCTGGACGCGGGCGCCGCAGCGACGCATGCGGCGCAAAACGCAAGTGCGCCGCATGTCCATGCGCCCCCATGTTAAATATAGGGGCGCATGACGCATGCGGCGCCGCTGCGGCGCCCGACGCTGCGGCGCTGGCCGCAAATGTGAACGTAGCCTAAGAGCACACTCTGAGACACAGTGCGGCATGCACAAGAACAGACAGGGAGAACGCCAGGAGGGCCTGGGCAGTCAGTAAGCTGGCATCCTTGCATGGAGGGAGAAGGGAACACCATACAGGGGCTCCGGCCATCGCTCTGCACAGAGGAATGACACCATGCAGAAGAAAAAAATACTCCAAACTTGTTGTAATAATGGGAATAAAATTATTTGTTAAAACTTTTCCTTTATTCGGGTCACAATGAAGATACCAATTATTAATTCTTTTATTTAATAAAAAAAAAATTAGCTTTTTTTAAAAAACGTTTCACTAACCAGTTACAAGAAATCAACAGTTGCTACTTGTTGGGCTTTCTAATGTTAGGTGAAAATCCTTGAATTATTTCTTTACCTCTTACATTCAATCATTTCCATGCAATACAGTAAGTTATTTTCCACTTATGCTGAAGCAGAACTTAGAAGTAATCAGCCCATTACAGATTTACCAGCAAGCCATCTTTCCCTTAATAGAGAGACTAGATAATGTCAGAAAACCCACACAGCTCCTTGAGCAGAATGGTCTCTGCCTTTTACAGCAGAATTGCATGTCATCGTTCTGCTGTATTGATTCTCTGGGTACATTAGCTCCCAAAACCTATTTTACCTTTCATAACTTAATGCATTTTATTAATGTTCTATAACAAGGTATAATGGAATAACAAGGCAGTCTGACCAATTGAGATTGAATGGAAACATGTTTTATTTATAGTACACCTAGTTAAACATAATTTTCAAGTCACCCTTCCATGACACAGCTAAGACTGTCTAGTTCACTTTATTGCTTTTAATATAAAAGTAATGGTAACCAAAATTAAAGGCATATTTTCCTGCAGTCTTATATATATATATATATATATATATATATATATATATATATATATATATATATATATATATATATATAACACCACAAATAACACACAGTGATATCTCTTGAGTGTTGATAATGCAGTAGGTGCTATACACGTATTTTATGTGATTTCAGAATTTACACATATATAATTCAGCATACTGAGGTCGGATGTCGATCTTTCCTTACCCAAGAAATAATAAGTTTTAGTGCTCCTAACAAACATGGTGAAGTAGTAATTTTTATTAACTTGAAACCATGGTGGTTCTATGTTAACAAAAATTACTAGTACTAGTAATACTAGTAATACTAGTACTAGTACTAGTACATTACAGTACAAAGACCTTTCTGATGATCTTTTTAATCATAGACCTGAGACAGAGACAAGGGGGCATCCTCTACGTCTGGAGGAAAGAAGGTTTAAGCATAATAACAGACGCGGATTCTTTACTGTAAGAGCAGTGAGACTATGGAACTCTCTGCCATATGATGTTGTAATGAGTGATTCATTACTAAAATTTAAGAGGGGATTGGATGCCTTTCTTGAAAAGTATAATGTTACAGGGTATATACACTAGAATCCTTGATAGGTCGTTGATCCAGTGAACTAGTCTGATTGCCGTATGTGGAGTCGGGAAGGAATTTTTTTCCCAAATGTGGAGCTTACTCTTTGCCACATGGGTTTTATTTGCCTTCCTCTGGATCAACATGTTAGGGCATGTTAGGTAAGGCTATGGGTTGAAGTAGATGGACTTAAAGTCTTCCTTCAACCTTAATAAGTTATGTTACTATGTTACTATGTTACAATATTTGTTTGGTGCACTGTAACATATTATTTGTTGTACATGAATACATAATTAAAACCTCCAACCTTACATGAATTCAACATTATAACCACAATTAGTACATGCGTACAACACCAAAGCCACCATTATAACATGAATATAACGTCAGAACCATCATGAGTGCATGAAAACAGCTCGATGACTAACATATGTACATGTTTACAGCATTTAAACCAGGACATCAATACAAAACCAGAAACATCATCAGTACATAAATAAATCACCAGAACCATCATCAGTACATGTATACAACACCAGATCCCTCATGAGTACATGAATACAGCACCAGAAAAGCTATCATCACCAAGCTTAGTACAGCGATCAAATAAGATATCAGATCAGAATTGAACATTTATTTTTGCATTGCATAAACCTTTTATTCCCAGTATGAACTTAAAGTGATAATCCCAGACTTGCATTATTTTTCACACTGAACAGTAAATGCATATTTATTGATAATATATAGTGTTACCCAACATAATTTTTATTTATTTAACCTTTATGTCTTTTTCCATATTTATCTGCACCTTGGTATATACAGTTTCATAGATATTCTTATCTGCTAAGACTACATTTCACAGCAGCATTTGCCTCGATTTAGTGCAGCAAAGTCCTTCCTCCTTCTCTTGTGTGCTCCTGACAAGTCCACCTCTCTGAGTTATTATCAAGCTAATCTACTGTAAATTTAGAATTCACCTTATGCTTTTGGGCACTCTGTGCTCCTGTACATTACAATGCCTGACTGATTTTATCTTCTGTCATCTACATCACTATAGCTTAAGTGTGGCTTTACATCTTTATCTGGTTCTAGCGGAACTCAACTGTCCCACACTCCTCAGTGGCAGTACAAAGTTGTAATTGTTGTCTGCTGCACTAAGAGGCATATAGTAGAAGATAATCCTCTGCAATATTCATCCAGCATGACTTTTGGATATGGGATGGACCCCACTCCATCTTAAAACCACCATAACTACTGTAAACTTAGGTACTAAAATAAATACACAAAACACATTATTTTGGTTGTCAAAATGGCCACAGCTTTTATTCAAATCACAGGATTAAATAATCACAGTACAGAGTCAGGTGGAGTGCTAGTACATTGGGATTCACAAGTACTGTGATATCCCCAGCTATCTGACATACAGCACCAGGACAGACAGCCATAAAGGGGCGGCACGCACTGGCTTGCCATACAAGCAGAGCCAGTAAATTTTCAGGGCACCAATGACCCTATTATCCTCCTTAACTTGTCTGCAACTTCCACCTGATTCCTAAACCGCAAAGCCATGACGGGTTATAAATTCCAAGTCTCATTTGCCACTTTTCTTTTTTTAATAATTAAATCATTTTTGTAAACTTAAAAACTAGAAGTCCCTGCAAAAGCATTAATGGGACTAAACTTGGCAAACCTTCGACTCACAAAGAGTCATCCTACAGCGCTCAGGAGAGAAAAAAACCCCTGTGGAGGAAACCTCCAGGGAACCATGGCTTAAGGATTGCCATGGCTTAAGGATTGCCCTTCCCTTGGGCTTAGAAGGTTACCACAAATAATAACTCTTTATAGCCAATATACAATTGAACCTGGTACAAGATATACAATGACAAATTAAAAAATACAATAAAGCATCTATCATTATACAAGCAATAATTAAAAAGTTTTAGGACAGATATTATAAACAGGGCGGGAGGGCGGGTAATGTTTCCTCCTGTCCATCCTGTGAGAGAGAGAGGGAGAGCCAGAGTTGCCTCCCCTATATAAGCCCCACTCTCCTCACAGTAATACACCAGGCACAAACATCTAAACACCTTCCTCTTAAAGCAACAACACTCTTGTTTAAAATCTACACCGCAATACAAACAAAAGCTGCAGGAGTTCTCGGTCCACCCATCCCCAAGTCATGTCCACCTCCGTCTAGTCTCCGGTGGTTTCTTGACTTTTGGATATGGAATGGACCCCACTCCATCTTAAAACCACCATAACTACTGTAAACCTAGGTACTAAAATAAATACACAAAACACATTATTTTGGTTGTCAAAATGGCCACAGCTTTTATTCAAATCACAGGATTAAATAATCACAGTAGGAGTTAGGTGGAGTGCTAGTACATTGGGATTCACAAGTACTGCGATATCCCCAGCTGTCTGACATACAGCACCAGGACAGACAGCCATAAAGGGGCGGCAAGCACTGGCTTGCCATTCAAGCAGAGCCAGTAAACTTTCAGGGCACCATGACCCTATTATCCTCACTCCTGTGCTTAACAACTGTGCCCGCCCCTGATTGATGTTACCATTACAACGTCCTTGAGGCTGGCCACCAAAGCCGAGCCTGCTCACCACCATGAGGTTTTACATCCTCTATTAGTTAAAATGAGTCCACCTTAACTTGTCTGCAACTTCCAGCTGACTCCTAAACCACCACCAGTGAGGCCATTTGACACCTTCAATGGACTCGACCCCCATCACCCATGCCTAATAAAGTCATCAACCAGTTCTGCTTGCTATGGAAAGACTGTGCATATGAGTAACAAAATTCCAGGGCTACAAAAGATTAATTTTAACAATGCAACACTACCAAATTATGAACAATAATATGGTAACTACAGCAAAATAACAGCCACTAAACATCCTGCAATGTGGATCCTATAATGGGTAATGCGGAAACTAAACCATAATAAAGGGGTAGCCACAGTCTGACTACCTGTATAATGACATCTGTCATGCCTCAAAAACTATTATACTGCATGTATTGTAGCCAGCTCTAATAACTCACCAATTCACAGATTTTAGTTCTAGAAACCACCATTACATACAGTAGCAGCAAAGAAAGGAAGGCGCTCCAGCTCCATAAAAAAGTGAATTTTTATTAGTTCATTAAAATCTTCAAAACACTAAAAATCCTTGCCTCCGTACAAAAGCCCAGGTGTGGAGTACATGCATGTACTCCACACCTGGGCTTTTGTACGGAGGCAAGGATTTTTAGTGTTTTGAAGATTTTAATGAACTAATAAAAATTCACTTTTTTATGGAGCTGGAGCGCCTTCCTTTCTTTGCTGCTACATTCTCCCATCTGGATCCAAGATGAAGCTCCGTGCACCTTGAGATTGGTGAGCTGGCCTTGGCTTTTCAGCCTTTTTTTTGTCTTTGTTTGCATTACATACAGTAGCTGGGATGCAGTAACCAATTCTTAAACCCACTTACTATTACTACCCAAAAAGTGATGAGTGTATATAAAGAGAAAGATACTATAAACAAGGAGTAATTAAAAGCCATACACAATATAATATCGACAGTATAACCGATCATTAAATAATTTAAATAATTTCTGTAATATTTGGACATAGTAAATGAAGTAAGCCTATAGCAGAAAAGTCTACAAAGGCATTATTAATAACCTTGCCACGCCATTGTTAATTGCTTTACAGGCACTTGATAACATATACCATTAACCCTCTCCAACTGGGACAAAGGCATTGGGAATAGGCACATTGCCCTTCATGTTAATGCGCTTGATTACTTCACCCTTAGCCTCTCCCACGATGGTCACTCCTCCACACCAGGGGGCATACCAAAGATGGTTACCGCTCCATACCAGGGGGTCATACTATGATGTACACCTCTCCATCCAGGGGCCATACCCGAGATGTTTACTCCTCCACACAAGGGGTCATACTATGATGAATACCCCCCAAAACAGAGGGTCCTACCTGAGATGGTTACCGCTACTGACCAAATTACTCGTAATTAGCTTCAAGGACCCACTAAAAAAGAAACAAATGTTTTTTTTTGTTTTTTTTTAATACACACCTTTATTAAAACAAACATAAAATAACCCAACAAAGCATAAATAACCTTAGCTCGCTGGAAGGAGTCCTTGAAGCTCATAAGATCTGGCGATTACCAAACATAAAGTGAACATAAAATGTACCAATTACTCCCAGCCGTTACCCAATTGGCTCGCGATCACCATAACCACAGGGTTCCAATGTTCACTTGAACTTCCTGAGGATCCGACAAACCCTTGCCGAAACTCCCCTCCACATTGCACCAGATCCAGAACCATATTTAATACCAAAAGGAAGAATCCATATCCCAATGGATCCCCCAGACCAATTTGTAACCAACTTCAAGGACCCCCCCAACTGCCCAGCTCCAGGTAATCCACTCAGTCTGTGCTATCCACCATCTTAGGTAATATAAAATTAAGCACTCGGTGGGTATACACCATTCCTGCAAATATATGAAGGGGACAATATAAGAATTAAAAGAACATACAATAAAACATCAAAGCATAAAGAACATTAACATGCTGGGAGGAGTCCTTGAAGCTCATAAGATCTGGTGATTACCAAACAAAAAGTGAACATAAAATGTACCAACAATTACTCCCAGCCGTTACCCCACTAGCTCGGGAGCACCACAACCACAGGGTTCCAATGTTCACTTGAACTTCCTGAGGATTCAACAAACCCTTGCTGAAAATCCCCTCTACCATTCACCAGATCAAGAACCAAATTAAATTCCAAAAAGAGGAATCCATATCCCAATGGATCCCCCAGACCAATTTATAACCAACTTCAAGGACCCCCCCAACTGCACAAGATGTGGGATAAGTGAAGATGAAAACACCATGTAAGTTTACAACCAAGGTATATTACAGGTTGATACTGGAAAATGTCCCATCATAAGGTCAGATAAATTCGATGATGGGCAATGCTGTGTTATATGCTTGTGAAGAGCGGAACAAAAATGGTTACCTCAATGAACCAAAAAGAATTTGTGATCAATATTGACCTGTCCATTCAAGGACATTTTAGCCATAGTGTGAAATCCTATTTTTTGTTTGTGAAACTGCCACTTAGGCGAAACTGTACTGTTTTGTTTGTTGTGAAACTATCACATAGCCGAAACTGTTTTCTTTTGTCTTCTCTTTTCTCTCTTTGTTTAAACAAGCAAAACTTGTATAACCACTTAAACTACCTGTACAACTATATAAAGAGGGGATAGCACCTTGAAGGCAGGCGTGCTTCAGAGGCTTCCCAGTGATATACTATACGAGACGTGTCTTGTGTATTATTTCTGGTGATTCCCCACTTCCAAAGGCTGCTCCGACTGAGTGTGATCCCGACATTTCCTGGCACCTGAACAGGGACCCGAGGTCTGTGTACTCCTTCAAGAACACCGGCAGAATACGAACGAAAAGAGAATCTGGGATAATGGACGGCAGATGAATAAAAACCTGGCCAGGTAAGAGACACTGTCTCTTATATCTGCCCTGCACTGTCCGTAAGATTTTCTGTGTCGTGTCCTTTAGCGGGTAGTTCTAGTAGAGGAGGATACCTATAGCTCGGGTTCTTGAACTACTTAGGAATTGACCACCTCACGGAGTACGGCATTGAATGAGAGTGAATGTGAATAGAAGGTGTGTGGAAGTTGGGAATAGCCCTATAAGCCGCCCAGGGTGTTGAAACAGAAGAAGTGACTGTCCCACTGGGCAACGTGGTTGCGTCCTTTCGGGGAGACTTCCGCACCTATGTTCAATCTCTGATCCTGTCTTTGACGAAAACCTGGTGACGGATAAGTGTATGATAGTATGAGCCCAGGACAGATAAATTAGCCTGGGACAAGATACGTTGTATTTTGATCCTCTGTCTGGTTGCATTTGTGTTGTTTGTTATAGGTGTAGGAATCAGGATTTTCTTACATCAGCACGGTACGCAGAAGCCGTTAAACATCCTAGCTCCTTAGGAAGAAGGTAACGAGGTATTCTCATACCCAAACGCCACCTAGGGCAAGAAAAGAAAAAAGCTCAGGATAAGAAAATGGGGAATAAGCAAACAAAGTCGGAACCAGAAGAATTAGATATCTATACTATCATAAAGGAGAGAAGTGGTGAAGATGCCACTAAGGGGCTGAGAAAGATTTTTAGTAAGTTTGGAGTTACTAAGGCAGAAGCCTTTAGTAGGAAAAAATGGGAAGGAATTGAGGAAAAAAAAAAAGGCATAATCAGAGACAAGAAATGGATATATCAGATCCAAGCGTTGATTGATGTCTCTAGGGTAGCAGATAAAGAGGGATGGACATATAATCAACAGAATAAAAAGTGGTGTATTAGACCCGCAGGCTATGGAGAAAAACAAAATGTGGAATATAAGAACACCCCACCCCCATACCTTAACCCACATGCCCCATCTTTTCTCCAAACACCACCTCAAAGTTTAGCCGGACCAGGAGGATGGGTATGTCCGCACTGTGGACAACAAAATCCAGACTGGAGAAATGATTGCCTAGCCTGTGGTACACCTAGACATGGCGCTGTACTTGCCCCTGTTAGGGTAGTACCAAGACCCTTTAGGGAACCTGGTGCTGACGGAGTAATGGGAACTAGATATCACCAAACTCGACAATATTTCCCTTGGTCCCCCGCTGAAGGCATGTCTCTCTTGCATAACGCACCAGATCCCACCCAGTGTCCAGTTAGATTTGCACAATATATACAGCAAATTATGCAGACTCACGCTGGAGTTTGGGCAGATGGAGAAGAATTATGTAGAATGAAAATGACTCCTGGACTCTTCCAGGAACTATTAGCAAATCTACAGGTACATAGGCCCCAGGCAGGAGATGGTGCCTTACAAACGATAGAATCAGGTACGCAATTTATAGATCACTTAATGGTCTTCATGAGGGAAAAACAGAGGCAGAGAGGAACAACGGGAGTGGTGGCTCAGAAATCTGGACAATCAGTAGACAAATATTATCTAAGTGTAGAAAATAATTTCAGAGGAAGGCATGGATCTAACTGCTTCAGGAATGATGAGGTTAGTTACAAAAACCTTTATAGATGGATTGTCTCCAAAAGTGAAGGAAAAGCTTAAGGCCGCAACCCCTGATTGGAGAACCTTGGAAGACCCACACCTGGCTAGACAGAAAGCTGTAGGGATAGAAATGGACTTAAGAGAAAATTCTAAGCCAGTAAGAATTGCACAGGCTAATACTGGCTCTGCTAATCAAAAGTTTACTTGTCATTACTGTAAGAAGCCAGGACATTTCCAAAGGGAATGTAGGAAGAGAAAAGCAGATATAGATTCAGGAACCTTTGTACCCAAAAATAGGATAAATAACCCAGCGCCTGATCAAACAGACAGCTCAGAATGACTGAAGGTTATGCAGGTCTCTCTTCCTTCTAGAAGACCAATAATACAAGTTGAGGTTGAGGGTAAAAATGTACCTTTTCTGATAGATACGGGAGCAACATCCTCCATTTTAAATCAAGACTTTTTACCATATCCTGACAATATATCCTCAAAGGTAACATATGCAGAAGGGTATGATGGTAAAATTCAGGCGTTGCCTTTTACAAAACCTTTAAATGTGAGCTTTGGCCCTAAAACCTTTGTATCCAAATTTTTATTTGCTAAAGGTGCACCTACCTGCTTTCTGGGTACTGATGTCTTAAGTAAAATGCACGCAAACATCCATTTTAGAGAAAATGGCACAGTTATGCTGACCATCCCTGAAGATGCAGAAACTCTGGAACAATATGTTAGAATACAGGCAATGGAGGATTTTCCCGAAATTTACACTCAACAAGCAAAAATTGACTTGTCTCGGGTTCCTGACAGCCTATGGGCAAAAGGAGACACTGATGTAGGATTCTTATCAGTAGCTCCTATACTGTTAGAAACTGCCCCGGGAACCATTTTACCTCAGCTTAGGCAATACCCCATCAGCGCCCAGCAAGAACTGGCGATTTCTCAACAAATTCAGGATTATGTATTACAAGGTGTTTTGGTAGAAATCAGGTCACCCGCCAATACACCCTTATATCCTGTTAAAAAGAAAGTTTCCTCCAAAGAAACTATGGTGAAATATCGCATGGTGCACGACCTACGGGAAATCAATAAGGTTTTGGCACCGGTCACCCCTGTGGTACCGAATCCTCATACCTTACTGTCTCAAATTCCCAGCACTGCTGCATATGTTACGGTAATTGACTTATCAAACGCATTTTTTTCTGTGCCACTACATAAGAACTGTTGGCATTTGTTTGCCTTTACATTCAAGGGTAAACAATTAGCATGGACAAGATTGCCACAAGGTATGGTACACTCACCAACTTTGTACTCTGAAGCAATGCAGACCGTGCTGAAAAATTTCACCCCAGAACCAGGAGTAGTCATTCTACAGTATGTAGATGACTTACTTATTTGTTGCCCTGATGAGCAGACGGCAGTTACCTCAACTGTTAATTTCTTAATTTTCCTAGCGCAAGAAGGCTGTAAAGTAAATAGACAGAAACTCCAGGCTTGTCAACAAACAGTCGTGTTCTTAGGTCACTGCATATCACAGGGCATCAGACACCTCACACCTCAACGTACGGAAGCCATACGTAACATGCTTGAACCCAGGAATCACAAACAGCTGCGTGCTTTCCTGGGTATTGTTTCACACTGTAGACAGTGGATCATACATGCAAGTCAACTCATGCAGTCTTTATATGACTGTATTGCCAACACGCCATATTCACTCAGTGAAGAGGCTAAACAGTCATTTTCCTCTTTGAAAACAGCACTGGTATCAGCTCCGGCTCTGGGACTCCCAGACTACACTAAACCTTTTCAATTGATGGCAGCTGAGATATCCTCACATGCTACAGGGGTGCTCACACAAAAACATGGAAACAAACAGAGACCTGTGGCATACATATCAGCTCATCTGGACCCTGTAGCTAGAGCCGCACCTTCTTGTGTAAGAGTAGTAGCCGCAATTTCACTGTTATTAGATAAAGCTTCTGAGATTGTTCTTGATCACCCACTTCTAGTTCAGACCACTCATGATGTACATGGCATTCTTAACCAGGTCCAACCTAAACATATTTCAATGGCCAGACACCTCCGTCTCCAATGTTCCCTACTACTGCCGCCCAACATTTCCTTTGCCAGGGTTCAGACTCTTAATCTCGCGTCTTTGCTCCCTTTAGAGTCTGAGGGGGGTACCATACCTGAGGAAACTGCACTCTCCAACTCCTTTGACCCATCAGAGTCAATGCATGATTGTGTACAATTAATGGAACAAGAGACTCAGGGCTTACGTAATGTACGTGACAAGCCACTCTGTAATGCTACATTTGAACTTTTCATAGATGGCAGTAGATATGCAGATATGAATGGACAATTTCATACAGGTTATGCGGTAGTAACTCAGCATGAAGTGCTGAAAGCAGAACCTCTCCCTGCTAATCAGTCTGCACAAGAAGCAGAACTTACGGCATTAGTTGAAGCTCTAAAAATAGCCAAAGATCAGACAGCAAACATATACACTGATTCTAGATATGCACATGGCATTATTTTCGATTTTGGCGTAATATGGAGAGCCAGAGGTTATATGACTGCTTCAGGCCAACCTGTTAAACATGCTTCCCTCATTAGACAGATTCTGGAGGCAGCACAAGAAACTAAAGAAATAGCGGTGATAAAGGTAGCTGCACATGTGAGACTCGACACCGAGGAAGCCAGGGGTAACGATAAAGCCGACAAAGCAGCAAAACAGGCAGCACGTAAACCCTTACATCATGCCCACACACTAGATAGCTCTGAAGATGATGAGGAGAGATTGAAGGAAGCTCAGAAACAGGTAGACGACGAAGAAAGAGGGCAGTGGCAGAAAAAAGGGGCAGAAGATCAGCAAGGATTATGGAAAAAAGGAACTTTGTTGTGTTTACCCAGAGCCTGGTACCCCGCAGTGGCGAGTGACCTCCACCTACCTACGCATGTATCGGCAAACGGTATGACGCTCAAGGTAAAAGAAAGGTGGTTGGCTCCAGGCTTTGGTAATTTCGCTCGGAACATGTGTGCTGCATGCGCTATATGCCTGGCACACAATCCAGGTCAGACCATTAAAACCCCAACCAAGCATCATGTAAGACCACTGTATCCCTTTCAAAGACTCCAGATCGACTACATCCAGCTTCCTAGGTAAAATGGATACGAATATGTGCTTGTGTGTGTGGACATGTTCTCAGGGTGGCCAGAGGCTTATCCAGTTCGTAAAGCCTCAGCAAAAACTACTGCCATTAAAATAGCACATGAACTGATACCCCGTTACGGCATGCCTGAGGTGATCGAGTCAGATAGGGGTACCCATTTTACTGGAGAAATATTCCAGAATGTTATGAAAATGTTGGGAGTAGAAAACCAGTTTCACACTCCGTATCACCCACAGAGTTCAGGTAAAGTGGAAAGATTAAATGGAACAATAAAATTAAAAATCCAGAAGGCCATGGCAGAAACAGGAAAGCCTTGGACCGAGTGTCTACCACTTGCCCTGTATTCCATCCGAAACGCCCCAAGGGGGAAGGCTAAGCTGTCACCACATGAGATTCTTTTTGGTAGAGCAGCAAATTTGGGTTGTTATTTTCCACAACAACTGATGTTGAATACTGAGACTTTAACTGCTTATGTACAAGAATTACAAAAACGTTTAACTAAAGTGCATTCGCAAGTTTTTGCTTCCCTTCCAGATCCAGAAAATCTCGAAGGAGGCCACAAGTTGGAACCTGGTGATCAAATCTACGTGAAAAGACACACCAGAAAGACTCTGGAACCGAGATTTGACGGACCTTTCCAAGTCCTGTTAACAACTCCAACAGCAGTCAAGCTTGAAGGAAAGGCATCATGGATACATGCAAGCCATTGCAAAAAAGCAGTATAAGACTCATGATATTGATGTTAATAATGTTAACCTCAACGGAGGCATGGGAAAGATTGAATTCTCTAGCCCCTTTGAACAATAGATTCGTACAACATCATAGAAAATTAGTGCATGATTTGTTAAATAATACGCAACCCCTGGCAGATTGTTGGATCTGTACCCATTCACCAGTATCAGCCACAAGTATACCTTTTCTTTTCTTAACCCGGCCAATTGGTTCAGGGGGATCGGTGGGTGGGTTACCGGGATTATGCAAAGCCTAATACATACAGTTATAGTTATTGTAATTATATATGTATTATTCAAGGTTGTATTCAAGGGTATCTCGGTATGCACAAATAAATTTTGTGTAATGGATGCGAGAATATAAAGTTTTTTGTTTTTTTTTTAATATCACAAAAAGAATGACTAAAATAATCGTCTATATGACAAGGTTTTGAATGGAATATGTCAAAGGGGGGATTGTGAAGAGCGGAACAAAAATGGTTACCTCAATGAACCAAAAAGAATTTGTGATCAATATTGACCTGTCCATTCAAGGACATTTTAGCCATAGTGTGAAATCCTATTTTTTGTTTGTGAAACTGCCACTTAGGCGAAACTGTACTGTTTTGTTTGTTGTGAAACTATCACATAGCCGAAACTGTTTTCTTTTGTCTTCTCTTTTCTCTCTTTGTTTAAACAAGCAAAACTTGTATAACCACTGAAACTACCTGTACAACTATATAAAGAGGGGATAGCACCTTGAAGGCAGGCGTGCTTCAGAGACTTCCCAGTGATATACTATACGAGACGTGTCTTGTGTATTATTTCTGGTGATTCCCCACTTCCAAAGGCTTCTCCGACTGAGTGTGGTCCCGACAGTATGTAGGTAGTGTTACTGACTGGGGACACAGACCTTGCAGTTTTCTGCACATACACTTATGGCTGCAGGCAGCTTATACTAGACCTACATATTATATTTTCTTACGATATATGTGAAGCTGGTGATTAGAGAGCCTGTCTGTAACTGCTGTAGAGGAGCAGGCGGTTTCTTTATTGTTACAGCATGTCGGGATCACACTCAGTCGGAGCAGCCTTTGGAAGTGGGGAATCACCAGAAATAATACACAAGACACGTCTCGTATAGTATATCACTGGGAAGCCTCTGAAGCACGCCTGCCTTCAAGGTGCTATCCCCTCTTTATATAGTTGTACAGGTAGTTTCAGTGGTTATACAAGTTTTGCTTGTTTAAACAAAGAGAGAAAAGAGAAGACAAAAGAAAACAGTTTTGGCTATGTGATAGTTTCACAACAAACAAAACAGTACAGTTTCGCCTAAGTGGCAGTTTCACAAACAAAAAATAGGATTTCACACTATGGCTAAAATGTCCTTGAATGGACAGGTCAATATTGATCACAAATTCTTTTTGGTTCATTGAGGTAACCATTTTTGTTCCGCTCTTCACAATCCCCCCTTTGACATATTCCATTGAAAACCTTGTCATATAGACGATTATTTTAGTCATTCTTTTTGTGATATTAAAAAAAAACAACTTTATATTCTCGCATCCATTACACAAAATTTATTTGTGCATACCGAGATACCCTTGAATACAACCTTGAATAATACATATATAATTACAATAACTATAACTGTATGTATTAGGCTTTGCATAATCCCGGTAACCCACCCACCGATCCCCCTGAACCAATTGGCCGGGTTAAGAAAAGAAAAGGTATCTGACCACCAGCTATCCTTATTTTGGTCATTGTCTTTGTCATACTGATCCCTGAGTCGTTGTGCGTCTTCTAATTTAAATCTCATACTCATAGTACTATTCGGGTCTATATAATGACAGCAGGTGGGTCCGATGATTTGACACATACCCCCTTGTGAGGCAGTTAGGTAATCCAATACCAGGGTATGTTGGTTAGTGACTATTATAAGCTGATTCTGTACAGCTATACTAGTATTTAATATGTCCAATATATCCCAGATCTGGTCATCTAGATAATCCGTGGCTCTAACTAATTTATCCCACATCTGTGTTAACATAGGATAAATAAAAATGGTACTAGCAATTTTGTTGGGAATTCCCATTTGTACTATATGTGGCCTCCCCGAGGGACGTGGTGAGTTATCTGCAGCTCTTTTATACAGTGTGTGCTTGGGCACGGCTTGCATATTCACTTGTTTGTTCGAAATTATGAAAGTAGCCGGGGTTAGGCGTCCTAATGTACAAGTACCCTTTATACCTACGGGAAGCCATTTATATGCTCCTTCTCCGCATATCCAAAATGTACCCTCAGGCAGATCCCACAAAGCTGAGTGCTGCAATACCAATCTGTGAGCCAAATCCACAAAACTAGATACATTCTGAAGCATACACCAAGAGGGTTTTTGTCCCAAGGGGCTACAGTACCCGGCTGCGGGATTCCCACATACATGCATTCCGTTGACATACTCATCGGATTCATTACAAACCAGGTTCCCCGGCTTACTTGTACAACTGTTTGCATCACCTTGGGGGAACAACTCGGAATGTTCCCATTTTCTATTATGTATGTACCTTTCCAATACTGTAGGTTTGAAAGCATCAGAGGAAGGGGTGGTTGTACTGAAACTGAGCTGTAGATTTTCAGTGGGGACCTGTCCTAAATCAGTTAATCCAGTCTTATTCCTAGGTACCCATGCTCCTCCTCTGAGTGCTAAATATTGTAAGTTGCCTATTTTTCCTGTAAGATTGCCCTGCCACCAAGGAAATTCTACCCATCCCACAACTGGTATGGCGATTGTAGTATTCCATAGTCTAGTATTGCCAGGTTGGTTGTTGGCCAGGTTGTCTGAACAATTAGGCCAAGCGAATATTTCTTCAGCTGACACGGGAACTGCTAGAAAAGGTATACTTGTGGCTGATACTGGTGAATGGGTACAGATCCAACAATCTGCCAGGGGTTGCATATTATTGAACAAATCATGCACTAATTTTCTATGATGTTGTACGAATCTATTGTTCAAAGGGGCTAGAGAATTCAATCTTTCCCATGCCTCCGTTGAGGTTAACATTATTAACATCAATATCATGAGTCTTATACTGCTTTTTTGCAATGGCTTGCATGTATCCATGATGCCTTTCCTTCAAGCTTGACTGCTGTTGGAGTTGTTAACAGGACTTGGAAAGGTCCGTCAAATCTCGGTTCCAGAGTCTTTCTGGTGTGTCTTTTCACGTAGATTTGATCACCAGGTTCCAACTTGTGGCCTCCTTCGAGATTTTCTGGATCTGGAAGGGAAGCAAAAACTTGCGAATGCACTTTAGTTAAACGTTTTTGTAATTCTTGTACATAAGCAGTTAAAGTCTCAGTATTCAACATCAGTTGTTGTGGAAAATAACAACCCAAATTTGCTGCTCTACCAAAAAGAATCTCATGTGGTGACAGCTTAGCCTTCCCCCTTGGGGCGTTTCGGATGGAATACAGGGCAAGTGGTAGACACTCGGTCCAAGGCTTTCCTGTTTCTGCCATGGCCTTCTGGATTTTTAATTTTATTGTTCCATTTAATCTTTCCACTTTACCTGAACTCTGTGGGTGATACGGAGTGTGAAACTGGTTTTCTACTCCCAACATTTTCATAACATTCTGGAATATTTCTCCAGTAAAATGGGTACCCCTATCTGACTCGATCACCTCAGGCATGCCGTAACGGGGTATCAGTTCATGTGCTATTTTAATGGCAGTAGTTTTTGCTGAGGCTTTACGAACTGGATAAGCCTCTGGCCACCCTGAGAACATGTCCACACACACAAGCACATATTCGTATCCATTGTACCTAGGAAGCTGGATGTAGTCGATCTGGAGTCTTTGAAAGGGATACAGTGGTCTTACATGATGCTTGGTTGGGGTTTTAATGGTCTGACCTGGATTGTGTGCCAGGCATATAGCGCATGCAGCACACATGTTCCGAGCGAAATTACCAAAGCCTGGAGCCAACCACCTTTCTTTTACCTTGAGCGTCATACCGGTTGCCGATACATGCGTAGGTAGGTGGAGGTCACTCGCCACTGCGGGGTACCAGGCTCTGGGTAAACACAACAAAGTTCCTTTTTTCCATAATCCTTGCTGATCTTCTGCCCCTTTTTTCTGCCACTGCCCTCTTTCTTCGTCGTCTACCTGTTTCTGAGCTTCCTTCAATCTCTCCTCATCATCTTCAGAGCTATCTAGTGTGTGGGCATGATGTAAGGGTTTACGTGCTGCCTGTTTTGCTGCTTTGTCGGCTTTATCGTTACCCCTGGCTTCCTCGGTGTCGAGTCTCACATGTGCAGCTACCTTTATCACCGCTATTTCTTTAGTTTCTTGTGCTGCCTCCAGAATCTGTCTAATGAGGGAGGCATGTTTAACAGGTTGGCCTGAAGCAGTCATATAACCTCTGGCTCTCCATATTACGCCAAAATCGAAAATAATGCCATGTGCATATCTAGAATCAGTGTATATGTTTGCTGTCTGATCTTTGGCTATTTTTAGAGCTTCAACTAATGCCGTAAGTTCTGCTTCTTGTGCAGACTGATTAGCAGGGAGAGGTTCTGCTTTCAGCACTTCATGCTGAGTTACTACCGCATAACCTGTATGAAATTGTCCATTCATATCTGCATATCTACTGCCATCTATGAAAAGTTCAAATGTAGCATTACAGAGTGGCTTGTCACGTACATTACGTAAGCCCTGAGTCTCTTGTTCCATTAATTGTACACAATCATGCATTGACTCTGATGGGTCAAAGGAGTTGGAGAGTGCAGTTTCCTCAGGTATGGTACCCCCCTCAGACTCTAAAGGGAGCAAAGACGCGAGATTAAGAGTCTGAACCCTGGCAAAGGAAATGTTGGGCGGCAGTAGTAGGGAACATTGGAGACGGAGGTGTCTGGCCATTGAAATATGTTTAGGTTGGACCTGGTTAAGAATGCCATGTACATCATGAGTGGTCTGAACTAGAAGTGGGTGATCAAGAACAATCTCAGAAGCTTTATCTAATAACAGTGAAATTGCGGCTACTACTCTTACACAAGAAGGTGCGGCTCTAGCTACAGGGTCCAGATGAGCTGATATGTATGCCACAGGTCTCTGTTTGTTTCCATGTTTTTGTGTGAGCACCCCTGTAGCATGTGAGGATATCTCAGCTGCCATCAATTGAAAAGGTTTAGTGTAGTCTGGGAGTCCCAGAGCCGGAGCTGATACCAGTGCTGTTTTCAAAGAGGAAAATGACTGTTTAGCCTCTTCACTGAGTGAATATGGCGTGTTGGCAATACAGTCATATAAAGACTGCATGAGTTGACTTGCATGTATGATCCACTGTCTACAGTGTGAAACAATACCCAGGAAAGCACGCAGCTGTTTGTGATTCCTGGGTTCAAGCATGTTACGTATGGCTTCCGTACGTTGAGGTGTGAGGTGTCTGATGCCCTGTGATATGCAGTGACCTAAGAACACGACTGTTTGTTGACAAGCCTGGAGTTTCTGTCTATTTACTTTACAGCCTTCTTGCGCTAGGAAAATTAAGAAATTAACAGTTGAGGTAACTGCCGTCTGCTCATCAGGGCAACAAATAAGTAAGTCATCTACATACTGTAGAATGACTACTCCTGGTTCTGGGGTGAAATTTTTCAGCACGGTCTGCATTGCTTCAGAGTACAAAGTTGGTGAGTGTACCATACCTTGTGGCAATCTTGTCCATGCTAATTGTTTACCCTTGAATGTAAAGGCAAACAAATGCCAACAGTTCTTATGTAGTGGCACAGAAAAAAATGCGTTTGATAAGTCAATTACCGTAAAATATGCAGCAGTGCTGGGAATTTGAGACAGTAAGGTATGAGGATTCGGTACCACAGGGGTGACCGGTGCCAAAACCTTATTGATTTCCCGTAGGTCGTGCACCATGCGATATTTCACCATAGTTTCTTTGGAGGAAACTTTCTTTTTAACAGGATATAAGGGTGTATTGGCGGGTGACCTGATTTCTACCAAAACACCTTGTAATACATAATCCTGAATTTGTTGAGAAATCGCCAGTTCTTGCTGGGCGCTGATGGGGTATTGCCTAAGCTGAGGTAAAATGGTTCCCGGGCAGTTTCTAACAGTATAGGAGCTACTGATAAGAATCCTACATCAGTGTCTCCTTTTGCCCATAGGCTGTCAGGAACCCGAGACAAGTCAATTTTTGCTTGTTGAGTGTAAATTTCGGGAAAATCCTCCATTGCCTGTATTCTAACATATTGTTCCAGAGTTTCTGCATCTTCAGGGATGGTCAGCATAACTGTGCCATTTTCTCTAAAATGGATGTTTGCGTGCATTTTACTTAAGACATCAGTACCCAACAAGCAGGTAGGTGCACCTTTAGCAAATAAAAATTTGGATACAAAAGTTTTAGGGCCAAAGCTCACATTTAAAGGTTTTGTAAAGGGCAACGCCTGAATTTTACCATCATACCCTTCTGCATATGTTACCTTTGAGGATATATTGTCAGGATATGGTAAAAAGTCTTGATTTAAAATGGAGGATGTTGCTCCCGTATCTATCAGAAAAGGTACATTTTTACCCTCAACCTCAACTTGTATTATTGGTCTTCTAGAAGGAAGAGAGACCTGCATAACCTTCAGTCATTCTGAGCTGTCTGTTTGATCAGGCGCTGGGTTATTTATCCTATTTTTGGGTACAAAGGTTCCTGAATCTATATCTGCTTTTCTCTTCCTACATTCCCTTTGGAAATGTCCTGGCTTCTTACAGTAATGACAAGTAAACTTTTGATTAGCAGAGCCAGTATTAGCCTGTGCAATTCTTACTGGCTTAGAATTTTCTCTTAAGTCCATTTCTATCCCTACAGCTTTCTGTCTAGCCAGGTGTGGGTCTTCCAAGGTTCTCCAATCAGGGGTTGCGGCCTTAAGCTTTTCCTTCACTTTTGGAGACAATCCATCTATAAAGGTTTTTGTAACTAACCTCATCATTCCTGAAGCGGTTAGATCCATGCCTTCCTCTGAAATTATTTTCTACACTTAGATAATATTTGTCTACTGATTGTCCAGATTTCTGAGCCACCACTCCCGTTGTTCCTCTCTGCCTCTGTTTTTCCCTCATGAAGACCATTAAGTGATCTATAAATTGCGTACCTGATTCTATCGTTTGTAAGGCACCATCTCCTGCCTGGGGCCTATGTACCTGTAGATTTGCTAATAGCTCCTGGAAGAGTTCAGGAGTCATTTTCATTCTACATAATTCTTCTCCATCTGCCCAAACTCCAGCGTGAGTCTGCATAATTTGCTGTATATATTGTGCAAATCTAACTGGACACTGGGTGGGATCTGGTGCGTTATGCAAGAGAGAGATGCCTTCAGCGGGGGACCAAGGGAAATATTGTCGAGTTTGGTGATATCTAGTTCCCATTACTCCGTCAGCACCAGGTTCCCTAAAGGGTCTTGGTACTACCCTAACAGGGGCAAGTACAGCGCCATGTCTAGGTGAACCACAGGCTAGGCAATCATTTCTCCAGTCTGGATTTTGTTGTCCACAGTGCGGACATACCCATCCTCCTGGTCCGGCTAAACTTTGAGGTGGTGTTTGGAGAAAAGATGGGGCATGTGGGTTAAGGTATGGGGGTGGGGTGTTCTTATATTCCACATTTTGTTTTTCTCCATAGCCTGCAGGTCTAATACACCACTTTTTATTCTGTTGATTATATGTCCATCCCTCTTTTTCTGCTACCCTAGAGACATCAATCAACGCTTGGATCTGATCTATCCATTTCTTGTCTCTGATTATGCCTTTTTTTTTTTTTTTTTTTTTCCTGAATTCCTTCCCATTTTTTCCTACTAAAGGCTTCTGCCTTAGTAACTCCAAACTTACTAAAAATCTTTCTCAGCCCCTTAGTGGCATCTTCACCACTTCTCTCCTTTATGATAGTATAGATATCTAATTCTTCTGGTTCCGACTTTGTTTGCTTATTCCCCATTTTCTTAATATATCTAAAGACTACCAATCAAATGGTTACTAATTAGCAGCAAGGTAGTAGTGTTAAATAAAATTTAACTTTTAATAAATATTTTAAAAAGGAACATAGTCCCAATCAACACCAGAAACATAGACACAAACAAAAACCACACACAATACCACATATAAAGCCAGACGCTCCTGTCTAGCGCTGTAATTCATATAGCATGGTGTCAGGTTTATCTTTACTACACCATAAATAGCAATACCCTATCACAATGCTACACAATTTGTTAGTGCCCAGCCTACCATATGTGCGCAAAAACCAGCATGTTTATAGCATTCAGGGGTATAAAAAGGAACGGTCTCACCAGGCTCCAGGGACCTTCCTTAACAGCGTCATCCAATGCGTCCGATACATACAGACCGGGGGAGGATTTTCCACAAATCCTACTTACTACCCCTTTTCTCTCCAGAGTAAACGGACCCTATGGGAAGCCTCCTCGGTATTCAATCTCCCGACGCGTTTCCTTGGGCTCTATCATCAGGGGAGATGCCCAGTATAGAAAGTGTATGTGTGTGTGCCAGTCATAGCACATCACACAGGAGGACCTGACTCACCGCGCGCGGGTACTTCATTTTATATAAGGCGCCGTCTTGTAGATGTACGCCTCCTATACTTCTCTTCCGCTTTCAAGCGCGGTTTCCGGGTATGCAGGGCGTCACATGACCAATCCTGGTCACACCTCCAAAGGATTGCGTGAAACGCATTCTGACACGCACAGTCATATTATCGGAGGTATCCGGGGTAAAAGACTATGCCCCGGAGGCGTGTACACGTAAATGATTAATGTCTGATATCATAATGAGCCTAACCAGGCTCTAAAACCAAATATAATACTTAAAACCCCCGGAGTAACATGGTGAAATGTTTCAAACCTCTTTATAGGGGGGACATTTACCAAAAGATCCTACTACCTCCATTAATGGAAGGAGGATCTAAATGAAAAAATGGGACATTGGCAGCCTTGCAACAAGGGCATCAAAATAACTATATAAGCTATAAATGATGCAGTGCATATGCACTAATTATGAATCCATCTTGCATTCAAAAATGTAAATACTCAGCTCATAAGAGCATACTTAAGTGACACTTCCTCCATAAAAAAGGAACAAAATGGAAAAAATCAGAAAAAACAACAAAGGAAAAACCAAAAACAAACGAGGCCATAGATATCAAATTCTTAATACAGTTGATGACATGCGGAGCAAAAATGATGGTGGTGACACCAGAGATCAGTGGGATATGGGCCAAAATATGAATTAGGTTATCCCTAAACAAACCCTAAATGAAGATCCTACCTATCCTGTGGGGGTTGGCACCCTACTAGAAACGAGAAATTGGCGCCCCCACTCCACGGAGGCTGTCCCTACAGGCCCTATTTCATCCTAACCACCGAGCCTCACTAAGTGCAGGAAAGAGGAACTCCATTGAAATAGTAAAGACCCACAGATAGGGGCTATTTCGGGACAGAAGGAATGTTGCTTATAGAAAACAACCAAAGGTAAGGGTCTCATTTAGACCCAAAGGTTGTTGAGTTTTAAGACGGAAAATCCATTTGGTCTCACACTGCAAAATCCTCCTGTCCCAATTGCCGCCCCTTTTTGGTGCCTCTATCTTGTCGATCCCCATGAATTTAAGACCCATTGTGTCCCCATCATGTATTGTGGCCATATGTCTCGCCAGGGGTGTATCTCTCTTTAAAGCAATATCTCTCAGGTGTTCACCCACCCTTCTCCTTAGCTGCCGTTTTGTTTTTCCCACATACTCCATGTTGCAGGGGCAAGTTGCTTTATAAATAACCCCCTTTGACCGGCAATTGATGAAGTGACGGATCTCGTATTCCTGTTTTGTTACATTACTTATAAACACCTGTCCGGTTTCCATAACTGGGCACCCCACACAGCCACTACAGCGATAACATCCCTTGGTCTTGTTGGTAAGCCAAGTATCACTTCTAGGAGGACAAAAATGGCTATGTACCACTCTGTCTCCTATCGATCTACCTTTTTGAAAGGTGATCGAAGGATGGGTTCCCACTAGATCTCCAATGTCACCATCCATCCGTAGGATTGGCCAGTGCTTATTTAGAATCGACCTCACCTGATTGGCTCTCGTATTGTAGGTAGTAATATAGCGACAGACAGGTAATTCCTCTTGATGAGGGACCGGATTTAAGAGTAGAGCCCTACTCATGTCCTTAGTTTCTCTAAAGGCTTTTTTGAGGATCCCATCCGGGTATCCCCTATTTAGGAAGCGTTGTCTTAAGTCAGTAGTTTGTTCCCGATAATCTGCCTCCGATGAACAATTCCGACGAATCCTAATATACTGCCCCTTAGGAATACCCCTCTTGAGTGGGATTGGATGATGACTATCCCATCTCAAGAGGGCATTAGTTGATGTAGGTTTGCGGTACGTTTTTGTGCTAATCAGACCCTCTGGGGTTTTTTGAATGAAGATGTCCAAGAAAGGTAATTTCTCTCTGTGATACTCGTAAGTAAAAGTCAGACCTAGGGGGTTGACGTTAAGTCTCGCCACAAAGTTGGTTAATTCAGATATTTCGCCATTCCAAATCAATAGAACATCATCTATATAACGTGCCCAAAAACTAATCTTTGAGCACTCTTCCTCATATTGATCACCAAAAACAATAGACTCCTCCCACCAGCCCAGGAGCAAATTTGCATAAGATGGCGCACAGGAATTACCCATTGCAGTGCCCCTGAGCTGGTGGAAGATTTGACCACTGAATACAAAAACGTTTCTGGTTAAACAAAAATCGAGGAGTTTCAAAACGAAAGAATTGTGGCTATAGCACCGTTGCCCCCTTCCCTTCAAGAAATATTCCACTATTAGTCTTTAGATATATTATTTCTTGTTATTGGGACATGGCAGGCTTTTTGACAAGAGGCATCAATACGGATACGTGGGTGGCGGAGGCCAAGGAGGTTTTTTCGGATAAAACATTTGTTCAACCCAAAAATACCCCTTCTTTCAGCAATGCCTTTAATGAATTAACCAAAATATACAAAAATCAGATTTCTAGCTGGTGGGAGGTGCAAAGCCTTGAAAACTATCTAAAAGCAGGCATTGTTCCGAGACACCTGAGAATTACATTACAACCAGGTTTTAGGTACAGAGGTTGTTCACTAAGTGACAGGTGGGAGAAGGAAGCCACCTCAAGTTCTTTAAGGCTTATGAACATCCTCCTGGAGGAGGAGAAAAAAACTCTTGCAACTACCAGTGATCTCCTTCGAGAACAGATAGAGATTACAAAGAAATTTCACACTGAACCTGATTTTTCTTCCAAAGAGACAACACTCCAAAATACCATAGAAAGGTATCAATATAACTTGAAAGAACGCAAACACCGCAATTTTGTGCGGGATTTGCAGGAATTCAAGGAGAACAAGGCGTACCACCTTCCCACTGGCAGAAATTATTTGGGTAATTCTAGGAATTTGGAGACAGATATCTCTTCAACTGATACAGACATATCGGATTCTGAAACACGCCCCAAGGGCTCTAAGGGCAGACAGAGGGGTAGAGGTAACCAGAGAGGCAGACCTGGTGATAGGACGGGCATTACCCGTTTTTTAGACCACGGGTACTTCCTGAGGAACAAAGGAGGGACGAACAACTAACAGAGAATAGTCTGAATCAGATTGTGAACTTGTCATCAAGAGTTTTGAATGATATAGAGCTTCGTGTCCTAAATAGAGGTTTAAATTTTGTGCCAACATCTGATTTCCAACTGTTTGAGAGTGTCAAAGATTTACATCTCTTCGTGAGAAAACTCAAGTGGAGAAAACATTTTATTAGACAGGATAAACGCACATGTATGGAAATGAATATCCCTGATACCTTACTCCCTGATATTAGACTATTATATGGCCTATCAGATCCAACACCAGAATTTTCGGGGGAGGGCCCTTTTACAAATTGTAAGCTTAAAAGTTGCAAAATGCCCCCGAGTCTAGGTGATCAATCTACCTTGGATGTTTTCCTAGAATTAGTAACAAAGGATTTAGAAACCCTAGCTATCAAAAGAAATAAGGGGACTAAATTTAATCTCTCTAAGGAGGAAATGGGGGCATTATTAGATCTTGAAAGGGATTGCGACATCATAATCAAGCCCTCAGACAAGGGTGGAAACACGGTGGTGATGAATAGCAGTGACTATCAGTCCATGTGTGATAACATCCTAAGAAATTGTGAGTCATATGAACAACTTAGGGATAATCCTATTCCCATTTTCTCCAGGACTCTGAAAGAAATCTTGGATGGAGGAATTAGGAACAATTTGATTGATAAAAATGAGTACAACTTCCTATACCCCACACATCCAGTAATGGCTACTTTTTACTGTCTCCCGAAGGTACACAAAGGTTTGGTACCTTTAAAAGGGAGACCTATAGTCTCGGGAATTGGGAGCATAGGCCATCATGTGGGAATATATCTGGACAGGATTCTTAAACCGTTTGTCCTGTCTCTAAACTCTTATACCAGGGACTCATCGGACCTCTTGCGCAAATTGGATGGGATGACTCTAGAGCCCCATTCTATCTTGTGCAGTATTGATGTGGAGGCTCTGTACTCGTCCATCAATCATTTTGATTGGATGAGAGCAGTGGAATATTTCTTGAAGGGAAGGGGGCAACAGTGCTATAGCCACAATTCTTTCGTTTTGAAACTCCTCGATTTTTGTTTAACCAGAAACGTTTTTGTATTCAGTGGTCAAATCTTCCACCAGCTCAGGGGCACTGCAATGGGTAATTCCTGTGCGCCATCTTATGCAAATTTGCTCCTGGGCTGGTGGGAGGAGTCTATTGTTTTTGGTGATCAATATGAGGAAGAGTGCTCAAAGATTAGTTTTTGGGCACGTTATATAGATGATGTTCTATTGATTTGGAATGGCGAAATATCTGAATTAACCAACTTTGTGGCGAGACTTAACGTCAACCCCCTAGGTCTGACTTTTACTTACGAGTATCACAGAGAGAAATTACCTTTCTTGGACATCTTCATTCAAAAAACCCCAGAGGGTCTGATTAGCACAAAAACGTACCGCAAACCTACATCAACTAATGCCCTCTTGAGATGGGATAGTCATCATCCAATCCCACTCAAGAGGGGTATTCCTAAGGGGCAGTATATTAGGATTCGTCGGAATTGTTCATCGGAGGCAGATTATCGGGAACAAACTACTGACTTAAGACAACGCTTCCTAAATAGGGGATACCCGGATGGGATCTTCAAAAAAGCCTTTAGAGAAACTAAGGACATGAGTAGGGCTCTACTCTTAAATCCGGTCCCTCATCAAGAGGAATTACCTGTCTGTTGCTATATTACTACCTACAATACGAGAGCCAATCAGGTGAGGTCGATTCTAAATAAGCACTGGCCAATCCTACGGATGGATGGTGACATTGGAGATCTAGTGGGAACCCATCCTTCGATCACCTTTCAAAAAGGTAGATCGATAGGAGACAGAGTGGTACATAGCCATTTTTGTCCTCCTAGAAGTGATACTTGGCTTACCAACAAGACCAAGGGATGTTATCGCTGTAGTGGCTGTGTGGGGTGCCCAGTTATGGAAACCGGACAGGTGTTTATAAGTAATGTAACAAAACAGGAATACGAGATCCGTCACTTCATCAATTGCCGGTCAAAGGGGGTTATTTATAAAGCAACTTGCCCCTGCAACATGGAGTATGTGGGAAAAACAAAACGGCAGCTAAGGAGAAGGGTGGGTGAACACCTGAGAGATATTGCTTTAAAGAGAGATACACCCCTGGCGAGACATATGGCCACAATACATGATGGGGACACAATGGGTCTTAAATTCATGGGGATCGACAAGATAGAGGCACCAAAAAGGGGCGGCAATTGGGACAGGAGGATTTTGCAGTGTGAGACCAAATGGATTTTCCGTCTTAAAACTCAACAACCTTTGGGTCTAAATGAGACCCTTACCTTTGGTTGTTTTCTATAAGCAACATTCCTTCTGTCCCGAAATAGCCCCTATCTGTGGGTCTTTACTATTTCAATGGAGTTCCTCTTTCCTGCACTTAGTGAGGCTCGGTGGTTAGGATGAAATAGGGCCTGTAGGGACAGCCTCCGTGGAGTGGGGGCGCCAATTTCTCGTTTCTAGTAGGGTGCCAACCCCCACAGGATAGGTAGGATCTTCATTTAGGGTTTGTTTAGGGATAACCTAATTCATATTTTGGCCCATATCCCACTGATCTCTGGTGTCACCACCATCATTTTTGCTCCGCATGTCATCAACTGTATTAAGAATTTGATATCTATGGCCTCGTTTGTTTTTGGTTTTTCCTTTGTTGTTTTTTCTGATTTTTTCCATTTTGTTCCTTTTTTATGGAGGAAGTGTCACTTAAGTATGCTCTTATGAGCTGAGTATTTACATTTTTGAATGCAAGATGGATTCATAATTAGTGCATATGCACTGCATCATTTATAGCTTATATAGTTATTTTGATGCCCTTGTTGCAAGGCTGCCAATGTCCCATTTTTTCATTTAGATCCTCCTTCCATTAATGGAGGTAGTAGGATCTTTTGGTAAATGTCCCCCCTATAAAGAGGTTTGAAACATTTCACCAAGTTACTCCGGGGGTTTTAAGTATTATATTTGGTTTTAGAGCCTGGTTAGGCTCATTATGATATCAGACATTAATCATTTACGTGTACACGCCTCCGGGGCATAGTCTTTTACCCCGGATACCTCCGATAATATGACTGTGCGTGTCAGAATGCGTTTCACGCAATCCTTTGGAGGTGTGACCAGGATTGGTCATGTGACGCCCTGCATACCCGGAAACCGCGCTTGAAAGCGGAAGAGAAGTATAGGAGGCGTACATCTACAAGACGGCGCCTTATATAAAATGAAGTACCCGCGCGCGGTGAGTCAGGTCCTCCTGTGTGATGTGCTATGACTGGCACACACACATACACTTTCTATACTGGGCATCTCCCCTGATGATAGAGCCCAAGGAAACGCGTCGGGAGATTGAATACCGAGGAGGCTTCCCATAGGGTCCGTTTACTCTGGAGAGAAAAGGGGTAGTAAGTAGGATTTGTGGAAAATCCTCCCCCGGTCTGTATGTATCGGACGCATTGGATGACGCTGTTAAGGAAGGTCCCTGGAGCCTGGTGAGACCGTTCCTTTTTATACCCCTGAATGCTATAAACATGCTGGTTTTTGCGCACATATGGTAGGCTGGGCACTAACAAATTGTGTAGCATTGTGATAGGGTATTGCTATTTATGGTGTAGTAAAGATAAACCTGACACCATGCTATATGAATTACAGCGCTAGACAGGAGCGTCTGGCTTTATATGTGGTATTGTGTGTGGTTTTTGTTTGTGTCTATGTTTCTGGTGTTGATTGGGACTATGTTCCTTTTTAAAATATTTATTAAAAGTTAAATTTTATTTAACACTACTACCTTGCTGCTAATTATTCCCCATTTTCTTATCCTGAGCTTTTTCTTTTCTTGCCCTAGGTGGCGTTTGGGTATGAGAATACCTCGTTACCTTCTTCCTAAGGAGCTAGGATGTCTAACGGCTTCTGCGTACCGTGCTGATGTAAGAAAACCCTGATTCCTACACCTATAGCAAACAACACAAATGCAACCAGACAGAGGATCAAAATACAACGTATCTTGTCCCAGGCTAATTTATCTGTCCTGGGCTCATACTATCATACACTTATCCGTCACCAGGTTTTCGTCAAAGACAGGATCAGAGATTGAACATAGGCGCGGAGGTCTCCCCGAAAGGACGCAACCACGTTGCCCAGTGGGACAGTCACTTCTTCTGTTTCAACACCCTGGGCGGCTTATAGGGCTATTCCCAACTTCCACACACCTTCTATTCACATTCACTCTCATTCAATGCCGTACTCCGTGAGGTGGTCAATTCCTAAGTAGTTCAAGAACCCGAGCTATAGGTATCCTCCTCTACTAGAACTACCCGCTAAAGGACACGACACAGAAAATCTTACGGACAGTGCAGGGCAGATATAAGAGATCTAACAGTGTCTCTTACCTGGCCAGGTTTTTATTCATCTGCCGTCCATTATCCCAGATTCTCTTTTCGTTCGTATTCTGCCGGTGTTCTTGAAGGAGTACACAGACCTCGGGTCCCTGTTCAGGCGCCAGGAAATGTCGGGACCACACTCAGTCGGAGAAGCCTTTGGAAGTGGGGAATCACCAGAAATAATACACAAGACACGTCTCGTATAGTATATCACTGGGAAGTCTCTGAAGCACGCCTGCCTTCAAGGTGCTATCCCCTCTTTATATAGTTGTACAGGTAGTTTCAGTGGTTATACAAGTTTTGCTTGTTTAAACAAAGAGAGAAAAGAGAAGACAAAAGAAAACAGTTTCGGCTATGTGATAGTTTCACAACAAACAAAACAGTACAGTTTCGCCTAAGTGGCAGTTTCACAAACAAAAAATAGGATTTCACACTATGGCTAAAATGTCCTTGAATGGACAGGTCAATATTGATCACAAATTCTTTTTGGTTCATTGAGGTAACCATTTTTGTTCCGCTCTTCACAATACAATAGATGAGAGGCAGGGCTGAAAACTAGGCCCATGATGTGTTCTCCAGCGTAAGGTGCAGCATCACACTAGGAGTGCCCACTCACTGCCCGCCATGTGCGGAGTTATTAGTGCCCACTCACTGCCTGCCATATGCTGCGTTATTAGTGCCCCAATCACCACCACGCCATGTGCTGAATTACTCCCCAAATTATTATTGACACCTGATAAAATATATACAGTAGTAAGGCTCCAGGTAATCCACTCAGGCTTGTGCTATCCACCATCTTAGGTAATATAATTAAGCGGTCAGTGGGTATAACCCGATCCTGCAAACATATGAAGGGGACAATATACAGAGAAAGGGGTGGATATATCAGGCAGGACAGCATGCAACATAATAGGACTATAAGGCTGCCATATCTCCAGAAATAAAGCACAGATTTGGAAGTCATGCACAAATTATATGTGCAGCAAGGAAAGAAACCTGGAGACCCAGGATCTAACATGTACTCAAAGTCTGTATACATGATAAGCATGCTGCGCAGAGATGGAGACTTTACTCATATATCACATATATATAGTGAGAGTAACCTGTTATGCTGGATCTGTACACCCAGCATCATCAGACTGTACTGTAGCAGAGATGGAGCCTTTACTCATATATCACATATATATAGTGAGAGTAACCTGTTATGCTGGATCTGTACACCCAGCACCATCAGACTGTACTGTACAGAGATGGAGCCTTTACTCATATACAGGTACGGACTGGGGCTGAAATTCAGCCCTGGCATTTGAAATCACACAGGCCCATGTTGTCCCCGTCCCCAAGCACCAATATACTAATATTTCCCTGGATGGAGGAAAGTAAGATTTACTACAAGACAAATATTATACTAATGATCCCCGTGGCCTGCTGGAGTAAGTGATGGAGTCAGCGACTTTGTGCTGCATCACAATTCTTAGCAGTATGGATGTCTTGAGAACACATTCTGTTAACAATATTGCAGACAAGGCAGCCCACAACCAGACAGGCCCTTCTGGCATTTGCCAGAATTGCCAAATGGCCAGTCCGGCCCTGCTCATATATCACATATAGATAGTGAGAGTAACCTGTTATGCTGGATCTGCACACCCAGCACCATCAGACTGTACTGTAGCAGAGATGGAGCCTTTACTCATATATCACATATACTGTATATAGTGAGAGTAACCTGTTATGCTGGCTCTGTATACCGAGCATCATCAGACTGTACTGCAGCAGAGATGAGGTCAAAAAAGGTCACCAGACTCCATAAATGGGAAGGGGGGAATTTAGCACACAGCAGCATGCAATGCACAGACATGAAGTGCAGCCTCTTACCCTCATATATATACGGTGTATATACGGCATCCCCTGTTACTGCTCCCCCTCACCAGTGACTAGTACCTGTAACTGCCCATCTACACGCTAGCAATAGCAGACACTGTATGTGTCAATGCTCTGACCTATCATACAGATACCCAAAACTCATGAAGACTGTATAATACAGCAGAAATGTGACACAACAGCTATGTCTGCAAGGCTACTTTCACACTAGCGTCGTGCACTGCATGTCGCTATGCGATGTTGCGGCGCACCGACGCTAGCAGTGAAAGTGCTGCACAACGGGGGCAGCGGATGCTGTTTTTCAACGCATCCGCTGCCTCATTGTGAGGTGCAGGGAGGCGGGGGCGGAGTTCCAGCCGCGCATGCGCGGTCGGAAATGCTGCAGACGACGCACCAAAAAACGTTACATGCAACGTTTTTTGGTGGCGACGGTCCAACGCAACACGACGCAACCGTCGAACGACGGTTGCGACGTGTGGCAATGCGTCGCACTGCGTCGCTAATGCAAGTCAATGGAGAAAAAACGCATCCTGCAAGCACTTTTGCAGGATGCGTTTTTTCTACAAAATGACGCATAGCGACGTGCAGTGCACGACGCTAGTGTGAAAGTAGCCTAAGGAGGTCACACAGGAGCTGTCTCTGCAGTGTGTGAGGCAACTTGTAACAGACCCATGAAGGAACATGGCAACTACATGAATCTCTGAGGTAATATTGCTCCCAAATAAGATGTAAGAGCTGATACTACACTAATGCATGATGAATGTGGAGTAGTATATCAGCCATGTCTGCAGGGAGGTACACATGAGGGAACATGGCGGCTACATGAATTTCTGAGGTAAAATTGATCCCATATATGATGTAGGAGCAGATACTACACTAATACATGATGTGTGAGGCGAATGTGCTCCTATCAGCTATAATGTGAGGTGATAACTAGTGTTGAGCGATACCGTCCCATACTTGAAAGTATCGGTATCGGAAAGTATCGGCCGATACCGGCAAAGTATCGGATCTGATTCAATACCGATACCCAATACCAATACAAGTCAATGGGACTCAAGTATCGGAAGGTATCCCTGATGGTTCCCAGGGTCTGAAGGAGAGGAAACTCTCCTTCAGGCCCTGGGATCCATATTAATGTGTAAAATAAAGAATTAAAATAAAAAATATTGATATACTCACCTCTCCGACGCAGCCTGGACCTTACCGCTGTGAACCGGCAGCCTTCTTTGCTTAAAATGAGCGCGTTCAGCACCTTCCATGACGTCACGGCTTCTGATTGGTCGCGTGCCACTCATGTGACCGCCACGCGACCAATCAGAAGCCGTGACGTCATCCCTCAGGTCCTAAATTTCTAGAAGGGAATTTAGGACCTGAGGGATGACGTCGCGGCTTGTGATTGGTCGCGTGGCGGTCACATGAGCGGCACGCGACCAATCAGAAGCCGTGACGTCATGGAAGGTGCTGAACGCGCTCATTTTAAACAAAGAAGGCTGCCGGTTACCAGCGGTGATGTCCAGGGGCCTCCGGACAGGTGAGTATATCAATATTTTTTATTTTAATTCTTTATTTTACACATTCATATGGATCCCAGGGCCTGAAGGATTGTTTCCTCTCCTTCAGACCCTGGGAACCATACACTGGAAACTTCCGATTCCGATTCCCGATACCACAAAAGTATCGGATCTCGGTATCGGAATTCCGATACCGCAAGTATCGGCCGATACCCGATACTTGCGGTATCGGAATGCTCAACACTAGTGATAACCCCAGTATTATACTCCCTGACACTGCAGACAGGTTTCCTTAATGTTTCCTCCTGTCCATCCTGTGAGAGAAAGAGGGAGAGCCAGAGTTGCCTCACCTATATAAGCCCCACCGTCCTCACAGTTAGGGTATGTGCACACGTTGCGGATTTGCTGTGGATCCGCAGCGTTTTTTGAGGTGCAGAAATGCTGCAGATCTGCAATTGATTTACAGTACAATGTAAATCAATGAGAAAAAAAAAATGCTATGCACACTTTGCGGTTTAAAAGAAGTAGCATGTCACTTCTTTTTTGTGAATCTGCAGCATTTTTGTACCCACTCCATTATAGAAAACCGCAGGGGTAAAAACCGCAGCAAATCCGCAAGAAAACCGCAGGAAAAATGCACAAAAAAACGCTGCGGAACCGCACAAAAAACCGCAGGTGCATTTTCTGCCAGGAGAGGCAGAATCCACACCAGAAATTCCTAAGCCTAATCCGCAACGTGTGCACATAGCCTAATACACCAGGCACAAACATCTAAACTCCTTCCTCTTAAAGCAACAACACTCTTGTTTAAAATCTACACCGCAATACAAACAAAAGCTGCAGGAGTTCTCGGTTCTCCCATCCCCAAGTCATGTCCACCTCCGTCTAGTCTTTCTTTATGGCAACAATCACAGCTCAACTAATCTCAGCCCTATTAGACAAAGTCCTATTCTGTAATATAAAACTCCTTTCAGTCCCCTGTATACAGCCCATTTTTCAGTGTATATATCTCCTTTTTATCCCCTCTATATTATGACCATCCTACAGTTAATATATCCTTTCTGTCCCTGCTAAAATCGCCATCCTGCAATGCATCACTTCACTTAGGCTGGTTTCACACTTGCGTTTTGATCTGCAGCGTTTTAAAAAAAACGCATGTGGTGAAAAAACGCATGTAAACGCGGCAAAACGCCGCGTTTTTTAGACGCATGTGTTTTTGCATGCAGAAAAAAAAATGCGGCGTTTTGCGGCGTTTACATGTGTTTTTTCCTGCATTTGCGTTTTTTAAACGCATGCTGAGAAGTGTGTGACAGCTGCCAATCATCAAAATCAACTAGAAAACCCACTAAAACAGAAATAGCTAGGGTTAGGGTAAGGGTTAGGGTTAGGGTTAGGATCCCTAGTAACCCTAGGGATCCTAACCCTAACCCTAACCCTAGGGATCCTAACCCTAACCCTAACCCTAACCCTAGGGATCCTAACCCTAACCCTAACTCTAGGGATCCTAACCCTAACCCTAAGGGTTAGGATCGTAACCCTAACCCTAAGGTTTAGGGTTAGGATCCCTAGGGTTAGGGTTAGGGTTAGGATCCCTAGGGTTAGGGTTAGGGTTAGGATCCCTAGGGTTACTAGGGATCCTAACCTTAGGGTTAGGGTTAGGATCCCTAGTAACCCTAGGGTTAGGGTTAGGGTTTTCTTGTTTTTTCTTGTGTTTAGGGTTAGGGTTAGGGTTAGGGTTTTCTTGTTTTTTCTTGTGTTTAGGGTTAGGGTTAGGGTTTTCTTGTTTTTTCTTGTTTTTTCTTGTGTTTTTCTAAAAAAAACGCATGCATTTTTAACGCAAACAAACGCATGTGCTTACGCATGCGTTTACATAGACAGCAATGCATTTTTTTGCCGCAAATAAACGCATGCTTTTTTTGCGGCAAAAAAACACCACTAGAAATTACTACATGTTGCATTTCTGCAAATGAACGCACGCGTCAAAAAACGCATGCGTTGCCGAAAACGCGTCAAAACGCACGCTAAAAAACGCATGCGTTTTTAATGTTAAGTATAGAAAAAAACGCATGCGTTTTTTAGCGCTAAAACGCTGCAGATCAAAACGCAAGTGTGAAACCAGCCTTAGTTAGCAGCACTGAGGCACATGGCTTTTCCTGGAAGGAACTCTGCAATGTAATGAAGGAAGCTCTGCCCTTTTCCATCACATCAACCTTCAGAATAGAAGCTTTGTTCTAGACACAGGACAGCAATCCTAGCTGAGAAAAATGCACTATGCAGGATTGACTTGGGCCCCTAGAACTACAACAGGATTCCAATAGCAACTTAAGAGTAAATAATGGCTGGAGGGACATTCTTGTGGAAAATGAAGCGGATTTTTAAATGGGTTATATTGTCACAGATAAATGAATATATGTTATAAAAAGAACAAAACACAATAGGGTCTCATCTGAGTAATAAGGTTGAGGATTTAGTGTAATCTGCTCTCCTGTAGTGGTTGTGTGTGACACAACCAGTATTGTAGCATAGCTGACAGCCATGGAAATTTCCACAGATTGGTGTGCAATATAGGGAGAGCCAGAACAAGTGGACTTCAAGTGCGCTGCTGATTTATGAATGGATGATAAGACAGATTAATAGTGTCAATGCGTTTTAGAGGTAAGCCCAACTCTTTTCTCAGTACAATCACATCAGGTTTGACTCGTTCACAATAAACCACTTTGCGTCTGTTAGACAGCCACAAAACATTCAGGAATTGCCTGACTAACACTAACAATCCCCCCATGTTTTATGGCTGTGTAACAGCTGTGATACATCTGGCTACGGGGACTCAAACATGTCACTTGAGCACTCGCGATACTCTGTGCGTACCCGGACACCCTAGGCAAACTTGAGTAACGAGCACTTGCGCTCATCACTACAAGTGACATCTTATCTCATTGGAATTGTTCCCTTTCTGTTTTTCTCCATTTTATGCATATGCTATGATGATTTTTCACATCCACAGCTTGTCTCTGTAGACTTGCCTTTTTTTCTGCCTTCTACAGCACATTACAACACAGTGCCCTTAAAAATAAGTGTTATTAGGGTATGTGCACACGTTCAGGTTTTTTTTTCACGTTTTTTCACTATAAAAACGCGAAAAAAACTCATTAAAAACGCATACGTTATGCATCCTATAATTTAGAATGCATTCTGCATGTTTTGTGCACATGGTGCGTTTTTTTCCGTGAAAAAAGCGCATTGCGGTAAAAAAAGCAGCATGTTCATTAATTTTGTGGATTTTCCACGTTTTTCCCGCAATTCTATGCATTTGGAAAAAAACGCACAAAAAACGCGTCAAAAACGAGTCACAAACGCGTAAAAAACGCATGAAAAACGCGCATGCGGTTTTCTGGCAGAAATGTCCGGTTTTTGTCAGGAAAATTTCTGCACGAAATCCTGACGTGTGCACATACCCTTACAGTGTCCCCAATTAAAAATATATGCCTGTAACAGCGTGTCCCTCCCCCTGCCTGTGTCCCTGGACTGCCACGTAATCAGGCTTGAGTCAACAACCAGTGGGGGAGCCCTCCCCATGGAAGGGTGGATCCCAGGACACAGAACAATAGACTCATGCGTTGGCTGATTCAGTTGTGGGGTGACTTGCGAAGGGCTGGGATCTTATGTTGAGGTGAGATCCTGGTGACTGTGTGGAGGGTTAAAAGCTGCCACGTTGGACTGTGTTGTGACCCTCATCTGCTGGAGCCATTGAATTCACTCAAGGACTATTTCTATTTCCCTGGCGATGGATTGCTGGGTGGCACCCCTGGATCTACTCCCTTTCTGTGGACTCATTGTGGACTCATTGTGGACGCTGCAGAATTACTTTCATTTGCATTGTCAACAGTTCCTTGTTCCAATAAATCTTGTTGGATTGTTTACTGGCCTGGTGTCTCTTTCTGCTCTGTCGCATACCCCATCACAAACTTTAATATTGCTTCCTACACAAAAAATGGCCATCATACAGTCCCCCATATGGTACATTGCCTCTACTCTTCTGTCTCCTATAAAATATTTCCTCCACAACATCCCCTTTATGAACTATAACTTCCATACCATCCTAGGTTATGAACTATACCCACTACACTGTCCACACTTGTGAACTATAAGTACCACATTGGCCTCCTCATGAAATATGTATATGAACCCAGGAAGTAGGGAACCCGGGTCAGCATGCTGTTTTACCGATGCACCGAACCGGCTGTGGTTTTAACAACTGGTTTTGGTGACTTTGTGAGAACCAGTAGAATCCCATCCCTGACTTTAGCTCCTATTCTTGGCAGACTTCCTGCTAAAAATAAAATAATTTGAGAGACTGTGTGTTGATAAGAGATGAGCAAACTTGTTTGGAAAATGTTCGCCAATCTCAAATTCGGTATGAATGTTGCACATTCGGATTCGTGTTCGAATTCCAGAGCATTTCTCCTTAAAATTCCATTAGCAGCATGGGCCACAAAACATCCTGCAAACATGCACACTGATGACACATGGAGGACATTCATGTGTCATCAGTGTAACATGTAATGGTGCCTGGGAAACAGTGGTACTTTTCCCTGAAGAAAGCTTACATCCCTGTCCCCTGCTGGCTCTGTGATCAGTGCTAGAAGGGGACAATGGTGAGAGATGTATTCTACTGTTAACAGCGAGAGCAGGCGGCGGCTGATGGCAGTATTCATCAGCCATCACTTGCGTTATAAATAGATAAATATCAATATAAATAAAATTACCTGGGGTTCCCCTATATTTTTGATAACTAACCAGGCTAAACCGACAGCTGCAACACTCAGCTTTCATCTTTAGCAAGGTTGGTTATCAAGAATAGGGGGTCCCCATGCTGTATTTTTTAATTATTTAAATAAATAATTTAAAAAACAGCGTGGGGTCCCTCTCATTTTTAACAACAAGCCAAGCTACAGCAAACAGCTGGGGGCTGGTATTTTCTATTAGATGCGCTGATTCTGTCACTTTGCCCAGCTTTTGCCACTTACCCTGGTGTGGTGACAAGTGGGGTAATAATGGGGATAGTTGATGTCACCTTTGTATTGTCAGGTAACATCAAGCCCATAGGTTACTAACCCCATAGTGATACTGTATAACAAAAACACACACCCAGAATAAAGTTCTTTATTTGTAAAAATAACACAGACTCCTTTAGTGAATCTAAATTAAACTATTTTCACATCATCGTCCTGTCCACAGAAGCCAATGTCTCCTGTAAATGAATTAAAATGATAATCAGCAATGTTCCTCACCTGTCCACTGAGAAGATAATATTCCATTTGTACCGTGATGGATTTAGCTCTGCTACATCTAGATGGCAGGCTGGATTGTTACATGATGCGACTTTACAGCCTGCCATCCATCAGAGACACTGAGCAGCGTGTGATAGCGCTCCTCAGTGTCTCGTGGTGAACTCCTACGACTTGACTGGTGTCACTTTAGCATGAGAAAGTTCTCACGCACATGGTGCCATCAGAATGAAAGCTGGCTTTCTGCTGACAGTCCTAGCAGTATTGACCTTGAAGACTTTCGATGAGGTGCCAGTCTTGGTTTTTTTCACCATTTGGTTCTAAATGTAATTATTTCTATCAGTTACTAAGATGAAAAGCCTCCATTCTGCATCAACCAATCCTAGGCAAGTAATCTTTTAGGAGATGATTGCATACAATGTTATTTTTTTAAATTATACTGTAGTTATAGATTCACAAAAATTGTACACAATTCTCAATTTTTTATTTCAACGTTGTAAAACTTACTTTTAGCTGATCCTCTTTTTCCAGAAATCTCTTAGGAGCTAAAGTAATGAAATGAGCACAATTTGCTTACATTAGAGCCCTGCGTGACACTGTTTATTCTACTTTTATGAAGTTCTCAGTGTTGTGCCTCCATTAGAAATCATATATATTGATTGTTCGTTGCCATTGTATGCTTTCTGATCTAACCTTTCAAAATTCATAGTGACAATCTTGAATGACTGCAATTGCTCAACAATAACTGAAAATAATATTAAACACATGCGTACCTGCTCAACACTTGTACACCCAAGTGCACTTAACCGGTAGGAACTGACGAATGTTCTGTCTTGTCGATGGGAATAATAACGCTCAATACTCTGTAGTGGATGTGTTACATGAAGCTGTTCAGAGAATAGACATTATTTTTAGCAGTACAATATTTAACTACTTATAAGAACACTGAACACAAAAGAAGCATAAAGTATAGAAAAAAAAAACAGCAATTTCTCCCCGAGTCACGTTTTCTGTGATTTTCTATTGTCAAATAGTAGAGCTAAAACTGAGAAATATATAACAAAAACTCTTACATCCAAGGAATTTAGTCATGTCTATGTTCTTCCTCTCAGCCTTGTTTGTGGCTGTAAGACAATTGGCTGTAGCAGAAACCTTCCACCTCTGCCCTGCAGGGGCGGATTATCAGAGGGTCAATATGGGCGGTAGCCCAGGGCCCAGTGGCTTGGGGGGGCCCTGGGCCACCGCAGATTGACCCTCTGATAATCCGCCGGAGTGTGACTGAATGCCCGGCCCGCCGGCATTTATGTGCCCCGCCCCCCGGACCCGGTGGGCAGAGAGAGGGGGTCCGCTCGGGCCCCTTCTCATCTGCTCACCAGGCCCCTTCTGGCGCTGCGGCGCTTTCCTATTGAGGTGCGGGCTCTCGCCCGCACCTCAATAGTTAACAACAGCCGCCAGCCAGCCAATTGGAGGCTGGCAGCTGAAGTCGGCCGCAGCTCACACGTCGCCGGCGTCTGACGTCATTGTCAGTCGCCGGCGAGTGTGCGCGGCTGGAGGGAGCTCGCCGCATGGAGCGCTGGTAAGGTGAGGAGACTGTTTGGTGTTTTTTTTTCGTTTTTTTTTTATAAGCTAACGGTGGACTGTGAACACATTGGGGGCAATGCTGGAGACACTGGGGCAGATTGCTGGAGACACTGGGGCAGATTGCTGGAGACACTGGGGCAGATTGCTGGAGACACTGGGGGCAATGCTGGAGACACTGGGGGCAATGCTGGAGACACTGGGGCAGATTGCTGGAGACACTGGGGCAGATTGCTGGAGACACTGGGGCAGATTGCTGGAGACACTGGGGGCAATGCTGGAGACACTGGGGCAGATTGCTGGAGACACTGGGGCAGATTGCTGGAGACACTGGGGCAGATTGCTGGAGACACTGGGGGCAATGCTGGAGACACTGGGGCAGATTGCTGGAGACACTGGGGCAGATTGCTGGAGACACTGGGGCAGATTGTTGGAGACACTGGGGCAGATTGCTGGAGACACTGGGGGCAATGCTGGAGACACTGGGGCAGATTGCTGGAGACACTGGGGCAGATTGCTGGAGACACTGGGGCAATGCTGGAGACACTGGGGCAATGCTGGAGACACTGGGGCAGATTGCTGGACACACTGGGGGCAATGCTGGAGACACTGGGGCAGATTGCTGGAGACACTGGGGCAGATTGCTGGAGACACTGGGGCAGATTGCTGGAGACACTGGGGGCAATGCTGGAGACACTGGGGCAGATTGCTGGAGACACTGGGGCAGATTGCTGGAGACACTGGGGAAGATTGCTGGAGACACTGGGGGCAATGCTGGAGACACTGGGGGCAATGCTGGAGACACTGGGGCAGATTGCTGGAGACACTGGGGCAGATTGCTGGAGACACTGGGGCAGATTGCTGGAGACACTGGGGGCAATGCTGAAGACACTGGGGCAGATTGCTGGAGACACTGGGGCAGATTGCTGGAGACACTGGGGCAGATTGCTGGAGACACTGGGGCAGATTGCTGGAGACACTGGGGGCAATGCTGGAGACACTGGGGCAGATTGCTGGAGACACTGGGGCAGATTGCTGGAGACACTGGGGCAGATTGTTGGAGACACTGGGGCAGATTGCTGGAGACACTGGGGGCAATGCTGGAGACACTGGGGCAGATTGCTGGAGACACTGGGGCAGATTGCTGGAGACACTGGGGCAATGCTGGAGACACTGGGGCAATGCTGGAGACACTGGGGCAGATTGCTGGACACACTGGGGGCAATGCTGGAGACACTGGGGCAGATTGCTGGAGACACTGGGGCAGATTGCTGGAGACACTGGGGGCAATGCTGGAGACACTGGGGCAGATTGCTGGAGACACTGGGGCAGATTGCTGGAGACACTGGGGCAGATTGCTGGAGACACTGGGGGCAATGCTGGAGACACTGGGGCAGATTGCTGGAGACACTGGGGCAGATTGCTGGAGACACTGGGGCAGATTGCTGGAGACACTGGGGGCAATGCTGGAGACACTGGGGCAGATTGCTGGAGACACTGGGGCAGATTGCTGGAGACACTGGGGCAATGCTGGAGACACTGGGGCAATGCTGGAGACACTGGGGCAGATTGCTGGACACACTGGGGGCAATGCTGGAGACACTGGGGCAGATTGCTGGAGACACTGGGGCAGATTGCTGGAGACACTGGGGCAATGCTGGAGACACTGGGGCAGATTGCTGGACACACTGGGGCAATGCTCGAGGACACACTGGGGCAGATTGCTGGAGACACTGGGGCAATGCTGGAGACACTGGGGCAGATTGCTGGAGACACTGGGGCAGATTGCTGGAGACACAGGGGCAGATTGCTGGATATACTGGGGCAGATTGCTGGACACACTGGGGGTAATATGCTGGAGACAATGGGGCAGATTGCTGGACACACTGGGGGCAATGCTGGACAATCGGACATACTGGGGCAGATTGCAGGACACACTGGTGGTAATATGCTGGACACACTGGGGCAATATGCTGGACATACTGGGGCAGATTGTTGAACACACTGTCTGGGGGCAATATGCTGGAGTCAGACACTGGGGCAGATTGCTGGAGACACTGGGGCAATGCTGGACACACTGGGGCAGATTGCTGGTTACTGGGGAAATATGCTGGACATACTGGGGCAGATTGCTGGACACACTGGGGGTAATATGCTGGACACACTGGGGCAGATTGCTGGACACACTGGGGGCAGGACTGGAGGCATGGGCAGAATGTAGAGACGGGGCAGAATGAAAGACATGGGGCAGGATTGGATCATGGGGCAGGAGAATACGATGGAGACAGATGGGGCTGGATGGGGAGGTCACATGGGGTAGAATGGATACTCATGAGTGCAGGATGGGAGAACATATGGCAGGAGCCAGGAATGAGACACACGGGGCCAGGGTGGGGAATATTATTACCATAGGGGCTAATTAAGGGATATTTTTACTGCAGTGATGTATATATTTTATTTTTTGAGTATACTGTTTTAAATGGGGGGGGGCGGTCCTGTTACTGTGCAGAGTGACTCTATATCGCCATTTTTTCTCCATGTGTAATGTAGAAGTTGTGAAAAATTAAGTAATGTGTTCTGCAAGCAGAGCTCGAGATAACTGTGTTATTTCCTGCAGAAACGAGTCCTGGCTGGAAGAAATGATGGCGGTCTGTGCTGGATGAAAGATGAAGGACTTCACCTAGAGACGTCATTGGTGAGTCAGTGTTACCTATACATTGACACTATACACTATACTATATACAGAGGTCCTGTGTACAATGTCACCAGTGATCTCTGTATTACCTCTACACAGACACTGCATACTAAGTACAGATCTCCTGTGAATACTGGCACTTATGGTGATAGTATTGTGTTTTGTTTTTTTTATTATTACTGATCAGTATTGTAGTATTCAGTCACTATGTGGGGGTAATATGTGGTCTGGAAATGGTGTTGTGGTATTTGTCCCTTGAATGTGCTATTTGGTCACCAAGTGGTGGTAATATGTGGTCTTGACATGGTGCAGTGGTATTTGTTCCTTGTATGTGATATTATTCGATCACTGTGTTTGTAATTTGTGGTCTGGTCATGGCGCGGTGGTATTTGTTCCTTGTATGTGATATTATTGGTCAAAATATACCTAAATTATATTGCAGATTTTAACAAATATTTAATAGGTTACAGTAGAGTAGGGCCCGGCCATTTTTCTGGAATAATCTGGTTCGGGTATAATATGACCCCCCCCCCCCGTCACATGACCGGGGGGGCCCACAGTGTCTGAACAGCCCGGGGCCCTGGCTACCCTTAATCCACCCCTGCTGCCCTGTCTGTAGCAAAACGAAAGAGCACTAAGTCTGCCCCTTGTATAAGGGAGTATTCTTCATTGAGGTACCAGCCTAAGATGGAATTGATCAGTATGAATTTTATCCTTTGTCCTCTGCTGGATTTTTACAAGACCGTGTTTAATATACTCTTTAGTATGTAAATAGTAACAGTACATGTATGCATGTAATTATTAACATAGAGTACTTAGCTAATGCTATTTTGATTTGAAAAGCATAAAAGCCAACCCACCGTGACAACGTGTACCCAATCGGGACCGGCCTATCTTGTCTCCAGTATTAAAACCTGACTTTGTGTCAGCCAACCTCAATGTGGATAAGGGCAGAGCAGGGCAGGGGCCCAACTGTTCAGACACCTGCCTATGAGAAGCTATATAGATAAAATGCCAAGCTGAAAAAGAGAGGTCAATGGTAACAAACAATGTGGACAACCATATTTTTTGTTTAATTTAACAATTTCTAGGCTTTCTGTTCCTTTGACCTTCTATAACCTTTTATTACTTTATTTCGCTATAGCAGTCATATATATCATTTGCTTAAAACATGGGTTACCACAAGAGCAGCCACTAAATAACAACAAAATGGGGGAACCAATTTCCAATTAGACCACTTGGACATGTCTGACATATGTCCGAAGATACAGGGGTTGGACAAAATAATGGAAACACCTGGAAACATCAACAAAAGTTAATTTAATATGGTGTAGGACCACCTTTTTCCGCGATTACAGCCTCAATTCTCCAAGGTATGGATTCATACAAGGTGGGAATTGTTTCCAAAGGAATTTTAGCCCATTCTGCAGTTAAAACACCCTCCAGTTTTTTGAGTGACGATGGCGGTGGAAATCGACGTCTAACTTGAATCTCTAAAATCGACCATAAATGCTCAATAATGTTGAGGTCTGGGGATTTTTGGGGGCCAGATGAGATGCTTCATTAGAATGTTCCTCGTGCCATGCTTTAACGATTCTAGCTGTATGAATTGGTGCATTATCATCCTGAAAGATGGCGTTCCCCTCCGGGAACAGTGCTTGAACCATTGGATGCACTTGGTCGCCCAAAATGCCTTAATAATCTTGGCTGTTAATTCTTCCATGAAGGGATATCATTGGCCCGGCAGATCTCCACGAAATAGCACCCCAGATCATCACAGAACCTCCGCCATGTTTTACAGTTGGGAGAAGGCAGTCTGGATGGAATGCTTCTTTGGGCTGTCTCCAAAGGTACACTCGGCCGGAGGTCGTAAATAGGGTAAACGATGATTTGTCTGAGAATATCACGTTTCCACTGCTCGAGGGACCAATTCTAGAGGTTTCTACATTACTCTAAATGCTTGGAAACATTTGTCATTGAGAGCAGCGGTTTTCTAATTGCAGCTCTTCCGTGCAATCCAGATTTGTGCAGCTCCAGATGAACAGTTTTCGTGGAAACTGGGTTCTGTAGGTGTTCATTGAGCTCAGCAGTGATTTTCGGAGCCGTGGTCTTGCGATCCTCTCTCACAATTTGCTTTAGAGTCCGACGGTCTCTCTCAGTCAACTTTGACTTTCGGCTGGACCTGTGCTTTGCTGTGGATGTTTTTCCTTCTCTTTCAAACGCAGTCATTACTTTGGAGACAGTACCTCTTGACACACCAAGCATTCGGGCACTTTCTGTTACACTAGCGCCTGCCATACGAGCACCAACAATTTGGCCTCTTTGAAAATCCGAGAGGTCTGCCATTGGTATCAGGTTCTCATCAATGTTCTTACAATTATGCAAGAAAGCAGTTAATTTACATACACATATCACATAACAAAAATAATCAACTACAAAACATTACCATATGTCACGGTTTGCATGTTTATCACGTTAGAAGATTATGATGCCAAAACGTTAAGTGTTTCCATTATTTTGTCCAAACCCTGTATATCAATATTGGAGAATCCTTTCTTAGAACTTTTGTTCTGATTCATTATTGCATTTGCGTTTGTTTTTGTCTACTTTATGGTATTTTTCACCTATTTTTCATTTGCACCTTACTCTTCTTTTCCTTTCATCTTAATGTCTGTTTATAAACCTGTTCTTTTTATGTTCATCATTTTGGGTTTGGTGTATCCACATGTTTTCAACTGATTCATTAATTGCTACTTTTTAAAGTTACGACATTTTTGCATAGATGTAATCCAGTCCCTTTCTGGAATGATTTTACGTAAGTGTAAAATTTCGGGCAACATTTTTTAAGTATGTAGCAGGAAATGCAGTTTATTTTGCTAAAACATTACTAAAAAAGTTTGCATTCATTTTATTTTAGGCAATATTCATGAACCACATGCACCAATTTTGAAGATTTTGATGCAAAAAATGCCATCGGATACCAAAAGACAAATGAAAAAAGTGACTTATTAATTCTAGTTAATACTTTGAGCAGTAGATGACCATTTCCCTTTCACTCAGCCCAATCCACTTCTTAGAAAAGTGACAAAAGTAGTGGAAAACTGAAAAAAAAAGTTACTTTTTTTGTGGGCAATGTATAGTATGTGCAGTCAACTTTTTTCTCCTAGAAAGTGGCACAAACAGCTTAATAAATCCTTATCCTAAAAGTCTCAACTAGTTCTCCATGCTTTATTCCTGAGTCCATGCAAATTCCCCATGTACAGACAGCTGATAATGAAACACACAAAGGTTAATTCTACATTGCCTAAAATCTACCCTACATCCAAAATAATAGTCGTTTCTTTTGACCTTCATTTTAGGCTAATTTGCAAACCTTTTGGGAGATAATCTATGCTGCCCTGGTTGCAAATTATCCATATCCAGTTGTTTGCCGGTAATTACAATACACTGACCATAAATAATGACAGCGGTATCTGTACGCCTGCAGATTTTCTATACTTTTTGCAAACAAATGAGTATGGTCAATTATATTCTCCTGTTACAAGCAAAGCCACCTGTGCATAGGACCTAAATAGGTGATCAAATATACTTTTTACTATTACCGGTTTTACTATTAGGCCGGGATCACACATACGCGAGATACGTCTGAGTCTCGCAGGTGAAAACTCAGCTATGGCGCCGGCACTCCGGAGCGGAGCGTGCAGCCGCACAGCAATACATGGAGATGCACACTCCGCTCCGGAGTGCCGGCGCCAGAGCTGGGTTTTCACCAGCGAGACTCGGCCGTATCTCGCATATGTGTGATCCCGGCCTCATTCCATAAATCAATAGTAAAAACATTTGAAAACAATAAACTTTGTTATATATTTTGTCAGATCAATTTGCTTCTTTCTCCTCCTGGACTGATCTTTTATTATCAAAAAATCTCAATTTACTTGTACATTCATTTTCAAAGAATAACAAAATATGACCGCCACATCTAGGATTAAATTAGATTTTTTTGTATATGATAAATTATTTATTTTTTCAGTGCTTTTCTGGTATATAAATGTCATAAAAAACAAACCTGAAGTAGTACACCAATTAATAAGGCAGGATTAGCTGTATAATAAAAAAAATGTAAGTATCTGGTGCGCCCCCAAGGGGCCGTGGGTTACTTGGTACCGGGTCAGCGCAGTTAAAGGCGTGGTCATGGCGGCAGTGACCCGGTTCGTGGCCCTGAGCGTCCAATAAAAGGGAAAAGGTGTAGTGGTTAATAAAGTCTATGGAGTAATGTTCGTGATGCCACCTGTGGTACTCGGCCAGGGATGGCCGACACTACTTAAAGGGATCCGCTGGGGCCAGTGGTGAAGCAGCTTAGATGGTTTTGCTCCCTACAGGTGGAGCAGAGGCCCCAGGGTTACGAGGACAATCTAAGAGGGGTTGTAGATGTTGAGGTGCAGGAAAGAATTGGAGGACACAGGGTTTGCAGTCCCTTTACCTTTCTGCGCTGAATTCTGGGTTCTTGATGCATTAGCTTTCCTCAATTCCCTCTCTCTATCTGTCCCTCAGATGGAACATTACCTGCATGGCAGGCAGCTCGAGCCTTTTTCAGGTGTCCCTCTCACGTGGTGACTCTGGGCTCTAATCTCCTGCTGTGCCTTTTGGGTGTAGTTGTAGCCACGAGACCTGCAATCTCCTGCCCTCCGGTTTAAGCTGTGGGGCATACATTTCCCACACAACCTCGGACTCTGGTGTCCGGTTTCTTGCGCTCAATCCTGGGGGTGTTCTCAATAGCAGCAACACTCCCAGTCTCTCTCCTCATGTGCTTCCTCTCCCTTCACTGTCTCACACAGACTCCTCCCCCAAGCCAGAACTAATAGGGAAGCTACCTTGAAATCGGGTTTAGAGCTCCCATTTATGGCCTGGAGTCAGGAAAGTGTTGTATGAAAGAGTTACCTGCTAAGGGGATTTCTTCTCGCTTCCAGGCGCATGGCATCACCCTCCCCGGGAAGCAGGCAATACCACTGTGGCAACCAGACTCAGGGTGCCACATATCGTTGTTAAAACAATTCTCACCCATCCATCCATAAAGTTTATCCTAAAGAAAAGGAAGTTTTCTAGTTTATTGACTGATGAAAAATCGAATTATATACATATAAATAGAAGCAGAGGCATATCTCGGGGGGAAAGCTGGGACATGTACCCTGGGCACAGCCGGCAAGGGGGCGCAGTGGGGCAACCTAATGCGGCGGTCCAAAGTGTCTCCCAGGCAGCTGTGTTCAGCCACTGCAGACTGTGAGTTGGCAGTTTTCTGAGCCAGTTGAGAGAAGATCAGGTGATGTAATCAAGCTGCTGACATCACTCGCCTTTGCGGACAGCTTTGGTGGTAAGTGCTCCACGTTAGTGGAGCTGAAGACACCGAAGATCGGGGGAGACTATGTGTATCAGGCCTGGGAATATATACTGAAAGGGGGGTATTTTCTATGTGTGGGGGGTATCTGCTGTGTGGCACTGTATTTACTGTGTGGGGGGTGTATTTAGTGTGTGTGAGGGGTGTATTTACTGTGTGTGCTAGGGTGGTAATTACTGTGTGTGGGGTATTTACTCTGTGTGGGGGAGGTATTTACTGAGTTTGTGGGTGTGTATTTACTGTGTGCATGGCAGTGTATTTACTGTGTGTGTGGGGGTGTATTTACTTCCTGGTGGTTATTTACTTTGTGTAGGGGGTATTAAAGGGAACCTGTCACCCCCAAAATAGAAGGTGAGCTAAGCCCACCGGCATCAGGGGCTTATCTACAGCATTCTGGAATGCTGTAGCTAAGCCCCCGATGTATCTTGAAAGATGAGAAAAAGAGGTTATATTATACTCACCTGGGCGGCCGGTCCGATCCGATGGGTGCCACGGTCCGATTCGATGGGTGTCGCGGTCCGGTCTGGGGCCTCCCATCTTCTTGCGATGACGTCCTCTTCTTGTCTTCACGCTGCGGCTCTGGCGCAGGCGTACTTTTTCTGTGGGCAGTACTGCAGTGCGCAGGCGCCGGGCCTCTTTGAGCTTTCCTGGCACCTGCGCACTGCAGTAATTTGCTCTGCCCTCACCAGGGCAAACAAAGTACATTTGCGCCGGAGCTGCAGTGTGAAGACAAGAAGAGGACGTCATCGGAGAAGATGGGAGGCGCTGGACCGGACCGCGGCACCCATCGGACCGGACCGCAGCAGGGACGTCCCTGGGTGAGTATAATCTAACCTTTTTTTCTCATCTTTCAGGATACATCATTACAGAATGCTGTTAATAAGCCCCTGATGCTGGTGGGCTTAGCTCACCTTTGATTTTGGGGGTGACAGGTTCCCTTTAATGTGTGTTTGCGTGTTTTTACTGTGTAAGGGAGGATATTACTGTGTGGATGTATATTTATGGTGTGTGGTGGTGTATTGACAGCCTGGGGGCATTTACTGTGTGTGTAGGGTATTCACTGTGTAGGGGGTATTTACTGAGCATGGGAGTGTATTTTGTTGTGAATTCTGCTCTTGGGCTCCCTCCGGTGGTTGTTTGTGATAGTGCAGTTGTCTCTGGGTTGTAATCCAGGGCAGGTGTTTCTGCTGATTGCAGCTCTATTCAGTATTTAGGTGTGCTGGATTCATTAGTCAGTGCCAGTTGTCCATTGTTCTTGGAGGGCTTACATCCCTGTCTGGTTCCTTCTGCTTTGCTGCCCATTCAGCCAAGATAAGTGTCTGGTTTATTTTCCTGCAGCACACATGCAGTGTGCTTTTCAGTTCAGAACAATTCATTGTTTTGTCTTGTCCAGCCTAGACTTGTTTGGATTTTTTCAGTCATGCTGGATTCTCTGGAGATGCAGATATACATTCTATGTCTTTAGTTAGATGTGGAATTTTTGTATTTTCTGCTGTGGATATTTTCAGAGTTTTAATACTGACCGCTTAGTACTCTGTCCTATCCTTTACTATTTAGCTAGAAGTGCCTCTTTTGCTAAATCCTGTTTTCAGCCTGTGTGTGTCTTTACTCTTTATTCACCGTCAATATTTGTGAGGGACTGCCTATTCTTTGGGGTTTCTGCTCTGAGGCAAGATAGAACTCCCATTTCCATCTATAGGGTTATTTAGTCCTCCGGCTGTGTCGAGGTGTCTAGGATGTGTTAGGTACACCCCACGGCTACTTCTAGTTGCGGTGTCAGTTTAGGGTTGCGGTCTGTACAGGTACCACCTTCTCCAGAGAAGGTCTCATGCGGCTCCAAGGCCACCGGATCATAACAGTACAACTTGCCAACAATGAGTTAAATGCATCTCAGAAGAAGGGAAGAAGGGTGTTGAGTAGTGTTGAGCGATACTTTCCGATATCGGAAAGTATCGGTATCGGAAAGTATCGGCCGATACCGTCACAGTATCGGAATCCAATCCGATACCGATACCCGATCCCAATGCAAGTCAATGGGACGAAAATATCGGAATTAAAATAAACCCTTTATACACTTGTAGGTTCATTCTACATGAAGGAAAACAACTAAGAATATTGTAGGATGTATTGGGGGACGTGGCGGAGATATTAAAGGGACAGAGGTTTAGCCCAATGTAATAGAATAGCAGGATTTTTTATTTTTTTTTATGAAGTTCGGCGTTAGAAAGAATTTGACTATGTTTTTTTTTTTTTTTTATGTCAGATATTGATGTTTCACTACTTCCACGCCCTTCACCTTCTTTTTTACTTCTCCCACGCTTTCTTCTTAATTATCCTCATCATCAGCTTCTTTGACATCAACTTCTTCACCTTATTCATCTTCTTCTTCATCTTCTACCTATTATTTTTTGGGTTACATTGTTCATATTCTTTTTATTTTACTATTATCTTCATCATATTCAACTTCTTCATCATATTCTTATTTGTGACAGGCATTCCCGTAGTTGTTATCTATAAAAGTTTGAAGATTACACCTTCCGTTCTGCCTGTCACAAAACAGTTACATTTGTCCGCGTTCAGTTTGGCCTGCAGCATCAGGCTTTATCCAGGGGCACCACGAGGAGGAACGGACTCACCCCCATACACTGCTTAGTCTTCTTCTGCTTATAATTTACATAATATTTTTTGCTCTGATATTTTGTGTTATGCTTAATGTCCTTCTGCTCTTTGTTCTGCAGCCTCTTGTTCTTCTGCTTCTCGGTCTTCCAGGTCGTCGTCGTCTCCAGGGTCGTCGTCTCCGGGGTCGTCGTCATCGGGGTGGTCTTCAGGGTCGTCGTCTCCGGGGTCGTCGTCATCGGGGTGGTCTGCGGGGTCATCGTCTCCAGGGTCGTCGTCATCACGGTGGTTGTCGTCTCTGGTGTCGTCGTCATCTTAGGGGTGGTCTTCTGGGTCATTGTGTTTAGTCTCTTGAACTTGGAAATGTAGCAGAAGGTACAAGAAGGCTGAGAAAATGCCGAGAACCAGCTGATGGAACTGGAACTCGGATGGCTACCCGAAGGTCCAAGAGCCAATGGAACTACCGAGGACCAGCTGACGTTACTGGAACCCGGTTACTAAGCAGGAGGTACCTGTGCTGAAAGCACTACCAAGGACCACCTGACGTTGGTGGAACTCGGATACCCAGAGGGAGGCACCTAAGCCAAAGGCTCTGCCCGGAACCAGCTGACGGTACTGGAACCAGGATGGGGAGCAGAAGGTACAAGAGCAAAAGACACTGCCGAGAACCAGCTGACGGTGCTGGAACCCGGATGGGTAGCCGAAGGTCCAAGAGCCAATGGAACTACCGAGGACCAGCTGACGTTACTGGAACCCGGTTACTAAGCAGGAGGTACCCGTGCCTGAAAGCACTACCAAGGACCACCTGACGTTGGTGGAACTCGGATACCAAAGGGAGGCACCTAAGCCAAAGGCTCTGCCCGGAACCAGCTGACGGTACTGGAACCAGGATGGGGAGCAGAAGGTACAAGAGCAAGTGTCTGCGTGGCTTTTGCAGGACACGATGCCGGCTGCACAGCAGGGGAACAGCTGGCGGTGCTGGACCCCACTGACACATTGGCGAGGTGTTTTTCTCTGTGCAGCTAGCACATCTGGGCCCCAACTGGCGGTGTGTTAGAGCCCAGGGACAGCAGGAGGAGGAGCAGGAGGAGGAGGAGCAGGGGGAGGGGAGTGTAGGCCGAAGCCTGCACTGGCGGCAGCTTTGGGTCTGTTGTGTCTGCGTGGCTTTTGCAGGACACGTTGCCGGCTACACAGCAGGGGAACAGCTGGCGGTGCTGGACCCCACTGACACATTGGCGAGGTGTTTGGCTCTGTGCAGCCAGCACTTCCGGACAGCAACTAGCGTTGTTGGAGCCCGGGCTCTGCAGGTGGAGCAGAGTGTAGGCCGAAGCCTAATTGAACCGATTTCAAAAGTCACCTTTAACCCCCCCTCAGGGGTTACAAAGTAGAAGAGCCACAGCTTATGCAGCAGCAGTGCTGCGCAAGTCAAAGGTTGCTCTTGTAATTTTTCTCCTTGCACACGCTGAATGGAATACGTATAACATTCAGCCCTTTATACAGTCAAACTGTGTAATGGAGGCGAGAGTTCCCTTTGTAATGAGACGCAGCACAGGTGTCAAGAATCCCACCTTGGTGCTGGGTGCAGCCTCCCGAGCGTTGTTATTTGCTGTACAGGAGTCTGCGCTGTCGTGTTATCCCCTGGCCTAGCGCCGTTAGCGCTGCCCATCTTCTGGCATCATGTAATGTCGGCCGGTGCGGTTCGCGATGCCCATGAATCCCAGCCCCGCAGTGTCTTAACATTGTTAAAACACTGCGGGGCTGGGATTCAGGGCCTGGCGCAGCACATATGTTGGCCTCTCACACTCGGGTCCTTACACCCGCTTCAGACTGTGCGGCGTCATCTGATCCCTTATCGCATGCCACGGCCATGAAGCCGCACAGTCCGAAGAAGGCGGAAGGAGAGGAGGGACAGGCGAACTGATGCACTGATCCTGCCCATCAATCACACCCTCGCAGTCCCAATAAATAAGACACCGAGGGGCGTTGTGTGGGTCAGGGCGGCCGCAGAGGCGCAGGCAGCCAAACAATGATGCCAGAAGACGGGCAGCGCTACCAAGGGGGTTGCAGCGTGTCATTACAAAGGAAAGTCACACCACCGGGACGGTTAAATGGTCACACAGAGGACACCTTTCAGACGTGTTTTCAGTTCCACATGTGCGAGGAGAATACGTTTCTGAGCCACCTTGCACACATGCAGCATTACCGCTGTACAAGGTGGCTGGATAACGTAAAAACGCCTGGGGGAGGGGGGACAGGTTCCCTTCAATTTCAGTTCTTGTGTCTGCGTGGCTTTTGCAGGACACGTTGCCGGCTGCACAGCAGGGGAACAGCTGGCGGTGCTGGACCCCACTGACACATTGGCTGGTGTTTTTCTCTGTGCAGCTAGCACATCTGGGCCCCAACTGGCGGTGTGTTAGAGCCCAGGGACAGCAGGAGGAGGAGCAGGAGGAGGAGGAGCAGGGGGAGGGGAGTGTAGGCCGAAGCCTGCACTGGCGGCAGCTTTGGGTCTGTTGTGTCTGCGTGGCTTTTGCAGGACACGTTGCCGGCTACACAGCAGGGGAACAGCTGGCGGTGCTGGACCCCACTGACACATTGGCGAGGTGTTTGGCTCTGTGCAGCCAGCACTTCCGGACAGCAACTAGCGTTGTTGGAGCCCGGGCTCTGCAGGTGGAGCAGAGTGTAGGCCGAAGCCTAATTGAACCGATTTCAAAAGTCACCTTTAACCCCCCCTCAGGGGTTACAAAGTAGAAGAGCCACAGCTTATGCAGCAGCAGTGCTGCGCAAGTCAAAGGTTGCTCTTGTAATTTTTCTCCTTGCACACGCTGAATGGAACACGTATAACATTCAGCCCTTTATACAGTCAAACTGTGTAATGGAGGCGAGAGTTCCCTTTGTAATGAGACGCAGCACAGGTGTCAAGAATCCCACCTTGGTGCTGGGTGCAGCCTCCCGAGCGTTGTTATTTGCTGTACAGGAGTCTGCGCTGTCGTGTTATCCCCTGGCCTAGCGCCGTTAGCGCTGCCCATCTTCTGGCATCATGTAATGTCGGCCGGTGCGGTTCGCGATGCCCATGAATCCCAGCCCCGCAGTGTCTTAACATTGTTAAAACACTGCGGGGCTGGGATTCAGGGCCTGGCGCAGCACATATGTTGGCCTCTCACACTCGGGTCCTTACACCCGCTTCAGACTGTGCGGCGTCATCTGATCCCTTATCGCATGCCACGGCCATGAAGCCACACAGTCCGAAGAAGGCGGAAGGAGAGGAGGGACAGGCGAACTGATGCACTGATCCTGCCCATCAATCACACCCTCGCAGTCCCAATAAATAAGACACCGAGGGGCGTTGTGTGGGTCAGGGCGGCCGCAGAGGCGCAGGCAGCCAAACAATGATGCCAGAAGACGGGCAGCGCTACCAAGGGGGTTGCAGCGTGTCATTACAAAGGAAAGTCACACCACCGGGACGGTTAAATGGTCACACAGAGGACACCTTTCAGACGTGTTTTCAGTTCCACATGTGCGAGGAGAATACGTTTCTGAGCCACCTTGCACACATGCAGCATTACCGCTGTACAAGGTGGCTGGATAACGTAAAAACGCCTGGGGGAGGGGGGACAGGTTCCCTTCAATTTCAGTTCTTGTGTCTGCGTGGCTTTTGCAGGACACGTTGCCGGCTGCACAGCAGGGGAACAGCTGGCGGTGCTGGACCCCACTGACACATTGGCTGGTGTTTTTCTCTGTGCAGCTAGCACATCTGGGCCCCAACTGGCGGTGTGTTAGAGCCCAGGGACAGCAGGAGGAGGAGCAGGAGGAGGAGGAGCAGGGGGAGGGGAGTGTAGGCCGAAGCCTGCACTGGCGGCAGCTTTGGGTCTGTTGTGTCTGCGTGGCTTTTGCAGGACACGTTGCCGGCTACACAGCAGGGGAACAGCTGGCGGTGCTGGACCCCACTGACACATTGGCGAGGTGTTTGGCTCTGTGCAGCCAGCACTTCCGGACAGCAACTAGCGTTGTTGGAGCCCGGGCTCTGCAGGTGGAGCAGAGTGTAGGCCGAAGCCTAATTGAACCGATTTCAAAAGTCACCTTTAACCCCCCCTCAGGGGTTACAAAGTAGAAGAGCCACAGCTTATGCAGCAGCAGTGCTGCGCAAGTCAAAGGTTGCTCTTGTAATTTTTCTCCTTGCACACGCTGAATGGAACACGTATAACATTCAGCCCTTTATACAGTCAAACTGTGTAATGGAGGCGAGAGTTCCCTTTGTAATGAGACGCAGCACAGGTGTCAAGAATCCCACCTTGGTGCTGGGTGCAGCCTCCCGAGCGTTGTTATTTGCTGTACAGGAGTCTGCGCTGTCGTGTTATCCCCTGGCCTAGCGCCGTTAGCGCTGCCCATCTTCTGGCATCATGTAATGTCGGCCGGTGCGGTTCGCGATGCCCATGAATCCCAGCCCCGCAGTGTCTTAACATTGTTAAAACACTGCGGGGCTGGGATTCAGGGCCTGGCGCAGCACATATGTTGGCCTCTCACACTCGGGTCCTTACACCCGCTTCAGACTGTGCGGCGTCATCTGATCCCTTATCGCATGCCACGGCCATGAAGCCGCACAGTCCGAAGAAGGCGGAAGGAGAGGAGGGACAGGCGAACTGATGCACTGATCCTGCCCATCAATCACACCCTCGCAGTCCCAATAAATAAGACACCGAGGGGCGTTGTGTGGGTCAGGGCGGCCGCAGAGGCGCAGGCAGCCAAACAATGATGCCAGAAGACGGGCAGCGCTACCAAGGGGGTTGCAGCGTGTCATTACAAAGGAAAGTCACACCACCGGGACGGTTAAATGGTCACACAGAGGACACCTTTCAGACGTGTTTTCAGTTCCACATGTGCGAGGAGAATACGTTTCTGAGCCACCTTGCACACATGCAGCATTACCGCTGTACAAGGTGGCTGGATAACGTAAAAACGCCTGGGGGAGGGGGGACAGGTTCCCTTCAATTTCAGTTCTTGTGTCTGCGTGGCTTTTGCAGGACACGTTGCCGGCTGCACAGCAGGGGAACAGCTGGCGGTGCTGGACCCCACTGACACATTGGCTGGTGTTTTTCTCTGTGCAGCTAGCACATCTGGGCCCCAACTGGCGGTGTGTTAGAGCCCAGGGACAGCAGGAGGAGGAGCAGGAGGAGGAGGAGCAGGGGGAGGGGAGTGTAGGCCGAAGCCTGCACTGGCGGCAGCTTTGGGTCTGTTGTGTCTGCGTGGCTTTTGCAGGACACGTTGCCGGCTACACAGCAGGGGAACAGCTGGCGGTGCTGGACCCCACTGACACATTGGCGAGGTGTTTGGCTCTGTGCAGCCAGCACTTCCGGACAGCAACTAGCGTTGTTGGAGCCCGGGCTCTGCAGGTGGAGCAGAGTGTAGGCCGAAGCCTAATTGAACCGATTTCAAAAGTCACCTTTAACCCCCCCTCAGGGGTTACAAAGTAGAAGAGCCACAGCTTATGCAGCAGCAGTGCTGCGCAAGTCAAAGGTTGCTCTTGTAATTTTTCTCCTTGCACACGCTGAATGGAACACGTATAACATTCAGCCCTTTATACAGTCAAACTGTGTAATGGAGGCGAGAGTTCCCTTTGTAATGAGACGCAGCACAGGTGTCAAGAATCCCACCTTGGTGCTGGGTGCAGCCTCCCGAGCGTTGTTATTTGCTGTACAGGAGTCTGCGCTGTCGTGTTATCCCCTGGCCTAGCGCCGTTAGCGCTGCCCATCTTCTGGCATCATGTAATGTCGGCCGGTGCGGTTCGCGATGCCCATGAATCCCAGCCCCGCAGTGTCTTAACATTGTTAAAACACTGCGGGGCTGGGATTCAGGGCCTGGCGCAGCACATATGTTGGCCTCTCACACTCGGGTCCTTACACCCGCTTCAGACTGTGCGGCGTCATCTGATCCCTTATCGCATGCCACGGCCATGAAGCCGCACAGTCCGAAGAAGGCGGAAGGAGAGGAGGGACAGGCGAACTGATGCACTGATCCTGCCCATCAATCACACCCTCGCAGTCCCAATAAATAAGACACCGAGGGGCGTTGTGTGGGTCAGGGCGGCCGCAGAGGCGCAGGCAGCCAAACAATGATGCCAGAAGACGGGCAGCGCTACCAAGGGGGTTGCAGCGTGTCATTACAAAGGAAAGTCACACCACCGGGACGGTTAAATGGTCACACAGAGGACACCTTTCAGACGTGTTTTCAGTTCCACATGTGCGAGGAGAATACGTTTCTGAGCCACCTTGCACACATGCAGCATTACCGCTGTACAAGGTGGCTGGATAACGTAAAAACGCCTGGGGGAGGGGGGACAGGTTCCCTTCAATTTCAGTTCTTGTGTCTGCGTGGCTTTTGCAGGACACGTTGCCGGCTGCACAGCAGGGGAACAGCTGGCGGTGCTGGACCCCACTGACACATTGGCTGGTGTTTTTCTCTGTGCAGCTAGCACATCTGGGCCCCAACTGGCGGTGTGTTAGAGCCCAGGGACAGCAGGAGGAGGAGCAGGAGGAGGAGGAGCAGGGGGAGGGGAGTGTAGGCCGAAGCCTGCACTGGCGGCAGCTTTGGGTCTGTTGTGTCTGCGTGGCTTTTGCAGGACACGTTGCCGGCTACACAGCAGGGGAACAGCTGGCGGTGCTGGACCCCACTGACACATTGGCGAGGTGTTTGGCTCTGTGCAGCCAGCACTTCCGGACAGCAACTAGCGTTGTTGGAGCCCGGGCTCTGCAGGTGGAGCAGAGTGTAGGCCGAAGCCTAATTGAACCGATTTCAAAAGTCACCTTTAACCCCCCCTCAGGGGTTACAAAGTAGAAGAGCCACAGCTTATGCAGCAGCAGTGCTGCGCAAGTCAAAGGTTGCTCTTGTAATTTTTCTCCTTGCACACGCTGAATGGAACACGTATAACATTCAGCCCTTTATACAGTCAAACTGTGTAATGGAGGCGAGAGTTCCCTTTGTAATGAGACGCAGCACAGGTGTCAAGAATCCCACCTTGGTGCTGGGTGCAGCCTCCCGAGCGTTGTTATTTGCTGTACAGGAGTCTGCGCTGTCGTGTTATCCCCTGGCCTAGCGCCGTTAGCGCTGCCCATCTTCTGGCATCATGTAATGTCGGCCGGTGCGGTTCGCGATGCCCATGAATCCCAGCCCCGCAGTGTCTTAACATTGTTAAAACACTGCGGGGCTGGGATTCAGGGCCTGGCGCAGCACATATGTTGGCCTCTCACACTCGGGTCCTTACACCCGCTTCAGACTGTGCGGCGTCATCTGATCCCTTATCGCATGCCACGGCCATGAAGCCGCACAGTCCGAAGAAGGCGGAAGGAGAGGAGGGACAGGCGAACTGATGCACTGATCCTGCCCATCAATCACACCCTCGCAGTCCCAATAAATAAGACACCGAGGGGCGTTGTGTGGGTCAGGGCGGCCGCAGAGGCGCAGGCAGCCAAACAATGATGCCAGAAGACGGGCAGCGCTACCAAGGGGGTTGCAGCGTGTCATTACAAAGGAAAGTCACACCACCGGGACGGTTAAATGGTCACACAGAGGACACCTTTCAGACGTGTTTTCAGTTCCACATGTGCGAGGAGAATACGTTTCTGAGCCACCTTGCACACATGCAGCATTACCGCTGTACAAGGTGGCTGGATAACGTAAAAACGCACAGTCTGAAGAAGCCGTAGGGAGGGGAGTGAGAGGAGAGGATATGCACTGCGCACGGGCACGGATCACAGGCCCGCGGTGGGATTACATTAGACGACACTGCGAGGCGGGATCTCGGCCAGCGCACCCGCACAGGCGCAGCCAGCCTGACACCAAATGAGGTCAGAAGACGGGCAGCGCAACATGTGTGCATGGCCAAGGGCTAACCTAACAGCGCAGGCTCCGGGACAGATTCAAACAACGCTGAGGAGGGGGCGCACGGCGCCAAGGGGGTAAAAATGATGGCTGTGCTGCGTCACACGACAAAGGAAAGTTCCACCTACCGGACGGTTTAACGCTGTGTGGGGACACATTTCATAAGTGTTAGGTTCAGCATGTGCAAGGAGCATCACGAAAAGAGGCACTTTTTCCCTTTGCATCATTACTGCTGCACAAGGTGGCTCCTTCAGTAACAAACGCCTGGGGGGGGGGGGGGGTCAGGTTCCCTACCCTTACATTTAACTTGTTGTGTCTGCGTGGCGGTCGCAGTACACGTTGCCGTATACACAGCAGGGGAACAGCTGGCGGTGCTGAACCCCACTAACACATTGGCGAGGTGTTTGGCTCTGTGCGTACAGCACTTCTGGACGGCAACTGGCGGTGTTGGAGCCCAGGGACAGGTGGAGGAGGAGGAGGTTGGAGGAGGTTGGAGGAGGTAGGAGGGATTGCCACACACACAGCAGGGGAACAGCTGACGTTACTGAACCCCAATAACAGAGGAGGGACTGTTGACTGTGCGTACAGCACTTCTGGACGGCAACTGGCGGTGTTGGAGCCCAGGGACAGGTGGAGGAGGAGGAGGTTGGAGGAGGTTGGAGGAGGTAGGAGGGATTGCCACACACACAGCAGGGGAACAGCTGACGTTACTGAACCCCAATAACAGAGGAGGGACTGTTGACTGTGCGTACAGCACTTCTGGACGGCAACTGGCGGTGTTGGAGCCCAGGGACAGGTGGAGGAGGAGGAGGTTGGAGGAGGTTGGAGGAGGTAGGAGGGATTGCCACACACACAGCAGGGGAACAGCTGACGTTACTGAACCCCAATAACAGAGGAGGGACTGTTGACTGTGCGTACAGCACTTCTGGACGGCAACTGGCGGTGTTGGAGCCCAGGGACAGGTGGAGGAGGAGGAGGTTGGAGGAGGTTGGAGGAGGTAGGAGGGATTGCCACACACACAGCAGGGGAACAGCTGACGTTACTGAACCCCAATAACAGAGGAGGGACTGTTGACTGTGCGTACAGCACTTCTGGACGGCAACTGGCGGTGTTGGAGCCCAGGGACAGGTGGAGGAGGAGGAGGTTGGAGGAGGTTGGAGGAGGTAGGAGGGATTGCCACACACACAGCAGGGGAACAGCTGACGTTACTGAACCCCAATAACAGAGGAGGGACTGTTGACTGTGCGTACAGCACTTCTGGACGGCAACTGGCGGTGTTGGAGCCCAGGGACAGGTGGAGGAGGAGGAGGTTGGAGGAGGTTGGAGGAGGTAGGAGGGATTGCCACACACACAGCAGGGGAACAGCTGACGTTACTGAACCCCAATAACAGAGGAGGGACTGTTGACTGTGCGTACAGCACTTCTGGACGGCAACTGGCGGTGTTGGAACCCAGGGACAGGTGGAGGAGGAGGAGGTTGGAGGAGGTTGGAGGAGGTAGGAGGGATTGCCACACACACAGCAGGGGAACAGCTGACGTTACTGAACCCCAATAACAGAGGAGGGACTGTTGACTGTGCGTACAGCACTTCTGGACGGCAACTGGCGGTGTTGGAGCCCAGGGACAGGTGGAGGAGGAGGAGGTTGGAGGAGGTTGGAGGAGGTAGGAGGGATTGCCACACACACAGCAGGGGAACAGCTGACGTTACTGAACCCCAATAACAGAGGAGGGACTGTTGACTGTGCGTACAGCACTTCTGGACGGCAACTGGCGGTGTTGGAGCCCAGGGACAGGTGGAGGAGGAGGAGGTTGGAGGAGGTTGGAGGAGGTAGGAGGGATTGCCACACACACAGCAGGGGAACAGCTGACGTTACTGAACCCCAATAACAGAGGAGGGACTGTTGACTGTGCGTACAGCACTTCTGGACGGCAACTGGCGGTGTTGGAGCCCAGGGACAGGTGGAGGAGGAGGAGGTTGGAGGAGGTTGGAGGAGGTAGGAGGGATTGCCACACACACAGCAGGGGAACAGCTGACGTTACTGAACCCCAATAACAGAGGAGGGACTGTTGACTGTGCGTACAGCACTTCTGGACGGCAACTGGCGGTGTTGGAGCCCAGGGACAGGTGGAGGAGGAGGAGGTTGGAGGAGGTTGGAGGAGGTAGGAGGGATTGCCACACACACAGCAGGGGAACAGCTGACGTTACTGAACCCCAATAACAGAGGAGGGACTGTTGACTGTGCGTACAGCACTTCTGGACGGCAACTGGCGGTGTTGGAGCCCAGGGACAGGTGGAGGAGGAGGAGGTTGGAGGAGGTAGGAGGGATTGCCACACACACAGCAGGGGAACAGCTGACGTTACTGAACCCCAATAACAGAGGAGGGACTGTTGACTGTGCGTACAGCACTTCTGGACGGCAACTGGCGGTGTTGGAGCCCAGGGACAGGTGGAGGAGGAGGAGGTTGGAGGAGGTAGGAGGGATTGCCACACACACAGCAGGGGAACAGCTGACGTTACTGAACCCCAATAACAGAGGAGGGACTGTTGACTGTGCGTACAGCACTTCTGGACGGCAACTGGCGGTGTTGGAGCCCAGGGACAGGTGGAGGAGGAGGAGGTTGGAGGAGGTTGGAGGAGGTAGGAGGGATTGCCACACACACAGCAGGGGAACAGCTGACGTTACTGAACCCCAATAACAGAGGAGGGACTGTTGACTGTGCGTACAGCACTTCTGGACGGCAACTGGCGGTGTTGGAGCCCAGGGACAGGTGGAGGAGGAGGAGGTTGGAGGAGGTTGGAGGAGGTAGGAGGGATTGCCACACACACAGCAGGGGAACAGCTGACGTTACTGAACCCCAATAACAGAGGAGGGACTGTTGACTGTGCGTACAGCACTTCTGGACGGCAACTAGCGGTGTTGGAGCCCAGGGGCAGGTGGAAAAGCAGAGGAACACAATGTAGGCCGAAGCCTGAGAAAGTCGAAAGGGAACCTTTAACCCCCCCCCCAAGGCGTTTGTAGCTGAAAGAGCCAGCTTGTGCAGCACAAAAGATGCAAAAGGAAAAGGTGGCTCTTTTCATCATGCTCCTTGCAAACACAGAACTAAACACTTATAAAATGTGTCCCCTGAAGCCGTGAAACCGTCCCGGAGGTGGGACTTTCCTTCGTAATATGACGCAGCACAGCCATCATTACTACCCCCACGCCGCCGTGCCCCGGCTCCTCAGCGTTGTTTGATTCCGTCCCGGAGCCTGCGCTGTTATGTTATCCCGTGGCCAGGCACACTTAGCGCTGCCCATCTTCTGACATCATTTGGTGTCAGGCTGGCTGCGCCTGTGCGGCCGCGCTGTCCGAGAGCCCGCCTCGCAGTGTCTTCTGATGTAATCCCACTGGGGGCCTGGGATCCATGGCCATGCGCAGGTGGCTCTTTCAGTAACAAACGCCTTGGGGGGGGGGGGCAGATTCCCTTACATTTCAGTTGTTGTGTCAGCGTGGCGGTCGCATGACACATTGCCGGCTACACAGCTGGGGATCAGCTGACATTACTGAAACCCAATAACACTGGGTCGTATGTTTTGACTGTGCAGACGGCACGTCTGAGCCTCAACTGGCGGTGTTGGAGCCCAGGAATTTAAGTTCAGGTGGTAGAAAGATGAACACAACAGGAGACCTGGATAACGTATACAGTGACCTAATTATTTAATCAGGAGGAGGAGTGGCAAATTCCTGCGAGATCCAGGCCTTGTTCATTTTCAGGAAAGTAAGCCGGTCAACGTTATCGGAGGATAGTCGCATGCGACGGTCAGTTAGTACACCACCTGCAGCACTAAAGACACGTTCCGATAATACACTGGCCGCAGGGCAAGACAGCACCTCCAATGCATACTGGCTTAGCTCTGGCCATGTATCCAGCTTTGAGACCCAAAACTTGAAAGGGGAAGAGCCGTCTGGGAGTACAGCAAGAGGGCAAGACATGTAGTCTGTCACCATCTGACGGAACCGTTGCCTCCTGCTGACTGGAGCCGTCTGTGATGGTGTAGACTTTTGTGGGGGGCACACAAAACTGTGCCACAGTTGGGCCATACTGGTCTTGCCTTGGGCAGAGGCACTGCTTCTGCTCCCTCTTTGTGCAGAGCCTCCACCACTGCCTGGACGCACTGAGCTGCTTTGGAATGCAGTAGCAGCACTTCTCTCAGTTGGAATGGAGAAGATGATGGAACTGACCAGTGTGTCTTGGTACTCCCGCATTTTTCGCTCCCGGTTCAACGGTGTGATGAGGCTTTCTACGTTGTCCCGGTAGCGAGGATCGAGGAGGGTGAACACCCAATAATCAGACATGTTGAGAATGTGGTCGATGCGGCGGTCGTTTCTCAGGCACTGCAGCATGTAATCCACCATGTGCTGCAGACTGCCAACTGCCCAAGAAACGCTGTCCCCAGCTGGAGGCGTGATCTCTGCCCGCTCGTCATCACCCCACCCTCGCTGTACACACTGAGTACTGGACAATTCGGGAACTCCCTCCTCTGGACGGATGTCTTCCTCCTCCATTGACTCCTCCTCATCCTCCTCACAAACTGTCCCCTGCCTACGCGTTTGTGAGGAACCACGTGGCGCTGACTGTCCAGAAGATGATGGAAGTGGTGAATCCTCATCCTCCACCTCTTCCACAACATCATCCCTTAGCGCTTGCAGTGATTTTTCAAGCAGGCAGATAAGGGGGACAGTCATGCTGACTAGTGCATCATCTGCACTCGCCATCCGCGTGGAATAATCAAAGGGACGCAAAACCTGGCAGACATCCTTCATAGTGGCCCACTCTGTGGTTGTGAAGTCTGTACGGCGCTGACTGCGACTTTTTTGCGCCTGATACAGCTGGTACTCCATTACAGCTTGCTGCTGCTCACACAACCGCTCCAACATATGTAACGTGGAATTCCACCTGGTAGGTAGGTCACATATGATGCGATGTTCCGGCAGGCGGTGTCGGCGCTGCAGAGCCGCAATGCGCGCTTTTGCCGTGCTGGAACGCCGCAAGTGAGCACACTCTAGGCGGACCTTGTGCAGCAGTGCATCAAGATCCGGATAGTCCCTCAAAAAACTCTGCACGACCAAATTGAGCACATGTGCCAGACATGGGATGTGAGTGAGGTTGCCGAGGCCCAGGGCTGCCACCAGATTTCGGCCATTATCACACACTACCATGCCTGGCTGGAGATTCGCTGGCTCAAACCACACATCGCTCTCCTGCTTGATGGCATTCCAGAGCTCCTGCGCTGTGTGGCTACGATTCCCCAAAAAAATTAATTTCAAGACGGCCTGTTGACGTTTGGCCACGGCTGTGCTCATGTCGGTCGTAACAGGTACACGTTCATCACGGGTCCATGTGGAGGTGGACTGTGACGGCTCCTGCAGCGATGATTCTGAGGAACTGGTGTAAGAGGAGGAGTCAATGCGTACAGAATGGATTCCTGCAATCCTTGGAGTGGGCAGGACACGTCCTGCGCCACTCGCACGGTCTGTACCCGGCTCAACTACATTAACCCAATGGGCAGTGAGGGAAAGGTATCGCCCCTGTCCATGTTGACTGGTCCACGCATCGGTGGTGAGGTGGACCTTGCTACTGACGGCGTTCAGTAGCGCGTGTTTTATGTGTCCCTCAACATGCTTGTGCAGGGCAGGGATGGCTTGCCTGCTGAAGTAAAAGCGGCTGGGCACACTGTACTGTGGGACTGCCAATGACATCAAGTCACGGAAGCTGTCAGTCTCCACCAGCCTGAATGACAGCATTTCCAGTGACAGAAGTTTGGCAATGCCTGCAGTCAGAGCCTGTGCTCGTGGGTGGTTTGACGAGAAAGGCCGCCTTTTCTCCCATGCCTGTACTACCGATGGCTGTAGACTGGGCTGGGAGTGTGTGGTTGACTGGGAAAGTGGTGCTGCGGGTGGAATGACAGCAGGTCTCTGGACAACAGGGCCAGAGGTTCTTCCACGGCGATCCTGGGAGGAAGCCGAACCAGCTGCGTGTGAGCTAGAGGAAGAGGCAACACGAGCTGAAGAGGTGGTAGCTGCCGCTGTTGGTTGGCCTAGCTCTTCAGTGTGTTTGTCTAACTCCGCCGGGTGCCTGTTGTGCACATGTTTCCACATGTTGGAGGTATTGAGGTTGGCGACTTTTTGACCTCTTTTGATTTTTTGATGACACACCTTGCATCTGACATAGCAAATGTCATCTGCAACTGTGTCAAAAAAGGACCAGGCACTGCAAGTCTTGGGAGCCCCCCTTTTGACTTTTGGAAGAGACATGCTCCTTACGGGTGCCAAAGCGGAGGCTGCAGGATCCGCAGTCTTCCCCCTCCCTCTCCCTCTTTGGGCCGTACGGGGAATCTCTTCCTCAGAGCTGCTCCCACCACCTTCCTGTCCCTGACGCCAAGATGGGTCAAGGACCTCATCATCTACACTACCCTCTGCCCCCAACTGCTCCTCCTGGGTAGTCTCAGCAGCAGAGCACGCACCAGTAAGTGGCACCTGAGTGTCATCATCAGCTGATGCGGCCTGCGAGGTGGTGACCGGAGCCACTGGCCCACCCGCCTCTTCAGAGGAAGACAGAAAAAGCGGTTGGGCATCACTGCACCCTGCCTCTTCTTCCATTTCTCCAATGCTGCTTGGCTGGCCCCCTGTTTCCAAGCCAAGAGATGATTCAGAGAACAGAAGTAGAGACTGCTCCTGTCCTGGGATCTCTGTCTGCCTGGGCAATTTTGCAGGTGGTGAAGAGACAGATGGCTGCTCTCCAGTGCTCTGTGTCTGAGAGGATGTGGCACTAATGGAAGTTGATGCATTAGCTGCCATCCATCCCACAACGGCTTCAATTTGGTCTTGACGCAGCAGCGGTGTACGGCGCTCGGCGACAAAGCTGCGCATGAACGACTGTTCCCTTGTGAAAGTGGGTGCTGATGACTCACCGGTGCCCGCAGCAGGCACAGAATCCCCACGTCCCCTCCCTGCTCCGCGCCCACGCCCACGCCCACGTGCCTTACTCACTGCCTTCTTCATCTTGGTTGACTGATAAAGATAAGCAGAAAAGTACTAACGGCTTTGTGTGCTTATTCCTGAGCAACTCCTCCTAACAGGTATAAGACACACTAATTTTCTAAAGTGTGGACTAGACTTGAATATGAGCTAATGTGGCCTACACAAATGTAAAGTGGTGTAACTGGTGTGTTTGGTGAACTTTATTATTTATTTATTTTTTGGGGGCTGAACTGACAACGGATAGAGCTGCAGTCACACGGAGACCGTGCAGACAGACGTAAACGGCGCTGCAAGGCCCAAAAACCCTCCTCTACTTTATCCTATGTAGTGTTTTTCCAGAAATTAGCTGGAGACAGGTGGAAAGACACTAATAGGATTTTTTTAAATTAATTAGCAGCAGACTACACTACTTGAAAACAAAATGAAAATTGATTTGGCGGTATGACGCAGTGAACAACCCTGAGCTGGAGACAACCAAGCTACGGCTGCTCACAGACTACAGGGCGAGCTGCAGTCACACGGAGACCGTGCAGACAGCCGTAAACGGCGCTGCAAGGCCCAAAAACCCTCCTCTACTTTATCCTATGTAGTGTTTTTCCACAAATTAGCTGGAGACGGGTGGAAAGACACTAATAGGATTTTTTTAAATTAATTAGCAGCAGACTACACTACTTGAAAACAAAATGAAAATTGATTTGGCGGTATGACGCAGTGAACAACCCTGAGCTGGAGACAACCAAGCTACGGCTGCTCACAGACTACAGGGCGAGCTGCAGTCACACGGAGACCGTGCAGACAGCCGTAAACGGCGCTGCAAGGCCCAAAAACCCTCCTCTACTTTATCCTATGTAGTGTTTTTCCACAAATTAGCTGGAGACGGGTGGAAAGACACTAATAGGATTTTTTTAAATTAATTAGCAGCAGACTACACTACTTGAAAACAAAATGAAAATTGATTTGGCGGTATGACGCAGTGAACAACCCTGAGCTGGAGACAACCAAGCTACGGCTGCTCACAGACTACAGGGCGAGCTGCAGTCACACGGAGACCGTGCAGACAGCCGTAAACGGCGCTGCAAGGCCCAAAAACCCTCCTCTACTTTATCCTATGTAGTGTTTTTCCACAAATTAGCTGGAGACGGGTGGAAAGACACTAATAGGAATTTTTGGAAAAAATGTGCAGCAGCCTGCACTACTTCAAAAAAAAAAAAAAAAAGGACAGTATGAGGCAATGAACCACCCTCCCTGAACTGAATACAACCAGCTATGGATGGCCTATGTGGCTGCACTCAGACTAGAGAGTGGGCTGCACTCACACACACACACAGAGAGACCTTGCAGATCGCTGTGAAAACAGCGCTACAAGGCAAAACGAAGGTGATTAGTAGGTGAACACAGCGGTTGCTAAATTAGCCTTTGGAAAGCACAAAGAAGCAAATCGCTATCTCTAAACTGTCCCTCAGTCAGCAAACAGCGTCCTGTCACTAACTGAATTCACAGCAGAGTGATCGCAAAATGGCGCCAGCGACTTTTAAACTGCATCATGACATCATTTAAGCAGCCAATCACAGCCTTGCCAGTAGTTTCATGCCCTCCATGCTAAACAGGATGTGCCCACACTTGGAATCTTTCTCATTGGCTGAATTTCTGAATTTTGAATCATGGAACTTCCGATTCCGGTATCCGATACGCGCCAAGTATCGGAATCCCGGTATCGGAATTCCGATACCGCAAGTATCGGCCGATACCCGATACTTGCGGTATCGGAATGCTCAACACTAGTGTTGAGCCATTTTTTTTCTGTAGTCTGCTTTGTCTCTCCTTCCCTCTTTTCCTCTGTGTGGCTGTGGAGTCTTGTCCTAGTATGAATGTTCAGGGATTAGCTTGTCGTGTAGACCAGCTTGCTGCTAGAATACAGGGTATTGCAGATTATATTGATCAGACTCCGGTTTTAGAGCCTAGGATTCCTACTCCTGATTTGTTTTTTGGGGACAGGTCCAAATTTTTGAGTTTTAAAAACAACTGTAAACTGTTTTTTGCTCTGAAACCTCGTTCCTCTGGTGATCCCATTCAGCAGGTTAAAATTGTCATCTCCCTGCTGTGTGGCGATCCTCAGGATTGGGCATTTTCCCTGGAATCTGGGAATCCGGCCTTGCTTAATGTAGACGCCTTTTTTCAGGCCCTAGGATTATTATATGATGAACCAAATTCTGTGGATCAAGCGGAGAAGACCTTGTTGGCCCTGTCTCAGGGTCAAGAGGCGGCAGAATTGTATTGTCAGAAATTTAGAAAATGGTCTGTGCTGATTAAATGGAATGATGATGCTTTGGCGGCAATTTTCAGAAAGGGTCTTTCTGAATCCGTTAAAGATGTTATGGTGGGGTTTCCCACGCCTGTCGGTCTAAGTGATTCTATGTCTCTGGCCATTCAGATTGATCGGCGCTTGCGTGAGCGCAGAGCTGTGCGCGCTGTGGCGTTGTCCTCAGAGCAGATGCCGGGGCCTATGCAGTGTGATAGGATTCTGTCTAGAACAGAAAAACAAGGATTCAGATGTCAGAATAGGTTGTGTTTTTATTGTGGCGATGCTTCTCATGTTATTTCAGTCTGTCCTAAGCGTACAAAGAGAATCGCCAGTTCAGTTACCATCAGTACTGTACAACCTAAATTTCTGTTATCTGTGTCCCTGATCTGCTCATTGTCATAATTTTCTGTGATGGCGTTTGTGGATTCAGGCGCCGCTTTGAACTTAATGGACTTTGAATTTGCCAGGCATTGTGGTTTCCCCTTGCAGTCTTTGCAGAATCCTATTCCTTTAAGGGGCATTGATGCTACACCTTTAGCTAAAAATAAACCCCAGTTTTGGACACAGGTGACCATGTGTATGGCACCAGCCCATCAGGAAGATTGTCGTTTTCTGGTGTTGCATAATTTGCATGATGCTATTGTGCTGGGTTTTCCATGGTTGCAGGTACATTATCCTGTGTTGGATTGGAAGTCTATGTCTGTGACTAGTTGAGGTTGTCAGGAGGTTCATAATGACGTTCCTTTGATGTCAATCTCCTCTCCCTCCTCTTCTGAAATTCCTGAGTTTTTGTCTGATTTTCAGGATGTATTCGACGAGCCCAAGTCCAGTTCCCTTCCACCGCATAGGGACTGTGATTGTGCTATTGACTTGATTCCAGGCTGTAAGTTTCCTAAGGGCCGACTTTTCAACCTGTCTGTGCCTGAACATACCGCCATGCGGAGTTATGTTAAGGAGTTTTTTGAGAAAGGGCATATTCGGCCATCTTCTTCACTGTTGGGAGCGGGATTCTTTTTTGTTGCTAAGAAGGATGGCTCCTTAAGAACCTGTATTGATTATCGCCTCTTGAATAAGATCACGGTCAAGTTTCAATACCCTTTACCTTTGCTTTCTGATTTGTTTGCTAGGATTAAGGGGGCTAGTTGGTTTACTAAGATTGACTTTCGGGGGGCATATAATCTTGTTCGTATTAAGCAGGGGGATGAATGGAAAACTGCGTTTAATACGCCCGAAGGCCATTTTGAATACCTTGTGATGCCATTCGGGCTCTCTAATGCTCCATCTGTTTTTCAGTCCTTCATGCATGACATCTTCCGGACTTATCTTGATAAATTCATGATTGTATATTTGGATGACATTTTGATTTTTTCCGATGATTGGGAGTCTCATGTGGAGCAGGTCAGGATGGTATTTCAGATCCTTCGTGATAATGCTTTATTTGTGAAGGGGTCTAAGTGTCTCTTTGGAGTGCAGAAGTTTTCTTTTTTGGGCTTCATTTTTTCTCCCTCATCTATTGAGATGGATTCGGTTAAGGTTCAGGCCATTCATGATTGGATTCAGCCCACATCCGTGAAGAGCCTTCAGAAATTTTTGGGCTTTGCTAATTTTTATTGCCGTTTCATTGCTAACTTCTCCAGTGTGGTTAAACCTTTGACCAATTTGACGAAGAAGGGCGCTGATGTGACGAATTGGTCCTCTGCGGCTGTCTCTGCCTTTCAGGAGCTTAAACGCCGATTTACTTCTGCCCCGATGTTGCGTCAACCGGACGTTTCTCTTCCATTTCAGGTTGAGGTTGACGCTTCTGAGATTGGGGCAGGGGCCGTTTTGTCTCAGAGGAATTCTGATGGTTCCTTGATGAAACCGTGTGCCTTCTTTTCTCGTAAGTTTTCGCCTGCTGAACGCAATTATGATGTCGGCAATCGGGAGTTGTTGGCTATGAAGTGGGCGTTTGAGGAGTGGCGACATTGGCTTGAGGGAGCTAAGCACCGTATTGTGGTCTTGACCGATCATAAAAATCTGATTTACCTCGAGTCTGCCAAGCGGCTGAATCCTAGAGAGGCTCGATGGACCCTTTTCTTTTCTCGTTTTGATTTCGTGGTCTCATATCTTCCGGGTTCTAAGAATATTAAGGCTGATGCCCTCTCTAGGAGTTTTTTGCCTGATTCTCCTGAGGTCCTTGAACCGGTCGGCATTCTGAAAGAAGGGGTGGTCCTTTCTGCCATTTCCCCTGATTTACGACAGGTTCTTCAGGAATTCCAGGCTGACAAACCTGACCGCTGTCCAGTGGGGAAATTGTTTGTTCCTGATAGATGGACTAGTAGAGTGATTTCTGAGGTTCATTGTTCAGTGTTGGCTGGCCATCCTGGTATTTTTGGTACCAGAGATTTGGTTGGTAGGTCCTTTTGGTGGCCTTCTTTGTCGCGGGATGTGCGTTCTTTTGTGCTGTCCTGTGGGACTTGTGCGCGGGCCAAGCCTTGTTGTTCCCGTGCTAGTGGGTTGCTTTTGCCTTTGCCGGTCCCTGAGAGGCCCTGGACGCATATTTCTATGGATTTTATTTCAGATCTTCCGGTTTCCCAGAGGATGTCGGTTATCTGGGTGGTTTGTGACCGGTTCTCTAAGATGGTCCATTTGGAGACTTTGCCTAAATTGCCTTCCTCTTCTGATTTGGTTCCGTTGTTTTTTCAGCATGTGGTTCGTTTGCATGGTATTCCGGAGAATATTGTGTCCGACAGAGGCTCACAGTTTGTTTCTTGATTTTGGCGAGCCTTTTGTTCTAGGCTGGGCATTGATTTGTCTTTTTCCTCCGCATTTCATCCTCAGACAAATGGCCAGACCGAACAAACTAATCAGACTTTGGAAACTTATTTGAGATTCTTTGTGTCTGCTGATCAGGATGATTGGGTGGCTTTCTTGCCATTGGCCGAGTTTGCCCTTAATAATCGGGCTAGTTCGGCTACCTTGGTTTCACCCTTCTTTTGTAATTTTGGTTTTCATCCTCGTTTTTCTTCAGGGCAGGTTGAGCCTTCTGATTGCCCTGGTGTGGATTCTGTGGTTGACAGGTTGCAGCAGATATGGGCTCATGTGGTGGACAATTTGGTGTTGTCTCAGGAGGAGGCTCAGCGTTTTGCTAACCGTCGTCGGCGTGTTGGTTCCCGGCTTCGGGTTGGGGATTTGGTCTGGTTGTCTTCTCGTCATGTTCCTATGAAGGTTTATTCCCCTAAGTTTAAGCCTCGGTTTATTGGTCCTTATAGGATTTCTGAGATTATCAATCCGGTGTCTTTTCGTTTGGCCCTTCCAGCCTCTTTTGCCACCCATAATGTTTTCCATAGATCTTTATTGCGGAAATATGTGGTGCCCGTTGTTCCCTCTGTTGATCCTCCTGCCCCTGTGTTGGTTGATGGGGAGTTGGAGTATGTGGTTGAGAAGATTTTGGATTCTCGTTTTTCGAGGCGGAAGCTTCAGTATCTTGTCAAATGGAAGGGTTATGGCAAGGAGGATAATTCTTGGGTTTTTGCCTCTGATGTCCATGCTGCTGATTTGGTCGGTGCCTTTCATCTGGCTCATCCTGATCGGCCTGGGGGCTCTGGTGAGGGTTCGGTGACCCCTCTTCAAGGGGGTGGTACTGTTGTGAATTCTGCTCTTGGGCTCCCTCCGGTGGTTGTTTGTGATAGTGCAGTTGTCTCTGGGTTGTAATCCAGGGCAGGTGTTTCTGCTGATTGCAGCTCTATTCAGTATTTAGGTGTGCTGGATTCATTAGTCAGTGCCAGTTGTCCATTGTTCTTGGAGGGCTTACATCCCTGTCTGGTTCCTTCTGCTTTGCTGCCCATTCAGCCAAGATAAGTGTCTGGTTTATTTTCCTGCAGCACACATGCAGTGTGCTTTTCAGTTCAGAACAATTCATTGTTTTGTCTTGTCCAGCCTAGACTTGTTTGGATTTTTTCAGTCATGCTGGATTCTCTGGAGATGCAGATATACATTCTATGTCTTTAGTTAGATGTGGAATTTTTGTATTTTCTGCTGTGGATATTTTCAGAGTTTTAATACTGACCGCTTAGTACTCTGTCCTATCCTTTACTATTTAGCTAGAAGTGCCTCTTTTGCTAAATCCTGTTTTCAGCCTGTGTGTGTCTTTACTCTTTATTCACCGTCAATATTTGTGGGGGGCTGCCTATTCTTTGGGGTTTCTGCTCTGAGGCAAGATAGAATTCCCATTTCCATCTATAGGGTTATTTAGTCCTCCGGCTGTGTCGAGGTGTCTAGGATGTGTTAGGTACACCCCACGGCTACTTCTAGTTGCGGTGTCAGTTTAGGGTTGCGGTCTGTACAGGTACCACCTTCTCCAGAGAAGGTCTCATGCGGCTCCAAGGCCACCGGATCATAACAGTATTTACTGCCTGGCTGGTAATTACAGGGCCTGTGGGAGATATACTGTGATGGGATATTTATTGTAAGGGGGCTGGGAGAGTTTTAGTGTAACGGGGAATAATTTGAGGACAGGGGATTGGGGAACAGAGAAGGGACAGGTGCAGACACAATATGGGGAATGGAAGAAATTTGAAAACACAATATGAGGAGGAAGGGGTGAGATGGGGCACGTATATGGGGATGGTTGCAGACACAGTATGGTGAGTGGGGTGTGGGTGCGAACACAGTATGAGGAGCAAGGAAAAAATGTATACAGACACAGTATGGGATGGGTGGAGACACAGTATGGGGAATCGGAGGGATGTGTGAGGAGGCAAGATGGAAAGTGATAGGGTAAATGTATGAGGAGGTATGGAGAAGCATGTGAGGAGACTATTGAGGGGAATAGTGCAAGGAGACAGTGTGGGGAAGAAAAGTGTGAGTGGGCACAGAATAGAGACTGAGCACAGTATACCAAGGAGGGGAAGTGTGAAGAGGGGGCCCAGTATGGAAAGGGGCAGTGTGGAGAGCATGTATGATAAGATGGACAGTTTGGGGGTCATATTTTGTTCAGAGAATATAGTGAGGGGCAATAATTTATTCAGGGTCTCAGAATAGTGCAGATATTTTTTTTCAGAAGCATTATAATTACACAGCTATCTGTAGGGGCATCGTGTGGGTATGTGCTGCAGAGGACTGGAGAAGATGGAGGTCTGAGAGATGAGCTGTGGATGAGAAAACTCATCATCGCGTCTGGGCAAGATGAAGATAAGAAAGATAATGACTCCAGAGACAACATCATCCATCAAGTATCTGGATGTTAAAAATTTTTGTGATATTGACTAATGATCATATTTTCATTTTTGCTTGGAACAATAAATGGGTTGTCCAAGTTTGTGATGAGTCTACAATCATCCTGTATGACTGCAGACTTCCGAATTCTCACAGTGTGCACTTCACACTCTCGTGTCGGCAATTTGCATACTTGTGGTAACTTGCCAACTAGACAAGTGTGGCCTAAGGCCTCTTTCACACTTCAGTCTTTTTGTTTCAGTCAAAATCCGTTGTTTTGTGAAAAAAAACGGATCCAGCGAATTTGCCCTCTGGATCCGTCTGTTTCTCATAGACTTGTATTAGCGATGGATTACTGCGGATGGCCTCACGTTTCGTCCATCGTGCGCTGGATCCATCGGAATTTGTTTATCCGTTGTCTGGAGAGGACGGACAAAGTAACGTTTTTTTGTCTGCGTCGAAAACTCGGACAGTGACGGATCCAGCGGTGTCTGTTGTTGGCTAGAATGGAGGCCTATGGTCGCAGGATCCGTCGCTGTCCGTCAAATGACGGAATCCAGCGATGGATTCCGGTTTTTTTACACTGAGCATGCTCCAAATCTGTATTTAGTAGCCAATTGGCCAGACAGCCCCAAATCTTTAAAAACCTGCCATGTGGCTTCATTCCTCAATGTGCCAGCAAGAAGCATACAAGCAAGAAGCCTGCCAGCAACCTGCCTGATGGATAGATGGTCACAATATTTTCTAGAACTCCTTTCCATTTCTGCCACTTGCTCTACAACCTCTCAAAGATGGGGTGTTAAAACACTCAATATATAGGTTTCCATTATTTTCTAGTAGCCAATCACGTTTGGGAGCCTCCCATTTGGAGATATGAAAAACATATCTGTCGAAAAAACGGATGCGACGGATCCGTTTTTTTCATTTTTCACTATTCTTGACGGATCCGTTGCTCCATCACAACGACGGATTTTGATTGATGCCAGAAGACTGAAGTGTGAAAGAGGCCTTACTCAATGAAAATGAATTGAGCAAGGCTGAACATGTCTAGTTGGAATGTGCAGTGCATGCGCTGTAAGAATTCAAACGCCTGCAGTCACCTAGAGTGACTGCAGGCTTTCATCTCAAACCTGGATGCACCATTTAATTATAAAATGAAACCCTGTAGCATGCCAATTCAAACAGCATGTAATATCCTCACTTTCAGGATTCAGCTCTGCTTGCCTGTTCCAGCAGACATCACATAGGCGAGTCACTCATATGCGATTTTCATACTTACTGTGACGTGGCAATGAGCATCTCTTCCTGCTTCTCTCAGTTTTTCACTGAACATTGAATTAGGGAGAGCAGCTCGTCGGCATGTGACATGGTGTGCAAATAGCATGTGTTTGGGGTGGAGGGGGGCGCCAAACTGAATTCTTGCCCCGGGTGCCAGAAAAACTAGGTACACCTCTGAACAGAATAGCAATTTTCAACAATGTCACAAAGCTGAAAACATATGTTGTATTGATTGACCACTGATCATATAGTGAAAAATGTAGGACATACAATACAGACCAAAAGTTTGGACACACCTTCTCATTTAAAGATTTTTCTGTATTTTCATGACTATGAAAATTGTACATTCACATTGAATGCATCAAAACTATGAATTAACACATGTGGAATTATATACTTAACAAAAAAGTGTGAAACAACTGAAATTATGTCTTGTATTCTAGAGTCTTCAAAGTAGCCACCTTTTGCTTTGATGACTGCTTTGCACATTCTTGGCATTCTCTTGATGAGCTTCAAGAGGTAGTCACCGGGAATGGTCTTCCAACAATCTTCAAGGAGTTCCCAGAGATGCTTAGCACTTGTTGGCCCTTTTGCCTTCACTCTGCGGTCCAGCTCACCCCAAACCATCTCGATTGGGTTCAGGTCTGGTGACTGTGGAGGCCAGGTCATCTGGCTTAGCACCCCATCACTCTCCTTCTTGGTCAGATAGCCCTTACACAGCCGGGAGATGTTTGGGGTCATTGTCCTGTTGAAAAAGAAATGATGGTCCAACTAAACGCAAACTGGATGGAGTAGCATGCCGCTGCAAGATGCTGTGGTAGCCATGCTGGTTCAGTATGCCTTCAATTTTGAATAAATCCCCAACAGTGTCACCAGCAAAGCACCCCCACACCATCACACCTCCTCCTCCATACTTCACGGTGGGAACCAGGCATGTAGAGTCCATCCATTCAACTATGCTGCGTCGCACAAAACGACAGTGGTTGGAACTAAAGATCTCAAACTTGGACTCATCAGACCAAAGCACAGATTTCCACTGGTCTAATGTCCATTCCTTGTGTTCTTTAGCCCAAACAAGTCTCTTCTGCTTGTTGCCTGTCCTTAGCAGTGGTTTCTTAGCAGCTATTTTACCATGAAGGCCTGCTGCACAAAGTCTCCTCTTAACAGTTGTTGTAGAGATGGGTCTGCTGCTAGAACTCTGTGTGGCATTGACCTGGTCTCTAATCTAAGCTGCTGTTAACCTGCGATTTCTGAGGCTGGTGACTCGGATAAACTTATCCTCAGTAGCAGAGGTGACTCTTGGTCTTCCTTTCCTGGGGCGGTCCTCATGTGAGCCAGTTTCTTTGTAGCGCTTGATGGTTTTTGCAACTGCACTTGGGGACACTTTCAAAGTTTTCCCAATTTTTCAGACTGACTGACCTTCATTTCTTAAAGTAATGATGGTCACTCATTTTTCTTTACTTAGCTGCTTTTTTCTTGCCATAATTCAAATTCTAACAGTCTATTCAGTAGGACTATCAGCTGTGTATCCACCAGACTTCTGCACAACACAACTGATGGTCCCAACCCCATTTATAAGGCAGAAATCCCACTTATTAAACCTGACAGGGCACACCTGTGAAGTGAAAACCATTCCCGGTGACTACCTCTTGAAGCTCATCAAGAGAATGCCAACAGTGTGCAAAGCATTCATCAAAGCAAAGGTGGCTACTTTGAAGAGCCTAGAATATAAGACATATTTTCAGTTGTTTCACACTTTTTTGTTAAGTATATAATTCCACATGTGTTAATTCATAGTTTTGATGCCTTCAGTGTGAATGTACAATCTTCATAGTCATGAAAATACAGAAAAATCTTTAAATAAGAAGGTGTGTCCAAACGTTTGCTCTGTACTGTATATATAACAATACTATGGTATTGCATTATAAAGTATAAGTAATCAGACTATTGCAGGTTCAAGTCCTGTAACTAAATAATGATGAAAAATAATGATGGAAGTGTGTTTGCTTATGGCAAGTTTACGGTGCACTGTGGGGAAGGGCGCAGTTTCAGTTTTTGCCTCATGTTCTAATAACATGTTGCATGATGCCAGAGGTAGCACCAACAATCCAACTGGCCAGAGTGTTTAGATACTGTCTTGGGCAGCAAACGGAATATTTGCCAAAGATACATAAATGCCTATACCATACTTACAGTATAAAGAAACAACTAAATGATACAATCAGTTCTGATCCATCTGTATCTCTTCAGCTGACACTGAGCACAGTATTTCCTTTGTCATGTTGATGTTGACCCTTTCGTTTGTGGTATTCTCAGTTCCCTTCTTTTTCTTCTTCCTTGAAAAGAGAGGCAGACCATCCTACAGGCCATATTAATGCACTGCCCATTTTACGCGACCATGATATTGCCTCTTGATTTGTGTACTGTTTTCCTAGTACCTTTTCAAAATTTACAGCATATTTTTACGTTTTTATTTATTTGTGACTCTCTGTTATGATCTCTATAATACAAACAGATTTTGCAAAAATTATTATTAGCAAGATGTAGAAATTATTATTTCTCTAGGATTTACACAGGAGTCAGACCAATTCAGCTCTGCTATACTGGGTGGTAGGCTTGCCTTCATCCAGAGAGCAATCCTAGAACTGTATCTAAATACCATGGACAATATAGAGTTGGCAACTCCAAGGCATCCGACATCAGGGAAACATGCTGAGCCAGCCATCCTTACTTCACCTCTGCATGTAGTACAATCATTACTTCTTTGTTTCAATTGATGAATTATGTGTTACTCTGTAATGTCTGATTTTGTTTGTTTATATATATCCTTCTAAAGTGCAACATATTTGTGTTATATAAATAAAAAAGTATTATTATTATTATTATTATTATTATTATTATTATATTATTGTATCTGTTCTGCCATACAGATAGATGGCTGTAAAACACATTATTATTTTTATTATTATTACATTATTATTATTATTATTATTATTATTATTATTTTATTATATTTTTGCATCAGTTCTCCCATACAGAGAGATGGCTGTAAAGCATATTATTATTATTATTATTATTATTATTATTATTATTATTATTATTATTCTTGTATCTATTCTCCCATGCAGATAGATGGCTGTAAAACACATTATTATTATTTTTTATTAGTATTATTTTTTTATTTTTTTTGCATCTGTTCTTCCATACAGATAGATGGCTGGTGAAACACATTATTATTATTATTATTATTATTATTATTATTATTATTATATCCGTTTCCCATACAGATGGCTGTAAAACACATCATTATTATTATTATTATTATTATTATTATTATTATTATATCCGTTCTCCCATACAGATGGCTGTAAAACACATTATTATTATTATTATTATTATTATTATATCTGTTCTCCCATGCAGATAGATGGCTGTAAAACACATTATTATTATTATGATCAGTGTATCCGATCTCCCATACAGACAGATGGCTGTAAAGCACATTATTATTATTATTATTATTATTATTATTATTATTATTATGATCAGTGTAGCCGTCCTCCCATACAGACAGATGTTACAGCTTCCCTGCACCAGTCTCAGTGCTCTGAAAACTTCATTCTGAATCATCAAGTGAGAGGGGAGACTCCTCCTCTGTTCCCTTGCAGCCAATCACAGCGCAGCCCAGTGTCAAACTTTCGTCCAGTAAGCTGCGCAGATCTGGTCCCCGCCCCCAGCCCCGTGCAGTGCAGCAGATGAGCCGTCCTGTGTGCACAGAGCCGAGCTGCCCATTGGCCGCTGTGTGGCCCGTCCATTGTGTGCATGCTAATGCTGCTGCCTGTGTCCTCACCCTGCGCGTCTATAAGGGACATATGGAGAGAGCACCCGGGAGCGCGGAATATGCGGGGCTCACCCACCCACTCATAGGATCAGCCGTAGTCCGGGGGAGCAGCTTCCCGGGGGTCCTGCCATGAGTTGTCTGGATGTTATGTATCATCACCAAGTGTACGGCATGCCCCAGTGTGTGCCCGGCCCGGCAGCGTGTGCAGCGTCCTATTACCACCGACATCACAGCCAACAGGTGAGGCCGGGATTTTCTGGGTTGTTCTCTGGTAAGTGGAAATCACATATACTGGGGAGAAGTAACAATACGCAGATTAGGGAGAGCAGTCATTGCCGGGAGTACAGTCTGTGAGATGGGAGAAGTCAGTGTGATGCTGTGATGTGACACATCACAGCTGGTTTCACCTAGGACTGCAGGTAGCCCCATGTAAGCTTTAGTCACACCTCCGTATTTCTCTGCCAGAACCTGCAATGTCTCTAAAGCACAGAACTCGGGTTTTTTAATTCTACTTTTTCTCTGTAAGTTCCACTCCTGGTTTTGGCAGACGGATACTGATGGAAAATACTGACCAAACACTGACGTGTGACAAAGCCCTTCTATAAACAGTACAGAACCAAAGAATACTGAACGACAAAGTCATCTCTGCTATTCCTATAACAGGAAAGATGGGGCAGATGTATTCCGGACATGTCTCATCTCGTGTGGAACAGGAAAGTATGAAAGTGATAAACCCAAAATACAGACTCTCTGGTGACTGGGGTCCGAGCTGAACATGGACCTGCGGCAATACTGACAGTGCCTGCTACACATCCATAGTGCGGAGATGTCAGCGGGCGGTCACACTGTCAGTACAACAGTGCACAGGGTGGAAAATGTGCAGTGTTAGAATAAAACCACCTCCTACTGCCCCAGGAACTGTCTGTACTGAAACAGGGGTGTAGATACAGAATAATAGCAAGTGTGTGAGTGATTAAAAAGTCTAACGTCTGCCTATTATCTATCATCTATCAATCTATCATCTATCGATTATCTAATCTATCATCTATTATCTATCTATTATCTACTTATTATCTATCTATTATCTATCTATGTATTATCTTTCAATCTATCATCTATCTATCATCAATCTATTATCTATCTATTATCTATTATCTACTTATTATCTATCTATCATCTATCTATTATCTTCTATCTATCTATCTATCTATCTATCTATCTATCTATCTATCATCTATCTATTATCTTTCAATCTATCATCTATCTATTATCTAATCTATCATCTATCTATTATCTATCTATTATCTATTATCTACTTATTATCTATCTATTATCTATGTATTATCTATCATCTATCTATCTATCTATCTATCTATCTATCTATCTATCATCTACTTATCTATTATCTACCTATCAATTATCTATCTATCTATTATCTATCTATCTATTATCTATTTATTATCTATTATCTGTTTATTATCTATCTATCATCTATCTATCTATTATCTATTTATCTATTATCTATCTATCATCTATCTATATCTATTATCTATCTATTATCTATCTATTTACTATCTATCTATTTACTATCTATTATCTATCTATCTATCTATCTATCTATCTTCTATCTATTATCTGTCTATTATCTATTATTTATCTATTATCTATCAATCTATCTATCATCTATTTACCTTCCTTCCGTTCTCTCTATGATTCTGTCTGTCCATCCGTCCATATTCCTGTGTGACCAGGAGTCACCTCCTGTGTGCTGGAATGTACAGCTCTGCAGACATAACAGCACCTGGAAATGACATAATAAGTGATGTATACATTGGCTGATGGGCTCTGAAGTCAGTATACATAAAGTACAGCGCACTGTCAAATTGTACGTCTCTAGCTTGTAATCTGGAAAATATTTATTGTTTATTAATTCATTTAGTGTTAATTTATTAGACGCTAATTACGGTAATTGCAAAATGAAGTATAAAAACAGGGAAATAATGCCAAATTAAGACAAAGTGTATATCCTATTGCCAATTGTGTAGATAATAATAAAAAAAATATATATAATTACCGTTAACAAAATTACTTTTAAATATATAGGTATATTTATACAGCAGAGATGTAGCTATGCAGCTATAGCAGAGCTGAAATTGTCAATTGTGCCATGTGTGTTGTTTTACAAAACACAACAGGTTATCTTAAAGTGGATCTGCCACCAGATATCACAATACAGACTGTATACATATATTGGACCTGATGAGGCTGGTGTACTGACCTTGAAAATCCTGTCTAATCCTGAAATTCAAATGAGCATGTCGTAATTTCCAACAGAGCTAGAACTGGGCTACTAAAGTACTATTTTTAAAACGAGTCAGGAAAACTTTCAAAAATAAGTATATAGATATCTTGACCTGGATATTCGAAGTAAATACACCGGCCTCATCCTCTCTAAGCAATGTATTTAATCGTGTATGTACCGTGGTTTATATCGTGAAAACTGTTGACAAACTCACTGACTAAATTCATCAACTTTATGGAATTTGCATTAATTGTGGGGTTAGAGGACATTGTTAGTTTTCGTCCCCTAGAAGCCATTGCTGCTCCTCTGTGGTAGTAGGGAGAGAGACGTGTCCTCTTTTCGGCATGCACAGAGCGTGGGTGTGAGCCGGGGCCTGCGCTCTTCTGGCTCAGACCTCGCAGTCATTAGAGACTCCAGAATTCTGTTGTTGCATTCCATAAAGTTTTATCATTATTAAGCATGAAGATCATTCTTTACATGGGAAGTGTCTCTGAAAGAAGGAATCTCGCCAGTAACCGAGAAGGATTTCTGAGCCGTTCAGGAATACTTGGTGTATTGGAATTACAATTGCAATACAGGCATAATAAAGCCATTTGACTAAGTTTGTACACCCTGTAGTATTATGGTAGGCAATGAGAAAAATATAGTGAATTTTTGTGATATTTATTATTATTATTATTATTATTATTTATTATTATAGCGCCATTTTTTCCATGGCGCTTTACATGTGAGGAGGGGTGTACATAAAAACAAGTACAATAATCTTGAACAATACAAGTCACAACTGGAACAGGAGGAGAGAGGACCCTGCCCGCGAGGGCTCACAATCTACAAATATGTCTTGGATGTTGACTTCATGATCAGCCAAAACTTATAGTGGAACTCTCACTTTATAAAACTCTTTATATACTACAGGCGCTGCATAATGCTGCCGATCGGTGAGGGATCGGGTCCTAAGACACCCACTGATTGGTGAAAACACTGCTCTGAAGTCCGCAGCGTGCACAGAGCGATGTACGGGTTCTATAGTAAATCTATGGGTCTGTGCAGTCACCCTCACAGAGCGGTGTACGGCCCCATCGATCTGCTATGGAGCGCTGTGTGTGCTGCATATATACTTCAGAGCGGTGTTTTTTGCCAGTCTATGGGGACTTCAGGTCCTGGACCCCCCATCAACAGCAACATTGTTCAGAACCTAGGGTACAGAAAACGTGTTATAAAGCGACTATTAGATTTTAGTCTAGACCACTGTGCTGTATGTCTAACATGTGAACCTGAAAAATAGAAACATACGTAGGGAGAAGAAGCTCAGACTTGTACTTCAGCAACAGGAAAAGTACCGTAAGTTGAGTTAAAGGATTATACCCAAAATCGTACGTTATCCCTTAGTTATAGGAAAGGGGATAAGTTACTGATTGTTAGAGGTCTGATCGCTGGAAACTCCATAATTCACAATAACGGGGCTCAAAATCTGCTCTGTTCATTGACTACGGTACTGCTGCCGGTGAAGCAGTCCCATAGACAATGAAGTTAGCGGTTCCACCACTCTAGATCCTTGTTCCCAGTGCTTGGACCCCAGTGATCAGCAAGATATCCCTGTCCTTTGGATAAGGGATAACTGTGACCTTGGGAATGACCCTTTGATCAGGGACATTTATTGCACTTGGATGACCCCATCTTAGGTTGACCCATTGGGTGGTAAGAACAAACACAAAGTTCTCCGTCTCCACAGGCCCCTCTAGGCAACTAGATCTGTGGATCTTCTCTCTTGGAGACTTGCAAAAGTGTTATGGGGCAAACAATAGGTAGAGAGATGTAATATGGAGGCCTAGCTAGCACGAGGAAAAGGCCATATTTGTTTTCCCCCATAAACTTGCTGTTCCTACATGTGACCCTCATTAATGGCAACTTTTTACTTGTCTGTGTGTTTGATACTTGTAAAACTATAGAAAAGAAGAAAAATATCTTTGTTGTCCATGGCAACCAATCAAAGCACAGCTTTCATTTTTCTCAGCATAGATCAAGAAAAGAAAACTAAGCTGTGATTGGTTGCTATGGGCAACAAAGACTATTATTCTTTTAGTTTCGACAAATTAGGACCCGTGTGTTTCTTCTGTCTAACCCCCCCAAATTAAAACTTTTCTATAATTCCTAAATAATGCAATAAGTCTACATCTGCCACCGTGATGTATTCCTGTACAAAGGACAGCGCAGGTCGAGGGACTATGGGAAGGATTACAGCCAGCTAAAGAAGATGGAGGTGTTCCCTATAGCAACCAATCAGAGCCCTTCTTTCACTTCTTAACCTGCTCTGGAAAAATGAAAGCTACAATGTGATTGGTTGCTATGGAAAACAAGGTTTTCATTTGAGGCAGTTTATTTTTTATGCCAGAGATGATGCTTTTACTTAAAGGGGTTGTCCAATGAAAACAAGTTATCACCTAACCACAAGATGATAATTAATCGGTGGGAGTTCAACCACTGGTGCTCACACCGATCACCGGACAGAGGAATTTTTATCTCCATCAGAACAGAGCAGTCGTGCGCATACCTGACTACCACTCCATTCATGGGCAGCACGGTGGCTCAGTGGTTAGCACTGCAGCGCTGGAGTCCTGGGTTCAAATCCCACCAAGGACAACATCTGCAAGGAGTTTGTATGTTCTCCCCGTGTTTGTGTGGGTTTCCTCCTGGTTCTCCGGTTTCCTCCCACACTCCAAAAACATACTGATAGGGAATTTAGATTGTGAGCCCTAAGGGGGACAGCGATGATAATGTCTGTAAAGCGCTGCGGAATATGATGGCGCTATATAAGTAATGCATAACAAATAATAATTCTCTACGGGGCGGCCAGAAAACCCAATGCACAGCTCTCAGCAGCCCCATCCTGAATTAATGACCCCCACTGATTAATAAAGTATTACCACCTATCCTCTCAATAACGTATAACTTGTTTTCACCAGACAACTCCTTTAGCTTGAAATTATGAATTACAATTATGAGAAAAAAGTTATTCATATTTTAAAAGGTAACACATAAATATAAGCCACTTTATAATATATCTTATCAGAGAAATCTGCTTCTTTCTCCTCCAGGACTTAAATTGATGAGTAAAATCTGTATTCAGTGAAGACAGATTTTCACATTACTGAGATAGGAGATGACAGCTGGTGCTTATAAGATTCAATGGAGAGAGTAAGGGAGGGATCTGCTAGAGGCAGACACACATTCTCCTGCAAGTTCTCCTTAAACGATAGATTAGATAAATAAAGTGGGTAAAATTTGAATTGAAGTGCAGATAATTGGTGAAATATCCCCTGACTATTCTCTTTTCCCACTGAGGACATGGTATAGTCACCGCGCTGTAGCCATTGTCTTACATTCATTACGCGAACAAAGAAAAAATATATATATTTTTTTCGTTCTCAGAGGAAACTTGTGACCTGATAGATATAAATGAAGGGAAGAGGTGATACAAATATATTGAAAATTAGATAAAAAGGTTGCATTGTTGTACTTAGCTGCCATGGGTCACAGAAAACTGCAACCAGTTAAAAGAAGTGCAGTGACTGAGTTACGCCTCATTTAGACACCCAATGTTCTCATGTACAAGATTATTTCGATGAGACTCTGATGACTTTGATCAGAGTGCGATCAAATAAATAAGGCACCACTCTGTAGCACCAAAACTTGCAAACATGAAATAGGAAAATTGAATTGCTTTACTGCACTAGAAATATGAAAAATTGAAAAAGTTTAGCGCATAAATTGGCCAATTCATGTGTACCTGGTAGCCACGATAAGGCATTTCTCGTTTACCAGGGCCTAACAATGCCAATCCTCACTTAGAATAAAGTCTTGTATGGGAACATGAATCCTCTATTAGACTAAAATCTATATCTCTGTGAAGGGGTAGTGGTCCTGCTGTGATTAAAAATACCTGTGGCTAAAAGGCGGAGTGCTCAGTCAGAAGGCTAATTAATAAAAATTTCAAAAAACTGACCGTCACATCCAAACAGACTAAATGTGAACAGGTTCTTTTTTTGAAATTTGATCAGAGTGCGGTCTGAGTGTCACAAGTTATTCTCGTACGTGGAAAAATAAAAAAGTTTCCACATGAAAATTGGACCGCAGTCAGCTATCATTCGAGTGCAGTCCAATTCTTTTCACGTACCCATAGATTTGCATTGCCAATGTTGATCCAACTTAGTCAAAATCGGACATGCCTCCACAATTTTGTGAAAATTCACAAATGTGTGAATGGCTCCATAATTTGTAACAGGTACGAGTGATAAAAGCACGGAGAACTCTCGTACGCTAAAATTGGATATCTGCATGGGGACTGAAGTAATCAAATTTTGCGTTTTCCCAATTTTTAGCTCTATATACTCGCTACACTTGATTACTTTATTAACCAACTCTTACCATGTCCCAAAGAATTTTGTTTTCTCGAAAATTATGAGAATTTTTTTGCATTTTTAACATAAGGCCTGTGGTAAAGGAAACTACTTCCCATGTTTTACCTTTCAGTCCATATAAAAATTGTCGCCATTTTCTGAGAAGCGCTTCATTTTCAGTTTTCAGCGGTAGAGCTATGTGAGGGCTTGTTTTTGCGAGGTGAGCCGGCATTATTATTATTAATATTTTGTGATAGATATGACATTTTAATCACTTCTTAGTGCATTTTTTTGATACATAAATTCGGTGTCAGGAAGGAAATTTTGTTTTTCCTAAAAGTGATCAAAATGGACTGAAAATAAGGTCTGGGGGAACAGAAGTTCCACGATAAAAGAAATTATATTCCTTAATTAGTGTAACCTTCTCAATTATTATTCATTTCTCTCTTTAGCCTCACAGCATATTTTTGTCCAAATGTCTCCAGCATTATCCCTCGTTTTCAATTTAAGGTTATGTGTAAATTAGATCAGAAGTGAGACCCCAATTTATTGCTTGTGTTTTTTTTAAGCGACTTTCCTTTTCTGTCTTGTTGTGTTCTATAAAATGGCGCAATACGTTAGTGAGTTTTGCTCAAAATTAAAGATGTTCTTTTTCTTGTCTTTTACCTTTTTCTTTTTTCTTTGGCTCCATTCTAGATCATAAAAGTTACAGGATGCTTTAAAATGTCCCACATTAGTCTTCAAAAGAGAGAAAAGTCACAAATTATAAATTAGGCTAAAACATCTACATAAGTAAAAGTAAATAAAAAAAAAACAACAAAAAATGGATAAGAGGCAAACCAAATAGTCTGTATTAGGCCGGGGTCACACTTGCGAGTGCAATGTGAGAAACTCGCGCGAGTCACTCGCATCAATACCCGGCACTGCCGCCGGCACTCGGGACCGGAGTGTGTGGCCTCATGTATTTCTATGCAGCCGAATGCTCTGGCTCTGAGTGCCGGCGGCAGTGCCGGGTATTGAGACGAGAGACTCACGTGAGTTTCTCACATTGCACTCGCAAGTGTGACCCCGGCCTTAGGGCTCACTCACATATCCGCTGATTCTCTCAGGCGAGAAAATCAGATGCTACATGGAAATGACCCTCTGCTGCGAGCGTGAGCCGAGAGTCATCTTACTGTGATGTCTCTCATGTAAGAATCTGATCACAGGTGTGGAGAGGATGGAGAACTTCATTTCTCCATCTTCTCCATTCTGGGAGTCGGCGTATATTGGACTGCAGTGGGATGACCTCCGATGTTTTGCACCCACCCGTAGACTTGTATGGGTGCGTGCCGTCCAATGTCTCATGCCAACTCATGAAACACCTGATAGCACTGGTCCCAGCTATACGATGGCTGCTCGCCAGTGTGAGCGGACCATTAGAAAAAGACACAACAACAACGATGAATTCAGGCCTCAGTGTTTCTTAAGGGTGGAAACAATGCAACATAAACATACAGGGATTTTCCAGACTCCACAAATATGTTTTTCACTATATTAAAAAATGCTCCAAGAGAAGAATACCTCAGTATTGAAATATATGATGATTCATACGTAGTGCAAACCTATGAGACTATAAAATTTACTTCAAATTCCTAATTGTGGGTTATTCAAGTTATTTTCCCCCATGTTTCCTATTAGCGGCAATTCTTGTACTTTTCCAGTAAATTCACAAAAGTTCAGTCCAGCAGATAACTTTACAATGATGTCACATCGTCAGGTCAATACAAAAAGCGACGTCTGCTATCTGCAGTGCAGTGGTTTATTGTGCTCTGACTCCGATATGATAGGATTCCTCATAAGACAAATCTCTCCTGTACAGAAGGCTCGATGCAGGGAATTGTGCAGACATGCTGCCATTGTCCTGCTGACCGCTGTCAGTCACCCCCTCATTGTGCCTTTTATATGTAGGTGAGGAGGACGGCACCTCCTGTGCTTGGTCAATAATGGGAGGACAGGACTCACAATTTTTCTTCGTCAGTAAAAGAAACTTCTGTATACTAATCTGTGAGCTATTGTGTGTACAGATGGAGAGGGGAGTTTTCATATGCTAAAGCAACGTGGTTTCTTCTTGTGCCCTTCAATCTTTTATGTACATAGAGCAGGTACAGGTCAAATACACAGATATACCCACTGTATATAGTGGTAGTGAGACAACCTAAGATCCAAAATCTATCTATCTATCTATCTATCTATCTATCTATCTATCTATTATCTATCTATCTATCTATCTATCTATCTATTATCTATATCTATCTATTATCTATCTATCATCTTTGTATCTATTATCTATCTATGTATTATCTATCTATTATCTCCATCTATCTATTATCTATCTATCATGTATTATCTATCTATATCATATCTAACTATCTTCTACCTATCTATTACCTATTATCTATCTATGTATTATCTATATCTATCTATCTATCTATCTATCTATCTATCTATGTATTATTTATCTATTATCTATATCTATCTATCTGTCTGTCTGCCTATCTATTATCTATTATGTATCTATCTATTATCTATCATCTATCTATTATCTATCTATTATCTATATCTATCTATTATCTATATATATCATCTATGTATCTATTATATATCTATGTATTATCTATCTATCTATCTGTCTGTCTGTCTGTCTGTATCTATCTAGCTAGCTCTATCTCTCTATCATATATATCTATTATCTATCTGTCTATTATCTATCTATTATCTATCTATTTATCTGATATCTAGGTATCTATCTATCTATCTATCTATTATCTATCTATCTGTCTATTATCTATCTATTATGTGTCTATTATCTTTCTATCTATCATTTTTCACTTGCACTGAATACTTTATAAAACATAATAGTATATAGTAAGCGCTAGTACACTATTCAATGAGCTTTAGCAGTGCCCATGTTTATCGCACCATACACCTATATGTAAGTGTATGATCCCTCTGAAACATCAGTGCCAGCCATTTCCTACCCGTATTAGTGTCAGACATCTCCACTTGCCTGTCTCGTGGAGTGCACACTGCAGCTTTGTCTGTGCCTGTGGATGGAGGCCAGGTAATGGAAGTATGTGGTGCAGATCATGCACGTGATCACTGGAATGGAATTGAAACTATTTGGTAGCACATTGTGCCAGAATCCTGTGCGATGTCTGCTCGGCTATTATTTTTTATATTTTTTCATATCAGTATTCTTGTTTAGTAATAGTCTCCAGGGTCTTTGGTAATAGAGAAGTATACGCTGTGTATAAGGTATTATCCTTCTTACCGTTGTTGAAGTAGGAAATCACGTTGTCTTACATTGATTACATTTATTCTTTAGCTTTCTTGAGATATTTTCATACTTTATATGTTTCACATAATTAAATAATTCCTCCCATTGGTAGCATGAGAATAGTCATAGTATTAGAGCGGATAGAAGATGAGTAACTGGAAAATGAATGGCTGGTCCAATGCTGAGGATCCCCCTAGTCACAAGCGTGGAGATCCCTCATTCCTCCGCACCAGCCTCACTCATATACAAGGAGATTGTGTGGAGCAGTAATAGTTTACGAGAATTGCTCCTTTGCTAGGGGTGTAGTTATTCGGGATGCCGGTGTAACATGGCACACACTGGTAACTGAGGGTAAGAAGTCGCTGGCAATACATACGGAAGTTAATGGGCCCTGTTACATAATGTGCATTGTGTGCGGCCCAAAACTTCACATTAAAGGGATTTTCCGAGATCAGAAAGAAACTGCTTGAAGAGAAAATGCCTTAAAATAAGAAATTGCCTTCAGAGGTCATATGGGTAGATGGGCTCATCATTGCTTCTTTGTATTAAAAAAAGAATGGAGGGGACAGAGGTTGGATACACCGGGAATATTCACTGGTAGATAACTTTTATTTTGCTTCTTGACGGCGCATCTTTTAAACAAAACCAAAATAAAATTAGCCAGAACATGTGTTTGTATAAGTGCAACGCATATGTGCACATTCACATTGTGGCCATTTAACAGACAGAAAGATAAAAACAAAGTGAGCAATTACCCAGTAAATAGATAATACATGTTAATATCACAGGGTATTTAGGGTACGTGTAAAATCCATCCCACCGCAACAAGGTGTACCCAATCGGGACGGTACCTAACTCTTGTTGTTCAAGTCACTATGTATTAGCAGACGTCCAAATGTATAAGGGTAGAGCAGGACCGGGTCCTGTGCAGCCGCCTGTCCGTGGGTCCGTAGAAGGTTATGTAATCAAACATCCCTTATTTAGTTAAATGGTTAGTCAGCTAAAAAGTCATGGGATGAATGACCAATTGGGTATGCAATCAGCGCCCATGGATGGAAGGGACCGACAGTCCCATGGGAGATAAAGCACAGTAGCTAAGAGTAGCTGAGATAGTAGTTAAGTAGTTGAGATCATAAGTAGTAGTATTATTGTTGAGTAAGTAGGTAGTTACCTAAGTTGAGTAAAGTAGTTAAGTACTTGAGATAATAATTGAGATAACAGTAGTTGATAGCAGTTTAGGACTCTCAATTTTGATCAATTTTGATTATTTTTTTATCTACTGGCTAACATGGTTCAGAGATATATTTTTCCCGTAACTTGCATTTATTGAAATGAAGTGTTTCATGGTTATAAGGGTCAGTAATGGAGCTATGACCTTTAACTCCCATGTTTCAGTTACTACTACTACATTTTTTTATAATTGTAGCAAGATAATTATATATTTAAAGGGAGTCAAATCTTGTGGCTTCAAATTTCCTTTTTTTTCCTTTTTTTCTACGCAGAAGAAGATTGTTGCATACAGTAAGATGCAGGAAGCCTTAGAAATGGCCTTTCCAACCAAGCAAGAAGAAGACGAAAAAGACCAGCCTGCTGAAATGGAATATCTGAACTCACGCTGCGTCCTCTTGACCTATTTTCATGGAGACATCGGAGCGGTCGTAGATGAACATTTCTCTAGGGCCTTAAGTCAAATAAGAAACTTCAATCCAGAAAACATAGTCTCAAAGAGCAAAACAGGAACAAGTCGAGGTAATCGTAAATTTTATTTCCTAACATTAGCACAATGGCCATGCAACGCCAATTCTAATGCTTACCCATTTCTGCTGAGATATATTTTATGGTCCTGTCTCAGCACACTGACTGAGATTGTTCACCGTCATCACTTTTTCCAGTAATTACTTCAGTGGGCATTTCTGGCCGTTTTTGGACAGTCGAGAAGGTACCAGTCAGTAGACACTAGCAGGGACTGGGTAAGAATCAGAATGGAAGCTGTGGACAATTGTGAAGACTCAGTATTAATTCCTCTATTTTTCTTAAGGACACTTGAGCCTAAAATATCCCCAGTGGCCAGTGTTAAATTTGCAAGTGTTCTACTATTTGTTCTACAGATTGTAATATGAAAATTAAAATTGGCAAAAATTTATTTAAAAAAAAAATGCATTTAGCCCAAAAACCTGAGCCCTGCATAAAATATTAATTATTCCTTTATATTAACATAATATGGGCTCAGGTATTTTACAAGTCAACATCTGAGACATCCTAGAGGTCATTGAACGTCTTCAACTTTTGTGTCCCTTGATATGAAATATTGTACCTGCCATTAATCTAGGACGTCCTGATGACTTTATGATTTGTGACTCGTGTAGAATATCAACCTTCTCTCATTCTAGGATATATAAAGAATTTGGAACAAATTTTAGACTCTCGACCTTGAGCTTTAGTGTAGAAAATTTCGTAAAAGAAATAGATGGCCTAGAAACACAAATAATAACACAAAGCTCGCTGATTCTTCATACCCTTTCTGTTAGACATGTAAAGGAAAATCTAATCCAGGCATCAGAAACTGTTCCCATGGGATGTTCCCTCTTAAAATAGTTGACATTTTACTTATAATTAGAAAAATGAACGAGCTTAGCCCCGAACAAGGGAAAAAAATCCAGCAAACTATTATTCAGTAGACAAATTTATCCATTCTTGAATAAGCAGCTTCCCTTTTTTCAGTCTTGACTATAAAAGGCGTTTTATAAGTCATTTGTTATATCGATTATATCAGTCTATCTAGAAGACTCTTCTTGAGCACATGGTCATTGCAGATGTCCTTGTACTACGCATGGGTAACATTTGCTCTATAAGTCTCCGATCACATATCTGCGTGAAAAGTTTGTGTGCTGCCAACATTTTTGTCGGATGGCACATGAACCTTCAGGCCCCGATTCATCAAAACCAGCAATTTTCTTAATAGGGTTTGGTGGAGCCAGATGCTCCTGATTCATTCATGCATGTCCTCATGAAACTGGAGTGCTTGCTGAGTGGTTTGCGCCTCCGGTCACCATGCCAGAAATCTGACTCCATTCAGAGACTTCTGGCATAAGGATTGCCACAGCTGACCATGAATTAGATGAGTTGTGGTGTCACACCCCTGCTGTGACGTCCAGCCATGGTTTTGTACTTTTGGCAAAGTTGGGAGAAACTGATGGGAAAACAACGAAAGTCGGAAATTTTTGGCACAACTCTGAGTTGAGCCAATATTTTATGACTTTTCAAAGCTTTTACAGCACTTTTCTTTTATAATAAAAGCTTCGATGAATCTGGGTTTTAGAGTTTCCTGGATATGTTCACAAATCCCTGAAAATCACAAATCTGAGCGTGAGACAGCAAAAAAATATGACAGCACACTTACACTATGTAGCCTTAGAATGAAATAATTAGGATAATGCTGTAATGAGAATGAAATGAAAGGAATCCTGAAAATTTATACAAGCCTAAAAAAGACACTTATTTGCACCCAATATTACTGCATGCTGTTTCCAAATCATAGACCAAGATACTGTCCAATTCTGCTAATCACCATGGGTCACCTACCGTACATTTTTTAAGCCCATGTAATTCTGTAAGTGTTTTTTTTACACTTATTTATGTTTTAAACACCTGTTTTGCATACATTAAAGAGACCATACTTTCAAGTAACCTTTCAGAATAAGCTGTCTTTTGTGTGTACATGAGGAATAACACTATTTCTGTCCATTATATGACTAGTATCCTGCATTTTTTCTATTTATCTCCTTTAATGCTCTATTTCTTAATTTATAATCAACTCTGAGCTGGTGGTAGGAAACTGATTGCTATGATGTCTCCTATACACGGCATAGCAGACAGAAAAGTGCTTCTGGTCTTTATTCCTTAGATTGTACACATACAGAAGAATGCAGGACAATTGTCTAGAGCACTGAGAAGTGTAGATGTGCGTTCAGCTCTGGTGCCAGGGAAAACACATGTAGAAAGCTGTGTGCGACCTTTCTGTGTCCCTCGCTAGTTATTTTCTCACGTTGAACCTCACTCATCCTCCCTTCTTCTGATCTCCATAGAGTATTTGTGCAGCACAATGGCTCAGTGTTGTATTGCATCTCTGAGGTCATGGGTTCAAATCCCACCAAGGGGAGTTTTTCTGATCTCCCCATGTTTGCGTGTGTTTCTTCCGGTTTCTCTGGTTTCCTCCCACACTCCAGAGAGATACTGATAAGGAATTTATATTGTGAGCCCTAAGGAGGACAGTGATGATGAATTCTGTAAAACTCTGTGGAATTAGTGGTTATAAGTGAGCCTTATATGTGCAGTCTGACACCTCCCTGTGCTGCCAATTCATCTTGTCTTGAACAAGATGGAGTTGAGCTGTTTTATCACAGGGGATGAGTTCAGAAGGCAGGATGGAGTGGCATAAAAGGCTTATGTGGAGAAAAAGCTGATAAGATAGATTACAAAATCTGGGACAGCTCATAGAATCCCACAGTTTGTAGAATCATCTCTACGCCGATGACACACAGATCTACCTATCTGGACCTGACCTCACCTCCTTACTGACCAAAATCCCACAATGTCTGCTATATCAGCTTTCTTTTCTGCTAGCTTTCTAAAACTGAACATGGACAAAACAGAATTCATCATCTTTCCCCCATCCCACTCTACCCCTCCACCAGACCTATCCATCAATGTCAATGGCTGATCACTTTCCCCAGTCTCACATGCTCGATGCCTTGGGGTGATCCTCGACTCTGCCCTCTCTTTCAAGCCACATATCCAAGCCCATACCTCCTCCTGCTGACTCAAAACTGAAAAATATTTCCCGCATCCGTGCATTCCTTGACCAGGAAACCACAAATACACTAGTGCATGCCCTTATCATCTCCCGCCTCGACTACTGCAACCACCTACTCTCTTGCCTCCCCTCTAGCACTCTGGCACCACTCCAATCCATCCTACACTCTGCTGCCTGACTAATCTACCTGTCTCCCCATTATTTCCCAGCATATCCTCTCTGCCAAGCCCTTCACTGGCTTCCTATTGTCCAGAGGCTCCAGTTCAAAACACTAACACTAATTATGACATACAAAGCCATTCACAACCTGTCTCCTCCATACATCTGTGACATGGTCTCCCGGTACCTACCTACACGCAACCATCGATCGTCTCATGATCTCCTTCTCCCCTCTCTTCTCTTCTTCCCACAACCGCATCCAAGACTTCTCCCGTGCTTCCCCCGTACTCTGGAATGCTCTACCCCAACACATCAGACTCTCGCCTATCACGGAAACCTTCAAAAAGAACCTCTTCTGACAAGCCTACAACCTGCATTGATCCTTAGTCTACTGAACCCCCGTACGATTAGCTCTACCCTCTCCTAGTATATCCTCACACATCCCCTGTAGACAGCGAGCCCTCTTGGGCAGGGTCCTCCCTCCTTCTGTACTTGTGTGTACTTTGTTTTGCTCATGTTTATTGTACTTGTCTATAATTGCCCCTTTAACATGGAAAGCACCATGGAATAAATAGAGCTATAAAAATGTATAATAATAATAATATTAATCTGTACTATTGATTTATACACAATTTGGTGAAAGTAGAGTTTCAATTTAATATCTTTTAAGATTATAACACTGATGTTTTAAAACCTGCTAAGTTTATGGGGCCTACTGAGTAAGGCTACGTTCACATTTGCGTTGCGTCGGGCGCAGGTTCGGCGACGCATAGCGACGCATGCATCATGCGCCCCTATATTTAACATGGGGGCGCATGGACATGCGTTGTCTTGAGTTTTGTGACGCATGCGTCATCTTTGGCGCAAGCGTCAGGGCGCACAGGACGCTACATGTTGCATTTTTTTGCGTCCCAAATCAAGCCAAAAATGGACGCATACGTCACAAAACAATGCGTTTTTGCATGCGTTTAGCAATGCCCAACAACGCAAATGTGAACGTAGCCTAATGTAGTGTTGACAAAGGTAGACAACCCAGTGTCAGTTAACAAGATAGTGTTCATTCTTTCTGTCTTCGACATAACACTGGCTGCTTAACCCCAGTTTCCTCTTTAACTGGTTTTCCAGGAGAACATACATATAGCTGGGGGTATGTGGTGCTATATCTCACCCAAAAGGTACTTTTATATTGATCCATGCATGTGTATATATATTTATCACTGATCCACGAACCATCATATTGTGCAGTGGTGGCCTTCCAAAATCAGTGTTTGGGATCTGGATTATAACAAAGAATAAATTAAATAAATTAGTGCTCAGAAGAATGTGTATAAACAATGGAGAATGAATTTATACTAGAATTTTTAAAATGTCACACTTTTATTCTATTTTCCATTTTTAGAGAGTCCGTCGTCGTCATGTCAAAGGACTAGTTTACCTCCGTCACTGTGGACAAGCTCATATCAATCATCACCACCAGCTTGCTTGAGCGGAACTCACCCAGACTTTACAACGACAGCCACTGGCACTTTCTCCACTACCGACCCTAACAGCTGGGCTGGAGAGAACGTGCACCAGACTATACCACATCCTTCACCAGAATCCTGGCATTATCCATTGGCTTCACCAACCAGTTCTCCTTATGCACACATGCATGATGTTTACATGTATCACCACCATGCTCATCCACATATGCATCACCACCATCGCCATCATCACCACCCTGGCTCCCACCTAGACCCACGATATGGACCTCTTCTAATGCCTTCAGTACGTACGGCCAGGATTCCCCCACCGCAGTGTGATGTAGGTAAAACAGAACCAAGTACAAGCACAATGGCTACCACCACCTGGGCCGGGGCATTCCATGGCACGGTGGACATCGTACCAAGCTTTGGCTTTGAGTCAGGTAACAGTTTTACAGCCTAAATGTTTCTTTGCTTGTCAGGAGGACAGTACAACTGCAGGGAATTCGGGATTTTAGCACGCTTTACTATTGAGTCTGGAAGAGAACCTATTTAGACCTAAAAGAACTTTATGATTGTATTTTCTTATGCAAAACCAAATACGAATTTCTATGTAAATGTTTTTTTTTGTCTTTTTTTTTTACCAAAGCATTCTGTGAATAATTAAAAAGAAACAGACTGGTTTTATATTAAATATTAATGATTTCTTAATCAGTTTCCTCCGGAATGCTCCTACTTTTGTGTGTGGTCTTTATTCATGCTTTACAATTGCTCCGGTGGAAAGATTGAAACCAGATTATTCTGGGTGAACAAAATAAGTCATCTAACTCACTATATATAGCCAAAAAGCAGACTGTGGCTATGTATGAAAAGCCATTGAATTATTCCTAATGGTCTTTATTCAACCAGTATAGCAGGATCAGAAAGGGCGGAATGGAGCACACCGAGTTATGAAGCCGTATAAGGCATTATTCATTGCATCTTATATGTATCAGTACACTTATTGATGCATTTCATGGTATGGTAAGATCACATCGTCTAGTGATTACTGTAAAAGCAAATAGAAAATGTGGCTGAGGTTTCTCATAAACTACATTTAGAGTAATAATGCTCAATTCTTTATAATCTCCATATGAGTCGACACCTAAACCTCGTAGATGAAAATGCTATAAAAATCTGTTTGTGCGGTATGGTCACTGCAGTGCAGTAAATCTTGTAAATTTGCAATTGTGATCCCCTAATTTTCTACCACCAGTATGTCATGTAAATATTTAAAGGGTTCTTGCCTTATAACCACTTGCCTACGCAACCAACTTTCATTTTTACATTTACATTTTTCCTTCGCCAAATTCAGGACCCACAGCTTCTGTATTTTTCCATCGACACAACCATGTCAGGCCTTGGTTTTTTTGCAGTAAGAGTTGTACTTTTAAACAACATCATTTATTTTATTATTTAATGTACTAAAAAGAGAAAAATTCCCAAGTGGGATGAAAGGGTGAAAAACCAAATGCATTGATTTTTGGTTTTAATTTTTACATTATTCATTTTAGGGAAAAAAATGACCTGGTATCTTGATTCTCCAGGTCAGTACAATTATGGCGACACCAATGTTTCATAGATTTCCATTTTATTTAAATGATGAAAAGAAATTCAGAAGTAAAAAAAAAAATGCTGGTCTCTGTTGCCGTTTTTCAAGACCCTAACAAGTTTATTTTCTGGTCGATGGAGCTATGTGAGGGCTTGTTTTCTTGTGTGATGGTTTTATTATTATCAATTTGGTGTACATACAATTTTTTTAGTTTTAAGTGAATTTTTTAGGGAGGTGAGTTGATTGAAAAAACACAATTCTGGCATTTTGATTTTTTTTCTCTTTATGGCATTTACCTTATGGGTTTTATATATTTTATATTATGATACACATTTAATGACATGGTAATACCAATTTTTTATATTAATTTGATAAAGATCTTTATTTTTAACCCCTTCCCTCCAAAGCTTGTTTTCACCTTCCTGTCTAGGCAAAATTTTCCAATCCTGACAATTGTCACATTATGCTGCAATAACTCTGGACACATTGTACTTTATGGTAGTGGTAGATTTAGGTCAATATTTTTTGTGTTTATTTGTGAAATTATTAGAAATTTGGCAAAAATGTCAAAATTTTCAAACTTATAATTTTTATACCCTTAAACCAGAGTTATATCACTCAAAATAGTTAATAAATAACATTTAACACATGCCTACTTTATATCACCATGGTTTTTTAAACATTTTTTTTAGGAAGTTAGATTACATGAATATCAGCAATTTCTCATTTTTCCAACAAAATTTACAAAACCATATTTTTAATATTTCTACAATTTTTGAAAACTTATGAATGCTTTTGCATTGCAGGGTATTACATCTATGCATTGCAAGCAGTCAGGTGGCATGTCTCCTCCTGCTCTCAGCAGGAACTTACAGGCTGTCATACCTGGGCAACTTTGCCACTATCTTTCAGCCTGGAGTCACCATAGAGTCCATTTGCATTACGTGGTCTCAATTGCATTTTGCCAATCAGAGCTGAGAGGGAGCGCAATGTCATCAGAAGGGTTAAACAGCCGCGGTCGGCTCTAGCACTGATCGTGGGTGTTTCTGTAGTAGGGTGTCAGCTATAATATAGCTCTGACACCAGCTGATGATCGCATCCGCTATGTGATTGAGCCAATGTGATCATTCCACCGTACATGTACAGCGGTTTGCAGGAACACACCTCTCGTGATGCCGTACATGCACAGCAGATATCACAAAGGGGTTTGTAATGTGGCCGTTGGCGAGATACTCGTCTCCTGTGCCCTGACACACTACAGGAAAACAGGCTCTCTGAATGTGTGTTGATGTTGCTGTTGGGGACACCTTCAGGTTCAACTCCACTAACTTTGGAGCGGCACCGGACCCCTTTAAACCCACGTTGATGGAACCAGACATGTTGTTAAAATCAAAGTCCTTTTTACTGACAATCCAACTGCCACACAAAGGATAGCAGAAAATAAACTTGCTGTTCTCTTCTGCACAATACCGAGGCACAATTGTGGTGGTTACTGATGGCGACATAGTACTTGTGATGAACTGTAGATTTACAGGTTAAGCTGAGGACCTCCATCATACCGGTGTGGCATCACCCAGGTCAATCAATTTAGCTGTGGTAATAACACTCCGACTACACTTCCAGGAAACAGACGTAAGTAGCTTCTCTTGCTGTCTCCTTCTTATACTTGCCAAGCCTCGCTGACACTGTCTCAATGACCACAGCTTCCAGATCTGACCAGCGTTAAGGGCATTCCCACCCGTCTCTTAAAGACATTCCTAGAAACTTCTTGCTGTAGGTCCCCAGATTTGCCTGTTTAAAGAATAATAATCATAATTTAATTTATATAGCGCCAACATATTCCGCAGCGCTTTACAAATTATAGAGGGGACTTGTACAGACAATAGACATTACAGCATAACAGAAATCACAGTTCAAAATACATACCAGGAGGAATGAGGGCCCTGCTCGCAAGCTTACAAACTATGAGGAAAAGGGGAGACACGAGAGGTGGATGGTAACAATTGCTTTAGTTATTTGGACCAGCCATAGTGTAAGGGTCGGGTGTTCATGTAAAGCTGCATGAACCAGTTAACTGCCTAAGTATGTAACAGTACAGACATAGAGTGCTATTAACTGCATAAAGTGTATGAGAACATGATACGAGGAACCTGATTATGGTTTTTTTTTTGTTTTGTTTTGTTTTTTATGATAGGCCACACAGGGATCGTTAGGTTAATGCGTTAAGGCGGTAAGCCAATCTGAACAAATTATTTTTTAGGGCACGCTTAAAACTGTGGGGATTGGGGATTAATCGTATTAACTTAGGTAGTGCATTCCAAAGAATCGGCGCAGCACGTGTAAAGTCTTGGAGACGGGAGTGGGAGGTTCTGATTATTGAGGATGCTAACCTGAGGTCATTAGCGGAGCGGAGGGCATGGGTAGGGTGGTAGACTGAGACCAGAGAGGAGATGTAGGGTGGTGCTGAGCCATGGAGTGCTTTGTGGATGAGGGTAGTAGTTTTGTACTGGATTCTGGAGTGGATGGGTAGTCAGTGTAATGACTGGCACAAGGTAGAGGCATCGGTGTAATGGTTGGTAAGGAATATGATCCTGGCTACAGCATTCAGGACAGATTGGAGCGGAGAGAGTTTGGTAAGAGGGAGGCCGATTAGTAGAGAGTTACAATAGTCCAGAATAAGTGAAACCGTAAGAGTTTTTGCAGAGTTGAAAGTAAGAAAAGGGCGAATTCTAGAAATGCTTTTGAGATGCAGATAAGAAGAGCGAGCCAGTGATCGGATGTGGGGGGTGAATGAAAGCTCGGAATCAAGGATGACCCCAAGGCAGCGGGCATGTTGCTTTGGAGTAATGGTGGAACCGCACACAGAGATGGCAATGTCAGGCAAAGGTAGGTTAGTAGAGGGAGAGAACACGAGGAGTTCAGTTTTTGACAGGTTCAGTTTCAGATAGAGGGAGGACATGATGTTAGAGACAGCGGTAAGACAATCACTGGTGTTTTCTAAAAAGGTCGGCATGATAACAGGAGAAGAGGTGTATAATTGGGTGTCGTCAGCATAGAGATGGTACTGGAAACCAGATCTACTGATTGTCCAATAGGGGCAGTATACAAAGAGAAGAGGAGGGGGCCTAGGACTGATCCTTGAGGAACCCCAACAGTAAGGGGAAGGTGAGAGGAGGAGGAACCAGCAAAACATACAGTGAAGGATCGGTCAGAGAGATAGGAGAAGAACCAGGAGAGAATGGTGTCCTTGAGGCCGATGGAGCGGAGCATATTGAGGAGGAGCTGATGATCCACAGTATCGAATGCTGCGGAGAGATCCAAGAGAATTAGCATGGAGTAGTGACCATTAGATTTAGCTGTTAGTAGGTCATTAGAGACTTTAGTGAGGGCAGTTTCAGTAGAGTGTAAAGAGCGGAAGCCAGATTGAAGAGGGTCGAGAAGAGAGTTATCTGAGAGATAGCGGGTAAGATGAGAGTGGACCAGGCGTTCGAGGAGTTTAGAGATGAAGGGAAGATTAGAGACAGGTCTATAATCAGCGGCACAGTTTTGGTCGAGGGATGGTTTTTTAAGTAATGGATGTATGATGGCATGCTTAAATAAGGGAAAAATACCGGAAGTGAGAGAAAGGTTGAATATTTTTGTTAGGTGAGAGGTGACAGCCGTTTAAAGGGACTGGAGGAGATGTGACAGAATGGGGTCACTGGTGCAAGTGGTCGGGTGAGAAGATGCAAGGAGCCTGACTACTTCTTCTGTAACTGGCTCAAAGTCAGAGAGTGAACTAGATGCAGTGGGGGAGGGAGGGCAGTGCATGGTATGAAGAGATTGGGAGATGATTTCCTGTCGAATGTGGTAAATTTTTTCTTTGAAGTAATTGGCCAGATCATCAGCGCGGAGATCCGTGGTTGGGGCCTGCTCTCTTGGGTTGAGTAGGGACTAGAAAGTGTCAAAGAGACGTTTAGGGTTATTTGACAGTGAGGTGATCAGGGTGTTGAAATAGGTTTGTTTGGAGAGGTGAAGGGCAGAGTTGTATGTTTTTAGCATGAACTTATAATGGATGAAATCTTCGGGTAGATTAGATTTTCTCCACAGACGTTCGGCGCACCTGGAGCACCGCTGCAGGAAACGTGTTCGCAGCGTGTGCCACGGTTGTCGCCATCTGTGCTGAGTTGTTCTATATATAGGAGGTGCAGCTTCATCCAGGGCACTTTGCAGGGTTTCATTGTAATGCTTCAGAGCAGAATCAGGACATGAGATGGAGGAGATTGGGGCCAATGAGGACTGCAAGTTCTTCATAAGTTTCTGGGTGTTAATGGCCTGTATGTTTCTATAAGTGTGGAAAGTGGGGGTGACCTGAGCGGGATGGCAGTTCTTGATAGAGAATGGAAGAAGGTTGTGGTCAGAGAGCGGGAGAGGGGAGAACACTTTTCCTTCTCACCCACACCCAATAATGATGATTCTCTGCCTCTCTGTGGGTGTCCTCTCTTGTCTTTTACTTACTGACTACAAAAACAGGAACTTACCCACAGGTCCCCAATCCTTCTCAACTATGGGCTGGCCCTACAGTAAGCCCTGTCGACCCTGCCTACCAGGAACTGCAGGTTCCCAAGTAAAACACATTTAAAATATCAGTGATTTCCAGAGGGGTGCACCTCGAACGATCCAACACCATCCCCTCACCCCTAGAGGGTTGATGGGGAATAAGGCAGGTGATTCAAATTTTTCATGTTTTTTAGTTTTTTTTTATATTTTTATTTTTTTCACTTTATTTTTTTGTCTCCTTAAAGATCTTTAACATGTAGTTGTTTGATTGCTTAAACCATATACTACAATACCATGTCAGAAGTCCCTCAGCTGCCATTCTATTTCATAGTTGTACCGCAATCACAAGTCTGCTGTTCCATAGTTTTTAACAATATCAGCAATATTATGCGGATCTAAGTGGATTACTGCTTGCTTGGCCCATCTGGCATTTGCCAGAATTATCAGATGGGTCAAACTGCTCTGGATGATAAATGGATAGATTGATAAAAGATAGATCAGAGGTGAACATATCATTGGTGCAACCTGTGCACAGGGGCCCAAGAGGTAAGGGGATCCTATTTCCACCTCTAAAACAGGTGGAATTGTGCATTTTGATGAGTTACTGGACTGCAAAGGGCCCATATACTGTTCTTGCACAGGGGCCTACTCTTTTTATCCACCAGTGAGCTAGATGAAGCATACAGTAGATAGATAAGAGTAAACACTTGGTGACAAAATAGATAGATAGATAGATAGATAGATAGATAGATAGATAGATAGATTGATTAGACTATATGTTCAGTAGTAAATTCGTATGTACAGTACATCCACAGAGGTCCAAATATCTTCTGCTTTGAACCAAAGAGTTCAAGTAAAGACCCCACACACATTAGACTAAAGTTGACTTATCAATATCGGCAGGTCTGGCCAACAGTCTATTGTCCATGGTGCCTCCCATTTCGAAGGGTCGGAAGCTTGAATTTTAGCTCTCGACCTTTTTGTTATTCAGGAGATGAACTCCTTGCTGAGCTGTTTGTCAGCTGTCTCCACTATCCCCTTTGAAAATAAGTGAATGTTCGGCTAGGTCAAGCGTTAATGTGAATGGTGGAGTTAGCAGAGTTAGCAGATGGCTGAATGAGCGCTTGATCATCAGGTATCACATGTGTATGGGGACATTAAGTCCTCGAGGGAAGAGATACCGGTAGGTTAGAGGTGTCTGCCGTATTCAGGCCTATGTGTGATAATTATCAGTCCTTATTTTACCAGTATAGTATAGTATGAATCGTTGTGAATAATCACATAACATACTTTTCTGTATGATGAATTTTGCGATTTATTTTCCTTTCCATCCCTCCCCATATATAATAAACCATTTAAGAGCTGGGAAAAAAATTCTCATGGCGTAAAGTAAAAACACGCAAGAGACTCTGAAAATAAGCAAAGTTACCAGACATAAATCTCCGCAGTATTGTGCTGTAGGTAGGTTACCAGTTAACAAAGAGAATTGCTGAGCGCTGCAGTTAAGTTTTTAGCACCTCGAGAAACTCACATTCTGTAATAATTACCGTCTGCAAGTTGTCTCTCAACAGGAACATGCAAATTATTAAACTGGAATTTATGGATGGCTGTAGTATTCTAACAAACAGGTTAGCAGATGGCTTCATCAGACGAGGGAACGAAGCCTCCTACTACTAAGTATTATTCTGGAATTTCCCATGTGAATGTTTCACTATTACACTTTGCAATTAATTAGCAAAATAGATTAGAATAGAAGTGAAGCTCCAGCTCCACCCTGGAGAAAATTTCTATCATATGTACTGTATGGACACTGCTAACATCAGTCAGTGAAATATTATAGAGAGTATGAGAGCAGAAAATGGGGATACGTTGCAGTACCAAACATGGCCTGTGGACAAAAGTGATGCTGTTTCAGGAGTAACAGAAGCTCAGGACTGTTTGGTCTTGCCCTGGTCTGAGTAGACCGGTTATGTTGTGACGTGTCCCATTGAAGGAGGACAATGACCGGTTACTGTTTGTTCATGCTTTTCAAGAAAAATAACACAGGAACAACAGAAAATGGAGTTCTACAAAAAGAGGTTGCAACTTGGTTATTTTATGGGGAATACAGTTATTTCCTAGAACAGATATGTTAACAGAGCTACTGATCCTCTTCGAATGTCTTTAAGCCAGTTTATCCTATATTTATTATGCCCCTGAACACATTTTACGTATGTGAACATATAGGGGTTAGGTCATGTTTCAGGCCTGACTTGGCATTGTTTTAAAGGGGTTTTCCACTACTAGGATATTGATGACCCGTCCATCCATAGGATAAATCATTAGTATTAGATCAGTGGGGATACGGCACACAGATCAGATGTAATCAATACAATGTGCATTTATGTCTATGTATATTCAGATCAATGGTTGGGACCATCGTTTCAATTTTTATTTCATAAATCAATAGTACACATGAAAATAAGAAACTTTATAATACATCTTATCAGAGAAATCTGCTTCTTTCCCTCCATGGACTGATCTTTTACTTTCAATTTATTGGTAAAATCTGTATCCAGTAAAGACAAGACAGATTTTCCAATTACTGAGATATAAGATGACAGTTGGTGCTTTTTAATTCTATGGTAAAAGGAGGTGGAAGAGGAGGAGTTAGAAGCAGACACAGACATTGTGCTGCAAGTTCTTCTGAAATGACAGTTACAGCTCTCTATAGAACTTCAAGGGCATCAACCGTCATCTCCAATCTCAGTAATGCAGAAATCTAGAGTCACTGAAGACAGACTTTACCTGTGAATTACAAAATCTTGAGATTGAAAGATCAGTCCAGATGAATAAGATTTGTCTCATAAAAAAAAAAAAAATCTTCCTTCTCACCCCAATGGGGATGGTCTTGTTGTCCTTTCTCATTCTTGGGTCCTTTACCAGAGGCCTGGGAGTTTGAGGGTTCCTAGCATTGCGTTTTTCTGGACAGAGCTCAGATGTTGCTCCTGGGATCTGTTGTAGCCATTTTCCCAACTTAGGGGTCACTGCTCCAAGTGCTCCTATCACCCCTGGAATCACTGTTGGCTTCACCTTTCACATCTTCTCCAGTTCTCCTTTGAGGCCCTAATATTTCAACAGCTTCTCATATTCCTTCTTTCTGATGTTGCTGTCACTTTACACTGCCACATCTATTATCATTGCTGTCTTCTGATCCTTGTCAACTATCACAATGTCTGGTTGGTTAGCCGACACCTTCTTATCCATCTGGATCTTGTCCTTCAGGATTTTAGCCCTTTCATTCTCCACCACTTTTTCTGGGGTCTCCCATCTGGACTTAGGGGGACTTAGCCCTTATGCTGTGCAGATGTTCCTGTATACAATTCCCACTACTTGGTTGTGGCGTTCAGTAAACGCTGTTCCTGCTTGCATTTTTCATCCTGCCAGTGCATAGTCTGCACCTTGGGTCTTGTGTAGTAGATTCCTGCTTCTATGGATCTGGTACTTAGACCTTGCTCTTGTGTCACTATGATTAGTGCCTCTGTGCTGTCTCGAAGTCTAGCTTTCTCCAGCCATTGGTAGGATTTCTCCATGTCAGCCACCTCCATTATCTGTCAATGGTACATCCCATTCAGTGGCTTGTCTTTCCATGGCGCTTCAAGTTCCTGTTCTTCCTTTCAGATCTGTTGTTGTTGCTGCCTTAGGCTCTCTCTCAGCATCTCATCTTTTGGTGCTTTTTTTCTAATGTATTCCTGGATACTCTTTGTTTCATCCATGATGGTGGCTTGGATGCTTATCAAGCCTTGACCACACTCCTTTCTGTTGGTATACAATCTTTGGGTACTAGACTTAGGGTGGAGACCTCCATGTATTGTGAGGAGCTTTCATGTCTTCACATTTGCAGCTTCCATCTCTTCTTATGGCAAGGTATCTGATAACTGGCAGGGCATATGTATTGATGGCGCAGATTTTATTCTTTCCGTTGAGCTGACTCTTCAGGACCTGTCTTACCCTTTAATGGTATTTGCATGTTTCTGCTTTCCTTGCCTCCTCATCATGGTTACTGTATCCCTGTGGGATGCCGTGGTGCTTGTAGCATGTCTGTACATCTGCTATGTGCCTTGCTGGTAATTACACTCCAACAGTCTTGACTACCTTGCCTCTCTTTATTACTAACTGGCCACACTTCTCCAGTCCGAAGGGCATCCCAGTGTCTTCACTGAAAATCCTTGTGTTAGGGTTAGCGGAACGCACCGAATATATATATATAAGAGACAGTAGGTGTGTTCGCAACCCGGGGTCCACTGTGCAGGAGAGAAACCTGCTGCTAGTAACAGGCGGTACTATATGGCGGTATAAGCGAACTCTGTTACTTTACAGATTCACTAAGAAAAGAGAACGCTGTGCCCTGTTAACCTCACAGGAGATCACAGCTACCTAATAGAGCCAACAATGGTCATGCAATCAGAAAAGCACACAAGCAACTCCTCTCAGGTGGAGCCGGAATTCTAATGGATATACGCCAGCCCTGAATCCACATACACAAAACTCCTCACCGGAGGTGCCGGTATTCTAGGGGCTTATTTCAGCCAAACGCTGACCACATACAACCATGACCACACTGGCGCTGAGCTCATAACATAGGTTTGATACTAGCGCATGGCCGTGCGGCCATGCGAACCTTTTATAGTTTCAGCACTCAAGGACCTTCGTAGTGATTCAACAGGAACCGCTTCAGGACCTGCGCATGTGACCCCCCGACCTCCAATGGGAGGTCGTCCCGTGGGCATGCCCAGTATGGGAAAAGCAGGACTTAGTCCCAGAAAGATGTGTTCGCTGCTGATCAGCGCTGGCTATAAAGGCAGAGCCTGGAAGAACACTAGTAACCAGTTGCCCAGTATCTGCCTGATACAGACGCAGGGACCACTGCAGCTGGAGAGGAGAGGGAGACCGCAGCGGAGATGGTTCGAGATAACCCCTGTGAAGAGGCGGGAACTCAACGCCTAACACCTCGTCAGGTGGATCAGTGAATTTATCTCTCCTTCGTTTTTCGCATACAGCTTGATATCATCCATGTAGAGGAGGTGGCTGATGGTGCTTCCACTATTGAACTTGTATCCATAGCCACACTCTGTAATTATCTGACTGAGGGGGTTCTAGCCTATGCAGAACAGCAATGGGGACAGTGCATCCCTTTGGTATATGCCACATTTGATGGTCACTTGTGCTACTTGTCTTGAGTTGACTTCCAATTTTGTTCTCCATAGCCCCATTGAGTTTCTGAGGAAGGTTCTTAATTTCCTGTTGACACTGTAGAGACCCAAGCATTCACAGATCCATGTGTGTGGTATTGCATCATAGGGTTTCCTGTAATCCATCCAGGCTGTGCTGAGATTGGTCTGTCTGGATCTTGAGTCTTGAGCGACTGCTCTATCTACTAGGAGCTGGTGCTCAGAGCCTCTGGTGTCGGTCCCAATGCCTTTCTGAGCTGGATTCATGTACTGCTTCATGTGGTTCTGTAGCTTGGTGGCTATGATGCCTGACAGGCATTTCCATGTTGTTGTAAGGCAGGTTATCGGGCGGTAGTTGTTTCTCATTTAGTGGACATGCAGGTCTTGTATTCATCCAGAGTTTCCTCATACGCTTGATACAGGTGCATTTCACAAAATTAGAATATCATCATAAAGTTAATTTATTTCAGTTCTTCAATACAAAAAGTGAAACTCATATATCATATAGAGTCAAAGTGATCTATTACAAGTGTCTATTTTTGTTAATGTTGATGATTATGTCTTACAGCCAATAAAAACCCAAAAGTCATTATCTCAGTAAATTAGAATACTTTATAACACCAGCCTGAAAAAATGATTTTAAAATCTGAAATGTTGGCCTACTGAAATATGTGTTCCGTAAATGCACTCAATACTTGGTCTGGGCTCATTTTGCATCAGCTACTGCATCAATATGGCGTGGCATGGAGGCGATCAGCCTGTGGCACTGCTGGGGTGTTATGGAAGCCCAGGTTGCTTTGATAGCAGCCTTCAGCTCATCTGGATTGTTGTGTCTGGTGTCTCTCATCTTCCTCTTGACTATACCCCATAGGTTCCTGGTTGTTACAGTGGCATTGCTTTCCTCACGGGGAAAGTGATGTCACGCTTGGAAGTGAAGGAAGATCTCTTTTATCAGGTAATCACAAAGCACACAACACGTTCACACTCCAGGCCAGAAGGGGGAGCTCTGATCCAGCTTGTGGGTGGCTCCCCTATATATACATTCTGTTCTGGAGAGAAAGGCAGTTGGTGAGAGGAGACAGTTAGTGCCAGACAGCAGACTGGAGCAGTCTGAGGCAGTAAGACGTGTTTGGGGCCGTGCAGCCAGAGGTCCTGCAGCTCCAGTATTGAGAGAGCAAGAAAAGAAGAACAGTGTTTAGTGAGCGTGCAGGAGAATGAAGCACAAGATAGATACACCAGGGGAGCATAGCAGCGTTTGGTCTACCTCCCTAGCCGAGCGCAGATTCCGGTAGCCGGAAGACCGAGGTTTTGTCAGACTCTAGGAGGCACAGCTAAAACCGGCAGGACAGCTGGATTACACATCACCTGTCTGCCCTAATACCCAGGAGGCACAGTGGCACATAGAGCCCGGGTCGTTATAGAGACCCTATAAAAAGGCTTGAGCCACCTGTCATACGGGTTTGTGTCCAAACCTTCATGGAGGACAGAGAGAATTGTGAGGACCTTGCCAGAAGCTAAAGGCAGTAAGGGGCTACAACATCTAATAGGAAGGCTTCTAATTCCACCTGGCAAAGGGGACTCTGAATTTGCTTCCAAGCCAGCCGGACCCTGCCAGTACCTGTGATCTGGTGCCCTGGACCGTGGTTGCCTGAAACCTTCAATAAACCAGGTAACGAGACTGTAACCCTGTGTCCTCTGTTCTTTACTGCACCACTCGCCATCCTCATCGATTGTTATGATCCGGTGACCTTGGAGCCACATGAAACTTTCTCTGGTGTCGGTGGAACCTATACTGACCTCAAATCCTGAACTAACACCGCAACTAGAAGTAGCCGTGGGGTGTGCCTAACAAGCCCTAGACACCTCGACACAGCCGGAGGACTAAATACCCCTATAGATGGAAGTAGGAATGCTATCTTGCCTCAGAGCAGACCCTCAAAGGATAGGCAGCCCCCCACGAATAATGACTGTGAGAAGGAGAAGATTAGACACACGCAGGTAGAACACAGGATTTAGCAAAAGAGGCCACTCTAGCTAAATAGGAAAGGATAGGACAGATTACTAGGCAGTCAGTATTAAAACCCTTCCAAAAATATCCACAGCAGATAATACAAAAAATTCCACAATCTAACTAAAGACATGGAATGTATATCTGCCACTCCAGAGAATCCAGCAAGACTGAGAAAATACTGACACAATCTAAGCTGGACAAGAAAACACAAGGAATAGCACTGAATTGTGAAACACACAGCATGTGTGTCACAGGAAAAAAAAAACAGACACTTATCTTTGCTGATTTGGCAGAAAGGCAGGAGGAACCAGGCAGAGATCAAACACCTCCCAACAACAATTGAGAACTGGCAAGGACTAATGAATTCTGCACACCTAAATACCCCAGTCAGAACTGCAATCAGCAGATACACCTGACCAGGACTGCAACTCAGGAGCAACTGCATTACCACCTACAACCACCGGAGGGAGCCCAAAAGCAGAATTCACAACAGTACCCCCCCTTGAGGAGGGGTCACCGAACCCTCACCAGCGCCCCCAGGCCGATCAGGACGAGCCAGATGAAAGGCACGGACCAAATCAGCAGCATGGACATCAGAAGCAAAAACCCAAGAATTATCCTCCTGGCCATAACCCTTCCATTTGACAAGGTACTGAAGCCTCCGCCTCGAAAAATTAGAATCCAAAATCTTCTCAACCACATACTCCAACTCCCCATCAACCAAAACAGGGGCCGGAGGATCAACAGAGGGAACAATGGGCACCACATATTTCCGCAATAAAGATCTATGGAAGACATTATGGATAGCAAAAGAGGCCGGAAGCGCCAATCGAAAAGACACCGGATTAATAATCTCAGAAATCCTATAAGGACCAATAAACCGAGGCTTAAACTTAGGGGAAGAGACCTTCATAGGAACATGACGGAAAACAACCAAACCAAATCCCCAACCCGAAGCCGGGAACCAACACAACGACGACGGTTAGCAAAACGTTGAGCTTCCTCCTGAGACAACACCAAATTGTCCACCACATGAGCCCAAATCTGCTGCAACCTGTCAACCACAGAATCCACACCAGGACAGTCAGAAGGCTCAACCTGCCCAGAAGAAAAACGAGGATGAAAACCAAAATTGCAAAAAAAAGGCGAAACCAAAGTAGCCGAACTAGCCCGATTATTAAGGGCAAACTCGGCCAATGGCAAAAAGGCCACCCAATCATCCTGATCGGCAGACACAAAGCATCTCAAATAAGTCTCCAAAGTCTGATTAGTTCGCTCGGTCTGGCCATTTGTCTGAGGATGAAATGCAGAAGAAAAAGTCAAATCAATGCCCAGCCTAGCACAAAAGGCCCGCCAAAACCTAGAAACAAACTGGGAACCTCTGTCGGACACAATATTCTCCGGAATACCATGCAAACGAACCACATGCTGAAAAAACAACGGAACCAACTCTGAAGAGGAAGGCAATTTAGGCAAAGGCACCAAATGAACCATCTTAGAAAACCGGTCACAAACAACCCAGATAACCGACATTTTCTCGGAAACCGGAAGATCAGAAATAAAATCCATAAAAATATGCGTCCAGGGCCTCTCAGGGACCGGCAATGGCAAAAGTAACCCACTAGCACGGGAACAACAAGGCTTGGCCCGCGCACAAGTCCCACAGGACTGCACAAAAGAACGCACATCACGTTACAAAGAAGGCCACTAAAAGGACCTACCAACCAAATCTCTGGTACCAAAAATACCAGGATGACCAGCCAACACAGAACAGTGAACCTCAGAAATCACTCTACTAGTCCATCTGTCAGGAACAAACAATTTCCCCACAGGACAGCGGTCAGGTCTATCAGCCTGAAATTCCTGAAGAACCCGCCGTAAATCAGGGGAAATGGCAGAAAGGACCACCCCTTCTTTCAAAATGCCGACCGGTTCAAGGACCTCAGGAGAATCAGGCAAAAAACTCCTAGAAAGGGCATCAGCCTTAATATTGTTAGAACCCGGAAGATATGAAACCACAAAATCAAAACGGGAAAAAAACAAGGACCATCGAGCCTGTCTAGGACTCAGCCGTTTGGCAGACTCGAGGTAAATCAAATTCTTATGATCGGTCAGGACCACAATACGGTGCTTAGCTCCCTCAAGCCAATGTCACCACTCCTCAAACGCCCACTTCATTGCCAACAACTCCCGATTGCCGACATCATAATTGCGTTCAGCAGGCGAAAACTTGCGGGAGAAGAAGGCACACGGTTTCATCAAAGAACCAACAGAATCCCTCTGAGACAAAACGGCCCCTGCCCCAATCTCAGAAGCATCAACCTCAACCTGAAACGGAAGAGAAACATCTGGTTGGCGCAACACCAGAGCAGAAGTAAATGGGCGTTTAAGCTCCTGAAAGGCCGAGACAGCTGCAGAGGACCAATTCGCCACATCAGCGCCTTTTTTCGTCAAATCAGTCAAGGGTTTAACCACGCTGGAGAAGTTAGCAATGAAACGGCGATAAAAATTTGCAAAACCCCAAAATTTCTGAAGGCTCTTCACGGATGTAGGTTGAATCCAATCATGAATGGCCTGAACCTTAACCGGATCCATCTCCATAGATGAGGGAGAAAAAATAAAGCCCAAAAAAGAAACCTTCTGCACCCCAAAGAGACACTTAGACCCCTTCACAAACAAAGCATTGTCACGAAGGATCTGAAATACCATCCTGACCTGTTCCACATGAGACTCCCAATCATCGGAAAAAATCAAAATATCGTCCAAATATACAATCAACAATTTATCAATATAAGTCCGGAAGATATCATGCATGAAGGATTGAAAAACAGATGGAGCGTTAGTGAGCCCGAATGGCATCACAAGGTATTCAAAATGGCCTTCGGGCGTATTAAACGCAGTTTTCCATTCGTCACCCTGCTTAATACGAACAAGATTATATGCCCCCCGAAGGTCAATCTTCGTAAACCAACTAGCCCCCTTAATCCTAGCAAACAAATCAGAAAGCAGAGGTAAAGGGTATTGAAACTTGACCGTGATCTTATTCAAGAGGCGATAATTAATACAAGGTCTCAAGGAACCATCCTTCTTAGCAACAAAAAAAAAACCTGCTCCCAACGGTGAAGAAGATGGCCGAATATGCCCTTTCTGCAAAGACTCCTTAACATAACTCCGCATGGCGGTATGTTCAGGCACAGACAGGTTGAAAAGTCGGCCCTTAGGAAACTTACTGCCTGGAATCAAGTCAATCGCACAATCACGGTCCCTGTGCGGTGGAAGGGAACTGGACTTGGGCTCATCGAATACATCCTGAAAATCAGACAAAAACTCTGGAATTTCAGAAGCAGAAGAAGAGGAGATTGACATCAAAGGAACATCATTATGAACCCCCTGACAACCCCAACTAGTCACAGACATAGATTTCCAATCCAACACAGGATTATGTACCTGCAACCACGGGAAACCCAGCACGATAACATCATGCAAATTATGCAACACCAGAAATCGACAATCTTCCTGATGGGCTGGCGCCATGTGCATGGTCACCCGTGTCCAAAACTGGGGCTTATTTTTAGCCAAAGGTGTAGCATCAATCCCCCTTAAAGGAATAGGGTTCTGTAAAGGCTGCAAGGGAAAACCACAACGCCTGGCAAACTCAAAATCCATTAAGTTCAAGGCGGCGCCTGAATCCACAAATGCCATGACAGAAAATGATGACAATGAGCAGATCAAGGACACCGATAACAGAAATTTAGGTTGTACAGTACTGATAGTAAATGAACTAGCGATCCTTTTTGTCCGCTTAGGGCAGACTGAAATGACATGAGAAGCGTCGCCGCAATAATAACACAACCTATTCTGACGTCTGAATCCTTGTCGTTCCGTTCTAGACAAAATCCTATCACACTGCATTGGCTCAGGACTTTGCTCTAAGGACGACGCCACAGCGCGCACAGTTTGACGCTCCCACAAGCGCCGATCAATCTGAATGGCCAGAGACATAGAATCACTAAGACCGGAAGGCGTGGGAAACCCCACCATAACATCTTTAACGGATTCAGAAAGACCCTTTCTGAAAATTGCCGCCAAAGCATCATCATTCCATTTAGTCAACACAGACCATTTTCTAAATTTCTGACAATACAATTCTGCCGCCTCTTGACCCTGAGACAGGGCCAACAAGGTTTTCTCCGCTTGATCCACAGAATTCGGTTCATCATATAATAATCCTAAAGCCTGAAAAAAGGAATCTACATTAAGCAAGGCCGGATTCCCAGATTCCAGGGAAAATGCCCAATCCTGAGGATCGCCACGCAGCAGGGAGATGACAATTTTAACCTGCTGAATGGAATCACAGGAGGATCGCGGTCTCAGAGCAAAAAACAGTTTACAATTGTTTTTAAAACCCAAAAATTTGGACCTGTCACCAAAAAACAAATCAGGAGTAGGAATCTTCGGCTCTAAAGCAGGAGTCTGAACAATATAATCAGAAATACCCTGTACCCTAGCAGCAAGCTGGTCTACACAAGAAGCTAATTCCTGAACATCCATGCTGGCACAAGACTCCTCAGCCACCCATAGATAAAGAGGGAAGAAAAGACAAAACGGGCTGCAGAAAAAAAAATGGTCAACACCTTTCTTCCCTTCTTCTGAGATGCATTTAACTCATTATTGGCCAGTTGTACTGTTATGATCCGGTGACCTTGGAGCCGCATGAAACTTTCTCTGGAGTCGGTGGAACCTATACTGACCGCAAATCCTGAACTAACACCGCAACTAGAAGTAGCCGTGGGGTGTGCCTAACAAGCCCTGGACACCTCGACACAGCCGGAGGACTAAATACCCCTATAGATGGAAGTAGGAATGCTATCTTGCCTCAGAGCAGACCCTCAAAGGATAGGCAGCCCCCCACGAATAATGACTGTGAGAAGGAGAAGATTAGACACACGCAGGTAGAAAACAGGATTTAGCAAAAGAGGCCACTCTAGCTAAATAGGAAAGGATAGGACAGATTACTAGGCGGTCAGTATTAAAACCCTTCCAAAAATATCCACAGCAGATAATACAAAAAGTTCCACAATCTAACTAAAGACATGGAATGGAAAAAAAAAACCAGACACTTATCTTTGCTGATTTGGCAGAAAGGCAGGAGGAACCAGGCAGAGATCAAACACCTCCCAACAACAATTGACAACTGGCAAGGACTAATGAATTCTGCACACCTAAATACCCCAGTCAGAACTGCAATCAGCAGATACACCTGACCAGGACTGCAACTCAGGAGCAACTGCATTACCACCTACAACCACCGGAGGGAGCCCAAAAGCAGAATTCACAACAATCTATACACCGGGAGCCCTGGGGACCTACTTCACCTGTGGGAAGTTATACCATCTAGCTGCCATAACATCACCCCAGAGGACCCCTTTAAGCAGCATCGGTTTCCACTGACCGAACACCACAGGTGGCGTCACGAACACAAACTTTATTTCAAATCCCATTAAAAGAAATTTCCCTTTTAATTGGGCACCCAGGGCCACGGACCGGGTCGCAGCCACTGTGACATCCCCTTAAGTACCGGACCCGGTACTGAGTATCCCACTGCCCTGGCGGGCGACTCATTAAGGTCAGACGAGTTTTCTGGCCAATCAAACATAGTGATATTGTTGTTTTTAAACCAGGAACTGGTACTTTTGGCAGCGTGGACAGGTGCCAAGTCCTGCTGGAGAATTAAATGTTCATCTCCAAAAAGCTTCTCAGCAGAGGGAAGCATGAATTGCTCTAAAGTTTCTTGGTAGACTACTGCGCTGACTTTGGTCTTGATAAAACACAGTGGACCTACACAAGCAGATGACATGGCTCTGGAAACCATCATTAATTGTGGATACTTCACACTAGACCTTGGAAATCAGGGTCCCAAAGTCGGGAGGAAGAGTGGAGAGACAGACAATCCAAGCTGTTTGAAGTCTAGTGTGAAGTTTTCACAGTCAGTGATGGTTTGCGGAGCTATGTCATCTGCTGGTATAGGTACACTATGTTTTATCCAGACCAAAGTCAGCGCAGCTGTCTACCAGGAAATTTTAGAGCACTTCATGATTCCCTCTGCTTACAAGCTTTTTAGAGATGGAAATTTCATTATATACTGTATATATCTCAACAGTAGTGTTGAGCGATACCTTCCGATATGCAAAGGTATCGGTATCGGATTGGATCGGCTGATACCCAAAAAGTATCGGATATCGCCGATACCGATACCCGATACCAATGCATATCAATGGGACACAAAATATCTGAATGATTCCCAGGGTCTGAAGGAGAGGAAACTCTCCTTCAGGCCCTGGGATCCATATTCATGTATAAAATAAAGAATAAAAATAAAAAATATTGATATACTCAAAAATCATTATTTCCACAGTGCTTTACAGACATTATCAGCACTGTCCCCATTGGGGCTCATAATCTAGACTCACCATCAGTATGTCTTTGGAGTGCAGGAGAAAACCGGTGTACCAAGAGGAAACCCAGGCAAACTCTTTGCAGATGTTGTGCTTGGTGGAATTTGTACCCAGGACCCCAGCGCTGCAAGACTGTACTGCTAATCACTGAGCCACTGTGCTACATGTGCAACAGTTTCAAAGAAAACTGTAAGTAATGCACTCAACCTCCATGGCCTGTATGCACTCTAACCACTCCATTTCTGAGCAAAAAGCATGTTAAAGCGCTTTTAAAGTTTGCTCAACAACATTTAGACAAACCTGTGAAATACTGGTAGGATATAATCTGGTCAGATGACACCAAAATTGAACTATTTGGATGCCATAATACACACCATGTTTGGAGGCCAAAAAGCACTGCATATCACCCAAAAAAGCACCATACCAACAGTAAAGTGTGGAGGTGGAACATCATGGTGTGAGTCTGTTTTTCAGCATATGGCATTGGTAAACATTATATGATTAAAAGAAGGATGAATGGACAAATGTACTGAGACATTCTTGATAAAAATCTGCTGCCATCTACCAGGATGATGAAGATGAAACAAGGGTGGACGTTATAAGACAATGATCCCAAACACACAGCCAAGGAAGCTCTTAATTGGTTTCAGAGTAAGAAAATAAAGTTTCTAGAATGGCCTAGCCAATCACTAGACCTGAAGTCAATAGAAAATTTATGAAAGGAGCTAAAGCTCACAGTTCATATCAGAAGTGCAAAAACGTAGGATTTGAAGAGTATTTGTATAGAATATTTTTTAATTTCAGAATGGTAACAGGAGAAAATGGACCCCAAAAATTGTTATGTAATTTCTCCTATATATGTTTGAAAACTACTGATAGTGTGCATGGCAGGGCTCGTAAGGGAAGGAGCACAGTTTGACTTTTTGAGCTCAAAATTGGCTGAAATCAAGAGCAGATGCCATGTCACGTTTGACATGGCACAGTGGAAACCCACATAAGTGACACCATTTTTTAAACTAGACCCCTTAAGGAATGTATGAATGTATCTAGATGTGTGATATGCACCTTGAACCCCCAGATGCTTCACAAAAATTTATAACGTTGAGTCGTGCTGTGAAAATAAAAAAAAATCAAATTTTTTTCCATAAAAGATGTTCTTTTAGCCCCAATTTTTTAATTTTCACAAGAGTAACAGGAGAAACTGGACCCCAAAAATTAATGAGAAATTTCTCCTGAATAAGCTGATTCCAGATACTTGGGAGAAAACTTCTTTTTGGCCACACAACAGAGCTCAGAAGGGAAGGAATGAGGTTTTGGAATGCAGACTTTGATGGAATGGTCTGTGGGTGTCGGATCATTTTTGGAGAGCCCCTGATGTGCTGAAACAGTAGAAACTCCCCACAAGTGGTCCTATATTGGATTTGATCTACTGTTTTTCTGATATGCAAATTTTACAATTTGGTGGCATACGTAAATTGTGTAGAGGGCTTCAGATTGGCATAAGTGAGTTGTGTAGAGTGCTGTTATGATGACCTGGTGGTTAGGAGCACTAGGAATGACCTGATGAGCAAACTAGTAATACAGGACAAGCTCTGGGAAGTGGGAGCTCTGCTGACCGCAACCCCTAATACTATCACAACAACTAGAAATAGCCGTGGAGCGTACCTGACTCTGCCTAGACGCCTCTTCACAGCCTAAGAGCTAACTACCCCTAAAGATAGAAAATAAAGCCTACCTTGCCTCAGAGAAATTCCCCAAAGAAAAGGGCAGCCCCCCATACATATTGACTGTGAGTTAAGATGGAAGTCACAAACACAGGAATGAAATAGGTTTCAGCAAAGGAGGCCAGACTTAACTAAACAGACTGAAGATAGAAAAGGTATCTTTGCGGTCAGCATAAAAAACTACCAAAAAAACAGACAGAGTGTGCAAAAGAGACCCCCGCACCGACTCACAGCGCGGAGGTGCCACTCTGCATCCCAGAGCTTCCAGCTAGCAAGGCAAAATCATGATAGCAAGCTGGACAAGAAAACAGTGGTAAACAAATAAGCTAGCAGGGACTTAGCTTTTGCTGGAGTAGACAGGTCATCTGAAAGATCCAAGAGAGAACTGAACCAGTACTAGGACATTGACAGCTGGCATCAAGTAACGATCTGAGTGGAGTTAAATAGAGCAGCCAGCCTAGGACTAAACGAGGTCAGCTGAGGAAGGAACCTCAGAACCAGCAGCTCCACTCACAGCCACCAGAGGGAGTCCATGGACAGAACTCGCCGAAGTACCATTCATCACCACAGGAGGGAGTTCGAGAACAGAATTCACAACAGAGTGCATCAGGTTGGCTTTCGTGAGTAATGTAGAGTGCATCAGGTTTGCTTACACGAGTTGCGTAGAATGCATTAAGTTGGCATAAATGAGTAGTGTAGAGTGCATCAGGTTGGCTTATGTGAGATGTGTAGAGTGCATCAGGTTGGCATACATGAGTAGTATAGAGTGCATCAGGTTGGCTTACATAAGTTGTGCACAGTGCATCAGGATGGCATACATGAATAGTCTAGAGTGCATCAGATTGACTTACATGAGTTGCGTAGAGTACATAAGGTTGGCTTACATGAGTTGTGTAGAGTGCATCAGGTTGGCTTACAAGAGTTGTGTAGAGTGCATCAGGTTGGCTTATGTGAGTAGTGTAGAGTTCATCAAATTGGCTTAAGGGAGTTTTGTAGAGTGGATCAGGTTGCCATATGCGAGTTGTGTAAGTCAGAAAAATAAATGTAGTAGTCCATGAATTTATGTTACAGTTTGAAGCATTCTTTTATACACAGGCCTGGTTTGTTGGGACAGGTATGGTATTGCCAAATTACGTCCTTTCTTATCCCCATCTGAAACAACACTCTGGTCCTTTTTTGCTACCTTCCTTTCTATAAAGTTTGAGGGAACTCAGCAAGGAAATGTTGCCCTGGTACTATACGGGCACCTTCAGTTTTGGAAGTCTGGGGCCCGCTCTTTCCTGACTGCCATATATTAGGGCCTCACTACCTCCAGGAATTGAAAGTACTTACTGGTCTGGCCTGCACGTCATTATAGCATGAAAGTGTTGTATATTGGCATCTGTATGATGTGCACAACGAGCTTCTTGGTTTTCCTGATGGCACTGTACGGCTGGAGGACTTGATCAGAGAGATCAACTCCCCCCTGTGTTGTTGATGTACCTCAGTACACAGTCTGGTTTGGTGACCTGTGTAGAGGTACCTCATACAACGGTGGGGGTGCTTCCATCACCATGTCTGTTGGTCAAGAAAAGGACATCCCTCTTGAACTTGACCACCAGCATGTTGTCACTACATTGGACTCTCCTCTCACCTTTTCCATGCTGCTGCCCAATTAGCATCTGTACAGATAAGTGTAACGGGCACCACAAGATTAAATAAATCAGGGATCAACCATATGCATATAAAGCAAACCATTAGAAATCAGACAAGAAAATAGATATGCATAACAAATGGGATCAACCTTCAAAAAATAACAACTTTATTTATGTTTATACAAAAAGCACAGCAAGGTAGGACACACATTTAAAAGCAATTAAAAACCAAAAAAGGACAATCACATAGCTAATAAGCTACATACGACCCCCCAGACAGATGGAAACCAATGCCATCCAGCACCCAATAATTACTAATGCATCAGATGGAAAATACACACGTATAACAATAAATATCTATCCGTCTGCTGCCAGCTATATCCCCTAGGTAACAAACAAACTGTCCCACACAATATTAATAGGAGCTAGAAACAAGTTCCAAATCACAAGCATATTTACCAAATGGTGTCATGTACAGGTAAAGCGCCCCAGGATTACAATTGATGTCACCCAGAAACCTGGGAGTAGGACAAATGCTGGAGTCCAAAGATCCTAAACGGACCCAGAAGAAGGCGCCAGACAGAGATGCAGTGATCAAGTATAAGGTGCTAGTGCCGGGGGGATTGGAGCCCCACGCGTATCGACGCTACAAGAGTGTCTTCATCAGGGGAAATGTAGCATGAAACTGCCTACCTCGCCCTTATATAGCAGAATAATAAAATGTAATATTCACCATCTGTGGGGAGGCGTCAGCGTGGAGTCTCCTTATGGTCTGCATGGACCGGCGTCTACTTCCGGTTCACAAGGTTGCGCCTGCGTGGTAGACTGTTACAATTGGATTGCCGGGACTGTGGACTTAACAACTGATATGCCCCGATTACCAACCTTCTACATGCTCCCTAAGGTGCATAAGCGCCTGGATAACCCCCCCATGTAGGCTGATAATATCGGGAATAGGGGGACTCTTTGACAGGCCATGCACTTACCTTGACTTTTTCTTACAACCCCTTGTCTACTCTCTAGGTTCCTATATTAGGGACTCCATGCACCTTATTGAACACATCAGTAATCTTGAAATACCGGCTGACACTGACACCTATATTGTGACATTGGACGTTGAAGCCCTCTATACCAACATCGAGCATACTCTTGGTATTAGAGCTGTGGTGTTTTTCTTAGACCGTGTATCCAGTAGAGATAGGGACCATGACTCCTTCCTTCTTGACCTTTTGAAATTGGTGCTCGAAAAAAACCTATTTTGTATTTGATCGCACTTATTATAGGCAAGCGGCGGGCACCGCAATGGGCGCGAAATGTGCGCCCGCATACGCAAACTTATTTATGGGGTGGTGGGAGGAGGAGCATGTGTACAAACTTTGGTCTTTTCAAGAGCACATACCGAAGTGGTACAGATTTATAGATGATATTCTGTTTTTCTGGACCGGAACGCTCGATGGGTGCAATCTTTTCATTGAACAACTCAATGATAATCCCTGGGGGATTAAATTGACCTCTAACATCTCTGCTACGTTGGTTGACTTTCTGGACCTTAAGATCTCTATTAGGGGAAATGGTCTTGTGACAAGTTTGCATTGCAAAAAAACGGCCACAAATAGCTTGCTTCATTACACAAGTGCTCACCTGGCTCATTTACGAAACAGCATACCTAGGGGCCAATTCCACAGAATAAGGAGAAATTGCACCACTCTGGCTGACTTTCAGGCAGAATCGCGAAAATTGACGGGGAGATTCCGGTCTAGGGGGTATCCTCTCAAAATTGTGTCCCAGGCATACCAACACTCCCAACAGGCCTCACAGGAAGGGATATTGAGGCCTAGAAACAGGACCCCGGCCCGGACCATCAATCTCATTACTACCTATCACAATCAGTGGAGCGATGTGTATGCTATTCTTAAAAAGAACTGGAACATTCTGCTTACCGAACCCAAGCTTTTACCGTGGCTCCCGAACACTCCTAGGATGGTGGCTAGGAGGTCGCGAAATCTGAAGGATGAGTTGGTGTCAAGCCATTTCAGACGTGCGACCGTTAGAACAGGGACAGGCAACAACATCGATGGATCCTATCCATGTGGTAGGTGCAATGTTTGCAGCTATATGGTGGCCTACAACGGTGTTTGTCTCCCAAACAGCTTAGACAGGATCCGGGTCACTGGGTACTTTAACTGTTGTACTAGGAATCTTGTCTATGCTTTGATTTGTAGTTGCCCGAAGTTGTATGTTGGCTACACCATGCAGGAACTTAGGCGCCGGATGCAGCAACACTTATCCAGTATCAATACAGCGTGAAAGGATTTGGATAAAGGTAAGAAACTCTCCTCGGTGGCCGCGCATTTCCTACATCATCATGGGGGTTCACCTAGGGGAGTAAGGGTTATGGGTCTGGAAGGGGTTAAGATTGATATCAGAGGTGGGAATATAGTGCCTGAGCTCCTGAGGAAGGAATCTAAATGGATTTACAATCTCAACAGTTTGGCCCCAGTGGGTATAAATGAGGAGCTTCTATACCCCGGCTTCTACAAGCAAGTCTGAAGGATTGTTATCTTTGTCATCTGTTTCCCTCATACCCCTAACTTTGTTATTTTTGGTTACTTATATATTTGTTCTTTGTGTCTTTTTTCAGATCCTGTGGACATACCCTTTTTGATCCTCTCCTAGGTGTAGCACTTGAAATCACTACGGATCCATAAGGATTTCTGGAACCCTAATTTTCGTCCCATCGTTTGTGTCCATCGTTCGGCTATTAGTCTATGCCTCATTCTTTTAGGTTTCTGTCTGCTGCCGGCTATACCATGCATTGTATATCGCCGTTTGGATTCGCCTTGATGTATGTTCTGTTTTTTCATCTAAGGGATATTCTTCTCTATTGATAAATAAATATATATGCATATATGATTGACAGTTTTGATATATGTAACGCCTGTACTCTGATATTGTATCTTATATAGACCATTAATTCCTGGGGCCCACTTGTTGGGGTGGGCAACCACTCGTCTGGTTTAGTGTTATTGGTAGTCCGCTCTCTATCTTCCGGACGTACATGTATATACATAATAATAATTTTCTCGGCGTACATGCACAAGCACTTTCTTTGGTTTTTTAATGACCAATTGCTTGGGCGCAATAGCGTTTATTTGTTACGCTTATCTTGATGAAATATGGGGCATATTATGTACCCTTGCTTCTATTATACATTTTTCTCTCCCATTGCCAGTACTTGGTTTTGATCTATATGTGTAGATACATTGCTTCATCAACCCGCCACCTCTTGGAATGCATTATCTATATGCATAGGTGTTTTGCTTGGACCCGACAGCATCTATTTGATATGTCTACTTCTAGGAAATATGGGACACATTTTTTTTCATGTGCCCTTGTCTCCAACACATATATTTCTCTCTCTCATGGCCAGCACTTGGCTCTGGTCTATATGGTCAGACATATTGTCTTACCAATCCGCCGTTTCTTGAATTGTATGACCTCTATGTGCAAGCGTTTTGTTCTACTATTTCGCTGCTTTTGAAATCTTTGTAATACTGGTACCGGGACTCTATTGTTGTAGTCTCGGTGACCTGGTTGAGGTCACTCTCAGTGATTGACTGGGTGGTGGGTTTGTATGTTCATTTTGGGAGGGGAAGCCTTGTGGCCTCTATCTGTAGGCTTTTATGCTGGTATACTGCGCAGGTACTCTGTACTACGTTTGGTAGTTGTTTTAATGCATGTGTGCAGGCGCAGCTTCTTAACCAGCCTCTTTGTATTCATAGCTATCTGTACATTCAGCCAAAGCGTAGTAAATCAGCCAGGTTATTTGGCCAGGTGTTTGCATTGCGCAGGCACCGACTTCTGCGCTTTTTGAGTAGAAGGGGTCTTCTCTCGAGTGAGAATACGCAGGCGCAACTTGCATTTGCTATTATCAGTTCGGCGTCCTCCTAACCATGGCAACCCACACACTAGGGGCTGCGCTCACTAGCGCACAGTCCCGGCAATCCAATTGTAACAGTCTACCACGCAGGCGCAACCTTGTGAACCGGAAGTAGACGCCGGTCCATGCAGACGATAAGGAGACTCCACGCTGACGCCTCCTCACAGATGGTGAATATTACATTTTGTTATTCTGCTATATAAGGGCGAGGTAGGCAGTTTCATGCTACATTTCCCCTGATGAAGGCGCTCTTGTAGCATCGATATGCGTGGGGCTCCAATCCCCCCGGCACTAGCACCTTATACTTGATCGCTGCATCTCTGTCTGGCGCCTTCTTCTGGGTCCGTTTAGGATCTTTGGACTCCAGCATTTGTCCTACTCCCAGGTTTCTGGGTGACATCAATTGTAATCCTGGGGCGCTTTACCTGTACATGACACCATTTGGTAAATATGCTTGTGATTTGGAACTTGTTTCTAGCTCCTATTAATATTGTGTGGGGCAGTTTGTTTGTTACCTAGGGGATATAGCTGGCAGCAGACGGATAGATATTTATTGTTATACATGTGTGTATTTTCCATCTGATGCATTAGTAATTATTGGGTGCTGGATGGCATTGGTTTCCATCTGTCCGGGGGGGTCGCATGTAGCTTATTAGCTATGTGCTTGTCCTTTTTTGGTTTTTAATTGCTTTTAAATGTGTGTCCTACCTTGCTCTGCTTTTTGTATAAACATAAATAAAGTTGTTATTTTTTGAAGGTTGATCCCATTTGTTATGCATATCTTTTTTCTTGTCTGATTTCCAATTAGCATCTGAGGGAGATCTGATTTTTGCAGACAGCACCACATGTGTAGTGCGTGCAATGTAGGCAAGGGCTTGAAGAGTGGGATGCTGATATAAAAGTTACCTAGGGAGAGATGATAACCTTGCTCCATCAGTGGGTGCACCAAATCCCACACAATTTTTTCACTAACTCCAAGGACAGGGGGGCATTCAGGAGATTGAATCCGAGTGCCCTTCCATTCATAAATGCTAAACCTGTGGGTGTACCCTTAGGTATTCTCACACAGCTTGTAGAGTTTAATTCCATACCTGGTCCTCTTACTGGGCATGTATTGCCGGAATATGATTCTCCCCTTCAAATGTATTAGGGACTCATTCACAAATATGTCCCTTTGGGGCCCGAACACCTCAGCAAATTTGTTGCTGAAGTGCCCAATGAGCAGCCGATCTTTGAAAGCTGAGCTTTGAAAAGTCGATCAAGGTTGGGGGTCATGTCAGGGAGTACATCGCACATTATCGCTGTAATGCAAAAATGTGTGGATTGCCTCAAATCATTTACGAGTCACAGCCATGTGGAACAGTGGAATATTGTATAAAACATCAACACTCCAATATTGAGGAAGTTCTGGCTTCTTCATTAACCCCATGTGAAAAGCAAGACCCCAAAACATCTTAATTTCTTCTGTTTCTACAGTGGTCCAGTAAGAAAATGAAGTAGTGGTGTTTTGTGCCAAAAATTACTGGGCGTACAAAATTGTCTCGGCCACCATGAGGTTTACAAAATCCTCAGAGAAAAAGACATTGAAAAAGTCTATTTCTGTGAAGCCGGTGGGGTCAAATTGGATTGCTGATTGTGCCACAAAATCAGAAATCTATGGGTCATAATCTTCGAGAAGGGGGGTGTAAGGTCCATACGAGGTCAGTGACGGTGGGTGCTGGTTCATTTTCTGGGGCGTTCATTTTTCTGGGACGTTTGCATGGCAGTTTGATATCACTTGAGGAAGAGGAGGAAGGTGACATCCTCTCCATCACTATCAGTGTCGGAGGCATGGAAAGTGTATTCCTCCTTTCACTAATTACCATGTTTGGGACAAGTGGGACATTTTTTCACGTGTGCAGTGTTTGTGTGTGTACCAGATTTTATTCAGATGTGTGTGTGTTGTTTGGTGTAATTTTTTTTTATTTAGACGAGAAAAAAAAGAAAAGAATCTAGAAAGAAAAAGAGAAAAATAAAATAAAAAGAATATAAAAATTTGTTAACATAAAAAACAAACTTTCTAAAGGGATGTCAGTATAAAAAAAATTACTGACCACAACTATCAGATATTATTCCTGACTATATTCAGTAAAAAATACTGTAGTAGATGCTGAATACTACATTATATTTTTACTGTCCCTAATGTAGTCCTATCAACTAATATAAATTATTTTTTGCATTATTTTTTCACACACAATCAGCGCTCGATAGCTGAAGGACGCATGCATGAATGTTATTCTTTTTTTCTGCTTCGCTATCTGACACAAACCCTGACTACATTCAGCAAAAATTACTGTAGTAGATGCTGAATGCTACACTATATTTTAACTGTCCCTAATCTAGTCCTATTAACTAATCTAGATAATTTTTTTGCTTCTTTTTTTCCGCCGTCCTATCTAGCACTAACTCTGAATTTAGTCAGTAAAAAATACTAAATACAGTAGTAGACACTTATTACTATGGTATATTTTTACTGTCCCTAAACTAGTCCTATCTATTTTTTTATTAAAATAGTATAATCTAAATTATTTTTTATTAAAATCTTTTTCCAATCACAAAAAAAAACAAAACAACAGCATGCTGATCAGTGATGTGCATCACCGACGGCTGTAAGATGAAGGCACAGATGTGGTGCAAAAAGGGGATAAAAAAATAGATAGGAGAAAAAAACGGGTACCAATCAGTGATATGCATTTGGTCAGAGGCTCAGCGGCTGTAGGATGCATGCACAGAGATGGTGCAAAAGGAGGGAGAAAAATTAGCTAGAGAAAAAAAGTCCTGGAAAACAGCGAGCATAAATGTCGATCAGTGATATGCTTCACTGATCAGCATTTGGTGGCTGCAGAATGCACGAACAAGAAAAAAACTGCCAAAATTCAAGCACTGATTAGTGCTCAGCAGCAGAAGAGAAGGTGAGGGAAGGGGTTAAGAAGATGGAGAAAGGAGAAAAAGGGGGCAGATGGCAACTGGGGCGGATTACAAAAAATCAGGGATCAGGAACAGATCAGGAAAATTTTATTTTTTCTTTCAGGAATGGCAGCATCAACACCAGCAGTTTTTGCATAGGCATAGAAACATTTGTGGCACCACGATGACCAGCACAGCACAACAGAACAGCACATTGTCTGGATCCAGCATGAGGAAGTACAGAGCGGTTATTGTGGGGTCAGAGCACGTCTATGCACTCTGATTGGTGCGACGTCATACGTTATCATCTGATCCTTACTCATATTGTTGGGCCAGGTGATGCTGGCGTTGCTAGGCTGCAGCTGATGTTCGATGCTGTTACAGCACCAATCATCGATCGTAGTTGCGGGGGTGGACAAAACCCTTCGTGATGATGTGTCCAGGTAACCTGCTGTCAGAAACAGCAGGCACCTTGATGTAATCACTGTGACTACTGTCGCTGTGCCGCATTTTAGCTATGACATACCCAGTATGTCCAATGTTGGGAGGTTCCTCCATTTTATGACTTACTGGGAACGTTCAAGGTCGGGAAGGGGTTAAAGGTGTTCTCCACTGCTAGTACAACCCCTTCTTGATCTGAATGTGTGCTTCTGTGAAAAAAAACACAACCAGTGATGGTGTCACTGTCCCCATTTTCACATGTATTCATAAAATGAATCTAGAGCTGTGGCTGGCAGCTCACTTCCTATGATTACTTATAAGTCTGAAAGTGGGGACAGTGATGCCAGCCCTGATTGGATGCAGGGATCAAGAAACAAAACAGATACACATGAGCTTCAGAAACGTGAGTGCCGATACCACTGGAACAGCACTGGCATGGAAGGTGAGTATAAGTGTTTTTATTTTTACAGGGAAAAAAAGATAGAGAGAAGGTTGTGCATTCAAAGGGGTTGTCCAGCCTAAAATAAAAACTTTGCAGTCACTCTTTGTGACTGCAGACTTGTGAATTCTCCCAGCGCTCTCACTGTGCTCTATAAAGACTTGCCTTTTTCTTAGCTGGAAACGTAGGACAGGTATGCGATATTCCCTAGATGCACAGAGTGACTGTAGACTTTTCATTTTAGACTAGATAGCCTCTTCAATTTGTAAGGTCTTGTTAAAGAACACCACATAATAATATTGCCTTGCTAGTGTGGCACCCCAGGAGTCCGGTTGCCACAGTGCATTGCCTCCCTTTCCTTACTCCAAACCAGAAGGAGGAGCTCTAACCCAGTTTTCAGGGGAGCTTCCCCAATAAGTTCTGGTCTGGAGGCGGAGTTAGTGAGTTTTAGTGTGTGTGTGCAAGGGAGCAGACAGAGAAGGAGGAAGAGGCGAGAAGTGAGGAGAACCTGAGGGATTGGAGCTGCGACTGCGCTCACCCCAGGACTGAGCGCCAAAGATTGGACATCGGAATCCATGGTTGTGTGGGAACTGCAGGCCCGGCAACCAAATCTGGAGGACAGGAGATTGCAGGTCTCCTGGCCCCAGCCGACACCTGGAGACACAGCAGCATACTAGAGCCCGGAGTCACCACGAGGGAGTGACACCTGGAACAGGCTCAAGCTGCCTGCCATGTGGGTAGTGTTTCACTTAGTTGACAGACTGAGAGAGGGACTTGAAGAGAAATAAAAGCACCAAGCACCCAGAGAATAGCGCAACGGGAAGGCCTCCAACCCCACCTGGCTAGGTGAGCTCTGAGTTGCATACAGGCTGCCCAGATCTCCATCACCAGCTGTGACTTGTGCCCCGGACTGCACCTGCAACCTGGGATTAAAGGTAAAGAAATCTGCAACCTTTGTGTCCTCTAGTTCTTCCTGAATCCTCAGTCCTGCACCCCAACGTCGCAAGTCCCTTACAAAAATGTACCGGTAGCCCTGGGACCCCGCTCCACCTGTGGGGAGCAGAACCATCCCAGCTGCTTTACCATCAGCCCCAGTGGTCCCTTTAAGCAGTGTCGGCCATTTATAGCTGAACACCACGGGTGGCGTCACATACAATCCCTTTCTTATTTTATTGCGCGCCCATGGCCATGGACTGGGTCACCGCTGCTGTGACCACCCTTTTAAGAGCCATGTGACCCAGCTCCGAGTATTCCTCAGCCCTAGTGGGTGTTGCATTTTCTGACGTCACAAACAGGATGGACCTACCCAGCAAACTGGGTCCTGTGCGCAATAGACTTTATTAAACTGTGTGATAACCATCATTTTTCACGCCGCACGGCGTGCAAGGAGCAGAGGTGGTGTGTCTTTGTGGGCGGAGCCAAAGAAAGAGTGCAAAAGGAAGCTGCGCTCTGTGTTCGGCCATCAGAGGGCGAAAAAGCAGGAGGCCCCGGACTTAAAAAAACAGGAGCACCGTCCAGACCGCCGGTGGAGCAGCCGCTCACTCCGGTAGCGAAACGCAGAACCTGGCTGAGGTTCACTAGGGGGGAAGGAGAAAATGTCCACTCCAGATGGAGATTCAGCAGTAGCCACAGCCCCCATAAGCCTGCCGGATCTAGCCACAGGGTCCATAATGCTGTTATCAATGCCATACATACGAGGACCAGCCTAGCGGGGGGCTGTAAGAGCGCAGTGGATGAAAGCCCCCCATGACTGTGTTGCCAAGGGGACTAGGTATATTTAAAAGATTACAAGGGGAGCTGGTGCGATTGGCTCAGGGGTTTGAAAAGAGGGAGTGCGCTCAGGTTAGGGGTGGGGGCGGACTTTTGTGGGAGAAAGTGCGGGAAGGGACTTCAGTTGTTTTTAACAGCGGTGAGAGAAAGGAAGCACTTACCATGGCCACAGCAGACGCCATAATAGCAGAGTTGAGGGAGATGGCGCGGTCCAGATGGGGCGGCTGGTTGGAGGAGCAGCTGGCGACGCTGCTCGGCGGGCAAGACGGCCAGGGCACCAGGACCAGGAGGACTTGTCCCCCGGAACGGCTATATCCCGATGCAGGTACGCACGGCAGACACCGGCCACGGAGCCCCTCACGGGACCCTGCAGAGTGTGCAGGACGCGGTGCTTCAACACAGCCCAGGCCTCCCTCCGGCAGGAATCCACCAGTCGGCGCTGCTGGCGTGGGGCGTCGGACTAGGGCGGCGGCGGTGCAGGCCAGAGCAGCCGCAAGGGCCGCGGTGGCAGTGGCCAGGGACCCTGGGCCTAATGGCTCCACAGTGAGGAGCGCAGCACTCGGCAGGGAGCGGCATGGCCAGTGGCGACGGTGAGGAGGAGGAGCCTGGATGTGACAGTGGCAGAGCAAGGGCGTGAGGACCTCGGCATGGCGGCGGGTACCCCGGGAGTGGACACCCCGCGGGTGCCTGGCCAGGCTGGCACGGTTACTAGGAGGTCGGTGGGCAGGCTGATCTCTGGCCTTCAGCCTGGCCCCGTGCGGGGGGGTCGCACGACAACTGCGGTGGGGGCTCGCAGCAGGGCCCAGCATGTGGACAGACATGAGGACAGACTGGCAGCCGCCAGGTCGAGGTCGCCGAGGAGATCTGGGGAGAGGGCTGCCTTTTCCGCTTTGGTCCCCCCTGGTGACGAGGAGGCCAGGGGAGCGGGCCAGGAGCAACACAGCGGCGCGGATGATTCAGGATCCGGGAGTGAATCACGTGATTTCGGTGATCTGCAGGACCCAGGAAGCACGGCTGGTGGGGACACAGCACCTGCGCAGCCTCCTGAGTGTGAGTCTAATCTTTTTGCGGCAATGGGTAGTGTGGTCCGGTCTGGGGAATTGGGGGATAATTTGAGCATGGGGGTAGCTTCTGCAGGGAGAGGAGGGGCTGGGAATATTGGCGTTCCTGGTGTGCGGGAGCTTTTGTTGGGAATGTCACAGTTTTTGAGGAGACTGGATGGGGGAGGTGCTGGTAGTTTACGTGCGTCCCCGGTGGGTGCATGGTTGCCTGCGTCAGGTCAGGGTGCAGGAGGGGCTTTTGGGTTGGACAGATTGAGTGGTGTGGATTCGTCGTCGTCGGCTGGGGTATCGGTGTCGGTTCAGACAGAGAAGGAAAAGGGTGACGTGGTTAAATTGGACGATAGGGCGAGAGGGGAGGTTTACGTCTGTTTTGAAGGGCCTTTGGGGGCTCATTTGAAAAAAGACATAAAAGAAAAAATTTGGAAGGATGAATATGTGGAGATTTTCTCCCTCCTTCCTTTGGAGAAATTTAATCTTGACAAGGGAAAGAAGGACGATAGTAAAAAGGAGGACGAGGAAAAGAGACGTTGGCGTCTAATACCGCAGACGTTTGTGAACTGGCAACAGGCGTTTGCTATTTTGGCTAGTGTTATTGGGGACAAGTTTCCGGAAAATTGTTCGGGCCTTTTTTGCTATTTTGATGCTATTGGGGAAGCACATAGGGCGTACGGTGGTCAGGCGTGGCTGCGGTACGATGAACAATTTAGGCAAAGGAAGGCGGTTAGGCCCGAGATAAAGTGGGAACAGAAGGACATAGGGTTATGGTTAAAAGTGATGGCTCCAACGCGGTTTGGGCAGTCCTTTCACGGGAGCGGGGGGAGTAGTGGTCAACAGTCTGGGCAGGGAGGTAGTGGCCCAGGGACACAGGGAACGAAGGATAAAACGGGGACGTGTTGGCAGTTTAATGACGGACAATGCAAGTACGGGAACAATTGCAAGTTCAAGCATGTCTGTTCTCACTGCAACGGGGCCTCACACGGAGCGGCCAAATGTTTTAAGAAGGCAAGGGGAAAATCTGCAGTGGGTGGCGGTCAAGGGGGTGACACCAGTGAAGGTTCAAAGGATGGCCCCTTATCTAAATAGGTACCCCGATCGGGAAAAAGCGAGGTTACTTTTGGAAGGTTTTTCCGAAGGTTTTCAGATTCCTCATCCTACTCACGCAGTCCCTTTTTCAAAAAAGAACTTGAGGTCGGCTAATTTACAGGCTGAGGTAGTTACGGCGAAATTGACAAAACAGGTTGAACTGGGGAGAATGTCGGGGCCGTTTAGTTGTTTGCCGGGGGAGGGTGTGATTGTTTCACCTTTGGGCGTTGTTCCCAAGAAGGAGCCTAATAAGTTTCGATTAATTCAACATTTGTCATACCCAAAAGGGCAGTCAGTTAACGATGGCACTGCCGAGGAGTTATCCTCTGTAGTCTATACATCTTTTGATGCTGCGGTGCAATGGGTGCGTAGGTATGGCGCAGGTGCTTTAATGGCTAAGACGGATGTTGAATCGGCTTTCCGGTTGCTTCCGGTTCACCCCGATAGCATTCCGCTGTTAGGTTGTTTCTGGAACGGGGGTTTTTATTTGGATAGGTGTTTGCCTATGGGTTGTTCAATTTCTTGCTCGCTGTTTGAGTCTTTTAGCACGTTTCTTGAGTGGGTTGTTCGCGACGTTTCGCAAGTTCCTTCTGTCATCCATTATTTGGATGATTTTTTGTTTGTCGGCCCGCCGGATTCTCTTTTGTGCGGGAATTTGTTGGCTGCCATGGAGTGGGTGGCAGGACAGTTTGGTGTGCCTTTGGCGTAGGAAAAGACAGAGGGCCCGCGCACGGTGTTGAGCTTTCTTGGAATTCTTATTGATTCAGAGAAGATGGAGTGCAGGTTGCCTGATGATAAGTTGGTGTCTCTACGGCTTGAGGTGTTGAGATTTGGAAAATTGCGCAAGGTTACTTTAAAGGAGTTACAGTCGCTGTTAGGGTGTTTGAATTTTGCTTGCCGTATTATGCCCATGGGTAGAATTTTTTGCAGGAGACTATCCAGAGCGACTGCTGGAGTGCGGTCGGCGCATCACTTTATTCGTTTGAATAAGGAACACAAGGAAGATTTACTCGTGTGGAGCCGGTTTTTGGAGAATTATAATGGGAGGTCTTTGATTCAGCAAGAGGAGTTAAATGATTTTGACTGTGAGATTTTTACCGATGCAGCGGGTAGTGTTGGTTATGGCGCTTATTGTGGAGGAAAATGGACTGCTGGCGTGTGGCCCGAATGGTGGTGCACACTTGGTTTGACAAAAAATTTGACCTTGCTTGAACTGTTTCCAATTGTGGTTTCTGTCTTTATCTGGGGCAGCTTGTTTAAAGATAGGCGGGTGCGTTTCCATTGTGATAATGCGAGTGTGGTGGCTGTGATTAATAGCTTTTCTTCTTCTTCCCCACCGGTGATCAAACTGGTGCGTGAGTTGGTGTTGCGGTGCCTGGAGTTGAATGCATGGATTTCATCTGTACATGTACCCGGTGTTCAGAACTCTATAGCGAATGCTTTGTCTCGTTCGCAGTGGGAGCGTTTCCGGGAGTTGGCGCCAGAAGCGGACGATGCAGGAACAGGATGCCCTTCACATTTGTGGCTGATTGTTGCGGACAAGGTGGCCGGTTGATTCAGGCATCGGTGTCGGGTCGGACGTGGTCAGGTTATGAATTGTCGTGGTATATGTGGGAGCGGTGGATAGAGCAATTGGGTTCGGTGGAATCTGACAGTGATAAGACAATGGCGCTTTTGTTATTGATAGGCTCGGCTGAGGATTGGGGTTGGTCAGTGTCAAAACTAAACAAGTTTATAGCTGGCTTGGCTTTTGGTTTGAAGCTTCAAGGCTCGGTTGATGTTACTAAGGATTTTTTGATTCGGCAGGCTTTAAGAGGTTTTCGTAAAGGCTTCTCGACTTGCGATAAGCGCAGGCCCATATCTTTTGGGACTTTAGAACATTTGGGGAGGGCGTTGGATGAGATTTGTAGTTCTCACTTTGAGACCGTCCTGTTTCGGTTGACTTTTTCGTTGGCCTTTTTTGGGGCATTGAGACTTGGAGAGCTGGTGTCCCCTAGCAAGGATAGGGACGGGGGTTTGTTGGCAGAGGATGTGGAATTTTGGGCGGGAGGTATTGCCTTTTGGATTAGGCGTTCGAAGACTGAACAGTTGGGTAAAGGTAAACGGGTCGTGTTGGGGAAGGTTGTTGGTGGTTTTATGTGCCCGCATCGGTGTTTGGAAGATTTTTGGGGTTTGTGGTCCGGTAGATCCGGCCCATTGTTACGACACAGTCAAGGTGAGTTCTTGTCACGGTTTCAGTTTATTGCAGTGTTGAAAAAGGGTTTGGTGGTGTTAGGCCTTGACCCAACTTCATTTGGGTCACATTCATTTAGAATTGGGGCAGCGTCGGAGGCTGACGGTTTGGGCTTAGGGTCTGATATGATAAGGCGTATAGGCAGATGGACGTCTAATCGATATTTGTCTTACGTGCGGCATTGAGGGGACTGCCATGTCTTGAGGGTTTAGGACTTGTTTGGTGGCATTAATTGTTGTTATATCTTGCAGGTCGGACCCCCCTGTTGGCTTGGATATTTGGACACTCCTTCGTTCATTGGGGTGCAATTCGGGCTGATGCTAGACGAGATGGTAGGCAAATGGGTTTTGGGAGAGATGTAGTGGTTGTTCGTTGGTTGGGATTTCGGGGTATGTTGTGGTGCCGCTTATTGTCTGAATTTGCTCGCGCGGCTCGGTTGGATCGGTCCCCCGATATTGTTGTGGTGCATTTTGGCGGTAATGACTTGGGGTCCAAGCCGGTGAGGGAGTTGATCTGGGATATCCGCTTTGATTTGTTGAGACTGTGGGTATCCTTTCCGGGAATGGTGACGGTGTGGTCCGACATTGTGCCTAGGCAGACGTGGAGGGCTGCTCGTTCTTTCAGGGGTATTAATAGGGCCCGTGTTAAGTTGAACAGGGCTGTGGCAAGTTTTGTCTCCCGGAACGGGGGTGTGGCGGTTCGGCACTTTGAATTGGAGACTGGCGTGGGAAATTTTTGGAGGGACGACGGGGTCCATTTAAATGATATTGGTTTGGATCTGTGGGCGCTAGCCATACAGGAAGGAGTGGAGAGAGCAGTGGCGGTGGTGGGGCAGTCGCGAGCCTGAGGTGGTCAGGGCTGCTTGTGGTTGGTGGGGGGCGGGGTTCTTGGAGTTGATGTTTTGTGGGGTTGATCTGGCTTTGGTTTATGGGCTCTGGACGGGGAGTTTACCTCGGGAGCTTTGGGGTTTCTTTGCCCGGAAACGGGTTACATGGTGCCCTCGAGCTGGTGGTTACGGCTGAGGGTAAACAAGGTTTTCGTTAAAAGTTTGTGGGGGAGGTTCCCCCCCCTGTGTGTGCCAGATTTTTTAGCTCCAAGAACCCTCCCCTCAAGTTATTTATACAAATGTATAATAGGTGTTATTTATGTTTGTTTTGTTAATAAAGTGGCCGCTGTGGCCAATTTATCCAAAGAAATTATGGTTTTGTCTTTATTTGACGGGTATTAAGTTTAGTTTGGGAAAATTGGTAGCGAGTAGGTGTTTCAAATCATTAAAGAAGGACCAATCTTGGCAATACGCAGTCATGTTACTGCAGTATTCAGGGGAGTCACACACCCTGAGCGATTTGAAGTCCAGACTCTGCAGTTTGCTTGAACTGTACCCCCTGTCTGAGAATCAAAAAGTCAGCCTCCTCACTGTCCAGTTAACTGGTGCAGCTCAGAGGGAGGTAAAGTCCTGGCTGGACACTGAAAAAGAACTGTTAAACAATTCTTGGCCAGGCTGAAGGACACCTTTGACAACCGCACTGCAGCAGAGATAAAAATCAGATTCTTTTGGTGTAAACAAAGGGTGCAGGACAGTATACGGGACTATGCCCTTAATATCCAGGAGGCGCTGTGGGCCGTTAGGCAGGTTGACCCTGACAGCATGCAAGATGGGGACAGATCGTTAAAGGAGCAATTTATTGAGGGACGTCTCTCCAGCACCCACAGAACACATCTGCAAATCTTGGCCCTACAAAACCCTGACCTGGACTTTGCACACTTTAAAGATAGGGCCATCTGGGTGCTGCATGAGCCAAATTCCAGCCGAGTACCCCACGGCCCTAGCGGGTGTTGCACTAGCTTTATTCATTTCATTCCATTTCTCTGCCTGCAGGTTAGACAAATGTAAGGGTACCGTCACACATTGAAATTTTCATCGCTGCGACGGCACGATTCGTGACGTCGCAGCGTCGTATAATCATCGCTCCAGCGTCGTAGACTGCGGTCACACGTTGCAATCATGGCGCTGGAGCGATGCCGAAGTCCCCGGGTAACCAGGGTAAACATCGGGTAACTAAGCGCAGGGCCGCGCTTAGTAACCCGATGTTTACCCTGGTTACCAGCGTAAACGTAAAAAAACAAACAGTACATACTCACCCGTCGGTGTCCTTCAGGTCCCTTGCCGTCTGCTTCCTGCTCTGAGTGCAGCCGTACAGTGAGAGCAGATCGCAGCACCGCTGCGCTCTGCTCTCACTTTCCGGCCGGCACTAGTCAGAGCAGGAAGCAGACGGCAAGGGACCTGAAGGACACCGACGGGTGAGTATGCACGGTTTGTTTTTTTACGTTTACGCTTGTAACCAGGGTAAACATCGGGTTACTAAGCGCGGCCCTGCGCTTAGTTACCCGATGTTTACCCTGGTTACAAGCGAAGACATCGCTGGATCGCTGTCACACACAACGATCCAGCGATGTCAGCGGGTGATCAAGCGACGAAAGAAAGTTCCAAACGATCTGCTACGACGTACGATTCTCAGCAGGGTGTCTGATCGCAGTAGCGTGTCAGACACAGCGATATCGTAACGATATCCCTAGAACGTCACGAATCGTAACGTCGTAGCGATGGAAATTTCAATGTGTGACGGTACCCTAAGGATCAAGTGCTTCAGGAAAAGAATAGAAGACGTCCTACTCAAAGGTTTCATCATTCTTATGTCTACATCAAGTGCATGGAGCACATTTATATCAGACCAATGAATGTCATAAATTGTGATTTTCTCTATGAAGATGATATCGGTGATATAAAACAGCTGTGTACATGAAGAAGCAGTGTGGACATATTTCCCTGAATCTAACCCATGTGTAGGCTTACCCATATGTAAGTGAACTCTGAATAAACCCTGGTTTATTCCTATTACTATATTGTTTACATCACTTTACCCTTCATTTTAACCAGAAATTCTATTTATGCAATGGCAGTCAGAATGCTATAATACTAATAAACTTCTCAACTTCAATATGCCCATAATATCCATAGAACAAGAACATTATTGTAAATGTGCAACATTCCTTTCATAAAGGGCTGGTGCATGTTTTGGCCAAAATATATCCAATAAAGTCATAAAACTGTTAAAACATTGCACATGGAGCTTTTACTATCAATAAAAATGTAATCTAAAGTGTATTATTGAGAAATATTTATTGTGTATATGACTTTAATAAATCATCTGTAAGTTATTTTCAAGAATATTTTAGACAAGTTTTCCAAGAATTAGTTGCTGATTGTGTAAATAAATCTGCGAGTTTTAGTTTTTCTATACACCAAATGTTTATTCATCTAACGTAAATTGCAAATGATATAATATGCATAAAGTCAGAATATTCCCTACAGAAGTGAAGGCGCATATACACATTGCTATATTGGAAAGAACGGACCAATAATCCTCATCAGGCTATGCACAAAAATCATCCCGTTAATGCAAATAGATTGACCTTCACTAACAACTGGAACCTATTGGTGGCTGCACTTGGTAAGCTCTTGTGATATCTCAAGGGTGAGGTGGGTCCTTGAAGCATTTAGTCTGAATAAGCTGTCGTGAAGCAACACGGACTGATAGTGATGATGCAGCAGAAGAATCCAGATGGAACAACGGAAGCTGTGGTGGCAGAACAGCAAACTGGAATCATAGTCCATGAGCCAAGAACCAAATTTGACGATATCGGTACCAAGCGGAGTGACTAATTCTCTTTGGTATTTTTAGGTAGATGCATGTCTGTAGTTTATTTTTTGATATGATAGCCCTTACATATACGTAGCTTATTAACCCCTTCAGCCCTAGGCCTATTTGTACCCAAGTGCCTAAGCCAATCTGACCTGTGCCACTTCATGGGCTAATAACTTTGGAACGCTTTCACCTATCCAAGCCATTCTGAGATTGTTTTCTCGTGACATATTGTACTTCACGTCAGTGCTAAATGGGAGTCAATATATTTTACCTTTCTATATAAAAAAATGCTAAATATTCGGAAATTTTGGAAAAATCGGCAATTTTTTAACTTTGAAATTCTCTGCTTTTTACAAAAATACTGATACCCCCCATAATAGTTATTAATTTACACTCCCCACATGTTTACTTCATATTGGCATCATTTTGAAAATGAAACCTTATTGTTTTACGACGTAATAGGGCTTATAGTTTTATGCGCAATTTTTCACATTTACAGCAAAACCCACTTTTCAAAGGACCAAGTCACTTCTGAAGTCACTTTAAGGGGCTTACATAACAGAAACCACCCATAAATTACCCCATTTTGCAAACTACACCCCTCAAGCTGTTCAAAACTCATTTTTAAAAACTGTTAACCCTTTAGGTGTTCCACAGGAATTTTAGCATGAGCCAAGAACCAAATATGACGATATCGGTACCACCCGGAGTGACTAGATGTAGTATTTGTAACAAAATTTAATCCAAGTTATGTAAATACACACTGAACATGTCATGTGCATATATATATATATATATATATATATATATATATATATATATATATATATATATATATATATATATGTTACTCCATAATATCTTCAACATCGGACTCTGAATCTGACTGTTGTTCTACTGGCTCGTCTTCAGTACCCTTGTTCTGGCATGTCTGTAATCTGCACATGTCTGTGCACTTCAGGCCATTGCTGAGGCAAGTACACTGAGGAAGTTCACATGACCGCACACACTTGCAGGACAGTAGCTGTATAATAGCTTCTGGTGCTGGTGCCCCTTGCATCCACTTGACAACAAGCTTTCCGTCGTTATCTATCATCCAACCGCAGTCTGTTGGGTTTGCAACCCATGGCTGGCTCTGCAGACTTCTCCTCCAGATCGCAGCCTGGTAGTTTGCACGCAGTGCATGCATGAAAAGGCAGTCCTGGCAAGGAGGGAGTTGACTTGACTCTACCACTCCACGTCTGGCACAGAACAGCTGATAACGGAGCCTGTTTACCTCAGTTGTTTGGGTAGTTGGCAGGTACATGTGGCAGGTGATTTCCTGTAACTTCTCAAAAAGTTCGGTAGACACTTCCCATGAACGACCAACTTCCTGAAAGGCATCCTGGTATGTCTTGTTCATCTTCAACTGCTTGAGTGTCGTCATCTTCCCACGGCCAGCGAATGCACTGACGGTGTCACAGCCTGTAAATGCATGCATACCAATCAATGAATCACATACGCTGCCTCCCAATGTTCGGCTCAGAGTGGTGATATCCAGGAATCTTGTCCGGTTCTGTGTACCGCATTTCTGGAACAGGTGGGATGGGATTTTGTGGCACATGCCCAGACACAGGACCATGACATCAGTATCCTCCGAAGTGATGATGACCGACTTGTAACCAGATTCTGCTGCATGAAGAGCATGGAGAAGGAGGCGTGTGTCTGCTTCTTCTTGATTTGACTTAAGGTCAGCAGCCTCTTCCCACTGTTCTTTGGTGATCTTAAAGCAGAGCTGCTCACATGTGACATACAGCTCCTTCTCCTCAAGCTTCTCCCTGTGGTGTTTCGCCTTCCATTCTTCTACCAGAAACTTTATGAGACTTGCCTTGTTGGAGGAACTACTTAGAAGCTTTTTCCACTGCTGGATGTTGTGCCCATGTTGAATGTTCTTGAAATGGATCCCTGTGCCTTCATATCTGTTGACTCTTTCTGTATCTTTGATGGATGTCTCCTTGTAGACGTCAAAGACAATATCAATGCGCTTGCTCTTAGCACCCTCATGGATAGCGCGACTCATTGCTGTGCCTGCTAGCTGGCCAAATGTTGCATTGTTTCCCTTCAGTTTCTGAACCAGGCTCATCCCATCAATGATGGTTGCAGAGGGCTCGGGGATCACTTCTGCAGGACGAGCATTCCTCTCCAACTCCCTTGCGAGGGCAGCCTTGTTGGTCTTGCGGATAGACCCATCACCATTGGCAAGTGCCCATGGCAATGGACCCAGGGGATGAGTCAAGACATCACTCATTTGTAGCTTTCTGTTCTCAGCTACAAGTATCATCTGGCCAAATAGGTTTCTGTCAGCCTTCAAAATTACCTCCTTGCCAAGACCTTGTCTGCGTGTCTTCATTTGGATGTTAGAGAACGTTTTAAGTTTGTTCTTCGTCATCTTGTCATGAAACAATGTAGTTGGCTTATCGGTACCCAAACGCTCATCCTTGAATGTTTGATATGCATCCTCTCCTATACTGTATGCCCCTTGAAGGTCTTTGGCTACATCTGGTGGTGCTACAGTCGCTGTTGACAAACTGATAAGTTCACCATTATGCTCTTTGTTGAAGGGGTTCACCCAACCTGTCTCCAGCAGTTGAACGAAAGATTGGACATCGGCTTCATCTCTTCTAATCCTAGACACCTGTAGGTCTGAATGGCTGAAGTCAGTATATTGTTGGCCTACCAGGGCCCTCAGCTGCCTCAAGTACATACTGCGGTACTCTGATGTCAGGTAGAACCTGGAAACAGCTCCAACTTTGAGGCTGAAGCCTTTTGTGCCCCCTGGTGTCTGGGTGTCTTTGTTGATTGTCTCTTCAATGGTCTGGTCCACAGGAATTCGTCCAAAAGGATTCTTGCTACCGATCTGGACCGAAAAGCCACCTTGCATGAAGTATTCATGGACCTCTGGGTGTTCTATGGGCAGCCGAGACATTGTGGCATAGTAATAGGTTAGGTATCGGGCATAGTTGACCTTGTCATAGGCAAAACACCATGGTATCATCTGTCGGATTGCTCCTAGGTGAAGCATCCAGTTGCCTTCTCTTGAAGCTCGAACCAGGGCCAGCATGGTCTCGACCATGTATGTGTCAGTGTGTACGTGTATGTGTCAGTGTGTGTGCGTGTGTTGGGGCACCTCAGGGTGTCTTCAAATGTGACATAGCCCCCTAGATTTCTTCCAGTAAAATTTGCACTCCAAAAGTCATTTGGCGCTCCTTCCCTTCCGAGGCCTGCCGTTCCCCAATACTGCAGTGTACGACAACATATCGGGTGTTGTTGTGTTCGGGAGAGATTGGTGAACAAATAGTGGGGTGCATTTTTTGCTGGTACACCTCTTAAAAATAAAAAAATGAGCCTAAAATGACACCTTCATGTAAAAAATGCACTTTTTCCATTTTCTCAACCAAGTGTTTCCAACTACTGTGAAACACTGGTTGGGTCAAAGTGGTCACTATACCCCCTAAAAGATTCCTTGGGGGTGTAGTTTCCAAAATAGGGTCACTTTTTGGTGTTTCCACTGTGGGGGTACCTCAGGCAGCCTTCAAATGTGACATGGCCCCCTAGATTTCTTCCAGTGAATCCGCCACCCAAAAACCACATAGCGCTCCTTCCGTGTTGAGCTGTGCTGTGTGCCCATACTTTAGTTTACGAGTACATGTGGGGTGTTTCTATAAACTGCAGAATTAGGGTAACCAAGTTTGGGTTTGCCGTTAACCCTTGCTAGGTTGCAGGTAAAATTGGATTACAATGTAATATCTGGAAAAAAAATGAAATTTTGAAATTTCGCCTTCATTCTGCTAAAATTCCTGTGGAACACCTAAAGGGTTAACAGTTTTTAAAAATGAGTTTTGAACAGCTTGAGGGGTGTAGTTTGCAAAATGGGGTAATTTATGGGTGGTTTCTGTTATGTAAGCCCCTTAAAGTGACTTCAGAAGTGACTTGGTCCTTTGAAAAGTGGGTTTTGCTGTAAATGTGAAAAATTGCGCATAAAACTATAAGCCCTATTACGTCGTAAAACAATAAGGTTTCATTTTCAAAATGATGCCAATATGAAGTAAACATGTGGGGAGTGTAAATTAATAACTATTATGGGGGGTATCAGTATTTTTGTAAAAAGCAGAGAATTTCAAAGTTAAAAAATTGCCGATTTTTCCAAAATTTCCGAATATTTAGCATTTTTTTATATAGAAAGGTAAAATATATTGACTCCCATTTAGCACTGACGTGAAGTACAATATGTCACGAGAAAACAATCTCAGAATGGCTTGGATAGGTGAAAGCGTTCCAAAGTTATTAGCCCATGAAGTGGCACAGGTCAGATTGGCTTAGGCACTTGGGTACAAATAGGCCTAGGGCTGAAGGGGTTAATAAGCTACGTATATGTAAGGGCTATCATATCAAAAAATAAACTACAGACATGCATCTACCTAAAAATACCAAAGAAAATTAGTCACTCCGGGTGGTACCGATATCTGGCCCGGCTCATGGACTATCATAAGATCTGATGAAGCAGGGTTGAAAAAACAGCAACAGGTGTGATAAGAGTTGTTGTTGCCCATAAAGAAGCAGAGGAGGTTCATCGATGAGGAACCAGTGGAGCACAGAAGAGTTACACAGGAGTTTCCAAGGTATTACTATACCAGATCCAGCAGAGATAACTCATCGAAGAAGCAGAGCTGAGTTTACAGGAGTTCAATGCAAAGAAGGACAACAAAGTTATCTCAGTCATAACAGAACTGACTTCGTCAGGAGGTCTAATGTAGAGCTGGTAGCTATATAGCAGGTTTGTATCTGTGATAGCAGAGCTGAGTATGTTATAGAGTCAAATGCAGAGCTGGCAGCAGTTCAGCACAGTTAACTCAGCAAGAACAATGCTGCGTTTGTCTCACGGTCCAATGCAGATGTCTCAGCGGTGCAGCAGAGTTGACTCTGTGAGAGCAGTGCTAGGTTTTCCCCAAAGATCAATACAGACACAGAACTGATAGAGGCGTGGAGGAGTTGACTCAATGATTACAGAGCTGTGTTTGTCACAGTCTTCAATGCAGAGGTGGCAGTGGTGTACAGGTGCGTCAATATCAACTATCTGAATACTCAGCAGAAAGAAAGAAATAAACTGGAGTATATGTTGGCATACATGCAATATGTAGGAGCATGTTCACACTGGCAGTAAAAAAGACAAAACCTAAGATAAAAATAAAATGGACATTTACCTTGGTATAAGTAAGTAAGCAATAGTGCACATTAATAACATAGGGTAAACACTATTTTGTATTTTTTTAAAAAGTGCAAAAACCATCCATCCCACCAGCGTCAAGGTGTACCCAATCAGACTGGTCTTACCCTCTAGTATTACAACCTTAGCATGTGTCAAAAAAGACCTTAATGTGAATAAGGGCCAAGCAGGACTTGGGACTAACTGCTCGGTCCTTATTCACATTGAGGTTATTTTTGACACATGCTACGGTTTAAATATTAGAGTTTTGAACCATCCTAACTGGGTACACCTTGATGCTGGTGGGATGGCTTTTATGCTTTTTTAATTAAAAACAGTATTTACTACCGTAAGTACCCTCTGTTATTTAAAAGCACTATTACTTTTTACATGCTTATAGCTACGTATATGTTCATTTTATTGCCATCATAGATTTTCATTGAATACTTAGGTAGCATCCAGCACCTGAGTTGGGTTATAAGTCCAGTGAGCAGGATATCACTGAAACGTCTCAGGGAGCATTGATTTGGTCATGGAACCAGTGGGATGGTCCTTCCCACAAGTGTCCCAGGAGCTGATTTTTAACACGATAACACTAGGCTGCATGTTGCTGTTGCTACTGTGAACAGCCTGCGTGACCTAACTGTGCTACCTTGACCTGCAGAGTCTCCAGACTTGTCTCCCGTCAAGCACATCTGTGACATCATAAATCTGAAATTGCAGTGGGAGCTGCCAGCAGTGGATCTTGATGATTTGCCCAAGTGCATTTGCGGTGCCCCAGTGTCCTGGTCGTCGCAGTGATGTCATTATCCTTTCAGGGGGAGAAGTGATGTCATGGCTGAAGGCAATGAAAGACAACCACATTCAGGTATCACACACATGCAACATGTTCACACTCCAGACCAGAAGGGGGAGCTCTAAGCCTGTTTAGGGTGAACTCCCCTATTTAACATCCTGGCTGGAGGAAGTCACGGTTCAGTTCCTGTCAGGAGGACAGAGTGAGAGGAAGGAGTCCCGGAGCATGAAGGGCTGCAGCTCCTGGAAGAAGACACTAAAGTGAATATATTGCAGAGAGTGTGCAGGAAAGCAGAGCACAGGAGAGGAATATCAGAGGGAGTTCAGCCAGGAGCAAGCTGCTTCCCTCTGAGGCGCAGAATCCGGTAGCCAGCGCACCGTGGAAGTAAGTGCTCTACGCCTTGCGTCAGAGACTGGCAGGGCAGGTGATTCCAAGTTTCCTGTCCACCCTTGTATACCCAGGAGGCACGGTGACACTGTTCAGAGGCCGGGGCGTACTAGAGTCCCTAACCAAAGTCTCAAGTCACCAGCCATACGGGTTTGTCCTATCCATACCATCTGGGGGACAGAGAGAAAGAGACATTCCATCTACAATAGTTGTGAGGACCTTACCGAGAAGCTCAGCAGGGAGGTACTACAACACACAGGCGCTAGAGGAAGGCTACTGATTTCCACCTGGACAAGGGGACTCTGGATTTGCCTTCTGACCGACCGGACTCTGCCTGCCCTGTCATCTGGCGCTCCGGGCTGAGGATACCATCTGAAATCTTCAGTAATCAAGGTAAAAGACTGCAAACCTGTCTCCTCGTTCTTTACTGCACCTTGCCCATATATAAACTCTTTTACTGGACACCCCTGAGGGCCACGGACCGGGTCAGCCACCGTGACATCCCCTGAACTGAAGGACCCGGTGCCGAGTACCCCATCGCCCTACTCTGGGGGTGATCCACATTCAGCATGGCAGAACATTCCTCTGACCATTAATAACTTCACTGATGGCTAACGAGGCCGTAAGTGCTGGGATTTTCTGCATACGGTACTCACACACAATACTGAATAAATCAAGATGTTTTGAAAATTTTGTTTCCATTTTATCATCATTTGCATATCATTAAGTGGTCTATCCATCCTGTGATTGCCATAACTCAGTGATTTTTTCTTCTTGGTGTTGGCATGTCAATCTTGAACAGTGTTTATTAGGATCAACCTCTATAAAATATTAATGACAAGGAGCTCCCATATACTTCATCAAATGGGCCAATCTGGGATTACTACTATCTTTATTGCTAAAAAATGACAATTTGCATGTACTATATTGGGGCTAGGTCACATGACTGATTTAAATAATCAGAGTAGTCACTTGAACAAATGGGAAAATCAATTTTGCAGCTATTTACATTACAAAAAGTGAAAAACTTTATTAACCATGAACCATATACTGAAAAGTTTACCCCCTTACCGACCTCCGCTGTACTATTACAGCGGAGGTCGGATCCCCTGCTTTGATGTGGGCTCCGGTGGTGAGCCCGCATCAAAGCCGGGACATGTCAGCTGTTTTGAACAGCTGACATGTGCGTGAAATCGCGATTCCCCGCTGCTATTAACTAGTTAAATGCCTCTGTCAAATGCTGACAACGGCATTTAACCGGCCGCGCGGCCAGAAATGCTCGCATAGCCGACCCCTGTCACATGATAGGGAGTCAGCGATGCGTTGGCATAGTAACCAGAGGTCTCCTTGAGATCTCTATGGTTACTGATGCCAGCTTGCTGTGAGCGCCACCCTGTGGTCGGCGCTCTTAGCAAGCCTGCAATTCAGCTACATAGGAGCGATCTGATGATCGCTCCCATGTAGCTGAGCCGATCAGGCTATGCCAGAGGCTATTAAACCATGGCAAAAGTAAAAAAAAAAAAGTTTAAAAAAATATGAAAAAAAATAAAAAAAATATAAAACTTTAGATCACCCCCCTTTCGCCCCATTCAAAATGAAACAAAAAAAAAAAATTAAACCTACACATATTTGGTATCGCCGCATTCAGAATCGCCCGATCTATCAATAAAAAAAAGCATTAACCTGATCGCTAAACAACATAGCAAGAAAAAAATTCAAAACGCCAGAATTACGTTTTTTTTGTCGCCGCGACATTGCATTAAAATGCAATAACGGGCGATCAAAAGAACATATCTGCACCAAAATGATATAACTAAAAACGTCAGCTCGGCACACAAAAACTAAGCCCTCACCCAACCCGAGATCACAAAAAATGGAGACGCTACGGGTATTGGAAAATTGCGCAATTTTTTTAAAAAATTTTTTAGAAAACTTTGGAATTTTTTTTTACCACTTAGATAAAACGTAAGCTAGACATGTTTGGTGTCTATGAACTCTCAGTGACCTGGAGAATCATAATGGCAGGTCAGTTTCAGCATTTAGTAAACCTAGCAAAAAAGCCAAACAAAAAACAAGTGTGGGATTGCACTTTTTTTGCAATTTCACCGCACTTGGAATTTTTTTCCCGTTTTCTAGTACATGACATGCTAAAACCAATGATGTCGTTCAAAAGTGCAACTTGTCCTGCAAAAAACAATCCCTCACATGGCCATATTGACAGAAAAATAAAAAAAGTTATGGCTCTGGGAAGGAGGAGAGCGAAAAAAGAGAATGCAAAAAAGGAAAAGGCAAGGTCTTGAAGGGGTTAAAATTTAGAAGTGGACACAAAATTGTCACAAGATTACCCACAATACAAATCAAATCCATTATTAAATATTACCTTACAAGATTGGTGTACTTACATTGAAAATCCATGTCAGATTGGCTATATAACCCTACTATGAAGATGAGCATTTTATGAGGCCAACTCTTGCTCCAGCTGTGCTTGTAAATTGCTCACTTTAATATCTGGCAGAAAAACTTTCAATCAGGATTATACAGCCTTTCTGGCGTTGATTTTTAAAGTAAGTACACCAGCCACATCATGCGTAGGAAATCTATACCATTATGTTTGCAATTGTACACTCCCTGACAGACGTTATGTCGCTTATCCATGTTATGTAAATAAAAGCTTATAACCTGACGTTAAATTCATCCATTGGTTATATAAATTATTCTTTTGAAAGCTGAAAGCCTCCAAAATGTGGTTTAGGTTAAGAAAATAAATTGGCATCAATGCAGAAATATTGGTCAGTTAATGGACACAGAATGGTCAGATTTTGGCAAGAGAAAAGTTTTGTCGCCCACAGAAAGTAATGTGATATTCAAACAAAAAATTAACTTAAAATACAAATATATGTTGCATAACATTGGTGAATGAAGTTGTGGTGCTATTAGAGTCATATTTAATATTTTGTGTGACTTCCATGAGCTCGAAGGACTGCATCCATGCGGTTCAACAATGATTCATACAATTTATTAATGAAGTCATCAGGAATAGCAAATAATGCAGTCTTACATGCCTCCCAGAGTTCATCTAGATTCTTTGGTTTTGTCTTACAAGCTTCCTCTTTCATCCTACCCCAAACGTGCTCAATGATGCTCATGTCTGGTGACTGGGCTGGCCTATTCTTGAGCACCTTGATCTTTTTTGCCTGAAGGAACTCTGTTGTAGAGATGGATGTATGAGATGGAGCACCATCCTGCTGCAGAATTTGACCCCTTTTATGATTTGGAATATAAGAGGTAGCTAATACTTCTTGATATTTTTGGCTATTGATATTGCCTTCCACCTTGCAAATATTTTACACACCCCCACACTGAATGTAACCCCAGACCATGATCTTTCCACCACCAAGTGTAACTGTTTTCTGGGTGTATTATGGATCCATACGGGTTCCAGTAGGTCTCCTGCAGTATTTGCGGTGGCTGTGGTGTAATTCTACTGAAGATTCATCAGAGAAATCCACCTTCTGCCACTTTTCCAGCGTCCATCTGTTAAGCAGGCTGTGAGACTTTGCAAATGCCACACGGTTTTTTAGTTGCCTTTTGTTTAGTGCTGGCTTCTGGGCACTGATTCGACCATGGAGGCCATTTTAAGACAGAATCCTACAAACTGTTCTAGTTGACACAGGGACTTGAGGTGACCAGGCCTGTTGGAGCTCTGCTGCAGTAGAAGAGGGGCTTTCTTTGGATTTTCTAACTAACAAACGTTCCTCCTGAGCAGTTGTCTTGTGGGTCAGCCAGACATGGGCTTGTCAAACACATCTCCAGTCTCTTCAAATCTTTTTTTACTTCTTTGTACTTGAGACGCTGAGACACATTAAAGGTACCAGCCACCTCTGCAGTGGATCTGGTCTTCAGCCTCTTGATAATCCAGGCTTTGGTCGCAGGGTGGATTTTTGGCATGTTGTCAGAGCTCAAATTGCAGTTCAAGTGAAGGTCTGGGGTGCAGGGTTTCTTTTTATACACACACACTAATTAACCGATCATTTACTGAGCACAGGTGAGGATTAGTGATGAGTGAGTATACTCATTGCTTGGGTTTTCCCGAGCACACTCCAGTGATCTCTGAGTATTTGTTAGTGTTCGGTGATTAAGTTTTCATCACCTCAGCTGAATGATTTACAGCTACTAGACAGCTTGATTACATGTGAGGATTCCCTAGAAACCAGGCAACCCCCACATGTACTCAGCCTGGCTAATAGCTGGAAATGATTCAGCTGAGGCAATCAAAACTTAATCTCCGAACACTAACAAATACTCGGAGACCACCCGAGCGTGCTCGGGAAAAACCAAGCAATGAATACACTCGCTCATCACTAGTGAGGATGTAAACTAGGATTGGGTGCATTATATGACCAGGCGACAAAACTTTTGTCTTGCCAATATCTGACCATTCTGTGTCCATTAACTGATCAATATTTCTGCCAATTTATTTTCTTAACCTAAACCACATTTTGGATGGTTTCAACTTTCAAAAGAATAATTTATACAACCAATGGATGAATTTAACATCAGGTTATAAGCTTTTATTTGCATAACATGGATAAGCGACATAACTTCTGTCAGGGAGTGTATTGTGAAATATGGTGACAGATCTGCTTTAACTACAGAAAAGTAGAAAGTCCCTTTCAGTGGTTTCCACTAAACAAAAAGATCCTTTGGACAGGAAGTTCCTTTGGTCATGGTTGGAGAAGATTTTCCTGTATAGTGAGACTGGTATTTGTTGAGTCAGATAATGTGCCGGGTGAGCAGGAGGACATCTGGAGAGAATTCTTCACAGCTGATGTGTGTTTCCCCTTGGGCAAAATCTATCACTTAATTGGGGTCTTTTTTCTGGCATCAACTTATAAAACATCTTGTACAAAGTTTAATCACACAAGTATTTAGACTGTATGTGCAGAAATTTTGCTATAACTTTGTACATTACAATAATACAAAAGACTGAGCAGTCATATGATTGATACAAGTACTTGTGGTCAGGCTACTATCATATATTTATTGATAAGCATACATTAGTTTAATATCAGGCCACAGTAAAGATCATTTTAGCAATGCGCTCCAAAGCCTCCATGACTTTTTTAACTAATAAAGACATTTTTTTCACCTATCAGTCTCAACAGAGTATCACCCTTTATCTTCTATCCTGCACTTTTGAATGAGTTCATCTGTCTTTGTCAGTCTTCGATGTAAGAAGCAATCTGTCCACAAGCCGAATCCGATGCTCGCATGGAGGTACCCACATTTGTTTAGTGCCAGTTTTCTTCTCCTTTCCCATATTAATAAATTATAAATACAGTTCCAAATTCCCCTTAGAAACACTTGGAAAACTCTTCCTATTCATTTCTATTGGAAACTCTGCTGTCCAGTTTTTCAAGTATTTTTTTCCTGAAAAATGTCTCGAAAAAAGGCTGTTGGGGAAAAAAAAGTGAGTGTCACTTCTCTGAAGTAGACCCTGATGGATTCTACTCCAATCTAGACACCGTCAAATAAAAAGGATGAAAAAAAGTTTCACTAAAATTTAAAAAAGGCTTATAAAAGGGGCGTTTGCTGAAACAGTTTCCTCTTGAAAAACCTCCATGTGAACATAGATTAGTCCTTTTGGCAAGTCCTTGGCTGCTATACATCAGTTTACTTTTCTTTTGCATATAGGAAACAGAAGCTCCAATCGATAAGTACAACCTATTATTAATTGGTAGATAGGCAGCGGGCACAGCCTGCACATTTAGTATGTCCGCCCTTGTACATGTGTAATACTTATAATATCTTATATCCTAATGGGGTTGCATCACAAACAGGATTGCTTTCTTTCAAAAACAGCGCCACACTTTTCTAAAGGTTAAGCATGGTATTGCAGCTCAGCCTCATTAATTTTAGTGGCACTGAGCTACAATTCCACAAATAAAGGCTTGTTCAGACGAACCTATTTAAATCTGTGTGCTGTCCACATGCAAAACTGTTAGACTATGGACAGCACAAGGACTAATGAAAGTCAATGGGGTAGTTAACATGAACATTTTTACTCACGGATCGATGTTAGCGTGTAAAAAATTGCAGCATGCACTACTTTGATGAGTCAACTAGTGCATCAGATATGGGTGACATACTGGTAACCACCCGTATGTCATGCGTTTTCCATTAAAATTATAAAGAGACTTTCTTTTGCCGGATCTGTTATAAATAAACAAGAATGAATGCTGCATTAACAGATCCATTACCACATTGACTCCAATGTAAAAAAGAAACTCAATTAGTGAATAATGGACTAAAAGTTGTGACTGCGCAACTTTTTTCCTAACAGATTTCTGCGGGATCCATTCTAGCGGATCATTACTGGACATGTGAACATAGCCTTAGTAGAATAGTCTCACCATATATCCCTATACAATTCCAAATGTTTTTTAATTACAAATTTCCCCATTCTTAAGAAATTGATGATCATGCACTAATATCCATGTAGCGTTTATCCTAAGCATGGATATAGGATTTTATAATATCCCGACCACATACATGTACATTACGGTGTCACCATCTGTAGCATGTGAACCTGGGCAAAGATCTTTTTATAGGCAACAATACTCATTTCCATGCTGAAATCTGCAGCCATTGACATTTCCTCTCCAGCAGAGTTGCGTTCCCAGTGGGTCAGATTTAAACCATCTGCAGCCAGATGGAAGTGTAAAGTGGAAGGATTGTGTTTTAATTTGCAGCTGTCGGGTTGTGCTTGAAATGGGTCTAATGGCTCAAGTGTAAACTTTAGTCATTGCTCAGTGTGAAAGTCCAGGTCCTGAGGAAGAGCGTGATTACATAATGCTAGCTCACCACAAGCAGACATCTGAAATAGTGAAATTCTTCTCCATCACTGAATTACGCAAATCACAAAAGACGTAGGAAAAAATGTTTGATAAGTGTCTTAGATATCATCATCATCAGAAGAGATGAGAAAAAGCCCCAATTCTTTCCAAAATAACAAGTTATTATCTGTAGGTTGCTAATGGCTGGGTATCTGGATATTTGGGCTCACAGCGATCCTGAGAATGGGGTAGAGTCCTGTCTTGAATGGAGCAGAGGTGCAAATGTTTGACCACATTCATTGTCTATGACACGGCCGGAAAAAGCAGAGTATAATGACTAGACGCGCAGCAGTCAATGGGTAGGTTATTACTTGCTATTTTGGTTATAACCCATCAAATAGATGTAACATGTACTTTATTTATTTTAATTTATTTGCTTATAATAGCGCCATTAATTTCCACAGAGCCTTACAGATATTAGCACCAATGTTCCCATTGGGGCTCCCAATCTAAATTGCCCATCATTATGTCTTTGGAGTGTGGGAGGAAACTGTACAGCCCAGAGGAAACCCTTGTAAACATAAGGAGAACATACAAACTTCTGGCAGATGTTATCCTTAGTGGGATTTGAACCCAAAACCCCAGTGCTGCATGTTGAAGCTTTGAAAAGGAAAGTATTCATTACATTCCTTCATTCCTACAGAAATCCCCTTAGTAAGAGTTTCAGGATCTTAACCTGGCTTTGAAATTCATAACTTACCAATCTTTTCAAAATAGAAATATGGCACTTAAATTTGTCAAATAAGGAAGACACCAAAAAGTAAAAAGCTCAACATAGAGATCACAAGTTCCACTGGCAACTAAGCATCCAACTGCTTTTAGTGAAACACTCACAGTTTAGAATCTGTCCAGCCGTTACACCGATGCCTCCATCCTGTGCCAGTCATTGCACTGGTTGCCTATCTGCTAGAGTATAGTATAGACGTATCATTCTTACTCGCAAAGCTCTACACAGTTCTCCACTGTTCTTCATCTCCCCCTTGTCTCTGTCTATCACCCTAACAGTGATTTCTATTATGCTAATGAACTAAGACTAAGATTTTGTACAATCCAAACCTCCCACTCGCATCTTCAAGACTTCTTCGTGCTGTGTCAATTCTCTGGCACTAGCCTAGACAATCCGGTTATTTCCCATTATACACACAAGGCTGGACTGGTGATCCAGAGAGAAAGATGGGAGATTTGGGTAATGGTTCTTTATTAGATAATTATAGAAGAGTTGTTGCTATTTTATGGAGTTCTTTGGCCTAGGTGGCCTCTACCACTCATTATTGAGCCATGCAGATTTTAATTTTGATCAATAATTGGGTTATATACATGCAAACAGATGCACAAAATGTTTAGAATAAAATGTTCCTTACAGGCACGTGAAGCTATTGTTTTCGTGCTTTTTTTCCGCTTGGAAAATGCCCACTGAATCAGCAAAAAAAAAACAACAAAACACCCACTCCACAAAAACAGTGTCAAAAGCAGCGTAAATAATGTTTCTTTTTTCTGCTGTAGATTTTTTATTCATAAAAAACCTGGTCAAAAATCTTACATGTAAACCCACCCTCTCTATATTTTAATTTTCCTAATTTAGATGCAGTGTATACTATTTGTATCAACATTATAAGACCTACAGTCAAGAGTTAATGTTTTACAGAAAGATAAAGTGTTATTCCCAAAATGAGAAGTTATCCCATATCCACAAAATAGAGTTAATGATCTCTGCGACTCTCTGAGAACGAAGCTCTATATCACATGATTCGGCTCTTGAATAGAACATACGTGCAAATCCTCGGTCTTCGCTCCATTCACTGTCTGTGGGACTGGCAGAAAAAGCCAAGAACAGGGCTTGGAAATTTCTGGCAGTCCTATAAAATCATCTGCTCCCTCTTCTAGGGATCGTTAGGGTTAGGGGCACCAGCAGTTGGACCCTAGTGATCGTTAAGTGATTCTATATGTTATAAGAGATAACTAGGAATAACTCTTTAAGCCAAATACCCTTAGCTGAAGTTACACATGTCGATTCTGGTGCAGAATTGGGGTAAAATCCAGGAGTATATGCATATAGTGTAGAAGGGGAAATTTAAAGGAAGAACCAATTTGTTTGCTCCTGTTGGATCCACTTCCGAAGATCTAGAGTGTAACATTATGTTGTACTGCCCTTCAGATTCATTTACCATAAACCACTTTTGAGAGCCACATAAATCTGTCACATTTCTATTATCTCCATCTCCAGTCAGTTTGTTTTGTTTTTTGTGCTGTTTGCTTCCTGGAGGATTTCTCAGAGGGAACAAATATCAAGCATTAATCCCACTGTACTCAAGTTACCCTCAACTAGTCACAACAGGCTTCACATCACTTTTTACGGATGGGAAATTGTAAAGCCTTTAAGAAGAATGAAAATCCTTCCTGAATTTGTCCTAATTTGTTCTCTTATGCTTTGCATGAATCCCCATAAAGTTGTAGCACATCCTATTAAGAGCGTTAACTGACACGACACAACCGCCAAATCCATCTCTTCCATATTCAGTCAAGGATTACGCCGATGTGTCTTTTTTTTAAAGACTAACCATACATAAAGAGCACCTTTCACTTGTTTGAGCGTGGTAAACTGGCCACATCATGGAACCTGTCATGTCCTCAAACACTATTATCTTGTAGATACGGGGTTAATCTGCAGACTAATAAAATTAAAATTTTGTTCATCCACCTTACTGAAAATGCAACTAAGAAATCGCAATTTACTCCTTCCGGCAGCCGCCAACTTTCAGTCATAGAGGTGAACCTGGTGCAGCCGCAGTGTCCGCTCAGTACACAGTGAGCATCGGCTATAAGCACGCTCAAGCGCTTTGATTGACAGCCGGCACTGCAGTACAGTACAATACACAGTGAGCTGTAAATCAAGGTGTTGGAGCGTGCTTACAGGAGAAAACCGTTCTAAGCTATTGCGGCATGTTCTTTTTACTCCTGCATGACTCCTACTACTTTTGATTGGTCAACATCATATGAAGGAACAAGTATACTCACCCAGAGAAAAATATCTGATATTTTCCACTTGGTCTTAACATAAATTAGACTTTAAACTTTACAAGTAGTGTTGAGCGATACCGTCCGATACTTGAAAGTATCGGTATCGGAAAGTATCGGCCGATACCGGCAAAGTATCGGATCCAATCCGATACCGATACCCGATACCAATACAAGTCAATGGGACTCAAGTATCGGACGGTATCCCTGATGGTTCCCAGGGTCTGAAGGAGAGGAAACTCTCCTTCAGGCCCTGGGATCCATATTAATGTGTAAAAGAAAGAATTAAAATAAAAAATATTGCTATACTCACCTCTCTGACGCAGCCTGGACCTCACCGAGGGAACCGGCAGCGTTGTTTGCTTAAAATTTGCGCGTTTACTTCCTTACGTGAAGTCCCGGCTTGTGATTGGTCGCGTGCCGCCCATGTGGCCGCGACGCGACCAATCACAGCAAGCCGTGACGTAATTTCAGGTCCTTCAGGATTTTAAAATTACGTTCTGGCTTATGATTGGTCGCGTCGCGGTCACATGGGCGACGCGACCAATCACAAGCCGTGACGTCACAGGAGGCTGGACACGCGCGCATTTTAAAATGCGCGCGTGTCCAGCCTCCCGTGACGTCACGGCTTGTGATTGGTCGCGTCGCGACCAATCATAAGCCAGAACGTAATTTTAAAATCCTGAAGGACCTAAAATTACGTCACGGCTTGCTGTGATTGGTCGCGTCGTGGCCACATGGGCGACGCGACCAATCACAAGCCAGGACGTCACGGGAGGCAGGACACGCGCGCATTTTAAAATGCGCGCGTGTCCAGCCTCCCGTGACGTCACGGCTTGTGATTGGTCGCGTCGCCCATGTGACCGCGACGCGACCAATCATAAGCCAGAACGTAATTTTAAAATCCTGAAGGACCTAAAATTACGTCACGGCTTGCTGTGATTGGTCGCGTCGTGGTCACATGGGCGACGCGACCAATCACAAGCCGTGACGTCACAGGAGGCTGGACACGCGCGCATTTTAAAATGCGCGCGTGTCCAGCCTCCCGTGACGTCACGGCTTGTGATTGGTCGCGTCGCGACCAATCATAAGCCAGAACGTAATTTTAAAATCCTGAAGGACCTAAAATTACGTCACGGCTTGCTGTGATTGGTCGCGTCGTGGCCACATGGGCGACGCGACCAATCACAAGCCAGGACGTCACGGGAGGCAGGACACGCGCGCATTTTAAAATGCGCGCGTGTCCAGCCTCCCGTGACGTCACGGCTTGTGATTGGTCGCGTCGCCCATGTGACCGCGACGCGACCAATCATAAGCCAGAACGTAATTTTAAAATCCTGAAGGAGCTGAAATTACGTCACGGCTTGCTGTGATTGGTCGCGTCGCGGCCACATGGGCGGCACGCGACCAATCACAAGCCGGGACTTCACGTAAGGAAGTAAACGCGCGAATTTTAAGCAAACAACGCTGCCGGTTCCCTCGGTGAGGTCCAGGCTGCGTCGGAGAGGTGAGTATAGCAATATTTTTTATTTTAATTCTCTCTTTTACACATTTTTACATTAATGTTGTTTCGATACCGATACCCGATACCACAAAAGTATCGGATCTCGGTATCGGAATTCCGATACCCGCAAGTATCGGCCGATACCCGATACTTGTGGTATCGGAATGCTCAACACTATTTACAAGCTAATATCTTTGCAACAAAGGCAAGAAATAAAAAAAGAAATACATGCATTTTATTCAGCTTTGCAGGCTATATTTTGTGATGTGGCCAGTTTATCATGCTCAAACTGGTGAACGCTCCTTTTCAAAGGAACAATAAACATAGAAATGAATGGTTAAACTAAGCAAGAAATGTAATTGCTCTGTGAATTTTCTGTAAGCTGAAACAGCTACACTTGTAGAAATACAGAACAGAACACTTGTTAGGCCACGTTCTCACGTTCAGTATTCGGTGAGTATTTTACATCAGTATTTGCAAGGCAAAACAAGGAGTGGGTGATAAATACAGAAGTGGTGAGGTGTTTCTATTATACTTTCTTCTGATTATCCCACTCCTGGTTTTGGCTGATGTAAACTATTGACAAAATTCTGACCGTGTGAACGTGGCCCTAAAGGGATTGTCCAATACTAGTTGTCCATCTCCTTGTTTCTGCTTCTAGCAGTGGAAAGCATGTGATTGCGCTACAATTGCTATTGCTACTACTATTGTAGTAACCCACAAAATACGGTATGGCACATAGCTGCGGCGACTCAAACATAATCTCCGAGTACACCCAAAATACTCCTAGACCACCCGAGCATGCTTGGAAAACCCGAGTAACGAGTACACTCACTCATCACTAATATTTATATACCGTATATACTCGAGTATAAGCCGAGATTTTCAGCCTATTTTTTAAGGCTGAAAGTGCTCCTCTCGGTTTAAACTCCACTCATTGTCCCAGGGGGGTCGGCTGAGGAGGGGGAGCGGCAGGAGTGGCGGCTGTCACATCACGCTCACCTCCTCCCGGTGTGGTCTCTGTACTTCCCTGCTTCTAAGATGGTCTGCGGCGCCCACAGCTCTTCCTGTGTTCAGCGGTCACGTGGTACCGCTAATTAAAGTAATGAATATGGACACGCCTCCACTCCCATAGGCATGGAGCACATATTCATTACTTTAATGAGCAGTGCCATGTGACCGCTGAACACAGGAACAAGCTGCCTGCACGCGCCAGAGACCAGCAGGGAAGCAGGGACATGGACATGCAGACCGCGCCAGGAGGGGGTGGGTCTGATGGGGGAGGGGGAGCCATGTGATATTCACCTGTCCCTGTTCCACCACCGTGCTCTGTTTTCTGCATACTCTGGCTGTGATGTTTAGGTCAGAGGCCGCGATGACATGGTTCGTGCACACCCTCTGCCTGAACAGTCATTGCAGAGACCCGGAAGACACAGTGGCCCACGGCGGGGGAAAGGGGACAGGTGAATATCGCAAGTGCCGGGGGCCTGAGCCAGTGGCGACTCTGGCACCTGGCCCCCATAGCTATGAGAGGTGAGGATGTCATTTTTTTTAATCACAGCAGCAGCATATGCAGCATATTATTCTATGGAGCATCAACTGGGGCCATCAACCTTTATGGAGCAGAATATGCGGCATACTATTCTATGGAGCATCTTATGGGGCCTTTGTGCAGCATTTTGTGGGGAATATTATTCTATGGAGCATCTTATGGGGCCATCATTAACCTTTTATGCAGCATTATATGGGGCATATTTTAATATGGAGCATCTTATGGGGCCATCATTAACCTTTGTGCAGCATTATATGGGGCATACTTTTTGTATGGAGCATCTAATGGGGCCATCATAAACTTTATGGAGCATTATATGGGGCTCCTGATTCAATATGGATATTTAAAAACACTTAACCTACTGATGTCTCAATTAATTTTACTTTTATTGGTATCTTTTTATTTTTTAAATCAACCAGTAGCTGCTGCATTTCCCACCCTAGGCTTATACTTGAGTCATTAAGTTTTCCCAGTTGTTTGTGGCAAAATTAGGGGTCTCGGCTTATACTCGAGTATATATGGTATATGGAACCAATAAAGAATCCTTCTGTACTATTTTGGGGCTGGGGTTCATGGAGTGCCAGTTGGTATGTAATATTGCCTTCAGAGGTGTTTTTAGGCTCAGGTCGTGCAGTACAAATAAGTAATAGCTCTGATTGCAGTTTTTAGCTGCGGGTAATATACAAAGAGTTTACTAACAAGGTCACCAAAAGGTAGTCTCTGCAAAATTATAAACGTTTTATACAAGCTATCATCTGTAAATGCTACCTAGTAGTGTCAAGCATTGATTAATTTCCATCTTCATGCTGATATACTAAAGCCAAGTATTAGTTACTACATTGCCATCAGTCAATGGGCAACACCCAGTAATAAGTACTACAGGGAAGTGCGGCTATGAGACCTATGGCCCTTTCTAGCCGGTGACAGACAAATATGTCCTATTAGGCTTCTTTAATACTTACCATGATTTTGCGACCCATTTTTGCAGCCTCAACAGATTTCAATGGGGCCGCAAAAACGGGCTGCAATAATTGCACAGAGCGCCCTACACTGTACGGTCGTGAGGGCCGTATTTACTGCCATGAAAAAATATCGAGCTGCTCCATCTTTTTCACGGCTTACGGACATGGCTCCCATTAAAAATCAATGGGGCCGCAAACACAACGGAAGCTTGTTTTTGTGGTGCACAGTGACTTCCGGTTTTGGGAAACGCCGTTTTTTTTTTTCAATACTTTGTCCATAGTATTGGAAAGCTGAAAAACGGTGATCCACAAGTTTTTTATGGTCCATTATTGCGGCAGACCGTGAAAATTGTGTCGATATGGCTAGCAAAAAAGGCCAGCAATAACGGGCAGCAAAAAACAAGGTAAGTGTAAAAGAAGCCTTAGGGTATATGGATATTATACTGGTGGGTTCCATGCATGGGAATCCCTCTACATGCCAGAACAGTTGGACCATCCCTCTGCTATTTCTCAAATAATTTTCTGAATAAATTGACAGCTGGGTGTTATCAGTTAGGGCTGTGTCCCACAGTCTACTGCCCAATCATTGCCGTCTGAGTAGAAACATAGCTCTTTTGGGAACAAGAATGATAACATCCAGTTTTCAATTATTCAGGAGGAATAACAGAGGAACAGAACAATGCAGAGTTGTATGAAATGAAGCTTTAAAAATGTCATTTCACGGGAAATACAAGTAAAGAGAATCAACAGCAACTGTGGATCTTCCATTGGGGGCAATTAGAACAGCTGCAAGTTTAGATCTTTATGATTCTTTTGGAGAGGATATGATGGATGGAAAAAAAAGCACATTTCTAGCATACAAAGCATTCTTTACCACAGCTGACTTTCTTTAGATATTACAATTACCTACAATATTAAGTTCTGTTCGTATTTCTAAATGATCAATAAGCAATCTGTGTTTAACAGATCTAAAAGAAACCAAGTAGTTCATGCTTATATTTATGGGTTTTTATAAAAAAAAAATTAAATGTGTAACAAAATTTAAACTTGGTGGATGAAAAAACTGATAAATGTGAATGTGATCCATTTGATTGCTTTTTAGATCTGTTAGACCGATTACCCAAAAATCCTATTAAAAAACCTATCAAGCTAAAGCTATGTTTCTACGATGAGCTTTTGGTGCGTTTTTGATGTTACAGATTTTCGGCACCATTTCTGCTAAGTAAAATACCGTATGTACTCGAGTATAAGCCGACCCGCTAATTTTGAGATTTTTTTGTGACTTATTGTACTTCGTAATAGTGGTAAAATGTGTTCGATATGACTTGAGTTTATTTGTGAAAATAATAGAAATTTGGCAATTATTTAGAAAATGTCATAATTTTCAAAATTTTAATTCTCATTCCCTTAAATCAGAAAGTTAGGTCACACAAAACAGTTAATAATTAACATTTCCCTTGTCCATTTACATCAGCACAATATTTTAATTTTTTTTTGTTAGGAAGTTAGAAGGGCTAAAAGTTGATGAGCAATTTCTCATTTTTATAACAAAATTTTAAAACCATTTTTTTTGGACCACAATTTTGAAGTGACTTTTGGGGGGCCTACATAACAGAAAATACCCAAAAGTGACACCATTCTAAAAACTGCACCATTCAAAATCCTCCAAAGCACATTCAAGACATTTATTAACCTCTCAGGCGCTTCACACAAATTAATGGACTGTGGAAGGTAATAATGAACATTTAACTTTTCTTCACAAAATTTAAGTTTAGCCCCACTTTTTTTATTTTCACAAGGGTAATAGGAGAAAATGGACCCCAACATTTTTCTATAAATTTCTCATGAGCACACCAATACACCATATGTGGGGAAAAAACACTGTTTGAGTACATGATAGGGCTTGAAAGGGAAGGAGCACCATTTGACTTTTTGAATGCAAAAATGGCTGAAATCGAGAGTGGACGCCATGTTGATTTTGGAGAGCCCCTGATGTGTCTAAACAGTGGAAACCTCCCACACGTGACCACATTTTGGAAACTAGTCCCCTCACGGAATATACCTAGATGTGTGGTGAGCAATTTGAATCCCCAGGTGCTTCACAGAAATGTATTATGTACAACCATAAAAATAAAAAAAAACACATTTTGTTTCCCACAAAAATTATTTTGAGACCCAATTGTTTCTATTTTTACAAGGGTAAAAGGAGAAAATAGTCACTGAAATTTTTTGTGCAATTTCTCCTGAGTACGCTAGAACCCCATATGTATGGGAACACTACTGTTTGGGCGCATGGAAAGATCACCGTTTTACTTTTTGAATGCAATAATTCCGGGAATTGAGAGCGGACACCAAGTCGTGTTTGGAGAGCCCCTGATATGTGTAAAAAGTGGAAAACCCACACAAGTGATCACATTTTAGAAACTAGACCTCTTAAGGAATGTATCTAGATGTGTGGTGAGCACTTTTAACCCCCAGGTGCTTCACAAACGTTTATAACGTAGAGCAATGAAAATAACAAAATCACATTTTTCCCACAAAAAAAAAATATTTTAGCCCCAATTTTTTTTATTTTCACAAAGGTAACAGGAGAAAATGGAACACAAAATTTGTTGTGCATTTTCTCCTGAGTATGGTCAAAAATGTCCTCAGCCAATATCTGGAGGACAATTACTATTTCAGACACCTCCTTCAGCATCGAGGTGCCTGAGTAACAATGTTTGTATGTCCCAGCATGTTTGCTAGTTCTCAGATCCCAGCACTTGTATCCTGTATACCAGTTGTGCCCTGCAGTTGTATCAGCCTGCCTGTCTGTTATGACCCCAATGGCAGAGGGTCTCAGAAATAATTACTAAGTCTGCAAACACAAAAAACCAGCTCATAGGGCAGTGGTAACTGAGTTGACCATATATCTAATCCTAGCACCACAAATAGCAGCAGCCGGGGAACGTGCCTACGTTGGTTCTAGACGTCTCGCGCCAGCCGGAGAACTAACTAACCCTAGAAGGGAAAAGAAAGACCTTTCTTGCCTCCAGAGAAAAGACCCCAAAAGTTGGATACAAGCCCCCAACAAATAATAACGGTGAGGTAAGAGGAAAAGACAAACGTAAGAATGAGCTAGGTATTTAGCAAAGAGAGGCCCACTAGCTAATAGCAGAATATAGTAAGATGACTTATATGGTCAGCAAAAACCCTATCAAAATATCCACGCTGGATATTCAAGAACCCCCGAACCGTCTAACGGCCCGGGGGGAGAACACCAGCCCCCTAGAGCTTCCAGCAAGGTCAGGAATCACATTTAGTACAAGCTGGACAAAAATGAGAGCAAGCAAATAACCAAAAAACAAAGAAGCAGGACTTAGCTTAATTTTGCACGAACCCGGACCAGCAGACAGGAGAAAACAGAAAGGATTTGATTACAACGATGCCAGGCACTGGACTAAGGATCCAGGAAGCTTATATAGCAACTTCCCTGGACTGCCGACCCAGGTGGGTGCCAAACTGAGGAAAGACAATCCCAGAGTCATATCACTAGTAACCACAAGAGGGAGCCAAAAAGTCTAATTCACAACATTACCACCCCCTTAAGGAGGGGTCACCGAACCCTCACCAAGACCACCAGGGCGATCAGGATGAGCAGCGTGAAAGGCACGAACTAAATCGGCCGCATGCACATCAGAGGCAACCACCCAGGAATTATCCTCCTGACCATAGCCCTTCCACTTGACCAGATACTGAAGCCTCCGTCTGGAGAGACGAGAATCCAAGATCTTCTCCACCACGTACTCCAACTCGCCCTCAACCAACACCGGAGCAGGAGGCTCAACAGAAGGAACCACAGGTACAACGTACCGCCGCAACAAAGACCTATGGAACACGTTGTGAATGGCAAACGACACCGGAAGATCCAAGCGAAAGGACACAGGATTAAGGATTTCCAATATCTTGTAAGGACCGATGAAGCGAGGCTTAAATTTAGGAGAGGAGACCTTCATTGGAACAAATCGAGAAGACAGCCATACCAAATCCCCAACACGAAGTCAGGGACCCACACCGCGGCGGCGGTTGGCAAAACGCTGAGCCTTCTCCTGTGACAACTTTAAGTTGTCCACCACATGATTCCAGATCTGCTGCAACCTATCCACCACAGAATCTACCCCAGGACAGTCAGAAGGCTCCACATGTCCCGAGGAAAAACGAGGGTGGAAACCAGAGTTGCAGAAAAATGGCGAAACCAAAGTAGCGGAACTAGCCCGATTATTAAGGGCAAACTCAGCCAACGGCAAGAAGGTCACCCAATCATCCTGATCTGCTGAAACAAAACACCTCAAATAAGCCTCCAGAGTCTGATTAGTTCGCTCCGTTTGTCCATTAGTCTGAGGATGAAAGGCAGACGAAAACGACAAATCAATGCCCATCCTAGCACAAAAGGATCGCCAGAACCTGGAAACAAACTGGGATCCTCTGTCAGACACAATATTCTCAGGAATGCCATGTAAACGAACCACATTCTGAAAGAACACAGGAACGAGATCGGAAGAGGAAGGCAGCTTAGGCAAAGGCACCAAATGGACCATTTTAGAAAAGCGATCACACACCACCCAGATGACAGACATGCCCTGAGACACCGGGAGATCTGAAATGAAATCCATGGAAATGTGTGTCCAAGGCCTCTTCGGGACAGGCAAGGGCAAGAGCAACCCGCTGGCACGAGAACAGCAAGGCATAGCTCGAGCACAAGTCCCACAGGACTGCACAAATGACCGCACATCCCGTGACAAGGAAGGCCACCAAAAGGACCTAGCCACCAGATCTCTGGTGCCAAAAATTCCCGGATGCCCTGCCAACACCGAGGAATGAACCTCGGAAATGACTCTGCTGGTCCACTTATCAGGAACAAACAGTCTGTCAGGTGGACAAGAGTCAGGTCTACCAGCCTGAAATCTCTGCAACACACGTCGCAAATCGGGAGAAATGGCCGACAAGATAACTCCCTCTTTAAGAATACCAACTGGTTCTGCGACTCCAGGAGAGTCAGGCACAAAGCTCCTTGAAAGAGCATCAGCCTTCACATTCTTTGAACCTGGTAAATACGAGGCCACAAAGTCAAAACGGGAGAAAAACAATGACCAGCGGGCCTGTCTAGGATTCAGGCGTTTAGCAGACTCGAGATACATCAAATTTTTGTGATCAGTCAAGACCACCACACGATGCTTAGCACCCTCGAGCCAATGACACCACTCCTCAAATGCCCACTTCATGGCCAGCAACTCCCGATTGCCAACATCATAATTCCGCTCAGCAGGCGAAAACTTCCTAGAGAAGAAAGCACATGGTCTCATTACTGAGCAACCAGGGCCTCTCTGCGACAAAACGGCCCCTGCACCAATCTCAGAAGCATCCACTTCGACCTGAAAGGGAAGTGAGACATCAGGCTGGCACAAAACAGGTGCCGAAGTAAACCGGCGCTTCAACTCTTGGAACGCCTCCACGGCTGCAGGAGCCCAGTTAGCAACATCAGAACCTTTCTTGGTCATATCCGTCAAAGGTTTAACAACGCTAGAAAAATTAGCGATAAAACGACGGTAGAAGTTAGCAAAACCCAAAAACTTCTGAAGACTCTTAACTGACGTGGGTTAAGTCCAATCATGAATAGCTCGGACCTTGACTGGGTCCATCTCCACCGCAGAAGGGGAAAAAATAAAACCCAAAAAGGGAACCTTCTGTACTCCAAAGAGACACTTTGAGCCCTTAACAAACAAAGCATTCTCACGCAAAACCTGAAACACCATCCTGACCTGCTCTACATGCGAGTCCCAATCATCAGAAAAAAACAGAATATCATCCAGATAAACAATCATAAATTTATCCAGATACTTCCGGAAAATATCATGCATAAAGGACTGAAACACTGAGGGAGCATTAGAGAGCCCAAAAGGCATCACCAAGTACTCAAAATGACCTTCGGGCGTATTAAATGCTGTCTTCCATTCATCTCCTTGCTTAATGCGCACAAGGTTGTACGCACCACGAAGATCTATCTTGGTGAACCACTTGGCACCTTTAATCCGGGCAAACAAGTCCGACAACAGAGGCAAAGGATACTGAAATTTAACAGTGATTTTATTCAGAAGCCGATAGTCAATACAAGGTCTCAAAGATCCATCCTTCTTGGCCACAAAAAAGAATCCCGCACCAAGAGGGGAAGAGGATGGACGGATATGCCCCTTCTCCAGAGATTCCTTGATATACGAACGCATTGCGGTATGCTCAGGTACAGACAGATTAAATAATCTTCCCTTAGGAAATTTACTACCCGGAATCAAATCTATAGCGCAGTCACAGTCCCTATGAGGAGGAAGAGCACTGGACCTGGACTCGCTGAATACATCCTGATAATCAGACAAATACTCAGGAACTTCCGAAGGAGTAGAGGAAGCAATAGACACCGGTGGGGAATCAGCATGAATTCCCTGACAGCCCCAACTTGACACAGACATTGCCTTCCAATCCAAGACTGGATTGTGGGTCTGTAACCATGGCAGACCCAAAACGACCAAATCATGCATTTTATGCAGAACAAGAAAACAAATCACCTCCCGATGTTCAGGAGTCATGCACACGGTTACCTGCGTCCAAAACTGCTGTTTATTTTCCGCCAATGGCGTAGCATCAATACCTCTAAGAGGAATAGGATTTACCAACGGTTCAAGAACAAAACCACAGCGCTTGGCAAATGACAGATCCATAAGACTCAGGGCAGCACCTGAATCCACAAACGCCATAACAGGGTAAGAAGACAATGAGCAAATTAAAGTCACAGACAAAATAAATTTAGGTTGCAAATTACCAATGGCGACAGGACTAACAACCCTTGTAAGGCGTTTAGAGCATGCTGATATAACATGTGTAGAATCACCACAGTAAAAACACAACCCATTCCGACGTCTATGATTTTTCCGCTCATTTCTAGTCTGAATTCTATCACATTGCATTAAATCAGGTGTTTGTTCAGACAACACCACCAGAGGATTAGCGGTTTTGCGCTCCCGCAAACGCCGGTCAATTTGAATAGCCAGCGCCATGGAATCATTCAGACTTGTAGGAATGGGGAAACCCACCATCACATTCTTAATGGCTTCCGAAAGGCCATTTCTGAAATTTGCGGCCAGAGCACACTCATTCCACTGAGTAAGCACGGACCATTTCCGAAATTTTTGGCAATACACTTCAGCTTCATCCTGGCCCTGAGAAATAGCCAGCAAGGCTTTTTCTGCCTGAACTTCAAGATTGGGTTCCTCGTAAAGCAATCCGAGCGCCAGAAAAAACGCATCAATATTTGCCAATGCCGGATCTCCTGGCGCTAGCGAGAAAGCCCAATCCTGAGGGTCGCCCTGTAAAAAAGAGATAACAATTTTAACTTGCTGAGCTGAATCTCCAGATGAACGGGGTCTCAGAGATAGAAACAATTTACAATTATTCCTGAAATTCCTAAACTTAAATCGGTCTCCAGAAAACAGTTCAGGAATAGGTATTTTAGGTTCAGACATTGGACTACTGGTAACAAAATCTTGTATGCCCTGCACACGAGCAGCAAGCTGATCCACACTAGTAATCAAGGTCTGGACATTCATGTCTGCAGCAAGCACAAGCCACTCAGAGGTAAAGGGGAGGAAGAGAGGAAAAAAAAAAAAAAAAAAAACTCAGAATTTCCTTTCTTATAATCCCACTTCTGCAATGCATTAAACATTCAATGTAGGCCTGGCATACTGATATGACCCCAATGGCAGAGGGTCTCAGAAATAATTACTAAGTCTGCAAACACAAAAAACCAGCTCATAGGGCAGTGGTAACTGAGCTGACCATATATCTAATCCTAGCACCACAAATAGCAGCAGCCGGGGAACGTGCCAACGTTGGTTCTAGACGTCTCGCGCCAGCCGGAGAACTAACTAACCCTAGAAGGGAAAAGAAAGACCTTTCTTGCCTCCAGAGAAAAGACCCCAAAAGTTGGATACAAGCCCCCAACAAATAATAACGGTGAGGTAAGAGGAAAAGACAAACGTAAGAATGAGCTAGGTATTTAGCAAAGAGAGGCCCACTAGCTAATAGCAGAATATAGTAAGATGACTTATATGGTCAGCAAAAACCCTATCAAAATATCCACGCTGGATATTCAAGAACCCCCGAACCGTCTAACGGCCCGGGGGGAGAACACCAGCCCCCTAGAGCTTCCAGCAAGGTCAGGAATCACATTTAGTACAAGCTGGACAAAAATGAGAGCAAGCAAATAACCAAAAAACAAAGAAGCAGGACTTAGCTTAATTTTGCACGAACCCGGACCAGCAGACAGGAGCAAACAGAAAGGATCTGATTACAACGATGCCAGGCACTGGACTAAGGATCCAGGAAGCTTATATAGCAACTTCCCTGGACTGCCGACCCAGGTGGGTGCCAAACTGAGGAAAGACAATCCCAGAGTCATATCACTAGTAACCACAAGAGGGAGCCAAAAAGTCTAATTCACAACACCTGTCTATCAGCCATGCCCGCCTGCCTATCTATTAGCCATGCCCACCTACCCATCTCTTAACCATGCCAACTTGCCTGTCTATCAGCCGTGCCTTCCTGCCTGTCTATCAGACATGCCTACCTGCCTGTCTATGGCACGTGGCCGCCTACCTGCCTGTCCATCAGCCGTGCCCACCGGCACTCGCCTACCATGATATCTGTTGTTTCTGCCAATACCAGCCTGTGTGTCAGTTGTGTCAGCTACTGTACCAACCGGACTTTTCCAGTCTGCCATCCCTGTCTCTAGTCCCTTGGGTATCAGCAGCCATTCACCCATGGTCTGTCCTGGCGTAGTACATGGTTCCACTTCCTTCCTCTCTTCTCAGATTATGGTGTCATCAGCCGCCATGAATCCTAGGTCGGACTTAGTGAGGCCCCTTCAGGCTTTCCTTGGGCCATGGCCCAATGGTTCCACCACCGAGCCCATTACACTGAGCACTTACTTTGGGATTTCCATCTAAATCTCTGAGTGTTGCGATTCAGATGAAACCCCTGAGGGATCCATTCACTATAATGAGACAGCAGAGTTACTCTGGACTCCATCTGGCTTCTTTTCAGCGATGTCCTTCTTTTCAGAAATGCACAAAAATGTGGCGGACAGTGCTTTTATGCACGCCTAAAAAAACGGACACCGCTGGATCACAGGCCAGACAGAGTCCAAAGTGTCTCAATCTGCCTCATTATAAGGAATATTCTACTGGGGGTTCCATCAGAATTACTTATTTCAGAGATTTACATTTAAACCCCGGTGCAAGCGCTCAACGCAGTGCACCGGATAAATGTGAGCCGAGCCTTAGGCCGGCATCACACTTGGCGTATGAACATACGGTCTGTTTTTACAGGCGTAATACGCAGAAATGATCCCAAAACAGTGATCCATATGTAATCCATAGGCAAGCTGTGGCTGCATATTTTATGCATGTAAACTTCCGTATGTAATCCGTATGGCATCCTTAATGCGTTTTTTCACGCAACCTTACAAAATGGACATTTAACGGTTTTGAGGCCTGAAATTAATTTAAATCATCAGCATAAACCCTATTTAAGGCCTCTACAACAGGTGGAACCCTCCCATATGGCCATTTTGTTGCTGTGCTCGTGTAGGTGTTTTGGTGGTACTTGGGCAACATGAGTGACCTCCTGCATTTCATACCTAGTCAACGGGTGTTATTTAATTGGTCTTGTCACACCGCTTTGGCCAGCCTTACCCCGTGATAGTTGATCCGTGAAGGAGGAGAAGAATGTGGGTACATCCACTTTTGCGGCAACGCCTCACTAAAGGGCATTTTCACAGGCTCTAGTCAGCTCTGCGGACACATCCGGACAAATTCTTCCAGTACTGTCGCATGACAATACCCACCTTTGTTATCTTGTTGGAGACAGTATGTCCAGGAATAACGTATCAGGATACCAGGATGCGGAAATGCATATCCGCAGAGGAGCGTCTTCTCCTTACCTTACGGTATGTATTCACCATCCTCACATACTGTATGTTGATGATGTTTTTGGTACTATTTTGCTTTTCCTACCATCAGATTTAAATTATATTAATCGATTTTTATTAATTCCGATACAAATATGTAGTAAATGTTAAATGTTATTAGCCAGTGTTAATTCTGTAAGGTATACTGGTCTCCTGCTTTTTTATATCCTCATATTACTTTGCGTTACTATGGTTTTGACCAAGCATTGTAACAATGCTAATGTTTTTTTTTTTTGGTGTGCTTTCAGATCCCAGTCAACTGGATTGTCTTATGCCGGAATACATCTGGAATTTCTGATAGGGCGGTCCACTATTTCCGGCATTGTGCGTAATACATGTGTTCAAATATGGGACAACCTACATGAACTTGTGATGCCGGAGCCCAAAAGGAAGGATTGGCTCAAAATAGCCTTGGATTTTCTGACTCTTGTGAATTTCCTCACTGTATTGGAGCCCTGGATGGGAAACATATCTGGGTGCGTAAGCCGCCGATCTCGGGCTCCCAATTCTACAATTATAAGCAGTTTTTCTCTGTAGTTCTGTTAGCTGTAGTTGACAGTAACTACAAGTTTATAATTGTAGATATTGGGGCCTATGGGCGAACTGGAGACTCTAGAGTCTTCAATGCGTCCATACGGCAGCTACGTGAAAACCTATTGGACCTCCCACCACCATGACAACTCCCAGGCTCCAATGCTGAAGCAGTCCTATATGTAGTTGTGGCAGATGAGGCCTTCCAATTGACCAGGCATGTCGCCTTATGCCTGGCGCAACCTGGACTACCGGTGGCGGGTGTTTAATGTCAGACTTTCACGGGCGCGGCGACTGGTGGAGTGCGCCTTTGGCATTATGTCTTCCAAATGGCATGTCCTCCAGTCTGCCATTTATCTGAGTGAGGAAAATGTTAACGAAGTCATAAAAGCTTGTGTTGTTTTACACAACTTCACAAGAATTCATTAGTGCTCCTCAGCTGACATTGGTGAAGGCATGTTGGACAATGTGGATAGGCCTACAACACAAGTCCTTCCTCAGCGGCGTCCCCGTTCTGGCATAAAAGTTATGGATATTTTTACAAATTATTTTATTTCTCCTCAGGGTGCTACTCCCTGGCAAGATAATGCTGTCTCTATGTTGTAGTTTTTTCCTTTATTTCTATATATTTTTGCCTAAAAAATGCATAAATTACTTAAATTACTTAACTATGTGTGTTTTAATGACTTATTTAACAGATGTTTAGGAACCTAGTAATTGAGTATGATATTGTAATGATTGGTCCAACAAACTGAAATTGACTTTTGACTATATATATATATATATATATATATATATATATATATATATATATATATATATATATATATATATATATATATATATATATATATATATATTATAGCAAAAGCCTTTTTTTCTTTTTGGTTACACACCATATTAATATCATATGGTATTTTTTTTTAAATAAACTTGACATAACCCATTTTTTTAGAAAAATAGAACAAAGTGCTATCACAGCAGTGTAAAACCAAAACATGGTTAGCAACCAAAAATATTTACACAAGAAAACATTATTAATTACATATTCCTGTAAGTTGGTGGAGGTGATGGCAGCTCAGGGTCCTGGTCAGGTGGCCTTTGTTGGGCCAATTGTCCATCACCCTGTGTGTATGATGTCTGTCCTTGATCAAAATGCTGCCCTTGCTCATATTGGCCAGTTGGGTATTGGCCATAAGGGTTTTGAGTATGGCCCTCATGAGGTTGGAAAAAAGGCCTTGCCTCATACCCCCCCAAATATGGCCATGTCGTCCAAACCCAGGTTGGGACCAGCCTCCAGCACAGGGTCTGTACAAGTGGCCATATTGGGAAGGTTGATGGTATGATGGCATATGGTAATGTGCTGGCCTTGGTGGGTTTTGGGTGGGAACGGGTAGAGGTGTAGGCACACGTGGAGGGGTTGCTTCAAATACTTGTTGAGCATGCACCTGTTGAGATGTTGGAAGGCGCAGGACGTTACGTGCTGACAGCTGCCACCTCTCAATGAACTCAAACAAATCATATGGTTCATTTGGGATAGTACATGCATCAATAAGTATTTGAAAACACCCTCTCACACATAGCCTCACCTCACAGGGTATGGGACGGAGGTACCGGGCCAGTCTCCTCGCATAGGCCTCCTCACCATCATCCTGAGCAGCCCTGGCCAAATAATTAAGGACCCCAGTGTCCATATTTCTGTGAATTTCTTGCAGCTCTCTCCATCTGCGGCCATGGCGGGAAATGACGGCAGGCTGTGGGGATGTCTCCAGTGTCACAGTAGGGCTTCTACTGTTTCCAGGATCATCCTGGCTTACTGGAACTGGCGCTGCTGTGGATGGTGGTGCAGCTTCTTGGCCAGTTGTTGCCAGATCTTATGGTGCAAATGAAGAAGTTCCAGGAGGGATGACCCTGGAAGGATCCGAAGATGGACCAGCCACCTCTTCTTCTTCCCCAACTGGATCTATCATGACCTCAGAGTCTGAGGCGGTCTCCCTCTCAGTGAGGTTGGACTGTGTTCTGTTCTGTAAAGTATGAGAATAAGTAAATTAAATTTTAAATTTCACCTTTAAAAATATATATTTAATGTGTTTTGATGTTTTTACTTATGGTCTCAGATTCATACTGGGATCCAAAAAGGAGAGTCTGTCATAATATATGTATTTTCGCTTTTTTGAAGGCACTGCTGACCCACTCCTGGCCCACTGCTGCCTTTCTCTCCTATACTGGTCGCTTATGCTGCACCATCGTCTCAAAACATCTTCCACTGCAATGAAAGATAATAAAATAATCTATAAGGCCATTGTGCACAGTGGTAACACAAGGTTTCAGTGATTTAACAGATTGTAATGTGGCCTAGTAACCTGCATTTCTTAAAAAAGATCATTAATATAAATATTGTAAGCACAAACAGCACAATACGATATAAGGGAAAATACATAGAATGTAAGGCCACAAGGACAGGGTCCTCTCCCCTCTGTAGCAGTCTGTCATTGTAAATTTGTTTACTGTAAGCAACATCTACAGGTCCTTCTCAAAAAATTAGCATATAGTGTTAAATTTCATTATTTACCATAATGTAATGATTACAATTAAACTTTCATATATTATAGATTCATTATCCACCAACTGAAATTTGTCAGGTCTTTGATTGTTTTAATACTGATGATTTTGGCATACAACTCCTGATAACCCAAAAAACCTGTCTCAATAAATTAGCATATTTCACCCGACCAATCAAATAAAAGTGTTTTTTAATACCAAACAAAAAACCCATCAAATAATAATGTTCAGTTATGCACTCAATACTTGGTCGGGAATCCTTTGGCAGAAATGACTGCTTCAATGCGGCGTGGCATGGAGGCAATCAGCCTGTGACACTGCTGAGATGTTATGGAGGCCCAGGATGCTTCAATAGCGGCCTTAAGCTCATCCAGAGTGTTGGGTCTTGCGTCTCTCAACTTTCTCTTCACAATATCCCACAGATTCTCTATGGGGTTCAGGTCAGGTTGTGGAGAAGGACCGATTCCAGACCTTGGGGAACCTGAGGAAGCAGTGGACTGAGTCTGGTGTGGAAACATCCAGAGCCACCGTGCACAGGCGTGTGCAGGAAATGGGCTACAGGTGCCGCATTCCCCAGGTAAAGCCACTTTTGAACCATAAACAGCGGCAGAAGCGCCTGACCTGGGCTACAGAGAAGCAGCACTGGACTGTTGCTAAGTGGTCCCAAGTACTTTTTTCTGATGAAAGCAAATTTTGCATGTCATTCGGAAATCAAGGTGCCAGAGTCTGGAGGAAGACTGGGGAGAAGGAAATGCCAAAATGCCTGAAGTCCAGTGTCAAGTACCCTCAGTCAGTGATGGTGTGGGGTGCCATGTCAGCTGCTGGTGTTGGTCCACTGTGTTTCATCAAGGGCAGGGTCAATGCAGCTAGCTATCAGGAGATTTTGGAGCACTTCATGCTTCCATCGGCTGAAATGCTTTATGGAGATGAAGATTTCATTTTTCAGCACGACCTGGCACCTGCTCACAGTGCCAAAACCACTGGTAAATGGTTTACTGACCATGGTATTACTGTGCTCAATTGGCCTGCCAACTCTCCTGACCTGAACCCCATAGAGAATCTGTGGGATATTGTGAAGAGAAAGTTGAGAGACGCAAGACCCAACACTCTGGATGAGCTTAAGGCCGCTATTGAAGCATCCTGGGCCTCCATAACATCTCAGCAGTGTCACAGGCTGATTGCCTCCATGCCACGCCGCATTGAAGCAGTCATTTCTGCCAAAGGATTCCCGACCAAGTATTGAGTGCATAACTGAACATTATTATTTGATGGTTTTTTTGTTTGGTATTAAAAAACACTTTTATTTGATTGGTCGGGTGAAATATGCTAATTTATTGAGACAGGTTTTTTGGGTTATCAGGAGTTGTATGCCAAAATCATCAGTATTAAAACAATCAAAGACCTGACAAATTTTAGTTGGTGGATAATGAATCTATAATATATGAAAGGTTAATTGTAATCATTACATTATGGTAAATAATGAAATTTAACACTATATGCTAATTTTGTGAGAAGGACCTGTATAACTCGGTACGTAACCCCTTTCTCATGTCCAGCACCTTGTAATTAATGGTGCTATATAAATAAATAATAATATTAAAGCGAACCTGTCACCCCCAAAATCGAGGGTGAGCTAAGCCCACCAGCATCAGGGGCTTAACTACATCATTCTGGAATGCTGTAGATAAGCCCCTGATGTATCCTGAAAGATTAGATTATGCTCACCCAGGGGTGGTCCCGGTCCTGGTCCGGTCAGATGGGCGTTGCGGTCCAGTCCGGCGCCTCCTATCTTCATCAGGTGATGTCTTCTTCTTGTCTTCACGCTGCGGCTCCAGCGCAGGTGTACTTTGTCTGCCCTGTTGAGGGCAAAGTACTGCAGTGCGCAGGCACTGGGCCTCTCTGACCTTTCCCGGCGCCTGCTCACTGCAGTACTTTGCTCTGCCCTCAACAGGGCAGACAAAGTACGCCTGTGCCGAAGCCGCAGCATGAAGACCAGAAGAGGACGTCATCCTATGAAGATGGGAGGCCCCGGACCGCGACGCCCATCGGATCGGACCGCCCGCCCAGGTGAGTATAATCTAACCTCTTTTTCTCATCTTTTAGGATACATCGGGGGCTTATCTACAGCATTCCAGAATGCTGAAGATAAGCCCCTGATGCCGGTGGGCTTAGCTCACAGTCGATTTTGGGGTGACAGGTTCCCTTTAATGAAAATAACAATAGGCCCAAATTCATGTAGGTACTGCAGTTTGCAATATTCATTAATAGAGAAACATGAGTGTACTTACTAATTTTCCTCTGGACCTCACGTGGCCGCTGCTCATATTCTGGGAAAAGGATCCCACATATTCTCCTCCAAGCAGCCTCTTACCTTGCCCGGTTCGCATAGATTGCATCCCGTTTGTCCCAAATTTTGGGCCTTTCTTGGACCAGGATGAGAAGCATGTCCACATTTATCATTGAAGCCATGCTGCAGGAGACTCCGTGGAGGCATGAGGCAGACTTCCGGGATGTCTGTCTGGCTTTTTCAACTAATTAGCATGTCTGAGCTTCCCGATTGAGGGCTTGGCACATTTCTTGTCACCTGCAAAACTCTTGCGCATTTCTCGCAAGTCACACTGTTGGTCCATGTGACTTTTATTGGCGGATTTTTTGTGCAATACGCTGACAAACGCAGCATGCTGCGATTTTCTTCAGCCGTAAAATATGGCTGCAAAATATACGCCAGATAGGAGCTGCCCCATAGAGAATCATTGGTCCGTGTGCAATGCGTAGTTTTTGCACCTCTCATACGTCCGTAAAACTCTCTAGTGTGACGCCGACCTTACTGTGATCTTTGCGAGACCGAATGAAAAAATCAACAGCAGATGAAGAATAGGTTTTATTTATTTTTTACACAGATCCTCTTGCGGTAGACGACAACTGTCAGTGCAATTACAGCAATACCAGATTTATATATTTTTTTTATGTTTGGCTGCTGTCACACACTAAAATACACTTTTAATTGCAATTACTAGTTTTTGCATTGCCATATTTTGAGAGCTATAATTTTTCCAGATTTCTGCCAACAGAGTCATTTGAGGGCTTGTTGTTTGCGGGACGAGTTGTTGTTTTTATTGATACCATTTTCAGACACTTGACTTTTTTATTGCTTTCTATTCCTAATTTTGGGAGGCAGAATGAAAAAAATAGAAGGAGAAAGACCGGCAGATTGTCCTTTTAAAATAATTGTGTGCTCGAGGAAGGGACACATAGTCCTGACTAATAGAGGTAGGAACCTCAGCACCACAAAGGAAAACCAGTACAATTACAGCTATACCTCATTTATGTAATTTTTTAAATGTTTTTACACTTTTGCACAATAAAAACTTTTATAGAAAAAAATTAATACATTTTGCATTGCTGTGTTCTGAGAGCTATTACTTTTTAATTTTTTTTGCTGATGAGCTGTACGGTGGCTTGTTTTTTGCTAGACAAGATTACGTTTTCAGCGACACTTTTATTTCCATTCGTCTATTTGATCACATTTTATTCCATTTTTTTTCAGTGGTATGATAAAAAGACATTGTTTGCCACCTTTTCTTTTTCCCCCTTTTTTAAGGTGTTCACTGAATGGATTAAGTAGAGTGACACTTTTATAGATTGTAGTAATAAAACTTGGCACTCAAGTTGGTACAAGCCAAAAAATTGTGAGTTTATTTCCAATAGATTAGTGTGCAGATAACAGCTGGTAGAGATGACTAGTGTTGAGCATTCCGATACCGCAAGTATCTGGTATCGGCCGATACTTGCGGTATCGGAATTCCGATACCGAGTTCCGATACTTTTGTGATATCGGAAATCGGAATCGGATCCATATTCATGTAAAAAATAAAGAATTAAAATAAAAAATATGGATATACTCACCTCTCCGGCAGCCCCTGGACCTTACCGCTGTAACCGGCAGCCTCCGTTCCTAAGAATGAGCGCTAGAAGGGCCTTCGATGACGTCGCGGCTTCTGATTGGTCGCGTGCCGCTCATGTTACCGCTCACGCGACCAATCACAGGCCGCGACGTCATCGCAGGCCCTAAACTCCGGGCCTGCGATGACGTCGCGGCCTGTGATTGGTCGCGTGAGCGGTCACATGAGCGGCACGCGACCAATCACAAGCCACAACGTCATCGAAGGTCTTAAACTGCTCATTCTTAGGAACGGAGGCTGCCGGTTACAATCGGTAAGGTCCAGGAGCCCCCGAACGGGTGAGTATATCCATATTTTTTATTTTAATTCTTTATTTTTTACATGAATATGGATCCCAGGGCCTGAAGGAGAGTTTCCTCTCCTTCAGACCCTGGGAACCATCCAGGATACCTTCCGATATTTGTGTCCCATTGACTTGTATTGGTATCGGGTATCGGTATCGGTGATATCCGATATTTTTCGGGTATCGGCCGATACTATCCGATACCGATACTTTCAAGTATCGGAAGGTATCGCTCAACACTAGAGATGACTTTTCTGTCACCTTGGACCTCCATCAGTGTTGCTCCTGGTCATAATGAAGAGTGAGAATGTATTACCCACTGTGACCAGAAGTGATTGTACAGACTAGGATGATAGAAGAGCTATTAGCAATATCTGCGTTGAAGTATTGTGATAATAGTCACTATGAGGGGGCACTGCCTGTGTGCCTTCGTATGCTAACCTCTTTCTTGGATACTGTGACTGTTGCTTGGTTTGTATATGTGGCAATTCCCTATCCTTCACTATTTTGGTTTATTCACCTCAATGCCCCAGTGCATTTCTCTGCTATATGTGAGTGATTATTTTGTGTGTCTGGAGTTTTCTATTAACCCTTGTTTGTGTTGCCTTGTTTGTCGGGTTGGTGCACTACGGTGCACAGTAGCGCCCCTCTTACCTGGGTGGGGAAAGAGAATAGATGGAGGGCTGTCTCAGGAGATAAGACAAGGGTGGAGACCCCAGCATCTTCATCTTCAGAAATATCCTGGGGAATAGGGAGAGCTAGGGCGCCCCCTAGGAACCTGAAAGGTGTTGTGACAGGATGAATACATATGCACAAGACAATTTTTAGTTAGTTGATCCCATAAATTTAATTTATTTATTTTTCTCACTTCACCAACGTAGGTTATTTAGTGCATCACACACAAATCAGAATAAAAAAATATTTAGAATCATAGAGTCATAGAATGTTAGAGTTGGACGGGACCTCCAGGGTCACCGTATCCTGCTCAATGCAAAATTCACAAAACCATCTCAGACAGATGTCTGTCCAGCCTCTATTTGAAGACTTCCATTGAAGGAGAACTCACCACCTCTCAGTTTCATTCCATTCATTCTTTTGTTTCCATGTGCAAAAGAGAATAAAGATGATCCCTCTACACTGTGACATTCCTTCAGATATTTGTAGACAGATATTAAGTCTCCTCTTAGTTTTCGTTTTTGCAAGCTAAACTTTACCAGATACAGTACTTTAAAGGGAATCTGTCACCCTTGGGATGTATATAACCTATTACTATGGGCATAAATGTAATGGAATGGCTAAAATAGACTTACCCGTATGCCTCACAGTTGTGGTCTAGTTGTTAAGAAATTGAGCTTTAATCTTTTAAGTTAATGATTTCTTCCAAGCTCCGGGATGTGTGGTGCCTGTAAGAAAGCTCTGCCTCCTATATTCATTATAATAGCACCCCCCTCCCATGTGTGACACCCCAGGAGTTCGGCTGTCACAGTGGTATTGCCTTCCTCACGGGGAGGATGATGCCATGTTTGGAAGCAAGGAAAGAACCCTTTGGCAGGTAACACATACATGCAAAATTTTCTGGCTCCAGACCCGGATTCACCGGAGCTTCCCTATATATATATTCTGGCTGGAGGAGGAGTTGAGTTCAGTCAGGAAGAGAGTGGGGCCGTGCAGACATGAGGATCTGCAGCTCCTGTGAGGAAAGCTGGGGCCGTGCAGACCCGTGGTTCTGTAGCTCCTGGAAAGGAATGAGAGGAACAGAACAGTTTGTAAAGAGTGTGAAGGAGGAAGGAGCAAGGGAGGAGTGAAGAGCTGGAGGGGAGCTGCGACTGAGCTTCCTCCATGCTGAAGCACATGTAACTGCAGCGCCCCAGAGTCCTGGTCGTTGCAGTACTGATGCTCCGCCGCTAAGGGGAGTGATGGTACGTCTGATGGCACTGAAGGAGTTCACCTGACCAGCTATCACAGACACCAATACACTTCATAGTCTGGCCTCCAGGGGGAGCTAAGGGTGGTATGTATTAGGCCACTCCTCACAATCTGGTAAAACTGGGGGTTGGATAGAAAGTTAGAGAGAAGCTGATTGGGTTGGAACCAGGCAACATCCTGTGGCAGAGGGTGTTGCAGGGGAAGATTCAGGGGGGTCCCTGTCAGGGGTGGGATCCTGACAGAGGCCTAGCGAAAAGGACAGAACGTTAAGGAACCGCGCCTGCACTACATCGCGGCGGTATCTCAAGAAAGGACAAAAAGCGAGGTTTATTGTGGAGAGTGAGAAACGAGATCAAAGCAAAAAGGAGATAACACCAGTAGGAGTCGTGCTGTAAGACCGAGGCAACATCCTACTGAAGCGCGTAGCCGGTGGCCGGAACGCCGAGGAAGTATTGGGCTCCAAACATTACTTCAAACCAACGGCAGGACAGTTAATTATAGGTTGGCTGTCTCACCTAAATCACCTAAGCAGACATAGGGGGCAACTGTGGAAGAGGGGCGTCACTAGGGTCCCGGAAGAACGCCAGGCCTACCCGTCATACGGGTGCGTCCTATCCATATCATCTGGGGGACGGATAAGAACATCAGAACAGACATAAGTTGTGGGAAAGAACATCAGAAACAGACACAACAGTTGTGAGGACTATCCCGTGGTGCTCAGCAGGGAAGTACTACAACACACAGGCGCTAGAAGGTAGGCACAGATTTCCACCTGCGAAGGGAACTCTGGAGGTGCCATCGGACCGGCCGGTCTCAGCCAGCCCTGTTAACCGTACTCTGGATTGAGGATCTTGAAGCCTTCAGTAAAGAGGTAAAGAGACTGCAACCCTGTGTCCTCGTTATTCATTGCGACCTGCACCACGCACCACCACTTACAAAATTTCATTGGACGCCCCTTAGCAGGGTCACGGACCAGGTCAAGCCACCGTGACAACCCCAGAACTGAGACAGAGAGGCCCGGTACCGAGTACCCCGCGGCCCTGCGTCTGGGGGTGCTCCAAACTTGGCGTCAAGAACAGGATCTACTTAAGCCTGAAGAATCAGGTCATGTGTGCCTTGGAACTGTGATTTATTGTGCTTGGACTGTGACTATTGCAAAGACTTTGGATTGCCACTTGCCGCCAGAAGTTCCCGCCAAAACCGCCACCATTACAGCACTAAGAGGAGCACAGGAGAAGAAGGGCGTGGAAGTGGGCGTAGACAAGCTGAAGAGCACGGAAAATTATGGCCGCCCAGTCTAAGTATTACTGCATCCTGAGGACGAGTCCGTCAGCGGCTGAGGTCCGCCTCCTCATCCTCTATGGAGGGTGGGGACAATGGAGATGGGACCGCCCCTGAAAGAGAGAGCGGGAAGGAGACACCGAGGAGGAGGCAAAGATGGCGTCGTCGGAAGCACCGCATGGGGACGACCCGACCCAGCACGATGCTGCATCTCCCATAACAATCCCGGATTCGCCATCGCTGCAGGGACTGGCCCTCACAGAGTTACCGCTGGGAGGACTCAACTGGCCACCATCTGAGGAGTGGGTGGCTGCAGCTGAGGCCTGGCGGTTAGCACGCCGCCGGGAGGCCGAAGACCATGTGATCTCCCAGTTGGGCCAGCCTGCGGAAATCTGCCTGTCTCCAGTGTCCCCCGCCTTATCCATCCCGACCGCGGCAGAGCGTGAGCTGCAGACGCAGGGCCTGAGGATCCTGCCGGCGGCAGAACACCTGCGGTGCTTGATGACAGCATGGAGGAATAGGCCCCAACCTGCTGCCCAGGTCGACCTGACCGGTACTACAGAGGTCCCACCGTCGCACTGGGGTGTAGTGGTTTTCTTCAACTCCCAGGAAGGAAGGGGAGTTATCCAAGAGATTGGAGAGCCGCTGCAGGTCCGCGTTGACCGGAGGGAAGTGGAGCCTTGCTGGAGATGCTGTGACCTATACCCGGTGGCGGAGGGAAGCCGGCTGGATGGCCCGGGGCGTTCAGCGGTGCGCCACTCTCCAGGTTGCTGCTGGGACTCCGGAGGTCGAACTCACTGCGGAAAGGGTAGCAGGATCCTCCGCTGCGGACCACCCGAATGTCCCAACCCACTGTGTGCCTGTGGGTCGCACCCATTCTCGGCCGAGACGGGTAGCCCAGGAGGGGGTGCCACTGTTGCCTGGTCGGGGATTGGGCTTTCCCAAACCACAGAGGGCCATTTGCCAGGTAAGGCCTAGGAGGAGACAATCTCCTAATCAGAAAGAATGAAGCCCTAAAGTTCCACAAACTGTAAATAGTTAACTGTTCGTCTTCTGTGTCTTCTGCTGCTAGTACCCGACCAGGGTTGTTCTTAAAAGGGTCCCTTTTAGTGTTGAGCGATACCGTCCGATACTTGAAAGTATCGGTATCGGAAAGTATCGGCCAATACCGGCAAAGTATCGGATCTAATCCGATACCGATACCCGATACCAATACAAGTCAATGGGACTCAAGTATCGGACGGTATCCCTGATGGTTCCCAGGGTCTGAAGGAGAGGAAACTCTCCTTCAGGCCCTGGGATCCATATTAATGTGTAAAATAAAGAATTAAAATAAAAAATATTGCTATACTCACCTCTCCGACGCAGCCTGGACCTCACCGAGGGAACCGGCAGCGTTCTTTGCTTAAAATGCGCGCGTTTACTGCCTTCCGTGACGTCACGGCTTGTGATTGGTCGCGTGCCGCCCATGTAGCAGCGACGCGACCAATCACAGCAAGCCGTGACGTAATTTTCAGGTCCTGAATGCCTAATTCTAGGCATTCAGGATTTGAAAATTACGTTACGGCTTGTGATTGGTCGCGTCGCGGTCACATGGGCGACGCGACCAATCACAAGCCGTGATGTCACGGGAGGCAGGAAACGTGCGCATTTTTTAAAATTATGTCACGGCTTGTGATTGGTTGCGTGCCGCCCATGTGACCGCGACGCGACCAATCACAGCAAGCCGTGATGTAATTTCAGGTCCTGAATGCCTAAATCTGCATTCAGGACCTGAAAATTACGTCACGGCTTGCTGTGATTGGTCGCGTCGCGGTCACATGGGCGGCACGCGACCAATCACAAGCCGTGACGTCACGGGAGGCAGGAAACGCGCGCATTTTAAGCAAAGAACGCTGCCGGTTCACTCGGTAAGGTCCAGGCTGCGTCGGAGAGGTGAGTATAGATATATTTTTTATTTTAATTCTTTCTTTTACACATTAATGTTGTTTCGATACCGATACCCGATACCACAAAAGTATCGGATCTCGGTATCGGAATTCCGATACCCGCAAGTATCGGCCGATACCCGATACTTGCGGTATCGGAATGCTCAACACTAGTCCCTTTGTTTACCCGGGATCCCTATTACTTTTTATTTTTTGCTTTTGTTTTCCTTTTTGCTCCGTTACACCCCCTTATTTTGAAAAGACTACCGAATCATGGACGGTGAATGGTTCACAAACTGTAATGTAAATAGTTCGCACCCTATTAACCCCTTCACCCCCAAGGGTGGTTTACACGTTAATGACCAGGCCAATTTTTACAATTCTGACCACTGTCCATTTATGAGGTTATAACTCTGGAACTCTTCAACGGATCTTGGCGATTCTGACATTGTTTTCTCGTGACATACTGTACTTCATGATAGTGGTAAAATTTATTTGATATAACTTGCGTTTATTTGTGAAAAAAAATGGAAATTTGGCGAAAATTTTGAAAATTTCGCAATTTTCCAATTTTGAATTTTTATGCCCTTAAATCACAGAGATATGTCACGCAAAATATTTAATAAGTAACATTCCCCACATGTCTACTTTACATCAGCACAATTTTGGAACCAACATTTTTTTGTTAGGGTGTTATAAGGGTTAAAAGTTGACCAGAAATTTCTCATTTTTACAACACCATTTTTTTTTAGGGACCACATCTCATTTGAAGTCATTTTGAGGGGTCTATATGATAGAAAATAACCAAGTGTGACACCATTCTAAAAACTGCACCCTTCAAGGTGCTCAAAACCACATTCAAGAAGTTTATTAACCCTTCAGGTGTTTCACAGGAATTTTTGGAATGTTTAAATAAAAATGAACATTTAACTTTTTTTCACACAAAATTTATTTCAGCTCCAATTTGTTTTATTTTACCAAGGGTAACAGGACAAAAATGGACCCCAATGGTTGTTGTACAATTTGTCCTGAGTACACTGATACCCAATATGTGGGGGTAAACCACTGTTTGGGCGCATGGCAGAGCTCGGAAGGAAAGGAGTGCCATTTTACTTTTCAATGCAAAATTGACTGGAATTGAGATGGGATGCATGTTGCGTTTGGCGAGCCCCTGATGTGCCTAAACATTGAAACCCCCCACAAGTGACACCATTTTGGAAAGTAGACCCCCTAAGGAACTTATCTAGATGTGTGGTGAGCACTTCGACCCACCAAGTGCTTCACAGAAGTTTATAACGCAGAGCCGTAAAAATAAAAAATCATATTTTTTCACAAAAATGATCCTTTCGCCCCCAATTTTTTATTTTCACAAGGGTAACAGGATAAATTGGACCCTAAAAGTTGTACAATTTGCCCTGAGTACGCTGATACCCGATATGTGGGTGTAAACCATTGTTTGGGCGCATGGCAGAGCTCGGAAGGGAAGGAGCGCCATTTGACTTTTCAATGCAAAATTGACTGGAATTGAGATGGGACGCCATGTTGGGTTTGGAGAGCCCCTCATGTGCCTAAACATTGAAACCCCCCACAAGTGACACCATTTTGGAAAGTAGACCCCTTAAGGAACTTATCTAGATGTGTGGTGAGCACTTTGACCCAACAAGTGCTTCACAGAAGTTTATAATGCAGAGCAGTAAAAATAAAAATCATATTTTTTCACAAAAGTGATATTTTTGCCCCCAATTTTTTATTTTTCCAAGGGTAAGAGAAGAAATTAGACCACAAAAGTTGTTGTGCAATTTGTCGTGAGTATGACGATACCCCATATGTGGGGGTAAACCACTGTTTGGGCGCATAGCAGAGCTCGGAAGGGAAGGAGCGCCATTTTACTTTTCAATGCAAAATTGACTGGAATTAAGATGGGACGCCATGTTGCGTTTGGAGAGCCCCTGATGTGCCTATACATTGAAACCCCCCACAAGTGACACCATTTTGGAAAGTAGACCCCCTAAGGAACTTATCTAGATGTGTTTTGAGAGCTTTTAACCCCCAAATGTTTCACTACAGTTTATAACGCAGAGCCGTGAAAATAAAAATTCCTTTTTTTTTTCACAAAAATTATTTTTTAGCCCCCAGTTTTGTATTTTCACAAGGGTAACAGGATAAATTGGACCCTAAAAGTGGTTTTCCAATTTGTCCTGAGTACGCTGATACCCCATATGGGGGGGAACCACTGTTTTGGCACCTAGAAGAGCTCGGAAGGGAAGGAGCGCCATTTGGAATGCAGACTTAGATGGATTGGTCTGCAGGGGTCACGTTGCATTTGCAGAGCCCCTGATGTACCCAAACAGTACAAACCCCCACAAGTGACCCCATATTGGAAACTAGACCTCCCAAGGAACTTATCTAGATGTGTTATGAGAACTTTGAACCCCCAAGTGTTTCACTACAGTTTATAACGCAGAGCCGTGAAAAAAAAATTCTTTTTTTTTTCACAAAAATGATTTTTTAGCCCCCAGTTTTGTATTTTCACAAGGGTAACAGGATAAATTGGACACCAAAAGTTGTTGTCCAATTTGTCCTGAGTACGCTGATACACCATATGTGAGGGGAAACCACTGTTTGGGCGCATGGCAGAGCTCGGAAGGGAAGGAGCGCCATTTGGAATGCAGACTTAGATGGATTGGTCTGCAGGCGTCACGCTGCATTTGCAGAGCCCCTGATGTACCCAAACAGTAGAAACCCCCCACAAGTGACCCTATATTGGAAACTAGACCTCCCAAGGAACTTATCTAGATGTGTTGTGAGAACTTTTAAACCCCAAGTGTTTCACTACAGTTTAAAACGCAGAGCCGTGAAAATAAAAAATCTTTTTCTTTCTCACAAAAATGATTTTTAGCCCCCCAAATTTTTATTTTCCCAAGGATAACAAGAGAACTTCGACCCTAAAAGTTGTTGTCCATTTTGTCCCGAGTACTCTGATACCCCATATATTGGGGTAAACCCCTGTTTGGGCACACGGGAGGGCTCGGAAGGGAAGGAGCACTGTTTTACTTTTTCAACGCAGAATTGACTGGAATTGAGATCGGACGCCATGTCGCGTTTGGAGAGCCCCTGATGTGCCTAAACAGTGGAAACTCCCCAATTCTACCTGAAACCCTAATCCAAACACACCCCTAACCCTAATCCCAACGGTAACCCTAACCACACCCCTAACCCTGACACACCCCTAACTCTAATCCCAACCCTAATCCCAACCATAAATGTAATCCAAACCCTAACCCTAACTTTAGCCCCAACCCTAACCCTAACTTTAGCCACAACCCTAACCCTAACTTTAGCCCCAACCCTAGCCCCAACCCTAGCCCTAACCCTAGCCCTAACCCTAGCCCTAACCCTAGCTCTAACCCTAACCCTAGCCCTAACCCTAGCTCTAACCCTAACCCTAGCCCTAACCCTAACCCTAGCCCTAGCCCTAGCCCTAACCCTAACCCTAACCCTACCCCTAACCCTAGCCCTAGCCCTAACCCTAGCCCTAACCCTAACCCTAGCCCTAACCCTAACCCTAGCCCTAACCCTAACCCTAGCCCTAATGGGAAAATGGAAATAAATAATTTTAATTTTTTTTTTATTTTTCGCTAACTAAGGGGTGATGAAGGGGGGTTTGATTTACTTTTATAGCGGGTTTTTTAGCGGATTTTTATGATTGGCAGCCGTCACACACTGAAAGACGCTTTTTATTGCAAAAAATATTTTTTGCGTTACCACATTTTGAGACCTATAATTTTTCCATATTTTGGTCCACAGATTCATGTGAAGTCTTGTTTTTTGCGGGACGAGTTAATGTTTTTATTGGTAACATTTTCGGACACGTGACAGTTTTTGATCACTTTTTATTTAAATTTTTGTGAGGCAGAATGGCCAAAAACCAGCTATTCATGAATTTCTTTTGGGGGAGGCGTTTATACCGTTCCACGTGTGGTAAAATTGATAAAGCAGTTTTATTCTTCGGGTCAGTACGATTACAGCGATATCTCATTTATATCATTTTTTATGTTTTGGCGCTTTTATACGATAAAAGCTATTTTATAGAAAAAATAATTATTTTGGCATCGCTTTATTCTGAGGACTATAACTTTTTTATTTTTTTGCTTATGATGCTGTATGGTGGCTCCTTTTTTGCTGGACAAGATGACGTTTTCAGCGGTACCATGGTTATATATATCCGTCTTTTTGATCGCGTGTTATTCCACTTTTTGTTCGGCGGTATGATAATAAAGCGTTTTTTGGTTCGTTTTTTTTTTTTCTTACGGTGTTCACTGAAGGGGTTAACTAGTGGGACAGTTTTATAGGTTTGGTCATTACAGACGCGGCGATACTAAATGTGTGTACTTTTATTGTTTTTTTTTGTTTTTTTTAGATAAAGAAATGTATTTATGGGAATAATATATATATTTTTTTCTTTATTTAGGAATTTTTTTTTTTTTTTTACACTTGTGGAAATTTTTTTTTTTACTTTTTTACTTTGTCCCAGGGGGGGACATCACAGATCGCCCATCTGACAGTTTGCACAGCACTCTGTCAGATGGGCGATCTTACTTTCATCGGAGCAGGCTGCTCTGCAGCCTGCTCCGGACCCTGACCCGGAAGTACTCCCTGCAGGACCCGGATGCAGCCCCGCGGCCATTTTGGATCTGGGGCCTGCAGGGAGAAGATGCTCGGTACAAGGTGAGTGCATCACCTTGTACCGATCGTCTCAGGGAAGCACGCAGGGAGCCCCCTCCCTGCGCGATGCTTCCTTGTACCGCGGGTACACTGCGATCATGTTTGATCGCAGTGTGCCGGGGGTTAATGTGCCGGGGGTGGTCCGTGACCGCTCCTGGCACATAGTGCCGGATGTCAGCTGCGATAGGCAGCTGACACCCGGCCGCGATCGGCCTTGCTCCCCCCGTGAGCGCGGCCGATCACATATGACATACTATCCCGTCGGTGGTCATACGGGCCCACCCCACCTCGACGGGATAGTACGTCAGATTTCAGAAAGGGGTTAAGGGTGCCCTCTACTGGTTTTACAAGAAAAAGAACTCTTTGCAAAGAAACTGTTCCTGGAAGCCGTACCGGAGTTCCTGCCCTACACGGACTTGCAACTTGAGCAGTTCCACTACCTCAAAGAGACTTGGTTCCCTCTTAAAGGGAATGTTCACCATTTGCACTTAATGTACAATGTTGCTTTAAAAGAGAGTGAACAGTAATAATGTTTTACATAGTAAGTTATATGTAGCTAGTTAGTTGTAGAAAATGTTTGATAATGTTGTTAGAAATTGAGGACAGGAAGTGAACCCATAGGGGTTAGTGGGTGAGTCTAGGAGCCATAAAGAGATGGTTCAGTGTTCCTGTGCTAAGAATAGAGGCAGTAGGCCTGGGCAGATAGACAGGCGGTCCTGCATAAGACAAATCAAGAAATCAAGAAGAAGGTGTTGCACTTAGAAATGAAGAAAAGTTAATTTATATTTTAGGAGTTTTATTGTAAGCCTTTAGTGGATCCAGCCTATACGTCCTTAGAGGCAAAGTTAAATTATTGTTCAGAATTTGCACTTAGTAGAATACCCGGCTGGGTAACAGAAATTATTTATAGTGCGTTATTTAAAATATTTAACCATGTTTTGTTTGTAACGTTTAAGAGTCCTCACCTCCCATAAAGGGAAGCACTGTTATTATTTCTTATTACTTGTTTATTGCATTCTAAAATTTGTATGTCTTTTGCTGACATGTATTGTTGTTTTCTTCCCAGTCCGGGAGTACTGGATTTAACTGGGGGGAGTGCAGCGCCCCAGAGTCCTGGTCATTGCAGTACTGATGCTCCGCCGCTAAGGGGAGTGATGGTACGTCTGATGGCACTGAAGGAGTTCACCTGACCAGGTATCACAGATACCAATACACTTCATAGTCTGGCTTCCAGGGGGAGCTAAGGGTGCTATGTATTAGGCCACTCCTCACAATCTGGTAAAACTGGGGGTTGGATAGAAAGTTAGAGAGAAGCTGACTGGGTTGGAACCAGGCAACATCCTGTGGCAGAGGGTGTTGCAGGGGAAGATTCAGGGGGGTCCCTGTCAGGGGAGGGATCCTGACAGAGGCCTAGCGAAAAGGACAGAACGTTAAGGAACCGCGCCTGCACTACATCGCGGCGGTATCTCAAGAAAGGACAAGAAGCGAGGTTTATTGTGGAGAGTGAGAAACGAGATCAAAGCAAAAAGGAGATAACACCAGTAGGAGTCGTGCTGTAAGACCGAGGCAACATCCTACTGAAGCGCGTAGCCGGTGGCCGGAACGCCGAGGAAGTATTGGGCTCCAAGCATTACTTCAAACCAACGGCAGGACAGTTAATTATAGGTTGGCTGTCTCACCTAAACCAACGGCAGGACAGTTAATTATAGATTGGCTGTCTCACCTAAATCACCTAAGCAGACATAGGGGGCAACTGTGGGAGAGGGGCATCACTAGGGTCCCGGAAGAACTCCAGGCCTACCCGTCATACGGGTGCGTCCTATCCATATCATCTGGGGGACGGAGAAGAACATCAGAACAGACATAAGTTGTGGGAAAGAACATCAGAAACAGACACAACAGTTGTGAGGACTATCCCGTGGTGCTCAGCAGGGAAGTACTACAACACACAGGCGCTAGAAGGTAGGCACAGATTTCCACCTGCGAAGGGAACTCTGGAGGTGCCATCGGACCGGCCGGTCTCAGCCAGCCCTGTTAACCGTACTCTGGATTGAGGATCTTGAAGCCTTCAGTAAAGAGGTAAAGAGACTGCAACCCTGTGTCCTCGTTATTCATTTCGACCTGCACCACGCACCACCACTTACAAACTTTCATTGGACACCCCTTAGCAGGGTCACGGACCGGGTCTAGCCACCGTGACAACCCCAGAACTGAGACAGAGAGTCCCGGTACCGAGTACCCCGCGGCCCTGCATCTGGGGGTGCTCCCTAACCGGTGGCCGGAAGACTGAGGTTGTGAGGGTAACTGTATGCCCCACAGCAGAAACCGGCGGGCAGGAGATTGCAAGTTGCCTGTCCACCATTACACCCGAAGGCACAGCAGCACATAGAGCCCGGAGTCATCCTAGAGACACCTGTAGAAAGGCTCGAGTTGCCTGCCTTGCGGGTAGTGTCCTATTGTGCCACGGACTGGGTCACTGCCACCGTGACACATCCCTTTAAGAACAGTCCCAGTTCCGAGTACCCCACGGCTCTGGCAGGCGCGCCACATGCATGTCACACTGCCATGTGACGTGCAGTTGTGGCCTCTGCGCCCTGCACTCCCCCTTTTATCTGTACCTTATCTGTCTTTCTATGGGCAGGCGCCGGCGAGTCATTGTTATTGCACTATTCTCTGAACTTGCTCCAGTTTTTACATGTCTTTTTTAAAGTGCGGTGCCAAGAACTGGACACAGTATTTCAGATGAGGGCTGACCAAGGAGGAATAGAGGGGGATAATTACCTCACACAATCTATAATCTATGCTTCTCTTAACCCATTAGTGACCACCAATATGTCTTTTTACTGACCTCACATATCAGACAATAGCATCCACCGACTGGTGAAAATACATCAGCTGTTGACTGTACACTACACCTGACATCTTGTTGTATCAGCCTTGATTGATGTTGGCATCAACCATGGGCTTTTAACCCCTTAGGTGCTGCTGTCAATAGTAATTACGGCATGTAAATGGTTAACAGTATGCTGGGGCTCCATCTTTAACCCCATCAGTGCACCAAGATCATGATTGTGTGGTCCTGATGTTTGCCATGGCAATTAATGGCCAAATAACGGCCTTAGAGTCTGAGGCTATAGCAGCCTGTTCAGAAGTTAATGACATTTAGATGATAAAAATAACATTTTTCCTTCCTGTCATGCCACTTTGTATTAAGTGCTGAAAAGCACCCGAATGATTAATATACTACCTGACAACAGTTTTGAATATGTTGAAAGGGGCAGTTTTTAAAATGGTCTTACTTTTGTGGATTGTACAAGATATACAGTGCCTTGTGAAAGTGTTCGGCTTCCTGGAACTTTTCAACCTTTTCTCACATATCATGCTTCAAACATAAAGATACCAAATGTAAATTTTTGGTGAAGAATCAACAACAAGTGGAACACAATTGTGAAGTTGAACGAAATGTATTGGTTATTTTAAATTTTTGTGGAAATTCAAAAACTGAAAAGTGGGGCGTGCAATATTATTCAGCCCCTTTACTTTCAGTGCAGCAAACTCACTTCAGAAGTTCATTGTGGATCTCTGAAAGATCCAATGTTGTCCTAAATGCCTAATGATTAGTGTTGAGCGATACCTTCCGATATGCAAAGGTATCGGTATCGGATTGGATCGGCCGATACCCAAAAAGTATCAGATATCGCCGATACCGATACCCGATACCAATGCATATCAATGGGACACAAAATATCGGAATGGTTCCCAGGGTCTGAAGGAGAGGAAACTATCCTTCAGGCCCTGGGGTCCATATTCATGTATAAAATAAAGAATAAAAATAAAAAATATTGATATACTCACCCCTCGGACGGCCCCTGGCTCTCACCGGTCCAAGCGTCTGCCTCCGTTCCTAAGAATGCTGAGTAAAGGACCTTCGATGACGTCGCGGCTTGTGATTGGTCGCGTGACCGCTCATGTGACCGCTCACGCGACCAATCACAAGCCGCGACGTCATCGCAGGTCCTAAACTCACTGCATTCTTAGGAACGGAGGCTGCCGGTTACACCGCTAAGTTCCAGGCTCCGCCGGAGGGGTGAGTATATCCATATTTTTTATTTTTATTCTTTATTTTTTACATGAATATGGATCCCAGGGCCTGAAGGAGAGTCTCCTCTCCTCCAGACCCTGGGAACCATACACTGGAAACTTCCGATTCCGATTTCCGATATCACAAAAATATCGGAACTCGGTATCGGAATTCCGATACCCCAAATATCGGCCGATACCCGATACTTGCGGTATCGGAATGCTCAACACTACTAATGATGATAAATATAATCCACCTGTGTGTAATCAAGTCTCCGTGTAAATGCACCTGTTCTGTGATAGTCTCAGGATTCAGTTTGAAGCACAGAGAAGACCAAGGAACACAACAGGCAGGTTCGTGATACTGTTGTGGAGAAGTTTAAAGCCGGATTTGGATACAAAATGATTTCCAAAACTTTAACCCATTCACGCTGCGGCCCTTTTTTAATTTAGCATTTTCGTTTTTCGCTCCCCTCCTTCCCAGAGCCATAACTTTTTTTTTTTCTGTCAATATGGCCATCTGAGAGCTTATTTTTTGCGGGACGACTTGTACTTTTGAACAACACCATTGGTTTTACCATGTCTTGTACAAGAAAACGGGAAAAAAATTCAAAGTGTGGTGAAATTGCAAAAAACGTGCAATCCCACACTTGTTTTTTGTTTGGCTTTTTTGATAGGTTCACTAAATACTAAAACTGACCTGATATTATGATTTTCCAGGTCATTATAAGTTCACAGACACTTAACATGTCTAGGTTATTTTTTACCTAAGTGGTGAAAAAAATTTAAACATTTTGCTAAAGAAAAAAAAAATGCGCCATTTTCCGATACCCATAACGTCTCCATTTTTTGTGATCTGGGGTGGGTTGAGGGCTTATTTTTTGCAAGCCGAGCTGACATTTTTAATTATACCAATTTTGTGCAGATACGTTCTTTTGATCGCCTGTTATTGCATTTTAATGCAATGTCACGGCGACAAAAAAAACGTGATTCTGGAGTTTCCAATTTTTTTCTCGCTACACTGTTTAGCGATCAGGTTAATGCTTTTTTTAACCTCGGGCGATTCTGAACGTGGCGCTACCAAATATGTGAAGGTTTGATTTTTTTTAATTGTTTTATTTTGGATGGCGGCAAAAGGGAGGTGATTTAAACTTTTATATATTTTTTATTTTTTTCATATTTTTGAAAAACATTTTTTTGTAACTTTTGCCATGCTTCAGTAGCCTCCATGGGAGGGTAGAACCTGGCACAACTCGATCGGCTTCATCAGATTATCAGATCGCTGCTATGTAGCTGAATTGCAGGCTTGCTATGAGCGCCGACCACAGGGTGGCGCTCACAGCAGGCCGGCATTGGTAACCATAGAGGTCTCAAGGACCTCTATGGTTACCATCCTGACGCATCGCTGACCCCCGATAATGTGACGGGGGTCGGCGATGGGCTCATTTCCGGCCGCGCGGCCGGAAGCGGTAGTTAAATGCCGCTGTCAGCGTTTGACAGCGGCATTTAACAGGTTGACAGCGGCAGGTGGATCGCGATTCCACCTGCCGCTATTGCGTGCACATGTCAGCTGTACATAACAGCTGACATGTCGCGACTTTGATGTGGGCTCAGCGACAGAGCCCATATCAAAAGTGGAGACACGACATGGGCAGTACTAGTACGGGGCATGTCGTGAAGGGGTTAAACATCCCAAGGAGCAATGTGCAAGCGATCATATTGAAATGGAAGGAGTATTACACCACTACAAATCTACCAAGACCCGGCTGTCCCTCTAAACTTTCATCTCAAACAAGGAGAAGACTGATCAGAGATGCAGCCAAGAGGCCGATGATCACTCTGGATGAACTGCAGAGATCTACAGCTGAGGTGGGACAGTCTGTCCATAGGACAACAATCATTCGTACACTGCACAAATCTGGCCTTTATGGAAGAGTGGCAAGAAGAAAGCCGTTTTTCAAAGATATCCATAAGAAGTGTCATTTAACGTTTGCAACAAGCCACCTGGGAGACACACCAAACATGTGGAAGAAGGTGCTCTGGTCAGATGAAACCAAAATCGAACTTTTTGGCAACAATGCCAAACGATATGTTTGGCGTAAGGGCAGCACAGCTCGTCACCCTGAACACACCATCCCCACTGTCAAACATGGTGGTGGCAGTGTAAGAGGGTGGTGCTGTATGGACAGTAAGGAACACGCTGTCACTTTAAGAGACTGCACCCCCTTGTCTGGTGTGAGATGGAATGTTCTGCTTTTCCCCTGCTTTAGGCTGTGAAGATGAACTGCCCTAGCTTTAGGGGAGGAGTTGAGCCTGGACTGCGTGTGTGAGCAGAAGCTTCTATAGACAGAGAACTGTGTGCTGTTTGCTACAAGTAAGATCCCAGGCTGGGACAGAGTTTACTTCTGAAATTTGCAAGACTTTTCCGGGTTGCAGCAAAGGTGGCTGTTCTGTGCTAGTTTGTGAAGCCACGAAGATACTGAGAAAGGGACTTGCAGTTTCCAGGAGCACCCCTAGATCCAGAATCAAGGAGAAGACCACGCTTCACAGAGCTGACAGAAAGCCGTGTGCACCACCGTATAGACTGCTGGGGGCCCCCTTGGGACTGGACCTGAGTCCCCAACATCACCGTGAGTCTGTTCCTGTATGGTGCACCTGTTAGGGCCTAGTGTAGGCTTCAGTAGTCAGAACACGGGAGCCGTGTGGCCTGCTTAGTAAAGGCCAGGGAGGATATACATAGAGTAGCTTCGTTATTGGTTGTATTGTTTAAAGTTGCTTGTGAGACAAATTCTGAGTCTGTAATTGTTGGAGCACCGTGCTATTTTACGGACAAGATTACTCATTTATATTGTCTTTTGCTATTGTTAACCCCTGTTTGCATCTTCCTCATTCCCTTCATTCCTTGTCTCCCAATAAATCTACCCTTTGTTGTTTGCACCGTATCTTGTGTACAGTAGTCTTCCTGCACAGTGGTGGTCCCCCGGCCATCGCTTCAGCAGCATCATGGTTTGGGCCTGCTTTTCTTCAGCAGGGACAAGGAAGATGGTTAAAATTGATGGGAAGATGGATGGAGCCAAATACAGGACCATTCTTGAAGAAAACCTGTTGGAGTCTGCAAAAGACCTGAGACTGGGATGGAGATTTGTCTTCCTGCAAGACTTTGATCCCAAACATAAAGTAAAATCTACAATGGAATGGTTCACAAATAAATGTATCCAGGTGTTAGAATGGCCAAGTCAAAGTCCAGACCTCAATCCAACCGAGAATCTGTGGAAAAAGCTGAAAACTGCTGTTCACAAACGATCTCCATCAAACCTCACTGAGCTCGAGCTGTTTACCAAGGAAGAATGGGCAAGAATTTCAGTCTCTCGATGTACAAAACTGATAGAGACATACCCCAAGCGACTGGCAGTTGTAATCACAGCAAAAGGTGGCGCAACAAAGTATTAAGTTAAAGGGGCCGAATAATATTGCACGCCCCACTTTTCAGTTTTTGATTTTCCACAAAAATTTAAAATATCCAATAAATTTCATTCAACTTCACAATTGTGTTCCACTTATTGTTGATTCTTAACCAAAAATTTACATTTGGTATCTTTATGTTTGAAGCATGTTATGTGGGAAAAGGTTGAAAAGTTCCAGGGAGCCGAATACTGTAGGTCTGCCAAAGTCACTTCAAAACTGAATACTTCCCTAAAAAAAAGTTTTGGAAATTTCCTTGAAAAAATGAGAAATTGCTGCTACAGAGTTAAATCTTCTAACATCCTAACAAAATAAAATGATATTTTAAAAATGGTGCTGATATAAAGCAGACATGAGGGAAATGTTATTTCACGACTATTTTATGCAGTATGACTATCTGGATTAAATGGATAATCATTCAAAGTTTGAAAATTGCTAATTTTAGGAAATTTTTCACAAATTTTGGATATTTCCATGAATAAAAGCAGAAAATAAATTTACTATTAACATAAACTACAATGTGTCACGAAAAAACAATCTCAAAATCAATTAGATCTGTTAATGCGTTCTAGAGATATTACCACGTAAAGGGACACTAGCCAGATTTGAAAAATTTGGCCCAGTCACTAAGGGGTCAATAAATCCCAGAACCGAGGTTTGTGTTTTTTTTAACACAGGTTGTAAGGTAGCAAAATAGGTAAAAAGCCAAGGGGGTGAATAATTTCACAAGTCGCTGTAATGCCTCAAATTGTTGCCTATCTGCCTTTAAAATGCAGCAGAGCTGGCAGGTACCCCATTATGTTTGCTCTCTATAACCATTTCTCTTTCCAGATAATGTACATGAGGATTCAGTACATAGAAGTGTTTTACATTGACTAGGACCAAGGAGGCAATGCTTTAACGTTTGACTTTCAGGCTCCATATCGCACCATCCACTACTGCTTCCAATGTGAGACTACCAACATTTCATAGACAATCATCTTGGCTATCTCATACTTACATTTGACCTACAACTATTTTGCATATGATTAGTGCAGATTCTTGTCATGTCACTACATTCTTACTGTTTTGCTCCTGTTGAGGAAACATCTTTTTCTTCCTGTATACTCCAAAATATGACCTGTTCTCACATTCCCCAATATCTCAGTGTGTAATTCGGTTGATTCCCAAGCGAAAGGTCACTGGTTTGAATCTAGTAGCAGCAATGAAGAAGATTTCTCAACAAAAGAGAAACCGCATCACCCAGCTCAGCGATAACAGTCTCTCGGTCAAGAAAAGGTGATCTAGTCATGTACTGACAGTGGTTCTGGTGATGTAGTCATGTAACTAAGGTAGTTCTGGTAATATAGTCGTTAACCAATGTGGTTCTGGTGATGTAGTCAAGAACTGATTTAATTTCTTAGACTTGATAGTAGATCATTGTAGGGTCAGTGTGGAAGACTAAAAATATAGCAGTCTGAATGAGGCCATACATGTCAGCTGCACAAGTATTTGACTAAAGCCCCCATATGCTATAGACAGCTGTCCCATCATTCGGCTGCCAGCTATCTCACCCCACTCTCCCATAAAAAAGGATCACTCACTTTGTTGAGCACGTTTGTGTTCTCTATAAGACAACTGCTGGTAGACATCTCTGGTGGTGTGCTTATTTCTTAGAGAACAAAAGGTTCCGCTGTCCGAAATTGGACATGCTGGATTCTTCAAACTGTCTGTCGAACCTGTCTGTCTCTGGGATCGGCCACCTTTTGTCTAATGTGTGTGATTGCCTTAACTATTATCTAAAGGGTATCTGAACTTGTAGCGTATGTGCACACAAGACTTTAAGACATCTACTAATCTTCCGAGTTTTTAAGGCAGAAAAAACTTTAGGACACACTGACATCTTTCTTTTGTCCTAATTCAGCTGTTTTTTGCTTCTTTTCAAACCTCTTTTGGCTTTTTCTTTAAAGTAACTTGTATTAAGTTCTAGCGAGCGGCTTCCTAGTGGTAACCACTGGACAAATAGTTAGGTTACCTATTTTAACTGCTTGCTGTCTTTGAAAACCTGAAGCTGTTAAAAGAAACTCAAAAGTCTGAACAAATGCACAGAAAGTACAGACGTTCATTCTTTTCAGCGTTTATTTAGCACTTTTTCATGCGGGTTACATAGCAGATCTGCTTTAAATAGTGCACAAACTCCTAGACTGACTTATCAGTAGGGGGCGTAACTACTTAAAGTGCCTAGGGCAGCGTGAATGCCAAATACGGCTCTAAAGACTACACACATTTTCTGGAACATTTTCTTCAAATGCTAAAATGTACCCGATATCCTGTAAGTCACCAACTATACACAGTTTGTCCTTGAATCCTAAGAGGTTCTTATGTGCAAATACCTACCGCGACTACCTGCTGGATCATAAAGACGTTAAATTAGATTCTTTATACAATTCCATAAAGGTCCCTGCAGATGCAGAACAATTGATTTTACTTTGCATTTTCGTTTTTTATTCTTTTCTCTAACCAGTTCATTGCCAAGGAGACCACTAATTATTTGCCGTGTCTTCATTTTCTACCGTTGATGGAACAGAATAGGTTAATGACCAGCAGGCTGTTGCATATCGCCGTGAAATGTTTCCTACCCTTCAGCATATGTTTATTTCTCTCTCTACATGAAACAATCTGCACTTACACTTAAACTGCATGAAAGTCAACCTGTGCTAAATGAGACTGAAAATAAATATATTAGGGTCTGCTGAGCTTTACGGCTAGTTTATGTTCACGATTTTAATATCATGAGTTGTTTTTTGCCAGAGGGAGAGATCTCACTTCAGACCAGAAGTGTTTTGAATGACAATATGGATTTCATGGCAGATTAAAACTACATTTTCTGATTGTTTTGTAATTTACTTCACAAAATTGCAAGTGAAACAAATAATTAGGTGCGTCAAGAAGTACATAAATAAAAAGGCATAAGCTGCACTGTAAATGGCACCCATTAGTATATGAGGATTAGGTAAGTGAAGTGCTAGATCATAAGCTATAAGTAACATTACAAGAACATCACGACTGGGACACTGTACAAAAGAAAATCATGTATGTATGTATGAAATAATATTGTTCTTGGTGTGAATTCACACATGCCATTATGGACCAGTAGTGAGCCACACATGCAAAAAAAAACCTATACAGTGGGGGAAATAAGTATTTGATACTGTGCCGATTTGGCCTGTTTCCCACCTACAAAGTATAAAGACGTCTGTAATTGTTACTGTTATTGTTAATCTTAAAAAAATACAGAAAATCACATTGTATGGTTTTTAAATAATTAATTTGCATATTATTTCATGAAATAAGTATTTGATACAATTGAAAAGCAGAACTTAATATTTGGTACAGAAACCTTTGTTTGCAATTACAGAGGTCGGACATTTCCTGTAGTTCCTGACCAAGTTTGCACACAGTGCAGCAGAGATTTTGACCCACTACTTCATACAGATGTCCAGATCTTCCTGGTTTCGCTGGGTAACATTGAGTTTCACCTCCCTACACAGCCCTGGCTGTGTATTTTGGGTAATTGTCATGCTGGAAGACCCAGCTATGACCCATATTCAATGCGCTTACTCGGAGAAGGTGGTTGTTGGCCAAAATCTTGTGACCCTATCAATGCTCCCATTTATACAGTCCACCTGTCTCCTTTGCAGAAAAACACTCCCAAAGTATGATGTTCCTCTACCATGCTGCACGGTTGGGATGATGCTCTTGGGTTGTACTCCTTCTTCCTCTAAACACGGCGAGTGGAGTTGATACCAAAAAGTTCTATTTCTAATCTCATCTGACCACATGACCTTCTCCCATGCTTCTCCTGTATAATCCAGATGGTAATTGTCGAACTTCAAATGGACCTGGACATGTGCTTGTTTGAGCAGGGGGACCTTGTGTGCCATGCTGGATTTTAATCCATGATGGTGTAGCTAGTTACTGATGGTAATGTTTGAGTCTGTGGTTCTAGCTCTCTTCAGGATATTGACCATGTCATCCTGTGTAGTTCTGGGCTGATTCCTGACCTTTCTCACAATCATCCTTACCCAATGATGTGAGATCCTGTGTGAAGCCTCAGAACAATTAGGATTGACAGTCATCTTGTGTTTCTTCCATTTTTTAATAATTGTGCCATTTGTTGTTGCCTTCTCACCAAGCTGTTTGCCTATTGTCCTGCCCATCCCAGCCTTGTGCAGGTCTACAATTTTGTCCCTGGTGTCATAAGACAGCTCTTTAGTGTTGGCTATGGTAGAGAGGTTGAAGTGTGATTGATTGAGTTTGTGGACAAGTGTCTTTTATGCAGGTAATGAGTGCAAACAAGTGCAATTAATACAGGTAATGAGGGCAGAGTATGAGGGTTTTTTAAAGAAAAACTAATATGTCTGTGAGAGCCAGAATTCTTGCTGGTTGGTAGGTGATCAAAAAAAAATGGAATTTAATTATTTAAAAATCATACAATGTAATTTTCTTTTTTCTTATTTGTAGATTCTGTCTCTCACAGTTGAAGTGTACCTACGATAAAAGTTACACTCTTTCTAGGTGGGAAATCTTGCAAAATTTGCAGTGTATCAAATACGTATTGTCCCTACTGTACAGGCCACACCGAATCACAAACATGTTCCTCATCATAGAGACAGAGAGAGAGACAAACTGTATGTGGTTTGGAGCAGGTCTCTTCTTGGTTTTTCTGGCCTAAAGGACCAAGATAAGACTCTGCCTATAGTCCTGCCCCGGAGCACGGGCATCTCATTAACTGAAAATTTCTAACACTGATTACCCAAGAACCACAAGATGGATTTAATCAACCAAGGTATAATTTTAATCAGTATAACAGCGGCAACCTGAAATTGTCTGTAGTTTACATAACAAAATCCTGCTGACAAGTTTGCTTTACACTTGTCCTATATTTTATCATTGTTATAATTATCTTTTTTACTTTTAATTTTTTATTCCAATTTTTTTGTGATTTTTTTTAATGTAGCTATTTTTTTTATCTTGTCCTTAACCATCCCCAGCTGTAGCCCTAACAGTAGAATGTGTGAAAAAACATAAAATATATTTTAATGTTTTATTTTTTTTAGGGGACAGCTCTCCCAACAAGTTTCATTCTCTCCACTCACAACATTATAAATGAGAGGATAGTTCCGTGTGCAATGCACATGATTCAATACTGTCTTCACTCATTAGCTGCTCAGTCTGTAATCTCAATCACTGCCTATGCAGAGTGCAACAGTCAACAGTTTGTCAATGGCTGCTGCACTCTGCAGATGCCAAAGTTAAGCTCATCTCTACTGCTGTGCTAAGTATAGGAACTTGAGGCAGCAACTGAGATTATACAACAACCGCTGTCTGCTTTATTAATTTATCTCACTGGCTGCGGAGTAAGCACTCATTGTGCTATTCCAAGAAGAAACGGTGCAGTGGAGATTCCCTAGTTCTGGTCCTCCAAAGAAATTTAGTACTCACAAAATTTACATCAATTAAAAGGAACCTGTCACCCCCAAAATCAAAGATGAGCTAAGCCCACCGGCATCAGGGCTTATCTACAGCATTCTGTAATGCTGTAGATAATCCCCCGATGTATCCTGAAAGATGAGAAAAAGAGGTTAGATTATACTCACCCAGGGGTGGTCCCACTGCGGTCCGGTCCAATGGGCATCGTGGTCCAGTCCGGGGCCTCCCATCTTCTTACGATGACATCCTCTTCTTGTCTTCACGTTGCGGCTCCGGTGCAGGCGTACTTTGTCTGCCCTGTTGAGGGCAGAGCAAAGTACTGCACTGCGCAGGCGCCAGGCCTCTCTGACCTTTCCCGCCACCTGCACACTGCAGTACTTTGCTCTGCCCTCAACAGGGCAGACAAAGTACGCCTGCACCGGAGCCGCAACGTGAAGACAAGAAGAGGACGTCATCCTATGAAGATGGGAGGCCCCGGACCAGACCGCGACACCCATCGGATCAGACCGCCCGCCCAGGTGAGTATAATCTAACCTCTTTTTCTTATCTTTCAGCATACATCGGGGGCTTATCTACAGCATTACAGAATGCTGTAGATAAGCCCCTGATGACTGTGGGCTTAGCTCACCTTCGATTTTGGGGGTGACAGGTTCCCTTTAATCACATTACAACCTCTCCACTATGGCCAATACCAAAAAGCTGGGATGGGCTACAGGACAATAGGCAAGTAATTTGGTGAGAAGGCAACAACTGTTGGCACAATAATTAGAAACTTCAAGAAAAACAAGATGACAAAAGTCAATCTTCCTCAGTCTGGGGCTCATATAAGATCTTGCCTCGTGGGGAAAAGATGATTGTGAGAAAGGTCACGAATCAGCCCAGTACTACACAGGAGGACCTGGTCAATGACCTGAACAGAACTGGGACCATAGTCTCAAACTTGTTGCAGTATGTGTAGACTTGGTTAAGAAGCACAGGAATCGTCTGACCTTTGTAATTTCAAACAAAGATTTATATACCAAATATTAAATTCTGCTTTTCTATAGTATCAAATACTTCATGCAATTAAATGCAAAAGAGTTATGTACAAATCATACAATGTGATTTTCTGTGTTTTTTTTTTAAGATTCTGTCTCTCACAGTTGAAGTGTACCAATACTCAAAATTACAGACCTCTCCATTCTTTGTAGGTGGGAAAACTTGCAAAATCGGCTGTGCATCAAATGCTTATTTTCCCCACTCTAGTGGTAGATACTGAAAACACAAAAACATAGAGCAGAGTCGTCCTAAATAAAATGTAACAAATTTTAATAAGAAAAATAAATTTACACTGAAAAACTAAGCAAAATATAACAAAATAACTGCTGACAAAGTAGATAATTAGAACACCTGTGTAAAGCACTATTTTAGTGGTTGGGAAGACCAATAGCTAGCAGCCAGTGCTTGTACGGTAAATGTCCCAGCGGCACGTCTCCAGAAAGATAAAACCACTAAGTGGTTACACTTATATATATGGCAGAGCTACACAAGCAACCTGTATTGTCACACACAAGTGAGGAATCAACAATGGGGAAATGTTTATCACTAAAGAAAATAATAGGGTACATATCACTTTAAGAGAGCATGATCAGTACGGAAAATACTATTATATAAAGGTCTTACCCATATTCTCCACTTGGGACCATGTGCCGCCAGCCCCAATGCGTGAGCTTCCTCGGATGGCTGTCAGTAGTAGATACCAGTGTTGCAGAACATATAAGAGATTATATATAGTAACTTACAGCTGATGTTCTTTCTGATGGAGTTGTTCATTGCATCAAATGCGGTGGCATCATCGTTCCGGGAGTCTAACATCCGGTGCATGGCGCAGCATGATAAAGTCATGGTGTCGCTGCGCCCTGGACCTGCCAGTCTATAGACCTCAGTCCTAATGTTACTTGTTGCCTGCAGAGCAGAGAGTGGAGGTGCCGGGAGACCATTTCTCCCTGCTCTTTCACAGGTTTAGTTATATTGGAGCACTGTGCAAATACAGTTAAGGGTAGTGCAGCTCCGGGTGGGCCCCTCAGAGCGCTGGGCCTGGGGCGACCGCCCTATGTGCCCTCCCCCACCACCTGGTAACTATGCTACTGATCAAAATGATTTATGAAGAAAATCTAATACCAACCTATAGAGTTTATTTATGGAGCGGCGACTTTGGATGTCATGACCTTGCATCATATGTGCTCCATACTAGAAATTCAGGCCACAAGACTCACCGTACAGATGAGTCTATGTCAATGCTGCAGAAAATCAAGTATCCAAGTTTCTGTTCCCTTGACTTTTTACCATTAATTGTCTGCTGGGGATTGGGAATTGTCAAAACAAGGTTTTGTGCCACATTCCAGTATGATTAAGTACATGATTAGGCAAACGCAGTAACATCTGTGCGGAGCTTATTGCTATATACACTACCATGGCTTTTACAACATATGGTTATAATAAAGCTGATTATTTCTTTTAAGTATAATTAAAACTTATTTTCTTTGGTTCTATGTACATTACAAAAAAGAAAAAAGATCAGGCAGCAGCAATGTTTTATTTTGTCCTTCTAATTGGAGCAGATCAGATAATGCGGTCATATAACGTACAGTAAGCTTTTGCTTTTTACTTTATGTGGAAACATATGTCTTGATGATTATATTAATTCACATCAGTTCCTCTATAGACTATTAACAAAATGTGGCCAAGAGATGTCTCCTTACTAAAACATTGAAGTGTGACCTTGCTTGCATAGCTCTTGTTATGGTTCACCTGGTGAGCAAGGTTGACGAGCATCTAGAAATTCCTGGACAGTCTGTAAAAATAGGACACGTTTTTCAGCTGTCCTCAAAAAAAGTGATGCATCCAAGATTTTTTGGAAGCTGGAGAGACTTGTACAGATTTTTGTGACTGTGTTTATCATGCTTTTACAGTTCACAGTGAACGCAGCTAATGTCTTCATATAGAATTTAGAATTTATGGTCTGACTCTGCAGACATGCATCACTTACAATCCTAATGATTTATTATGGTCATCTAATGTGTCAGTAAAAAAGTTATCTGTCCATGATTTTTTGAGAAGGTGTTCACAAAAAAATAAAAAATCCAGTTCTCAGCCCTGCTAGTGAAACGGATTCGCTAAGGTGTAGGTCAGGATGTGAAGCACGGACCAAAGGAATTGATTGAGGATCAGTGAAGCAGGAGATGCGGACAGGCACTTTGGAATAGCAGAGCCAAGTGTGTGGACAGTATCTTGTAGCCGGAGGCAAAGTACACAGTCAAGCACCTTGGTGAAGGAGAGACTAGTGTGTGGAAAGCACAAAGGATCAGAAAGGCAAAGAGCATAGTCAGGCACCTTGGAATAACAGAGCTGAGTGTGTGAACTACACCATGATTCATCAGAGCCAAGTTGACAGACAGGAACCATAATGTGGGAAAGGTGAGTATTCGTACAGCTCCTTTGGACTGCAGAGCTGAGACAACAGACTGGCTCATTGATGGAGCAAAATTATATATGCAGTTGCCATTTTGGAATAGCAGAGTAGAGGTAGCAGACGGCACCTTGATGTAGCAGAGGCGAGGTGGTAGTCTGGCACCTTGTAACAGCAGAGGAGTGTTTGTCAGGAAGTACACTTATAACCAATTGGAGTAGATCACAGTGATAGCAGAGCCGGCATTGTAAATGGGTGAAGCTCTGAGAATGTATGTGAAAGCAGCGTTTGCTACTACCTGAATATACAGGCTGCGTGTAGCCGCCTAAACGTGCCTTTAAGGGCCTAGGGACGTGACATCACTAGTTCACACTATGGACTGGCGCTGAACCCAGAGGCCATGGGAAATAGATGATGACAGTAAAAGTGCTGTTTAGCCGGTAATGTGACTGCGTCAGCCCATGTTTTACATATGTCTCTGTGCCAATAAAAGTTATTAACTTTTTTTTGTAAATATACTGCACTGCTGGAATTTTTCCTTCTTGCTCTCTGGCTCTTGTGGTCCTACACTTTCCAAGCACACTTTTAGCTTCTGATTACCTACATGCTGTAGAGTTAGTATATGGTTATGTCACACCCTAAGGCCGGCGTCACACTAGCGAGTTTTACGGACGTAAGAGCGCAGAAAATACGTCCGTAAAACTCGCCAAACAAACGGCACAATTATTCTCAATGGGTCTGGTCCTATCAGCCGTATATTACGGATCCGTATTATACGGCTTTCTACGGCCGTACAAAATCGCAGCATGCTGCGTTTGTCAGCGTATTGCGCAAAAAATACGCCAATGAAAGTCTATGGGGGCGAGAAAAATACGGATTCCACACGGACCAGCACTGTGACTTGCGAGAAATACGCAGCGGTGTTAGTGAAAAGCCGGTAATTCAATTGCCGGCTTTTCATTTCTCCTTCCCCAACCCGACAGGATATGAGACATGGTTTACATACAGTAAACCATCTCATATCCCTTTTTTTTGCATATTCCACACTACTAATGTTAGTAGTGTGTATGTGCAAAATTTGGGCGCTGTAGCTGCTAAAATTCAGGGTTAAATCGCGGAAAAAATTGGCGTGGGCTCCCGTGCAATTTTCTCCGCCAGAGTGGTAAAGCCAGTGACTGAGGGCAGATATTAATAGCCTAGAGAGGGTCCATGGTTATTGGCCCCCCCTGGCTACAAACATCTGCCCCCAGCCACCCCAGAAAAGGCACATCTGGAAGATGCGCCTATTCTGGCACTTGGCCACTCTCTTCCCACTCCCGTGTACCGGTGGGATATGGGGTAATGAAGCGTTAATTCCACCTTGGTATTGTAAGGTGACATTAAGCCAGATTAATAATGGAGAGGCGTCAATTATGACACCTATCCATTATTAATCCAATTGTCTGAAAGGGTTAAAAAACACACACACGTTATTAAAAAGTATTTTAATGAAATAAACAAACAGGTTGTTTTAGTATTTTATTGCTCTCTCAATCCATCCGGAAGACCCTCGCTTGGCAAAATAATAAACCAACAATATACATACCTTCGGATGAACTGTCAGGTCCCACGAAGTAAATCCATCTGAAGGGGTTAAATCATTTTACAGCCAGGAGCTGTGCTAAAGCACTCGCTCGTGGTTGTAAAAACCCCGGGTGCTGAAAGGAAAGCTGGGTGACCTGTACTTACATTGACTTGCGGTGAGGCGCCCTCTGGTGGATGTTCTCATGAACTGCAGCCTTGGAAAAGTTCCCACGCTCGAGTTCATATGAGTTCATCCAGCAGGGGGTGCCTCACCGCAAGTCAATGTAAGTACAGATCACCCAGCTTTCCTTTCAGCACCCGGGGTTTTTACAACCACGAGCAGTGCTTTAGCGCAGCTCCTAGCTGTAAAATGATTTAACCCCTTCAGATGGATTTACTTTGTGGGACCTGACAGATCCTCGGATGGTATGTATATTGTTGGTTTATTATTTTGCCAAGCGAGGGTCTTCCGGATAGATTGAGAGAGCAATAAAATACTAAAACAACCTGTTTGTTTATTTCATTAAAATACTTTTTAATAACGTGTGTGTGTGTGTTTTTTAACCCTTTCAGACAATTGGATTAATAATGGATAGGTGTCATAATTGACGCCTCTCCATTATTAATCTGGCTTAATGTCACCTTACAATACCAAGGTGGAATTAACCCTTCATTACCCCATATCCCACCGCTACAGGGAGTGGGAAGAGAGTGGCCAAGTGCCAGAATAGGCGCATCTTCCAGATGTGCCTTTTCTGGGGTGGCTGGGGGCAGATGTTTGTAGCCAGGGGGGGCCAATAACCATGGACCCTCTCCTGGCTATTAATATCTGCCCTCAGTCACTGGCTTTACCACTCTGGCGGAGAAAATTGCGCGGGAGCCCATGCCAATTTTTTCCGCCATTTAACCCTTTATTTTAGCAGCTACAGCGCCCAAATTTTGCACATACACACTACTAACATTAGTAATGTGGAATATGCAAAAAAAAGGGGATATGACATGGTTTACTGTATGTAAACCATGTCTCATATCATGTCTGGTTTAGGCAGGAGAAATGAAAAGCCGGCAATTGAATTACCGACTTTTCACATATATCGCGCTGAATTAAATATAAATACAGAACATATATATATGTGTCTCAATGACATATATATATATATACACTCACTGGCCACTTTATTAGGTACACCTGTCCAACTTCTTGTTAACACTTAATTTCTAATCAGCCAATCACATGGCGGCAACTCAGTGCATTTAGGCATGTAGACATGGTCAAGACAATCTCCTGCAGTTCAAACCGAGCATCAGTATGGGGAAGAAAGGTGATTTGAGTGCCTTTGAACGTGGCATGGTTGTTGGTGCCAGAAGGGCTGGTCTGAGTATTTCAGAAACTGCTGATCTACTGGGATTTTCACGCACAACCATCTCTAGGGTTTACAGAGAATGGTCCGAAAAAGAAAAAAAATCCAGTGAGCGGCAGTTCTGTGGGCGGAAATGCCTTGTTGATGCCAGAGGTCAGAGGAGAATGGGCAGACTGGTTCGAGCTGATAGAAAGGCAACAGTGACTCAAATCGCCACCCGTTACAACCAAGGTAGGCCTAAGAGCATCTCTGAACGCACAGTGCGTCGAACTTTGAGGCAGATGGGCTACAGCAGCAGAAGACCACACCGGGTACCACTCCTTTCAGCTAAGAACAGGAAACTGAGGCTACAATTTGTACAAGCTCATCAAAATTGGACAGTAGAAGATTGGAAAAACGTTGCTTGGTCTGATGAGTCTCGATTTCTGCTGCGACATTCGGATGGTAGGGTCAGAATTTGGTGTAAACAACATGAAAGCATGGATCCATCCTGCCTTGTATGGAGCATCTTTGGGATGTGCAGCCGACAAATCTGCGGCAACTGTGTGATGCCATCATGTCAATATGGACCAAAATCTCTGAGGAATGCTTCCAGCACCTTGTTGAATCTATGCCACGAAGAATTGAGGCAGTTCTGAAGGCAAAAGGGGTCCAACCCGTTACTAGCATGGTGTACCTAATAAAGTGGCCAGTGAGTGTATATATATATATATATATATATATATATATATATATATATATATATATATATATATATATATATATACTGTATATATGTTTTAAAGGACATTTGAGCACATAAATCCATTAGATGTCGGTTTTGCAAGCCTGCGAGAAAATATCGCAGTACGGATGCCATACGGATTACATACGGAGGATGCCATGCGCAAAATACGCTGACACACCCTGCCTACAGAGGACATACGGATCACTATTTTAGGAACATTTCTCCGTATTACGGCCGTATTACGGCCGTAAAAAACGGACCGTATTGTCTTATGCTGAGTGTGACGCCGGCCTAAATGAAGAAAACAAATATTACTGCTCCCTAAACTGTGGGCCATAGGGAACCTCTGCATTCAATCCAAATGGAAATCAAACAATATATCTTTAATACATTGAAAAGGGGAGGCACCAAAAGGTAACACAGAGCACGTAGTACGGCTCCAAAATATAATGACGATCTGACTGTCAAATTTACTTTTTTGCTTTTTGGGTTGATAACATCATACAGACACATTGATTTAAAGACACATTAGAAAACTAAACATTAGTTAAAATATTAAAAATGATGTATATGTCTATGGCTCCTAACACTAATACAATCAACAAAGAAATGTAGAAACTTTAGCAAAAAAATTGAAAAGACTGAAATATCACATGGTCATAAGTATTGAGACCCCCTGCTCAGACACTCATATTTAAGTTACATGCTGTCCATTTCCTTGTGATTCTTCTTGAGATGGTTCTACTCCTTAATTGGAGGCCAGCTGTGTTTAATTAAATTGATTGGACTTGATTTGGAAAGGCGCACACCTGTATGTGTGGAGAAACCAGGCACTGCTCATCACCTGCCCAATACAATCCCAACAGTGAAACATGGTGGTGGCAGCATCATGCTTTGGGGGTGTTTTTCAGATGCAGGGACAGAACGACTGGTTGTCATTGAAGGAAACATGAATGCGGCCAAGTACAGAGATATCCTGGATGAAAACCTCTTCCAGAGTGTTCTGGACCTCAGACTTGGCCGAAGGTTCACCTTCAAACAAGACAATGACCTTAAGCACACAGCTAAAATAACAAAGGAGTGGCTTCAGAACAACTCTGTGACCATTCTTGACAGGCCCAGCCAGAGCCCTGACCTAAACCCAATTGAACATCTCTGGAGAGACCTGAAAATGGCTGTCCACCAACATTCACCATCCAACCTGATGAAACTGGAGAGGATCTACAAAGAAGAATGGCAGAGGATCCCCAAATCCCGGTGTGAAAAACTTGCTGCATCATTCCCAAGAAGACTCATGAGTGCACTAGCTCCAAAGGGTGCTTCTAGTTAATACTGAGCAAAGGGTCTGAATACTTATGACCATGTGATAGTTCAGTTATTCTTTTTTAATAAATTTGCAAAAATTACTACATTTCTGTTTTTTTCAGTCAAGATGGGGTGCAGAGTGTACATTAATGAGAAAAAAATGAACTTTTTTTGAATTTACCAAATGGCTACAATGAAACAATGAGTGAAAAATTTAAAGGGGTCTGAATACTTTCTGTACCCACTGCATATTTGTAATACGTCTTTTCGGGAATACAACTCTGTTTTTCTAAAGCAAATTCCAAATCCTCTACTTATTTTTCACAGCGGACTATATATACAAATTTGCAGCTGTTACTACATCAAATGCAGTACATTGGTGCATACAGCAAGGATATTGGGAGTTGTATAAAGCTCTATACAAAGAGCTCAACTGTAGTGGCAAATGCAGGTAACTAACATTTTTGTCCATGAGTATAACGGGGAGGGGAGAGCAGCGCGATATTCACTTGCTCCTCGTTCCGGCGCCGCTCAGTCTTCAATCTGCAGTGACGCTCAGGTCAGAGGGCGCGGTGACGTAGTTAGTGCGCCCCCTCTGCTTGAACGTCAGTGCTGAAGATGGAGCGGCGGCTGGAACGAGGAGCAGGTGAATATTGAAAGTGCCGAGGGCCTGAGCGAAGGAGAGGTGAGTATGTGATTTTTTTTTTTTTATCGCAGCAACAGCAAATGGGGCAAGTGTCTGTATGGGGCATCTTATGGGGCCATAACGTTTGTGCAGCACTCTACGGGGCAAGTGTCTGTATAGAGCATCTTATGGGGCCATGACATTTGTGCAGTTCTATATGGGGCAAGTGTCTGTAAGGAGCATCTTATGGGGCCATAACGATTGTGCAGCACTATAAGGGGCAGTGACTGTACGGAGCATCTTATGGGGCCATAACGTTTGTGCAGTACTATATGGGGCAAGTGTCTGTAAGGAGCATCTTATGGGTCCCATAACGTTTGTGCAGTACTATATGGGGCAAGTGTCTGTATGGAGCATCTTATGGGGCCATAACATTTGTGCAGTACTATATGGGGCGTCATATATTGAAGAAAACAGCTGCACTCAGGTTTGGATTTTTTAAATGCATAACAGGAGCAAAAAGTTTATTCAAGTCACCACAGTGTTAAGGCTATTAGGAGAGGGACTCCGTGGTAGGTATAAAGTCGGTGAGTAGGTAACGTTTCGACCCCGTGGTGGGTCTTTGTCAAACCTCACTAGACAACAAATATATACATGATTAGGGGCAAGGAAGAAAGTGAGCACTACAGAAAAAATAGTCATGTCAAACAACAGACATGTGCAACAAATGCACAAGAATATATAGTTTGCGGTGATGATACATATACAAAATATATACAAAACTATATACAGGAATATGTACAAACATTATACAAAAATAAGCCCAATCAGACTAATTAGTAACGGCGTCACAGAGTACAGACAATCAAGTGCACCAAGTGTCACGTGAGGGCGAGCGGGGGGCTGGCAGAGGACTCACAAATAAAACAACATATAATTGGGGAGCGTACACATAACTAACCTTGAAAGAGGATAAGGATAGCAGAACGGAGATGCAGTGTAGAAAATCTGGAGGCCATAACGATTGTGCAGTACTATATGGGGCAAGTGTCTGTATGGAGCATCTTATGGGGCCATAACATTTGTGCAGTACTATATGGGGCAAGTGTCTGTATGGAGTATCTTATGGGGCCATAATCAACGTTTGTGCAGCACTATATGGGGCAAGTGACTGTATGGAGCATCTTATGGGGCCATAATCAACGTTTCTGCAGCACTATACGGCGAAAATATCTCTATGGAGCATCTTATGTGGCCATATTCAACGTTTCTGCAGCACTATATTGGGCAAATGTGTCTATGAAGCATCTTATGGGGCCATTATTAACCTTTATGCGATTATGTGGGGCTCCTGATTCAATATGGATATTCAAAAACACTTAACCTACTGATGTCTCAATTAATTTTACTTTTATTGGTATCTATTTTAACAATATGGGGATTCAAGAATGTACCTTGGCTTGATCATACAGTTTCAATAGAGTTAAGGTTCAAATGGGGGAGGTTTGGGGGGGGGGCGCCAGACTGATCCTTTGCCCCGGGTGCAGGAAAGGCTAGATACACCTCTGTATAGTGCTTGGGCACTAAACTGGTGGTGGGGCGGTAACAGAGTTCTTCCAATGAGTGGAGGGATTGGAGGGCTGCTTTTAAAAACTTCACCCACAAAGTGAAAACAAAGAAAAAATGGGGTGAGCTAATAAAAAATAGACTTCAACAAAGACACAAATGAAATAGTGAATTGGGTGCACACAGAAAAAGGCACAAAACTAAAAGTTCAAGTGCAAAGTCAATGATTCATCGAGACCTTAGTGTGGGACAACACAGCGGAGAAGAACGATTACCATCCATTTACCCATAGCCAAATATATTGAGGTCACCGACGTTCCTAAGGCTTTTGTGTTGGAGAGCTTGAAATGAGTTGGGTACATTGCTAGGACACTTCGGAGTGTTATACATGTCTGGCTAAACAGAGTACTTACAGTTCACCAAGAATCAAGTCAAAGCTTATGAAGTTTTGGGGTAAAACTTTGATGAAGTTGATGCATTTAAATTGCAGAATTCACTTATCTCTAAATGGGAGAATTTTTAAAATTTGGGACAGCTGTTATGATCCTGGTGGTAGGATCTCAAACTGACCTGACAAATATACCCTGAGTATATAGGACAAGTTCTGGGGATGTGGAAACTATACTGACCGCAATCCTGATCCTATCCAAACACACTAAAGGCAGCTGTGGAACGTTACCTGAAAACCTAGACGTCTCGTCACAGCCTGAGAAACTGACTACCCCTAGAAAGAAAGCAAAGACCTCACTTGCCTCAGAGAAATGTACCCCAAAGTTTTAGATAGCCCCCCACAAATAATAACGGTGAGTCAAGGGGAAAACACAAACGTAGAGATGAAACAGATTTAGCAAATGAGGCCCGCTAATACTAGATAGGCAGAAAATAGATAGGTGTCTGTGCGGTCAGTACAAAAACTATCAAAAGTAAACCACGCAGAGAATACAAGAACCCCCACACCGACTCACGATGTGAGGGGCGCACTCTGTACCCCAGAACTAACCAGCAAGCAAAAAATCACATAAAAGCAAGCTGGGCTGAACTCATAATATAATGAGAAACGTTTTCAAGGAAATAATGAGAAACTGAACAAGCAAACTTAGCTTCTCATAGCAGGCGACTGGTCACAAGGAATATTCAGGAGGACACAGGATCAGGACTGAATACACCGACAGCAGGCGACATCTAAAGGTCCAGGTGAGTTAAATAGGCCCAGCCTAGCAGGAGATGAAACAGCTGAGCCCAGCCAAGACCAGCCATATCGCTAAAGGCCACCAGAGGGAGCCCAAGACCAAACTCACACAGTACCACTCATGACCACAGGAGGGAGCCCGAGAACGGAATTCACAACAGTACCCCCCCCTTGAGGAGGGGTCACCGAACCCTCAACAGAGCTCCCAGGCCGATTAGGACAAGCCAAATGAAAGGCACGAACCAAATCGGCCGCATGGACATCGGAGGCGACAACCCAGGAATTATCCTCCTGACCATAACCCTTCTATTTCACCAAGTACTGAAGCCTCCGTCTCGAAATACGAGAATCCAAGATCTTCTCCACCACATATTCCAACTCCCCCTTGACCAAGACCGGAGCAGGAGGATCAACAGAAGGGACCACAGGCACCACATATCTCCGCAACAATGACCTATGGAACATATTATGAATGGCAAACGATGTTGGGAGGTCCAAACGAAAAGACACAGGGTTGAGGATTTCCAAAATCTTATAAGGACCGATGAAACGAGGCTTGAACTTAGGAGAGGAAACCTTCATCGGGACATAACGAGAAGACAACCATACCAAATCCCCCACACGAAGTCGGGGACCCACACAGCGACGGCGGTTAGCAAAGCGTTGAGCCTTCTCTTGGGACAAAGTCAAATTGTCCACCACATGGTTCCAAATCTGCTGCAACCTATCCACCACAGAATCCACCCCAGGACAGTCAGAAGACTCAACCTGACCCGAGGAGAAACGAGGATGAAAACCAGAATTGCAAAAGAAAGGTGAAACCAAAGTAGCAGAACTAGCCCGATTATTGAGGGCGAACTCAGCCAATGGCAAAAAGGTCACCCAATCATCCTGGTCAGCAGAAACAAAACATCTCAAATAAGTTTCCAAGGTCTGATTAGTTCATTAGGTTTGACCATTCGTCTGAGGATGGAAGGCTGACGAAAAAGACAATTCAATGCCCATCTTAGCACAAAAGGATCGCCAAAATCTGGACACAAACTGGGATCCTCTGTTGGACACAATGTTCTCCGGAATACCATGTAAACGAACCACATTCTGAAAAAACAATGGCACCAAATCGGAGGAGGAAGGCAACTTAGGCAAGGGTACCAAATGGACCATTTTGGAAAAACGATCACAAACCACCCAGATGACAGACATCCTCTGAGAGACAGGAAGATCCGAAATAAAATCCATGGAAATATGCGTCCAAGGCCTCTTCGGGACAGGCAAAGGCAAAAGCAATCCACTGGCACGAGAACACGAAGGCTTGGACCGAGCACAAATCCCACAGGACTGCAGAAAGGAACGCACATCCCGCGACAAGGAAGGCCACCAAAAGGATCTCGCCACCAAATCCCTGGTACCAAAAATCCCAGGATGACCCGCCAACACCGAAGAATGAACCTCGGAAATAACTCTACTGGTCCATCTGTCTGGGACAAACAGTCTCTCCGGTGGACAACGGTCAGGTCTATTGGCCTGAAACTCCTGCAACACCCGTCGCAGATCAGGAGAGATAGCTTACAAAATCACCCCCTCTTTGAGAACACCAGTCGGTTCAGAAACTTCCGGGGAGTCAGGTACAAAACTCCTAGAAAGGGCATCAGCCTTCACGTTTTTCGAACCCGGAAGATATGAAACCACGAAATTGAAACGAGAGAAAAACAGCGACCATCGAGCCTGTCTCGGATTCAACCGTTTGGCAGACTCGAGATAAGTCAAATTCTTGTGATCCGTCAAGACCACCACACGATGCTTGGCTCCCTCAAGCCAATGTCGCCACTCCTCAAATGCCCACTTCATTGCCAACAACTCTCGATTACCAACATCATAATTCCGCTCGGCAGGCGAAAACTTTCTTGAAAAGAAAGCACATGGTCTCATCACAGAGCTATCAGAGCTTCTCTGCGACAAAACAGCCCCTGCTCCAATCTCTGAAGCATCAACCTCGACCTGAAAGGGAAGAGAGACATCGGGCTGACGCAAGACAGGAGCCGAAGAAAACCGACGTTTCAACTACTGAAAGGCCTCCACGGCCGCAGGAGACCAATTCGTCACATCAGAACCCTTCTTGGTCAAATCCGTCAAAGGCTTCACCACACTAGAAAAATTAGTGATGAAGCGACGGTAAAAATTTGCAAAACCCAAGAACTTCTGAAGACTCTTCACAAATGTAGGTTGAGTCCAGTCATGAATAGCCTGGACCTTGACTGGATCCATCTCGATAGTAGAAGGAGAAAAAATAAAGCCCAAAAAGGAAACCTTCTGGACTCCAAAGAGACATTTAGAGCCCTTCACAAACAAGGCATTGGCACGCAGGACCTGAAATACCATCCTGACCTGCTTCACATGAGACTCCCAATCATCAGAAAAGACCAAAATATCATCCAGGTACACAATCATAAATCTATCCAGGTACTCTCGGAAGATATCATGCATGAAGGACTGAAACACATAGGGGGCATTAGAAAGCCCAAAAGGCATCACCAAGTACTCAAAATGGCCTTCGGGCGTATTAAATGCTGTTTTCCATTCATCGCCCTGCTTTATGCGCACAAGATTATACGCTCCACGAAGATCTATCTTGGTGAACCAACTGGCCCCCCTAATCCAGGCAAACAGATCGGACAACAGTGGCAAGGGATACTGAAATTTGACCGTGATGTTATTTAGAAGGCGATAATCTATACAGGGTCTCAGAGAACCATCCTTCTTGGCCACAAAAAAAACCCCCGCACCCAAAGGGGACGAGGACGGGCGAATATGTCCCTTCTCCAAGGACTCCTTTATATAACTCCGCATAGCGGTATGTTCTGGTACAGACAAATTAAAAAGTCGTCCCTTAGGGAACTTACTACCAGGAATCAGATTTATGGCACAATCACAATCCCTATGAGGAGGTAGGGCACTGGATTTGGGCTCATCAAATACATCCTGGTAGTCCGACAAAAATTCAGGGACTTCAGAAGGAGTAGAAGAAGCAATTGACACCAAAGGAGCATCGCCATGAATCCCCTGGCACCCCCAACTTGACACAGACATTGCTTTCCAATCCAGGACTGGATTATGAGCCTGCAGCCATGGCAGACCCAACACGACAACATCATGCAAATTATGTAGCACCAGAAAGCGAATTACCTCCTGATGTACAGGAGCCATGCACATGGTCAATTGAGTCCAGTACTGAGGTTTATTCTTGGCCAATGGTGTAGCATCAATTCCCTTTAGCGGAATAGGGAATTGTAAAGGCTCCAAGATAAAACCACAGCGCCTGGCAAATGACAAATCCATCAAATTCAGGGCAGCACCTGAATCCACAAAAGCCATAACTGGGTAAGATGACAGAGAGCAAATCAAAGTAACAGACAAAATGAATTTAGGTTGTACAGTACCAATGGTGACAAACTTGACAACCCTTTTTGTGCGCTTAGAGCATGCTGAGATAACATGAGCAGAATCACCACAGTAAAAGAACAACCCATTCTGACGTCTGTGGTTTTGCCGTTCAACTCTGGTCAGAATCCTGTCACATTGCATAGGCTCAGGTTTCTGCTCAGAAAATACCGCCAGAGGGTGCACAGTTTTGCGCTCCCGCAAACGCCGATCAATCTGAATGGCCAAAGACATTGACTCATTCAGACCCGTCGGCGTGGGGAACCCCACCATAACATCTTTAAGGGCTTCAGAAAGACCCTTTCTGAAAATCGCCGCCAGGGCGCACTCATTCCACTGAGTGAGCACTGACCACTTCCTAAACTTCTGACAATAAACCTCTGCTTCATCCTGACCCTGAGAGAGAGCCAGCAAAACCTTCTCTGCTTGGTCTACCAGATTTGGTTCCTCATAAAGCACTCTAAGCGCCAGAAAAAACGCATCAACATTTAGCAGTGCCGGATCTCCTGGCGCCAAAGAGAATGCCTAATCTTGAGGGTCACCACGCAACAAAGAAATAACAATTTTGACTTGCTGAACAGAGTTGCCAAATGAGCGAGGTCTCAGAGAAAGAAATAACTTACAATTATTCTTAAAGTTCAAAAACCTAGATCTATCTCCGGAGAACAGCTCAGGAATAGGTATTTTAGGCTCTGACATAGGACTGCGGACTACATAATCCTGAATGCCCTGTACCCTTGCAGTGAGATGATCCACACTAGAAGACAGACTCTGAATGTCCATATTAGTTACTGCATACAGAACCACCCAGAGATTAAGGGGAGGAGAGAGGCAAAACACAGTGCAGAGGAAAAAAAAAAATATGACCTTAAGATCTCTCTTCTCCCTCTTCTGCTGCATTGACACTTTCTGGCCTGCTGTACTGTTATGATCCTGGTGGTAGGATCTCAAACTGACCTGACAAATATACCCTGAGTATATAGGACAAGTTCTGGGGATGTGGAAACTATACTGACCGCAATCCTGATCCTATCCAAACACACTAAAGGCAGCTGTGGAACGTTACCTGAAAACCTAGACGTCTCGTCACAGCCTGAGAAACTGACTACCCCTAGAAAGAAAGCAAAGACCTCACTTGCCTCAGAGAAATGTACCCCAAAGTTTTAGATAGCCCCCCACAAATAATAACGGTGAGTCAAGGGGAAAACACAAACGTAGAGATGAAACAGATTTAGCAAATGAGGCCCGCTAATACTAGATAGGCAGAAAATAGATAGGTGTCTGTGCGGTCAGTACAAAAACTATCAAAAGTAAACCACGCAGAGAATACAAGAACCCCCACACCGACTCACGATGTGAGGGGCGCACTCTGCACCCCAGAACTAACCAGCAAGCAAAAAATCACATAAAAGCAAGCTGGGCTGAACTCATAATATAATGAGAAACGTTTTCAAGGAAATAATGAGAAACTGAACAAGCAAACTTAGCTTCTCATAGCAGGAGACTGGTCACAAGGAATATTCAGGAGGACACAGGATCAGGACTGAATACACCGACAGCAGGCGACATCTAAAGGTCCAGATGAGTTAAATAGGCCCAGCCTAGCAGGAGATGAAACAGCTGAGCCCAGCCAAGACCAGCCATATCGCTAAAGGCCACCAGAGGGAGCCCAAGAACAAACTCACACAGTACCACTCATGACCACAGGAGGGAGCCCGAGAACGGAATTCACAACAGACAGCTCCGTCAGCAGGTACCTGTCTCACCTTTTGCAAAATTACAAATGACAGGACAGTTGTGGAGAGAAGGAGAGAACAGAGCAGCCTTTGCCATCTCAGTTTCTATCTATAAAATGCAGAAGTTGAAGAGAAAAGTTTGATATCAGCTGCCGATCTCCGTATAGGCAGCAACCAAGATGAATGAAATCACTTCATCATAGTGAGAGCTTTGTTATCTCAGTCTCTGGCTATGCAGAGTGCAGCAGCAGATGCCAAACTCTTCTGAAGTGGTGCGCTGTGCATAGGAGTCTTTGGCACCAACCTAGATGTGACAGCAGCGTCCAGTTCTCCAGTCGTCAGGCGGACTCTCACTGTGACCCAATTCCTCTTCAAGAAAAAGCGTCAGTGGGGGTGGGTTCTAAATTTTGCACCCCTGTGCCCTCCCGACAAAACCACATTTCTGCATTAAGATATGAAACATAACATATTATTTTACTTTGAATACTAAACAAGGCAATGAGCCCAGCCTCACCATATAAGTGAAGAATAATGGAAAGAAGCCCTTCTATCATCTCCGTGCCGAATATTAACAGACACATAATTAATATTTCATTTCCCCTCTGTCTGCACTGTAAGCCCCGTCCATGCTTTATAGCACAGCGAGAGCAGCTGAGATCTCATTGCATAAAGTACATAAATATCACAGGAAATAAAATGTGATACATATTAGCCATTCTGGAGCGAGGGATAAATAACTTGCCGGAATATTATTTTACAGAGTCGGGTAATTAGAAGCTCTGCTTATATTTTTCTAAGAAAATATCAGAAAAGCAAATTATTGCTGACAATGTTTTACATTATGTGAGAACATAACAGCGTATATTAACAAAATAAAATATAATTAAGCTGCCAGAAACGACTAGAACTGAAAATCGTGCTGAAGTGTGAAATGTCATGTGCTAGTAATTCATGGCAGTGATACGCCTCAAACTAAATATTATTATAACAATCAAGCATGTCATCGAACGAAACATAAAATATCATTTTTTTTTCTATTTCTTGGTTTTAGATTATCATACATTTTTGTTTCTGTTGGTTCAAGCAATACTCATATAGCAGGGCCATGCCACATGTATAATGCCCTGATAATGGTTTGTGTAGCTATGACATTTCAACAAACTTCCCAAAAGTTCTCATCAAGGATCCAAAATAAAACTAAAATAATAACAAAAGGTTCTGCAAAATAGAAGTGCTTCTATCTATCTATCTATCTATCTATCTATCTATCTGTCTGTCTGTCTGTCTGTCTGTCTGTCTGTCTGTCTGTCTATCTATCTATCTATGCCACACACACATACATGTACAGTTGTGCTCAAAAGTTTACATACCCCAGCAGAATTTTTTCTTTCTTGGCCTTTTTTTCAGAGACTATGAATGATAACACTAAAACTTTTTCTCCACTGATGGTTACTGGTTGGGTGAAGCCATTTATAGTCAAACTATTGTGTTTTCTCTTTTTAAATTATAATGACAACCCAAACATCCAAATGATGCTGATCAAAAGTTCATATACCCCTTTTCTTAACCCCTTCACCCCCGGAGCTTTTTCCGTTTTTTCATTTTCGTTTTTCGCTCCCCTCCTTCCCAGAGCCATAACTTTTTTATTTTTCCGTCAATTTGGCCATGTGAGGGCTTATTTTTTGCGGGACGAGTTTTACTTTTGAACAACATCATTGGTTTTACCATGTCGTGTACTAGAAAATGGGAAAAAAATTCCAAGTGCAGTGAAATTGCAAAAAAAGTGCAATCCCACACTTGTTTTTTGCTTCGCTATTTTGCTAGGTTCACTAAATGCTAAAACTGACCTGCCGTTATGATTCTCCAGGTCAGTACGAGTTCATAGACACCTAACATGACTAGGTTATTTTTCACCTAAGTGGTGAAAAAAAATTCCAAACTTTGCAAAAAAAATAAAAAAAATTGCACCATTTTCCGATACTCGTAGCGTCTTTATTTTTCGTGATCTGGGGTCAGGTGAGGGCTTATTTTTTGCGTGCCGAGCTGGCGTTTTTAATGATAGCATTTTGGTGCAGATAAGTTCTTTTGATCGCCCGTTATTGCATTTTAATGCAATATCGCGGCGACCAAAAAAACGTAATTCTGGCGTTTCGATTTTTTTTCTCATTACGCCATTTAGCGATCAGGTTAATGCTTTTTTTTTATTGATAGATCGGGCGATTCTGAACGCGGCGATACCAAATATGTGTAGGTTTGATTTTTTTTTATTGATTTATTTTGATTGGGGCGAAAGGGGGGTGATTTAAACTTTTATATTTTTTTTATTTTTTTCACATTTTTTTTTACTTTTTTTTTTCACTTTTGCCATGCTTCTATAGCCTCCATGGGAGGCTGGAAGCAGGCACAACCCGATCGGCTCTGCTATGTAGCAGCGATCATAGGATCGCTGCTACACAGCAGAAATACAGGTGTGCTGTGAGCGCCGACCACAGGGTGGCGCTCACAGCTGCCGGGGATCAGTAACCATAGAGGTCTCAAGGACCTCTATGGTTACCATTTAGAAGCATCGCCGACCTCCGATCATGTGACGGCGGTCGGCGATGCGCTCATATCCGGCCGCCCGGCCGGATGCGGTAGTTAAATGCCGCTGTCTGTGTTTGACGGCGGCATTTAACTAGTTAATGGGCGCGGGCGGATCGCGATTCCGCTCGCGCTCATTGCGCGCACATGTCAGCTGTACAAAACAGCTGACATGTCGCGGCTTTAAGGTGGGCTCGCCGCCGGAGCCCACCTTAAAGCGGGGGTTCTGCCAGCTGACGTACTATTCCGTCAGCTGGCAGAAAGGGGTTAATACCGTTTATTGCCCCCTCTAACATCAATGACAGCTTGAAATCTTTTGTGGTAGTTGTGGATGAGGTTCTTTATTTTCTCAGATGGTAAGGCTGCCCACTCCTCTTGGCAAAAAGCCTCCAGTTCCTGCAAATTCCTGGGCTGTCTAGCATGAACTGCGCACTTGAGATCTCCCCAGAGTGACTCAATGATATTGAGGTCAGGAGACCAAGATGGCCACTCCAGAACATTCACTTTGTTCTGCTGTAGCCAATGACAGGTCGACTTAGCCTTTTGTTTTGGATCATTGTCATGTTGGAACATCCAAGTACGTCCCATGCGCAGCTTCCGAGCTGATGAGTGCAAATTTGCCTCCAGTATTTGCTGATAACATGCTGCATTGATGTTTCCTTCAACTTTGACCAAGTTTCCTGTGCCTTTGTAGCTCACACATCCCCAAAACATCAGCGATCCACCTCCGTGCTTTACAGTAGGAATGGTGTTCCTTGCCTCATAGGTCTTGTTGACCTCTCTCCAAATGTAACATTTATGGTTGTGGACAAAAAGTTAAGTTTTGGTCTCATCACTCCAAATTATCTTGTTTCAGAAGTTTTGAGGCTTGTCTCTGTGCTGTTTTGCGTATTGTAGGTGAGATACTTTGTGGCATTTATGCAGTAATGGCTTTCTTCTGGTGACTTGACCATGCAGCCCATTTTTCTTCAAGTGTCTCCTTATTGTGCATCTTGAAACAGCCACATCACTAGTTTTCAGAGAGTCCAGTATTTCAGCTGATGTTATTTGTGAGTTTTTCTTTGCATATCGAACAATTTTCCTGGCAGTTGTGGATGACATTTTTGTTGGTCTACCTGACAGTGTTTTTGTTATTACAGAGACCCTGATTTTCCATTTGTTAATCACAGTTTGAACGTTGCTTACTGGCATTATCAATTTCTTGGATATCTATTTGCATCCCTTTCCTGTTTTATACAGTTCAACTACCTTTTCCTGTAGATCAGTTGACAATTCTTTTGCTTTCCCCATAACTCAGATCCAGAAATGTCAGTGACTGGATGAAAGATGCAAGAGTCTGTCTGGATCCCAGACACTCACTCAGATTTTTTATGCACATACACTAATTACAAGCAAACAAGTCACAGGTGAGGAATGGATGTTACCTTTAGTAGCCATTCAAACCCATTTGTGTAAACTTCTGTGCATGTTATCAGACCAAAATCACCAGGGTATGTGAACTTTTGATCACAGGCATTTGGATATTTTGGGTTGTCATTATAATTTAAAAAGAGAAAACACAATAGTTTGACAATAAATGGCTTCACCCAACCACTATCCATGAGTGGAGAAAAAGTTTTGGTGTTATCATTCATATTCTCTGAAAAATGGCCAATTAAGCAACAATTTGGCTAGGATATGTAAACTTTTGAGCACAACTGTATATACATTACATAATCTACTTTATTATGTATATTGCCATCCCTTATTACACAGTGCCCTCTCTTGTTATATACAGCTCCATCCCTAACATATCAGATTAAATAGAGACCTGTCTTTATTACATACCGTCCTCTTTTATTAGATATATAATGCAATGATGGCTGATGCAGCATGGGAAATCTTCTTTTCTAATAGTGGAGCTGATGGACTGGTCGCCTGGTCACCGACTGCTCCATCAGCAGTCATTTTATATCTAACAAGAGAAGGGACTATGTAATAAAAGAGGGCGCTGTGAACGCCAAAAATACACTATGTAAGAAACAGTGCTGTACATAACAGCAGAGGAAGCTATATAATAAGGGAGGGCACTACATATAACTAGAGAGGATGGTACTTAATAAGGGATGGTGTTATAGTAATAAGTGAGTACACTATATACTAAGGGACAGTGCTATACATAATAAGTGAGTACACTATATACCAAGGGACTGTGCTATACATGACAAGGTTACATTCCTGTATCTAGATGTATCTACAGATGTGTAAATGGACACCTATAAAACTCTGAGTCTGTGTGCCATCCGATAAGAAAACCTGGAAGCGCACAGACATTTCACACAAATGTGAGAATGTAGAATAAGGGATTTTACAAAAAACACTCCACGTCACACAGTGCAGATAAAGAATAATCTACATCCAGGCACTTACCGCTGACATCTCATCTAATTAGGGTCGTTTTCTGCTGTTTCCTCTCCATCTGGTCAGACCTTCATGTCGACATCTCCCAGCCACGACTCATCTTGTCACAATGATCTCCGCAACCCTAAAAATAACAAGGTCACATACAATAACAAGGTCACACGGAGAATCTAGGCGCCATAATATGTAGCACATAAGTGCAAGGTGTTGAGCTGCACAGTAACCATGCAAGCTCCACACATGCTGTAAACATGCTTCATGCACATGGTGCTGTCCTGGTTATGACATCCTGGTCTCAGGTCATTAATTTAGACAAACTTGGAGATATATTGAAATTAATTTGATTATTGATTTATGTAAAATCATTGTACATAAGTAACTATTTCACCCCCATATTATAAATTGTGCTGATAAGAAAATAGACAGCTAGAGCCTACATATGGAGCCTACAGGCGAGGTCAGAATGCACTCTTAGCTTTCTACCACTTTGGCCATATAAATTAGTAGTTCAGCAAAGATTTGTGATATGTCACATACAAATGTACGAGGTCTACTGTATATACTCTGGCTAGAGATACATGCAGGGAGAGAATATAGCGTTTTTTCTGTTGTACACACTCGTACAGATATTACTTTAAAAAGAAATAAACCTGTGACAAGGAACACCACAAGGGCACGCAGAAAGTGTGTACAGGTCCATAATAAAGAGCTGGCGCATCCTCCTGCATAAGGACCACAACTCAACATTTGTATTTTTTTATGACTTTTAGGAACACAATGAACGGACTGGCCGGCAGCTCTCCCCACCCGAGCATGAGAGCTGCATAGAAATACATAAAGCCGTCATGCCCGGGTGGGGAGAGCCACCGGCCAGTCCGCTCATTGTGTTTTTTGATCTCGGTCCGATTTATACATTCATCTGACTGCTCACTAATACAAAGAAGATAGGAATATAATCAAGCAGTTTATATTAAACACAAATAAATCTGCCTTTAAAACTCCATCTGACCAATGTCCTCTCTACTGATCTGAAGCTACGCGACAATCATCTGTATAATAGCCTTGCTGTAAATGAGGCATGCCGCTTTTCTTTAGCCGCTTCCCCCATATTTAATCTGCCCACACACTGATTTACATGCTGTATACACAATGATGGTACTTATGTATATTTGAAGAATACAAAAGAATGCTGGCAGGGCAGCAAGAGAAAATACAAGATTAGTTCATTGTAATATTAAACATGTGTGTGGTTACTCAAATTTATATATTTAGCTTGAAAGTCGCAATTAAAGAAACACTTTCCACATGTCAGGGCTGTGTACACAAATCCCTAAATGTCGGGAAAACATCCAGGACAAAATATTGACATGACTTTGCGATAAAGACTGCAGCTCTCACTTTGGTGTTCTGTTTACATGTGATTTACAGATAACCTGCTCACTATGTATTATATGTCCTGTATTCATGACGGCCATTTAATTTTCTTAATTAAAGGGTTGCTTTACAATAACATGAAAGAGGTAGAGATTGAGACTCATTCCTTTTTTTTGCTAAATGGGGTTGAATGTTATCTTACAAATAAAATTTAATGGGGTTGTCCCAAACTTAAATGAGTAAAATAGCAAAGTGTTTGTAATAATAATAATAATAATAATAATAATAGCAATAATAATAATGATAATAGTAAAAACAGCAACTTTGCCACTTATTTGTTACCAAAAATCCTCTTTGTTTTCAAAAGCTACAGGAGTTTTAACTTTATTTTTTACTGCTCGTTGCTTAGGTTACTAGCCACCTCTCCAGTCTCTCAGCAGTGGCCGGTCTCCTAGGCAAAGAGCACAGCACTTACAAGCTCTGAATCTGGACAGATTTTTGGATCCGGCCACCTTATGTGACACTGTGCTATTCTAATCCTGCAGAGGTTAAGGTACCGTCACATTAAGCGACGCTGCAGCGATAGCGACAACGATGCCGATCGCTGCAGCGTCGCTGTTTGATCGCTGGAGAGCTGTCATACAGACCGCTCTCCAGCGACCAACGATGCCGAGGTCCCCGGGTAACCAGGGTAAACATCGGGTTGCTAAGCGCAGGGCCGCGCTTAGTAACCCGATGTTTACCCTGGTTACCAGCGTAAAAGTAAAAAAAACAAACAGTACATACTCACCTGCGCGTCCCCCAGCGTCTGCTTCCTGACACTGACTGAGCTCCGGCCCTAACAGCACAGCGGCTTTCACTTTCACTTTAGGGCCGGCGCTCAGTCAGTGTCAGGAAGCAAACGCTGGGGGAGGTATGATGCTGGGTGAGTATGTACTGTTTGTTTTTTTTACTTTTACGCTGGTATCCAGGGTAAACATCGGGTTACTAAGCGCGGCCCTGCGCTTGGTAACCCGATGTTTACCCTGGTTACCAGTGTAAAACATCGCTGGTATCGTTGCTTTTGGTGTCAAACACAACGATACACGGCGATCGGACGACCAAATAAAGTTCTGGACTTTATTCAGCGACCAGCGACATCACAGCAGGATCCTGATCGCTGCTGCGTGTCAAACTAAACGATATCGCTAGCGAGGACGCTGCAACGTCACGGATCGCTAGCGATATCGTTTAGTGTGACGGTACCTTTAGGCTACCTTGCAGCAGTGGAGAGTGTAACCTTGCTCCTGGTCTTTACTGGCCATCAATCAAGGGTAAACCTCCCCCTTTACAAGCTGGAAGCCAGGAATTTGATGGTGCACTTCTGTTCAACAACATGAGGCAACCCCTTTAATCATTTCAATAAATGTAATGAAAAAGATGTGTATGTGCTGCAATTAACTGAACTTGATTGGATCCTGACTTGACCTGGATCCTCACCAGGTGATGAATCAGCTCCTTTAGATAATCCTCCACCGAAGATTAAGACAGTTTGCCATCTTCTCTTCTCACTGGGATCCCTGAAGCAGGAGCTATTAACCTTTGAAATGCGTCGGATTAACCACATCTTTTCCTTTCCATAAAAAGAAAGCTTGTGTCAGGAGTGACGTTACAAGGACGCAGGACGGCAAACTTCCACATGTCAGTGAGAAGACAGACATGACCGGCCAGTCTGTGGAGGATCACCTTTATACAAAACAGCTTATTCATTACCTGGGGTGGATCTAGGTCGAGTCCAAACCACCCCAAGTGTTTGTGGAAAGCACATTTTTCTTTGTAGGTCTCATTACATTTTTTGTAGGCCTCATTCCAATATATATATATATATATATATATATATATATATATATATATATATATATATATATATATATATATATATATATATACACACTGCTCAAAAAAAATAAAGGGCACACATAAACAACAGAATATAACTCCAAGTAAATCAAACTTCTGTGAAATCAAACTGTCCACTTAGGAAGCAACACTGTTTGACAATCAATTTCACATGCTGTTGTGCAAATGGAATAGACAACAGATGGAAATTATTGGCAATTATCAAGACACCCTCAATAAAGGAGTGGTTCTGCAGGTGGGGACCACAGACCACATCTCAGTACCAATGCTTTCTGGCTGATGTTTTGGTCACTTTTGAATGTTGGTTGTGCTTTCACACTCGTGGTAGCATGAGATGAACTCTACAACCCACACAAGTGGCTCAGGTAGTGCAGCTCATCCAGGATGGCACATCAATGCGAGCTGTGGCAAGGTTTGCTGTGTCTGTCAGCGTAGTGTCCAGAGGCTGGAGGTGCTACCAGGAGACAGGCCAGTACACCAGGAGATGTGGAGGGGTCTGTAGGAGGGCAACAATCCAGCAGCAGGACCACTACCTTCGCCTTTGTGCAAGGAGGAACAAGAGGAGCACTGCCAGAGGCCTGAAAAATGACCTCCAGCTGGCCACAAATGTGCATTTGTCTGCACAAATGGTTAGAAACCGACTCCTGAGTGCTCGATGTCCACTGATGGGGGTTGTGCTCACAGCCCAACACTGTGCAGGACACTTGGCATTTGCCACAGAACACCAGGATTGGCAAAATCGCCACTGGCAACCTGTGCTCTTCACAGTTGAAAGCAGGTTCACACTGAGCACATGTGACAGATGTGACCGAATCTGGAGATGCCGTGGAGAGCGATCTGCTGCCTGCAACATCCTTCAGCTTGATTGGTTTGGCAGTGGGTCAGTAATAGTGTGGGGTGGCATTTCTTTGGAGGGCCGCACAGCCCTCCATGTGCTCGCCAGAGGTAGCCTGACTGCTATGTACCGAGATGAGATCCTCAGACCCCTTGTGAGACCATATGCTGGTGAGGTTGGCCCTGGGTTCCTCCAAATGCAGGACAGTGCCAGACCTCATGTGGCTGGAGTGTGTCAGCAGTTCCTGCAAGATGAACGCATTGAAACTATGGACTGGCCCGCCCGTTCCCCAGACCTGAATCTGATTGAGCACATCTGGGACATCATGTCTTACTCCATCCACCAATGTCACATTGCACCACAGACTGTCCAGGAGTTGGCAGATGCTTTAGTCCAGGTCTGGGAGGAGATCCCTCAGGAGACCATCCACTGCCTCATCAGGAGTATGCCCAGGCATTGTACAGTAGGGAGGTCATACAGGCATGAGAAGGCCACACACAATATCTTTTCCTTGTCATGAGGCATTTCTACTAAAGTTGGATCAGCCTGCAAATTGATTTTCCACTTTGATTTTGAGTATCATTCCAAATCCAGAGCTCCATGGGATATTCATTTTGATTTACATTGATAATTATTATGTTTTATTGTTATGAACACATTCCACTATGCAATGAATACAAATTTGCAACCGGAATATTTCAATCAGAGATATCTAGGATGTGGTATTTTAGTGCTCCTTTTATTTCTTGAGCAGTATATATATATATATATATATATATATATATATATATATATATATATATATATATATATATATATATATTCATATATACATATATATATATATATATATATATATACACAGTACAGACCAAAAGTTTGGACACACCTTCTCATTTAAAGATTTTTCTTTATTTTCATGACTGTGAAAATTGTACATTCACACTGAAGACATCAAAACTATGAATTCACATATGTGGAATTATTTACTTAACAAAAAAGTGTGAAACAACTGAAATTATGTCTTATATTCTAGGTTCTTCAAAGTAGCCACCTTTTGCTTTGATGACTGCTTTGCACACTCTTGGCATTCTCTTGATGAGCTTCAAGAGGTAGTCACCGGGAATGGTCTTCCAACAATCTTGAAGGAGTTCCAAAAGATGCTTAGCACCTGTTGGCCCTTTTGCCTTCACTCTGCGGTCCAGCTCACCCCAAACCATCTCGATTGGGTTCAGGTCTGGTGACTGTGGAGGCCAGGTCATCTGGCGTAGCACCCCATCACTCTTCTTCTTGGTCAAATAGACCTTACACAGCCTGGAGGTGTGTTTGGGGTCATTGTCCAGTTGAAAAATAAATGATGGTCCAACTAGACGCAAACCGGATGGAATAGAATGCCGCTGCAAGATGCTGTGGTAGCCATGCTGGTTCAGTATGCCTTCAGTTTTGAATAAATCCCCAACAGTGTCACCAGCAAAGCACCCCCACACCATCACACCTCCTCCTCCATGCTTCATGGTGGGAACCAGGCATGTATAGTCCATCCGTTCACCTTTTCTGCATCGCACAAAGACACGGTGGTTGGAACCAAAGATCTCAAATTTGGACTCATCAGACCAAAGCACAGATTTCCACTGGTCTAATGTCCATTCCTTGTTTTCTTTAGCCCAAACGAGTCTCTTCTGCTTGTTGTCTGTCCTTAGCAGTGGTTTGCTAGCAGCTATTTTACCATGAAGGCCTGCTGCACAAAGTCTCCTGTTAACAGTTGTTGTAGAGATGTGTCTGCTGCTAGAACTCTGTGTGGCATTGTCCTGGTCTCTAATCTGAGCTGCTGTTAACCTGCGATTTCTGAGGCTGGGGACTCGGATAAACTTATCCTCAGAAGCAGAGGTGACTCTTGGTCTTCCATTCCTGGGTCGGTCCTCATGTGAGCCAGTTTCTTTGTAGCGCTTGATGGTTTTTGCCACTGCACTTGGGACACTTTCTAAGTTTGCCCAATTTTTCGGACTGACTGACCTTCATTTCTTAAAGTAATGATGGCCATTCGTTTTTCTTTACTTAGCTGCTTTTTTCTTACCATGCAAATAAAGAAAAATCTTTAAATGAGAAGGTGTGTCCAAACTTTTGGTCTGTACTGTAAATATATATATATATATATTTATATATATATATATATATATATATATATATATATATATATATATATATATATATATATATATATATATATATATATATACAGTGCCTTGCGAAAGTATCCCCCTGGAACTTTTCAACCTTTTCCCACATATCATGCTTCAAACCTAAAAAGATACCAAATGTAAATTTTTGGTGAAGAATCAAAAATAAGTGGAACAGAATTGTGAAGTTGAACAAAATTTATTGGTTATTTTAAATTTTTGTGTAAATTCAAAAACTGAAAAGTGGGGCGTACAATATTATTCGGCCCCTTTAACTTAATGCTTTGTTGCGCCACCTTTTGCTGCAATTACAGCTGCAAGTTGCTTACATAGTTACATAGTTATTAAGGTTGAAGGAAGACTGTAAGTCCATCTAGTTCAACCCATAGCCTAACCTAACATGCCCTAACATGTTGATCCAGGGGAAGGCAAAAAAACCCCATGTGGCAAAGAGTAACTCCACCATGGGGAAAAAAATGTCTTCCCGACTCCACATACGGCAATCAGACTAGTTCCCTGGATCAACGCCTTATCAAGGAATCTAGTGTATATACCCTGTAACATTATACTTTTCCAGAAAGGAATCCAGTCCCCTCTTAAATTTAATTAATGAATCACTCATTACAACATCATACGGCAGAGAGTTCCATAGTCTCACTGCTCTTACAGTAAAGAATCCGCGTCTGTCATTATGCTTAAACCTTCTTTCCTCCAGACGTAGAGGATGCCCCCTTGTCCCTGTCTCAGGTCTATGATTAAAAAGATCATCACAAAGGTCTTTGTACTGTCCCCTCATATATTTATACATTAAAATAAGATCACCCCTTAGTCTTCGTTTTTCCAAACTAAATAGCTCCAAGTGTAATAACCTATCTTGGTATTGCAGACCCCCCAGTCCTCTAATAACCTTGGTCGCTCTTCTCTGCACCCGCTCTAGTTCAGCTATGTCTTTCTTATACACCGGAGACCAGAACTGTGCACAGTATTCTAAGTGTGGTCGAACTAGTGACTTGTATAGAGGTAAAATTATGTTCTCCTCATGAGCATCTATGCCTCTTTTAATACATCCCATTATTTTATTTGCCTTTGTAGCAGCTGCCTGACACTGGCCACTGAATATGAGTTTGTCATCCACCCATACACCCAGGTCTTTTTCATTGACGGTTTTGCCCAGAGTTTTAGAATTAAGCACATACACTCACCGGCCACTTTATTAGGTACACCATGCTAGTAACGGGTTGGACCCCTTTTGCCTTCAGAACTGCCTCAATTCTTCGTGGCATAGATTCAACAAGGTGCTGGAAGCATTCCTCAGAGATTTTGGTCCATTTTGACATGATGGCATCACACAGTTGCCGCAGATTTGTCGGCTGCACATCCCAAAGATGCTCCATACAAGGCAGGATGGATCCATGCTTTCATGTTGTTTACGCCAAATTCTGACCCTACCATCCGAATGTCGCAGCAGAAATCGAGACTCATCAGACCAAGCAACGTTTTTCCAATCTTCTACTGTCCAATTTCGATGAGCTTGTGCAAATTGTAGCCTCAGTTTCCTGTTCTTAGCTGAAAGGAGTGGTACCCGGTGTGGTCTTCTGCTGCTGTAGCCCATCTGCCTCAAAGTTCGACGCACTGTGCGTTCAGAGATGCTCTTAGGCCTACCTTGGTTGTAACGGGTGGCGATTTGAGTCACTGTTGCCTTTCTATCAGCTCGAACCAGTCTGCCCATTCTCCTCTGACCTCTGGCATCAACAAGGCATTTCAGCCCACAGAACTGCCGCTCACTGGATTTTTTTTCTTTTTCGGGCCATTCTCTGTAAACCCTAGAGATGGTTGTGCGTGAAAATCCCAGTAGATCAGCAGTTTCTGAAATACTCAGACCAGCCCTTCTGGCACCAACAACCATGCCACGTTCAAAGGCACTCAAATCACCTTTCTTCCCCATACTGATGCTCGGTTTGAACTGCAGGAGATTGTCTTGACCATGTCTACATGCCTAAATGCACTGAGTTGCCGCCATGTGATTGGCTGATTAGAAATTAAGTGTTAACAAGAAGTTGGACAGGTGTACCTAATTAAGTGGCCAGTGAGTGTAGTTATACATCTTATTACTTCTACCCAAGTGCATGACCTTACATTTATCCCCATTAAAGCTCATTTGCCATTTATCAGCCCAAGCTTCTAGTTTACATAAATCATCCTGTAATATAAAATTGTCCTCCCCTGTATTGATGACCCTGCAGAGTTTAGTGTCATCTGCAAATATTGAAATTCTACTCTGAATGCCCCCTACAAGGTCATTAATAAATATGTTGAAAAGAAGAGGGCCCAATACTGACCCCTGTGGTACCCCACTGCTAACCGTGACCCAGTCCGAGTGTGCTCCATTAATAACCACCCTTTGTTTCCTATCCCTGAGCCAGCTCTCAACCCACTTACACATATTTTCCCCTATCCCCATTACTCTCATTTTATGTAACAACCTTTTGTGTGGCACCGTATCAAAAGCTTTGGAAAAGTCCATATATACTACGTCCACTGGGTTCCCTTGGTCCAGTCCGGAACTTACCTCTTCATAGAAGCTGATCAAATTAGTCTGACATGAACGGTCCCTAGTAAACCCGTGCTGATACTGGGTCATGAGGTTATTCCTCTTCAGATACTCCAGCATAGCATCCCTTAGAATGCCCTCCAGGATTTTACCCACAGTAGAGGTTAAGCTTACTGGCCTATAATTACCGAGTTCAGTTTTTGCCCCTTTTTTGAATATTGGCACCACATTTGCTATACGCCAGTCCTGTGGTACAGACCCTGTTATTATGGAGTCTTTAAAGATTAAAAATAATGGTCTATCAATGACTGTACTTAGTTCCTGCAGTATTCGGGGGTGTATCCCATCCGGGCCCGGAGATTTGTCAATTTTAGTTATTTTTAGATGCCGCTGTACTTCCTGCTGGGTTAAGCAGGTGACATTTAATGGGGAATTTTTATCACTAGTCATATTGGCTGCCATGGGATTTTCTTTTGTAAATACTGATGAAAAAAAGTCATTTAGCATATTGGCTTTTTCCTCATCCTCATCCACCATTTCACCCAGACTATTTTTAAGGTGGCCAACACTGTCATTTTTTAGTTTCTTACTATTTATATAGTTAAAGAATATTTTGGGATTATTTTTACTCTCTCTGGCAATGAGTCTCTCTGTCTCAATCTTTGCTGCCTTGATTTGCTTTTTACAGAATTTATTTAATTTTCTGTATTTATTTAATGCCTCCTCACTACCTACTTCCTTTAATTCTCTAAATGCTTTCTTTTTGTCCCTTATTGCGCCCCTTACAGCTCTATTTACATATGGTATCTTTATGTTTGAAGCATGATATGTGGGAAAAGGTTGAAAAGTTGCATGGGGCCGAGTACTTTCACAAGGCAGTGTATATACAGCAGGTGAAGTAAGTATTGAAAAAGTCACAAATTTTCTAAGTAAATATACTACTAATTGTGCTATTGACATGAGCGTCATCAATAGGCTGTAAGCCAGAAACTGTATATCACATGTACCTGTGTGACTGTTGCCTTATGCTAGCCTTATCTGTATACATTTCCAATACTAGGCAACCATCCACTTCATGAATTGGTAGGTTTTTGAGTGGTTGCTACAACAGCATTTTGCATCCTTGCTGTCGTCGTCTGTATTATGGGTGTTTTCTGCTCATGCATTAGTAATCTGAACTGGTAATGGTAAGGCTGTTTGTTTTTCTGTGATGTTTTTTGAATTTATGTCCTTCTGTGATCAGTTTTTGACAACAAATTCTCATCAGATGTCGGTAGCAACTCATCAAATTTAATAATAATAATTTATACAGACAAAGAAACCAAGCCTATAGAAAGATTATTACATTACCTGGTGTCACACAAGAAACATCGCATTATGGGTAAAACTAGTAAGCTATCTCAAGACCTTTGCAACCTTATTGTTGCAAAACATAGTGATTGTATTAGTTTAGAAGAATTTCTAAACTACTGAGAGTTCTATTGAGCAACTTTGGGGCCATAATTCGTAAGTGGAAAGAACATCATTTTACAATAAACTGGCCATGATCAGATCCTCCCCGTAAGATTTCAGAGGAGTCAAAATAATTATCAGAACAGTTCTCCAACAGCCAAAGACCACCTGTGAAGAGCTACAGAAAGCCCTGGAATCGGCAGATACAATTGTTTCTAAAAAACTATAAGTAATGCACTCAAATTCTATGGCATGTATGTAGGTTCATCACGCAAGACTCCGTTGCTCAACAAAAAGCATGTTCAAATATTTTTACAGTTTGCGCAACAACGTTTAGACAAGGCTGTAAAATTCTGGGATTATATATACTGTAGTCTAGGCAGATGAGACCAAAATTGAACTCTTTGGATGGCATAATACACACCATGTTTGGAGGCCAAAAGGCACTGCATATCATTCCAAAAATGCCATAGCAACAGTGAAGCTTGGAGATGGGAACATCGTGGTGTGGGGCTATTTTTCAGTATACGAGACATTCTTGATAAAAACCTGCTACCATATACCAGGATGATAAATATGAAATGAGGGTGTCCATATCAGCAAGCCAATGATTCTAAACACACACCCAATGACATTCTCAATTGTTTTCAGAAAATAAAGCTGCTAGAATGGTCCAGCCAATCAACGGACCTGAATCCGATAGAAAATGTATGGAAGGAACTAAAGCTCAGAGTTTATAGAAGGAGCCCTGAGGATCTTCAGGGTTTGAAGAGTGTTTGTGTGGGAGAATGGGCCAAAATCGCACCTTAGCAATGTATGTGACTAGTTTCTCCATGCAGGAGGCGTCCTTAAGCTGTCTTCACCAACAAAGGCTTTTGCACAAAGTATTAAATACATTTCTGTAAGTGTGTTGAATACTTTTTTCCAGTTTCGTCTCTCATTATTGCACCTAACTTAATTTATGGAAATCTATGGTTTGATTTCTTTACCTTTGTGAATTGAATGGGTTGTTAACTTGTTACCGACGTCTGGGGATAATTTCATGTCAATAGCACCTTTAAAAATACATTTACTTAGAAAATTGGTGATGTGTTCAATAATTACTTCATCCAGTGTACTCATTTCAAAACTTTTTGATATCTTCACATGCCCAGTATTGATATATAACTTTTTTTTTCCTAGTTTGGTCCTACATTTGTATCTGTTGTGCTGGAGATCTTTGGTAGCAACTTGAAGATTATGGTAGTATTAGATGATCAGCAGCCAGGTCCTTTTTGTTTCTTTTTTTATATATATTTTTATGTCATATCTAAACTTTAATGTTAAGCCATTAGCTATCTATAGGTTAAACCTTTTCAGAAATACTGAATGAGTTTATCATTACATACAGATATACATATTAAAGGACAGGGGATCAGAAGCGATTTGCATTAAAAAAAAAGCCCATTAAAGACATTTGTCTAAGATGTTTGTTATATATTGTTATAAGTGTTAGAAGAAAAAGTAATAACAATAAACACTGATGTACAAAAGTGTATCTTCTTCCACAAATAAGCAAATACACATAAGTCTACATGCAAGGTGCTGGTTACAGTCTTGATGTTCTTTATATAGAAGTCTAAATGCCCTCTATAATAGACAATATAAGTACAGTGCCCCCTGCAGAGGTAGATAAGAAAACACTATTATCATTCTGCCTCTGAGAACACAGTGTGGGATCACTTCCTTATGAAATAATTATGCAGAGGGAGGAACTGATTTGCATACCTTGACTCCTTCTTTTGTCCTATGAGTTGTGTTAGACAAGAAAGAGAAAGGAGTGAGAAAGAGAGAAAAGACAGAGATAGATAGATAGATAGATAGATAGATAGATAGATAGATAGATAGACAGACAGACAGACAGACAGACAGATAGATAGATAGATAGATAGATAGATAGATAGATAGATAGATAGATAGATCGATCATATATGGCTATGGGTAGACAAGTGGTGTTTATAAAAGGGTTAACTAGGAAGTGCTGGGCTATATACTAAACGTTTGAAAGGAACCATGACAAATTTCCAGCATGAAAAAACTATCACCAAATCAGTGGGTTACAATGTAACCTCAAAAGATACTTAGGTTCCAAAAGAATGAAATTAGTTTATCATGACAATAGCATAATGGGTGAAGAATAGATACTAAATCAGTGTTCCCCAACTCCGGTCCTCAAGAGCCACCAACCGGTCTTGTTTTCAAGACTTTCTTAGTATTGCCCAGGTGAGAATTGCATCACCTGGACAGGCAAGCATTCAATCACCTGTGCAATGCTAAAGAAATCCAGAAAACATGACCTGTTGGTGGCTCTTGAGGACCGGAGTTGGGGAACACTGTACTAAATACACAGAGAGACATCCTTATTATTCACAATCAGTGAGAAACAAAGTTAGCACCCAGTTCAGGAGTATCTCCTTTAATATTGACCCCCACGATACACTATACACAAATTCCTTTTTAAAGTCAGTGTCCCAAGTTGTTCCAATGGTTATATTTGGTTTATCAGGGGACCATAAGTAGGAATGAGTCAAGCAACAGAATAGAACGATTGGGTGTATGATGCTTAAAGCAGCTCTCCAACATTTTTTTTTAATTACAGCTCTGGAGTTGGGATTCTATTCTACGTTCCCTGTCCTTGGTCTCATATTTACCCTGAGCCATCTTAACCTTCTATCGGTGCTGCTCCGATTGGTCTCCAGCAGTTTGTGACCTGCCAGATTGATCAACTGTTTGCTGAGCGAGCCGGAGGTCAGTTTTCAATGCAAATTTATCAGGCTTCATTCTGGCTTTTATATAGTACAATGCATTCAGAGCTTGTGATGTAGCTTCTGACTTCTGACCAGTCAGAAGTTGGGGATACAAGATGGTGCCACAGGACAGGAGCGGACCTGATAAAAGGTGAACCACGGTGGGCAAGCATAAGACTAGGGACAGGGACCTTGGATTAGGAGCACCACTCCAGTGCTGAAATCAAAATGCTGAAGTGGTGCTTTAATAAGGTTTATTAGTAGGGCCCATAATAGAGCAACTCCCAACCCTTCCGTGCAGGTGTATGTGACCACCATTCTGGTCTGACCCCTAAATATTATGCTTTTCTTATCAGACCCCTAAATTAATTATGAATCCAGACTCCTAAAAAAAATAGGTCCCATATGAGGCACAATAGGTTACATTATGCAAGTTTGTTTTTTGTGTTCTCTTTTCTTTTTGGAAGAATAAAAAGCTGGAAACTAAATAAAATATGTACTGAGACAAGTTCCAGAGATTAGAACATGATGCATCTTTAACTGAACAATTTAACAGCAAATTCTAAGCTATACTTGAAAACCTAAGTGAATTATTATATGAATAGAATTTGTAAAAACAAAAGCAAAAACATAAAATGCAGAAGAAAATATTTAGAATTTACTTGAAGGAATGTTTGCTTCAATCAGATTTGGATTGATTTTATAAAAAAGTTTGGTTCTGGCACCAGAACGGTACCTGAACTTGATCACAATCCTGGGAGAACTTGGCTGCGTGTGACCGGCGGTGACGTCATTAAGGTTACCGCCGGTCACACGCAGCCGTGTTTTCACGCTTAGCTCAGTGTTATCTGGTTGCTGGGCTGAGCGGTCACATATTACTGATGTCAATGCTCAGCAATGCAACCAGATATAGTAGAGTTGGGGTTTGTCATGAGACATCATCATTATGTATTAATGGCAGACAGGCCTGTGTTCGGGGTCCATGCTCGGACCCCGAACTTTACTGTTCAGGTTTGCCCATCTCTATTTCCTTGTGTTACAATATGATTTCCATTTTATTTTTGTAGATAATCAACACATACTAAATGGAATAAACATCGTTGAAGGATTTGTTGAATTACATTATTTTTGACAAGAAGAAACAATATTATTTTTCTTTAAAACTACACCCCCCAAAACTTTCACTCAATAATAAGTCAATCAACCGCTGCTTGCGTCCGCCATGCGAGGGATCTGGCACTGTGTCATGGTTTCCATTTATGACGATATGAACAGGACCTTAAATACACACTGACCCTTAGCTGAAAATAAAATCATATTTGCTTCCTTTCATTAAGCAAGAACAGGAGCATCTTACCCTGTTATCTCCGCAAGAGTTACTATGGCAATAGCTGAGAAAGGATTTTCGATAATTAATTGCTTGGCTCTCCATATAGTCATTGAATGCTTAGTCAAGGGTATCTATTTAAGTCAAAATAGGGAAAAAAATAAAAATATTAAATAAATGCATTTCAAAAAAAAGCTCCTTAAACTAATGTCCTTCCGCAGAGCCACAAATTGTAATGGTACAATATTTGACTTAATGTCTCTCTAATTTTGACGTAATAGTTAAAGAGCCGTCTGCTGAGAGCACTTTGTGTCAGTAAAAGTAGACCATTTATATATATTTTATACAAGCAGACATGTTTTACTTTAACAAATAAATCCTTACTTCCTAATAGTCTTGGAGATCTATTCACTTAGTTAATGTTAGTATCGTCCATGTGCATCACAGTTTTAGGATTTAGTATTTTAGATTCATGCCGTGTGTTTAGAGGGGTTACTCTATTTAAAAAGCGCACACTTTACACTTATTCTGCTAGGGAATCTGTAACTAAAGAAGTGCTCCTCCCATCAAAGTTTTTATCCCCATCATATTATATCCTCTTAATATATTGGAGTCATCATACTATATCCTATGACTAAGGGCATTTACTGCCAGGAATGCGCCAGGCTTTAACTATCTATTCTGGATGGATCCATTGTTTTTGTTTTTTTTTTAAATGTGTGAATGAAAGAAGAAGTTTAATTACTGGATGGTTGTGCCGTACAACTTCCTCTTCACTTACTGGCTTTGGTGTGCTCCACCAACAGGAATCCTCACCCTCCAGATGCATTCAAGCTCCTCTGTGATTCATTGCCAGGCCAGCATGGAAGCTCTCAACTTCCCTCTTTTCCATATATAGAGGAGACCTTAAGGTCCCCATACACATTACATAAAAGTCGTCCAAATCCATCAGTTGAAAGCGTAATGTGCATGTAGGCTTCCTGATGATAAGTGAAGAAAATCTGGAAAAACATTAGTGCATTAGGGTCTTATCTGGTGTATGAGGGGTATTGGGTTGCTGGGAATTGCTCACCTGATAGAGATGTATAAGACACAACTCAAACAACTTGAAAATATCAGCTTCTATAGACTATCAAGTTAACTGAGGCTAAGAAAAAATGGCTACATGGGGTTCACTATGCGGCCAAGGATACCAGTATATGAAACCAGGCCAACCATAAGACTAACCAGGAGACCAAGCATATTTCTGTACAGTTTATTGTCAATGCGTTTCAGTGTTAACAAACTTCCTGTACTGATGAAGAAATTTTGTTAACTTTTGTTGACATAAACCACACAGAAATATCCTTGGTCTCCCGGTTAGGCGTACGGCATTTCCTGGTTTAATCTACTGGTTTCCTTGACAGCTTAGTGAAGCCCAGCTCTCCATTGTTTCGGCTTCCTGATGATGTCAGGTTAGAGAAAGACCCATCCTGTTTAAGTTCAATCCTTTTGTTTGGCAAGGAGACAAGCTGCTCGTAGAGAACATTAGGAGTGGATCCCTCATGGAGAACACATGAACGATTGGTCAAGATGAGCATTATGTATGGGAGAGTCGAGAACATAGCTATCAGCATTGCGCGTAACATAGTTTACTTATCTTTCATCTTGAATCCACATATTCCTAGACATGCTGAGTGAAAATATCAACTTAAAAGCAAAACAAAAATAACAAACATGATTTTGTGATACTTTGTTGGGAGATGTTTATGATCTATGTGTCTCTGTGGGGCCACCTACTGGTAATAATATGAATTGCATGCTGTTAAGGGCCTGGATAGCGTGTCAAGATAATATGTTATTATTATTTATTTATATAGCACCATTGATTCCGTGGTGTTGTACATGAGAAGGCATTACAGGCCAGCACAATACAAATATCACTTACAGTAAACAAACTAACAATGATAGATTGGTACAGAGGGGCGAGGACCCTGCCCTTGAGGGCTTACATTCTATTGGATTATGGGGAAGGAGACAGTAGGTCGGGGGCTGCAGTAGCTCCGAAGGTGTTGAGGTGGCAGTGTAGTCATTGCAGGTTATAAGCTTTTTTGAAGCTCCCGTCTGAAGGATCCAAATATGGTGGATAATCGGACGTGTTGGGGCAGAGAATTCCAGAGGATGGGGGATATTCGGAAGAAGTCTTGGAGGCGATTGGGTGAGGAGTAGTGTTGAGCGATACCGTCCGATACTTGAAAGTATCGGTATCGGAAAGTATCGGCCGATACCGGCAAAGTATCGGATCTAATCCGATACCGATACCCAATACCAATACAAGTCAATGGGACTCAAGTATCGGATGGTATCCTGTATGGTTCCCAGGTTCTGAAGGAGAGGAAACTCTCCTTCAGGCCCTTGGATCCATATCAATGTGTAAAAGAAAGAATTAAAATAAAAAATAGGGATATACTCACCTCTCCGACGCAGCCTGGACTTTACCGCCGTAACCGGGAGCCGTTGTACCTAAGAATGCGCACTTGAAGGGCCTTAGATGACGTCACGGCGCTCTGATTGGTCCGTAGCGGTCGCGTGACCGCTACGCGACCAATCACAAAGCCGTGACGTCACCTAAGGTCTTTCAAGCGCTTGAAATACCTTAGAAGACGTCTGCAGCTTCTGATTGGTCGCGTAGCGGTCGCGTGACCGCTACGCGACCAATCACAAAGCCGTGACGTCACCTAAGGTCTTTAAAGCGCGCTTAGGTACAACGGCTCCCGTTTATGGCGGTAAAGTCCAGGCTGCGTCGGAGAGGTGAGTATATCCCTATTTTTTATTTTAATTCTTTCTTTTACACATTGATATTAATCCCGATACCGATTCCCGATACAACAAAAGTATCGGATCTCGGTATCGGAATTCCGATACGGCAAGTATCGGCCGATACCCGATACTTGCGGTATCGGAATGCTCAACACTAGTGAGGAGTGAATAAGTGTGGAGGAGAGAAGGAGGTCTTGAGAGGACCGGAGATTACATGAGGGAAGATATTGGGTGACAAAATCTAAGGAGAAGGTTAGGATGGACACATCTGTATGTTAAAATATGAAACATTTCATCCAAATAAGATAAAAATATTACAAGAGAGACGTATAAAGTGACCTGGAGAACAGTCTGAGAGACTAACCAAATTACAACCATTTGTCGAAGCCACATAAGTAAGAAAAGTTTCTTTACCCTAGGCAGAAGACACATCCCGGCTGGATGGATGTAGCTATTTTTCTATAGCTCTAATAAAACCCCATGCTATAGGCATATGAGGACCCTGATGAGGGGTTTGCTTTGAAGATGATATTTTTATGCAACTCTGATAAATCAACCCAACTAATAAAGAGTAAGTGAAGTGGTGCAGATGAGGACAAGAACTTATTGTCAACGCTATGTATATAACATTTCCTCCATGTGGTCCTGAGAAATACAAAGCTTTCATTTTCTATGTTTTCCCTCTTGATTGATAAGTGATCTGGATGGATGTAATGATTTGCTGTTGAAGGATGTTTTTATGCTTTTCTTTCGTTCTCTTCTACTTAATTGCAGTTATTGGGACCCAGCTGATGCCAGCAGTGATGAAGTTCGTTGTCACAGAGCTGAATGTTCAGCAAAGTTATTGGAGTGAGAAGAATTGCTGCATGATAGTGGTATATGCATGGTCGGATTGAGGTCTATGGAATGCATTGGGTGTGGTGGCCAGAGATGGACATACCGTACAAAAAAGGAAAAAGAAGGATTACCAGCTTGCGAATCATGAATGTTTGAGTCAAGTTTGACCAAAACCAAGATCTGACCAAGTACAGAAAATTTGCCAAAAGAAAGAGTTGCGCTTTAAGTAATATATTGGTTGTATTGGTTCACATTAATGAACATCTTAAAGGGAAGGTGCCATCAAAAAATTTTTTTTTGCAGCAATTGTAAAAATGTAAAGAATTAATGTTTACATTTTCTTAAAAAATATTATCATTTGTTTATAATTTAGTAAAATATGAAAAATAATTTGAAAAGTTTTGGAATTTCCACTTTTAAACACTAGGGGGAGCAGCTGCTGAAATTTCAGAAAAACCTAGTGTACAACTAGCTCACATTACAGCACTGCAGTAATTATGGGCGGAGTCTGCTGACATGTGTGTGATGTCACTCCTCTCCTTCCCTTCTGGGTGTCTGCTAAGGGATAAGAGAGGATGATATTCAGGAACCCAGTGAGCAGCCATTTTGTTGGTGACTGCAGAGTAAGGCTGCCGTCACACTAGCAGTATTTGGTCAGTATTTTACCTCAGTATTTGTAAGCTAAAACCAGGAGTGGGACAATTAGAGGAAAAGTATAACAGAAACATCTGCACCACTTCTGTATTTATCACCCACTCCTGGTTTTGGCTTACAAATACTGAGGTAAAATACTGACCAAACACTGATAGTGTGACCGCAGCCTTAGGCTACTTTCACACTAGCGTTGTTTGCAATACATCGCAATGCGTCATTCAGGAGAAAAAAAACGCATCCTGCAAAGTTGTCTGCAGGATTCGTTTTTTCACCATAGACTAACATTACCGACGCATTGCGATGTATTGCCACACGTCGCAACCGTCGTGCGACGGTTGCGTCGTGTTTTGGCGGACCGCCGCCACAAAAAAATGTTACATGTAACTTTTTTTGTGCGTCGAGTCCAACATTTTCGACCGCGCATGTGTGGCCGAAACTCCGCCCCCTCCTCCCCGGACCTTACAATGGGGCAGCGGAAGCGTTGTAAGACTGCTTCCACTGCCCACGTCGGGCATTTCTTTCACATCATGTGTCGGTACGTCGGGCCGACGCACTGCGACGGGCCCGTACCGACACTAGTGTGAAAGCAGCCTTATACTGACAAGTAGACAGTCACCGAGGATGGCAGGCAGCAAGGATTCTGGGAGATATGTGGTGGAGGGAGCAGGGTGACAGCAGCACAGAGTATTTCAGGAGAGCAGTGTGCTGGTCTATGGGGGGCACCATGTTCAGTGCGCGGAGCAGCCAGGGATTGTACACAGAGCACTGTCTTTTATACACATGGATGGACCGTCTCCTCAGAAATCCAGGAAACATTTCTGTGGATTGATGGCCTGTTCTGATCCAGACTTTGCATGCAGTCCCCATTCCCCTCCTCAGATCCTGTCTTCTCCATCCTGTCCTGGCGATGTGTGAAAGCGAGACGACAGGCGCAGTCTGGGGTGACGCTGGGAAGGAAATGTAGCCATATAGTAACGATAAAAATGAGACTCCTCTTCAGCTGCCTCACCAGCCTTCCCCTGACTGCACCTAACTGGAGGTCATGCTGCCCCCTCTATTACCCCAGACCCACGTGCAGGTGCTCAGCCAGAACCACCCTATAATGGTCCGCTTTCTGAAGATAATACTGCCATAGTGTTCTCACATAATACCGCCATATAGATCACACATAATACCGCCATATAGATCACACATAATGCTGTCCTATAGTTCTCACATAATACCATCATATAGATCGCAAATAACGACGCCATAGTGTTCTCACATAATACCGCCATATAGATCACACATAATACCGCCATATAGATCACACACACAATACCATCAAATAGATCACACAATACTGTCATACAGTTCTCACATAATACCACCATATAGACCACACATAATACCGCCAGTGTTCTCACATACCGCCATATAGATCACACATAATACCGCCATATAGATCACACAATACCGCCACATACTTATCACAATGCCGCCATATAGATCACACACAATACCACCATATAATTCTCACAATACTGATAAAGCATAATACCACCATACAGATCACATAATACCGTCATATAGATCACACATAATACCGCCATATAGATCACACACAATACCACCATATAATTCTCACAATACTGATAAAGCATAATACCACCATACAGATCACATAATACCGTCATATAGATCTCACATAATACCGCCATATAGATCACACACAATACCACCATATAATTCTCACAATACTGATAAAGCATAATACCACCATACAGATCACATAATACCGTCATATAGATCTCACATAATGCCATAATACAGCATGACCCCTGCAGCTCCTGTTATCGCACGCATTGAGTTGTGTGTGCAATGGGGAAAGACATGCAGGGGGGAGAGGAGTGCATAGGAGAGGATTAGATACACTGTTCACCAGACAGTATCACACAGGATAGGATTAGATAAATGGCTCAGCAGACAGTATCACACAGGAGCGGATTAGATACACGGCTCAGGCTACTTTCACACTTTCGTCTTTAGGGACAATGCTTCGTTTTGGAGAAAAAACGCATCCTGCAAAGTTGCCCGCAGGATGTGCTTTTTCCCTATAGACTTACATTAGCGACACATTGCGACGTATGGCCACACGGATGCGTTGTGTTTCGGCGGCCGCGACGCGCAAAAAAAAGTTCCATGTAACTTTTTTTGTCCGTCGGTTCCGCTTTTTCTGCCCGCTCATGCGCGTCCGGAACTCCGCACCCTCCTCCCCGCTCATCACACTGGGTAGCGGATGCGTCGTAAGACTGCATCCGCTGCCCACGTTGTGCTAAATTTAGCACAACATCCGTCGGTACGTCGGGCCAACGGTTTGCGACGGCCCCGTACTGACGGTAGTGTGAAAGTAGCCTCAGCAGACAGTATCACACAGGAGCAGATTAGATACACAGGTCAGCACAGTATAGGATTAGATACACAGGTCAGCATACAGTATCACACAGTATAGGATTAGATACACGGTTCAGCATAGTATCACACAGTATAGGATTAGATACACGGCGCAGCAGACAGTATCACACAGGATAGGATTAGATACACGGCTCAGCAGACAGTATCATACAGGATAGGATTAGATACACGGCTCAGCAGACAGTATCATACAGGATAGGATTAGATACACGGCTCAGCATAGTATCACACAGGATAGGATTAGATACACGGCTCAGCATAGTATCACACAGGATAGGATTAGATACACGGCTCAGCATAGTATCACACAGGATAGGATTAGATGCATGGCTCAGCACACAGTATCACACAGGATAGGATTAGGTACACGGCTCAGCAGACAGTATCATACAGGATAGGATTAGATACACGGCTCAGCATAGTATCACACAGGATAGGATTAGATACACGGCGCAGCAGACAGTATCATACAGGATAGGATTAGATACACGGCTCAACATAGTATCACACAGGAGAGGATTAGATACACGCGCAGCAGAAAGTATCACACAGGATAGGATTAGATACTCGCGCAGCAGAAAGTATCACACAGGATAGGATTAGATACACGGCTCAGCATAGTATCACACAGTATAGGATTAGATGCATGGCTCAGCACACAGTATCACACAGGATAGGATTAGGTACACGGCTCAGCAGACAGTATCACACAGGATAGGATTAGATACACGGCGCAGCAGACAGTATCATACAGGGTAGGATTAGATACACGGCTCAGCAGACAGTATGACACAGGAGAGGATTAGATACACGGCTCAACATAGTATCACACAGGAGAGGATTAGATACACGGCTCAGCATAGTATCACACAGTATAGGATTAGATGCATGGCTCAGCACACAGTATCACACAGGAGAGGATTAGATACACAGCTCAGTTAGTATCACACAGGAGATGATTAGATGCATGGCTAAGCAAACAGTATCACACAGGAGAGGAGTAGATACACAGCACAGTAACACACATGGGAGGAGATAACTGCTCAGTCAGCACCACAAAGGAGAGGATTAGATTCCCTCTCCCCCCTCCCCACTGATACTTACTTCACGGCTCCCGGCTGAGTCGTTCTCCCTCCCTCCATGGTCTCCTCCTCCTCCTATGACTGCAGGGCTCCTGCGATCATCCTGGAAAGCTGGCCTGGAGCCCACAGAGACAGTGTGAGCTCCAGGAAGATGGCGCTGGTCTCCTGCCTCTGCCGTGCTGTGGACGGCTCAGGGGGCGTGGCCAGACACAGCAGAAAGCAGCTTATAATGGTAGGTATAGAGTCGGCTCCCGACTGCAGATCTCTATGCCCTGGGCTGCCGTAAATGCAGAGTGAAAGTGCCGTGCAGCTACACTTACACTCCTGCAAAGCAAAATGGCGGCGCCCAGTGGCTGAAAAAAAAATTAATAATAAAAAAAATGTTAAAGTTAAAAAATGTAAATTTGTATTAAAAATAATTGTTTATATAAACAATCATTTTTAATACAAAAAATAAAATGCGGCACCTTTCCTTTAATAATATAACCAATGCAAGTAATTTGAATCCTCATGTTTAATGTCCTGCTAAACACTTTAATTTAAATCACCAGTGATGTTTTTTTTCCTACCAAGCATTTGGTATCGAAAAGATTAATAGGCCGGTACAGAGGTGATGTGAAGAGACGCCTACACACAAGAGAAGCCTTTTGGATTTTTAGTCTTGGTTCCAGATATCCAGATGGTTTAAATTTGTGCAGTGAAATTATGTATCATTATTAGCACATCAAGATTTACGTGTTTGTTGCTTTCTGTTGCATATATAATTTTTGTCGGTATTCTCTTTATAACTTCACATTTGTGTCATTAATTATTCATTCATTTCATCACGTGTTCCCCTTGTCCCACTTTGATCGGTGTACTGGGATATTTATGGTTGTTGTGAAGATTTTCCTATTGAGCATCGATAAGGAACGCTGGATAGTTTTATTTATTTTTCCAATACTGTTTTTGGAATTAATTTTTAATGTACTACAATAAAGAGGAATTTTATCTGGGATCTGGAACTTTACTCTTTTCCTAATGACGTACCATAGGCAAAAATATATATATATATATCACATCAGCTCACCCAATCCAGGTATCGTTCAATCTAATAAGAGTGTGGTGCTCGGACAGAGAACACGCATCAGCTCCCGGAGGGGAAATGATCAGAAAGAAGGCAGGAAGACTGCAATGGAAAGGACTATAAAAATATTACTCATTAGTAGCTAATAAAAATAAACACACCAGGCCCACGCATTTCGAGGACTAAGTTTCTTAAACTCATACTATGATTAAGAACATTAGTGCTCGAAACGCGTAGGCCTAGTGTGTTTGTTTTTAGTTTTCCCTTTTGATATTTTAATAGTCACTAATAAATAATGTTTTTGTAGTCCTTTCAATTGCGATTGCTGGATTTTGTCCTGCCTTCTACCAGATCATGGACATACCATACAATTTGTGCAGTCTGATCCCAAATAGTAAAAAGGCTTTGCCACCAAAAAGCAGCTCCCTACTAATTATCAGCATGAAACGCTGGACTTAATAAAGCATTGTACAGTGACCAAATAAGTGTTAGTGAGCTACATCCGTGATCCCGGCCCTGACTGACACTGGCTCTGCATTAGGTTCGGTTGTCATTCGGGGCCAGGAGCGTGGTTATAGATGCTGCTCTGTATACTCAGAGAGGTAACTGAGCCGTGCCGGCAGTTCCAGGGGAATAAAATTAATTTCCCCACGTTCAGTTCCCCTAACTCGATATCCGCAGATTAATATCATTTTTTCTGGTCACAGGTTCCCTTTAAATGCATGTTTTTGGGAATAAAAATAATTTTGGGAAAAAGTTTAACTTTTAAAGGCTCTTTGTTTCCAGGCACTATCAGAAAAAGACAGATAACTTGTTACAATCTTTTATCAGAGTGAACTCACTGACGGATACTCAGTTTAATTCTTCTTCTTCATGCCCGCTGCCTTGGGGTCATCCTTGATTCCAAGCTTTCATTCACCCCCCACATCCGATCACTGGCTCGCTCTTCTTATCTGCATCTCAAAAACATTTCTAGAATTCGCCCTTTTCTTACTTTCGACTCTGCAAAAACTCTTACTGTTTCACTTATTCATTCCCGTCTGGACTATTGTGACTCTCTACTAATCGGCCTCCCTCTTACCAAACTCTCCCCGCTCCAATCTGTCCTGAATGCTGCAGCCAGGATCATATTCCTCACCAACCGTTACACCGATGCCTCTACCTTGTACCAGTCATTACACTGGCTACCCATCCACTCCAGAATCCAGTACAAAACTACTACCCTCATCCACAAAGCGCTCCATGGCTCAGCACCACCCTACATCTCCTCTCTGGTCTCAGTCTACCACCCTACCTGTGCCCTCCGCTCCGCTAATGACCTCAGGTTAGCATCCTCAATAATCAGAACCTCCCACTCCCGTCTCCAAGACTTTACACGTGCTGCGCCGATTCTTTGGAATGCACTACCTAGGTTAATACGATTAATCCCCAATCCCCACAGTTTTAAGTGTGCCCTAAAAATGCATTTGTTCAGATTGGCCTACCACCTCAACGCATTAACCTAACTATCCCTGTGTGGCCTATCATTTAAAAAAAAAAAAACATAATCAGGTTCCTCGTATTATGTTCTCATACACTTTATGCAGTTAATAGTCGTCTGTGTCTGTACTGCTACATACTTAGGCAGTTAACTGGTTAATGCAGCTTTACATGAACACCCGAGCCTTACACTATGGCTGGTCCAAATAACTAAAGCAATTGTTACCATCCACCTCTCGTGTCTGCCCTTTTCCTCATAGTTTGTAAGCTTGCGAGCAGGGCCCTCATTCCTCCTGGTATCTATTTTGAACTGTGATTTCTGTTATGCTGTAATGTCTATTGTCTGTACAAATCCCCTCCATAATTTGTAAAGCGCTGCGGAATATGTTGGCGCTATATAAATAAAATTATTATTATTATTATTATTATTATTATTATTTCTTCTGCCCAATGCAACACAGAGGTTATAAAAAAAGGAAAGAGTGCAACATTTTTAATTTCTAATTGTAAAAATTATTTTTTAGCTTGAAATATAAGCATTAAAAAAAGAAATGTCCTCAAATGTAGAAAACCCTTTTAAATGTACCTTTCTCGTTCTTTTCCTATCTTACTTTAAAAATATACTGAAAAAAAAAATCGATAACAGTACATTTAAGAGTAATAGAAAAAAAAATAAAACAGTAGAAAACCCTTTAAAACTCTAAGGGTCCAATTCATCATTGCTGTTTTTTTTCATTTTCTGGAGTAATTTGCTCTTTTTTTTAGTGTCTTTATTATTAATGCTTTATTTTCTATACAATTTGCGACATTTTTTGTTAAAAGATGCCTTTTTTTAAAGCCTTTTTTATTTTTCCTTGTCAACTTTGCTTATCCAGATGTTTCAAACAGATTCATGAAATGTGACTTTCACCCAATGTCACTTTTTCTTTTATTCTCACCCTAGTCGCTGCATGGAGTGAGGTTTCTGGCGGAGTTTTTCATTTGGCACATTTAAGAAATACAGTAGGTGTAATTTTTTTTAAAGGGTTTTCAACTTTTTTAACTAAAAGGTCACAAAAAATGGTTAAAGACAAAAATAAAGAATATTTTTATTTCGCTCCAAATTCATGAGACACGTTGGCAAATGTCATAAGACAAAATATAGAAAAGTGACTTCAAGAAATTGCAAATGATGAAACAGGATCCAATCTTTTGCAACGCCAATGCCGGCATGATGCCTCTCCCTTCTCCCAGGAGGGACGGCGATGTGCTCCCTGCCTGATGCGTACGGTGGTGTCAACGTTCCCCGCTATGGCTCCCGGCTCCCCTGGGACTGTGCACATTGTGCAGGTGCTTCTCGATTCTTAAAGGGGCATGCACTTTGGAAATGCCCCCATTCAATAGCTAGGAGGCATCAGGTATATAATGCTTGCTGCCCAGTAGGGAGGTACCTGATCAATGCTCCCACCTTGAATAAGTCAGTGATGTGCAGCTAGTCAGTTACCAGGTCCACTGTGTTGTCTGAACTAGTACATGCTTCTGTCACCCATGTAGCCTAGCCCTGTACTTGTGCAGCGCCCCAGAGTCCTGGTAGTTGCAGTACTGTTGCTCCGCCGCTAAGGGGGGCTATGGTACGTCTGATGGCACTGAAGGAGTTCACCTGACCAGGTATCACAGACACCAATACATTTCACAGTCTGGCCTCCAGGGGGAGCTAAGGGCGCTATGTATTAGGCCACTCCTCACAGTCTGGTAAAACTGGGGGTTGGATAGGAAGTTAGATTAGAAGCTGACTGGGAATCGAACAGGCAACACCCTGTGGCAGAGGGTGTTGCAGGGAGAGACTCAGGGGGGTCCCTGTCAGGGGTGGGATCCTGACAGAGGCCTAGCGAACAGACAGAACGTTACGGGACTGCGCCTGCACGACATTGCGGCGGTACCCCAAGAAAGGACAAGAAGCGAGGTTTATTGTGCTGAGTGAGAAACGAGATCAACGCAACAAGGAGAAGCACCAGTAGGAGTCGTGCTGTGAGACGAGGCAACATCCTACTGAGGCGCGTAACCGGTGGCCGGAATGCTGAGGAAGTATTAGGCTCCAGGCAATACTTCAAACCTACGGCAGGACAGTCAGTTCTAGGCGGGCTGTCTCACTCAAATCACCTAAGAAGACATAGGGGGCAACATTTGGAGAGGGGCGACACTAGGGTCCCGGAAGAGCTCCGAGCCTACCCGTCATACGGGTGCGTCCTAGCCATAGCATCTGGGGGACGAAGAAGAACATCATAATCGAGTTGTGAGGGAACACGAGAAACAGACACAACAGTTGTGGGGACTATCCCGTAAGCACAGCAGGGGAGGACCACAACACACAAGCGCTAGAAGGTAGGCACAGATTTCCACCTGCAAAGGGAACTCTGGAGGTGCCATCGGACCGGCCGGTCTTGCGCAGCTCGGTTAACCGTATTCCAGACTGAGGATCCTGAGACCTTCAGTAAAGAGGTAAAGAGACTGCAAACTGGTGTCCTTGTTATTTACTGCGACCTGCACTGCACCACAACAACGTTACCACCATCACTCGCACCTTTCACTGGACGCCCCTCGGCAGGGCCACGGACCGGGCCTAGCCACCGTGACAACCCCAGAGCAGAGACTCAGAGGTCCGGTACTGGGTGCCCCTCGGCCATGCGGCGGTGGGGGCGCCGCAAACTTGGCGTCACGAACAGGATCTACTTAAGCCTGAAGAATCAGGTCATGTGTGCCTTGGAACTGTGATTTATTGTGCTTGGACTGTGACTTATTGTAAAGACTGTGTATTGCCACTTGCCGCCAGAAGTTCCCGCCAAAACCGCCGCCATTACAGCGCTGAGGAGAGCGCAGGAGAAGAAGAAGGGCGTGGAGTGGGCGTAGACAAGCTGGAGAGCGCGAAAGACAATGGCCGCCCAGTCTAAATATTTCTGCCCCTTGAGGACGTGTCCGTCAGCAGCCGAGATCCGCCTCCTGATTCTCAATGGCGGGCGGAGGCAGAGAAAACGAAACTGCCCACGAAGGAGAGCTCGGGAAAAGGACCAGGAAGAAGAAGTCCGAGACATGGAGGACGCCATGGCGAGCCACCCGGAGCCGGAGCGTGGGGTAGGAGCAGAGGACTCCCCCAGCTACCCGGAGGGGCATCGCAACCAGGACTCCACCGCTGATATTGACTTCCTGCAGGCCGGAGTGGATGAGCTCAGCAACCAACTCCGGCGGACGCAGCTGAGCACTGAGGCTGGGTGGAAGAAGACCTCCATCAGGAGCCTCCCCAGACGTCTGTCGGCAGCCTCGTCTGGTCTGGAGCAAGAAAGAAGTTCCAGCGCTCCGGAGCCGGAAAGCAAGGCCCCGCCGGAAAGCGAGATGCTGCTAACCAGGATGACAACGCCGCAGCACAAGATCCTGCAACCAGCATTCCAGACCCCAGTGAAGACGGAGCAGACCGGCAGCGGAGGGACCGCATCTGAAGCAGGTATGAAGAACGACCCTGCCCTGATGATTGACACCACTCCAGTGACTGCTAGTGCCACCGCTACTGACTCTGTTCCAGCGACTGATCTTGCAGCAGCGCTACCTGCTGCCCTGACTAAGACTACCTCTGAACCGACGAGTTCCAGCACTACTACTACAGAGTGCATTATCTCTACCACTGAACTTACTACTAAAATTGACATTCGAACCTAGATTAAACCTGAAAAACCGATTAGTGACATTGATACCGCATCGGATGAGAAGTCGAACAGAGATCTTCCCAGGCCAGGAAGTGTTCGCTACCAACCGATGCCTTGCAACCTACTATGAGGATAAACCTCGGAACCACGAGTATGTAAATAGTTAACTGTTTGTTTTTCTGTGTTTTGCTGCTTTAAACCCGTCTAGGGTTAACTCTTAAAGGGATCCCTTAGTTTACCCGGGATCCCTATTGCTTTTTGTTTGTTTCCTACCCTTTTGCACAAGTTATCAAGAACTGCTGAATCATGAACAATGCATGATTACAAACTTTTTGTACATAGTTTGCACCTTCTTAAAGGTGCTCTCTACTGGTTTTATAAACGAAAGGTCTCTTTGCGAAGAAACTGTTCCTGGAAACAGCACCGGAGTCCTTACTGCAAACAGACTTGCAGCTTGAGAAGTTGCACTACCTCATAGAGACTTGGTTCCCTCTTAAAGGGAATGTTCACATGTTGCACTTATGAATAGTGTTGCCTTAAGACAGTTAAGTGGCAATGATGTCTTGAAAAAAAGAAGTAATAATGCTAATATGTAAGAGTTATATGTAGCTAACTAGTTAGTTGTGAGAAATGTTCGATGATGCTGCTAGAAGAATGAGGGCAGAAAGTGAACCCGTACGGGGTTAGTCAGTGAGTCCTCCTAGGAGCCATACAGAGATGGCTCAGTGATCTTGAACTGAGAGATGGATGATACATTCTATACTGTGTATAGTAGCAGAAAGGCAGAAGGCCCGGGCGGAAAGGGGCGGTCCTGCAACAGAACGAGAGGCAGTAGGCCTGGAGCAGATAGGACAGGCAGTCCTGCAAATGTAAAGGTGGAAAATGAAGAAAAAGTTGATTAGCCTTATAATGTTTTATAAGAAGGTCTTTAGTGGATTTAGCGTGTACGTCCTTGAAGACAATGTTGAATTATTGTTCAAAAATTTGCACTTAGTAGAATACCCGGTTGGGTAAGAGAAGTTATTTATAGTATGTTATTTTAAATATTTAACCATGTTTGTAATGTTCAAGTGTCCTCACCTCCCATAAAGGGAAGCTCTGTTCAAATTTGCTTATTGTTATTGCATTTTAAAATTGTATGTCTTTTTGCTGACATGTATTGTTGTTTTCTTCCCAGTCCAGGAGTACTGGATTTAACCGGGGGGGGGGGGTGCAGCAGCCCAGAGTCCTGGTCATTGCAGTACTGTTGCTCCGCCGCTAAGGGGGGCTATGGTACGTCTGATGGCACTGGAGGAGTTCACCTGACCAGGTATCACAGACACCAATACATTTCACAGTCTGGCCTCCAGGGGGAGCTAAGGGCGCTATGTATTAGGCCACTCCTCACAGTCTGGTAAAACTGGGGGTTGGATAGGAAGTTAGATTAGAAGCTGACTGGGAATCGAACAGGCAACACCCTGTGGCAGAGGGTGTTGCAGGGAGAGACTCAGGGGGGTCCCTGTCAGGGGTGGGATCCTGACAGAGGCCTAGCGAACAGACAGAACGTTATGGGACCGCGTCTGCACGACATTGCGGCGGTACCCCAAGAAAGGACAAGAAGCGAGGTTTATTGTGCTGAGTGAGAAACGAGATCAACGCAACAAGGAGAAACACCAGTAGGAGTTGTGCTGTGAGACGAGGCAACATCCTACTGAGGCGCGTAACCGGTGGCCGGAACGCCGAGGAAGTATTAGGCTCCAGGCAATACTTCAAACCTACGGCAGGACAGTCAGTTCTAGGCGGGCTGTCTCACTCAAATCACCTAAGAAGAGATAGGGGGCAACATTTGGAGAGGGGCGACACTAGGGTCCCGGAAGAGCTCCGAGCCTACCCGTCATACGGGTGCATCCTAGCCATAGCATCTGGGGGACGAAGAAGAACATCATAATCGAGTTGTGAGGGAACACGAGAAACAGACACAACAGTTGTGGGGACTATCCCGTAAGCACAGCAGGGGAGGACCGCAACACACAAGCGCTAGAAGGTAGGCACAGATTTCCACCTGCAAAGGGAACTCTGGAGGTGCCATCGGACCGGCCGGTCTTGCGCAGCTCGGTTAACCGTATTCCAGACTGAGGATCCTGAGACCTTCAGTAATGAGGTAAAGAGACTGCAAACTGGTGTCCTTGTTATTTACTGCGACCTGCACCGCACCACAACAACGTTACCACCATCACTCGCACCTTTCACTGGACGCCCCTCGGCAGGGCCACGGACCGGGCCTAGCCACCGTGATCACCCCAGAGCAGAGACTCAGAGGCCCGGTACCGGGTGCCCCTCGGCCCTGCGGCGGTGGGGGCGCCGCACTTGAACCTGAAACCGCTCCGGTTTTGGTGGGTTTTTCATGTATTTTTTTTCCACTCAATTCAATGAGTCAAAAACGCTGAAAAATGTGACATGCTCTATGTCCAAAAATAACATTCAAGGCACAAAATACTGATGACAAAAAAAAACAATGTGCGTGCGTGAGATTTCTGAAATCTCATAGGCTTTGCTGGTACTGTAAAAAGCAGCTGAAAATGAGCATTAAAAAAACGCAGGAAAAACACCTAGTGTGAACTTCAACTTTATGTAATTGATTTGATTTTTTAGTGGACACACAACCAGCCCTGGTTACTCAAATCTCCTAAGGGTATGTGCACACGTTACGGAAAGGTGTGCGGATTTTTCCGCACTGATTTTGGTAAATCCGCAGGAAATCCGCACTGCAGATTACCCGCAGATTTACAGCGGATTTACCGTGGTGTTTGTGTGGATTCCACCTGCGGTTTTACACCTGCGGATTCCTATTGAGGAGCAGGTGTAAACTGCTGCACAATCCGCACAAAGAATTGACATGCTGCGGAATAAACAACAAAGTGTTTCCGTGCGGCATGTGCACTGCAGATTTTGTTTTCCATAGGTTTACACGGTACTGTACATCGCATGGAAAACTGCTGCGAATCCGCCCCGGCCAATCCGCTGCGGATCCGCAGCAAAATCCGCAACGTGTGCACATACCCTAATACTTGAAGGTACAGCACAGGGCACAGTCTAATCTTTGGCTCACTCTGGATATATAAACTTTATAGAACCTAAAAGAAACAAAGGGAAATAAAAGAAAAGAAGCAACAGCATTTTAGCTTGCAAATGTACACTTTGAATGAGATAATAAATGGACGTGCTGATAAGAAGTAGGTTCGATGACTTTGATTAACTGCTTTGGACAGCTGTCTGGCTTCCATAGATGAGGTTTGTTATATTTCATAGTGTTACACACAGATACATAGACATTTCAATGCCTCAAATTTTGAAAATTGCATTTCTTTTGCCCTGAAAATAATGATCACAATGCATTGCAGCAGGGTGGAGATGCTTTTTTTATACCTTTTTCTACCTTTTAATACAGTTGCTTTACATTTGTAAATTACATAATGAACAAAGGTAAAATACTGTATAACTGTGAGAGCCCGCACAGAAACATTGATTCAAGTGCAGGCAAACATAACATCCAAAAAAGTGATTATTGAAGCATTAAGGCACTGCAGGGGTTTGGGTATTACACTATCAACTAATCCCACCATTAGAGGGCTAATGAGGCATGAAACACAAGGGGGATAACTGGTGAAATCAAGTGAGACTGTGTGAACTGGGCAGGATCACATAGAAACTTGTAATTCCGTCTATCCACACTTCCACAATCCCGGATTAGTAGCTTAGAGGTATTGACCCTTTATCAGTTAGCTTTGAACAAAGTAATGTAGATCTGGTAAATTCCGGTGCCAAAATATATAGAATAGCTACACAAGTGTTCCTTTACGCATCATTTGTACAGGATTATTTTTTGTCTTCCAGTGGTTTGTGATTTTTTTTAAAGAAAACTTTATATGCAGCCTGGTGTTGTGTTGAAAAGCTGTTCCTGGGACACTTTAAAGAAATGGCCATACTACTGGTTCAGCAACTTAAGTCAATGTACTGCTGAGCACTTAATGTACCTGCCATGAAGATATTATGCCACCCCACACCATAATCTCGGACCAACATGATGTTCCCTGGTGGGGGCCTCTTCAGGGTGTTGCACATGTGAGATCATTAGGTTTGATGAATGGAACCTACTGATCCATTCCGTACTACAAGGCAAACTAGACCACGTCTACAAAGTGCGTCTACACAAGCCACCAGAAGACATTTGCACAACATTGGGCTATGAGCCACACATCCAGCTACAAGTTTCCCATTGACCACACACCACTGATCTCACAGACTATCAAGACAAGACAGAAATAATGGGTGGAATGGAGGTCTGTCTTCTTCATTGAGCAGTCCCACTTGATCACACCAGGATACATGTTGCTCACATTACTGTGAGCAGCCTACATGTCCTAAACATGGTGCCATGGCATCTTCAGACTTGTCTTCCAAAAATCACAACTGGGATATTATTGGTTGGCAATTGAAAAGGGAACTGCCAGCAGTGGATCTTGATGATTTGCCAAGGTGCATTCAGCGTTTCAGAACATTCTGCAGACAACCATTAATAACCTCATCGACAGTAGCTAAGGGGTGTTAATGTGTGTATTTCTGCACATGGCATTCAGACACAAAATTTAATAAATCAAGAAGTTTTGAAAATTTAGTTTTTATTTTTTCATCATTTGAATATCTTTGACATGTTTTGTTTTCCATAACTTCACAACTTCTTGCTGTTGCAGATTCAATGTTAAGGAGAGTATATGTGTGTATTTGTGACACTTTTATATTCTTTTTTCACCTTGAAGAAAATATTTTGCATAAAGCTCTACGCATATGTTCAATCATCGTGCCCATCCTTTCAGAGCCACATCTGTCAACCTGATAATATCCCACCATGCAATGCATGACAATGGCTGAAGACAAATCATGTCATTTGCTCAGCAGAACAATGCTGCTTGTGAATAAGAGTTGTCGCACGTAACGAATCAGTGAACCAGTTGTCAGATTTCACTGTCATTTGTTTCCTGTTCCTATTCCAAAGTGATTTATAGATGGGAAAATCTAGTTAAATATTAACCAATGGTCTAGTAGTGTTGGAAAGCATGGACATAACATGGTCACCTTTCATCAGGGAGGGATTCATTGTTAATTTTGCAAGTGTACTCGCACTTTTTCTAACACTTCTGTTGTGGCATAATATAGGCTAATAATTCTTTTTTTATAGCTTATGTTCAAGCCTTGCAGCTACATAGATTACTGTTTAAATACGGCTTTTGCACAAATGAAGAGACCACCACATCAAAACCCTGTCATCGGCAGCCCAATCTCCAGACCTGAACCCCATTGAAAACCTCTGGAATGTAATCAAGAGGATGATGGATAGTCACAAGCCATCAAACAAAGAAGAACTGCTTACATTTTTTGCGCCAGAAGCAGTGTGAAAGACTGGAGGAAAGAATGCCAAGACACATGAAAGCTGTGATTAAAAATCATGGTTATTCCACAAAATATTGATTTCTGAACTCTTCGTGAGTTAAAACATTAGTATTGTTGTTTCTAAATGATGATGAACTTGTTTTCTTTGCATTATTTGAGGTCCTGAAAGCACTGTTTTTTGTTTTTTTTTAATTTTGACCTTTTTTCTTTGTAATAAAAAAAAAATACAAAATGTATTGCTTGGAAATTCGGAGACATGTTGTCAGAAGTTCATAGAATAAAAGAATTTACATTTTACTCAAAAAATATACCTATAAAGAGAAAAATCAGACAAACTGAACATTTTGCAGTGGTCTCTTAATTTTTGCCAGAGCTGTATATTGATTTTTACCTGACTTCATGGGACTTGCGATCAAAGTCAGGAGCCTACCCACCTATGGTAAACTCACAGTAGTTGATTTTGGTGAAAGATCTGGCTGACCGGCTCTCCCACAGTAGGGAAATAATCACAAATCAGATGCTGATTTCTTAGAAATACATGAACCCTCCGCACACGGCACAGACCCCCGGGATCCGTCTGTCTCTCAGCTGACTCTTTACACTAATCTTCGCTTAGATAGAGCCACATTTTTCTCTCCTTTTACCCAAGAGATTTCCATCATTTTTATGGCAAACTCACAGCAAACCTCAAAGCTCCGCTTTTATGATACCGCTAAATACCTCTGTAAGTGGCCCATCCAACTATTTAATTTATTTTTCTTAATTATATAGTGCCACACCACCTTACAGATATTGTCATCACTGTCCCCATTGGGGATCACATTCTAAATACCCTATCGGTACATCTTCGTAGTGTGAGAGTAAACTGGAGAACCCGGAGGAAATCCTTAAAAACAAAGGGAGAACAGGCAAACTCATTGCAGATGTTGTCCTTGGTGGGTTTAAATCCAAGAAACTAAGGCTGCAAGTTACCTTTAGTGCTAACCACTGAGCCACCCTGCTACACAAACCAATATACAGAATATAATCATTGCCAGATTAATAACATGAGCCCTAAAGAGTCATAATCTGCGTGTATTGTACATAAACTTTACACTTGCACTATGTAGCCAGTGATTTAACTTAAAGTTTGTGGGCAGAAAAAGGTAAAAAGACAAAAAATGCCAAAAAATAATGATTAATAAAAAAACTTTAGTACAAAAAGTAGAGTAGCAATAAGTTCTTGACACATTTCGATGACTTGGCAGTCTTAATCATAGCATACTTTTGTATGAAGCCACTTCTTTTTAAAACCATAAATCACATCCATATTAATGACATTATAATATTATGATATTAACATCAGTGTGGTTTATGGTTTAAAAGGAAGTGAATTTATATCAAAAGAATGTTCTGATTCATTTTTGTCACTATTGGACATTAATATATAATAGTAAACTTTATGTATATCTGCTCCTTTGATTGACATTGATCCCCTCAGTCCTCTGTCCATACAGATATTCCAATTCCATGCACGGCCTATGTAGTGTCTTTATTACCGGTACCTGGGTAGGTGGGATTTTTGGGTCCTATACTCCTGTTGTGATTTTATTCCTTTTATTATTCACATTATATTGTGTTGCAGTTTTTTGCTTCTAATTTTCTTTAGATATATTGCATTTTCAGAATCGCTTTTACATTTTGGTTCTTTATAGGCTTTTGATACTGATTAACAGGGTAGTTAGTTAAATGAATGATTTGATCCTGCGTTTGTCAGTAAATAGTGAATCAAATGCATTATGTCAATTACTGCTCATATAGAGAGGTGTGGGGCGCATTCTGTATAGGGGCCCACCAGCGGATTCTCCTGTTCCCCTATGGGCCAGTCATAGCAAATATATCCTTCCGTGACTGGTGAAACATGCACATCTATTCTTATAATACTAGTATACACTAAACTACAACATGTTACTATGTTGTCTTCCAAACATCATTAAGCCCTCCATTTAGCACAATGGCCAATGTAACAGATGGGTAGTGTCAATCACAACGTCACACCGTATTTACTACTTTTGACGCATCCTAAGAGCCAGTTTTCTTATTTCTCTGGCATATCGAGCCCGTTATTCAGACCTGGCTGGGAATGCAATGAATGGCAGGAATGCTGACTTTGGAAATAGTCATCACATTCCATCCTGCACTTTTTATTTCTGATATAATGTGTAGCGTTGCTCTAAAGCTCCACAGTGGTCTGGCATCTGCTTTGGCAGTACTAAAATTCCTAGATGTACCTAGAATTACAATGGACAGTATGAGAAGGAGTGGACAGCAGTCACCGTACTAAACAGATGTAAACTATCTTGTTGTCACTGTTCCCAACAGCTGTCAATCACCAGACAAGACACCCCTGAGGGCCAAAGTGAGTATCTCTGAAGGCTTGTCATACTCATAGAGGCTTCACAGTGGGAAGTATTGTGGGACAGGTTACCTGTCAATTCAAGTTTTCGGAGATCCATGGCTATAGACTTTCACTTAAACAAACAAGCAGGGAGGTTGGAAGCTTTTCTTTGGAAGCACACTTGGAATTTACTGGTCAATTGGACAGAAGAACAAAAGGATGAACAATGGAATTAGCATCCAATTTGTATCAAATCCCCATAGATTTAAGCCAAAACATGTTATCTCTCTTGCTCACTGCAAGGCAGAGAAAAACTAAGCTGTGTAATTCTGGAGCTTCTGACGGACATGTTATCCTAAACTCCTTTAAGAAGATTACAATGGTCTCAGTTGTTTGATTCGTGGACACCTCTTTCTTTTTTTGCCTTCAGATACTTGATTGACAATACCCTGGGAGATGTCACTTGACTTGTCTCCCTCATTGTCGTCCCCCAATGCATGAGAGCTGTGTCCTGCGTTGTTTTTCAGGTGTTCCTCATAGTTATCCAGGCTCGGGAATGATGGACAAGAATTGGGATCGCATTTCTAACATCTTTGTGTCTGTTAAAAGGGACAACAAAAATCATTTACAATTCCATTGGGCCAAAAAAGAGGCAAAACTCAAAAAACAGCATGTGTGGAATGTCAAAGTAATAATGCGATTGACAGCTTTCCTCTGGTTTCCTGATACCACAAAGCTTTCTTTCACGGCTTATGAAAGGGGAGCATTGTGGGATGGGGATAGTGGCACTGCATACATTTGTGAGTGTTCTGCATAACTTGGATTCTACTTAATGCCATCGTTATAAAGTAGCCCGTCAAACTCTTATACCCATTGACCAAGGGCTCTGGTGTATGGAGACCTAGTGAACTTACCCAATGTGAAGTACAGTGCAAATCATTATCTGCTATCACACGGAATGCCATTGAGTACTGCATGTGCGCCTTTCTCAAACATATATTTTCATACATGCATTCTCAATAGATCAGGGCACAAAGTGACATTGTATTACAATAGTAATACACGATGGGATCAAATAGGATTTGGATTTTTAAATATTTAACAATGAGGAATTATCTAAAGATTACTTTTAGGAACAAAAAATAATTGGACATATTTATTAGTGATGAATGAATGTGCTCAGATAACTTGTTTTCAGTGGGTGCTTGGTTGCTTTCCGAGTTACATGGGCGTGCTTGAATAATATGCTTGAGTCTCCATGGCTGCATGATTCGCGGCTGTTAGACAGTCACAATACAAGATGAGATTGTCTGTTTGATAGGCAATCCCCGCATGTGTTGAGGCTGTCTAACAGCCGCAAAATATGCAGCCGCAGGGACTCGAACATATTATTCGAGCACGCCCAAGACACTCGGATAAATCCCGAGCATGCTTATTTAACACGTTATCGGAGCACTTTCGTCCATCACTAATAATTATCAGTCTCAGACCGCAGTTAGACAGCTGTATAAATCAGACCGCGATCAGAACACAATGCATGGACTGGCTGGAGGCTTTCCCGATCCAAGCATGACAGCTTCATGTATTTCTCTGCAGTTATCACGCTCGGGTTGGAAGAGCTGCCTGCCAGTCCGTCCAGTGTGTTCCGATCTTGGTCCTATTTATATGGCCAAAAGTGCACCTGATTTATCACAGTGGTTAAAGCTGTTTTATACATCTGGTGTATTTTTAGGCTATCTAGTCTAAAGCTTTGAGTGAAAAAACAGTTTGCACCAGAAGACTTGAGTAAAAATGTTGCAAATAATGCAAACTTTTTCGTGTTTTTACCCCAGCAAGGCTTAGCGGGAGGAGGCATGTTATAGCGTGACCCGCCATATTCATTATAATTTACCCCACTTTTGTGGTGTGTTATAGCAGAAATATACTTTAGTCCATGACATTTCTTACACTGGCGCACTGAAGCTGTAAGATGTGGCAAATTTCTTAAGAGATGCACAACTCTAGGAAACTGTTTCAAGTTGTAAAGGAAATGTTCATAAGACTTCGTACCCACTATCCCTTGTATATACCAAGTTACCCTTACCAAGTTACCGTTCAGTAAAGATTTTATTTCATTGGTGATCCTTGAACTGTAAAAGACCTGGTCCTGGAAAACCACAACATTGGTTATATGTGGGCCTGCACAGGCATAAAGCCCTCATAGAACAAGTCCACACACCCAGCCAAGATCCCCACGTTCATGTAATGTGAATGAGCTCCACAGACGAGTGCCTCCGCTATGTTACTTAATAGTCAGCTTATTCAAAAGAAGATATAACTAGGCGATAACTCAATAGAATGCATTACTGTAGGCACCTCAAGCACCTTCCGAGCTTTGATGATGATATCATAGAAGACAAGGTTACCAAGGTTTTTCTGTATAAATATTTTAAGACTTGTACTTTATGTTGCCCCTACTCACTGTGACATTCCAGCAGTCCCTGAGGAGAGGCTCTCATCTGTAATGAAATATATTTTTCTGGTGCTAGAAACAATTTCTGTGGGGATTTGTAGGAATGAGTAAGATGTAATATTAGTCGGTTACTCAAGAACATATCTGTGATGATCTTATGTCCTGTTTAATCTGTTTTCCAATCTTCAGTAATAATTTAATCAAGAAATACACATTTAGTAATCAAATTGTGCGAAGCCATGATTATCATTCTGCTGATTCGTTAGCTCAATGCTTTACCTAGTGTAGCATGGTTAAAGGGTGTCTAATCGACGGGAGGTATGTATCACAGAGAAGGCTTGTCGCTGTGATGTAACCGGAGTGTTTTCTGTTTGCACATAAAGCAATAAGGAGTTGCTTAGTATATTTGGGTCCGGGTTACGGGTAGCTATGAGAGATGGGAGGGTCTGGCTACCCATATACTTCACCCCTGGGTAAGGGGCATAACCATGCCTAACTATGTTTATTTCAGGACCTGTGGTGATGTCAGAACCACATGTCTAATCATGTGACAGGTACCTGGGTGTGGTTTCAGGCTTCATAATGGAGGTGTGTTTGGCACATGGCGGTGAGTGTTTGGAAGTCTGTCAGTGGACACACTTCCATGTGTCTTGGCTGGACACTGCAGAGTGGACTGTGTGTTGGACGGTTCCAAGTGGGGACAGACGTCCTGGAAGCACACAGTGACCATATTTAGGCTGGAGAGCCTACGTGCTGGATATGGCACAGCCTGTATGCCTACAGATATGAGAGAGAGCAGAGCTCTACTATGGACACTGAGGACCTATCCGTCTGATGTAAGACCGTTTACCTTTGTTTTGCTGATTTAAATGGTTTATGGAGTAAATAAACCTACATGAACGCTGAAGAGAATGTGCCTCCTGTTTCCTCCTACGCACGTGAGCGAGTGAATCCTTACAATTGGTGTTTTGGATGCGGGCATAGATCCAAGGAGCACGTCTTGCAGCGCTGGCTGGTCTGAGCCAGAAGATTGGACGGTCTTGGAAAAACCGTGAGTAAAAACTGACCGGGGTCAGTGAGAACTGCTGTTTTGGGATACCTCTGAGGAGAAGAGGGATCCAGGAACCTGTGTGGCCGCCACCAACAGGTAACGGTCTGGATACCGTGTGATACTGACCGAGGTCAGTGGAAAAAAAACCAAAAATCTGTGTTTGGGCTTTAAAGCCGGCTGTGTAACAGACAGGAGTCTGTGTGCTGTACTGACCAGGGTCAGTAAAAGACTGTGTGTTTTTTTTTTCTATAAAGCACATGTGCAGGTGTTTGCTGTGGCTCGGCGGGGCCACGAAGACTGAAGGCGTCTAGTTGTAACTCGGCGGGGTTACGAGGGTTGCTGTGGATCAGCGGGTCCACGAAGTCTGCAGTGGTTACGTGGCGTGCAGTTGCAGCAAGAGGTTCTGCAGCAGCCGGAGCTGCAGTTGCAGCAAAGAGAGAAAAAAAAAAAAAAAAGAAAAGACATTGCTGGTTTAATGTGTGCGGACTCTTAAAGGGCCAGAGTCACATTTGTGTGCTGGGCGAACTGGGGCCTGAGAGTACTGTGGGAAGTCCACAGGGTGTACCCCAGAGTGGGGTGGTGTCCCTAAAAGTGGGGTGGAGTCCCAAAACGGAGCGGTGACCCCAAATAAGTATGGTTGGTCAAAAAGGGGCTGGGTCTCAAAAGGGGGTAGTTGGCCAAAAGGGGGTCGAGTCCCTAAAAGGGGTGATGGCCCTAAAGGAGAAAATAGTCCACAAGGGGGCGGTAACCCATAAGGGGGTGGAGTCCAAAAAGGGGGCGGCAACCCAGTTAGGGGTGGTGGCCCAAAAAGGGGCGGCGGTGAATGCGCTGATGGACTGTTGCCGGGTTCAATGTAAGAACAGCGCATGTTCAGAATGTTGTACTGACTTTTCGTCTGACAAGATGTCACTGAGTTGTTCTGTAGAAGTCAATGGAGTGTGCGTGACTGGACTTCTGGACTCAGGGAGCCTGGTGATGCTGGTGAGCGCCACACTCCCTGTCTATCTGATTAATGGAAGGAAGATGGAAGCCCACTGCGTTCATGGGGTCGCTAGGGATTATCCAGTGTCCAGGGTAATCATTGAGACGCCCACTGTTGTTGCCAGCCATGATGTACCTGTAGTCTCAGACTTGCCATTCCCTGTTGTAATTGGCCAGGATTTTGAAAGGTTTTGGGACTTGTGGGAGGAAAGGGGAGTGTCTGATTGCTCATAACAGAGTCTGAATGACCCTAAAGGTACCGTCACACTAAGCGATGCTGCAGCGATAGCGACAACGATGCCGATCGCTGCAGCGTCGCTGTTTGGTCGCTGGAGAGCTGTCACACCGACCGCTCTCCAGCGACCAACGATGCCGAGGTCCCTGGGTAACCAGGGTAAACATCGGGTTGCTAAGCGCAGGGCCGCGCTTAGTAACCCGATGTTTACCCTGTTTACCAGCGTAAAATGTAAAAAAAACAAACAGTACATACTTACATTCGTCCCCCGGCGTCCGCTTCCTGCAATGACTGAGCGCTGGCAGTAGCAGGGCACAGCGGTGACGTCACCGCTGTGCTGTGCTTTCACTTTCACTTTGCGGCGCTCAGTCAGTGTGGGAAGCGGACGACGGGGGACGCATGTGAGTATGTACTGTTTGTTTTTTTTACATTTTACGCTGGTAACCAGGGTAAACATCGGGTTACTAAGCGCGGCCCTGCGCTTAGTAACCCGATGTTTACCCTGGTTACCAGTGTAAAATATCGCTGGTATCGTTGCTTTTGCTGTCAAACACAACGATACGCGGCGATCGGACGACCAAATAAAGTTCTGAACTTTATTCAGCGACATCACAGCAGGATCCTGATCGCTGCTGCGTGTCAAACTAAACGATATCGCTAGCCAGGACGCTGCAACGTCACGGATCGCTAGCTATATCGTTTAGTGTGACGGTACCTTAAGGGAGCCTCACCACAACAGGAGGCTGTAGTGATTCCGAGTGGTGTGATGTGTAAAGAGAAAGTAGCGCCACCTAATGTCAATAGTCCAGAGTTACGGGTGACTGGAAGAAAGTGTGGGTCTGACACCTGTTTAAGTGGGGACTTGCTGTTCCAGGATGACAGAGTGAGAAGGGGTGACTCCTGTTCAGACTGTGACTCAAGCGCAAATTGAAAAGAGTACAGTAAGGAGGAGCAGAGTAAAAGTCACAAATCTTCATCTCGTCGCGGGGGACGCAAAAAGGCGGGACAGGTTACGCCCTCTGAGAAGAGAGATGATGAGGAAGAGACAGGGTCAGTTACAGATCAGGTTACTGTCTTTGATAAGGAGGTCACTTTACCTCTGACAAATCCCAACACAGAGGTAGGGCTGGAATTAGAACAGACCTGTAGTAGACCCACATCTGCAATCCCTGGAAAGAGCGAAGTGGCTCAGTATAATGAAGTACCTGATGCTGAAGAGATGGAGAGCTCTGAAGATACCAAGAGTCCAGAAGTACCGAAGAGTAAACAGACAGAGAGCCCAGGAGAGACCATAGAGATGGATGCAGAAACAGGTGGCACTCTGAAGAAGCAGAGTCTGAGTGGGCAAGAGAGCCCGTCTGAAAATCTAATTAGAGAATTGGTGGTGCAACATGTGCTGGCCAAAAGAGAGCAGGACCATAACATAGAGCTGCTTAAAGAAACAGTCAAACGAGAAAAGGTCCTGAGGCAAGCCATTGAGCACAAAAGTGGGTGACCTAGAGAAGGAGGTCATTGAACTCAGAGGTCACCTATCAGCGTGTCAGGCCATGAATAGGGCCATATTGAAAGATATGGATGTGCTCAGAATGGCTCAAGAAAAGCATCAGCAGGAGCTTCTCCAGAGAGAGGAGGAACGTCGCTGCCTGGCAGAGGAGTTGCCAGTGCCCATCTTGGCGAAGGCTCAAGCGGAAGAAAAGACTGAGGAAGAGTTCATGCTAAAAGTGGAACAAGAGAGTCACCCGGTCGTGACAGACGTCTTGGTGGAAAGGTCAGAGGCAAAAAGGGAGCCGTCTGTCTTTGAAGAGAGTGAGACCCTACTCTTCAAGACTGTGATTGATGTACCTGAAGAGGTGCAAGAAGCCTGTACCGGTGAAGGTGTGCATGAGGCATTTAGAAAGGCAGTAGAGGCGTGTAGTGTGCACTGGGCGCCTGAGACTCATCAACTGGTCATACTTTCGTCTAGAGAAGTCACAGTGAAGCGGGTGGCTGTCCTGAGAGAGATGCATCTACAATGCCTCCGCACAAAACAAATGATCACGTTGAAGAATGAGAAAGCCGCTCGACGTCTGGAGCTAGCAAGAGAAGCTCAAAATCGGCTTGGCTTGGAGGAAGACATCATTCTGGTACCCAGAAATTTGGTGGGAAAGGTCATCGGGAGGCTTGGCCGAGTGATGCAGGAGTTGGTGAATAGGTCCGGTGTGAAGAGACTGAGAGTTCTGGGTGATGCCAAGGCCCAGGTCGTGGGTGAAGATAAGATGGTTCCATTTCTTGTTGTCGGATCCATGGAGAGTCTTGAAAATATCCGGATGCTCCTGGGGTATCGCATGAGTTACCTAATAGAAGTTGAGCAGCTAAGATGTGAGAGGGAGCAGGTCAATATAGAGCTGCGGGAATTAGCAAACAGATTGCCACCACCTTCAACTTGCGGTATAGGGAGACGAAGAGGTTCTCTAAAGATTCAAAGTCCCCAAGCTAACAGAGGATATAGAGATACAGGGAAGAACTGCTCTTCAGGCAATAAAGACCATGGGAGAAGGTGGCCTGATGAAACAGGTAGAAGCAGTGGTGCCTCAGTTAGCTCAGGGTTAAGTGATCTCAGCAGGAGATCCTGTAGCAGACGAGGTGACAAGGGTTCAATAACAGGCCCTGACATAGACAGACGGTTTGACTGTCAGGGACGACTGAGAGGGGTCTCTAGTCAGTTAAGGACAAGTGCCAAGCCCCACGTCTTTAGGCAGAGGGGGGAGGTATGTAGCATGGTTAAAGGGTGTCTAATCGACGGGAGGTATGTATCACAGAGAAGGCTTGTCGCTGTGATGTAACCCGGAGTGTTTTCTGTTTGCACATAAAGCAATAAGGAGTTGCTTAGTATATTTGGGTCCGGGTTACGGGTAGCTATGAGAGATGGGAGGGTCTGGCTACCCATATACCTCACCCCTGGGTAAGGGGCATAACCATGCCTAACTATGTTTATTTCAGGACCTGTGGTGATGTCAGAACCACATGTCTAATCATGTGACAGGTACCTGGGTGTGGTTTCAGGCTTCATAATGGAGGTGTGTTTGGCACATGGCGGTGAGTGTTTGGAAGTCTGTCAGTGGACACACTTCCATGTGTCTTGGCTGGACACTGCAGAGTGGCCTGTGTGTTGGACGGTTCCAAGTGGGGACAGACGTCCTGGAAGCACACAGTGACCATATTTAGGCTGGAGAGCCTACGTGCTGGATATGGCACAGCCTGTATGCCTACAGATATGAGAGAGAGCAGAGCTCTACTATGGACACTGAGGACCTATCTGTCTGATGTAAGACCGTTTACCTTTGTTTTGCTGATTTAAATGGTTTATGTAGTAAATAAACCTACATGAACGCTGAAGAGAATGTGCCTCCTGTTTCCTCCTACGCACGTGAGCGAGTGAATCCTTACACTAGACATTCATTCACTGTAACTCATTTGAATAGAAATTCTGCCACAGTACATTCACTCACACAGTAAGATGTCCCCACACAGTGCCCCTCACACAGTTTGATGTCCCACAGTACATTCCCTTCACTTGGTTTGATGACACTCTCATTATGCTCATCTCATATAGTTTGATGCACCCAACAATGCCCCCCTAATAGTATGATTCCATTATGCTTCCCATACATACAGTATGATGGTCCCCCTACACAAGAGTATGATGCCTCCCATTTTCTTACATATTATAGTGCCTAACACAGAGTTCTTCTACAGAATGATTGCTCACAATGGTGCTGCACTGGTCCGGACTGGGACTAAAATTCAACCCTGGCATTTGAAGTTACACAGGCCCACTTGTCACATGGTGACTGTATAATATCTTTGTACACTTGTAGGCAGGGATGGTTTTAAGCAAAGTGGGCCCTAGGCAAAGCTTAAAATGGGGCCCCAAATGCTAACATATTGCACATCACACAAAAGCATTTTGGTTGTATTTACATGTGCTGATCTCAGGCCGCTAAATGAGTTTGATCGACAATACTGTCGACAACACAGTCCTCCATATAGTATAATACACTCCTTATAGTCCTCCATATATTAAAATACACTGCTCAGTCCTCCATATAGCATAATACACTCCTCATAGTGCTCCATATAGTATAATGCACCGCCATAGTCATCCATGTAGTACAATTCACTTCCCATACAGCTACCACCTCTAAGAGGCCTGGCATATACAGTACAGGTGAAATGGTATACATCTCCAAGATGAGGAGAACGCTTTAAAGACGTTGTCCACTACATTAGCATTGATGAACTATCCTTAGGATAGGAAATCAGTGTCTGAATGGTGTTCCCGTCGATCAGCTGTTACCGGTGTTGGTGGCCGGAAGTACTCACTTGCAGAGCTAACCTTCTTCTGATAGTGGCTGCCGCAGAGTACTACACATTCACCTCCAATTGATTTGAGCCACCACCAGAAGAGAGAGCAGCTCTGCAAGTAAGGACTTCCAGCCATCGGTAACGACCAGGAATAATAGCTGATCAGCAGGGCTGCCGGGTATTGGACCACAACCAATCAGGCATTGATGACCTATCCAAAGGATGCAACATCAATGCTAAAGTAGGGTCAGCGTATTTAAATAAAAAAAATGGTATATTGTGTAACTGTATGGGGCTATTATTCAGCATAGAATTGCTTTTTATTTATATACCAGCTTAAAAATGCAATGTTATTGGGAGTCTATATTGTAGTTTCATTTTTAATACTAAAAAAATATTATTAGATACTGTACAGTGGTATTTTCTGGGTATTGTATAGCACTAATATTTAGAAATCTGTAACATTTTTATTGGAGTGAATTTGCCCAGAAATCTTCATGGACTGTGATCTAGTCATTTGTTGAAAGATGTATATGTCTATTTTTTTTTGTCCTTGTTCTAGTCTTCAAAAAAAATATATGTATTCCTTTACTATATGAAAGCAATGTTTATCTTGTTTATTTTTAAACTGATAAACAGGGATCTCTTACGGTGAAATGGTAGGGTACACATCTTCTATTGTCTCTTTAGCTGCAGCAGGACCATTTATTTACCCTCCTGACAAGACCTTTCTGACACTCCATGTTTGTAGCAGGTAAATTGCGTTACTGTGATGCTAGTCACTACTCACGGACTAGCCGTGAGGAGAGTGGTTAAGAATAGAGATACTATACCTCGGGCATGGACCTCGAACACAAACTTCAACGGACTTCAGGAAGTCTGTGTTACTGTTCGGATTCGGCACCACCAACACCAGGTGTTTCTCACGCTGTCATCTGCATGAGAGCATCAGAAACACCACCAGCTCTAATCAGCTGTAAGATTAATACCACCCATCAGAGTGCTGCGGTTCCACACTGTCAGAAGACAGCGTGAGCCCGAAGCTGTGACCGGAGGTAAAAAGCTTACTTAAGAGCTTACTCCTGCTGCCTCTAATAACAGCGAGAGCAGGTGGCGGCTGATGGGAGTATTCATCAGCTGGCGCCAATGCCCTAAACAAATAAAAAATGGTTTGGGTTCCCTTGTATTTTTCATAATCAGCTAAGCAAAACTGATAGGTGTGGGTTGCAACCCTCAGCTATCACCTTTAGCAAGGTTGGTTATCAAGAATAGAGGGGTACCCACACTTTTTTTAAAAAATATTAAATAAATAATTTAAAAAAATGGCATGGGGTTCCCCCCAGTTTTGACAACCAGCCAACTTAAAGCAGACAGCTGGAAGCTGGTATTGTCAGGCTGGTAAGGGGCCATGGATATTGGCTCCCTCAGCCTAAAATTAGCAGTCCGCAGCTGTCCAGAAAAGACGCATCTAATGGATGTGACAGTTATGGCGCTTTGCCCGTCTCTTCCTGCTTGTCCTGTGGCAGTGGCAAACGGTGTTCATATTTGTGGGGTTGATGCCACCTTTCTCAGACCCAAACACCCAGGGGTTCTCCCATCACTAGTCAAGAGGTCCAAGGTCAAAAGCCAGGAAGGTGTGTCATAAACAGAAGGAAGAGGCAAAGGCATACTCAGGTAACGTTCCGAGGTCAGAATACCAGGATAGAGGATCAGAGCAGGAGGAGTTAAACAGATGGATGGTCAGAATGAGGTCCAAGGTCAAGCGACTAAAGAGCTACCAACAGATTGCAAGGCACAGAGAGATAAACCACACAGTAGCTGAATGTGCAGAGATCTGGGAGTAACAGCCCAGTTAAGTAGAAAGCCAGCGACTTCCTGTCTCAGATTGCATGGCCGAGCTGTCAATCAGCACACTGACAGCTGAGCATGCCCCTACACCAGACTGGATGGTTGAGCTGTCAATCAAAGCTCTGATAGCTTCAGCACGCTCCTGTACCAGATTGGATGGCCGAGCTGTCAGTAACTGCATCCTAGACACACTGAGGGGTGGAACTGAGACAGTACACCCTCCTCTAGGGGGGGACCAGACCCCCAGGCTTCACAAAAAATTTTAGGTGGAAGGCCCTGACAAACCGGTCAGCCCTCATATCTCTAGCTGGTCATGATATTAAGTACATTGCACTTATATTGGAAGACCTCTAACAAAATCAGCTTTGTCACAATGAAAATATGCACACTGCTGGGGTTTTTTTACAACTGTAGGTTTTATTTGTTATTTCCTAGACTTTATTCTCAGTTTTTCCTATTTTTTAATCTTTTTTTCTTTCATGTCAAACATATAAAATCAGAGATGTAACATTTATTATATGAAGACAGAGTATGTAGTATCTGCAGAACATACTGTGGGACAATTAGCTCCCCCTCTCGAATATCCTACAGTGAATTGGGAAGGAAAGACTTGACAAGCGTGAGTTCAGTCCGGAAACAAAACATGCTCGGACCCTGTTTAATTTCAACAAGTGCCAACAGATGGAGTTTATCTCTGGATTACAATATGGCCGGCATGCAAGTATTCTGCTTTTACAGTGTTATTTTGGACTCGTTTCTGACTCTCAACATGCACATTCACAGACAACAAATAACAGGCTTGTATGTATTTTTGGCTAATATAACTCATGCATAAGGAAGTATTGTACATAAAGAATAGAGGTTCCCAAAACAAAATTTAAAATTGTGCTCCTTATTGGTGCTAGATCGTGCTGTTATATTTTTCGTTCCATCTAACTTTTCTAGGACACATCTATTTTGGCCCTTAAAACTGTATGTTATTTCGTACCTACAGGATATGTTGCCTGCTATGTATTCTGCTTGTTGTTTGGATTTTTAGGCCAGCATATTTAGGGGGGAGCTACAGTGTCTGTTGTCGTGGGTGACTGCGCTGCCGTATCACTTGTAGGTGCAACAATTACTATGCCTTCTCTGGCCTGTGTTTAGTCTCACACAGACCTGTCCTGCACAGAGCCTCCTGCTCTGATGTTTGCAAAACCAAACACTGACACACCCAAACATTAACTGAATTTTTAAATGGAAATCATGGACATGGGCCACTCCCAAAACCTAGAGTGGAGGGAGAGATCTGCTCCACTACCATCCTGCAAATCTCTCCAAAAATAAAAGCCTATGTCAGGTTTTCCTTAATCTATCTTGGTCAAATAGCTTGACACACCCTTTTTTATTTTGCTCTGCAGCTACAGCTATGGCTGTGATTACAATGCACCACAGCGGTTTAAGAATGCTTCTATGTGCATCCTGGGGGAGACATAATGGCCCTCGTATATGATTCCCCTCGCTGCCTCTCACTATCTATCTGTAAATGTAGATACAGTATATGTCTGTGTATACCGTGCTCGCTAGATATATTGTTTTTTTCCCACTGAACTGTAGAAAGATGAAGCCAAAAAAGGGCAGAATTGCTGTATTATGAATACGGTAATAACAAATTTTGCTGTTTTTTTCCACTATTTTTGTACTCTATGACAATTTTATCTGAAAAATGTTTTATCTGATATCTTACTTTATTGATTTGTATCTAAAATGTGACTTAGTTTTGCCATTTTCTGATCACTCCTTTCACTGATAATATTGCCTGACAGTGATTTACTGGCAGTTAACTTAGTAGGAAGGGCCACATAAGTAAATATTGATGCGAGACATAGGGACCATTCTTCTGTCCCTGCTGGCATTGCAACCCACTATCATCCGGAAAGTATGATCCTTCTGTTCACCAAATGTGGCAAATGTACATGTATCATAGAGTACTCATTTTTGGCCTGAAATCTATCCCGGAAATTTCCTCTAAGTGATGTTTGGGGCAGAACACTTGAATGGGGGATAAAGTGCAGTATATAGCAATAGCCATTAGGCAATAAACAGGGCTTCTGTGTTGTGTCCTGTACATCGCTTAGTCCCCATTGCTGCCGAAGCAGTTTTCAGCTGGTCGGTGAGGTGGCAGCATCTTGGACCTCCATCGATGGACAACCCATTTTAACTTCATCTTTAATTTGCACTTTTTTTCATTTATTTCTATATTAAACCACTGATTACATAATTCTGGTGTCAAGATGAGGTATGTCCATCATCAATCCCATCCCTACTCTATCAGCGCTGTCAAGATTCAGTCTATTACCTTGTAAATAAGTATATACACAGATGTGAAACACAATGGCTTCCCATTGCAGAGCTCTACTACTAGTAGTCACAAAATTGTGTAACAGATGGACGTTGTAATGAGTTTGTATGTTCTCCCCGTGTTTGTGTGGGATTCTTTCGGGTTCTCTGGTTTCCTTCCATATGCCATAAGGAATGTAGTTTGTGCGCCGCCGGTGGTGGCAGTAATAATAATGTAAGTAAAGTGCTGCGGAATATGATGGCGCTATTTAAGTGCGTAAAATAAATAAGTAAAAATGAATATGTGATAGATAGATAGATAGATAGAAAGATAGATAGATAGATAGTGTGAGGCAGTGACCTGTGTTATATGTGAGGGTCGCTATGTGTCCCCCAGGATGCGCATACACCAACCCCACTGCACTACAATAGATAAATAGATAGAAAGATACATAGATAAGAGATTGATATGTATAACATAGATAGCTAGATAGTTAGATAGATAGATATCACTGGATTAATTTAGATAAACAGATGGATAAATAGATACAACATTTATCGATGAGCTAGAAGTTAATGGATAGGGACACACATAGGTAAGTTACTCTGATAGTCACTGTAAATTATGACAGTGGTAAGTAATATTTATTGAATGCATTATCTATGGCTCTCTCTCTACATTTCATTCTTTCACTTTTACTTGGGGCATCTGACATGACATTCCCAAATATGGTCTCACACCACGAGGCTGAGCTTATTGCTTGCAGTGACATAACAGCAAAGGAATTATAACAATATAAATAGCCGCAGTTTGCTCTGTGAGATGCTCTAAAAAAGCACAGACATAACAAAATGCATTAACAGACTGCCATATTTTTAGCAATGAGCCGAGTATCTGCCTCGGCTGCTCAGCAGTCACATATGTGTATTCACTGTGGCAGCATCTTGTCCGGCAAAGATTTTGTAATGTGATTCAGAGCAACAACTTAGTTCACATTCCAAATTATTGCTACGTGTGCTTCCGAGGGGAATGCATCAGCTGGTGCGCATGGGCTGATTTTCACACGGAGCTGGGATCCATTTGAGAATAATTGTAACGTGCGTTAATCAGGTCCTATGCATGGACATAACTAGTGCAATTAAATTGCAGGCCGCTCCTGAGCTCTCCCAATATGTGCACGAATGCGGCTGTGTCTGGCCCAGATTTCCCACTGGCTGTCTGAACTTAGCCAAACTGAGACACATGCGGGTTCTTACATAAATTGTCCTTTAGATTTTACTTTTTGTCTTACCCCCGTATTCTTTACAATAATGCAACAAAGAGAAGTTTGCTTGAGCTATAAAAGGAGTAATCTGGGTCCGTTCACTTCTGCTTCGGGATATGAGTGGGGCTGTAAACGTCAGATCTTCAGATATCTACCGATGCGCGATACCTGCCACTCACGTACTTGTGCCGGCATAACGATGAAGATGTGGTTTACACCGATCCCGATCAACTCCCGATATGGACTGCCATAGGTCAGATCTGCAGAAAACCTCACATACTGGAGGAAGACAGCAGAAAGCTACCCCACAAAGAGAAATGCTGTTCTCACACTCAAGTGGCCATCCTAGGTCTTGGGCCACGACAGAAACTTCTGTCAGTTAACAGTGCATTCGGTTTACGTCAACAGAGCAGCGACTTCTCTTCTGCTCTGCTCAGTTGACAGGGAGTGACTGCTGACGTCATGTTGATTGATTTGATGCAGGGAGGCAGCTGTCAATCAGCATGACATTGGCAGTCATGTCCTGTTGACAGAGCAGCTCGGAAGAGAAAGAGCTGTTGATGTGGAACAGCTGAATCGTCACAGGAATGGTTGGTGAATGATCTGAGCGGACGCCGGGTAGAACAGGCAGGTAGTTGCCTTTATTAGCAACTACTTGCCTGTTAATATAATATTCCTTGACAACCCCTTTGAAGTGAATGAAGTTATAAATACGTTATATCTGATAAAAAATACTTATACCTGTCTCAACTTCAAGAAAAGGGCACTTAAACTAACAATAAGGTTAAGTTCACACAGGGCGTTTTTGCTGCTTTTTTATGCTGATTTTCAGCTGCCTTTTACAGTACCAGCAATGCCTATGAGACTTCAGAAATCTCATGCACACACATTGATTTTTTGTGTGTGATCAGTATTTTGTGCTTTGCTGCGTTTTTTGGACATAGGGCTTGTCACTGCAGGTTGACTTTGACTTGCAGCGCATTTGCTGCAGAACAGTCAAGAAGAACAGGATGCGATGTCACACTCTGCTCTGCTACCTCTAGATGGCAGGCTGCACGATGAATCCATACAGCCTGTCATCCAGCAGAGCGGACATGAACCCCATTCACTTGGATGGGGGGTTCGACTTTACAGTTGTAAGGGGGTTACCTTCTCTGCTCCGTGCCTTGAACCACTTAGCTGTGCAGCAGGTTTCCCTGGGGGCAGACTTAGAGACCGGGACAGGAAGGGAGCTGGGCTGAGAGAGAGAAAGGGCGCGCTTTCCAGGGCTAGAGGAGCGTGTACTGGACACAGAGCAGCGCGTGCAGCAGAGAGAGCAGCGGGTGCAGGGGAGAGAGCAGCGGATTCAGCGGCCAGAACAGCATGCAGCTGCGCTCTCGGGAAGAGAGAGAGAGTTCCCGGTCGGAGGACTGATACAGGGAGATTGTCCAGAAAGACCGCAAGCAAGTCCTCATCAGACTGATAAGTGTTTTCCCCAGAAACTCCATTTATTACTGTTATACTGTTTGACTGGGAACTTATACTGCTTCCCATATTTTTGCACAGTTATTTTATCAGTTTATATTCTACTGTTTTCTCCCTGCGAGGAGAATATGGCCCCTGTTAATAAACCCCCCTCCACAGTTTGTCTGTCTGTTCCGTGGTGACATACTCTACCCTGCACTCTATTACACAATGTTTGACATGCTGTCATATGCTTGACAGCGCGGCAAACACCGCTTCTGATCGGCGGGGAAATCATCCCCGCCGGTCAGAGAGCCGCGGCTCCCCGCTGTCAGAAGACAGCAGGAGCGCTCAGCTGTGCTCGGAGGTGTAAACTTCACATCCGGTCACTGGTGTCAGCTGATGGGACTACTGATTCCATTATCCGAAACCTACAGACGCTAAATACAGTGAGAGTAGGAGCAGCGGATGGGAGTTTTCATCTGCCGCTCCTGCACTATAAATAAATATTTTTTTTAAAAAACGGCGTGGGGTCCCCCTCCATTTCTGACAACCAGTCTTGCTAAAGCTCACAGCTGATGGCTGGTATTTTCAGGCTGGTAAGGCTCCAATGATATAGGCCCCCCAGCCTAAAAATAGCAGCCCGCAGTTGCCCAGAAAAGGCGCATTTACTAGATGCATCAATTCTGGCTCTTTGCCCGGCTCTTCCCACTTGCCCTGTAGCTGTGGCAAGTGGGGTAATGAGGGGTTAATGTCATCTTCCTATTGAAAGGTGACATTAAGCCGGCTTAGTAATGGAGAGGCGTCAATAAGACACCTATCCATTACTAATCCTATAGTAATTAAAGGGTTAAATAAACATACACATGCAGCATGCAGAAAAAAGTATTTTAATGAAATAAAACACCACACAGTTTTACCATTTTATTATTCTGCCATTCCAAGCAAAGCCATCGATCTTCTGAAATAAAAATAAAATAATTAACTGAAAGCATACTTCCTGATCTGTTGCAGTCCGATATAACGAGTGTCCCACGCAGTATCTGGGGGAGATAAAGGTTACAACCGGGGGCGCTGCTAATGTGACCGCTCCAGGCTGTAAGTACTGGGGAATGAATGAGACGGAGCAGGCGCAGGCTCAGTAACAAGCAGTGACGTCACCAAGCCTGCGCTGCCTCACAGCCTAAGGTCACCTCTACACCATGGGAAAATGCCAGTGAAGAGGATACCTCAGGTAATATATCTATTCTATCTATCTATTCATTCTATCTATTCTATCAATCTGTCTATTCATTCCATCTATTCATTCCATCTATTCTATCTATACTATCAATCTATCTATTCTATCTAATCATTCTATCTATCTATTCATTCTATCTACAGGAAGTTGTTTTTTTTCTCTGTGTGCACTCAACTTTATTGGCATGTACAAAGAGAAAAAAAAAACGCAAAAATGCTCCAAAAACGCGGCAAAAAACACATCTAAACCTACGTTTTTGGTGCAGCTTCTTTCCTGCCAAGAAGATCAGGTTTTGCTGCAGAAAAAAAATGCAGAAAAAACACCTGTGTGAACTTACCCTTAGATCTGCAACCTGCACCCGCAGATATAGTATAACATCTTACAGATGTCATAATATTAGTGGGGCTCCCCATGGGGACACTACAGGAACATTTACAGATTGAATACCCCATTATAAATATACTAGCTGTTTCCAGCCACCTAACGCTCGGCACGCTCATTGCTATCTAATTAACGCTGCTGGTGATTAAACTAAAGTAAATAATGACAACATTCAATAACGCTTGCGCAGGTGGTAAATTAACTTAAAATGAAGTTAATAACTGTGTGGTAATATGGTGGGGGGCGGGCTTATCTGTGGTGATGTGGTGGGGGGCGGGATTATGTGTGGTAATGTGGTGGGGGCAGGATTATGTGTGGTGATGGGGTGGGGGGCGGGATTATGTGTGGTGATGTGGTGGGGGGAGGGATTATCTGTAGTGATGTGGTGGGGGTGCGGGATTATGTGGGGTAATGTGGTGGGGATGGGATTATGTGTGGTAATGTGGTGGGGGGCGGGATTATCTGTGGTAATGTGGTGGGGGGCAGGATTATGTGTGGCATTGTGGTGGGGGGCGGGATTATGTGTGGTAATGTGGTGGGGGTGGGATTATGTTTGGAGATGGGGTGGGGGGGGCAGGATTATGTGGGGTAATGTGGTGGGGACGGGATTATGTGTGGTAATGTAGTGGGGGGCGGATTTATGTGTGGTAATGTGGTGGGGGGGCGGGATTATCTGTGGTAATGTGGTGGGGGGCAGGATTATGTGTGGCATTGTGGTGGGGGGCGGGATTATGTGTGGTAATGTGGTGGGGGTGGGATTATGTTTGGAGATGGGGTGGGGGGGCAGGATTATGTGGGGTAATGTGGTGGGGACGGGATTATGTGTGGTAATGTAGTGGGGGGCGGATTTATGTGTGGTAATGTGGTGGGGGGGCGGGATTATCTGTGGTAATGTGGTGGGGGGCAGGATTATGTGTGGCATTGTGGTGGGGGGCGGGATTATGTGTGGTAATGTGGTGGGGGTGGGATTATGTTTGGAGATGGGGTGGGGGGGGCAGGATTATGTGGGGTAATGTGGTGGGGACGGGATTATGTGTGGTAATGTAGTGGGGGGCGGATTTATGTGTGGTAATGTGGTGGGGGAGCGGGATTATCTGTGGTGATGTGGTGGGGGTGGGATTATGTGGGGTAATGTGGTGGGGATGGGATTATGTGTTGTAATGTGGTGGGGGGTGGGATTATCTGTGCTGATGTGGTGGGGGGCAGGATTATGTGTGGTAATCTGGTGTGGGTGGGATTATGTGTGGTAATGTGGTGGGGGGGCGGGATTATGTGTGGTGATGTGATGGGGGTGGGATTATGTGTGGTAATGTAATGAGGGGTGGGATTATGTGTGGCGATGTGGTGGGGGGCGGGATTATGTGTGGTAATGTGGTGGGCGGGATTATGAGTGGTAATATGGTGGGGGTGGGATTATCTGTGGTAATGTAGTGGGGCAGGATTATGTGTAGTAATGTGGTGGGAGGGCGGGATTATGTGTGGTAATGTGGTGGGGGGCGTGATTATGTGTGGTAATGGGGTGTGGGAATATGTGTGGTGGGGGGATTATCTGTGGTAATGTGGTGGGGGGCATGATTATGTGTGGTAATGTGGTGGGGGCGGGGTAATGTGTGGTGATGAGATGGGGGCAGGATTATCTGTGGTGATGTGGTGGGGGGTGGGATTATCTGTGGTGATGTGGTGGGGGGCGGGATTATGTGTGGTGATGTGGTGGGGGGGCAGTATTATGTGTGGTGCTGTGGTGGGGGGCGGATTATGTGTGGTAATGGGGTGGGGGGCGGGATTATGTGTGGTGATGTGTTGAGGGCAGGATTATGTGTGGTGATGTGGTGGAGGGGCGGGATTATGTGTGGTAATGTGGTGGGGGGGTGGCATTATGTGTGGTAATGTGGTGGGGAGCGGGATTATCTGTGGTAATGTGGGGGGGCGGGATTATGTGTGGTGATGTGGTGGAGGGCAGGATTATGTGTGGTGATGTGGTGGGGGGGCGGTATTATGTGTGGTGATGTGGTGGGGGGCGGGAATATGTGTGGTGATGTGATGGGGGGCGGGATTATGTGTGGTAATGGAGTGGGGGGTGATGTGGTGATGTGGTGAAGGGGTGGGATTATGTGTGGTAATGTGGTGGGGAAGCGGTATTATGTGTGGTGATGTGGGGGGGCGGGATTATGTGTGGTGATGTGGGGGCGGGATTATGTGTGGTGATGTGTTGGGGGGGCGGTATTATGTGTGGTGATGTGGTGGGGGGCGGGAATATGTGTGGTGATGTGATGGGGGGATGATGTGTGGTAATGGGGTGGGGGGTGATGTGGTGGAGGGGCGGGATTATGTGTGGTAATAGGGTGTGGGGGCAGGATTATGTGTGGTAATGTGGTGGGGAGCAGGATTATGTAGTGATATGGTGAGGGGGCGGAATTATGTGTGGCAATGTTGTGGGGGGCGGGATTATGTGTGGTAATGTGATGGGGGGCGGGATTATCTGTGGTAATGTGGTCGGGGGCGGGATTATCTGTGGTAATGGGGTGGAGGGCAGGATTGTGTGTGGTGATGTGGTGGGGGGCGGGATTATATGTGGTAATGTGGTGGGGAGCGGGATTATCTGTGGTAATGGGGTGGGGGGCGGGATTGTGTGTGGTGATGTGGTGGGGGGGCGGGATTATGTGTGGTAATTGGGTGGGGGGCAGGATTGTGTGTGTTGATGTGGTGGGATTGTGTGTGGTAATGGGGTGGGGGGTGGGATTGTGTGTGGTAATGGGGTGGGGGGCGGGATTGTGTGTGGTAATGGGGTGGGGGCAGGATTGTGTGTGGTAATGGGGTGGGGGGCGGGATTGTGTGTGGTAATGGGGTGGGGGGCGGGATTGTGTGTGGTAATGGGGTGGGGGCGGGATTGTGTGTGGTAATGGGGTGGGGGCGGGATTGTGTGTGGTAATGGGGTGGGGGGCGGGATTGTGTGTGGTAATGGGGTGGGGGCAGGATTGTGTGTGGTAATGGGGTGGGGGGCGGGATTGTGTGTGGTAATGGGGTGGGGGGCGGGATTGTGTGTGGTAATGGGGTGGGGGGCGGGATTGTGTGTGGTAATGGGGTGGGGGCGGGATTGTGTGTGGTAATGGGGTGGGGGCGGGATTGTGTGTGGTAATGGGGTGGGGGCAGGATTGTGTGTGGTAATGGGGTGGGGGGCGGGATTGTGTGTGGTAATGGGGTGGGGGGCGGGATTGTGTGTGGTAATGGGGTGGGGGGCGGGATTGTGTGTGGTAATGGGGTGGGGGGCGGGATTGTGTGTGGTAATGGGGTGGGGGCGGGATTGTGTGTGGTAATGGGGTGGGGGGCGGGATTGTGTGTGGTAATGGGGTGGGGGGCGGGATTGTGTGTGGTAATGGGGTGGGGGGTGGGATTATCTGTGGTAATGGGGTGGGGGCGGGATTATCTGTGGTAATGGGGTGGGGGGCGGAGCTACTGTGCAGGGGGCGGGATTAGCGAGTAATCACGATGCCTCATATATATAGATCTCTTGTATTTTGAGCATGGGTTACAGAGCCGCATTCATAGTTCTGCTTGTTATTACTTGAAACATTAGCAAGATTTTTGACTGGCACATCTCTGACAGGTCACCCAAGATCCCAGAGTGCATGAGATTACAGTATAGTCATTAATGGAAGTACTTCCAATTAAAAGCGGTTCTCCTTTTCGCTGCAGCACCTGTGATTGCCGATTACACAGGTATTGGGCTGTGCTGTCTGGCTTCGTATGCCATGCGCATTTTGCCATTGCAAAAATTGCAAATACAGCTGATATCTTGGAGGGCGGGTGTTGGACCCCCAAAAATCTAAAATGTATGGCCTATTCCAGGGATGCCCCATTAAGTAATTCCAGCTTTTGAGTTCCTTCTTTATGTAATAATAATCTCTTGCCTGCCCCTGAAGTATTAAATACCCCTGAGCACCCAATTCAAGTAATATTGCCCACTATGTTCCCCATTAGGTAATAATGCCCCCTTGAAAATAATAATTGAGCAAACTTGGGGATAAAAGTGAATGCACAGTGAAGAGCAAAAGAGCAAGCAGTGTTTTCAACTTTTGACTTTCAGGCTTCGTATCTCACCATCCACTACTGCAGTGACATGACAAGAATCCGTAAAACTAATCATATGCTAAATAGTCACAAGTCAAATTTATGTAAGCCAAGATGATTGTCTATAAAATGATGGTAGTGTCAAGATCACAGCAGCAGTGGGTGGTGAGATATGGGGACTGAAAGTCAAGAGTTCAAAACATTGCAATCCTTTTTCTCTTCACTGTAGCTGCCGAGGATCCAACATACCACAGGGAAACAGATGTGGTCTGATCATTGTGGTTTGTACTGCTGAGGAGGTACGATCAGCTGGAATATGCTGAAAAAAAGAGAATGGACAGCACCTGCAAAAATCATACATTGATCTAAAGCTGCTAGGCAAAAATACCTATAACTGAACATGAAGTTCTTAGTTTAAGAAGTAAATCGTATTATTTGGTCTTAAATCAAAACGCCTTAACCTTGCTGTGTCTGCATGTAAGGGGGATACATGATCAATCGACCCGCTTCTGCTAATGGTCTTGGGTCATGTAGTGGATGAGGTCATTGCATGAAAATTGTTAATTAGGGCCAATTTTCACAAACTGAGGAGGGCAAAGCACAGAAATAATCCATTTAAAAAAAACAAAAATAGAGTTTAGGTTCCCATAGGCAGTCATCCATTTTTCTCAAAAGAAGATTTTTATTCTTTAGCACTGGGATGATATTGTTTGTACTCTTCAACTACTATTATACGGCCATGGAAAGCCTCTATCATGCACGGTAAATATGCCCATAGGGTTATATTGGCCAAAAGAGTGTCCGTTTATTCTTTGTCGGGCTGGTATGCATCATGTCTGATATTTACATCTGTGAGACATCTGTTTTCATACGTCAGCTAAGTTTACACACCCAAACACTGTTTCCATGTAGTAGTAGATGCAATGTATCTGTAAATGCAATCCCGATGCAATGTGGATGATTTGTGTCTTTTTGCGCTCCGATAGATTAGAATGGACACATCCAAAAAACAGAAGAGAATAGTTCATGCGGTAAGTTTTTTCGGTCTGTGTGCAAAAAAAAAACACTCCTAGGAATTACATTGATCAGTGGACTGTCTGTGTAATATCTGATTTTAACGCAGAAAGTGAGCGATAATATAATGTGCTCAACTGAACGTGGCCTGAGACAGATATTATTATAGTCTATGGGTGGTCGATGCTACTGTGAGGCTTCCCTCTAACCCCTTCGCCTTATGGCGATTTTTCGTTTTTCATTTTTTCCTCTCCTTCTTCCTAGAGCCATACTGTTTTCTGTTGATGTAACCAAATGAGGGCTTGTTTTTTTGTGCGACAAATTGTACTTTTAAATCACTTCATTCAGTTTATCATCTACTGGAAATCTTCCAATTGTGGTGAAATTGTGAAAAAAGTGCATTTATGCATGTTTGTTTTTGTTATTCATAGTGTTACTGGATCGCCCCCATGGGGCCGTGGGGTACTCGGTACCAGGTCCTGCAGTTCACACGGGGATGTCACGGTGGCTGACGCGGTCCGTGGCCCTCGGACAGCCGTGTAAAAAGGAAAGGTCTTTAAGGGAAATATTCGTGACGCCACCTGTGGTATTCGGTCAGGGTTACCGACGCTGCTTTAAGGGGTCCGCTGGGGTGATGTTATGGCAGCTAGATGTATACCTTCCCACAGGTGAAGTATGTCCCCAGGGCATCCCGGTGTATAGATGGTGGATGGTGAGAGGCGCAGAGAAGAACGAGGATGCAAGGTTGCAGTCTCTTTACCTTTACTGAAGACTTCAGCATCCACAGACCAGGGCACCGGATCACAGGGTAGGCAGAGTCCGGTTGGTCTGAAGGCAAATCCAGAGTCCCCTTATCCAGGGGGAATGCAATAGCCTTCCTATGCGCACAGCAACACAGTAGGTCCTCACTTGCTTAAGCTCTAATGAGATCCTCACTGTTGTTACTCTTCTCTCTCTGTTCCCCGTTGTCAGATAGAACAAAACTCGTATGACTGATGGCCTGAGGCTTGTTTATAGGGACCCTAGAGACGCCCCGACCCCCACAAGTTGCCACCGTGTCTTCTTAGGTATTAAGGTCGGGCACCCAACTTGGAATTTACTGTCCTGCCAGTCTCTGAAGCAATGGCGTAGAGCACTTTACTCCCTCGGTATTCTGGCTACCGGAACGCTCACAAGAAGGATGCAGCTCCTCTCGTCTACTATCCTCTCTGGTATCCACTTGTTGCTATGCCTTCGTTTCTCACTCACTACAACACGCTTCCTTTCAATGTCTCTCTCTTTGGATGCTGCCGCACGTGGGGCAGGCGCTGCTCCGTGGACCCTCATCTTCCACAGACCTCAGTCTGGATCTGGCTGCAACCCACTCCAGCCAGCTTCTGCCAAACTCCGTCTGGATCTGACTGTTTGTGATGGTCACTGGATGAGATCCAGCTGGCTTCTCCCTCTCTTGCTAACCAACCCACAAGTTTTACCTATCTGTGAGGAGTGGCCTAGTAGATAGAACCTTTGCTCCCCCTGGTGGACTGGAGTGTGAAGTGTGTGGTGTAGTTGTGATACCTGGACAGGAGATCTCCTTTATTGCCTCCTGACGTAATATCACTCCCCCTGCTGGAGGAATAATACTACTGCAGCAACCAGGACTCTGGGGTGCTGCACTAATTTTAGTAGTGTGTATGTGCAAAATTTGGGCGCACTAGCTATTAAATTAAAGGGTTAAATCGCTGAAAAAATTGGTGTGGGCTCCCACGCAATTTTCTCTGCCAGAGTGGTAAAGCCAGTGACTGAGGGCAGATATTAATAGCCTAGAGAGGGTCCACGGTTATTGGCCCCCCTGGCTACAAACATCTGCCCCCAGCCACCCCAGAAAAGGCACATCTGGAAGATGCACCTATTCTGGCACTTGGCCTCTCTCTTCCCACTCCCCTGTAGCGGTGGGATATGGGATAATGAAGGGTTAATGTCACCTTGCTATTGTAAGATGACATTAAGCCAGATTAATAATGGAGAGGCGTCAATTATGACACCTATCCATTATTAATCCAATAGTACGAAATGGTTAATAAAACACACACATTATTAAAAAGTATTTTAATGAAATAAAGACACAGGGTGTTGTAATATTTTATTATACTGGTAATCCACCTGAAGACCCTCGTTCTGTAAAAAAGGAAGCCTAACATAGCCTAATTCAGGGTCAGCATATAGAGATCTTGGCCCTTTGAGATGTTGAGGCATAGAGATTTTTGAAGTTTTTCAAGTGGAAACTGCTTCAGCAAATGCTTGTTCTTTACTTATGTGCACACAAATTTTTTGGAGCAAAAAATGAATGGAAAATCTCCAAATTCTTTTCCAAATCTTAAAACTCCTCCTTGACTGTGCATACAGAGACTTTTTGCAGAGTTTTTGGAGCGAAAACTGAGCAGTAACTCCCAGTTGTTGACGAGTGTATATTTTTTAAGGAGGATTTGGAGAGTTTCTGCTGAGTTTTAAGGCTATGTCCACACGCTGCGGATTTTGCTGCAGATCCGCAGTGGATTGGCCGCTGCGGATTCGCAGCTGCTTTCCATGCGGTTTACAGTACTATGTAAACCTATGGAAAACAAAATCCACAGTGCACATGCTGCTGAAAAAACGCACAGAAACGCTGCATTATTTATTCAGCAGCATGTCAATTCTTTGTGCGGATTCCGCAGCAGTTTACACCTGCTCCTCAATAGGAATCCGCAGCTGTAAAACCGCAGGTGGAATCCACACAGAAACCGAGGTAAATCTGCTGTAATTCCACGGTAATTCCACAGTAAATCCGCAGTGCAGATTTCCTGCGGATTTACCAAAATCAGTGCAGAAAAATCCACACACCTTTCCGCAACGTGTGCACATACCCTAACTCTGTTTCTGCTCCAAAAACACATAAAAAAACTCAGTGTGCACATACCCAGTTTCTGCTCTGAAAACTCTGAGTTTTTCTTTTTCTGAAGCAGGTTTAACGCGTTTTTATTATAATGTCATGCTTTTTTTTGCAGGCTTTAGCTGAGACATTGCCTAGTTTGGAGCAGATTTCATCAGAATCCTCTTCAAAAAAAACTGGCATGCATATTTTTTACTAGGCATTTTTCAAAATCTTCACAGAAAATAAACTGCTTAAAATTCCTCATATGAACAGCAAAGTAGATTTCCCATAAAATTGAATAAGAGTTTTCCAAGTTTTTTTTAAGTAGTTTTAAGGAGCTTTTAGAGAGGATCAGATAAAAAAAAAAAATCTCCAGAAAAGGCTCTGTCTGGCTATGTCCATACTTTTTGCAAAGTTTTTTAGTGCTGAAACTGAGCAGAACCTCCACGTTTTGAGGAATTTTGCTTTTTTTGAGGAGCATTTGGAGAGTTTCTGATCAGTGGCTATGTACATATAGTTTTTTGGGGAGTTTTCGAAACAGGAACTGATCAGTCAGTTTCTGCATCAAAATCTCAGCAAAAATACTCCATATACACTTTGCCTGGAAATTGTTTTCGCTTAGCTTTCCATAAATCACTGGAAAATTAGGTGATATGCACATGAAGTTTTTCTACAAGTTTTTGGAGTAGAAACTGAGTGGTAACTCAACAAGTTCTCTTCACATTCTCAAAACTCCTCCAAAAACGTTGCGTTTCCACTCAGGGGCTATGTGCAAACAGAGTTTTTTTGCTGAGGTCTTTTTTTAAATAAACCAATCAGAAAATCTAAGTTATTGAGGAGTTTTGCATTTTTTTAAGAATTTGAAGAGTTTCTTCTCAATTTCCACTGTTTTTCCTCCAAAAAAATCCTTGAAAGATTTCACGTGCACATTACCACTTTCTGCTGTGAAAACTCAGCATGAAGACACCACGTACATGTAACCGTCTTGTAATAAAATGACATAAAGGGTTAAATCAGAATGGCCATAGCCTGTATTGAAGCGCTCAGTTTATACAGGGCAAATGATAAAAACCGAAGTTACTGTCGGTGCTCTATTTAGAGAAATACCGATACTTAGAAATCTGGCTCTTGGATAAATGGGCAGAAAGTGCGGAACGTTAACCCATTAAGAACCTACTCAAGTCGTAGAACTGAAGAAGCGTCAGGTTTAACTGCAGCCGTGCCATAGAAAAGTCTAAAAGACATATTCAGCTCTGCTACATCTCTTCTTGCATAGCATATTGGATACAAATTTCTGCAAATAGCCAGAAGGTCAATGTCACCAAAGAATAAGGTCAAATAACGAGAGTTTTCATGTATCGTTTTCATTGCTAGTCTTTTAGCAAGTGGCTATTTTTCATCTCTATTTCTTTTCCCCAATGCTGTTCCTAGTGAGCAGCAAATCAATCCAAAGATAATAAAGAAAGCAACAACATAAAATATTAACACAATAATTAGTATTGAAGCTTCTGCGCAGTGACAACAAAAGACATAAAAGTAACGGAAAGCCATACAGGAGTGAACGTCTACCACCACCTAGCGGCGAAAACCAGGTACTGCAGTATGCATTCTTTTTTTATAGTCTATTTATAATTTTAGATTTTCCAGAATATCATAGTCTCATAAACAGGCACAAATATTACCACTAACAATGAGGGCAAGAGCAAAGACCACTGCTGACTGCCCTTACAGTGGAGTATAAATACCGCAGTTGGAGGGGTTATACACAGCTCAGCATTCAGAGAACTGAGAAATCTGCAGCAGATAAAACAGGGAATTTATCAAAAGTTTCTCAGACAGTCCCATAAGTGACACATCACTGGAATCAGGATCTCTGTCTCCACATTATGCTGCTGTAAGATGGTCAAAAACCTGGTGACAGATCCTAAGCCGCAGCATTTTACGCGGCCTCTTTATTGAGCCAATTTGCACAATTAACTTTTTTTTATGAGCTTTGTTTTAGTTAGAAGAGAAGTTGTTCATATTTCTTAAAAGTGTCACCCCCTCTGGACAAACCTTTTCTAATCTAAAAACCTACAAAAATGTCCTCAGGGCCAAAGGAGGACATACCCCTAAGCCATAAACATATAAACCAACAGAAAAAAGATGGGATGGATCGATGAATAATATATGAATAATTATAGTGTTCATAGACTCACGATACAACCATATACAAAATCCATACCAAACAGGGGTTTGTTAGATAAATACAAAATATTTTATTTCAGGAAAATATATAAATGCATAAATTCATACAGACAAGGTGCTAAAGCACAGTGTGGTTAGGTGGTAAAACACCGCACTGGTGGAAAACACATATATCCTGACGCTCCACTGCAATGGATAATGCAATAATCACTGCTATGATTAACGATCTAAGAGGGCCATAGCAGGCAAATAAATGGGCATAATAGCCAGTCAGGGGATCCTAAGAGCAGCTAGATCACTAATAGACATAAGTGAGTCCCGAGTAGAGTAATAGTGAGTCTATATCAATAATAGTTCTGAAGTCATACCTTGAGACATGATGGTAAATGGATGCAGGCGTGCTCTAGTCTAAGCATGGTATCGCTGTAGGATAAATGTGGCATATTACGGGTACCCAGCACTTGAGCCTGTTTTGCACTCTACATGCTGTCTTAGGTCACATTCACACTATCAGTATTTGGTCAGTATTTGTAAGCCAAAACCAGGAGTGAGTGATAAATACAGAAGCGGTGACGTGTTTCTATTAGACTTTTCCTCGGATTGTTCCTCTCCTGGTTTTGTCTTACAAATACTGAGGTAAAATACTGACCAAATACTGAACGTGTGAATGAGGCCTTATAGTCACGGGTGTCAAGCGATGCATCATCATTTCGATACCTTTTTTAAAACTGCGAGATGACTATTATTTTACTGGTAGATACAGACGGATTTCTCCGAGAAGTGAGCCAAGAGGCAGTATTCACAGGTTTCCTGAATTAACTCATTCACCTAGGACGGGTTACAGCCAGGAGAAACGCTACTTGAACACATGTGTAGGACAGACTGCAGCCTGAAATAGGTGACAGCAGCCATCTTAAACCCCTTCACGACATGCGCCGTACTAGTATGAGCACTGAGCATGCCCACGGGAGGACCTCTCATTGGAGGTCGGGGGTCACACGCTCAGGCCCTGTAGCAGCTCCTATTGGTTCTCCAGGAAGGTCCTGAAGAGCTGCAACTATAAAACGTTCGCATGGCCGCATGGCCAAGCGCTAGTATCAAATGTGTATAGCTTAGGCCAGTGGATACTATACCACTCTTTATACATGTGGTGTGAGACTGTAGCGCTGGGACTGTACACTCAGGCAGGCAGTTAGCGTCAGTGGGGGCAATTAGCCGTTGGCTTGCTTGCAAGCACAACTCTAGTTAGGGCTATAGTTTTTGTGTACAGCGCGACTCTGTGCGGCAACAGAGATCGCTTTCAGTTCACACGGGGTGAAGCTTAACCCACGTGTGAGCTCAGAGTTTATCCGCCATTACTTTGCTGCAGATATCTCTGCACGGTGGACCCCGGGCTGTGAACGCACCTTGTTGCTTCCTACCTATACTCGGTGCGTTCCGCTAGCCCTAACACCCAGCTCCTCTTTTGATTAATCGGGAATGCTAGGAGAAAAGGAGATTTGCCAGTGGTCAAAGATTACTAACCTGGTAGATGCACCGGTGTCCTGTGATATGATGCTTCAATCAATATTAACCAATTTTACTGTAGAGTCTCCCATTTCTAATGTTTACTCATAGAATTTACCTCTATTTTATGGTGAGGATGCAGGAGAGGTTTTCTTCTGATGACTCTTCCAATAACGCCATATTTGTGTCTCTGAACAGTAGAACAATGTATCACAACTTAAGAGTCTGCTAAATCTTTCTGAAGGTCTTTTGCAGTCAAGCGGGAGTTTTGTTTTGCCTCTCTAGCAATCCTACGAGCATCTCTCACTGAAATTTTGCTTGGTCTTCTAGAACTTATCTTGACCTCCACTGTTCCTGTTAACTGTCATTTCTTAATTATGTTTTGAATCTTCTTATAGCCTTTTTCTGCTTTGTGGGTCTCTCACATTTTCATTTTCAGAGTGCTAGGCAGCTGCTTAGAAGAACCCATGACTGCTGTTTTTTAGCGCAAGGTTAGAGGAAGTTGGGTTTTTATAAAGCTGGGAAATATGCATCACCTGGCCTTTCTTAACAATGAACAACCAACAACCTTTTCAGATTAATTAAGGTCTGAAACCTTGGTCCAAGTTTTCTCAGCACACAAATCTGCAATAGTGCCCAAACTTTTGCATTGGCCAATTTTGCGTTTGTATTTTTTAAAATATAAAAAAAACCTGCACTATATTTTTTTGCTGAAAATGTAAAAGGAAATGTGTCATCTTTAACTTTAGGCCTTTTAGAGATCATTTCATCTTCATCTTGCTTAACTGTTCAGAATAATGCTAATTTTGACCAGGGGTGTCCAAACTTTTACATGCCGCTGTGTGTGTGTGTGTATATATATATATATATATATATATATATATATATATAAATAAAACAAGTGAAATACTAACTTCAGAGCAGGTAACTGTAGCCGGAAGACTCAAAGACCGCTATTTGGCCATGAACTGCCACGGCAACCATCAGGACCACACAATCATGATCTCAGTGTGGCACTTCTGGTGTATGGATGGCAGCAGTACATTCAATTGGTCTGCAGTAGAGATGAGCGAATATTTCAATTTGCAATATTCGCTGATTAATTAGTCGAATATTTGCCGAACATAACCGAACGCCATGCATGTCAATGGGAGGCAAAGACAAACTCATGCATAACACCTTATAACAGCCACAAATGCTGACAATTCACCTCAAATGAGGGACAGACACCAGGAAAGTGGCCTCAGTTCACCCAAAGTACAAATTGTAGCATGGCACTGCAGCAATCAGCCAGGCATGAGGTACTGGGACAGCATTTACAGCTTTCAATTGAACATCACAGTAAGATGAGATGGGTGAGGGATCAGTTTAAGGATAGTAACACGGGTCATTGAGTCCAAGGAAGTGGAGGCCTGATGGTCTTGGAGGCCTACTGCTATAGGCAACACGCATGAAGGAGGCCCAACCAGAAGAGGCATAAATTTCACAAGAGTAGAAGTAGTATAATATGGACTGACAGGTCTACACCTAATCCAGCAGGTGGACACCCTACCAGGAGTGTTGACATTTAAACAAATGAGGGCCTTTCACCACAGAAGTGGCATATGAGTCGCCCATATGAGTCAGCCTTTTTACAGGGACTCTAACATACCCCGGGCTCCTCAGGCATGGTGCGGGCAGGTAATGTGTAGTGTCGTGCCCTCCGGTTCTGCTCTGTGTCCTAGAGTCCCACAAAAGCATCGGGCTCCCAGTTCCTGGCTACTGCGCTTCAGCACTGAGGGTGCCCTGCCACAGTTCCCCTCTGAGCTCTGTTCCTCTCCTGTGCTCCTTCCCTTCCGGCTACTCCACATACAACAACCCTTCAGTTTCTTCCTCCTTCCAGAGGTTGCAGCTCCCTCGTGGCTGCCAGGCCTCTATGTCTGCACTCAGTTCCAGACTTCTTTCTACTTCTGTGTCTCTCCCAGACTAAACTAGCTCCTCCAGGTCAGAATACATCAAGCCTAGGGAAGCTCCCCTGAATCCGGGTGCTAAGCTCCCCCTCTTGGCCTGGATTCAGAATGTGTTGCATGTTTGTGCCTTACCTGGCGAAGAGAACTCCACTGCCTATGAGCATGACATTACCCTCCCCGAAGGAAAAGCAACATCACTGCAGCAACCGGTCACCTGGGGTGCTACACATACATTTCATGAGAGTAGAAATAGTATAATAGGGACTGACAGGTCTACCACTGCACCCAATCCAGCAGATGGACATCGAACAAGAAGTGTTAAAATTTCTAAAATATATTGGCATACAATACCATAGTGGCAGTAATTTCACCACAGTAGAAATAGTATAATAGGGACTGACAGGTCTTCCACTACGCCCAGTCCAGCAGATGGACACCCAACCAGGAGTGTTCACATTTAAATAAATAAGGGCCTGACACCACCAAAGTGGTAGCAAAAATGCTCTTCCTCTGTTATAGCCCATCCATGCTATGGAATTGCAAACTGACAAAGAGTTGTGTATATCCACAAGAGCTCGTCTTGGATATTTCCTCCACCTTACCTTCTCGGTATACACTAGCCACATTGTAACCTGATGTGCAGCAGGTCATGTCTACAATTTTACGTAGCCTGTGTGTTGTAATATTCCTCAATTCACATTGTCTATTTTTTTTAAATACTACATTGTTATCTGTAATCTGTTTTCAGTATCACATCGTATTATGTCAAAATCTCTACAGATCATCAGCAGTTTATTAGAACAGAATTGTAAATCTGTAAATCCTATAAAGCCACCTAGTGGCCACAAGGATTGTATTGTGTAAAAAGAAATAAAAGGTTGGAGAAAATAATTTGCTATGTTTCTTTACAGTATTTTTGCCTATAAGGATAAGTACACACTAGGCATTTTTTCAGCGTTTTTTTTTCTACAGCAAAACCTGATCTCTTGGCAGGAAAGAAGCTGCAGAAAAAAAGCATATTTTCCTTGCATTTTTTAGGCGTTCTTGATGCATTTTTTGGCTGATTTGGCATGCTAGATTTGTCTCTTGTACATGCCGATAAAGTTTAGTGTTGAAAAAAGTCCTATTCCGTTAAATCAGGTTTTGGCACAAAAAACACAGCAAAACATGATACCTGCGTTATTGGGGTTTTTTCAGCCTTTTCTCACCACCCATTTAATTCAATGAATGAAAAACGCTGAAAAATTTCAAAAAGAAGTGACATGCTCTATGTCCAAAAAACCATGTAAAGCACAAAATACTGATGACAAAAAACAATTAGCGTGCATGAGATTTCTGAAATCTTGTAGGCTTTGCTGGTGTAAGGAGGTGGTTTAGACCCTTGGCTGCTCTCTCTCTCCTTCCCTGTATGTGGTCATTAATGTGTATTGTCCTGTAATGTTTACTGTATTAAGATATGCGCTGTTTACCTTGTCTTACTGTTCACCATTGTCTATTGCAATGTATGTAGTTTAGGGATAGTAAAGGGTTAATTAAAGGAGCTGGGTCAGCAACCTCCAAAGGGACAGGAAGTCCCCGTCTGCAAGGCAGAGCCTAGCCAGGCTTGACCATGGCAGGAAGTGCTCCTCTGTTGTGAGCGTGCTATAGGAACAGAACTGCAAGTGGACTACTGGGCAGCATGCACAAGGACGGTGTGCGTGGCCTACAAGAGACTTTTAGCTCCGGAGAACTGACTGGGGCCAGTGCCTCTGTTGCTGCAGCCGTTGCTGTGAATAGGGACTGATCAGGAGTTATTACCTTTCTCTATCCTTTATCTATATTAAAGTTGCCACTGTTTGGCCTTACAAAGTGTGACATGTGGTACATCCAGAGGACGCCGTTCCAGCATGGAGAGCCACAGTGTGACAGAGGTAAACAACTGTGACCTGGGACTGGGATCAGATCTGTCTCTTTATGTGCAAGGGGCCGGGGTGCTCACTGAATGTGACCTAGTGGACTCGGCTATGACTACCACCCTATGCCACCTTGTTACATTTGGCGTAGTCAGCAGCCCTGAAACCCTAAGACTGCCAGAGAAGGATCAGGGGTCTAAGATCGGGGTGGGGGCAGCTGATATGGCACTCCCGGCACCTTTCCCCATTAGAACCAGATGAGAGGCTGACAGTGACTTTGAGAAGACTCCTGAGCTTTGTAAAGTTTTGACCACCGTGGAGGAATTGAAGATGGCGGCTGACAGTGATTTTGAGATGTTGACTGCCGTGAAAGAGTCAAAGATGGCGGTTGTTGCAGATTTAAAAATTGCGCCGACTGCTGCCGATAAGATGGCGGCCATTGGCGCGAAAGCTAAGGATGGTGCTGCCTTTCGTAGGCGTCAGGTGCCAAACCTTGGTGCCAAAAGGAAGAAAGCCACATCCCTTTGTGAAAACTGCCCACCCTAAATGGGTTTGGGCAAAGAGAGAGCTCCAGCCCCTACAGCAGAATTTGGAGAAATCGATGGAGCAGCAGGAAGTGACTCCACCCATGAATGGAAGGAGCACGATAGAGACAGACTACCTGTTGATGGATGAGACACCATTGTTGGACACGATGGAAAGGCACAGCACATCTTTCCATGGTGGCATTGGCCGCCAGGACTGAAGGCGATCCATGGCAACCCCACAGCACTATGGATCTCCACCATGTTTAACTGTTGGTAGGGTGTTTCTTTCCTTATAAGCTTCATTACACCATCTGTAAACAAACTGTTGCTTTGCATTGCCAAAAAGCTCTATTTTTGTTTAATCTGTCCACAGAACATTTTCCCAGAAAAATTGTGGTTTGTCAAGGTACTCTTTGACAAAGATCAGTCATTCTTTTTTATGTATTTTCTTCAGCAATAATTCCTTACTTGGCCTTTGCCCATAAAGCTCTAGTTCATTTAGTTTGTGGCATAATCTACTTATTGCAACCATGACCCCAGACTGTTCCATGTTGGCCTTCAGGTCTTTGGATGTTTGATGTGGTGTTTTTTCCTCCATTCGCACCAACCTCCTGTTAATTTTCTTATTTTCCCATGTCCAGGGAGGTTTTTGATGGTACTATGCTTGAAAAACTTTGTGATAACATTGAACGCTGTTCAAACTGGGATATCAAGGTCTTTGAAGGTAGACTTATACCCATTGGAAGTCTTGTGTTTACTAATAATAGCAGTTCTGATTTCTTCAGACAGTTCCTTTGTCTTCAGTAGGGTTGAGCGACTTTGACTTTTTTAGGGTCGAGTCATGTTTCGCGAAACCCGACTTTTTGAAAAGTCGAGTCGGGCGAAATCAGCCGATTACTGCGCAAAGTCGAGGATCGGCCGGAACACGAAACCCTATGCACGTCAATGGGGATTTTTTGTTTTTGGCTTTTTTTTTTTTTTGGTTTCTTCTTTGTTTTTTTTTGTTTTTTTCTCTCTCTCTCTCTCTCTCTCTCTCTCCAATCTCATGTTACACATTGCGAATCCCTACTGCGCCCAAGCGATAGTATGATGATAGCCGTGCACGCCCCTAACCCCTATGTCATCACTCTGCCCACACTCCTTCATTGGCTGAAAAAATGGCGCTAAACGCGTCATACGAAACGCGACTTTGGCGCCAAGATCGCGTATCGCATGGCCGACCCCACACAGGGGTCGGGTTTCATGAGACGCCGACTTTGCCAAAAGTCGGCGACTTATGAAAACGACCGATCCGTTTCGCTCAACCCTAGTCTTCAGCATTGTGACAAAGGAACCAGGCCTACCAAGTGACTTTTTAAAACATGAAGTCATCATTCATTGGCTAAGTCATGTCACATGTACACCGACAATTAATCACAGTTGATTCTCCTTTGTGATTTACCACAGGCGAGTCAAAATGTGTTTCCATGCTAATTTAATGTAAAAGGTGCCAAAACCTGTATCACAGGAAGCTTAAGTTTTTTCTGTTTTTCCCTCCCATTGTTTTTTTGTTTTAAATTATTGTTTATCATTTGCTGTTTTGTATTTAACACAAGTCCTCAACACAAAAAACTGTTTCACACGATTCATTGGTTTTCAGGAGATATTCCACATTATGTACTTAAACTTCATAGGTGCCAATAACGGTGAGTAGGACAGTAAAGTCTGGATCACTTAATCTTCAAGTCGCAGTTAAAGGGGTGGTCACAGTGGCAGCGACCCGGTCCGTGGCCCTGGGCGCCCAAGTAAAAGGGGGAAGGTCTTTGTCACTCCACCTGTGGTATTCCGTCAGTAGGGACCGACGCTGCTTAAAGGGGTCCTCTGGGGTGATGTTACTGCAGCATAGATGGTGACGCTTACCACAGGTGAAGCTGGGTCCCCAGGGCTCCCGGTGTGCTGGGAAAGGATGGTGTATGCCGGTAAATAAATGGAGGGCACTGAGATCAAAGGTCTTTACCTAGTTTACTGATGTTAGCAGGCCACAGTCCAGGGTACCAGGAACAGGTGGTGATATGGTCCGGCCTTCCTGGAGGCAAAGGTGGATCCCTCTACCAGGTCCGTAAGCCTTCCTACTTGCGCTCATCTGTGAAGTCCCTGCTGCCTGTAGCTTGCTGGCAAAGTCCTCTCTCCTGTCCTGGGACAGTTACCCATATGGTGGGCAGTGTGAGCCTTTTTATAGGTTCTCTATCATGACCCGGGCTCTTGAGGTACTGCTTCACCTCCAGGTGTAGGTGCGGACAAATTATGTAAAGTCCTTTGTCCTCCGGTTTTGCTGTGTGACCTAGAGTGCAACACAAGCTCGGGCTCCCGGTGCCCGGTTCCTGCGCTTCGGCTCTGAGGGTGCCCAATCACAGTTCCCCTCTGAGCCCCTTTCCTTCTCCTGTGCTTCTTTCCACTGATGCTCACTGACATTCAACCCCTCGGGTTATCTTCCTTTCCTGGAGCTGCAGCACAGTCCTGGCTGCACGGCTCCACTCTCTGCTCTCCTTCCTCTCTTCTCACTGTCTGCTCCAAACTGAACTAACTCCTCCTCCAGACCAGAATACTTAAAGCTTGGGAAGCTCCCCTTAATCCAGGTGTTGAATGTAGGTGCTTACCTGGTAAAGGAAATCCCCCAGGCCTCCAAGCATGATATCGCCCTCCCCGAAAAGGAAGGCAGCATCACTGTAACAACCGGTTATCTGCGGTGTTACACATGTGTGCCCTGCGTTTTTCCCCATTCACTTCTCTCTAATCAATCAAAACCATGGGCATAAATGCTCTAAAAATGTGGCAAAAATGCATTTTTTGCAATTTTTCATGCCAATAGATGCAGAAATCATGCAGAAATTTTACTCAACGTGTGCACATACCCTCATCGGTATTATATTGCTCACCCATAGGCTATTCCATGGTCTGGAGTACATTTCCTTATTATATAACCCTCAAAAGTGCATAGTCTTTATGAGTCTAGGAGTACCAACACATGATAATTTGCAGAGAATGTGTATAAGGCCCTACTTTATGTCTAATACAGGGTGTATCTCAGGCCATTATTTTTGGCAGTTCTTCCTTCATAAAGGAAACTGAAATGTATTATTTCTTAATAAATCAGTTTTGGTTTACTTAAATTATATTTTTGGCATCTTTTTAAGTCTTGCTTTATATACAAGTCATAATACAGGAAAAAAAATGTTTCTTCACACTTTTTTTTCCTGTAAAATACAATTTCTAGTCAGTTTATAATGCTTTATTGTCACTCCTTAAAGTGGAGTAAAAGTGTGACACCATTGTTCTCCCGCCTTACCCGTTACCTCTCCATTCATTCCCTCCTTGACCCTTCACAGTCCGGGTTCCGCCCCCTACTTTCAACAGAAACTGCACTCATCAAGGTGACCAATGACCTTCTGACAGCAAAATGTAACGGTGACCACTCTCTGCTTATTCTCCTCGATCTTTCTGCAGCTTTCGACACTGTTGACCACTCTTTCCTACTCTCTAGGCTCCAGTCACTAGGCATTAAGGACACTGCTCTCTCCTGGTTCTCCTCCTATCTTTCTGACCGCTCCTTCAGTGTTCTGTTTGCTGGATCCACTTCATCTCCTCTTCCTCTCACTGTCGGGGTACCTCAGGGCTCAGTCCTTGGCCCCCTTCTCTTCTCCCTCTACACGGCCCCAATTGGACAGACCATCAGCAGATTTGGCTTTCAGTACCATCTTTATGCTGATGACACACAACTATACACGTCAGCCCCTGACCTTACCCCCGCTGTACTACAGAACGCCACTGACTGTCTGTCAGCAGTCTCTAACAACATGTCCGCTCTCTATCTGAAACTCAACCTCTCCAAAACTGAACTTCTTCTGCTCCCACCTTCTACTAGCCTCCCTAAATCTGACATTTCCCTCTCCGTGGGTGGCACCATAATAACACCTAGGCAGCAGGCACGCTGTCTGGGAGTTATGTTTGACTCCGATCTCTCCTTCACCTCCCACATACAATCTCTTGCCCGCTCGTGCCGCTTACACCTAAAGAACATCTCTAGAATACGCCTTTTTTTCACCATGGAGACAACAAAAACTCTCACTGTCGCCCTAATCCACTCCCGTCTGGACTACTGCAGCTCTCTATTAATTGGCCTCCCCCTCACGCGACTTTCCCCTCTCCAGTCTATCCTTAATGCAGCAGCTAGGGTCATCCATCTGGCTAATCGTCACTCGGACGTGTCCGCTCTTCACCAGTCGTTACACTGGCTGCCCATTCATTACAGGATACAATTCAAAGTACTTGTTCTCACCCACAAAGCTCTCCACAGTGCTGCACCCCCTTACATCTCCCTCATTTCTGTCTATCGGCCTAGCTGACCGCTGCGCTCTGCAAACGACTTTTGACTAACCTCTGCACTAATCCGTACCTCCCACTCCCGACTCCAAGACTTCTCCCGTGCTGCGCCAATCCTCTGGAATGCTCTACCCCAAGATATTAGGACCATCCACAACTTGCATAGTTTTAGGCGCTCGCTCAAAACTCATTTGTTCAGAGCAGCCTATCACGTTCCCTAATCAGTCATTTTATGTTTTTGTGTGTGTGTAGCCCATTCACTATCTCCATCTACCCCCCACTCCCTGAAGATGGCTGCACCATCATTGTAAATACATCATTGTAAATACACACCTGTACTTTGTAGCTCCCCACCTCATTGTAGATTGTAAGCTCTCACGAGCAGGGTCGTCTTATTTTGTCTTATTTTGCTTTATTACTGTATTGTTAACATTGTTACCTATGACTGTTGTGTTTGAAACTGTTAAACTGTAAAGCGCTGCGGAATATGTTGGCGCTATATAAATAAAGATTATTATTATTATTATTATTATCAATGGAGCCAAGAGCCCAAAAAGTTGGCCAAAGAGAACATCTTTGTAAGCTGGACTCAAAAACATAATTGTGGAAAATCTAGTTGATCCAACTAAAGTTCTCCTGCCACCACTCCACATTAAGCTTGGACTGATGAAGCAGTTTGTGAAATTTCTACCGAATAGAGAGACTTTTAAATACCTGTGCACCAAGTTTTAGGGACCGTCCAAAGCAGAACTGAAGGAAGGCATTTTTGTGGGTCCAGATATTCGGAAACTCATGAAGGATGATGTGTTTGAAACAAAAATTAAAGTTGTGGAGAAAAGGGCTTGAGCTTCTTTTAATGAAGTCATGAACAAATTTCTAAGTAACAACAAAGTTCCAAAATGTAAGTCCATCATGGAGAACATGTTAAAATGTTTCAAAGCTTTGGGTTGTCTGATGAATTTAAAGTTTCATTTTATCAATTCTCATTTGGACCTCTTTCCTGAAAGCTTTGGTGCTGATAGTGAAGAGCAAGGAGAAAGATTTCATCAGGATATTAACCCCTTAATCCCATCTGACGTACTATACCGTCGAGGTGGGGTGGGCCTTAATTCCCGGTGACGGTATAGTACGTCATACGCGATCGGCCGCGCTCACGGGGGGAGCGCGGCCGATCGCGGCCGGGTGTCGGCTGCATATCGCAGCTGACATCCGGCACTATGTGCCAGGAGCGGTCACGGACCGCCCCCGGCACATTAACCCCCGGCACACCGCGATCAAACATGATCGCGGTGTACCGGCGGTACAGGGAAGCATCGCGCAGGGAGGGGGCTCCCTGCGTACTTCCCTGAGACGATCGGTACAAGGTGATGTACTCACCTCGTACCGAACGTCTTCTCCCTGCAGGCCCCGGATCCAAAATGGCTGAGGGGCTGTATCCGGGTCCTGCAGGGAGCACTTCCGGGTCGGAGCAGGCTGCAGATGAAAGCTGCAGCCTGCTCCGATGAAAGTATGATCGCAGATCTGATAGAGTGCTGTGCACACTATCAGATCTGCGATCTGTGATGTCCCCCCCTGGGACAAAGTAAAAAAGTAAAAAAAAAAATTTCCACATGTGTAAAAAAAAAAAAAAAAAATTCCTAAATAAATAATAATAAAAAAAAAAATATTATTCCCATAAATACATTTCTTTATCTAAAAAAAACAAACAAAAACAATAAAAGTACACATATTTAGTATCGCCGCGTCCGTAACGACCCAACCTATAAAACTGGCCCACTAGTTAACCCCTTCAGTAAACACCGTAAGAAAAAAAAAAAAAAAAACGAGGCAAAAAACAACGCTTTATTACCATACCGCCGAACAAAAAGTGGAATAACACGCGATCAAAAAGACGGATATAAATAACCATGTTACCGCTGAAAACGTCATCTTGTCCCGCAAAAAACAAGCCACCACACAGCATCATCAGCAAAAAAATAAAAAAGTTATAGTCCTCAGAATAAAGCGATGCCAAAATAATTATTTTTTCTATAAAATAGTTTTTATCGTATAAAAGCGTCAAAACATAAAAAAATGATATAAATGAGGTATCGCTGTAATCGTACTGACCCGACGAATAAAACTGCTTTATCAATTTTACCAAGCGCAGAACGGTATAAACGCCTCTCCCAAAAGAAATTCATGAATAGCTGGTTTTTGGTTATTCTGCCTCACAAAAATCGGAATAAAAAGTGATAAAAAATGGTCACGTGTCCGAAAATGTTACCAATAAAAACGTCAACTCGTCCCGCAAAAAACAAGACCTCACATGACTCTGTGGACCAAAATGTGGAAAAATTATAGGTCTCAAAATGTGGAGACGCAAAAACTTTTTTGCTATAAAAAGCGTCTTTTAGTCTGGTTTCACACTTGCGTTTTTATCTGCATGCGTTTTTTAAAAAAACCGCATGTGTGAAAAAATGCATGTAAACGCGGTAAAACGCATGCGTTTTTATAGAAAAACACAAGAAAACAAGAAAAAAACAAAAAACCCTAAGCCTACCCCTAACCCTACCCCTAACCTGAAATACGTGGCACTGAAATACGTGGCACTGAAATATACGTTTATATACGTATATACGTATATAAGTGCCACGATATTTCAGTGGCCACGTATATAAGTGCCACGTATATAAGTGCCACGTATTTAAGTGCCACGTATTTAAGTGCCACGTATTTAAGTGCCACGTATTTAAGTGCCACGTATTTAAGTGCCACGTATTTAAGTGCCACGTATTTAAGTGCCACGTATTTCAGTGCCACGTATTTACGTGCCACTATTTACGTGCCACGTATTTTTCAGTGCCTGAAATACGTGGCACTGAAATACGTGGCACTGAAATATCGTGGCACTGAAATATCGTGGCACTGAAGTATTTACGTGCCACGTATTTTTCAGTGCCTGAAATACGTGGCACTGAAGTACGTGGCACTGAAATACGTGGCACTGAAATATTGTGGCACTGAAATACGTGGCACTGAAATACGTGGCACTTAAATACGTGGCTCTTAAATACGTGGCACTTATAAACGTGGCACTTATATACGTGGCACTTATGACTGTCAGAAAATGTTCAGTAAACGGTTAGGGGTGAGGTTAGGGGTAGGGTTTCAGGTAGAATTGGGGAGTTTCCACTGTTCAGGCACATCAGGGGCTCTCCAAACGCGACATGGCGTCCAATCTGAATTCCAGCCAATTCTGCGTTGAAAAAGTAAAACAGTGCTCCTTCCCTTCCGAGCTCTCCCGTGCGTCCAAAAAGGGGTTTACCCCAACATATGGGGTATCAGCGTACTAGGGACAAATTGAACAACAACTTCTGGGGTCCAAGCTCTCTTGTTATCCTTGGGAAAATAAAAATTTGGGGGGCTAAAAATCATTTTTGTGGGAAAAAAAATATGTTTTATTTTCACGGCTCTGTGTTGTAAACTGTAGTGAAACACTTGGGGGTTCAAAGTTCTCACAACACATCTAGATAAGTTCCTTGGGAGGTCTAGTTTCCAATATGGGGTCACTTGTGGGGGGTTTGTACTGTTTGGGTACATCAGGGGCTCTGCAAATGCAACGTGACGCCTGCAGACCAATCCATTTAAGTCTGCATTCCAAATGGCGCTCCTTCCCTTCCGAGCTCTGTCATGCGCCCAAACAGTGGTTCCCCCCCACATAGGGGGTATCAGCGTACTCAGGACAAATTGTACAACAACTTCTAGGGTCCAATTTATCCTGATACCCTTGTGAAAATACAAAACTGGGGGCTAAATTTCATTTTTGTGAAAAAAAAAATATATATATTTTCACGGCTCTGCGTTATAAACTGTAGTGAAACACTTGGGGGTTCAAAGTTCTCACAACACATCTAGATAAGTTCCTTGGGGGGTCTAGTTTCCAATATGGGGTCACTTGTGGGGGGTTTGTACTGTTTGGGTACATCAGGGGCTCTGCAAATGCAACGTGACGCCTGCAGACCAATCCATTTAAGTCTGCATTCCAAATGGCGCTCCTTCCCTTCCGAGCTCTGTCATGCGCCCAAACAGTGGTTCCCCCCCACATAGGGGGTATCAGCGTACTCAGGACAAATTGGACAACAACTTTTAGGGTCCAATTTATCCTGATACCCTTGTGAAAATACAAAACTGGGGGCTAAAAAATCATTTTTGTGAAAAAAAAAATAATTTTTATTTTCACGGCTCTGCGTTATAAACTGTAGTGAAACACTTGGGGGTTCAAAGCTCTCAAAACACATCTAGATAAGTTCCTTAGGGGGTCTACTTTCCAAAATGGTGTCACTTGTTAGGGGTTTCAATGTTTAGGCACATCAAGGGCTCTCTAAATGCAACTTGGCGTCCCATCTCAATTCCAGTCAATTTTGCATTGAAAAGTCAAATGGCGCTCCTTCCCTTCCGAGCTCTGCCCTTTGCCCAAACAATGGTTTACACCCACATATGGGGTATCAGCGTACTCAGGACAAATTGCACAACAATTTTTGGGGTCCAATTTCTTCTCTCACCCTTGGGAAAATAAAAAATTGGGGGTGAAAAGATCATTTTTGTGAAAAAATATGATTTTTTATTTTTACGGCTCTGCATTATAAACTTCTGTAAAGCACTTGTTGGGTCAAAGTGCTCACCACACATCTAGATAAGTTCCTTAGGGGGTCTACTTTCCAAAATGGTGTCACTTGTTAGGGGTTTCAATGTTTAGGCACATCAGGGGCTCTCCAAATGCAACATGGCGTCCCATCTCAATTCCAGTCAATTTTGCATTGAAAAGTCAAATGGCGCTCCTTTGCTTCCAAGCTCTGCCATGCGCCCAAACTGTGGTTTACCCCCACATATGGGGTATCAGCGTACTCAGGACAAATTGTACAACAACTTTTGGGGTCTATTTTCTCCTGTTACCCTTGGTAAAATAAAACAAATTGGAGCTGAAATAAATTTTGTGTGAAAAAAAGTTAAATGTTCATTTTTATTTAAACATTCCAAAAATTCCTGTGAAACACCTGAAGGGTTAATAAACTTCTTGAAAGTGGTTTTGAGTACCTTGAGGGGTGCAGTTTTTAGAATGGTGTCACACTTGGGTATTTTCTATCATATAGACCCGTCAAAATGACTTCAAATGAGATGTGGTCCCTAAAAAAAAATGGTGTTGTAAAAATGAGAAATTGCTGGTCAACTTGTAACCCTTATAACTCCGTCACAAAAAAAAATTTTGGTTCCAAAATTGTGCTGATGTAAAGTAGACATGTGGGAAATGTTATTTATTAAGTATTTTGTGTGACATATGTCTGTGATTTAAGGGCATAAAAATTCAAAGTTGGAAAATTGCGAAATTTTCCAAATTTTCGCCAAATATTCGTTTTTTTCACAAATAAACGCAAGTTATATCGAAGAAATTTTACCACTAACATGAAGTACAATATGTCACGAGAAAACAATGTCAGAATCGCCAAGATCCGTTGAAGCGTTCCAGAGTTATAACCTCATAAAGGGACAGTGGTCAGAATTGTAAAAATTGGCCCGGTCATTAACGTGCAAACCACCCTCGGGGCTTAAGGGGTTAAGGAGATGGAATGACGATACCAAGATAGATGGAAGGTGAACATGACGGGAGACTTCTGCTGGATGCTTCACAGAGAAGATCCGCAGGCCTTCCATAAGAGAAAAGGGATCAAGAGAAGCTTTGAAGAGAAAAGGAAAAGAGACAAGAATTAACTCCAATAAAGTTACAGAATGAATGTTCAATACATTTTTATATATCATATTGTGTACATTTTTGGCTACAATAAAGATTTTTCTTGTTACTCTCGCTTGTACGGGTTTTCCATACATGTTGATTAAAAATAGAAGTGTTTTTTTTTATTTTTAAATCAGGGCATAAGAAAATATTAGTCAGTCATTTGATTTGAAACAACTTTCATAAACTCAAATTTTCCATACCTGTTTTATTTTTTGCCAAATGCAGAAGTGGAGGTAACAAAAATGTATTATATCCTTTTTCTCTCCAGATCCATTACTTATTATCAGGAGAAAGAAAAAACTTCATACTTAAAGACTGAGTTAGATCTGGGAGAACAACAGTATTTTTGCTCGGAGAAATACACCATAGATGTTTCAGTGATAGAATGACATCTAGTGGACACATTTGATTTTGCAAGGAACTTTGAAAATCTGAAAATCAAATTTGATAGGCGATCAATCTTAACTCCATAAGATCTATTTAATTTTAGGCTTTTAATACAAAGCTATTTTATAATTACTGCAAGAATCATAACTACTTCACTTTGAAATATGTTAATTCTAGTATTCATACAAGCTAATATAGGAAAAACAGCAAATCTAACATTGTTTGGCATGGTCTCATAGATAGAGGGTTTTGTTAGGCTCCCAGGTGCTATGATAACCAATGGGCATCATGTAATCATGCCATTATCTGTGGACTTTTAGTGTGGTTGACAACATCACCTATCACAGAATAGATGATAACTATATAGTTGTTGGGAGTCCAGCTGCTGAGATCCCTAATGCCGAACCTGCCAACTGTGAAAGACAGGAAAGAGGGATACTGTAAAGTCTGATGCCCTTCATAGAGTATGATGCTCCTACAATGCCCATCATGCCCTCACAGTGTCCTGCAAACAATGTGATACCCCTACCTTGCCCCTCATACAATATGCTGCCTCCATAGTGCCCCTCATGAATTATGTTATCCCACAGTGCCTGTTGGGACAGCAGACCCCCTCTAGTGAAGTCATTGCACATCTTGCATTGAACATCACATGAAAATGAGGGCATACACATACTGTCTGGTAGGAGCAGGGAGCTGACAGCTCACTGCAACACCATTATGTTTAACTGTATCCATATCATAAGAATGCGGATCACGTTGAAACCTGGACATACCGCTATCTTACCATGATAGCTGAACAGCTTTCCAAATCCAAGAGTATCCTGCTGGATGGAGGACATGCCTACCTAACCTGAGTGTTGTGAGCATGTGCGACCACTGCTCAATTCACTGTGGTCACACATGCTCACTAACACTTCATTCACACATATTGATTTTGGACCACTTTTATGATTGATTAGTGTCCCAACAGTACTCCCTGTGAGTTTTTAACATTTAACAGCAGCGCTCCCACTATAATTGTGTGTGCACTGCCAATGTCTCAGTGCCAGGTATAATCCACACTCACTGTTATGAGGTTTAAATAAACATTTTAACATAGAAATAAAGTAACACAATTTATTCAATAACAGTCTATAATTTCTAGGTTATAATAATATATTCCTAGTAAATTGACTGCACTGTTGGACTGATACCATGTGCTAGATGATTTTCAGCAGTTATTACCGTATATACTCGAGTATAAGCCTACCCCCCTAATTTTGCAACAAAAAACTGGGAAAACTTATTGACTCGAGTATAAGCCTAGGGTGGAAAATGCAGCAGCTACCGGTATATGTCAAAAATAAAAATAGATACCAATAAAAGTAAAATTGAGACATCAGTAGGTTAAGTGTTTTTGAATATCCATATTGAATCAGGAGCCCCATATAATGCTCCATGCAGTTCTTTATGGCCGCATAGATGCCCCGTACAATGCTCCATGCAGTTATGGCTGCAGAGATGCCCCATATAATGCTCCATGCAGTTATGGCCACATACAGTATAATGCTCCATGAAGTTCTTTATGGCCCCATAGATGTCCCATTTAATGCTCCATGCAGTTATGGCCACATAGATGCCCCATAAAATGCTCCAGGCAGTTATGGCCCCAAAGATGCCCCATATAATGCTCCATGCAGTTATGGCCCCATAGATGCCCCATATAATGCTCCATGCAGTTATGGCCCCATAGATGCCCCATATAATGCTCCATGCAGTTATGGCCCCATAGATGCCCCATATAATGCTCCATGCAGTTATGGCCCCATAGATGCCCCATATAATGCTCCATGCAGTTATGGCCCCATAGATGCCCCATATAATGCTCCATGCAGTTATGGCCCCATAGATGTCCCATATAATGCTCCATACAGTTATGGCCCCATAGATGCCCCATATAATGCTCCATGCAGTTATGGCCCCATAGATGCCTCATATAATGCTCCATGCAGTTATGGCCCCATAGATGCCCCACATAATGCTCCATACAGTTATGGCCCCATAGATGCCCCATATAATGCTCCATGCAGTTATGGCCCCATAGATGCCCTATATAATGCTTTATGCAGTTATGGCCCCATAGATGCCCCATATAATGCTCCATGCAGTTATGGCCCCATAGATGCCCCATATAATGCTCCATGCAGTTATGGCCCCATATAATGCTCCATGCAGTTATGGCCCCAAAGATGCCCCATATAATGCTCCATACAGTTATGGCCCCATAGATGCCCCTTATAATGCTCCATGCAGTTATGGCCCCATATAATACTCCATGCAGTTATTGCCCCATAGATGCCCCATATAATGCTCTATGCAGTTATGGCCCCATAGATGCCCCATATTATGCTCCATGCAGTTATGGCCCCATATAATGCCCCATATAATGCTCCATGCAGTTATGGCCCCATAGATGCTCCATATAATGGTCCATGCAGATATGGCCCCATAGATGCCCCATATAATGCACCATGCAGTTATGGCCCCATATAATGCTTTATGCAGTTATGGCCCCATATAATGCCCCATATAATGCTCCATGCAGTTATGGCCCCATATAATGCCCCATATAATGCTCCATGCAGTTATGGCCCCATAGATGCTCCATATAATGCTCCATGCAGTTATGGCCCCATAAGATGCCCCATATAATGCTCCATGCAGTTCTTTATGGCCCCATAGACGCTCCATACAGCATTGTGCCATATGTAATGCCGCTGCTGCAATAAAAAAAAATACATACTCACCTCTCGCCGCTGCCCGCTTCTCCTCAGTGTCCTGTCTCTCCGCACTGACTGTTCAGGCAGAAGGCGGCCCGCACACTCATATGTCATCGCGCCCTCTGACCTGCACAGTCACAGCAGAGGACGCGGAAGACGGAGCGGCGCCCGGCAAATGGAACGCGGACAGGTGCATATGGAATACTCACCTGGTCCTGGCCCTCCTGATGCTGTCCCTGCCTGTCCCATGTCTCCGGGAGCGGCAGCTTCATCCTGTAGTGAGCGGTCACATGGTACCGCTCATTACAGTAATGAATATGCGTCTCTGCCCCTATGGGAGTGGAGTCCATATTCATTACTTTAATGAGCGGTACCACGTGACCGCTGAATAGAGGAAGAGCTGCAGCGCGGGAGACCATGGGACAGGCTGGGACAGCGTTAGGAGCGCCAGGAGCAGGTGAGTATGCGACAGTCCTCTCTCGCCCTCACCTGCCGACCCCGCCGCCAAACATGACTCGAGTATAAGCCGAGAGGGGCACTTTCAGCCCCAAAATTTGGGCTGAAAATCTCGGCTTATACTCGAGTATATACGGTATCTTATATCTCTGTGCTTATATATGTAATAGTTAATTCACTGTACTGTATATGTTAAACATAGAAGTTATAATGACATTTTATGTAGCGGCCACACTGCTGTCATTATACCTCCGCGAAAGAGAAAGACATACAAAGGTGCACCAATTAGACCAGTACCCTAACCTCACCCAGTCCTTTATATGAGGCGTGGGTGGCAGAGAATTTTGGTGGCAATTAAATGGGGACACTGGATGTCAGGAGCTCTTGGTGGGGATTAGAGGGGAGCACTGAATAGTAGGAGCTCTTGTGGGGGTTAGAGGAGGACGATGGGTGGCAGGAGCTCTTGGTGGGGATTAGAGGGGAGCACTGAATGGTAGGAGCTCTTGTGGGGGTTAGAGGAGGACGATGGGTGGCAGGAGCTCTTGGTGGGGATTAGAGGGAGCACTGAATGGTAGGAGCTCTTGTGGGGGTTAGAGGAAGACGATGGGTGGCAGGAGCTCTTGGTGGGGATTAGAGGGAGCACTGAATGGTAGGAGCTATTGTGGGGGTTAGAGGAGGACGATGGGTGGCAGGAGCTCTTGGTGGGGATTACAGGGGAGCACTGAATGGTAGGAGCTCTTGTGGGGGTTAGAGGAGGACGATGGGTGGCAGGAGCTGTTGGTGGGGTTTAGAGGTGAGCACTGAATGGTAGGAGCTCTTGTGGGGGTTAGAGGAGGACGATGGGTGGCAGGAGCTCTTGGAGGGGATTAGAGGGGAGCACTGAATGGTAGGAGCTCTTGTGGGGGTTAGAGGAGGACGATGGGTGGCAGGAGCTCTTGGTGGGGATTAGAGGGGAGCACTGAATGGTAGGAGCTCTTGTGGGGGTTAGAGGAGGACAATGGGTGGCAGGAGCTCTTGGTGGGGATTAGAGGGGATACTGGGTGGCAGAGTTTCTTGTTTTGCGAGGATTTGAGGGGTACACTGGGTAGCAGGTGCAATTAGTGGGGATTAAATGAGGTCACTGGATGGCAGGCGGCTTTTGAGTCGGGGTTGGGTCACTGAAAAACTGATGGCACTGAAGCATCTACCTGCACAGTACACAGGGAGGCAACTCCATGTCCTTGCTACAAAGTTGTGAAGTAAATCAAATAAGCTGTGCAGTCAGGTCAGTCTCACAGAGAAGTCCATTTATATCAGCAGCAGGGCAGTAAGGAGGGAAGGAGAACTCTTCACTAGGGATGAGCGAACGCTCCAAAAAAACATTGAAAATTCGTCCTTGCCCCAATTATTCATTCATAGAATATTATGTGCACTATGATGCATTTCTGTGGCATACAAAATAAAAAAAAAGCGTAGAAAATGTTTTCTAGATTCAATTACTCATCCATACAGTATTATGTGCTTTGTGGTACATTTCTGCATTATTTAACACTCCAAAAGTGCAATGAAATTTTTTTCTGTATTCAATTACTCATCCATACAGTAGTTTGTGCTTTGTGGTACATTTTGATGGTATGTAACACTCCAAAAAAGTGTGGTTAAATTTTCTGGATTCAATTACTCATAAATAGAGTATTACCTGATTTGTGGTACATAACGATGGTGTTAAGCACTTACTTGGAGTAGTGATATTGCAACCACCAGGGGCAGTACCGACAGGTAGCATCATCAGGGTATTCTCAGGTTGGTACACGGTGCATTTGTGTAGTTGGAAGGGTAATCAGGAATCGTAGTCAGGATGTAGCCAGAGGTCGGTACATGGAGCAGCAGTAGGATCTTGAGGATAAACGGAAATCGAAGTCAGGATATAGCCAGAGGTTGGTACACGAAGCAGCAGTATAGTTAAGAGGATAAGCAGGTAACGTAGTCAGAATATAAACACCTATGCAGAGCAGAAAAAAGTCCTCCAAACATAATTTGCATATAAAGAAACATTTTTTATTGAAACATATAATTAAAAAATATTTAAAAAAATGTTTGGATATGTAAACATACCCTACAGAAAAAAGCAAGCAAAACAATGGAGCCAGAAATAGATGGATAATACCAAAAATTATCTTGCATCCATTATTATATGCGATTTGTAAACACCCGCACAGTAAACTCTTATTATAAAGTGCACCTATGCAAAAGTAATGAACAGTAGTCTTCTGAAAAAAATTATAAATAAAGTGCAGAGTACAGAGAATTAGAGGGCAGCAATAGGGTACAAATGAGTAAATAAATTAGTAACCCTGGACACTGCTAGGGTTTTGTCTCTGGTAACCTTAAGGGGTTACACTGGGACCTCCGGCACTCTGTGTATTTATTTATCTCCCTGGCTCCTCATTGTAAGCTTTTGATTGATCTATTAACTCTTTACCTTGACCCATGGTATGCAATTTCTTTTTGTCCCCGGTTTCCCCTATGAGGTGTTCTTTCACTGCATTTATATCACACAACTTCTGTATGCCTCAGCCTGGGTTACCAGAAACTAAACCCTTGCAGTGTCCAGGGTTACTAATTTATTTACTTGTCCACTTAACAACCAACACATGGACATGTGCTTGAGGCTAGCGACGCTACATTTCACTGATAGCACACTGGGTATTCATTGTGGAGGCAGAGGCTGAGTCCCACCCTGGCACGACACGTGCTACCGATGCCGATGATTGATGGCCTTACTTCTATCAGGATTTCCTCCACCTCCTACATCAGTTCCTGCACCCCCTCCTGCTCCTCCTCATCCTCCATCTCCTATATATGCTATCTCAGAGCACACATCAGCTGGGAGCTCTGCAGCACTGCCTCAGCAAAGTGGCAACAGGCTCTGCTGAAGCTAATTTGTCTAGAAGACAAACCACAAGCCACAGCACAGTTATTGAAAAGAATAACAGACTAGACAGATTGGTGGCTCTCGCTGCTCAACATACAACAGGTCATGGTCGTGTGTAATAATGGCCGTAACCTGGTGGCGGCTGTGAAACTCGGCAAGCTCACACACATAACATGCTTGTTCTATGTACTCAACTTGATAGTTCAGCTGTTCCTGAAAACCTATCTATATTTGCCAGAGCTTGTGGTCAAGGTACGCCGCGTCAGCAGCCATTTCCATAAGTCAGCTACAGCTGCCACCGCTCTGGCAGTAAAGCAGCAGTGCATGCAAGTGCCAGCTCACTGACTGATGTGCGATGTGATCACGCACTGGAACTCCATATTGCACATGCTGGCAAGGCTTTGTGATCAGCAGAGGCCAGTTGTGAGGTATGAGCTCCAACACACCTGTAAGCAAGTTGTGGGATGCAGTGACAGACAGAAGGCAGAGCAAGGGTTAACCAAATGTAACAATTTAATAGAACAGGGTGTTCACTCCTCGCAGGGAGGTAAATGGTTAAAGACAATAACAGAAATGGTAGTAAAACAATAGCAGTCCAGTTAAGGAACTTATTGTGTCCTTTATGCTCCCCATCAGCAGGTGATCTCACAGGGGGCAGCGTCTGGGAAGGTGTCCTCAGATGGGGTGCTTGAAACGATGGTTCATCTTCTGGCGGCAGCGGTTGGTCTCCGGTACCTTTGGCTGATCCCCTAGTCCATGAACTGAGGCGGCCAAATCAACCAAGAATGCAGCACTCTCCAAGTCTAACGTGGGTTGATCAATATTAACTAGCAAGGAAGGCCGCAGGTATATGTCTGGTACCCGGCCTTCTTTACTCTGCACGTGCGCTGTACTCACAGTCATGGAGCACACGGCACCTCTCTCTCTGGCAGTCAATGGGCGCACAACACCTCGCTCTCTGGCAGTCACTAGGCACACGGCACCTCGCTCTCTCACGGTCTCACTGGTAGTGACGGGAGCCGGCCGGAACAATACTTCACAGCACCGATGCTCAAGTCGCGGAGCATGCTGCTCACCCTGCTGTGCTCTGCTTGTCCCCGCTAAAACTGTCTGCTGCCTTGTGGGCTTTTCTTTAGCCATTCCCCCTGCCTCCTCCAGATCACCTGGTCTGTGTCACTCACTATCCTTTCCCCTGGGCAACCTGAGATGCAGCCTCGATGGTTCCAGACCCGATTCAGCACAGGCACCCGCAGCCCGATCTTCCTTCTTGCTCACCCTTGAGAATACTGGTCAGCCTCAACACATAACAGCTGAAGAGTGGGAATTATCATCAGCGCAACGATCCCGCTTCTGTGCCTACTTAAACAGTCGCTGCTGACAATTTAATATGAAGCTTTTCATGCAGGCAGGGTTTTTATGGAGGAAGACATGAAAGAGGGGGATACTACCCAGCCTCATCTCATCTGCTCAGTGGAGATAGGGTAACAATGAGGAAATGAAGGCTGTGGAGGAGGAGGAGGAGGAACAGGAGCTGGCAACAGAGGATATTACGCAAACACACTTCGTTTCGTCTCTTCTACATGGTTGGGGTGAGGAAGGGAATGAAGAGGTAGATATGTTAGTAGTCATCATGATGGACAGAGGGAAGTGTTGTCTGTAGGGACCTTGGCAAATATGGCAGATTTTATGTACTGCTTCCTTTCCCGTGACTCTCACATTATATTTATCTTGGCCAAATAAGTAGTGGTTGTTCACACTGCTGGACTCACACTACAAGGAGAACTTTGCATTTCTCCTTCCTGAGCCAGAGAGGTCTACTAGAATGGTGATATTGCAGAAGGCCATTGTTGAAAATATGTTGGAAAAATTGCCATCGGACATTACTAGAGGCAGGGGGCAAGCTTCCTCATCTAACCAAGGAGGAGAGGCGAGGAAGACACACAGCAGAGCAAGGGGTTTACTGTCAAAGGCCTGAACCAATTTCATGACACCCACCCAGTGTCCAGGCCCTTATGACTGGGTATTTTTGACAAGGAGGGAAACGTTTTTAAAAGTTAGTCTAAAGATAGTCAGTTAGTGAAGAGATAGTCAAGCAATACCTGGACAACCAAACCGGAAAACTCCATAATTCCTCTGCAACCTTCAGCTTCGGGTCTTAGACCTGGACACCTGTCATGAGCTGTCTCTTTATGCCTTGGAAATGTTGTGCTGCCTTGCCTCTAAAGTCTTGTCAGAGCAGGTTTTCAGTGCTGCCTGGGGGTCAAAACAGACAGGCGCATTCAACAATTAACAAAAAGTGCTGACAGGCTCACTCTGATAAAAATTAACCCCAACTTTTTCACACCACCAGATGACAGCAGCACATAAAGTGTTTTTAATCTTTAGCCTTTATGAACGTAGCAGCGCATCAACTACACTTTATTAATATTTTAATGAGGCCCTCCAGTTGTTGCCTTCAAGGGGCTATGAAAGAGCCTGCTTATATTTTTTTCCTGGCTTTGCGCTGTATGCAGAGCATTTATGAATGTAGGAATACCACAAGTACACTTTTTCATAGTATTTTACTGAGATACTACAGTTGCTGCCTTCAATGGTGTATGGATGACTCTCTTGTAATTTTTTGTCAGGCTTTGCACTTAGTTCTTAGCCTTTATGAGTCTAGAAGTACCACTACATAACAGTTTGAACAAAATGTGTATGAGGCCCTCCTTTATGTCTAATGCAGGGTCTAGAACAGTCCCTTTTCCATCATGTTTTTGGTAGTTATTTCTTCCTTCATAAATTACACTGAAATTTCCAATTTTTCAATTTCGCTTTGATTTTAAATGTTTTATTGCCAGTCTTTAAAGTGGAGTAAAAGTGAGACACCATTGTTCTCACCAGTAATCTTGGAGTGTGAGATGCTTCTATTGGCCTTCCCCATGCTGTTCTCGTTCCATTCAGCACTTTTTTCATCCATTTCAACATTTTCACTGCCCTCTAGACCTCCTTATAGGGTCTGCCGGAAAAATGCTTGGATTTCCCATTGACCCATTATACTCTTTACTCGAAACGAGCATCTGAGCATTAGGAATTGCTGGATTCAAGTAACGAGCATCCGAACATTTCAATGCTCGCTCATTTCTACTCTTCAAACTTCTACTTCTCCTCTCTCCTTCCTCTGCAGCATGAACTAATCTCACTTCTGGCACTAATCTGTGTTTTAAGAGCAGTAGGAGGCAGGATAGTGATTCCCTCACCTACTGGACACAATAATTAACTCCTGCAAAACAATTATTGATGCTGCTGAAGCCAAGATTGTCCTGCTTCCTCTCTGTGCTGCTAGGATCCAGCTCAAGCCAGGGCATACCCCGACCTCCCGGTAAAGAAGGCAGCTTCCCAAATTCAAGTCAGTGCCTCTGGATAGTAGGGAGGTATGCTGTAAGTGAAAAGTGCAGAAGAAATGATGTGAGGATTCACAAAGGATTGGCAATGTTAGAATGACAGTGCAATTATAATGACCACTGAGTGTCCTGACTAGTGATGAGCGAGTGTACTCATTGCTCGGGTTTTCCCGAACACGCTCGGGTGGTCTCCGAGTATTTCTGACTGCTCCGAGATTTAGTTTTTGTTGACTCAGCTGTATGATTTACAGCTACTAGCCAGCCTGAGTACATATGGGGGTTGCCTGGTTGCTAGGGAATCCCCACATGTAATCAAGCTGTCTAGTAGTCGCAAATCAGGCAGCTGCGGCAACAAAAACTAAATCTCTGAGCAGTCACAAATACTCGGACACCACCAGATCGTGCTTCGGAAAACCCAAGCAACTAGTTCACTCGCTCAACACTAGTCGTGACCTGATGAGCTATATGAAACAGTTCAGCTCAGGAGACTCATCGGACAGTCTGTATCTTCCAATCCGAGCACAGTCTGTTCTTCACGGAAAATGTGAAACTTGCCTTACATTGTAGCAAACTACAGGGTCATTTACCCAGAAAAATTGCTGTAACTTATAAAGGAGACATGCAATCGTACTGCCATTTTCACTGCGCATACCTTCAAGAGAAAATTATATTTTAAAGCAGATGTTGAAAATATCCACCATTCACATCCAAGGATGCCTGCACTCGCCATTTGATATTGTTGAATGTATTCCTAAGGACATCTGGTGTCATAGCCTAAATTTCCTGCTGCATGTTCTCTCGGAGTGCCTGTAATGTTTGTGGCTTGTTACATTACACCCGACCTTTCAAAAGGCCCCAAAGGAAAAAATCCACTGGTGTTAAATCAGACAATCTTGGTGGCTACAGTCTCTTGGAGATTACTCTGTCATCAATGAAGGCTTCAATACACTGTTTGGACAGCGGATTTCGACCTCCAAACTTCTTTAGAAACTCATTTTAGCACTTTTTTTAGAACTCAATTTTCCAATAACTTTTTACAATGAAAACACGCTCCTCCAAACTGTATCTGTATATTGTTAACCACACATAAACTACTGACACATAAAAGGCGTGCTGCAAGTCTATCTTGTAGTCTAGACAACCGGTTGGGTGACAAGTCGTTGAGACCACTCGGCACGAGGATGTTTCTTGTTGCTTTTGCATTTCACTCTCACTTCTCATGAATACAGAGGAGCAAACCTTTTAGGGTTCAGTTTGGTTTGGTTCAGCGAACATCCTGATGTTCACCGAACATGTTCGCTGAACATACCAGAACCTCAATGATTTCAATGGGAGGCAAAATCACAGCGTGCAGTGCTGATCTCCCCGAGGTCGCCACAGTTCAGGAGCTCATCTAGGAATGCAGCCTAAGTGACCAACGTTAACCTCGATGACGTTTCAGCTAGTCACTGAGACTGAACTTGCAGCATTCACCAGTGATTATCAGCGTAGACGGTCGCATCTTGGCACCATCCAGCTTGAAAACGGTTTATACCCAGACATGGATTATGGTGTGGAACAGAACCACGGACATGTGAGGGATATGTTTTATTATATTTTTGCTTTATTGCAGAAGACCATTACTTCATTGGAATTGGTGATGATGTAAGTATGATTTAATTTAGATTCATTACAGGAGTATGTGTCATTCTTTCAATTAAAGGACTTTATTCTGGGTATGTGTTTATTTACAATATAACTATAGGATTAGTAATGGAAAGGCATCTCATAGATGCCACCAGACAATACAAAGTGTCAGAATTGGCATATGTAATAGATGTGCCTTTCTGGGGCAGCTGCGGGCTGCTATTTTTAGGCTGGGGGTGCAAAATCCATCACCACTTACCAGCCAGAAATACCATCTCCCAACTGTCATCTTTATCTTGGCTGGTTGTCAAAAATGGGGGAACCCATGATGTTTTTTTTAAATTATTTATTTATTTAAATAATTAAAAAATATGACGTGGGGACTAGTGTTGAGCGATACCGTCCGATACTTGAAAGTATCGGTATCGGAAAGTATCGGCTGATACCGGCAAAGTATCGGATCTAATCCGATACCGATACCCGATACCAATACAAGTCAATGGGACTCAAGTATCGGACGGTATTCCTGATGGTTCCCAGGGTCTGAAGGAGAGGAAACTCTCCTTCAGGCCCTGGGAACCATATTAATGTGTAAAATAAAGAATTAAAATAAAAAATATTGCTATACTCACCTCACCGAGGGAACCGGCAGCGTTGTTTGCTTAAAATGCGCGCTTTTCCTTCCTTCCGTGACGTCACGGCTTCTGATTGGTCGCGTGCCGCCCATGTGGCCGCGACGCGACCAATCACAGCAAGCCGTGACGTAATTTTCAGGTCCTTCTAGGCATTCAGTATTTTAAAATTACGTTCCGGCTTTGTGATTGGTCGCGTCGCGGTCACATGGGCGACGCGACCAATCACAAGCCGTGACGTCACGGGAGGCAGGAGACGCGCGCATTTTAAAATGCATGCGTGTCCAGCCTCCCGTGACGTCACGGCTTGTGATTGGTCGCGTCGCCCATGTGACCGCGACGCGACCAATCACAAGCCAGAACGTAATTTTAAAATCCTGAAGGATCTGAAATTACATCACGGCTTGCTGTGATTGGTTGCGTCGCGGCCACATGGGCGACGCGACCAATCACAAGCCGTGACGTCATGGGAGGCTGGACACGCGCGCATTTTAAAATGCGCGCATCTCCTGCCTCCCGTGACGTCACGGCTTGTGATTGGTCGCGTCGCCCATGTGACCGCGACGCGACCAATCACAAAGCCGGAACGTAATTTTAAAATACTGAATGCCTAGAAGGACCTGAAAATTACGTCACGGCTTGCTGTGATTGGTCGCGTCGCGGCCACATGGGCGGCACGCGACCAATCAGAAGCCGTGACGTCACGGAAGGAAGGAAATGCGCGCATTTTAAGCAAACAACGCTGCCGGTTCCCTCGGTGAGGTCAAGGCTGCGTCGGAGAGGTGAGTATAGCAATATTTTTTATTTTAATTCTTTCTTTTACACATTAATGTTGTTTCGATACCGATACCCGATACCACAAAAGTATCGGATCTCGGTATCGGAATTCCGATACAGCAAATATCGGCCGATACCCGATACTTGCGGTATCGGAATGCTCAACACTAGTGGGGACCCATCCATTCTTGATAACAAGCCTGGCAGAAGCTGACAGCTGAGGGTTACAGCCAGCAGCTGTAAGTTTTGCCTGTCTGGTTATCAAAAATTCAGGGAAACCCCACAACATTTTTTGTAGCAGTCTCCCATAAGTATACAGCTGTGAGAATTGGTAACATTTATGAATACTGTCTATTTCCTAGAATATTAACATCAACCCCTGGCTTTCACTCTGCTGATGAAAATCACGGGGGACCCCACCCATTTTTTTTTTCAATTACTTTTTTAATTGTCGACAAGAACAGTAAGGTTAACCGAGTTCATAGCAGCTGTTTCTCTTGCTTGGCAAGTGCCGGTGCTTGACTGATTAACAGACACAAATCCGGCACTCGGCACTCTGTCATTCAATAGTCCGGCACTGGAACTACCTTCAGGTTACCAGAGTTGAAAGCCACCGGGTCTCCCAGCAGCTGCAAGGCTCAGAAACTTGGAGGGACATTTTAAGGTTACTGAAGTTTCTAGCTACTGGAATACCTGAAGGCTATAAACTAAGGTTACCTTGGATGTTTATTTTACTGTACTTGTTGATAAATAAAAAAATAAAAAAAATAGTGGAGTCCCCCATAATTTTCATAAACTGCTGAGGGAAAACTGACGGCTGGGGGCTGATGTTAGTATACAGGGAAAGAGACAATATTCATATACTGTAGGTTCCCAGGCTGTCATTATCAGCTCACAGTTGAATACTTAGCCTTTCCTGGCTATTAAAATGGGGTACCCCCAAAAAATGACGTAGGGTCCCCCTGTACCACAGGACTGGCATATAGCAAATGTGGTACCAATATTCAAAAAGGGAACAAGAACTGAACTCGGAAATTATAGGCCAGTAAGCTTAACCTCTACTGTGGGTAAAATCCTGGAGGGCATTCTAAGGGATGCTATACTGGAGTATCTGAAGAGGAATAACCTCATGACCCAGTATCAGCACGGGTTTACTAGGGACCGTTCATGTCAGACTAATTTGATCAATTTCTATGAAGATGTAAGTTCCGGACTGGACCAAGGGAACCCAGTGGACGTAGTGTATATGGACTTTTCAAAAGCTTTTGATACGGTGCCACACAAAAGGTTGATACATAAAATGAGAATAATGGGGATATGGGAAAATATGTGTAAGTGGGTTAAGAGCTGGATCAGGGATAGGAAACAAAGGGTGGCTTATTAATGGAGCACACTCGGACTGGGTCGCAGTTAGCAGTGGGGTACCACAGGGGTCAGTATTGGGTCCTCTTCTTTTTAACATATTTATTAATGATCTTGTAGGGGGCATACAGAGTAGAATTTCAATATTTGCAGATGACACTAAACTCTGCAGGGTAATCAATACAGAGGAGGACAATTTTATATTACAGGATGATTTATGTAAACTGGAAGCTTGGGCTGATAAATGGCAAATTAGCTTTAATGGGGATAAATGTAAGGTCATGCACTTGGGTAGAAGTAATAAGATGTATAACTATGTGCTTAATTCTAAAACTCTGGGCAAAACCGTCAATGAAAAAGACCTGGGAGTATGGGTGGATGACAAATTCACATTTAGTGGCCAGTTTCAGGCAGCTGCTACAAAGGCAAATAAAATAATGGGATGCATTAAAAGAGGCATAGATGCTCATGAGGAGAACCTAATTTTACCTCTATACAAGTCACTAGTTCGACCACACTTAGAATACTGTGTACGGTTCTGGTCTCCGGTGTATAAGAAAGACATAGCTGAACTAGAGCGCGTGCAGAGAAGAGCGACCAAGGTTATTAGAGGACTGGGGGGTCTGCAATACCAAGATAGATTATTACACTTGGGGCTATTTAGTTTGGAAAAATGAAGGCTAAGGGGTGATCATATTTTAATGTATAAATATATGAGGGGACAGTACAAAGACCTTTCTGATGATCTTTTTAATCATAGACCTGAGACAGGGACAAGGGGTCATCCTCTACGACTGGAGGAAAGATGGTTTAAGCATAATAACAGATGCAGATTCTTTACTGTAAGAGCAGTGAGACTATAAAACTCTCTGCCGTATGATGTTGTAATGAGTGATTCATTACTTAAATTTAAGACAGGACTGGATGCCTTTCTTGAAAAGTATAATGTTACAGGTTATATATACTAGATTCCTTGATAAGGTGTTGGTCCAGGGAACTAGTCTGATTGCCGTATGTGGAGTTGGGAAGGAATTTTTTCCCCCAATGTGGGGCTTACTCTTTGCCACATGGTTTTTTTTTTTGCCTTCCTCTGGATCAACATGTTAGGGCATGTTAGGTTAGGCTATGGGTTGAACTAGATGGACTTAAAGTCTTCCTTCAACCTTAATAACTATGTTACTATGTTACTATGGATATTTAATAACCAGCAAAGGCTAGGCAGACAGCTATTAATAGCCTAGGAAGGGGCCATGGATATTGGCCTCTCCCTGATTAAAAACATCAGCTGTCAGCCACCCCAGAAATGGTGCATTTATAAGATGTGCCAAATCTGACACTTAGCCTCGCTTTTCCCACTTCCCCTGGTGCGGTGGCAAGTGGGGTTACACATCTTATAGATGCACCTTTTCTTGGGCGGCTATATGCTACTATTTTTAGACTGAGGGGGGCAATATCCATGGTCTGCTTTAGCTTGGTTGGTTGTCAAAAATATAGGAGAACCCACGCCGTTTCTTTAAATTATTTAAATAATTTAAAAATACGATGTGGGGAACCCTCTGTTCTTGTGGTTGGGGATTCAGCTGTCAGTTTTGCCTGGCTGGTTATTAAAAATACAGGGGAACCCCACATCATTTTAATTTAATATTTATTTATTTATAGCGCAGGTGTTGCCTGCTCTCGCTGTTAACACTTAAATAAAACCCTCAACATTGTTCGCTGCTAGATCTGACTACAGCGCTATTCGTATACCCCTTTCAGAACTCACCCATTAGGATACCCCTTTCATGACTCCCATAGAGTATGATGACCCCACACAGTATGGTTGCCCCGCAACCCATCACAGTAAGATGGTCACTACAGCCCTATATGGGCTATAGCCAAAGGTATAATTGTCTCCCCAACAGCAACCTATGTAGTATGATGGTCAACCCCACAACCCTCTATATAATATGAAGGTCTCCACAACAGCCCCCTATATAGTTTAATGGTCAAGTTCACAGCCTCCTATATAGTATTACGGTCCACCACACAGCCCCTTATATAGTATGATGGTCCACATGACAGTCAACTATAATAATAGTAATAATAATAATAATAATTTTGATAGCGCCAGCATTTTCCGCAAAACTTTACAATTCTAGAGAGAACTTGTACAGGCAATAAAGACGTTACAGAATAAACTTAAATGAGATATCAAGAGGAGTGAGGTCCCTGCTCCTACATAGTATGATGGTCCATGCCACAGCCCCCTATATAGTATGATGGTCCATGCCACAGCCCCCTATATAGTGTGATGGCACCCCTAACAGCCCCCTATATAGTATTATGGTACCCCAACAGCTCCCTATATAGCATGATAGTCCCTCAACAGCTAACTATAGTAGTTACAGACATCAAAAAGAGTGAAGGCTCTGCTTCTATATAGTATGATGGTCCACCCCACAGCACCCTATATAGTATATGGTCCCCCATGTCTTCCAATATAGCATGATGGTCCACCCCAGACACCCCTATATAGGATGATGGTCCCCCAAGCACTCCTAAAATAAAACCTTTTGCTCACTCTATGTCAACTTTTCTATCCTGTCTTGTAGTGGACGCTGGTGACAGAATACAGTGACATCATGGCACTCCTATCATCTCCTGCATGGCACTGGCTTTGGGCAGGTTGAGTCTAAAAAGAAGCCTATTGGGGTAAGTGATGCAGTCTGTGGCTCTGTGCTCCATTACAACTGTTAAAAGCTTTGGTGTCCTGAGTGCACCAATTTGTTAACAGTATAGCACACAATGCAGCCCATGGTCAGACAGGCCCTTCTGGCATTTGCCAGAATTGCCAGATAGTCAGTCTGGCCCTGGTGCCTCTGATATCACATACTCTGTAGAGAGCTTTCTCCTAAACAAGAGGGAAAGTGATAAATGCTTCATGGACAATCTAATGTTTGACACATATGCATCTACATCTATCATACTTCCTCCTATGTTCAAAAATACAGATCTGCACAGAGATTTCATATAGATTCTGGTTTTTTCCTTCATTTGGGAGAGCAATTTAATGAAGATTAAATGAGACTCTGCCAGGAAGCAGATGTCAGGACTTAATGATATGTTCAAGGGATTGAAGCTGTAGGTAATATAATGTATCACATCTGAATCATGCTGACATTCAGAGGCTCTGGTAGAGGATTTACTATACATGATCCTTGGTATCTTCCTTCACGCTAATAACAATGTTTATTTTGGTCACCCACGATAGCTTTCAGCAGCAGGTGATATCTCTAATGTGTAATTAATGTGATGAACTTTTTTTTCTGCAAAATTTCTAATTATTTCCAAAACTGAATGTGTGAAATAGAAGGAAGATGACTGACACTCGACTCTTACCACTAAACATCCAGTAATTTCCCGTAATTACTGACAAATGAGCTAAGAACAAAGCTTTATTTTTAGGTCCTGTCACTTTGTCACTAGCCTAGACAGGAATTAATGTGATTCAGCTGTAACAAAGAAGAATCGTATCATTTACTTGTAGTACTTGAACTTAGTTGGGTCTGTAAGTCTCATCATTTCAGACATCACACATGCACCTGCAGGCCATCTATAACTCCACTACCATGTGGCTTTTTCTTTTGTTTTCAACGTCATCAGATACTTGTCAGGTTCTATAGATTGCATATTAAAAGGATATGGACCTGGCAGTTTTTTTTTACTTTAATGCATATATTTGGGGCTAAATGTATTTCTTTTGCACTGTTCGGCTTTTAAAGGGCGATTATTACTGTGGTCATTGTTGGGTAAAAAAATTAGGTAACTAAGAATCTGTGAGGGAGCTAGCTCATTCCGATGATGAGAGGACCGGTGGATGTTCAGGTTTGTAGCTCAGAATTCAGGCATTGATACAAACCTTACCCTGAACCCAAACCCAATAGAAGTCAATTTTGAACCCAAACTTTGGTGCCTTTAAATGACTGTAAAATGGTCATATTAAGGGCTAAGGGGCTGTAAAAGGATGCAAAATGGGGGTAAGAGCAGGGAAATTGTCCTGCAAACAAATGTATATAGTGAAATTACTTAAAAATGCATAGAAAAAAATAGCATAGAAAAAAAATCTAGGAAACCAGTAGGCGAAGGTACAAGTGGTGGAGGAGGTTGAGAAAGAGGTGGAAATGGACATGATGGTGTAAGTGGAGGAGGCAGAGGAGGATGTAGTCAGTACAGTTTTTTTGTATATATCTTTTAGGGGGCATTTTGAAAACAGGATCTATGGGGACGCTCTGCATACAGGCCGTGTAATAATCTGCAAGCCACTCTCTCTCTCTATATAAGCCGTGTAATACTCATTTTTTTTGGATGCAAAGAATGAGGACAGCATCAGATAGGGGATGTGGCCATGTTGCTACAGGGGTGATGTAGCTGCTGCAGGGAGAGAGAAGATGTGGTTGATGTGTTCCTGCTTTAAGCCTGAAGCACGTTCTTCTGGTGCATGCAGGCAGAGTAAGGCCAGAAAAAGTAGAGGCAGTTTTAGATTGTATGGCTGAGAGTGCCTTCAGTTCTTTGCTTTGTCTTCCATCTGCTCCCCTGCTGAAAGCTCAGATTTGGTACCTGTGGCCCATGGATATCTGTCTTCCACCTCATCCCCTTGTAAATCAAACAAGCAGTCTGAGCTCCAAGTCATGCATTAGTCACTTCTGATTTTTTACGGCTCCTCTGGCTGTGGTTTCATGGGCCATCCACCTGGTCCTGCCCCACATGTGGAAGAGATTAAGTGCACTGATGCCCAACCACTTGTTCTGTTTGAAGACAAGTACGTGGGTGGGAAGAGTAGTGCAAGTGGTCAGCAGACCATGGCAGCACACCTCAGATGATGATGATGATATTGACAAAACACAAGTGCCTACTGTTGTGGCTCTTTGCTGTGTGCAGACCAGCAAGAAGGGCAGGTGTGAGGACAGGGTGAAAGATCATGCAGGGGATTATTATTATTTATTTTTCGAGCACCATTGATTCCATGGTGTTGTACATAAGGAGGGTTACATACTAAATAGAAATTACAATGAGCAAACTAATAGTGACAGATAGGTACAGAGAGGAGAGGACCCTACCCTTGCAGCCTTACATTCTACAGGATAATGGGGAATACAACAGTAGTTTTGGGTTTGCATCTGCTCCAGTGTTGGTGAGACAGTAGTTCTGGTAGCGGAGAGGTGGCAGCATAGTCATTGCAGGTTGTAAGCTGTTCTAAAAAGATGGGTTTTAAAGTTTCACTTGAAAGTTCCAAATGTAGAGGATAATCAGACATGTTGGGGCACAGAATTCCAGAGGATGGTGGACACTCAGGAGAAGTCTTGGAGGTGATTAGATGAGAAACGTACGATTGAGGAGAAAAGATGAAGAAGAGATGAGATGGTCTTGGGAGAACCAGAGATTACGTGGTGGGAGATATCAGGAGATAATCCAAAGATATTTGGGAGAGACAGGTTATAGATAGTGTTGAGCACTCCGATACCGCAAGTATCGGGTATCGGACGATATTTGCGGTATCGGAATTCCGATACCGAGTTCCAATATTTTTGTGATATCGGAAATCGGAATCGGAAGTTCCCAGTGTATGGTTCCCAGGGTCTGGAGGAGAGGAGACTCTCCTTCAGGCCCTGGGATCCATATTCATGTAAAAAATAAAGAATTAAAATAAAAAATATGGATATACTCACCCGTCCGGCGGCCCCTGGACCTTACCGATGTAACCGGCAGCCTCCGTTCTTAAGAATGAGGAGTTTAGGACCTGCGATGACGTCGCGGCTTGTGATTTGTCGCGTGAGCGGTCACATGAGCTTCTCCAACTGCGCAGCAAAAGAGGGAGCTGGTGCAAAAGCACAGCAACTGGCCCCTATCCAGTAAGGCAGCTGCTATTGCCCACCATATTGATAAACTGAGCACACCAAAGCCAGCTCAAAGGAGCTCCCTGACAAGACATGGGTGGTTTGCACATGGTGCCATCAGAGACTGAAGCGACACATAACCTGAGCACCACCTTCATGACTATGCATCTCAATGATAAACATGAGCTGCAGTTAAGTACACATTTGAAAATCCATGAAAGACCTGGGTCTTCTCCTGCTCCCTCTTCTGCTGCACTCTCTGCCTCATTCTACCAATCACAAGTGATTTATAAAGGGGTAACAATAGATTGGGATCGTGGGAATCACAGTACCTGGTTTCCAGCCACCCCTATATTTCCAGGCACTCCATCTCTGCCCGAAAATGTTACATAGAACATAAGATGTGCACTGTGCAACTCCACCTGTGTTAAGGTCCACATAACCACAGATACGTGAACCAGTAAGTAAGGACAGAGACGTTATATCTCCCTAACTGACCACTGTGTAATTATAGTGCAGATTGAGCCTAAGGCAGAAAGCATTTTGGCGCTTGTCCTACCACCACCAAGGATTGTTGGATGTTTCTCTGTCTTGTAGCACCCCAGGGCCTAGCTAGTTTGAGGCACATCCCTTGCCTGGCGCATGTGCTAAATTTGCTGGTGCAGACCTTCTTTAAAAATTACCCTAAGCTGTCAGAGCTGCTACAGAAAGTGCGAGCTATCTGTGCATGCTTTTGGCATTCTCACCATGCTGCTTGCCTGTCTGCTCTCAAGCATGATTTCTGTCTCCCCGCTCACTGCCTCACGTACTAACAAGGTTGAACTCCACCTTATTGCATTACTAACCCAGTTCTATGCCTCCTTGAAAGCATGCTTCAGACGATGATGTGAGAGGTGGTGGCACAAGTGGAAGAGGAGGAACAGGGATCATTCACACTATTTTCAGGCCAGTTGTCCACACATTGCTTGGAGGGTGTGTTCCTGTACCAACAAATGGCCAGGAACACACTGCCCAGCCATGGCACAGTTTTGGAGTGTGAGGAGAAGGAGGACATTTTCACAACAGGATGACACTCAAAGCAGCTTACAGGCATCAATGGAGTGTGGCTGGGGGAATACTGCAAAGGAAGAGGGAGAGCTAGAGCCAATTGCAACCTATAAGGTAAGTATAATAAGGGGTGCAGCTCAACGCATAGCAGCAGCATATACCAAACAAACAAGAAAAGAGACTATGCATATAGGGCGCACACCCAGAATACATTTAAGTTGAAAAAATACAAAAAATTATTTATTAATGAGGAAGACAGAAAACACCTATAAAAACATATTAAAATACAACCAACACACCAATGGTCCTATACAGAGTAAATATATGGAGACAGCTAAAGATACAATAATATATGGTGAGTCATGCCACCAACACACTGCTGGTACTTTCGTAAATGTAAGATACAAAGATGTAGCATAAATAGCACAACACATATGCACAAACGGTGACTTATGTGCACAATGGCTTATGTGCACAGAGCAAGGTAGCAGGTAAACTCTGGGCGTCCCCAGAGTACCATATAGTGCAGGAGTGCCCCTATATAAATGAAAAGGCTAATGCTAGCAAGGGGGCCTCAATAAGCCTACTAAATTGCAGCAAGAGGAGATAAGTGTAAATCCCCTCAAAAAAAAAAAAAGGATTTGGGAGTTTAAATACCAAAAATAGTCCCTATAAAAGGCAACGCTACCAGTATCACAGAGGAAGGGGTCAGCTGGGGAAATACTGTGGATACAGACAATACAAAGGACACAGACGATACATTTCCTACCAAAGACAGCTTGTCATTGCCTCTGGGCAGCCTGGCACACATGAGCCAATACGTGCCTGCACAACGACTGCCGAGTTGGCCTGATTGTTACCAGTGCTGATTACTGTGTGGCACCCTACTGTATCCCCGCTACAAGGACAACATACCATCCTTACTTCTGTAACTGAAGTGGGATCGTAAAATGCGGGAATACAAGCGCACGCTGGTAGAGGCACTAGTGACAGCATTCCTACCTGACAGCGAGGGCTCAGTGGAAGAATAAGACAGAGGAGGAGGAAGTCACCAACATAGCTGGAGCACTGGCACCATCTCGGAAGAGAAGGTTAGCCTGGTCGCCACAACATCCTGCTCCACCACCTGATGCAGTCCATATTAGCAGGAGGCAGAGTTTAAAGGGAACCTGTCACCCCGTTTTTTGAAGATGAGCTAAAAATACTGTTAAATAGGGGCAGAGCTTGGCGTTACATTAGTGTATTTTTTGTGCCTTTATAACCTACCTAAGCTGCCGAAATACCTTTGTAAAGTCGCCGTTTTCTGCTGTCACTCACGCTGGTCTGGTCATATGGGCGTGGTGACAGCGCTGTTTCTCCCCCAGAAACCTGCTCATCATTACGTTGGTGGCGTAGTGGTGTGCGCATGTCCAAAGCGAAGATCCACTGCCCAGGAGATTCAAAACAGCGCGGTCTTCGCTATTCGCCGTTTACCGGTGGGCGCGGCCATCTTTCCTGTGGCCGCGCGTGCGCAGATGGAGCGCTCTGCTGCTTCAGGAAAATGGCCACGGGATTCCGCGCGTGTGCAGATGGAGATCGCGGCGGCCATTTTCCTGATGCCCCGGGCAGCAGAGCGCTCCATCTGCGCACGCGCGGCCACAGGAAAGATGGCCGCGCCCACCAGTAAACGGTGAATAGCGAAGACAGCGCTGTTTTGAATCTCCTGGGCAGTGGATCTTCGCTTTGTACATGCACACACCACTACGCCACCAACGTAATGATGAGCACGCAGGTTTCTGGGGGAGAAACAGCGCTGTCACCACGCCCATATGACCAGACCAGCATGAGTGACAGCAGAAAACGGCGACTTTACAAAGGTATTTCGGCAGCTTAGGTAGGTTATAAAGGCACACAAAAGACACTAATGTAACGCCCAGCTCTGCCCCTATTTAACGGTATTTTTAGCTCATCTTCAAAAAACGGGGTGACAGGTGCCCTTTAAACAACATGGTGAAAGAGTATGTGTCCACATGTCTCTATGTACTAAATGATGGGTCTGCAACATTTAACTTCTGAGTCTCCAACTTGGACACATGGCTGGCCTGAGCATGCCTTTTACGCCTTGGAGGTGCTAGCCTGCCCTGCTGCAAGTGTACCATCAGAATTTGTGTTTACCCTGGCAAATGATGTGATCACAGATGGGTGCATCCGCCTGTCCACAGCCAACAGCTGCTGGCTGATATTAATAGGCTGGGAAGGGGCCCTTTTGGCACCCTCCCAGACTAATATTATCAGCCCTCAGTTGCCCCAGAAATTGTGCATCCATTAGCCTTAGTCTGATGGTAATGACATGATGGCATTGACTTAATGGGAAAGAGAATTAACTGGGTATAAAGGCAAAATGAGCATTTGTAAACTGACAAGCAAAATGGCAACACCTCTACTTTATTGTCATTGAACAGTTTCTTTGGAAATCTCGATGTATGCTTCTGGTCATTGTCCTGCTGAAAAATTATGTGATTCTTTTTATACCCATAGTACTCAAATGTTGTAAATAACTAATCTTGTATGATACACACATAGCTCAGCATTGAGAAACAACCCCATATAATCAGGCTTCCTCCACCGAACTTGACATTTCCTTCAATTTCTTGATTCATTATTCTCTTTTTACCTTGTTTCTTCAAGACCTATTTGCCAGGGGCGGACATACCGCATGTGCAGCCGGTGCGGCTGCACAGGGGCCCGGAGGTGGAGGGGGGCCCCGGCAGGATGGCTAATAATGATGGCAATCTGGCCAGTTTATCTGGCTCCGAGGCTCCGGAGGGCCCCTGGCCAGATTGCCCTCATGTGCTGCGGGCAGGGAGCCATCCATTCCTGCGCGTCCTGTCTCTAACACTGCAGCGTGTCCAGGCGCTGCTGGGCCAGAGAGGAAGCTGCCGGTGACTGTGATCCAAGGAGAGATAGGCGTGTGTGTGTCATTGTATCCGCGGAGTGCAGGGGGGCTTGACTTCATGATTCTGCAGACTTCTTCCTGTACAACTTCACTTCAACTCAGACAATACTCCTGCTCTGCATGTGCTGAAGCCAATCAAAGGACGGTGAAGTCCCATTAGTCCCAGGAGAATGTGCTGGGGGAGGTCAGGAGAAAAGGGGGCTCCTCCCTCTGCATTCACTTACTGAGCGTGCCATAAAAAAGAACGGCAAAATTGCTGCCATAGAAAAACTTTACATCCAAAGCTTTGTAGCAGTCATATCCAGCACGGCCAGGCTTTTTTTAGGAGGCGCAGCAGCTGTGGAGGAGGCTGGCAGCAGGTCCTCAAGGAGAGCTGTGTGCAGGGTCTCCAGTGCTATAGGTGCAGGGGGTCGTCCACTGTAGAGCGTCCCCCTCTGCGACCTGCTGCACTCATATGGCAGCAAAGGACCCAGAGAATAAGATGCAAAATAAATGGGATTTTACTATCTGTTCATATATCTGTCTGTCTGTATCTATCTATAATCTATATATTATCTATTATATATCATCTATCTATCTATCTATCTATCTATCATCTGTTATCTACTTATTATCTGTCTATATATTATCTACTTATTATTTATCTATTATCTATATATTTATCTATTATCTACCTATTATCTATCTACTAGCTATTATCTATCATCTATCTATCTATTATCTATCTAAATATTATCTATCTATCCATCTATCTACCCCCAACAATGACAGCTCCTGGTGTATTTGGGATTTTGGACAATGGAGACTCACTGGACCAGCTATGAGACTCACACTAAGGCCGGGGTCACACATGCGAGAAACACGTCCGTGTCTCGCATGTGAAACCCAAGCTCTGGCACCGGCACTTGGGAGCGGAGCGTGCAGATCCATGTGTTCCTATGCGGCCGCACGCTCCGCTCCACAGTGCCGGCGCCACAGCTTGGGTTTCACATGCAAGACACGGACGAGTTTCTCGCATGTGTGACCCCGGCCTTAGGGCTCATTTCCACATGCGAGTCACACGTCCGTATCCCGCATGTGGAAACCAAGCTCTGGCGCCGGCACTTGGGAGCGGAGCGTGCAGATCCATGTGTTCCTATGCGGCCGCACGCTCCGCTCCACAGTGCCGGCGCCACAGCTTGGGTTTCACATGTGAGACACGGACGAGTTTCTCGCATGTGTGACCCCGGCCTTAGGGCTCATTTCCACATGCGAGTCACACGTCCGTATCCCGCATGTGGAAACCAAGCTCTGGCGCCGGCACTTGGGAGCGGAGCGTGCAGATCCATGTGTTCCTATGCGGCCGCACGCTCCGCTCCACAGTGCCGGCGCCACAGCTTGGGTTTCACATGCGAGACACGGACGAGTTTCTCACATGTGTGACCCCGGCCTTAGGGCTCATTTCCACATGCGAGTCACACGTCCGTGTCTCGCATGTGAAACCCAAGCTCTGGCGCCGGCACTTGGGAGCGGAGCGTGCAGATCCATGTGTTCCTATGCGGCCGCACGCTCCGCTCCACCGTGCCGGCGCCACAGCTTGGGTTTCACATGTGAGACACGGACGAGTTTCTCACATGTGTGACCCCGGCCTTAGGGCTCATTTCCACATGCAAGTCACACGTCCATATCCCGCATGTGGAAACCAAGCTCTGGCGCCGGCACTTTGGAGCGGAGTTGTGCAGCTCCATGTGTTCCTATGCGGCCGCACGCTCCGCTCTGGAGTGCCGGCGCCACAGCTTGGTTTCCACATGCGAGATACGGACGTGTGACTCGCATGTGGAAATGAGCCCTAAAGGCCTCTGTGCACATTAGAGAGAAGTCAACACAATTTGATCATTTTTGCAGGTCTAAGAGAGCAATAAATGTATAACCGGACCTCCCGAATCTCCCCAGAGGTGGAGAAAAGGATCAGGCTCTTTGAACGTCAACTACTGATCCTCTTTCTCTCCTGTGAGATAATCCACTATCAGTGTTGGTAATGACTAAAGGTACCTTCACACTAAACAACTTGACAACGATATCGCTAGCGATCCGTGACGTTGCAGCGTCCTGGATAGCGATATCGTTGTGTTTGACACGCAGCAGCGATCAGGATCCTGCTGTGATATCGCTGGTCGGAGCTAGAAGGCCAGCACCTTATTTCGTCGCTGGATCTCCCGCAGACATCGCTGAGTCGGTGTGTGTGACACCGATCCAGCGATGTGTTCACTTGTAACCAGGGTAAACATCAGGTTACTAAGCGCAGGGCCGCGCTTAGTAACCCGATGTTTACCCTGGTTACCATTGTAAATGTAAAAAAACCAAACAGTACATACTTACATTCCGGTGTCTGTCCCCTCGCTGTCAGCTTCCCGCACTGACTGTGAGCGCCGGCCGGCCGTAAAGCACAGCAGTGACGTCACCGCTCTGCTTTACGGCTGGCCGGCGCTGAGACAGTGCAGGGAAGCTGAGGCCGGGGGACAGACACCGGAATGTAAGTATGTACTGGTTTACATTTACAATGGTAACCAGGGTAAACATCGGGTTACTACTAAGCGCGGCCCTGCCGATGTTTACCCTGGTTACCCGGGGACCTCGGCATCGTTGGTCGCTGGAGAGCCGTTCGTGTGACAGCTCTCCAGCGACCACACAGCGACGAAACAGCGACGCTGCAGCGATCGGCATCGTTGCCTATATCGCTGCAGCGTTGCTTAATGTGACGGTACCTTAACTCCCCACTCCTATTGGAAGCCCGTACCTTCCTAGGCCAGCTGAGTGTTCGTATATATTAGAGAAACAAATGTTTGACTGATGGTAACTTAAAGGGGTATTCCAATCTCCAACATCCTATCCTAATATGTATTACGTATAATATCAGTAGAATATAATATATTTTTTCTGATTCTCTATGTAGCTTACCCCATGTGCAGGGCATTGCAGTAGATTAGGTATCCATGGTTATGCCCACTAAACACTAACTAACTGGTATTATATGAGTAATTGTAACCATAGATATCTAAGCTACTGCAATGCCCTGCACATGGGGTAAACAACGTAGCAAAACAGAAGAACTATATTTCTAATTGGAGGTATTTGCTAATATTATTATATTACACCTACTTCTTATTGGGATAGAATCTTGGAGATTTATTCACATTTTATTAGATATAACCTGACACCTCACTTTATTTAAAAACTGAAATGAAGTCGATGCATCATCTTATCCCATGTACTAGTGGACATACCTATATCATTAATAAAACATATGATAAAGAAATCTTGTCGTCAGATTCATCCTGTACAAACCATGAACGGCAGGAATCAAACACTGGCTGAGCGATTGCAGCCAAGTATTTATTACTCTGGAATGCTGCAGCTTTTAAGAGCAAACATAGTCCAAAAAGCCAGCTGGGAACTATGCGAATAGTCCGAGGAAGTCACTGGCCGGCCTCTCTGCTAGCCCCCCTCCCGTGCCAGTTAAAAGCCAAATCTCTACCTATGGAGAAATCATAGCGAAAGAACTGTCAGTTAAAGTGATCAGCGCTGGGAATAGCCGGCAAGGGAGCACATCAGACCAATCAGCCAAGAAAGTAGTTTCTGGCTGGCTTTTTAAAGCAGTTTTACTCTCAAATATCGCAGCATTTCAAGGTATAGCTTCCAGGTTGCAATCGTACAGTGTCTGACTCATGCTGCCCCTGGGCCGCATGCATTTAACATCTGGATTCCTTTAACAGAATGTCCTTTCTGCATATACAGTATTTCACAGATGGTGGGGAAAAGGCAATGATAGTGGTGGTGGAAAGGACAATGATGGTCGTGGTGGAAAGGGCAATAATGGGGGTGGTGGAGGAGGAGGAAATGATGGACGTGGTGGAAAGAGCAATGATGAGGGTGGTAGTGGAAAGGACAATCATGGTGGAAAGAGCAATAATGGGGGTGATGGGGAGGAGGAAATGGTTGAGGTGGTAGAATGGGCAAAGATTGGGGTGGTGGAATGGGCAATGATGGGGTGGTGGGGGAGAAAGCAATGATGGGGGTGGTGGGGGAGAGGACAATAATGGGATGTGGGGGGAGCAGGACAATGAGGGGTGACTGGGATTGAGATGGGAGGAAAGGGGATTTATAATGAATTTAGGAACAGGGGGAAGTGGAGGAAGATGTTATTATCGCTTATTATGTACCCAGCCCATTAGTATATAGTGTACTCACTTATATATAGCACAGTCCCTTAGTATAGTGTACTTGCTTATTATGTATAGTGCCATCCCCCAGTATATAGTGTAGTCACTTTTTATGATGCTGTCCCTGATTATATAGCTTTTTCTGCTGTTATGTACAGTGCTGTCTCTTACATAGTGTATTCTTGTTATTCACAGCTCCCTCTTTTATTACATAGTCCCCTCTCTTTTTGGATATAAAATGACTGCTGATGGAGGAGCCGGTGACCAGACGATCACTCCATCAGCTCCTCCATTAGAAAGGTAGCTTTCCCATGCTCTATCAGCCATCATTGCATTATAGAGCTAGCAAGACAGGACGGTATGTAATAAAAAACAGGGCTCTTTATAATCCTATATGTAAGGGACGGTGCTGTACATAACAAGAGAGGGCACTGTATAATAAGGGACGGCAATAAACAATCAAGAAGACTGTAATATATGTTTGCGTGTGGCTATCTATATATATATATATATATATATATATATATACTGTGTATATGTATGTATATATATATATATATATATATATATATATATATATACGATGTAGCTTTGTCGCCATAGAAGTTGAGGGGCCCAGACACATTTCTTGCACAGGGGCCCCAAGCTGTCCGTGTCCGCCCCTGCTATTTGCACTCATCAGAACCTAATCAATTGACTTTTGTCTCATGGCTCCAAATCACTCGTTTCCAAGCTACTACTGTCCACTTTTCAAAGTTTTCTGCAAACTCGAGCCAAGACTTCTTATGACAATATTGAAGTCAAGACTTCTCACCTTTTTTCGAGCCACCATCCCAGACTTACGTAATGTGCATTGCATAGTGCTTACATGGATGTCTCTGATCTCACTATTATGAAGTATATGAGCCACTGCCACTGCCATGTTTGTCATGCCAGAATTGACAGATCTTGTGATGAACTGAATTGTTGACTTCGATATTTTGCCTGGACGTCAACCTTTTGTCAATTTTCTTGGCCGAGAGACCGTTTAGCTGGATGATGCTGTTTCTCTTTTCTTGAGAAATCTTCTTCATGGCTGCTTCTCGAACCAGTGACCTCTTGCTTGAGAATCATTCTAATTATACACTCAGCTATAAAAAAATTTAAAAACAGGTTGTATTTTGTAGTATATGTAGTATACAGAAAGAAAAAGATTTTTCTATCAACAGGAGCAAAACAGTAACAATGCAAGCGACATAATAAGATTGTGCATAACTGATCATATGCAATCTAATTGCTAGTCCAATTTATGTATGAGCTATTCAAAATGTTTATAAGAACGTAGAAGAGGGGAAAAGTCATCTCACCCATTAGATATCTGGGAATTGGAGCACGGAATAACTATGGTGCAGCAGAAAAGGTAATCAATAAGGAAAAGGAATATTCAGCTATAGGATCTAATTGTTTTTGTGCTAACCAAGTTGAATAGGTTATTCTCATCAAAAATATGTAAAAGACTAGTGCATGCTGCAATTTTTTTCACACAAACACTATGTCCATATAAAAACCTCTCCTCTGAGCAGCCCTATTTAATAACATCGGTGCACGTGCTGCCTGCGTGATATCCAATTGCAACATGGGCAGCTCACATATGTACTTGTATAATATGGCCGTCTGAACGAGAACTTACCAAAATTGTAAAACATTTTCTCATAAAGATCAAGAGTTATAATTTATCTTTATGCAGTTACAAAACAGTTAAATTAGTAGTCAAGTGTGTATTTTACTATTTGTTAAAGTAATAGGTGTGATAATTGAAGCCCATGGGAGAAATCTGACTGCCTTTAAGACACTTTTATCTAATGTCACCAAGCGTTCGGAAAATAGACCTGTCCTTTACAAGTCAAAGTCATGGTATAAAAGGGAAATGCCATTTAAGTTTTTTCCACTTTTGATCCTGTAACGAGAAAGAAGAAAGGGCACTGCACAGAGCATAAACCTTAGTACCGGTATATTAAAAAGATGTTAATAAAGTGTTCCTTGCCTTTAATCACAAATTTGCTCTTTCAAATTTTGCATTCAGCGGAATTTATTAAAAAATGCACAAAATCCCTCAAACCATGATAAATATGTATTAGATAGGAACCGTGGAAATTATATTCTTAGGGATAATAATAATGTCATGTTATCACTCAGCAGGTTATCAGAAGTCAGCTCCATGCAGTTCTCCAAACCGAACTACTCCTAAGTGTGGTGTTTAATCTGCACTTGAACTCTGACATGCTTCTAATACAGAGATTAGTAAGCCTTGGGCATTAGACTCATGTCATTTAGTATGTATATATACACATATACTGTATATATATATACACACAGTGGGGGAAAATAAGTATTTGATCCCTTGCTGATCTTGTAAGTTTGCCCACTGACAAAGACATGTACAGTCTATAATTTTATGGGCTATTGAGAGATAGGATATCAAAAATAAAATCCAGAAAATCACATTGTATAAGTTATATAAATTCATTTGCATTTTGCAGTGAGAAATAAGTATTTGATCCTCTACCAACCGTTAAGAGGCCTGTCTCCTACTGACCAGTTAGACACTCTTAATCAACTCTTTACCTGCATTAAAGACAGCTGTCTTACATAGTCACCTTTATAAAAGATTCCTGTCCACAGACTCAATTAATCATTCAGACTCTAACATCTACAACATGGGTAAGACCAAAGAGCTTTCTAAGGATGTCAGGGACAAGATCATATAAATAGTAAATACAAAACCCAGCACTCAACTTTGTGGTGAGAAGAAATGGATAATTTATTGTATCCCAAGAAATTATCCATTTCTTCTCATCACAAAGTTGAGTGCTGGGTTTTGTATTTACTTGATATAACGGTTTGGGAACCTACCCATGCACCCTCTTAGGTTGTGCACACGTTGATCTATCACTAGGGACAAGATCATAGACCTGCACGAAGCTGGAATGGGCTACAAAACCATAAGTAAGATGCTGGGTGAGAAGGAGACAACTGTTGGTTCAATAGTAAGAAAAGGGAAGAAATACAAAATGACTGTCAATCGACATCGATCTGGGGCACCATGCAAAATCTCACCTCGTGGGGTATCCTTGATCATGAGGTAGGTGAGACATGAGCCTAAAACTACACAGGGAGAACTTGTTAATTATCTCAATGCAGCTGGGACAACAGTCACCAAGAAAACCATTGGTAACACATTACACTGTAAATGTTTAAAATCCTGCAGTGCCCGCAAGGTCCCCCTGCTCAAGAAGGCACATGTGCAGGCCTGTTCGAAGTTTGTGAATGAACACCTGGATAATTCTGTGAGTGATTGGGAGAAGGTGCTGTGGTCAGATGAGACAAAAATTGAGGTTTTTGGTATTAATTTAACTCGCCGTGTTTGGAGGAAGAAAAATGCTGCCTATGACCCGAAGAACACTGTTCCCACTGCTAAGCATGGAGGTGGAAACATTATGTTTTGGGGGTGTTTCTCTGCTAAAGTCACAGGACTACTTCACCGCATCAATGAGAGAATGGATGGAGCCATGTACCGCAAAATCCTAAGTGACAGCCTCCTATCCATTAAAAATGGGACATGGCAGGGTCTTAAAGGAGTGGCTCAAAAGAAGCACATTAAGGTCATGGAGTGGCCTAGCCAGTCTCCAAACCTTAATCCCATAGAAAACTTATGGAGGGAGTTGAAGCTCCGAGTTGCCAAGCACCAGTCTCAAAATTTTAATGATTTAGAGATGATTTGCAAAGAGGAGTGCACCAAAATTCCTCCTGACATGTGTGCAAACCTCATCACGAACTACAAAAACATCTGACTGCTGTGCTTGCCAACAAGGGTTTTGCCACCAAGTATTAAGTCTTGTTTGTCAGAGGATTCAAATACTTATTTCTCACTGCAAAATGCAGATATATTTATATCTACTATATAATTGTCTAAGGGTACTTCTATCTGCCTGTCCTTCTGTCTGTCTGTCTGTCGCGGTTATTCGTTCGCTGATTAGTCTCGCCAGCTGCCTGTCATGGATGCCGCAACCAATCAGCGATGCGCACAGTCCGGAAAAAAATGGCCGCTCCTTACTCTCTGCACTCATTGCCCGACACCCGCATACACCCCTCCGGTCAGCGCTCACACAGAGTTAATGCCGGCGGTAACGGACCGCGTTATCCCATGGGTAACGCACTCCGTTACCGCCGCTATTAACCCTGTGTGTCCCCAACTTTGTACTATTGACGCTGCCTATGCGGCATCAATAGTACAAAATGTAATGTTAAAAATAATAAATAAAAAAAACCTGCTTTACTCACCATCTGTAGTCCGCTGAGCCGCTCGCGCCGCCCGCCATCTTCCGTTGCAGGTTGCGGTGGCAAAGATGGTATGGCAGAAGGGCCTGCCATGACGTCACGGTCATGTGACCGCGACATCATCAGAAGTCCTGCGCGCCTGCGCAGAAAGGACCTGCCGTGACTGTGACCGCTACACGGTCATGTGACCGCGACCGTCATCACAGGTCCTGCGCTCAGACCAACCATGGGAACGGAAGCTGCCCTGGACTACAAGGGGCCCTCAGAAAGGTGAGTAAATGTTTATTTTTTATTTTTTAACCTGTGACAAACGTGGCTGGGCAATATATTACGTGACTGGCCAATATACTACGTCGCTGGGCAATATACTATGTAACTGGCCAATATACTACATCGCTGGGCAATATACTACGTCACTGGGCAATATACTACGTAACTGGGCAATATACTACGTCGCTGGGCAATATACTACGTCGCTGGGCAATATACTACGTAACTGGGCAATATACTACGTGACTGGGCAATATACTATGTCGCTGGGCAATATACTACATCGCTGGGCAATATACATCGCTGGGCAATATACAACGTCGCTGGGCAATATACTATGTAACTGGGCAATATACTACGTCGCTGGGCAATATACTACGTCACTGGGCAATATACTACGTCACTGGGCAATATACTACGTTGCTGGGCAATATACTACGTCGCTGGGCAATATACTACATCGCTGGGCAATATACTACGTGTCTGGGAAATATACTACGTCACAGGGCAATATACTACGTGGCTGGTCAATATACTACATCACTGGGCAATATACTACGTCGCTGGGCAATATACTACATCGCTGGGCAATATACTACGTCGCTGGGCAATATACTACGTGACTTGGCAATATACTACGTGACTGGGCAATATACTATGTGGCTGGGCAATATACTACGTCACTGGGCAATATACTACGTAAATGGGCAATATACTACGTGGCTGGGCAATAAACTACGTCACTGGGCAATATACAACGTGGCTGGGCAATATACTACGTGGCTGGGCAATAAACTACGTGGCTGGGCAATATACTACGTGACTGGGCAATATACTATGTGACTGAGCAATATACTATGTGGCTGGGCAATATACTACATGGCTGGGCAATATACTACGTGGCTGGGCAATATACTACGTGGACATGCATATTCTAGAATACCCGATGCATTAGAATCGGGCCACCATCTAGTAATTTATACAATATGATTTTCTGTATTTTATTTTCGATATTCTATCTCTCAAATTATAGACTGTTCATGTCTTTGTCAGTGGGCAAACTTACAAAATCAGCGATGGATCAAATAGTTATTTCCCGCACTGTATATATATATATATTTGTGTATATATATATATATTTATATATATATATTGTATATGTATATATTGTGGTAGATCGGCACACTCGGCTGCACACAGAGGTAGACATGGGAACACTGTGGCTTTAGAAATGCACTTGGCTTACTAGATACGGCATAAACCAAGCTGATGCACAAAATAAACACGGCCCTCTGGGCAAACAGTAAAAGAAAACTCTGAGTTAGCAAGGCTCATGGTTCAGACATAAACAAAACACCAAACACTTCTTCACTTCTCTTGAGGTAATTATGCTCTTATACTCTATCTTGTGCCCCTGTTTTGTTTAGATGTGTTCGCTGGACGTTCTTTACCAGCTTAGTGTTATATACTTTGTGGATCACTAGCACATGCGTATTTATTACAGGGATGGCTCTTTTTGTTATTAGGCATGTCTTTATCCTCTTACCTGCGGCTCCGGTGCAGTTGTCACCTTTCAGAGTATCCCATCTAGTATTGTTGTTATTTTTAATTATGTGGTTTCTCTAATAAAGATTTTTTGATATGATCCCTTTTGGTGCAATATGTCTATATAGGGTTTATCTACTGTAATTGCATGGGGATTTTCTGTTAGTAATCCCCCATATAGGCACAGGTGTTTTGTCTATGACACACTGTGTATTGTGTATCAATTTTGGCTTATATGTATATATTGTGGTAGATCGGCACACTCGGCTGCACACAGAGGTAGACATGGGAACACTGTGGCTTTAGAAATGCACTTGGCTTACTAGATATGGCATAAACCAAGCTGATGCACAAAATAAACACGGCCCTCTGGGCAAACAGTAAAAGAAAACTCTGAGTTAGCAAGGCTCATGGTTCAGACATAAACAAAACACCAAACACTTCTCTGGAGTGTTTCCCTTCAAACACTGAACACTGCTGCCTCTGGAGGCCAGCTTTTTAAGCACCAGAACACACCCTGGGGTGGAGATAAGGTGGATATCCTCCCACATGCTCTATGGAGATCTACATAAATGCCAGCCCATTATGTAAATTAGATTAACTCCTTACCGCACTTAGTATACTGGAGGAAAAACTCTGGGTTTCATATCACTGACACCATTAAGCGCAGTGAAACCTATCTCCCCTCCAGCACTTTACCAGTGACTTTGTAAAAAATAAAATATTTATATATATACTAGATGGTGGCCCGATTCTAACGCATCGGGTATTCTAGAATATGCATGTCCACGTAGTATATTGCCCAGCCACGTAGTATATTGCCCAGCCACTTAGTATATTGCCCAGCCACGTAGTATATTGCCCAGTCACGTAGTATATTGCCCAGTCACGTAGTATATTGCCCAGCCACGTAGTTTATTGTCCAGCCACGTAGTATATTGCCCAGCCACGTAGTATATTGCCCAGTGACTTAGTATATTGCCCAGCCACGTAGTATATTGCCCAGTTACATAGTATATTGCCCAGTGACATAGTATATTGCCCAGCCACGTAGTATATTGCCCAGTCACGTAGTATATTGCCAAGTCACGTAGTATATTGCCCAGCGACGTAGTATATTGCCCAGCCATGTAGTATATTGCCCAGCGACGTAGTATATTGCTCAGTGCCGTAGTATATTGCCCAGTTACGTAGTATATTGCCCAGCCACGTAGTATATTGCCCAGTGACATAGTATATTGCCCAGTCACATAGTATTTTGCCCAGCGATGTAGTATATTGCCCAGCGACGTAGTATATTGCCCAGCAACGTAGTATATTGCCCAGTTACATAGTATATTGCCCAGTGGCGTAGTATATTGCCCAGCGATGTAGTATATTGCCCAGTTACGTAGTATATTGCCCAGCGACGTAGTATATTGCCCAGCGACGTAGTATATTTCCCAGCGACGTAGTATATTGCCCAGTTACGTAGTATATTGCCCAGTGACGTAGTATATTGCCCAGCGATGTAGTATATTGCCCAGTTACGTAGTATATTGCCCAGCGACGTAGTATATTGCCCAGCGACGTAGTATATTGCCCAGCGACGTAGTATATTGCCCAGTCACGTAGATTTATTGCCCAGCGACGTAGTATATTGCCCAGTTGCATAGTATACAGCACAGAGCCACGTAGTATATTACACAGCGAAGTAGTATACAGCACAGAGCCACGTAGTATATTGGCCAGTCACGTAGTATATTGCCCAGCCACGTTTGTCACAGGTTAAAAAATAAAAAATAAACATATACTCACCTTTCCGAGGGCCCCTTGTAGTCCAGGGCAGCTTCCGGTGCCAGGGTTGATCTGAGCGCAGGACCTGTGATGACATCGCAGTCACATGACCGTGTAGCGGTCGGCCACAGTCACGGCAGGTCCCTTCCGCGCAGGCGCGCAGGACTTGTGATGACATCGCGGTCACATGACCGTGATGTCATGGCAGGTCCTTCTGCCATACCATCTTTGCCACCGCAACCTGCAACGGAAGAGGATGATGTACACCAGACCGTGCACACGTCGCAGCCCCGATGCGCGTTTCGCGTTGCGGGCTTCTTCGGGGGGCCGTGACATGGTTATGACTTAGTGTTGATGTGACTTAGTGTTGATGCTCCAGTAATTACCGTGTACTTTGTCTTTTTCCTTGCTTCCTTTCCTATTTTGTACATTCGTCCAATAATCTACTTTGAATCTAATGCTGTGTACTATATATGTGTGTGAAGCAAATAAAAGTTATATTCTGATTTAATTCAAAATAGGTGGTCTCACTTGATTTATTTTGTGAGTATAGAGCTCCTTTTTTCATGTAGGACATATACATCTTGATTACATGTGGGAATTCCCTAGCAACCAAGCAACCCCCACATGTACTCAGCCTGGCTAGTAGCTGTAAGGCTGTCGTCACACTAGCAGTATTTGGTCAGTATTTTACATCAGTATTTGTAAGCCAAAGCCAGGAGTGGGTGATAAATACAGAAGTGGTGACGTATTTCTATTATACTTTTACTCTAATTGTTCCACTCCTGGTTTTGAAAACTAAATCTCCGAGCAGTCATAAATACTCGGAGGTCACCCGACCGTGCTCAGGAAAACCCGAGCAACGAGTACACTCGCTCATCACTACTAATAAACAATGTATTCACATGTAAAATGCCATGGAACAAATGGCGCTATAATAATAAATAATAAATAATACTAATAATATTATGTAACATTTAAAGGGAACCGACCCAATGTCTTTATCCCTGTTTTTATACTGCTTCCAATAAGTAATTTTCTTTTGTTTTCTGTTTGACTAATTACAATAAAATTATTTATTTGATTTGGTCAGTGATATGCAAATCATTGGGTAACTAGTTAAGGGGGCATTTTCTTCCCTCCAGAATAATCGTACCTTTTTTCGTGATATCATGCTCTTGTGGGCCTGAGTAATAAAAGCAAGAGCGATGGCACTGCTAGCTCTGTCTCTCTGACAACACACACTAGGAGCAGGTTTATGCACGCTCATGTATGCACGCTCATGTATACAGCAGTGACATAGCACACAGATTTGCAGAGCCACTAGTAATGGCTGGCTGTGTCCTGTGTCTCCACTGCTTCCCTGAGCATACGTGGCTTCAGTGGACATTGTCTGAGAGGCAGAGATTTGAAAAGAGCAGGCGGTGATACCACTCTTGCAAATCATATTACTCATGCTTACAGGGATGTGATAACATGATTAGTGGGATGATTAGTCTTAGTGAAAAAAAAAAAAGCCCCTCTCGATCACTTAACCACAGATTGGCACACCTTTGGCCAAAATAAATAAACAATTTTGTGGAAATTAGTTAAACAGAAAACTAAAGAATAATGGGCTCGTTGTAATCAGTATAAAGAGTGAGATAAAAGACATGGGGCATGTTTTGTGGGACATTGTCAGGTTCCCTTTAACTGATCATCAGATTATATGACAGCCATAATACTATTAAAGTTATATGGACTAGAATAAGTTACTTCTGGCAGATCACTATTGCAGTATAAGAAAATGACAGGTCGGTAGATGGCGTGTGAAGCTCGTGGTAATTTTCGTTAGAAGAAACCTTGCATGCTTGCATGTTACTATTAAGGCCCCGTCACACATAGCGATTTACCAACGATCACGACCAGCGATACGACCTGGCCGTGATCGTTGGTAAGTCGCTGTGTGGTCGCTGGGGAGCTGTCACACAGACAGCTCTCTCCAGCGACCAACGATCAGGGTAATGACTTCGGCATCGTTGAAACTGTCTTCAACGATGCCGAAGTCCCCCTGCAGCACCCGGGTAACCAGGGTAAACATCGGGTTACTAAGCGCAGGGCCGCGCTTAGTAACCCGATGTTTACCCTGGTTACCAAAAAAAACAAACAGTACATACTCACCATCTGATGTCCATCAGGTCCCTTGCCGTCCGCTTCCTGCTCTGACTGAGCCGCCGTACAGTGAGAGCAGAGCGCAGCGGTGACGTCACTGCTGTGCTGTGCTCTCACTGTACGGCCGGATCTCAGTCAGAGCAGGAAGCAGACGGCAAGGGACCTGACGGACATCAGATGGTGAGTATGTACTGTTTGTTTTTTTTTACATTTACGCTGGTAACCAGGGTAAACATCGGGTTACTAAGCGCGGCCCTGCGCTTAGTAACCCGATGTTTACCCTGGTTACCAGTGAAGACATCGCTGAATCCGTGTCACACACACCGATTCAGCGATGTCAGCGGGACCTCAACGACCAAAAAAAGGTCCAGGCCATTCCGACACGACCAGCGATCTCACAGCAGGGGCCTGATCGCTGGTACGTGTCACACATAGCGAGATCGCTACTGAGGTCGCTGTTGCGTCACAAAACTTGTGACTCAGCAGCGATCTCGCTAGCGATCTCGCTATGTGTGACGGGGCCTTTAGTCTACCACCTACATAAACTTACAGTACTTATCTGTATCGCAGGTGACATCACCCATGTACATAATAGATGAGGTTAAAGGGGGTTATCACTTCTGAGTCAGGAGACAGCAGAAAGCCACTTCATTCAATGGTTTTAAGAAAACCTTTTCCAGACTGATGTCTCTGGGCTTCGGCTGCTCAGAGATCTGAGTTCTTGCTGAACGCTTGTGTATTACTGCAGAGACTCAGCTTTCTATCAGAACACTGCAGGTTCTAAAGCCTTTAAAGAATCCTCTGTTTGTTCGTCTTGCAGGCTTAGCTGACCACACATACAAAAGATGGTACCGAATATTGGTTTTATCAGTTTATAGCACAGGGGATGAGTGGGATGCTGTTTAAAAATGTATGGCGTGTTTTATGTCCCACAGCACGGTGCTGTATGGCATTGACGCAGAAAGCATCAAACATCCATAAAATTGGTTAATACAATGAACTAAATCATGAATACTGTGAGATAAAAGTAGCAGAGTCCAGTCAATTTTATTTGTAGAATATGTTATGGCTACAAGTGAGCGAAGCACCTGATATTTCATTAGGGCAAAAATGCTCAAATTCATCCAGATTTAATTTGGTCTGAATACATTTGGTACAAATATAAACTGCAAAAAGAGGACTTGAAAATCCTCCAAAAATCTATAAAACACAACAAGAAAAAGTTAGAGATGCTTACATGCCCTGGTCTCAAAACAAATGCACCAACAGGGTGCAGTGGACCCAATTAAAGATGGCGGCTACACAGGTGCAGTAATACCGATGAGACAGCCAGCCACAATTTACAGAGCCATCTGGGCCCAACTGCATCCTGAACGTGAGGACCCTTGACGTGGGTTGTGAGCTTCCGTATTTTCGTCAGAATTTCAACTAATACCTCACATATATTGCTATGTGTTTTTTGCACTTTATATCTTTTAAGGATGCAGTTGGGCCCAGATGGCTCTGTAAACTGTGGCCTCTGTTCACTCAGGATGCATTTTAGTTAGCACTGGGCAGCCCGCCTGATCTAAGAGTGGGGCGTCATTAATAGGCTGTGAGCCAGATGCTCTGCATCTCCTGTGTGTGAATATTGCCGAATACAGACTGTATCTTTTTGTGCACTGGTGTACCAAATGGCCAATCCCTGATTGTAGGCTGGCTGTCTCATCGGTATTACTGCACCTGTGTAGCTGCCATCTTTAATTGGGCCCACTGCACCCTGTCGGTGCATTTGGTTTGAGGCCTGTGCAGGTAAGCATCTCTGCCTTTTTCTTGGTACAAATGTAAACTACCCAGATTGCCATTAAGGTAGGCAAGGGGTAAAAAAACCCAAACCTTTATTCTTACCTTTCCCATCCTCACCTACTGTTATGTGCCAGCCAATGCCTAAACCATTGTTACGTCTCCACCAGAACCTGCTTCTGCAACTTCTGTTTCTGTTGTCAGGTGATCCCATATTCACTTTGCTTTGTTTTTTTCTCTTTTAAAGAAAGCTGTCACCTGTGTTTCAGGCTCCACCCACTTTTATCTAGTTCTGAGACCCAGCCCGTGGGACTCATCATATCCCTGCTTCAGGGAGACCTCCAGGCTTGAGCCTTCTCCCTAACTCCTGATGGTCCAGAACTCTCCACTGTAGACTCATTTTTGGAGGCCTTAAGGTTCCTGTATGATGATGATGACTGAGGAATTGTCACTGAAAGTAAATTAACTACACTCTGTCAGGGGAGATGTCCTGCTGAGAAATATTGTCCAGATTTTAGGCTTTGGGCCACAGACTCGCAGGGGAATGACCATACCCTTCACTATCAGTTTCTTTCTGGACTCTTTGACCAAGGTAAGGACATGTTGATTCTGTCCCCTTTTTCTGACTCTCTCGATACCTATCCGTCTTTGTAGGCGATTGCACGAAAGCAGACATGGGCACACTGCGGATTATGTATGTTCTCCTAAGACTTGTGCGGACAAAACTTATATCGGGGGGAAGTCTGAGAGCAGCAGCACTCACTTCTACAAGGTATCAGCTTTGTCTGTAGTAAGTGAGAGTGAAGCAGATGCTGATTGGCTCTTGGAGTCGCATAATATAACCCTGTCACCTGAACACTGGCAGACCAGGCATCGACTTCATGGGAATGGCACCCGAACCAAAGGTAGGTATAACTGTTATTATTTTACATCGTGAAAATATAGTGATTGAGAAGGGGTTGTCTTAGGCTACGTTCACATTTGCGTTGTGCGCCGCAGCGTCGGCGACGCAATGCACAACGCAAATGTAAACACATGCACAACGCAGCGTTTTGTGATGCATGCGTCCATTTTTGCATGGTTTTGGGCGCAGAAAAAACTGCAACTTGCTGCGTCCTCTGCGCCCTGACGCATGCACCACAGTGACGCATGCGTCACAAATCGCAAGTGCAACGCATGTCCATACGCCCCCATGTTAAATATAGAGGCGCATGACGCATGCGGCGACGCTGCAGCGCCGAACGCTAATGTGAATGTAGCCTTAGTAGTGGATAACACTTTTAACTTTTTTGGTGCTGAAGCCTACCTGAGGTCTGTGATTGACCTCATGTAAATTAGATAGTACTTGTCATGACTTTGGACAGGATGGTTCCGCCTCCATCCTGTTCAGGTCAGGGTTAATTCAGTCTTCCTCTCTTTGGTTTTGGGGCGGCTTTTTACTGTTGGGAGTACTTGCATTTAGTGTTGGTGATACTTCCGTATACTCGGTTAGTGGTTGCTGACCCAGGTGACTCCCCCTTAAATGTGTGCCTCTGTGCTTACGTGCCTTGCTGTGTATGATTCAGTTTGTGCCCTGACTTCTGCCTCTGTGTCCTGCTTTTGTACTGCTCTGTCTCTCCTGGTTATCTGACCCCCATGGCTTGTCTCCGTTTACTCTTTGTCTTGTCCCTAGGTACTGCGCGTTCGTCTGGCTTATGACTCTTGGCTCTCCTTAACCATGTTTACTGTCTTTGCCCTGTGCTCTGCATGCTCAGTGTCCTTCCCTTCACTCACGTGCGGTGGCTCCATCCCTCCCAGTCATGTGATCGATCAGTGCCAGGTCCTGTGCTCACTACACTAGTCTAAGGTCCTTGTGCACTGCATCCTTCTGACTGTACTCCCTGCGCTCATTCACGCGCCCCCTGATAGCGAACCCTGGGCAGCACCAGTGACACCGTAGGTGTCATTACAGTCAGGGGCGGGCATATCATTGATGCAACCTGTGCAGTTGCACAGGGGCCCAATAGATAACGGGGCCACTCTCACCTTTAAAGCAGGTGAAATTGTACATTATGATAAACTATTGGACTGCTTAGGGCCCATATACTGTTCTCGCATGGGGGCCCTCTTCTGTCTGTGTCTGCCAGTGATTACAGTACTGCACTTCTCAATAGTTAAATTGCAACACCAAGAAGTAAAAGTTATGGAAATAACAGTATGGATGCACATGTCAATGATATGCAAATAATGGAAAAATGGAAACAAAGTTACAGACTTAGCTGCTATCAATGAGGTTAATAATGTTTGTCTGAGGAGTGTAGTGTTCTGCCATATTGAATGCAAAAGGGCAAATCCACAGCTGGCAGCTTCCTTTGCAATTGCCGAACAATGACGTCCCAGATGTGTTTGAAGGGAGCCAAGTTTGGCAACTCTTTAGTCATAGTAGCGCGTTTAGGACACACTGGCTGCTCACAGCAGATCGAGCAACATGCAGACCGGCATAGTTCTGTTGAAAAGTGGCTCTTTGGATGACAATATTGTAGCAGGATCAGACTACAAAGGGTTTGATTGTTGTCTGTTGCCACAGAGATGCATTTTTCCGCAAATGGGTTGGAGATACCAACCAATAGGAGAAATGTATTAAGATTGTGAAATTTCCCTAAAATATGTGTTTGTGATTCCAAATAGAATGCAAAATATTAAATATTATGAAATTGAAAAGTGACATCTCCATTACTCAGGATTAGGGTTGAGCGAAACGGGTCGTTCATTTTCAAAAGTCGCCGACTTTTGGCTAAGTCGGCGTCTCATGAAACCCGATCCAACCCCTGTGCTTGTCGGCCATGCGGTACGCGACTTTCGCGCCAAAGTCGCGTTTCAATGACGCGAAAAGCGCCATTTCTCAGCCAATGAAGGTGAACGCAGAGTGTGGGCAGCGTGATGACATAGGCCCTGGCCCCCACCATCTTAGAGAAGGGCATTGCAGTGATTGGCTTGCTGTCTGCGGCGTCACAGGGGCTATAAAGGGGCATTCCCGCCGACCGCCATCTTACTGCTGCTGATCTGAGCTTAGGGAGAGGTTGCTGCCGCTTCGTCAGAAGCAGGGATAGCGTTAGGCAGGGTCCACTAACCACCAAACCGCTTGTGCTGTAGCGATTTCCACTGTCCAACACCACCTTCGGTGTGCAGGGACAGTGGAAGCTACATTTTTTTTTTTTTTTCTCTCAGCGCTGTAGCTCATTGGGCTGCCCTAGAAGGCTCCGTGATAGCTGTATTGCTGTGTGTACGCCACTGTGGAAACCAACTGCTTTTTTCAAAGCACATATCCTCTTGTTCCTTCCTTTCTGCACAGCTATCTTTTTTGTTTGTCCACACTTTTTATTTAATTTGTGCATCAGTCCACTCCTATTGCTGCCTGCCATACCTGGCTTACATTACTGCAGGGAGATAGTAATTGTAGGACAGTCCCTGTTTTTTTTTTTTTTGTGGAAGATTAAGATTGGCATTTCTGCTACAGTGCCATCCCTGTGTGTGCCATCTCTCACTGAGTGGGCCATAGAAAGCCTATTTATTTTTTTTCTTGATTTGTGTTCTAAAATCTACCTCAACACAAAAACACTACATCAATCAGTGGGAGAAAAATATTGGCCTCAGTCAGGGCTTGTGTGCCACTCCTGTGTGTGCCATCTCTCATTCAGTGGGCCATACAAAGCCTATTTATTTTTTTGTTTTTTTTAATATTATTGGGTTTCTAAAGTCTCCGTAAAAAAAAAAAAAAAACATAAAAAAACAGTGGGAGAGTAATATTGCCCTTTCAGCTTGTGTGCCAGTCTTGACTCCTGGGTGTGCCACCTCTCTCTAATTGTGGGCCATAGAAAGCCTATTTATTTTTTTGCTTTTTTTAATATTATTTGGTTTCTAAAGTCTCCCTGAAAAAAAAAAATACATAAAAAAACAGTGGGAGAGTAATATTGCCCTTTCAGCTTGTGTGCCAGTCTTGACTCCTGGGTGTGCCACCTCTCTCTCTCTAATTGTGGGCCATAGAAAGCCTATTTATTTTTTTGCTTTTTTTAATATTATTTGGTTTCTAAAGTCTCCCTGAAAAAAAAAAATACATAAAAAAACAGTGGGAGAGTAATATTGCCCTTTCAGCTTGTGTGCCAGTCTTGACTCCTGGGTGTGCCACCTCTCTCTCTCTAATTGTGGGCCATAGAAAGCCTATTTATTTTTTTGCTTTGTTTAATATTATTTGGTTTCTAAAGTCTCCCTGAAAAAAAAAAAATACATAAAAAAACAGTGGGAGAGTAATATTGCCCTTTCAGCTTGTGTGCCAGTCTTGACTCCTGGGTGTGCCACCTCTCTCTAATTGTGGGCCATAGAAAGCCTATTTATTTTTTTGCTTTTTTTAATATTATTTGGTTTCTAAAGTCTCCCTGAAAAAAAAATACATAAAAAAACAGTGGGAGAGTAATATTGCCCTTTCAGCTTGTGTGCCAGTCTTGACTCCTGGGTGTGCCACCTCTCTCTCTCTAATTGTGGGCCATAGAAAGCCTATTTATTTTTTTGCTTTTTTTAATATTATTTGGTTTCTAAAGTCTCCCTGAAAAAAAAAAATACATAAAAAAACAGTGGGAGAGTAATATTGCCCTTTCAGCTTGTGTGCCAGTCTTGACTCCTGGGTGTGCCACCTCTCTCTCTCTAATTGTGGGCCATAGAAAGGCTATTTATTTTTTTGCTTTTTTTAATATTATTTGGTTTCTAAAGTCTCCCTGAAAAAAAAAAATACATAAAAAAACAGTGGGAGAGTAATATTGCCCTTTCAGCTTGTGTGCCAGTCTTGACTCCTGGGTGTGCCACCTCTCTCTCTCTAATTGTGGGCCATAGAAAGGCTATTTTATTTTTATTTATTTTTTTATTAGTATTTGGTTTCTAAGTTGTCCTTGAAAAAAACATTTTATCTTATTTGGTTTCTAAAGTCTCCCTGAGAAAAAAAAAAAAAATTAGGTGGGAGAATAATATTGACATTAGTGCTTGAGTGACAGTCCTGCGTGTGTGTCATCTCTGTGATTTTGTGCCACAGAAAACAGAGTGTGTAACATTGTGCCTGATTTTCCTTGTGGTCTCACCAACCTGTTAAGGGATATAGAAATCATACTGAAGTTATAGCTCACCGTGTAAGTTGTTTGACAGCAACAAATAAAGTTACTTTGGTTAATTTTTTAAAACAATGAGGAAGTCTGGTGCAAGAGGTCGTGGCCGTGGGCGTTCATTGTCAGCTGGTAATGATGGTAGTGGTAGTGGAGCATCAGGTGGTCGTGGGGATAAAAATATTCCACCTAAGTCTGGAGCTGTGGAGCCAGTTTCGTCGTCTGGCTACACAAGGCCTCGAACGCTCTCTTTTCTGGGAGTAGGAAAACCGCTTTTAAAGGCGGAGCAGCAACAGCAAGTTTTGGCTTACATTGCAGACTCAGCCTCTAGCTCTTTTGCCTCCTCTTCTGAAACTGGTAAATGTAAAAGCAGCGCGTCGCTTGTGGATGTTCACGGTCAGGGACAAGTCACTTCCTTGTCCTCCTCAGCAAAAACTACAACAAGAGAGAAGGATGCAGCAGGCGACACAACGGGTCACTCGATGGAGCTCTTTACACATACCGTCCCTGGCTTAGAAAGTGAAACACTTAACAGGCCATGCCCATTACAAGTAGATTCTGACATGGAGTGCACTGATGCACAGCCACAGCCAGAGTACTATGCTGCTCCTTTGACTCAGACCACCACATTGCCCTCTCAGGGTGCAGATCCACAATCAGACCCTGATGAGACTATGTTGCCCCGCCACGAACGCTATACCACAGACCGACACAGTGACACAGACGAAGTTGCACACGAGCTCGAAGAGGAGGTAATAGATGACCCGGTTGTTGACCCCGATTGGCAGCCATTGAGGGAACAGGGTGCAGGCAGCAGTAGTTCAGAAGCAGAGGTGGAGGAGGGGCCGCAGCAGGCATCAACATCGCAACAGGTTCCATCTGCCGGGCCCCTATCTGGCCCAAAACGCGTGTCAAAGCCAAAACCTGTTGGAGCACAGCGTTGCCATCCGGTTAAAGCTCAGTCTGCAATCCCTGAAAAGGGATCCGATGCTAGGAAGAGTGCAGTCTGGCATTTTTTTAAACAACATCCAATTGATCAGCGCAAAGTCATCTGTCAAAAATGTTCTACTAGCTTAAGCAGAGGTCAGAATCTGAAAAGTCTCAATACTAGTTGCATGCATAGACACTTAACCACCATGCATTTTCAAGCCTGGACTAACTACCAAACGTCCCTTAAGGTTGTAGCACCCTCGGCCAATGAAGCTAGTCATCAACGCAACATCCCTTCCGTCACTGTAAGGCCACCATTTTCCGCACCACCGGCAGTATCTGTGCAGGTTTCTTTGCCAGCCAAAAGCAGTCAGGGTCAGGGAATCACCAGTTTTGTAGGCGGAAATATTGCATCTAGGGCACCGGCGGAAACAATACCGTCTCCAACCGTCTCTCAGTCTGCCATGTCCACCGGCACACCCGCAAGTTCCACGATCTCCATCTCTCCAGTTCAGCTCACACTACATGAGACTCTGGTTAGAAAAAGGAAGTACTTATCCTCGCATCCGCGTACACAGGGTTTTAACGCCCACATAGCTAGACTAATCTCGTTAGAGATGATGCCCTACCGGTTAGTTGAAAGCGAAGCTTTCAAAGCCCTGATGGAGTACGCTGAACCCCGATACGAGCTACCCAGTCGACACTTTTTTTCCAGAAAAGCCATCCCAGCCCTGCACCAGCATGTTAAACAGCGCATCGTCCATGCACTCAGGCAATCTGTGAGTACAAAGGTGCACCTGACTACAGATGCATGGACCAGTAGGCATGGCCAGGGACGTTATGTTTCCATCACGGCACACTGGGTGAATGTGGTGGATGCAGGGTCCACAGGGGACATCAATTTCGGGACAGTTGTGCCTAGCCCACGGTCTAGGAAACAGTTGGCTGTAGGCGTTCGCACCCCCTCCTCCTCCTCCTCCTCGTCCTCCTGCAGAAGCTACAGCTCTTCCACAGACCGCAGTCGGCCAACCACTCCATCGGCAGATGACACTGTTGCACACCAGTTGTCCCATTATGGGCCAGCTACTGGCAAGCGTCAGCAGGCTGTATTGGCTATGAAGTGTTTGGGCGACAACAGACACACCGCGGAAGTTCTGTCCGAGTTCTTGCAACAAGAAACGCAGTCGTGGCTGGGCACAGTAGATCTTGAGGCAGGCAAGGTAGTTAGTGATAATGGAAGGAATTTCATGGCTGCCATCTCCCTTTCCCAACTGAAACACATTCCTTGCCTGGCTCACACCTTAAACCTGGTGGTGCAGTGCTTATTGAAAACTTATCCTGGGTTCTCCGACCTGCTCCTCAAAGTGCGTGGACTTTGCTCACATATCCGACGTTCGCCTGTACACGCCAGCCGTATGCAGACCTATCAGCGGTCTTTGAACCTTCCCCAGCATCGCCTAATCATAGACGTTGCAACAAGGTGGAACTCAACACTGCACATGCTTCAGAGACTGTGCCAACAGAGGCGGGCTGTTATGTTTTTGTGGGAGGATACACATACACGGGCAGGCAGTAGGATGGCAGACATGGAGTTGTCAGGTGTGCAGTGGTCGAAGATACAAGACATGTGTCAAGTCCTTCAGTGTTTTGAGGAATGCACACGGCTGGTTAGTGCAGACAACGCCATAATAAGCATGAGCATCCCCCTAATGCGTCTGCTGATGCAAAGTTTGACGCACATAAAGGAGCAGGCGTCTGCACCAGAGGAAGAGGAAAGCCTTGATGACAGTCAGCCATTGTCTGGTCAGGGCAGTGTACAGGACGAGGTAGCGGGCGAAGAGGAGGTGGAGGACGAGGAGGATGATGGGGATGAGTATATTTTTAATGCGGAACCTTTCCCGGGGGCACTGGAAATTGGTTGCGTGTCAAGGCCGGGTTCTGGTTTTTTGAGGGACACAAGTGACGTAGATTTGCCTGCAACTGCCCCTCACCCAATCACAACCGGAGATTTGACAACTGGAACTTTGGCCCACATGGCGGATTATGCCTTACGTATCCTAAAAAGGGACACACGCATAACGAAAATGATGAACGATGACGATTACTGGTTGGCCTGCCTCCTTGATCCACGCTATAAAGGCAAATTGCAAAATATTATGCCACATGAGAACTTGGAACTAATATTAGCAACCAAACAATCAACTCTTGTTGACCGTTTGCTTCAGGCATTCCCAGCACACAGCGCACGTGATCGTTCTCACACGAGCTCAAGGGGGCAACAGACTAGGAGTGTTAGGGGTGCACACATCAGAAGTGGCGTTGGACAGAGGGGTTTTCTGACCAGGTTGTGGAGTGATTTTGCTATGACCGCAGACAGGACAGGTACTGCTGCATCAATTGAAAGTGACAGGAGACAACATTTGTCCAGTATGGTTACTATCTATTTTTCATCCCTTATCGATGTTCTCCCTCAACCGTCATTCCCATTTGATTACTGGGCATCAAAATTAGACACCTGGCCAGAATTGGCAGAATATGCATTGCAGGAGCTTGCTTGCCCGGCAGCAAGTGTCCTATCAGAAAGAGTATTCAGTGCTGCAGGTTCAATATTAACCGAAAAAAGGACTCGTCTGGCTACCCAAAATGTTGACGATCTAACATTCATTAAAATGAACCACAACTGGATTTCGAAATCTTTTGCCCCACCTTGCCCGGCCGACACCTAGCTTTCCTATGAAAAGCTCTTGCCTGTGAATTACTTTTCTAATGTCTAATTTGCTGCAGCTGATTGTACAGCATACGACATGTTTACACCTCCCTAAATGGCCAAACTCCCCACACGGGGCCGTGGTATCACGACTTGGCGCAAGCACCCGTGAGACTGCTGTTTGTCTGAAGAGGTGGGTGTGCTCGCTTTTGGTTGACGGCATTGCTACTGGGTCCCTCATAGTACAATGTAGTGTCTCTGGCGGTGGTGGTGCGCACCCAACGTCAGACACACCGTTGTAACATGAGGGGCCCTGGGGCGGTCCCGCCGGCCTCAAGAGAGTTCCCCCCTCCCCCAGCTCAAACTGTTCTCTACCACGTGCAAAATTATGTCGCACAGCTCCACCAATCTTTAGTCTATTCGCTGACATCATTCAATGTCTGGCACTGACAATACAAATTTGTAGACATCTATGATGCAACTTAAAGTAGTCTGTGTCTGTGTCCTATATTGGCACCATTAAATAGTTACTGCCAAATTACTATGTCAGAAACTCAGCAGATGAGCCCACCCCTGTACCTAAGTATGCCACCTTTTTTTTTTTTTGGTTGTTTTGCGAGACATTAACATCTATTTATATTTTGGGAGTACTGGGACAGACACTCCTTGCAATACTCCTCCACTGACCACCAAGCTGCCTGCCCGTGTATCCATGTAACCGATGTAAAACAGCCATGAGCCTATTGTTTGTTATTTTAGGCCTTTGATAGCCTGTCTGCGGTCCCTACTTTAAATACTCCTCCACTGACCACCAAGCTGCCTGCCCGTGTATCCATGTAACCGATGTAAAACTGCCATGAGCCTATTGTTTGTTATTTTAGGCCTTTGATAGCCTGTCTGCGGTCCCTACTTTAAATACTCCTCCACTGACCACCAAGCTGCCTGCCCGTGTATCCATGTAACCGATGTAAAACTGCCATAAGCCTATTGTTTGTTATTTTTAGGCCTTTGATAGCCTGTCTGCGGTCCCTACTTTAAATACTCCTCCACTGACCACCAAGCTGCCTGCCCGTGTATCCATGTAACCGATGTAAAACTGCCATGAGCCTATTGTTTGTTATTTTAGGCCTTTGATAGCCTGTCTGCGGTCCCTACTTTAAATACTCCTCCACTGACCACCAAGCTGCCTGCCCGTGTATCCATGTAACCGATGTAAAACAGCCATGAGCCTATTGTTTGTTATTTTAGGCCTTTGATAGCCTGTCTGCGGTCCCTACTTTAAATACTCCTCCACTGACCACCAAGCTGCCTGCCCGTGTATCCATGTAACCGATGTAAAACAGCCATGAGCCTATTGTTTGTTATTTTAGGCCTTTGATAGCCTGTCTGCGGTCCCTACTTTAAATACTCCTCCACTGACCACCAAGCTGCCTGCCCGTGTATCCATGTAACCGATGTAAAACTGCCATGAGCCTATTGTTTGTTATTTTAGGCCTTTGATAGCCTGTCTGCGGTCCCTACTTTAAATACTCCTCCACTGACCACCAAGCTGCCTGCCCGTGTATCCATGTAACCGATGTAAAACAGCCATGAGCCTATTGTTTGTTATTTTAGGCCTTTGATAGCCTGTCTGCGGTCCCTACTTTAAATACTCCTCCACTGACCACCAAGCTGCCTGCCCGTGTATCCATGTAACCGATGTAAAACTGCCATGAGCCTATTGTTTGTTATTTTAGGCCTTTGATAGCCTGTCTGCGGTCCCTACTTTAAATACTCCTCCACTGACCACCAAGCTGCCTGCCCGTGTATCCATGTAACCGATGTAAAACAGCCATGAGCCTATTGTTTGTTATTTTAGGCCTTTGATAGCCTGTCTGCGGTCCCTACTTTAAATACTCCTCCACTGACCACCAAGCTGCCTGCCCGTGTATCCATGTAACCGATGTAAAACTGCCATAAGCCTATTGTTTGTTATTTTAGGCCTTTGATAGCCTGTCTGCGGTCCCTACTTTAAATACTCCTCCACTGACCACCAAGCTGCCTGCCCGTGTATCCATGTAACCGATGTAAAACAGCCATGATCCTATTGTTTGTTATTTTAGGCCTTTGATAGCCTGTCTGCGGTCCCTACTTTAAATACTCCTCCACTGACCACCAAGCTGCCTGCCCGTGTATCCATGTAACCGATGTAAAACAGCCATGAGCCTATTGTTTGTTATTTTAGGCCTTTGATAGCCTGTCTGCGGTCCCTACTTTAAATACTCCTCCACTGACCACCAAGCTGCCTGTGTATCCATGTAACCGATGTAAAACTGCCATGAGCCTATTGTTTGTTATTTTAGGCCTTTGATAGCCTGTCTGCGGTCCCTACTTTAAATACTCCTCCACTGACCACCAAGCTGCCTGCCCGTGTATCCATGTAACCGATGTAAAACTGCCATAAGCCTATTGTTTGTTATTTTTAGGCCTTTGATAGCCTGTCTGCGGTCCCTACTTTAAATACTCCTCCACTGACCACCAAGCTGCCTGTGTATCCATGTAACCGATGTAAAACTGCCATGAGCCTATTGTTTGTTATTTTAGGCCTTTGATAGCCTGTCTGCGGTCCCTACTTTAAATACTCCTCCACTGACCACCAAGCTGCCTGTGTATCCATGTAACCGATGTAAAACTGCAGTATTTTGCTTATAAAAAAGAAAATACTGGAGAGATATCAAATGCAGACATTTTAACATTAAAAACAAAAACACATACAACAAAAAACTGGTACAGTACAAAAATTGGCCACCAGCTACAAAAACTTTCTCCTGCAAGTAGTTAACTGAAAGGTTTTTTTCCATTGAAAACACAGATATGGCATCCACCGAGTGTTGTCCTGTCGCGTCTTCTTTATATTATTGCCAAGAAGCTGCAACTGAATAAAGCTGAGCTTCTACCTTCTGCCTCTTATTAACTGCTTTTTTTTAAAAAAATTGTCCACCAGCTACAAAAACTTTCTCCTGCAAGTAGTTAACTGAAAGGTTTTTTTCCATTGAAAACACAGATATGGCATACACCGAGTGTTGTCCTGTCGCGTCTTCTTTATATTATTGCCAAGAAGCTGCAACTGAATAAAGCTGTGCTTCAACCTTCTGTTCCAAATTACCATTTTTAAAAATGCCATTGGCTGTTCCGGCCTACTAAAGGTGTCTGTCTGCCCCTGCCTGGTGTTGTCCTCAAATGAATAAAGCTGACCTTCAACCTTCAGTTCCAAATTACCATTTTTAAAAATGCAATTGGCTGTTCCGGCCTACTAAAGGTGAATGTCTGCCCCTGCCTGGTGTTGTCCTCAACTGAACAAAGCTGAGCTTCCACATTCTGGCTTTCGCCCTATACTATCAGATATTAAACTGCATTTGGCCTACTAGTGTGGTTAGGCCCTTGAAACAGTGTCTGCTGCTCTTGGGTTTGCTACTCCACTGAACAAAGCAATGCCGCCTGTTTAGTCCTGTTACCAATTTTGAACTGCATTTAGCCTACTTTATTCTTTGGCCCTATATCTGTTTCCTCCTCATCCTGCCCATTGCCCAGCCACTGCTAGATGAGTCTGCTGGTACATTGACCTAGACCACTACATTCCCCTTATACTCTACACAGCCAGAATCTGACCCTGCTGAAAGTAAGGTTCCCCTTCCCGCATGTTATACCACCTTACACAGGGACAGAGAGGAAGGTGCAGATGAAAGTGCAGGTTCCTTCATCAGGTGGGGGGGCATACTCGTTGGCGACGTCACTGGCACAGGGCCCCTCAGAGTACGCAAAAGTGTCGCTGCTGGTGGGAGGCGCCCCCGCCATGCAAACACACCGCTGTACTTTGAGGGGCCCTGTGCCAGTGCCAATGCGAACGAGTGGGCCCCCCCTGCTTGCTCAGGATCACAGCACTTGCAACGTTGAAATACTTACCTTTCCCTGCAACACCGCCGTGACGTAGTCCGCATTTCCTGGGCCCACGAAAAACTTGAGCCGGCCCTACTCCCCCCACAACTTTTGCCAAATGACCCCCAATTCCCTATGCCCAACTATTATTATAAAGTTAATTAAGATTGACAAGCTTCAGAAACAAGAATGGATGTTTTTGGCATTAAAATGGGCACTGTAGGTGTTTTCCTGGCCTCCACTCACTGCCGACTATGCTTCCCCATTGACTTGCATTGGGTTTCGTGTTTCGGTCGATCCCCGACTTTTAGCGATAATCGGCCGACTGCACTCGACTCGACTCTGGACAAAATCGGGTTTCACAAAACCCGACTCGATCTTAAAAAAATGAAAGTCGCTCAACTCTACTCAGGATAATTGTTTTTTTTTTCATTTTTGTTAATTCTATTATGTTTTTTTATTTGATTTCTTTTTATAATAAAGGTTTCTATGAGCTTCTGCATTTGAGGTCACAGAGCTGGATTTAATGCTTTCTACATTTCTGTCAACTGATATGTTTAATATCATCATTCTACACTAGGAAATCAGCTACTGTATGGGGATGGACGGGAAGTAAATAAAATTACTTCATGTTTTCATATAAAAGAGTTTACAGTTCACTGTGTGATTGACAGAGAGAAGTCCTGAAGATGCCGCACAATTACCACTCTGAGATGTCTTTTCTGCGCTCTCAAGACACAAGAACATTTATATAATTACTCGACAATCAATCTGTAAAAGCAATACAAAAATGTTGACCTTTCCAAAGTAAATGTCAACATCAATTTCTGCTCTTCATTTAATGTAAAACACCGCTGTGGAGGCTGAACCCAAATATCTGTCAGGGAACCGTGGTAAAACAATGTGCAATATCAGTTACATTATATAATAACTTTAGTGTAAAATACATGGTGGGATTGTGCAGCGAGACATCACTGCCAATGAACAACACACACAAATCCTAAAAGAATAACTTCATGGCAGACCTGCTCAAAATACTGATGAGTTGATCCTTACTGACCTGGCGCCAAAATGCTGGCTCCTTTTGTGGACGGAAGGGTTTATTTCAAGGGTTTTGGTTTTGTGACATTCATTATACGGTAAGGGACCTAGGACGATCATTCTCCAGCTCAGTACAATTACGACAATACCAAACTTGAATAATGGAGCAAAAATAGGTTGATTACATTTTTTTTTTACATGTTTTAAAAATTGAAAATGTCATTTTTTTATCCTCACAGGACTAAAAAGTAAAGTAAGACCTGCGATTGCAGTATTTCAGTATGGGCTTCACAGGAGGACCAAGATGGCAGGTATCATGGTGCACATCGATTCCCTGAAATTGCGCAGCGGGAGACAGATAGGACATGGGAACCAGCATTTCCAGTTGGCGGATACCACTGTTGACACCAATAACAGCTGTTCGAAGGAGGTGCCGGGTGTCGGACCCCGACCGATCAGACATTGATGACCTATCCCAAGGAAAGGTCATCAATGATAAAGTAGTGGACAACTTCTTTAAGTGTCACTGTGAGAGATTGACATCAGCATTTAAATGGCTAAAACTACAGGTGTGTTATATGTATACTAAATGTGAGTGCTCTGATGATGTATTTTGGGGGCAAAGAAACATGGATGATATTACTACATGGGAGCTGCATGTTGGAGGATTGCAAAGGGAAAGGGCTGCTGCTACGTGTATGGGGTTGCTTATTGAGGGTCTTTCGTAGTCAAAAAAGTTGATGTTTCTTGTATGGGGCTGCATGGGGAAGGGGATGATGATAATGACGCTGAATGCTGGGGCTATGTGATTAAGGGGAAGATATTACTTGAGTGGGGCTGCATGCTCGGGGGCTGTTCGGGGATGAGGCTGCATGCTCGGGGGCTGTTCGGGGATGAGGCTAAATGATGGCGGACAGCTCTGGGAAGGGGATAATGATTCATGCTAGGGGGGCTGTGCAAGGAAGTGGGTGATACTCCTTGTGTGGGGCTGCATGCTGGGGGCTACATGGGGAAGGGAGTCATGATGATGCATGCTGGCGGGACTGCGTGGGGAAGGGGATAATGACAGTCAAGTGGGACTAGATGCTGGGGGGCTGTGCAGGGAAGGGGGTGAGGTCCCTTGTGTGGGGCTGCATGCTAGGGAGCTACAAGCGTAAGGAGTTGAAAATGCATGCTGGGGGGCTGGGTGGGGAAAGGGATAATGACCGTCATGTGGGACTAGATGTTGGGGGGACTGTGCAGGGAAGGGGGATGATGTTTCTTGTTTGATGCTGCATGTTGAGGGGCTGGATGGGGAAGGGTTTCGTCATTTTTATTATCACTTTTCGCAATATGGAAAAGTTACACATAGCCATGATTGTTCAGTTTTGCTAGAAATCGACCCTTCCCGTATGTACACAAGGCTCAGCACCACCATTTTGAAGAGTGGATGGAGCTTTGGAGAGAGAGGTGAGACCGTGAGAGAATGCAGTTGGCAGTCATAATACCGTAATTTACAACACAAAAGTTGCATGGATTACGACAGAAATTTACTCCAGTGATTTCGTACAATTCTGTCTTTACGTCACTTTTGTGTTGCAAGTTATGATGACTGTTAGCTGTGCTGTGTCGCGCCCCACCCTGCAAAGCTCCACCCATTCATTAAAATGTCGATGGTGCTGAGACTTGTGTAATTTTTTCTTATTACAAAAAGTGATAAGAAAAATGCAAGTTTTATTTATCAGAAATAAAACTGAATTTTGCAGAATTTGTTGGCCTTATAGAAATCTATTAAAAAAATTAATGTAAAAAAAATTACTGTACAATTTGTTTACTCCTTTAAAAGCTTGAGCAATACCCCCCAAATCATTAAAAAGCCATGAAATAATTTCAGTTATTAAGCTGATGCAATATATAACTTATTTTTATTCAAGAAAAAAACCTCCTGTAATATTCACTCCTGAGCCTCAATGTGAGGATGTCGCTCCAGCAACTCCGGTCACCTCAGCACTGAACTGTCTAGAGCGGAGGCTCTGGAGAGATCCTCACTACAGACACTCCATTGTAATCACCTCAGTGGTGAGCCATCTAGAGTGGAGCTGCTCGAAGGAGCCTCTAATCTAGACACAACTGTGACAGGAGGTGTCGGTGTAACAGGCCAGATTAACCCCCCGCTCAGAATATACCCGGGGTATAAATTGGACTAGGCCAGTTTATACCCCTCTGGGTCAGAATATGCCCCAGCTGCTGTAGATCAGATTTTTCAGGATTTTGAGAACCATTGAGTGATATACTCAATAACAGGGCCTCAGGCAGCACACGAAGTCCCAGGCAGAACACAGGGCCTTAAGTAACACATGGGGGAGCAGAGGGAACAGGGTCCCAGGCAGCACACAGTGTCCCAGGCAGAACACAGGGCCTTAAGTAACACATGGGGGAGCAGAGGGAACAGGGTCCCAGGCAGCACACAGTGTCCCAGGCAGCACACAGTGGCCCCAGGCTGCATACAGGGGCCCCTGGCAGTGCACGGGGCCCCAGGCAGCACACAGTGGCCCCAGGCAGCACATGGGGGGCAGAGACAGCGAACGGGGTCCCAGGCAGCACACGGGAGCCCCAGGCAGCACACAGGGGCCCCAGACAGCACACAGGGCCCCAGGCAGCACACAGGGGCCCAAGGCAGCCCACAGGGTGCCAGGCAGCGCACAGTGGCCCCAGGCAGTGCACAGTGGCCCCAAGCTGCATACAGGGGCCCCTGGCAGTGCACGGGGCCCCAGGCAGCACACAGTGGCCCCAGGCAGCACATGGGGGGAAGAGACAGCGAAAGGGGTCCCAGGCAGCACACGGGAGCCCCAGGCAGCACACAGGGGCCCCAGATAGCACACAGGGCCCCAGGCAGCACACAGGGGCCCAAGGCAGCCCACAGGGTGCCTGGCAGCGCACAGTGGCCCCAGGCAGTGCACAGTGGCCCCAGGCTGCATACAGGGGCCCCTGGCAGTGCACGGGGCCCCAGGCAGCACACAGTGGCCCCAGGCAGCACATGGGGGCAGAGACAGCGAACGGGGTCCCAGGCAGCACACGGGGACCCCAGGCAGCACACGGGGGCCCCTGACAGCTCACAGGGCCACAGGCAGCACACAGGGGCCCAAGGCAGTGCACAGTGTGCCAGGCAGTGCACAGTGGCCCCAGGCAGCATACACAGGGGCCGCTGGCAGTGCACGGGGCCCCAGGCAGCACACGGAGGCCCCAGGCAGTGCACAGGACCCCAGGCAGCACACAGTGGCCCCAGGCAGCACATGGGGGAGAGACAGCGAATTGGGTCCCAGGCAGCACATGGGGTCTCAAGAAGCACATGGGGCTCCAGGCACTACACAGAGCCCCAGAAAGCACACAGTGGCCCCAGGCAGCATACAGGGGCCCCAAGCTGCACTCAGGGGCTCCAGGCAGTGCACAGAGGGGCAGTGACAGCACAAGGGACCCCAAACAGCGCACAGGGGGCAGAGAGAGCACTTTAGTATTGTCAAAGTTGGACGGCAAGATAGTATATGCCTCTGCTTCCCACTGATCATCACGTTTGTTCATTCTTCTTTTACGCTTTAACTTGTGACAAGGGAATTGCAGGAGCACGTTGATTGTAATCTCTCTCTTGTTTTTGTCTGGCTTGAGATAGACTTCTTTCAACACACTATTGTACTTGACTGTACTTTTGTTGTCTTTCTGTATCCCAATCTGCATCAGATGATGGATTTTCTGGGGTTAGGACTCTCATATCTAGATCAACAGGTAGTTAGCTGAATCTTCCTCTCATCAGATATGCTGAAGTACAGTTGGTGAAATTCACTGGAATGTGGTTGAACAGATCTACCAAGTCTGGCAACTTTTCTGGCCATAAGTTCCGTTCTTCCACAGGCAAGGTCTTCAGTAAGTCGATTACCACTTGGTTCATCTTTTCGCACATTCCGTTGGTTTGTGGGTGATACGGTGTTGTTCTGATCTTTTTGCATCCGTATAAATTGCAGAACTCTTGTAATACCTCTGCTTCAAAGGCTGGACCTTGATCAGTTAGGACCTTCTCTGGGTATCCGTGTGGTCTGCAAAAGTACCGTTGAAAGGCCTTGGCTGCTGTTCTTGCCGTCAAATTCTTGACAGGTACAACTACCAGGAATCTGGAGTAGTGATCCACGATGGTCAGGGCGTAAACATAGCCTGACAGGCTTGGTGTTAGCTTCACGTGGTCTAAGGCTACCAGTTCAAGTGGCTGTTTGGTGACTATGGGCTGCAGGGGAGCCCTCTGGCTGTCACGGTCCTTCCTGCGTAGGCTACATGAGCCACACTCTTGGCACCACTTTTCAATGGTTTTTCTCATGCCAACCCAGTAGAACCTTCCACGAAGTAGACTCTCCAACTTCCTCCATCTGAAGTGTCCTGCTCCATCGTGGTATGCTTCCAGAACCATAGGCGCATCTTGTCTTGGGACTACTATCTGCCATACCAACTCATGAGTGCGTGGGTCGATGCTTCTTTGGCACAGCTTACCATCGTAGATAAATAATTTGCTTTTCTCCTTCCAAAGTTGTTGCGTCTCGTGTGGATCATCTGGGCCAGGGTGTGAACCTGCCTGCCTCAGGAGTTCTTTCGCCTGACAGACCGCGGGGTCACTGTCCTAGGTCTCTGCCCATCCATGGTGGGGCAGGGGATTCAGTGTGGCGTCTTGCTTGTTCTTGCGCCTGTTCTTCACATGATGGGAATACTGAGTGGCCTTGGGGCGATGGAAAGCTGGCAACTCTATTTCTTCGAGTGTTTCCGAGTCTTCTCCCGTTTCTGGCAAGTTGGGCCTCCTGGACAATGCATCAGCATTTGCATTCTTGTGCCCTGCCCGGTACTTGATGGTGAAATCATAATTGGACAACCGGGCCATCCACCGCTGCTCTAAGGCACCGAGTTTTGCTGTGTCCAAGTGTGTCAGTGGATTGTTGTCCGTGAAGATGGTGAATTTCGCTGAGGCCAGGTAATGCTTAAATCTCTCCGTCACTGCCCAGATGATGGCAAGGAACTCCAGCTTAAAGGAACTGTAGCTGTCAGGGTTCCTTTCAGTGGGATGAAGTTTCCTGCTGGCGTAAGCAATTACCCTCTCTTTGCCTTTCTGGACCTGGGACAACACGGCTCCCAGTCCCATGTTGCTGGCATCGGTATACAGCACAAATGGTCGGTCATATTCAGGGTAAGCCAGTACCTCTTCTCCCATCAGAGCTGACTTCAAACAAGTGAAGGACCTCTCCAGTCCGTCGTTCCAGTCAAATGGGGTATTCTTACCCTTGGTTTTCTTGGATTGGCCCACTAACAGGTCTTGTAGTGGTGTAGCTTTCTTGGTGAAGTCTTTGATAAATCTTCTGTAATAGCCTGCCAACCTGAGGAACTGCCAGACTTCATGGAGGTTGCTGGGCTTCCGCCAGTTTCTGATCACAGTGACCTTGTCAGGGTCTGGGGCCACTCCTTCGGCACTCACTACATGGCCCATGTACTGCACTTTGGGCTTTAACAGATGGCATTTAGATGGTTTTACCTTTAAGCCAAAGTTGGACAGAGCATCGAATACCTCGGCCAGGTGCTCCAGATGGTCCTCATAAGTCTTGGAGAAGACAATTACATCGTCCAGATACAGCAATACGGCCAATTTCTCCACCAAATAGTTCTACCTGCTGTACCAGAGCTCTGATTTCTTTCTGCAAAACACGTTGCTCACTGGAACCAGCAGTTTCGGCCACCTGTTGTAACAAGACAATAACCTCTGCAAGACAATTTTCTATGACATTAGTACCAATGGTCATCATAGGGTTACATTCACGGCGATCAAGATCAACAATCACAATCCCTTGGGATTTTAACTCCACCCGCCCCACTTTAATGGTTACCTCTTTGTATCCCACTTGTGGTAAGGGCTGACCGTTACTGGCTACTATGGTGAAATCATCATCAGGGCCACGAGTAATGTCTGTGTCAGCCCAACAACGCTTATAAAGGATGTAAGGCATAGTTGTCACCTGAGAACCGGTGTCCAACAGAGCGTTCATGGGGATACCATCGATCAAAATTGGGAGAACAGGTCGTCCTCCAACGTACTTGGCTTGCCAGTTTTGTGGGCCTGGTCGTCCTACTCCTGGGGGTTGGCCCACTGCCCCAGGGGTTGCTCGTTTAAATGACAGTACCTTGCAATGTGGCCTGGCTGATTGCAGCGGAGGCAGATAGGTCGTCCGTCCTGATGATGTCGTCTCTGCCTCTGGTCGGCGGGATCCTCTTCTGTCGTCGCCAGGGAACATCATCCGGTCTGGAAGCCAGCTTGATCTTCTCCTTGGGGGCCTCCTGTAGGGATTGGATGGTCTGGGCTAATGCAGCAACGTTCTTGGTCAGCTCCTGTAGCTGGACCCGTAGTCCGGCGGGGGAATCATCTTCAAGGATCTGGGCATCCGCCTCAGCAGAGACTTGAGGATAGGGTGCCACCTCCTGGTGGTACGTGAGGGCTGGATGCCTAGGGGGAACTGCACGACTGAGCTGCCATTCCTGTAGCACCTGGATGGCCTTGTATTTGAACTGTGCAAAGGTTAGGTCAGGATTCAGCATGGCCAGGAGGTGCAGTTGGGCCCTTTGGTTATTGCACAGGAGTCCCTAAATTAACCACTCCTTTAAGAGTTTGTCCTCATCTGGCACATTATTAGGGTCAACCTGCCTGATTGCCTGCAGTGCTTCCTGGAGATTAAGGGCATAGTCCCGTAAGTTATCCTGCGGCCTCTGCTTGCACCCATAGAACATCAATTTAATTTCGGTAGTGGTGCGGGTGTCAAAGGTGGTCTGAAGTTTGGCAAAGACCCGCTGCACAGTCTCATTATCTGCAGCTGGCCAGGATTTTACCTCCCTCTGGGCCGCTCCAAGCAGTTGGCCCGTTACAATGTGAAATTTCTGATGCTCTGTCAGGGGATAAACTTCAAGCAGGCTGCAGAGTCTCTCTTTAAAGTCAGCTAACGTATGCGATTCCCTGAAATATTGCGGGAGCCAGGCTGCACCAGGTATATATGGCATGGAGAAGGGAATGATGGCCGCTGTCACTGAGGCAGCGCCCGGTTGGCTGATAGGAGCGGCGGGCTCTGCAACCGTGCCTACCGCGGGGCCTGCAGGCATGTCCGCTGCGAGGCCTGGGGACTACTAGGTCTGCGACTGCAACCGCCACCGACTCCCCTGCCGGATGAGACATGCCAATTTCCCCTCGCTAACCTGATAGAAGCCGGCATCTCCTTTTGAGGCTCCGCTGTACGACGTCTTCACTACCGGCATTCCAGGTAGCAGCGCGGCACCCATTCTTCCTGCTTCTCGCTCTTTTTGGCTAGCTCCACCCACGAAGGTACGTCTCCTCCTCCTCGTGCTCCACGCTGCGTGGCAATGGCGGATTTTGGCAGGAAAGGGCAACACACAGTCCTTCAGCACAAACAGTTCAAATACAATTCTGGCACAGTTCTTAGGCACACATGACCCAATTTTCAGGCTTAAGTAGATCCTGTTCATGACGCCAAAAGATTGGAGCGCCCCTATTAGGGCAATGGGGTACTCGGGGCCGGGCCCTTTGGTTCTCGGCGGGGATGTCACGGTGGCTGACCCGGTCCGTGGCCCTAGAGGCGTCCGTTGTAAATGGGGGAAAGGTCTTTAAAGGGATAATGTTCGTGACTCCACCTGTGGTATTCGGTCAGGGTGACCGACTCTGCTTAGGGGTCCACTGGGGTGATGTAATGGCAGCTAGATGGTATACCTTCCCACAGGTGAAGTGTATCCCCAGGGCTTCCCAGAGTGTAGATGGTGAATTGTGTGAGGTGCAGTGAAGAAAGAGGACACCAAGTTGCAGTCTCTTTACCTTTACTGAAGGCTTCTGCATCCACAGACCAGGGTACAGACCACAGGGTAGGCAGAGTCCGGCCTGTCTGAAGGCAAATCCAGGGTCCCCTTATCCAGGTGGAAATCAGTAGCCTTCCTCTAGCACCTGGGTGTTGTAGTACCTCCCTGCTGAGCTTCTCGGTAAGGTCCTCACAACTGATGTTGGTGTCCTATTTCTTTCTCTCTGTCCCCCTGATGGAATGGATAGGACAACCCCGTATGATTGAAGGCCTGAGGCTTTTTACAGGGACTCTAGCATGCCCCAGCCCCCACAAGTTGCCACCGTGCCTCCTGGGTATAGGTCGGGCAGGTAACGTGGAATTATCTGTCCTGCCAGTCTCTGAAGTAAAGCATAGAGATTCTTACTCCCTCGGTATCCTGGCTACCGGATTCCTGTGCCTCGGAGGGAAGCAGCTTGCTCCTGGCTGATCTCCCTCTGATGTTCCTCTCCTGTGCTCTGCTTTCCTGCACACTCTCTGCAATGTGTTCACTTTTGTGTCTTTTCCCAGGAGCTGCAGCACTTCAGGCTCCAGGACTCCTTCCTCTGTCCTCCTGACAGGAACTGAACTCCTTTTCTCTCCAGATCAGGATGTTTTATAGGGAAGTTCACCTTAAACAGGCTTAGAGCTCCCCCTTCTGGTCTGGAGTGTGAACATGTTGCATGCATTATGTTACCTGATAAAGAGATCTCCTTTATTGCCTTCAGACATAACATCACTCCCCCTGGTGGAAGAATGACATTACTGCAACGACCAGGACTCTGGGGCGCTGCATTATCATGTGATAAACTGCACTTAGATCTGTGGGAAAGTGTCACAAAAGGTGGACGATGATGAGTCACAATTGCCAGAAAGTCAGGAGGAGGAGCAGGGTGCAGATGTGGAAGACGAGGTGGTAGATGACATAGTGACTGACCCAACCTAGCAGAAGGAAATGCATAGCGAGGACAGCAGCACACATGGGGAAGGAGGCATATCCCCCCAACAGGAAGGAAGAAACAGTGTGGCTATTCTACCTATATACAGCACTATTTTGCATTTAAAAAAATTAAAAATACAGGCCACATATTTGGCAGTGTGGTATTTCTGTGACAGGCCTCACACATCTGTGTGCTCCAAGTTTGGGCATTTTAGGCCGGTTTTCCACTGTTTTTGCTGTCTCTTACTCTACTTATATACCGCACTATTTTGCATTTAAAAAAATACAGGTCACATATTTGGCAGTGTGGTCTTTCTGTGAAAGGCCTCATAAATGTGTGTGCTCAAAGTGTGTGCATTTTAGACACAAGTGTGTCTTGTTTAGACAGGAAACCTGACTGTAAACTGAGGGAAAAAACGCAAAGCAGGAGTGAGTCCCCAGCTGTCAGCGTGTGAGCAGCAAGGGGGCAGTGCACTACGCACCAGAAGTTCCGGCGCTGCGACCAACTGCACCAGACCCCGTGACATAGAGGCAGAGGGGCCAGCTTAAGAGAAAGTGGGCACGACAGCAGAGATTTTTGGCGTGGACAAGCAGCGCATAGGAGGTTGAGCAGTGTGATCCATCCTTAGAGCACTGGCGCCGCTAAGGACTGTTCCCAATTGCTCCCACCAATAAAAGTGGTACTGCCACAAAGCGACGAGCCATGTGCCCAGCGACCACAAGAGAGCCAGGCACCGTGCACTCCATTACCGCGAGTACAGCGCACGTGTGCAGTAGAGAGAGACAGTTCATGCTCCGTGTTCAGCTTTGCTAAACAATAATTAAAGGGCACAGAGGAATGACAGAGGACATTAGTACGGTCAGCAAGGTACTCCCTCAGCATTTTCCCAAACTTTACACTCCTTGTGAGAGTCCCTCACTCCTCAGGGCCAGGGTGATGGGAGGGTCTGAGAAAACTCTCCCTGAACTTTGCTGGATTGGAGTTATGTCTCTCTTACCTGTACTCCTTGCTTGGCCAACGAACTGTGACCTCTTCTGCCAGCATTTTCAGATGGGAATTTTTTTAATAGTTCAGCAAGAAGGGCCCTATGATCCTCCAATTTTGTAGTATACCTGTCTGCCTCTGGAATAAGAGATATAAATTTCTCATTGTAGCGTGGGTCTAGAAGTGTCGCCAATCAGTTTTGCCTGTCACCCAAAATTTTGAGAATGCGAGGGTGATATGAAAGGCAGCATAACATAAACTCAGCCATGCGTGCAAGACTGCTATCAGTTGATACTTCCATGTCCACACCAAGAGGACAACTCACCATGTTATCCTCCTCGTCCTTGTCCTCAGGCCTCCATTTCTTTCGACAAACCTCAGTAATATCTTTGTAAATACATCATTGTAAATATATTCCCCTGTAGTTTTTATCTCCCCCACCTCATTGTAGATTGTAAGCAGGATCGTGACTGCTCATGCAACTAACTTGTCTAAGGTATAAAGTAAATAAAAATCTAGGTGCATAACAAACGTGTGTCCCCCCACGCCCTGTCCTGTTCTGCAGAGAGAAGGTTCCAGAATAAAGAGTAAGTATATATACAGGTGATAAATCATAAATGTAATCAATACTCACCAACTGCTGTGTTACCCCCGATGAGTTGAATCCCTCTGTAATGAAACACATATTCCAATAGATGAAGAGACACTCATCTACACCGTAGCCGTCTCTACTTCCAATTTTCTGAAACGCACGTCAGAGTGCTGGAAAGCAAGTGATCGGAGTCAATCATGACATCCCTTCCAGTTTGGGTGAGACACATGTCCACATCATTTCCTGAGTTTGAAACACAGACGGAGCAATGCTTACACTGGATTACTGAAACTTGTCCACCAGAAATCAGGATCCTAATACACACTAAAAGAACACACAAGTCAGTGTGACTACTGGAAATTGGAAGTATGCATCGCTATTCCAGTTTATTAGGATTCATAAAGGGTATATGGTAAGTCTATTATTAAAATAGGAATATCCTGGTCCAATAGAAGAAGTTAGAAATAATATGTGCATGTCCACTATTTGTATTGCGTTCTGACCATAAGCAGCGCTGGCTTCTCCCCTTTTATTTTGATATTGGTTTGTGGCTGACCACCACTGTTGCCGTGCGTGCTGGATCATGAACGCCATTCTTTCTGTATTCATTGTGATTGATCTAGGCTTGCATAAATTTATTGAAAGTTTGGGCGCACTGCCATATATTTGTTTACAACATATCACGGGTGCAATGTCAGTAACAAAATAATTATTTGAAAAAAGAAAAAAGCATTACTGCAAAGAAAATTGCACACCATACAATAGTAACCAGTCATAATAAAAAATAATAACAAGCTGATTTTACTTAACACATTTTTTGATTTGTTCAATAAAATCAGCTTGTTATTATTTTTTATTATGACTGGTTACTATTGTATGGTGTGCAATTTTCTTTGCAGTAATGCTTTTTTCTTTTTTCAAATGATCTAGGCTTGCTTGATTTATCTGTGGTACTGGTCAGGCATTGTGGAGGTCAGATCTGAAATGTCTGTTTGGACCTGGTCGACCTTTATCTACACGTACCCTTTCTGGCACCATGGGAGTGATTCTGAAACGCTACAGGTACAGTTTGCATTCAATATGATCCCGCTTTTAATACATTTAGGAGGCCGTAATGGCACAGCGAATATAAAAAACGTAGAGTAGGACTGCCCCATTATGAGAATGCCTTGGCGTGGCAGGGTGGCTCAAAGAATTGATCAATTGTTGCTAAATGTATCATTTTGATATACAGTTAGAAATTAATATGTGCATGTGCACTTTTTGTATTGCGCTCTGACCATACGCAGCGCTGGCTTCTCCCCTTTTATTCCAATAGAAGAATGTGGGGATCCCGAACCTGGAGACGAATCTATCATGGAGGTGCAAACCTGTGTAGGATAATTGTTGTCCTGTTTGTGATGGCAAATTGATACAAAAGAGCTTATTTGACATAGTAAGATGTTTCTATATCCAATAGTATCTGTAGAATCAAATCTGTGCTAATTGAGAAAGAAAACAAAAAGGAGCAAATCAAATAAAACACCCATAATTAATTTGTTCGTTGAGACCAAGTTGAGTAGTTGTTATTAAGTAGAAAAACCACTTGGTTTGCTTTTGCAATAGGATTTTATCCCTTTTGTTCTTGGGGTTGTACTTAACCTTCTTCTTCCTCCAAACACTTCAAATGGAGTTAATACCAAAAAACTCTATTTTGGTCTCATCTGACCACATGACCTTCTCCTATGCCTCCTCTAGTTCATCCAGATAGTCATTGGCAAACTTGAAAAGGCCCTGGACATGTTCTGGCATGAGCAAGGGGACCTTGCGTTTCCTGCAGGATTTTAATCCATGACGGCATAGTGTGTTACTATTGGTATTGTTTGAGACTGTGGTCCCAGTTCTCTTCGGGTCATTGACCGGGTCTTCTTCTGTAGTTCTAGGCTGATTCCTGACCTTTCTCAGAATCATTCTTACCCCTTAAAGTGAGGTTGGAGCCCCATACCAAGAAAGATTGACAGTTATTTTGTGTTTCTTCCATTTTCTAATAATTGTGTAAATAGTTGATGGCGTCTCACAAAGTGGCTTGCCTCTTGTCCTGTAGCCGATACCAGCCTAGATCTACAGTTTTGTCCCTGGTGTTCTTAAGGTACCTTCACACGAAACGACGCTGCAGCGATAGCGACAACGATGCCGATCGCTGCAGCGTCGCTGTTTGATCGCTGGAGAGCTGTCACACAGACCGCTCTCCAGCGACCAATGATGCCGAGGTCCCTGGGTAACCAGGGTAAACATCGGGTTGCTAAGCGCAGGGCCGCGCTTAGTAACCCGATGTTTACCCTGGTTACCAGCGTAAAATGTAAAAAAAACAAACAGTACATACTTACATTCGCGTCCCCCGGCGTCCGCTTCCTGCACTGACTGACTGACTGAGCGCCGGCAGTAGCAGGGCACAGCGGTGATGTCACCGCTGTGCTGTGCTTTCACTTTCACTTTGCGGCGCTCAGTCAGTGTGGGAAGCAGACTGCGGGGTATGCGAATGTAAGTATGTACTGTTTGTTTTTTTTACATTTTACACTGGTATCCAGGGTAAACATCGGGTTACTAAGCGCGGCCCTGCGCTTAGTAACCCGATGTTTACCCTGGTTACCAGTGTAAAATATCGCTGGTATCGTTGCTTTTGCTGTCAAACACAACAATACATGGCGATCGGACGACCAAATAAAGTTCTGAACTTTATTCAGCGACCAGCGACATCACAGCAGGATCCTGATCGCTGCTGCGTGTCAAACTAAACGATATCGCTAGCCAGGACGCTGCAACGTCACGGATCGCTAGCGATATCGTTACAAAGTCATTTCGTGTGAAGGTACCTTTAGACAGCTATTTGGTCTTGGCCATAGTGGAGAGATGGAGTGTGATTGATGGAGTGTGATTGATTGAGTGTGTGTACAGGTGTCTTTTACACAGGTAATGAGTTCAAACAGGTTCAATTAATACAGGTAATTAGTGCAGAGGAGAGCGTCTTAAAGTAAAACAAACAGGTTTGTGAGAACCAGAATTCTTGCTGGTTGGTTGTTGATCATATACTTATTTCATGCAATAAAATACAATTTAATTATTTTAAAATCATACAATGTGATTTTCTTTTTTTTTACTTTTAGATTCTCTCTCTTACAGTTGAAATGTACCTAAAAGAAAATTACAGATCTCTCCATTCTTTGCAGATGGGAAAACTTAGTAACAGTGTATCAAGTACATATTTTCCCCACAATACAGGTCCTTCTCAAAAAATTAGCATATAGTGTTAAATTTCATTATTTACCATAATGTAATGATTACAATTAAACTTTCATATATTATAGATTCATTATCCACCAACTGAAATTTGTCAGGTCTTTTATTGTTTTAATACTGATGATTTTGGCATACAACTCCTGATAACCCAAAAAACCTGTCTCAATAAATTAGCATATTTCACCCGTCCAATCAAATAAAAGTGTTTTTTAATAACAAACAAAAAAACCATCAAATAATAATGTTCAGTTATGCACTCAATACTTGGTCGGGAATCCTTTGGCAGAAATGACTGCTTCAATGCGGCGTGGCATGGAGGCAATCAGCCTGTGACACTGCTGAGATGTTATGGAGGCCCAGGATGCTTCAATAGCGGCCTTAAGCTCATCCAGAGTGTTGGGTCTTGCGTCTCTCAACTTTCTCTTCACAATATCCCACAGATTCTCTATGGGGTTCAGGTCAGGAGAGTTGGCAGGCCAATTGAGCACAGTAATACCATGGTCAGTAAACCATTTACCAGTGGTTTTGGCACTGTGAGCAGGTGCCAGGTCGTGCTGAACAATGAAATCTTCATCTCCATAAAGCATTTCAGCCGATGGAAGCATGAAGTGCTCCAAAATCTCCTGATAGCTAGCTGCATTGACCCTGCCCTTGATGAAACACAGTGGACCAACACCAGCAGCTGACATGGCACCCCACACCATCACTGACTGTGGGTACTTGACACTGGACTTCAGGCATTTTGGCATTTCCTTCTCCCCAGTCTTCCTCCAGACTCTGGCACCTTGATTTCCGAATGACATGCAAAATTTGCTTTCATCAGAAAAAAGTACTTGGGACCACTTAGCAACAGTCCAGTGCTGCTTCTCTGTAGCCCAGGTCAGGCGCTTCTGCCGCTGTTTATGGTTCAAAAGTGGCTTTACCTGGCGAATGCGGCACCTGTAGCCACACCAGACTCAGTCCACTGCTTCCTCAGGTTCCCCAAGGTCTGGAATCGGTCCTTCTCCACAATCTTCCTCAGGGTCCTGTCACCTCTTCTCGTTGTACAGCGTTTTCTGCCACATTGTTTCCTTCCAACAGACTTACCATTGAGGTGCCTTGATACAGCACTCTGGGAACAGCCTATTTGTTGAGAAATTTCTTTCTGGGTCTTACCCTCTTGCTTGAGGGTGTCAATGATGGCCTTCTTGACATCTGTCAGGTCGCTAGTCTTACCCATGATGGGGGTTTTGAGTAATGAACCAGGCAGGGAGTTTTTAAAAGCCTCAGGTATCTTTTGCATGTGTTTAGAGTTAATTAGTTGATTCAGAAGATTAGGGTAATAGGTCGTTTAGAGAACCTTTTCTTGATATGCTAATTTATTGAGACAGGTTTTTTGGGTTATCAGGAGTTGTATGCCAAAATCATCAGTATTAAAACAATAAAAGACCTGACAAATTTCAGTTGGTGGATAATGAATCTATAATATATGAAAGTTTAATTGTAATCATTACATTATGGTAAATAATGAAATTTAACACTATATGCTAATTTTTTGAGAAGGACCTGTATATACATACAATTGAAACCAGTTTACACGCATTATATAAAAAGACACATATGCATGTTTTTCTCAATATCTGACATGAAATCAGAATAAAACTTATCCATTTTAGGTCACTTATGATGACCATAATTATTAATATTTGCCAAATGCCAGAATAATGATAGAGAGAATCTTAAGGCATTATTATTACTTACTGCATAGTCAAAACTTTGCATACACTAAGATTACTATGCCTTTAAACAATTCTGGACTGCCCGTATGATGTCGTGTTTGGAAGCTTCTGATTTTTTTGCAACATGTCTATCAGAATGGTTGTAATACATATTATATATCTATTTATATAATTGCCTTGCAATGTTTTAATTTCCTGTTCTGTCCAGATGTCACCGTATCCCAGAATTCCAAGTGGAGAAAGTTCACTGACCGCCATATTGGGACACCCAAGTGTAAAGTGTCTCAATATGGAAACTGCTGGTGGTACCAATCTATTGGGCGGTACCACCAGCGGAACACCGTCGCACCACTCACACACTCACACACTCACACAGCCTCTTGCATGGTACCATCAGCGGAACACCATCACGAACACGCCGCTGTCGGGATCAGCCGAATGATGCACTGACTGCAGCCATCATTGTACAGGAGGAGTGCATACGTAGTTTTAATGTGACCGCCGCTATCTGTCTGCACAAAGATGGCGGGGGTCTGATTTACTGCGCCTGCGTGAATTATGCTCAGGTGCAGTGAATCATTTGGCTGATCCTGGCGGCAGATGCGCGACGTGTCTACAGGCAGAGGAAGCCGGTCACATTAAAGGGATTTTCCCATGAATGAAAGTTCATTTTAAAAATTGACTCTCTGACCGTGTACGGAGCATACCATATCTCCTGGGCAGGGGATGAAGCAGAAGATAATACTGACATTACAGCAGGGGATCATAGTGGATTTATTTTGTGAGGTAAAATATTTTACTGATTGTTTTTAAAAAATATTTTACCTCACTAAACATATCCTCTGCGATCTCCTGCTGTAATGTCAGTATTGTCTTTTGCTTCCTCCTCTGCCCAGGAGCTGTGGTATGTTCTGTACACGGTCAGACACAGACAATTTTTAAATTGAACTTTTGTTCATGGGAAAACCCCTTTAAAAAACAAATATCAATGCCAACATGGCTTGTCCTAAAAAGTATGCCAATGACAATGAAAGGAAAGCAGCAAAGGCACAACGTCGAAGAAGGCAAATGAGACTCTTGAAGAGCAACAGCATCGCTGGGACAAAAACAATGCATATAAGCATAGGCATCAAGCACATGAGTCCCCTGATGCAAAAGTCATTACATTATCACAGGATGCCATTAGGAAGGAATTCTGACAGCATGCATTGAAGTTCTGTAGAACTGATTGAAATAGCTGATTGGACCAAACAGGCCAATCGTGCGTTAGGAGACCTCTACCTTCACTTGTCATATCAATTTTTATCTAAGGCTAAATAGTAAGAGGAGCATGTAAACCAGTTAAATGGCAGTGCAAGCAAAAGCTTAGTTGTGTCAGAAAATCCCTTTAAAACTTCAACCTTTAAAAGTACTTAACTGTGAAGCTGTGAATCCAACACTAGAATGAGACAAAAACCTTATTAGAAAGCAGTTGCATCATCTATGTTATTCTCTTAGCTCTCTCATGCTTCATTATATTTCTCCCTCCTTTTCCTCCTTCTGTATAGACTCTTATTAGCAGCATATTCCTGATCCTGTATGAAGCTAAAAATTTGACTTTTCTCTCAAGAAGACTGACTTTAGGAGTTTTTGACAGTAATCAAATAAGGAGGCTTGGATGGTGGGTTGGCTTATAAATGGAGAGAGAAGCGTATTCCTCCAATAAGATTTAGATTCAGATGCCAGATGCAAATGCCGGAGAGACGTAGGATGAAATAGCATGTTTTCGATCTTGGTTTGCTGAATGGTCACCCATAGAAACGTTGCAGTATGCAGTGAGTACGGAAAGTATTTAGACCACTTTAAATTTTTCACTCTTTGCTTCATTGCAGCCATTTGGTAAATTCAAAAAAATTCATTTTTTTCTCATTAATGTACACTCTGCACCCCATCTTCACTGAAAAGAAAACAGAAATGCAGAAATTTTTTCACATTTATTAAAAAAGAAAAACTGAAATATCACACGGTCATAAGTATTCAGACCCTTTGCTCAGTATCGAGTAGAAGCACCCTTTTGAGCTATATTGCCAAGAGTCTTCTTGGGAATGATGCAACAAGTTTTTCACATGTTGATTTGGGGATCCTCTAACATTCTTCCTTACAGATCCTCTCCAGTTCTGTCAGGTTGGATGGTGAACGTTGGTGGACAGCCATTTTCAGGTCTCTCCAGAGATGCTCAATTGGGTTTAGGTCGGGCTGTGGCTGGGCCAGTCAAGAAAGGTCACAGAGTTGTTCTTAAGCCACTCCTTTGTTTAGCTGTGTGCTTAGGGACATTGACTTGTTGGAAGGTGAACCCTCAGCCAAGTCTGAGGTCCAGAGCACTTTAGAAGAGGATTTCATCCAGGATATCTCTGTACTTGTCCGCATCCATGTTTCCTTCAAAGTAAACCAGTCATCCTGTCCCTGCAGCTGAAAAACACTCACATAGCATCATGCTGCCACCACCATGTTTCACTGTTGGTATTGTATTGGGCAGGTGATGAGCAGTCCCTGTTTTCTCCACACATACCGCTTAGAATTATCTCCAAAAATGTCTATCTTCATCTCATCAGACCACAGAATCTTATTTCTCATAGTCTGGGGGTTACTTCATGTGTTTTTTTAGCAAACTCTGTGGGCTTTCATATGTCTTGCAGTGAGGAGAGGCTTCCGTCGGGCCACTCTGCCATAAAGGTCCGACTGACGGAGGGCTGCAGTGATAGTTGAATTTCTGGAACTTTCTCCCATCTCCCTACTGCATCTCTGGAGCTCAGCCACAGTGATCTTGGGGTTCTTCTTTACCTCTCTCACCAAGGCTCTTCTCCCATGTTTGCTCAGTTTGGCTGGATGGCCAGGTCTAGGAAGACTTCTGGTGGTCCCAAACTTCTTTCATTTAAGGCTTATGAAGGCCTTGTTTCTTTGACCTCATGATTCTCATTTGGTCTGACATGCACTGTGAGTTGTGAGGTCTTATATATACAGGTGTGTGCCTTTCCAAATCAAGTCCTAACAGTTTAAACACAGCTGGACTCCAAAGAAAAAGTAGAACCATCTCAAGGAGGAAATGGACAGCATGTGACTTAAATATGAGTGTCTGAGCAAAGGGTCTGAATACTTATGGCCATGTGATATTTCAGTTTTTCTATTTTAATAAATATGCTAAAATGTCTACAGTTCTGTTTTTTTCAGTCAAGATGGGGTGCAGAGTGTGAATTAATGAGAAAAAAATCAACTTTTTTTGAATATACCAAATGGCTGCAATGAAACAAAGAGTGAAAAATTTAAAGGGGTCTGAATACTTTCCACACCCACTGTATATGGGAAAAAGCTCCCAACGTATATTGTAGACTAGATACAAAGAAACAGTGTGCGCCTAGTCTTAGTTCCACTATTGGACATGGACATACAATTCCTTGATCACTTCTATATCATAGTGTAAAATTCTGTATTGTGATGAATTATGCTATTTAATGCCAGTTGGAAAAGGACATTTCTAGTCTCCTGATTATTGGCTTTCCCTACCAATAACATCAATATCAGAAATTAGGGAAGAGGGACTGAGCTACTGTACAAAGTATGTGTGGTCACCAGTGCCAGAAGCATTACATTTTTCATTTTACTCTTGGGGACCAATTCATCAAGACTTGTGTTTCGTATATTATTCTTGTGTCCACACTAAACTGAATTAAGGTGCACTAAGTTCATTAAGAAGTGTGCACATATTAATGAATTTGGCACCTCTTTCATCTGCGTTGCTCTAGTAGCAGAAATGTGGCATAAATTATGATGATTTTTGTTGGCCGCTCTTGCTAAGCTAAGCTTATTTTTCAAAACTTGGGCAGAGCAGGTGTAAAAAATTGCTAATTTTTTGCACAATTAAACCAGATTTATGTGCAAAGCCCATAAGCTGTAAACCCTAATTTAATAGGCAATTCTACACAGACCAATAATCTAGCAGACAAACATTAATTCCCGATGATTGGCCTATGTAAACATGTCCACAGATCCAACAACTAACCTTAGCTTGCGTCTTTTATGTGGACATTAAAATTGTGGTCGGTCAGCAGCTTATCACCAAGTTTATGAAAAATTTAGGGATGCAGTGAAACTACATCCAGTATACTGTATAATGACCGCATTATCATATAGAGCACTAGAGCGCCCCCAGACGCAGGGCCGCGGGGGTACTCGGTACCGGGCCTCTCTGTCTCGGTTCAGGGGTTGTCACAGTGGCTAGACCCGGGCCGTGACCCTGCTAAGGGGCGTCCAATGAAAGATGTGATGGTGGTGCATGGTGCAAGTCCAGATGAATAACGAGGACACAGGGTTGCAGTCTCTTTACCTCTTTACTGAAGGCTTCAGGATCCACAATCCAGAGCACTGCTAACAGGGCTGGCTGAGACCGGCCGGTCCAAAGGCACATCCAGAGTTCCCTTTGCAGGTGGAAATCAGTGCCTACCTTCTAGCGCCTGTGTGTTGTAGTTCTTCCCTGCTGAGCACCACGGGATAGTCCTCACAACTGTTGTGTCTGTTTCTGATGTTCTCTCTCTCCGTCCCCCAGATGATATGGCTAGGACGCACCCGTATGACGGGGTAGGCCTGGAGTTATTCTGGGACCCTAGAGACGCCCCTCTCCCACAATTGCCTCCTTTGTCTTCGTTAGGTGATTTAGGTGAGACAGCCAACCTATAGTTAACTGTCCTGCCGCTGTTTGAAGTAATACGTAGAGTCTCTTACTTCCTCGGTGCTCTGGCCTCCGGCTATGCGCCTCAGAAGGATGTTGCCACGGTCTTAAGGGCACGACTCCCTCTGATTCTATCTCCTCTGCGCTGTGATCTCGCTTCTCACTTCTCCGCAATATACTCCGCTTTCGTGTCCTTTCTTAGGAGTCTGCCGCTGTAACACTCAAGCACGGCTCCGTAACGTTCTGTCTGTCCTAGGCCGCTGTCAGGATCCCACCCCTGACAGGTCCTCTCTCTAGCTCTCCCTAGCTACTTTCTCCCTAACTTCCTGTCCAACCCCCAGTTTTACCAGAGTGTGAGGAGTGGCCTAATAGATAGAACCACCCCCCCTTGGTGGCCGGAGTGTGGAGTGTAGTGTGTGTCTGTGATACCTGGTCAGGTGAACTCCTTTAGTGCAATCAGACGTAACATCACTCCCCTTAGTAGCAGAGCGACATTACTGCAACGACCAGGACTCTGGGGCACTGCACTCCCCCCTGGTTAAATCCAGTACTCCCGGACTGGGAAAAGAAAAACAACATTACATGTTATTAGAAAACACACATAATTTTGAAACACTATAAACAAGTAAATGCTATGAACAAGTGAATATATAACAGTGCTTCCCTTTATGGGAGGTGAGGATGCTTGAACGTTGCAAAAGTTTGGTCATGCACAGTTCATGACTCCCAGTTCAGTAGGTGCAACCTTGAACAGCAGGGACCCCGGGTAAACAAAGGGGTCCCCGTGAAAGTTTTGGAGCAATTCACCTTCCATCACTCCATTGTCCATTTTTAAACCTGTAACAAGAAACTTACATAAACATTTTCAACCAAATAGTAGCTATTGTTAGTATCTCCAAGTTTTGTAGCAAAGTGGAGTTTGATACTTGGTGCTACGTGTAGACCTCCGCAGTGCAGGAGTGGCTATTGACCTAACAGGGCCCGCTAGGCTGGCTACCGCTGGTGTAGTGCACTGTCTCCTAGCTACGCTTCTAGTGAGTCTGGGTAGGACTGGCAGGCTGGGGCTCTCAGGACTGCTGTTACGACCGATGGGCATGGCAGATTCACTGACAGCAGAGGGAGGACTGACCGGTTCAGCGGTTGGTCTGGCATCCTCCAGTGGGGTCCGCTGCGGTTGCGGGTCCGGATGACCTGGCTCCACATTTAGTTCTGGCGGTGTCAGTTGATGAAACGTTAGGACAGGTACCACAATGGCCTGGTTTATTTGAGTCCAAGACAGGGGAAAATCACCAAGAACAGTGTGTATCATCTTCTCCTCTTCCATGGGCGGAGACGTCCCGGGGTTTGTTTCCCCATCTCTCAGCTTATCAGGGCATATCTTAAGGTGGTCTCTGGATATTGCCATTGAGGTTTCCCCTCCATCCTTGCTGATGAGACAGACCTTGGTATTGTCGAAATCAGATGGCAGGATGGTATATGGTTCCGCTTCCCATTGATCATCAAGCTTGTGTAGTCTCCGCTTTCGCTTGAGTACCTGCTCCCCGGGTGGCAAGGGAGTCGCAGGAGCATGCTGGTTGTAATCCCTCTCTTGTTTTTGTCGGGCTTGGGCGAGGCTTCTTTCCACACATTCTTGTACTTGGCGGTACCTTTGCTGCCTCTCGGTATCCCAGTCCACATCTGGGTGAGATATCCTCTGGGGTCAGGACTCCCATGTCCAGATTGATAGGTAACTTGCTGGACCTCCCTCGCATCAGGTACGCTGGGGTGCAGTTGGTGGAATTCACAGGGATGTGGTTGTACATATCCACCAAGTCGGGTAACTTGGTGGGCCACAAGTTCCGTTCCTCCACAGGTAAGGTCTTTAGTAAGTCGATAACCACCTGGTTCATCTTCTCACACATCCCGTTGGTTTGTGGATGGTATGGTGTGGTTCTGATCTTCTTACATCCATACAGATTGCAGAACTCTTGGAACACTTCTCCTTCAAATGCTGGCCCTTGTTCGGTCAGTACCTTCTCCGGGTACCCATGAGGCCGACAGAAGCACTGCTGGAAGGTTTTAGCGGCTGTTCTAGCCGTCAGATCTTTGACTGGCACAACTACCAGGAATCTGGAGTAGTGGTCCACGATGGTGAGAGCATAGGTATAGCCTGACCGGCTAGGTGGTAGCTTCACATGATCCAGCGCGACCAGCTCGAGCGGCCATTTGGTGCCGATGAGCTGCAAGGGAGCCCGCTGGCTGTCACGATCCTTCCGGCGTAGGCTGCATGGGCCACACTCTCGGCACCACTTCTCGATGGCTTTCTTCATACCAACCCAGTAGAACCTCCCTCAGAGCAGCCTCTCCAGCTTCCTCCATCCGAAGTGTCCTGCCCCATCGTGGTACGCTCCCTGGACCATTGGCACATCTTGTCTTGGGACCACAATCTGCCATACCAATTCATGGGGGCGTGGGTCAACGCTCCTCTGGCACAGCTTGCCATTGTGAATAAACAGCCTGCCCCTCTCCTTCCACAACTGCAACGCCTCCGGTGGATCTTCCGGGCTGGGATGCGAACCTGCCTGCGTCAGGAGCTTTTTCACCCAAGGGACCGCAGGGTCACCATCCTGGTTCTCTGCCCACCCGTGGTGGGGCAGGGGATTCAACGGGGCGCCTTGTTTATTCCTGCGCCTGGCCTCCACCTGATGGGAACACAGGGTGGCCTTGGGGCGATGGAAAGCGGGCAGCTCTACCTTTTCAAATGCTTCTGCATCTTCCTCCGTCTCGGGCAAATGAGGCATTAGGGACAATGCGTTGGCATTCGCATTCTTGTGCCCCGCCCGGTACTTGATGGTGAAGTCGTAATTAGATAACCGGGCCATCCACCGCTGCTCCAAGGTGCCGAGATTTGCTGTGTCCAAGTGCGTTAGTGGATTATTATCCGTGAAGACGGTGAACTTTGCTGAGGCCAGGTAATGCTTGAACCTCTCCGTCACGGCCCAAACGACGGCAAGAAACTCCAGCTTAAAGGAACTATAGTTGTCAGGGTTCCTTTCAGTGGGGCGAAGTTTCCTGCTGGCGTAAGCGATTACCCTTTCCTTGCCTTTCTGGACCTGGGACAGCACAGCTCCAAGCCCCACGTTGCTGGCATCCTTATACAATATGAACGGTTGGTCATATTCAGGGTAAGCCAGTACCTCTTCTCCCGTCAGCGCCGATTTTAAGCATGTGAATGATCCTTCCAGTCCGTCATTCCAATCAAATGGGGTATTCTTACCCTTGGATTTCTTGGATTGGCCCACCAACAGGTCTTGCAACGGCACGGCCTTCTTGGTGAAGTCCTTGATGAACCTCCGGTAGTAGCCCACCAACCCGAGGAATTGCCGGACTTCATGGAGGTTACCGGGCTTCGGCCAGTCCTTGATCACCGTGACCTTGTCGGGGTCTGGGGCCACTCCTTCGGCACTCACCACATGGCCCAGGTACTGCACTTTGGGCTTTAGTAGGTGGCATTTGGACGGTTTCACCTTTAAGCCAAAGTTGGACAGAGCTTCAAACACCTCGGCCAGGTGCTTCAAATGGTCTTCATAGGTCTTAGAGAAGACAATAACATTGTCCAGATAGAGCAGTACGGTTTCAAAGTTCTTGTGTCCCAGACAGCACTCCATCATCCTCTGAAACGTCCCCGGGGCGTTACACAATCCGAAAGGCATGTAGTTGAACTCGCAGAGACCCATCGGCGTCGTGAAGGCCGTCTTCTCCTTGTCCGCCTCTGCCACGGGAACCTGCCAGTACCCACTGGTGAGATCCAAGGTGGAGAAGTAGTTAGCAGACTTTAAAGCAGCCAAGGACTCCTCTATCCTGGGCAGGGGGTATGCATCCTTATGTGTAATGCAATTTAGTTGCCTATAATCCACACACATCCTCATGGTGCCATCTTTCTTCCTAACGAGGACTAATGGAGCTGCCCAGGGGCTACAACTGTCTCTCACTACCCCAGCCTCCTTCATCTCTCGCAACATGTCCTTGGCACACTGATAATGAGCTGGGGGTACAGGACGGTATCTCTCTTTGATGGGTGGGTGATCTCCCGTGGGGGTATGATGCTGAATCCCTTTTACCTGCCCAAAATCTAGGGGGTGTTTGCTGAATACCCGCTCATATTCATGAACCACCCTGTAAGCCCCCTGTGTTTGGTGAGATGGGGTAGAATCAGTGCCCACATGTAATTCCCGACACCAATCTTTCATTTGCCCTGCAGAGCCATTGTCCTCCGCCGGGCTGGACGGAACCAAGGGCCCAGGTGCCTGCATCACGCTATTATTAACAGTAAACAGCTTGGCAAGCGTGACATATTTGGTTAGGTGGACTTCCTCCTCCCCACAGTTAAGAACACACACTGGCACCCTCCCCTTACGGACATCAACCACCCCTCTGGCTGTCAGGAGGGTAGGCCTATTATCTGAATACACAGGTTCTACCAGGGCCTGATAGTCTTTACCCCTAAGGCCTATGGCTGCCCGACACCATATCAACATTTCGCTCCTGGGGGGTATCGCAATGGGGTTTGAATCACTCACTGTGACCCGGCCAATCTCACCACCAGTGAACTCCACTTGCTGTCTCTGCATTAGAGCTCTGATTTCTTTCTGCAAGGCATGTTGTTCACTGTAACCCGCTGTTTCAGCAACCTGCTGCAACAAGACAATAACTTCTGCAAGACAATTTTCTATGACATTAGTACCGATGGTTATCATGGGGTTACATTCACGTCGGTCAATATCACCAATAACAATTCCCTGGGCCTTCAATTCTACCCGCCCCACCTTAATGGTGACCTCTTTATACCCCACTTGTGGCAGTGGCTGACCATTACTAGCTATTATGGAGAAATCATCATCAGGGACATGGGTAATGTCGGTGTCCTCCCAATAACGTCTATAAAGGATGTAAGGCATAGTCGTCACCTGGGAACCCGTGTCCAGCAAAGCGTTCATGGGGATTCCGTCGATCACGATGGGGAGAACCGGTCGCCCTCCGATGTACTTGGCTCTCCAATTCTGCGGGCCTGATCGTCCTACTCCTGGGGGTTGGCCCTTTGCCCCAGGGGTTGCTCGTTTAAAGGACAGTACCTTGCAAGATGGCCCACCTGGTGGCAGCGGCGGCAGATAGGTCATCCATCCCGATGAAAGCGATCGTCGTCTCTGCCTCTGGTCGACGGAATCCTCCGCTGTCGCGGCCAGGGGACATCTTCCGGTCCGGAGGCCAGCTGGATCTTCTCCTTGGGGGCCTCCTGGAGGGACTGGATGGTCTAGGCGAGGGCAACAACGCTCTTGGTCAGCTCTTGCATCTGGAGGCGTAGTCCTGCAGGGGAGTCGTCTTCCAGGATCTGGGCATCGGCCTCGGCGGAGACGGGTGCTTCTGGCGCCACCTCCTGGTGGTACGTGAGGGCTTGATGCCTGGGAAGTACAGCACGGCTGGGCTGTCGCTCTGGTAGTGCTTGAATGGCTTTATCTTTAAATTGCACAAAAGTCAGGTCGGGATTCTGCATGGCTAGGAAGTGTAGCTGGGCCCTTTGGTGACTGCACAGGAGCCCCTCGATGAACTGCTCCTTTAGGAGTTTATCTTCATCTTGCATACCGCTTGGATCACTCTGCTTAATGGCCCTCAGTGCCTCCTGCAGATTAAGGGCATAGTCCCGTAAGCTATCCTGCGGCCTTTGCTTGCATCCATAAAATGTCAATTTAATTTCTGTAGCAGTGCGGGTGTCAAAGGTGGTTTTAAGCTTTGCAAAGATCTGTTGCGCAGTCTTCTTATCTGCGGCAGGCCAGGACTTCACTTCTCTCAAGGCCGCTCCAAAGAGTTGATTCGTTATCATATGAACTTTCTGAGGCTCTGTCAAGGGATAAAACTCGAGCAGGCTGCAAATCCCCTCTTTAAAGTCAGCTAACGTATGGGACTCTCCAGAGTATCGCGGGAGCCAAGCGGCTCCGGGTAGGTACGGCATGGAAAAGGGCATTATGGCTGTCGTAGCTGCAGCAGTGTCCGGCTGGACAGTGGGAGCGTCAAGCCTCATGGCATCTGGCAGTGGCGTAAGGCCCGTGGCTGCGTCTACTACAGGGTCTAGAGGTGCCCCCGCGTCTGCGGCGGCGACTGCCGCCTCCGCCCCTTCGGATTCCGACATGGCCGTTCCTTCCTCCTGCTAACCTGCTGGGGCCGGGGTTCCTCTTCCGGAGCCAGCACCCTCCCGTGGTTTCTCGTTCTGCGCTCTATTCGGCCGACTCCACCCACAAAACTATGGCTCCTCCCTCCGTGCTCCGGCCAGCGCGGCAATGGCGGATTTTGGGTGGCAAACAGCAATACACAGTCTTTGCAATAAGTCACAGTTCAAGCACAATTCAGTCACTGTTCCAAGGCACACATGACCTGATTCTTCAGGCTTAAGTAGATCCTGTTCGTGACGCCAAGTTGGAGCACCCCCAGACGCAGGGGGTCCGGGCGCGGGGTACTCGGTACCGGGCCTCTCTGTCTCGGTTCAGGGGTTGTCACGGTGGCTAGACCCGGTCCGTGACCCTGCTAAGGGGCGTCCAATGAATGATGTGATGGTGGTGCATGGTGCAAGTCCCGATGAATAACGAGGACACAGGGTTGCAGTCTCCTTACCTCTTTACTGAAGGCTTCAGGATCCACAATCCAGAGCACTGCTAACAGGGCTGGCTGAGACCGGCCGGTCCAAAGGCACATCCAGAGTTCCCTTTGCAGGTGGAAATCAGTGCCTACCTTCTAGCGCCTGTGTGTTGTAGTTCTTCCCCGCTGAGCACCACAGGATAGTCCTCACAACTGTTGTGTCTGTTTCTGATGTTCTCTCTCTCTCTCCGTCCCCCAGATGATATGGCTAGGACGCATCCGTATGACAAGGTAGGCCTGGAGTTATTCTGGGACCCTAGAGACGCCCCTCTCCCACAATTGCCTCCTTTGTCTTCGTTAGGTGTTTTAGGTGAGACAGCCAACCTATAGGTAACTGTCCTGCCACTGTTTGAAGTAATACGTAGAGTCTCTTACTTCCTCGGTGCTCCGGCCTCCGGCTACGCGCCTCAGAAGGATGTTGCCACGGTCTTAAGGGCACGACTCCCTCTGACTCTGTCTCCTCTGCGCTGTGATCTCGCTTCTCACTTCTCCGCAATATACTCCGCTTTCGTGTCCTTTCTTAGGAGTCTGCCGCTGTAACACTCAAGCACGGCTACATAACGTTCTGTCTGTCCTAGGCCGCTGTCAGGATCCCACCCCTGACAGGTCCTCTCTCTAGCTCTCCCTAGCTACTTTCTCCCTAACTTCCTGTCCAACCCCCTGTTTTACCAGAGAGTGAGGAGTGGCCTAATAGATAGAACCACCCCCCCTTGGTAGCCAGAGTGTGGAGTGTAGTGTGTGTCTGTGATACCTGGTCAGGTGAACTCCTTTAGTGCAATCAGACGTAACATCACTCCCCTTAGTAGCAGAGCGACATTACTGCAACGACCAGGACTCTGGGGCGCTGCAGCACCATAATGAATACCCTATGAAAATGTATAAATCAACATCAACGATCATTATCATTGATTAGCGCATGTTTCAGATAGAAAGTTTGCTCTTCCAAAGGACCCTATGCCTGTTCTCTCTGCACGTATCCTTAGTTCCATCTTCGAATCACTAAGTGTACAAATGTAATGCAGTAATTCATCCCTGAAGTGTGTATGTGTTTCTCCCATTTCGTTCTAAATGATACAGAATAAAGCATTGTACATGTAAACCGCCTCACGCTACTCGCGAACTCCATCGCTGTTTCACAACTATAAAATGTCACCAGTGATATTGCTTTGACTGCCGAAAAATATTTATCTTTCTGCATACCATAATTTTATAATCAGACAGCCAAAGATTAGGAGTTTATAATGCTTTTCATTATACAGCAAGTAGCAAGACTACAAACAAAACAAGTGTAAATGAGCACAAATGACTCAGGCGGCTCACTTGGGGTGTATAATTCAGCCTCGTGGTAAGATAAATACTCAAATTCAGGTGCTCAAAGCCAGAGCCGTGCATTTCTCTTAGCTTGTCTGGGCACATCTGTGTTTCCCTGTTCATGAAATATTAATACTTATTGATTGTTTCCTTATTTATTTATTTCATTAGTTGCAGCAGACAGCCATTCAGCAAAGCATTTTACTGCAAATCCCTCTGCGGTGCTGATGATAAATTTACAATGGGATAATGATGCCCGCTCCACAGATGACTTGCAAATCAAACTTGTAATCAGAGAGCAGTTGTATATTTTGGAGGAAAGAACTAATGCCGGGCTGCAGCGTAAAGGGACATAAAGCTAAATTACATGTCTGGAGATGGACTGTGTTTGGGAACGTTGGGCCTCTGGGTTCTGAGTCTCTCAGTTTAGCCAAAATTCATTGTTCTTATAATTATTAAATAGGGTTAAAGAGAGAAAATAAGAGTTGCACAATAATTCAAGAATTTAATGGACTTTTAATGGACATACTTTGAAAAGCACTGGCACAGTTAGGCTAAGTGCACACGTTGCAGAATTGCCGCTGAAATTTCCACAGAAATTCTGCAACTCCTGCCGCGGGTATATCACATGCATAGTTGGCATGCGTTTTCCCGCTAAACAACTAGCATTTTGTAAGCGTACTTAGCTTGCAGAATTCTGGTGTTTTCCAAGCGATCTGTAGCATCGCTTGAAAAACTGATTGGCAGGTTGATCACACTTGTCAAACAGAGTGTTTGAAAAGTGTGACCAACTTTTTACTATTGATGCTGCCTATGCAGCATCAATAGTAAAAAGATATAATGTTAAAAGTAATTAAAAAAAAAATCGCGATATTCTCACCTTCCGGTGTCGCCCGGAAGTCTTCCCGCTCCTCGCGATGCTCCCATTCCCAGTAATGCATTGCAAGAATGACCTGTGATGAGGTGGTGGTCTCATGAGACTGCTACATCATCACAGGTCATTGCCGCAAGGCATTATTGGGAACAGGAGCATCGCGAGGAGTGGGAAGACTTCCATGGATGCCGGAAGGTGAGAATATCACGATTTTTTATTTTAATTCTTTTTTTTTTAACAATTATATGGTTCTCAGGGCCTGGAGGAAAGTCTCCCCTCCTCCACCCTGGGTACCAACCGCACATGATCAATGCATTCCTATGTGTGCGGAATCCCTGCAATTCCGCACAAAGAATGAACATGCTGCGTTTTTTTCCGGAATGCGGTTCCGCCATGGAGAAAAACACAACATGTGCACAAAAATTGTGGATTGAATTCTAATAAAAGGATGCTTAATGTATGTGTTTTTTCACAGTTTTATCACGTTTTTATAGCGAAAAACCGCTAAGAATCCTGAACGTGTGCACACAGCCTTAAGCCTACGTGCCAGTTTTTGGCGACTTTTAGGCTGCATATTTTTAAAAAAATACAAATAATCTATTTTACTTAATGGGTACAGAAAATCTGAAATATTAAAACTCACCAAAAGCTCATCATGGGAGCATAGCCCTTCGTTCTGATTATATATATTTGGTGAGCTTTTGATGTTGCATATTTTCTGCAACATTTCTGCACGTAAGTAAAATTATGTTACTTGCATTTTTTTAATTGCATTTTTTAGTGTTTTTTTACATGCGTTTTTATCCCTTTTTTGCTTATGCAATTAAATAAAGCTAAACAACCAAGAGTCACGTCAGCTAAGGCTGCCGTCACACTAGCAGTATTTGGTCAGTTTTTTACATCAGTATTTGTAAGCCAAAACCAGGAGTGGAACAAATAGAGGAAAAGTATAATAGAAACATAAGCACCACTTCTGCATTTATCACCCACTCCTGGTTTTGGCTTACACATACTGATGTAAAATACTGACCAAATACTGCTAGTGTGACGGCAGCCTTAGGCTGGGGTCACACTTGGCGTAAGACAATACGCCACGTATTATACGTCCGTACTACGGCCGTAATACGGAGAAATGTTCCCAAAATAGTGATCCGTAGGCAGGGTGTGTCAGCGTATTTTGCGCATGGCATCCTCCGTATGTAATCCGTATGGCATCCGTACTGCGAGATTTTCGCGCAGGCTTGCAAAACCGACATCTAATGGATTTATGTGCTCAAATGTTAGGGAAAACATATATACAGTATGTGTATATATATATGTCATTGAGACACATATATATATATATATTCTGTGTTTATATTTAATTCAGCGCGATATCTGTGAAAAGTCGGTAATTCAATTGCCGGCTTTTCATTTCTCCTGCACAAACCCGACAGGATATGAGACATGGTTTACATATAGTAAACCATCTCATATCCCCTTTTTTTTTGCATATTCCACACTACTAATGTTAGTAGTGTGTATGTGCAAAATTTCAGCACTGTAGCTGCTAAAATAAAGGGTTAAATGGCGGAAAAAATTGGCGTGGGCTCCCGCGCAATTTTCTCCGCCAGAGTGGTAAAGCCAGTGACTGAGGGCAGATATTAATAGCCAGGAGAGGGTCCATGGTTATTGGCCCCCCCGTGGCTAAAAACATCTGCCCTCAGCCACCCCAGAAAAGGCACATCTGGAAGATGCGCCTATTCTGGCACTTGGCCACTCTCTTCCCACTCCCTGTAGCGGTGGGATATGGGGTAATGAAGGGTTAATGCCACCTTGCTATTGTAAGGTGACATTAAGCCAGATTAATAATGGAGAGGCGTCAATTATGACACCTATCCATTATTAATCCAATTGTATGAAAGGGTTAAAAAACACACACACATGATTTAAAAGTATTTTAATGCAATAAACACAGCGGTTGTTTTAATAATTTATTGTTCTCTCAATCCATTTCCAGGCCCTCGCTTGGCAAAATAATAAACGCACAAGATACATACCCTCAGCTGAAACGTCACGTCCCACGAAGTAATCCATCTGAAGGGGTTAACTAATATTACAGGCACGAGCTGCGATAAACCACTCGCTCGTGCCTGTAATCCCCGGGTGCTGAAAGGAAAGCTGGATCTGTACTTACATTTAGTCGCGGTGAGGCGCCCTCTGGTGGATGTTCTCATGAACTGCAGCCTGGGAACTTTTTCCCACGCTCCAGGTCATATGAGGACATCCACCAGGGGGCGCATCACCGCGACTGAAGGAAATGTAGGTCAATGACCTACATTTCATTCATTCGCCGGGGAATTACAAGCAGGAGCACACCGCTGCATTAGCAGGGCTCCTGCCTGTAATATTAGTTACCCCCTTCAGATGGATTACCTCGTGGGACGAGACGGTTCACCATAAGGTATGTATCTTGTGCGTTTATTATTTTGCCAAGCGAGGGCCTGGAAATGGATTGAGAGAGCAATAAATTATTACAACAACCGCTGTGTTTATTTCATTAAAATACTTTTAAATCATGTGTGTGTGTTTTTTTAACCCTTTCAAACAATTGGATTAATAATGGATAGGTGTCATAATTGACGCCTCTCCATTATTAATCTGGCTTAATGTCACCTTACAATAGCAAGGTGGCATTAACCCTGCATTACCCCATATCCCACCGCTACAGGGAGTGGGAAGAGAGTGGCCAAGTGCCAGAATAGGCGCATATTCCAGATGTGCCTTTTCTGGGGTGGCTGGGGGCAGATGTTTTTAGCCACGGGGGGGGCCAATAACCATGGACCCTCTCCTGGCTATTAATATCTGCCCTCAGTCACTGGCTTTACCATTCTGGCGGAGAAAATTGCGCGGGAGCCCACGTCAATTTTTTCCGCCATTTAACCCTTTATTTTAGCAGCTACAGCGCTGAAATTTTGCACATACACACTACTAACATTAGTAGTGTGGAATATGCAAAAAAAAAGGGGATATGAGATGGTTTACTGTATGAAAACCATGTCTCATATCATGTCGGGTTTGTGCAGGAGAAATGAAAAGCCGGCAATTGAATTACCGACTTTTCACTAACACCGCTGCGTATTTCTCGCAAGTCACACTGCTGGTCCGTGTGGAATCCGTATTTTTCTCGCCCCCATAGACTTTCATTGGCGATTTTTTTGCGCAATACGCTGACAAACGCAGCATGCTGCGATTTTGTACGGCCGTAGAAAGCCGTATAATACTGAACCGTAATATACGGCTGATAGGACCAGACCCATTGACAATAATTGTGCCGTATTTAATGCGAGTTTTACGGATGTAGTTTCTGCGCTCTTACGTCCGTAAAACACGCATGTGTGACCCCGGCCTAACCCTATCCAGATATGAATCAATCTCATTTGGGCAAGGTGCTCCAAGAAGGATCTTGGGACGGCTCCTGAGTAGAAATAGCTGAATAGAAGGTAAGTATCCAGCAGCTGCGGTGGAAAGGACTTATAAAAACATAATTCATTAGTAACTATTGGGCCGGCGTCACACTGGTGTGGTTTACGGACGTATGAGAGGCGCAGAAAATACGGATTGCATACGGTACCATGATTCTCTATGGCCCTGCTCCTATCTGCCGTATATTACGGATCTGTATTATACGGTCTTGTACGGCCGTAGAAAATCGCAGCATGCTGCGTTTGTCAGCGTATTGCACAAAAAATCCACCAATTAAAGTCTATGGGGGCGAGAAAATTACGGATTACACACGGACCATGCGTGTGACTTGCGAGAAATACGCAGCGGTGTTATCTAGAAAAGCCAGCAATTCAGTGCGGTGTACAGTAAAATCACACTGACAGAATAGAATAGTTAGAATAAATGTCTACACATACAGTAGAATAGGTATATATATATGTCAGTGAGACACATATATATATATATTTATATTTCATATAGCGCTAGATAACAGAAAAGCCGGTAATTCAATTGCCGGCTTTTCCTATCTCCTTCACAAACCCGACAGGATATGAGACATGGTTTACATACAGTAAACCTTCTCATATCCCTTCTTTTATTACATATTCCTCTTTACTAATGTAAAAAGTGTCTCTGTGTAAAATTTGGGGTCTCAAGCTATTAAATTAAAGGGTTAAATCCCAGAAAAAATTGGCATGGGCTCCCGCGCAATTTTCTCCGCCAGAGTGGGAAAGCCAGTGACTGAGGGCAGATATTAATAGCCTAGAGAGGGACCATGGTTATTGCCCCCCCCCCTGGCTAAAAACATCTGTCCCCAGCCACCCCAGAAAAGGCACATCTGTAAGATTCGCCTATTCTGGCACTTAGCCTCTCTCTTCCCACTCCCGTGTAGCGGTGGGATATGGGGTAATGAAGGGTTAATGTCACCTTGCTATTGCAAGGTGACATTAAGCCAGGTTAATAATGGAGAGGCATCAATTATGACACCTATCCAATATTAATCCAATAGTACGAAATGGTTAATAAAACAAGCACACATTATTAAAAAGGATTTTAGTGAAATAAAGACACATGGTGTTTTAATATTTTATTATACTCTTAATCCACCTGGGAGACCCTTGTCACCTGAAATAAAGTGAAAAAAAACAAACAACAATATTCCATACCTTCCGTCATTCAGTCTTGTCCCACTCTGTAAATCCATCTGAAGGGGTTAAATCATTTTACACCCAGGAGCTCTGCTAATGCAGCTGTGCTCCTGCCTGTAAAACTTGGTGAATTAATGGAATGCAGGGGAATGTACTGTAGTTACCTCAAGTCGCGGTGATGCGCCCCCTGCTGGATGAACTCATATGAACTCGAGCCTGGGAACTTTTCAGAATATTTTCCCAGGCTCGAGTTCATATTAGTTCATCCAGCAGGGGGCGCATCACCGTGACTCGAGGTAACTACAGGACATAGGGGCTCCCTATCTATCTATATAATTGCCTTAAATTGTCTGTCATCCACTTCAGTCTGGATGTCAATGAATCCCACAATCCACCGCGCCGCACAGGAATTACTCCGACCACCATATTGGAATACCCAAGTGATGGTTATTCCAATATGGCACCCACTGGTAGTACCGGGCCCTTTCACAGTACCACCAATGGGTCATCGCCGGACCTTCCTGGTCAGCGGGGGAGGGGTGCGGCAGCTGTCCATCATACTCACCTACTCCCGGCGCATCTCTGTATGTCCTTGCTTCTCCGGCACCGGCAGCTTCTTCCTGTGTTCAGCGGTACGATGTGATTGCTGAGCATAGGAAGAAGCTGCCGACTCCTGGAGACCGTGCCGGGAGCAGGTGAGTATAACGGTAGAGGTGAGCATTCTGATATTCATCTGCCCCCATTCCACCGCCGGGCGCCACTCTGTCTTCCGCGTCCTTTGACATTCAGGTCAGAGGCCGCGATGACGTGTTTAGTGTGTGCGCCGCCCTCAGCCTGAACAGTCACTGCAGAGGATGCGGAGGATGGAGCTCAGGACACGAGCTGAGTATTAGTGATGAGCGAGTTATATCAATGTGCATTTTTTCTACTAGGCAGCCAACCCCTGCAATGTTTGGTTGGTGTGGGGGTGGCTGTTTTTATCAAGTAGTTTGCACTTGTGCTGCCCCTAGCCTTTATCAGTGGAGGCCTGCTGCATCCTGCTAAGTGTGCATTTGTCATCAGACAGGGTTTTGGGAAGGCCGTATCTTATGGTATGTATTTTTTCTGAGTTTTTTCTATGTGAGCTGTTTTTTGATGAGCGAATATACTCGTAACTCGAGATTTCTCGAGCATGCTTGGGGATCCTCCGAGCATTTTTTAGTGCTCGGAGATGTAGTTGTTTTTTGCCGCAGCTGAATGATTTACATCTGTTAGCCAGCATAAGTACATGTGGGGGTTGCCTAGCAACCAGGCAACCCCCACATGTACTTATGCTGGCTAACAGATGCAAATCATTCAGCTGCGGCAAGAAAAACTAAATCTCTGAGCACTAAAAAACTACTCGGAGGACCCCCGAGCATGCTCGAGAAATCTTGTGTAACGAGTATATTCACTCATCACTAGTGAGTATGCCATTATTTTTTTATCGCAGCAGCGGCATATGGGGCATATTTTCTATGCAGCATCTTAGGCTACTTTCACACTAGCGTTTTTTTCAATACGTCGCAATGCGTCGTTTTGGCAAAAAAACGCATCCTGCAAAAGTGCTTGCAGGATGCGTTTTTTCCCATTGACTAACATTAGCGACGCATTTGCGACGCATTGACACACGTCGCAACCGTCGTGAGACGGTTGCGCCGTGTTGTGGCGGTCCACCGGGAGCAAAAAACGTTACATGTAACGTTTTTTGCTGCCGACGGTCCGCTTTTTCCGACCGCGCATGCGCGGCCGGAACTCCGCCCCCACCTCCCCGCACCTCACAATGGGGCAGCGGATGCGCTGGAAAAATGCATCCGCTGCCCCGTTGTGTGGCGCAGAGAACTCTAGCGTCGGTAACCTCGGCCCGACGCACTGCGACGGGCTGAGCCCGACGCTAGTGTGAAAGTAGCCTTATGAGGCCATAATCAACCATTATGCAGCATTATATGGGACACATTTTCTATGCAGCATCTTATGGGGCCATAATCAACCTTTATGCAGCATTATATGGGGCACATTTTCTATGCAGCATCTTATGGGGCCATAATCAACCATTATGCAGCATTACATGAGGCACATTTTCTATGCAGCATCTTATTGGGCCATAATCAACCATTATGCAGCATTATATGGGGGGCTTGGGGACGAGAGAATCTCAGCGTTGCAAAGCCTGCCCCCATCGGGACGTCACCACCCTCCAGATGCGATAGCATCGGGCCTCCATCTAGTAATTAACAATCAGCAAAGGTTAGGCAGACAGCTGCGGGTTGGTAATAATAGCCTGGGAAGTTCCATGGGTATTACTCCCTTCCCATTCTATATACATCTGCCCCCAGACGTTGGCTTTGTCTCTGCTGGTTTGGAAAATTAGGCAGGAGCCAACACCATTTTGTTCCGAAAAATAATGATGAATTAATTAAATACATGTACAGTAAGCTGCACACACACTGTCTTAATTGTATATGTCACTGACACCTATATATCTATCTATTCTTTGCATACATATTGTATGTAATCTATACTATTCTGTCGGGTCCTGCTGTGATTTTACTGTACGCGGATGCTAAATTGCCGGCTTTTCAAAAGACATTGGTGTGTAAAAATTGGAGAGCACTCGCATTGTCCGTATGGTGTGCAATTTTTTTGCCCGCACCCATTGACTTGCATTGGTGAGTCTCATCCGCATTGGTGAGTCTCATCCAGGATACGCTGTAAATTGCAGCATGCTGTGTTTTTTTTTCTCAGTATGATTTCATCTGAGAAAGAAATTGCAGATGAGATGTAACCCACTGAATAACATTGGTCAGAGTGCAATCCAATTTTTTATCGGATTGCACTCATCCATTTTTCTCGCAAATGAGTATGATCACTTAGAGTTAAGCTAGCACACCATCCATCTCTGCTGGGGTTTGTCTTTTGACAATTAACTGTCGGCAACCTAGCCGTGGTAGCTGAGCCCCACTCGAATTGCATTTTGTAAATCCATTTCTGTCAAATCTATGACTTGGCCCATTCTCAATGTGTGAACACAAAAAGAAAACTAATGATATGTTTCTGTGTTTGAGTTGGCAATTACATTCAGTGTAGCACTTGGATAGTTTGCTTATTACAGACCAGATAGGAGTTAAACCTTATGAAGGTTCTGCAGAGATAAGGTAGAAATTATTTGGTCTCCAATAGTAGTAGAGAACATGGGAAATCAGACTTTCTTATCACAATGCAATCACGGTAAGGAAAAATACAATACATGAGATTATTAATCAGTGTCTTGCATTTGATGAATTATATTATTTCTGTTTTTATTAAACTAAATACATAAATGACATTCTCTTTCCTGCCATGTGGGTCGTCTGCTCCTTTTTAATCTTGGCTTCTTGTCTGGTATCTTGTTTGTTTTATTACTAATAAAACAAAGCAGGCACAAAACAATGAGAAGACAGGACTTGTTTACTGAAATTCCAATTTGCTTTATCTTTTGGAAAGTATAGACTAAATAGTTAAAACTTTTTATCATTTCTATTTTTCAACCTCTCCAATCCTAGACGATTTTTCATTTTTTCACTTCTGGTTTTTCCTCACCTTCTTCCAAATTGCAGTGAAATTGCAAAAGAAGCCGAAAGTTCCACCATTATTTTTGTTTGTTTTTATGGTGTTCATTGTGCAGCAAACATAAGTGTCCATGTCAGTATGATTACAAAGATGCCAAACATATACAGCTCTGACTAAAATTAAGAGACCACTATAAAATGTTCAGTTTGTCTGACTTTTCTCTTTATAGGTATATTTTTGAGTAAAATGTAAATGGTTCTTTTGTTCTATAAACTTCTGACAACATGTCTCCGAATTTCCAAGCAACAAATTTTGTATTTTTTTTCTGAAAAGGAGAAATGGTCAAAATTAAAAAAAATAACCAGTGCTTTCAGACCTCAAATAATGCAAAGAATCATTTAGAATCAATTAGAAGCAACAATACTAATATTTTAACTAAGGAAGAGTTCAGAAATCAATATTTTGTGGAATAGCCATGATTTTTAGTCACAGCTTTCATGCGTCTTGGCATGCTTTCCACCAGTCTTTCACATGGCTTCTGGCGCAAAAATGTCAGCAGTTCTTCTTTGTTTGACGGCTTGTGACTATCCATCATCCTCTTGATTACATTCCAGAGGTCTTCAAAGGGGTTCAGGGCTGGAGTTGGGCTGCCCATGACAGGGGTGGATTAAGGGTAGCCAGGGCCCTGGGCTGTTCTGACACTGTGGGCCCCCCGGACATGTGACGGGGTCATGTGATGGGGTCATGTGACGGGGTTATCATACACCTGAACCAGATTATTCCAGAAAAATAGTTGCTGTGTGAAACTATAACTTGTCAAACATCCATTGATCTAGTCAATTTACCCTTCAGTTCAGTATATAGTATACAGTGTATAGTGTCAGTGTATAGGTAACACTGACTCACCAGTGATGTCTCTAGGTGAAGTCCTTCATCTTTCATCCAGCACAGACCGCCATCACTTCATTCAGCCAGGACTCGTCTCTGCAGGAAATAACACACTTATCTCAAGTGTTGTGATTCGGTTCGTGGGCTCCCCCGGTGGTCTCTTGTGGTACTGGTGTCCTGCAAGCTTTGCCTTCTCAGTTCACCTGTTCCTATCAGGATGTGGGAGTATCCTATTTAACCTTGCTCCTCAGTCATTCTAATGCTGGCCATCAATGTATCCAGAGTGATTCTGTTGCATGTTCCTGCTCCCAGTTTTCTGCTCAGCTAAGTTGGACACTTTAGTCCTTAAGCCTATTTTTGTATGTTTTGTCCAGTTTGCACTTATGTGAATCTCTGCAGCTGGAAGCTCTTGTTGGGCTGAAATTACCACTCCAGTGGCATGAGTTGTCACATGAGTTAAGGTAATTTCAGGATGGTGTTTTGAAGGGTTTTGCAGCTGACCGCGAAGTCCTCTGTTGTATCTTTCTGCTATTTAGTTAGCGGGCCTCTCTGTGCTAAATCTGCTTTCATACTACGTGTGTCTTTTCATCTGCTCTCACCGTTATTATATGTGGGGGGCTGCTATCTCCTGTGGGGACATTCTCTGGAGGCAAGCCAGGACTGTGTTTTCTTCTACCAGGGGTAGTTAGTTCTCCGGCTGGCGCGCGGCATCTAGAGACAACGCAGGAATGCCCCCTGGCTACTTCTAGTGTGGTGTGTAGGTTTAGCATCGCGGTCAGCTCTAGTTTCCATCACCCGAGAGCTTGTCCGTTTATTCTATGCTTCTGATGTTTCCTTGCCATTGGAAACCATAACAGTATGGCCAGCCCGAATGTTTAATCTATAGGCTGAAGCAGGAGAGAAAAGGAACTGTGTGAAACTTTTTTTTTTTTTTTTTTCCTCTGAAGTTGCACTCCAGCTCTAATTGCAGTCTCCTGTTTTCCTCTCCTCTTAACCCCTGAATGGCTCAGACTTTATCTGTTGAAATATGGATCCCCAGAGTCTGGCTACCAATTTGTATAATCTTGCCTCTAAAGTTCAGAATATACAAGATTTTTTGTTACATGCTCCTCGGTCTGAACCTAAAATTCCTATACCGGAGTTTTTTTCTGGAGATCGATCTTGTTTTCTAAATTTTAAATACAATTGTAAATTGTTTCTTTCGCTGAGATCTCATTCTGCTGGAGATCCTGCCCAGCAAGTAAAAATTGTTATTTCTTTACTGCGGGGTGACCCCCAAAATTGGGCATTTTCATTGGCACCAGGGGATCCTGCGTTGCTCAATGTGGATGCGTTTTTTTCTGGCTTTGGGGTTGCTTTATGAGGAACCAAATTTGGAGATTCAGGCTGAGAAAGCCCTAATAGCCCTCTCTCAGGGGCAAGATGAAGCCGAAATATATTGCCAAAAATTTCGAAAATGGTCTGTGCTTACTCAGTGGAATGAGTGCGCTCTGGCGGCAATTTTCAGAGAAGGTCTCTCTGATGCTGTAAAAGACGTCATGGTGGGGTTTCCTGCGCCTACTGGTCTGAATGAGTCCATGACAATGGCAATTCAGATTGATCGGCGTTTACGGGAACGCAAACCTGTGCACCAGTTGGCGGTGTCTTCTGAAGAGGCACCACAGAGTATGCAATGTGATAGCTTTCTGTCCAGAAGCGAACGACAGATTTATAGGCGCAAAAATCATTTGTGCTTCTATTGTGGAAATTATACTCATGTTATATCAGCATGCTCTAAACGAACAAAGAAAGTTGATAAATCCTCTGCTATTGGCACTTTGCAGTCCAAGTTTATTTTGTCTGTAACTCTAATTTGTTCGTTATCTTCTATTGTTGCGGATGCGTATGTGGATTCTGGCGCCGCTTTGAGTCTTATGGATTGGTCCTTTGCCAGGCGCTGTGGGTTTGATCTAGAGCCTCTGGAAGTTCCTATACCTTTAAAGGGTATTGATTCTACACCATTGGCTAGTAATAAACCACAATACTGGACACAAGTGACTATGCGTATGACTCCAGACCATCAAGAGGTGATTCGCTTCCTTGTACTGTATAATCTACATGATGTGTTGGTGCTGGGATTGCCATGGTTGCAAACTCATAACCCAGTCCTTGACTGGAAAACAATGTCTGTACTAAGCTGGGGATGTCAGGGAAATCATGGGGACACATCTTTGGTCTCCATTGCTTCATCTATTCCCTCTGAAATTCCTGAGTTTTTGTCTGATTATCGTGAGGTTTTTGAGGAATCTACTCTTAATTCTCTTCCTCCTCACAGAGATTGCGATTGCGCCATAGATTTGATCCCTGGCAGTAAATTTCCTAAGGGTCGTCTATTCAATCTGTCTGTACCTGAACATGCTGCCATGCGAGAGTATATTAGGGAGTCCTTGGAAAAGGGACATATTCGTCCTTCTTCGTCTCCTCTTGGAGCGGGGTTCTTTTTCGTAGCTAAAAGCGATGGTTCTTTGAGACCTTGTATTGATTATAGACTCTTGAATAAGATCACAGTCAAGTATCAGTATCCTTTGCCATTGCTGACAGATTTGTTTGCTCGCATTGAGGGGGCGAAGTGGTTCTCTAAGATTGATCTTCGCGGTGCGTATAATTTGGTGCGAATTAAGCAGGGGGATGAGTGGAAAACCGCATTTAATACGCCCGAGGGCCATTTTGAGTATTTGGTGATGCCTTTTGGTCTGTCAAATGCCCCTTCGGTCTTTCAGTCTTTTATGCACAATATTTTCCGTGAATATCTGGATAAGTTTATGATTGTGTATTTGGACGATATCTTGATTTTTTCGGATGACTGGGAATCTCATGTTCAACAAGTTAGGAGGGTTTTTCAGGTTTTGTGGACCAATTCTTTGTTTGTTAAAGGTTCAAAGTGTGTTTTTGGGGTTCATAAGATTTTTTTTTTGGGGTACATTTTTTCCCCCTCTTCTATTGAGATGGATCCTGTGAAGGTTCGGGCTATTTGTGACTGGACGCAACCGACTTCTCTTAAGGGCCTTCAGAAATTTTTGGGCTTTGCTAACTTTTATCGTCGATTCATAACTGGTTTTTCTAGCGTTGTCAGGCCTTTGACTGATTTGACTAAAAAGGGTGCTGATGTTGCAGATTGGTCTCCTGCTGCTGTGGAGGCCTTTCGGGAGCTTAAGCGCCGTTTTTCTTCTGCTCCGGTGTTGTGCCAGCCTGATGTTTCTCTTCCTTTTCAGGTGGAAGTTGATGCTTCCGAGATCGGAGCGGGGGCGGTTTTGTCGCAGAAAAGTTCAGATTGTTCAGTGATGAGACCTTGTGCGTTCTTTTCTCGAAAATTTTCGCCCGCCGAGCGAAATTATGACGTCGGTAATCGGGAGCTTTTGGCGATGAAGTGGGCATTCGAGGAGTGGCGTCATTGGCTTGAGGGTGCTAAACATCAGGTGGTGGTCTTGACTGATCACAAAAATTTGATTTATCTTGAGTCGGCCAGACGTCTGAATCCTAGACAGGCGCGCTGGTCGTTGTTTTTCTCCCGGTTTAATTTTGTGGTTTCGTATCTGCCAGGTACTAAGAATGTGAAGGCGGATGCCCTTTCTAGGAGTTTTGAACCTGATTCCCCTGGTGATTCTAAACCTACGGGTATACTTAAGGATGGGGTGATATTGTCTGCTGTCTTCCCAGACCTGCGACGTGCTTTACAAGAGTTTCAGGCGGATCGGCCTGATCGTTGTCCGCCTGGTAGATTGTTTGTGCCGGATGAGTGGACCAGTAGAGTCATCTCGGAGGTTCATTCTTCTGCGTTGGCAGGTCATCCGGGAATTTTTGGTACCAGAGATTTGGTGGCTAGGTCCTTCTGGTGGCCTTCCCTGTCTCGGGACGTGCGTACTTTTGTGCAGTCTTGCGATGTTTGTGCTCGGGCCAAGCCTTGTTGTTCTCGGGCTAGTGGGTTGTTGTTGCCCTTGCCTGTTCCTAAGAGGCCTTGGACACACATCTCTATGGATTTTATTTCTGATCTCCCTGTTTCTCAGAAGATGTCCGTCATTTGGGTGGTGTGTGACCGCTTTTCTAAGATGGTTCATTTGGTGCCCTTGCCCAAGCTGCCTTCCTCATCTGAGTTGGTGCCCCTGTTTTTTCAGAATGTGGTTCGGCTGCATGGTATTCCGGAGAATATCGTTTCCGACAGGGGATCCCAGTTTGTGTCCAGATTTTGGCGGGCGTTTTGTGCCAGGATGGGCATTGATTTGTCTTTTTCGTCTGCATTTCATCCCCAGACAAATGGCCAGACGGAACGTACTAATCAGACCTTGGAGACTTATTTGAGGTGTTTCGTGTCTGCTGATCAGGATGACTGGGTCTCCTTTTTGCCGTTGGCTGAGTTTGCCCTTAATAATCGGGCCAGTTCTGCCACTTTGGTCTCCCCTTTCTTTTGCAATTCAGGGTTCCATCCTCGTTTTTCATCTGGTCAGGTGGAGTCTTCGGATTGTCCTGGAGTGGATACCATGGTGGATAGGTTGCATCGTATTTGGGGGCAGGTGGTGGACAATTTGGAGTTGTCCCAGGAGAGGACTCAACGTTTTGCTAATCGCCATCGTCGTGTTGGTCCTCGTCTTCGTGTTGGGGACTTGGTGTGGTTGTCCTCCCGTTTTGTCCCTATGAGGGTCTCTTCTCCTAAGTTTAAGCCTCGGTTCATCGGTCCTTATAAGATTTTGGAAATTCTTAACCCTGTGTCTTTTCGTTTGGACCTCCCAGCATCCTTTGCTATCCATAATGTCTTCCATCGGTCATTATTGCGGAGGTATGAGGTACCACTTGTGCCTTCTGTTGAGCCTCCTGCTCCTGTGCTGGTTGAGGGTGAATTGGAGTACGTGGTGGAGAAAATCTTGGACTCCCGTGTTTCCAGACGGAGACTTCAATATCTGGTGAAATGGAAGGGCTACGGTCAAGAGGATAATTCTTGGGTTACAGCTTCTGATGTTCATGCTTCTGATTTGGTCCGTGCCTTTCATAGGGCTCATCCAGATCGCCCTGGTGGTTCTTGTGAGGGTTCGGTGCCCCCTCCTTAAGGGGGGGGTACTGTTGTGATTCGGTTCGTGGGCTCCCCCGGTGGTCTCTTGTGGTACTGGTGTCCTGCAAGCTTTGCCTTCTCAGTTCACCTGTTCCTATCAGGATGTGGGAGTATCCTATTTAACCTTGCTCCTCAGTCATTCTAATGCTGGTCATCAATGTATCCAGAGTGATTCTGTTGCATGTTCCTGCTCCCAGTTTTCTGCTCAGCTAAGTTGGACACTTTAGTCCTTAAGCCTATTTTTGTATGTTTTGTCCAGTTTGCACTTATGTGAATCTCTGCAGCTGGAAGCTCTTGTTGGGCTGAAATTACCACTCCAGTGGCATGAGTTGTCACATGAGTTAAGGTAATTTCAGGATGGTGTTTTGAAGGGTTTTGCAGCTGACCGCGAAGTCCTCTGTTGTATCTTTCTGCTATTTAGTTAGCGGGCCTCTCTGTGCTAAATCTGCTTTCATACTACGTGTGTCTTTTCATCTGCTCTCACCGTTATTATATGTGGGGGGCTGCTATCTCCTGTGGGGACATTCTCTGGAGGCAAGCCAGGACTGTGTTTTCTTCTACCAGGGGTAGTTAGTTCTCCGGCTGGCGCGCGGCATCTAGAGACAACGCAGGAATGCCCCCTGGCTACTTCTAGTGTGGTGTGTAGGTTTAGCATCGCGGTCAGCTCTAGTTTCCATCACCCGAGAGCTTGTCCGTTTATTCTATGCTTCTGATGTTTCCTTGCCATTGGAAACCATAACACTCAAGCTCCGCTTGTAGGACACATTGCTTAATTTTTCCCAACTTCTACATTACACCACATGAAGAAAAAGAGGCGACATAGTGTCACTCTACAAAGTAACAGGACCGCCCCCCCATTTAAAACAGTGTCCTCACAAAATAAAATAAATACATCACTGCAGTAATAATATCCCTTAATTAGCCCCTATGGTAATAATAATATCCCCCATCCTGGCCCCGTGTATCTCATTCCTGGCTCCAGCCATATGTTCTCCCATCCTGCCCTCATGAGTATCCATCCTGCCTCATATGATCTCCCCATCCTGACTCATCAGTCTCTATCGTATCCATCCTGCCCCATGATTCTGCACGATCTGTCTCCAATCCTGCCCCATGCCTTTCATTCTGCCCTGTGTCTCCAATCATGCCCCATATCTACATTCTGCCCATGTCTCCTGTCCTGCCCCAGTGTGTCCAGCATCTCTACCCCCAGTGTCCAGCATCTCTGCCCCCAGTGTCCAGCATCTCTGCCCCCAGTGTCCAGCATCTCCACCCCAGTGTCCAGCATCTCTGCCCCAGCGTCCAGCATCTCTGCCCCCAGTGTCCCGCATCTCTGCCCCCAATGTCCAGCATCTCTGCCCCAATGTCCAGCATCTCTGCCCCAATGTCCAGCATCTCTGCCCTCAATGTGTCCAGCATCCTGCCCCCAGTGTGTCCAGCATCCTGCCCCCAGTGTGTCCAGCATATTGCCCCCAGTGTGCCCAGCATATTGCCCCCAGTGTGTCCAGCATTCTGCCCCAGTGTCTCCAGCATATTGCCCCCAGTGTGTCCAGCATTCTGCCCCAGTGTGTCCAGCATATTGCCCCCAGCTTGTCCAGCATTCTGCCCCAGTGTGTCCAGCATATTGCCCGTTTGTCCAGCATTCTGCCCCCAGTGTGTCCAGCATCCTGCCCCCAGTGTGTCCAGCATTCTGCCCCAGTGTCTCCAGCATATTGCCCCCTGTGTGTCCAGCATTCTGCCCCAGTGTCTCCAGCATATTGCCCCCAGTGTGTCCAGCATTTTGCCCCAGTGTGTCCAGCATCCTGCCCCCCAGTGTATCCAGCATATTGCCCCCAGTGTCTCCAGCATATTGCCCAAGGGTCTCCAGCATATTGCCCCCAGTGTGTCCAGCATACTGCCCCCAGTATGTCCAGCATATTGTCCACAGTGTGTCCAGCATATTGCCCCCAGTGTCTCCAGCATATTGTCCCCAGTGTCCAGCATTCTGGCCCGGGCCCCCTAGATAGCCGTTCGCAATAAAAAAAAGAGTTCTCCTCACCTGTTCGTGCTCCTTCGGCGAAGCTCCCTCCTCACAGCTGAAGCGTGCACTTGCCGGCAACTGACAATGACATAAGACGCCGGCGACATGCACACTGTGGCTAATGTCAGCTGCCAGCCTCTGATTGGCTGGCGGCTGTTAACTATTGACGTGCGGGCGCACGCCCACACGTCAATAGCGTTAAACTGCCGCAGCGCCGGTAGGGGCCCGGTGAGCAGATGAGATGGGGCCCCATGCGGGCCCCATCTGCCCACTGGGCCCATACGCCAGTCAGGGCAGTAATGCCCTGATGGCTGCGGTCAATCTGAGCCCACACCACTGGGCCCTGTGCTACCACCCAGATTGACCTCATTATAATCCACCACTGTTTGGATATGGTGGTCTGTTAATTTTTGCCAGAACTGTATACATAGTTTTTTCCTAACTTAAAGGGCTTGTACAGATGGACGTATGTTCGTTCCGAGTACTGTCTGGCAAAACATTGGATCGTACTCGAACCAAACTTATTTTATCTGGCTGTGCACAGCAGATTTTTTTTCTCGGATTGAGCCTGTCCAAGAAGTCAATCGTAGCATGCAAAATTTGCATCCAATATTTGGATCACACTTGGTCATGTAAGTCAATGAGTCCATGTAAAAAAAAATCGGACTGGACTCAGTTGGCATCTGAATGCAGTCAGATTTTCACGGACTGACAGAATGAAATAAGAGACTATTGTGCCCTAGACAACAACACGGAGCACCGTGATTGAAGAGGACCTATACTGAGAACAAGATCGTTCAACATTAGTGTTGAGCGATACCGTCCGATACTTGAAAGTATCGGTATCGGAAAGTATCGGCCGATACCGTCACAGTATCGGAATCCAATCCGATACCGATACCCGATACCAATACAAGTCAATGGGACTCATGTATCGGACGGTATCCCTGATGGTTCCCAGGGTCTGAAGGAGAGGAAACTCTCCTTCAGGCCCTGGGAACCATATAAATGTGTAAAAGAAAGAATTAAAATAAAAAATATCGCTATACTCACCTGTCCGACGCAGCCGGGACTTCAGCGAGGGAACCGGCAGCGTTGTTTGTTTAAAAATCGCGCTATTACTTGGTTACGTGAATTCCCGGCTTGTGATTGGTCAGGTCGGCCATGTTGCCGGGACGCGGACCAATCACAGCAAGCCGTGACGAAATTACGTCACGGCTTGCTGTGATTGGTCCGCGTCCCGGCAATATGGCCGCCCTGACCAATCACAAGCCGGGACGTCACGGGAGGCTGGACACGCGCTCATTTTAAAATGGGCGCGTGTCCAGCCTCCCGTGACGTCACGGCTTGTGATTGGTTGCGCCGCGATCAACCAATCACAAGCCGGGAGGCTGGACGCGCTCATTTTGAAATGGGCGCGTGTCCAGCCTCCCGTGACGTCACGGCTTGTGATTGGTTGCGCCGCGATCAACCAATCACAAGCCGGGAGGCTGGACGCGCTCATTTTGAAATGGGCGCGTGTCCAGCCTCCCGGCTTGTGATTGGTTGACCGCGACGCAACCAATCACAAGCCGTGACGTCACGGGAGGCTGGACACGCGCCCTTTTTAAAATGAGCGCGTTTCCAGCCTCCCGTGACGTCACGGCTTGTGATTGGTTAATGGCGGCCATGTTGCCGGGACGCGGACCAATCACAGCAAGCCGTGACGTATTTTCGTCACGGCTTGCTGTGATTGGTCCGCGGCCCGGCAACATGGCCGCCCTGACCAATCACAAGCCGGGACTTCGCGTAACCATGTAAAAGCGGGAATTTTAAACAAACAACGCTGCCGGTTCCTGCGCTGAGGTCCCGGCTGCGTCGGACAGGTGAGTATAGCGATATTTTTTATTTTAATTCTCTATTTTACACATTTTAACATTAATGTTGTTCCGATACCCGATACCCGATACCACAAGAGTATCGGAATCCCGGTATCGGAATTCCGATACAGCAAGTATCGGCCGATACCCGATACTTGCAGCATCGGAATGCTCAACACTATTCAACATCAATAATAACGAGCATAAATATTTAATTTTTATTGACAGATAAAAGCAGAGATGGCAAAACGAACCGTACAAAAAACCGACAAACACTGTTCAGGATGTTCAGTATGGTGAAGGGTGGGTTCTCAGAAGCACATAGCACTTAGCACTTTTTTTTTTCAAATTTGCACCTTAATTGTTTTTGTCTTTATAATCTGACATATTCATGATTATTTTTGCTTTATCGTTGTAATAATGAAGGACAGTCAGATCATCCATACTTATACCATTATGAAATGATAACGTTATTTATATGATCCATACTTTTTAGCCGGCCCATAATATAGAGGTTCTATTCAGTATGATATGGTGTATAGTATTAACACAACCTTGACCAAACTCCTGCACAGTGTTTGTCATTTTTTGTATGGATTGTTTTGACATCACTTCTTTTTTAGATTGTTTGATTTTATGCTTTGTTGGTCAATAAAAATAAATATTTATGATCATTATTATTTGTTTAGGCGGATCTTATTCCTTGACAGAATGATGTAGTTGGAGAATTTTTTTTCTCCATCTTCTACTCGACCGAGAAAATTGGCGTACACTATGATCACACTCTGATCAAAGTCTGATTAGAGTTTGATTAGAGTGTGATTTGCATAATTGTCTGGATTCTTTCAGATGAGAGAAAAAAAATACTGTCATATGACCCTAGCCAAATGATGAGAACGTTTTTTAAATTTTGTAAAACAAATGTTTTATGTTGCTCGACAGACAGACCTGTGTGAAAGCGTGTTTTTTGTTTGGCATGCTGACATTTTCATTGATCCCTTTATTGCTTTATTGGTATTACTGCGATATTTTATATCACTTTTTACTGCCTTTTTGTCTATATATTTATTACTGGGTTAAAAAGGGATTGAATTGTTATATTTATTTTTTTATTTTTTTCATATTTTTAAAAACTTTTCTTTTTTTACTTTTTTTGAACTTGCATTCGTATTTCAATATATAGAAAAACTGACATTCTCATACAAACCCTGCCACTGGGTTCCCAGCTGGTATGTCAATTTATCGGCCTCCCGCACATGTCAATGACATTTCAGTGGGGCTGATTGGAGCTATGTATGAGCCGCTGTCAGTGATTGACAGAAGCATTTAAATAGTTAAAACAGTGATAGAAGATAAATGACACTGCAATTGTAGCTAGATTCCAGCTATATATCACTGCCAGTATTTGCTGTGTATGGTCAGCTCCTGAGCCTGCTTCATAGGCCACATTCACACGTTCATTATTTGGTCAGTATTTTACATCAGTATTAGGCCTGTTTCACACGCCAGTGGCTCCGGTACGTGTGGTGACAGTTTCCTCACGTACCAGAGACACCCCATAGGGGTGGAGCCGCATATTCATCTCTGTAATGAGCGGTACCACGTGACCGCTCACACAGGACAGGCTGCCGGCGCTGAGAGGAGGCATCATGGGAGCTTGGTGAGTATTTTAATGCAAATGTGCGCGCGCACAGGGGGTGGGAGGCAGGAGGTGACCCAGAACTTTATTTTTAACAAAAAAAAAAAAAAAAAAACCTTGCTTTTTCATTCCTTCTCTCCAGCGAATGCTGCTGGGGAGAAGGAATGAATGCCAGCTTCAGCACCAAAAGCAGGGGACAGCGCTTAACTCTAGCACTGTCTCCTGCACGGTCCGTGTGGTCCTCAGTCAGCACACGGGCGGCACACGGCTGCCGCACGTGTGCCACACTGATGTGCGACGTGAGCACATGGACACACGGACATGGATAACTCCGGTACCGATTTTTCCAGTACCGGAATTATCTGGACGTGTGAGACTGGCCTTAGTAAGGCAAAACCAGGAGTGGGTAAAAAATGCAGACGTGGTGAAGTGTTTCTATTATACTTTTCATCTGAGTGTTCCACTCCTGTAAAATACTGACAAATTACTGACTGAAAGTGCCAATATGGTCATATGCTGGGATCCAAAACATGCTGTACCAGTATATCACGTCAGGAAGGGGTTAAAAATACAATGATCCTACAACGGAATGTGATTAAATCTTGGTCCCTTTGTTTTCGTTAATGTTTTTTAATTCATCTAGATGTTTAAATATTTAAGTATTAAATATTTCCTTTGTGAGAAAAGAAAAATAAAATTGATCGAATAGAAATAATTGGTTAAACTAAGGTGGTAACTGGGAAGGGGGTTAAATATTGTATCCCATCTCAATTCTCCAAGATACTTAAATACTAGGTTATCGTGCAGAGGAGAGATGAAAAGATCAATCTGCAGAATGTCGACGTTGAGTCCTAAAATGTGCAGGTCCTCGTGAATTCAGACAGTCTATGAAACGATTGGTGAAAAAAAAGACTGCAGCTCATGCCACACTCTGCTCATTCATCAGAGAGAGGGCTAATGATCCCGATCAAGGGGATTATCAGACCTCATATAATAAACCAGGCAGAAAATACAGTGGTCATTTTAGGGTAAATTTAGGCTAGTGTTACCAGAGCTCAGCGATCAGGACAGAGAGACAGACCCTAAACAAAAATTGTCAGATACTCTCCAAAGCAATATGTAGAAGAACTGCATAGGCTAGGGTAGTGCAAGATTACTAATTTTGCTTTTATTAAAGATCGGGACATCATGTGAAAAAAAACGAATGCCAAAACAAAAAATATGCATGCAACCCAAGCGTCTAATTTAAACATAATATTTTCTGATGATAGCTTCCCTTTAAACCCTTAGTGACTTATCCAATTTTAACCTAAATGACGAGGCCACATTTTTTAAATCTGGCCAATGTCATTTTATAAGGTAATAACTCTGGAACGCTTCAACGGGTCCTACTAATTCTAATAAGATTGTTTTCTTGTGATGAATTGTACTTCATGATAGTGATAAAATTTGTTCTATATGACTTACTTTTATTTGTTTTTTACAAAACTTTTGAAAATTTCGCAATATTCAAACCTTTAATTTTTATGCCCTAAAACCAGTTATGTCACACAAATTAGTTACTAAATAACATTTATCACATGTCCACTTTACATCTGCATCATTTTTAAAACCACATTTTTTTTGCTTTGAAGTTAGAGGGGTTCAAATTTCATCAGCAATTTCTCATTTTTACAATAAAATTAACAAAACCATTTTTTTAGGGACCACATCACATTTGAAGTGACTTTGGGGGCCTATGTGACATAAAATACCAAAAGTGACACCATTCTAACACGTTCAAGAAGTTTAATAACCCTTTAGATGCTTCACAGGAACTAACGCAACGTGAAATGAACATTTTGCTTTTTTTCACAAAAAATTTACTTTAACCCCAAATTCTTTTATTTTAACAAGGGTAACAGGAGAAAATGTGCCACAAAAATTGATGTGCAACTTCTCTTGAGCAGACCCTATGTCATGTTTGGAGAGCCCCTGATGTTTCTAAACAGTAGAAACCCCTCTGAAGTTACCCCATTTCGAAAACTAGAGCCCTCAAGGAATGTATTTAGATGTGTGGTGAGTACCTTGAAACCCTAGGTGCTTTACAGAAGTTCATAATGTAAAGCCATGAAAATAAAAATTTACATTTTCCTTTCAAAACTGTAATTTTAGCCCCATTTCTTTTTATTTTTGAAAGGGTAACAAGAGATATTGGACCACAAAATTTGCTGCTCAATTTCTCATGAGTATGCCAATAACCTATATGTGAGGGAAAACTACTGTTCTGGCGCATGGCAGAATGAGTGACGTTTTGGAACGCAGACTTTGATGGAATGGTTTGTGGGTGTCATGTAGAATTTGGACTACCCCTGACATGTGAAATCAGCAGAAACTCCCCACATTTGACCTCATTTTGGAAACTAGACCCCTCAAGGAATTCATCTATGGGTGTACTGAGAATTTTTAACCTACAGGTTTTTCACAAAATGTTATAACATTTTAGATATGAGAAAGAAAAAAATCAACTAAAATACTGTTTTAGCACCAAATTTATAACTTACACTTGGGGTGGCTTGGTACATGGAGAGGAAGGACAATAGTGATAGGGACCATCCATATTTAGATACGCCTATATGTGGTTGGATGGTTTCTCCACTATTTGATTAAAAAACGCTAACTAAGTACCTTAGATTTTAATATTTTGAGCAATAGAGGAATTTATGTATTAATTAATCCCAATGTGCTGACATATGGTGTATGTATATGTTTGTATACTAGACACTTGTGCACCTGTACGTTAATTTAATACTAAAATTGTGCAGGCCCTCTTTTTTTAATTTAAAAAAATGTATGCAATTTTGAAATTGCCATGTTTGTGCTATCCTGGGAAATCATGTTGCTAGTTCGTTTTTACAATGAATATCATAAAAGCAAAACATTTTTTAAGTCTTTTTAGGTCTTTTAATTTCCTTTACATGAATGTTGGTTCAAGTCCTGGCACTTCATGCCATAGCCATTGTTTGAAAATACCACTGCGAAGTGCATAGCTCAGGAGCCAGAAGCACACAGCTCCTCCATGAGAGCATGCTCAGAACAAAGTACTCATTCACTAGAAAGCTGCCTCCTGAGAAACACAATTCTCAGCAATCGTTTGAGCAATTGGGGAGATGTCAGGACATGGACTTCCACCAGTCAACAGTTAAAAATATAAAAATGTTTTTCAAAAGTTTAGTTACTTTTCAAGTCTCCACTGCAAGAGTCATGTGCTCCAGATAATGATGTATGTGAAACTGCTAAATATAGAGAACGTACACTGTGAACACAAAAAAAGTATTACAATACAATAATTTATAAATACAATCAACATAAAATTTAGTGAAATAATTTAAGAATAAAAATAAATCACTCAACCACCACTGTAATTTAGGACTACAGTATATACTTTGTATTTAAAACTTAATAGTGGGCACTTTCCTGACCTTTTTAAGCAATCTGTTTTGAAAGACGACTAATTAATACCGTGAGATAGGAGAGGACATGACACATCCCTCCATACATTATATCTCAATAAGTACTTCACACATTTATCTTTATTAAAAAATGCAAACATTTCAATTAAATTGAAATTAAATTATATAACTGATATCTAGCATATTAATCAATAATGATTGCAAGTAAACTATGACAGGCATAGTTTGACTGAATGTAATGTCTATGACCAGTCACTATCCATAATCCATCCATTAAATGATTTCATATTGGATAACATAGTGCCCCGTATTAGTCATGTCTCATTGGAAGGGAAAATCATGTCTGTTACAATCTATCTATTTATCTATCTATCTATCTATCTATCTATCTAATATCTATCGTATCTATCTAATATCTATCTATCTATCTATCTATCTATCTATCTATCTATCTATCTATTATCTACAGTATCTATCTTCTATCTACAGTATCTATCTATTTATTATCTATCTATTATCTATCGTATCTATCTACAGTATCTATCTATTTATTATCTTCTATCTATCTATCTATCTATCTATCTATCTATCTATCTATCTATCTATCTAATCTCAATGTAAAAGCAAAATATAACATTTCCAGATATTTATCTTACATTTAACACAACCATTGAAGTGGCTGTTTAGTTGTTTTATATTGGTAGTCTAAACTTAGGCTAGGGTCATGCCAGTTTATTTTCTCTCATTAGGTCAATTATTCTAATCACACTCTGATCAAACTCTCAGCAGAAACTGTTTTCGATGAATCGTCATGTTGTTACAGAGCAAAAAATACCTAGCTGCTATCACGTCAGCAAACTATGTAGAATATTAAAATGTGACCTTGACAGTACAATATTACAAAACGATCTGGATAAGAAGTCTGAATGGGCAAACACTTGGCAAATGAGATTTAATGTTGATAAATGTAGAGTAATGCACCTAGGACAAAGTAATCCTTTTAATGCATATACATTAAATGGCAGTATACTTGGGACCACAGAACAGGAGAAGGACTTGGGTATTCTGGTTACAAAGTAAGCTAAGCAGCAGCACTCAATGTCAAGCAGCAGCCGCAAAAGCAAACAAGATTTTAGGGTGTATAAAAAGAGAGAGAAAATCCTTTGATCCCAACATATTGTTACCCCTTTAAAAATCACTTGTGTGAGGTCACATCTAGAACATGGGATACAATTTTGGGCTAAACATTTTTTAAAAGGATATTCAGAAGTGTTATGACCCCAATGGCGAGGGTCTCAGAGGAACGTGGAAGTCTGCAGAATACAAAAATCCAGCTCATAGGGCAGTGGTAACTGGGTTGACCATATATCTACTCCTAACGCCAACACTAGAAGTAGCCGGGGATCATTCCTACGTTGATTCTAGATGACACGCGCCAGCCGGAGAATCTAGCTACCCCTAGTAGAGGAAAACAAAGACCTTTCTTGCCTCCAGAGAAGGGGACCCCAAAGCTGGATAGAAGCCCCCCACAAATAATGACGGTGAGGTAAGAGGAAATGACAAACACAGAAATGAACCAGGTTTAGCACAGAGAGGCCCGCTTACTGATAGCAGAATAAAGAAAGGTAACTTATATGGTCAACAAAAACCCTATTAAAATCCACACTGGAAATTCAAGAACCCCCGAACCGTCTAACGGTCCGGGGGGAGAACACCAGCCCCCCTAGAGCTTCCAGCAAAGGTCAGGATATAGATTTGGAACAAGCTGGACAAAAATACAAAACCAAAACAAATAGCAAAAAGCAAAAGGCAGACTTAGCTGATATAACTGGAACCAGGATCAGTAGACAAGAGCACAGCAGACTAGCTCTGATAACTACGTTGCCAGGCATTGAACTGAAGGTCCAGGGAGCTTATATAGCAACACCCCTAAGTAACGACCCAGGTGCGGATAAAAGGAATGACAGAAAAACCAGAGTCAAAAAACTAGTAACCACTAGAGGGAGCAAAAAGCAAATTCACAACAGTACCCCCCCCTTAGTGAGGGGTCACCGAACCCTCACCACGACCACCAGGGCGATCAGGATGAGCGGCATGAAAGGCACCAACTAAATCGGCCGCATGAACATCAGAGGCGACCACCCAGGAATTATCCTCCTGACCATAGCCCTTCCACTTGACCAGGTACTGAAGCCTCCGCCTGGAGAGGCGAGAATCCAAGATCTTCTCCACCACGTACTCCAACTCGCCCTCAACCAACACCGGAGCAGGAGGCTCAGCAGAAGGAACTACAGGCACAATGTACCGCCGCAACAAGGACCTATGAAATACATTGTGAATAGCAAACGACACAGGAAGATCCAGACGAAAAGATACAGGATTAAGGATTTCCAATATCTTGTAAGGCCCAATAAAACGAGGTTTAAATTTGGGAGAGGAGACCTTCATAGGAACAAAGCGGGAAGAAAGCCATACCAAATCCCCAACGCGTAGTCGGGGACCCACACCGCGGCGGCGGTTGGCAAAGCGCTGAGCCTTCTCCTGTGACAACTTCAAGTTGTCCACCACATGATTCCAGATCTGCTGCAACCTATCCACCACAGAATCCACCCCAGGACAGTCAGAAGGCTCCACATGACCCGAAGAAAAGCGAGGATGGAAACCAGAGTTGCAGAAAAAAGGCGAAACCAAGGTGGCGGAACTAGCCCGATTATTAAGGGCAAACTCAGCCAACGGCAAGAATGTCACCCAATCGTCCTGATCAGCAGAGACAAAACACCTCAAATAAGCCTCCAAAGTCTGATTGGTTCGCTCCGTCTGTCCATTAGTCTGAGGATGGAAAGCAGACGAAAACGACAAATCAATGCCCATCCTACTACAAAAGGATCGCCAGAACCTGGAAACGAACTGGGATCCTCTGTCTGACACAATATTCTCAGGGATGCCGTGCAAACGAACCACGTTCTGGAAAAACACAGGAACCAGATCGGAAGAGGAAGGCAGCTTAGGCAAAGGAACCAAATGGACCATCTTGGAGAAGCGATCACATATCACCCAGATAACAGACATGCCCTGAGATAGCGGAAGATCAGAAATGAAATCCATGGAGATATGTGTCCAAGGTCTCTTCGGGACAGGCAAGGGCAAGAGCAAACCGCTGGCACGAGAACAGCAAGGCTTAGCTCGAGCACAAGTCCCACAGGACTGCACAAATGACCGCACATCCCTTGACAAGGAAGGCCACCAAAAGGACCTGGCCACCAGATCTCTGGTGCCAAAAATTCCCGGGTGACCTGCCAACACCGAGGAATGAACCTCGGAAATGACTCTGCTGGTCCACTTATCCGGGACAAACAGTCTGTCAGGTGGACAAGACTCAGGCCTATCAGCCTGAAATCTCTGCAACACACGTCGCAGATCCGGAGAAATAGCTGACAAGATAACTCCATCTTTAAGAATACCAACAGGATCAGCGACTCCAGGAGCATCAGGCACAAAGCTCCTAGAAAGAGCATCGGCCTTCACATTCTTTGAACCTGGTAAATACGAGACAACAAAATCAAAGCGGGAGAAAAACAATGACCAGCGGGCCTGTCTCGGATTAAGGCGTTTAGCAGACTCGAGATACATCAGATTTTTGTGATCAGTCAAGACCACCACACGATGCTTAGCACCCTCGAGCCAATGACGCCACTCCTCAAATGCCCATTTCATGGCCAACAACTCCCGATTGCCCACATCATAATTTCGCTCGGCAGGCGAAAACTTCCTAGAGAAAAAGGCACAAGGTTTCATAACAGAGCAACCAGGGCCTCTCTGCGACAAAACGGCCCCTGCCCCAATCTCCGAAGCATCCACCTCAACCTGAAAGGGAAGTGAGACGTCAGGCTGGCACAAAACAGGCGCCGAAGTAAACCGGCGTTTCAACTCCTGGAAAGCCTCCACGGCAGCAGGAGCCCAGTTAGCTACATCGGAGCCCTTCTTGGTCATATCCGTCAAAGGTTTCACAATGCTAGAAAAATTAGCGATAAAACGACGGTAGAAGTTAGCGAAGCCCAAGAACTTCTGAAGACTCTTAACTGACGAGGGCTGAGTCCAATCAAGAATAGCTCGGACCTTGACTGGGTCCATCTCCACAGCAGAAGGGGAAAAAATGAACCCCAAAAAGGGAACCTTCTGCACACCAAAGAGACACTTTGAGCCCTTGACAAACAAAGAATTTTCACGCAAAATTTTAAAGACCAACCTGACCTGCTCCACATGCGAATCCCAATTGTCAGAAAAAACCAAAATATCATCCAGATAAACAATCAAAAATTTATCCAGATACTTCCGGAAAATGTCATGCATAAAGGACTGAAAAACTGAAGGCGCATTGGAGAGCCCAAAAGGCATCACCAAGTACTCAAAATGACCTTCGGGCGTATTGAATGCGGTTTTCCATTCATCACCTTGCTTAATGCGCACAAGGTTGTACGCACCACGAAGGTCTATCTTGGTGAACCACTTGGCACCCTTAATCCGGGCAAACAAGTCAGACAACAGCGGTAAAGGATACTGAAATTTGACAGTGATCTTATTTAAAAGTCGATAATCAATACAAGGTCTCAAAGATCCGTCCTTTTTTGCCACAAAAAAGAATCCCGCACCAAGAGGGGAAGAAGACGGACGAATATGTCCTTTCTCCAGAGACTCCTTGATATATGAACGCATAGCGGTATGTTCAGGTACCGACAGATTAAACAGTCTTCCCTTAGGAAATTTACTGCCTGGGATCAAATCTATAGCACAGTCACAGTCCCTATGAGGAGGCAGTGCACTGGACTCAGACTCACTGAAGACATCCTGATAATCAGACAAATACTCCGGAACTTCCGAAGGCGTAGAAGAAGCAATAGACACAGGCAGGGAATCCCCATGAATACCACGACAGCCCCAACTTGAGACTGACATAGCCTTCCAGTCCAGGACTGGATTATGGGTCTGTAACCATGGCAGCCCTAAAACAACCAAATCATGCATTTTATGTAAAACCAGGAAACGTATCACCTCGCGGTGTTCAGGAGTCATGCACATGGTAACCTGTGTCCAATACTGCGGTTTATTTGCTGCCAATGGTGTAGCATCAATACCCCTAAGAGGAATAGGATTTTCTAATGGTTCAAGAGTAAAACCACAGCGCTTAGCAAATGAGAGATCCATGAGACTCAGGGCAGCACCTGAATCTACAAACGCCATGACAGGATAAGATGACAGTGAGCAAATCAAAGTTACAGACAGAATAAATTTAGGTTGCAAATTACCAACGGTGACAGGACTAACAACCTTAGCTATACGTTGAGAGCATGCTGAGATAACATGTGTAGAATCACCACAGTAGTAGCACAAGCCATTCCGGCGTCTATGAATTTTCCGCTCATTTCTAGTCAGGATTCTATCACATTGCATTAAATCAGGTGTCTGTTCAGACAACACCATGAGGGAATTTGCGGTTTTTCTATCACATTGCACCGAATTAGGTGTCTGTTCAGACAACACCATGAGGGAATTTGCGGTTTTGCGCTCCCGCAACCGCCGGTCAATTTGAATAGCCAGTGCCATAGTATCATTCAGACTTGTGGGAATGGGAAAACCCACCATAACATTCTTAATGGCTTCAGAAAGGCCATTTCTAAAATTAGCGGCCAGTGCACACTCGTTCCAATGTGTCAGCACGGACCATTTCCGAAATTTTTGGCAATACACTTCAGCCTCGTCCTGCCCCTGAGACATAGCCAGCAAGGCCTTTTCTGCCTGAATCTCAAGATTGGGTTCCTCATAAAGTAAACCGAGCGCCAGAAAAAACGCATCAAGATCAGCCAATGCCGGATCTCCTGGCGCCAGCGAAAAAGCCCAATCCTGAGGGTCGCCCCGTAAGAACGAAATAACAATTTTTACTTGCTGAGCAGAATCTCCAGATGAACAGGGTCTCAGGGACAAAAACAATTTACAATTATTCACGAAATTCCTAAACTTAAACCTGTCTCCGGAAAACAGTTCAGGAATCGGTATTTTAGGTTCTGACCTAGGATTTCTGATAACATAGTCTTGTATGCCCTGCACACGAGTAGCCAGCTGGTCCACACTTGTAATCAAGGTCTGGACATTCATGTCTGCAGCAAGCATAGCCACTCTGAGGTAAAGGGGAAGAAGAAAAAAAAAAACTCAGAATCTTCTTTCTTATAATCCCTCTTCTGCAATGCATTAAACATTTAATACTGGCCTGGCAAACTATTATGACCCCAATGGCGAGGGTCTCAGAGGAACGTGGAAGTCTGCAGAATACAAAAATCCAGCTCATAGGGCAGTGGTAACTGGGTTGACCATATATCTACTCCTAACGCCAACACTAGAAGTAGCCGGGGATCATTCCTACGTTGATTCTAGATGACACGCGCCAGCCGGAGAATCTAGCTACCCCTAGTAGAGGAAAACAAAGACCTTTCTTGCCTCCAGAGAAGGGGACCCCAAAGCTGGATAGAAGCCCCCCACAAATAATGACGGTGAGGTAAGAGGAAATGACAAACACAGAAATGAACCAGGTTTAGCACAGAGAGGCCCGCTTACTGATAGCAGAATAAAGAAAGGTAACTTATATGGTCAACAAAAACCCTATTAAAATCCACACTGGAAATTCAAGAACCCCCGAACCGTCTAACGGTCCGGGGGGAGAACACCAGCCCCCCTAGAGCTTCCAGCAAAGGTCAGGATATAGATTTGGAACAAGCTGGACAAAAATACAAAACCAAAACAAATAGCAAAAAGCAAAAGGCAGACTTAGCTGATATAACTGGAACCAGGATCAGTAGACAAGAGCACAGCAGACTAGCTCTGATAACTACGTTGCCAGGCATTGAACTGAAGGTCCAGGGAGCTTATATAGCAACACCCCTAAGTAACGACCCAGGTGCGGATAAAAGGAATGACAGAAAAACCAGAGTCAAAAAACTAGTAACCACTAGAGGGAGCAAAAAGCAAATTCACAACACAGAAGTTAGAGTCAGTTCAAAGATGGGCGACTATATTATTATAATGGATGAAAGGCCTCTCGTATGAGAAAAGGTTGGAAAAGTTGGGCTTTTTTAGCTTAGTAAAAAGAGGGGATCTCATTTATATGTAGAAATACTGCACATATGTGGTCAACTCAAAGGACTGTCATATGACTTATTCCTTCCAAAGACCATTCAAAAGACCAGATAGCCCTCATTACAGGTGGAAGAAAGGTGATTCCAGCAGCTAAATGGGAAACTGTTTTTTTACAGTTAGAGCTGTCAAACTGTGGAATGCCCTACCACAAGAGGTAGTAATAGTAGATACTATAAAAGCTTGAAAAACAGGCTGGATGATACCTCAATACACACAACTTTGCATGTTACAGTTAATTTAGTGAAAAAATGAACAATTGGTGGAGGAAAGTTGAACTTCATAGACTTAAGTCTTTTTTTCAACCAGTCCTCTTAATATAACGAGCACCTAAAGCATTGTTGTTACTGTTTTATAGGTCACAGAGACACAAACAATAAATGTGCGAACAGTGCCCTAAGCTGACTAAAAAAAGCTAAGTAAAATGATTTTAAAAGTTAAAAAAATTAAATAAAAAATCAAATTTACTACTTTTCCCAGTTTAATAAAGATATAAAAAGTAAGAAACTTAACATAATATTCACAAAAAAGAAATACGTAATCGCGACTGCTCTCAAATATGCAAATAATCCAAAATATATAAGCCACCAAGCAGTAATGATGCATCTCAGTAAAAAAGTTAAAATTCAAAGGTGCTAAAGAGGCAAAGAAAGGGTTAGTGAATGTGAAATAGCAGTGACCCACTTTATACCAGGCTACTCTCTCCAGTAAAGATATCATTTGCTGTTTGTGATTCCACACTAAATAATATGGTGTTACAGCTTGGTGGGTTCCTTGTTTTTTTCTTTATTTTTCTGCTAAAAAAACATGTTTGGCATTGCCATATCTATACAGTAAACATTGCAAATGTAAAAATGCACACCACAGAATTGCTAATTCTCAGTCTCCATACCTCATCCAAAAATGCAATAAAAAGAGAGCAAATGTCATATATGTACCCCAAAATGGTACCAATTAACCCCTTAACGACCGCCGATACGCCTTTTAACGGCGGCTGCTAAGGGTACTTAAACCACAGCGCCGTTAATTAACGGCGCTGTGGAAAAAGTGAATAGCGCCCCCCCAATGGTGCTTACAACGCTAGCGTCGGTACGTCGGCCCAACACACTGCGATGGGCCGAGTACGACGCTAGTGTGAAAGTAGCCTTAGGCTTCTTTCACACTTGCGTCTGTACGGGGCGGTCGCAATGCGTCGGCCCGACGTACCGACGCACGTTGTGAAAATTGTGCACAACGTGGGCAGCGGATGCAGTTTTTCAACGCATCTGGTGCCCAGTCTATGTCCTGAAGAGGAGGGGGCAGAGTTACGGCCACGCATGCGTGGAAATGGCGGACGCGACGTACAAAAAAAAGGTTACATTGAACTTTTTTTGTGACGACGGGGCTAAAGTTATGGTTAGGGTTGGGGCTAAAGTTAGGGTTAGGGTTGGGGCTAAAGTTAGGTTTAGAGTTGGGATTAGGGTTTGGATTAGGGTTGGGATTAGGGTTACGTTTGGGATTAGGGTTGGGATTAGGGTTAGGGTTGGGATTAGGGTTGGGATTAGGGTTAGGGTTGGGATTAGGGTTGGGATTAGGGTTAGGGGTGTGTTGGATTTAGGGTTTTGATTAGGGTTATGGTTAGGGTTGAGATTACGGCTGTTTTGGGGTTAGGGTTGTGATTATCGTTAGGGTTGTGATTAGGATTATGGATAGGGTTAAGATTAGGGTTAGGGGTGTGTTGGAGTTAGGGTTGGAGTTATAATTTGGGGGATTCCACTGTTTAGGTACATCAGGGGGTCTCCAAACACGACAGCCAATTTTGCGCTAAAAAAGTCAAATGGTGCTCCCTCCCTTCTGAGCTCTGCCGTGCGCCCAAACAGTGGTTTACCCCCACATATGGGGCATCAGCGTACTTGGGATAAATTGGACAACAATTTTTGGGGTCCAATTTCTCCTGTTACCCTTGTGAAAATAAAAACTTGGGGGCTAAAAATCTTTTTTGTGGGAAAAAAAATATTTTTTTATTTTCACTACTCTGCATTATAAACTTCTGTGAAGCACTTGAGCATTCAAAGTTCTCACCACATATCTAGATAAGTTCCTTAGGGGGTCTAGTTTCCAAAATTTGGTCACTTGTGGGGGGTTTCTACTGTTTAGGTACATCAGGGGCTCTGCAAACGCAACATAACACCCACAGACAATTCTATCAAAGCCTGCATTTCAAAATGGCGCTCCTTCCCTTCCGAGCTCTGCCGTGCGCCTAAACAGTGGTTTACTCCCACATATGGGGTGCCAGCATACTCAGGACAAATTGGACAACAACTTTTGGGGTCCAATTTCTCTTGTTACCCTTGTGAAAATAAAAAATTTGGGGGCTAAAAAAATCTTTTTTGTGGGAAAAAAAAATATTTTTTATTTTCACTACTCTGCATTATAAACTTCTGTGAAGCACTTGGGCATTCAAAGTTCTCACCACATATCTAGATAAGTTCCTTGGGGGGTCTATTTTCCAAAATGGGGTCACTTGTTGGGGGTTTCTACTGTTTAGGTACATTAGGGGTCTGCAAATGCAACATAACGCCCGCAGACAATTCTATCAAAGTCTGCATTCCAAAATGGCGCTCCTTCCCTTCCGAGCTCTGCCGTGCGCCCAAACAGTGGTTTACCCCCACATATGGGGTACCAGCATACTCAGGACAAATTGACAACAACTTTTGGGGTCCAATTTCTCTTGTTACCCTTGTGAAAATAAAAACTTGGGGGCTAAAAAGTCTTTATTGTTAAAAAAATATATTTTTTATTTTCACGACTCTGCATTATAAACTTCTGTGATGCACTTGGGCATTCAAAGTTCTCACTACACATCTAGATAAGTTCCATGGGGGGTCTAGTTTCCAAAATGGGGTCACTTTTGGGGGGTTTCTACTGTTTAGGCACATCAGGGGCTCTCCAAACGCGACATGGCGTCCGATCTCAATTCCAGTCAATTTTGCATTGAAAAGTCAAATGGCGCTCCTTTGCTTCCGAGCTCAGCCATGCGCCCAAACAGTGGTTTACCCCCACATATGGGGTGTCGGCGTACTCAAGACAAATTGTACAACAACTTCTGGGGTCTATTTTCTCCTGTTACCCTTGGTAAAATAAAAATTTGGAGGAAAAAAGATAATTTTTGTAGAAAAAATGCGATTTTTTTATTTTCACGGCTCTTCGTTATAAACTTCTGTGAAGCACCTGGGGGTTTAAAGTGCTCACCACACATCTAGATAAGTTCCTTAAGGGGTCTAGTTTCCAAAATGGTGTCATTTGTGGGGGGTCTCCACTGTTTAGGCACATCAGCGGCTCTCCAAACGTGACATGGCGTCCGATCTCAATTCCAGCCAATTCTACATTGAAAAAGTAAAACGACACTCCTTCTCTTCCAAGCTCTGCGGTGCACCCAAACAGTGGTTTACCCCCACATATGGGGTATCAACGTACTCAGGAGAAATTGCACAACAACTTTTGTGGTCTAATTTCTCCTGTTACCCTTGTGAAAATAAAAATTTGGGGGCAAAAAGATCATTTTTGTAGAAAAAATGCGATTTTTTATTTTCACGGCTCTACGTTATAAACTTCTGTGAAGTACTTGGGGGATCAAAGTGCTCACCACACACCTAGATAAGTTCCTTAAGGGGTCTAGTTTCCAAAATGGTATCACTTGTTGGGGGTTTCCACTGTTTAGGCACATCAGGGGCTCTCCAAACGCGACATGGCATCCGATCTCAATTCCAGCCAATTCTGCATTGAAAAAGTCAAACGGTGCTCCTTCACTTCCAAGCTCTGCGGTGCGCCCAAACAGTGGTTTACCTCCACATATGGGGTATCAGCGTACTCAGGAAAAATTGCACAACAAAATTTGTGGTTAAATTTCTGTTTTTACACTTGTGAAAATTAAAAAAAATGGTTCTGAAGTAAAATGTTTGCAAAAAAAAGTTAAATGTTCATTTTTTTCTTCCACATTGTTTCAGTTCCTGTGAAGTACGTAAAGGGTTAATAAACTTCTTGAATGTGGTTTTGAGCAGCTTGTGGGGTGCAGTTTTTAGAATGGTGTCACACTTGGTTATTTTCTATCATATAGACCCCTCAAAATGACTTCAAAGGTGATGTGGTCCCTAAAAAAAACATGGTGTTGTAAAAATGAGAAATTGCTGGTCAACTTTTAACCCTTATAACTCCCTAAGAAAAAAAAATTGTTTCCAAAATTGTGCTGATGTAAAGTAGACATGTGGGACATGTTATTTATTAACTATTTTTTGTGACATATCTCTCTGATTTAAGGGCATAAAAATACAAAGTTTGAAAATTGCAAAATTTTTAAAATTTTCGCCATATTTCCATTTTTTTCATAAATAATCGCAAGTAATATCGAAGAAATGTTACCACTAACTTGAAGTACAATATGTCACGAAAAAACATTCTCAGAATCAGCGGGATCCGATAAAGCGTTCCAGAGTTATAACCTCTGAAAGTGACACTGGTCAGAATTGTAAAAATTGGCTCGGTCATTAAGTACCAAATTGGCTCTGTCACTAAGGGGTTAAAGGATAGCTCGCTATGCAAAAACAAGCCCCTCATCCAGGTCCACTGACTGAAAAATGAAAACATTATGAGTCTCTGAAAATGGCAACACAAAGTAATTATTTTTCTTCTACAAGCTTAAGAATTTGTTTTCACAATTTCCATTTATTAAATATGCTTAATATTCTTTACAACAGAGGTCCCCAACCGCCGGTCCGCGGACCGGGACCGGGCCGTTGGGGTTTTTCAGCCGGTCCGCGGCGCCGCTGACAGAGGAAGAGGCTGCGGCACCGAAGACCAGCTGTTCGGGGGAAGGAGCGGGACGCCGGGAGCAGGTAAGTATTACATATTCACCTGTCCTGGTTCCACACGCCGGGCGCTGTCTCCATCTTCCCGGCGTCTCTCCTCACTGACTGTTCAGGTCAGAGGGCGCGATGATGCATATAGTGTGCGCGCCGCCCTCTGCCTGATCAGTCAGTGCAGGGAGACGCCGGGAAGATGGCGCCGAGGAGCTGCAAGCAAGACAGGTGAGTATGTGTTTTATTATTTTTATTGCAGCAGCAGCAGCTATGGGGCAATAATGAACGGTGCAGAGCACTGTATGGCACAGCTATGGGGCAATAATGGTGCAGAGCACTGTATGGCACAGCTATGGGGCAATAATGGTGCAGAGCACTATGGCACAGCTATGGGGCAATAATGGTGCAGAGCACTATATGGCACAGCTATGGGGCAATAATGGTGCAGAGCACTGTATGGCACAGCTATGGGGCAATAATGGTGCAGAGCACTGTATGGCACAGCTATGGGGCAATAATGGTGCAGAGCACTATATGGCACAGCTATGGGGCAATAATGGTGCAGAGTACTATATGGCACAGCTATGGGGCAATAATGGTGCAGAGCACTATATGGCACAGCTATGGGGCAATAATGGTGCAGAGCACTATATGGCACAGCTATGGGGCAATAATGGTGCAGAGCACTATATGGCACAGCTATGGGGCAATAATGGTGCAGAGCACTATATGGCACAGCTATGGGGCAATAATGGTGCAGAGCACTATATGGCACAGCTATGGGGCAATAAAGGTGCAGAGCACTATATGGCACAGCTATGGGGCAATAATGGTGCAGAGCACTATATGGCACAGCTATGGGGCAATAATGGTGCAGAGCACTATATGGCACAGCTATGGGGCAATAATGGTGCAGAGCACTATATGGCACAGCTATGGGGCAATAATGGTGCAGAGCACTGTATGGCACAGCTATGGGGCAATAAAGGTGCAGAGCACTATATGGCACAGCTATGGGGCAATAATGGTGCAGAGCACTGTATGGCACAGCTATGGGGCAATAATGGTGCAGAGCACTGTATGGCACAGCTATGGGGCAATAATGGTGCAGAGCACTATATGGCACAGCTATGGGGCAATAATGGTGCAGAGCACTGTATGGCACAGCTATGGGGCAATAATGGTGCAGAGCACCAGGGAAACAAGCATGGTGCTCCCACTCATTCTGAACCTATGGTAAGTTGAATCACATTCTCATTATAAATGTCATAATTATATGATAAGTATGCACTAAGCTCCATCCCTCCATAACCCCACCCCCATATGACTAAAGCCCCGCCCCTGCCCCACCCCTGCCCCACCCCCACCGGGCCATGGAAAACTGGTCTTGCTTAAAGCCGGTCCCTGGTGCAAAAAAGGTTGGGGACCTCTGCTTTACAAGTTTGGTATTGCTATAATCCCTCTAAGAACATAATCACAGGTTCAGTATTTGGTCCGTGTTTTTAAAGTGTTTTCTGTATTTGGGTGATAAATACAGAAGTGATGACGTGTTTCTACTTATCCTCTGATTGACTTACAAATACTGATGTAAAATATTGACCAAATACTGAATGTGTGAACGTGTGCCTACCTGGCGAAAATTGTTTATAGGTAGTGATGAGCGAATATACTCGTTACTCAAGATTTCCCGAGCACGCTCTTGTGACCTCCGAGTATTTTTTAGTGCTCTGAGATTTAGTTTTCTTCACCGCAGCTGGATGATTTACTGCTACTAGCCTGCTTGATTACATGTGGGGATTCCCTAGCAACCAGGCAACCCCCACATGTACTTATGCTGGCTAATAGCTGTAAATCATTCAGCTGAGGTGAGGAAAACTAAATTTCCGAGCACTAAAAAATATTCGGACGTCACAAGAGCATGCTCGGGAAATCTCGAGTAACGAGTATATTCGCTCATCACTATTTATAGGTCTTTTCTTTTTTACTACTCAATGAACACCATAAACACAAAGCACAAAATTAATGGTGGAATTGCTGTTTTCTTTTTACCATCTATTTGTACTTGGATTTTTTTCCTATTTTCGAGTACATTATATGGTGAAATACATGGTAGCACTCAAAACTTAGAACTTTTTTTCTGTAAAGAAAAAGTTCTAATAAAGTTACGTCAATTGAAAAATACAAATGTATTACTCTTGGAAGCAGAGGAAGAACAAAGCAAAAGTGGAAAAATTGATTATTTTATCTTAACCCAATTATAAGCAATAAAAATGATTGACGTGTATTCACTTTAGTTATTCACATGAGTGGACATTGGACTTACAGAGATTGCAATCTGGGAAAATGACTTGTACTTCTATAATAATACCTTGGGTTTTATTGTTAATAGATAGAAAACAATGCAATGCTCCTGTATATGGATTGGTGAAAATGTGTTTGGTCCTCCTGCCGTGTTTCCAAAGACTTGATTTTGACAGAACGGAACAAATGACTTCTTATATGAGATGAAGTAGGCAGCTGGCCAGGTTTTCAGTATTAGCATTACACAATGACAGCTCTGGTATACTCATCCAAAATTGTATTTAGTTTCTCTGACTCATGAAACACATTTATTGAATTTTAGAAAGCTGTGGTTTGTAATGCTCTGCACAAATACCCGTTTGTGAGAACATTTTTGTTCATTTCCTTGACACCATATTATATTCAAGAAATCTAATATCAATCATTTTGCCATTAACCTCCTGTGCAATGCTTATCGAGTTTCCTTGCAGCGTTAAGCCTTGTCAAATGACTAAACCAAGTGTACTCCACATTATCTTAGGATGATTCGGCAAAGGTCATTCATCTCAGTGATTGTGTTGTCATAAGCATTAGGTTATTGGCATATTTTACAATGAGAGAGAGCCGGAATGCAGATACATAATCCGTCTAAGTTTACTGTAGTTACTTTTATGTTACATTTATTGTGTGAAAACTTTTAGGCTACATTCTTATAATGAGTTTTTGATGTTACAGATTTTCTTTACTATTTCTGCAAGTATTAACTAAATTAGGATACTTGCATTATTCATTGTGTTTATGACTATTTTCTTACTTGCGTTTTTAACTCTGTGTTTTTTGTCTCTTGCGGGTATGAAATATTTTATACAAATCTGTGTTATTTTTTATACTTTCTAGTATTTGATAACTTTATTGATACAATCATGTACGGATTACATTTTCCAGCATTTCCGCTGCAGAAATGCACTAATAGTATATGGGCATTTTAACATATGGATTTTATGCAACTAATTTAATTCTATGGGAAAAATCTACACATAAAACTCAGAATAAGGACGGGATCACACTCAATACCCGACACTGCCGCCGGCACTCAGGAGTCGGGACCATAGCGTGCGGCTGCATGTATTTCTATGCAGCTGAGCACTCCGGTCTGAGTGCCGGCGGCAGTGCCGGGTATTGAGTTGCGAGACTCGTGCATGTTTCTCGCTAGTGTGATCCCGGTGTAATAATTATAGGGGATAACTCAGGAGACTCTTTGCGTGGAACAAGACAACTACAGGACACAGTTTTATAAGTGGCAAAGTCTATATTATCACACGGTGATTCAAACAGGTGCAGAGAGAAACTCAAGTCCACAACACTTAGAGTAAATATTAAATGCAGCTTAGCAGTCTTTAGGAAACTTCAGAGGAAAATGCAATCAAGCAGAAAGTCTATGAAGCACAATTATTCTTGAGGATACTTGACATGAATAAATCCTTGTCTTAGTCCAGGCACAGATAGATATGCTATAAGGCAGTTCAAATAATATCTTAGCTCAACCAGGGAGGCCTGGTTAATAGTCTCAGGTTCTTGCAGAGCAGAAACAGCTTACATGTCCAGTAAATTCAGATGGAAGTAAACACGAGCAGCAGATGAAGGAGGATTACTGGAACTGGTGTATGCAGCAGGAACTCAGAGCAGAACAGCAGGATAACCACACAGGTTCACATGAGCAGGTATATAGCCAGGGAGTAATCAGAGGTCAGGAGCTGGATGCAAGGCAGAATACTCTAGCACAGACTGAAGGCTGGGGTGGAGTTTTATAGCAGGAAGACACAGTGCACATGAGACCAAAGACGCCATCTTGGAAAAGGGCAGTAATGCACAAAAGGTAAAAAATGTTCAGAGTCCTGACACCCGGCCTAACCGCAAGGTAAATTGACATCTTAAAGATTTGAAACACGCATCACAGGTGCCCACACTGAGTTTTTGGTGAATTTTTGATGCACATTCTTTCTGCATCAAGAAACGCAGCACCTTACGGTTCCAGCAAAGTTGAGGGAATTTATAGATATCTCATGCCCATTATGCCTTTTTGTACTCAGTGTAAATTGCCCTGCGCACTGTGTTTCAAATAGGCAACATGTCAATTTTTCTTTCTGAGCGGATTTTCTCCATAGACATGCATTAGATGCACAATATACTCTGCACGGGTAAAAAGCATATATGCACTTTTAGTGCAATTTTGTGGCAGAAAAGCACAAAAAATGCATGTAATCTGTATATAACTGTACCAATTAACTTTTGTCAAAGCAAAATACCAGGAAGTATCAAAAACAAAAGCAGCTTTATTTAACCCCTTTACCCCTGAAGGTGGTTTGAATGTTATTGAACAGGTCAATTTTTACAATTCCATTTCTGACCACTTATCCCGAGGTAACGTCCATAGAAAAGAAAGCAGATTGGCACATACGTCCCGTGCAATCAAAATCCTTTATTGTGGCATCATCATACCAACAGCAGGCAGATAAAACAGTGGAGCAAATAAAGACGACCATCGTTTCACACTTACATTGCGCTTCAACAGGTCATCGAGATAAAAACACTGAAACACTTCAATGGATCCTGGTGATTCTGAGAATGTTTATTTTGAGAGTTATTATACTTCATAATAGTGGTAACATTTCTTCTGATATGACTTGCATTTATTTGTGAAAAAAAAACAACAGAAATTTGGCAAAAATGTTGAAAATTTCGCAATTTTCCAAATTTGAATTTTTTTCATGCCCTTTAACCCCTTCCTGACATCAGACGTACTATCCCGTCGAGGTGGGGTGGGCCCGTATGACCGCCGACGGGATAGTACGTCATCATCGATCAGCGGCGCTCACGGGGGGAGCGCGGCCGATCGCGGCCGGGTGTCAGCTGCATATCGCAGCTGACATCCGGCACTATGTGCCAGGAGCGGTCACGGACCGCCCCCGGCACATTAACCCCCGGCACACCGCGATCAAACATGATCGCAGTGTACCGGCGGTATAGGGAAGCATCGCGCAGGGAGGGGGCTCCCTGCGGGCTTCCCTGAGACCCCCGGAGCAACGCGATGTGATCACGTTGCTCTGAGGGTCTCCTACCTCCCTCCTCGCCGCAGGTCCCGGATCCAAGATGGCCGCGGCATCCGGGTCCTGCAGGGAGGGAGGTGGCTTACCGAGTGTCTGCTCAGAGCAGACACTTCGTAAACCTGCAGCCCTGCACAGGAGATCGTCGATCTGGCAGAGTGCTGTGCACACTGCCAGATCAATGATCTGTGATGTCCCCCCCTGGGACAAAGTAAAAAAGTAAAAAAAAAAATTTTCCACATGTGTAAAAAAAAAAAAAAAAAAAAAAAAAATTCCTAAATAAATAATAATAAAAAAAATATATTATTCCCATAAATACATTTCTTTATCTAAATAAAAAAAACAAAACAATAAAAGTACACATATTTAGTATCGCCGCGTCCGTAACGACCCAACCTATAAAACTGCCCCACTAGTTAACCCCTTCAGTAAACACCGTAAGAAAAAAAAAAAAAAACGAGGCAAAAAACAACGCTTTATTATCATACCGCCGAACAAAAAGTGGAATAACACACGATCAAAAAGACTGATATAAATATCCATGGTACCGCTGAAAACGTCATCTTGTCCCGCAAAAAACAAGCCGCCATACAGCATCATCAGCAAAAAAATAAAAAAGTTATAGTCCTGAGAATAAAGCGATACCAAAATAATTATTTTTTCTATATTTTAGTTTTTATCGTATAAAAGCGCCAAAACATAAAAAAATGATATAAATGAGATATCGCTGTAATCGTACTGACCCGACGAATAAAACTGCTTTATCAATTTTACCAAACGCGGAACGGTATAAACGCCTCTCCCAAAAGAAATTCATGAATAGCAGGTTTTTGGTCATTCTGCCTCACAAAAATCGGAATAAAAAGCGATCAAAAATGGTCACGTGTCCGAAAATGTTACCAATAAAAACGTCAACTCGTCCCGCAAAAAACAAGACCTCACATGACTCTGTGGAGCAAAATGTGGAAAAATTATAGGTCTCAAAATGTGGAGACGCAAAAACTTTTTTGCTATAAAAAGCGTCGCTGGTTTCACACTTGCGTTTTTGTCTGCAGCGTTTTTTTGCACAAAAAAACGCATGCGTTTTTTCCCTATATTTAACATTGAAAACGCATGCGTTTTTTTTGTACGCGTTTGGTCGCGTTTTCAAACGCATGCGGTTTTTTTCTGCATGCGTTCATTTTCAGAAATACAACCTGCAGTATTTTCTTGCGTTTTTAAGCACATGCGTTTGTTTGCGTTAAAAACGCATGCATTTTTATCGAAAAAAAACAGAAAACACACTGAAAAGCCACCCACCACCATCAAGGTGATAAAGGGATCCAAACCCTAACCCTAACTCTACCCCTAACCTCACCCCTAACCGTTTAATGAACATTTTCTGACAGTCATAGTGCCACGTATTTCAGTGCCACGTATTTCAGTGCCACGTATTTCAGTGCCACGTATTTCAGTGCCACGTATTTCAGTGCCACGTATCACGTATTTCAGTGCCACGTGTTTCAGTGCCACGTATTTCAGTGCCACGTATCACGTATTTCAGTGCCACATATTTTAGTACCACGTATTTCAGTGCCACGTATTTCAGTGCCACGTATTTCAGTGCCACGTATTTCAGTCACGTTTAGGGTTAGGGTTAGGGGTAGGAATAGGGTTAGGGCTAGGGTTGGAGGTAAAGTTAGGGTTAGGGTTTGGATTACATTTACGTTTGGATTAGGGTTGGGATTAGAATTATGGGTGTGTCAGGGCTAGGGGTGTGGTTAGGGTTACCGTTGGGATTAGGGTTAGGGGTGTGTTTGGGTTAGGGTTTCAGGTAGAATTGGGGAGTTTCCACTGTCCAGGCACATCAGGGGCTCTCCAAGCGCGACATGGCGTCCAATCTCAATTCCAGCTAATTCTGCGTTGAAAAAGTAAAACAGTGCTCCTTCCCTTCCGAGCTCTCCCGTGCGCCCAAAAAGGGGTTTACCCCAACATATGTGTTATCAGCGTACTCGGGACAAATTGAACAACAACTTCTGGGGTCCAAGTTCTCTTGTTATCCTTGGGAAAATAAAAATTTGGGGGGCTAAAAATCATTTTTGTGGGAAAAAAAAGATGTTTTATTTTCACGGCTCTGCGTTATAAACTGTAGTGAAACACTTGGGGGTTCAAAGTTCTCACAACACATCTAGATAAGTTCCTTGGGAGGTCTAGTTTCCAATATGGGGTCACTTGTGGGGGGTTTGTACTGTTTGGGTACATCAGGGGCTCTGCAAATGCAACGTGACGCCTGCAGACCAATCCATTTAAGGCTGCATTCCAAATGGCGCTCCTTCCCTTCCGAGCTCTGTCATGCACCCAAACAGTGGTTCCCCCCCACATATGGGGTATCAGCGTACTCAGGACAAATTGGACAACAACTTTTGGGGTCTAATTTATCCTGTTACCCTTGTGAAAATACAAAACTGGGGGCTAAAAAATCATTTTTGTGAAAAAAAAAAGAATTTTTATTTTCACGGCTTTGCGCTATAAACTTTAGTGAAACACTTGGGGGTTCAAAGTTCTCAAAACACATCTAGATAAGTTCCTTGGGAGGTCTAGTTTCCAATATGGGGTCACTTGTGGGGGGTTTGTACTGTTTGGGTACATCAGGGGCTCTGCAAATGCAACGTGACGGCTGCTGACCAATCCATTTAAGTCTGCATTCCAAATGGCGCTCCTTCCCTTCCGAGCTCTGTCATGCGCCCAAACAGTGGTTCCCCCCCACATATGGGGTATCAGCGTACTCAGGACAAATTGGAAAACAAATTTTGGGGTCCAATTTATTCTGTTACCCTTGTAAAAATACAAAGCTGGGTGCTAAAAAATCATTTTTGAGAAAAAAAATAAAAATTATTTTCACGGCTCTGCGTTATAATCTGTAGTGAAACACTTGGGGGTTCAAAGCTCTCAAAACACATCTAGATAAGATCCTTAGGGGGTCTACTTTCCAAAATGGTGTCACTTGTAGGGAGTTTCAATGTTTAGGCACATCAGGGGCTCTCCAAACGCAACATGGCGTCCCATCTCAATTCCAGTCAATTTTGCATTGAAAAGTCAAATGGCGCTCCTTCCCTTCCAAGCTCTGCCATGCGCCCAAACAATGGTTTACACCCACATATGGGGTATCAGCGTACTCAGGACAAATTGGCCAACATTTTTTGGGGTCCAATTTCTTCTCTTACCCTTGGGAAAATAAAAAATTGGGGGCAAAAAGATCATTTTTGTGAAAAAATATGATTTTTTATTTTTACGGCTCTGCATTATAAACTTCTGTGAAGCACTTGGTGGGTCAAAGTGCTCACCACTAGGGTTGAGCGAAACGGGTCGATCATTTTCAAAAGTCGCCGACTTTTGGCTAAGTCGGCGTCTCATGAAACCCGATCCGACCCCTGTGCTTGTCGGCCATGCGGTACGCGACTTTCGCGCCAAAGTCGCGTTTCAATGACGCGAAAAGCGCCATTTCTCAGCCAATGAAGGTGAACGCAGAGTGTGGGCAGCGTGATGACATAGATCCTGGTCCCCACCATCTTAGAGAAGGGCATTGCAGTGATTGGCTTGCTGTCTGCGGCGTCACAGGGGCTATAAAGGGGCGTTCCCGCCGACCGCCATCTTACTGCTGCTGATCTGAGCTTAGGGACAGGTTGCTGCCGCTTCATCAGAAGCAGGGAGAGCGTTAGGCAGGGTCCACTAACCACCAAACCGCTTGTGCTGCAGCGATTTCCACTGTCCAACACCACCTTCGGTGTGCAGGAACAGTGGAAGCTATTTTTTTTTTTTTTTCCCCTCAGCGCTGTAGCTCATTGGGCTGCCCTAGAAGGCTCCGTGATAGCTGTATTGCTGTGTGTACGCCACTGTGGAAACCAACTGCTTTTTTCAAAGCACATATCCTCTTGTTCCTTCCTTTCTGCACAGCTATCTTTTTTGTTTGTCCACACTTTTTATTTAATTTGTGCATCAGTCCACTCCTATTGCTGCCTGCCATACCTGGCTTACATTACTGCAGGGAGATAGTAATTGTAGGACAGTTTTTTTTTTTTTTTTGTTTTTTTTTTGTGGGAGATTAAGATTGGCATTTCTGCTACAGTGCCATCCCTGTGTGTGCCATCTCTCACTGAGTGGGCCATAGAAAGCCTATTTATTTTTTCCGTGATTTGTGTTCTAAAATCTACCTCAACACAGAAACACTACATCAATCAGTGGGAGAAAAATATTGGCCTCAGTCAGGGCTTGTGTGCCACTGCTGTGTGTGCGCTATCTCTCATTCAGTGGGCTATAGCAAGCCTATATTTTTTTTTTTTTTTTTTTTTTAATATTATTTGGTTTCAAAAGTCTCCCTGAAAAAAAAAAAAAACCTAAAAAAACAGTGGGAGAGTAATATTGCCCTTTCAGCTTGTGTGCCAGTCTTGACTCCTGGGTGTGCCACCTCTCTCCCTCTCATTCAGTGGGCCATAGAAAGCCTATTTATTTTTTTTTTTAAATATTATTGGGTTTCTAAAGTCTCCCTGAAAAAACAAAAAATACATAAAAAAACAGTGGGAGAGTAATATTGCCCTTTCAGCTTGTGTGCCAGTCTTGACTCCTGGGTGTGCCACCTCTCTCCCTTTCATTCAGTGGGCCATAGAAAGCCTATTTATTTTTTCCGTGATTTGTGTTCTAAATTCTACCTCAACACAAAAACACTACATCAATCAGTGGGAGAAAAATATTGGCCTCAGTAAGGGCTTGTGTGCCACTGCTGTGTGTGCTATCTCTCATTCAGTGGGCTATAGCAAGCCTATTTTTTTTTTTTTTTTTTTTTTTTTAATATTATTTGGTTTCTAAAGTCTCCCTGAAAAAAAAAAAAAACCTAAAAAAACAGTGGGAGAGTAATATTGCCCTTTCAGCTTGTGTGCCAGTCTTGACTCCTGGGTGTGCCACCTCTCTCCCTCTCATTCAGTGGGCCATAGAAAGCCTATTTATTTTTTTTTTTAAATATTATTGGGTTTCTAAAGTCTCCCTGAAAAAACAAAAAATACATAAAAAAACAGTGGGAGAGTAATATTGCCCTTTCAGCTTGTGTGCCAGTCTTGACTCCTGGGTGTGCCACCTCTCTCCCTTTCATTCAGTGGGCCATAGAAAGCCTATTTTTTTTTTTTTTAATATTATTTGGTTTCTAATTCTCCCTGAAAAAAAAAAAAAAACCTAAAAAAACAGTGGGAGAGTAATATTGCCCTTTCAGCTTGTGTGCCAGTCTTGACTCCTGGGTGTGCCACCTCTCTCCCTCTCATTCAGTGGGCCATAGAAAGCCTATTTATTTTTTTTTTTAAATATTATTGGGTTTCTAAAGTCTCCCTGAAAAAACAAAAAATACATAAAAAAACAGTGGGAGAGTAATATTGCCCTTTCAGCTTGTGTGCCAGTCTTGACTCCTGGGTGTGCCACCTCTCTCCCTTTCATTCAGTGGGCCATAGAAAGCCTATTTTTTTTTTTTTTAATATTATTTGGTTTCTAATTCTCCCTGAAAAAAAAAAAAAAACCTAAAAAAACAGTGGGAGAGTAATATTGCCCTTTCAGCTTGTGTGCCAGTCTTGACTCCTGGGTGTGCCACCTCTCTCCCTCTCATTCAGTGGGCCATAGAAAGCCTATTTATTTTTTTTTTTAAATATTATTGGGTTTCTAAAGTCTCCCTGAAAAAACAAAAAATACATAAAAAAACAGTGGGAGAGTAATATTGCCCTTTCAGCTTGTGTGCCAGTCTTGACTCCTGGGTGTGCCACCTCTCTCCCTCTCATTCAGTGGGCCATAGAAAGCCTTTTTTTTTTTTGGTTTTTTTAATATTATTTGGTTTCTAAAGTCTCCCTGAAAAAAACAAAAAAAACATAAAAAACAGTGGGAGAGTAATATTGCCCTTTCAGCTTGTGCGCCAGTCTTGACTCCTGGTTGTGCCACCTCTCTCTCTCTAATTGTGGGCCATAGAAAGCCTTTTTTTTTTTTTTTTTTAATATTATTTGGTTTCTAAAGTCTCCCTGAGAAAAAAAAATAAATAAATTAGGTGGGAGATTAATATTGACATTAGTGCTTGAGTGACAGTCCTGCGTGTGTGTCATCTCTGTGATTTTGTGCCACAGAAAACAGAGTGTGTAACATTGTGCCTGATTTTCCTTGTGGTCTCACCAACCTGTTAAGGGATATTGAAATCATACTGAAGTTATAGCTCACCGTGTAAGTTGTTTGATAGCAACAAATAAAGTTACTTTGGTTAAGATTTTAAAACAATGAGGAAGTCTGGTGCAAGAGGTCGTCGTGGGCGTTCATTGTCAGCTGGTAATGATGGTAGTGGTAGTGGAGCATCAGGTGGTCGTGGGGATAAAAATATTCCACCTAAGTCTGGAGCTGTGGAGCCAGTTTCGTCGTCAGGCTACACAAGGCCTCGAACGCTCTCTTTTCTGGGAGTAGGAAAACCGCTTTTAAAGGCGGAGCAGCAACAGCAAGTTTTGGCTTACATTGCAGACTCAGCCTCTAGCTCTTTTGCCTCCTCTTCCGAAACTGGTAAATGTAAAAGCAGCGCGTCGCTTGTGGATGTTCACGGTCAGGGACAAGTCGCTTCCTTGTCCTCCTCAGCAAAAACTACAACAAGAGAGAAGGATGCAGCAGGCGACACAACGGGTCACTCCATGGAGCTCTTTACACATACCGTCCCTGGCTTAGAAAGTGAAACATTTAACAGGCCATGCCCATTACAAGTATATTCTGACATGGAGTGCACTGATGCACAGCCACAGCCAGAGTACTATGCTGCTCCTTTGACTCAGACCACCACATTGCCCTCTCAGGGTACAGATCCACAATCAGACCCTGATGAGACTATGTTGCCCCGCCACGAACGCTATACCACCGACCGACACAGTGACACAGACGAAGTTGCACACGAGCTCGAAGAGGAGGTAATAGATGACCCAGTTATTGACCCCGATTGGCAGCCATTGGGGGAACAGGGTGCAGGCGGCAGTAGTTCAGAAGCGGAGGTGGAGGAGGGGCCGCAGCAGGCATCAACATCGCAACAGGTTCCATCTGCCGGGCCCGTATCTGGACCAAAACGCGTGTCAAAGCCAAAACCTGTTGGAGCACAGCGTTGCCATCCGGTTAAAGCTCAGTCTGCAATCCCTGAAAAGGGATCAGAGTCTAGGAAGAGTGCAGTCTGGCATTTTTTTAAACAACATCCAACTGATCAGCGCAAAGTCATCTGTCAAAAATGTTCAACTAGCTTAAGCAGAGGTCAGAATCTGAAAAGTCTAAATACTAGTTGCATGCATAGACACTTAACCACCATGCATTCTCAAGCCTGGACTAACTACCAAACGTCCCTCAAGGTTGTAGCACCCTCGGCCAATGAAGCTAGTCAGCAACGCAACATCCCTTCCGTCACTGTAAGGCCACCATTTTCCGCACCACCGGCAGTATCTGTGCAGGTTTCTTTGCCAGCCAAAAGCAGTCAGGGTCAGGGAATCACCAGTTTTGTAGGAGGAAATATTGCATGTAGGGCACCGGCGGAAACAATACCGTCTCCAACCGTCTCTCAGTCTGCCATGTCCACCGGCACACCCGAAAGTTCCACGATCTACAGCTCTCCAGTCCAGCTCACCCTACATGAGACTCTGGTTAGAAAAAGGAAGTACTTATCCTCGCATCCGCGTACACAGGGTTTTAACGCCCACATAGCTAGACTAATCTCGTTAGAGATGATGCCCTACCGGTTAGTTGAAAGCGAAGCTTTCAAAGCCCTGATGGAGTACGCTGAACCACGATACGAGCTACCCAGTCGACACTTTTTTTCCAGAAAAGCCATCCCAGCCCTGCACCAGCATGTTAAACAGCGCATCGTCCATGCACTCAGGCAATCTGTGAGTACAAAGGTGCACCTGACTACAGATGCATGGACCAGTAGGCATGGCCAGGGACGTTATGTGTCCATCACGGCACACTGGGTGAATGTGGTGGATGCAGGGTCCACAGGCGACATCAATTTAGGGACAGTTGTGCCTAGCCCACGGTCTAGGAAACAGTTGGCTGTAGGCGTTCGCACCCCCTCCTCCTCCTCCTCGTCCTCCTGCAGAAGCTACAGCTCTTCCACAGAACGCAGTCGGCCAACCACTCCATCGGCAGATGACACTGTTGCACACCAGTTGTCCCATTATGGGCCAGCTACTGCCAAGCGTCAGCAGGCTGTATTGGCTATGAAGTGTTTGGGCGACAACAGACACACCGCGGAAGTTCTGTCCGAGTTCTTGCAACAAGAAACGCAGTCGTGGCTGGGCACAGTAGATCTTGAGGCAGGCAAGGTAGTGAGTGATAACGGAAGGAATTTCATGGCTGCCATCTCCCTTTCCCAACTGAAACACATTCCTTGCCTGGCTCACACCTTAAACCTGGTGGTGCAGTGCTTATTGAAAACTTATCCTGGGTTCTCCGACCTGCTCCTCAAAGTGCGTGCACTTTGCTCACATATCCGACGTTCGCCTGTACACGCCAGCCGTATGCAGACCTATCAGCGGTCTTTGAACCTTCCCCAGCATCGCCTAATCATAGACGTTGCAACAAGGTGGAACTCAACACTGCACATGCTTCAGAGACTGTGCGAACAGAGGCGTGCTGTTATTTATTTGTGGGAGGATACACGGGCAGGCAGTAGGATGGCAGACATGGAGTTGTCAGGTGTGCAGTGGTCGAAGATACAAGACATGTGTCAAGTCCTTCAGTGTTTTGAGGAATGCACACGGCTGGTTAGTGCAGACAACGCCGTAATAAGCATGAGCATCCCCCTAATGCGTCTGCTGATGCAAAGTTTGACGCACATAAAGGAGCAGGCGTCTGCACCAGAGGAAGAGGGAAGCCTTGATGACAGTCAGCCATTGTCTGGTCAGGGCAGTGTACAGGACGAGGTAGCGGGCGAAGAGGAGGTGGAGGACGAGGAGGATGATGGGGATGAGTATATTTTTAATGCGGAAACTTTCACGGGGGCACAGGAAATTGGTTGCGTGTCACGGCCGGGTTCTGGTTTTTTGAGGGACACAAGTGACGTAGATTTGCCTGCAACTGCCCCTCAACCAATCACAACCGGAGATTTGACAAGTGGAACTTTGGCCCACATGGCGGATTATGCCTTACGTATCCTACAAAGGGACACACGCATTACGAAAATGATGAACGATGACGATTACTGGTTGGCCTGCCTCCTTGATCCACGCTATAAAGGCAAATTGCAAAATATTATGCCACATGAGAACTTGGAACTAATATTAGCAACCAAACAATCAACTCTTGTTGACCGTTTGCTTCAGGCATTCCCAGCACACAGCGCACGTGATCGTTCTCACACGAGCTCCAGGGGGCAGCAGACTAGGAGTGTTAGGGGTGCACACATCAGAAGTGGCGTTGGACAGAGGGGTTTTCTGACCAGGTTGTGGAGTGATTTTGCTATGACCGCAGACAGGACAGGTACTGCTGCATCAATTGAAAGTGACAGGAGACAACATTTGTCCAGTATGGTTACTAACTATTTTTCATCCCTTATCGATGTTCTCCCTCAACCGTCATTCCCATTTGATTACTGGGCCTCCAAATTAGACACCTGGCCAGAATTGGCAGAATATGCATTGCAGGAGCTTGCTTGCCCGGCAGCAAGTGTCCTATCAGAAAGAGTATTCAGTGCTGCAGGGTCAATATTAACCGAAAAAAGGACTCGTCTGGCTACCCAAAATGTTGACGATCTAACATTCATTAAAATGAACCACAACTGGATTTCAAAATCTTTTGCCCCACCTTGCCCGGCCGACACCTAGCTTTCCTATGAAAAGCTCTTGCCTGTGAATTACTTTTCTAATGTCTAATTTGCTGCTGCAGATTGTACAGCATACGACATGTTTACACCTCCCTAAATGGCCAAACTCCCCACACGGGGCCGTGGTATCGCGACTTGGCGCAAGCACCCGTGAGACTGCTGTTTGTCTGAAGAGGTGGGTGTGCTCGCTTTTGGTTGACGGCATTGCTACTGGGTCCCTCATAGTACAATGTAGTGTCTCTGGCGGTGGTGGTGCGCACCCAACGTCAGACACACCGTTGTAACATGAGTGGCCCTGGGGCGGTCCCGCCGGCCTCAAGAGAGTTCCCCCCTACCCCAGCTCAAACTGGGCTCTACTACGTGCAAAATTATGTCGCACAGCTCCACCAATCTTTAGTCTATTCGCTGACATCATTCAATGTCTGGCACTGACAATACAAATTTGTAGACATCTATGATGCAACTTAAAGTAGTCTGTGTCTGTGTCCTATATTGGCACCATTAAATAGTTACTGCCAAATTACTATGTCAGAAACACAGCAGATGAGCCCACCCCTGTACCTAAGTATGCCATCTTTTTTTTTGTTTTGGTTGTTTTGCGAGACATTAACATCTATTTATATTTTGGGAGTACTGGGACAGACACTCCTTGCACTACTCCTCCACTCAGCACCAAGCTGCCTGCCCGTGTATCCATGTAACCGCTGTAAAACTGCCATGAGCCTATTGTTTGTTATTTTAGGCCTTTGATAGCCTGTCTGCGGTCCCTACTCCTCCACTGACCACCAAGCTGCCTGCCCGTGTATCCATGTAACCGCTGTAAAACTGCCATGAGCCTATTGTTTGTTATTTTAGGCCTTTGAAGCCTTTCTGCGCTCCCTCCTTCCACTAGTCCTCCACTGACCAGACCACTGCTGCCCGTGTACCCCTGGAACCAATTTTAAAGTGCCTACAGCCAGCCCATTTTATTGTGTTAGGCCTTCGAAGCCTGTCTGCGGTCCATACTTCCACTAGTCCTCCACTGACCAGACCACTGCTGCCCGTGTACCCCTGGAACCAATTTTAAAGTGCCTACAGTCAGCCCATTTTATTGTGTTAGGCCTTCGAAGCCTGTCTGCGGTCCATACTTTAAATACTCCTCCACTCAGCACCAAGCTGCCTGCCCGTGTATCCATGTAACCGCTGTAAAACTGCCATGAGCCTATTGTTTGTTATGTTAGGCCTTTGATAGCCTGTCTGCGGTCCTTACTTTAAATACTCCTCCACTCACCACCTAGCTGCCTGTGTATCCATGTAACCGATGTAAAACTGCCATGACTGCCTACTGTTTGTTATTTTAGGCCTTTGATAGCCTGTCTGCGGCCCCTACTTGCAATACTCCTCCACTGACCACAATGCTGCCTGGAGTGCCTGCCTGTGTATCCATGTAACCGATGTAAAACTGCCATGACTGCCTACTGTTTGTTATTTTAGGCCTTTGATAGCCTGTCTGCGGCCCCTACTTGCAATACTCCTCCACTGAGCACAATGCTGCCTGGAGTGCCTGCCTGTGTATCCATGTAACCGATGTAAAACTGCCATGACTGCCTACTGTTTGTTATTTTAGGCCTTTGATAGCCTGTCTGCAGCCCCTACTTGCAATACTCCTCCACTGACCACACCAATGCTGCCCGTGTACCCCTGGAACCTATTTAAAAGTTCATAGAGCCTAGTTATATATTTTATTTACTATTAATAAGGCCATGATGGACTACGCTGTACCACGCTACAAGCTAACCAGTCGACACTTCTTTTGCGAGAAAAGCCATCCCAACCCTCCACCAGCATGTAGAAGACCGCATTGTCCATGCACTCTGGCAATCTGTGAGTACAAAGGTGCACCTGACAACAGACGCATGGACCTGTAGGCATGGCCACGGAAGATTACGTGTCCATTACGGCGCAATGGGTTAATGTGGTGGATGCATGGTCCACAGGGGACAGCCTACTAAGTCTGTCTGCAGTCCCTAATTCAAATTGTCCTCCACTGTCTAAATCGGAACTTCCACCTTCTGGCTTTCGGCCTATAGTATCAGAAATTAAACTGCATTTGGCCTTCAACTTTGGTTAGGGCCTACTAACGGCTTCTGCCCCTCCCTGGTGTTGCCCTCAACTAAATAAAGCTGAGCTTCAACCTTCCGGCTCTCATTATGTGGTTTTAAAAAAAAAAATGGTGGTTAGGGCCTACTAACGGCTTCTGCCCCTCCCTGGTGTTGTCCTCAACTAAATAAAGCTGCGCTTCAACCTTCCGGCTCTCATTATGTGGTTTAAAAAAAAAAAATGGTGGTTAGGGCCTACTAACGGCTTCTGCCCCTCCCTGGTGTTGTCCTCAACTAAATAAAGCTGAGCTTCAACCTTCCGGCTCTCATTAAGTGGTTTTAAAAAAAAAAAAAATGGTGGTTAGGGCCTACTAACGGCTTCTGCCCCTCCCTGGTGTTGTCCTCAACTAAATAAAGCTGAGCTTCAACCTTCCGGCTCTCATTATGTGGTTTTAAAAAAAAAAATGGTGGTTAGGGCCTACTAACGGCTTCTGCCCCTCCCTGGTGTTGTCCTCAACTAAATAAAGCTGAGCTTCAACCTTCCGGCTCTCATTAAGTGGTTTTTAAAAAAAAATGGTGGTTAGGGCCTACTAACGGCTTCTGCCCCTCCCTGGTGTTGTCCTCAACTAAATAAAGCTGAGCTTCAACCTTCCGGCTCTCATTAAGTGGTTTTAAAAAAAAAAAAATTGGTGGTTAGGGCCTACTAACGGCTTCTGCCCCTCCCTGGTGTTGTCCTCAACTAAATAAAGCTGAGCTTCAACCTTCCGGCTCTCATTATGTGGTTTAAAAAAAAAAAATGGTGGTTAGGGCCTACTAACGGCTTCTGCCCCTCCCTGGTGTTGCCCTCAACTAAATAAAGCTGAGCTTCAACCTTCTGCTCCAAATTACCATTTTAAAAAATGCAATAGGCTTTTCCGGCCTACTAAAGGTGTCTGCCCCTCCCTGGTGTTGTCCTCAACTGAACAAAGCTGAGCTTCCACATTCTGGCTTTCGCCCTATACTATCAGATATTAAACTGCATTTGGCCTACTAGTGTGGTTAGGCCCTTGAAACAGTGTCTGCTGCTCTTGGGTTTGCTACTCCACTGAACAAAGCAATGCCGCCTGTTTAGTCCTGTTACCAATTTTGAACTGCATGTAGCCTACTTTATTCTTTGGCCCTATATCTGTTTCCTCCTCATCCTGCCCATTGCCCAGCCACTGCTAAATGAGTCTGCTGGTACATTGACCTAGACCACTACATTCCCCTTGTACTCTACACAGCCAGAATCTGTCCCTGCTGAAAGTAAGGTTCCCCTTCCCGCATGTTATACCACCTTACACAGGGACAAAGAGGAAGGTGCAGATGAAAGTGCAGGTTCCTTCATCAGGTGGGGGGGCATACTCGTTGGCGACGTCACTGGCACAGGGCCCCTCAGAGTACGCAAAAGTGTCGCTGCTGGTGGGAGGCGCCCCCGCCATGCAAACACACCGCCGTACTTTGAGGGGCCCTGTGCCAGTGGCAATGCGAACGAGTGGGCCCCCCCTGCTTGCTCAGGATCACAGCACTTGCAACTTTTAAATACTTACCTTTCCCTGCAACACCGCCGTGACGTAGTCCGCATTTCCTGGGCCCACGAAAAACTTGAGCCAGCCCTACTCCCCCCACAACTTTCCCCCAATTCCCTATGCCCAACTATTATTATACAGTTAATTAAGATTGGCAAGCTTCAGAAACAAGAATGGATGTTTTTGGCATTAAAATGGGCACTGTAGGTGTTTTCCTGGCCTCCACTCACTGCCGACTATGCTTCCCCATTGACTTGCATTGGGTTTCGTGTTTCGGTCGATCCCCGACTTTTAGCGATAATCGGCCGACTGCACTCGACTCGACTCTGGACAAAATCGGGTTTCCCAAAACCCTACTCGATCTTAAAAAAATGAAAGTCGCTCAACCCTACTCACCACACATCTAGATAAGTTCCTTAGGGGGTCTACTTTCCAAAATGGTGTCACTTGTAGGGAGTTTCAATGTTTAGGCACATCAGGGGCTCTCCAAACGCAACATGGCGTCCCATCTCAATTCCAGTCAATTTTGCATTGAAAAGTCAAATGGCGCTCCTTCCCTTCCAAGCTCTGCCATGCGCCCAAACAATGGTTTACACCCACATATGGGGTATCAGCGTACTCAGGACAAATTGCAGAACATTTTTTGGGGTCCAATTTCTTCTCTTACCCTTGGGAAAATAAAAAATTGGGGGCGAAAAGATCATTTTTGTGAAAAAATATGATTTTTTATTTTTACGGCTCTGCATTATAAACTTCTGTGAAGCACTTGGTGGGTCAAAGTGCTCACCACACATCAAGATAAGTTCCTTAGGGGGTCTACTTTCCAAAATGGTGTCACTTGTAGGGGGTTTCAGTGTTTAGGCACATCAGGGGCTCTCCAAACGCAACATGGCGTCCCATCTCAATTCCAGTCAATTTTGCATTGAAAAGTCAAATGGCGCTCCTTCCCTTCCAAGCTCTGCCATGCGCCCAAACAATGGTTTACACCCACATATGGGGTATCATCGTACTCAGGACAAATTGGCCAACATTTTTTGGGGTCCAATTTCTTCTCTTACCCTTGGGAAAATAAAAAATTGGGGGCAAAAAGATAATTTTTGTGAAAAAATATGATTTTTTATTTTTACGGCTCTGCATTATAAACTTCTGTGAAGCACTTGGTGGGTCAAAGTGCTCACCACACATCAAGATAAGTTCCTTAGGGGGTCTACTTTCCAAAATGGTGTCACTTGTAGGGGGTTTCAGTGTTTAGGCACATCAGGGGCTCTCCAAACGCAACATGGCGTCCCATCTCAATTCCAGTCAATTTTGCATTGAAAAGTCAAATGGCGCTCCTTTCCTTCCGAGCTCTGCCATACGCCCAAACAGTGGTTTACCCCCACATATGGGGTATCAGCGTACTCAGGACGAATTGTACAACAACTTTGGGGGTCCATTTTCTCCTGTTACCCTTGGTAAAATAAAACAAATTGGAGCTGAAATAAATTTTGTGTGAATAAAAGTTAAATGTTCATTTTTATTTAAACATTCCAAAAATTCCTGTGAAACACCTGAAGGGTTAATAAACTTTTTGAATGTGGTTTTCAGCACCTTGAGGGGTGCAGTTTTTAAAATGGTGTCACTTTGGGGCATTTTCTATCATATAGACCCCTCAAAATGACTTCAAATGAGATGTGGTCCCTAAAAAAAAATGGTGTTGTAAAAATGAGAAATTGCTGGTCAACTTTTAACCCTTATAACTCCGTCACAAAAAAAAATTTTGGTTCCAAAATTGTACTGATGTAAAGTAGACATGTGGGAAATGTTACTTATTAAGTATTTTGCGTGACATATGTCTGTGATTTAAGGGCATAAAAATTCAAAGTTGGAAAATTGCAAAATTTTCAAAATTTTCGCCAAATTTCCATTTTTTTCACAAATAAACGCAAGTTATATCGAATAAATTTTACCACTAACATGAAGTACAATATGTCACGAGAAAACAGTGTCAGAATCGCCAAGATCCGTCAAAGCGTTCCAGAGTTATAGCCTCATAAAGGGACAGTGGTCAGAATTGTAAAAATTGGCCCGGTCATTAACGTGCAAACCACCCTTGGGGGTGAAGGGGTTAATTACAGAGATATGTCACACATATTTCCCCATGTCTAGTGTACATCAGCACAAATTTGGAACCAAAATGTTTTTTGTTAGGAAGTTATAAGGGTTAAAAGTTTACTAGCAATTTCTTATTTTTACAACACCATTTTTTTAGGGACCACATCACATTTAAAGTCCCTTTGAGGGGTCTATATGATACCCAAAAGTGACACCATTCTAAAAACTGCACCCTTCAAGTTGCTCAAAACCACATTCAAGAAGTTTATTAACCCTTCAGGCGATTCACAGGAATTTTTGGTATGTGGAAAAAAAATGAAAATGTAACTTTTTTTTCCCCCAAAATTTATTTCAGATCCAAAATTTTTTATTTTGACAAGGGTAACAGGAAAAAAATCGACCACAAAATTTGTTGTGCAATTTCTCCCGAGTATGCACATACCCCATTTGAAGTAGAAAACCACTGTTTGAGTACACGGCAGGGCTCCAAAGGGAAGGAGCACCATTTGACTTTTTGAATGCAAAATTTGCTGCAACAATTGGCAGATGCCATGTTGTGTTTGGAGAGCTTCTCATGTGCCTAAACAGTGAAAATCCCCCCCACAAGTGACACCATTTTGGAAACTAGACCCTTCAGGGAACTGATCTAGATGTGTAATGAGCACATTGAACCCTCAGGTGCTTCACAGAAGTTTCTAACGTTGAGCTGTAAAAATAAAAAAAATCAAATTTTTCCCACAAATATGTTTTTAGCACAAAATATTGCATTTTCATAAGGGTAACAGGAGAAATTGCACCATGCAATTTGTGTTACAGTTTCTCCTGAGTACGCCGATACCCCATATGAGATAGAAAACCACTGTTTGGGCACACGGCAGAGCTAGGAAGGGAAAGAGCGCCATTTGACTTTTTTAATGCAAAATTTGCTGCAACAATAGGTGGATGCCATGTCACATTTGGAGAGCCTCTAATGTGCCTAAACAGTGGAAATCCCTCACAAGTGACCCCTTGTGACAAATTGTTGTTTAAGCCCAAAGTTTTTAATTTTTCTTAGGGCTAGTAAGATTTTTTTTTACAACAAACTGAGGTCCATTTTTTCCTGAGTGCGCCAATACCCTACATGTAATTAGGAAATATTTTTCAGGTGCACTGCAAATCTCAGAATGCAAAAAGCGCCAGAATTTACTGTTATGGTTTGCAGGTACCATGATCCATTGGGAGAGCTCATGAGGTGCCAGAATAGCAGAACACCCCATAAGTGATCCCATTTTACAAACTACACCTCTTAATAAATTCATCTAGGGGTACAATGATCATATTGACACCTTGGGTCTGTCACAGTAAATTACACCATTGAGCAGTGAAGAAAAAATAACTACATTTTTACCATCAAATTTCATTTTAGCCTCAGATTTTACATTTTCAGACAAAAAGTGGGCAAAAATAGCACCAAAATTTGTCCCACAATTTCTAATGAACATGGATATACCCCATATGTGGCTGTACAGTACTGCTTAGACTTAGACTTGGGAGTAACAGAGCGCTATTTGCCTCCTGGAGCACAGATTTTCCTAGAAGAGTTTGTGGACTCTATATAGAGAGCCCCTAAATACTATAAAAGCATAATGCCCCCTCAAGTTGTAACACCCCAGGTAACCGGTTGTTACAATGATGTTGCCTTCCTTTCCGGGAGGGTGAAGTCATGCCTGGAAACAAGGAAGATCCCTTTAACAGGTAGTACATCTACGTGCAACACATTTTGTTTCCAGGCCAGAAGGGGAGCTCTGAACACGGTTTCAGGGGAGCTTCCCCAGATATATATATTCTGTCTGGAGGAGGTGTTAGTCTACGTTCACATTAGCGCCACAGCATCGCCGCATGCGTCATGCGCCCCTATATTTAACATGGGGGCGCATAGACATGCGTTGTGTGACGCATGCATTTTTTTGGCCGCAAGCATTGGGCGCAGAGAACGCAGCAAGTTGCATTTTTTTTGCGTCCAACTTTCGGCGAAAAAGGACGCATGCGTCGCAAAACGCAGCGTTTTAGCGTGTGTTTTGTTTCGTTTTTGTTTGCGTTGTGCACAACGCAAATGTGAACGTAGCCTTAGTTAGTTGAGTGAGAGAAGTGAAGGAGAGAGGAGTGTGAGCAGAGCTGGGGCCGTGCAGGTATGTGTGGTGCTGCAGCTCCAGGCCAGAGAGGAAAAGCAGGAACGTTGCATTGATAGCAAGTGCCTGAGTCAAGAAGCACAGGAGAACAAGGGAGCTTGAAGGGAGCTGCGGTTGCGCTCCTTCCAAGCTGAAGCGCAGGAGCCGGGCACCGGGAGCCCGAGGCTGTGTAGTACTTTATTTCCCACAGCAGAACTGGAGGACAGTAGATTTTAAGTCGACAGGAGAGAGGACCTTGACAGAAGCCACAGGCATCAAGGAACTCGCTTAAAAGCATGAGATGGAAGGCTTACAAATGTCACCTGTGAAAGGGATCTGTAATTGCTTCCTGGCCAACTGGACCTCACCAACACCTGTTGCTGGTACTTTGGACTGTGGCTGTCTACCATCAGTAAACCAGGTAAAGAGACTGCAACTCTGTGTCCTCCATTTACTTTCCGGCACCATCCTTGCCAAACACACCGGGAGCCCTGGGGACCCAGCTTCACCGGTGGGAAGCTATACCATCCCTGCTGCCATGACATCACCCCAGAGAACCCCTTTAAGAAGCATCGGTCACCCCTGACCAAGTACCACAGGTGGCATCACAAACTTTTATTATTTCACAAACCCATTTAAAGACCTTCCTTTTTACTTGGGCACCCAGGGCCATAGATCGAGTCACTGCCACCGTGACGCATCCCTTAAGTACCGGACCCGGTACCGAGTACTCCAGGGCCCTGGCAGGTGCTCCAAAGTGACCCTATTTTGGAAATTATACCCCTTTGGGAATTTATCTACAGATGTACTACTGATTTTGACTCCATGGGTATTCGCCAGAAACAAGTGGAGCGCCCCCACACCGCCGCAGGGCCGAGGGGTACCCGGAGCCGGGCCTCTGGGATCTCAGTCCTGGGATTGTCACGGTGGCTAGACCCGGTCCGTGGCCCTGTCTGTCAGTGGGGGACGTCCGGTGCAATAAGTGGTGTTGTAACGGTGCAGTTGTGGGGTGCAGGTCGCGATAAATAATGAGGACACCAGGTTGCAGTCTCTTTACCTCTTTACTGAAGATCTCTGGGTCCTCAATCCAGAATACGGCTCACCAGGCTGCGCAAGTCCGGCCGGTCCAATGACACTTCCAGAGTTCTCTTCACAGGAGGAAATCTGTGCCTTCCCCCTTGCGCTATGTGTTGTAGTCCTTCCCTGCTGTGCTTACGGAAAGTACCCCACAACTGTTGTGTCTGTTTCTGATGTTCCCTCACAACTCGACTAGATGATGTTCTGCTAATCCTCCGTCCCTCCCTGAGGTTCGGGTAGGAACGGCACCCGTTTGACGGGTAGGCCTGGAGTTCTTCCGGGACCCTAGAGACGCCCCTCTCCCACAATTGCCTCCCAAGACTTCTTAGGTGATTTGAGTTAGACAGCCCGCCTGAGACTGACTGTCCTGCCGCTGTTTGGAGTATTGCTTGAAGCTGAATGTAATTCTACTCCCTCGGCGTTCCGGCCACCGGTAGTGCGCCTCAGTAGGATGTTGCTTCGGTCTTACAGCACGACTCCTACTGGTATTTCTCCTTTGCGTGATCCCGTTTCTCACTCAGCACAATCTATCTCTCTTCTAATCCTTTCTTGGGCACCGCCGCTACCCAGAGCAGGCACGGTCCCGTTACGTTCATTCTCGTTGCCAAGCCTCTGTCAGGATCCCACCCCTGACAGAGACCCTACTGTATCTTCCCCTACAACACCCTCTGCCACAAGGTGTTGCCTGGTTCCAACCCAGTCAGCTTTCTGATCTAACTTCCTGCCTGACCCCCAGTTTACCCACTATGGTGGGGAGTGGCCTAATGAATAGCACCCTTAGCTCCCCCCGGAGGCCCGGCTGTGAAATGTATTGGTGTCTGTGATACCTGATCAGATGAACTCCTTCAGTGCCATCGGACGCACCATGGCTCCCCATAGTGGCGGAGCCACAGTACTGCAACGACCAGGACTCTGGGGTGCTGCACTCCCCCCTGGTTAAACACAGTACTCCGGGACTGGGAAGAAAACAACAATACAAGTTAGCAAAAAGACATACAGTTTCGTTGAGTGTAATAACAATAAGTATTCTTGAACAGGCTTCCCTTTATGGGAGGTAAGAACACTTGAACGTTACAAACATGGTTAACATTATAAATTACAGGCTATGAATAACTCCTGTTACCCAACCGGGTATTCTACTGAGTGCAAAATTGTTGAACAATAATTTAACATTGCCTTTAAGGACTCACACTCTAAATCCACTAAAGACCTTCCTATAATCACATTATAAGGCACTTTAACTTTCCCATTCTCCTCCTTTAAATCTGCAGGACCGCCTGTCCTATCGGCACCAGACCTACTGCCTCTCCTTTCTATTACAGGACCGCCCCGTTCAGCCAGGGCCTACTGCCTTTTCAACTACTATACACAGTATAGAACATAACATTACTTTCAGTTTAAGAGCACTAAGTCATCTCTACATGACTCCTATGAGGACTCAGGGTTTACCTTCTATCCTAACTTTCTATCAGCATTATCAAAACATTTTCTATTGAACATTAAGCCTTCTCATTATCTTTCTTCCTTTCATGCATGCTGGACACCACGTCTATCCCTACGGGTCCACTGCATCCTTCTTCTGTCTTTCACCTTTTACTTCTCAGAGCACATCATCAGTATTTCTTCACATTTAACTAATTAAACACATATAACTTTCTCGTACAACATTATCATCACTTTTCTCTCATCAACATTATTGCTACTTGTCTTAAGCAATATTTCTATCGAAATGCGGCAAATGAACATCCCCTTTAAGAGAGGACCAAGTCTCTGTGAGGTAGCGTATTTTCTCAAGCTACCAGTCCATACTCAGCAAAGGTTCCAGTGCGGTATCTTCGCAAAGAGTCCTTCTTTAAGTAAAACCAGTAGGGAGCGCCTTTAATAAGGTGCAAACTATATACAAGAAGTTCGGATCATGCACTGTTCATGATTTCAGCAGTTCTGTAAACGTTGTGCAAAAACTTGGAAGACAAACAAGAAAACAAAACAATAGGGATCCCAGGTCCATAGAAGGATCCCCTTTAGAGTTAACCCTGGACGGGTTTTAGCAGCAACATAAAAGCAATAAAACAGTAACTATTTACAAGTAAGAAAGTACAGTAAAATCTTACTGTGGTGGTCTCCGATCTGGCCTCACCAGGCCAACGGATCGCACTGGTGAGCCAGGAAGCGGTTCCGGTCCCAGCAGCGATAAGATCCCTCGCCGGGAGGCCCTTCTCGCTGGCAGGTGCACACGTTCCTCCGGGGCACGGCGAGGCCGGGCTTCTCGAGGTTCCGCGGGGCCGGGCTCTGCTGCTTTCCCCATGGGATCATCTTCGTCCGGTGTTCCGGCAGCAGCCTGGAGGGCAATGCATCGCTGCACGCCTCGCGCCATCCAGCCAGCCTCTCCCGTAGCCCTCCTCCATCTGGTGTAAGTCACCGCATCACCTGGCTCCAGGTCGCGGGGAAATCTTCCGCTGCAGGGCTCCACTTCCTCCCGATCCACGTGGATTTGTAGCGGCTCCCCAATTTCTTGGATAACCCCGCGTCCATATCGGGGGTTGAAGGAGACCACTACACCCCAGTGTGATGGCGGGATCTCCGGGGCTCTGACCAAGTCAATCGACGCTGCAGGCTGGGGCCGGCTCCGCCACGCTGCCATCAGACGCCGTAGATGCTCGGCGTCCGGCATGATCTTTAGGTCTGGCGTCGGTAGCGTACTTCCAGCCGCAGCCAAGTGGGAGGGAACAGGGGACACTGGGGACAAACGGATCTCCGTGGGCTGGCCTAGCCGAGTAAGCACGCGGGCATCGGCCTCCAGCCGGCGGGCTAGCTGTCGGGCCTCGGCTGCAGCCACACATTCCTCAGACAGCGGCAAAGGGGGTCGGCCTATCGGTGGCTCTGTGAGGGTCAGACCCCGCAGCGTTGGCGCCTCTGGGGCTATGTCAGGTTGCACAGCCTCAGGCCGGACCGGGTCAGCCCCACGTGGTGTTCCTGGTGTCGCCATCTTTGCCTTTTCTCCAATGTCCTCTTCCCGCGGTCTCTTTCGTGGGCGGCCCCGTCTCCATGGTCTCCACCCTCCAAACAGGATCAGGAGGCGGACCTCAGCTGTTGACGGACACGTCCTCAGGACACAGAAATATTTGGACTGGGCGGCCATTGCTGTTCGCGCTCTCCAGCTTGCCTACGCCCACTTCACGCCCCTTTTCACTTCCTGCGCTCTCCTCAGCGCTGCAATGGCGGCGGATTTTGGCGGCAAATGGCGCAGCACACAGTCTCTCAATAAAGTACAGTCCAAGCACAGTAAATCACAGTTCCAAGGCACACATGACCTGATTCTTCAGGCTTAAGTAGATCCTGTTCGTGACGCCAAGTTTGGAGCGCCCCCACACCGCCGCAGGGCCGAGGGGTACCCGGAGCCGGGCCTCTGGGATCTCAGTCCTGGGGTTGTCACGGTGGCTAGACCCGGTCCGTGGCCCTGTCTGTCAGTGGGGGACGTCCGGTGCAATAAGTGGTGTTGTAACGGTGCAGTTGTGGGGTGCAGGTCGCGATAAATAATGAGGACACCAGGTTGCAGTCTCTTTACCTCTTTACTGAAGATCTCTGGGTCCTCAATCCAGAATACGGCTCACCAGGCTGCGCAAGTCCGGCCGGTCCAATGACACTTCCAGAGTTCTCTTCACAGGAGGAAATCTGTGCCTTCCCCCTTGCGCTATGTGTTGTAGTCCTTCCCTGCTGTGCTTACGGAAAGTACCCCACAACTGTTGTGTCTGTTTCTGATGTTCCCTCACAACTCGACTAGATGATGTTCTGCTAATCCTCCGTCCCTCCCTGAGGTTCGGGTAGGAACGGCACCCGTTTGACGGGTAGGCCTGGAGTTCTTCCGGGACCCTAGAGACGCCCCTCTCCCACAATTGCCTCCCAAGACTTCATAGGTGATTTGAGTTAGACAGCCCGCCTGAGACTGACTGTCCTGCCGCTGTTTGGAGTATTGCTTGAAGCTGAATGTTATTCTACTCCCTCGGCGTTCCGGCCACCGGTAGTGCGCCTCAGTAGGATGTTGCTTCGGTCTTACAGCACGACTCCTACTGGTATTTCTCCTTTGCGTGATCCCGTTTCTCACTCAGCACAATCTATCTCTCTTCTAATCCTTTCTTGGGCACCGCCGCTACCCAGAGCAGGCACGGTCCCGTTACGTTCGTTCTCGTTGCCAAGCCTCTGTCAGGATCCCACCCCTGACAGAGACCCTACTGTATCTTCCCCTACAACACCCTCTGCCACAAGGTGTTGCCTGGTTCCAACCCAGTCAGCTTTCTGATCTAACTTCCTGCCTGACCCCCAGTTTACCCACTATGGTGGGGAGTGGCCTAATGAATAGCACCCTTAGCTCCCCCCGGAGGCCCGGCTGTGAAACGTATTGGTGTCTGTGATACCTGATCAGATGAACTCCTTCAGTGCCATCGGACGCACCATGGCTCCCCATAGTGGCGGAGCCACAGTACTGCAACGACCAGGACTCTGGGGCGCTGCACAAGCAGCAATGAATGTTGCCAAGTGAAAATTGCAAACCGCCGCTGTTGTGACCAGTATGTTCCAGTCACCAGTACATTATGCCCAGCCTGTGCTTCTGGAGACAAGTACTTGAAAGCTAGGGGGTTCTTGTCTTTTCAGAAATGCCAAATGTAGATGCTATAAGTGGTTTAGGTACACTGTGGGGCTCAAAAGGAAGGGGGCATTTGGATTTGAGAGCACAAAATTTGCTGAATTTCTTTGGTGGGTGAGGAGCCATTTCACTTTTCCAGAGCCTTTGTACTATGCTGTACTGTGCTTTTTTTGTGGATTAAGTTGAAGCATTTATTGGGAACATTTTACATTACGTTTGAGATCACATTTATCTGGCTCTGTATGCTGAGCACTTACTTTGGGGTTTCCATCTAAATCTCTGAGTGGCGTGATTCAGATGAAACCCCCTAGGAATCCATTCACTATAATGAGGCAGCAGAGTTACTCTAGACTCCGTCTGGCCTCTGTTCAGTGGTGTCCTTCTTTTCAGAAGTGCCAAAAACTGTGGTTGATGGCATTTTTGTGCCTGCCTAAAAAGACGGACTCCGCTGGATCACAGGCCAGACGGCATTCGCAGTGCTTCCGCCTGCCTCATTATAGAGAATCTTCTGCCAGAGGTTCTTTCTGAATCATGCATTTCAGAGATTTACACGGAAACCCCGATGTAAGCACTCTATGCAGAGCGCAGGAAAAATGTGCGCCGAGCCTTACTGTGATCTTTGGGAGGCAGAATGAAAAATTGAACAGTAGGTGAATAATTGATTTTATTTATTTTTAACAATGTTACTTGTGCGGTGTAAGTGATTAGGCGCTTTATTCTTTGGGTCGGTGCGATTATAGCGGTATCAGATATAGGTTTTTTATGTTTGGCTGCTATCACACACTAAAAGACGCTTTTTATTGCAAAAAATTGTTTTAGCATCACTTTATTTTGAGAACTATAATTTTTCCATATTTTTGGCCCACAGAGTCGCGCTGGTTTGTTTTTTGCGGGACGAGCTGACGTTTTTATTGGTACCATTTTTGGGTGCATGACATTTTTTGATATCTATTTATTCCAATTTTTGTGATGCAGCAATTCAGGAATTTCTTTTGGGTGAGTTATGCCATTCCGTGTGTGGTAAAAAAGTTTTTTTTTTTTTTCGAGTCAGTACGATTGCAGAGATACTTCATTAATATCTTTTTTATTTTGCATCGCTTTATTGTATGAGCTATAACTTTTTTACTCTTCCACTGATGGAGCTGTATGATTGCTTGTCTTTTGTGAGACAAAATGATGTTTTCAGCTGGGCCATGTTTATGTATATCCATCTTTTTTATCACATTTTATTCCACTTTTTGTTCGGCAGTATGGTGATAAAGCATTTTTTTAGCCTTGTTTTTAATTTTTTTATGGTGTTCACTGAAGAGGTTAACTAGTGGGACAGTTATATAGGTTTGGTCGTTACGGACGTGGTCATACAAAATGTGTGTACTTTTTTTTTTTTTCATTCAATTATTTGTTTAGAGATACAATATATTTAGATTTTTTTATTATTATTTTTTATTTTTAATATTTTTACAAATATACTTTTTTCTAACTTTTTTACTTTGTCCACTATGGGAAAATCATTTTTTTGCATTCTGATCGCTTCTACAGCATCTAGATGAAGCAGAATCTCCATGTTGCAGAAACTGTCAGCTCTACACTGACAGACAAATGTGCTCATCATGCACTAGGCATGATCAGCAAGTTTGCCCAGTCTGGTGACCCCAATATCATCATGACAGCATTGGGTCACCATGGCTATGATTGGGACCCCACATCTCGCCGCAGAGTCTCGGATCCAAAGGTAGAGGGGCTGTCAGCCCTCTGCCTGCTCCTGGAATGCTGTGATCGTGTTCGATCACAGCATTTTGGGGTTTAAAGTGCTGGGAGCGGTGTGTGACCACTCCTGGCACCTAGTGCCGGGTGTCAGCTGATCGCCCACACCCCCTCCCCCGTGTGTGTGTCGCTGATCGCAATGATGTAATATTCCATTCATCATCAAATAGGCCCAGGGCACATGGACGGAACATTACATTCAATATCAGACTTTCCAAACTGGAGTCAGTTGAGAGGGGATTATGCTTTTCTAGCACTTAGGGGCTCTTCATAAGGAATCCACAAACTATTCTAGGAAAATCTGCGTTCCAGAAGGAAAATAGCCCTCTGTCCTTCCCGAGTACTGTACAGCCACATATGGGGTATTTCTACATTCTGCAGAAAGTGTGGGACAAATTCTAGTGCCATTTTTACCCATTTTCCAGTGTGGAAATGTAAAACCTGGGTCTAACACACAATCTTGGTGGTAAAAATGTAAATTATTTTTTCTTCACTGCTCAATGGTATAAACATTTGTGACACACCTGTCTTGTCAATATAATCACTGCACCCCTAGATTAATTCATTGAGAGGTTTAATTGGTAAAATGGGGTCACTTATGGAGGGTATCTTTTTTTATTTTCACAGCTTATTGTTATAAAATTGTGTGAAGCACCTGGGGATTCAAGATGCTCAATACACATCTAGATAAGGTCCCAAAGGGTTCTAGTTTCCAAAAAGTGTCATTTGTTGGGTGTTTCCACTGTTTAAGCCCATCAAGGACTCTTCAAACGGACATGGCGTCCGCTAAATATTCTATAAAATTTTGCATTCAAAAAGTCAATTTGTGCTCCTTCCCTTCCAAACCCAGCCATGCGCCCAAACAGTAGCATTCCATATGGGGTATCGGCGTACTCAGACAAAATAGCAAAACGAATTATATAGAGGCTTCTCCATTACTAAGCCCTTGAGCTTGATGTCACCAGACAATAGGAAGATGACATCAACCCCACAAATATGAACCCCACTTGCCAGTGCTACAGGGCAAGTGGGAAGTGCCAGAATTGACTCATCTAATAGATGTGCCTTTTCTGGGTGGCTGTGAGCTGCTGTTTTTAGGCTGGGGGGTCCTATATCAATGGCCCCTAACCAACCTGAGAATACCAGCCTACAGCTGTGAACTTTAGCAAAAATCTGTTGTCAAAAATCGGGGGAGACCCCACGCCGTTTTTCTAAATTTATTTTATTAATTAAAAAAACAGCATGGGGACCCCTCTGTTCTTGATAAGCAACCTTGCTGAAGCTGACGGTTGAGGGCTGCAGTCCCCAGCTGCGATTTTAGCCTGGTTGGCTAAAGAAAATAGGGGGGAACCCATGCCGGGTTTTTCATTCATTTATTTCGCTATATCTCAGGCGGCGGCTGAGGAACACCCTGATCATCCACTACTGCTGTCACTCTTATAAGTGGCAGCAAGTGTCAGATGATGGGAGTAAGAGTTCCAAAAGCCCCCACCTGCTGTCATCTTTCTGACTTTAATATAACTCTCATCATTCTCCTCTGCTCTCGTTGATTGCTGGCAGAGCAGGGGATAATGATGAGAGCTGTCTTCAGCACCCACCGCCGGTGAACAGCACTTACTGTGGCGAGTCTTCCCCGGCGGCCGTCCATGTGGTACTTTTGCGGCACACGGACGGCATCCTTGTGCGGTACGTGTTTACATGGAAGAGGCAGGGGAGAAGGTAAAATATAGATTTAAAATAACTTAAAAGAAAATAGAACAAAAAATAAATAAAAAATAACAATCTAGAACCAGAAGGCAGAGATCAAATGGAGGAGGAGGTGGAGTAGGTGGAGGTGGACTTGGCTGTGTAGGTAGACGAGGAGGTGGCCAACAGTTTTTTTGTTTTTTTTGTTTGTTTTTCTTTTTTTTTTTTTGTTTATTTGGTGGGCCCCAAAGTAAACAAATGACAAATAGAGTATAATAATGGCTAAGTGCGGCTAGTATAGTTGTCTTGTCAGTATTGACAAGTACTGTGGGATCCACGCTTGGTTCATTTTAATGAATGTTAGCTTCCCTATCATGGCTGTAGACAGGCAGATGTGCCTTTTTGCGATCACAACCCCTTCCATGCTAACCATATGATCCAACAGAACACTTGCTATAAAGGCACTGTGCACCAGGCAGTTAGGGCAGTATGCTCCAGGGTGTAAGGCCAGTGTGCACCAGGCTGATAAGGAACTTTGCACTAGGCTGATAGGGCACTATTAATCAGGCTGTAAGGACAGTGTGCACTAGGCTGTAAAGGCAGTGCGAATCAGGATGTATGAGTAGTGTTCACCAGGCTGTATGGGCAGTATGCCTCAGACAGAATAGGCAGTGTGCACCAGACTGTGCAGACAGTATGCACCAGGCTGTGAAGGAACGCTGCACCAGGCTTTTATGGCATGCTGCATCAGGCTGTTATGGCATCCTGCACCAGGTAGTTATTGCATGCTGCACCAGGTTGCTAGTGTTTGCTGCACCAGGCTGTTAGGGCACTCTAAACATAACTGTTATGGCATACTGCACCAGGCTGCTATGGCCTGCTGTATGAGGCTGTTATGGCATGCTGCCCCAGGCAGTATGCTCCAGGATGTAAAGGCAGCAGGCACCAGTCTGTACGGGCAGTGTGCACCAGCCTGTACGGGCACTCTGCAACAGGCTGGCAGGGCACACTGAACCAGGTTATTAAAGAACTCTACACAAGTCTGTTATAGTACTCTACACAAGGCTGCCAAGGTATTCTACACAAGGCTGTTAGGGCATGCTGCGCCTTTCTGTTATGGCACTCTACACAAGGCTGTTGGAGCACTCTACACAAGGATGTTTTTTGGATACCCTGTGCCAGGTTGTTATGGAAGTGTACAACAGATGGTTAGTTCACCATACTCTGAAGCTCTGCAGTCAGATTGGAGGCGTAACATGTGAACCAGCCTTTATACAGGCCTGGTCACGTGGTGCACCGGCTAATCACAGCCATGCCAATATTTGTCATGGCTGTGAAGGGGCCGAAAGTGTCCACAGACTTACAGGCTTGTTGATTGGCTGATATTAATAGGCTGGAAGCTCTATGATTATAGGGCCCTTCCCAGCATAATAAGACCAGCTCACAGCCAATAGAAGCAAATGGGGGCCCAAACAATTGCGCTGTAAAATGTGGTTAGTAACTGGTGTAGGGGGCTACAAAAGAAGCAAACTTGGGGTAAGAACCGGACAGTTGCTCTGCAAACAAATGTGCATAAGGAAATGGCATACATTAATAGGAAATAAAAATAATAATAAAAAGTCTTGAACCAGGAGGAGGAGGTCATAGTGGAGGAGGAGGGGGAGGTTAATGTGGCGGTGGAGGTGGAAGACGCAGGGGAAGATGTAACCAATACTGTTTTTGCTGTTTCTTTTTTTGGGGGGAAATAACCTAAAAGAAAATTAGAATTTAAAAAAAAAGAATATCAATCTATAACCAGGAGGTGGAGATCCAAATGGAGGAGGAGGTGGAGTAGTTGGAGGAGGTGGAGGTGGATTAGTAATGTAGGTGGAAGAGTCGGAGAACGAAATAGCCAACACTGCTTTTGCGTTTTTTTTATTATTGGTTTTGTTTCTTGTTTTTGTTTTTCTTGTTAGCTTTTTTTTATTTCAGGAGGCCCCAAAATTAAATGATTGGCAAATAGAGTATAACAATGGCTGGGTGCAGTTGGTATAGTTGTCTAGTCAGCCAAAGGTATGGGCAAATCCTGTTGGATCCACACCTGATTCATTTTACTGAATGTTAGCTTCCCGACATTGGCTGTGAACATGCGGTTTTGCCTGTCTGTGATCATACCCCTTTCCATGGTAAATTCCCGATCCAACAATACACTTGCCATAAAGGGCACCCTGCACCAGGTTGCTATGGCACTCTAGCCAAGGATGTTTTTTGGACATGCTGCACCTATTTTATGACTCTAATAGCACCACAACTTCATTCACCCATGTTATGCAACATATATTTGTATTTTAAGTTAATTATTTGTTAGAATATCACATTACTTTCTGTGGGCGACAAAACTTTTGTTTTGCCAAAATCTCACCTTTCTGTGTCCATTAACTGATCAATATTTCTGCATTGATGCCAATTTATTTTCTTAACCTAAACCACATTTCGGAGGGTTTCAGCTTTCAAAAGAATAATTTATACAACCTATGGATGAATTTAACGTCAGGTAACAAGCTTTTATTTACAAAACATGGATAAGCGACATAACTTCTGTCAGGGAGTGTAATATACATAATACAAAAAGAGTACAAAAGTAGTATTAAAGTGCACAAGAATGGAAAAAGAGGACAACTGGTGCCAATTACCAACCCAACACATGTAAATATAGTCAGAGAGCCACTCAGTATAATAAATAATATAAATAATTATCAGATGGTATGATAATGTCAACATAAAGAGCAACACTTACCAGTATTAGTGGCAGGCAGGAGGCACTGGGCTGAATCCTAGAGAGCCCCCAACGCGCGTTTCGCTTGTTAATACTGTGCTTTCTCAAGGGGATGTGCGCAGGGGGTGAAACAAGTTCAAGAATCCTTCGGTCATGCGTGAGAGGTACCAAAGACGCTGCACCAACAGAGGAGAAGGCATGTATGCAGCCCACATGCGCACCGCCATAATATTGCATCAGTGGTCATAAGCAACAAAAGTACAATTGAGTAGGGTTGAGCGAAACGGGTCGTTCATTTTCATAAGTCGCCGACTTTTGGCAAAGTCGGCGTCTCATGAAACCCGATCCGATCCCAGTGTGGGTCGGCCACGTGGAACGCGAACTTGGCGCCAAAGTCGCGTTTCGAATGACGCCTTCCCCGCCATTTTTTTGAGCCAATTAATTGTGGGCAGCGTGATGACATAGGTTCCGGCTCCTGCGGCATCATAGTGCTATGTTACGTTTTCGGACGTAGTAATTTCCGGAGTCAAAAAATAACATATGCCTTGCACGGAGGAGAGAGAGAGAGAGAGAGAGAGAGAGAGAGAGAGAGAGAGAGAGAGAGAGAGAGAGAGAGAGATAATTTCATTGACATACATTGGGTTTTGTGTTCCGGGTCCGGAACCCGACTTTACAGTAGAATCGGCCGATTCCATACGATCCGACATCCGAGAAGGTCGGGTTTCACAAAACCCACCTCGATCCTAAAAAAGCTAAGGTCGCTCAACCCTACAATTGAGTAATGGAAGAACAAAACCCCCTACACAGACATATATGTGAAATAACAGCAATGTGTGGCAAATTAAATAGAGCCACAGATGTATGCTAATCAGATGTCATTGTGGATAATGCGGGCTTTAGTTCAATCACAATGAGTGCAATGATAATCAGGTCAATGATGACTAGTGTTGAGCGATACCTTCCGATATGCAAAGGTATCGGTATCGGATTGTATCGGCCGATATCCAAAAAATATCGGATATCGCCGATACCGATACCCGATACCAATGCATATCAATAGGACACAAAATATCGGAATGGTTCCCAGGGTATGAAGGAGAGGAAACTCTCCTTCAGGCCCTGGGATCCATATTCATGTATAAAATAAAGAATAAAAATAAAAAATATTGATATACTCACCCCTCCGACGGCCCCGGCTCTCACCGGTCCAAGCGTCTGCCTCCATTCCTAAGAATGCAGAGTGAAGGACCTTCGATGACATTGCGGCTTGTGATTGGTCACGTGACCGCTCATGTGACCGCTCACGCGACCAATCACAAGCCGCGATGTCATCGAGGGTCCTTCACTCCCTGCATTCTTAGGAACGGAGGCACCGCTAAGAGCCAGGGGCCGTCCGAGGGTGAGTATATCAATATTTTTTATTTTTATTATTTATTTTTTACATGAATATGGATCCCTGGGCCTGCAGGAGAGTCTCCTCTCCTCCAGACCCTGGGAACCATACGCACCGCACACTTCCGATTCCAATTTCCGATATCGCAAAAATATCGGAACTCGGTATCGGAATTCCGATACAGCAAATATCGGCCGATACCCGATATTTGCAGTATCGGAATGCTCAACACTAATGATGACTTGAAACAGTTCTAAAAACTGAAAAGATAATAAACATAACAGACAATGTATTAAAATTTTATATAAAAAAATAAAAAAGATCCAGATTTGGTCCAGAATAAGGAGGAAAAGGATGGAAAGGAGCTGAAATGCAGTGAGTCAGTATTAATACCCCCCCAAAAAAACTGACATGAACGAGGAAAAATGAGGGACTCATTGAGGCCTCTGGGTGCGATAGTGTTAAGTTGCACAATCCAACTAGTCTCCCGTTGTGCCAGGAGTTTTTTGTAATTACCACCTCTGATACCCAAATGTAGACTCTAGATCCCCCTGACCAAAAGAGACCCAGTGTCACAATCATGGTATTTTTTGAAGTGAAGAGGGATTGTCTTAAGGTCAGAGGGATTAGCCTCCATCCTGGCCGAGCAAATGTCCCGAATGTGTTCGTGTACACGAACGCGGAGCCCTCTTGATGTTAATCCTACATATATCAGAGAACAACCACATGTAGCATGATACTGTATATAATGTTTGTAGTGCTACAAGTAATATGCTGTCTGATTTGTAATTATTTTAAACCATCTGATGACTCAATGGTGGAGAAACATAGGACAGTTGCGCAGGCAAGACGGTGGCCACATTGAAAACACCCCAAAATATGACTCCTAGTGCCAAATGGATTCTTGATAGGTGGAATGTAATGGCTTCTGTCTAATAAATTACCCAAATACAGTGATCTCCTTGCGGTCATGGATGGGAAATTGTCCAACACTGGTCTCAGGGAGGGCTCAGTCATCAATATAGACCAATATTTGGTCAGAATGTCTTTCATGTTAGTCCATTCATGACTATAAGTTGTTATAAATCTAATTCTTTCCACTTCCTCTCCCCCTTTCTTCTTACTTTTTGACAGATTGTTATCTCAGTCTAAAACAGGCTCTTAGGGCACCAGGTTCTGGAGTCAGAATGGCGTCGCAACACGTGATCCGGCCATTATGCTTGGCATCGCAGTGACTGGGCCAGAAGTGCCCACAGACTTAAAGCTTATTGATTGGCTGCAATGGAAGCAAAATGGGGGTAAAAGCAGGACAATTGTCCTGGAAACAGATGTGGATATGAAAACTAAAATTAACAGTGATTTGAAAAAAAAGGTGCTGCAGCCCTTCAACAAGCTTTATTTGGCTGGTGAACCCAAACAGTAACACAGACTTACATTTAGATATCCATGTTTGACGTTCGGCACTGGACACTAGGTGTCCTTTGCGAACCCCAAATATCACGATTCAGGTTGGCTCATCCCTAGCCTTGAGGAGTATGAAGAATTTCTTGCATTTCACTAACTGAAACTGTGATCCCTAATTCTTATAGCCAGGACAACAGACATGATGTTTAACCCCTTAGTGACAGAGCCAATTTGGTACTTAATGACCGAGCCAATTTTTACAATTCTGACCAGTGTCACTTTAAGAGGTTATAACTCTGGAACGCTTTATCGGATCCCACTGATTCTGAGATTGTTTTTTCGTGACATATTGTACTTCAAGTTAGTGGTAACATTTCTTCGATATTACTTGCGATTATTTATGAAAAAAATGGAAATATGGCGAAAATTTTTAAAATTTTGCAATTTTCAAACTTTGTATTTTTATGCCCTTAAATCAGAGAGATATGTCACAAAAAATAGTTAATAAATAACATTTCCCACATGTCTACTTTACATTAGCACAATTTTGGAAACAATTTTTTTTTTTGTTAGGGAGTTATAAGGGTTAAAAGTTGACCAGCAATTTCTCATTTTTACAACACCATTTTTTTTTAGGGACCACATCTCATTTGAAGTCATTTTGAGGGGTCTATATGATAGAAAATAACCAAGTGTGACACCATTCTAAAAACTGCACCCCTCAAGCTGCTCAAAACCACATTCAAGAAGATTATTAACCCTTTACGTACTTCACAGGAACTGAAACAATGTGGAAGAAAAAAATGAACATTTAACTTTTTTTTGCAAACATTTTACTTCAGAACCATTTTTTTTAATTTTCACAAGTGTAAAAACAGAAATTTAACCACAAATTTTGTTGTGCAATTTTTCCTGAGTACGCCGATACCCCATATGTGGAGGTAAACCACTGTTTGGGCGCACCGCAGAGCTTGGAAGTGAAGGAGCACCGTTTGACTGTTACAATGCAGAATTGGCTGGAATTGAGATCAGACGCCATGTCGCGTTTCGGGAGCCCCTAATGTGCCTAAACAGTGGAAACCCCCCACAAGTGATACCATTTTGGAAACTAGACCCCTTAAGGAACTTATCTAGATATTCGGTGAGCACTTTGAACCCCCAAGTGCTTCACAGAAGTTTATAACGTAAAGCCGTGAAAATAAAAAATCACATTTTTTCTACAAAAATGATCTTTTTGCCCCCAAATTTTTATTTTCACAAGGGTAACAGGAGAAATTAGACCACAAAAGTTGTTGTGCAATTTCTCCTGAGTACGTCAATACCCTATATGTGGGGGTAAACCACTGTTTGGGCGCACCGCAGAGCTTGGAAGAGAAGGAGTGTCGTTTTACTTTTTCAATGTAGAATTGGCTGGAATTGAGATCGGACGCCATGTCACGTTTGGAGAGCCGCTGATGTGCCTAAACAGTGGAGACCCCCCACAAATGACACCATTTTGGAAACTAGACCCCTTAAGGAACTTATCTAGATGTGTGGTGAGCAATTTAAACCCCCAGGTGCTTCACAGAAGTTTATAACGTAGAGCCGTGAAAATAAAAAAATCACATTTTTTCTACAAAAATGATCTTTTTGCCTCCAAATTTTTATTTTACCAAGGGTAACAGGAGAAAATGGACACCAGAAGTTGTTGTACAATTTGTCTTGAGTACGCCGACACCCCGTATGTGGGGGTAAACCACTGTTTGGGTGCATGGCTGAGCTCGGAAGCAAAGGAGCGCCATTTGACTTTTCAATGCAAAATTGACTGGAATTGAGATCGGATGCCATGTCGCGTTTGGAGAGCCCCTGATGTGCCTAAACAGTAGAAACCCCCCAAAAGTGACCCCATTTTGGAAACTAGACCCCCCATGGAACTTATCTAGATGTGTAGTGAGAACTTTGAATGCCCAAGTGCATCACAGAAGTTTATAATGCAGAGTCGTGAAAATAAAAAATATATTTTTTTTAACAATAAAGATTTTTTAGCCCCCAAGTTTTTATTTTCACAAGGGTAACAAGAGAAATTGGACCCCAAAAGTTGTTGTCCAATTTGTCCTGAGTATGCTGGTACCCGATATGTGGGGGTAAACCACTGCTTGGGCGCACGGCAGAGCTCGGAAGGGAAGGAGCGCCATTTTGGAATGCAGACTTTGATAGAATTGTCTGCGGGCGTTATGTTGCGTTTGCAGACCCCTAATGTACCTAAACAGTAGAAACTCCCAACAAGTGACCCCATTTTGGAAAATAGACCCCCCAAGGAACTTATCTAGATATGTGGTGAGAACTTTGAATGCCCAAGTGCTTCACAGAAGTTTATAATGCATAGTAGTGAAAATAAAAAATATTTTTTTTTCCCACAAAAAATATTTTTTTAGCCCCCAAATTTTTATTTTCACAAGGGTAACAAGAGAAATTGGACCCCAAAAGTTGTTGTCCAATTTGTTCTGAGTATGCTGGTACCCAATATGTGGGGGTAAACCACTGTTTGGGCGCACGGCAGAGCTCGGAAGAGAAGGAGCGCCATTTTTGGAATTCAGACTTTGATAGAATTTTCTGTGGGTGTTATGTTGCGTTTGCAGAGCCCCTGATGTACATAAACAGTAGAAACCCCCCACAAGTGACCAAATTTTGGAAACTAGACCCCCTAAGGAACTTATCTAGATATGTGGTGAGAACTTTGAATGCCCAAGTGCTTCACAGAAGTTTATAATGCATAGTAGTGAAAATAAAAAATATTTTTTTTTCCCAGAAAAAAGATTTTTTTAGCCCCCAAATTTTTATTTTCACAAGGATAACAAGAGAAATTGGACCCCAAACGTTGTTGTCCAATTTGTCCTGAGTATGCTGGTACCCAATATGTGGGGGTAAACCACTGTTTGGGCGCACGGCAGAGCTCGGAAGAGAAGGAGCGCCATTTTGGAATTCAGACTTTGATAGAATTGTGTGTGGGTGTTATGTTGCGTTTGCAGAGCCCCTGATGTACCTAAACAGTAGAAACCCCCCACAAGTGACCAAATTTTGGAAACTAGACCCCCTAAGGAACTTATCTAGATATGTGGTGAGAACTTTGAATGCTCAAGTGCTTCACAGAAGTTTATAATGCAGAGTAGTGAAAATAAAAAAATATTTTTTTTCCCCACAAAAAAGATTTTTAGCCCCCAAGTTTTTATTTTCACAAGGGTAACAGGAGAAATTGGACCCCAAAAGTTGTTGTCCAATTTATCCCGAGTATGCTGATGCCCCATATGTGGGGGTAAACCACTGTTTGGGCGCACGGCAGAGCTCAGAAGGGAGGGAGCACCATTTGACTTTTTTAGCGCAAAATTGGCTGTCGTGTTTGGAGACCCCCCTGATGTACCTAAACAGTGGAAACCCCCAAATTATAACTCCAACCCTAACTCCAACACACCCCTAACCCTAATCTTAACCCGATCCATAATCCTAATCACAACCCTAACGATAATCACAACCCTAACCCCAAAACAGCCCTAATCTCAACCCTAACCATAACCCTAATCAAAACCCTAAATCCAACACACCCCTAACCCTGATCCCAAATGTAACCCTAATCCCAACCCTAATCCAAACCCTAATCCCAACTCTAACCCTAACTTTAGCCCCAACCCTAACCCTAACTTTAGCCCCAACCCTAACCATAACTTTAGCCCCGTCGTCACAAAAAAAGTTCAATGTAACCTTTTTTTTGTACGTCGCATCCGCCATTTCCACGCATGCGTGGCCGTAACTCTGCCCCCTTCTCCCCAGGACATAGACTGGGCAGCGGATGCGTTGAAAAACTGCATCCGCTGCCCACGTTGTGCACAATTTTCACAACGTGCGTCGATACGTCGGGCCGACGCATTGCGACCGCCCCGTACCGACGCAAGTGTGATAGAAGCCTAAGGCTACTTTCACACTAGCGTCGTACTCGGCCCATCGCAGTGTGCCGGGCCGACGTACCGACGCTAGCGTTGTAAGCGCCGCACAACGGGTGCAGCGGATGCTGTTTTTTCAACGCATCCGCTGCCCCATTGTGAGGGGAGGCGGGGGCGGAGTTCCGGCCGCGCATGCGCGGTCGGAAATGGCGGACACGTCGCACAAAAAAGTTACATGTAGCTTTTTTTGTGCCGATGGTCCGCCAAAGCACGACGCATCCGTCGCACGACGGATGCGACATGTGGCAATCCGTCGCAATGTGTCGCTAATGCAAGCCAATGGAGAAAAAACGCATCCTGCAAGCACTTTTGCAGGATGCGTTTTTTCTCCGACGCATTGCGACGGAAGCCAAAAAACGCTAGTGTGAAAGTAGCCTAACCCTAACCCTAGCCCTAACCCTAACCCTAAATTTAGCCCCAACCCTAACCCTAGCCCTAACCCTAGCCCTAACCCTAGCCCTAACTCTAACCCTAACCCTAACCCTAACTCTAACCCTAACCCTAACCCTTACCCTAACCCTAACTCTAACCCTAACTCTAACCCTAACCCTAACCCTAATTTTAGCCCCAACTCGTCTTCTCCTGCCGGCCGGCAGATGGCAGCAGATGGCGGGCGCACTGCGCATGCGCCCGCCATAAGGAAAAAGCCGGCTGGCAGGAGAAGACCGAAGAGGACCCAGGGACACCGGGTGAGTATTATAGGGTCCCCGAATCCCCCTATTTCTCTGTCCTCTGATGTGTGATCACATCAGAGGACAGAGAAATACAGATCGCTTTTTTTTTTTTTTTTTTGCTGTCGCCGGTAAACTGTTAATTACCGGCGATCGCAAAACAGGGGTCGGTGCAAACCGACCCCGATCATGTTCTTTGGGGTCTCGGCTACCCCCGGCAGCCGAGACCCCAAAGATCTTCCGGGTGCCGGGCGGCGGGCGTACTGCGCATGCGCCCGCCATTTTTTCCCGGAAAAAAGATGGCGGCGCCCATGGGGACGCACGAGGAGCACCGGGGGAGGTAGGTAAGTATCGGGGGGCTATTGGGGGCCATCGGGGACCCTATTTCTCTGTCCTCCGATGTGCGATCACATCGGAGGACAGAGAAATTAAACGGCACATCGCGTTTTTTTTTTTTTGTTGCGACCGCCGGTAAACGGTTAATTACCGGCGATCGCAACTCGGGGGTCTGTAAAAAAACCCCGAATCATGTTCTCTGGGGTCTCGGCTACCCTCGGCAACCAAGACCCCAGAGAAAATCCGACTCTGGGGGGCGCTATTCACTTTTTCCACAGCGCCGTTAATTAACGGCGCTGTGGTTTAAGTACCCTTAGCGGCCGCCGTTAAAAGGCGTATCGGCGGTCGTTAAGGGGTTAAGAATGTGATTGCAAAACTTTGAATTTATGCTGTACATTAGAAATTTTTCTTAGCAGAAAAGATATGGTTGATGTCAGAACCTAAAATGCTCCAGGCTTGTTCCTGGGAAGTTTGCAAGGAAATTAAAAAATGTATTTTTGAAATGCATGTAATGCAGAAATGTGAACTTGAAATGATTGAGTAGAAAAATGATGGTCCTCTTTCCTAGCTGTGAATTTATTAGGGAGAACTTGGATATAGTTTTCCTACCTAAGGTTTCCCACATTTCTTTATATTCAATAAGTCTGTAAGAGTGAGAGGCATAAACTTAAAATAATCCAGAAAATTACATTGTATGATTTTTACATAATTAATTTGCATTTTATTGCATGAAATTATTTGAAAAACAGAGCTTAATATTTGGTACAGAAACCTTTGCTTGCAATAACAGAGGTCAGAAGTTTCCTGTAGTTCTTGACCAAGTTTACTCACACTGTAGCAGGGATTTTGGTCCACTCCTCCATATGGATCTTCTCCAGATCCTACAGGTTTTGGGGCTGTTGCTGGGCAACATTGAGTTTCAACTCCCTCCAAAGATTTTCTATTGGGCTCAGTTCAGGAGACTGGCTAGGCCACTCCAGAACCTTGAAATGCTTCTTACAGAGCTACTTCTTAGTAGCCCTGGCTGTGTGTTTTGGGTCATTGTCATGCTGGAAGACCCAGCCATGACCCATCTTCAAAGGAGGTTGTTGGCCAAAATCTAGCAATACATAACCCCATACATTCAATAAGGTGCAGTCGTAATGTCCTCTTTGCAGAGAAGCACTCCCAAAGTATGATGTTTCCCCCACGATACTTCATGAGTGGGATGGTGTTCTTGGGTTTGTACTCATCCTTCTTCTTCCTCCAAACATGGCGAGTGGAGATGATACTTAAGAGTTCTGTTTTGGTCTCAGCTGACCACATGACCTTCTACTATCCCTCCTCTGGATCATCCAGATGGTCATTGGTGAACTTCAAATGGGCCTGGACATGTGCTGGCATGAGCGTGCCCAGCAGGATTTTAAATCCATGATAGTGTAGTTAGTTAATAATGTTTGAGACTCTGGACCAGGTCCCCTTGTTTAGTTCTGGGGTGATTCCTGCCCATTCTCAGAATCATCCTTACCCTGCACGGAGCCCTAGACCGAGGAAGATTGACAGTTTATCTTGCGTTTCTTCTTCTATTTTTTAAGAACTGTGCCAACAGTTGCTACTGTCTCATCAAGCTGCTTTTCCGTGAACCCATCCCAGCCTTGTGCAAGTCTACAATTTTGTTCCTAGTCCTTAGACAGCTCTTTGGTCTTGGCCATGGTGGAGAGTTTGGATGTGATTGATTGAGTGTGTATATAGGTGTCTTTTATTTAGGTAACACGTTCAAACAGGTGTAATTAACAAAAGTGATGAATGCAGAGTAAGAGGGTTTCTAAAAGAAAAAAAAAACTAACAGGTCTGTGAGAGCCAAAATTCTTCTTGGTTGGTAGGTGATCAATACTTATTTCATGCAAAAAAAATGCAGTTTCATTATTTAAAAATCATGCAATGTGATTTTCTGTTTTTTATTTTTAGATTCTGTCTCTCACAGTTGAAGTGTACCTACGATAAAAATTACAGACCTCTCCATTCTTTGTAGGTGGGAAAACTTGCAAAATATGCAGTGTATCAAACACTTATTTTCCCCACTGTAGATGAGACAGGTGTGTTGCATTTTGGGATTTAGCACCCTTATTTCACTGAAAGGATTCAAATATCTATATCTGTGCTGTTTCCAACTTGGAGCCGAAACTGCTTCCCGTAGCTTAGCTACTATTTACTTTAATAGTGGATGAACTGCAGTAGCCGGGAGTGGCCACTACACAGTGTATGGACCTGCATGGTTCTGCTCAATGCCTTATTTACATCCAGCTATCAACGGAACTGATAAAAGGCTGATCGGTGGTGTGCTCGGTGTCAGACCACTATTATACTGATGTTGATGAGCTATCATAATAGTAGATCTAAATATTAAAGTACTGACAACCATTTTAAGGATAAAGGTTTTTGGTGGAAAGAGTCTAAATTGGCCTTCGTAACCATTTCTAGTAACTAATGTATAGGCAAGTTAAAAATAAGATCAACGTTAATGTGTGCAAAAAAATTTTCATCCATTTGTTTTTCTTTACACTAATTATGTTGGGCCTCTTTTAGAAAGCTGAATAGACATTTTTGGTCTTTGTATTGTCACAACCTTGTTATAGGGGACCATTCTTGATTAGGAAGAGTTTCGGCCAGTCGTATGAATAAATGGCTGTCGCAGTCACTATTTTGGGAATACTTTAACCACAAAATAAAAAGATTTTGTATGCCGTAGTTTTCTTTCTTTCCTCTCTCATGATGCCACTTCCGACAGTAGGACTCCCCAAAATCTATCCCTCAGATAGAGTACGATCACCGCATGGTGCCTCATAGACAGTATGATGCCTCTTCATTTATGTGGTACACCTGCTTCCCAACCTTGAATAACAAAAATGGGACACATATTGCCAATTTTTTTTTTACAATATAACTTTACTCAGCAAAAATACTTGTCTTTCTGAAGCACATTAGCTTTCCCGCAGAGCATAATAACCCAAATATGATACCCCCAACATGACCCCAACACGGTATGATGCCCCCACAATGCCGCACCACACAGTATGATGCCTCAAAGATGCCCCCCACATGCTATAATGTTCCTGCATTGTCTGCTCTCCACACACAGTATGATGCCCCCTAAGGAGACACATACAGGTAAAATCAGGACATGCTGCAAGGACAGCTTTCATAATCGGAGGATGTCCTGCAGGATCAGGGACAGTTGGGAGGTAGGGGATCCTACTAAGTGATGATGGGCCTTCCACCCTCCTCAGACTCCAGTGTCCAGGTATGACTGCCACCTCCGTACCCCCACAGCTTCTCTCCTGTATGGAGCCTGCGTACAAGACTTGACATAGGTAAAATAAGATGACAAAACTCCCAATAAGACAGTATCCCAAGTATAGCTGCACTTAAGATTTTATAACAAAGATTCACTTTAAATCCTCAACAATGTGTTTCTTTGTATCTTCTTGCATGTGAACCTAGGAATATGGCGACTCTCCAAAAGTTTATTTTTTTTGTTACTCCTTTATAGGCATAAAGAAACATAAAATGCATATGAAAAAGCACTCTTGTGGATGACACAACACATTATTTAAGCCTTTGTAGAACTGTATAAAGTTTATGATTCACTGCTTCTTTTCTCATTATAGTCACACTTCAGTACTATGATATCATTACATTCAAATTCTGCCTGGATACCTTCATGTTTCTAGCATAGCCACTAATCCAGTTCACTGCTATCATGAATTTATCAGATCTTTCGTTTTGGCATTCGAACATGTAGTGAAAGTTTCACTAGTCGAGGTTAACCAGCAGAGGGCGATGTTGTCAATGTAATGTACTGCTGAGACAGGAAGAAAATCCATATTAAAATTACAGAATCTTTTCTAATCATTCTTTAGGGTTCTCTATGTAGAGGGCCAACAATGTCAAACAATGCTTTTTTTTATCACAAGAATCAGACGCCATGGTTTCATATCATCTTTAAAGGACTAGTGGATCTGGTTAGTTTTGCATTAACCCCTTCACCCCCGGAGCTTTTTCCGTTTTTCCGTTTTCGTTTTTCGCTCCCCTCCTTCCCAGAGCCATAACTTTTTTATTTTTCCGTCAATTTGGCCATGTGAGGGCTTATTTTTTGCGGGACGAGTTTTACTTTTGAACGACATCATTGGTTTTACCATGTCGTGTACTAGAAAACGGGAAAAAAATTCCAAGTGCAGTGAAATTGCAAAAAAAGTGCAATCCCACACTTGTTTTTTGCTTGCCTATTTTGCTAGGTTCACTAAATGCTAAAACTGACCTGCCATTATGATTCTCCAGGTCAGTACGAGTTCATAGACACCTAACATGACTAGGTTATTTTTCACCTAAGTGGTGAAAAAAAATTCCAAACTTTGCAAAAAACAAAACAAAACAAAATTGCGCCATTTTCCGATACTCGTAGCGTCTCCATTTTTCGTGATCTGGGGTCAGGTGAGGGCTTATTTTTTGCGTGCCGAGCTGGCATTTTTAATGATAGCATTTTGGTGCAGATATGTTCTTTTGATCGCCCGTTATTGCATTTTAATGCAATGTCGTGGCGACCAAAAAAACGTAAATCTGGCGTTTCGATTTTTTTTCTCATTACGCCGTTTAGCGATCAGGTTAATGCTTTTTTTTTATTGATAGATCGGGCGATTCTGAACGCGGCGATACCAAATATGTGTAGGTTGGGGTTTTTTTTTATTGATTTATTTTGATTGGGGCGAAAGGGGGGTGATTTAAACTTTTATATTTTTTTTATTTTTTTCACATTTTTTTTTATTTATTTTTTTTACTTTTGCCATGCTTCTATAGCCTCCATGGGAGGCTAGAAGCAGGCACAGCCCGATCGGCTCTGCTATGCAGCAGTGATCATAAGATCGCTGCTACACAGCAGAAATGCCGGTGTGCTGTGAGCGCCGACCACAGGGTGGTGCTCACAGCCACCGGCGATCAGTAACCATAGAGGTCTCCAGGACCTCTATGGTTACAATGGAGGAGCATCACCGACCCCCGATCATGTGACGGGGTCGGCGATGCGCTCATATCCGGCCGCACGGCCGGATGCGGTAGTTAAATGCCGCTGTCTGCGTTTGACAGCGGCATTTAACTAGTTAATAGCGGCGGGTGATCGCGATTTCACCCGCCGCTATTGCGCGCACATGTCTGCTGTAAAAAACAGCTGACAGGTCACGACTTTGATGTGCGCTCACCGCCGGAGCGCACATCAAAGCAGGGGACCCGACATCTGACGTACTATTACGTCAGATGTCGGGAAGGGGTTAAGCTTCACAGTTCATGGTATCTCCTGACAGAATCATAACATGTTTTATTTTTCAATATTTTACACGTTATTTTTTCTGCACATACAGTTTTAACCTATTTTATGTCTGAAATGTACAGTTATGAAAACGTGTTTTAAAAGTTATGCACAGTATCAAGTATGTTTATATAATTCATACTTTTTTTTATAACATTTCTTTTACAAGCCAAAGTTTAAAGATTTGAATGTTTCCTAAAGAATTGAACATGATAGCATAGTACATGATGGCTAATATAAGCAATTACGATGATCTTTAAAGGGGTTGTTGTCTAATCCTCATCAATGGGTAATGCTTGTAAAAACAAGTAACTTCGCAAATCTTATAAGCGCTGCTCTGATGCTGCCCAAATAACTGAATTCTGCCAGCTTCAGGGCCCCTGTGTCCTCTGATGCTGTAGAGGCCAAGCACACATTTGGGGCCAAGGTCACATTCATCCCACTTGTCCTCATTGTCCATCAGTCAGGCTATCAATGCCGCCCAGCACACAGAAAGCCAAGAGGCTGGGGAGAGGTGCTCTCTTGAAAAATGGAAATGAACACAACCCTTTAACCCTTTAAAACTTTTTACTTTTAACACCATGTAGTTTTTCTATCATACAGTCTCAGTGCTGCTCAACCTTTTACTTGGATAGCACACATTTGTATTAAAAACTGATCTGAACCATGCTTGTCATGATCCAGACCGGGTTTTCTATTCTGTCTTTCTTTCCCGGTCTGATCATGTCTAGGGTCAACTTTTCTCTGCCTCGCTTTGGCTTCAGGCTGGCTTTTTCTCTTCACTGCATCCTGCAGGTGGTGTCAGTTATAGTTCTGCCTACGGCGTGAGTAGCTGACTCTGTTACACCCTGACTTGTCCTGCTGTTATTCCTTACTCGACCCGTGTCTGTGTTAGGCTACGTTCACATTTGCGGTGTGCGCCGCAGCGTCATCGCCGCAACAAAACGCATGCGGCGTGCGGCCCTATCTTTAACATTGGGGCCGCATGGCGCCGCATGTGCATGCGTTGTCATGCGTTTTGTTGCGTTGTACGCCGCATGCGGCGTTAGGGCGCACCTGTCAGGGCGCGGCAAACGCAACATGTTGCATTTTTTGGGCGGCGCAGACTTTGTAAAAAACGCATGCGTCGTGTTTGCGTCGTGTTTGCGTCGTCGATGCGTCCTTTTTCCCCATTGACTTGCATTGACAACGCAGACGATGCAAGTACTTGCGTCGTGGTGCGTTGTACGACGCATGCGTTTTCCAATAAAAAATGCAAAACATTGTCTAGACTTTGTCTAGACACTAAAAAAACACTATATATATATATATATATATATATATATATATATATATATATATATATATATATATATATATATAAAAAAAGGGGGGTTGTCATTGTCTTTCACAAGGCTATTCAGTGCTGACCAGACTGTGAGGAGAAAAGACACAGAGAGGAGAATCTGCTTGACAAACCTGTAAGTATATATTTCTCTTTGAATATTTTTTATTCTGTGTTTTATTTTTTGATTTTGATTTAATTTGTGCAATGTTTGGTCTGTGCTATTGTACGGTTATGGCACTGTGGGTTGTTAGTGAAAAATTTGTGTTTTTTAATCTGGTTTTGATGTACTTCTGCCGTTATATGATGGCGTTTCTTGTCACCGGCCTTGCTTGGTTTTGGATTGGTTTTATGGATTTTGGGTTGTTCTGGTGTCATGCGGTTGTTCAATGTATTTTTTTTGGCTCATTTTTTCTTGGTAAATTTCTGGTGCATGTCTTTTTATGGTTTCTATTGTTGGGGGTAACCGTATGGCGTTTTCTTGGCTCATGTCTTGCTGTGTTTTATTATGCTGTTGCCATTTTTTTTTCTTTCCTTGAGTGTCTTTTCTTGCTGGTAGGGGGGCTACATTTATGATGTTTCATTTGTATTGTATTGTTCCGTGCTGCTATGCAATTCTCTTTTCAATTGTATTCTCCCTTTTTTTTTTTTGGTTTTTATCTATGATGGTTTTACGTCGTTTTCCGTATGGCTTCCGTATGTATCTCCTTTCTTGAATGTTTCCATTGCCAAGTGTGTAGTATGTCCTTTTTTTTTTTTTTTTTTTTTTTAGTTGGGGACCTTTTTTTTAAATTTATTGTGTTTTCTTTTCTATTTGACTATGGTTTTTCTTTTGGTTGCTGTATATTGTAACAGCGGTTGTCCCGTAATGTTTATTGCTTATTAGCTAGAATGGTATTTATCGCCTTTTTCTGATGTACTTCGGTGGATGTCACCAGATGGTGTTGTTTGGGATCATGTCTTGTTGTAATTGTAAATTATGGCGTTCATTAGTTTGCTATTTCATTGTGCCTTTTTTTTTTTCCTCTAATGTTTTTTTTTTAAGTTTTTATCTTTAAAAATTTTGACATAGGTGTCTATTTTTGCTTAATTTTGTTTGGGTCTATTCTTGTATTGTTTCTTCGATTGTATTCTCTTGCAATGTATGGCGTTGTGGTGTCGCTTTTTGAGTTTGCATTGTCCTATCAGTCAACAGTCAATTGTGGTTGTTTTAATATTTTGGGCCTATTTTATTGTATGTGGCATTGGATGTGATTTTTTGCTCATTTTTTCATTGCAGAACAAACTTGCAAGAATGCCAAGTTCTTCTGAGCATAGCCAATCGGCGCGGGGGAGTGCGGTGAGTAATTATGTCCAGTTGCTTACTATTCGCTGCCATTTGTAGCATTGACAATAATTTTTGTATACAATTTTTCCAGGCTTCTTCAAGTGAGGGGGAAGGCAGTCAGCGGGAGCAGAGAGATCGGGGCCAAGATGTGGCGTCAGGCCGGCGAGTGAGTATTTTTTTTTTTTTTTTATCTTTTTTTTCAGTAGCATCCTGCTGTGAGGAACATTACATTTGAGGAGCATCCTGCTTTCACTAGGGATGTTTACTAAGCTTAGGCCCCCGTCACACATAGCGAGATCGCTAGCGAGATCGCTGCTGAGTCACAAGTTTTGTGACGCAACAGCGACCTCAGTAGCGATCTCGCTATGTGTGACACGTACCAGCGATCAGGCCCCTGCTGTGAGATCGCTGGTCGTGTCGGAATGGCCTGGGCCGTTTTTTGGTCGGTGAGGTCCCGGTGACATCGCTGAATCGGTGTGTGTGACACCGATCCATGTCTTCACTGGTAACCAGGGTAAACATCGGGTTACTAAGCGCAGGGCCGCGCTTAGTAACCCGATGTTTACCCTGGTTACCAGCGTAAATGTAAAAAAAACCAAACAGTACATACTCACCATCTGATGCCCGTCAGGTCCCTTGCCGTCTGCTTCCTGCTCTGACTGTGAGCGCCGGCCGTACAGTGAGAGCACAGCACAGCAGTGACGTCACCGCTGTGATCTGCTCTCACTGTACGGCGGCACTGTCAGAGCAGGAAGCAGACTGCAAGGGACCTGACGGACATCAGAAGGCGAGTATGTACTGTTTGTTTTTTTTGGTAACCAGGGTAAACATCGGGTTACTAAGCGCGGCCCTGCACTTAGTAACCCGATGTTTACCCTGGTTACCAGGGTGCTGCAGGGGGACTTCGGCATCGTTGTTGACAGTTTCAACGATGCCGAAGTCGTTCCCCTGATCGTTGGTCGCTGGAGAGAGCTGTCTGTGTGACAGCTCCCCAGCAACCACACAACGACTTACCAACGATCACGGCCAGGTAGTATCGCTGGTCGTGATCGTTGGTAAATCGCTATGTGAGACGGGGCCTTTAATTACATTATAGATTTTCAGGGCAGCAAGTATTGGGGGAAGGTAAAATAAAGTTGAACTCCCTGCACACAAACATTCCAAAACACAGGTGTAGAAAACATCAATATACATACATCAAATGGCAAAGGATAGGGCAAAGGTACCTATCATGCCAGGTACTGGTGGTTGTTATTATTTGCATATTTGTAACCTATTTGTTTTCTAATTTTTCTAGGTTTCACAACGGGCCCAAGGAGACAGTATTGATGTGGACCTCCTGATCTCCAGCATCCAGGAGCGTGGCCCGTTGTGGGACAGCCGTGACCCTCGGCACATGGACCAGGTGGTGTCGAGGCGTTTGTGGGCAGAGGTGGCAAAGTCGCTGTGGGATGGCTTTGACAGTGCCTCAGCGAAGGCCAAAGGCAACTTTAGTGAGTATTGCTGATACGCTGCTATGACCCATCTTGCCAGGATAAACACAACCGTGTGTGATGCGATCAACGCCTAAACTTTGCATCGCACACGGTTGTTTTATCCTTTTAAAATGCTAAATATGTAACCATTTTTTTGTCTTTACATTCACAGTGAAAAAGTTGAGGACCAGATGGCGATCCATGAAGGACCGTTTCAATAAGGGGATCCGTGCTGCGGAGGAGCAAGCTCGGAGTGGTGCTGCTGCGTCCAAGTCGGTGCCCTATAAATATAACAGGGCACTCCAGTTCCTAAGACCGGTCCTTACCCGCCGACAGTAAGTATTTTGGACACATACCATATTGCACAGCCACATTGTACATTGCCCAGACACATAGCATATTGCACAGCCACATAATACATTGCCCAGCCACGTACATTGTGCATCCACATAGTATATTGCCAGGCCACTATATCGCAGCCACATAGTACACCTTCTATCTACATATACACATAGTATATTTCCAAAGGAACATAGTGTATTGGCCATCCATGTAGTCATCGTAGAATTTTGGCCATCCTTTTACCCTAGTGGAATGGTATATAGCCCATTAGTAATTTTTTGGGTTAGGCGTGAGTCATTGTAGTCCATGACAAGTTACGTTCTGAGTCAGGGTAGTTCTGATTGCAGGAATAATGATGACGTCTGGATCACATGATCCTAACGTCATGGCCGTTCCTGCCATCAGATCAGCAAAGTGACTTTTTTTTTTTTTTTTTTAAATGTTTTTCTTGACTTTAAATTTTTTACTAATTTGGCCGCATAGGCAGCATCAAGAAAGATTTTTTTTTCAAAAATTTTTTGAAAACGATGACAGAGGTATGCATTGGCTTTGGCAGCGGGAATGACCAGTCATTTTCTGCCGTAGGTATGTCCATGATTGTTATCGTCAGCCCTAATGGTCAGCTGGCGATAACAATCAGCAATTTATTATAGGCCACACAGACTGAGAGACAGGGGATAATGTCTTGATGTGTCATGTAATGTTAATTTTATTACAGGAGTTGGCGTATGTGATAGTTAATTAATTGAAGGCTAATTCTTTCCTTATCTTTTCACAGGACACACAGCAGCACCCTCGAGCGAGCTCGCCCCGCAGGAGCGGACCTTCATGAATCGCCATCTGACCCGTCACAGCCCTCCCACAGCGACAGCAGGCTTGCACCACCATCTGGAGAACCGGCAGCCGGTCCATCAGGTGTTCCCCTGCACGAGGCCTCTGGCGCACCTTCGTTTGGGAAGCGCCAGCGGGCCTCGGACAGGCCAGCCATGCCCGAATTTTTGCATTTGAGCACGGTTTTCCAGAACTGTTTCAAGGCGCTGAGCGATAAAATGGACACTCGTCTGTCCAGTATCGAACGGCGCCTTGAAAATCTGGAAGCCGAGCTCTCAAATCCGGCAAAACATTTTTTAAGCACTATTGGTAAGGGCATGGTGGAACACCTTACGCCGGAACTCCAGATTTCGGTGATGCAGGACTGCAACACTTCCTACGTGAGGGCTCTGCAGCAGGCTCGGGTCATGCAGTCAGCAACACTGCCCGTAGTGCCGTCGCTGGCTAGCATGACTCCGACTACTGCTGCAGAGCCACTCCAGCCACCCCACCCTGGTCCAAGTGCTGAGCGACGCCACCACAGGCACCATAGCAGTGTGCCGCCGACTCCTGCTCCTGCCAGGCCCTCATCCTCCCACAGCCATCATTCTAGGGGAGATCGTGGAAAGAAAAGGAAAAGAAAACACAAAAGCAAGAGGACACGCAGTGAGGCTCTGGCTGCTCCAGTACAAACAACAAGTAGACATCGGGGCTCTAGCCGCAGCAGGAGCAGCCAGAGCCAACCAAGAACCTCACAAAGGCTCGTGTTGCCTCCTCCCTCCCCTACAGAGGTGGCGGTTTCCTCCCCATTATACCCTGCGGAGGGTTTAGACCTGCCATCCAGCCTCCTGGACTATAATAGGTCAACATCCTCCTCCTCGTCGTCGTTGTCATCATCCTCATTTTCCGCTCCCCATTCCCAAAAAGAAACCTACCATTCCCCCATGGTGGCACAGGTTGATACCCCCTAAGTTTATTTCCCCTTTTTTTTTTCTGTTTCCCCCCAATAAAAAATTTTGGTTTTAATACAATATTTGCTCTTATTTTCCTGTATACTTCTCAGCAAGTCACACCGTGCGCCGTCTACACATATTTTGTGCTTCAAACAACTCATATATGCAATGTCAGACACTATTTTTACCATTTTTATTTTGCCTTTTTTGGTGTGTCTCTCATTGCTGTATGAGGTGTTTACAAACAATAAAGTGTATGAGGTGTTTTCAATCACTAAGGGTATGTGTCCACGCTCAGGATTGCATCAGGATTTGGTCACGATTTTTCATCAGTATTTGTAACCCAAAACCAGGAGTGGGTGATAAATACAAAAGTGGATCAGATGTTTCTATTCTACTTTGCCTCTAATTGTTCCACTCCTGGTTTTGGCTTACAAATACTGATGAAAAATCGTGACAAAATCCTGATGCAATCCTGAACGTGGACACATACCGTAAAGGTACCTTCACACTTAACAATGCTGCAGCGAAACATACAATGATGCAGATCACTGCAGCATCGCTATTTGGTCGCTGGAGAGCTGTCTGTGTGACAGCTCTCCAGCGACCAACGATGCCGAAGTCCCCGGGTAACCAGGGTAAACATCAGGTTGCTAAGCGCAGGCCGCCGCGCTTCCGATGATTACCCTGGTTACCAGTGTTAAATGTAAATAAAACAACAGTACATACACTCAGAATTGCGTCCCCCGGCATCCGCTTCCCTGCACTGACTGAGTGATGGCCCTAACAGCAGAGCGGTCACATCACCGCTGTGCTGTGCATTCACTTTCTGGCCGGCGCTCAGTCAGTGCAGGAAGCATACGCCGGGGGACGCGAAGATGAGTATATGTCCTGTTTTTTTTTAAAACTTTCACACTGGTAAACAGGGTAAATATCAGGTTACTAAGCGCCGCCCTACGCTTAGTAAGCCGATATTTACCCTGATTACCATTGTAAAACATCGCTGGTATCGTTGTTTTTGCTGTCAAAACACAACGATACACGGCGATCTGACAAACAAATAAATATGTTATATGGTATGGTATAAATTTTGTCTTTGAAGCAGGGTAGAAAACTGAAGAAAATTTTTTTATTAAAACACAACATTTTAAAAACAAAGGGTTCCAAGTTTATTAGATAAGGCACATTACATTGGTGAACTATTTTTAGCATAGTCACACCAGAATACAGTCCAACAGTTTACTACACCATTGTATCTTGCCATGACACACGGCCAACATCTGACACAAAATAGGCCGCAAAATGATCCCTCATCTGCGCAATTTCCACACTTGTCCTCAGAGGATGATCATGGAAATCGGGCAATGGGTTGGCTATGGGTTCATCGATATCCACGTTCAGTCTCTCTTTGGACAGAATATAATTGTGGAGGACCACACACGCCTTCACCACCTCATCCACTGTCTCAGTTTTCAGATTAATGGCGGATCCTAATATCCGCCATTTGGAGACAAGGATGCCAAAGGCGCACTCCACAGTCCTTCTGGCCCTGGACAGTCTGTAATTGAACACCCTTTTGGTGTGGTCCAAGCCCCGACTGGAGTAGGGTTTCAATAGGTTGGCAGACATTTGGAATGCCTCATCCCCAACCACAACAAATGGCATCGCAGGGCCTTCGGTGTGGGGAAGAGGTCGTGGCTGTGGGAAATTAAAATTGTTCCCATATAATTTTTGGCCCATATCTGACTCTTTAAATGTGCGCGAGTCATTTGAACGGCCAAACGCACCAATGTCCACTGCGAGAAAACGGCAGTCCGCACCGGCAATTGCCATCAGCACAGTGGAAAAATATTTTTTATAGTTATAGAAAAGGGATCCACTTTTCCCTGGCTTGGTAATCCGAATGTGCTTGCCATCCACCGCGCCAATACAGTTTGGAAACGAACACACTTGGTCAAATTTCTGTGCGTTGGCCAACCAGATATCGCTTGTAGGGACGGGTAAAAATTCCTCCCGGAGATTATCCCACAAAGCACGGCATGTCTCAGCAATAATTCCGGAGAGAGTGGAGACTCCAATCCGGAACTGAAATTGAAGGGATCTCAAGGTCTCTCCGGTAGCCAGGAAACTGCCAAGAAGATAAAGAAATTACATTAAAGTACATTGCAATTTATAAAAGTACATTGACCATACCACCCCCAAAAAAAATTAAGAAAAAAAAAAAAAAAAAAAAGGGAAGAACATATCTCAGTTATTCAAACAGCTACGTACCGTAGAGTCACCAGCAGCCGTTCCTCTGCGGAAATAGCTCTCCGGAGCTGCGTGTCCTGCCTGCTAATGGATCCTTCCACCCGACGCAGAAGATACCGGAAGCTCTCCTGAGACATCCTGGTGTACTGGAAATATTTCTCCAGGTTGTCATTCAGTTCGCCAAACAAGCTATGGTATGCTCCACGGCTCTCCCGGACTTCCAAGATAGGGTGTATCCAAAAGCGGCGACGACTCCATCTCCGTTTTTCCCTTTCCCTTTGATGAGAACAGGCGACAGCATAGGCATGAGCAAAGGCAAATTCCATCTCCATATCCATGACGATACTGTCCATGGGATGCTCCATCATGAATACCAGCAAAATGGGAGGAATTCATGTCTGCCAGGGTATATATACACAATTACATAAACACCAACCCTCTTCTAGCCATTGGTGGTCCTTATCTACTGTGTAGACACTTTTTTTTTTGTGGGTGGGATGAAGAATGACTCACTGCACAAAAAAACGCATGCGGCGCAAAACGCAGCGTTGTGCATGCGTTTTGCTGCGTTTTTGTTTGCGTTGTGCGTTGCGGCGCCGACGCTGCGGCGCACAACGCAAATGTGAACGTAGACTTATACCCTGATCTCTGTCCTGTTTCTGTGTGCTCTCTTTGTGTCTGGACTTCTTGGTACTTGAACTCGGCTTGGACACTGAACTGCTTTTGTCTCTTGTCTTTGGTATATTCGCTCCTGAGCGTTACTGATCCCCTGCCTTGTCTCTGACCCTGAGTTTGCTTATTCCTTTGGCACTGTGCTACAATCTTGGATTTTACCCGGCTTGTTGGACTTGTCTGCTGCCACCTGGTGGTAGCTTCGCTGCTGCATAGCACATCTGCTTCATCTGTGTGCATGACCTCTCTCCACTCTATCGCCACAAAGTGGAGCTAGCTTCTACCTGCATTGCAGCAGCGTGATATGGCTGAAGACTCTATTGGTTACTTCCCTTCTGTACTGTAATCTTTCTATTCTCCCCTTGCTGGTATCTCTAACACTATGCTTCTGAGAGAAGAGGAGGAGGAAGAGCAGAGAAAGCAGATGACATCATGCCAGAGCAGATTTTTGTCAGAAGCAGTAGAGCAGCCAGCTATGTAGAGTTACACAGATTTTATAGCAACCAAACAAAAGAAAAGTTGATTGATATTAATTAATAATTCATACAAGTTGCAGGATTACTGCAAGTGAACATTTTATATTTCTTATGATGGTTGGGGTACACCATGTCAAGGTGGGATAGTTTTTTACATTTTTTTGATCAAAAGCAGTGTTTACTATTTAGGTATACTATTTAGGTACTTACCCTATGTTTTTTATATTCACTATTCTTTTAACTTACATCAAGGTATATGTTCATTTTGTTTCTATCTTAGACTTTGTCTGCTAAATGGCCACAGTATGAACAAACTTCAATATGTTGCATGCATGCCAACTTAAACGCCGGCTCATTTTTCTGGGTTTTTCTTTCGTTTCTTGTACTTTGTCCAAATGGTAATGGCTCCCCCTTTATGAGATTGACACTTCATTTATATAGCTTCCCACGGTTGGGTGTCTGAAAAGTTGGGCTCCGGCCCTGCATTGCTCCCATTTATATTGACATCATCTGACACAAGGAGAGGTTTCATATTAGAAGATAGGACCATCCCAAATAGTGTACACTTTGATGCGGTGAGATGGTTTTATGCTTTTTTTTTTTATCAAAAACAGTGTTTACTAAGTACCTATGTTATTTACAGCAGTGTGAAAAAATGTTTGCACCCTTCAGGATTTCCTATTATTTTGCACATTTGTCACACCTAAATGTTTCAGATCACCAAGTAAATTTTAATATTAGACAAAGTTAACACAAGTAAACCCAAAATGCAGTTTTTAAATGAAGGTCTTTATTATTAAGGGAAAAATCAATCCAAACCTACAGGACCCTGTGTAAAAAAAGTGAATGCCCCCTAAACCTAAAAACTGGTTAGCATCAACAAGAGCATTCAAACATTTGCTATACCTGGTAATGAGTCTTTTACAACGCTCTGGTGGAATGTTGGCCCAATCTTCTTTGCAGAATTGTTGCAATTCATCAACATTGGAGGATTTCCGTTCATGAACCACCTTTTTCAGGTCATGCCACAGCATCTCAATTGGACTAAGGTCAGGACTTTGAATATGCCACTCAAAAGTCTTAATTTTGTTTTTATTAAGCCATAAAGAGGTGGACTTGATGGTTTGTTTTGGATAATTGTCCTGCTGCAAAACCCAAGCGCGCTTTAGCTTGAGGGCATGAACAGATGGCTGGACATTCTCCTTCGGGATTTTTGGTAGACAGCAGATTTCAAGGTTTCATTTGCTACAGCAAGTCTTCCAGGTCTTGAAGCAGCCAAACAGTCCTAGACAATCACACTACCACCACCATATTTTACTGATGATATGATGATTCTTTTCTGAAATGCTGTGCTACTTCAATGCCAGATTTAATGGGACATACACCTTCCAAAAATTCCAACTTTTGTCTCGTCAGTCCACATAGCATTTTCCCAAAAGTTTTGGGGATCATCAAGATGTTTTATGGCAATACTGAGACAAGTGTTTATGTTCATATTGCTCAGCAGTGGTTTTCATCTTGGAATTCTGCCATTCAGGCCATTTTTGGCAAGTCTCTTTCTTATGTTGGAGTCATGGACACTGACCTTAACTGAGGCAAGCGAGGTCTGCAGTTCTTTGGATTTTGTTGTTTGGTCTTTTGTGACCTCTTGTATGAGTTGTAGCTGCGCTCTTGGGGTAATTTTGGTAGGCTGGCCACACCTAGGAAGGTTCACCACTGTTTCATGTTTTTTCCAGTTGTGGATAATGGTTTTGCTGTGGTTTACTGAGTTCCAAAGCTTTAGAAATGGGTTAATAACCTTTTCCAGACAGATAAATCTCAATTACTTTGTTTCTCATGTGTTCCAGAAATTCTTTGTATTGAATGATGTCTAGATTTTGAGGATCTTTTTGACTACTTCACTTTGTCAGGCTGGTCCTATTTACATGAATTCTTGATTGAGAACAGGTGTGGTAAAAATCAGGCCTTGGTGTGGCTTGGGAATTTGAACTCAACTTCACAAAGATGTGATAAACCACAGTTTATTTATGTTTTAACCCCTTTACAACATGTGCCATATATATGACGCATGTTGTAGCTCCTACTTTGATGTGGGCTCTGGCTCTTAGCCCACATCTTTTCAAGCATATGACAGCTGATTTAATCAGCTGACATACAATGGGGGAAATAAATATATGATCCCTTGCTGATGTTGTAAGTTTGCCCACTGACAAAGACATGAACAGTCTATAATTTTAAGGGTAGGTTAATTTTAACATTGAGTGATTGAATATCAAAAATAAAATCCAGAAGATCACATTGTATAAATTATATAAAGTTATTTACATTTTGCAGTGAGAAATAAGTATTTGATCCCTCTAGCAACCAAGACTTAATATTTGGTGTCAAAATTCCTTGTTGGTAAGCACAGCAGTCATATGTTTTTTGCAGTTCATGATGAGGTTTGCGCACATGTCAGGAGGAATTTTGGTGCACTCCTCTTTGCAAATTATCTCTAAATCATTAAGATTTTGAGACTGGAGCTTGGCAACTCGGAGCTTCAACTCCCTCCATAAGTTTTCTATGGGATTATGGTCTGGAGACTGGCTAGGCCACTCCATGACCTTAATGTGTTTCCTTTAAGACCTTGCCACGTCCCATTTTTAATGGAAAGGAGGATTTTGCGGTACATGGCTCCATCCATTCTCTCATTGATGCGGTGAAGTAGTCTTGTAACTTAGCAGAGAAACACCCCCAAAACATAATGTTTCCACCTCCATACTTAGCAGTGGGAACAGTGTTCTTTGGGTCATAGGCAGCATTTATCTTCCTCCAAACACAGCGAGTTAAGATAATACTAACAACCTCAATTTTTGGCTCATCTGACCACAGCACCTTCTCCCAATCACTCACAGAATCATCCAGGTCTTCATTCTCAAACTTCAGATAGGCCTGCACATGTGCCTTCTTGAGCAGGGGGACCTTGTGGGCACTGCAGGATTTTAAACCTTTATGGTGTAATGTGTTACCAATGGTTTTCTTTTTGACTGTTGTCACATCTGCCTTGAGATCATTAGCAAGTTCCTCCTGTGTAGTTTTAGGCTCATGTCTCACCTTCCTCATGATCAAGGATACCCCACGAGGTGAGATTTTGCATGGTGCCCCAGATCGATGTCGATTGACAGTCATTTTGTATTTCTTCCATTTTCTTACTATTGAACCAACAGTTGTCTGATTCTCACACCAGCGTCTTACTTATGGTTTTGTAGCCCATTCCAGCTTCGTGAAGGTCTATGATCTTGTCCCTGACATCCTTATAAAGCTCTTTGGTCTTACCCATGTTGTAAAGGTTAGAGTCTGACTGATTAATTGAGTCTGTGGACAGGAGTCTTTTATAAAGGTGACTATGTAAGACAGCTGTTTTTAATGCAGGTAATGAGTTGATTAGGAACGTCTAACTAGTCAGTTGGAGATAGAACTCTTAATGGTTGTTAATACTTATTTCTCACTGCAAAATGCATATAAATTTATATATCTTATACAATGTGATTTTCTGGATTTTATTTTTGATATTCTATATCTCAATGTTAAAATTAACCTACCCTTAAAATTATAGACTGTTCATGTCTTTGTCAGTGGGCAAACTTACAAAATCAGCAAGGGATCAAATACTTATTTCCCCCACTAATTTCCCCCAATGCCCCTAACAGCCATGGGTGGAATCGTAATCCACCTGCTGCTGTTGACATGCCAAATGCCGCTGTTAAATCTCTGACAGCGGCATTTAACATGCACACAATGGAAATGCGTCACAAACCATGGCCATCTGCCCCCCCTGTTACATGATGACGGAGCAACAATGAGTTGGCATGACAACCTGGGGTCTGCAGGAGACCCCTGTGGTTGTCATGGCCGATCTGTTTTGAGCACAACCCAGTGGCCGGCGTTCATAGCAGACGAGCATTTCTGCTACACAGAGCAGGGCTACAGCCCTTCTCTCTGAAGCACAAGCGATACGAAGATCACAGCTTCAAATCTCCTAAGGAGACTATTGAAGCAAGTAAAAAGTGAAAAAAAAAAGTTTTTAAAACTATTAAATAAATATAAAAGTTAAAATCACCCCCCTTTTGCCCCATTTCAAATAAAACAATAAAAAAATTCAAAAATACACATATTTGGTATCACTGCATTCAGAAATGCCTGTTCTATCAAAATATATAAAGAATTATTCTGATCTGTAGATGGCGTAACGAAAAAATTAAATCAGCCAGAATTACATTTTTTTGATCGTGATAACATTGCAATAAAATGCAATAACTGTAAATAGTATCAAAGCATCATATCGATCCCAAAAAGATATTGATCAACACATTAGCTGGTCACACAAAAAATAAGCCCTCACCCCTCCCCAGATCCTGAAAAATGGAGACACTAAGGGTCTTGGAAAATGGCACTTTTTTCATAGCAAACGTTGGATTTTTTTTCATCACTTAAATAAAAAAGAATCTAGAAATGTTTGATATATACAAACTCGTAATGACCTGGAGAATCATAACTGCAGGTCAGATTTAGCATTTGGTGAACATGGTAAAAAACAAAAAGCAAAAAACAATTGTGAAATTGCACATTTTTTTCCCATTTTCTAGTACATTATATAGTAAAATCAATGATGTTGTTCAAAAGTGTTAACTCGTCTCGTCAAAAACAATCCCTCACACGGCTATATTGATGGAAAATACAAAAGTTATGACTCTGGGAAGTATGTGAGCAAAAAACAAATGCAAAAACGGAAAATGGCTTGGGGTGAATCGTTTAAGAGAATGGCCAATCACTTTTTCACACAGGTCCCTGAAGGTTTGGATTTCTTTTTCCCTTAACAATAAAAACCTTAATTTAAAAACTGCATTTTGTGTTTACTTATGTTATCTTTGTCTAATATTTAAATTTGTTTGATGATCTGAAACATTTAACTGTAACAAACATGCAAAAGAATAGGAAATAAGGAAGAGGGCAAACACTTTTTCACACCACTGTATATGCACTATTGCTTTTTACATACAGCAGTGTATGTGCTCATTTTGTTTTTACCTTATGTTTTGCCTTATGATTAGTGTTGAGCATTCCGATACCGCAAGTATCGGGTATCGGCCGATACTTGTGGGTATCGGAATTCCGATACCGAGATCCGATACTTTTGTGGTATCGGGAATCGGTATCGGGATTAATATCAATGTGTAAAAGAAAGAATTAAAATAAAAAATAGGGATATACTCACCTCTCCGACGCAGCCTGGACTTTACCGCCGTAACCGGGAGCCGTTGTACCTAAAAATGCGCGCTTGAAGGGCCTTAGATGACGTCACGGCGCTCTGATTGGTCCGTAGCGGTCGCGTGACCGCTACGCGACCAATCACAAAGCAGTGACGTCACCTAAGGTCTTTCAAGAGCGCATTCTTAGGTACAACGGCTCCCGGTTACGGCGGTAAAGTCCAGGCTGCGTCGGAGAGGTGAGTATATCCCTATTTTTTATTTTAATTCTTTCTTTTACACATTGATATGGATCCCAGGGCCTGAAGGAGAGTTTCCTCTCCTTCAGACCCTGGGAACCATACAGGATACCGTCCGTTACTTGGTGTCCCATTGACTTGTATTGATATCGGGTATCGGCATCGGATTAGATCCGATACTTTGCCGGTATCGGCCGATACTTTCCGATACCGATACTTTCAAGTATCGGACGGTATCGCTCCGACTACTTATGATGGTTGTAAGATAACTCTTAACTTTTTTTTTCAAAAGTGACCCAAAATTTACAGTGACTTGTATATGAATCATTGTGTCTTGACCTAGAGGAATTCTCAAAAGATATTTATAGATAGTTAATGAATTGAAAAAAACGTTTTACCCTTCAAGCTTTAAAAGTAAATGAAATATGCAATTAATACAAGTTCCTGCCTTTCTAATATACCCTGTCATAGCTACATGATAGACTTTCACATACATAGCAAAAACTTCAATTGAGTCAATTAACAAAGTCCCATATCTTGTCAATTAATTTATTAGTGAGAACGCCAAATAATGTTGTTGTGATAAATGAATTTTCAAACAAATATATTACCTGTCATCCTCACCGTGAATGGAGCTGCGGGTTCACGTCTCAGCCTTACCGTGTAATTTCCACTGATAATAGGTGTCTGTCATGCATTGTATAATTTGCATCACTTACTGTTCCATCTTCATCGAGATCATTATTACAATTAGATGAGAAATATATCCATTGTAAATTATAAGACACATTAAAACAAATATCAAATATAAAGTAGGAACAAGTTATCAGCTGGACGGACAATGGTTTGATGCAACTCTCGGGGGAAGGAAGAAGATGCAACACTATGAATTTTAATTTTCTTAATTGCAATTAGGTAGATAAGATAAAGAAATGATTGTGGTTACAGAGGCATATTACTTTCCACTTATAGACTTTAGGGACATGTCCATCAGTTGGAGACAGGATAAGGCTATGTTCACATTAGCAATGGGCCTCCATTCAGAACCCCCTATGGAGCTCACTGGAAGTCAATAAGATATTTCAAGTTTTAGCTGTATCTATCACATGCTGGATTCAGGCATAAATTGCAGTTTATCTGACTTAAAGGACCATCATTTGTCGCTTAAAGGTCCGTTTACACAGATCAAATGGTGACACAATACGACCTCCGATCTGTAAACTTTTATCAGTTGGTGGTCGTTTGATTGCCTAGTTAGGCCAAAGCAAATGATGTGCACCAAGTAATTTATACTAGCTTTCTGTGCATGGGCTGCTATGGTTCTCGGAAATGTGAATCCTGTTTACACAGGACGATATACCACCGACGATGATGTTTTGCCCAATGAATAAGCATTTTGCTCATTCATCGTTTGACTGGCAGCCTGATTACATGGCAAGACCGTCGTGAACAAATCAAATTTAACAACGCTCGTTCACAATTATCTTGTATTGTAAACGTCCCTTTAGTCCTATCTAGCTATCCACTCTTATATGTTTTCAATGCTCTGTATGCATCAAAAATACATCAAAATGGATTGTAAGAAAACCTTTAAAGGGATTGTCTGGTATACACTTTTCATTTCCCAAAGGCTCTCAGACTTATGAAATAATAAACTGAGCTGTTATTAGCCCTCAGAGGTCCAGCAATGCCTCTCTGCTGCTGCCCTATTCTTTGTTGATAGGGTGTGGTGGTAACTTCATGACTACTGTGCATACTACTGTTGAAGCAAATCATTGTACTCGTGCTCTGTAGTAATGAAGTCACAATGCAACCTATCATGAAAGACTGTGGCATCCGTGAAGAGGCATTGCTGGACCTTAAGAGGGTGAGTAACAGCTCAGTTTGTATTTAATATCTATGCAAGCCTTTGGAGAACTAAAAGTTTATCATGGATAATCCCTTTACATGTTTTCTCCAGCAGTTGAGAGGCATTCCTGGACTTCAAGAGAGTGGGTAACAGATTGGTTTTTACATTTGAAATAAACATTTGGCCTGGATAGCTGCTTAACCCCTTTCTGACCTCGGACGGGATAGTACGTCCGAGGTCAGAAGCCCCTCTTTGATGCGGGCTCCGGCGGTGAGCCCGCATCAAAGCCGGGACATGTCAGCTGTTTTGAACAGCTGACATGTGCCCGCAATAGGCGCGGGTAGAATCGTGATCTGCCCGCGCCTATTAACTAGTTAAATGCCTGGCTCTGGGAAGGAGGGGAGTGAAAAACGAACACGGAAAAACAAAAAATCCCAATAATAATAATAATAATAATAATAATAATCTTTATTTTTATATAGCGCTAACATATTCCGCAGCGCATTACAGGTTGCACACATTATCGTCGCTGTCCCCGTTGAGGCTCACAATCTAAATTCCCTATCAGTATGTCGTGGCGGCTTGTGATTGGTTGCGTGACCGCTCATGTGACCGCTCACGCGACCAATCACAAGACCGCAACGTCATCGCAGGTCCTTCACTCGCTCATTCTTAGGAACGGAGGCTGCCGGTTGCAGCGGTTACAACCAGGGCACGTCAGAGGGTGAGTATATCCCTATTTTTTATTTTTATTCTTTATTTTACACATGAATATGCATTCCGATCCCGATTCCCGATATCGCAAAAATATCGGAACTCGGTATCGGAATTCCGATACCGCAAATATCGGCCGATACCCGATACTTACGGTATCGGAATGCTCAACACTAATCATAATGACAACCTAAAACATCCAAATGACACTAATTAAAAGTAGCTACAACTGTAGCTTTTCATTCTCATTGCTGATTGTTTCCTGAGTTAACCTTTCATCCGCCTACCAACTCTGACATTGACTCAGTTTTACTGGCTTTGACTTTGGTTATTTCCTGATTTAATCCCTGTTTCCTTATATATTCTGGTATTTTCCCTCTACTTGTTTAGACACAGCTTGATGTGCCTTTTCTACCAGTTTGCTACATGACCTCATATAATGCAAAACTGGCCTGATGGTGGCACTTCCTAAACTACAAAAAATCCTACAATCAATTAGCCAAACATTACCCTGCAGACTCTGTGTAAGTCCAGATCCCTGTATATTGGTTAAAGGGTGAAGGCCAGGGTAGCTCTAGGACATGCTAAGCAGAATGGGTAATGCAAAGTCTACATGGTAGCTCTATTAAAATTTACAAATTATTCACGCACAGCCTTACGTTACAAAATGCTATATAATAGCGGGGCCTGCACACATTTTTGCTGCAGTTTGTAATTAAGTAATGATTGGTATGCAAAAAAATGATGTAACGCTATTGTCCCATCTAAAGTCATCAGCGAACGCCAGACAACCAAAATACTTGTTCAGTAGGTGCAATAATGGTTAGCTGGCTTAAAAATAATTATCAGCAGCACATCGCTTTGCATAAATCAGGCATTACTCCGCTTCATACTTAAAAAAATAGTGTACCTGATCCATGCTGTATAATATGGTTTAGGAACTGTTTACAATTACAACTATCTTTTGGAAAGTATTTTTTGAATGAAAATTGTAAGTGGTAGAAGAAAAACTTAAAATGTCTGCAACATATTTTGGTGTAAAAATACACCAGCCATAATATATCAGGAAGATAAAGGTGTCGAACATGTCAACTTTAGTGTACATTAGTTAAACAGTACATAACAGAACAGGCTTTTAGACTGAAACAAGTTCAGCAGCTCAGTCGGTTGTGTGCTGATTATGTGCATTGGATTGTAACAAGTTTGCATCACATTTAGCTGCTTTTATCTCCATTGCTGGATCTATTTGCTTCCTGAGAATTCATTTCTGCACCTATTCAGAAGTGAAGCACAGTGCATGAAGGAGCAGCTAAACCTAAAATGTGGCGAGCTGATATTATCTTTACCTGTAAGTCCACAGGTTAGCTGCTACACATCTAAAGAGTTATGTGTAGTGTTGAGCGATACCGTCCGATACTTGAAAGTATCGGTATCGGAAAGTATCGGCCGATACCGGCAAAGTATCGGATCTAATCCGATACCGATACCCGATACCAATACAAGTCAATGGGACTCAAGTATCGGACGGTATTCCTGATGGTTCCCAGGGTCTGAAGGAGAGGAAACTCTCCTTCAGGCCCTGGGAACCATATTAATGTGTAAAATAAAGAATTAAAATAAAAAATATTGCTGTACTCACCTCACCGAGGGAACCGGCAGCGTTGTTTGCTTAAAATGCGCGCTTTTCCTTCCTTCCGTGACGTCACGGCTTCTGATTGGTCGCGTGCCGCCCATGTGGCCGCGACGCGACCAATCACAGCAAGCCGTGACGTAATTTTCAGGTCCTTCTAGGCATTCAGTATTTTAAAATTACGTTCCGGCTTTGTGATTGGTCGCGTCGCGGTCACATGGGCGACGCGACCAATCACAAGCCGTGACGTCACGGGAGGCAGGAGACGCGCGCATTTTAAAATGCACGCGTCTCCTGCCACCCGTGACGTCACGGCTTGTGATTGGTCGCGTCGCCCATGTGACCGCGACGCGACCAATCACAAAGCCGGAACGTAATTTTTAAATACTGAATGCCTAGAAGGACCTGAAAATTACGTCACGGCTTGCTGTGATTGGTCGCGTCGCGGCCACATGGGCGGCACGCGACCAATCAGAAGCCGTGACGTCACGGAAGGAAGGAAAAGCGCGCATTTTAAGCAAACAACGCTGCCGGTTCCCTCGGTGAGGTCCAGGCTGCGTCAGAGAGGTGAGTATAGCAATATTTTTTATTTTAATTCTTTCTTTTACACATTAATGTTGTTTCGATACCGATACCCGATACCACAAAAGTATCGGATCTCGGTATCGGAATTCCGATACAGCAAATATCGGCCGATACCCGATACTTGCGGTATCGGAATGCTCAACACTAGTTATGTGCTGTTCACCCTCAGCAAAAACTTTACAAGTCTCATGTATTCCTTAAAAATTAGAAAAGCAGACATACTCATTGTCACCCCTGTTAATCGAACACAGGCTGCATTGGTAGTCTGAAAACGATAGCGCCTTGTAATTTCATCACCTGACTACTGAAGCCAAAAAATTACTGCAGTGCAATGATGAGCGACCACTAAAATGCTCGAGTGCTCGGTACTCGAATCGAGAAGGTTGGACGATCGGAAGGGCTGGACTTGGGTGCCTACTGTAATGGAAGTAAATGGGAAACTCGTGCATTTTTCTGGAAGACTTTAACAGGAGGGCTTAAAAATTGCTGAAATGGATGCAAACAATGCTCAAATGGAATGGGAACAGCATGGAGAAAATGTTTGGATGCATCTTTGACTCACAGGTTCCTGCTAAGAACAATGTTGTCAGAGTATTACTCCACTTTTATGGACTGACAATGAAACATACTGTGATGACACAGCATTTTATCTTATTTAAGCAGACATATTGTTAGGGGTCGTGTTCCCGCCTCTGCACAGGGGGAATCTCGGGCCATCTCTGCTGCGGTCTCCCATTCTTCTCCTGCTGCAGTGGAGCATGCTCAGTGGAGATGTCGGTCCCAGGGTCTCGCTAAGTTTGACTCTGTGCAAAGGGTTACTGCAGCTTTTCCAGCTTCTGCCATTGAAGCCAGTGCTGGGCAGCGGCGAGCAGACGCTTTTGGGACTAAGTCCTGCTTTTCTCCTTCTGAGCATGCCCAGGGTAAGATCTCTCATTGGAGATCAAGGGTCACATGCTTGGATACTGCAGCAAAGCCCATTGGTTCTCCAGGAAGGTCCTGAAGGTGCTCAGGCTCTGTGGCAGCCTCTCATTGGACCTTCTAGGAAGGTCTTGTACTTGCTGCAGCTATATAAGGTTCGCATGACCGCACGGCCATGCGCTAGTATCAATGCATGTTATGAGTTTTGCGCCAATGTGGTCACGCTTGTGTGGTTTCAGGGACCCGGCTGAAATAAGCCACTTAGAATACCAGCACCTCCGGTGAGGAGATTGTGTGTATGGTTTCAGGGCCCCGGCTGAAATACGCCACCTAGAATACCGGCTCCTCAGGTGAGGAGATTGTATGTTTGCCTCCTTGACTGCGTGACCACAAGCTGCTATCTGCTCAGCAGTTACTGTGTATTCCTGTGGAGTCTAACAGGACACAGCCCTTTCTTTTAGCGACTCTGTGAAGCAACAGAGATCGCTTCTACCGCCATATAGTGCCGCCGTTTGCCAGCAGCAGGTTCTTTTCCTGCACGGTGAACACCGGGCTGCGAACGCTCCAAATAACATCTCTCTATTTACTCGGTGCATTCTGCCAGCCCTAACACATATGTTTTCAGAAATCCAGGAGGAATAGACTGTTATCCATATATTGACTTTTGAAAGTATGTGTTACTTTCTGGCTGATCATAAAACACAGACTTTTGTTCATATAAGCCTGTAATATTGATTTGTAAGTTGACATTTGATGTAACATATTATATTATGCTGTTATCCTGGATAACTAGTTATACAGGGGGAATGGAACAATGTCCAAGCCACATAGTTTATTGGCTTGGAAAACAGAGGAAAAGCAATGCAAATAAAATTACATAATCAAACCATGCGAGTTGGTCTCATCATCATTCTTCCTGTTGTGAATTCTGCTCTTGGGCTCTCTCCGGTGGTTATAAGTGGTAGCGCTGCTGTCTTTGGATCGCAGCATTCATCAGGTGTGTCCACTTATTGCAGTTCTGACTGGGCTATTTAGTCTTGCTTGACCCTTTAGTCAGTGCCAGTTGTCCATTGTTCCTGGAGGATTCACATCCCTGCCTGGTCTCTCCTGCTTTGCTGTTCATTTCAACAAAGATAAGTTCTGGCTTTGATTTTTGCAGTCCACATGCTGTGGGCCTTATTGTTCAGTTCTTTTCCATGTTTTGTCTTGTCTGTATAAGGATTTCTTTAGCCAAGCTGGTATCTCTGGAGATGCAGATATACCCTCCATATCTTTAGTTAGATGTGGAGATTTTGTATTTTCTGTGGTGGATATTTTCTAGTGTTTTAATACTGACCGCATAGTACTCTGTCCTATCCTTTCTATTTAGCTAAAGTGGCCTCCTTTGCTAAATCCTGATTTCTGTCTGCGTATGTTATTTCCCTCTCCTCTCACAGTCAATATTTGTGGGGGGCTGTCTATCCTTTGAGGATTTTCTCTGAGGCAAGATAGTTTCCCCTTTTCTATCTCTAGGGGTATTTAGTCCTCCGGCTGTGTCGAGATGTCTAGGGAGTGTTAGGTACATTCCATGGCTACTTCTAGTTGCGGTGTTAAGTTCAGGGTCTGCGGTCAGTACAGGTACCACCTTCTCCAGAGTACATCTCATGCTGCTCCTAGGCCACCAGTTCATAACATCTTCCCCTTTACCTGTGAATGCTGACTTGAAGGACATTTGTTAACTATAAAAGGGATAGATACCTCCATAGACAGGGATTTAGCCAATACCTCCAGACATCCAGACAGCAAAGAGATCCAAAGAACAAGAAACTCTGTACAGGAAAGCAGTCAAGACATCATGGCTCCATTACAAGGGACACAGATTTGTCTTTCTACTGAATGCCAGCTTAGGGTACCTCAGCTCTGACTGGAAGAATACAGATCTGCTCCACTGACAATCACAAATCCATGGATACATTTGAGGTAGTCAGGAATGAGACCTGTTGGTCGCCTGGCTCCATGAAGATGTTTGAAGAAGCAAGGTTGTGATCCTCTGGTCAACTAGCCTTGTACCCCAAAGGACTGCCATCTTCCTAAGCTTTTGGATACATCCTCTCTGTGTATGTCACAGGTTGGGTAATAAGCCCTGGAAGCTCTGAAGTCACCGCGACTCTTATCCCGACAAGTCAGCGGAAGAGTGATACTCTCTAATATGCACCATCTTGGGTATTTTGCTGTGACTGTTCTATGTGTTATTTGCCTGTTTTGTGGTTCAATAAAGTATTGCCACATTTTCTTACCTTCACCCTGTGTTGTCTGAGTAGCATTAAGCCCACGGTGAAAAGAGAGTCGGCGTTCGGTGGGATGATCCTTGGTCCATGTGGTTTCAGCTAGCGGATTAGAGCACCAGCTGATCCCCGTGTCTCCATACACATCAAACGCAAAATAAAATGGATTTTACAGGAAAAAATGATGGGAAACATATCCATCTCTCACTGTATTTTCCCATCACCTATGACTACAGTACATGACATAGTAGAGGGGGAATAAAACTACACCCACCTGTAGTCTCAGGTAAACGTAATTTTAACATTTTATTACCTAATCTGGGCATGTGACACATCTTGTTTAATTTTGATGCTGTAACAAGTTATCAAAATGTCATATCTGTTTCAAAATGGAATGAATAAAAATGTCATCTCACCTCGAAAAAATAAAGCCCTCACACGGCTCCACTGGCAAAAATTAAAAACGTTAAGGGGTCTTGGAAAATGGCGACACAATCAAAAACATTTTTTTTCAAAGTTCTGATTTTTTTCATTAATAAAATAATTTAAAAAACTGAACATGTTGGGTATCACTGTAATCGTACTGATGAGGAGAATCATATTGTAAGGTAATTTTTAACACACAATGTATGCCGTAAAAAAAATTCCCAAAAAACTATGTATGAATTGTGCTTTTTTTTTTCAGAATTTCACACTTTTTTCTCGTTTTCCAGTACACTATGTAGTAAAATAAATGGTGTAATTTAAAAGTACAACTGGTCCAGCAAAAAAAAAATAAAACACTGTCATACTTCTGTATGGACAGAAAAATTGTGAAAGTTTTATCTCTTCGAATAAGGGGAGGTAAAAAACAAAAATGAAAAAAAAATGGCAATTGGCTGCGTCATGAATGGGTTAATCTCTGAACTGCTTAAGCTTCTTTCACATTTCCGTCGGTAGTCGGCCGTCATAAAGCATGGGTGCGACGTACCGACGGACGTTTGGGAAATAGTGGCAGCGGATGCAGTGTTTCAACGGTCCGCTGTCCGGAATGCTAAAGTCAAAAATCCCGGGGAGAGAGAGATTTCCTGCCGGGCATGCGCAGTAGGAAACACAGGATACAACGTACAGAAAAATGTTCCCTTGAATGTTTTTAGCAGATGACGGTCCACCAAAATGCACAGGATCCAGTGCATGACGGACATAACGTGTGCTCATACGTCGCTAATACAAGTCAATGGGAAAAAACAGGATCCTGCATACAATTTTGCAGGATCCTGTTTTTTCACAAACCAACGTATTACGACGTGCGGAGGAAGATGGAAATGTGAAAGAAGCCTTAATCTGTATGTGCCACAGCTTATATGTCGGTACACTAGCAATTAAATAACTGAAAGACTTTGGAAAAACCAGTCTGGGATTATTTTTTAAATCAGGGGTTTATACCCCATTGCTGGAGGCTCCTGAGTACCCGCTGCAGCTGGCAATCAGACAGAATTTTATAATCTATCATTACTATTTTTATGCAGTGGATTTTGAGCCGTGTAGCGACCGCCTTAAAGATACATGATGAAATAATTCAGCACAGAATGTTGGATCTTAACATGGTGTTAAAAAATGGACAGTTACTTTAAGCTCCATTGCTCCAGAAATAGGAGCTTTAAAGAAATCCAAAAGAATATCTCTAGCATTGACTTTATAGAGTCTTCTACCTCCGAGTTTCCATTCATATACAAATACGGGTTTGTTAGAACAATATTGGGTTATATACTAGTTTTCTCCCACAGAATGATGCCAATATTCACAGAATATATTTGTGCCGGGAAGTAAACTACATTATTTCTCTTTATATCAATTCCTCTGGCGCCTGCATATACTTTAAACATCTTTAAGTCCCGTGTCTTTGATGCAAATGTCTTTACCATAAATTCATATTAAAACGATGTCCTTGCACCAAAACGCTGCAAAGGAAAAATGAAAAATAAGCAGAAAATGGTACATGCATTTATAGCGTGTGGCTCAAGTAATTTGAGCTCATTTTATTGATCTATAGATCCATGTTCAAAATAACATTCCCAAGCAAATGAAGCAAAACAGCATGAAAGGAGCTTTGTGTGCCGATGTATAGCTGAAATGACAATGTACATTAGGTTCATGTCAGTGTATACAGCCCCGTATACTGCGTATACTTATAATACAATGGTAACAGGTATAGTGATATTGTGCTAAAATAATATAACACCTAGGCTTTTTATAAACAGATTGAGAGTAGCGACTTTAAGAAAATTTGCTTTACTATTGTGGCGTCCATGGGAAAGCTTCATATTATTATATCATGTTTCCCGCTTTCACTCGACAGTAAAAAATATATATGTATGAATAAATTAATCAGGTCCTTCAAGGGCTTGTCCCACAAATAAAGTATATTTTATCGCACTCAACCCCTTGCGATTTTCCATTTTTGCGATTTCATGTTTTGCTCCCCCTTCTTCCCAGTGCCACAACTTTTATATTTTTCAATATAGCCATATGAGGGCTTGTTTCGTGTGGGAAGAGTTGTTCTTTTGAATGACACCATTGATTAAACCACATAGTGTACTGGAAAATGGGAAAAAAAATCCAAATTTGGCAAAATTGCTAGAAAAATGAAATTCCACAAATGTTTTTTATTTACCATGTTCGCTAAATGCTAAATCTGACCTGAAATTATAATTCTTCAGGTCAATATGAGTGTACAGATAATAAACATGTATAGCTTTTTTTCTATTTAAGTGGGGAAAAAAATCCAAAATTTGTAAGAATCTATCTATGATCTATCCGTCTCATATCTATCTATCTATATATCTATTTATCTATCATCTTTTATGCACTTTGTTTATGGATCAATCCAGCTATGATATCGGAATCTCTTGCATATTTGCACAGAAACTTTCTGTAACTCATCAGCTGGAAATCCTGGTCTGGGGATTCAGCGCTCTGTGACGGTGATAAGAGGAAGTGCCGAGAACTGGACAGATGACCGTGAGAACCGATGGGGCTGAAGAACTAACCGATGAGGTCAGTATCAATTATTTTTTTAGTTTTTTACTTCTTATGTTTATTATGCTCAGGGACTATAATTAGGGACATTCAATTAGCAAAAATCTTCTCTGCAAATTGAATTTCCTGGGAAAGTCAGCCAAATTCGAATTGCGCCTGATCTGCTCAGCTCCATTTATCATGTTTATTTATTGGAATTCTTTATTTTTTGCTTTTCGATATTTTATTTCCTTTCTTAAAACCAAATTTCTTCCCAATTAGAGAGACATGTTTGTGCTGCGTTATTATTCTACATACCAAGTGTAACTGAGAAACGTACACTGTTGGGGGCTTTCACTCCTTGCTTTATTCTTGCCAGCAATTGTCTGTCACCGTTTGTTATATGCTTGTTTGGAAAATATGAATAACTCTGCTAATTAATCTAGAAGCTAGACGTGTATATCATGAAGGAGTATAATGAAGCATTTTAGGGCTCAGATGCCAAACAAATACACAGGGTATGAATTATTGTAGATTGAGCACATACAGGTCCCAACGCAGATAAAGCCGAGGCGTCTTTTCTCCTTGTCAATAAAGTGGATGCAGTTGCAAATTCATTATGCTACAACACACGGCAGCTTAAAGAAAACTCGGTTTAATAATCAATCTCAGATTTGTTTATCAACCCATTGTCAAGTAGTTTTCAAGTAAATGTCTCAATTAAAGATAAAAATATTGTTATTTATTACACTGTTGCTATTTCTATAAAACGGTTGAGCAATATTTAAACTAAGGGCAGTGATTGTTCAAAAAAGTCAAATAAAAAATCTAAACTTTAGTTAATACTTGAATTTATGTAAAGGTTAATTTTATATACATTTTGATATATATATATATATATATATATATATATATATATATATATATATATATATATATATATATATATATATATATATATATATATATAAAATGAGCACAAAGAGAGTGGGCCACAGATTGCACATAGTGATAGGTAAACCTCTAAAAAAAAAGTAAAATTCATGCAGATATGAATAAAGGTGATTCTTATTTTAACAAAGATTAAAAATTATTAGAAACATACAAGACATAAAAGACACAAGACACTTGTTGCTGGTGAGAAAATGGTAGACAGTATAATATACCCTTTAAGGGTAAAGTACATAAAGTCAATTATGATAAGGAAAAGAGAGTATATTATACCAAACATAATCTAGATATTACAAATGGATACCATTGTAATCACGGCATCATAATATGCAATATTAATGTATACAGGCAAACACCCAGATTAACTATCAAAGAGTAACAGGCAGTATAGATCCATAGGTATGGAGTATAGAGTTAAGCACAGGGGCAGAAATTTAACAATGTCTTACTAGTAGTGTTGAGCGATACCTTCCGATATCGGAAAGTATCGGTATCGGAAAGTATCGGCCGATACCGTCAAAGTATCGGATCTAATCCGATACCGATACCCGATCCCAATGCAAGTCAATGGGACGAAAATATCGGAATTAAAATAAACCCTTTATACACTTGTAGGTTCATTCTACATGAAGGAAAACAACTAAGAATAATGTAGGATGTATTGGGGGACGTGGCGGAGATATTAAAGGCACAGAGGTTTAGCCCAATGTAATAGAATAGCAGGATTTTGCGTTTTTTTTTATGACGTTCGGCGTTAGAAAGAATTTGACTATGTTAATTTTTTTTTAATGTCAGATATTGATGTTTCACTGCTTCCACGCCCTTCACCTTTTTTTTTACTTCTCCCACGCTTTCTTCTTAATTATCCTCATCATCAGCTTCTTTGACATCAACTTCTTCACCTTATTCATCTTCTTCTTCATCTTCTACCTATTATTTTTTGGGTTACATTGTTCATATTGTTTTTAGTTTACTATTATCTTCATCATATTCTACTTCTTCATCATATTCTTATTTGTGACAGGCATTCCCGTAGTTGTTATCTATAAAAGTTTGAAGATTACACCTTCCGTTCTGCCTGTCACAAAACAGTTACATTTGTCCGCGTTCAGTTTGGCCTGCAGCATCAGGCTTTATCCAGGGGCACCACGAGGAGGAACGGACTCACCCCCATACACTGCTTAGTCTTCTTCTGCTTATAATTTACATAATATTTTTTGCTCTGATATTTTGTGTTATGCTTAATGTCCTTCTGCTCTTTGTTCTGCAGCCTCTTGTTCTTCTGCTTCTCGGTCTTCCAGGTCGTCGTCGTCTCCAGGGTCGTCGTCTCCGGGGTCGTCGTCATCGGGGTGGTCTCCGGGGTCGTCGTCATCGGGGTGGTCTTCAGGGTCATCGTCTCCAGGGTCGTCGTCATCACGGTGGTTGTCGTCTCTGGTGTCGTCGTCATCTTAGGGGTGGTCTTCCGGGTCATCGTGTTTAGTCTCTTGAACTTGGAAATGTAGCAGAAGGTACAAGAAGGCTGAGAAAATGCCGAGAACCAGCTGATGGAACTGGAACTCGGATGGCTACCCGAAGGTCCAAGAGCCAATGGAACGACCGAGGACCAGCTGACGTTACTGGAACCCGGTTACTAAGCAGGAGGTACCTGTGCTGAAAGCACTACCAAGGACCACCTGACGTTGGTGGAACTCAGATACCCAGAGGGAGGCACCTAAGCCAAAGGCTCTGCCCGGAACCAGCTGACGGTACTGGAACCAGGATGGGGAGCAGAAGGTACAAGAGCAAAAGACACTGCCGAGAACCAGCTGACGGTGCTGGAACCCGGATGGGTAGCCGAAGGTCCAAGAGCCAATGGAACTACCGAGGACTAGCTGACGTTACTGGAACCCGGTTACTAAGCAGGAGGTACCCGTGCCTGAAAGCACTACCAAGGACCACCTGACGTTGGTGGAACTCGGATACCAAAGGGAGGCACCTAAGCCAAAGGCTCTGCCCGGAACCAGCTGACGGTACTGGAACCAGGATGGGGAGCAGAAGGTCCAAGAGCAAGTGTCTGCGTGGCTTTTGCAGGACACGTTGCCGGCTGCACAGCAGGGGAACAGCTGGCGGTGCTGGACCCCACTGACACATTGGCTGGTGTTTTTCTCTGTGCAGCTAGCACATCTGGGCCCCAACTGGCGGTTTGTTAGAGCCCAGGGTCAGCAGGAGGAGGAGGAGCAGGAGCAGGGGGAGGGGAGTGTAGGCCGAAGCCTGCACTGGCGGCAGCTTTGGGTCTGTTGTGTCTGCGTGGCGGTCGCAGGACACGTTGCCGGCTACACAGCAGGGGAACAGCTGGCGGTGCTGGACCCCACTGACACATTGGCGAGGTGTTTGGCTCTGTGCAGCCAGCACTTCCGGACAGCAACTAGCGGTGTTGGAGCCCGGGCTCTGCAGGGGGAGCAGAGTGTAGGCCGAAGCCTACTTGAACCAATTTCAAAGGTAACCTTTAACCCCCCCTCAGGGGTTAGAAAGTAGAAGAGCCACAGCTTATGCAGCAGTAGTGCTGCACAAGTCAAAGGTTGCTCTTTTAATTTCGCTCCTTGCACACGCTGAATGAAACACGTATAACATTTAGCCCTTTATACAGTCAAACTGTGTTGGAGGCGCGAGTTCCCTTTGTAATGAGACGCAGCACAGATGTCAAGAATCCCACCTTGGTGCTGGGTGCAGCCTCCTGAGCGTTGTTATTTGCTGTACAGGAGTCTGCGCTGTCGTGTTATCCCCTGGCCTAGCGCTGTTAGCGCTGCCCATCTTCTGACATCATTTAATGTCGGCCGGTGCGTTTCGCGATGACCATGAATCCCAGCCCCGCAGTGTCTTAACATTGTCAAAACACTGCGGGGCTGGGATTCAGGGCCTGGCGCAGCACATATGTTGGCCTCTCACACTCGGGTCCTTACACCCGCTTCAGACTGTGCGGCGTCATCTGATCCCTTATCGCATGCCACGGCCATGAAGCCGCACAGTCCGAAGAAGGCGGAAGGAGAGGAGGGACAGGCGAACTGATGCACTGATCCTGCCCATCAATCACACCCTCGCAGTCCCAATAAATAAGACACCGAGGGGCGTTGTGTGGGTCAGGGCGGCCGCAGAGGCGCAGCCAGCCAAACAATGATGCCAGAAGACGGGCAGCGCTACCAAGGGGGTTGCAGCGTGTCATTACAAAGGAAAGTCACACCACCGGGACGGTTAAATGGTCACACAGAGGACACATTGCAGACGTGTTTTCAGTTCCACATGTGCGAGGAGAATACGTTTCTGAGCCACCTTGCACACATGCAGCATTACCGCTGTACAAGGTGGCTGGATAACGTAAAAACGCCTGGGGGAGGGGGGACAGGTTCCCTTCAATTTCAGTTCTTGTGTCTGCGTGGCTTTTGCAGGACACGTTGCCGGCTGCACAGCAGGGGAACAGCTGGCGGTGCTGGACCCCACTGACACATTGGCTGGTGTTTTTCTCTGTGCAGCTAGCACATCTGGGCCCCAACTGGCGGTTTGTTAGAGCCCAGGGTCAGCAGGAGGAGGAGGAGCAGGAGCAGGGGGAGGGGAGTGTAGGCCGAAGCCTGCACTGGCGGCAGCTTTGGGTCTGTTGTGTCTGCGTGGCGGTCGCAGGACACGTTGCCGGCTACACAGCAGGGGAACAGCTGGCGGTGCTGGACCCCACTGACACATTGGCGAGGTGTTTGGCTCTGTGCAGCCAGCACTTCCGGACAGCAACTAGCGGTGTTGGAGCCCGGGCTCTGCAGGGGGAGCAGAGTGTAGGCCGAAGCCTACTTGAACCAATTTCAAAGGTAACCTTTAACCCCCCCTCAGGGGTTAGAAAGTAGAAGAGCCACAGCTTATGCAGCAGTAGTGCTGCACAAGTCAAAGGTTGCTCTTTTAATTTCGCTCCTTGCACACGCTGAATGAAACACGTATAACATTTAGCCCTTTATACAGTCAAACTGTGTTGGAGGCGCGAGTTCCCTTTGTAATGAGACGCAGCACAGATGTCAAGAATCCCACCTTGGTGCTGGGTGCAGCCTCCTGAGCGTTGTAATTTGCTGTACAGGAGTCTGCGCTGTCGTGTTATCCCCTGGCCTAGCGCTGTTAGCGCTGCCCATCTTCTGACATCATTTAATGTCGGCCGGTGCGTTTCGCGATGACCATGAATCCCAGCCCCGCAGTGTCTTAACATTGTCAAAACACTGCGGGGCTGGGATTCAGGGCCTGGCGCAGCACATATGTTGGCCTCTCACACTCGGGTCCTTACACCCGCTTCAGACTGTGCGGCGTCATCTGATCCCTTATCGCATGCCACGGCCATGAAGCCGCACAGTCCGAAGAAGGCGGAAGGAGAGGAGGGACAGGCGAACTGATGCACTGATCCTGCCCATCAATCACACCCTCGCAGTCCCAATAAATAAGACACCGAGGGGCGTTGTGTGGGTCAGGGCGGCCGCAGAGGCGCAGCCAGCCAAACAATGATGCCAGAAGACGGGCAGCGCTACCAAGGGGGTTGCAGCGTGTCATTACAAAGGAAAGTCACACCACCGGGACGGTTAAATGGTCACACAGAGGACACATTGCAGACGTGTTTTCAGTTCCACATGTGCGAGGAGAATACGTTTCTGAGCCACCTTGCACACATGCAGCATTACCGCTGTACAAGGTGGCTGGATAATGTAAAAACGCCTGGGGGAGGGGGGACAGGTTCCCTTCAATTTCAGTTCTTGTGTCTGCGTGGCTTTTGCAGGACACGTTGCCGGCTGCACAGCAGGGGAACAGCTGGCGGTGCTGGACCCCACTGACACATTGGCTGGTGTTTTTCTCTGTGCAGCTAGCACATCTGGGCCCCAACTGGCGGTTTGTTAGAGCCCAGGGTCAGCAGGAGGAGGAGGAGCAGGAGCAGGGGGAGGGGAGTGTAGGCCGAAGCCTGCACTGGCGGCAGCTTTGGGTCTGTTGTGTCTGCGTGGCGGTCGCAGGACACGTTGCCGGCTACACAGCAGGGGAACAGCTGGCGGTGCTGGACCCCACTGACACATTGGCGAGGTGTTTGGCTCTGTGCAGCCAGCACTTCCGGACAGCAACTAGCGGTGTTGGAGCCCGGGCTCTGCAGGGGGAGCAGAGTGTAGGCCGAAGCCTACTTGAACCAATTTCAAAGGTAACCTTTAACCCCCCCTCAGGGGTTAGAAAGTAGAAGAGCCACAGCTTATGCAGCAGTAGTGCTGCACAAGTCAAAGGTTGCTCTTTTAATTTCGCTCCTTGCACACGCTGAATGAAACACGTATAACATTTAGCCCTTTATACAGTCAAACTGTGTTGGAGGCGCGAGTTCCCTTTGTAATGAGACGCAGCACAGATGTCAAGAATCCCACCTTGGTGCTGGGTGCAGCCTCCTGAGCGTTGTTATTTGCTGTACAGGAGTCTGCGCTGTCGTGTTATCCCCTGGCCTAGCGCTGTTAGCGCTGCCCATCTTCTGACATCATTTAATGTCGGCCGGTGCGTTTCGCGATGACCATGAATCCCAGCCCCGCAGTGTCTTAACATTGTCAAAACACTGCGGGGCTGGGATTCAGGGCCTGGCGCAGCACATATGTTGGCCTCTCACACTCGGGTCCTTACACCCGCTTCAGACTGTGCGGCGTCATCTGATCCCTTATCGCATGCCACGGCCATGAAGCCGCACAGTCCGAAGAAGGCGGAAGGAGAGGAGGGACAGGCGAACTGATGCACTGATCCTGCCCATCAATCACACCCTCGCAGTCCCAATAAATAAGACACCGAGGGGCGTTGTGTGGGTCAGGGCGGCCGCAGAGGCGCAGCCAGCCAAACAATGATGCCAGAAGACGGGCAGCGCTACCAAGGGGGTTGCAGCGTGTCATTACAAAGGAAAGTCACACCACCGGGACGGTTAAATGGTCACACAGAGGACACATTGCAGACGTGTTTTCAGTTCCACATGTGCGAGGAGAATACGTTTCTGAGCCACCTTGCACACATGCAGCATTACCGCTGTACAAGGTGGCTGGATAACGTAAAAACGCCTGGGGGAGGGGGGACAGGTTCCCTTCAATTTCAGTTCTTGTGTCTGCGTGGCTTTTGCAGGACACGATGCCGGCTGCACAGCAGGGGAACAGCTGGCGGTGCTGAACCCCACTGACACATTGGCTGGTGTTTTTCTCTGTGTAGCTAGCAGTACCGGGCCCCAACTGGCGGTGTTAGAGCCCAGGGTCAGCAGGAGGAGCAGGGGGAGCGGAGTGTAGGCCGAAGCCTGCACTCGAGCAAGTTGAAAGGAAACCTTTAACCCCCCCCCCCCCCCAGGCGTTTGTAGCTGAAAGAGCCATTGTGTACAGCACTAATGCTGGAAAAGGTAAACTTAGCTCTTTTAATTATGGTCCTTGCACATGCGGAACCTAACAGTTATGAAATGTGTCCCCTCACAGCGTTAAACCGTCCGGTAGGTGGAACTTTCCTTTGTCGTGTGACGCAGCACAGCCATCATTTTTACCCCCTTGGCGCCGTGCGCCGCCTCCTCAGCGTTGTTTGAATCTGTCCCGGAGCCTGCGCTGTTAGGTTAGCCCTTGGCCATGCACACATTTTGCGCTGCCCGTCTTCTGACATCATTTGGTGTCAGGCTGGCTGCGCCTGTGCGGGTGCGCTGGCCGAGATCCCGCCTCGCAGTGTCGTCTAATGTAATCCCACCGCGGGCCTGTGATCCGTGCCCGTGCGCAGTGCATATCCTCGCCTCTCACTCCCCTCCCTACGGCTTTTTCAGACTGTGCGGTGTCACGGCCGTGGCATGCTATTAGGGACCAGCTGACATCGCACAGTCTGAAGAAGCCGTAGGGAGGGGAGTGAGAGGCGAGGATATGCACTGCGCACGGGCACGGATCACAGGCCCGCGGTGGGATTACATTAGACGACACTGCGAGGCGGGATCTCGGCCAGCGCACCCGCACAGGCGCAGCCAGCCTGACACCAAATGATGTCAGAAGACGGGCAGCGCAAAATGTGTGCATGGCCAAGGGCTAACCTAACAGCGCAGGCTCCGGGACAGATTCAAACAACGCTGAGGAGGCGGCGCACGGCGCCAAGGGGGTAAAAATGATGGCTGTGCTGCGTCACACGACAAAGGAAAGTTCCACCTACCGGACGGTTTAACACTGTGATGGGACACATTTCATAACTGTTAGGTTCCGCATGTGCAAGGAGCACCACGAAAAGAGGCACTTTTTCCCTTTGCATCATTACTGCTGCACAAGGTGGCTCCTTCAGTAACAAACGCCTGGGGGGGGGGGGGGGACAGGTTCCCTTAAAGTAAACTTGTTGTGACTGCGTGGCGGTCGCAGTACACGTTGCCGTATACACAGCAGGGGAACAGCTGGCGGTGCTGAACCCCACTAACACATTGGCGAGGTGTTTGGCTCTGTGCGTACAGCACTTCTCGACGGCAACTGGCGGTGTTGGAGCCCAGGGACAGGTGGAGGAGGAGGAGGAGGTTGGAGGAGGGATTGCCACACACACAGCAGGGGAACAGCTGACGTTACTGAACCCCAATAACAGAGGAGGGACTGTTGACTGTGCGTACAGCACTTCTGGACGGCAACTGGCGGTGTTGGAGCCCAGGGACAGGTGGAGGAGGAGGAGGAGGTTGGAGGAGGTAGGAGGGATTGCCACACACACAGCAGGGGAACAGCTGACGTTACTGAACCCCAATAACAGAGGAGGGACTGTTGACTGTGCGTACAGCACTTCTGGACGGCAACTGGCGGTGTTGGAGCCCAGGGACAGGTGGAGGAGGAGGTTGGAGGAGGTAGGAGGGATTGCCACACACACAGCAGGGGAACAGCTGACGTTACTGAACCCCAATAACAGAGGAGGGACTGTTGACTGTGCGTACAGCACTTCTGGACGGCAACTGGCGGTGTTGGAGCCCAGGGACAGGTGGAGGAGGAGGAGGAGGTTGGAGGAGGTAGGAGGGATTGCCACACACACAGCAGGGGAACAGCTGACGTTACTGAACCCCAATAACAGAGGAGGGACTGTTGACTGTGCGTACAGCACTTCTGGACGGCAACTGGCGGTGTTGGAGCCCAGGGACAGGTGGAGGAGGAGGAGGAGGTTGGAGGAGGTAGGAGGGATTGCCACACACACAGCAGGGGAACAGCTGACGTTACTGAACCCCAATAACAGAGGAGGGACTGTTGACTGTGCGTACAGCACTTCTGGACGGCAACTGGCGGTGTTGGAGCCCAGGGACAGGTGGAGGAGGAGGAGGAGGTTGGAGGAGGTAGGAGGGATTGCCACACACACAGCAGGGGAACAGCTGACGTTACTGAACCCCAATAACAGAGGAGGGACTGTTGACTGTGCGTACAGCACTTCTGGACGGCAACTGGCGGTGTTGGAGCCCAGGGACAGGTGGAGGAGGAGGAGGAGGTTGGAGGAGGTAGGAGGGATTGCCACACACACAGCAGGGGAACAGCTGACGTTACTGAACCCCAATAACAGAGGAGGGACTGTTGACTGTGCGTACAGCACTTCTGGACGGCAACTGGCGGTGTTGGAGCCCAGGGACAGGTGGAGGAGGAGGAGGAGGTTGGAGGAGGTAGGAGGGATTGCCACACACACAGCAGGGGAACAGCTGACGTTACTGAACCCCAATAACAGAGGAGGGACTGTTGACTGTGCGTACAGCACTTCTGGACGGCAACTGGCGGTGTTGGAGCCCAGGGACAGGTGGAGGAGGAGGAGGAGGTTGGAGGAGGTAGGAGGGATTGCCACACACACAGCAGGGGAACAGCTGACGTTACTGAACCCCAATAACAGAGGAGGGACTGTTGACTGTGCGTACAGCACTTCTGGACGGCAACTGGCGGTGTTGGAGCCCAGGGACAGGTGGAGGAGGAGGAGGAGGTTGGAGGAGGTAGGAGGGATTGCCACACACACAGCAGGGGAACAGCTGACGTTACTGAACCCCAATAACAGAGGAGGGACTGTTGACTGTGCGTACAGCACTTCTGGACGGCAACTGGCGGTGTTGGAGCCCAGGGACAGGTGGAGGAGGAGGAGGAGGTTGGAGGAGGTAGGAGGGATTGCCACACACACAGCAGGGGAACAGCTGACGTTACTGAACCCCAATAACAGAGGAGGGACTGTTGACTGTGCGTACAGCACTTCTGGACGGCAACTGGCGGTGTTGGAGCCCAGGGACAGGTGGAGGAGGAGGAGGAGGTTGGAGGAGGTAGGAGGGATTGCCACACACACAGCAGGGGAACAGCTGACGTTACTGAACCCCAATAACAGAGGAGGGACTGTTGACTGTGCGTACAGCACTTCTGGACGGCAACTGGCGGTGTTGGAGCCCAGGGACAGGTGGAGGAGGAGGAGGAGGTTGGAGGAGGTAGGAGGGATTGCCACACACACAGCAGGGGAACAGCTGACGTTACTGAACCCCAATAACAGAGGAGGGACTGTTGACTGTGCGTACAGCACTTCTGGACGGCAACTGGCGGTGTTGGAGCCCAGGGACAGGTGGAGGAGGAGGAGGAGGTTGGAGGAGGTAGGAGGGATTGCCACACACACAGCAGGGGAACAGCTGACGTTACTGAACCCCAATAACAGAGGAGGGACTGTTGACTGTGCGTACAGCACTTCTGGACGGCAACTGGCGGTGTTGGAGCCCAGGGACAGGTGGAGGAGGAGGAGGAGGTTGGAGGAGGTAGGAGGGATTGCCACACACACAGCAGGGGAACAGCTGACGTTACTGAACCCCAATAACAGAGGAGGGACTGTTGACTGTGCGTACAGCACTTCTGGACGGCAACTGGCGGTGTTGGAGCCCAGGGACAGGTGGAGGAGGAGGAGGAGGTTGGAGGAGGTAGGAGGGATTGCCACACACACAGCAGGGGAACAGCTGACGTTACTGAATTCCAATAACAGAGGAGGGACTGTTGACTGTGCGTACAGCACTTCTGGACGGCAACTGGCGGTGTTGGAGCCCAGGGACAGGTGGAGGAGGAGGAGGAGGTTGGAGGAGGTAGGAGGGATTGCCACACACACAGCAGGGGAACAGCTGACGTTACTGAACCCCAATAACAGAGGAGGGACTGTTGACTGTGCGTACAGCACTTCTGGACGGCAACTGGCGGTGTTGGAGCCCAGGGACAGGTGGAAAAGCAGAGGAACACAATGTAGGCCGAAGCCTGAGAAAGTCGAAAGGGAACCTTTAACCCCCCCCCAAGGCGTTTGTAGCTGAAAGAGCCAGCTTGTGCAGCACAAAAGATGCAAAAGGAAAAGGTGGCTCTTTTCATCATGCTCCTTGCACACGCAGAACTAAACACTTATAAAATGTGTCCCCTGCAACCGTAAAACCGTCCCGGAGGTGGGACTTTCCTTCGTAATGTGACGCAGCACAGCCGTCATTCCTACCCCCCCGGCGCCGCGCACCGGCTCCTCAGCGTTGTTTTATTCCGTCCCGGAGCCTGCGCTGTTATGTTATCCCGTGGCCAGGCACACTTAGCGCTGCCCATCTTCTGACATCATTTGGTGTCAGGCTGGCTGCGCCTGTGCGGCCGCGCTGGCAGAGAGCCCGCCTCGCAGTGTCTTCTGATTTAATCCCACTGGGGGCCTGGGATCCATGGACATGCGCAGTGCATATCCTCGCCTCTCACTCCCCTCCCTACGGCTTCTTAAGACTGTGCGGTGTCACGGCCGTGGCATGCTATTAGGGACCAGCTGACACCGAACAGTCTGAAGAAGCCATAGGGAAATGAGTGAGAGGTGGAGGTTCAGATATGCACTGCGCATGTCCATGGATCCCAGGCCCCCAGTGGGATTAAATCAGAAGACACTGCGAGGCGGGCTCTCTGCCAGCGCGGCCGCACAGGCGCAGCCATCCTGACACCAAATGATGCCAGAAGACGGGCAGCGCTAAGTGTGCCTGGCCACGGGATAACATAACAGCGCAGGCTCCGGGACGGAATAAAACAACGCTGAGGAGCCGGTGCGCGGCGCCGGGGGGGTAGGAATGACGGCTGTGCTGCGTCACATTACGAAGGAAAGTCCCACCTCCGGGACGGTTTTACGGTTGCAGGGGACAAATTTTATAAGTGTTAAGTTCTGCGTGTGCAAGGAGCTAAACAAAAATAGCTACCTTTTCCTTGTGCAGCATTACTGCTGCACAAGGTGGCTCTTTCAGTAACAAACGCCTTGGGGGGGGGGGACAGATTCCCTTACATTTCAGTTGTTGTGTCAGCGTGGCGGTCGCATGACACATTGCCGGCTACACAGCTGGGGATCAGCTGACGTTACTGAAACCCAATAACACTGGGTCGTATGTTTTGACTGTGCAGACGGCACTTCTGAGCCTCAACTGGCGGTGTTGGAGCACAGGAATTTAAGTTCAGGTGGTAGAAAGATGAACACAACAGGAGACCTGGATAACGTATACAGTGACCTAATTATTTAATCAGGAGGAGGAGTGGCAAATTCCTGCGAGATCCAGGCCTTGTTCATTTTCAGGAAAGTAAGCCGGTCAACGTTATCGGAGGATAGTCGCATGCGACGGTCAGTTAGTACACCACCTGCAGCACTAAAGACACGTTCCGATAATACACTGGCCGCAGGGCAAGACAGCACCTCCAATGCATACTGGCTTAGCTCTGGCCATGTATCCAGCTTTGAGACCCAAAACTTGAAAGGGGAAGAGCCGTCTGGGAGTACAGCAAGAGGGCAAGACATGTAGTCTGTCACCATCTGACGGAACCGTTGCCTCCTGCTGACTGGAGCCGTCTGTGATGGTGTAGACTTTTGTGGGGGGCACAGAAAACTGTGCCACAGTTGGGCCATACTGGTCTTGCCTTGGGCAGAGGCACTGCTTCTGCTCCCTCTTTGTGCAGAGCCTCCACCACTGCCTGGACGCACTGAGCTGCTTTGGAATGCACTAGCAGCACTTCTCTCAGTTGGAATGGAGAAGATGATGGAATTGACCAGTGTGTCTTGGTACTCCCGCATTTTTCGCTCACGGTTCAACGGTGTGATGAGGCTTTCTACGTTGTCCCGGTAGCGAGGATCGAGGAGGGTGAACACCCAATAATCAGACATGTTGAGAATGTGGGCGATGCGGCGGTCGTTTCTCAGGCACTGCAGCATGTAATCCACCATGTGCTGCAGACTGCCAACTGCCCAAGAAACGCTGTCCCCTGCTGGAGGCGTGATCTCTGCCCGCTCGTCATCACCCCACCCTCGCTGTACACACTGAGTACTGGACAATTCGGTAACTCCCTCCTCTGGACGGACGTCTTCCTCCTCCATTGACTCCTCCTCATCCTCCTCACAAACTGTCCCCTGCCTAAGCGTTTGTGAGGAACCACGTGGCGCTGACTGTCCAGAAGATGATGGAAATGGTGAATCCTCATCCTCCACCTCTTCCACAACATCATCCCTTAGCGCTTGCAGTGATTTTTCAAGCAGGCAGATAAGGGGGACAGTCATGCTGACTAGTGCATCATCTGCACTCGCCATCCGCGTGGAATAATCAAAGGGACGCAAAACCTGGCAGACGTCATTCATAGTGGCCCACTCTGTGGTTGTGAAGTCTGTACGGCGCTGAGTGCGACTTCTTTGCGCCTGAAGCAGCTGGTACTCCATTACAGCTTGCTGCTGCTCACACAACCGCTCCAACATATGTAACGTGGAATTCCACCTGGTAGGTAGGTCACATATGATGCGATGTTCCGGCAGGCGGTGTCGGCGCTGCAGAGCCGCAATGTGCGCTTTTGCCGTGCTGGAACGCCGCAAGTGAGCACACTCTAGGCGGACCTTGTGCAGCAGTGCATCAAGATCCGGATAGTCCCTCAAAAAGCTCTGCACGACCAAATTGAGCACATGTGCCAGACATGGGATGTGAGTGAGGTTGCCGAGGCCCAGAGCTGCCACCAGATTTCGGCCATTATCACACACTACCATGCCTGGCTGGAGATTCGCTGGCACAAACCACACATCGCTCTCCTGCTTGATGGCATTCCAGAGCTCCTGCGCTGTGTGGCTACGATTCCCCAAAAAAATTAATTTCAACACGGCCTGTTGACGTTTGGCCACGGCTGTGCTCATGTCGGTCGTAACAGGTACACGTTCATCACGGGTCCATGTGGAGGTGGACTGTGACGGCTCCTGCAGCGATGATTCTGAGGAACTGGTGTAAGAGGAGGAGTCAATGCGTACAGAATGGATTCCTGCAATCCTTGGAGTGGGCAGGACACGTCCTGCGCCACTCGCACGGTCTGTACCCGGCTCAATGACATTAACCCAATGGGCAGTGAGGGAAAGGTATCGCCCCTGTCCATGTTGACTGGTCCACGCATCGGTGGTGAGGTGGACCTTGCTACTGACGGCGTTCAGTAGCGCGTGTTTTATGTGTCCCTCCACATGCTTGTGCAGGGCAGGGACGGCTTGCCTGCTGAAGTAAAAGCGGCTGGGCACATTGTACTGTGGGACTGCCAATGACATCAAGTCACGGAAGCTGTCAGTCTCCACCAGCCTGAATGACAGCATTTCCAGTGACAGAAGTTTGGCAATGCCTGCAGTCAGAGCCTGTGCTCGTGGGTGGTTTGACGAGAAAGGCCGCCTTTTCTCCCATGCCTGTACTACCGATGGCTGTAGACTGGGCTGGGAGTGTGTGGATGACTGGGAAAGTGGTGCTGCGGGTGGAATTACAGCGGGTCTCTGGACAACAGGGCCAGAGGTTCTTCCACGGCGATCCTGGGAGGAAGCCGAACCAGCTGCGTGTGAGCTAGAGGAAGAGGCAACACGAGCTGAAGAGGTGGTAGCTGCCGCTGTTGGTTGGCCTACCTCTTCAGTGTGTTTTTCTAACAACGCCGGGTGCCTGGTGCGCACATGTTTCCACATGTTGGAGGTATTGAGGCTGCTGACATTTCGACCTCTTTTGACTTTGTGATGACACACGTTGCATCTGACATAGCAAATGTCATCTGCAACTGTGTCAAAAAAGGACCAGGCACTGCAAGTCTTGGGAGCGCCCTTTTTGGCTTTTGGAAGAGACATGCTCCTAACGGGTGCCAAAGCGGAGGCTGCAGGATCCGCAGTCTTCCCCCTCCCTCTCCCTCTTTGGGCCGTACGGGGAATCTCTTCCTCAGAGCTGCTCCCACCACCTTCCTGTCCCTCACGCCAAGATGGGTCGAGGACCTCATCATCTACACTACCCTCTGCCCCCAACTGCTCCTCCTGGGTAGTCTCAGCAGCAGAGCACGCACCAGTAAGTGGCACCTGAGTGTCATCATCAGCTGATGCGGCCTGCGATGTGGTGACCGGAGCCACTGGCCCACCCGCCTCTTCAGAGGAAGACAGAAAAAGCTGTTGGGCATCACTGCACCCTGCCTCTTCTTCCATTTCTCCAATGCTGCTTGGCTGGCCCCCTGTTTCCAAGCCAAGAGATTCAGAGAACAGAAGTAGAGACGGCTCCTGTCCTGGGCTCTCTGTCTGCCTGGGCAATTTGGCAGGTGGTGAAGAGACAGATGGCTGCTCTCCAGTGCTCTGTGTCTGAGAGGATGTGGCACTAATGGAAGTTGATGCATTAGCTGCCATCCATCCGACAACGGCTTCAATTTGGTCTTCACGCAGCAGCGGTGTACGGCGCTCTGACACAAAGCTGCGCATGAACGACTGTTGCCTGGTGAAAGTGGGTGCTGATGAGTCACCGGTGCCCGCAGCAGGCACAGAATCCCCACGTCCTCTCCCTGCTCCGCGCCCACGCCCACGCCCACGTGCCTTACTCACTGCCTTCTTCATCTTGGTTGACTGATAAAGATAAGCAGAAAAGTACTAACGGCTTTGTGTGCTTATTCCTGAGCAACTCCTCCTAACAGGTATAAGAAACACTAATTTTCTAAAGTGTGGACTAGACTTTAATATGAGCTAATGTGGCCTACACAAATGTAAAGTGGTGTAACTGGTGTGTTTGGTGAACTTTATTATTTATTTCTTTTTTGGGGGCTGAACTGACAACAGATAGAGCTGCAGTCACACAGAGACCGTGCAGACAGACGTAAACGGCGCTGCAAGGCCCAAAAACCCTCCTCTACTTTATCCTATGTAGTGTTTTTCCACAAATTAGCTGGAGACGGGTGGAAAGACACTAATAGGATTTTTTTAAATTAATTAGCAGCAGACTACACTACTTGAAAAAAAATTAAAATTGATTTGGCGGTATGACGCAGTGAACAACCCTGAGCTGGAGACAACCAGGCTACGGCTGCTCACAGACTACAGGGCGAGCTGCAGTCACACGGAGACCGTGCAGACAGCCGTAAACGGCGCTGCAAGGCCCAAAAACCCTCCTCTACTTTATCCTATGTAGTGTTTTTCCACAAATTAGCTGGAGACGGGTGGAAAGACACTAATAGGATTTTTTTAAATTAATTAGCAGCAGACTACACTACTTGAAAAAAAATTAAAATTGATTTGGCGGTATGACGCAGTGAACAACCCTGAGCTGCAGACAACCAGGCTACGGCTGCTCACAGACTACAGGGCGAGCTGCAGTCACACGGAGACCGTGCAGACAGCCGTAAACGGCGCTGCAAGGCCCAAAAACCCTCCTCTACTTTATCCTATGTAGTGTTTTTCCACAAATTAGCTGGAGACGGGTGGAAAGACACTAATAGGATTTTTTTAAATTAATTAGCAGCAGACTACACTACTTGAAAAAAAATAAAAATTGATTTGGCGGTATGACGCAGTGAACAACCCTGAGCTGCAGACAACCAGGCTACGGCTGCTCACAGACTACAGGGCGAGCTGCAGTCACACGGAGACCGTGCAGACAGCCGTAAACGGCGCTGCAAGGCCCAAAAACCCTCCTCTACTTTATCCTATGTAGTGTTTTTCCACAAATTAGCTGGAGACGGGTGGAAAGACACTAATAGGATTTTTTTAAATTAATTAGCAGCAGACTACACTACTTGAAAAAAAATAAAAATTGATTTGGCGGTATGACGCAGTGAACAACCCTGAGCTGCAGACAACCAGGCTACGGCTGCTCACAGACTACAGGGCGAGCTGCAGTCACACGGAGACCGTGCAGACAGCCGTAAACGGCGCTGCAAGGCCCAAAAACCCTCCTCTACTTTATCCTATGTAGTGTTTTTCCACAAATTAGCTGGAGACGGGTGGAAAGACACTAATAGGATTTTTTTGAATAAATTAGCAGCAGACTACACTACTTGAAAAAAAAAAAAAAAAAAGAACAGTATGAGGCAATGAACCACCCTCCCTGAACTGAATACAACCAGCTATGGATGGCCTATGTGGCTGCACTCAGACTAGAGAGTGGGCTGCACTCACACACACACACACAGACCTTGCAGATCGCTGTGAAAACAGCGCTACAAGGCAAAAGCAAGGTGAATAGTAGGTGAACACAGCGGTTGCTAAATTAGCCTTTGGAAAGCACAAAGAAGCAAATCGCTATCTCTAAACTGTCCCTCAGTCAGCAAACAGCGTCCTGTCACTAACTGAATTCACAGCAGAGTGATCGGAAAATGGCGCCAGCGACTTTTAAACTGCATCATGACATCATTTCAGCAGCCAATCACAGCCTTGCCAGTAGTTTCATGCCCTCCATGCTAAACAGGATGTGCCCACACTTGGAATCATTCTCATTGGCTGAATTTCTGAATTTTGAATCTTGGAACTTCCGATTCCGGTATCCGATACGCGGCAAGTATCGGAATACCGGTATCGGAATTCCGATACCGCAAGTATCGGCCGATACCCGATACTTGCGGTATCGGAATGCTCAACACTACTTACTAGTGCATGTCAAACCCCACCCAACGTGCGTTTCGCCTCTAGCTTCATCAAGGGGTGAAGTTATGGTATGTATCTAAGTATGTATGCAGAAATAGGCATTCAGTCCTGAAATTACGTCACGGCTTGCTGTGATTGGTCGCGTCGCGGTCACATGGGCGGCACGCAACCAATCACAAGCCGTGACGTAATTTTAAAATGCGCGCGTTTCCTGCCTCCTGTGACGTCACGGCTTGTGATTGGTCGCGTCGCCCATGTGACCGCGACGCGACCAATCACAAGCCGTAACGTAATTTTAAAATCCTGAATGCCTAGAATTAGGCATTCAGGACCTGAAAATTACGTCACGGCTTGCTGTGATTGGTCGCGTCGCGGCCACATGGGCGGCACGCGACCAATCACAAGCCGTGACGTCACGGGAGGCAGGAAACGCGCGCATTTTAAGCAAAGAACGCTGCCGGTTCCCTCGGTGAGGTCCAGGCTGCGTCGGAGAGGTGAGTATAGCAATATTTTTTATTTTAATTCTTTATTTTACACATTAATGTTGTTTTGATACCGATACCCGATACCACAAAAGTATCGGATCTCGGTATCGGAATTCCGATACCCGCAAGTATCGGCCGATACCCGATACTTGCGGTATCGGAATGCTCAACACTACCCGTCACTGCTTTTGACATGTTTAGTAAATATTTATACTCTTCATGATCTAACAATGTGCCGCTGCTCTGATAATCTGCCTGAAAATATACCAATTAATTAACTACCATTTACCTCGCCGTGTACCTGCACAATCTGGCTGCACGAATTGGACAATGATAAACTGCTTAGGTACACACTGGGTCATTTATTTGTAAATGTCTAGCAGAAATAATGGAGATGTCCTGCAGTGTATGGAGTATTATTTGCCGTACTACATGGGGAAAAATTATTCAAATTATTATTATCGTTATGTATTGCTTATATAGCGCTATCATATTTCTCAGTACTTTACAGACATAATCATCGTTGTCTCCAATGAGAATCACAATCTGCATTCCCTATCAGTTTGCCTGTGGAATGTGGGAGGAAAACTGAATACCCCAAGGAAACCCATGCAAACACATGAAGAACATACACTCACCGGCCACTTTATTAGGTACACCATGCTAGTAACGGGTTGGACCCCTTTTGCCTTCAGAACTGCCTCAATTCTTCGTGGCATAGATTCAACAAGGTGCTGGAAGCATTCCTCAGAGATTTTGGTCCATATTGACATGATGGCATCACACAGTTGCCGCAGATTTGTCGGCTGCACATCCCAAAGATGCTCCATACAAGGCAGGATGGATCCATGCTTTCATGTTGTTTACGCCAAATTCTGACCCTACCATCCGAATGTCGCAGCAGAAATCGAGACTCATCAGACCAAGCAACGTTTTTCCAATCTTCTACTGTCCAATTTCGATGAGCTTGTACAAATTGTAGCCTCAGTTTCCTGTTCTTAGCTGAAAGGAGTGGTACCCGGTGTGGTCTTCTGCTGCTGTAGCCCATCTGCCTCAAAGTTCGACGCACTGTGCATTCAGAGATGCTCTTAGGCCTACCTTGGTTGTAACGGGTGGCGATTTGAGTCACTGTTGCCTTTCTATCAGCTCGAACCAGTCTGCCCATTCTCCTCTGACCTCTGGCATCAACAAGGCATTTCCGCCCACAGAACTGCCGCTCACTGGATTTTTTTTCTTTTTCGGGCCATTCTCTGTAAACCCTAGAGATGGTTGTGCGTGAAAATCCCAGTAGATCAGCAGTTTCTGAAATACTCAGACCAGCCCTTCTGGCACCAACAACCATGCCACGTTCAAAGGCACTCAAATCACCTTTCTTCCCCATACTGATGCTCGGTTTGAACTGCAGGAGATTGTCTTGACCATGTCTACATGCCTAAATGCACTGAGTTGCCGCCATGTGATTGGCTGATTAGAAATTAAGTGTTAACAAGAAGTTGGACAGGTGTACCTAATAAAGTGGCCGGTGAGTGTACAACTCCTTGCAGATGTTGTCCTTTGTGGAATTTGAATGCAGGACACCAGCACTGTAAAGCAAGAGTGCTAACCATTGAGCCACCATGCTGCTTTATTCAATTAAATTAGCTCTGTTTAAAAATAAAATAGGCAACTATGTTGTCCATGCCATTTATTTGAGACAGCTATGCTGAAATTTACCTTACAATATCTGACTTTTTCCCCAATATATTCCTCCTCCAAGCTTCATCGAGGGCATCTCTTTCATCCAGCCAAATGCTGCTCTGCACTGATGGGTGTTTGACTCGACGATATTCCTAATTATATTGGACAGCCGGCTAAAGGGTAGTTATTTGTTGTTTATTTTCAGTAGGTGGCTCTCGTGATATTTTTTAGTCTTTAAGAATTTATAATGCTAATAATAGTACTACTACTAGTGTTGAGCATTCCGATACCGCAAGTATCGGGTATCAGCCAATATTTGCTGTATTGGAATTCCGATACCGAGTTCCGATATTTTTGTGATATCGGAAATCGGAATCGGAAGTACCTATAAGTTCCCAGGCGTGTGCGGTGCGTATGGTTCCCAGGGTCTGGAGGAGAGGAGACTCTCCTTCAGGCCCTAGGATCCATATTCATGTAAAAAATAAAGAATAAAAATATGGATATACTCACCCGTCCGATGGACCCTGGACCTTAGCGGTGCAACCGGCAGCCTCCTTTCCTAAGAATGCAGTGAGTGTACAGGACCTGTGATGATGTCGCGGTCTTGTGATTGGTCGCATGACCGTTCATGTGACCGCTCACCTGACCGCGACGTCATCGAAGGTCCTTCACTCACTGCATTCTTAGGAACGGAGGCTGCCGATTGCACCGCTAAGGTCCAGGGTCCGTCCGAGGGTGAGTATATCCATATTTTTTATTTTTATTCTTTATTTTTTACATGAATATGGATCCCGGGGCCTGAAGGAGAGTTTTCTCTCCTTCAGACCCTGGGAACCATCCAGGATACCTTCCGATATTTGTGTCCCATTGACTTGTATTGGTATCGGGTATCGGTATCGGCGATATCTGATATTTTTTGGATATCGGCCGATCCAATCCGATACCGATACTTTTGAATATGGGAAGGTATCGCTCAACACTAACTACTACTAAAAATAATTTTTATTTCAAAAGTGCCAACATATTCTGCAGCACTTTCCATTTTAGAGGGGACTTTGTACAGACATTACAGAATAACAGATAACTCAGATACCAGTAGGAGTAAAGGCCCTGCTTCTTGCAAGATTATAATCTATGAGGAAATAGGAGAGACAAAAAGGGTAAAAAGTTTAAAGTGTTTGTATTGTATGATCCAGCCATCAATATAATAAATAGGGTATTCACATGATGCTGCATGACCGGTCACCAGCCAGAATGTGAACAAGTGCTGATACAGAGGCTATTAAGTACATTAATGGTGTGAGAACAGATGCTATGAGGATCCTGATTTTGGAGAAAATGTTGTATGAGTAAAACTGGATAGTTAGATAAGTGAGGTGAGGCGAATTGTCGTGGGTGGTGCATTCCAGAGAATGGGCAAAGCACAGGAGAAGTCTTGGAGATGGGAGTGGATGGTTCAGATTGTTGAGGATTTTAGTTTTAGGTCATTAGCAGATTGTAGGGCATGGGTAGGGTGGTAGACTGAGATGTGGGAGAAGATGTAGGGTGCTGCTGAACCTCTCTTTGTGGCTGAGAGTGATAAGTTTATATTTGACCCTGTAGCAGATGGGCAATCAGTGGAACAACTGGCCAGGGTAGAGGTATCGGTATTGCGGTTGGAATGAAATATGATCCTGTCTACCGCGTTAAGAATGGATTGGAGAGGGGAGAGTTTAGTAAGAGGGAGACTGATTAACAGAGAACTGCAATAGTCCGGACGAGAATGAATACTTGTAAAAGAAAGAGTTTTTGCTGAGCCAAAAGGAAGAAAAGTTTGACTTCTAGAGATGTTACTTAATTTGCATATAGGAAAAGATAATGATATTTTTTTTCTTGCATATGTTTCACACAGTATTATAACAACTGTTTCATAATATCATTATCTGTGCTGTTCTGCTGTTTAGTTTATCATAGAAAACACTTTTTTTGTGCTAATTGTACAGTAATATACCCTATTTTGCATTTGTCATTGAGGTTTAATGCTAAGGACAAACAGTGGGTTAGTGAGGCAAAAATCTACATTAGACAGTATGTTTGTGCTATACTGTTTAAAGTAGTTCTTACATGTAATTTTCCCATTAAAATTGATCTTTTTAAAATATTTACCAAGTTTATTACTACATGGAAGTTGTACAATTATAAAACAATAATTATTTGCTGCACTGACGCTACTGTCCTCTAGAATAAATCAAAATATTAGGTTGGAGACGTCAACTGTAACGGAGTCAGTATATTGTACATTTCAAAGAAAAAAACTATTTACAGTTTTTCTCTCTTGAAATATTAAAGACTTTGATCCACAAATCTCAGGATGCCAAACTCAAATTCACTGAAAGAAATAAGGGTCCACATACACAGACCAACCGATGGCATGATGCGACCACCTATCGGTAAAAGTTTAACAATGAAAATTTTCAATCTGTTCTCCTTAACATGTACAGGACTAAGTGATTTTTCCTTTTGGAGTTTTGTATATATTTTTTTTATTAACGTAAAATTGGGATCCACAGCTTTGGTATTTTTTCGGGCAAAAGACCTGTATGAGGGCATGTTACCATTTTGGAATACATGCAATGTAGTGATCAAAATTGGCAATTTTGTTTTCCATTATACAGCATTTACTGTATAGGTTAATTACTGTTATATTTTGATAGATTGGACTTTTATGGAAGCACCAATACTAGATGTGTATCATTATTGTAGTATAAAGTGTTAATGATGGCAGCCTGTCTTCACCACCCCTCAATTGTCATGAAAACTTATCTACATGCATCGATTGTGTTACAGATCATTGGTCAGAGCTTTTGTGCATGAACGCTAGCAATTGCTCCATTTTGATGATCTGATTAACAGCAGCCTTTAAATGATTATCTTTCAATGATTAGAGCTCAGCGTCTTTCACACTTACGGAACCCAGCACATATATACAGGATTTTCAATTTGTTCTAAGGGCTTAAATTCCATGTCGATTGCATTAAACAACATAAAAAATGGGTCAGAACATAAAACCTCCACATACTTACCAACCAGATCTTGCTGCACTGACATCCTGCTGCTGGTGTTCCTCACAGTTCACTTGGTTTTATCTTCTCACAAGGGCATCCAATGACCTCTGCCGCCAATATTTGGCCACAAGGTGGTGGCGGTGGTCATATTCTGACGTGGATGAAACAAGAGCTTGGAGACAGTTTCTTCCAACTAATTGGGTATATAACCACTGGGACTATTTTCAACAGTGGCCTCCAGATTTTCTGTCCTGGAAGAGGAAATCGGGAACACCAGCAGTAAAACGGAGGAATGGAAGTGGTTTAGAAGGTTTATGTGGATTTTTTTGTGTTCAGATTCTTATAGGGGCATTTTTAAAACCATGAAATGTGGTTTTTCTGCATGAGTTTGGCAATCCTTTTTATGAAGAGTGCCTTGGAAAGTTACACATCTCGGAGAGCAAGAACCAACATACCTGAAATTCAGCAGCAATTGCACTATGTTTTGTAGCTTTTTTTTTACACCTATTGTAAAGCCCAAATTTAATTTATTCTGATACTTAATATGATTACTCCAACACTGAATATGTATTGGTTTAATATTAATACGTTGTGTTTTAAACATAACCATACTGTTTCTTAGATTCCTATACCATAATAACTGATTGACTCCCAATTGATTGACATAAGGGACAACAAGCAACAGATTGTAAGTCCATCTTAGTCATAATCTGATGGACATATTATGTACACCACCCAGCTGGTTTCTTTAATGTAGTTGTCCACTACATACAACAACTTTAATGATAGGCCCTGTGGAGGTCCAAAATAATGACTTTGACATCTAATAGATTTATCTTGGCATTTGTGTCACAACATGCATTGCCACTACTTTGTGATAGGTACACTGCAGATACACATGAGATCAAAGTAATGGTATATATCTGACCCTGACAGATCAGCAAGAGATTAATTGGATTGTGAGTAGACTAAATCCCTACACTGCATACATCCATTAGGAAATAAAGTGAAATCAGTATGAGGGGAAAAAATAACAAAAACAAAATAATGTGGTTGCATTGGTGTGAACATCCTCTTAAATATAGTTGTGTTCAGAATGAGCCACTCACAGCACAACAATGGTTCATAAACAGCTTAGAACACATCAAAGGGATCTTATTTTTGAAAGTTATCAGTAAGAAGGGTACAGAAAAATTGCCAAGGCATTAGATATACCATTGACAGGGCTGGCGTTAGGGGCAGGCAGACCAGGCAGCTGCCTAGGGCTCCCGCTCCTCCAGGGGCCCCCATCCAGTGGCATGCCACTAATAGCTGCACACCATGCGGCCACAGTGGGGCCCATAGGAAGGGCTCACTCCTCGCATCGCGCATTCAATTTAACGGCATCATAGATACAGCTGAAAGCAATGATGGAGGAGAGCATGTCAGATGATGCTCCCTCTCCCATCTCTCCCCCTCTGCTCCTGACTCAGTGGGCGAACAATGATGTCACATCATTGTTCGCCACGCTGTGACAGAAGTAGAGCTGATGAGACCAGAGCAGAGCCTGGAGCAGCGCAGCGAATGAGGAGGAGAGGTGAGTATTTTATATGTGTATATACACTCACTGGCCACTTTATTAGGTACACCTGTCCAACTTCTTGTTAACACTTAATTTCTAATCAGCCAATCACATGGCGGCAACTCAGTGCATTTAGGCATGTAGACATGGTCAAGACAATCTCCTGCAGTTCAAACCGAGCATCAGTATGGGGAAGAAAGGTGATTTGAGTGCCTTTGAACGTGGCATGGTTGTTGGTGCCAGAAGGGCTGGTCTGAGTATTTCAGAAACTGCTGATCTACTGGGATTTTCACGCACAACCATCTCTAGGGTTTACAGAGAATGGCCCGAAAAAGAAAAAAAATCCAGTGAGCGGCAGTTCTGTGGGCGGAAATGCCTTGTTGATGCCAGAGGTCAGAGGAGAATGGGCAGACTGGTTCGAGCTGATAGAAAGGCAACAGTGACTCAAATCGCCACCCGTTACAACCAAGATAGGCCTAAGAGCATCTCTGAACGCACAGTGCGTCGAACTTTGAGGCAGATGGGCTACAGCAGCAGAAGACCACACCGGGTACCACTCCTTTCAGCTAAGAACAGGAAACTGAGGCTACAATTTGCACAAGCTCATCGAAATTGGACAGTAGAAGATTGTAAAAACGTTGCTTGGTCTGATGAGTCTCGATTTCTGCTGCGACATTCGGATGGTAGGGTCAGAATTTGGCGTAAACAACATGAAAGCATGGATCCATCCTGCCTTGTATGGAGCATCTTTGGGATGTGCAGCCGACAAATCTGCGGCAACTGTGTGATGCCATCATGTCAATATGGACCAAAATCTCTGAGGAATGCTTCCAGCACCTTGTTGAATCTATGCCACGAAGAATTGAGGCAGTTCTGAAGGCAAAAGGGGTCCAACCCGTTACTAGCATGGTGTACCTAATAAAGTGGCCGGTGAGTGTATGTGTACTGTGTGTGTATGTATGTGTATATATGTGTATGCATGTACTGTGTGGGCTGCACTATACTGTGTGTGTGGGCTGCATTATACTGTGATTGGGGGGCTGCATTATTCTGTGAGTAGGGGACTGCATTATACTGTGTGTGTGGGGCTGCAGTATACACTATGAGGGGGACTGCAGTATACTCTATGAGGGGGGCTGCAGTATACTCTGAAGGGGGCTGCAGTATACTCTGAGGGGGTCTGCATTGTACTCTATTAAGGAACATGGGGAGTGCATTGCACTGTATTATAATGTATCTAGGACTGTTTGTCCCCATCATTCTTCCTCAGCCGGTGTAAAGAAACTTGGGAACAAGTGTCGAACGACTTCAATATTGTCGATCATGCTCCTTTAACGGCTTCAACTCAGCACATATAAATACAACCAAAATGTTTCTGTGTGATGGTGCAATATGTGAGCATTTGGGGCCCCACTTTAAAGTTTTACACAGAGCCCCACTTTGTCTAAAACTGGCCTTGACTATGAATCATTGTGAAGATGGTCATCAAGAAGTGGCTTTCATTTGACACTACAATTGATGAAAAGACATAAGGAAATTTTGTCTGGGAGGCAGCCAAAAGACCTACAGCAACATTAAAGGAAGTGCAAGAATTTCTGGCAAATATTGGTTTTGTACTGCATGTGACAACAATCTCCCATATACTCCATATATCTTACCTGTAGGGTAGAGTTAAAATACAGAAGTCTTGCCTTGCAAAGTAAAAAACTCCAAGCCTAGCTGTATTTTGCTAAAACCTACAACCTTCTGCCTAAAGCAAGTGGAAAAATTATTTCATGGTCTGATGAAACCAAGATTGTATTTTTTTGGCAATAATTACAAAAGATACGTTTTGTATAATGGTAAGACACTAAGTTTTTGGGAGGCTATTTCCAACAAGTGGCTGTAGTGAGATAGTTTTCTTTTCTTTAAGATAACTAATTTGCATATATGAAATTATATTGGCATTTCTCTTTCTTACATAACAAGTTTCACACAGTATTATAACATGATAGTATTATCTGTGCTGCAGCTTATGCTGTTATGGAAAATACTTTTTTGCGCTAATTGTACAGTGATTACACTATTTTCCATTTGTCATTGAGGTTTAATGCTAAAGATATACAGTAGGTTAATGAGGCAAAAATCTAAATCAGATAGTATGTTTGTGCTATACACTTTAAATTAGTTCTTACCTGTAATTATAGTGCTTTGGAACAAAGCACTATACTGTTATTCCACCGTGGATAACTTCTTCTTATTATTATAGTGCTTTGGAACAAAGCACTATACTGTTATTCCATCGTGGATAACTTCTTCTTATTATAGTGCTTTGGAACAAAGCACTATACTGTTATTCCACCGTGGTAAACTTCTTCTTATTATAGTGCTTTGGAACAAAGCACTATACTGTTATTCCACCGTGGTAAACTTCTTCTTATTCTTATTATTCAGTCCGCACGTAATGCGGCCCGAACCGCTAAACTCACAGACTCCAGTGAGGTGTCATTTCGAAGCCAGCGTCCCCAAGAGGTGTGCTAAGTATTTTTCGTGCCGATCGGATTTGTAGTTTTTGCGCAAATTGTGTTTGAAAAAAGTCTTTCAATGCGTTTCAATAGGGAAATTGTCCCATACGTTTATAATGGGCTGGTTTCTGAGAAAATTTCTAAAAATAACTGCCACCTGGCTGATTAGCTCATTGATATGCGCAGTCAGACACAGTTACTATGCCAACTCCTATGAACTCTACATCAGCTCACAAGTTTTGTCAGATAATATCAGCTCTTAAAGTGACAGTACAGCACAATTCCAAACCACTATCTGTAGTCTTATGATTATTAGATGGAGGCCCGATTCTAACTCATCGGGTATTCTAGAATATGCATGTCCACGTAGTATATTGCACAGCCACGCAGTATACAGTGCAGAGCCGCGCAGTACACAGCGCAGAGCCGCGCACTACACAGCGCAGAGCCGCGCAGTATAAAGCGCAGAGCCGCGCAGTACACAGCGCAGAGCCGCGCAGTACACAGCGCAGAGCCGTGCAGTACACAGCGCAGAGCCGCGCAGTATAAAGCGCAGAGCCGTGCAGTACACAGCGCAGAGCCGCGCAGTACACAGCGCAGAGCCGTGCAGTACACAGCGCAGAGCCGCGCAGTATAAAGCGCAGAGCCGTGCAGTTCACAGCGCAGAGCCGCGCAGTACACAGCGCAGAGCCCCGCAGCATACAGCGCAGAGCCCCGCAGTATACAGCGCAGAGCCCCGCAGTATACAGCGCAGAGCCCCGCAGTATACAGCGCAGAGCCCTGCAGTATACAGCGCAGAGCCCCGCAGTATACAGCGCCCACCAAATCGGCCCCTGAGGGGCCCCACCCACCAAATCGGACCCAGAGTGGCTACAACTACCAAACCAGCGCCTGAGGGGCACCCAAGTGTGAAAGTCTTGCTGGGGCAACCCGGGCACCATTCCAAAGCACTATCTGTAGTTCCTTCAGGAAATACCCATCTATTTCTCTCTGTTATCAGCCATTCCCCGTACTGCTGTCAGTCTATTTCTCTCTGTTATCAGCCATTCCCCTGTCCTGCTGTCAGTCTATTCTCTCTGTTATCAGCCATTCCCCGTCCTGCTGTCAGTCTATTCTCTCTGTTATCAGCCATTCCCCTGTCCTGCTGTCAGTCTATTCTCTCTGTTATCAGCCATTCCCCTGTCCTGCTGTCAGTCTATTCTCTCTGTTATCAGCCATTCCCCGTCCTGCTGTCAGTCTATTTCTCTCTGTTATCAGCAATTCCCCTGGCCTGCTGTCAGTCTATTCTCTCTGTTATCAGCCATTCCCTTGTCCTGCTGTCAGTCTATTCTCTGTTATCAGCCATTCCCTTATCCTGCTGTCAGTCAGAGTGACCCGGCCCACCAAATCGGACCCAGAGTGACCCGGCCCACCAAATCGGACCCAGAGTGACCCGGCCCACCAAATCGGACCCAGAGTGACCCGGCCCACCAAATCGGACCCAGAGTGACCCGGCCCACCAAATCGGACCCAGAGTGACCCGGCCCACCAAATCGGACCCAGAGTGACCCGGGCCACCAAATCGGACCCAGAGTGACCCGGGCCACCAAATCGGACCCAGAGTGACCCGGCCCACCAAATCGCACCCAGAGTGACCCGGGCCACCAAATCAAACCCAGAGTGACCCGGGCCACCAAATCGGACCCAGAGTGACCCGGGCCACCAAATCGGACCCAGAGTGACCCGGGCCACCAAATCGGACCCAGAGTGACCCGGGCCACCAAATCGGACCCAGAGTGACCCGGGCCACCAAATCGGACCCAGAGTGACCCGGGCCACCAAATCGGACCCAGAGTGACCCGGGCCACCAAATCGGACCCAGAGTGACCCGGGCCACCAAATCGGACCCAGAGTGACCCGGGCCACCAAATCGGACCCAGAGTGACCCGGGCCACCAAATCGGACCCAGAGTGACCCGGGCCACCAAATCGGACCCAGAGTGACCCGGGCCACCAAATCGGACCCAGAGTGACCCGGGCCACCAAATCGGACCCAGAGTGACCCGGGCCACCAAATCGGACCCAGAGTGACCCGGGCCACCAAATCGGGCCCAGAGTGACCCGGGCCACCAAATCGGACCCAGAGTGACCCGGCCCACCAAATCAAACCCAGAGTGACCCGGGCCACCAAATCGGACCCAGAGTGACCCGGGCCACCAAATCGGACCCAGAGTGACCCGGGCCACCAAATCGGACCCAGAGTGACCCGGGCCACCAAATCGGACCCAGAGTGACCCGTGCCACCAAATCGGACCCAGAGTGACCCGGGCCACCAAATCGGACCCAGAGTGACCCGGGCCACCAAATCGGACCCAGAGTGACCCGGGCCACCAAATCGGACCCAGAGTGACCCGGCCCACCAAATCGGACCCAGAGTGACCCGGCCCACCAAATCGGACCCAGAGTGACCCGGCCCACCAAATCGGACCCAGAGTGACCCGGGCCACCAAATCGGACCCAGAGTGACCCGGGCCACCAAATCGGACCCAGAGTGGCCCGGCCCACCAAATCGGACCCAGAGTGACCCGGCCCACCAAATCGGACCCAGAGTGACCCGGCCCACCAAATCGGACCCAGAGTGACCCGGGCCACCAAATCGGACCCAGAGTGACCCGGGCCACCAAATCGGACCCAGAGTGACCCGGGCCACCAAATCGGACCCAGAGTGACCCGGGCCACCAAATCGGACCCAGAGTGACCCGGGCCACCAAATCGGGCCCAGAGTGACCCGGGCCACCAAATCGGGCCCAGAGTGACCCGGGCCACCAAATCAAACCCAGAGTGACCCGGCCCACCAAATCGGACCCAGAGTGACCCGGGCCACCAAATCGGACCCAGAGTGACCCGGGCCACCAAATCGGACCCAGAGTGACCCGGGCCACCAAATCGGACCCAGAGTGACCCGGGCCACCAAATCGGACCCAGAGTGACCCGGGCCACCAAATCGGACCCAGAGTGGCCCGGCCCACCAAATCGGACCCAGAGTGACCCGGCCAACCAAATCGGACCCAGAGTGACCCGGCCCACCAAATCGGACCCAGAGTGACCCGGGCCACCAAATCGGACCCAGAGTGACCCGGGCCACCAAATCGGACCCAGAGTGACCCGGGCCACCAAATCGGACCCAGAGTGACCCGGGCCACCAAATCGGACCCAGAGTGACCCGGGCCACCAAATCGGGCCCAGAGTGACCCGGGCCACCAAATCGGACCCAGAGTGACCCGGCCCACCAAATCGGACCCAGAGTGACCCGGGCCACCAAATCAAACCCAGAGTGACCCGGGCCACCAAATCGGACCCAGAGTGACCCGGGCCACCAAATCGGACCCAGAGTGACCCGGGCCACCAAATCGGACCCAGAGTGACCCGGGCCACCAAATCGGACCCAGAGTGACCCGGGCCACCAAATCGGACCCAGAGTGACCCGGGCCACCAAATCGGACCCAGAGTGACCCGGGCCACCAAATCGGACCCAGAGTGACCCGGGCCACCAAATCGGACCCAGAGTGACCCGGGCCACCAAATCGGACCCAGAGTGACCCGGGCCACCAAATCGGACCCAGAGTGACCCGGCCCACCAAATCGGACCCAGAGTGACCCGGGCCACCAAATCGGACCCAGAGTGACCCGGGCCACCAAATCGGACCCAGAGTGGCCCGGCCCACCAAATCGGACCCAGAGTGACCCGGCCCACCAAATCGGACCCAGAGTGACCCGGCCCACCAAATCGGACCCAGAGTGACCCGGGCCACCAAATCGGACCCAGAGTGACCCGGGCCACCAAATCGGACCCAGAGTGACCCGGGCCACCAAATCGGACCCAGAGTGACCCGGGCCACCAAATCGGACCCAGAGTGACCCGGGCCACCAAATCGGACCCAGAGTGACCCGGGCCACCAAATCGGACCCAGAGTGACCCGGGCCACCAAATCGGACCCAGAGTGACCCGGGCCACCAAATCGGACCCAGAGTGACCCGGGCCACCAAATCGGACCCAGAGTGACCCGGGCCACCAAATCGGACCCAGAGTGACCCGGGCCACCAAATCGGACCCAGAGTGACCCGGCCCACCAAATCGGACCCAGAGTGACCCGGCCCACCAAATCGGACCCAGAGTGACCCGGCCCACCAAATCGGACCCAGAGTGACCCGGCCCACCAAATCGGACCCAGAGTGACCCGGCCCACCAAATCGGACCCAGAGTGACCCGGCCCACCAAATCGGACCCAGAGTGACCCGGGCCACCAAATCGGACCCAGAGTGACCCGGGCCACCAAATCGGACCCAGAGTGACCCGGGCCACCAAATCGGACCCAGAGTGACCCGGGCCACCAAATCGGACCCAGAGTGACCCGGGCCACCAAATCGGACCCATAGTGGCCTGGCCCACCAAATCGGACCCATAGTGGCCTGGCCCACCAAATCGGACCCATAGTGGCCCGGCCCACCAAATCGGACCCAGATTGACCCAGCCCACCAAATCGGACCCAGAGTGGCTCCACCCCCCAAATCGGACCCAGAGTGGCCCCGCCCACCAAATCCTCAACCCTGAGGAGCTACAACTACCAAACCAGCATCTGAGGGGCACCCAAGTGTGAAAGTCTTGCAGGGGCAGCCCGGGCACCATTCCAAAGCACTATCTGTAGTTCCTTCAGGAAATACCCATCTAGTTATAGTGCTTTGGAACAAAGCACTATACTGTTATTCCACCGTGGTAAACTTCTTCTTATTCTTATTATTCAGTCTGCACGTAATGCGGCCCGAACCGCTAAACTCACAGACTCCAGTGAGATGTCATTTCGAAGCCAGCGTTCCTGAGAGGTGTGCTAAGTATTTTTCGTGTCGATCGGATTTGTAGTTTTTGCGCAATTTGTGTTTGAAAAAAGTCTTTCAATGCGTTTCAATGGAGAAATTGTCCCATACGTTTATAATGGGCTGGTTTCTGAGGCAATTTCTAAAAATAACTGCCACCTGGCTGATTAGCTCATTGATATGCGCAGTCAGACACAGTTACTATGCCAACTCCTATGAAATCTACATCAGCTCACCAGGTCACAAGTTTTGTCAGATAATATCAGCTCTTAAAGTGACAGTACAGCACAATTCCAAACCACTATCCGTAGTCTTATGATTATTAGACTGTGGCCCGATTCTAACTCATCGGGTATTCTAGAATATGCATGTCCACGTAGTATATTGCACAGCCACGCAGTATACAGTGCAGAGCCGTGCAGTACACAGCGCAGAGCCGCGCAGTACACAGCGCAGAGCCGCGCAGTACACAGCGCAGAGCCGCACAGTATAAAGCGCAGAGCCGCGCAGTACACAGCGCAGAGCCGCGCAGTACACAGCGCAGAGCCGCGCAGTACACAGCGCAGAGCCGCGCAGTACACAGCGCAGAGCCGCGCAGTACACAGCGCAGAGCCGAGCAGTACACAGCGCAGAGCCGAGCAGTACACAGCGCAGAGCCGCGCAGTACACAGCGCAGAGCCGCGCAGTACACAGCGCAGAGCCGCGCAGTATACAGCGCAGAGCCGCGCAGTACACAGCGCAGAGCCGCGCAGTACAGAGCGCAGAGCCGCACAGTATAAAGCGCAGAGCCGCGCAGTACACAGCGCAGAGCCGCGCAGTACACAGCGCAGAGCCGCGCAGTACACAGTGCAGAGCCACACAGTACACAGCACAGAGCCGCGCAGTACACAGCGCAGAGCCACCCAGTATACAGCGCAGAGCCGCGCAGTACGCAGCGTAGAGCCACGCAGTATGCAGCGCAGAGCCGCGCTGTATACAGCGCTGAGCCGCGTACTATACAGCGCAGAGCCCCGCAGTATACAGTGCAGAGCCCCGCAGTATACAGCGCAGACACGCGCAGTACACAGCACGGACACGCGCAGTACACAGCGCAGAGCCGCGCAGTACACAGCGCAGAGCCGCGTAGTATACAGCGAAGAGCCACGCAGTATATAGCGCAGAGCCGCGCAGTACAAAGCGCAGAGCTGCGCAGAGCTGCGCAGTATACAGCGCAGAGCCGCGCAGTATACAGCGCAGAACGCGCAGTACACAGTGCAGAGCCGCGCAGTACACAGCGCAGAGCCGTGCAGTACACAGCGCAGAGCCGCGCAGTACACAGCGCAGAGCCACGCAGTATACAGCGCAGAGCCGCGTAGTATACAGCGCAGAGCCGCGTAGTATACAGCGCAGAGCCACGCAGTATACAGCACAGAGCCACGCAGTATACAGCGCAGAGCCACGTAGTTATACTGCCCAGTCACGTAGTATATTGTCCAGTCACATAGTATACTGCATATCCCTGTTAAAAAAAAAAAGAATTAAAATAAAAAAGTTACATACTCACCTCCTGGAGCGGCCGGTATCTGATGGTTGTTGCACCTCCTAGAGCGGCCGGTACACGATGCTTGTTGCACCTGGAGTGGCCGGTACCCGATGCTTGTTGCGCGCTCCGGTCCCAAGAGTGCATTGCGGTCTCACGAGATGATGACGTAGCGGTGTTGTGAGACAGAAAGACGGAAGTGCCCTTAGATAATTAGATAGTAGATTACCCCGCTCACCAATTCGGAACCCGAGAGGCCCGGCCCACCAAATCGGACCCCGAGGGGCCCGGCCCACCAAATCAGACCCAGAGTGACCCCGCCCCCTAAATCAGACCCAGAGTGACCCCGCCCACCAAATCGGACCCAGAGTGGCTCCGCCCACCAAATCGGACCCAGAGTGACCCCTTCCACCAAATCAGACCCAGAGTGACCCCTTCCACCAAATCGGACCCAGAGTGACCCCTTCCACCAAATCGGGCCCAGAGTGACCCCGCCCACCAAATCGGACCCAGAGTGACCCCACCCACCAAATCGGACCCTGAGGTGCCCAGCCCACCAAATCAGACCCTGAGGTGCCCAGCCCACCAAATCGGACCGAGTGACCCCACCCACCAAATTGGTCCCTAAGGTGCCCCGCCCACCAAATCGGACCCAGAGTGGCTCCGCCCACCGAATCGGACCCAGAGTGGCCGCGCCCACAGAATCGGACCAAAAGTGACCCCGCCCACCGAATCGGACCTAGATTTACCCCGCCCACAAAATCAGACCCAGATTGACCCAACCCACCAAATCGGACCGCCTGAGGGGCACCCAAGTGTGAAAGTCTTGCAGGGGCAGCCCGGGCACCATTCCAAAGCACTATCTGTAGTTCCTTCAGGAAATACCCATCTAGTTATTATTATTATTCAGTCCGCACGTAATGCGGCCCGAACCGCTTCACTCACAGACTCCAGTGAGGTGTCATTTCGAAGCCAGCGTCCCCAAGAGGTGTGCTAAGTATTTTTCGTGTCGATCGGATTTGTAGTTTTGGCGCAATTTGCGTTTGAAAATGTTTTTTCCCCTCATTGTAATGCATTTCAATAGGGAAATTTTCCTATACGTTTAAAATGGGCTGGTTTCTGAGGCAATTTCTAAAAATAACTTAACTGCCAAATGCCACCTGGCTGATTAGCTCATTGATATGCGCAGTCAGACACAGTTACTATGCCAACGCCTACCAGGCCACAGTTTTGTCAGATAATATCAGCTCTTAAAGTGACAGCACAGCACAATTTCAAAGCACTATCTGTGGTCTTATTATTATTACAGTATACAGCGCAGAGCCCTGCAGCATACAACGCAGAGCCGCGCATTATACAGCGCGGAGCCCCGCAGCATACAGCGCAGAGCCGCGCATTATACAGCGCGGAGCCGCGCAGCATACAGCGCGGAGCCGCGCAGCATACAGTGCGGAGCCGCGCAGCATACAGCGCGGAGCCCCGCAGCATACAGCGCGGAGCCCCGCAGCATACAGCGCGGAGCCCCGCAGCATACAGCGCGGAGCCCCGCAGCATACAGCGCGGAGCCCCGCAGCATACAGCGCAGAGCCGCGCAGCATACAGCGCAGAGCCGCGCAGTATACAGCGCAGAGCCCCGCAGTATACAGCGCAGAGCCGCGCAGTATACAACGCAGAGCCGCGCAGTATACAGCGCCCACCAAATCGGCCCCTGAGGGGCCCCACCCACCAAATCGGACCCAGAGTGGCTACAACTACCAAACCAGCGCCTGAGGGGCACCCAAGTGTGAAAGTCTTGCTGGGGCAGCCCGGGCACCATTCCAAAGCACTATCTGTAGTTCCTTCAGGAAATACCCATCTATTTCTCTCTGTTATCAGCCATTCCCCGTACTGCTGTCAGTCTATTTCTCTCTGTTATCAGCCATTCCCCTGTCCTGCTGTCAGTCTATTCTCTCTGTTATCAGCCATTCCCTGTCCTGCTGTCAGTCTATTCTCTCTGTTATCAGCCATTCCCCGTACTGCAGTCAGTCTATTTTTCTCTGTTATCAGCCATTCCCCGTCCTGATGTCAGTCTATTTCTCTCTATCAGCAATTCCCCTGTCCTGCTGTCAGTCTATTCTCTCTGTTATCAGCCATTCCCTTGTCCTGCTGTCAGTCTATTCTCTGTTATCAGCTATTCCCTTATCCTGCTGTCAGTCAGAGTGACCCGGCCCACCAAATCGGACCCAGAGTGACCCGGCCCACCAAATCGGACCCAGAGTGACCCGGCCCACCAAATCGGACCCAGAGTGACCCGGGCCACCAAATCGGACCCAGAGTGGCCCGGGCCACCAAATCGGACCCAGAGTGGCCCGGGCCACCAAATCGGACCCAGAGTGGCCCGGGCCACCAAATCGGACCCAGAGTGACCCGGGCCACCAAATCGGACCCAGAGTGACCCGGGCCACCAAATCGGACCCAGAGTGACCCGGGCCACCAAATCGGACCCAGAGTGACCCGGGCCACCAAATCGGACCCAGAGTGACCCGGGCCACCAAATCGGACCCAGAGTGACCCGGGCCACCAAATCGGACCCAGAGTGACCCGGGCCACCAAATCGGACCCAGAGTGACCCGGGCCACCAAATCGGACCCAGAGTGACCCGGGCCACCAAATCGGACCCAGAGTGACCCGGGCCACCAAACCGGACCCAGAGTGACCCGGGCCACCAAATCGGACCCAGAGTGACCCGGGCCACCAAATCGGACCCAGAGTGGCCTCAACCCTGAGGGGCTACAACTACCAAACCAGCGCCTGAGGGGCACCCAAGTGTGGAAAGTCTTGCAGGGGCAGCCCGGGCACCATTCCAAAGCACTATCTGTAGTTCCTTCAGGAAATACCCATCTAGTTATAGTGCTTTGGAACAAAGCACTATACTGTTATTCCACCGTGGTAAACTTCTTCTTATTCTTATTATTCAGTCCGCACGTAATGCGGCCCGAACCGCTAAACTCACAGACTCCAGTGAGGTGTCATTTCGAAGCCAGCGTCCCCAAGAGGTGTGCTAAGTATTTTTCGTGCCGATCGGATTTGTAGTTTTTGCGCAATTTGTGTTTGAAAAAAGTCTTTCAATGCGTTTCAATAGGGAAATTGTCCCATACGTTTATAATGGGCTGGTTTCTGAGGCAATTTCTAAAAATAACTGCCACCTGGCTGATTAGCTCATTGATATGCGCAGTCAGACACAGTTACTATGCCAACGCCTATGAAGTCTACATCAGCTCACCAGGTCACAAGTTTTGTCAGATAATATCAGCTCTTAAAGTGACAGTACAGCACAATTCCAAACCACTATCCTTAGTCTTATGATTATTAGACTGTGGCCCGATTCTAACTCATCGGGTATTCTAGAATATGCATGTCCACGTAGTATATTGCACAGCCACGCAGTATACAGTGCAGAGCCGCGCAGTACACAGCGCAGAGCCGCGCAGTACACAGCGCAGAGCCACGCAGTACACAGCGCAGAGCCACGCAGTATAAAGCGCAGAGCCGCGCAGTACAAAGCGCAGAGTCGCGCAGTATAAAGCGCAGAGCCGCGCAGTACACAGCGCAGAGCCGCGCAGTACACAGCGCAGAGCCGCGCAGTACACAGCGCAGAGCCGCGCAGTACACAGCGCAGAGCCGCGCAGTACACAGCGCAGAGTCGCGCAGTATAAAGCGCAGAGCCACGCAGTACACAGCGCAGAGCCGCGCAGTACACAGCGCAGAGACACGCAGTATACAGCGCAGAGCCGCGCAGTACACAGCGCAGAGCCGCGCAGTACAAAGCGCAGAGTCGCGCAGTATAAAGCGCAGAGCCGCGCAGTACACAGCGCAGAGCCGCGCAGTACACAGTGCAGAGCCACGCAGTATACAGTGCAGAGCCGCGCAGTACACAGCGCAGAGCCGCGCAGTACAAAGCGCAGAGTCGCGCAGTATAAAGCGCAGAGCCACGCAGTACACAGCGCAGAGCCGCGCAGTACACAGCGCAGAGCCACGCAGTATACAGTGCAGAGCCGCGCAGTACAAAGCGCAGAGTCGCGCAGTATAAAGTGCAGAGCCGCGCAGTACACAGCGCAGAGCCGCGCAGTACACAGCGCAGAGCCGCGCAGTACACAGCGCAGAGCCGCGCAGTACAAAGCGCAGAGCCGCGCAGTATAAAGCGCAGAGCCGCGCAGTACACAGCGCAGAGCCGCGCAGTACACAGCGCAGAGCCGCGCAGTACACAGCGCAGAGCCGCGCAGTACAAAGCGCAGAGTCGCGCAGTATAAAGCGCAGAGCCACGCAGTACACAGCGCAGAGCCGCGCAGTACACAGCGCAGAGCCACGCAGTATACAGTGCAGAGCCGCGCAGTACACAGCGCAGAGCCGCGCAGTACACAGCGCAGAGCCGCGCAGTACACAGCGCAGAGCCGCGCAGTACACAGCGCAGAGCCGCGCAGTACACAGCGCAGAGCCGCGCAGTACACAGCGCAGAGCCGCGCAGTACACAGCGCAGAGCCGCGCAGTACAAAGCGCAGAGTCGCGCAGTACAAAGCGCAGAGCCGCGCAGTACACAGCGCAGAGCTGCGCAGTACACAGCGCAGAGCCGCGCAGTACACAGCGCAGAGCCGCGCAGTACACAGCGCAGAGTCGCGCAGTATAAAGCGCAGAGCCACGCAGTACACAGCGCAGAGCCGCGCAGTACACAGCGCAGAGCCACGCAGTATACAGCGCAGAGCCACGCAGTACACAGCGCAGAGCCGCGCAGTACACAGCGCAGAGCCGCGCAGTACACAGCGCAGAGCCGCGCAGTACACAGCGCAGAGCCGCGCAGTACACAGCGCAGAGCCGCGCAGTACAAAGCGCAGAGTCGCGCAGTATAAAGCGCAGAGCCGCGCAGTACACAGCGCAGAGCCGCGCAGTACACAGCGCAGAGCCGCGCAGTACACAGCGCAGAGCCGCGCAGTACACAGCGCAGAGCCGCGCAGTACACAGCGCAGAGCCGCGCAGTACACAGCGCAGAGCCGCGCAGTACACAGCGCAGAGCCGCGCAGTACAAAGCGCAGAGCCGCGCAGTACAAAGCGCAGAGCCGCGCAGTACACAGCGCAGAGCCGCGCAGTACACAGCGCAGAGCCGCGCAGTATAAAGCGGAGAGCCGCGCAGTACACAGCGCAGAGCCGCGCAGTACACAGCGCAGAGCCGCACAGTACACAGCGCAGAGCCGCGCAGTACACAGCGCAGAGCCGCGCAGTATACAGCGCAGAGCCGTGCAGTACACAGCGCAGAGCCGCGCAGTATAAAGCGCAGAGCCGCGCAGTATACCGCGCAGAGCCGCGCAGTGCACAGCGCAGAGCCGCGCAGTACACAGCGCAGAGCCGCGCAGTATAAAGCGCAGAGCCGCGCAGTACACAGCGCAGAGCCGCGCAGTACACAGCGCAGAGCCGCGCAGTACACAGCGCAGAGCCGCGCAGTACACAGCGCAGAGCCGCGCAGTATACAGCGCAGAGCCGCGCAGTATACAGCGCAGAGCCGCGCAATACACAGCGCAGAGCCGCCCAGTATACAGCGCAGAGCCACGCAGTATACAGCGCAGAGCCGCGCAGTACACAGCGTAGAGCCACGCAGTATACAGCGCAGAGCCGCGCAGTAAACAGCGCAGAGCCGCGTAGTATACAGCGCAGAGCCCCGCAGTATACAGTGCAGAGCCCCGCAGTATACAGCGCAGAGCCGTGCAGTACACAGTGCAGAGCCGCGCAGTACACAGTGCAGAGCCGCGCAGTATACAGCGCAGACACACGCAGTACACAGCACGGACACGCGCAGTACACAGCGCAGAGCCGCGCAGTACACAGCGCAGAGCCGCGCAGTATACAGCGAAGAGCCACGCAGTATATAGCGCAGAGCCGCGCAGTACAAAGCGCAGAGCCGCGCAGTATACAGCGCAGAGCCGCGTAGTATACAGCGCAGAGCCGCGTAGTATACAGCGCAGAGCCACGCAGTATACAGCGCAGAGCCACGCAGTATACAGCGCAGAGCCACGTAGTTATACTGCCCAGTCACGTAGTATATTGTCCAGTCACATAGTATACTGCATATCCCTGTTAAAAAAAAAAAAAAAAGAATTAAAATAAAAAAGTTACATACTCACCTCCTGGAGCGGCCGGTATCTGATGGTTGTTGCACCTCCTAGAGCGGCCGGTACACGATGCTTGTTGCACCTGGAGTGGCCGGTACCCGATGCTTGTTGCGCGCTCCGGTCCCAAGAGTGCATTGCGGTCTCATGAGATGATGACGTAGCGGTGTTGTGAGACAGAAAGACGGAAGTGCCCTTAGACAATTATATAGTAGATTACCCCGCTCACCAAATCGGACCCCGAGGGGCCCGGCTCACCAAATCGGACCCAGAGTGACCCCGCCCACCAAATCGGACCCAGAGTGACCCCGCCCACCAAATCGGACCCAGAGTGGCTCCGCCCACCAAATCGAACCCAGAGTGACCCCTTCCACCAAATCAAACCCAGAGTGACCCCTTCCACCAAATCGGACCCAGAGTGACCCCACCCACCAAATCGGACCCTGAGGTGCCCAGCCCACCAAATGAGACCCTGAGGTGCCCAGCCCACCAAATCGGACCGAGTGACCCCACCCACCAAATTGGTCCCTAAGGTGCCCCGCCCACCAAATCGGACCCAGAGTGGCTCCGCCCACCGAATCGGACCCAGAGTGGCCGCGCCCACAGAATCGGACCAAAAGTGACCCCGCCCACCGAATCGGACCTAGATTTACCCCGCCCACAAAATCAGACCCAGATTGACCCAACCCACCAAATCGGACCGCCTGAGGGGCACCCAAGTGTGAAAGTCTTGCAGGGGCAGCCCGGGCACCATTCCAAAGCACTATCTGTAGTTCCTTCAGGAAATACCCATCTAGTTATTATTATTATTCAGTCCGCACGTAATGCGGCCCGAACCGCTAAACTCACAGACTCCAGTGAGGTGTCATTTCGAAGCCAGCGTTCCTGAGAGGTGTGCTAAGTATTTTTCGTGTCGATCGGATTTGTAGTTTTGGCGCAATTTGCGTTTGAAAAAAGTGTCTCAATGCATTTCAATAGGGAAATTTTCCAATACGTTTATAATGGGCCTGATTTCTGAGGCAATTTCTAAAAATAACTGCCACCTGGCTGATTACCTCATTGATATGCGCAGTGAGACCCAGTTACTATGCCAACGCCTATAAACTCTACCAGCCCACCAGGTCACAAGTTTTGTCAGATAATATCAGCTCTTAAAGTGACAGTACAGCACAATTACAAGGCACTATCTGTAGTCTTATCATTATTGCCCCGCTCACCAAATCGGACCCAGCCAACCAAATCGGACCAGAGTGCCCCCGCTTGCCAAATCGGACCCAGAGTGCCCCCGCCCGCCAAATCGGACCCAGAGTGGCGCCGCCCGTCAAGTCGGACCCAGAGTGGCGCCGCCCGTCAAGTCGGACCCAGAGTGGCGCCGCCCGCCAAATCGGACCCAGAGTGGCGCCGCCCGCCAAATCGGACCCAGAGTGGCGCCGCCCGCCAAATCGGACCCAGAGTGGCGCCGCCCGCCAAATCGGACCCAGAGTGGCGCCGCCCGCCAAATCGGACCCAGAGTGGCGCCGCCCGCCAAATCGGACCCAGAGTGGCGCCGCCCGCCAAATCGGACCCAGAGTGGCGCCGCCCGCCAAATCGGACCCAGAGTTGCGCCGCCCGCCAAATCGGACCCAGAGTGGCGCCGCCCGCCAAATCGGACCCAGAGTGACCCGGGCCGCCAAATCGGACCCAGAGTGACCCGGGCCGCCAAATCGGACCCAGAGTGACCCGGGCCGCCAAATCGGACACAGAGTGACCCGGGCCGCCAAATCGGACCCAGAGTGGCACCGCCCGCCAAATCGGACCCAGAGTGGCGCCGCCCGCCAAATCGGACCCAGAGTGGCGCCGCCCGCCAAATCGGACCCAGAGTGGCGCCGCCCGCCAAATCGGACCCAGAGTGGCACCGCCCGCCAAATCGGACCCAGAGTGGCGCCGCCCGCCAAATCGGACCCAGAGTGACCCGGGCCGCCAAATCGGACCCAGAGTGGCGCCGCCCGCCAAATCGGACCCAGAGTGGCGCCGCCCCCCAAATCGGACCCAGAGTGGCGCCGCCCCCCAAATCGGACCCAGAGTGGCGCCGCCCGCCAAATCGGACCGAGTGGCGCCGCCCGCCAAATCGGACCCAGAGTGGCGCGGCCCGCCAAATCGGACCCAGAGTGACCCGGCCCGCCAAATCGGACCCAGAGTGACCCGGCCCGCCAAATCGGACCCAGAGTGACCCGGCCCGCCAAATCGGACCCAGAGTGACCCGGCCCGCCAAATCGGACCCAGAGTGACCCGGCCCGCCAAATCGGACCCAGAGTGACCCGGCCCGCCAAATCGGACCCAGAGTGACCCGGCCCACCAAATCGGACCAAGAGTGGCGCCGCCCGCCAAGTCGGACCCAGAGTGGCGCCGCCCGCCAAGTCGGACCCAGAGTGGCGCCGCCCGCCAAGTCGGACCCAGAGTGGCGCCGCCCGCCAAGTCGGACCCAGAGTGGCGCCGCCCGCCAAGTCGGACCCAGAGTGGCGCCGCCCGCCAAGTCGGACCCAGAGTGGCACCGCCCGCCAAGTCGGACCCAGAGTGGCGCCGCCCGCCAAGTCGGACCCAGAGTGGCGCCGCCCGCCAAGTCGGACCCAGAGTGGCGCCGCCCGCCAAGTCGGACCCAGAGTGGCCCCGCCCGCCAAGTCGGACCCAGAGTGGCGCCGCCCGCCAAGTCGGACCCAGAGTGGCGCCGCCCGCCAAGTCGGACCCAGAGTGGCGCCGCCCGCCAAGTCGGACCCAGAGTGGCCCCGCCCGCCAAGTCGGACCCAGAGTGGCGCCGCCCGCCAAGTCGGACCCAGAGTGACCCGGGCCACCAAATCGGACCCAGAGTGACCCGGGCCACCAAATCGGACCCAGAGTGACCCGGGCCACCAAATCGGACCCAGAGTGACCCGGGCCACCAAATCGGACCCAGAGTGACCCGGGCCACCAAATCGGACCCAGAGTGGCCCGGCCAACCAAATCGGACCCAGAGTGACCCGGCCCACCAAATCGGACCCAGAGTGACCCGGGCCACCAAATCGGACCCAGAGTGACCCGGGCCACCAAATCGGACCCAGAGTGACCCGGGCCACCAAATCGGACCCAGAGTGACCCGGGCCACCAAATCGGACCCAGAGTGACCCGGGCCACCAAATCGGACCCAGAGTGACCCGGGCCACCAAATCGGGCCCAGAGTGACCCGGGCCACCAAATCGGACCCAGAGTGACCCGGCCCACCAAATCAAACCCAGAGTGACCCGGGCCACCAAATCGGACCCAGAGTGACCCGGGCCACCAAATCGGACCCAGAGTGACCCGGGCCACCAAATCGGACCCAGAGTGACCCGGGCCACCAAATCGGACCCAGAGTGACCCGGGCCACCAAATCGGACCCAGAGTGACCCGGGCCACCAAATCGGACCCAGAGTGACCCGGGCCACCAAATCGGACCCAGAGTGACCCGGGCCACCAAATCGGACCCAGAGTGACCCGGGCCACCAAATCGGACCCAGAGTGACCCGGCCCACCAAATCGGACCCAGAGTGACCCGGCCCACCAAATCGGACCCAGAGTGACCCGGGCCACCAAATCGGACCCAGAGTGACCCGGGCCACCAAATCGGACCCAGAGTGGCCCGGCCCACCAAATCGGACCCAGAGTGACCCGGCCCACCAAATCGGACCCAGAGTGACCCGGCCCACCAAATCGGACCCAGAGTGACCCGGGCCACCAAATCGGACCCAGAGTGACCCGGGCCACCAAATCGGACCCAGAGTGACCCGGGCCACCAAATCGGACCCAGAGTGACCCGGGCCACCAAATCGGACCCAGAGTGACCCGGGCCACCAAATCGGACCCAGAGTGACCCGGGCCACCAAATCGGACCCAGAGTGACCCGGGCCACCAAATCGGACCCAGAGTGACCCGGGCCACCAAATCGGACCCAGAGTGACCCGGGCCACCAAATCGGACCCAGAGTGACCCGGGCCACCAAATCGGACCCAGAGTGACCCGGGCCACCAAATCGGACCCAGAGTGACCCGGGCCACCAAATCGGACCCAGAGTGACCCGGCCCACCAAATCGGACCCAGAGTGACCCGGCCCACCAAATCGGACCCAGAGTGACCCGGCCCACCAAATCGGACCCAGAGTGACCCGGGCCACCAAATCGGACCCAGAGTGACCCGGGCCACCAAATCGGACCCAGAGTGACCCGGGCCACCAAATCGGACCCAGAGTGACCCGGGCCACCAAATCGGACCCAGAGTGACCCGGGCCACCAAATCGGACCCAGAGTGACCCGGGCCACCAAATCGGACCCATAGTGGCCTGGCCCACCAAATCGGACCCATAGTGGCCTGGCCCACCAAATCGGACCCATAGTGGCCCGGCCCACCAAATCGGACCCAGATTGACCCAGCCCACCAAATCGGACCCAGAGTGGCTCCACCCCCCAAATCGGACCCAGAGTGGCCCCGCCCACCAAATCCTCAACCCTGAGGAGCTACAACTACCAAACCAGCATCTGAGGGGCACCCAAGTGTGAAAGTCTTGCAGGGGCAGCCCGGGCACCATTCCAAAGCACTATCTGTAGTTCCTTCAGGAAATACCCATCTAGTTATAGTGCTTTGGAACAAAGCACTATACTGTTATTCCACCGTGGTAAACTTCTTCTTATTCTTATTATTCAGTCTGCACGTAATGCGGCCCGAACCGCTAAACTCACAGACTCCAGTGAGATGTCATTTCGAAGCCAGCGTTCCTGAGAGGTGTGCTAAGTATTTTTCGTGTCGATCGGATTTGTAGTTTTTGCGCAATTTGTGTTTGAAAAAAGTCTTTCAATGCGTTTCAATGGAGAAATTGTCCCATACGTTTATAATGGGCTGGTTTCTGAGGCAATTTCTAAAAATAACTGCCACCTGGCTGATTAGCTCATTGATATGCGCAGTCAGACACAGTTACTATGCCAACTCCTATGAAATCTACATCAGCTCACCAGGTCACAAGTTTTGTCAGATAATATCAGCTCTTAAAGTGACAGTACAGCACAATTCCAAACCACTATCCGTAGTCTTATGATTATTAGACTGTGGCCCGATTCTAACTCATCGGGTATTCTAGAATATGCATGTCCACGTAGTATATTGCACAGCCACGCAGTATACAGTGCAGAGCCGTGCAGTACACAGCGCAGAGCCGCGCAGTACACAGCGCAGAGCCGCGCAGTACACAGCGCAGAGCTGCGCAGTATAAAGCGCAGAGCCGCGCAGTGTAAAGCGCAGAGCCGCGCAGTACACAGCGCAGAGCCGCGCAGTACACAGCGCAGAGCCGCGCAGTACACAGCGCAGAGCCGCGCAGTACACAGCGCAGAGCCGCGCAGTACACAGCGCAGAGCCGCGCAGTACACAGCGCAGAGCCGCGCAGTACACAGCGCAGAGCCGCCCAGTATACAGCGCAGAGCCGCGCAGTATACAGCGCAGAGCCGCGCAGTACACAGCGTAGAGCCACGCAGTATACAGCGCAGAGCCGCGCAGTATACAGCGCAGAGCCGCGTAGTATACAGCGCAGAGCCCCGCAGTATACAGTGCAGAGCCCCGCAGTATACAGCGCAGAGCCGTGCAGTACACAGTGCAGAGCCGCGCAGTACACAGCGCAGAGCCGCGCAGTATACAGCGCAGACACACGCAGTACACAGCACGGACACGCGCAGTACACAGCGCAGAGCCGCGCAGTACACAGCGCAGAGCCGCGTAGTATACAGCGAAGAGCCACGCAGTATATAGCGCAGAGCCGCGCAGTACAAAGCGCAGAGCCGCGCAGTATACAGCGCAGAGCCGCGTAGTATACAGCGCAGAGCCGCGTAGTATACAGCGCAGAGCCACGCAGTATACAGCGCAGAGCCACGCAGTATACAGCGCAGAGCCACGTAGTTATACTGCCCAGTCACGTAGTATATTGTCCAGTCACATAGTATACTGCATATCCCTGTTAAAAAAAAAAAAAGAATTAAAATAAAAAAGTTACATACTCACCTCCTGGAGCGGCCGGTATCTGATGGTTGTTGCACCTCCTAGAGCGGCCGGTACACGATGCTTGTTGCACCTGGAGTGGCCGGTACCCGATGCTTGTTGCGCGCTCCGGTCCCAAGAGTGCATTGCGGTCTCATGAGATGATGACGTAGCGGTGTTGTGAGACAGAAAGACGGAAGTGCCCTTAGACAATTATATAGTAGATTACCCCGCTCACCAAATCGGACCCCGAGGGGCCCGGCTCACCAAATCGGACCCAGAGTGACCCCGCCCACCAAATCGGACCCAGAGTGACCCCGCCCACCAAATCGGACCCAGAGTTGCTCCGCCCACCAAATCGAACCCAGAGTGACCCCTTCCACCAAATCAGACCCAGAGTGACCCCTTCCACCAAATCGGACCCAGAGTGACCCCACCCACCAAATCGGACCCTGAGGTGCCCAGCCCACCAAATGAGACCCTGAGGTGCCCAGCCCACCAAATCGGACCGAGTGACCCCACCCACCAAATTGGTCCCTAAGGTGCCCCGCCCACCAAATCGGACCCAGAGTGGCTCCGCCCACCGAATCGGACCCAGAGTGGCCGTGCCCACAGAATCGGACCAAAAGTGACCCCGCCCACCGAATCGGACCTAGATTTACCCCGCCCACAAAATCAGACCCAGATTGACCCAACCCACCAAATCGGACCGCCTGAGGGGCACCCAAGTGTGAAAGTCTTGCAGGGGCAGCCCGGGCACCATTCCAAAGCACTATCTGTAGTTCCTTCAGGAAATACCCATCTAGTTCTTATTCTTATTATTATTCAGTCCGCACGTAATGCGGCCCGAACCGCTTCACTCACAGACTCCAGTGAGGTGTCATTTCGAAGCCAGCGTCCCCAAGAGGTGTGCTAAGTATTTTTCGTGTCGATCGGATTTGTAGTTTTGGCGCAATTTGCGTTTGAAAATGTTTTTTCCCCTCATTGTAATGCATTTCAATAGGGAAATTTTCCTATACGTTTAAAATGGGCTGGTTTCTGAGGCAATTTCTAAAAATAACTTAACTGCCAAATGCCACCTGGCTGATTAGCTCATTGATATGCGCAGTCAGACACAGTTACTATGCCAACGCCTATCAACTCCACCAGGTCACAGTTTTTTTGATAATATCAGCTCTTAAAGTGACAGCACAGCACAATTTCAAAGCACTATCTGTAGTCTTATTATTATTACAGTATACAGCGCAGAGCCCCGCAGCATACAGCGCAGAGCCCCGCAGTATACAGCGCAGAGCCGCGCAGTATACAGCGCAGAGCCGCGCATTATACAGCACGGAGCCGCGCAGCCTACAGCGCGGAGCCGCGCAGCCTACAGCGCGGAGCCGCGCAGCATACAGCGCGGAGCCACGCAGCATACAGCGCGGAGCCGTGCAGCATACAGCTCAGAGCCCCGCAGCATACAGCGCAGAGCCGCGCAGCATACAGCGCAGAGCCCCGCATTATACAGCGCAGAGCCACGCAGCATACAGCGCGGAGCCCCGCAGCATACAGCGCGGAGCCACGCAGCATACAGCGCGGAGCCGCGCAGCATACAGCGCGGAGCCACGCAGCATGCAGCGCAGAGCACCGAAGCATACAGCGCAGAGCCCCGCAGCATACAGCGCAGAGCCCCGCAGCATACAGCGCAGAGCCGCGCAGCATACAGCGCAGAGCCGCGCAGCATACAGCGCAGAGCCGCGCAGCATACAGCGCAGAGCCCCACAGCATACAGCGCAGAGCCGCGCAGTATACAGCGCAGAGCTGCGCAGTATACAGCGCCCACCAAATCGGCCCCTGAGGGGCCCCACCCACCAAATCGGACCCAGAGTGGCTACAACTACCAAACCAGCGCCTGAGGGGCACCCAAGTGTGAAAGTCTTGCTGGGGCAACCCGGGCACCATTCCAAAGCACTATCTGTAGTTCCTTCAGGAAATACCCATCTATTTCTCTCTGTTATCAGCCATTCCCCGTACTGCTGTCAGTCTATTTCTCTCTGTTATCAGCCATTCCCCTGTCCTGCTGTCAGTCTATTCTCTCTGTTATCAGCCATTCCCCGTCCTGCTGTCAGTCTATTCTCTCTGTTATCAGCCATTCCCCTGTCCTGCTGTCAGTCTATTCTCTCTGTTATCAGCCATTCCCCATCCTGCTGTCAGTCTATTTCTCTGTTATCAGCCATTCCCCGTACTGCTGTCAGTCTATTTCTCTCTGTTATCAGCCATTCCCCTGTCCTGCTGTCAGTCTATTCTCTCTGTTATCAGCCATTCCCCGTCCTGCTCTCAGTCTATTCTCTCTGTTATCAGCCATTCCCCGCCCTGCTGTCAGTCTATTTCTCTCTGTTATCAGCCATTCCCCGTACTGCTGTCAGTCTATTTTTCTCTGTTATCAGCCATTCCCCTGTCCTGCTGTCAGTCTATTCTCTCTGTTATCAGCCATTCCCCTGTCCTGCTGTCAGTCTATTCTCTCTGTTATCAGCCATTCCCCGTCCTGCTGTCAGTCTATTCTCTCTGTTATCAGCCATTCCCCTGTCCTGCTGTCAGTCTATTATCTCTGTTATCAGCCATTCCCCATCCTGCTGTCAGTCTATTTCTCTGTTATCAGCCATTCCCCGTACTGCTGTCAGTCTATTTCTCTCTGTTATCAGCCATTCCCCTGTCCTGCTGTCAGTCTATTCTCTCTGTTATCAGCCATTCCCCGTCCTGCTCTCAGTCTATTCTCTCTGTTATCAGCCATTCCCCGTCCTGCTGTCAGTCTATTTCTCTCTGTTATCAGCCATTCCCCGTACTGCTGTCAGTCTATTTTTCTCTGTTATCAGCCATTCCCCTGTCCTGCTGTCAGTCTATTCTCTCTGTTATCAGCCATTCCCCTGTCCTGCTGTCAGTCTATTCTCTCTGTTATCAGCCATTCCCTTGTCCTGCTGTCAGTCTATTCTCTGTTATCAGCCATTCCCTTATCCTGCTGTCAGTCAGAGTGACCCGGCCCACCAAATCGGACCCAGAGTGGCCCGGCCCACCAAATCGGACCCAGAGTGACCCGGCCCACCAAATCGGACCCAGAGTGACCCGGCCCACCAAATCGGACCCAGAGTGACCCGGCCCACCAAACCGGACCCAGAGTGACCCGGCCCACCAAATCGGACCCAGAGTGACCCGGGCCACCAAATCGGACCCAGAGTGACCCGGGCCACCAAATCGGACCCAGAGTGACCCGGGCCACCAAATCGGCCCCAGAGTGACCCGGGCCACCAAATCGGGCCCAGAGTGACCCGGGTTGACCAAATCGGGCCCAGAGTGACCCGGGCCACCAAATCGGGCCCAAAGTGACCCGGGCCACCAAATGGGACCCAGAGTGACCCGGGCCACCAAATGGGACCCAGAGTGACCCGGGCCACCAAATGGGACCCAGAGTGACCCGGCCCACCAAATGGGACCCAGAGTGACCCGGCCCACCAAATGGGACCCAGAGTGACCCGGGCCACCAAATGGGACCCAGAGTGACCCGGCCCACCAAATGGGACCCAGAGTGACCCGGCCCACCAAATGGGACCCAGAGTGACCCGGCCCACCAAATGGGACCCAGAGTGACCCGGCCCACCAAATGGGACCCAGAGTGACCCGGCCCACCAAATGGGACCCAGAGTGACCCGGCCCACCAAATGGGACCCAGAGTGACCCGACCCACCAAATGGGACCCAGAGTGACCCGGCCCACCAAATCGGACCCAGAGTGACCCGGGCCACCAAATCGGACCCAGAGTGACCCGGACCACCAAGCCTCAACCCTGAGGGGCTACAACTACCAAACCAGCGCCTGAGGGGCACCCAAGTGTGAAAGTCTTGCAGGGGCAGCCCGGGCACCATTCCAAAGCACTATCTGTAGTTCCTTCAGGAAATACCCATCTAGTTATAGTGCTTTGGAACAAAGCACTATACTGTTATTCCACCGTGGTAAACTTCTTCTTATTCTTATTATTCAGTCCGCACGTAATGCGGCCCGAACCGCTTCACTCACAGACTCCAGTGAGGTGTCATTTCGAAGCCAGCGTCCCCAAGAGGTGTGCTAAGTATTTTTCGTGTCGATCGGATTTGTAGTTTTGGCGCAATTTGCGTTTGAAAATGTTTTTTCCCCTCATTGTAATGCATTTCAATAGGGAAATTTTCCTATACGTTTAAAATGGGCTGGTTTCTGAGGCAATTTCTAAAAATAACTTAACTGCCAAATGCCACCTGGCTGATTAGCTCATTGATATGCGCAGTCAGACACAGTTACTATGCCAACGCCTACCAGGCCACAGTTTTGTCAGATAATATCAGCTCTTAAAGTGACAGCACAGCACAATTTCAAAGCACTATCTGTGGTCTTATTATTATTACAGTATACAGCGCAGAGCCCTGCAGCATACAACGCAGAGCCGCGCATTATACAGCGCGGAGCCCCGCAGCATACAGCGCAGAGCCGCGCATTATACAGCGCGGAGCCGCGCAGCATACAGCGCGGAGCCGCGCAGCATACAGCGCGGAGACGCGCAGCATACAGCGCGGAGCCCCGCAGCATACAGCGCGGAGCCCCGCAGCATACAGCGCGGAGCCCCGCAGCATACAGCGCGGAGCCCCGCAGCATACAGCGCGGAGCCCCGCAGCATACAGCGCGGAGCCCCGCAGCATACAGCGCAGAGCCGCGCAGCATACAGCGCAGAGCCGCGCAGTATACAGCGCAGAGCCCCGCAGTATACAGCGCAGAGCCGCGCAGTATACAACGCAGAGCCGCGCAGTATACAGCGCCCACCAAATCGGCCCCTGAGGGGCCCCACCCACCAAATCGGACCCAGAGTGGCTACAACTACCAAACCAGCGCCTGAGGGGCACCCAAGTGTGAAAGTCTTGCTGGGGCAGCCCGGGCACCATTCCAAAGCACTATCTGTAGTTCCTTCAGGAAATACCCATCTATTTCTCTCTGTTATCAGCCATTCCCCGTACTGCTGTCAGTCTATTTCTCTCTGTTATCAGCCATTCCCCTGTCCTGCTGTCAGTCTATTCTCTCTGTTATCAGCCATTCCCTGTCCTGCTGTCAGTCTATTCTCTCTGTTATCAGCCATTCCCCGTACTGCAGTCAGTCTATTTTTCTCTGTTATCAGCCATTCCCCGTCCTGATGTCAGTCTATTTCTCTCTATCAGCAATTCCCCTGTCCTGCTGTCAGTCTATTCTCTCTGTTATCAGCCATTCCCTTGTCCTGCTGTCAGTCTATTCTCTGTTATCAGCTATTCCCTTATCCTGCTGTCAGTCAGAGTGACCCGGCCCACCAAATCGGACCCAGAGTGACCCGGCCCACCAAATCGGACCCAGAGTGACCCGGCCCACCAAATCGGACCCAGAGTGACCCGGGCCACCAAATCGGACCCAGAGTGGCCCGGGCCACCAAATCGGACCCAGAGTGGCCCGGGCCACCAAATCGGACCCAGAGTGGCCCGGGCCACCAAATCGGACCCAGAGTGACCCGGGCCACCAAATCGGACCCAGAGTGACCCGGGCCACCAAATCGGACCCAGAGTGACCCGGGCCACCAAATCGGACCCAGAGTGACCCGGGCCACCAAATCGGACCCAGAGTGACCCGGGCCACCAAATCGGACCCAGAGTGACCCGGGCCACCAAATCGGACCCAGAGTGACCCGGGCCACCAAATCGGACCCAGAGTGACCCGGGCCACCAAATCGGACCCAGAGTGACCCGGGCCACCAAATCGGACCCAGAGTGACCCGGGCCACCAAATCGGACCCAGAGTGACCCGGGCCACCAAATCGGACCCAGAGTGGCCTCAACCCTGAGGGGCTACAACTACCAAACCAGCGCCTGAGGGGCACCCAAGTGTGGAAAGTCTTGCAGGGGCAGCCCGGGCACCATTCCAAAGCACTATCTGTAGTTCCTTCAGGAAATACCCATCTAGTTATTATTATTATTCAGTCCGCACGTAATGCGGCCCGAACCGCTAAACTCACAGACTCCAGTGAGGTGTAATTTCGAAGCCAGCGTTCCTGAGAGGTGTGCTAAGTATTTTTCGTGTCGATCGGATTTGTAGTTTTGGCGCAATTTGCGTTTGAAAAAAGTGTCTCAATGCATTTCAATAGGGAAATTTTCCAATACGTTTATAATGGGCCTGATTTCTGAGGCAATTTCTAAAAATAACTGCCACCTGGCTGATTACCTCATTGATATGCGCAGTGAGACCCAGTTACTATGCCAACGCCTATAAACTCTACCAGCCCACCAGGTCACAAGTTTTGTCAGATAATATCAGCTCTTAAAGTGACAGTACAGCACAATTACAAGGCACTATCTGTAGTCTTATCATTATTGCCCCGCTCACCAAATCGGACCCAGCCAACCAAATCGGACCAGAGTGCCCCCGCTTGCCAAATCGGACCCAGAGTGCCCCCGCCCGCCAAATCGGACCCAGAGTGGCGCCGCCCGTCAAGTCGGACCCAGAGTGGCGCCGCCCGTCAAGTCGGACCCAGAGTGGCGCCGCCCGCCAAATCGGACCCAGAGTGGCGCCGCCCGCCAAATCGGACCCAGAGTGGCGCCGCCCGCCAAATCGGACCCAGAGTGGCGCCGCCCGCCAAATCGGACCCAGAGTGGCGCCGCCCGCCAAATCGGACCTAGAGTGGCGCCGCCCGCCAAATCGGACCCAGAGTGGCGCCGCCCGCCAAATCGGACCCAGAGTGGCGCCGCCCGCCAAATCGGACCCAGAGTTGCGCCGCCCGCCAATTCGGACCCAGAGTGGCGCCGCCCGCCAAATCGGACCCAGAGTGACCCGGGCCGCCAAATCGGACCCAGAGTGACCCGGGCCGCCAAATCGGACCCAGAGTGACCCGGGCCGCCAAATCGGACCCAGAGTGGCGCCGCCCGCCAAATCGGACCCAGAGTGGCGCCGCCCGCCAAATCGGACCCAGAGTGACCCGGGCCGCCAAATCGGACCCAGAGTGGCGCCGCCCGCCAAATCGGACCCAGAGTGGCGCCGCCCCCCAAATCGGACCCAGAGTGGCGCCGCCCCCCAAATCGGACCCAGAGTGGCGCCGCCCGCCAAATCGGACCGAGTGGCGCCGCCCGCCAAATCGGACCCAGAGTGGCGCGGCCCGCCAAATCGGACCCAGAGTGACCCGGCCCGCCAAATCGGACCCAGAGTGACCCGGCCCGCCAAATCGGACCCAGAGTGACCCGGCCCGCCAAATCGGACCCAGAGTGACCCGGCCCGCCAAATCGGACCCAGAGTGACCCGGCCCGCCAAATCGGACCCAGAGTGACCCGGCCCGCCAAATCGGACCCAGAGTGACCCGGCCCGCCAAATCGGACCCAGAGTGACCCGGCCCACCAAATCGGACCAAGAGTGGCGCCGCCCGCCAAGTCGGACCCAGAGTGGCGCCGCCCGCCAAGTCGGACCCAGAGTGGCGCCGCCCGCCAAGTCGGACCCAGAGTGGCGCCGCCCGCCAAGTCGGACCCAGAGTGGCGCCGCCCGCCAAGTCGGACCCAGAGTGGCGCCGCCCGCCAAGTCGGACCCAGAGTGGCGCCGCCCGCCAAGTCGGACCCAGAGTGGCGCCGCCCGCCAAGTCGGACCCAGAGTGGCGCCGCCCGCCAAGTCGGACCCAGAGTGGCGCCGCCCGCCAAGTCGGACCCAGAGTGGCGCCGCCCGCCAAGTCGGACCCAGAGTGGCGCCGCCCGCCAAGTCGGACCCAGAGTGGCCCCGCCCGCCAAGTCGGACCCAGAGTGGCGCCGCCCGCCAAGTCGGACCCAGAGTGACCCGGGCCACCAAATCGGACCCAGAGTGACCCGGGCCACCAAATCGGACCCAGAGTGACCCGGGCCACCAAATCGGACCCAGAGTGACCCGGGCCACCAAATCGGACCCAGAGTGACCCGGGCCACCAAATCGGACCCAGAGTGACCCGGGCCACCAAATCGGACCCAGAGTGACCCGGGCCACCAAATCTGACCCAGAGTGACCCGGGCCACCAAATCGGACCCAGAGTGACCCGGGCCACCAAATCGGACCCAGAGTGACCCGGGCCACCAAATCGGACCCAGAGTGACCCGGGCCACCAAATCGGACCCAGAGTGACCCGGGCCACCAAATCGGACCCAGAGTGACCCGGGCCACCAAATCGGACCCAGAGTGACCCGGGCCACCAAATCGGACCCAGAGTGACCCGGGCCACCAAATCGGACCCAGAGTGACCCGGGCCACCAAATCGGACCCAGAGTGACCCGGGCCACCAAATCGGACCCAGAGTGACCCGGGCCACCAAATCGGACCCAGAGTGACCCGGGCCACCAAATCGGACCCAGAGTGACCCGGGCCACCAAATCGGACCCAGAGTGACCCGGGCCACCAAATCGGCCCCAGAGTGACCCGGGCCACCAAATCGGCCCCAGAGTGACCCGGGCCACCAAATCGGCCCCAGAGTGACCCGGGCCACCAAATCGGCCCCAGAGTGACCCGGGCCACCAAATCGGGCCCAGAGTGACCCGGGCCACCAAATCGGGCCCAGAGTGACCCGGGTTGACCAAATCGGGCCCAGAGTGACCCGGGCCACCAAATCGGGCCCAAAGTGACCCGGGCCACCAAATCGGACCCAGAGTGACCCGGGCCACCAAATCGGACCCAGAGTGACCCGGGCCACCAAATCGGACCCAGAGTGACCCGGGCCACCAAATCGGCCCCAGAGTGACCCGGGCCACCAAATCGGCCCCAGAGTGACCCGGGCCACCAAATCGGCCCCAGAGTGACCCGGGCCACCAAATCGGCCCCAGAGTGACCCGGGCCACCAAATCGGCCCCAGAGTGACCCGGGCCACCAAATCGGCCCCAGAGTGACCCGGGCCACCAAATCGGGCCCAGAGTGACCCGGGTTGACCAAATCGGGCCCAGAGTGACCCGGGCCACCAAATCGGGCCCAAAGTGACCCGGGCCACCAAATGGGACCCAGAGTGACCCGGGCCACCAAATGGGACCCAGAGTGACCCGGGCCACCAAATGGGACCCAGAGTGACCCGGCCCACCAAATGGGACCCAGAGTGACCCGGCCCACCAAATGGGACCCAGAGTGACCCGGCCCACCAAATGGGACCCAGAGTGACCCGGGCCACCAAATGGGACCCAGAGTGACCCGGCCCACCAAATGGGACCCAGAGTGACCCGGCCCACCAAATGGGACCCAGAGTGACCCGGCCCGCCAAATCGGACCCAGAGTGACCCGGCCCGCCAAATCGGACCCAGAGTGACCCGGCCCGCCAAATCGGACCCAGAGTGACCCGGCCCGCCAAATCGGACCCAGAGTGACCCGGCCCGCCAAATCGGACCCAGAGTGACCCGGCCCGCCAAATCGGACCCAGAGTGACCCGGCCCGCCAAATCGGACCCAGAGTGACCCGGCCCGCCAAATCGGACCCAGAGTGACCCGGCCCGCCAAATCGGACCCAGAGTGACCCGGCCCGCCAAATCGGACCCAGAGTGACCCGGCCCGCCAAATCGGACCCAGAGTGACCCGGCCCGCCAAATCGGACCCAGAGTGACCCGGCCTGCCAAATCGGACCCAGATTGACCCGGCCCCCCAAATCGGACCAAGAGTGGCGCCGCCCGCCAAGTCGGACCCAGAGTGGCGCCGCCCGCCAAGTCGGACCCAGAGTGGCGCCGCCCGCCAAGTCGGACCCAGAGTGGCGCCGCCCGCCAAGTCGGACCCAGAGTGGCGCCGCCCGCCAAGTCGGACCCAGAGTGGCGCCGCCCGCCAAGTCGGACCCAGAGTGGCGCCGCCCGCCAAGTCGGACCCAGAGTGGCGCCGCCCGCCAAGTCGGACCCAGAGTGGCGCCGCCCGCCAAGTCGGACCCAGAGTGGCGCCGCCCGCCAAGTCGGACCCAGAGTGGCCCCGCCCGCCAAGTCGGACCCAGAGTGGCGCCGCCCGCCAAGTCGGACCCAGAGTGACCCGGGCCACCAAATCGGACCCAGAGTGACCCGGGCCACCAAATCGGACCCAGAGTGACCCGGGCCACCAAATCGGACCCAGAGTGACCCGGGCCACCAAATCGGACCCAGAGTGACCCGGGCCACCAAATCGGACCCAGAGTGACCCGGGCCACCAAATCGGACCCAGAGTGACCCGGGCCACCAAATCGGACCCAGAGTGACCCGGGCCACCAAATCGGACCCAGAGTGACCCGGGCCACCAAATCGGACCCAGAGTGACCCGGGCCACCAAATCGGCCCCAGAGTGACCCGGGCCACCAAATCGGCCCCAGAGTGACCCGGGCCACCAAATCGGCCCCAGAGTGACCCGGGCCACCAAATCGGCCCCAGAGTGACCCGGGCCACCAAATCGGCCCCAGAGTGACCCGGGCCACCAAATCGGCCCCAGAGTGACCCGGGCCACCAAATCGGCCCCAGAGTGACCCGGCCCACCAAACCGGACCCAGAGTGACCCGGCCCACCAAATCGGACCCAGAGTGACCCGGGCCACCAAATCGGCCCCAGAGTGACCCGGGCCACCAAATCGGCCCCAGAGTGACCCGGGCCACCAAATCGGGCCCAGAGTGACCCGGGCCACCAAATCGGCCCCAGAGTGACCCGGGCCACCAAATCGGCCCCAGAGTGACCCGGGCCACCAAATCGGCCCCAGAGTGACCCGGGCCACCAAATCGGGCCCAGAGTGACCCGGGTTGACCAAATCGGGCCCAGAGTGACCCGGGCCACCAAATCGGGCCCAAAGTGACCCGGGCCACCAAATGGGACCCAGAGTGACCCGGGCCACCAAATGGGACCCAGAGTGACCCGGGCCACCAAATGGGACCCAGAGTGACCCGGCCCACCAAATGGGACCCAGAGTGACCCGGCCCACCAAATGGGACCCAGAGTGACCCGGGCCACCAAATGGGACCCAGAGTGACCCGGCCCACCAAATGGGACCCAGAGTGACCCGGCCCACCAAATGGGACCCAGAGTGACCCGGCCCACCAAATGGGACCCAGAGTGACCCGGCCCACCAAATGGGACCCAGAGTGACCCGGCCCACCAAATGGGACCCAGAGTGACCCGGCCCACCAAATGGGACCCAGAGTGACCCGACCCACCAAATGGGACCCAGAGTGACCCGGCCCACCAAATCGGACCCAGAGTGACCCGGGCCACCAAATCGGACCCAGAGTGACCCGGACCACCAAGCCTCAACCCTGAGGGGCTACAACTACCAAACCAGCGCCTGAGGGGCACCCAAGTGTGAAAGTCTTGCAGGGGCAGCCCGGGCACCATTCCAAAGCACTATCTGTAGTTCCTTCAGGAAATACCCATCTAGTTATAGTGCTTTGGAACAAAGCACTATACTGTTATTCCACCGTGGTAAACTTCTTCTTATTCTTATTATTCAGTCCGCACGTAATGCGGCCCGAACCGCTTCACTCACAGACTCCAGTGAGGTGTCATTTCGAAGCCAGCGTCCCCAAGAGGTGTGCTAAGTATTTTTCGTGTCGATCGGATTTGTAGTTTTGGCGCAATTTGCGTTTGAAAATGTTTTTTCCCCTCATTGTAATGCATTTCAATAGGGAAATTTTCCTATACGTTTAAAATGGGCTGGTTTCTGAGGCAATTTCTAAAAATAACTTAACTGCCAAATGCCACCTGGCTGATTAGCTCATTGATATGCGCAGTCAGACACAGTTACTATGCCAACGCCTACCAGGCCACAGTTTTGTCAGATAATATCAGCTCTTAAAGTGACAGCACAGCACAATTTCAAAGCACTATCTGTGGTCTTATTATTATTACAGTATACAGCGCAGAGCCCTGCAGCATACAACGCAGAGCCGCGCATTATACAGCGCGGAGCCCCGCAGCATACAGCGCAGAGCCGCGCATTATACAGCGCGGAGCCGCGCAGCATACAGCGCGGAGCCGCGCAGCATACAGCGCGGAGACGCGCAGCATACAGCGCGGAGCCCCGCAGCATACAGCGCGGAGCCCCGCAGCATACAGCGCGGAGCCCCGCAGCATACAGCGCGGAGCCCCGCAGCATACAGCGCGGAGCCCCGCAGCATACAGCGCGGAGCCCCGCAGCATACAGCGCAGAGCCGCGCAGCATACAGCGCAGAGCCGCGCAGTATACAGCGCAGAGCCCCGCAGTATACAGCGCAGAGCCGCGCAGTATACAACGCAGAGCCGCGCAGTATACAGCGCCCACCAAATCGGCCCCTGAGGGGCCCCACCCACCAAATCGGACCCAGAGTGGCTACAACTACCAAACCAGCGCCTGAGGGGCACCCAAGTGTGAAAGTCTTGCTGGGGCAGCCCGGGCACCATTCCAAAGCACTATCTGTAGTTCCTTCAGGAAATACCCATCTATTTCTCTCTGTTATCAGCCATTCCCCGTACTGCTGTCAGTCTATTTCTCTCTGTTATCAGCCATTCCCCTGTCCTGCTGTCAGTCTATTCTCTCTGTTATCAGCCATTCCCTGTCCTGCTGTCAGTCTATTCTCTCTGTTATCAGCCATTCCCCGTACTGCAGTCAGTCTATTTTTCTCTGTTATCAGCCATTCCCCGTCCTGATGTCAGTCTATTTCTCTCTATCAGCAATTCCCCTGTCCTGCTGTCAGTCTATTCTCTCTGTTATCAGCCATTCCCTTGTCCTGCTGTCAGTCTATTCTCTGTTATCAGCTATTCCCTTATCCTGCTGTCAGTCAGAGTGACCCGGCCCACCAAATCGGACCCAGAGTGACCCGGCCCACCAAATCGGACCCAGAGTGACCCGGCCCACCAAATCGGACCCAGAGTGACCCGGGCCACCAAATCGGACCCAGAGTGGCCCGGGCCACCAAATCGGACCCAGAGTGGCCCGGGCCACCAAATCGGACCCAGAGTGGCCCGGGCCACCAAATCGGACCCAGAGTGACCCGGGCCACCAAATCGGACCCAGAGTGACCCGGGCCACCAAATCGGACCCAGAGTGACCCGGGCCACCAAATCGGACCCAGAGTGACCCGGGCCACCAAATCGGACCCAGAGTGACCCGGGCCACCAAATCGGACCCAGAGTGACCCGGGCCACCAAATCGGACCCAGAGTGACCCGGGCCACCAAATCGGACCCAGAGTGACCCGGGCCACCAAATCGGACCCAGAGTGACCCGGGCCACCAAATCGGACCCAGAGTGACCCGGGCCACCAAATCGGACCCAGAGTGACCCGGGCCACCAAATCGGACCCAGAGTGGCCTCAACCCTGAGGGGCTACAACTACCAAACCAGCGCCTGAGGGGCACCCAAGTGTGGAAAGTCTTGCAGGGGCAGCCCGGGCACCATTCCAAAGCACTATCTGTAGTTCCTTCAGGAAATACCCATCTAGTTATTATTATTATTCAGTCCGCACGTAATGCGGCCCGAACCGCTAAACTCACAGACTCCAGTGAGGTGTAATTTCGAAGCCAGCGTTCCTGAGAGGTGTGCTAAGTATATTTCGTGTCGATCGGATTTGTAGTTTTGGCGCAATTTGCGTTTGAAAAAAGTGTCTCAATGCATTTCAATAGGGAAATTTTCCAATACGTTTATAATGGGCCTGATTTCTGAGGCAATTTCTAAAAATAACTGCCACCTGGCTGATTACCTCATTGATATGCGCAGTGAGACCCAGTTACTATGCCAACGCCTATAAACTCTACCAGCCCACCAGGTCACAAGTTTTGTCAGATAATATCAGCTCTTAAAGTGACAGTACAGCACAATTACAAGGCACTATCTGTAGTCTTATCATTATTGCCCCGCTCACCAAATCGGACCCAGCCAACCAAATCGGACCAGAGTGCCCCCGCTTGCCAAATCGGACCCAGAGTGCCCCCGCCCGCCAAATCGGACCCAGAGTGGCGCCGCCCGTCAAGTCGGACCCAGAGTGGCGCCGCCCGTCAAGTCGGACCCAGAGTGGCGCCGCCCGCCAAATCGGACCCAGAGTGGCGCCGCCCGCCAAATCGGACCCAGAGTGGCGCCGCCCGCCAAATCGGACCCAGAGTGGCGCCGCCCGCCAAATCGGACCCAGAGTGGCGCCGCCCGCCAAATCGGACCTAGAGTGGCGCCGCCCGCCAAATCGGACCCAGAGTGGCGCCGCCCGCCAAATCGGACCCAGAGTGGCGCCGCCCGCCAAATCGGACCCAGAGTTGCGCCGCCCGCCAATTCGGACCCAGAGTGGCGCCGCCCGCCAAATCGGACCCAGAGTGACCCGGGCCGCCAAATCGGACCCAGAGTGACCCGGGCCGCCAAATCGGACCCAGAGTGACCCGGGCCGCCAAATCGGACCCAGAGTGGCGCCGCCCGCCAAATCGGACCCAGAGTGGCGCCGCCCGCCAAATCGGACCCAGAGTGACCCGGGCCGCCAAATCGGACCCAGAGTGGCGCCGCCCGCCAAATCGGACCCAGAGTGGCGCCGCCCCCCAAATCGGACCCAGAGTGGCGCCGCCCCCCAAATCGGACCCAGAGTGGCGCCGCCCGCCAAATCGGACCGAGTGGCGCCGCCCGCCAAATCGGACCCAGAGTGGCGCGGCCCGCCAAATCGGACCCAGAGTGACCCGGCCCGCCAAATCGGACCCAGAGTGACCCGGCCCGCCAAATCGGACCCAGAGTGACCCGGCCCGCCAAATCGGACCCAGAGTGACCCGGCCCGCCAAATCGGACCCAGAGTGACCCGGCCCGCCAAATTGGACCCAGAGTGACCCGGCCCGCCAAATCGGACCCAGAGTGACCCGGCCCGCCAAATCGGACCCAGAGTGACCCGGCCCACCAAATCGGACCAAGAGTGGCGCCGCCCGCCAAGTCGGACCCAGAGTGGCGCCGCCCGCCAAGTCGGACCCAGAGTGGCGCCGCCCGCCAAGTCGGACCCAGAGTGGCGCCGCCCGCCAAGTCGGACCCAGAGTGGCGCCGCCCGCCAAGTCGGACCCAGAGTGGCGCCGCCCGCCAAGTCGGACCCAGAGTGGCGCCGCCCGCCAAGTCGGACCCAGAGTGGCGCCGCCCGCCAAGTCGGACCCAGAGTGGCGCCGCCCGCCAAGTCAGACCCAGAGTGGCGCCGCCCGCCAAGTCGGACCCAGAGTGGCGCCGCCCGCCAAGTCGGACCCAGAGTGGCCCCGCCCGCCAAGTCGGACCCAGAGTGGCGCCGCCCGCCAAGTCGGACCCAGAGTGACCCGGGCCACCAAATCGGACCCAGAGTGACCCGGGCCACCAAATCGGACCCAGAGTGACCCGGGCCACCAAATCGGACCCAGAGTGACCCGGGCCACCAAATCGGACCCAGAGTGACCCGGGCCACCAAATCGGACCCAGAGTGACCCGGGCCACCAAATCTGACCCAGAGTGACCCGGGCCACCAAATCGGACCCAGAGTGACCCGGGCCACCAAATCGGACCCAGAGTGACCCGGGCCACCAAATCGGACCCAGAGTGACCCGGGCCACCAAATCGGACCCAGAGTGACCCGGGCCACCAAATCGGACCCAGAGTGACCCGGGCCACCAAATCGGACCCAGAGTGACCCGGGCCACCAAATCGGACCCAGAGTGACCCGGGCCACCAAATCGGACCCAGAGTGACCCGGGCCACCAAATCGGACCCAGAGTGACCCGGGCCACCAAATCGGACCCAGAGTGACCCGGGCCACCAAATCGGACCCAGAGTGACCCGGGCCACCAAATCGGACCCAGAGTGACCCGGGCCACCAAATCGGACCCAGAGTGACCCGGGCCACCAAATCGGCCCCAGAGTGACCCGGGCCACCAAATCGGCCCCAGAGTGACCCGGGCCACCAAATCGGCCCCAGAGTGACCCGGGCCACCAAATCGGCCCCAGAGTGACCCGGGCCACCAAATCGGGCCCAGAGTGACCCGGGCCACCAAATCGGGCCCAGAGTGACCCGGGTTGACCAAATCGGGCCCAGAGTGACCCGGGCCACCAAATCGGGCCCAAAGTGACCCGGGCCACCAAATCGGACCCAGAGTGACCCGGGCCACCAAATCGGACCCAGAGTGACCCGGGCCACCAAATCGGACCCAGAGTGACCCGGGCCACCAAATCGGCCCCAGAGTGACCCGGGCCACCAAATCGGCCCCAGAGTGACCCGGGCCACCAAATCGGCCCCAGAGTGACCCGGGCCACCAAATCGGCCCCAGAGTGACCCGGGCCACCAAATCGGCCCCAGAGTGACCCGGGCCACCAAATCGGCCCCAGAGTGACCCGGGCCACCAAATCGGGCCCAGAGTGACCCGGGTTGACCAAATCGGGCCCAGAGTGACCCGGGCCACCAAATCGGGCCCAAAGTGACCCGGGCCACCAAATGGGACCCAGAGTGACCCGGGCCACCAAATGGGACCCAGAGTGACCCGGGCCACCAAATGGGACCCAGAGTGACCCGGCCCACCAAATGGGACCCAGAGTGACCCGGCCCACCAAATGGGACCCAGAGTGACCCGGCCCACCAAATGGGACCCAGAGTGACCCGGGCCACCAAATGGGACCCAGAGTGACCCGGCCCACCAAATGGGACCCAGAGTGACCCGGCCCACCAAATGGGACCCAGAGTGACCCGGCCCGCCAAATCGGACCCAGAGTGACCCGGCCCGCCAAATCGGACCCAGAGTGACCCGGCCCGCCAAATCGGACCCAGAGTGACCCGGCCCGCCAAATCGGACCCAGAGTGACCCGGCCCGCCAAATCGGACCCAGAGTGACCCGGCCCGCCAAATCGGACCCAGAGTGACCCGGCCCGCCAAATCGGACCCAGAGTGACCCGGCCCGCCAAATCGGACCCAGAGTGACCCGGCCCGCCAAATCGGACCCAGAGTGACCCGGCCCGCCAAATCGGACCCAGAGTGACCCGGCCCGCCAAATCGGACCCAGAGTGACCCGGCCCGCCAAATCGGACCCAGAGTGACCCGGCCCGCCAAATCGGACCCAGAGTGACCCGGCCCCCCAAATCGGACCAAGAGTGGCGCCGCCCGCCAAGTCGGACCCAGAGTGGCGCCGCCCGCCAAGTCGGACCCAGAGTGGCGCCGCCCGCCAAGTCGGACCCAGAGTGGCGCCGCCCGCCAAGTCGGACCCAGAGTGGCGCCGCCCGCCAAGTCGGACCCAGAGTGGCGCCGCCCGCCAAGTCGGACCCAGAGTGGCGCCGCCCGCCAAGTCGGACCCAGAGTGGCGCCGCCCGCCAAGTCGGACCCAGAGTGGCGCCGCCCGCCAAGTCGGACCCAGAGTGGCGCCGCCCGCCAAGTCGGACCCAGAGTGGCCCCGCCCGCCAAGTCGGACCCAGAGTGACCCGGGCCACCAAATCGGACCCAGAGTGACCCGGGCCACCAAATCGGACCCAGAGTGACCCGGGCCACCAAATCGGACCCAGAGTGACCCGGGCCACCAAATCGGACCCAGAGTGACCCGGGCCACCAAATCGGACCCAGAGTGACCCGGGCCACCAAATCGGACCCAGAGTGACCCGGGCCACCAAATCGGACCCAGAGTGACCCGGGCCACCAAATCGGACCCAGAGTGACCCGGGCCACCAAATCGGACCCAGAGTGACCCGGGCCACCAAATCGGACCCAGAGTGACCCGGGCCACCAAATCGGACCCAGAGTGACCCGGGCCACCAAATCGGACCCAGAGTGACCCGGGCCACCAAATCGGCCCCAGAGTGACCCGGGCCACCAAATCGGCCCCAGAGTGACCCGGGCCACCAAATCGGCCCCAGAGTGACCCGGGCCACCAAATCGGCCCCAGAGTGACCCGGGCCACCAAATCGGCCCCAGAGTGACCCGGGCCACCAAATCGGCCCCAGAGTGACCCGGGCCACCAAATCGGGCCCAGAGTGACCCGGGCCACCAAATCGGCCCCAGAGTGACCCGGGCCACCAAATCGGCCCCAGAGTGACCCGGGCCACCAAATCGGCCCCAGAGTGACCCGGGCCACCAAATCGGCCCCAGAGTGACCCGGGCCACCAAATCGGGCCCAGAGTGACCCGGGTTGACCAAATCGGGCCCAGAGTGACCCGGGCCACCAAATCGGGCCCAAAGTGACCCGGGCCACCAAATGGGACCCAGAGTGACCCGGGCCACCAAATGGGACCCAGAGTGACCCGGGCCACCAAATGGGACCCAGAGTGACCCGGCCCACCAAATGGGACCCAGAGTGACCCGGCCCACCAAATGGGACCCAGAGTGACCCGGGCCACCAAATGGGACCCAGAGTGACCCGGCCCACCAAATGGGACCCAGAGTGACCCGGCCCACCAAATGGGACCCAGAGTGACCCGGCCCACCAAATGGGACCCAGAGTGACCCGGCCCACCAAATGGGACCCAGAGTGACCCGGCCCACCAAATGGGACCCAGAGTGACCCGGCCCACCAAATGGGACCCAGAGTGACCCGACCCACCAAATGGGACCCAGAGTGACCCGGCCCACCAAATCGGACCCAGAGTGACCCGGGCCACCAAATCGGACCCAGAGTGACCCGGACCACCAAGCCTCAACCCTGAGGGGCTACAACTACCAAACCAGCGCCTGAGGGGCACCCAAGTGTGAAAGTCTTGCAGGGGCAGCCCGGGCACCATTCCAAAGCACTATCTGTAGTTCCTTCAGGAAATACCCATCTAGTTATAGTGCTTTGGAACAAAGCACTATACTGTTATTCCACCGTGGTAAACTTCTTCTTATTCTTATTATTCAGTCCGCACGTAATGCGGCCCGAACCGCTAAACTCACAGACTCCAGTGAGGTGTCATTTCGAAGCCAGCGTTCCTGAGAGGTGTGCTAAGTATTTTTCGTGTCGATCGGATTTGTAGTTTTTGCGCAATTTGTGTTTGAAAAAAGTCTTTCAATGCGTTTCAATGGAGAAATTTTCCTATACGTTTATAATGGGCTGGTTTCTGAGGCAATTTCTAAAAATAACTGCCACCTGGCTGATTAGCTCATTGATATGCGCAGTCAGACACAGTTACTATGCCAACTCCTATGAAATCTACATCAGCTCACCAGGTCACAAGTTTTGTCAGATAATATCAGCTCTTAAAGTGACAGTACAGCACAATTCCAAACCACTATCTGTAGTCTTATGATTATTAGACTGTGGCCCGATTCTAACTCATCGGGTATTCTAGAATATGCATGTCCACGTAGTATATTGCACAGCCACGCAGTATACAGTGCAGAGCCGTGCAGTACACAGCGCAGAGCCGCGCAGTACACAGCGCAGAGCCGCGCAGTACACAGCGCAGAGCCGCGCAGTATAAAGCGCAGAGCCGCGCAGTACACAGCGCAGAGCCGCGCAGTACACAGCGCAGAGCCGTGCAGTACACAGCGCAGAGCCGCGCAGTATAAAGCGCAGAGCCGTGCAGTACACAGCGCAGAGCCGCGCAGTACACAGCGCAGAGCCGTGCAGTACACAGCGCAGAGCCGCGCAGTATAAAGCGCAGAGCCGTGCAGTACACAGCGCAGAGCCGCGCAGTACACAGTGCAGAGCCGTGCAGTACACAGCGCAGAGCCGCGCAGTTTAAAGCGCAGAGCCGTGCAGTACACAGCGCAGAGCCGCGCAGTACACAGCGCAGAGCCGTGCAGTACACAGCGCAGAGCCGCGCAGTATAAAGCGCAGAGCCGTGCAGTACACAGCGCAGAGCCGCGCAGTACACAGCGCAGAGCCGTGCAGTACACAGCGCAGAGCCGCGCAGTTTAAAGCGCAGAGCCGTGCAGTACACAGCGCAGAGCCGCGCAGTACACAGCGCAGAGCCGTGCAGTACACAGCGCAGAGCCGCGCAGTATAAAGCGCAGAGCCGTGCAGTACACAGCGCAGAGCCGCGCAGTACACAGCGCAGAGCCGCGCAGTACACAGCGCAGAGCCGCGCAGTATAAAGCGCAGAGCCGCGCAGTATAAAGCGCAGAGCCGCGCAGTACACAGCGCAGAGCCGCGCAGTACACAGCGCAGAGCCACCCAGTATACAGCGCAGAGCCGCGCAGTACGCAGCGTAGAGCCACGCAGTATGCAGCGCAGAGCCGCGCAGTATACAGCGCTGAGCCGCGTAGTATACAGCGCAGAGCCCCGCAGTATACAGTGCAGAGCCCCGCAGTATACAGCGCAGACACGCGCAGTACACAGCACGGACACGCGCAGTACACAGCGCAGAGCCGCGCAGTACACAGCGCAGAGCCGCGTAGTATACAGCGAAGAGCCACGCAGTATATAGCGCAGAGCCGCGCAGTACAAAGCGCAGAGCTGCGCAGAGCTGCGCAGTATACAGCGCAGAGCCGCGCAGTATACAGCGCAGAACGCGCAGTACACAGTGCAGAGCCGCGCAGTACACAGCGCAGAGCCGTGCAGTACACAGCGCAGAGCCGCGCAGTACACAGCGCAGAGCCACGCAGTATACAGCGCAGAGCCACGTAGTATACAGCGCAGAGCCGCGTAGTATACAGCGCAGAGCCACGCAGTATACAGCACAGAGCCACGCAGTATACAGCGCAGAGCCACGTAGTTATACTGCCCAGTCACGTAGTATATTGTCCAGTCACATAGTATACTGCATATCCCTGTTAAAAAAAAAAAGAATTAAAATAAAAAAGTTACATACTCACCTCCTGGAGCGGCCGGTATCTGATGGTTGTTGCACCTCCTAGAGCGGCCGGTACACGATGCTTGTTGCACCTGGAGTGGCCGGTACCCGATGCTTGTTGCGCGCTCCGGTCCCAAGAGTGCATTGCGGTCTCACGAGATGATGACGTAGCGGTGTTGTGAGACAGAAAGACGGACGTGCCCTTAGATAATTAAATAGTAGATTACCCCGCTCACCAATTCGGAACCCGAGAGGCCCGGCCCACCAAATCGGACCCCGAGGGGCCCGGCCCACCAAATCGGACCCAGAGTGACCCCGCCCCCTAAATCAGACCCAGAGTGACCCCGCCCACCAAATCGGACCCAGAGTGGCTCCGCCCACCAAATCGGACCCAGAGTGACCCCTTCCACCAAATCAGACCCAGAGTGACCCCTTCCACCAAATCGGACCCAGAGTGACCCCTTCCACCAAATCGGGCCCAGAGTGACCCCGCCCACCAAATCGGACCCAGAGTGACCCCACCCACCAAATCGGACCCTGAGGTGCCCAGCCCACCAAATCAGACCCTGAGGTGCCCAGCCCACCAAATCGGACCGAGTGACCCCACCCACCAAATTGGTCCCTAAGGTGCCCCGCCCACCAAATCGGACCCAGAGTGGCTCCGCCCACCGAATCGGACCCAGAGTGGCCGCGCCCACAGAATCGGACCAAAAGTGACCCCGCCCACCGAATCGGACCTAGATTTACCCCGCCCACAAAATCAGACCCAGATTGACCCAACCCACCAAATCGGACCGCCTGAGGGGCACCCAAGTGTGAAAGTCTTGCAGGGGCAGCCCGGGCACCATTCCAAAGCACTATCTGTAGTTCCTTCAGGAAATACCCATCTAGTTATAGTGCTTTGGAACAAAGCACTATACTGTTATTCCACCGTGGTAAACTTCTTCTTATTCTTATTATTCAGTCCGCACGTAATGCGGCCCGAACCGCTAAACTCACAGACTCCAGTGAGGTGTCATTTCGAAGCCAGCGTTCCTGAGAGGTGTGCTAAGTATTTTTCGTGTCGATCGGATTTGTAGTTTTTGCGCAATTTGTGTTTGAAAAAAGTCTTTCAATGCGTTTCAATGGAGAAATTTTCCTATACGTTTATAATGGGCTGGTTTCTGAGGCAATTTCTAAAAATAACTGCCACCTGGCTGATTAGCTCATTGATATGCGCAGTCAGACACAGTTACTATGCCAACTCCTATGAAATCTACATCAGCTCACCAGGTCACAAGTTTTGTCAGATAATATCAGCTCTTAAAGTGACAGTACAGCACAATTCCAAACCACTATCTGTAGTCTTATGATTATTAGACTGTGGCCCGATTCTAACTCATCGGGTATTCTAGAATATGCATGTCCACGTAGTATATTGCACAGCCACGCAGTATACAGTGCAGAGCCGTGCAGTACACAGCGCAGAGCCGCGCAGTACACAGCGCAGAGCCGCGCAGTACACAGCGCAGAGCCGCGCAGTATAAAGCGCAGAGCCGCGCAGTACACAGCGCAGAGCCGCGCAGTACACAGCGCAGAGCCGTGCAGTACACAGCGCAGAGCCGCGCAGTATAAAGCGCAGAGCCGTGCAGTACACAGCGCAGAGCCGCGCAGTACACAGCGCAGAGCCGTGCAGTACACAGCGCAGAGCCGCGCAGTATAAAGCGCAGAGCCGTGCAGTACACAGCGCAGAGCCGCGCAGTACACAGCGCAGAGCCGTGCAGTACACAGCGCAGAGCCGCGCAGTTTAAAGCGCAGAGCCGTGCAGTACACAGCGCAGAGCCGCGCAGTACACAGCGCAGAGCCGTGCAGTACACAGCGCAGAGCCGCGCAGTATAAAGCGCAGAGCCGTGCAGTACACAGCGCAGAGCCGCGCAGTACACAGCGCAGAGCCGTGCAGTACACAGCGCAGAGCCGCGCAGTTTAAAGCGCAGAGCCGTGCAGTACACAGCGCAGAGCCGCGCAGTACACAGCGCAGAGCCGTGCAGTACACAGCGCAGAGCCGCGCAGTATAAAGCGCAGAGCCGTGCAGTACACAGCGCAGAGCCGCGCAGTACACAGCGCAGAGCCGCGCAGTACACAGCGCAGAGCCGCGCAGTATAAAGCGCAGAGCCGCGCAGTATAAAGCGCAGAGCCGCGCAGTACACAGCGCAGAGCCGCGCAGTACACAGCGCAGAGCCACCCAGTATACAGCGCAGAGCCGCGCAGTACGCAGCGTAGAGCCACGCAGTATGCAGCGCAGAGCCACGCAGTATACAGCGCTGAGCCGCGTAGTATACAGCGCAGAGCCCCGCAGTATACAGTGCAGAGCCCCGCAGTATACAGCGCAGACACGCGCAGTACACAGCACGGACACGCGCAGTACACAGCGCAGAGCCGCGCAGTACACAGCGCAGAGCCGCGTAGTATACAGCGAAGAGCCACGCAGTATATAGCGCAGAGCCGCGCAGTACAAAGCGCAGAGCTGCGCAGAGCTGCGCAGTATACAGCGCAGAGCCGCGCAGTATACAGCGCAGAACGCGCAGTACACAGTGCAGAGCCGCGCAGTACACAGCGCAGAGCCGTGCAGTACACAGCGCAGAGCCGCGCAGTACACAGCGCAGAGCCACGCAGTATACAGCGCAGAACCACGTAGTATACAGCGCAGAGCCGCGTAGTATACAGCGCAGAGCCACGCAGTATACAGCACAGAGCCACGCAGTATACAGCGCAGAGCCACGTAGTTATACTGCCCAGTCACGTAGTATATTGTCCAGTCACATAGTATACTGCATATCCCTGTTAAAAAAAAAAAGAATTAAAATAAAAAAGTTACATACTCACCTCCTGGAGCGGCCGGTATCTGATGGTTGTTGCACCTCCTAGAGCGGCCGGTACACGATGCTTGTTGCACCTGGAGTGGCCGGTACCCGATGCTTGTTGCGCGCTCCGGTCCCAAGAGTGCATTGCGGTCTCACGAGATGATGACGTAGCGGTGTTGTGAGACAGAAAGACGGAAGTGCCCTTAGATAATTAGATAGTAGATTACCCCGCTCACCAATTCGGAACCCGAGAGGCCCGGCCCACCAAATCGGACCCCGAGGGGCCCGGCCCACCAAATCGGACCCAGAGTGACCCCGCCCCCTAAATCAGACCCAGAGTGACCCCGCCCACCAAATCGGACCCAGAGTGGCTCCGCCCACCAAATCGGACCCAGAGTGACCCCTTCCACCAAATCAGACCCAGAGTGACCCCTTCCACCAAATCGGACCCAGAGTGACCCCTTCCACCAAATCGGGCCCAGAGTGACCCCGCCCACCAAATCGGACCCAGAGTGACCCCACCCACCAAATCGGACCCTGAGGTGCCCAGCCCACCAAATCAGACCCTGAGGTGCCCAGCCCACCAAATCGGACCGAGTGACCCCACCCACCAAATTGGTCCCTAAGGTGCCCCGCCCACCAAATCGGACCCAGAGTGGCTCCGCCCACCGAATCGGACCCAGAGTGGCCGCGCCCACAGAATCGGACCAAAAGTGACCCCGCCCACCGAATCGGACCTAGATTTACCCCGCCCACAAAATCAGACCCAGATTGACCCAACCCACCAAATCGGACCGCCTGAGGGGCACCTAAGTGTGAAAGTCTTGCAGGGGCAGCCCGGGCACCATTCCAAAGCACTATCTGTAGTTCCTTCAGGAAATACCCATCTAGTTCTTATTATAGTGCTTTGGAACAAAGCACTATACTGTTATTCCACCGTGGTAAACTTCTTCTTATTCTTATTATTCAGTCCGCACGTAATGCGGCCCGAACCGCTAAACTCACAGACTCCAGTGAGGTGTCATTTCGAAGCCAGCGTTCCTGAGAGGTGTGCTAAGTATTTTTCGTGTCGATCGGATTTGTAGTTTTTGCGCAATTTGTGTTTGAAAAAAGTCTTTCAATGCGTTTCAATGGAGAAATTTTCCTATACATTTATAATGGGCTGGTTTCTGAGGCAATTTCTAAAAATAACTGCCACAGTTACTATGCCAACTCCTATGAAATCTACATCAGCTCACCAGGTCACAAGTTTTGTCAGATAATATCAGCTCTTAAAGTGACAGTACAGCACAATTACAAAACACTATCCGTAGTCTTATGATTATTAGACTGTGGCCCGATTCTAACTCATCGGGTATTCTAGAATATGCATGTCCACGTAGTATATTGCACAGCCACGCAGTATACAGTGCAGAGCCGTGCAGTACACAGCGCAGAGCCGCGCAGTACACAGCGCAGAGCCGCGCAGTACACAGCGCAGAGCCGCGCAGTATAAAGCGCAGAGCCGCGCAGTACACAGCGCAGAGCCGCGCAGTACACAGCGCAGAGCCGTGCAGTACACAGCGCAGAGCCGCGCAGTATAAAGCGCAGAGCCGCGCAGTACACAGCGCAGAGCCGCGCAGTACACAGCGCAGAGCCGTGCAGTACACAGCGCAGAGCCGCGCAGTATAAAGCGCAGAGCCGTGCAGTACACAGCGCAGAGCCGTGCAGTACACAGCGCAGAGCCGCGCAGTACACAGCGCAGAGCCGCGCAGTACACAGCGCAGAGCCGCGCAGTATAAAGCGCAGAGCCGCGCAGTACACAGCGCAGAGCCGCGCAGTACACAGCGCAGAGCCGTGCAGTACACAGCGCAGAGCCGCGCAGTATAAAGCGCAGAGCCGCGCAGTATAAAGCGCAGAGCCGCGCAGTACACAGCGCAGAGCCGCGCAGTACACAGCGCAGAGCCGCGCAGTATAAAGCGCAGAGCCGCGCAGTTCACAGCGCAGAGCCGCGCAGTACACAGCGCAGAGCCGCGCAGTACACAGCGCAGAGCCGCGCAGTATAAAGCGCAGAGCCGCGCAGTATAAAGCACAGAGCCGCGCAGTACACAGCGCAGAGCCGCGCAGTACACAGCGCAGAGCCGTGCAGTACACAGCGCAGAGCCGCGCAGTATAAAGCGCAGAGCCGTGCAGTACACAGCGCAGAGCCGCGCAGTACACAGCGCAGAGCCGTGCAGTACACAGCGCAGAGCCGCGCAGTATAAAGCGCAGAGCCGTGCAGTACACAGCGCAGAGCCGTGCAGTACACAGCGCAGAGCCGCGCAGTACACAGCGCAGAGCCATGCAGTACACAGCGCAAAGCCGCGCAGTATAAAGCGCAGAGCCGCGCAGTATAAAGCGGAGAGCCGCGCAGTACACAGCGCAGAGCCGAGCAGTACACAGCGCAGAGCCGCGCAGTAGACAGCGCAGAGCCGTGCAGTACAGAGCGCAGAGCCGCACAGTATAAAGCGCAGAGCCGCGCAGTATACCGCGCAGAGCCGTGCAGTACACAGCGCAGAGCCGCGCAGTACACAGCGCAGAGCCGCGCAGTACACAGCGCAGAGCCGCGCAGTACACAGCGCAGAGCCGCGCAGTACACAGCGCAGAGCTGCGCAGTACACAGCGCAGAGCCGCGCAGTACACAGCGCAGAGCCGCGCAGTATACAGCGCAGAGCTGCGCAGTACACAGCGCAGAGCCGCGCAGTACAGAGCGCAGAGCCGCACAGTATAAAGCGCAGAGCCGCGCAGTACACAGCGCAGAGCCGCGCAGTACACAGCGCAGAGCCGCGCAGTACACAGTGCAGAGCCGCACAGTACACAGCACAGAGCCGCGCAGTACACAGCGCAGAGCCACCCAGTATACAGCGCAGAGCCGCGCAGTACGCAGCGTAGAGCCACGCAGTATGCAGCGCAGAGCCGCGCAGTATACAGCGCTGAGCCGCGTAGTATACAGCGCAGAGCCCCGCAGTATACAGTGCAGAGCCCCGCAGTATACAGCGCAGACACGCGCAGTACACAGCACGGACACGCGCAGTACACAGCGCAGAGCCGCGCAGTACACAGCGCAGAGCCGCGTAGTATACAGCGAAGAGCCACGCAGTATATAGCGCAGAGCCGCGCAGTACAAAGCGCAGAGCTGCGCAGAGCTGCGCAGTATACAGCGCAGAGCCGCGCAGTATACAGCGCAGAACGCGCAGTACACAGTGCAGAGCCGCGCAGTACACAGCGCAGAGCCGTGCAGTACACAGCGCAGAGCCGCGCAGTACACAGCGCAGAGCCACGCAGTATACAGCGCAGAGCCGCGTAGTATACAGCGCAGAGCCGCGTAGTATACAGCGCAGAGCCACGCAGTATACAGCACAGAGCCACGCAGTATACAGCGCAGAGCCACGTAGTTATACTGCCCAGTCACGTAGTATATTGTCCAGTCACATAGTATACTGCATATCCCTGTTAAAAAAAAAAAAGAATTAAAATAAAAAAGTTACATACTCACCTCCTGGAGCGGCCGGTATCTGATGGTTGTTGCACCTCCTAGAGCGGCCGGTACACGATGCTTGTTGCATCTGGAGTGGCCGGTACCCGATGCTTGTTGCGCGCTCCGGTCCCAAGAGTGCATTGCGGTCTCACGAGATGATGACGTAGCGGTGTTGTGAGACAGAAAGACGGAAGTGCCCTTAGATAATTAGATAGTAGATTACCCCGCTCACCAATTCGGAACCCGAGAGGCCCGGCCCACCAAATCGGACCCCGAGGGGCCCGGCCCACCAAATCGGACCCAGAGTGACCCCGCCCCCTAAATCAGACCCAGAGTGACCCCGCCCACCAAATCGGACCCAGAGTGGCTCCGCCCACCAAATCGGACCCAGAGTGACCCCTTCCACCAAATCAGACCCAGAGTGACCCCTTCCACCAAATCGGACCCAGAGTGACCCCTTCCACCAAATCGGGCCCAGAGTGACCCCGCCCACCAAATCGGACCCAGAGTGACCCCACCCACCAAATCGGACCCTGAGGTGCCCAGCCCACCAAATCAGACCCTGAGGTGCCCAGCCCACCAAATCGGACCGAGTGACCCCACCCACCAAATTGGTCCCTAAGGTGCCCCGCCCACCAAATCGGACCCAGAGTGGCTCCGCCCACCGAATCGGACCCAGAGTGGCCGCGCCCACAGAATCGGACCAAAAGTGACCCCGCCCACCGAATCGGACCTAGATTTACCCCGCCCACAAAATCAGACCCAGATTGACCCAACCCACCAAATCGGACCGCCTGAGGGGCACCCAAGTGTGAAAGTCTTGCAGGGGCAGCCCGGGCACCATTCCAAAGCACTATCTGTAGTTCCTTCAGGAAATACCCATCTAGTTATTATTATTATTCAGTCCGCACGTAATGCGGCCCGAACCGCTTCACTCACAGACTCCAGTGAGGTGTCATTTCGAAGCCAGCGTTCCTGAGAGGTGTGCTAAGTATTTTTCGTGCCGATCGGATTTGTAGTTTTTGCGCAATTTGTGTTTGAAAAAAGTGTTTCAATGCATTTCAATAGAGAAATTTTCCAATACGTTTATAATGGGCCTGATTTCTGAGGCAATTTCTAAAAATAACTGCCACCTGGCTGATTAGCTCATTGATATGCGCAGTGAGACCCAGTTACTATGCCAACGCCTATGAACTCTACATCAGCTCACCAGGTCACAAGTTTTGTCAGATAATATCAGCTCTTAAAGTGACAGTACAGCACAATTCCAAACCACTATCCGTAGTCTTATGATTATTAGACTGTGGCCCGATTCTAACTCATCGGGCATTCTAGAATATGCATGTCCACGTAGTATATTGCACAGCCACGCAGTATACAGTGCAGAGCCGCGCAGTACACAGCGCAGAGCCGCGCAGTACACAGCGCAGAGCCGCGCAGTATAAAGCGCAGAGCCGCGCAGTACACAGCGCAGAGCCGCGCAGTACACAGCGCAGAGCCGCGCAGTACACAGCGCAGAGCCGCGCAGTATAAAGCGCAGAGCCGTGCAGTACACAGCGCAGAGCCGCGCAGTATACCGCGCAGAGCCGCGCAGTACACAGCGCAGAGCCGCGCAGTACACAGCGCAGAGCCGCACAGTATAAAGAGCAGAGCCGCGCAGTATACCGCGCAGAGCCGCGCAGTACACTGCGCAGAGCCGCGCAGTACACAGCGCAGAGCCGCGCAGTACACAGCGCAGAGCCGCGCAGTACACAGCGCAGAGCCGCGCAGTACACAGCGCAGAGCTGCGCAGTACACAGCGCAGAGCGGCGCAGTGCAAAGCGCAGAGCCGCGCAGTACACAGCGCAGAGCCGCGCAGTACACAGCACAGAGCCGCGCAGTATAAAGCGCAGAGCCGCGCAGTACACAGCGCAGAGCCGCGCAGTACACAGCGCAGAGCCGCGCAGTACACAGCGCAGAGCCGCACAGTACAAAGCGCAGAGCCGCGCAGTACACAGCGCAGAGCCGCACAGTATAAAGAGCAGAGCCGCGCAGTATACCGCGCAGAGCCGCGCAGTACACAGTGCAGAGCCGCGCAGTACACAGCGCAGAGCCGCGCAGTACACAGCGCAGAGCGGCACAGGGCAAAGCGCAGAGCCACGCAGTACACAGCGCAGAGCCGCGCAGTACACAGCGCAGAGCCGCGCAGTACACAGCGCAGAGCCGCGCAGTATAAAGCGCAGAGCCGTGCAGTACACAGCGCAGAGCCGCGCAGTATACCGCGCAGAGCCGCGCAGTACACAGCGCAGAGCCGCGCAGTACACAGCGCAGAGCCGGGCAGTACACAGCGCAGAGCCGCGCAGTACAGAGCGCAGAGCCGCACAGTATAAAGAGCAGAGCCGCGCAGTATACCGCACAGAGCCGCGCAGTACACAGTGCAGAGCCGTGCAGTACACAGCACAGAGCCGCGCAGTATACAGCGCAGACACGCGCAGTACACAGCACGGACACGCGCATTACACAGCACAGAGCCGCGCAGTACACAGCGCAGAGCCGCGTAGTATACAGCGAAGAGCCACGCAGTATATAGCGCAGAGCCGCACAGTACAAAGCGCAGAGCCGCGCAGTATACAGCGCAGAGCCGCGCAGTATACAGCGCAGAGCCGCGCAGTATACAGCGCAGAGCCGCGTAGTATACAGCGCAGAGCCACGCAGTATACAGCGCAGAGCCACGCAGTATACAGCGCAGAGCCACGTAGTTATACTGCCCAGTCACGTAGTAAATTGTCCAGTCACATAGTATACTGCATATCCCTGTTAAAAAAAAAAAAAAGAATTAAAATAAAAAAGTTACATACTCACCTCCTGGAGCGGCCGGTATCTGATGGTTGTTGCACCTCCTAGAGCGGCCGGTATACGATGCTTGTTGCACCTGGAGTGGCCGGTACCCGATGCTTGTTGCGCGCTCCGGTCCCAAGAGTGCATTGCGGTCTCACGAGATGATGACGTAGCGGTGTTGTGAGACAGAAAGACGGAAGTGCCCTTAGACAATTATATAGTAGATTACCCCGCTCACCAATTCGGAACCCGAGGGGCCCGGCCCACCAAATCGGACCCCGAGGGGCCCGGCCCACCAAATCGGACCCAGAGTGACCCCGCCCACCAAATCGGACCCAGAGTGACCCCGCCCACCAAATCGGACCCAGAGTGGCTCCGCCCACCAAATCGGACCCAGAGTGACCCCTTCCACCAAATCAGACCCAGAGTGACCCCTTCCACCAAATCAGACCCAGAGTGACCCCGTCCACCAAATCGGACCCAGAGTGACCCCGCCCACCAAATCGGACCCAGAGTGACCCCACCCACCAAATCGGACCCTGAGGTGCCCAGCCCACCAAATCAGACCCTGAGGTGCCCAGCCCACCAAATCGGACCGAGTGACCCCACCCACCAAATTGGTCCCTAAGGTGCCCCGCCCACCAAATCGGACCCAGAGTGGCTCCGCCCACCGAATCGGACCCAGAGTGGCCGCGCCCACAGAATCGGACCAAAAGTGACCCCGCCCACCGAATCGGACCTAGATTTACCCCGCCCACAAAATCAGACCCAGATTGACCCAACCCACCAAATCGGACCGCCTGAGGGGCACCCAAGTGTGAAAGTCTTGCAGGGGCAGCCCGGGCACCATTCCAAAGCACTATCTGTAGTTCCTTCAGGAAATACCCATCTAGTTATTATTATTATTCAGTCCGCACGTAATGCGGCCCGAACCGCTTCACTCACAGACTCCAGTGAGGTGTCATTTCGAAGCCAGCGTTCCTGAGAGGTGTGCTAAGTATTTTTCGTGCCGATCGGATTTGTAGTTTTTGCGCAATTTGTGTTTGAAAAAAGTGTTTCAATGCATTTCAATAGAGAAATTTTCCAATACGTTTATAATGGGCCTGATTTCTGAGGCAATTTCTAAAAATAACTGCCACCTGGCTGATTAGCTCATTGATATGCGCAGTGAGACCCAGTTACTATGCCAACGCCTATGAACTCTACATCAGCTCACCAGGTCACAAGTTTTGTCAGATAATATCAGCTCTTAAAGTGACAGTACAGCACAATTCCAAACCACTATCCGTAGTCTTATGATTATTAGACTGTGGCCCGATTCTAACTCATCGGGCATTCTAGAATATGCATGTCCACGTAGTATATTGCACAGCCACGCAGTATACAGTGCAGAGCCGCGCAGTACACAGCGCAGAGCCGCGCAGTACACAGCGCAGAGCCGCGCAGTATAAAGCGCAGAGCCGCGCAGTACACAGCGCAGAGCCGCGCAGTACACAGCGCAGAGCCGCGCAGTACACAGCGCAGAGCCGCGCAGTATAAAGCGCAGAGCCGTGCAGTACACAGTGCAGAGCCGCGCAGTATACCGCGCAGAGCCGCGCAGTACACAGCGCAGAGCCGCGCAGTACACAGCGCAGAGCCGCACAGTATAAAGAGCAGAGCCGCGCAGTATACCGCGCAGAGCCGCGCAGTACACAGCGCAGAGCCGCGCAGTACACAGCGCAGAGCCGCGCAGTACACAGCGCAGAGCCGCGCAGTACACAGCGCAGAGCTGCGCAGTACACAGCGCAGAGCGGCGCAGTGCAAAGCGCAGAGCCGCGCAGTACACAGCGCAGAGCCGCGCAGTACACAGCGCAGAGCCGCGCAGTATAAAGCGCAGAGCCGCGCAGTACACAGCGAAGAGCCGCGCAGTACACAGCGCAGAGCCGCGCAGTACACAGCGCAGAGCCGCGCAGTACAAAGCGCAGAGCCGCGCAGTACACAGCGCAGAGCCGCACAGTATAAAGAGCAGAGCCGCGCAGTATACCGCGCAGAGCCGCGCAGTACACAGTGCAGAGCCGCGCAGTACACAGCGCAGAGCGGCACAGGGCAAAGCGCAGAGCCACGCAGTACACAGCGCAGAGCCGCGCAGTACACAGCGCAGAGCCGCGCAGTACACAGCGCAGAGCCGCGCAGTACACAGCGCAGTATAAAGCGCAGAGCCGTGCAGTACACAGCGCAGAGCCGCGCAGTATACCGCGCAGAGCCGCGCAGTACACAGCGCAGAGCCGCGCAGTACACAGCGCAGAGCCGGGCAGTACACAGCGCAGAGCCGCGCAGTACAGAGCGCAGAGCCGCACAGTATAAAGAGCAGAGCCGCGCAGTATACCGCACAGAGCCGCGCAGTACACAGTGCAGAGCCGTGCAGTACACAGCACAGAGCCGCGCAGTATACAGCGCAGACACGCGCAGTACACAGCACGGACATGCGCATTACACAGCACAGAGCCGCGCAGTACACAGCGCAGAGCCGCGTAGTATACAGCGAAGAGCCACGCAGTATATAGCGCAGAGCCGCACAGTACAAAGCGCAAAGCCGCGCAGTATACAGCGCAGAGCCGCGCAGTATACAGCGCAGAACGCGCAGTATACAGCGCAGAGCCGCGTAGTATACAGCGCAGAGCCACGCAGTATACAGCGCAGAGCCACGCAGTATACAGCGCAGAGCCACGTAGTTATACTGCCCAGTCACGTAGTAAATTGTCCAGTCACATAGTATACTGCATATCCCTGTTAAAAAAAAAAAAAAGAATTAAAATAAAAAAGTTACATACTCACCTCCTGGAGCGGCCGGTATCTGATGGTTGTTGCACCTCCTAGAGCGGCCGGTACACGATGCTTGTTGCACCTGGAGTGGCCGGTACCCGATGCTTGTTGCGCGCTCCGGTCCCAAGAGTGCATTGCGGTCTCACGAGATGATGACGTAGCGGTGTTGTGAGACAGAAAGACGGAAGTGCCCTTAGACAATTATATAGTAGATTACCCCGCTCACCAATTCGGAACCCGAGGGGCCCGGCCCACCAAATCGGACCCCGAGGGGCCCGGCCCACCAAATCGGACCCAGAGTGACCCCGCCCACCAAATCGGACCCAGAGTGACCCCGCCCACCAAATCGGACCCAGAGTGGCTCCGCCCACCAAATCGGACCCAGAGTGACCCCTTCCACCAAATCAGACCCAGAGTGACCCCTTCCACCAAATCAGACCCAGAGTGACCCCGTCCACCAAATCGGACCCAGAGTGACCCCGCCCACCAAATCGGACCCAGAGTGACCCCACCCACCAAATCGGACCCTGAGGTGCCCAGCCCACCAAATCAGACCCTGAGGTGCCCAGCCCACCAAATCGGACCGAGTGACCCCACCAACCAAATTGGTCCCTAAGGTGCCCCGCCCACCAAATCGGACCCAGAGTGGCTCCGCCCACCGAATCGGACCCAGAGTGGCCGCGCCCACAGAATCGGACCAAAAGTGACCCCGCCCACCGAATCGGACCTAGATTTACCCCGCCCACAAAATCAGACCCAGATTGACCCAACCCACCAAATCGGACCGCCTGAGGGGCACCCAAGTGTGAAAGTCTTGCAGGGGCAGCCCGGGCACCATTCCAAAGCACTATCTGTAGTTCCTTCAGGAAATACCCATCTAGTTTTCCCATTGACATGTATATTTTTTCTAAAGATTTACCAACGTTATAAGTACCTGGAAATTTTGCAATTATAAAACAACAAGTATTTGCTACACTAGCACTACTGTCCTCTGGAATAAAGCAAAGTATCAACCATGAATAAGTTGGAGACGTCAACTGTAACGATGTCAGTATACTGTAAATGCAAAAGAAGAACCTACGTTTTTGTAATTTTACTCTCTAGAAGTAATAAAAACTGCGAACCACAAATCTCAAGATGTCAAAGTCAAATTCACTAAAAAAACTAAAGGTCAATTTACACACGTCTACCAGCAACAGGATACATCTATTGGTTAACTTTTAGCAATGAAAATGAAAATGCCTAATCTGGTCTCCATAACCTGATGGTGATTTTTTTTCTAGGAGTTTTGTATCTTTTTGTATTTGCTTAACTAAAATCAGAAATTGGGACCCACAACTTTGGTATTTTTTTCTGGCAAAAGACCTGAAATACAGTAGTTTCACTGCGTGTTGTGGCTATTTTGTTACGTCTATTGTAAAGCCCAAGTTTACTTTATTCTGCTTGTTTCATGATTACTACAAAACTAAATATGAATTGGTTTTATTTTAATATTTTATGTTTTAAACATAGCCATACTATTTGCTAAATTCCTCTCTGCCATAATAACTAGAGTTGAGCGACTTTCATTTTTTTAAGATCGAGTCGGGTTTTGTGAAACCCGATTTTGTCCAGAGTCGAGTCGAGTGCAGTCGGCCGATTATCGCTAAAAGTCGGGGATCGACCGAAACACGAAACCCAATGCAAGTCAATGGGGAAGCATAGTCGGCAGTGAGTGGAGGCCAGGAAAACACCTACAGTGCCCATTTTAATGCCAAAAACATCCATTCTTGTTTCTGAAGCTTGTCAATCTTAATTAACTTTATAATAATAGTTGGGCATAGGGAATTGGGGGTCATTTGGCAAAAGTTGTGGGGGGAGTAGGGCCGGCTCAAGTTTTTCGTGGGCCCAGGAAATGCGGACTACGTCACGGCGGTGTTGCAGGGAAAGGTAAGTATTTCAACGTTGCAAGTGCTGTGATCCTGAGCAAGCAGGGGGGGCCCACTCGTTCGCATTGGCACTGGCACAGGGCCCCTCAAAGTACAGCGATGTGTGTTTGCATGGCGGGGGCGCCTCCCACCAGCAGCGACACTTTTGCGTACTCTGAGGGGCCCTGTGCCAGTGACGTCACCAACGAGTATGCCCCCCCACCTGATGAAGGAACCTGCACTTTCATCTGCACCTTCCTCTCTGTCCCTGTGTAAGGTGGTATAACATGCGGGAAGGGGAACCTTACTTTCAGCAGGGTCAGATTCTGGCTGTGTAGAGTATAAGGGGAATGTAGTGGTCTAGGTCAATGTACCAGCAGACTCATCTAGCAGTGGCTGGGCAATGGGCAGGATGAGGAGGAAACAGATATAGGGCCAAAGAATAAAGTAGGCTAAATGCAGTTCAAAATTGGTAACAGGACTAAACAGGCGGCATTGCTTTGTTCAGTGGAGTAGCAAACCCAAGAGCAGCAGACACTGTTTCAAGGGCATAACCACACTAGTAGGCCAAATGCAGTTTAATATCTGATAGTATAGGGCGAAAGCCAGAATGTGGAAGCTCAGCTTTGTTCAGTTGAGGACAACACCAGGCAGGGGCAGACAGACACCTTTAGTAGGCCGGAACAGCCAATTTTTTAAAAAAACAGCAGTTAGTAAGAGGCAGAAGGTAGAAGCTCAGCTTTATTCAGTTGAGGACAACACCAGGCAGGGGCAGACAGACACCTTTAGTAGGCCGGAACAGCCAATTGCATTTTTAAAAATGGTAATTTGGAACTGAAGGTTGAAGCTCAGCTTTATTCAGTTGAGGACAACACCAGGCAGGGGCAGACAGACACCTTTAGTAGGCCGGAACAGCCAATGGCATTTTTAAAAATGGTAATTTGGAACCGAAGGTAGAAGCTCAGCTTTATTCAGTTGAGGACAACACCAGGCAGGGGCAGACAGACACCTTTAGTAGGCCGGAACAGCCAATGGCATTTTTAGAAATGGTAATTTGGAACAGAAGGTAGAAGCTCAGCTTTATTCAGTTGAGGACAACACCAGGCAGGGGCAGACAGACACCTTTAGTAGGCCGGAACAGCCAATGGCATTTTTAGAAATGGTAATTTGGAACAGAAGGTTGAAGCTCAGCTTTATTCAGTTGAGGACAACACCAGGCAGGGGCAGACAGACACCTTTAGTAGGCCGGAACAGCCAATGGCATTTTTAGAAATGGTAATTTGGAACAGAAGGTTGAAGCTCAGCTTTATTCAGTTGAGGACAACACCAGGCAGGGGCAGACAGACACCTTTAGTAGGCCGGAACAGCCAATGGCATTTTTAAAAATGGTAATTTGGAACAGAAGGTAGAAGCTCAGCTTTATTCAGTTGAGGACAACACCAGGCAGGGGCAGACAGACACCTTTAGTAGGCCGGAACAGCCAATGGCATTTTTAGAAATGGTAATTTGGAACAGAAGGTTGAAGCTCAGCTTTATTCAGTTGAGGACAACACCAGGCAGGGGCAGACAGACACCTTTAGTAGGCCGGAACAGCCAATTTTTTAAAAAAACAGCAGTTAGTAAGAGGCAGAAGGTAGAAGCTCAGCTTTATTCAGTTGAGGACAACACCAGGCAGGGGCAGACAGACACCTTTAGTAGGCCGGAACAGCCAATGGCATTTTTAGAAATGGTAATTTGGAACAGAAGGTAGAAGCTCAGCTTTATTCAGTTGAGGACAACACCAGGCAGGGGCAGACAGACACCTTTAGTAGGCCGGAACAGCCAATGGCATTTTTAGAAATGGTAATTTGGAACAGAAGGTTGAAGCTCAGCTTTATTCAGTTGAGGACAACACCAGGCAGGGGCAGACAGACACCTTTAGTAGGCCGGAACAGCCAATGGCATTTTTAGAAATGGTAATTTGGAACAGAAGGTTGAAGCTCAGCTTTATTCAGTTGAGGACAACACCAGGCAGGGGCAGACAGACACCTTTAGTAGGCCGGAACAGCCAATTTTATAAAAAAAAAGCAGTTAATAAGAGGCAGAAGGTAGAAGCTCAGCTTTATTCAGTTGCAGCTTCTTGGCAATAATATAAAGAAGACGCGACAGGACAACACTCGGTGGATGCCATATCTGTGTTTTCAATGGAAAAAAACCTTTCAGTTAACTACTTGCAGGAGCAATTTTTTGTAGCTGGTGGACAATTTTTTAAAAAAAAAGCAGTTAATAAGAGGCAGAAGGTAGAAGCTCAGCTTTATTCAGTTGCAGCTTCTTGGCAATAATATAAAGAAGACGCGACAGGACAACACTCGGTGGATGCCATATCTGTGTTTTCAATGGAAAAAAACCTTTCAGTTAACTACTTGCAGGAGAAAGTTTTTGTAGCTGGTGGCCAATTTTTGTACTGTACCAGTTTTTTGTTGTATGTGTTTTTGTTTTTAATGTTAAAATGTCTGCATTTGATATCTCTCCAGTATTTTCTTTTTTATAAGCAAAATACTGCAGTTTTACATCGGTTACATGGATACACAGGCAGCTTGGTGGTGAGTGTAGGAGTATTTAAAGTAGGGACCGCAGACAGGCTATCAAAGGCCTAAAATAACAAACAATAGGCTCATGGCAGTTTTACATCGGTTACATGGATACACGGGCAGGCAGCTTGGTGGTCAGTGGAGGAGTATTTAAAGTAGGGACCGCAGACAGGCTATCAAAGGCCTAAAATAACAAACAATAGGCTCATGGCAGTTTTACATCGGTTACATGGATACACGGGCAGGCAGCTTGGTGGTCAGTGGAGGAGTATTTAAAGTAGGGACCGCAGACAGGCTATCAAAGGCCTAAAATAACAAACAATAGGCTCATGGCAGCTTTACAGCGGTTACATGGATACACGGGCAGGCAGCTTGGTGGTGAGTGGAGGAGTATTTAAAGTAGGGACCGCAGACAGGCTATCAAAGGCCTAAAATAACAAACAATAGGCTTATGGCAGTTTTACAGCGGTTACATGGATACACGGGCAGGCAGCTTGGTGGTCAGTGGAGGAGTATTTAAAGTAGGGACCGCAGACAGGCTATCAAAGACCTAAAATAACAAACAATAGGCTCATGGCAGTTTTACAGCGGTTACATGGATACACGGGCAGGCAGCTTGGTGGTCAGTGGAGGAGTATTTAAAGTAGGGACCGCAGACAGGCTATCAAAGGCCTAAAATAACAAACAATAGGCTCATGGCAGCTTTACAGCGGTTACATGGATACACGGGCAGGCAGCTTGGTGGTGAGTGGAGGAGTATTTAAAGTAGGGACCGCAGACAGGCTATCAAAGGCCTAAAATAACAAACAATAGGCTCATGGCAGTTTTACAGCGGTTACATGGATACACGGGCAGGCAGCTTGGTGGTGAGTGGAGGAGTATTTAAAGTAGGGACCGCAGACAGGCTATCAAAGGCCTAAAATAACAAACAATAGGCTCATGGCAGTTTTACAGCGGTTACATGGATACACGGGCAGGCAGCTGGTGATGAGTGGAGGAGTATTTAAAGTAGGGACCGCAGACAGGCTATCAAAGGCCTAAAATAACAAACAATAGGCTCATGGCAGTTTTACAGCGGTTACATGGATACACGGGCAGGCAGCTGGTGATGAGTGGAGGAGTATTTAAAGTAGGGACCGCAGACAGGCTATCAAAGGCCTAAAATAACAAACAATAGGCTCATGGCAGTTTTACATCGGTTACATGGATACACGGGCAGGCAGCTTGGTGGTGAGTGGAGGAGTATTTAAAGTAGGGACCGCAGACAGGCTATCAAAGGCCTAAAATAACAAACAATAGGTTCATGGCAGTTTTACAGCGCTTACATGGATACACGGGCAGGCAGCTGGTGATGAGTGGAGGAGTATTTAAAGTAGGGACCGCAGACAGGCTATCAAAGGCCTAAAATAACAAACAATAGGCTCATGGCAGCTTTACATCGGTTACATGGATACACGGGCAGGCAGCTTGGTGGTGAGTGGAGGAGTATTTAAAGTAGGGACCGCAGACAGGCTATCAAAGGCCTAAAATAACAAACAATAGGCTCATGGCAGTTTTACAGCGGTTACATGGATACACGGGCAGGCAGCTTGGTGGTCAGTGGAGGAGTATTTAAAGTAGGGACCGCAGACAGGCTATCAAAGGCCTAAAATAACAAACAATAGGCTCATGGCAGTTTTACAGCGGTTACATGGATACACGGGCAGGCAGCTTGGTGGTGAGTGGAGGAGTATTTAAAGTAGGGACCGCAGACAGGCTATCAAAGGCCTAAAATAACAAACAATAGGCTCATGGCAGTTTTACAGCGGTTACATGGATACACGGGCAGGCAGCTGGTGATGAGTGGAGGAGTATTTAAAGTAGGGACCGCAGACAGGCTATCAAAGGCCTAAAATAACAAACAATAGGCTCATGGCAGTTTTACATCGGTTACATGGATACACGGGCAGGCAGCTTGGTGGTGAGTGGAGGAGTATTTAAAGTAGGGACCGCAGACAGGCTATCAAAGGCCTAAAATAACAAACAATAGGCTTATGGCAGTTTTACAGCGGTTACATGGATACACGGGCAGGCAGCTTGGTGGTCAGTGGAGGAGTATTTAAAGTAGGGACCGCAGACAGGCTATCAAAGGCCTAAAATAACAAACAATAGGCTCATGGCAGTTTTACAGCGGTTACATGGATACACGGGCAGGCAGCTGGTGATGAGTGGAGGAGTATTTAAAGTAGGGACCGCAGACAGGCTATCAAAGGCCTAAAATAACAAACAATAGGCTCATGGCAGTTTTACATCGGTTACATGGATACACGGGCAGGCAGCTTGGTGGTCAGTGGAGGAGTATTTAAAGTAGGGACCGCAGACAGGCTATCAAAGGCCTAAAATAACAAACAATAGGCTCATGGCAGCTTTACAGCGGTTACATGGATACACGGGCAGGCAGCTTGGTGGTGAGTGGAGGAGTATTTAAAGTAGGGACCGCAGACAGGCTATCAAAGGCCTAAAATAACAAACAATAGGCTTATGGCAGTTTTACAGCGGTTACATGGATACACGGGCAGGCAGCTTGGTGGTCAGTGGAGGAGTATTTAAAGTAGGGACCGCAGACAGGCTATCAAAGGCCTAAAATAACAAACAATAGGCTTATGGCAGTTTTACAGCGGTTACATGGATACACGGGCAGGCAGCTTGGTGGTCAGTGGAGGAGTATTTAAAGTAGGGACCGCAGACAGGCTATCAAAGGCCTAAAATAACAAACAATAGGCTCATGGCAGTTTTACAGCGGTTACATGGATACACGGGCAGGCAGCTTGGTGGTGAGTGGAGGAGTATTTAAAGTAGGGACCGCAGACAGGCTATCAAAGGCCTAAAATAACAAAAAATAGGCTCATGGCAGTTTTACATCGGTTACATGGATACACGGGCAGGCAGCTTGGTGGTCAGTGGAGGAGTATTTAAAGTAGGGACCGCAGACAGGCTATCAAAGGCCTAAAATAACAAACAATAGGCTCATGGCAGCTTTACAGCGGTTACATGGATACACGGGCAGGCAGCTTGGTGGTGAGTGGAGGAGTATTTAAAGTAGGGACCGCAGACAGGCTATCAAAGGCCTAAAATAACAAACAATAGGCTTATGGCAGTTTTACAGCGGTTACATGGATACACGGGCAGGCAGCTTGGTGGTCAGTGGAGGAGTATTTAAAGTAGGGACCGCAGACAGGCTATCAAAGACCTAAAATAACAAACAATAGGCTCATGGCAGTTTTACAGCGGTTACATGGATACACGGGCAGGCAGCTGGTGATGAGTGGAGGAGTATTTAAAGTAGGGACCGCAGACAGGCTATCAAAGGCCTAAAATAACAAACAATAGGCTTATGGCAGTTTTACAGCGGTTACATGGATACACGGGCAGGCAGCTTGGTGGTCAGTGGAGGAGTATTTAAAGTAGGGACCGCAGACAGGCTATCAAAGGCCTAAAATAACAAACAATAGGCTCATGGCAGTTTTACAGCGGTTACATGGATACACGGGCAGGCAGCTTGGTGGTGAGTGGAGGAGTATTTAAAGTAGGGACCGCAGACAGGCTATCAAAGGCCTAAAATAACAAACAATAGGCTCATGACAGTTTTACAGCGGTTACATGGATACACGGGCAGGCAGCTGGTGATGAGTGGAGGAATATTTAAAGTAGGGACCGCAGACAGGCTATCAAAGGCCTAAAATAACAAACAATAGGCTCATGGCAGTTTTACATCGGTTACATGGATACACGGGCAGGCAGCTTGGTGGTCAGTGGAGGAGTATTTAAAGTAGGGACCGCAGACAGGCTATCAAAGGCCTAAAATAACAAACAATAGGCTCATGGCAGCTTTACAGCGGTTACATGGATACACGGGCAGGCAGCTTGGTGGTGAGTGGAGGAGTATTTAAAGTAGGGACCGCAGACAGGCTATCAAAGGCCTAAAATAACAAACAATAGGCTTATGGCAGCTTTACAGCGGTTACATGGATACACGGGCAGGCAGCTTGGTGGTCAGTGGAGGAGTATTTAAAGTAGGGACCGCAGACAGGCTATCAAAGGCCTAAAATAACAAACAATAGGCTCATGGCAGTTTTACAGCGGTTACATGGATACACGGGCAGGCAGCTTGGTGGTGAGTGGAGGAGTATTTAAAGTAGGGACCGCAGACAGGCTATCAAAGGCCTAAAATAACAAACAATAGGCTCATGGCAGTTTTACAGCGGTTACATGGATACACGGGCAGGCAGCTGGTGATGAGTGGAGGAGTATTTAAAGTAGGGACCGCAGACAGGCTATCAAAGGCCTAAAATAACAAACAATAGGCTCATGGCAGTTTTACATCGGTTACATGGATACACGGGCAGGCAGCTTGGTGGTCAGTGGAGGAGTATTTAAAGTAGGGACCGCAGACAGGCTATCAAAGGCCTAAAATAACAAACAATAGGCTCATGGCAGCTTTACAGCGGTTACATGGATACACGGGCAGGCAGCTTGGTGGTGAGTGGAGGAGTATTTAAAGTAGGGACCGCAGACAGGCTATCAAAGGCCTAAAATAACAAACAATAGGCTTATGGCAGTTTTACAGCGGTTACATGGATACACGGGCAGGCAGCTTGGTGGTCAGTGGAGGAGTATTTAAAGTAGGGACCGCAGACAGGCTATCAAAGACCTAAAATAACAAACAATAGGCTCATGGCAGTTTTACAGCGGTTACATGGATACACGGGCAGGCAGCTGGTGATGAGTGGAGGAGTATTTAAAGTAGGGACCGCAGACAGGCTATCAAAGGCCTAAAATAACAAACAATAGGCTTATGGCAGTTTTACAGCGGTTACATGGATACACGGGCAGGCAGCTTGGTGGTCAGTGGAGGAGTATTTAAAGTAGGGACCGCAGACAGGCTATCAAAGGCCTAAAATAACAAACAATAGGCTCATGGCAGTTTTACAGCGGTTACATGGATACACGGGCAGGCAGCTTGGTGGTGAGTGGAGGAGTATTTAAAGTAGGGACCGCAGACAGGCTATCAAAGGCCTAAAATAACAAACAATAGGCTCATGGCAGTTTTACAGCGGTTACATGGATACACGGGCAGGCAGCTTGGTGGTCAGTGGAGGAGTATTTAAAGTAGGGACCGCAGACAGGCTATCAAAGGCCTAAAATAACAAACAATAGGCTCATGGCAGTTTTACAGCGGTTACATGGATACACGGGCAGGCAGCTTGGTGGTGAGTGGAGGAGTATTTAAAGTAGGGACCGCAGACAGGCTATCAAAGGCCTAAAATAACAAACAATAGGCTCATGGCAGTTTTACAGCGGTTACATGGATACACGGGCAGGCAGCTGGTGATGAGTGGAGGAGTATTTAAAGTAGGGACCGCAGACAGGCTATCAAAGGCCTAAAATAACAAACAATAGGCTCATGGCAGCTTTACATCGGTTACATGGATACACGGGCAGGCAGCTTGGTGGTGAGTGGAGGAGTATTTAAAGTAGGGACCGCAGACAGGCTATCAAAGGCCTAAAATAACAAACAATAGGCTCATGGCAGTTTTACAGCGGTTACATGGATACACGGGCAGGCAGCTTGGTGGTGAGTGGAGGAGTATTTAAAGTAGGGACCGCAGACAGGCTATCAAAGGCCTAAAATAACAAACAATAGGCTCATGGCAGTTTTACAGCGGTTACATGGATACACGGGCAGGCAGCTGGTGATGAGTGGAGGAGTATTTAAAGTAGGGACCGCAGACAGGCTATCAAAGGCCTTAAAATAACATACAATAGGCTCATGGCAGCTTTACAGCGGTTACATGGATACACAGGCAGCTTGGTGGTGAGTGGAGGAGTAGTGCAAGGAGTGTCTGTCCCAGTACTCCCAAAATATAAATAGATGTTAATGTCTCGCAAAACAACCAAAACAAAAAAAAAGGTGGCATACTTAGGTACAGGGGTGGGCTCATCTACTGAGTTTCTGACATAGTAATTTGGCAGTAACTATTTAATGGTGCCAATATAGGACACAGACACAGACTACTTTAAGTTGCATCATAGATGTCTACAAATTTGTATTGTCAGTGCCAGACATTGAATGATGTCAGCGAATAGACTAAAGATTGGTGGAGCTGTGCGACATAATTTTGCACGTGGTAGAGCACATTTTGAGCTGGGGTAGGGGGGAACTCTCTTGAGGCCGGCGGGACCGCCCCAGGGCCCCTCATGTTACAACGGTGTGTCTGACGTTGGGTGCGCACCACCACCGCCAGAGACACTACATTGTACTATGAGGGACCCAGTAGCAATGCCGTCAACCAAAAGCGAGCACACCCACCTCTTCAGACAAACAGCAGTCTCACGGGTGCTTGCGCCAAGTCGCGATACCACGGCCCCGTGTGGGGAGTTTTGCCATTTAGGGAGGTGTAAACATGTCGTATGCTGTACAATCAGCTGCAGCAAATTAGACATTAGAAAAGTAATTCACAGGCAAGAGCTTTTCATAGGAAAGCTAGGTGTCGGCCGGGCAAGGTGGGGCAAAAGATTTCGAAATCCAGTTGTGGTTCATTTTAATGAATGTTAGATCGTCAACATTTTGGGTAGCCAGACGAGTCCTTTTTTCGGTTAATATTGAACCTGCAGCACTGAATACTCTTTCTGATAGGACACTTGCTGCCGGGCAAGCAAGCTCCTGCAATGCATATTCTGCCAATTCTGGCCAGGTGTCTAATTTGGAGGCCCAGTAATCAAATGGGAATGACGGTTGAGGGAGAACATCGATAAGCAGTGGCGTAACTACAAAGTTATGGGCCCCGGTGCGAACTTCCAAATGGGGCCCCCCCCCCCTACCTCCATGACGCCCCCCCACCCCCTTCCCCTAGATACGCCTCGGACTGTTGCAGGAATCTCCTGCACTGCAACATGGTGTTGGGTGCCAGCACAGCCCGCACAGTGGTATATCCAGCACAGCCCGCACAGTGGTATATCCAGCACAGCCCGCACAGTGGTATATCCAGCACAGCCCGCACAGTGGTATATCCAGCACAGCCCGCACAGTGGTATATCCAGCACAGCCCGCACAGTGGTATATCCAGCACAGCCCGCACAGTGGTATATACAGCACAGCCCGCACAGTGGTATGTACAGCACAGCCCGCACAGTGGTATATCCAGCACAGCCCGCACAGGGATATATACAGCACAGCCCGCACAGGGGTATATACAGCACAGCCCGCACAGGGGTATATACAGCACAGCCCGCACAGGGCTATATACAGCAGAGCCCGCACAGGGGTATATGCAGCACAGGGGTATATAGAGCACAGCCAGCACAGGGGTATATAGAGCACAGCCCGCATCTCATCTTCCCCCCCCCCCCCGATAATGGCCCCACAGTCCGGTGAAAAAGAAAAAAAAAAACTCTCCTCACCTTTCCTTTTGCCCGCGCTGCTCCTGGTGGCTGCAGTCTGCCCAGGACACTGCAGGTGCGCGATGATATGACGTCATCGCGCACCCGCAGTGTACTGTCAGAGGCAGAGCGGGGAATGATGGGAGAGGGAGCGTCAGGTGACGCTCTCCTCCATCATTGCATTGAACTATACCGGTGTCATAGACGCCGGTATAGTTAAATGCGGCGGCGGCGGCGGCGGCGGCGGGGGGGGGGGGGAGGAACAGTGCAGCGGCCCACTACTGGCATCGGCTCTTCTGGCATTTGCCAGAAGTGCCCGATGTCCAGCCCGGCCCTGCCCTGACCTGCCGGCCCGGGGCCCCTGACCTGCGGGGCCCGGTCGCAATGGCGACCGCTGCGACCGCGGTCGTTACGCCCCTGTCGATAAGGGATGAAAAATAGTTAGTAACCATACTGGACAAATGTTGTCTCCTGTCACTTTCAATTGATGCAGCAGTACCTGTCCTGTCTGCGGTCATAGCAAAATCACTCCACAACCTGGTCAGAAAACCCCTCTGTCCAACGCCACTTCTGATGTGTGCACCCCTAACACTCCTAGTCTGCTGCCCCCTGGAGCTCGTGTGAGAACGATCACGTGCGCTGTGTGCTGGGAATGCCTGAAGCAAACGGTCAACAAGAGTTGATTGTTTGGTTGCTAATATTAGTTCCAAGTTCTCATGTGGCATAATATTTTGCAATTTGCCTTTATAGCGTGGATCAAGGAGGCAGGCCAACCAGTAATCGTCATCGTTCATCATTTTCGTTATGCGTGTGTCCCTTTTTAGGATGCGTAAGGCATAATCCGCCATGTGGGCCAAAGTTCCAGTTGTCAAATCTCCGGTTGTGATTGGTTGAGGGGCAGTTGCAGGCAAATCTACGTCACTTGTGTCCCTCAAAAAACCAGAACCCGGCCGTGACACGCAACCAATTTCCTGTGCCCCCGGGAAAGGTTCGGCATTAAAAATATACTCATCCCCATCATCCTCCTCGTCCTCCACCTCCTCTTCGCCCGCTACCTCGTCCTGTACACTGCCCTGACCAGACAATGGCTGACTGTCATCAAGGCTTTCCTCTTCCTCTGGTGCAGACGCCTGCTCCTTTATGTGCGTCAAACTTTGCATCAGCAGACGCATTAGGGGGATGCTCATGCTTATTACGGCGTTGTCTGCACTAACCAGCCGTGTGCATTCCTCAAAACACTGAAGGACTTGACACATGTCTTGTATCTTAGACCACTGCACACCTGACAACTCCATGTCTGCCATCCTACTGCCTGCCCGTGTATCCTCCCACAAATAAATAACAGCACGCCTCTGTTCGCACAGTCTCTGAAGCATGTGCAGTGTTGAGTTCCACCTTGTTGCAACGTCTATGATTAGGCGATGCTGGGGAAGGTTCAAAGACCGCTGATAGGTCTGCATACGGCTGGCGTGTACAGGCGAACGTCGGATATGTGAGCAAAGTGAACGCACTTTGAGGAGCAGGTCGGAGAACCCAGGATAAGTTTTCAATAAGCACTGCACCACCAGGTTTAAGGTGTGAGCCAGGCAAGGAATGTGTTTCAGTTGGGAAAGGGAGATGGCAGCCATGAAATTCCTTCCGTTATCACTCACTACCTTGCCTGCCTCAAGATCTACTGTGCCCAGCCACGACTGCGTTTCTTGTTGCAAGAACTCGGATAGAACTTCCGCGGTGTGTCTGTTGTCGCCCAAACACTTCATAGCCAATACAGCCTGCTGACGCTTGGCAGTAGCTGGCCCATAATGGGACAACTGGTGTGCAACAGTGTCATCTGCCGATGGAGTGGTTGGCAGACTGCGTTCTGTGGAAGAGCTGTAGCTTCTGCAGGAGGACGAGGAGGAGGAGGAGGAGGGGGTGCGAACGCCTACAGCCAACTGTTTCCTAGACCGTGGGCTAGGCACAACTGTCCCTAAATTGATGTCGCCTGTGGACCCTGCATCCACCACATTCACCCAGTGTGCCGTGATGGACACATAACGTCCCTGGCCATGCCTACTGGTCCATGCATCTGTAGTCAGGTGCACCTTTGTACTCACAGATTGCCTGAGTGCATGGACGATGCGCTGTTTAACATGCTGGTGCAGGGCTGGGATGGCTTTTCTGGAAAAAAAGTGTCGACTGGGTAGCTCGTATCGTGGTTCAGCGTACTCCATCAGGGCTTTGAAAGCTTCGCTTTCAACTAACCGGTAGGGCATCATCTCTAACGAGATTAGTCTAGCTATGTGGGCGTTAAAACCCTGTGTACGCGGATGCGAGGATAAGTACTTCCTTTTTCTAACCAGAGTCTCATGTAGGGTGAGCTGGACTGGAGAGCTGGAGATCGTGGAACTTTCGGGTGTGCCGGTGTACATGGCAGACTGAGAGACGGTTGGAGACGGTAGTGTTTCCGCCGGTGCCCTAGATGCAATATTTCCTCCTACAAAACTGGTGGTTCCCTGACCCTGACTGCTTTTGGCTGGCAAAGAAACCTGCACAGATACTGCCGGTGGTGCGGAAAATGGTGGCCTTACAGTGACGGAAGGGATGTTGCGTTGCTGACTAGCTTCATTGGCCGAGGGTGCTACAACCTTAAGGGACGTTTGGTAGTTAGTCCAGGCTTGAAAATGCATGGTGGTTAAGTGTCTATGCATGCAACTAGTATTTAGACTTTTCAGATTCTGACCTCTGCTTAAGCTAGTTGAACATTTTTGACAGATGACTTTGCGCTGATCAGTTGGATTTGTTGTTGTTGTTTAAAAAAATGCCAGACTGCACTCTTCCTAGACTCGGATCCCTTTTCAGGGATTGCAGACTGAGCTTTAACCGGATGGCCACGCTGTCCTCCAACAGGTTTTGGCTTTGACACGCGTTTTGGGCCAGATACGGGCCCGGCAGATGGAACCTGTTGCGATGTTGATGCCTGCTGCGGCCCCTCCTCCACCTCCGCTTCTGAACTACTGCCGCCTGCACCCTGTTCCCCCAATGGCTGCCAATCGGGGTCAATAACTGGGTCATCTATTACCTCCTCTTCGAGCTCGTGTGCAACTTCGTCTGTGTCACTGTGTCGGTCGGTGGTATAGCGTTCGTGGCGGGGCAACATAGTCTCATCAGGGTCTGATTGTGGATCTGTACCCTGAGAGGGCAATGTGGTGGTCTGAGTCAAAGGAGCAGCATAGTACTCTGGCTGTGGCTGTGCATCAGTGCACTCCATGTCAGAATATACTTGTAATGGGCATGGCCTGTTAAATGTTTCACTTTCTAAGCCAGGGACGGTATGTGTAAAGAGCTCCATGGAGTGACCCGTTGTGTCGCCTGCTGCATCCTTCTCTCTTGTTGTAGTTTTTGCTGAGGAGGACAAGGAAGCGACTTGTCCCTGACCGTGAACATCCACAAGCGACGCGCTGCTTTTACATTTACCAGTTTCGGAAGAGGAGGCAAAAGAGCTAGAGGCTGAGTCTGCAATGTAAGCCAAAACTTGCTGTTGCTGCTCCGCCTTTAAAAGCGGTTTTCCTACTCCCAGAAAAGAGAGCGTTCGAGGCCTTGTGTAGCCTGACGACGAAACTGGCTCCACAGCTCCAGACTTAGGTGGAATATTTTTATCCCCACGACCACCTGATGCTCCACTACCACTACCATCATTACCAGCTGACAATGAACGCCCACGACGACCTCTTGCACCAGACTTCCTCATTGTTTTAAAATCTTAACCAAAGTAACTTTATTTGTTGCTGTCAAACAACTTACACGGTGAGCTATAACTTCAGTATGATTTCAATATCCCTTAACAGGTTGGTGAGACCACAAGGAAAATCAGGCACAATGTTACACACTCTGTTTTCTGTGGCACAAAATCACAGAGATGACACACACGCAGGACTGTCACTCAAGCACTAATGTCAATATTAATCTCCCACCTAATTTATTTATTTTTTTTTCTCAGGGAGACTTTAGAAACCAAATAATATTAAAAAAAGAACAAAAAAAAAAACAACAAAAAAAAGGCTTTCTATGGCCCACAATTAGAGAGAGAGAGGTGGCACACCCAGGAGTCAAGACTGGCGCACAAGCTGAAAGGGCAATATTACTCTCCCACTGTTTTTTTATGTTTTTTTTTATTTTCAGGGAGACTTTAGAAACCAAATAATATTAAAAAAACCAAAAAAATAAATAGCCTTTCTATGGCCCACTGAATGAGAGAGAGAGGTGGCACACCCAGGAGTCAAGACTGGCACACAAGCTGAAAGGGCAATATTACTCTCCCACTGTTTTTTTAAGTTTTTTTTTTTTATTTTCAGGGAGACTTTAGAAACCAAATAATATTAAAAAAACCAAAAAAATAAATAGCCTTTCTATGGCCCACTGAATGAGAGAGAGAGGTGGCACACCCAGGAGTCAAGACTGGCACACAAGCTGAAAGGGCAATATTACTCTCCCACTGTTTTTTTATGTTTTTTTTTTTTTTCAGGGAGACTTTAGAAACCAAATAATATTAAAAAAACCAAAAAAATAAATAGGCTTTCTATGGCCCACTGAATGAGAGAGAGGTGGCACACCCAGGAGTCAAGACTGGCACACAAGCTGAAAGGGCAATATTACTCTCCCACTGTTTTTTTTTTTTTTTTTTATTTTTATTTTCAGGGAGACTTTAGAAACCAAATAATATTAAAAAAACCAAAAAAATAAATAGCCTTTCTATGGCCCACTGAATGAGAGAGAGAGGTGGCACACCCAGGAGTCAAGACTGGCACACAAGCTGAAAGGGCAATATTACTCTCCCACTGTTTTTTTAAGTTTTTTTTTTTTTATTTTCAGGGAGACTTTAGAAACCAAATAATATTAAAAAAACCAAAAAAATAAATAGCCTTTCTATGGCCCACTGAATGAGAGAGAGAGGTGGCACACCCAGGAGTCAAGACTGGCACACAAGCTGAAAGGGCAATATTACTCTCCCACTGTTTTTTTATGTTTTTTTTTTTTTCAGGGAGACTTTAGAAACCAAATAATATTAAAAAAACCAAAAAAATAAATAGGCTTTCTATGGCCCACTGAATGAGAGAGAGGTGGCACACCCAGGAGTCAAGACTGGCACACAAGCTGAAAGGGCAATATTACTCTCCCACTGTTTTTTTATGTTTTTTTTTATTTTCAGGGAGACTTTAGAAACCAAATAATATTAAAAAAACCAAAAAAATAAATAGCCTTTCTATGGCCCACTGAATGAGAGAGAGAGGTGGCACACCCAGGAGTCAAGACTGGCACACAAGCTGAAAGGGCAATATTACTCTCCCACTGTTTTTTTAAGTTTTTTTTTTTTTATTTTCAGGGAGACTTTAGAAACCAAATAATATTAAAAAAACCAAAAAAATAAATAGCCTTTCTTTGGCCCACTGAATGAGAGAGAGAGGTGGCACACCCAGGAGTCAAGACTGGCACACAAGCTGAAAGGGCAATATTACTCTCCCACTGTTTTTTTATGTTATTTTTTTTTTTCAGGGAGACTTTAGAAACCAAATAATATTAAAAAACCAAAAAAATAAATAGGCTTTCTATGGCCCACTGAATGAGAGAGAGGTGGCACACCCAGGAGTCAAGACTGGCACACAAGCTGAAGGGGCAATATTACTCTCCCACTGTTTTTTTTTTGTTTTTTTTTATTATTTTCAGGGAGACTTTAGAAACCAAATAATATTAAAAAAACCAAAAAAATAAATAGCCTTTCTATGGCCCACTGAATGAGAGAGAGAGGTGGCACACCCAGGAGTCAAGACTGGCACACAAGCTGAAAGGGCAATATTACTCTCCCACTGTTTTTTTAAGTTTTTTTTTTTTTATTTTCAGGGAGACTTTAGAAACCAAATAATATTAAAAAACCAAAAAAATAAATAGCCTTTCTATGGCCCACTGAATGAGAGAGAGAGGTGGCACACCCAGGAGTCAAGACTGGCACACAAGCTGAAAGGGCAATATTACTCTCCCACTGTTTTTTTATGTATTTTTTGTTTTTTAAGGGAGACTTTAGAAACCCAATAATATTTAAAAAAAAAATAAATAGGCTTTCTATGGCCCACTGAATGAGAGAGGTGGCACACCCAGGAGTCAAGACTGGCACACAAGCTGAAAGGGCAATATTACTCTCCCACTGTTTTTTTATTTTTTATTTTTTTTCAGGGAGACTTTAGAAACCAAATAATAAGAAAAAAAATAAATAAATAAATAGGCTTTCTATAGCCCACTGAATGAGAGATAGCACACACAGCAGTGGCACACAAGCCCTGACTGAGGCCAATATTTTTCTCCCACTGATTGATGTAGTGTTTTTGTGTTGAGGTAGATTTTAGAACACAAATCAAGGAAAAAAAAAAATGCTTTCTATGGCCCACTGAATGAGAGAGGTGGCACACCCAGGAGTCAAGACTGGCACACAAGCTGAAAGGGCAATATTACTCTCCCACTGTTTTTTTATGTATTTTTTGTTTTTTAAGGGAGACTTTAGAAACCCAATAATATTTAAAAAAAATAAATAAATAGGCTTTCTATGGCCCACTGAATGAGAGAGAGAGGTGGCACACCCAGGAGTCAAGACTGGCACACAAGCTGAAAGGGCAATATTACTCTCCCACTGTTTTTTTATGTATTTTTTGTTTTTTAAGGGAGACTTTAGAAACCCAATAATATTTTAAAAAATAAATAAATAGGCTTTCTATGGCCCACTGAATGAGAGAGAGAGGTGGCACACCCAGGAGTCAAGACTGGCACACAAGCTGAAAGGGCAATATTACTCTCCCACTGTTTTTTTATGTATTTTTTGTTTTTTAAGGGAGACTTTAGAAACCCAATAATATTTAAAAAAATAAATAAATAGGCTTTCTATGGCCCACTGAATGAGAGAGGTGGCACACCCAGGAGTCAAGACTGGCGCACAAGCTGAAAGGGCAATATTACTCTCCCACTGTTTTTTTAAGTTTTTTTTCTTTTATTTTCAGGGAGACTTTAGAAACCAAATAATATTAAAAAAACCAAAAAAATAAATAGCCTTTCTATGGCCCACTGAATGAGAGAGAGGTGGCACACCCAGGAGTCAAGACTGGCACACAAGCTGAAAGGGCAATATTACTCTCCCACTGTTTTTTTTTTTTTTTTTTTTTTTTCAGGGAGACTTTAGAAACCAAATAATAAGAAAAAAAAATAAATAAATAAATAGGCTTTCTATAGCCCACTGAATGAGAGATAGGACACACAGCAGTGGCACACAAGCCCTGACTGAGGCCAATATTTTTCTACCACTGATTGATGTAGTGTTTTTGTGTTGAGGCAGAATTTAGAACACAAATCACGGAAAAAATAAATAGGCTTTCTATGGCCCACTCAGTGAGAGATGGCACACACAGGGATGGCACTGTAGCAGAAATGCCAATCTTAATCTCCCACAAAAAAAAACAAAAAAAAAAAAACAGGGACTGTCCTACAATTACTATCTCCCTGCAGTAATCTAAGCCAGGTATGGCAGGCAGCAATAGGAGTGGACTGATGCACAAATTAAATAAAAAGTGTGGACAAACAAAAAAGATAGCTGTGCAGAAAGGAACAAGAGGATATGTGCTTTGAAAAAAGCAGTTGGTTTCCACAGTGGCGTACACACAGCAATACAGCTATCACGGAGCCTTCTAGGGCAGCCCAATGAGCTACAGCGCTGAGGGAAAAAAAAAAAAAAATAGCTTCCACTGTCCCTGCACACCGAAGGTGGTGTTGGACAGTGGAAATCGCTACAGCACAAGCGGTTTGGTGGTTAGTGGACCCTGCCTAACGCTATCCCTGCTTCTGACGAAGCGGCAGCAACCTCTCCCTAAGCTCAGATCAGCAGCAGTAAGATGGCGGTCGGCGGGAACGCCCCTTTATAGCCCCTGTGACGCTGCAGACAGCAAGCCAATCACTGCAATGCCCTTCTCTAAGATGGTGGGGACCAGGATCTATGTCATCACGCTGCCCACACTCTGCGTTCACCTTCATTGGCTGAGAAATGGCGCTTTTCGCGTCATTGAAACGCGACTTTGGCGCGAAAGTCGCGTACCGCATGGCCGACAAGCACAGGGGTCGGATCGGGTTTCATGAGACGCCGACTTAGCCAAAAGTCGGCGACTTTTGAAAATGATCGACCCGTTTCGCTCAACCCTAATAATAACCCATTGGTACCCAGAAGTTGTGATGTGAAGATCACCAATTGATTGACATAGGTGACAACATGCTATAGATTGTAAGTCCTTCTTTGCCATAATCCGATATTCACATTATGTAGATCTCCCTGCTGGTTCCCTTAACCCCTCTGTGACCTTAGATGTACTATCCCGTCGAGGTGACCTGGGCCTATCTGACCCTCGACGGGATAGTACGTCATAGCCGATCGGCCGCGCTCACGGGGGGAGCGCGGCCGATCGCGGCCGGGTGTCAGCTGCATATCGCAGCTGACATCCGGCACTATGTGCCAGGAGCGGTCACGGACCGCCCCCGGCACATTAACCCCCGGCACACCGCGATCAAACATGATCGCGGTGTACCGGCGGTATAGGGAAGCATCGCGCAGGGAGGGGGCTCCCTGCGGGCTTCCCTGAGACCCCCGGAGCAACGCGATGTGATCACGTTGCTCTGAGTGTCTCCTACCTCCCTCCTCGCCGCAGGTCCTGGATCCAAGATGGCCGCGGCATCCGGGTCCTGCAGGGAGGGAGGTGGCTTACCGAGTGTCTGCTCAGAGCAGACACTTGGTAAGCCTGCAGCCCTGCACAGCAGATCGCAGATCTGGCAGAGTGCTGTGCACACTGCCAGATCAATGATCTGTGATGTCCCCCCCTGGGACAAAGTAAAAAAGTAAAAAAAAAATTCCCCACATGTGTGTAAAAAAAAAAATAAAAAAAATATCCTAAATAAAGAAAAAAAAAAAATTTATTCCCATAAATACATTTCTTTAGCTAAATAAAATAAAAAAAACAATAAAAGTACACATATTTAGTATCGCCGCGTCCGTAACGACCCAACCTATAAAACTGCCCCACTAGTTAACCCCTTCAGTAAACACCGTAAGAAAAAAAAAAAAAAAACGAGGCAAAAAACAACGCTTTATTATCATACCGCCGAACAAAAAGTGGAATAACACGCGATCAAAAAGACTGATATAAATAACCATGGCACCGCTGAAAACGTCATCTTGTCCCGCAAAAAACGAGCCGCCATACAGCATCATCAGCAAAAAAATAAAAAAGTTATAGTCCTGAGAATAAAGCGATACCAAAATAATTATTTTTTCTATAAAATAGTTTTTATCGTATAAAAGCGCCAAAACATAAAAAAATGATATAAATGAGATATCGCTGTAATCGTACTGACCCGACGAATAAAACTGCTTTATCAATTTTACCAAACGCGGAATGGTATAAACGCCTCCCCCAAAAGAAATTCATGAATAGCTGGTTTTTGATCACTCTGCCTCACAAAAATCGGAATAAAAAGCGATCAAAAAATGTCACGTGTCCGAAAATGTTACCAATAAAAACGTCAACGCGTCCCGCAAAAAACAAGATCTCACATAACTCTGTGGACTCAAATATGGAAAAATTACAGCTCTCAAAATGTGGTAACGCAAAAAATATTTTTTGCAATGAAAAGCGTCTTTCAGTGTGTGACGGCTGCCAATCATAAAAATCCGCTAAATAACCCGCTATAAAAGTAAATCAAACCCCCCTTCATCACCCCCTTAGTTAGGGAAAAATAAAAAAATTAAAAAATGTATTTATTTCCATTTTCCCATTAGGGTTAGGGTTAGGGTTAGGGCTAGAGTTAGGACTAGAGTTAGGGCTAGGGTTAGGGCAAGGGTTAGGGCTAGGGTTAGGGTTAGGGCTAGGGTTGGGGCTAGGGTTAGGGCTAGAGTTAGGACTAGAGTTAGGGCTAGGGTTAGGGTTAGGGCAAGGGTTAGGACTAGGGTTAGGGCTAGGGTTGGGGCTAGGGTTAGGGCTAGGGTTAGGGCTAGGGTTGGGGATAGGGTTAGGGCTATGGTTAGGGCTAGTGTTACGGCTAGTGTTACGGCTAGTGTTAAGGCTAGTGATAGGGCTAGGGTTATTGCTAGGGTTAGGGCTAGGGTTAGGGTTAGGGTTGGGGCTAGGGTTGGAGCTACAGTTAGGGTTGGGGCTAAAGATAGGGTTAGGGTTTGGATTACATTTACGGTTGGGAATAGGGTTGGGTGTGTCTGGGTTAGAGGAGTGGTTAGGGTTACCGTTGGGATTAGGGTTAGGGATGTGTTTGGATTAGGGTTTCAGTTATAATTGGGGGGTTTCCACTGTTTAGGCACATCAGGGGCTCTCCAAACGGGACATGGCATCCGATCTGAATTCCAGCCAATTCTGCGTTGAAAAAGGAAAACAGTGCTCCTTCCCTTCAGAGCTCTCCCGTGTGCCCAAACAGGGGTTTACCCCAACATATGGGGTATCAGCGTACTCAGGACAAATTGGACATCATCTTTTGGGGTCCAATTTCTCCTGCTACCCTTGGGAAAATACAAAACTGGGGGCCAAAAAATAAGTTTTGTGGGAAAAAAAAGATTTTTTATTTTCACGGCTCTGCGTTGTAAACTGTAGTGAAACACTTGGGGGTTCAAAGTTCTCACAACACATCTAGATAAGTTCCTTGGGGGGTCTAGTTTCCTATATGGGGTCACTTGTGGGGGGTTTGTACTGTTTGGGTACATCAGGGGCTCTGCAAATGCAACGTGACGCCTGCAGACCAATCCATTTAAGTCTGCATTCCAAATGGCGCTCCTTCCCTTCCGAGCTCTGTCATGCGCCCAAACAGTGGTTCCCCCCCATATATGGGGTATCAGCGTACTCAGGACAAATTGATCAACAACTTTTGGGGTCCAATTTATCCTGATACCCTTGTGAAAATACAAAACTGGGGGCTAAAAAATCATTTTTGTGAAAAAAAAAAAAGAATTTTTATTTTCACGGCTTTGCGTTATAAACTGTAGTGAAACACTTGGGGGTTCAAAGTTCTCACAACACATCTAGATAAGTTCCTTGGGGGGTCTAGTTTCCAATATGGGGTCACTTGTGGGGGGTTTGTACTGTTTGGGTACATCAGGGGCTCTGCAAATGCAACGTGACGCCTGCAGACCAATCCATTTAAGTCTGCATTCCAAATGACGCTCCTTCCCTTCCGAGCTCTGTCATGCACCCAAACAGTGGTTCCCCCCCACATATGGGGTATCATCGTACTCAGGACAAATTGGACAACAACTTTTGGAGCCCAATTTATCCTGATACCCTTGTGAAAATACAAAACTGGGGGCTAAAAAATCATTTTTGTGAAAAAAAAAGGAATTTTTATTTTCACGGCTCTGCGTTATAAACTGTAGTGAAACACTTGGGGGTTCAAAGTTCTCACAACACATCTAGATAAGTTCCTTGGGGGGTCTAGTTTCCAATATGGGGTCACTTGTGGGGGGTTTGTACTGTTTGGGTACATCAGGGGCTCTGCAAATGCAACGTGACGCCTGCAGACCAATCCATTTAAGTCTGCATTCCAAATGGCGCTCCTTCCCTTCCGAGCTCTGTCATGCGCCCAAACAGTGGTTCCCCCCCACATATGGGGTATCAGCGTACTCAGGATAAATTGGACAACAAAGTTTGGGGTCCAATTTATCCTGATACCCTTGTGAAAATATAAAACTGGGGGCTAAAAATCATTTTTGTGAAGAAAAAAAAAGGAATTTTTATTTTCACGGCTCTGCATTATAAACTGTAGTGAAACACTTGGGGGTTCAAAGCTATCAAAACACATCTAGATAAGTTCCTTAGGGGGTCTACTTTCCAAAATGGTGTCACTTGTGGGGGGTTTCAATGTTTAGGCACATCAGGGGCTCTCCAAACGCTCTGCTATGCGCCCAAACAGTGGTTTACCCCCACATATGGGGTATCGTCGTACTCAGGACAAATTGCACAACAACTTTTGTGGTCTAATTTCTTCTCTTACCCTTGGGGAAATAAAAAAATGGGGGCGAAAAGATCATTTTTGTGAAAAAATATGATTTTTATTTTTACGGCTCTGCATTATAAACTTCTGTGAAGCACTTGTTGGGTCAAAGTGCTCAACACACATCTAGATAAGATCCTTAGGGGGTCTACTTTCCAAAATGGTGTCACTTGTGGGGGGTTTCAATGTTTACGGACATCAGGGGCTCTCCAAATGCAACATGGCGTCCCATCTCAATTCCATTGAAAAGTCAAATGGCGCTCTTTCCTTCCGAGCTCTGCCCTGCGCCCAAACAATGGTTTACACCCACATATGGGGTATCAGCGTACTCAGGACGAATTGTACAACAAATTTTGGGGTCTATTTTCTCCTGTTACCCTTGGTAAAATAAAACAAATTGGAGCTGAAACAAATTTTGAGTGAAAAAAAGTTAAATGTTTATTTTTATTTAAACTTTCCAAAAATTCCTGTGAAACACCTGAAGGGTTAATAAACTTCTTGAAAGTGGTTTTGAGTACCTTGAGGGGTGCAGTTTTTAGAATGGTGTCACACTTGGGTATTTTCTATCATATAGACCCCTCAAAATGACTTCAAATGAGATGTGGTCCCTAAAAAAAAATGGTGTTGTAAAAATGAGAAATTGCTGGTCAACTTTTAACCCTTATAACTCCGTCACCAAAAAAAATTTTGGTTCCAAAATTGTGCTGATGTAAAGTAGACATGTGGGAAATGTTACTTATTAAGTATTTTGCGTGACATATGTCTGTGATTTAAGGGCATAAAAATTCAAAGTTGGAAAATTGCGAAATTTTCAAAATTTTCGCCAAATATTCGTTTTTTTCACAAATAAACGCAAGTTATATCGAAGAAATTTTACCACTATCATGAAGTACCATATGTCATGAGAAAACAATGTCAGAATCACCAAGATCTGTTGAAGCGTTCCAGAGTTATAACCTCATAAAGGGACAGTGGTCAGAATTGTAAAAATTGGCCCGGTCATTAACGTGCAAACCACCCTTGGGGGTGAAGGGGTTAAAGTTGTTGTCTACCGCATATAATCACGTTCATGATGGGCCCTATGGAGGTTCAAAATATTGGCTTGTCTAAACATTGGAAACCTCCCACAAGAGACCTCAATTTGCAAACTAGACCACTCATGGAATGTATCTAGATGTATGGTGACCACCTTGAACTCCCAGGTGCTTCACAGAAGCTTATAATGTTAAGCTGTGAAAATAGAAAAATCACATTTTTCTGCAAAAAAATTTTCTTTCGGGTCACATTTTTTTTATTTTCAAAACAGTAACAAGATACATTGCACAATACAATTTATTTAGCAATTTCTCCTGAGTACGACGATATGTCATAAGTGGCTGAAAACTACTTTTGAGGCACAGTGCAAAGCTCAGGAGGGAAGAAGCACCATACTGGAGTTCAGATTTTGATGGAATAGTTTACGGTTGCCATGCCACATTGGCAAAATCCTGTGAGGTGTCAGAAAAGCAGAAGCCCCCCCCAATAAGTGATGTCATTTTACAAACTACACCCCTCAATGTATTTATCTAGGGGTGCAGTGAGCATGTTGACACCAAATGTGCCTCACAGAAATTTATAAAATTGGGCGGTGAAGAAAGAATTACATTTTTACTGCTAAAATGTTATTTAGCCCCAATTTTTAAATTTTCATAAGAGCTAAAAGGAAAATATGGACAGTGCAAAATTCAATAATTTTAAGCAGATTTTTCTATTATGGTTTGTGGGTACCATGACCCACTGAGGAAGCCCATGATGTACCAGAACAGCAGAACCCCCCATAAGTGACCCCAATTTACAAAGAGCACCTCTCAATGAATTCATCTAAGGGCGCAATGATTATATTGATTCCAAGGTTGTGTCACAGGTTTTAGCCTCAATTTTTACATTTCTACAAAATGGGTATAAATGGCACCAAAATTTGTCCCATATGTGGCTGTACAGTACTTGTTAGCCACATGGCGAGACACAGGAGGGATGGAGAGCTGTTTGCCTCCTGGAGCACAGATTTTCCTAGAATATTTAGAATAGAATATTCCATAGAATATTTACATACAAGAGACCCTAAGTGCTAGAAGAGCATAAAACCCCCGTAAACTGACCCCATTTTGTAAATTATACCCCTTTGGGAATTTACCTACGAGTGTAGTGATGATTTTGGCTCCATAGGTAATTTCCATAAACAAGCAGCAGTGGATGTTGCTGAGTGAAAATTGCAAATCTGCTATTGTAGTGCCCGTACATTGTAGTGCTTGGTACACTGCAGTGCCCAGTACATTATGCCCAGCTCGTGCTTCTGCACCCGTAAATTAGGCAGTCTCTCATTGATGCAGAAATGCCAAACATGTGGATGCTAAATGTGATATAAACACACAATGGGGTCATTTGGATTTAGGAGCACAGGATTCACTGGATTTCTTCATTCTCTATCATGTCAGCCGAACAACCAGCAGCGATCGCACATTCACAGCTCCTGCGCGCACAAAATCGCCAGGACATATCTAACGTCATTAAGCACCTGCTAACGTGGATCAGGTCATAAAGGGGTTAAGGACTAGTGATGAGCGAGAGTGTTCATTACTACTCGTTACTCGATCGAGCATCAGTGTGCTCAGAATGCTCATTACTCGGCCAGCATTTTTTGAATGTTTGAGCGGGAGCTTGAGTCCCCGTGCCGCATGTTTAGCACTTTGTAGACAGCCAATCAACATGTGGGGATTGCCTAACGGTCTCTGTAATGATGTAGCCATCTTGGATGTGGCATTGCTATGATTGGCTGGCTGCATAACGTCATTAGGTCTATATAAGACCCATAATGCCATGCTCAGCATAGTGTACCAACAGACACAGGCAGAGTAGGGAGAGGTGCTAATGAGAAAAGGACAGAATTGTAGCTGCATATTAGCCAGGGATTCATCCATATTTATATTTCTGTGAAGTACAACAACAGTCCTTCTTAGGGATAATTATAATAAATATTTATATTGCTCTTAGCAGCACTTAGGGAGAGATTGTGCTGAAGGGATAATGTAGTACAGGATAGGGTGAATTGCAAATCCTTTATGTTGCAGCCTGCAAATGATATCAAAACCTTTTTCCCGGGCTAATAATATTCTTTTTGCTCTTAATTCGGCAAATTATTCCAAGCAGGGAAATATTATACCACATTTTTACTGCAGCAGTTGTGTGTCAAAAGCATACACTGCAAATTTGCCTGGCATTGTAACACTGCAATTTTTTTAAGCGTTGAAATTTTATATGGCACGCATCATGCTACAGCAGGGCCTCAAATCCCCCCCCCCCAAAAAAAATAGTTTGTTAACCCCTTCATGACCCAGCCTATTTTGGCCTTAATGACCTTGCCGTTTTTTGCAATTCTGACCAGTGTCCCTTTATGAGGTAAAAACTCAGGAACGCTTCAACAGATCCTAGCGATTCTGAGATTGTTTTTTCGTGACATATTGGGCTTCATGTTAGTGGTAAATTTAGGTCGATAATTTTTGAGTTTATTTGTGAAAAAAACGGAAATTTGGCAAAAATTTTGAAAATTTCGCAATTTTCACATTTTGAATTTTTATTCTGTTAAACCAGAGAGTTATGTGACACAAAATAGTTAATAAATAACATTTCCCACATGTCTACTTTACATCAGCACAATTTTGGAAACACATTTTTTTTTTGCTAGGAAGTTATAAGGGTTAAAATTTGACCAGTGATTTCTCATTTTTACAACAAAATTTACAAAACCATTTTTTTTAGGGACCACCTCACATTTGAAGTCAGTTTGAGGGTTCTATATGGCTGAAAATACCCAAAAGTGACACCATTCTAAAAACTGCACCCCTCAAGGTGCTCAAAACCACATTCAAGAAGTTTATTAACCCTTCAGGTGTTTCACAGCAGCAGAAGCAACATGGAAGTAAAAAATGAACATTTAACTTTTTAGTCACAAAAATGATCTTTTAGCGAAATTTTTTTTATTTTCCCAAGGGTAAAAGGAGAAACTGGACCACGGACGTTGTTGTCCAATTTGTCCTGAGTATGCTGATACCTCATATGTGGGGGTAAACCACTGGGCGCACGGCAGGGCTCGGAAGGGAAGGAGCGCCATTTGACTTTTTCAATGAAAAATTGGCTCCAATCTTTAGCGGACACCATGTCGCGTTTGGAGAGCCCCCGTGTGCCTAAACATTGGAGCTCCCACACAAGTGACCCCATTTTGGAAACTAGACCCCCAAAGGAAATTATCTAGAAGCATAGTGAGCATTTTAAACCCCCAGGTGCTTCACAAATTGATCCGTAAAAATGAAACAGTACTTTTTTTTCACAAAAAAATTATTTTAGCCTCAATTTTTTCATTTTCACATGGGCAAAAGGATAAAATGGATCCTAAAATTTGTTGGACAATTTCTCCTGAGTACACCGATACCTCACATGTGGGGGTAAACCACTGTTTGGGCAAATGGTAAGGCTCGGAAGGGAAGGAGCGCCATTTGACTTTTTGAATGAAAAATTATCTCCATCGCTAGCAGACACCATGTCACATTTGGAGAGCCCCTGTGTGCCTAAACATTGGAGCTCCCCCACAAGTGACCCCATTTTGGAAACTAGACCCCCCAAGGAACTTATCTAGAGGCATAGTGAGCACTTTAAACCCTCAGGTGCTTCACAAATTGATCCGTAAAAATGAAAAAGTACTTTTTTTTCACACAAAATTTCTTTTAGCCTCAATTTTTTCATTTTCACATGGGCAACAGGATAAAAGGGATCCTAAAATTTGTTGGGCAATTTCTCCTGAGTACGCCGATACCTCATATGTGGGGGTAAACCACTGTTTGGGTGCACGGCAAGGCTCGGAAAGGGAGGCGTGCCATTTGACTTTTTGAATGGAAAATTAGCTCCAATCGTTAGCGGACACCATGTCGCGTTTGGAGAGCCCCTGTGTGCCTAAACATTGAAGCTCCCCTACAAGTGACCCCATTTTGGAAACTAGACCCCCCAAGGAACATATCTAGATGCATAGTGAGCACTTATAACCCCCAGGTGCTTCACAGAAGTTTATAACGCAGAGCCGTGAAAATAAAAAATAATTTTTCTTTCCTCAAAAATGATTTTTAGCCCAGAATTTTTTATTTTCCCAAGGGTGATAGGAGAAATTGGACCCCAAATGTTGTTGTCCAGTTCGTCCTGAGTACGATGATACCCCATATGTGGGGGTAAACCACTGTTTGGGCGCACCGCAGGGCTCGGAAAGGGAAGGCACGCCATTTGGCTTTTTGAATGGAAAATTAGCTCCAATCATTAGCGGACACCATGTCGCATTTGGAGAGCCCCTGTGTGCCTAAACATTGGAGCTCCCACACAAGTCACCCCATTTTGGAAACTAGACCTCCCAAGGAACTAATCTATATGTGTGGTGAGCACTTTGAACCCCCAAGTGCTTCACAGAAGTTTATAACGCAGAGCCATGAAAATAAAAAATAATTTTTCTTTTCTCAAAAATGATTTTTAGCCCACAATTTTTTATTTTCCCAAGGGTAACAGGAGAAATTGGACCCCAAAAGTTGTTGTCCAGTTTCTCCTGAGTACGCTGATACCCCATATGTGGGGGTAAACCACTGTTTTGGCACACGTCGGGGTTTGGAAGGGAAGTAGTGACGTTTTGAAATGCAGACTTTGATGTAATGCTCTGCGGGCATCAGGTTGCATTTGCAGAGCCCCTGATGTGCCTAAACAGTAGGAACTCCCCACAAGTGACTCCATTTTGGAAACTAGACCCCCAAGGGAACTTATCTAGATGTGTGGTGAGCACTTTGAACCCCCAAGTGCTTCACAGAAGTTTATAACGCAGAGCCGTAAAATTAATAAATGTGTTTCCTTTCCTCAAAAATATTTGTTTAGCCCAGAATTTTTTATTTTTGCAAGGGTAACAGGAGAAATTTGACCCCAAAAGTTGTTGTCCAGTTTCTCCTGAGTAGGCTGATACCCCATATGTGGGGGTAAACCACTGTTTGGGCACATGCCGGGGCTCGGAAGGGAAGTAGTGACGTTTTGGAATGCAGACTTTGATGGAATGGTCTGCGGGCATCATCTTACGTTTGCAGAGCCCCTGATATGCCTAAACAGTAGAAACCCCCCACAAGTGACCCCATTTTGGAAACTAGACCCCCCAAGGAACTTATCTAGATGTGTGATGAGCACGTTCAACCCCCAAGTGCTTCACAGAAGTTTACAACGCAGAGCCGTGAAAATAAAAAATCATTTTTCTTTCCTCAAAAAAGATGTTTTAGCAAGCAATTTTTTATTTTCACAAGGGTAACAGGAGAAATTGGGCCCCAATATTTGTTGCCCAGTTTGTTGTGAGTGTGCTGGTACCCCATATGTGGGGGTAAACCACTGTTTGGGCGCATGTCAGGGCTCGGAAGGGAAGTAGTGACATTTGAAATGCAGACTTTGATGGAATGGTCTGCGGGCATCACGTTGCATTTGCAGAGCCCCTGATGTGCCTAAACAGTAGAAACACCCCACAAGTGACCCCATTTTGGAAACTAGACCCCCGAAGGAACTTATCTAGATGTGTGGTGAGCACTTTCAACCCCCAAGTGCTTCACAGAAGTTTATAACGCAGAGCCGTGAAAATAAAAAATAATTGTTCTTTCCTCAAAAATTATGTTTTAGCAAGTAATTTTTTATTTTTGCAAGGGTAACAGGAGAAATTGGACCCCAACAGTTGTTGCCCAGTTTGTCCTGAGTACGCTGGTACCCCAAATGTGGGGGTAAACCACTGTTTGGGCGCACGTCGGGGCTTGGAAGGGAGGGAGCACCATTTGACTTTTTGAACGCACGATTGGCTGGAATCAATGGTGGCGCCATGTTGCGTTTGGAGACCCCTGATGTGCCTAAACAGTGGAAACCCCTCAATTCTAACTTCAACACTAACCCCAACACACCCCTAATCCTAATCCCAACTGTAGCCATAACCCTAATCACAACCCTAACCCCAACACACCCCTAACCACAACCCTAACCCCAACACACCCGTAACCCTAATTCCAACCCTAACCCTAATCCTAAACCTAATCCCAACCCTAACCCTAATCCCAAACCTAACCACAACTGTAACCCCAACACACCCCTAACCCTATCCGTAACCCTAACCACAAGCCTAATCTTAACCCTATTTCCAACCCTAGCCCTAATTCCAACCCTAACTCTAATTCCAACCCTAACCCTAAGGCTATGTGCCCACGTTGCAGATTCGTGTGAGATTTTTCTGCACGATATTTGAAAAATCTGCAGGTAAAAGGCACTGCGTTTTACCTGCGGATTTACAGCAGATTTCCATTGTTTTTTGTGCGGATTTCACCTGCGGATTCCTATTGAGGAACAGGTGTAAAACGCTGCGGAAACGCTGCGGAATCCGCACAAAGAATTGACATGCTGCGGAAAATACAATGCAGCGTTTCTGCACGGAATTTTCCGCACCATGGGCACAGCGGATTTGGTTTTCCATAGGTGTACATGGTACTGTAAACCTGATGGAAAACTGCTACGAATTCGCAGCGGCCAATCCGCTGCGGATCCGCGGCCAGTCCGCTGCGGATCCACGGCCAATCCGCTGCGGATCTGCAGCCAAATCCGCACTGTGTGCACATGCCATAACCCTAACCCTACCCCTAACCCTAACCCTACTCCTAACCCTACCCCTAACCCTAACCCTAGTTCTAACCCTAGTTCTAACCCTAACCCTAGTGGAAAAAGAAAAAAAAATATTTTATTATTGTCCCTACCTATGGGGTTGATAAAGGGGGGGTTTATTTATTATTTTTTTTATTTTGATCGCTGTGATAGAACCTACCACAGCGATCAAAATGCACTTGTAATGAATCTGCCGGCCGGCAGATTCGGCGGGCGCACTGAACATGCGCCCGCCATTTTGGAAGATGGCAGCGCCCATGGAGAAGATGGACCGACACCGGGAGCCTCGTTAAGTATAAGGGGGGGAGATCGGGGCACAGGGGGGCATCGGAGCATGGGGGAGTGGCATAGGAGCAGGGGGGATCGGACAGGAGGACGGGGGAGCGGAGCACAGGACGGAGGGGACTACGGGACAGATCGGTGGCTTGGTGGGGCGATCGGTGGGGGGCTCACATCAGGGTTTCCAGCCATGGCCGATGATATTGCAGCATCGGCCATGGCTGGATTGTAATATTTCACCAGTTTTTTAGGTGAAATATTACAAATCGCTCTGATTGGCAGTTTCACTTTCAACAGCCAATCAGAGCGATCGTAGCCACGAGGGGGTGAAGCCACCCCCCCTGGGCTGAAGTACCACTCCCCCTGTCCCTGCAGATCGGGTGAAATTGGAGTTAACCCTTTCACCCGATCTGCAGGGACACGATCATTCCATGACGCCACATAGGCGTCATGGGTCGGATTGGCACGGGTTTTCATGACGCCTACGTGGCGTCAAAGGTCGGGAAGGGGTTAAAAAAAATTGCATTGCTGTATTGATACTGCAGTCTTATATGTCCATCTGTATTGGGCACATTGTAATACTGTCTGCAATGTTTTCTCAACAGTGATATATCATACATAATTTAAAATGGGTAAGGCGCATGGTAAGGGATGGGGAAGTGGACGTGTTGCTGTGGGTAAGCTGTGCTTGCCGCAGGAGTACAACAACCACATACATCATGTTGATCTAGCTTCCTGTCCCACTTTGTAGGGGGGGCGTGGAACAACATTCTTGAAGCCAAACCAGTGTGAAAAGGTTTTCAAATGGATAGCAGATAATGCTTCCAGTCACTTTGCCAGGGCATTAGGGCACCTGTATCATTGACCTCCGGTTCATCATATCCGTCTTCTGCCCCCTGAGGAACCATATCACGGGGAAACGCGTCGGGGCGTTCTACTGACAGCTAAGTGCCTTCTTTTGGGGGACAATACCCCTTTCACTGGCTGCCTTTAAAACCATCTATTTTGGTCCACCGCACTGTGCATGAACATAGACATTTACCACTGGCTACCATTTTGCCTATGGGGACTAGCAATTGTGTTGAGATGTACAACATTGTCTATACACTTTTTTATGCATTTATCCTAACTGCTGCTGTATGCCGCCAGGGGAGTGCTGTCATGCACAGGCTTTAATTCGGACTGAACCAGGTCATTTGTTATTGATGTTTTTCCTCCCATTGATGTCCTACCGTCTATGCACATAGCTGTATCTTCTTTAAGCTGTGCAATAGGACTGCCACATAAAACCTTTATGAGTGTAATGCTTTATATGCTCTAAGTATATGTCTGTGGTAGTTTTACCGTCCTATTTTGGGCTTCAATAAGGGAGGCTGACATTATTTTATGTGTGCACCTTAGTTTTTGTCTACCCTACGCTTTTTTCATTTCTGTCAATTGCTCAATGTTTTCCCTCCTTTAGCTGGTTAGGTCTTTAACAGGGCCAGCAGGCGTTAGCCGTCGTGGAGTGGGGGCGCCAAACAATCTATCAGGGTGCCAACCTCCACTGATAGGAAGGGACAGTAGGTGAGCGTAGGGTTATCGTTTTAGGGCAGGTGCACCTAGTAGATGTGTTTATCTAAAAAAAAAATTCCGATTTCACTGGGAAGTGGTATTTTTAAATATATCTTATTAAAAATCTAATTTTTTAAAGGGATAATATGTTACACGAGCTTTGATTTTTCCTTTTTGTTTATTTTTCTTGTATGTGTCTACCTGTAGAATAATAGAACCACGTCCCTTGTGATGGAGCCATGATATTGGATGTTGTTCTGTCTCTGGTCTTTTGGATGTATGGGTATCTTGGCAAAATCTCTGGCTGTCCCTTTAGTCTCTCCGTCTCTGAGTCTCTTTATACAGAGGCATGTAATCTATTTTTAGATTTAACAAAGGTCTTTCAGTCCAGCATCACAGGTAAGGGGAAGAATGGTAATGAGATCAAGTAGTATTACTTGATTATTTAACCCCTTCATGACCTTGGGATTTTTCGTTTCTCCGTGCTCGTTTTTCGCTCCCCTCTTTCCCAGAGCCATAACTTTTTTATTTCTCTGTCCATATGGCCATGTGAGGGCTTATTTTTTGCGGGACGAGTTGTACTTTTGAAAGACATCATTGGTTTTAGCATGTCATGAACTAGAAAATGGGAAAAAAATTCCAAGTGCGGTGAAATTGCAAAAAAAGTGCAATCTCACACTTGTTTTTTGTTTGGCTTTTTTGCTAAGTTGACTAAATGCTCAAACTGACCTGCCATTATGATTCTCCAGGTCAGTACGACTTCATAGACACCTAACATGACTAGGTTCTTTTTTATCTAAGTGGTAAAAAAAAATTCCAAACTTTGCTAAAAAAAATAAATAAAAATGGCGCCATTTTCCGATATCCGTAGCGTTTCCTTTTTTCATGATCTGGGGTCGGTTGAGGGCCTATTCTTTGGCTATGCACTAGTATAAATTATATATATATATATTGTTTGGTCAGTTCATCTATTTTACTATATACTATTTTCTGACTTGAACGTCCCGCCCTTCTCCATGCTGTGATTTTAATTACATCTCAACACAGTTGGTTCTGAGCCTCCTATATAAGTAGGCTTTATCCTGTTATTAGCCATAGGTAAGTGTTCACATTAGGCAGTCAGCTCAGATACCATAGGTAAGTGTTCACACCAGGCAGTCAGTGTAGTTACCCATTCGATCTGAGATTACCTTGATGTTTTGGTGAATGGGCTCACAACGTTTGCAAATCTTGTGCTAAAAATCTCATGTGTTTTTTCATAAAGTTCATAAGCCATTATGCTATTCACATTCCACATATTTCACATTTCCTTATTTGTAGCACAGATGAGTGCGGCCATTGATCTATTTTGTATTTGACTTTTTTTGGCTATGCACTAGTATAAATTATATATATATATATATATATATATATATATATATATATACACTCACCGGCCACTTTATTAGGTACACCATGCTAGTAACGGGTTGGACCCCTTTTGCCTTCAGAACTGCCTCAATTCTTCGTGGCATAGATTCAACAAGGTGCTGGAAGCATTCCTCAGAGATTTTGGTCCATATTGACATGATGGCATCACACAGTTGCCGCAGATTTGTCGGCTGCACATCCCAAAGATGCTCCATACAAGGCAGGATGGATCCATGCTTTCATGTTGTTTACGCCAAATTCTGACCCTACCATCCGAATGTCGCAGCAGAAATTGAGACTCATCAGACCAAGCAACGTTTTTCCAATCTTCTACTGTCCAATTTCGATGAGCTTGTACAAATTGTAGCCTCAGTTTCCTGTTCTTAGCTGAAAGGAGTGGTACCCGGTGTGGTCTTCTGCTGCTGTAGCCCATCTGCCTCAAAGTTCGACGCACTGTGCGTTCAGAGATGCTCTTAGGCCTACCTTGGTTGTAACGGGTGGCGATTTGAGTCACTGTTGCCTTTCTATCAGCTCGAACCAGTCTGCCCATTCTCCTCTGACCTCTGGCATCAACAAGGCATTTCCGCCCACAGAACTGCCGCTCACTGGATTTTTTTTCTTTTTCGGACCATTCTCTGTAAACCCTAGAGATGGTTGTGCGTGAAAATCCCAGTAGATCAGCAGTTTCTGAAATACTCAGACCAGCCCTTCTGGCACCAACAACCATGCCACGTTCAAAGGCACTCAAATCACCTTTCTTCCCCATACTGATGCTCGGTTTGAACTGCAGGAGATTATCTTGACCATGTCTACATGCCTAAATGTACTGAGTTGCCGCCATGTGATTGGCTGATTAGAAATTAAGTGTTAACAAGAAGTTGGACAGGTGTACCTAATAAAGTGGCCAGTGAGTGTATATATATATATTGTTCGGTCAGTTGATCTATTTTACATAGAGGTGACATACAGATCACCTCTATGTAGCAGAAAGGCAGGTGTACTTTGAGCTCCGACCACTGGGTGGCGCTCAAAGCAATCGGCCATCAACAACCATAGAGGTCTCAAGGAGACCTCTGGTTGTTATGGCGATGCACTGCTGACCCCCGATCATGTGACGAGGGTCAGCAGTGCGAGCACTTCCGGCCGCGCGGCCGGGAGCTCTAGTTAAATGCCGCTATCAGCACTTGACGGCGGCATTTAACTAGTTAATGGGCGCGGGCGGATCGCGATTCCGCTCACGCTCATTGCGCGCACATGTCAGCTGTACAAAACAGCTGACATGTCGCGGCTTTAAGGTGGGCTCGCCGCCGGAGCCCACCTTAAAGCAGGGGATCTGCCAGCTGACGTACTATTCCGTCAGCTGGCAGAAAGGGGTTAATTTCTCTGTCCTCTGATGTGATCGCACATCAGAGGACAGAGAAATAGGTTCTCTGATCGCCCCCTGATACTTACCAGTGTCTCCCGGTGTCCCTGGATCCTCCTGCTTCCCCCCACAGCCGCTGGCATCTTTTTCCAGTAAGAAAATGGCGGGCGCATGCGCAGTGTGCCCGCCAAGATCTGCCGGCTGGCACCCGGCAACAATAGGAAGACTTTTCCTATTGGTTCATTTTGGTTACTGTGATAGACCCTATCACAGTGATCAAAATAAAAAAATAGTAAATAAACCCTCCCTTTATCACCCCCTAAGTGAGAGAAAAATAATAAAATAAAGAAACTATATTTATTTCCATTTTTTCATTAGGGTTAGACTTGGGCTAAATTGAGTTGGGCTAAAGTTTGGGTAAGGGTTTGGGTAAGTTTGGGGCTAAAGTTATGGTTAGTGCTGGGGCAAAAGTTAGGGTTAGAGATGGGATTAGGGTTGGGGTTGGGATTAGGGTTAGGGTTGGGATTAGGGTTAGTTTTGGGATTAGGGTTAGGGTTGAGATTAGGGTTAGAGTTGGGATTAGGGATAGGGTTGAGATTAGAGTTAGGGTTGGGATTAGGGTTAGGGTTGGGATTAGGTTAGGTTTGTGGTTAGGGTTATGGTTAGGTTTGGGATTAGGGTTAGGGGTGTGTTGGGGATAGGGTTGTGATTAGGGTTATGGTTAGGGTTGGGATTGGGGTTAGGGGTGTGTTGGGGTTAGGGTTGTGATTAGGGCTATGGTTTGGGATTAGGGTTAGGGTTGTGTTGGGGTTAAGGTTGTGATTAGGTTTATGGTTAGGGTTAGGGGTGTGTTGGGGTTAGGGTGGGGTTATAATTGGGGGGTTTCCACTGTTTATGTACATCAGAGGGTCTCCAAACGTGACATGGCGCCACCATTGATTCCAGCCAATTTTGCATTCAAAAAGTGAAATAGTGCTCCCTCCCTTCTGAGCTCTGCCTTACACCCATAGTGGTTTACCTCCACATATGGGGCATCAACGTACTCAGGACAAATCAGAGAACAACTTTTGAGGTTCAATTTCTCCTGTTACCCTTGGGAAAAAAAATTGGGGCTAAAAAGTCATTTTTGTGGAAAATAAATTATTTTTTATTTTCACGGCTCTGCGTTATAAACTTTAGTGAAACACTTGGGGGTTCAAAGTTCACACAACACATCTACATAAGTTCCTTGGGGGGTCTAGTTTCCAAAATTGGGTCACTTGTGGGGGGGTTCTACTGTTTAGGCACATCAGTGGCTCTGCAACCCAACATGACGCTTGCAGACAATTCTATCAAAGTCTGCATTCCAAAACGGTGCTCTTCCCCTTCCAAGCTCTGCCAAGCACCCAAACAGTGGCCCCCATATCTGGGGTATCAGGGTACTCAGGACAAATTGCGTAACAACTTTTCCCCTGTTACACTTGTGAAAGTAAAAATTTGGGGATGAAAAGATTATTTTTGTGGAAAAAATTTGATTTTTTTATTTTCACGGATCTATGTTATAAACTTCTGTGAAGCACTTGGGGGCTTATAGTGCGCACCACACATCTGGATAAGCTCCTTGGGGGGTCTAGTTTCCAAAATGGGGTCACTTGTGGGGGTTTTCTACTGTTTATCCATATCAGGGGCTCTGCAAGCGCAACATGACTCCCACAGACCACTCTATTATTATTATTATTATTTATTTATATAGCACCATTGATTCCATGGTGCTGTACATTAGAAGGGGTTACATACAAATTACAGATATTGCTTACAGTAAGCAAACTAACAATTACAGACTGATACAGAGGGGCGAAGACCCTGCCCTTGTGGGCTTACATTCTAGAGGATAGTGGGGATGGAGTCAATAGGTTGAGGGTTGCAGGAGCTCCGGTGTTGGTGAGGCGGTAGCTTCGGTAGTGGTGAGGAGGCAGCAGGGTCAGTGCAGGCTGTAGGCTTTCCTGAAGAGGTGGGTTTTCAGGTTCCATCTGAAGGATCCGAATGTGGTTGATAGTCGGACATGTTGGGGCAAAGAATTCCAGAGGATGGGGGATATTCGAGAGAAGTCTTGGAGGCGGTTGGGTGAGGAGCGAATAAGTATGGAGGAGAGAAGGAGGTCTTGGAAGGACCTGAGATTACGTGAGGGAAGATATAGGGAGATTAGTCCAGAGATATATGGAGTAGACAGGTTATGGATGGCTTTGTAGGGAAGTATTAGTAATTTGAACTAGATACTCTGAAGGAATAGGGGCCAGTGAAGAGATTTGCAGAGGGGGAAGCGGAGGAGTAGTGAGGAGAGAGATGAGTTAGTCAGGCAGCAGAGTTAAGGATGGACTGGAGAGGTGCAAGGGTGTTAGCAGGGAGGCCACAGAAAAGGATGTTGCAGTAGTCAAGGCGGGAAATGACGAGGGCATGCGCAAGAATTTTAGTAGATTGACGGTTGAGGAAAGGACGGATTCTGGAGATATTTTTGAGCTGGAGGAAACAGGAGGTGGAAAGAGCTTGGATTTGCGGTTTGAAGGACAGGGCAGAGTCGAGGGTTACTCTGAGGCAGCAAACTTCCAGTACGGGGGAAAGCGTGATGTCCTTTAATGCGATAGATAGGTCAGGTAAGGATGATCTATGAGATGGAGGAAAGATGATGAGTTCAGATTTTTCCACATTGAGTTTGAGGAAGCGAGAGGAGAAGAAGGAGGATATGGCTGATAGACACTATGGGATTCTGGACAGCAGGGAGGTGACGTCTGGGCCAGAAAGGTAGACCTGAGTGTCATCAGCATAAAAGTGGTACTGGAATCAATGAGACATTGTGAGTTGTCCCAGGCCGAGTGTACTGTATAGATTGAGAAGAGTAGGGGTCCTAGAACAGAGCCTTGGGGGACTCCAACAGAGAGAGTGTGGGATGAGGAGGTAGTGTGGAAGTGGGAGACGCTAAATGTGCGGTTGGAAACGTATGAGGAGATCCAGGATAGGGTGAGGTCTTTGATGCCAAAGGAGGAGAGGATCTGTAGTAGGAGGCAGTGGTCAACTGGGTCGAAAGCAGAGGACAGGTCTAGAAAGAGGAGTACAGACTATTGTCCGTTAGCTTTGGCTGTAAGGCTGGTTTCACACTTGCATTTTGATCTGCAGCGTTTTTTAAAAAACGCACGTGGTGAAAAAACGCATGTAAATGCGTGCAAACGCTGCGTTTTTTAGATGCATGCGTTTTTGCATGCAGAAAAAAAACGCGGCGTTTTGCCGCGTTTACATGCGTTTTTTCCTGCGTTTGTGTTTTTTAAATGCATGCTGAGAAGTGTGTGACAGCTGCCAATCATCAAAATCAACTAGAAAACTGTTGTGGATTCTGTTTTTGGGCTCCCTCTGGTGGTTACAACTGGTACTGGGTGACTTTGGTGGGTGGCGGTCTCTGGTTTCCACCTGTCCATCAGAGGCTGGGTGTTTCCTATTTAACCTGGCTTTCCTGTCATTCCCTTGCCGGCTATCAATGTATCAGTGTGTCTCTGTTACCTGCTCCTAAAGCCTTCAAGACAAGCTAAGTTCTGATTTCCCTGTTTCATGTTTGCTTTCATGTTTTTAGTCCAGCTTGCAGATATGTAATTCTCTGCTACTGGTTGCTCTGGTGGGCTGAAATTACCACTCATGTACCATGAGTTGGCACATGAGTTCAAGTAATTTCAGGATGGTATTTTGAAGGGTTTTTAAGCTGACCGCGCAGTGCACCTTTTGTATCCTCTGCTATCTAACTTAAAGCGGGCCTCATTTTGCTGAATCTATTTTCATAACTACGTTTGTGCCTTCCTCTCATTTCACCGTCATTATATGTGGGGGGCTGCTATTTCTGTGGGAATATTTCTCTGGAGGCAAGATAGGTCTGTGATTCTTCTGATAGGGGAAGCTAGATCTCCGGCTGGCGCAAGGCGTCTAGAGTCCCCCCAGGAACGCTCCCCGGCTACTGTTAGTTGAGTGTTGAGGTTCAGGATCGCGGTCAGCTCAGGTTCCATCACCCTAGAGCTCGTCCTGTTTTTGCCCATGTTATTTGTTAAATTCCCTGCCATTGGGAACATGACAGTATAGCCGGCCCACAGAGTGTTAATTGTTTGGGCTGAAGCAGGAGGAAAAGAAGTGTTGAAGGGTAATTTTTTATTTATTTTTTCCCTCAGAGTTTTGCTGCCTAGCCCTTAATTGCTGTCTAGCTGCTTCTTACCTCCTCTTAACCCTTGAATGGCTCTGACCTTAGCTGTTTAACATGGATGTCCAGAGTTTGGCTTCCAGCCTGAATAATCTTGCTGCAAAAGTTCAAAACATACAGGATTTTGTTGTTCACACTCCTATGTCTGAACCCAGAATTCCTATTCCAGAGTTTTTTTCTGGAGATAGATCTACCTTCCTGAATTTCAGGAACAATTGCAAATTGTTTCTTTCTTTGAAATCTCGCTCCTCTGGAGACCCTGCTCAGCAGGTCAAGATTGTAATATCTTTCCTGCGGGGCGACCCTCAGAATTGGGCATTTGCATTGGCACCAGGGGATCCTGCATTGCTCAGTGTGGATGCATTTTTTCTGGCACTGGGATTGCTCTATGAGGAACCTAATCTGGAGATTCAGGCTGAAAAGGCTTTATTAGCCCTCTCTCAGGGGCAAGATGAAGCGGAAGTATATTGTCAAAAATTTCGGAAATGGTCGGTGCTTACTCAGTGGAATGAGTGCGCCCTGGCTGCAAACTTCAGAGATGGTCTTTCTGAGGCCATTAAGGATATTATGGTGGGGTTCCCTGCGCCTACAGGTCTGAATGAGTCTATGGCTATGGCCATTCAGATTGATCGGCGTTTACGGGAGCGCAAACCTGTGCACCAGTTGGCGGTGTCTTCTGAACGGGCACCTGAGACTATGCAATGTGATAGAATTCAGTCCAGAAGTGAACGGCAAAATTATAGGCGGAAAAATGGATTGTGTTTTTATTGTGGTGATACAGCTCATGTTATATCAGCATGCTCTAAACGCACAAAAAAGGTTGATAAATCTTTTGCCATTAGTACTCTGCAGTCTAAGTTCATTTTGTCTGTAACTCTGATTTGTTCACTGTCATCCATTTCCGTCGATGCCTATGTGGATTCGGGCGCTGCCCTGAGTCTTATGGATTGGTCATTTGCCAAACGCTGCGGTTTTAGTCTGGAGCCTCTGGAAGTTCCTATTCCTTTGAAGGGAATTGACTCTACACCATTGGCTATGAATAAACCGCAGTACTGGACACAAGTGACCATGCGCATGACTCCCGTTCATCAGGAGGTGATTCGCTTCCTTGTACTGTATAATTTACATGATGTACTAGTGCTTGGTCTGCCATGGTTACAAACTCATAATCCAGTCCTGGATTGGAAAACAATGTCTGTGTTAAGCTGGGGATGTCAGGGGGTTCATGATGATGCACCTCTGATTTCAATCGCTTCATCTACTCCTTCTGAGGTCCCTGCGTTTTTGTCTGACTATTGGGATGTTTTTGAGGAGCCTAAGCTCAATTCGCTCCCTCCTCATAGGGATTGTGACTGTGCTATAGAATTAATTCCTGGCAGTAAGTTCCCTAAGGGTCGTTTATTTAATCTGTCAGTGCCAGAGCATACTGCTATGCGGAATTATATTAAGGAGTCCTTGGAAAAGGGACATATTCGTCCATCTTCGTCCCCTCTGGGAGCAGGTTTTTTTTTCGTGGCTAAAAAAGATGGTTCCCTGAGGCCTTGTATAGATTATCGCCTTCTGAATAAGATTACAGTCAAATATCAGTATCCATTGCCATTATTGACTGATTTGTTTGCTCGCATTAAGGGGGCTAGGTGGTTCACTAAGATAGATCTTCGCGGTGCGTATAATCTTGTGCGGATAAAGCAGGGCGATGAGTGGAAAACCGCATTTAATACGCCTGAGGGCCATTTTGAGTATTTGGTAATGCCTTTTGGACTTTCTAATGCTCCTTCAGTCTTTCAGTCCTTTATGCACAATATTTTCCGTGAATATCTGGATAAGTTTATGATTGTGTATTTGGATGATATTTTGGTGTTTTCTGATGACTGGGAGTCTCATGTTCTACAGGTCAGGAAGGTGTTTCAAGTCCTGCGGGCCAATTCTCTGTTTGTGAAGGGCTCAAAATGTCTCTTCTGAGTCCAGAAGATTTCTTTTTTGGGGTACATTTTTTCTCCTTCTACTATTGAGATGGATCCCGTCAAGGTTCAGGCGATTTGTGACTGGACACAACCTACATCTGTTAAGAGTCTTCAGAAGTTTTTGGGTTTTTTCTAATTTTTATCGTCGGTTCATTACTAATTTTTCCAGTGTTGTTAAACCTTTGACTGATTTGACTAAAAAGGGTGCTGATGTTGCTAATTGGTCTCCTACGGCTGTGGAGGCCTTTCAGGAACTTAAGCGCCGGTTTTCTTCTGCTCCTGTGTTATGTCAACCAGATGTTTCACTTCCCTTTCAGGTTGAGGTTGATGCTTCCGAGATTGGAGCGGGGGCGGTTTTGTCACAGAGAAGTTCCGATGGCTCGGTGATGAAGCCATGTGCGTTCTTTTCTAGAAAATTCTCGCCCGCCGAGCGCAATTATGATGTGGGTAATCTGGAGCTTTTGGCCATGAAGCGGGCATTTGAGGAGTGGCGTCATTGGCTTGAGGGTGCTAGACATCGTGTGGTGGTCTTGACTGACCACAAAAATCTGATTTACCTTGAGTCTGCCAGGCGTCTGAATCCTAGACAGGCTCGTTGGTCGTTATTCTTTTCTCGTTTCAATTTTGTGGTTTCATACCTGCCAGGTTCAAAGAATTTGAAGGCGGATGCTCTTTCCAGGAGTTTTGTGCCTGACTCTCCTGGAGACTCTGGGCCTACTGGTATCCTTAGGGATGGGGTAATATTGTCCGCCGTCTCCCCAGACTTGCGACGTGCATTGCAGGAGTTTCAGGCGGATAAACCTGATCGTTGTCCACCAGAAAGACTGTTTGTTCCGGATGATTGGACCAGTAGAGTCATCTCCGAGGTCCATTCTTCTGTGTTGGCTGGTCATCCTGGAATATTTGGTACTAGAGATTTGGTGGCCAGGTCTTTTTGGTGGCCTTCCTTGTCAAGGGATGTGCGCACCTTTGTGCAGTCTTGTGAAGTGTGTGCTCGGGCTAAGCCTTGCTGTTCTCGGGCCAGTGGGTTGTTGTTACCCTTGCCTATCCCAAAGAGGCCTTGGACGCACATTTCCATGGATTTTATTTCAGATCTCCCTGTCTCACAGAAAATGTCCGTTATCTGGGTTGTGTGTGACCGCTTTTCTAAGATGGTTCATTTGGTACCCTTGCCTAAGTTGCCTTCCTCCTCTGAGTTGGTTCCTTTGTTTTTTCAGAACGTGGTTCGTTTGCATGGGATTCCGGAGAATATTGTTTCTGACAGGGGATCCCAGTTTGTGTCTAGATTTTGGCGGACGTTTTGTGCTAAGATGGGCATTAATTTGTCTTTCTCGTCTGCATTCCATCCTCAGACGAATGGCCAGACGGAGCGAACTAATCAGACCTTGGAAACTTATTTAAGGTGTTTTGTTTCTGCTGATCAAGATGACTGGGTTGCCTTTTTGCCACTGGCCGAATTTGCCCTTAATAATCGGGCTAGTTCTGCTACTTTGGTTTCTCCTTTCTTTTGTAATTCGGGGTTTCATCCTCGTTTTTCCTCTGGTCAGGTGGAGCCTTCAGATTGTCCTGGAGTGGACGTGGTGGTGGACAGGCTACATCAGATTTGGAATCAGGTGGTGGACAATTTGAAGTTGTCTCAGGAGAAGGCTCAGCAGTTTGCTAATCGCCGTCGCCGCGTGGGTCCCCGACTTCGTGTTGGGGACTTGGTGTGGTTGTCTTCTCGTTTTGTCCCTATGAAGGTCTCTTCTCCTAAGTTCAAGCCTCGGTTCATCGGTCCTTATAAGATCTTGGAGATTCTTAACCCTGTATCTTTTCGTTTGGATCTCCCAGCATCGTTTGCTATTCATAATGTGTTCCATCGGTCGTTATTGCGGAGGTATGAGGTGCCCGTTGTTCCTTCGGTTGAGCCTCCTGCTCCGGTGCTGGTGGAGGGAGAATTGGAGTATGTTGTTGAGAAGATCTTGGATTCTCGTGTTTCCAGACGTAAACTCCAGTATTTGGTTAAGTGGAAGGGTAATGGTCAGGAGGATAATTCCTGGGTGGTCGCCTCTGATGTTCATGCGACTGATTTGGTCCGCGCCTTCCATAGAGCTCATCCTGATCGCCCTGGGGGTTCTCGTGAGGGTTCGGTGACCCCTCCTCAAGGGGGGGGTACTCTTGTGGATTCTGTTTTTGGGCTCCCTCTGGTGGTTACAACTGGTACTGGGTGACTTTGGTGGGTGGCGGTCTCTGGTTTCCACCTGTCCATCAGAGGCTGGGTGTTTCCTATTTAACCTGGCTTTCCTGTCATTCCCTTGCCGGCTATCAATGTATCAGTGTGTCTCTGTTACCTGCTCCTAAAGCCTTCAAGACAAGCTAAGTTCTGATTTCCCTGTTTCATGTTTGCTTTCATGTTTTTAGTCCAGCTTGCAGATATGTAATTCTCTGCTACTGGTTGCTCTGGTGGGCTGAAATTACCACTCATGTACCATGAGTTGGCACATGAGTTCAAGTAATTTCAGGATGGTATTTTGAAGGTTTTTAAGCTGACCGCGCAGTGCACCTTTTGTATCCTCTGCTATCTAGCTTAAAGCGGGCCTCATTTTGCTGAATCTATTTTCATAACTACGTTTGTGCCTTCCTCTCATTTCACCGTCATTATATGTGGGGGGCTGCTATTTCTGTGGGAATATTTCTCTGGAGGCAAGATAGGTCTGTGATTCTTCTGATAGGGGAAGCTAGATCTCCGGCTGGCGCGAGGTGTCTAGAGTCCCCCCAGGAACGCTCCCTGTTGTGAAATTGGATTTTGGGCTCCCCCGGTGGCCACTGGTGGAATTGAACTGGTGTGCATCATCCTCTCTGTTCACCTGTTTCCATCAGGATGTGGGAGTCGCTATTTAGCCTTGCTCCTCTGTCACTTCCATGCCGGTCAACATTGTAATCAGAAGCCTTTCTGTGCATGTTCCTGCTGCTAGACAACTCCCAGCTAAGTTGGACTTTAGTCCTTGTTTGTTTTTGCATTTTGTTCCAGTTCACAGCTGTAGTTTCGTTTCTGTGTCTGGAAAGCTCTTGTGATCTGAAATTGCCACTCTGATGTTATGAGTTAATACTAGAGTCTTAAAGTAATTTCAGGATGGTGTTTTGATAGTGTTTTTAGCTGACCATGAAAGTGCCCTTTCTGTCTTCCTGCTATTTAGTAAGCGGACCTCAATTTTGCTAAACCTATTTTCATACTACGTTTGTCATTTCATCTAAAATCACCGCCAATATTTGTGGGGGCCTCTGTCTGCCTTTCGGGGAATTTTCTCTAGAGGTGAGCCAGGACTATATTTTCCTCTGCCAGGATTAGTTAGTCCTCCGGCCGGCGCTGGGCGTCTAGGGATAAAACGCAGGCTACGCTACCCGGCTACTGTTAGTTGTGCGGCAGGTTTAGTTCATGGTCAGTTTAGTTTCCATCCTTCCAAGAGCTAGTTCTTATGTTTGCTGGGCTATGTTCTCTTGCCATTGAGAACCATAACAGTTTGACCGGCCCAAAGGGTTAAATTAATTGACAGAGAAAGGAGAGATAAGAGAAGTCTGCTGAAGATTTTTTTTTTTTTTTTCCTTCAGTTCTGAGTGTGCTTGTAATTGAATCTCTTGCAAGTCTGCCTATATTGCAGCCTTTCTCTCTCTCTCTCCTTCTAATCCTGGAATGGCTTTGTGTTCACCTGTTTAAAATGGATATTCAGAGTTTAGCTGCAGGTTTGAATAATCTTACCACGAAAGTTCAAAATTTACAAGATTTTGTTGTTCATGTTCCTATATCTGAACCTAGAATTCCTTTGCCTGAATTTTTCTCGGGGAATAGATCTTGCTTTCAAAATTTCAAAAATAATTGCAAGTTGTTTTTGTCCCTGAAATCTCGCTCTGCTGGAGATCCTGCTCAGCAGGTCAGGATTGTGATTTCCTTGCTCCGGTGCGACCCTCAGGATTGGGCTTTTGCATTGGCTCCAGGGGATCCTGCGTTGCTCAATGTGGATGCGTTTTTTCTGGCCTTGGGGTTGCTTTATGAGGAACCTCAGTTAGAACTTCAGGCGGAAAAGGCCTTGATGTCCCTATCTCAGGGGCAAGACGAAGCTGAAATATACTGCCAGAAATTCCGTAAATGGGCTGTGCTTACTCAGTGGAATGAGTGCGCCCTGGCGGCGAATTTCAGAGAGGGTCTCTCTGATGCCATTAAGGATGTTATGGTGGGGTTCCCTGTGCCTGCGGGTCTGAATGAGTCCATGACAATGGCTATCCAGATCGATAGGCGTCTGCGGGAGCGCAAACCTGTGCACCATTTGGCGGTGTCTACTGAGAAGACGCCAGAGAATATGCAATGTGATAGAATTCTGTCCAGAAGTGAACGGCAGAATTTTAGACGAAAAAATGGCTTGTGCTTCTATTGCGGTGATTCAACTCATGTTATATCAGCATGCTCTAAGCGTACTAAGAAGCTTGATAAGTCTGTTTCAATTGGCACTTTACAGTCTAAGTTTATTCTATCTGTGATCCTGATTTGTTCTTTATCATCTATTACCGCGGATGCCTATGTCGACTCTGGCGCCGCTTTGAGTCTTATGGATTGGTCCTTTGCCAAACGCTGTGGGTATGATTTGGAGCCTCTTGAAACTCCTATACCCCTGAAGGGGATTGACTCCACCCCATTGGCTAGCAATAAACCACAATACTGGACACAAGTAACTATGCGGATTAATCCGGATCACCAGGAGATTATTCGCTTTCTTGTGCTGTATAACCTACATGATGTGTTGGTGCTTGGATTGCCATGGCTGCAATCTCATAACCCAGTCCTTGACTGGAAAGCTATGTCTGTGTTAAGCTGGGGATGTAAGGGGACGCATGGGGACGTACCTGTGGTTTCCATTTCATCATCTATTCCCTCTGAGATTCCTGAATTCTTGACTGAATATCGTGACGTTTTTGAAGAACCTAAGCTTGGTTCATTACCTCCGCACCGGGAGTGCGATTGTGCCATAGATTTGATTCCGGGTAGTAAATACCCTAAGGGTCGTTTATTTAATCTGTCTGTGCCTGAACATGCTGCTATGCGAGAATATATAAAGGAGTCCTTGAAAAAGGGACATATTCGTCCTTCGTCATCTCCCTTAGGAGCCGGTTTTTTCTTTGTGGCTAAGAAAGATGGCTCTTTGAGGCCGTGCATTGATTATCGGCTTTTGAATAAGATCACGGTTAAATATCAATATCCGTTGCCACTGCTGACTGATTTGTTTGCTCGCATAAAGGGGGCCAAGTGGTTCTCTAAGATAGATCTCCGTGGGGCGTATAATTTGGTGCGAATTAAGCAGGGGGATGAGTGGAAAACCGCATTTAATACGCCCGAGGGCCACTTTGAGTATTTGGTGATGCCTTTTGGTCTTTCAAATGCCCCTTCAGTCTTTCAGTCCTTTATGCATGACATTTTCCGTGATTATTTGGATAAATTTATGATTGTGTATCTGGATGATATTTTGATTTTTTTGGATGACTGGGACTCTCATGTCCAGCAGGTCAGGAGGGTTTTTCAGGTTTTGCGGTCTAATTCCTTGTGTGTGAAGGGTTCTAAGTGCGTTTTTGGGGTTCAAAAGATTTCCTTTTTGGGATATATTTTTTCCCCCTCTTCCATCGAGATGGATCCTGTCAAGGTTCAGGCTATTTGTGATTGGACGCAACCCTCTTCTCTTAAGAGTCTTCAGAAATTTTTGGGCTTTACTAACTTTTATCGTCGATTTATTGCTGGTTTTTCTGATGTTGTTAGACCATTGACTGATTTGACTAAGAAGGGTGCTGATGTTGCTGATTGGTCCCCTGCTGCTGTGGAGGCCTTTCGGGAGCTTAAGCGCCGCTTTTCTTCCGCCCCTGTGCTGCGTCAGCCTGATGTTGCTCTTCCTTTTCAGGTTGAGGTCGACGCTTCTGAAATCGGAGCTGGGGCGGTTTTGTCGCAGAGAAGTTCCGATTGCTCCGTGATGAGACCTTGTGCTTTTTTCTCACGTAAATTTTCGCCCGCCGAGCGGAATTATGATGTTGGGAATCGGGAGCTTTTGGCCATGAAGTGGGCTTTTGAGGAGTGGCGTCATTGGCTTGAGGGGGCTAGACATCAGGTGGTGGTATTGACTGACCACAAAAATCTAATTTATCTTGAGTCCGCCAGACGCCTGAATCCTAGACAGGCGCGCTGGTCGTTGTTTTTCTCTCGGTTTAATTTTGTGGTGTCCTACCTGCCGGGTTCTAAGAATCTTAAGGCGGATGCCCTTTCTAGGAGTTTTGAGCCTGACTCCCCTGGTAATTCTGAACCTACAGGTATCCTTAAGGATGGAGTGATATTGTCTGCCGTTTCTCCAGACCTGCGGCGGGCCTTGCAGGAGTTTCAGGCGGATAGACCTGATAGTTGCCCACCTGGTAGACTGTTTGTTCCTGATGATTGGACCAGTAAAGTCATTTCTGAGGTTCATTCTTCTGCGTTGGCAGGTCATCCTGGAATCTTTGGTACCAGGGATTTGGTGGCAAGGTCCTTCTGGTGGCCTTCCCTGTCTCGAGATGTGCGAGGCTTCGTGCAGTCTTGTGACGTTTGTGCTCGGGCCAAGCCTTGTTGTTCTCGGGCTAGTGGATTGTTGTTGCCCTTGCCTATCCCGAAGAGGCCCTGGACGCACATCTCGATGGATTTTATTTCGGATCTTCCTGTTTCTCAGAAGATGTCTGTCATCTGGGTGGTGTGTGATCGTTTCTCTAAGATGGTCCATTTGGTTCCCCTGCCTAAGTTGCCTTCTTCTTCCGAGTTGGTTCCTCTGTTTTTTCAAAATGTGGTCCGTTTGCATGGTATTCCGGAGAATATCGTTTCTGACAGAGGTACCCAATTCGTGTCTAGATTTTGGCGAGCATTCTGTGCTAGGATGGGCATAGATTTGTCTTTCTCGTCTGCTTTCCATCCTCAGACTAATGGCCAGACCGAGCGGACGAATCAGACCTTGGAGACATATTTGAGGTGTTTTGTGTCTGCAGATCAGGATGATTGGGTTGCTTTTTTGCCTTTAGCGGAGTTTGCCCTCAATAATCGGGCCAGCTCTGCCACCTTGGTGTCTCCCTTTTTCTGTAATTCGGGGTTTCATCCTCGATTTTCTTCTGGTCAGGTGGAATCTTCGGATTGTCCTGGAGTGGATGCTGTGGTGGAGAGGTTGCATCAGATTTGGGGGCAGGTAGTGGACAATTTGAAGTTGTCCCAGGAGAAGACTCAGCTTTTTGCCAACCGCCGGCGTCGGGTTGGTCCTCGGCTTTGTGTTGGGGACTTGGTGTGGTTGTCTTCTCGTTTTGTCCCTATGAGGGTTTCTTCTCCCAAGTTTAAGCCTCGGTTCATCGGCCCGTACAAGATATTGGAGATTCTTAACCCTGTGTCCTTCCGTTTGGACCTCCCTGCATCTTTTTCTATTCATAATGTTTTTCATCGGTCATTATTGCGCAGGTATGAGGTACCGGTTGTGCCTTCCGTTGAGCCTCCTGCTCCGGTGTTGGTTGAGGGCGAGTTGGAGTACGTTGTGGAAAAAATCTTGGACTCCCGTGTTTCCAGACGGAAACTCCAGTATCTGGTCAAATGGAAGGGATACGGTCAGGAGGATAATTCTTGGGTGACTGCCTCTGATGTTCATGCCTCCGATTTGGTCCGTGCCTTTCATAGGGCTCATCCTGATCGCCCTGGTGGTTCTGGTGAGGGTTCGGTGCCCCCTCCTTGAGGGGGGGGTACTGTTGTGAAATTGGATTTTGGGCTCCCCCGGTGGCCACTGGTGGAATTGAACTGGTGTGCATCATCCTCTCTGTTCACCTGTTTCCATCAGGATGTGGGAGTCGCTATTTAGCCTTGCTCCTCTGTCACTTCCATGCCGGTCAACATTGTAATCAGAAGCCTTTCTGTGCATGTTCCTGCTGCTAGACAACTCCCAGCTAAGTTGGACTTTAGTCCTTGTTTGTTTTTGCATTTTGTTCCAGTTCACTGCTGTAGTTTCGTTTCTGTGTCTGGAAAGCTCTTGTGATCTGAAATTGCCACTCTGATGTTATGAGTTAATACTAGAGTCTTAAAGTAATTTCAGGATGGTGTTTTGATAGTGTTTTTAGCTGACCATGAAAGTGCCCTTTCTGTCTTCCTGCTATTTAGTAAGCGGACCTCAATTTTGCTAAACCTATTTTCATACTACGTTTGTCATTTCATCTAAAATCACCGCCAATATTTGTGGGGGCCTCTGTCTGCCTTTCGGGGAATTTTCTCTAGAGGTGAGCCAGGACTATATTTTCCTCTGCCAGGATTAGTTAGTCCTCCGGCCGGCGCTGGGCATCTAGGGATAAAACGCAGGCTACGCTACCCGGCTACTGTTAGTTGTGCGGCAGGTTTAGTTCATGGTCAGTTTAGTTTCCATCCTTCCAAGAGCTAGTTCTTATGTTTGCTGGGCTATGTTCTCTTGCCATTGAGAACCATAACAGCTCCCCGGCTACTGTTAGTTGAGTGTTGAGGTTCAGGATCGCGGTCAGCTCAGGTTCCATCACCCTAGAGCTCGTCCTGTTTTTGCCCATGTTATTTGTTAAATTCCCTGCCATTGGGAACATGACAGAAAACCCACTATAAACAGAAATAGCTAGGGTTAGGGTTAGGGTTAGGATTAGTGTTGAGCGATACCGTCCGATACTTGAAAGTATCGGTATCGGAAAGTATCGGCCGATACCGGCAAAGTATCGGATCCAATCCGATACCGATACCCGATACCAATACAAGTCAATGGGACTCAAGTATCGGACGGTATTCCTGATGGTTCCCAGGGTCTGAAGGAGAGGAAACTCTCCTTCAGGCCCTGGGATCCATATAAATGTGTAAAAGAAAGAATTAAAATAAAAAATATCGCTATACTCACCTGTCCGACGCAGCCTGGACCTCAGCGAGGGAACCGGCAGCGTTGTTTGTTTAAAATTCGCGCTTTTACTTGGTTACGTGAAGTCCCGGCTTGTGATTGGTCAGGGCGGCCATGTTGCCGGGACGCGGACCAATCACAGCAAGCCGTGACGAAATTACGTCACGGCTTGCTGTGATTGGTCCGCGTCCCGGCAACATGGCCGCCATTAACCAATCACAAGCCGTGACGTCACGGGAGGCTGGACACGCGCGCTTTTTAAAATGGGCGCGTGTCCAGCCTCCCGTGACGTCCCGGCTTATGATTGGTCACGGCGCCATATTGCCGGGACGCGGACCAATCACAGCAAGCCGTGACGAAATTACGTCACGGCTTGCTGTGATTGGTCCGCGTCCCGGCAACATGGCCGCCATTAACCAATCACAAGCCGTGACGTCACGGGAGGCTGGACACGCGCGCTTTTAAAATGGGCGCGTGTCCAGCCTCCCGTGACGTCCCGGCTTGTGATTGGTTGCGTCTCCCATGTGACTGCGACGCAACCAATCACAACGCCGGAACATAATTTTAAAATCCTGAAGGACCTGAAATTACGTCACGGCTTGCTGTGATTGGTTGCGTCGCCCATGTGACTGCGACGCAACCAATCACAACGCCGGAACGTAATTTTAAAATCCTGAAGGACCTGAAATTACGTCACGGCTTGCTGTGATTGGTTGCGTCCCGGTCACATGGGCGGCACGCAACCAATCACAAGCCGGGACTCACGTAAAGGAAAGAAAAGCGCGAATTTTAAACAAAGAACGCTGCCGCTTCCCTCGGTAAGGTGCAGGCTGCGTCGGAGAGGTGAGTATAGCAATATTTTTTATTTTAATTCTCTCTTTTACACATTTTTACATTAATGTTGTTTCGATACCGATACCCGATATCACAAAAATATCGGATCTCGGTATCGGAATTCCGATACAGCAAGTATCGGCCGATACCCGATACTTGCAGTATCGGAATGCTCAACACTAGTTAGGATCTCTAGTAACCCTAACCCTAACCCTAAGGTTAGGATCCCTAGTAACCCTAGGGATCCTAACCCTAACCCTAAGGGTTAGGATCCTAACCCTAACCCTAAGGGTTAGGGTTAGGATCCCTGGGGTTAGGGTTAGGGTTATGGTTAGGATCCCTAGTAACCCTAGGGACCCTAACCCTAACCCTAGGGATCCTAACCCTAACCCTAACCCTAGGGATCTTAACCCTAACCCTAACCCTAAGGGTTAGGATCCTAACCCTAACCCTAAGGGTTAGGGTTAGGATCCCTAGGGTTAGGGTTAGGGTTAGGATCCCTAGGGTTACTAGGGATCCTAACCTTAGGGTTAGGGTTAGGGTTAGGGTTAGGATCCCTAGTAACCCTAGGGTTAGGGTTAGGGTTAGGGTTTTCTTGTTTTTTCTTGTGTTTAGGGTTAGGGTTAGGGTTTTCTTGTTTTTTCTTGTGTTTTCTTGTGTTTTTCTATAAAAACGCATGCGTTTTTAACGCAAGCAAACGCATGTGCTTAAAAACGCATGCATTTACATAGACAGCAATACATTTTTTTGCCGTGAATAAACGCATGCTTTTTTTGCGGCAAAAAAACGCCGCTAGAAATTACTACAGGTTGCATTTCTGCAACTAAACGCACGCGTCAAAAAACGCATGCGTTGCCGAAAACATGTCAAAACGCATGCTAAAAAACGCATGCGTTTTTTAATGTGAAGTATAGAAAAAAATGCATGCGTTTTTTAGCGCTAAAACGCTGCAGATCAAAACGCAAGTGTGAAACCAGCCTAAGTAGGTCATTAGTGATTTTGGTCAGGGCTGTCTCAGTTGAGTGATGAGGGCAGAAACCAGATTGTAGATTGTCAAAGAGCAAGTTAGATGAGAGGTGGGAGGAAAGTTCAGCGTGGATGTGCAGCTCAAGGAGTTTGGAAGCAAATGGGTGCAGCGATATTGGGTGATAGCTGGACATAGCTGTTGGATCAAGGGTTGGCTTTTTAAGGATAGGCGTGATTGTGGCATGTTTGAAAGCAGAAGGGCAGGTGCCAGAAGTTAGTGATAGGTTGAAGGGGTGGGTTAGGGATGGGACAAGAGTGGTGGTGAGGTTGGGGAGGAGGTGGGATGGGATTGGGTCAAGCGCACAAGTGATGAGGTGCGATTTGGGGAGGAGACAATTAAGCCCCCCTTCAATGATGCTGGATAGGGAGGTTATGGGGTTAGGGCATTGGTCTGGTATACAAAGGGGTTATGGTGGTTGAACAATGAAGACTTGCCTTGTTTGGTCGATCTTATTTTTAAAGTGTGTGGCAAAGACCTCAGCAGAGATGATCGAGGTTGGAGGAGGCAGTGGGGTGCAGAGGAGGAAGTTAAAGGTTTTGAATGACTGTTTGAGGTTGTAGGATAGGGAAGATATGAGGGTTGTGAGGAAGGCCTGTTTAGCAGAGATGAGAGCAGATTTAAAAGCAAGTGTTGCCTGTTTGAATGCAGTGAAGTCATCTTGTGAATGAGTTTTCCTCCAACGCCGCTCTGCAACCCTGGACACTTGCTGTAGCTTGTTAGTGGTGTTATTGTGCCAGGGTTGTCTGTTGATACATAGCACTTTGCCATGAACAAGAGGGGCAACCGTGTCAATAGCTGATGCGAGAGTGGCATTCTATCAAAGTCTGTATTCCAAAATGGCGCTCCTTCCCTTTTGAGCTTTGCCATGCGCCCAAACAGTGGTCCCCACCACATATGGGGTATCAGAGACCTCAGGACAAATTGCATAACAACTGTTATGGTCCAATTTCTCCTGTTACCTTTGTGAAAGTAAAAATTTGGGGGTGAAAAGATAATTTTTGTGGGAAAAAATATGATTTTTTTTTTTCACGGCTCTACATTATAAACTTCTGTGAAGCACTTGGGGATTTAGAGTGCTCACCACACATCTAGATAAGTTCCTTAAGGGGTCTAGTTTCCAAAATGGTGTCACTTGTGGGTTGTTTCCTCCTGTTTAGGCACATCAAGGGCTCTCCAAATGACATGGCATCCGATCTCAATTCCAGCCAATTCTGCATTGAAAAAGTCAAACGGCACTCCTTCCCTTCCAAGCTCTGCTGTGCACCCAAATAAAGGTTTTCTCCCACATATGGGGTTATCGATGTATTCAGGAGAAATTGCCCAACAAATTTTGTGGCTTATTTTCTCTTTTTACACTTGTGAAAATAGAAAAAATTGGTTCTGAAATAAAATGTTTGTAAAGAAAGGTTAAATGTTAATTTTTCCCTTCCACATTGCTTCAGTTCCTGTGAAGCACGTAAAGGGTTAATAAACTTCTTGAAAGTGGTTTTGAGAACCTTGAGAGCTGCAGTTTTTAGCGTGGTGTCACTTTATGATATTTTCTGTCATGTACAGTACATCCCTCAAAGTGACTTCAAATGTGAGATGGTCCCTAAAAAAATGGTTTTGTCAATTTTGTTGTAAAAATGAGAAATCGCTTGTCAACTTTTAACCCTTATAACTTCCTAACGTAAAAAAATGTTGTTTACAAAATTGTGCTGATGTAAAGTAGATATGTGTGAAATGTTATTAATTAAGTATTTAGTGTGACAAATCTCTCTGATTTAAGGGCATAAAAATTAAAAGTTTGAAAATTGCAAAATGTAAAAAATTTTCTCCATATTTCCATTTTTTTCATAAATAAACGCAAGTAATTTCAAAGAAATATTACCACTATCATGAAGTACAATATGTTTCAAAAGAACAATCTCAGAATCAGCGGGATCCCTTAAAGTGTTCCAGAGTTATAACCTCATAAATTGACAGTGGTCAGAATTGTATAAATTTGCCTGGTCATTAAGCTGCAGATTGGCTCTTTCACTAAGGGGTTAATTATAGTCTTTATTAATTAAAATAATCATATAACAGGCAGATACATGGAGATTCATGGTAATAGTTGCTTATAGATGAGTCAATAAACCTTACATTTCTATGCATTTCCATAAGGACTTCAATTTTTCACAATACAAATTTACATTCATACACTATTCCCACATGCTAAACAAGACTTACACAGGCTGCAATTCACATTACAACCACTGGGAGCCACATACAGACATATATAACATAAACATCTCCTGACAGAATATCATGAGTCATTTTTTTCAGAGCTGCTCAGTTTGAGCCACTTATCTCAGCATATGTCTAGCCAAGAGAATAAGCAAGGAAGGACAGATATGTAAAAGCCTAACAACATGACAATGTAAATTGTATTTATTTGATTTAGTTTACTGATATATATGTGATGATTTAAAAAGTAGGGATTTCACTGGCAACTTCCTTTTTTAAAGATAATGCTGGAATTTTTTCATAGAGTTTTAACACTTTTCCTGTTCTATTTAATGCATAAAATTCTCTTCCTATTCCAACAGAACTTCACAAATTAATATGGCAAAATAGTGCGAAAAGGAGTTACAGACTGAATAGATAAAAACGTCTTCATCACTTTTTACAGCCGATAATGTTTGTGAGAAAATTTGGGTCATCGAGAACGACTTTGAAAAGGTCAAAAAGTTCATTGTATAACCTCATGACTGTCAAGATTATTGATTTAAAAAGTTTTAATAATGTTGAAATTGTACTGCATGATTCTGCTTTTTCTTTAAGAGTGCTTGCACAGCCTGTCATGACAGGAGTATCCCAACAATTATGCTATCTGGCCATTAAGTAAAAAAGGGCACTGCTATAGGGAGCTGGTCAGTGGTCATATAATTAATGATAATGAAGGGACATATTTATTCTGAAGGAGGAACTCCTAGAGGATGCATATACTGTACTTGTGTCTAATTTTGATGTAGTAGACCTAAAACTCTAGTGGCATAACTCATTTTGAGTTTATTTTTAATTGAGCTATAAGTACATTTACTAAATGAGAAAGGTTTTTGCCAATTAACTTCTCTAAATATTGAAGTGCAGGAGCTACAATTGAAACCAGAGGTTTACATACACTATATAAAAAGACACGTATGAATGTTTTTCTCAATATCTGACATGAAATCAGAATTAACCTTTCCCATTTTAGGTAATTTAGGATTACCATAATTATTAATATTTGCCAAATGCCAGAATAATGAGAGAGAATTTTTTAAGGCATTTGTATTACTTACTTACTACAAAGTCAAAAGTTTACACACACTAAGATTACTATGTCTTTAAACAATTCTGGACTGCCCATATGATGATGTCATGTGTTTGTTAGCTTCTGATATGTTTTGGCAACATTTGAGTTAATTAGAGACACACCTGTGGATATATTTTAATGCACACCTGAAACACACAGCTTTTTTTGTGTAGCATTATGGGAACGTCTCAAGAAATCACCCGAGATATCATGAAAAGAATTGTGGACTTGCACAAGTCTGGATCATCCTTTGATACAATTTCAAGATACCTGAAGGTGCCTCGTTCATCTGTACAAACATTTGTACTCAAGAACAAAAAGGATGGGAATGTTGAGCCATCATACAGCTCAGGAAGGAGACGGGTTCTGTGTACCAGAGATTAACTTGCCTTGGTATGACATGTGCACATCAACCCAAGGCTAAAAGCAAAAGACCTTGTAAAGATGATAGCAGAAGCTGGTAAGTTTGTGTCAATATCTACAGTGAAACGAGTACTGTATCAACATGTGCTGAAAGGACCCTCTGCAGGGAAGAAGCCATTACTCCAAAAGAAACATAAAAAAGCCAAATTGATGTTTGGAAATGCACACAGAAACAAAGACCTTAATTTTTGGAGACATGTCCTGTGTTCTGATGAAGCTAAAATTGAACTTTTTGGGCATAATGACTAGGGTTGAGCGAAACGGGTCGACCATTTTCAGAAGTCGCCGACTTTTGGCAAAGTCGGGTTTCATGAAACCCGACCCGACCCCTGTGTGGGGTCGGCCATGAGGTCGGCGATCTTCTGAATCTGGTATCGGAATTCCGATACCGAGTTCCGATATGTTTGCGATATCGGAAATCGGTATCGGAATCCACATTTAAGTGTAAAATAAAGAATTAAAATAAAAAATATTGATATACTCACCTCTCCGACGCAGCCTGGACATCGCCGCTGGTAACCGGCATCTTCCGTTCCTAAGAATGAGTGCGTTCAGGGCCTTAGAAGACGTCACGGCTTTGTGATTGGTCGCGGCGGCCCACGTGACTGCTCAGCGACCAATCACAAGCCGTGACGTAATTCTCTCAGGTCCTAAATTCCTCATTCTAGGAATTTAGGCCATGAGAATTACGTCACGGCTTGTGATTGGTCGCTGAGCGGTCACGTGGGCCGCCGCGACCAATCACAAAGCCGTGACGTCATCTAAGGCCCTGAACGCGCTCATTCTTAAGAAGGAAGGCTGCCGGAAAGAAGCCGAGGGTGAGTATATTCCTATTAGGTATATACTCACCCTCATACGTGCCCTGCTTCTTTCTGGCAGCCTTCCTTCTTAAGAATGAGCGTGTTCAGGGCCTTAGATGACGTCACGGCTTTGTGATTGGTTGCGGCGGCCCACGTGACCGCTCAGCGACCAATCACAAGCCGTGACGTAATTCTCATGGCCTAAATTCCTAGAATGAGGAATTTAGGACCTGAGAGAATTATGTCACGGCTTGTGATTGGTCGCTGAGCGGTCACGTGTGCCGCCACAACCAATCACAAAGCCGTGACGTCATCTAAGGCCCTGAACGCGCTCATTCTTAGGTACGGAAGATGCCGATTACTACCAGGGCTCGTCAGAGGGTGAGTATATCAATATTTTTTATTTTAATTCTTTATTTTACACTTAAATATGGATCCCAGGGCCTGAAGGAGAGTTTCCTCTCCTTCAGACCCTGGGAACCATAGTATCCCATTGCACTGCATTGGGTGTCGCGTTTCGGCCGACCCCGACCCCGACTTTTTTATAGGATCGGCCGATTTCACTCGACCCGACTTTTGAGAAAGTCGGGTTTCGTGAAACCCAACCCGATCCTATAAAAATAAAAGTCGCTCAACCCTAATAATGACCATTGTTGCATTTGGAGGAAAAAGGGAGAAGCTTGGAAGCATAAGAACACCATCCCAACTGTGATACATGGGGATGGCAGCATCATGTTGTGGGTTTTTTTGCTACATGAGGGAATGGTGCACTTCACAAAATAGATAGCATCATGACAAAAAAAGATTCTGTGGCAATACTGAAGCAACATCTCAAGACATCAGCCAGGAAGTTAAAGCTTGGATGAAAATGGGTCTTCCAAATTGACAATGACCTGAAGCATGCTACCAAAATAAGTATTCAGTGGGGACCCAAACTTTGCGTAAAACAGTCGTAGTAAGGGTTAGGGGGTTCCAAAGGGAAGCAAAATGGTGGTAAGAGCATGACAATTCCCCTGAAAACAAATGTGAATAGGAAAATGACTTAAAATAGCACCGAATAAAAAAATTATAATCTAGTACCAAAAGCCAGTCTACGAGGAGGAGGTGGACATGTTGATGTAGGAGGAGGTAGCAAACACAGTTTTTGTGTTTTGTTATTATATATATTTTTGGGATACTTTGAAAACAGGCTCTGTAGGGGCACTCAAATACAGGAAATGTAATAATCTGCTGACCACTCTTTCTCTGTATACAGGCTGTGTTGTATTCTGCACTTTTTGGGGATGCAAAGAATGAGGAGAGCATCATATAGGGGACATGACCATATTGCTGCTGGTGGTGGTGTAGCTGCTGCAAGGAGAGAGAGGACATGGTCTATTTGCGCCAGCTATGTGCCCAAATGAAAAACCTCCCTCTGCTGCATGCAGGCGACAGGACGTTTTGCTTAATTTCATAGGTCTCAGTACTCATGGACAAATAGTGAGGCCAGAACATGTAGAGGCAGTTTTATATTGGATGGCTGAGAGTACCTCCAGTGCCTTCGCTTTGTCTACCACCCCGTCCCCTGCTGAAAGTTCAGAGTTTGCATCTGCTCCCTAACTAAAGGCCATTTTTATAAAATTCATAAAAAGAAAGGGGAGTGACAAAGAGGCCCCACACCCTGAGGTCTGCAGTGAGAAATGTTACAAGAAAACAGTTACTTGCATTATGGGAGACTTCAACCTATAGGGCAATATATTCCCATGTGGGATATCCTTTAATGTAAAGATGAAGCACTTCGATCTATTGTACAGTACTTAGGAAACTTGTATCTATATATCACAATATTTTTAGAGGTCCATATTTATCTTCTGAGGTATTGTGGAGGGGGAGATCTTTGGAGGACCAGAGATTACATGATCTGAGATATCAGGAGATTAGTTCAGAGACATATAGGGAAGACAGATTATGGACAGCTTTGTATGTCAGAGTTAGTAGCTTGAAGTACCAATTGCCTCTTCAGAGAAAAAGAGGACTTAAACCCTATAGCACCACCTGTTGGAAGTAGCAGTCCTACAAGTCACAATCAACCCTTTAACAAGTCGTGCAATATGACTTTGGATACTTTTTGGAATTGGGAGCCAATGAAGGGATTTGCAGAGGGAAGAAGTGGAGGAGCCGCAAGGAGAGGTGGATTAGTCAGGCAGCAGAGTTGCAGGGCAGACTGGAGTGGTGCGATGATGCAATTGTGGATGATGAGGTCCTAAGCCCCCACATGGAGTCAAGGACATTCGAGTGACGTGGGCAGTTCATATGAAGAGGTGGTTGTCACTCTTCCCCAGCTGTACCACAAAGGAGGAAGCACGGTGCAACAGCACAGTGACTGGCCCCTAGTTAGTACATCGCCTGCTACCAGCCACCACGCTGAGAGCACACCAAAGCCAGATCAAAGGAGCTGACAAGACAAGGGTGGTTTGCAAGCTATGTTATTGGAGCGCCCCAGATGCAGGGCCACGGGGTACTTGGTACCGGGCCTCTCGGTCTCAGTTCTGGGGTTGTCACGGTGGCTAGACCTGGTCCGTGACCCTGCTAAGGGGCATCCAATGAAAGGTGTAGGTGGTGGTGCGTGGTGCAGGTCACAATGAACAACGAGGACACAGGGTTGCAGTCTCTTTACCTCTTTACTGAAGGCTTCAAGGTCCTCAATCCAGAGTACGATTAACAGGGCTGTCTGAGACCGGCCGGTCCGATGGCACCTCCAGAGTTCCCTTTGCAGGTGAAAATCTGTGCCCACCTTCTAGCGCCTGTGTGTTGTAGTACTTCCCTGCTGAGCACCACGGGAAAGTCCTCGCAACTGTTGTGTCTGTTTCTGATGTTCTTTCCCACAACTTATGTCTGTTCTGATGTTCTTCTCCGTCCCCCAGATGATATGGATAGGACGCACCCGTATGACGGGTAGGCCTGGAGTTCTTCCGGGACCCTAGTGACGCCCCTCTCCCACAGTTGCCCCCTATGTCTGCTTAGGTGATTTAGGTGAGACAGCCAACCTATAATTAACTGTCCTGCCGTTGGTTTGAAGTAATGCTTGGAGCCCAATACTTCTTCGGCGTTCCGGCCACCGGCTACGCGCCTCAGTAGGATGTTGCCTCAGTTTTACAGCTCGACTCCTACTGGTGTTATCTCCTTTTTGCGTTGATCTCGTTTCTCACTCTCCACAATAAACCTCGCTTCTTGTCCTTTCTTGAGATACCGCCGCGATGTAGTGCAGGTGCGGTTCCTTAATGTTCTTTCCTGTTCGCTAGGCCTCTGTCAGGATCCCACCCCTGACAGGGACCCCCCTGAATCTTCCCCTGCAACACCCTCTGCCACAGGATGTTGCCTGGTTCCAACCCAGTCAGCTTCTGTCTAACTTTCTATCCAACCCCCAGTTTTAACAGATTGTGAGGAGTGGCCTAATACATAGCGCCCTTAGCTCCCCCTGGAGGCCAGACTATGAAGTGTATTGGTGTCTGTGATACCTGGTCAGGTGAACTCCTTCAGTGCCATCAGACGTACCATCACTCCCCTTAACGGCGGAGCATCAGTACTGCAACTACCAGGACTCTGGGGCGCTGCATTATCAGAGACTGAGGTGAGGGATAAATGTTCCTTACCTGAGCACCACCTGTAGGATGAGGCATCTGAATGCAAAAGACAAAATGAAGTAAGGTACACAACTGAAAAATGAGGAAAAATCTGAGCCTCTTCCTGTTCCCTTTTCTGCTGTGTTTTCTAGCTTCTAGCTTTTTCCTCCTGTTTACAAGAGAATTATTAAGGGGAACAAAATGTTGGGATCCTGGGTACCATAGTATGTGGTTTCCAGCTGCCACTACTTTTCCAGGCAGGCTAGCTCTGCCCTGCAAGAACATGTTGAGAACAAATATCAGGTGTACACTGTGCAGTGCAATCAGTGTGAAGGTCCAAATAACCACCAATGCATGGACCGCTAAGAACGGGCAGGAACGGTATATCTCCCTAACTGAAAAGTGGGTAAGGGTTGTGGTGGTTGGGCCTGAGGCAAAAAATGTTTCAGCACATGTCCAACCACCACCACTTCCTCCGCCACCTCCTCATCCGGTCAGCGTAATACCTGCACCACCAACTTCAGCACAGCCAGGGGCAAACAACAGCAAGCTGTTCTGAGACTCATCTGTTTGTGGTAAAAAAAATCCCAGACCATACAGAAGTTGTGGACTGGGATTAAACATAAGACTGATGAGCAGTTTGTTCCTCTGAACCTCAAACCTGACCTAGTGGTGTGTGAAAATGGGCAAAATCTCGAAGCAGCTCTGGTCCAAGCCGGTTTGATGCACATGCTTTGCTTGGAAAATGTGCTGAATGTGGTGACAGAGAGCTTCCTGAACATATTAACACATTAACATCCAGCATCATCAACTGATATGGTATTAGCAAGAGGCAGCAATTCAACAACATGGTGGAAGGGTACCAGTCCTGACATCTGCACGTGCTAAGTGATGTGTCTATCTCATTTAATTTCTGGGTCTCCAAGTTAGGCACATGGGCTGAGCTTTTCCCTTATGCTTTGAAAGTGCTGGACCTCCCTACGGCAAGTGTACTGTCAGATCATGTGTTTAGCATGGCAGGGAGTGTGATCACAGACAGGGGAATCCACCTGTCCACAGCCATCGTGGACAAGCTCATATTCATTAAAATAAGCCAGGCATGGATCCCACAGGACTTCTCCATACCTTTGACTGAATAGAGAAGCATACCAGCCTCACCCACCCATTGTTATACTCCAGGACAGTTTGTTCATTCTATTTGCCATTCCCAATGTTTAGGGGCCTCCTCAAATTTAAATAAAAACAAACAAAAGCAAACAAACAAATAGCAAGGCTATTTTGCAGAGTACCCAAGAGGTTGTTTTGCAATGTGCACCCACATAGGCTTTTTGGCAGAGTACTCCTACAGAGATGGGTGCAGAGTACACACAAAGATGCTTTCTTATAGAGGACACACACAGAACCTAACACTGTCCCTCACTCGAGCTGCTGTCTGTCCCTACACTATTCAGAGAAGAATAGGGGCACCACTAGTTTTGAGCGATACCTTCCGATTAGTGTTGAGCGATACCGTCCGATACTTGAAAGTATCGGTATCGGAAAGTATCGGCCGATACCGTCACAGTATCGGAATCCAATCCGATACCGATACCCGATACCAATACAAGTCAATGGGACTCATGTATCGGACGGTATCCCTGATGGTTCCCAGGGTCTGAAGGAGAGGAAACTCTCCTTCAGGCCCTGGGAACCATATAAATGTGTAAAAGAAAGAATTAAAATAAAAAATATCGCTATACTCACCTGTCCGACGCAGCCGGGACTTCAGCGAGGGAACCGGCAGCGTTGTTTGTTTAAAAATCGTGCTATTACTTGGTTACGTGAATTCCCGGCTTGTGATTGGTCAGGTCGGCCATGTTGCCGGGACGCGGACCAATCACAGCAAGCCGTGACGAAATTACGTCACGGCTTGCTGTGATTGGTCCGCGTCCCGGCAATATGGCCGCCCTGACCAATCACAAGCCGGGACGTCACGGGAGGCTGGACACGCGCTCATTTTAAAATGGGCGCGTGTCCAGCCTCCCGTGACGTCACGGCTTGTGATTGGTTGCGCCGCGATCAACCAATCACAAGCCGGGAGGCTGGACGCGCTCATTTTGAAAGGGCGCGTGTCCAGCCTCCCGTGACGTCACGGCTTGTGATTGGTTGCGCCGCGATCAACCAATCACAAGCCGGGAGGCTGGACGCGCTCATTTTGAAATGGGCGCGTGTCCAGCCTCCCGTGACGTCACGGCTTGTGATTGGTTGCGCCGCGATCAACCAATCACAAGCCGGGAGGCTGGACGCGCTCATTTTGAAATGGGCGCGTGTCCAGCCTCCCGTGACGTCACGGCTTGTGATTGGTTGCGCCGCGATCAACCAATCACAAGCCGGGAGGCTGGACGCGCTCATTTTGAAATGGGCGCGTGTCCAGCCTCCCGGCTTGTGATTGGTTGACCGCGACGCAACCAATCACAAGCCGTGACGTCACGGGAGGCTGGACACGCGCCCTTTTTAAAATGAGCGCGTTTCCAGCCTCCCGTGACGTCACGGCTTGTGATTGGTTAATGGCGGCCATGTTGCCGGGACGCGGACCAATCACAGCAAGCCGTGACGTATTTTCGTCACGGCTTGCTGTGATTGGTCCGCGGCCCGGCAACATGGCCGCCCTGACCAATCAAAAGCCGGGACTTCGCGTAACCATGTAAAAGCGGGAATTTTAAACAAACAACGCTGCCGGTTCCTGCGCTGAGGTCCCGGCTGCGTCGGACAGGTGAGTATAGCGATATTTTTTATTTTAATTCTCTATTTTACACATTTTAACATTAATGTTGTTCCGATACCCGATACCCGATACCACAAGAGTATCGGAATCCCGGTATCGGAATTCCGATACAGCAAGTATCGGCCGATACCCGATACTTGCAGCATCGGAATGCTCAACACTACTTCCGATATTTGAAAGTATCGGTATCGGATTGGATCGGCCGATATCCAAAAAATATCGGATATCGCTGATACCGATACCCGATACCAATACAAGTCAATGGGACACAAATATCGGAAGATATCCTGGATGGTTCCCAGGGTCTGAAGGAGAGGAAACTCTCCTTCAGGCCCTGGGATCCATATTCATGTAAAAAATAAAGAATAAAAATAAAAAATATGGATATACTCACCCTCGAACTGGCCCTGGCTCTCACCGCTGCAAGTGTCTGCCTCCGTTCCTAAGAATGCAGTGAGTGAAGGACCTTCGATGATGTCGCGGTCACATGACCGGTCACATGAGCGGTCATGCAACCAATCACAAGACCGCGACGTCATCGCAGGTCCTACACTCACTGCAATCTTAGGAACGGAGGCAGACGCTTGCAGCGGTGACAGCCAGGGCCCGTCCGAGGGTGAGTATATCCATATTTTTTTATTTTTGTTCTTTATTTTTTACATGAATATGGATCCCAGGGCCTGAAGGAGAGTTTCCTCATCTCCAGACCCTGGGAACCAATCACTGGGAAGTTATAGGAACTTCCGATTCCGATTTCCGATATCAAAAAAATATCGGAACTCAGTAACGGAATTCCGATACAGCGAATATCGGCCGATACCCGATATTTGCAGTATTGGAATGCTCAACACTAGGCACCACCCATGATCTGGCAGTTATACAGGCCGGGTCACGGGGAGCTCTGACCAATCTCCACCAAGACTGTTAGGGCACTCTACACCAGGCTGTTATGGCACTTTTCAACAGACTGTTAGGGCACGATGCACAAGACTGTTGGGCACTCTACACCACGCTGTTAGATCACTGTGCATCAGGTTGTTATGGCACTGTGCACCAAGCTGTAAGGACATGCTGCATCAGACTGTTATGGCACTCTGCACCAGACTGTTATGGCACACTGCCCTAGGCTGTTAGGAAACCCTGCACTAGGCTGTTAGGATACTCTGCATCAGGCTGTTAGGGCACACTGCACCAGGTTGTCAGTGCAAACTCCACCATCCTGTTATGGCACTGTGCACCAGGCTGTTAGGGCATGTTTCACCAGGCTGTCATTGCACTCTGCACCGGGCTATTAGAACATGCTGCACCAAGCTGTTATGGCACTGTGCACGAGGCTGTTAGGGAGCGCTGCACCAAGCAGTTATGGCACTCTCCACCAGACTGTTATCATATTGTGCACCAGGCTTTTTGGGTATGCTACACCAGACTGTTAAAGCATGCTGCATCAGGCCATTAGGGCATGCTGCACCAGGCTGCTATGGCGCTCTGCACCAGACTGATACAGCATTTACAGAGGTCGGGTCACGTGTTGCGCCTGCTAATCACAGCCATGCCAAAACTTGTGATGGCTCTGTTAATGCCCACAGCTAAAAAGCTTGCTGACTGGATCAATTGCAGCTTTTAAGCAAACTTTATTTGGCACAGAACCCCGAACAATAAAACAATGTTCTAGAAAAATCTGTGTCTGGAACGAACACCGAACCTCACAGTTCTGGTTCACTCTTCCCTACTCAAAATGTCACATCTTGAATACGGGGTCAACAGTCTATAAATTATATTGGAATGTTGGTGTCAGTTCAAAGGCCAGTAAGTAGATTATTACATGGAATGGAATTTTTTTCCTATAATCAGATGTTAAAAACTTGGGCTTGCTCAACTTTGAAAAAAAGATGCCTCAGATCAAAACATTGCCACGCCACAGGGCATTAAAGTCCTCTTTTTTACATCTTTTTGTGCTGTTTCCCTTTCTGCTACTATGTATATATAGTTTTATATATATATATATATATATATATACATATATACTAGATGGTGGCCCGATTCTAACTCATCGGGTATTCTAGAATATATATGTACCGTATTTTCCGGCATATAAGACGACTGGGCGTATAAGATGACCCCCCAACTTTACCAGTTAAAATATAAAATCTTCTTAAAAGTCGGGGGTCTTCTTATACACCGTATGTCGTCTTATAGGGCCGGTGACTAATGTGCCTTTTGGGGGGGGAGTGGTCCTGATGACGACGAGGGGGCATCTCACAGGAAAGTGAGTATCCCCCATTACCTCATCGTAGCGCTGCAGCGTGGGGTCTCTGTGCTGGGAGCGGCGGCTGCTGTGCTGTGGGGCGGTGGCTCCTCTTCTGCAGTGTGGGGCCTCTGTGCTGTGGGGCGGCGGCATATCTTCATGCAGTCGGGGCTCCTCCGGCATCTCCTTAAAGCCCGGAGGCCCCGCCGGCAGCTCCATCGGTGCAATGCTGTGGCCTCCGGAAAAATGGCCGCTGCTCAGATTCAGATCTCGTCCCGAGATCTCGGGAGACGAGATCTGAATCTGAGCAGCGGCCATTTTCCCGGAGGCAGCTCAATAGGTGCGATGCGGTGGCCTCCGGGAAAATGGCCGCTGGGGGCGGCGCATGCTCAGATTCAGATCTCGTACCGAGATCTCGGGACACGAGATCTGAATCTGAGCAGCGGCCATTTTCCCGGAGGCCACCGCATCGCACCTACTGAGCTGCCTTCGGGAAAATGGCCACTACTCAGATTCAGATCTCGTCTCCCGAGATCTCGGGACGAGATCTGAATCTGAGCAGCGACCATTTTCCCGAAGGCCACCGCATTGCACCGATGGAGCTGCCAGCGGGGCCTCCGGGCTTTAAGGAGATGCCGGAGGAGCCCCGACTGCATGAAGATACGCCACCGCCCCACAGCACAGAGGCCCCACACTGCAGGAGAGGAGCCGCCGCCCCAAAGCACAGCAGCCGCCGCTCCCAGCACAGAGACCCCACGCTGCAGCGCTATGATGAAGTAATGGGGGATACTCACTTTCCTGTGAGACGCCCCCTCGTCGTCATCAGGACCACTCCCCCCCACCCACCATATACACCCGGCTTACAAGGCAATACCCGGCGTATAAGACGACCCCCGACTTTTAAGAAGATTTTTAGGGGTTAAAAAGTCGTCTTATGTGCCGGAAAATACGGTAGTTTATTTACGAAGATTTTAGAATAATACCATGAATACACAGAATTCGGCTGGCCGGGCACGACCAATTAGCGAAGCGTGGTTCAAATCCCGTGCCAATTCATGGCCAGAGTACGCCTGTCGCTTATTGTTTACAGTCGGCCACGTAGTATATAGCACAGCCACATAGTATATAGCAGGGCCACGTAGTATATAGCAGCCCACATAGCATATAACACAGCCATGTAGTATATAACACAGCTCACGTAGTATATAACAGCCCACACAGCATATAACACAGCCACGTAGTATACAACACAGCCCATGCAGTATATAGCACAGCCCACATAGTGTATAACACAGCCACATAGTGTATAACACAGCCCACATAGTATATTGCACAGCCACATAGTATGTAGAACAGCCATGTAGTATATTGCACAGTCACGTAGTATATTGCACAGCACACATAGTATATTGCACAGCCCACGTAGTATATAGCACAGCCACGTAGTATATAGCACAGCCACGTAGTATATTGCACAGCCCACACAGTATATTACACAGCCATGTAGTATATTACACAGCCCACATAGTATATAACAGCCCACACAGTATATAACACAGCCCACGTAGTGTATAACACAGCCCCTGTAGTGTATAACACAGCCACATAGTATATAACACAGCCCACATAGTATATTGCACAGCCCACATAGTATATTGCACAGCCCACATTGTATATTGCACAGCCCACATAGTATATTGCACAGCCACGTAGTATATTGCACAGCTACGCAGTATATTGGACAGCCACGTAGTATATTGCAAAGCCCATGTAGCATATAGCACAGCCACGTAGTATATTGCACAGCCATGTAGTATATTGCACAGCCCATGTAGTATATTGCAGCCACATAGTATATAGCACAGCCACAAAGTATATAGCACAGCCACATAGTGTATTGCACAGCCACATAGTATGTAGCACAACCACATAGTATATTGCACAGCCCACGCAGTATATTACACAGCCAACATAGTATATAGCACAGTGACGTAGTATATTACCCAGCCCATGCAGTATATAGCACAGCCACGTAGTCCCACATAGTATATAGCACAGCCAAGTAGTATATACCACAGCTATGTAGTATATTGCACAGCCACATAGTATATTGCCCAGCCACATAGTATATTGCACAGTCAACGTAGTATATTGCACAGCCACGTAGTATATAGCACAGCCACGTAGTATATTGCACAGCCCACGCAGTATATTACAAAGCCATGTAGTATATTACACAGCCCACATAGTATATAACAGCCCACACAGTATATAACACAGCCCACGTAGTGTATAACACAGCCCCTGTAGTGTATAACACAGCCACGTAGTATATAACACAGCCCACATAGTATATTGCACAGCCACGTAGTATGTAGCACAGCCCACATAGTGTATTGCACAGCCCACATAGTATATTGCACAGCCACGTAGTATATAGCACAGCCACAAAGTATATAGCACAGCCACATAGTGTATTGCACAGCCACATAGTATGTAGCACAACCACATAGTATATTGCACAGCCCACGCAGTATATTACACAGCCAACATAGTATATAGCACAGTGACGTAGTATATAACCCAGCCCATGCAGTATATAGCACAGCCACGCAGTCCCACATAGTATATAGCACAGCCAAGTAGTATATACCACAGCTATGTAGTATATTGCACAGCCACATAGTATATTGCCCAGCCACATAGTATATTGCACAGTCAACGTAGTATATTGCACAGTCCACATAGTATATAGCACAGTCCATGTAGTATATAACAGCCACGTAGTATATTACACAGCCAACGCAGTATATAACACAGTCCATGCAGTATGTAGCACAGCAATGTAGTATATAACACAGCTCATGCAGTATATAACACAGCCTACGTAGTCCCACACAGTATATAGCACAGCCAAGTAGTATATTGCACAGCCACAAAGTATATTGCACAGCCACATAGTATATTGCACAGCCACATAGTATATAGCACAGCCACATAGTATATTGCACAGTCCACATAGTATATTGCACAGTCCACATAGTATATAGCACAGCCCATGTAGTATATAGCACAGCCACATAGTATATTGCACAGCCGATGCAGTATATTGCAGAGCTGATGCAGTATATAACACAGCCCATGCAGTATATAGCACAGCCCACGCAATATATTACACAGCCACATAGTATATTACACAGCCCATGTAGTATATAGCACAGACACATATTATATTGCACAGCCGATGTAGTATATAACACAAACCATGCAGTATATAGCAATGGGGGCACCATATCCCTGTTAAAAAAAGAATTAAAATAAAATTAGTTATATACTCACCCTCCGATGGCCCCCGAATCAAGCCCAGGCCTTTCCCGCTCCTCACACGCCGCTCTTGTCCCAAGCGGCAATAACACGTGATGATGTAGTGGTCTCGCGAGACCGCTACGTCATCTCCAGTCATTGCCGCAATGCATTCTGGGGACCGGAGCGGCGCGCGAGGAGCTGGAAAGGCCTGGGCTGGATCCTGGGGCCGTCGGAGGGTGAGTATATAATGATTTTTAAATTTTTTTAATTATTTTTAACATTATATGTTTTTACTATTGATGCTGCATAGGCAGCATCAATAGTAAAAAGTTGGTCACACAGAGGGTTAATGGCAGCGTTAACGGACTGCCTTACACAGCATTATGCCGTGGTTAACGCTATGTGGGCGCTGACTGGGGGGGAGTAGGGAGGGGGCACTGACTGCAGGGGAGGAGGGAGGGGCCAATTCGCGGCCGGACTGTGCCCGTCGCTGTTTGTCCGCGGCCTCGGGCCGTGACCAATCAGCGACACAGGATTTCTGTGACAGACAGGCAGACAGACGGAAGTGACCCTTAGACAATTATATAGTAGATATATGTGGTCAATACACAGGACTGGCACATGACTTATTCCTTCCAAAAACCTTGCTTACTAATTATGAACTGATGGGATCTCTGGGTGCCTTCACTCCTGATATCGGCTCAAGTAATATATAAGCTGTTCTGAAATTTATCTACTAATTAATCCTGGTAAATATGCTTTTTAATCTATTATCCCATTGATATTATTGTGTGTAACAATGATTTTAGTGTATTAGAACAAAGGCTAACTTTTAGTGGCCTGTTAGCTAGGAGTTTGTATATCTAGTAGGCCATTGCCTTTCTTGGGTTATTTTGTGCAATAAAGGGAGTTACTGAGCATCAATAATATCTTGGCCAGTGGTAATACATAATAAGTTTAATTCTGTTGACTGGTAACAATATAAGGCACAAATATATATTACTGCCTCAGCAAAGATGGGAAAATGGATTGGAATTACATTTAGTAATGAGTTCTTTATTAAATTATCATTGTTCTTCTCTTAGTGAACGGTGCAGTGAACCGATAACCTTGGCTGAATGTACAGTTTCATAGATAGAATTTGCATTTGTTAATATCATTCTCTTTTATATTTTACATTGTGACTCTGATAATTGTTCTTTATATGTTACTAATGTTCATAAAATAAAGATAATCTGAAACCGAGGTCTCTGGTTCATGGTTGTAATGTAGATATGTTATGCAGATCTTCGAACAGTGCTTATAAACTGCTATACACCTCTCCATGTCTTGTAGTATTCTGAAAAAAAATGCAGTACAATATGATTGTAGTAGTACCAATAAACCATGGAGACAATTAGGTTTGCATTGGGAATCATTGATTCTTTTGAAACCCAAATTCACCAGCTTCGCAGAATTTTTTGAAGTAATTTGGATTTTGTTGAATTGATTTGCTGAGAACCGAACTTGCCCTAACCAGACATGTGTTAATCTCTGGGGTCTCCTATGATTGCACATGGTCACTTGAGTCCAATATTGAGGCTTATTCTCAGCCAATGGTGTAGCATCAATTCCCCTCAGTGGAATAGGGAATTCCAAAGGCTCCAGGACAAAACCACAGCGCCTGGCAAACGACAAATCCATCAGATTCAGGGCAGCACCTGAATCCACAAAAGCCATAACCGAGTAGGATGACAAAGAACAAATTAAAGTAACAGACAAAATGAATTTAGGCTGTATAGTACCAATGGTGACAGGTTTAGCGATTTTTTTTAAGCGCTCAATTCTGGTCAGAATTCTGTCACATTGCATAGACTCAGGTCTCTGTTCAGAAAACACCACCAGAGGATGCGCTGATTTGCGCTCCCGCAAACGCTGATCAATCTGAATGGCCAAAGCCATTGAGTCATTCAGACTTGCAGGCATGGGGAATCCCACCATAACATTCTTAATGGCTTCAGAAAGACCTTCTCTGAAATTTGCAGCCAGGGCACACTCATTCCATTGAGTAAGCACTGACCATTTCCTAAATCTTTGACAATACACCTCTGCTTCATCCTGCCCTTGAGAGAGGGCCAACAAAGCCTTTTCTGCCTGGTTCTCAAGATTAGGTTCCTCATAAAGCAGTCCAAGTGCCAGAAAAAAACGCATCCACATTCAGCAATGCAGGATCTCCTGGCACCAGAGAGAAAGCCCAATCTTGAGGGTCGCCACGTAACAAGGAGATAACAATTTTAACTTGCTGAGCAGAATCACCAGAGGAACGAGGTCTCAAAGATAGAAATAATTTACAATTATTCTTAAAATTCAGAAACCTAGATCTATTTCCAGAAAACAACTCAGGAATAGGTATTTTTGGCTCTGACATAGGGCTATGAACAACAAAATCCTGAATGCTTTGCACCCTTGCAGCAAGATGATCCACACTAGAAGTCAGACTCTGAATATCCATGTCTGCAGCTGAACTCAAAACCACCCAGAGATTAAGGGGATGAGAGAAGCTGGACAGACTGCAGCAAAGGTAGAGGAAAAAACAGTACTCAGGACTTCTCTTATCCCACTTCTGCGATGCATTAAACACTTTTTGGCCTGCTGTACTGTTATGATCCTAGTGGCTGAGGATCGCAAAATGGACTAGCTAAGTAAATGAATATAGACACGAGCTCTAGGGAGGTGGTAACTGGACTGACCGCAAACCTGATCCTAACCAAACACACTAAAGGTAGCCGGTGAACGTGCCTAAAATCCTGGACGTCTCGACGCAGCCTGAGAAACTATCTACTCCTAGAGGGAAAGTAAGACCTCGCTTGCTTCAGAGAAATCACCCCAAAGATATGGGAAGCCCCCAACAAATAATAACGGTGAGGTAAGGGGAAAATACAAACGTAGAAATGAAAACAGATTCAGCAAATGAGGCCCACTAATACTAGATAGCAGAAGACAGATAGGGAACTGTGCGGTCAGTAAAAAACCCTATGCAAAATATCCACGCTGAGAATACAAGAACCCCCACACCAACTAATGGTGTGAGGGGAGAAACTCAGCCCCCCAGAGCTACCAGCAAGCAAGGAAATCACATATTAGCAAGCTGGACAAGAAACAAAAATAAACCAAGAAACATATGAACACTGATGATCAAAAAAAAATGACCAAAGAAAAACTTAGCTTCTCTTGAATAGACTGATAACGAAGGCATGCAGGAGAGCTCCAAAATAGCACTGAAGACATTGACAGCAGGCAACAACTGATAGTCCAGGTGAGCTAAATAGGAAACCAGCTAACAGATAACGAGACAGCTGATCCAGCCTCAGACCTGCAGAATGACACAAAGAGCCACCAGAGGGAGCCCAAAGACAGCACTCACACAGTACCACTTGTGACCACAAGAGGGAGCCCAAAAACAGAGTTCACAACAAAATATATTGCCTCATTATTTTTAGCCCCTTCATCAGGGTAAAATAATTCTAATACTAATAAACAGCCCCTCATTTATGACAAATTGAGGGCAGTGAGGGTGTGCCACCATGGAGCTGGGGCACCAACTCGCAAATCCCTAGGGAGGCAACCTGCACTGCCAAGTAGGGTCAGTGAAAGTATTCATTTCTGTTTTCATTTCTACGTTTGTATTTTCCCCTTACCTCACCGTTATTATTTGTTGGGGGCTTCCTATATCTTTGGGGTGATTTCTCTGAGGCAAGCGAGGTCTTACTTTCCCTCTAGGAGTAGATAGTTTCTCAGGCTGCGTCGAGACGTCCAGGATTTTAGGCACGTTCACCGGCTACCTTTAGTGTGTTTGGTTAGGATCAGGTTTGCGGTCAGTCCAGTTACCACCTCCCTAGAGCTCATGTCTATATTCATTTACTTAGCTAGTCCGTTTTGCGATCCTCAGCCACTAGGATCATAACAATATTTGTCCTAAATTAGGGCAGAGTGAGATGGTTGCCAATTTTGTCCACTCTTATCTCTAATTTCTGTCTAGAGGAACACACAAAACTTGGTGGGACAGTCATGTCAGCAGGGGTTATAGTAATTACTTAACGCTATCCCTCTGGGTCTTCCTGAACACACAAATATGAGATATTTTATCTAAAGCCATCTAAAAGATTCTTTCCCTACATGCCAGCAGAGGTTGTCACACTAGCGGGACACAATATGGCGCCCCCGCTCCACAGTGGCTCTCACTTCACTTTCCCTAACAAAAAGTAAAAGGGGCCAATGCAAAAGTTTGGGCACCCTGTATGGTTAGTACCTAGTAGCACCTCCTTTTGAAAGTATCACAGCTTGTAAATTCTTTTTGCAACCTGACAATAGTCTTTAAATTCTTGTTTGAGGGATTTTCATTCATTCTTCCTTGGAAAATTCTTTCAATTCTGTGAGATTCCTGGGTCGTCTTGCATGCATTGCTTTTTTGAGGTCCAGCCATAGATTTTCGATGATGTTCAGATCAGGGGACTGTGAGGGCCATTGTAAAGCTTTCAGCTTCCGCCTTTGGAGGTAATACATTGTGGATTTAACATGTATTTAGAATCATTAATATTATCCATTTGTAGAAGCCATCCTCTTTTCAATTTTTTTTAACAGATGGTGTTATGTTTACTTCAAGAATTTGTTGAAATTACATTGAATCCATTCTTTCCTCTATCTGTGAAATGTTCCCTTTGCCATTGGCTGAAGCACAACCCCAAAGCATGATTGATCCACCCCCATGCTTAATGGTTGACACGATATTCTTTTCCTAAACTTATATGCCCTTTTTTTCTCCACACATACCATTGATCATTGTGGCCAATGAGTTCTATTTTACCCACATTGGTCTACAGGACTTGTTTTCAAAATTAATCAGGCTTGTTTAGATATTCCTTTGCATGCTTATGATACTGAAATTTATGGTTAGGACAGAGGAGAGGTTTTTTTCTAATGACTCTTCCATGCAGGCCATATTTGTGCTGGTGCCTCTGAACAGTAGAACAATGTACCACAACTCCAGAGTCTGCTAAATGTTTCTGAAGATCTTTTGCAGTCAAGCGCATGTTCTGATTTGCCTCTCTAGCAATCCTACGAGCAGCTCTCATTGAAATTTTGAGGTCTTCCAGATTTTATCTTGACCTCCACTGTTCCTGTTAACTCCCATTTCTTAATTGCATTTCGAACTGAGGAGGGAAGGGCAACTTTAAAGTGCTTTGCTATCTTGCTCTCGCCTTCCCCTGCTTTGTGGGCCTCCACCATTTTCATTTTCAGAGTGCTAGGCAGCTGCTTAGAAGAACCCATGGCTGCTGTATTTTGGAACAAGGATAGAGGAGGCTGGGTTTTAAGAAAGCCGCAAAATTTGCAACACCTGGCCTTTGCTAATGATGATAGTGAGCAGGCCATAACCTTAAAAGGTTAATTAAGGTACTTGATCAAAGTTATCTGAGCACACAAATCTCCTTTTGCATCTGCCCAATTTCCTTTTTGTAATTTTTAAAATGTAAAAAAATACTATACACATATTTTTTTTTGCCTAAAATACAAAATAAATGTGTCATCTTTAACTTTAGGCCTTTTAGAAATTATTTCATCTTCATCGTGCTTAACTGTTCACAATAACAGTAATTTTGATGAGGGGTGCCCAAACTTTTGCATGCCACTGTAATGCTGACTGAAGAGAAGAATAATTTTTGTTTTTTTATTATAAAACTGTTGCAGAGGTATTAGCAAGCAATCAAAGTATTTGGCAACTAATGAGTTTACATTTTAAGCTGTAGTGGATTGTGTACTTATTAACACTGCATGTTGTGGACCAATCATAAGCAGGCAGCAACACAGTAGAAAAAGGACACGCCCCTCCAATAGTTTAAAGCAATATTCTCAATTTGTGAGATGCAATCACACTTATGTCTGCTGTGCTCGAACAGCTTGTAATCACACTGCAGTGAGAGGAGAGAAGGCCGTTATTAGATCCCACACATCAGTAACTTGTTTTCTCTAGACTACGCTTGTGTGAGACGTAATAACAGCCTGCTGTTACATCATGAGTGTAATTTACCTTGAAACGTTTTGTGAAAGATCATCTTGTGTCAGCAGATTCATGCTATGTAATGTGAGAACAGCAAGAGGTAGCAGCTGAGACACTAAATTCAATGATGTGTCACTTTTTGGCAGTTTAACTTTCTGAAAGTTTAATCACTAGGAGATAATCACTGCTGCACTACACCAGTGCATGAGCCCTGGTCTGACCAAGCCCCCAGCTTTGATAAGCAGCTCACTGTCAATAGACAATGTACATAGGGAGCCTTGTGTGGATGGGGTTAGCTTTCTCACCTCTGTTTCATGCTGCATCTAAAAACTCTTATTGTGTCACAACCTCTGCACATAGTACATTTAGTGACACAGCATTAGAATCAGGGTCTTTGTTGTGTTGTAAAGACCCTGATTCTAATGCTGTGTCACAATAGTGATTTAGGGTTAATAAGACATAACAGCAAAAAAAAACTGCCAATCATTTCTCATTTTTCCTGTACTTCCATCTCCAGTGAGCTTTCTCAGTAGAATGACCAATAGAGAAAAAATGACAGCAGTGACATAATAAAATATTCACTATGGTAATTATCCTTCCCCTGCACAAGTCGTTAAAGGTGTTGTTTGCAAAATGTTCAAGAACATTGACTGCTGCAGCCATTCGTGGGCTGCAGGGTTAATCTGCATCAGGATGCATTATGATGACATGCAGAAGAGGCCAGTGGGGGACTGAGCAGCATTGGAATGGAAAAGATAGAGGACTGGTATGGTGTGAATAGCGCATTTTTCAATCAATTTTGCTTGGTAGGTTTGCAGTTGTGCCATACTCCTTCCATTTTTTGGATGATGGATTAAACAGTGTTGTGTGAGATGTTCACAGCTCGGGCTATATTTTTCACAACCTAACCCTGCTCTCTTCTTCTCCACAACTATATCCCTGTTCCCACTGGCGTGACCTTTAGTTTTCATGATCCTGTTTTATCCTTAATATTCCCAAACAAACCTCTGAGGCCTTCACAAAATGGCTGTAGGTATACTAAGAAAAAAAATTACCCATGGGTGGACTCAATTTACTAAATTTACTAATTATGAGACTTGTGGTGTCAATTGGTCACTCAGGATTATATTTAGAGGTATCAGACTATAGGGGGCTGAATAGAAATGTACGTGACAATTTTACAATTTTGTCGTTTTAAAATATTTAGAAAATCATGTATCTCATCCTTTACACTTCCTAAATACTTGCTAATTTGTGTTGGTATGTCACATAAAATCCCAATAAAATACATTTAAGTTTGTGGGAGTAATGTGATAAAATGTGAAAATGTTCATGGGGTATGAATACCTTTTCAAGACACTGTAGGCAAACACTTAAGATTAAATATCCCACATATATTTTCCAAAGAAAAGGAAACATAAAGAAATAGAAAATGTATAGTTTAACAGATTAATATGAAAGGGAAAATGAAAAGGTTGATAGATTTCCTATAAGGAGTAATTAATGCAGAACATTTCAAACAAAAACAAGCATGATTGCATTTTCCTTCCAAATATAGGAAAATAAATGCCATTTAATGTATTCATCATGTATATTATATAAAGCTGATAAGGCATAGCAGCAGAACAGTGTTTTTAGCGGCCGGCTACAATAGCTGACAACAGAGTGACTGAGATAAATGAGACTGAATGGTAGCACTGATAGGTGACACAGCTCAAACTCTGTCTCCTTCAGTAAGAAACGTTAACCCTGGTGAAGGTCACCAGCCAGCCCCGATCTAGCCACATAAAAATTCATGTCACATGCTCACAGAAATACCAAGATTGTTGCAAAGAAATGATTAACATATATAAAAAATATATATGAGGGAAAAACATAAACAAATAGAATTATCTTAAAATGCAAACAATAAAAAATGCAGGAGAAAATTCAGTAAAGTGCTCACTGTTTTTTGAGAACATTAAGTTTCTTGTTTTCTGAGTTTTGAAGCCTTGAAAGTTACATGGCAGTTGTTAAAGTAATTGCCATCGATGCTTTTGTTGTGGATTTAAAAAAAAAAAAATAGGGAAGTAGATAGAAGAGAACAACAAAGCTCCTTAATTATCAACAGATAAAAAAAAATGTCAAGAGCAGATCCCAGTGAAAAAATTGTCATGTCTTCCAAGATACAGGAAACATTTTGTAAGCAGTGGAATAGTCCTTTGCATTGGTCTGAGCAGCGTTTTTACTGTAACCATATGGCAGGTACCCCTTAGCACTGTCCAAGGTTCTGTCAAAAGTCACAAATTGATAATGATGACGGCTGCATACAGATTTGAAGTCTATGTCCAGTTAAAAACAGAAGATATGAAGCAGTAAGAAAGGAGCTGCAGAAGAGGTCTCCTGCATGTGTCCAGGCAGAGGGAACTGAATGGGGGTAGCACAGGCGCTGTTAGGTGAAAATTAGGGAATGCTGGAGAGCAATAGAATGGGAGCAAACTTACATGACCTGGGAAAGAAGAGCGGAGGTTGGTGAGGTGGGAAAGGGAGTCTCCCACCTGATTATTGGTGGTAGTAGAGGTGGTGTAAGCAAAATTGCCTCCCTGTGCCAAAGTAAAGTAACAGAGAGAGTAGTGATGAGCGAGTATGCTCGTTACTTGAGTTTCTCCGTTTCTCCGAGCATGCTCGGGTGGTCTCCGAGTATTTCGGCGTGCTCGGTGATTTAGTTTATGTTGACACAGCTGCATGATTTGCGGTTGCTAGATAGCTTGAATACATGTGGGGATTGCCTGACAAACAGAAAATCCCCTCATGTATTCAAGCTGTCTAGCAGCTGCAATCATGCAGCTGCGTCGACATAAACTAAATTATTATTATTATTATTATTATTATTGTTTATTTATATAGCACCATTAATTCCATGGTGCTGTACATGAGAAGGGGTTACATCAAAATACAAATATCACTTACAGTAAACAAAACTAACAATGACAGACTGGTACAGCGGGAAGAGGACCCTGCCCTTGCGGGCTTACAATCTACAGATCTCCTAGCACACCAAATTACTCGGAGACCACCCAAGCATGATCAGAGAAACTCGAGCAGTGAACACACTCGCTCATCACTAAGAGAGAGTCTACCTTTCACTGATATATAATGAATGAATATAACTAGGCCCCAAACTGGCCTAAGTCTAGTCCATACTAAGCTGCGCATCAGGCTTGTACAAATACCCTTAGTTTGAGTATTGAAAAGCAAATTGCAAAAAGAAGCAAGCCCAGATTGAAGGGGAGCTTATGTACGTACAGAGATATTTTCATGGAGAATGTTCTAGACTCACACTTGGACAGTTGAAGAGATTTAAGGACTATAATAGATACTGAATAGGGATGAGCGGACCCATGGAAGTTTGGGTTTTTTGGGTTCAGCCGAACCTTAGTCCAAAGCTTGGTTTGGGTAACATAACTTGACCTGAAATTGACACCCAACCCTTACCCCATATAAGTCAATGGAGACCCAAACTTTGGTGCAGTAAAATGGATGTAAAACGGTCATAGTAAGGGCTAGAGGGCCAAAAAGGAAGCAAAGTGGGGGTAACAGCAGGGCAATTGCCCTGCAAACAAATGTGGATAGAAAAATGACTTAAAATAACATAGAATAATAATAATAATCTTGAACCAGGAAGTGGAGGTCCAAGTGCAAGAGTAGAGGAATGCCTCGCATGTGCATTGTACTGTACTTGAGAGGCGTCTATCAGACACCCTCATTACTAATGGAGAAAAGCATGAGACCCGGCAGTGGCTGATACTCCAGTCTATGGAACTTTTTCTCTGAACCGGACTATGGAGAAAAAGATCGTCTTGGGACCTCCATGTGGACTATGGCTTACCGACATGGGCCCTAGATGTGAACTATGGCAGACTGGCGTGGCTTTTTTTGGGTTTGAATAAATGGGTGAAAGAGGGAAATTGTTGAGTTTTTTTTCAAATGATTTTTTTGTGTGTGTTTTTTCTTTTTAATACTGAGTTAGTGATGGGGTGTCTGATAGACACCTCTCCATTACTACCCCCGGGGCTTGATGCTAGCTGACTTGTTACACAGCTGACATCAAACTCAAAAACTACTACTCAATTTACCACCACACCAGAGCAATCGGGAAGCCATGTATGCACCATTTTTGAGGCTGCTGAGAGCTGGCCTTATTAGACTCAGAAGGTGCAAATATGCTTGGACCTTCCCATTCTGCTATCCCTTGGCTGGTTATTAAAAATAGCTGGAAGCCCATGTCTTTTTTTCATTTATTTATTTACTAACAAGAACAGTAAAATACACATGCAAGGCACTACTCCACTTGTACCTCTGCCTCCTGGTTCAAGATTTTTATTTTTTATTCTTTTTATTCTGTTATTTTTATTTATTTTCCTTTCCACATTTGTTTGCAGTGCAATTGTCCTGCTCCTACCACCATTTTGCTTCCTTTTTCAGCCCCCTTGTCACAGTTCTTCCCCTTAGTGTGTCTAAGATGCAATTACTGATAGCTCAGCCATCCAATCTGGTAGAGGGGAGTGCTGAAGCTGTTAGGGCTTTGTTTGACAGCTCAGTCATCCAGTCTGGTGCAGGGGCATGCTGAGCTGTCAGTGTGTTGATTTGACATGAATTGCATCTGAGACAGGGAGGCACTGGCTGTCTCCAGGTGTTCATTATCCCAGATGATTGCGAGGTTAATTAATTGAGCTGTTTCTCCTAGCCCTCTGCCAGACATACATTCAGCTACTGTGTGGTTTGTTCCTCTGTGCCTTGCATTCTGTTTATGGAACTTTCTCTGTCTGACCTTGGACCTCATTCTGACCATCCATCTGTTTAACCCTTCTCCTCTGATCCGCTATACTCCTAGTAGTCTGAACACGAAACGTTACTTGACTATACCTCCTGGCATCTGACCTTGGACTCCTTGGCTATTCTGACTCTTGGCCATGAGAAGTAACTCAGCATCACATTGCATCTGGCCAATATGTTTTTCTTTCTTGCCAGTATGGAGCCTGTTCACATGCTTTGTGACCAGGTGGCAAACTTGTCACAGATAACTCAAGGTCTGGCTAAGAAATATCAGTTGCAGGGTCAGAAAAGTAATTTGATGATGACCGCCTATTGCCTTTCACTGCTGGCAGTGGCTGTAACGTTGGTACTCTGTGATGTACAGTTGGTCTCTCTGAAACCTGTAATGGCCCTCCCTGATAAATTCTTAGGAGCAAGAAAGCAGTTTGAAGCATTCCGGAAGAGCTGTAGGCTATTTTTTACCCTACGCTCCCTGCCATCAAGTAAGGAGTTTCGGTGGGTGGGAATAATCATGTCCCTACTGCGAGGGGGTCCTCAGACTTGGGCATGTTCTTTGTCCCTACAAGCTCCATAATAGTTTTCTGTTGACTGCTTTTATTAACAGTTTAGGTTTGATATATAACAAACCTGAAAGGATCTAGGTCGCTGATAAAGATGAGCAAACCCCTGGATGTTGGGGTTCCCCGGGGTTCGTCAAAAGAACAATAGACAAGTGAGGGATATGATTCAATACTGAAAAAGCGAAGTAAAAAATATCAGCTTAAATATTATACAAAAAATCCTTTTATTAAAGTAGCATATAATAACATTTAGTAACAGCAAACATGATAGCATAAAGAGCAGAATAAATCATAAAGGAATAAGGTCTGGGGTCTATACTAAATAGTATATAGATCGGGGGAATCATGTTCCTAAAAAGTATAACATTTATATCCAAATTTGCAGATATGGACAGATGTCATTTGAAGGTCTATGACAAGCATCAAGTTGAGTGTAGCTATAGTTATAGAGTAAAAAATACAATTTGAACATACAAAATGACAAATGAAGAATCCAAGATTTAAAGTGTTGATTCTTTCTTACCCATGTGGAGGCCAGACAGACAGACCCAACTTCCTCAGGAGTAAGGAGCTGCAAAGTGAACAAACTCAATTTATGCCTATTATTTAAAAATCATATTATAATTTCTTAATTATATTATATTTCTGCACAATTAAGTTTAAATGTTGCTGTCCCAGCTTTTTATTTTACATCCAAATTCCCTGCTTAAGTTCCACACACATATTATGGCATAAAGAATCAGACACACCGTTGCAAATACAGTGCAAACCATATGTTCCACCATATAACATTTCATCTACATACTATATCATGCAAAGTGACAACCTCATGCCTCATAGGTAGTGTTGAGCATTCCGATACCGCAAGTATCGGGTATCGGCCGATACTTGCGGTATCGGAATTCCGATACCGGGATTCCGATACTTGCCGCGTATCGGATACCGGAATCGGAAGTTCTAAGATTCAAAAAGCAGAAATTCAGCCAATGAGATTGATTCCAAGTGTGGGCACATCCTGTTTAGCATGGAGGGCATGAAACTACTGGCAAGGCTGTGATTGGCTGGTGTAATGATGTCATGATGCAGTTTAAAAGTCGCTGGCGCCATTTTGCGATCACTCTGCTGTGAATTCAGTTAGTGACAGGACGCTGTTTGCTGACTGAGGGACAGTTTAGAGATAGCGATTTGCTTCTTTGTGCTTTCCAAAGGCTAATTTAGCAACCGCTGTGTTCACCTACTATTCACCTTGCTTTTGCCTTGTAGCGCTGTTTTCACAGCGATCTGCAGGGTCTGTGTGTGTGTGTGTGTGAGTGCAGCCCAGTCTCCAGTCTGAGTGCAGCCACATAGGCCATCCATAGTTGGTTGTATTCAGTTCAGGGAGGGTGGTTCATTGCCTCATACTGTTCCTTTTTTTTTTTTTTTTCCCAAGTAGTGTAGTCTGCTGCTAATTTATTCAAAAAAATCCTATTAGTGTCTTTCCACCCGTCTCCAGCTAATTTGTGGAAAAACACTACATAGGATAAAGTAGAGGAGGGTTTTTGGGCCTTGCAGCGCCGTTTACGGCTGTCTGCACGGTCTCCGTGTGACTGCAGCTCGCCCTGTAATCTGTGAGCAGCTGTAGCCTGGTTGTCTCCAGCTCAGGGTTTTTCACTGCGTCATACCGCCAAATCAATTTTCTTTTTTTTCAAAGTAGTGTAGTCTGCTGCTAATTAATTTAAAAAAATCCTATTAGTGTCTTTCCACCCGTCTCCAGCTAATTTGTGGAAAAACACTACATAGGATAAAGTAGAGGAGGGTTTTTGGGCCTTGCAGCGCTGTTTACGGCTGTCTGCACGGTCTCCGTGTGACTGCAGCTCGCCCTGTAATCTGTGAGCAGCTGTAGCCTGGTTGTCTCCAGCTCAGGGTTTTTCACTGCGTCATACCGCCAAATCAATTTTCTTTTTTTTCAAAGTAGTGTAGTCTGCTGCTAATTAATTTAAAAAAATCCTATTAGTGTCTTTCCACCCGTCTCCAGCTAATTTGTGGAAAAACACTACATAGGATAAAGTAGAGGAGGGTTTTTGGGCCTTGCAGCGCCGTTTACGGCTGTCTGCACGGTCTCCGTGTGACTGCAGCTCGCCCTGTAATCTGTGAGCAGCTATAGCCTGGTTGTCTCCAGCTCAGGGTTTTTCACTGCGTCATACCGCCAAATCAATTTTCTTTTTTTTCAAAGTAGTGTAGTCTGCTGCTAATTAATTTAAAAAAATCCTATTAGTGTCTTTCCACCCGTCTCCAGCTAATTTGTGGAAAAACACTACATAGGATAAAGTAGAGGAGGGTTTTTGGGCCTTGCAGCGCCGTTTACGGCTGTCTGCACGGTCTCCGTGTGACTGCAGCTCGCCCTGTAATCTGTGAGCAGCTATAGCCTGGTTGTCTCCAGCTCAGGGTTTTTCACTGCGTCATACCGCCAAATCAATTTTCTTTTTTTTCAAAATAGTGTAGTCTGCTGCTAATTTATTCAAAAAAATCCTATTAGTGTCTTTCCACCCGTCTCCAGCTAATTTGTGGAAAAACACTACATAGGATAAAGTAGAGGAGGGTTTTTGGGCCTTGTAGCGCCGTTTACGTCTGTCTGCACGGTCTCCGTGTGACTGCAGCTCTATCTGTTGTCAGTTCAGCCCCCAAAAAATAAATAAATAATAAAGTTCACCAAACACACCAGTTACACCACTTTACATTTCTGTAGGCCACATTAGCTCATATTTGTGTCTAGTCCACACTTTAGATAATTAGTGCTTCTTATACCTGTTAGGAGGAGTTGCTCAGGAATAAGCACACAAATCCGTTAGTACTTTTCTGCTTATCTTTATCAGTCAACCAAGATGAAGAAGGCAGTGAGTAAGGCACGGGGGCGTGGGAGCCGTCGCGGAGCAGGGAGGGGACGTGGGGATTCTGTGCCTGCTGCGGGCACCGGTGACTCATCAGCACCCACTTTCACCAGGCAACAGTCGTTCATGCGAAGCTTTGTGTCCGAGCGCCGTACACCGCTGCTGCGTGAAGAACAAATTGAAGCTGTTGTCGGATGGATGGCAGCTAATGCATCAACTTCCATTAGTGCCACATCCTCTCAGACACAGAGCACTGGAGAGCAGCCATCTGTCTCTTCACCACCTGCCAAATTGCCCAGGCAGACAGAGAGCCCAGGACAGGAGCCGTCTCTACTTCTGTTCTCTGAATCTCTTGGCTTGGAAACAGGGGGCCAGCCAAGCAGCATTGGAGAAATGGAAGAAGAGGCAGGGTGCAGTGATGCCCAACAGCTTTTTCTGTCTTCCTCTGAAGAGGCGGGTGGGCCAGTGGCTCCGGTCACCACATCGCAGGCCGCATCAGCTGATGATGACACTCAGGTGCCACTTACTGGTGCGTGCTCTGCTGCTGAGACTACCCAGGAGGAGCAGTTGGGGGCAGAGGGTAGTGTAGATGATGAGGTCCTCGACCCATCTTGGCGTGAGGGACAGGAAGGTGGTGGGAGCAGCTCTGAGGAAGAGATTCCCCGTACGGCCCAAAGAGGGAGAGGGAGGGGGAAGACTGCGGATCCTGCAGCCTCCGCTTTGGCACCCGTTAGGAGCATGTCTCTTCCAAAAGCCAAAAAGGGCGCTCCCAAGACTTGCAGTGCCTGGTCCTTTTTTGACACAGTTGCAGATGACATTTGCTATGTCAGATGCAACGTGTGTCATCAAAAAGTCAAAAGAGGTCGAAATGTCAGCAACCTCAATACCTCCAACATGTGGAAACATGTGCGCAACAGGCACCCGGCGGAGTTAGAAAAACACACTGAAGAGGTAGGCCAACCAACAGCGGCAGCTACCACCTCTTCAGCTCGTGTTGCCTCTTCCTCTACCTCACACGCAGCTGGTTCGGCGTCCTCCCAGGATCGCCGTGGAAGAACCTCTGCCCCTGTTGTCCAGAGACCCGCTGTAATTCCACCCGCAGCGCCACTTTCCCAGTCATCCACACACTCCCAGCCCAGTCTACAGCCATCGGTAGTACAGGCATGGGAGAAAAGGCGGCCTTTCTCGTCAAACCACCCACGAGCACAGGCTCTGACTGCAGGCATTGCCAAACTTCTGTCACTGGAAATGCTGTCATTCAGGCTGGTGGAGACTGACAGCTTCCGTGACTTCATGTCATTGGCAGTCCCACAGTACAAAGTGCCCAGCCGCTTTTACTTCAGCAGGCAAGCCGTCCCTGCCCTGCAGAAGCATGTGGAGGGACACATAAAACACGCGCTACTGAACGCCGTCAGTAGCAAGGTCCACCTCACCACCGATGCGTGGACCAGTCAACATGGACAGGGGCGATACCTTTCCCTCACTGCCCATTGGGTTAATGTCGTTGAGCCGGGTACAGACCGTGCGAGTGGCGCAGGACGTGTCCTGCCCACTCCAAGGATTGCAGGAATCCATTCTGTACGCATTGACTCCTCCTCTTACACCAGTTCCTCAGAATCATCGCTGCAGGAGCCGTCACAGTCCACCTCCACATGGACCCGTGATGAACGTGTACCTGTTACGACCGACATGAGCACAGCCGTGGCCAAACGTCAACAGGCCGTCTTGAAATTAATTTTCTTGGGGAATCGTAGCCACACAGCGCAGGAGCTCTGGAATGCCATCAAGCAGGAGAGCGATGTGTGGTTTGTGCCAGCGAATCTCCAGCCAGGCATGGTAGTGTGTGATAATGGCCGAAATCTGGTGGCAGCTCTGGGCCTCGGCAACCTCACTCACATCCCATGTCTGGCACATGTGCTCAATTTGGTCGTGCAGAGCTTTTTGAGGGACTATCCGGATCTTGATGCACTGCTGCACAAGGTCCGCCTAGAGTGTGCTCACTTGCGGCGTTCCAGCACGGCAAAAGCGCGCATTGCGGCTCTGCAGCGCCGACACCGCCTGCCGGAACATCGCATCATATGTGACCTACCTACCAGGTGGAATTCCACGTTACATATGTTGGAGCGGTTGTGTGAGCAGCAGCAAGCTGTAATGGAGTACCAGCTGCTTCAGGCGCAAAAAAGTCGCAGTCAGCGCCGTACAGACTTCACAACCACAGAGTGGGCCACTATGAATGACGTCTGCCAGGTTTTGCGTCCCTTTGATTATTCCACGCGGATGGCGAGTGCAGATGATGCACTAGTCAGCATGACTGTCCCCCTTATCTGCCTGCTTGAAAAATCACTGCAAGCGCTAAGGGATGATGTTGTGGAAGAGGTGGAGGATGAGGATTCACCATTTCCATCATCTTCTGGACAGTCAGCGCCACGTGGTTCCTCACAAACGCGTAGGCAGGGGACCGTTTGTGAGGAGGATGAGGAGGAGTCAATGGAGGAGGAAGACATCCGTCCAGAGGAGGGAGTTACATAATTGTCCAGTACTCAGTGTGTACAGCGAGGGTGGGGTGATGACGAGCGGGCAGAGATCACGCCTCCAGCAGGGGACAGCGTTTCTTGGGCAGTTGGCAGTCTGCAGCACATGGTGGATTACATGCTGCAGTGCCTGAGAAACGACCGCCGCATCGCCCACATTCTCAACATGTCTGATTATTGGGTGTTCACCCTCCTCGATCCTCGCTACCGGGACAACGTAGAAAGCCTCATCACACCGTTGAACCGGGAGCGAAAAATGCGGGAGTACCAAGACACACTGGTCAATTCCATCATCTTCTCCATTCCAACTGAGAGAAGTGCTGCTAGTGCATTCCAAAGCAGCTCAGTGCGTCCAGGCCGTGGTGGAGGCTCTGCACAAAGAGGGAGCAGAAGCAGTGCCTCTGCCCAAGGCAAGACCAGTATGGCCGAACTGTGGCACAGTTTTCTGTGCCCGCCACAAAAGTCTACACCATCACAGACGGCTCCAGTCAGCAGGAGGCAACGGTTCCGTCAGATGGTGACAGACTACATGTCTTGCCCTCTTGCTGTACTCCCAGACGGCTCTTCCCCTTTCAAGTTTTGGGTCTCAAAGCTGGATACATGGCCAGAGCTAAGCCAGTATGCATTGGAGGTGCTGTCTTGCCCTGCGGCCAGTGTATTATCGGAACGTGTCTTTAGTGCTGCAGGTGGTGTACTAACTGACCGTCGCATGCGACTATCCTCCGATAACGTTGACCGGCTTACTTTCCTGAAAATGAACAAGGCCTGGATCTCGCCGGAATTTGCCACTCCTCCTCCTGATTGAATAATTAGGTCACTGTATACGTTATCCAGGTCTCCTGTTGTGTTCATCTTTCTACCACCTGAACTTAAATTCCTGGGCTCCAACACCGCCAGTTGAGGCTCAGACGTGCCGTCTGCACAGTCAAAACATACGACCCAGTGTTATTGGGTTTCAGTAATGTCAGCTGATCCCCAGCTGTGTAGCCGGCAATGTGTCATGCGACCGCCACGCTGACACAACAACTGAAATGTAAGGGAATCTGTCCCCCCCCCCCCAAGGCGTTTGTTACTGAAAGAGCCACCTTGTGCAGCAGTAATGCTGCCCAAGGAAAAGGTAGCTATTTTTGTTTAGCTCCTTGCACACGCAGAACTTAACACTTATAAAATGTGTCCACTGATACCGTAAAACCGTCCCGGAGGTGGGACTTTACTTCGTAATGTGACGCAGCCCAGCCGTCATTCCTACCCCCCCGGCGCCGCGCACCGGCTCCTCAGCGTTGTTTTATTCCGTCCTGGAGCCTGCGCTGTTATGTTATCCCGTGGCCAGGCACACTTAGCGCTGCCCGTCTTCTGGCATCATTTGGTGTCTGGATGGCTGCGCCTGTGCGGCCGCGCTGGCAGAGAGCCCGCCTCGCAGTGTCTTCTGATTTAATCCCACTGGGGGCCTGGGATCCATGGACATGCGCAGTGCATATCTGAACCTCCACCTCTCACTCATTTCCCTATGGCTTCTTCAGACTGTTCGGTGTCAGCTGGTCCCTAACAGCATGCCACGGCCGTGACACCGCACAGTCTGAAGAAGCCATAGGGAGATGAGTGAGAGGTGGAGGTTCAGATATGCAGTGCGCATGTCCATGGATCCCAGGCCCCCAGTGGGATTAAATCAGAAGACACTGCGAGGCGGGCTCTCTGCCAGCGCGGCCGCACAGGCGCAGCCATCCAGACACCAAATGATGCCAGAAGACGGGCAGCGCTAAGTGTGCCTGGCCACGGGATAACATAACAGCGCAGGCTCCTTGACGGAATAAAACAACGCTGAGGAGCCGGTGCGCGGCGCCGGGGGGGTAGGAATGACGGCTGGGCTGCGTCACATTACGAAGGAAAGTCCCACCTCCGGGACGGTTTTACGGTTGCAGGGGACACATTTTATAAGTGTTTAGTTCTGTGTTTGCAAGGAGCATGATGAAAAGAGCCACCTTTTCCTTTTGCATCTTTTGTGCTGCACAAGCTGGCTCTTTCAGCTACAAACGCCTTGGGGGGGGGGTTAAAGGTTCCCTTTCGACTTTCTCAGGCTTCGGCCTACATTGTGTTCCTCTGCTTTTCCACCTGTCCCTGGGCTCCAACACCGCCAGTTGCCGTCCAGAAGTGCTGTACGCACAGTCAACAGTCCCTCCTCTGTTATTGGGGTTCAGTAACGTCAGCTGTTCCCCTGCTGTGTGTGTGGCAATCCCTCCTACCTCCTCCTACCTCCTCCAACCTCCTCCTCCTCCACCTGCCCCTGGGCTCCAACACCGCCAGTTGCCGTCCAGAAGTGCTGTACGCACAGTCAACAGTCCCTCCTCTGTTATTGGGGTTCAGTAACGTCAGCTGTTCCCCTGCTGTGTGTGTGGCAATCCCTCCTACCTCCTCCAACCTCCTCCTCCTCCACCCGTCCCTGGGCTCCAACACCGCCAGTTGCCGTCCAGAAGTGCTGTACGCACAGTCAACAGTCCCTCCTCTGTTATTGGGGTTCAGTAACGTCAGCTGTTCCCCTGCTGTGTGTGTGGCAATCCCTCCTACCTCCTCCTACCTCCTCCAACCTCCTCCTCCTCCACCTGCCCCTGGGCTCCAACACCGCCAGTTGCCGTCCAGAAGTGCTGTACGCACAGTCAACAGTCCCTCCTCTGTTATTGGGGTTCAGTAACGTCAGCTGTTCCCCTGCTGTGTGTGTGGCAATCCCTCCTACCTCCTCCAACCTCCTCCTCCTCCACCCGTCCCTGGGCTTCAACACCGCCAGTTGCCGTCCAGAAGTGCTGTACGCACAGTCAACAGTCCCTCCTCTGTTATTGGGGTTCAGTAACGTCAGCTGTTCCCCTGCTGTGTGTGTGGCAATCCCTCCTACCTCCTCCAACCTCCTCCAACCTCCTCCTCCTCCACCTGTCCCTGGGCTCCAACACCGCCAGTTGCCGTCCAGAAGTGCTGTACGCACAGTCAACAGTCCCTCCTCTGTTATTGGGGTTCAGTAACGTCAGCTGTTCCCCTGCTGTGTGTGTGGCAATCCCTCCTACCTCCTCCAACCTCCTCCTCCTCCAACCGTCCCTGGGCTCCAACACCGCCAGTTGCCGTCCAGAAGTGCTGTACGCACAGTCAACAGTCCCTCCTCTGTTATTGGGGTTCAGTAACGTCAGCTGTTCCCCTGCTGTGTGTGTGGCAATCCCTCCTACCTCCTCCAACCTCCTCCTCCTCCACCCGTCCCTGGGCTCCAACACCGCCAGTTGCCGTCCAGAAGTGCTGTACGCACAGTCAACAGTCCCTCCTCTGTTATTGGGGTTCAGTAACGTCAGCTGTTCCCCTGCTGTGTGTGTGGCAATCCCTCCTACCTCCTCCTACCTCCTCCAACCTCCTCCTCCTCCACCTGCCCCTGGGCTCCAACACCGCCAGTTGCCGTCCAGAAGTGCTGTACGCACAGTCAACAGTCCCTCCTCTGTTATTGGGGTTCAGTAACGTCAGCTGTTCCCCTGCTGTGTGTGTGGCAATCCCTCCTACCTCCTCCTACCTCCTCCAACCTCCTCCTCCTCCACCTGCCCCTGGGCTCCAACACCGCCAGTTGCCGTCCAGAAGTGCTGTACGCACAGTCAACAGTCCCTCCTCTGTTATTGGGGTTCAGTAACGTCAGCTGTTCCCCTGCTGTGTGTGTGGCAATCCCTCCTACCTCCTCCTACCTCCTCCAACCTCCTCCTCCTCCACCTGCCCCTGGGCTCCAACACCGCCAGTTGCCGTCCAGAAGTGCTGTACGCACAGAGCCAAACACCTCGCCAATGTGTTAGTGGGGTTCAGCACCGCCAGCTGTTCCCCTGCTGTGTATACGGCAACGTGTACTGCGACCGCCACGCAGGCACAACAAGTTAAATGTAAGGGAACCTGACCCCCCCCCCCCCACAGGCGTTTGTTACTGAAGGAGCCACCTTGTGCAGCAGTAATGATGCAAAGGGAAAAAGTGCCTCTTTTCGTGATGCTCCTTGCACATGCTGAACCAAACACTTATGAAATGTGTCCCCACACAGCGTTAAACCGTCCGGTAGGTGGAACTTTCCTTTGTCGTGTGACGCAGCACAGCCATCATTTTTACCCCCTTGGCGCCGTGCGCCGCCTCCTCAGCGTTGTTTTAATCTGTCCCGGAGCCTGCGCTGTTAGGTTAGCCCTTGGCCATGCACACATGTTGCGCTGCCCGTCTTCTGACCTCATTTGGTGTCAGGCTGGCTGCGCCTGTGCGGGTGCGCTGGCCGAGATCCCGCCTCGCAGTGTCGTCTAATGTAATCCCACCGCGGGCCTGTGATCCGTGCCCGTGCGCAGTGCATATCCTCTCCTCTCACTCCCCTCCCTACGGCTTCTTCAGACTGTGCGATGTCAGCTGGTCCCTAATAGCATGCCACGGCCGTGACACCGCACAGTCTGAAAAAGCCGTAGGGAGGGGAGTGAGAGGAGAGGATATGCACTGCGCACGGGCACGGATCACAGGCCCGCGGTGGGATTACATTAGACGACACTGCGAGGCGGGATCTCGGCCAGCGCACCCGCACAGGCGCAGCCAGCCTGACACCAAATGATGTCAGAAGACGGGCAGCGCAAAATGTGTGCATGGCCAAGGGCTAACCTAACAGCCCAGGCTCCGGGACAGATTAAAACAACGCTGAGGAGGCGGCGCACGGCGCCAAGGGGGTAAAAATGATGGCTGTGCTGCGTCACACGACAAAGGAAAGTTCCACCTACCGGACGGTTTAACGCTGTGAGGGGACACATTTCATAACTGTTAGGTTCCGCATGTGCAAGGACCATAATTAAAAGAGCTAAGTTTACCTTTTCCAGCATTAGTGCTGTACACAATGGCTCTTTCAGCTACAAACGCCTGGGGGGGGGGGGGGTTAAAGGTTTCCTTTCAACTTGCTCGAGTGCAGGCTTCGGCCTACACTCCGCTCCCCCTGCTCCTCCTGCTGACCCTGGGCTCCAACACCGCCAGTTGGGGCCCGGTACTGCTAGCTGCACAGAGAAAAACACCTCGCCAATGTGTCAGTGGGGTCCAGCACCGCCAGCTGTTCCCCTGCTGTGTAGCCGGCAACGTGTCCTGCAAAAGTCACGCAGACACAACACACCCAAAGCTGCCGCCTGTGCAGGCTTCGGCCTACACTCCCCTCCCCCTGCTCCTCCTCCTCCTGCTCCTCCTCCTGCTGTCCCTGGGCTCTAACACACCGCCAGTTTTTGCCCAGATGTGCTAGCTGCACAGAGAAAAACACCAGCCAATGTGTCAGTGGGGTCCAGCACCGCCAGCTGTTCCCCTGCTGTGCAGCCGGCAACGTGTCCTGCAAAAGCCACGCAGACACAAGAACTGAAATTGAAGGGAACCTGTCCCCCCTCCCCCAGGCGTTTTTACGTTATCCAGCCACCTTGTACAGCGGTAATGCTGCATGTGTGCAAGGTGGCTCAGAAACGTATTCTCCTCGCACATGTGGAACTGAAAACACGTCTGCAATGTGTCCTCTGTGTGACCATTTAACCGTCCCGGTGGTGTGACTTTCCTTTGTAATGACACGCTGCAACCCCCTTGGTAGCGCTGCCCGTCTTCTGGCATCATGGTTTGGCTGCCTGCGCCTCTGCGGCCGCCCTGACCCACACAACGCCCCTCGGTGTCTTATTTATTGGGACTGCGAGGGTGTGATTGATGGGCAGGATCAGTGCATCAGTTCGCCTGTCCCTCCTCTCCTTCCGCCTTCTTCGGACTGTGCGGCTTCATGGCCGTGGCATGCGATAAGGGATCAGATGACGCCGCATAGTCTGAAGCGGGTGTAAGAACCCAAGCGAGAGGCGAACATATGTACTGCGCCAGGCCATGAATCCCAGCCCCGCAGTGTTTAAACTATGTCAATACACTGCGGGGCTGTGATTCATGGGCATCGCGAACCGCACCGGCCAACATTAAATGAGGTCAGAAGATGGGCAGCGCTAACGGCGCTAGGCCAGGGGATAACACGACAGCGCAGACTCCTGTACAGCAAATAACAACGCTCGGGAGGCTGCACCCAGCACCAAGGTGGGATTCTTGACACCTGTGCTGCGTCTCATTACAAAGGGAACTCTCGCCTCCATTACACAGTTTGACTGTCTAAAGGGCTGAATGTTATACGTGTTCCATTCAGCGTGTGCAAGGAGAAAAATTACAAGAGCAACCTTTGACTTGCGCAGCACTGCTGCTGCATAAGCTGTGGCTCTTCTACTTTGTAACCCCTGAGGGGGGGTTAAAGGTGACTTTTGAAATCGGTTCAATTAGGCTTCGGCCTACACTCTGCTCCACCTGCAGAGCCCGGGCTCCAACAACGCTAGTTGCTGTCCGGAAGTGCTGGCTGCACAGAGCCAAACACCTCGCCAATGTGTCAGTGGGGTCCAGCACCGCCAGCTGTTCCCCTGCTGTGTAGCCGGCAACGTGTCCTGCAAAAGTCACGCAGACACAACACACCCAAAGCTGCCGCCTGTGCAGGCTTCGGCCTACACTCCCCTCCCCCTGCTCCTCCTCCTCCTGCTCCTCCTCCTGCTGTCCCTGGGCTCTAACACACCGCCAGTTTTTGCCCAGATGTGCTAGCTGCACAGAGAAAAACACCAGCCAATGTGTCAGTGGGGTCCAGCACCGCCAGCTGTTCCCCTGCTGTGCAGCCGGCAACGTGTCCTGCAAAAGCCACGCAGACACAAGAACTGAAATTGAAGGGAACCTGTCCCCCCTCCCCCAGGCGTTTTTACGTTATCCAGCCACCTTGTACAGCGGTAATGCTGCATGTGTGCAAGGTGGCTCAGAAACGTATTCTCCTCGCACATGTGGAACTGAAAACACGTCTGCAATGTGTCCTCTGTGTGACCATTTAACCGTCCCGGTGGTGTGACTTTCCTTTGTAATGACACGCTGCAACCCCCTTGGTAGCGCTGCCCGTCTTCTGGCATCATGGTTTGGCTGCCTGCGCCTCTGCGGCCGCCCTGACCCACACAACGCCCCTCGGTGTCTTATTTATTGGGACTGCGAGGGTGTGATTGATGGGCAGGATCAGTGCATCAGTTCGCCTGTCCCTCCTCTCCTTCCGCCTTCTTCGGACTGTGCGGCTTCATGGCCGTGGCATGCGATAAGGGATCAGATGACGCCGCATAGTCTGAAGCGGGTGTAAGAACCCAAGCGAGAGGCGAACATATGTACTGCGCCAGGCCATGAATCCCAGCCCCGCAGTGTTTAAACTATGTCAATACACTGCGGGGCTGTGATTCATGGGCATCGCGAACCGCACCGGCCAACATTAAATGAGGTCAGAAGATGGGCAGCGCTAACGGCGCTAGGCCAGGGGATAACACGACAGCGCAGACTCCTGTACAGCAAATAACAACGCTCGGGAGGCTGCACCCAGCACCAAGGTGGGATTCTTGACACCTGTGCTGCGTCTCATTACAAAGGGAACTCTCGCCTCCATTACACAGTTTGACTGTCTAAAGGGCTGAATGTTATACGTGTTCCATTCAGCGTGTGCAAGGAGAAAAATTACAAGAGCAACCTTTGACTTGCGCAGCACTGCTGCTGCATAAGCTGTGGCTCTTCTACTTTGTAACCCCTGAGGGGGGGTTAAAGGTGACTTTTGAAATCGGTTCAATTAGGCTTCGGCCTACACTCTGCTCCACCTGCAGAGCCCGGGCTCCAACAACGCTAGTTGCTGTCCGGAAGTGCTGGCTGCACAGAGCCAAACACCTCGCCAATGTGTCAGTGGGGTCCAGCACCGCCAGCTGTTCCCCTGCTGTGTAGCCGGCAACGTGTCCTGCAAAAGTCACGCAGACACAACACACCCAAAGCTGCCGCCTGTGCAGGCTTCGGCCTACACTCCCCTCCCCCTGCTCCTCCTCCTCCTGCTCCTCCTCCTGCTGTCCCTGGGCTCTAACACACCGCCAGTTTTTGCCCAGATGTGCTAGCTGCACAGAGAAAAACACCAGCCAATGTGTCAGTGGGGTCCAGCACCGCCAGCTGTTCCCCTGCTGTGCAGCCGGCAACGTGTCCTGCAAAAGCCACGCAGACACAAGAACTGAAATTGAAGGGAACCTGTCCCCCCTCCCCCAGGCGTTTTTACGTTATCCAGCCACCTTGTACAGCGGTAATGCTGCATGTGTGCAAGGTGGCTCAGAAACGTATTCTCCTCGCACATGTGGAACTGAAAACACGTCTGCAATGTGTCCTCTGTGTGACCATTTAACCGTCCCGGTGGTGTGACTTTCCTTTGTAATGACACGCTGCAACCCCCTTGGTAGCGCTGCCCGTCTTCTGGCATCATGGTTTGGCTGCCTGCGCCTCTGCGGCCGCCCTGACCCACACAACGCCCCTCGGTGTCTTATTTATTGGGACTGCGAGGGTGTGATTGATGGGCAGGATCAGTGCATCAGTTCGCCTGTCCCTCCTCTCCTTCCGCCTTCTTCGGACTGTGCGGCTTCATGGCCGTGGCATGCGATAAGGGATCAGATGACGCCGCATAGTCTGAAGCGGGTGTCAGAACCCAAGCGAGAGGCGAACATATGTACTGCGCCAGGCCATGAATCCCAGCCCCGCAGTGTTTAAACTATGTCAATACACTGCGGGGCTGTGATTCATGGGCATCGCGAACCGCACCGGCCAACATTAAATGAGGTCAGAAGATGGGCAGCGCTAACGGCGCTAGGCCAGGGGATAACACGACAGCGCAGACTCCTGTACAGCAAATAACAACGCTCGGGAGGCTGCACCCAGCACCAAGGTGGGATTCTTGACACCTGTGCTGCGTCTCATTACAAAGGGAACTCTCGCCTCCATTACACAGTTTGACTGTCTAAAGGGCTGAATGTTATACGTGTTCCATTCAGCGTGTGCAAGGAGAAAAATTACAAGAGCAACCTTTGACTTGCGCAGCACTGCTGCTGCATAAGCTGTGGCTCTTCTACTTTGTAACCCCTGAGGGGGGGTTAAAGGTGACTTTTGAAATCGGTTCAATTAGGCTTCGGCCTACACTCTGCTCCACCTGCAGAGCCCGGGCTCCAACAACGCTAGTTGCTGTCCGGAAGTGCTGGCTGCACAGAGCCAAACACCTCGCCAATGTGTCAGTGGGGTCCAGCACCGCCAGCTGTTCCCCTGCTGTGTAGCCGGCAACGTGTCCTGCAAAAGTCACGCAGACACAACACACCCAAAGCTGCCGCCTGTGCAGGCTTCGGCCTACACTCCCCTCCCCCTGCTCCTCCTCCTCCTGCTCCTCCTCCTGCTGTCCCTGGGCTCTAACACACCGCCAGTTTTTGCCCAGATGTGCTAGCTGCACAGAGAAAAACACCAGCCAATGTGTCAGTGGGGTCCAGCACCGCCAGCTGTTCCCCTGCTGTGCAGCCGGCAACGTATCCTGCAAAAGCCACGCAGACACAAGAACTGAAATTGAAGGGAACCTGTCCCCCCTCCCCCAGGCGTTTTTACGTTATCCAGCCACCTTGTACAGCGGTAATGCTGCATGTGTGCAAGGTGGCTCAGAAACGTATTCTCCTCGCACATGTGGAACTGAAAACACGTCTGCAATGTGTCCTCTGTGTGACCATTTAACCGTCCCGGTGGTGTGACTTTCCTTTGTAATGACACGCTGCAACCCCCTTGGTAGCGCTGCCCGTCTTCTGGCATCATGGTTTGGCTGCCTGCGCCTCTGCGGCCGCCCTGACCCACACAACGCCCCTCGGTGTCTTATTTATTGGGACTGCGAGGGTGTGATTGATGGGCAGGATCAGTGCATCAGTTCGCCTGTCCCTCCTCTCCTTCCGCCTTCTTCGGACTGTGCGGCTTCATGGCCGTGGCATGCGATAAGGGATCAGATGACGCCGCATAGTCTGAAGCGGGTGTAAGAACCCAAGCGAGAGGCGAACATATGTACTGCGCCAGGCCATGAATCCCAGCCCCGCAGTGTTTAAACTATGTCAATACACTGCGGGGCTGTGATTCATGGGCATCGCGAACCGCACCGGCCAACATTAAATGAGGTCAGAAGATGGGCAGCGCTAACGGCGCTAGGCCAGGGGATAACACGACAGCGCAGACTCCTGTACAGCAAATAACAACGCTCGGGAGGCTGCACCCAGCACCAAGGTGGGATTCTTGACACCTGTGCTGCGTCTCATTACAAAGGGAACTCTCGCCTCCATTACACAGTTTGACTGTCTAAAGGGCTGAATGTTATACGTGTTCCATTCAGCGTGTGCAAGGAGAAAAATTACAAGAGCAACCTTTGACTTGCGCAGCACTGCTGCTGCATAAGCTGTGGCTCTTCTACTTTGTAACCCCTGAGGGGGGGTTAAAGGTGACTTTTGAAATCGGTTCAATTAGGCTTCGGCCTACACTCTGCTCCACCTGCAGAGCCCGGGCTCCAACAACGCTAGTTGCTGTCCGGAAGTGCTGGCTGCACAGAGCCAAACACCTCGCCAATGTGTCAGTGGGGTCCAGCACCGCCAGCTGTTCCCCTGCTGTGTAGCCGGCAACGTGTCCTGCAAAAGTCACGCAGACACAACACACCCAAAGCTGCCGCCTGTGCAGGCTTCGGCCTACACTCCCCTCCCCCTGCTCCTCCTCCTCCTGCTCCTCCTCCTGCTGTCCCTGGGCTCTAACACACCGCCAGTTTTTGCCCAGATGTGCTAGCTGCACAGAGAAAAACACCAGCCAATGTGTCAGTGGGGTCCAGCACCGCCAGCTGTTCCCCTGCTGTGCAGCCGGCAACGTGTCCTGCAAAAGCCACGCAGACACAAGAACTGAAATTGAAGGGAACCTGTCCCCCCTCCCCCAGGCGTTTTTACGTTATCCAGCCACCTTGTACAGCGGTAATGCTGCATGTGTGCAAGGTGGCTCAGAAACGTATTCTCCTCGCACATGTGGAACTGAAAACACGTCTGCAATGTGTCCTCTGTGTGACCATTTAACCGTCCCGGTGGTGTGACTTTCCTTTGTAATGACACGCTGCAACCCCCTTGGTAGCGCTGCCCGTCTTCTGGCATCATGGTTTGGCTGCCTGCGCCTCTGCGGCCGCCCTGACCCACACAACGCCCCTCGGTGTCTTATTTATTGGGACTGCGAGGGTGTGATTGATGGGCAGGATCAGTGCATCAGTTCGCCTGTCCCTCCTCTCCTTCCGCCTTCTTCGGACTGTGCGGCTTCATGGCCGTGGCATGCGATAAGGGATCAGATGACGCCGCATAGTCTGAAGCGGGTGTAAGAACCCAAGCGAGAGGCGAACATATGTACTGCGCCAGGCCATGAATCCCAGCCCCGCAGTGTTTAAACTATGTCAATACACTGCGGGGCTGTGATTCATGGGCATCGCGAACCGCACCGGCCAACATTAAATGAGGTCAGAAGATGGGCAGCGCTAACGGCGCTAGGCCAGGGGATAACACGACAGCGCAGACTCCTGTACAGCAAATAACAACGCTCGGGAGGCTGCACCCAGCACCAAGGTGGGATTCTTGACACCTGTGCTGCGTCTCATTACAAAGGGAACTCTCGCCTCCATTACACAGTTTGACTGTCTAAAGGGCTGAATGTTATACGTGTTCCATTCAGCGTGTGCAAGGAGAAAAATTACAAGAGCAACCTTTGACTTGCGCAGCACTACTGCTGCATAAGCTGTGGCTCTTCTACTTTCTAACCCCTGAGGGGGGGTTAAAGGTTACCTTTGAAATTGGTTCAAGTAGGCTTCGGCCTACACTCTGCTCCCCCTGCAGAGCCCGGGCTACAACACCGCTCGTTGCTGTCCGGAAGTGCTGGCTGCACAGAGCCAAACACCTCGCCAATGTGTCAGTGGGGTCCAGCACCGCCAGCTGTTCCCCTGCTGTGCAGCCGGCAACGTGTCCTGCAAAAGCCACGCAGACACTTGCTCTTGTACCTTCTGCTCCACATCCTGGTTCCAGTACCGTCAGCTGGTTCCGGGCAGAGCCTTTGGCTTAGGTGCCTCCCTCTGGGTATCCGAGTTCCACCAACGTCAGGTGGTCCTTGGTAGTGCTTTCAGGCACGGGTACCTCCTGCTTAGTAACCGGGTTCCAGTAACGTCAGCTGGTCCTCGGTAGTTCCATTGGCTCTTGGACCTTCGGCTACCCATCCGGGTTCCAGCACCGTCAGCTGGTTCTCGGCAGTGTCTTTTGCTCTTGTACCTTCTGCTCCCCATCCTGGTTCCAGTACCGTCAGCTGGTTCCGGGCAGAGCCTTTGGCTTAGGTGCCTCCCTCTGGGTATCCGAGTTCCACCAACGTCAGGTGGTCCTTGGTAGTGCTTTCAGGCACGGGTACCTCCTGCTTAGTAACCGGGTTCCAGTAACGTCAGCTGGTCCTCGGTAGTTCCATTGGCTCTTGGACCTTCGGGTAGCCATCCGAGTTCCAGTTCCATCAGCTGGTTCTCGGCATTTTCTCAGCCTTCTTGTACCTTCTGCTACATTTCCAAGTTCAAGAGACTAAACACGATGACCCGGAAGAACACCCCTAAGATGACGACGACACCAGAGACGACAACCACCGTGATGACGACGACCCTGGAGACGATGACCCTGAAGACCACCCCGATGACGACGACCCCGGAGACCACCCCGATGACGACGACCCCGGAGACGACGACCCTGGAGACGACGACGACCTGGAAGACCGAGAAGCAGAAGAACAAGAGGCTGCAGAACAAAGAGCAGAAGGACATTAAGCATAACACAAAATATCAGAGCAAAAAAATATTATGTAAATTATAAGCAGAAGAAGACTAAGCAGTGTATGGGGGTGAGTCCGTTCCTCCTCGTGGTGCCCCTGGATAAAGCCTGATGCTGCAGGCCAAACTGAACGCGGACAAATGTAACTGGTTTGTGACAGGCAGAACGGAAGGTGTAATCTTCAAACTTTTATAGATAACAACTACGGGAATGCCTGTCACAAATAAGAATATGATGAAGAAGTTGAATATGATGAAGATAATAGTAAAATAAAAAGAATATGAACAATGTAACCCAAAAAATAATAGGTAGAAGATGAAGAAGAAGATGAATAAGGTGAAGAAGTTGATGTCAAAGAAGCTGATGATGAGGATAATTAAGAAGAAAGCGTGGGAGAAGTAAAAAAGAAGGTGAAGGGCGTGGAAGTAGTGAAACATCAATATCTGACATAAAAAAAAAAAAAAATAACATAGTCAAATTCTTTCTAACGCCGAACTTCATAAAAAAAAATAAAAAATCCTGCTATTCTATTACATTGGGCTAAACCTCTGTCCCTTTAATATCTCCGCCACGTCCCCCAATACATCCTACATTATTCTTAGTTGTTTTCCTTCATGTAGAATGAACCTACAAGTTTATTAAGGGTTTATTTTAATTCCAATATTTTCGTCCCATTGACTTGCATTGGGATCGGGTACCGGTATCGGATTGGATCCGATATTTTGACGGTATCGGCCGATACTTTCCGATACCGATACTTTCCGATATCGGAAAGTATCGCTCAACACTACTCATAGGTAATAGTGACATTGACAACTAAATTTCCCACAATTGATGTTTGTTTGATATGTCCTCCATTGTATGGAAAACAATACTTTCTTATTAAACAAAAAGGCCTATGTGGATCCAGGTGGGCGTTGTCACCCTGTGTAACATAAGGGTGATGTAGACATGATATACCACTCCTATTAATGTATAAATGTACATGCTCATTCTCTACCTCTGCATTATTCTCCATCAACTGATGGAGCCTGTGTGGCAGGAGGTGGTGTTGCCTCCATTAAAGGAGATCTCCAGTTAAGACAAGTTATCACCTATTTAATGGTGATGACTAAGGTTGAGCGAAACGGATCGGTCAATTTCATAAGTCACCAACTTTCGGCAAAGTCGGGTTTCGTGAAACCCGAGCCGATCCCAGCATGGGATCGGCCATGCGGTCGGCGATCTTCGCACCAAAGTCGCGTTTCGTATGACGCTTTAACCACCATTTTATCAGCCAATGAAGGAGTGTGGGCAGCGTGATGACATAGGTCTTGTCTTGCTTTCTGCGGCATCACAGGGGGTGTGGGTAGAAACGCCATCTTACCATTTTGGATGTAGCGATTTACACAGTCCGAGGAATGTACTGATTTACACTCTGTCCGAGGAGAGAGAGAGAGAGAGAGAAAAAAAAAATCCCCATTGACTTGCATTGGGTTTCGTGTTTTGGTGTGTTTCGGTCGGCCCCCCGACTTTTCACAATAATCGGCCGATTTCACACGATCCGACTTTCGAGAAAGTCGGGTTTCACGAAACCCGACTCGATCCTAAAAAAGCAAAAGTCGCTCAACCCTAGTGATGACGATGACTTGTAGCTCAGTGATAGTCTGACCGTTGGGAACGATCGGCAAAACGAGGAACATTTTTTTCCCAATGAGGAACGTTGTCCACATTAGAACTAGAGTGGTAGGGTTCATGCTCAACCACGGCTCCATCCATTCACAATGGAGCTGCTGAGCGCTGCATTTGACCTTTTCTTGTAGCCCCATATAGAATGAATTGAGTGTCTGGTCGCTCATGACACTGCGTTTCCATTGTAACAGACATAAAAGATCCCCATTCTACCAATCAGTGCCTGCGGTTGGACTACCACGATCTATAAGTTACCACCCATCCTGTGGATAGGATATGATCTTCACTGGCGAACTTCTTTAAGTGTTGTAAGGACTCTACTGTGCACCAGAGTGCTTAGTGTGAACCTAATCTAGTCGTCACAATGACAGGAGCTAAATTACCTGTCACAAACCTTTTAAAAGTTTTCTAGTTAAGACATTGTTTGTTACAATTATCTTCATTTCTAACCTAAATAGTTTTGCCGAATTTCTTTATCAACTCTTCATTATCTTCATACAAGTTATCAGTACAAGTAAAAAAAAAAACATAAATATTTAAAACACTGTTACAAACCGAATTGCCTTGAAAAGGTTAACAATGACTTTCACCTCAATTTACTTCCCTCATGGTAAAATAGAATTGACCTCCCTTATCTTGACATAGGAAAGCTGAGATCAATGTCTATCACTGCTTGTAAACTGATAAGACGCCTTGCTTATACGATAAGACTCCTTGCTCATACTTTGTGGATAGTAAACAAGAATTCAAAGAGAATTGGGATCCGCTTGTCCTGTAGGGGATTTTACACAAGACACGGTCTCTTTGTTAAATCAGTAAAGGGTTACTTGACTTTCTATACAAAAGTCTATAAAAAAAAGAAGAAAAAATAGAATAGAAAACAAGCAATATAAAAAAACTTTTTTTTCCCCAGCGTTTTCCCCAGTCTGACAAAATGTTATGTTGCTATGTCAACTGCTTGTAATTTATACCTTTCTTATTTCTACCGACTTTCTATTTGTGCGAGAAGTAAAATTCACTCTCCTCCTCGGCAACATAGAGCAAATAAAACAATAGCTTAGTCTTGCATGGAAAGTAAATTAGTTTTTTTTGAGGGGTGGACAGTGACTTCGAGATGAAGGTTTTGTTTTATGTTGTCTTAAAAAATAATGTGGAATCTTCTTCCGCTGTGTGCCTCCTAAATGCGGAAATATAAAATCTCTGTGTTCTGGCGATGCATTCTTTGATCCAGAAAAGATTTTGCACACAACATTTACTCCATTGTCCTAGGCTGTCTTCTGTAAATGTAATTTTGCTGTGACAACCGCAAAATAGAATATGAGGAAATCGCCTTGAAAATAAAATTCTTTATTAATATTTACAGGGACCTCAGTGCAACAACTGCCGGTGGCTTTTCACTGCCTACAATTAGCAGAATGTAGATGTGAAGCAATAGCTGTGATGACCCAAGGTCAGAGGTTTCGCATGTGACATCATCAAATATAATAAATGTAAACATTTAATAATAAAATGTCCCATTCATGTATGCCGCACGCATAGAAAGTGAGAAGGGCGATTTCCTCCTTTGTTTTCTTGCTTAAAACAGAACATAAAAACAATTCCCAGGCAACATGTTGTTTTCATATTAAATGTTTTTTTTTTCTTTTTTTCTTTTATGTTTTATCTATAAGATATTAATAGGTATCCTTTGAGAAAAAAAAAACTGTTTTACCAGAATAATGTATTAGTAACAAAAAAATCTCATTTAGGCTACGTTCCCACTTTGGGTTTTTGATATAGACTTTCTGCAGCATTTCCGGAACTAATAGATAAATTAGGTTACTCGCGTTTTGTTCATTGCATCTTTGAAAGCATTTTTTTACATGCGTTTTTATCGCATCGTTGATCCTATGGGTTTTGTCCATTGTTAATATTTCATGTTTTAAACAAAGATGCTTTGTTTCTGATCCTTCTTGGTATTTGTCGTTGACAGAACTTTATTAATACAGTCATGTGCAGATTATGAGTTTTTTGTTCATTTCTGCAGAGCAAACATGCCTTAAAAATTCATGTGTGTTTTCTATCTCCATATTTTCTGCTTCTGCAATTCTTAGGGGAAAATCAGCTAAAATTTAGCATACCTGCTATAGAAATTTGCATTTTTCGATTTGAAACAGTCATCGCAGGTGAGTTTGTAAAAAAAAGGCCAGTGGGCATGAGGCCTCTATAAATCACATCCACTTTGCTGGAACTGTGAGGACAAATTCAGATTTCAGTAGTTTTCATGTACAAGAAAAAGAGAATAATTTTTTTATCAGATTTTGATCAGAATTTGATCTGAGTTTGGTCTGTGTCATCAGTTTTTCCTGTAAGTGGAAATTAAAAATACCTCATTTTTCTTCACTAGCAGCCCATGAACTCAGACCGCACTGAGTTTTAGGCCTTCGTCATGCATCGGTTTTGTATGTCCTTTTGCAGCCTGTTTTATAAAGACCGCAAATACGGACATAAGCACACCCATGTATTCAATGATGGGACACACATGTCAGGTTTTTCACATGGATCATGTGCCCATGTGAAAAACCCTCAGACATGTCAATGTTTTTTGCGCAGCACGAGCAAAATTTGTGCTGCACACGTGCACACTGATGATATATTGATGGCATCCTTGTGTCATCACCGTGATATATACCGGTGCTTGGGGACAAGTGGTACAGTTTACGCTGTTCCCTGGCGCCGGTAGGCTGTTGAAGTCAACTGTGATCATTATCTCCTGCTTGAGTTGAGATCACTGTGAGACAATGATGGGAGTTGCCAATTGCCATCAGTGTGACAAGTACCATCGCCAGGGAAGAAGAGGTACAATTCTTGCTCTTCCCTGGTGCCGGCCGGCTGCTGAAGGGAGCTCTCATCATTGTCTCCCACTCGCACTGATCTCTTATAGATGTGCCATTTCTGGGGCGGCTGAGAGCTGATGTTGGCAGTCTGGAGGGGCAATATCGCAGACACCTTCCCAGGCTATTAATATCAAGCCACAGCTGTCTGTTTAGCCTTTGCTTGTTTGAATTCATAGGGGACTCAACGTCTTTTTTTTCTTGGGTTCCCCGTAAATTCACCAGGAAGGGCAAAGCAAACAGCTGTGAGCTGTTATTTATAGCCTGGGAACCTTTTGGGATATTGCCCCTTTTCCCAGGTTAGTAACATCAGCACCCAGCTGTGGACTTTCCCTCTGCTGTTTTTGAAAATTGTGCAAAGCCCAAACTGGTTGCTTTATTTAATTATTTATTTTAAACAGGAGGTACGCATCTGCTGCTGAATAGAACTCCCATCATTGTCTCCTGGTTGTACTGAGGTCAGCACGAGCAGGGGAAAATAATGAAAGCTTCCTTAAGCAGCTGTCCGGCGCCAGTAAACAGCGTGAACTGCACCGCTTCTTCACTGGTACTGGTACTTGTCACGCTCATGAGAACTCCCATCATTTTCTCCTGGTTGTGCTGATTTCAGTGCAAGCAGGAGACAATGATGACAGCTGACATCAGAAGCCAGGGAACAGTGCAAATTGTATCGCTTCTTCCCTGGTGCCGGTACGTGTCACATGGATGGCACACATATTTAACATACGGACACAAGGACACACTGGCACATGGATAAACGGACAGCAAACGGATTGCACGCAAATATCATATAAGAGGCAATTTGCATATAAGCACACATGGACACGGACCACTGATCTCACCTGTCCTGGATTTTCTGTACATGAATCACCAGGATGTGTGAAGGAGGCCTTAAAGAGTTTTTTTTTAATTTCACAGTTTATTGCTCAGTTCCTGAGTCCCCAGCCACCTCTTCAGTCTAACAGTGGTGGTTGGTATCCTAGGAATGGAATGTAGCACTTACAAGGTCTTTTTTGTAGAGCCTTCAAGTGCTGCTCTGAACTTCTTGAGAGTGGTGGATCCAACCACTTTCAGTTTCATTCTGCTCCTCTGACAAAGTTACTTTTGATAGCAGCACAGAAGTGACCACAATTCAAGCTACCTGCACTTTGATGCCATTAGTTTGAACTGTCGTGAGTGCACTGCTTCAATCAAGAAGGAGGCCAGGAGGCAGTGGAGTGGTGCACTTCTGTAGATTGAATGTTAGACAACTCATTTAAGGTGTGCAATTACTTTAGATAGCTGTCTTGTGAATGCTGGTTAATAGCGGACAGCTGTCTCTCCCTCTTCTCCAGTAGACATGAGGACTTGGTAGAACATTCCTGTGCTTTAGTTTGGAAGAAAGAAAGAAGTCTTTGCCAGACACATTTGACAGTGACTTATCTGTTGAGTGCGCAAAAGGAAGAGATGACAATGTTCAATCATTCTCTACCCAACATAAGAGAGTCAAGTGGTCCCATATGTATAAGATGACTGACTGGTTCCCCCGAAAATCAGTAGGTTTGGAAACAAGTTGTCAATCAAGCAGGAGGGAGCAGTGCTGGTCAGGGAATAGAGCTGGAGTGACAGAGGCTTCAGAAATACAAATAGCTCTACAGCCTCATTTGAATATCAAGTTAAATACTGATTTCTCAATAATGGAGGAGCAGATTGGCCATATAAAATGTTGTCTTTGAGAGAGCTACATAGGGGTATAAATATTTTGGGATTTGAAGTCTTGCTGATAGTTTACCTATAAAGGTGAAAATACCTTTAAATTCACCTATATAGATTGTTTATAGTAGATGCAATCTAATGTTTACCATGAACTGAATATTCTCAATGTGCAGAACGAAGTTTATCAGAAGGTCAGAGCTATCTAATTTCAAGTCTTGTTACCCTCGATTCCTATGTAAACATCATGTGATAAACAAGTCATCTATAAAGCTTGTGTAACGTGTTTAGATTTGCTCGTGTTTATCTGGTAGAGAAGGACATAGACTGTATCTTCTTTGATTTATGAGTCGGAATCAGCTGTCAATCATATGTCACAAAGGCAGAATGTAAGTAGTCATGCAGTTCATTATGATATATGGTTTATTCTAGCGTGAGGAACTGCGGATGACACTTTAGTTTTATTTGACGATCATATGCTTCATAGACAGTTGATGTAAAAGTAAAATCCATTTTCTTACTTGTTAGAACAGTTCTTATTAAGCGACATAGTCATAAGGGTGTTGTATTTGCCACTTTTCTAATTTTCATATTCCAAAAGTCATATAAGTGATGCTTTAATTAAATAAAATATGTCAGTTGAGACGATGTGCAGTAACTTTCACTACTGCCTAGATTGCTAAATTTGAACGTTCTCGTTACTATACTTTACCATTTATATATACAGTAGGGAAAATAAGTATTTCATACATTGCCGATTTTGCAACTTTTCCCACCTACAAAGAATGGAGAGGCCTGTAATTTCTATCATAGGTACACTTCAACTGTGAGAGACTAAAAATAAAAAACAGAAAATCACATTGTATGATTTTTATATAATTAAATTGCATTTTATGGCATGAAATAAGTATTTGATACAATAAAAACATAACTTAATATTTGGTACAGAAACCTTTGTAATTACAGAGGTCAGACGTTTGCACACACGGCAGAAGGGCTTTTGGTCCAATCCTTAATACAGAAACCATACGGATCTTCTCCAGATCTTTGAGGTTTCGGGGCTGTTGATGGGCAACAATGAGTTTCAGTTCCATTTAAATATTTCTACTGGGTTCAGGTCTGGAGACTGGCTAGGCCACTCCAGGACCTTGAAATGCTCTCACTCATCACTAGTGGCTTTATGTTGCGACCTTGGTCTATGCCTAGAAGATTTGGTGCTGTCATTAAAAATCATGGAGTTTATGCAAAATACTAGATGTAGTAACTTTTTTATATGAGGCGTATTCATTTTAGTAAATTTTAGTGAAACTAAACATTTTGTAATTAAATATATATTATGAACCTTACTTTCATGTTATGGGTTAAAGTAAACCTGTCAGCAATAGTTTGCTAAGTAAACTACAGGCCATGTTGTCATTGACAGACTTTGGTGCGGCCTGTGGGCAGGTCTCTCATTGGTTAGAGCTGGAAGATAAAACCCTGCCTACAATCCCACCCCGTAGCATGAGCATCTCATTAACTAAAAACTTCTAGCACCGATAACCCAAGCACCACAAGATGCATTTCTTCACCCCAGGTATCATATAAATCAGTTTAACACTGCCAAACTGACAATGTCTGTAGGTTACTTAGCAAAATTTTGCTGACAGGTTTGTTTTAAAAAATATACAGTCTTGTCAAAATTTAGAAAATTGTTCTTGTGTTCACGTAGGATATTGATTAAAATCTTTGTTTTAAATCGAGTGTACTCTTTTATGCTGCATATAAAAAGTGTATGTACTGTACAAATGCTTCACATAAAATTAGAATATCATCAAAAAGTTAATTTATTTCAGTTCTTCAATTCAAAAAATGAAACGTATATTTTATAAAGAGTCAATACGAACAGAGTGATCTATTTCAAGTGTTTATTTCTGTTAATGTTGATGATTATGGCTTACAGCCAATGAAAACCCTAAAGTCATTATCTTGGTGTTAGGGTTGGCGGAACGCACCGAATATATATATATATATATATATATATATATATACTAGCTGAAGAGCCCGGCATTGCCTGGGCATAGTAAATTTCTGTGGTTAGTTATAGCACCTCACTTCTCTTATTTTCCCATCACTCCTCTCATTTTCCCCTCACATCTTTCATTTTCCCCCTCACATCTTTCATTTTCCCCTCACATCTCTCATTTTGTCCCTCACACCTCTCATTTTCCCCGTCACTCCTCTTATTTTCCCCTTCACTCCTCTCATTCCCCCCTCACTCTACTCATTCCCGCCTAACACTTGGCATTTCATCCTCACATCTGTCATTTTCCGATCACTCCACTATTTTCCCTCACTCCTCTCATTTTGCACTCACACCTTTTCATTTTCACCTCACACCTCTCATTTTCACCTCACACCTCTCATTTTCCCCTCAGTGACATGTTTGTCATCTCCCTTATATATAGTACACACCTGTATGTCATCTCCTGTATATAGTATATACCTGTATGTCATCTCTTCTGTATATAGTATATACCTGTATGTCATCTCCTCCTATATATAGTATATACCTGTATGTCATCTCCTGTTTATAGTATATACCTGTACAGTATGTCATGTCCCCTGTGTATAGTATATACCTGCTGTATGTCCCCCTTGTTCACATCTGGCAGCTGTCAATTTGCCTCCAACACTTTTCCTTTCACTTTTTCCCCATTATGTAGATAGGGCAAAATCGTTTGGTGAATTGGAAAGCGCGGGGTTAAAATTTCGCCTCACAACATAGCCTATGATGTGACTGTGCAAAATTTTGTGGCTGTAGCTGTGACGTTGCAGATGCCAATCCCGGACATACATACATACATACACACACACATACACACACACATTCAGCTTTATATATTAGATATATATGAGACAGTAGGTGCGTTCGCAACAAGGGGTCCACCGTGCAGGAGAGAAACCTGCTGCTAGTAACAGGCGGTACTATAAGCGAACTCTGTTACTTCACAGATTCATTACGAAAAGAGAATGCCATGCCCTGTTAACCTCACAGGAGATCACAGCTACCTAATAGAGCCAACAGTGGTCATGCAGTCAGAGTAGCACACAAGCAACTCCTCTCTGGTGCAGCCGGAATTCTAATGGCTATACGCCAGCCCTAAATCCACATACACAAAAACTCCTCACTGGTGGTGCCGGTATTTTTGGGGCTTATTTCAGCCAAACCCTGACCACACACAACCATGACCACAGTGGCGCTGAGCCCATAACATAGGTTTGATACAAGTGCATGGCCATGCAGCCATGCAAACCTTTTATAGCTTTAGCACTCAAGGACCTTCCTAGTGGTCCAACAGGAACTGCTTCAGGACCTGCGCATGTGACCCCCGACCTCCAATGGGAGGTCATCCTGTGGGCATGCCCAGTATGGGAAAAGCAAGACTTAGTCCCAGAAAGATCTACTCACTGCTCATCAGTGCTGGCTACAAAGAAAGAGCCTGGAAGAGTAGTAGTAACCAGTCGCCCAGTATCAGCCTGAGTCAGATGCTGGGACCCATGTCTCCACTGAGCAGGCTCCACTGTGGCTGCAGAGGAATGGGAGACCACAGCAGAGATGGTTTGAAATTCCCCCTGTGCAGAGGTGGGAACTTGACACCTAACACTTGGTAAATTAGAATAATGAACTAAAACACCTGCAAAGGCTTCCTAAGCATTTAAAAAGGTCCCATAGTCTGATTCAGAAGGCTCCACAATCATGGGGAAGACTGCTGACTTGACAGGTGTCTAGAAGGAAGTTATTGACTCACTCCACAAGGAGGGTAAGCTCTTCTTTGCTTAAGAAAGTGGCTGTTCATTTAGCATTTTGTTAAAAGGGTTGTTTCATTTCTTTAAATTAATGTTCCTGCTGCAAGGTATAATGAATAAACAAATGGTTTTGTACTCACCTTCCCTGGGGCCACCAACAACTCTCCATTGCCCCGCCAAGTGTCTCATATTAGCTGCAATGCTGATTACATATCAATAGAGTAGCCAATCAGTGAGCTCAGCGACTCTGCCAGTGTAGACAGAACACTCCCTTCAGAACTTCTGGGCTCACTGATTGGCTGCCATGCTTTCATTGTGACATCAATACCAGTGCCAATGCCAGGGAGCATTGTCAGTAGTCCGAGGTAAAGTGAGTACAGCATTCTTTCTTTATAATAACATGCAACCTCAGACATTTTTTTACTGATAGGACACAACCCCTTTGAGGCAGTAATAGCTGTTGTATTGGGTGCATTTGTAGAAAATGAACTACCCACACAAACTTTTTTGGACTGTGTAGGTTAGTAGCTACAGATCTCTTTCCATCCTGTATTTGGGAAAAGAAGTGAAAAAAAAGCTTGTCACATAGAGTTATTTGGAAAAACAATACAGTGTTTGTAGCAGTTTTTCATGCAACATTTTACATAATTCTAGAAGTCGACTCAAAAAGGTTATTAAACATAAATCGAGTGGCTAGACTTCTTTTTCTGGCTGCATTAATTTCTGGCATTGGATTAAAAACCTTTTCCAGAAGATAAAGTTACGTTTTTCCAGAGAAATCATCCATTCTCGGTTTAATATTTTTGTGCATGAAAAATATCTGGTCAGCGTGTCTGGAGGTCGGCTTCTCTGGTGGTCAGCTTCTCGGTACTGCTATTCACAGCAGACACACTTTTTCTCCAGGTGTTTAGGTTCTACAGTCTGTTTAGCATAACACAGGTATTTTCATTTGTCTGCCCTATCACCTTTCGGATCGGATGTGGCGCCATGTATGCATTTCCTCAGGGGTGGACATATCATTGGTGTAATCTGTACAGCCGCACAGGGGCCCAAGAGGTAAGGGGGCCCACCACCACCTCCAAAGTAGGTGGAATTATGCATTGTGAAGAGCTATTGGACTGGAAAGGGCCCATATAATGTTCTCACAATGGGGCTCTCTCCTGTGTGTCCGCCAGTGCATTTCCTGCTGGTGAAAGTCTCATTTGGATGTTCAGCAATGCTTCTTTCATTTAAAGTCAGTCAATGAAATTCCAGCTAGGGCTTATGTCTTTACTCTGCACCTACCTTCTCTTTCTTTTTCGGAAGTAGGTGGCATAACATATATATATATATATATATATATATATATATATATATATATATATATATATATATACAGTTAGGTCCATATATATTTGGACAGAGACAACATTTTTCTAATTTTGGTTATAGACTTTACCACAATGAATTTTAACCAAAACAATTCAGATGCAGTTGAAGTTCAGACTTTCAGCTTTCATTTGAGGGTATCCACATTAAAATTGGATGAAGGGTTAAGGAGTTTCAGCTACTTAACATGTGCCACCCTGTTTTTAAAGGGACCAAAAGTAATTGGACAGATTCAATAATTTTAAATGAAATGTTCATTTTTAATACTTGGTTGAAAACCCTTTGTTGGCAATGACTGCCTGAAGTCTTGAACTCATGGACATCACCAGACGCTGTGTTTCCTCCTTTTTGATGCTCTGCCAGGCCTTCACTGCGGTGGTTTTCAGTTGCTGTTTGTTTGTGGGCCTTTCTGTCTGAAGTTTAGTCTTTAACAAGTGAAATGCATGCTCAATTGGGTTGAGATCAGGTGACTGACTTGGCCATTCAAGAATATTCCACTTCTTTGCTTTAATTAACTCCTGGGTTGCTTTGGCTTTATGTTTTGGGTCATTGTCCATCTGTAGTATGAAACGACGACCAATCAGTTTGGCTGCATTTGGCTGGATCTGAGCACACAGTATGTCTCTGAATACCTCAGAATTCATTCGGCTGCTTCTGTCCTGTGTCACATCATCAATAAACACTAGTGACCCAGTGCCACTGGCAGCCATGCATGCCCAAGCCATCACACTGCCTCCACCATGTTTTACAGATGATGTGGTATGCTTTGGATCATGAGCTGTACCACGCCTTCGCCATACTTTTCTCTTGCCATCATTCTGGTAGAGGTTGATCTTTGTTTCATCTGTCCAAAGAATGTTCTTCCAGAACTGTGCTGGCTTTTTTAGATGTTTTTTAGCAAAGTCCAGTCTAGCCTTTTTCTTCTTGATGCTTATGAGTGGCTTGCACCGTGCAGTGAACCCTCTGTAGTTACTTTCATGCAGTCTTCTCTTTATGGTAGATTTGGATATTGATACGCCAACCTCCTGGAGAGTGTTGTTCACTTGGTTGGCTGTTGTGAAGGGGTTTCTCTTCACCATGGAGATTATTCTGCGATCATCCACCACTGTTGTCTTCCGTGAGCGCCCAGGTCTTTTTGCATTGTTGAGTTCACCAGTGCTTTCTTTCTTTCTCAGGATGTACCAAACTGTAGATTTTGCCACTCCTAATATTGCAGCAATTTCTCGGATGGGTTTTTTCTGTTTTCGCAGCTTAAGGATGGTTTGCTTCACCTGCATGGAGAGCTCCTTTGACCGCATGTTTACTTCACAGCAAAACCTTCCAAATGCAAACACCACACCTCAAATCAACTCCAGGCCTTTTATCTGCTTAATTAAGAATGACATAACGAAGGGATTGCCCACACCTGTCCATGAAATAGCCTTGGAGTCAATTGTCCAATTACTTTTGGTCCCTTTAAAAACAGGGTGGCACTTGTTAAGTAGCTGAAACTCCTAAACCCTTCAACCAATTTTAATGTGGATACCCTCAAATGAAAGCTGAAAGTCTGAACTTCAACTGCATCTGAATTGTTTTGTTTAAAATTCATTGTGGTAATGTCCAAAACCAAAATTAGAAAAATGTTGTCTCTGTCCAAATATATATGGACCTAACTGTATATATATATATATATATATATATATGTAATTAATACTTTATTTTGTATTTAGTGGTTTATTTTACTCACTCTGGGATCTTTATTTTTTCAGCACCCTTTTCATTTTGTAGGTAATTTACATTCTGCTCTGCCTCATTTTTTTCCGCTCTTTATCAGATATTTTACCCTGGTCATAAAAATTTGAATTTTCATGCTATATTCCACAGAGGCCATCAGATTTAGTTGATTAACTCTGGAAATGAACGCCTCTCAGAATTTTCCCTTCTTGATCTCTCAGTCACAAAGCCCCGCCTCCATCGCTGTAAAACTTGATTCATTTTGCAATGGCAATGACATAGATAATAAATCTTATATTTATTGTAGAGATGAACAGATCAATTCGCAGAACTGAGTCCAGTGGCCATGTTAATAGTCCATGGCTGCTGGATTGAAACCCTGTGAAGTTCCTTCTATCTGCCTGCGTTTCCAGAACCTTACCTAAAAAAAAGACCTGGTGCAACATCATGCATGCATAGCACCACCAAAATGATATTGTGTATATAGAAAAAGAGCCATAGAATTCAGCAGGTGATTCTCAGGACTACCGATAAGCAGCCATTAAATACTGACAAAACCTAAGATAAAAATAAAATGAACAAATACCCTGTAGTAAATAAATAGTAATAGTACAAGTAAATAACATAAGGTACTTAGTTAATACTGTTTTGATAAAAAAAAGTATAAAAGCCATCCCACCGCTACAAGGTGTACTCAAACAGGATGGTCCTATCTATAGTATTAAATCTCTCTGTGTCAGCAGAGCATGAACCAGACCCAACCGTTTAGACAACTGCCCATGAAAAGCTATATAGACAAAAAGCCCAGCCCGAAAAGGGGGAACAACGCCTGTGTTTGCACAAAGTACTAAAAACTAAAGCAACACCAAAGAAATGAGCTGGACCATATGTAGGCGTATGTGCAGTGTGTAGGTGCATGTAGTCACTGTGGCCATTTAACAGACAATACTGATGTAGTCGCTGGGCCAAGACCTACTTATCAATTTGCTCAAGCAGTTGGATCCACTTGTGGATGTGGGGTCAAAAGTTATATTAAAAATTACATAGGTTAGTCCAGCCGAAAATATCAGCTTTATACCACTGAAAAGCGGCAATTTTTCTTCTCTTCCTCTGGACCAACATTATGTAAATATAGATTGGCCTTGTTGGACCTGCCTCCTGTTTCAGCCATTAAACTGTAATCATTAGATTGTTGATGTACGTATCTGCCCATGGTTGAACATTACATTGATGATGGATCAAAACAATTTTTTAAAGAAACAAATCATTGTTTCAATATTATGTTTACATGTTCATGACATTAATAACTCTTTAATTATCTGTGCTCATGTCAGTATAAAATATTATTATCATCTGCATTTAGCAATTCCCTTTTGGACAGTCGTGATGCAGTGCAGCAACCTTTTAGTTTTTGAGACCTGGTCATCCCCAGCAGACAGGCTAAAGTGTAAAACATTTCACATAGGAAAGAATACTTAGGAAGTGATAGGATTTTTCATTTGAGTTCAAAAGAACTCTTTCTTTTCTCTTCTGTAGCTACAATGTTGCCCAGTGACCCATCAGTTCATCAGACCTACACAAACATAAAGCACTGTCCAAATGATGGAGAAAAATAGAAAGGGTCCGTCTGCGGAGCTCACCCCAATGTACTCTTCATTTTTATAAACAACGTTTTAATTCATCGATCCCTCCGGTTCTGCCGCTTTTAGGGTGTTTCATAACAAAAGCACTGTACAAGAAATATTGTCAGCATTTAACAGATGAGACAGGTCACTGCCACAAATAAACCTTCATGTTTTCCTCCATTGTGCCCGGACCATTTGTCACAGCAGGTTCATATCTACAAGGTGTTTAAAAATTGAAACCATACTAGTACAGTACTTGGAGCATGTGTCAGCATCCGTGCAGGGTAAAATATATCAATTTCACCGTGTCTTTTCTGAAAAAAGGAATAAAAATTGCCAGAGTTTCCTCTCATTTTGCTCAAAGTGCCGCTTATAAATTCTCTGTTAAGAAAAAGGGAAAATACTTTGTAGTGAACAGAGGAACCGAGCTTCTTATTTCATTACATTTTATCACAGCAATGTGGATAATAACAGCCTGACATCATTATTATTATTATTTTTATTATTATTATTATTATTATTATTATTATCTATTTATTTATCATTATTATCATGTTTATTATTATTATTATTAATAATAAGAATAATAATAATAGTACTAATTTAGACTACTATTATTTTTCTACAAAGACTATTACAAAAATGCAGAGGAAAGTGCATGTATAACCCATAGCTACGTTGTCAGTACATGATAACAACAGAGATCGCCACTTTAAGCAAAATTTGCCAATGTGAGGCGCTAATAGCACAATTAGAATACAGAGATCAGTCCTCTTATTTTTCTATACATTGCACTCATACCATAACAGATCCATCCTGTAAGTGGCAAGTTTGTCTTCAATGGATCAAACTTGTTTTTTTCGCACATGGAGCAGACGGTAGACCTGATTGAGATTGAGTTAGCCATTTCATAGGTATCATCCACTGAGGACTCTCAAATCTTAATATTTTTTAGATCTTTGGTAAAACACTCAACTTACTTACATTCAATGACAAATTTGCAACATTTTGTTTTGTTTGTCGAGTTTCTTTTATATTGGACACTTGTGGTCCAATCCAATGGCACATACAACCTTTTCTTTTTTTGGAAGGGGGGATAAAGACTATCAAATGATTCATTTTATTAGTGTACTTTTATATTTATATATATTTCCTGGCTTCATTTCATGGACTCTTCAAATGGTATAAGTTGCATGGTACTGGTCAGATATGGCCTGGGTCAGATGTGCCATCATTTGAAGTGACATCTTTAAAGTGTCATCAGAAATATTGCAGAAAGATAACCCATGGTATATTCTCCTTCATGCTGTCATGCCCTGATCCATCTCCTTTCATTCACAGGTATGTGGGAACTGTCTCCTAATCTGAACTAGCTACTGCACCGTCTGAATCCCTTGTGCATCTATCCCTCTTCTAACTGCTGGTATGTTGCTGCTTTTTCCCTGACTTTACTTCTATGTTTCATACTTCAAGCTTGCTGAATGCATATTGATATGCACATGTTCCTCACATCTAGCTCTATCCACCCATCTTAAGGCCTCGTCTCACATAGCGAGATCGCTAGCGAGATCGCTGCTGAGTCACTAGTTTTGTGACGCAACAGCGACCTCAGTAGCGATCTCGCTATGTGTGACACGTACCAGCGATCAGGCCCCTGCTGCGAGATCGCTGGTCGTGTCGGAATGGCCTGGACCGTTTTTTGGTCGTTGAGATCCCGCTGACATCGCTGAATCGGTGTGTGTGACACCGATCCAGCGATGTCTTCACTGGTAACCAGGGTAAACATCAGGTTACTAAGCGCAGGGCCGCGCTTAGTAACCCGATGTTTACACCCTGATTACCAGCGTAAATGTAAAAAAAAAAAACACTACATACTCACCATCTGATGTCCGTCAGGTCCCTTGCCGTCCGCTTCCTGCTCTGAGTGCCGCCGTACAGTGAGAGCGCAGCACAGCAGTGACGTCACCGCTGCGCTCTGCTCTCACTGTACGGCGGCTCAGTCTGAGCAGGAAGCAGATGGCAAGGGACCTGACGGACACCGAAAGGCGAGTATGTACTGTTTGTTTTTTTGGTAACCAGGGTAAACATCGGGTTACTAAGCGCGGCCCTGCGCTTAGTAACCCGATGTTTACCCTGGTTACCCGGGTTCTGCAGGGGGACTTCGGCATCGTTGAAGACAGTTTCAACGATGCTGAAGTCGTTCCCCTGATCGTTGGTCGCTGGAGAGAGCTGTCTGTGTGACAGCTCCCCAGCGACCACACAACGACTTACCAACGATCACGGCCAGGTCGTATCGCTGGTCGTGATTGTTGGTAAATCGCTATGTGAGACTGGGCCTTTATCCTATCCTTCACCAACCTTGATGCTAATCAAATGTACTATTAACTGCACTCTGTGAATTGCTCCCTGCTGTGAACTATCCCCCACCTCCTTTCTCCTCCCTCTTCCTCTCTTACCTGGCTTCATTTCATGGACTCTTCAAATGGTATAAGTTGCATGGTACTGGTCAGATATGGCCTGGGTCAGATGTGCCATCATTTGAAGTGACATCTTAAAAGTGTCATCAGAAATATTGCAGAAATAGTCCAGAAATCGGCCAGACGGTAAGACCAATCACTATCTTCTAAATTTACTTGCCTTTCTTTTCCTCCCCTGCTCTTTAACCATGCTCACATTATCCCCACCGTTTTTGCTCCACTAATCCTCATTTTCCTTCATTCACCTGTTTCCCTTTTCTCCGCTTATTCTCACTGCTGGTGATGACACATCCCCCAATCCTGCCCCCCACCTCATACATTACTACCCCTTACTGTTATGGTTCTCAATGGCAAGAGAACATAGCCCAGCAAACATACGAACTAGCTCTTGGAAGGATGGAAACTAAACTGACCATGAACTAAACCTGCCGCACAACTAACAGTAGCCGGGTAGCGTAGCCTGCGTTTTATCCCTAGACGCCCAGCGCCGGCCGGAGGACTAACTAATCCTGGCAGAGGAAAATATAGTCCTGGCTCACCTCTAGAGAAATTTCCCCGAAAGGCAGACAGAGGCCCCCACAAATATTGGCGGTGATTTTAGATGAAATGACAAACGTAGTATGAAAATAGGTTTAGCAAAATTGAGGTCCGCTTACTAGATAGCAGGAAGACAGAAAGGGCACTTTCATGGTCAGCTGAAAACCCTCTCAAAATACCATCCTGAAATTACTTTAAGACTCTAGTATTAACTCATAACATCAGAGTGGCAATTTCAGATCACAAGAGCTTTCCAGACACAGAAACGAAACTACAGCTGTGAACTGGAACAAAATGCAAAAACAAACAAGGACTAAGTCCAACTTAGCTGGGAGTTGTCTAGCAGCAGGAACATGCACAGAAAGGCTTCTGATTACAATGTTGACCGGCATGGAAGTGACAGAGGATCAAGGCTAAATAGCGACTCCCACATCCTGATGGAAACAGGTGAACAGAGAGGACGATGCACACCAGTTCAACTCCACCAGTGGCCACCGGGGGAGCCCAAAATCCAATTTCACAACAGTACCCCCCCCTCAAGGAGGGGGCACCGAACCCTCACCAGAACCACCAGGGCGATCAGGATGAGCCCTATGAAAGGCACGGACCAAATCGGAGGCATGAACATCAGAGGCAGTCACCCAAGAATTATCCTCCTGACCGTATCCCTTCCATTTGACCAGATACTGGAGTTTCCGTCTGGAAACACGGGAGTCCAAGATTTTTTCCACAACGTACTCCAACTCGCCCTCAACCAACACCGGAGCAGGAGGCTCAACGGAAGGCACAACCGGTACCTCATACCTGCGCAATAATGACCGATGAAAAACATTATGAATAGAAAAAGATGCAGGGAGGTCCAAACGGAAGGACACAGGGTTAAGAATCTCCAATATCTTGTACGGGCCGATGAACCGAGGCTTAAACTTGGGAGAAGAAACCCTCATAGGGACAAAACGAGAAGACAACCACACCAAGTCCCCAACACAAAGCCGAGGACCAACCCGACGCCGGCGGTTGGCAAAAAGCTGAGTCTTCTCCTGGGACAACTTCAAATTGTCCACTACCTGCCCCCAAATCTGATGCAACCTCTCCACCACAGCATCCACTCCAGGACAATCCGAAGATTCCACCTGACCAGAAGAAAATCGAGGATGAAACCCCGAATTACAGAAAAAGGGAGACACCAAGGTGGCAGAACTGGCCCGATTATTGAGGGCAAACTCCGCTAAAGGCAAAAAAGCAACCCAATCATCCTGATCTGCAGACACAAAACACCTCAAATATGTCTCCAAGGTCTGATTCGTCCGCTCGGTCTGGCCATTAGTCTGAGGATGGAAAGCAGACGAGAAAGACAAATCTATGCCCATCCTAGCACAGAATGCTCGCCAAAATCTAGACACGAATTGGGTACCTCTGTCAGAAACGATATTCTCCGGAATACCATGCAAACGGACCACATTTTGAAAAAACAGAGGAACCAACTCGGAAGAAGAAGGTAACTTAGGCAGGGGAACCAAATGGACCATCTTAGAGAAACGATCACACACCACCCAGATGACAGACATCTTCTGAGAAACAGGAAGATCCGAAATAAAATCCATTGAGATGTGCATCCAGGGCCTCTTCGGGATAGGCAAGGGCAACAACAATCCACTAGCCCGAGAACAACAAGGCTTGGCCCGAGCACAAACGTCACAAGACTGCACGAAGCCTCGCACATCTCGAGACAGGGAAGGCCACCAGAAGGACCTTGCCACCAAATCCCTGGTACCAAAGATTCCAGGATGACCTGCCAACGCAGAAGAATGAACCTCAGAAATGACTTTACTGGTCCAATCATCAGGAACAAACAGTCTACCAGGTGGGCAACGATCAGGTCTATCCGCCTGAAACTCCTGCAAGGCCCGCCGCAGGTCTGGAGAAACGGCAGACAATATCACTCCATCCTTAAGGATACCTGTAGGTTCAGAATTACCAGGGGAGTCAGGCTCAAAACTCCTAGAAAGGGCATCCGCCTTAACATTCTTAGAACCCGGCAGGTAGGACACCACAAAATTAAACCGAGAGAAAAACAACGACCAGCGCGCCTGTCTAGGATTCAGGCGTCTGGCGGTCTCAAGATAAATTAGATTTTTGTGGTCAGTCAATACCACCACCTGATGTCTAGCCCCCTCAAGCCAATGACGCCACTCCTCAAAAGCCCACTTCATGGCCAAAAGCTCCCGATTCCCAACATCATAATTCCGCTCGGCGGGCGAAAATTTACGCGAGAAAAAAGCACAAGGTCTCATCACGGAGCAATCGGAACTTCTCTGCGACAAAACCGCCCCAGCTCCGATTTCAGAAGCGTCGACCTCAACCTGAAAAGGAAGAGCAACATCAGGCTGACGCAACACAGGGGCGGAAGAAAAGCGGCGCTTAAGCTCCCGAAAGGCCTCCACAGCAGCAGGGGACCAATCAGCAACATCAGCACCCTTCTTAGTCAAATCAGTCAATGGTTTAACAACATCAGAAAAACCAGCAATAAATCGACGATAAAAGTTAGCAAAGCCCAAAAATCTCTGAAGACTCTTAAGAGAAGAGGGTTGCGTCCAATCACAAATAGCCTGAACCTTGACAGGATCCATCTCGATGGAAGAGGGGGAAAAAATATATCCCAAAAAGGAAATCTTTTGAACCCCAAAAACGCACTTAGAACCCTTCACACACAAGGAATTAGACCGCAAAACCTGAAAAACCCTCCTGACCTGCTGGACATGAGAGTCCCAGTCATCCGAAAAAATCAAAATATCATCCAGATACACAATCATAAATTTATCCAAATAATCACGGAAAATGTCATGCACAAAAGACTGAAAGACTGAAGGGGCATTTGAAAGACCAAAAGGCATCACCAAATACTCAAAGTGGCCCTCGGGCGTATTAAATGCGGTTTTCCACTCATCCCCCTGCTTAATTCGCACCAAATTATACGCCCCACGAAGATCAATCTTAGAGAACCACTTGGCCCCCTTTATGCGAGCAAACAAATCAGTCAGCAGTGGCAACGGATATTGATATTTAACCGTGATTTTATTCAAAAGCCGATAATCAATGCACGGCCTCAAAGAGCCATCTTTCTTAGCCACAAAGAAAAAACCGGCTCCTAAGGGAGATGACGAAGGACGAATATGTCCCTTTTCCAAGGACTCCTTTATATATTCTCGCATAGCAGCATGTTCAGGCACAGACAGATTAAATAAACGACCCTTAGGGTATTTACTACCCGGAATCAAATCTATGGCACAATCGCACTCCCGGTGCGGAGGTAATGAACCAAGCTTAGGTTCTTCAAAAACGTCACGATATTCAGTCAAGAATTCAGGAATCTCAGAGGGAATAGATGATGAAATGGAAACCACAGGTACGTCCCCATGCGTCCCCTTACATCCCCAGCTTAACACAGACATAGCTTTCCAGTCAAGGACTGGGTTATGAGATTGCAGCCATGGCAATCCAAGCACCAACACATCATGTAGGTTATACAGCACAAGAAAGCGAATAATCTCCTGGTGATCCGGATTAATCCGCATAGTTACTTGTGTCCAGTATTGTGGTTTATTGCTAGCCAATGGGGTGGAGTCAATCCCCTTCAGGGGTATAGGAGTTTCAAGAGGCTCCAAATCATACCCACAGCGTTTGGCAAAGGACCAATCCATAAGACTCAAAGCGGCGCCAGAGTCGACATAGGCATCCGCGGTAATAGATGATAAAGAACAAATCAGGGTCACAGATAGAATAAACTTAGACTGTAAAGTGCCAATTGAAACAGACTTATCAAGCTTCTTAGTACGCTTAGAGCATGCTGATATAACATGAGTTGAATCACCGCAATAGAAGCACAACCCATTTTTTCGTCTAAAATTCTGCCGTTCACTTCTGGACAGAATTCTATCACATTGCATATTCTCTGGCGTCTTCTCAGTAGACACCGCCAAATGGTGCACAGGTTTGCGCTCCCGCAGACGCCTATCGATCTGGATAGCCATTGTCATGGACTCATTCAGACCCGCAGGCACAGGGAACCCCACCATAACATCCTTAATGGCATCAGAGAGACCCTCTCTGAAATTCGCCGCCAGGGCGCACTCATTCCACTGAGTAAGCACAGCCCATTTACGGAATTTCTGGCAGTATATTTCAGCTTCGTCTTGCCCCTGAGATAGGGACATCAAGGCCTTTTCTGCCTGAAGTTCTAACTGAGGTTTCTCATAAAGCAACCCCAAGGCCAGAAAAAACGCATCCACATTGAGCAACGCAGGATCCCCTGGAGCCAATGCAAAAGCCCAATCCTGAGGGTCGCCCCGGAGCAAAGAAATCACAATCCTGACCTGCTGAGCAGGATCTCCAGCAGAGCGAGATTTCAGGGACAAAAACAACTTGCAATTATTTTTGAAATTTTGAAAGCAAGATCTATTCCCCGAGAAAAATTCAGGCAAAGGAATTCTAGGTTCAGATATAGGAACATGAACAACAAAATCTTGTAAGTTTTGAACTTTCGTGGTGAGATTATTCAAACCTGCAGCTAAACTCTGAATATCCATTTTAAACAGGTGAACACAGAGCCATTCCAGGATTAGAAGGAGAGAGAGAGAGAAAGGCTGCAATATAGGCAGACTTGCAAGAGATTCAATTACAAGCACACTCAGAACTGAGAAAAAAAAAAAAAAAAATCTTCAGCAGACTTCTCTTTTCTCTCCTTTCTCTGTCAATTAATTTAACCCTTCAGGGCCGGTCAAACTGTTGTGGTTCTCAATGGCAAGAGAACATAGCCCAGCAAACATACGAACTAGCTCTTGGAAGGATGGAAACTAAACTGACCATGAACTAAACCTGCCGCACAACTAACAGTAGCCGGGTAGCGTAGCCTGCGTTTTATCCCTAGACGCCCAGCGCCGGCCGGAGGACTAACTAATCCTGGCAGAGGAAAATATAGTCCTGGCTCACCTCTAGAGAAATTTCCCCGAAAGGCAGACAGAGGCCCCCACAAATATTGGCGGTGATTTTAGATGAAATGACAAATGTAGTATGAAAATAGGTTTAGCAAAATTGAGGTCCGCTTACTAGATAGCAGGAAGACAGAAAGGGCACTTTCATGGTCAGCTGAAAACCCTCTCAAAATACCATCCTGAAATTACTTTAAGACTCTAGTATTAACTCATAACATCAGAGTGGCAATTTCAGATCACAAGAGCTTTCCAGACACAGAAACGAAACTACAGCTGTGAACTGGAACAAAATGCAAAAACAAACAAGGACTAAGTCCAACTTAGCTGGGAGTTGTCTAGCAGCAGGAACATGCACAGAAAGGCTTCTGATTACAATGTTGACCGGCATGGAAGTGACAGAGGAGCAAGGCTAAATAGCGACTCCCACATCCTGATGGAAACAGGTGAACAGAGAGTACGATGCACACCAGTTCAACTCCACCAGTGGCCACCGGGGGAGCCCAAAATCCAATTTCACAACACCTTACCCTATCCTTCTCACACTATGAGAAACCACCGCAACCCCTCACACTTAAAACCTGTGCAACTGACCCCCACCACACTGCTTCCCCTCTCTGGGGCACTTTGGAATGCCCTCTCTGTCTGCAACAAGCTCCACATGGTCCATGATCTCTTCACTTCTCGCAACCTTTTCTTCCTGGCCCTCACTGAGACCTGGCTGACGCCCCCTGACACGGCCTCGCCTGCAGCACTGAGTTACGGTGGCCTCCAATTTACCCACACTCCTCGCTCTGGCAACAGACATGGTGGAGGAGTGGGTATCCTTCTTTCTAAAAACTGCTCCTTCAACCCTATCCAACCCCCACCCTCCCTTATCCTCCCTTCTTTTGAGGTTCACTCTGTCCATATTTACGCTCCCACCAATCTCCAAATGGCTGTCATATACCGACCATCTGGCTCAGCCACTGCCTTCATCGACCAATTCTCCACCTGGCTCCTTCACTTTCTCTCTGCCGACATCCCCACCATCATCATGGGCGACTTTAATATCCCTACTGACACCCACCAGCCAGCAGCCTCCAAACTACTGGCCCTTACTTCATCCTTTGGACTCACCCATTGGTCCACCACAGCCACCCACACAGACGGACATACACTAGACCTCATCTTCACCCGCCTTTGTTCCTTATCTAATCTCACAAACTCTCCCTTCCCCCTATCGGACCACCATCTACTCACCTTCTCATCCTTGTCCTCCTCACCTGCCCCCCACGTCCAGCCATTACCACATCCTCGCAGAAACCTCACACATCTAGACAGTCACAGACTCTCAGACTCTCTCCTACCCCTGTCCTCCATATCTTCACTGCATGACACGGACAGCGCCACCGCTTTCTATAACTCGACCCTCACATCAGCCATAGAATCAGTCGCCCCTCTCACGCATGGCACAGTGCGACAAACCAATAGGCAACCTTGGCATAACAATGTCACAAAAAAACTTCGACAAGCATCCAGGGTTGCGGAGCGGCGTTGGAAGAAAACACACCTGCCAGACGACTTCACTGCCTTCAAACAAGCTACATTTGACTTCAAATCAGCCCTCACCTCTGCTAAACAGACCTATTTCACTAACCTTGTATCTTCACTATCCTACAACCCAAAACAACTGTTCAGCACATTTAACTCTCTCCTCCGCCCACCACTGCCACCTCCAACTCCCTTCATCTCTTCCGAGGACTTTGCCACCTACTTCAAAAACAAGATCGACCAAACAAGGCAAACCTTTACTTGTCCACCACCCCAACCACTCCATATACCAGACCTTTGCCCTTCCCTAATAACCTCCCTCTCCAACATCACTGAAGGAGAGCTTACTCGCCTCTTTTCCAAATCACACCTCACCACCTGTGCACTTGACCCCATGCCTTCCCACCTGCTCCCCAACCTCACTAACACGCTTATTCCAGCCCTAACCCATCTCTTCAACCTATCGCTCTCTTCTGGTACCTTCCCCTCTGCCTTCAAACATGCCACCATCACACCCATCCTCAAAAAAACTAACCTTGACCCAACTGCTATGCCCAGCTATTGCCCCATATCACTGCTCCCGTTTGCTCCAAAACTCCTTGAGCAGCATGTCCATGGTCAACTTTCCTCCCACCTCTCATCTAACTCTCTCCTTGACAACCTCCAATCTGGCTTCCGCCCCCACCACTCCACCGAAACTGCCCTGACAAAAATTACTAATGACCTAGTCACAGCCAAAGCTAACAGACAGTTCTCCATCCTCTTCCTTCTTGACCTGTCCTCTGCTTTCGACACAGTCGATCACTGCCTACTGCTACAGATTCTTTCTTCCCTTGGCATCAAAGACCTCGCCCTGTCCTGGATTGCCTCATACCTATCCAACCGCACATTTAGCATTTCCCACTCCCACAATACCTCCTCATTCCGCCCTCTCTCTGTTGGAGTCCCTCAAGGCTCTGTCCTAGGACCCTTACTTTTTTCCATCTATACCCTTGGCCTAGGACAACTCATAAAGTCCCATGGCTTCCAGTACCACCTGTATGCAGACGACACTCAGATCTACCTCTCTTGCCCAGATGTCACCTCCCTGCTGTCCAGAATCCCGAAGTGTCTGTCAGCCATATCCTCCTTCTTCACCTCTCGCTTCCTAAAACTCAATGTAGACAAAACCGAATTCATCATCTTTCCCCCACCTCACGTATCCCCCCTACCCAATCTATCTATTATGGTGAACGGCATCACGCTCTCTCCCGCTCCTGAAATCCGCTGCCTCGGGGTAACTCTTGACTCTGCCCTGTCCTTCAAACCTCACGTCCAAGCTCTTGCCACCTCCTGTCGCCTCCAACTCAAAAATATTGCCAGAATCCGTTCCTTCCTCAGTCCACAATCTACCAAAACTTTTGTGCATGCTCTCATCATCTCCCACCTTGATTATTGCAACAACCTCCTCTGTGGCCTCCCCGCTAACTCTCTTGCACCACTCCAGTCTGTCCTCAACTCTGCTGCCCGCCTAATCCACCTCTCTCCTCGCTACTCCCCTGCTTCTCCCCTCTGCAAATCCCTCCACTGGCTCCCAATCCCCCAATGAATCCAGTTCAAACTACTAACACTGATCTACAAAGCCATCCACAACCTGTCCCCTCCCTATATCTCTGAACTAATCTCCCACTATCTTCCCTCACGTAATCTTCGTTCATCCCAAGACCTCCTACTCTCCTCCACACTTATTCGTTCCTCACACAATCGCCTCCAAGATTTCTCCCGAATATCCCCCATCCTCTGGAATTCCATGCCTCAACACGTCCGATTATCCACCACCCTCGGATCCTTCAGACGGAACCTGAAAACCCATCTCTTCAGGAAAGCCTACAGCCTACAATAACCGAGCCGCCGCCTCACCACCGCCAAAGCCACCGCCGCCTCACCCCTACCTTCTGACTCTTCCCCACTATCCCATAGAATGTAAGTCCGCAAGGACAGGGTCCTCTCCCCTCTGTAACAGTGTGTCACTGTAAACCTGTTTACTGTAAATTATATCTATAACTCTGTATGTAACCCCTTTCTCATGTACAGCACCATAGAATTAATGGTGCTATATAAATAATAATAATAATAATAATAATAATAATAATAATAATAATATTTAGAAATATCTCAGTTATTATACTTTTTTTATACCCTTACTTATAATTTTCATTATCTTTACAAACATCATCATCGTTCTCCCCATTGGGGCTCACAATCTAGAATCCCCATCAGTATGTCTTTAGAGTATGGGAAGAAAGCGGAGAACCCGGAGGAAACCCACGCAAACATGGGGAGAACATCTATCTATCTATCTATCTATCTATCTATCTATCTATTATCTATCTATCTATCTATCTATCTATCTATCTATTATCTATGTATCTATCTATCTATCTATCCATCTATCTATTATCTACAGTATTATCTATCTATCGATGTATCTATCTATTATCTATCTATCCATCTATCTATCTATATATCTATTGTTGATCTAGTATTTATTATCTATATATGTTTCTATCTATCTATCTATCTATCTATCTATCTATCTATCTATCTAATACCTATCCATCTAATATCTATCTATCTATGCATCTATCTATCTATCTATCTATCTATCTATCTATCTATCTATACATCATCTGTCTATTATCTATCCATCTATCTATTATATATCTATTATCTATATATCTATCCATCTATTATCTACAGTATTATCTATCGATCTATCTATCTATCTATCTATCTATCTATCTATCTATCTATCTATCTATCTATTATCTATCTATCCATCTATCTTTCTATATATCTATTGTTGATCTATTTATTATCTATGTTTCTATCTATCTATCTAACTATTATCTATCTATCTGTCCATCTATCTATCTATCTATCTATCTATCTAATATCTATCATCACATTATTTCTAACTTTTACCTCATTTTTTATGCCCTTGCTATGCACATTATTAGACTGAGAAAAGTCAGCACTATACGTTCAACTAAATTTTGTGAACTGTTAAAATAACTTGTGAGATGTCTTGCTGAAGTGATATAAACCTAATGAACACGTTTAACTGAAGTGGGAATGACTCAAGGCTCTATAAAGTTTTACTTTGTGACAAGACATTTACTAACCTTACAAATCTCTCAATAACTGACATATATGCATAGGATGGCAAATATCTGGAGTTCATAAACTTATTTTGTTGAAGAAAATGAAATTGTCAGGTTTCAGACCGGAGCTGAGATAATAATTTACTCCAATAAAGTCTCATCTCCAATTGAACCTACTAAATCTATATTAGCCTGTAAAGCAAGAAGGTTGAAAAATGATCTGTCACCCTCTTACAAAAATGTTCTTACATTACAGGGAGCCATGGCTATGTTCTGGACTGTCATGTCCTTCACTGGGTTATATCTATGAGATTCCAGAATTCACTTTCCTGATAATGTAAAATGCATCAGTTTTTACCCTTGAAAAGTGGACAGAAAAAAAATAGCAAAAACGCAGAGTGTGAACAATCCCTTAGATTTTGGAATGTTGCAGCCATTCTTTGTAATAGAGAATAGATATGAGATGTGTAAATCTGAAAGCAAAGTAAGTCAGCTCTCCTAAATTTCTTTATCTTGCCGTCCCATGCATGGAGCACTTGGAGCACAGCAAGATGAATGTAAAAAAGTTAATTTCCATGAGTAGGATTCACGCCTTATTAAAATGTATCCTTTATTGTAGATCAGTAAAACAACTTAGAATAAATCATACATTGCTTACATTCATTGCAATGATTAACGACATAGCTCTGAAACGCGTCTGCAACTTTTAACTTTTGCATGATCAAATCTGAGATGTCTTACTAACTTACAATAAAGAAGACGCATTTTATCAAGGCATGAGTTTTACTGCTGGATCTAATCTTATCTCTTCCTAGATATGAGACACATTTGCATCTGAGGGATGTAATTAGGCCTCATAGAGGGATGTATGGGCATGATGATGTCCTAGCTAATGTCCACAAGGAGATGCAGCTCTTGGTCCAAAAATGCCTCATTTGGGTTGTTGCTGAATAGCGGGTCCAGAGTACTGTGTCATATATGCAAAGTGTCTCTTCAGAGAGGAAGAGGACTTGAACTGTAGTGCCACCTATTGGAAGTAGAAATCATACAAGTCAATGTTAATCCTTTAACAAGCCTTGCAATATGACTTAGGATAAAAGCCAAACCAGAATCCCAATTTGGAGACACTGTGTTTCGGGATATTTCCACTCATCAGTGCAAAGTATGAGATCTGATTTGGCTAGGTGAGAGACTAAAGGCCCCGTCTCACATAGCGATTTACCAATGATCACGACCAGCGATACGACCTGGCCGTGATCGTTGGTAAGTCGTTGTGTGGTCGCTGGGGAGCTGTCACACAGACCGCTCTCTCCAGCGACCAACGATCAGGGGAACGACTTCGGCATCGTTGAAACTGTCTTCAACGATGCCGAAGTCCCCCTGCAGCACCCGGGTAACCAGGGTAAACATCGGGTTACTAAGTGCAGGGCCGCGCTTAGTAACCCGATGTTTACCCTGGTTACCAAAAAAAACAAACAGTACATACTCACCATCTGATGTCCGTCAGGTCCCTTGCCGTCTGCTTCCTGCTCTGACTGAGTGCCGCCGTACAGTGAGAGCAGAGCGCAGCGGTGACGTCACTGCTGTGCTGCGCTCTCACTGTACGGCCGGATCTCAGTCAGAGCAGGAAGCAGACGGCAAGGGACCTGACGGACATCAGATGGTGAGTATGTAGTGTTTGTTTTTTTGGTAACCAGGGTAAACATCGGGTTACTAAGCGCGGCCCTGCGCTTAGTAACCCGATGTTTACCCTGGTTACCAGTGAAGACATCGCTGGATCGGTGTCACACACACACCGATTCAGCGATGTCAGCGGGACCTCAACGACCAAAAAAACGGTCCAGGCCATTCCGACACGACCAGCGATCTCGCAGCAGGGGCCTGGTCGCTGGTACGTGTCACACATAGCGAGATCGCTACTGAGGTCGCTGTTGCGTCACAAAACTTGTGACTCAGCAGCGATCTCGCTAGCGACCTCGCTATGTGAGACGGGGCCTTAAGACTGTGATCTAAGGGGAAAGTTTTCTCTTCCTTGTGCAGTGCACAAGATGGTTGAGTTTTCAGCCCACCATGCTTACCATCCTCAGGCTTTTTACAATAGTGTTTTAAAGGGAACCGATGATGTTAAATAATGCTATTATTACATGTTAAATAATGCTACCAATTAACTTTGTTACTCTTGTCAGCGTTTTTCTTCCAGTCATAGAGATGGTGCCAGCTCAGTTCCGGTCATCACTCTGTGTGTATAGAGAGGGCAGCTGTAACCGCCGGGCCCCCGACACTGACTGACATTGGTTTTAACATATCGTGTACTGGAAAACCGGAAAACAATTTCAAGTGCAGTGAAATTGCAAAAAAAAAGTGCAATTCCACAGAGGGTTTTTTTTTCTACCACGTTCACTAAATGCTACAACTGACTTGCCATTATGATTCTCCAGGTTCACAGACACCAAACATGTCTAAGTTATTTTTTATCTAAGTTTTGAAAAAAAAAAAAATTTGTTAAAAAAAATAAATGTCGCCTTTTTCCAAGATCTGTAGCTTGTCCATTATTTGTGATCTGGGGTTGGGTGAAAGCTTTTTTTGTATGCCGAGCTGATGTTTTATTGATACCATTTTGGTGTAGATATGATCTTTTGATCACCCGTTATTGGATTTTATTGTAATGTAGCGGCGGACAAAAAAAAAACATAATTCTGGCGTTTTTAATTTTTTTCTCGCTATGCCGTTTAGCGATCGGTTAATTCTTTTTTATATTGATAAATCAGACAATTCTAAATATAGAGATACCAAATATGTGTATATTTGATTTGTGTATTGTTTTATTTTGAATGGGACGAAAGGGGGGTGATTTGAACTTTTATAATTTTTTATTTTTTTTAATATTTTTAAAACTTTTCTTACTTTTTGCATGCTTCAATAGTCTCAATGGGAGACTAGAAGCTGCAGTACTTTGATCGCCTTTGCTACATACAGGCGATGATCAGATTGCCTTTATGTAGAAGAAGTGATCACTTGCCATGAGAGCTGACCACTATAGATGTCTGATGCAACCATAGAGGTCTACTGCAAACCTCTGGTTGTCATGCTGACCCATTGGTGACCCATGATCATGTGATGGGGTCACCGATGGGCGTGATCAGTGATGCGCTTACTGTAAACTCAAGTTAAATGCTGGTGTCAGAGATTGACAGTGGCATTTAACTAGTTAACAGCCGCTGATCGATCGCTTTTTCCACCCGCGGCTGTTGCAGGCACATGTCAGCTGTATAGATCAGCTGTCATGTGCCCAGAAAGGTGGAGACTCAGCACCGGGTCCGCACCAAACGGGGTAGTGCATACTATTATGGCACATATTGGAAATGGGTTAAAGTGGTATTCTCATAATATTGAATTGCTTTAGATAGTTAGGCAGCATACAAATAACAAAGTTTACAATTGATTTACTTTTTCCATCTGCTGTTATTTTCCTGATGTGAGTATTTTATTACATAGTTTACAGCTTACTGCCTAGGAGTCAGGCTCACTGTACCCTGTAGTTACTTTCTGAGATGAGGAGTTAATGCCTAAGACCCAAGCTTTCTTCAGTCCATTAATTACTATGCAGCAGTTAACTGCTCACCTCCCCTCCTTCTCAGCTCCTGACCAAGGTGCTATCAGTCTTGCAAAATTAGCACCCCTGAGCATCAAAATTCTTCTAATCAATGCTCTCACTTTCCCAGTCATGTGCTCGTCCTAAAGGCCCCGTCTCACTTAGCGACGCTAAAGCGATCCCGACAACGATACGACCTGTCAGGGATCGTTGCTGCATCGATATGTGGTCGCTGGTGAGATGTCAAACAGTGAGATCTTCCCAACAATCGCTGCTGCGATCTCACTGTTTGACATCTCACCAGCGACCTGTAGCGACCTGTACAACAATGTCACATGGGAGCTATTATGACGATTCAGTGTCTGAGTCGTCAACGAGGTCGTTGGTAAGGTGTCAAACACAGCGATGTGTGCTACCCAGCGGGACCTCAACGATCAAAAAAAGGTCCAGGCCATTCCGTCACGATCAGCGATCTCACAGCAGGGGCCTGGTCGCTGCTACGTGTCACACATAGCGAGATCGCTATTGAGGTCGCTGTTGCGTCACAAAACTTGTGACTCAGCAGCGATCTCGCTAGCGACCTCACTTAGTGAGACGGGGGCTTAAGGCTCTGGTATTTCTATAGGCAAATATAGTTATAACACCGTAGACTTCAAAACTAACACTGTCAGGCCATTATTGTGTCACAGCACCATAAATCCAGCAGTAGGACAAAGCTGCTGAGCCTGAACTGTCACTCAAGGTGGAGTGCTGGACCCCCCCAGCAAAAAGGAAGCAAACAAGGCAATAAAAGAGTTTGCTGCTAAAGACTCAATGTGATAATAATCTTTTAAGCTACAGCTGGACTCATAAAATACTCAAAAAAGTACTCAAAAATACTTTCAAAAAGCAGCATACAACCATTTTGGTAAGGATTTTCAAAGTGAGTACACCAGCATCATCAAGTCTAATATATCTATGCTATTTGCATTGTGTAATCAAGTGACGGACGTGGTTTAATAACATCTTTTGATAAGACCATTAGTATCGCAGGCAGTAGCAAATAGCTAGTATTGGTTGGCTGCAGGCATGGAGACAACATCTTCAACTAATAGCCATTTTGGATAATAAAAAAGTTAACAATAGCAACATATATTGTGCAGAAAAATAAATGTTCTGGTCAACGACCAAGTAAACTGTCTGCTAATTTTCATTCTGCAGAGGAATTATAAAGGCTTCCTACACAAAAGGAGGAGGCCGTGTGATAGGAACGGAAAAGAGTCCGGCACTGTCAATCCTAATAATCTCAGGGGATTCAGAAACAACTGGATTTATCAGACGGAAAGCAATTAAATTGTGATCACTGTGCCAATTCACCAGAAATTTAAATTAAATCCTGTCTATTGTTTGTATCTGCTTCACAGAAGTAGAAATATTGGTAACATCTTTGTTTAGCGCAGTAGAGTAGTATTTAGTGATATCAGAAAACTAGTAGACTAAAAATATGCAAAAAAGCAGTAGACATCAAAAGGATTATCAAAAAGTATCAAAAACAAGAATACATACAACATAGCATGGGGGTAAGTTCATATGCTACACATCACTGAACATAAGTCATTTCTGCAAAAGAAGGCGCATGTAACGCTGAAAGCGGACAAGTCACACTGCATGTACCTGTCAGGACGCTGCTATGATCATTCTGATTTCTCCAGTGTAGCTAGGGGAGGAAAGACCCCCGCACATGTCTGTGCTCAGTAGATGGTGGAGGTTCCTTGGAAGTTTGGGGCTGCATATCAGCCAATGGAGTTGAGGATATGGTCAGGAATAATGGTGTCCTCAATTCTACGAAATACAGGCAGATCCATCATGGAATCCCATCAGAGAGAGATCTAATTTAGAGATGAGCAAATAAATTGGAGTGGAACTTCATTCTGCTCAAATTTTTAAAATATCCGCATTCGCATTAGTACATGGATTTGGTAAAATGGAGGCTGCTAGCCACTATTTAGCTAAGCCATGAAAGGCCATCAAAATGTTATAAAATGTTAAAAAAAAACTTATACTCACCTCTCCGGCCCTTCCATTCTTTACTGTCAGCCGTCCGGTCCTCATCACATCTTTGGATCATCGTTGGCAGCGCTGAAATCCCAGGTCCTCAGCGCTAATGTTCTGCTAGGCTCAGGAGGGGTCTGTGCACGCATGCGAGGTAAAGCATCAAAAGTTTGTCCGATCATCAGATCATTGTTGTTTTATGTGTATGTGCATTTTTGTCATTAATGCTTGTGTGCATGTTTGCACTACGTACATGCATGTAAGGTGTAAATTAGAGTATAATGTTTTAGCATAGGCATACATACAGTATATGTATTAAATCAATATGCATGCAAATATGTGAATGTGCAATTGGGGCCTGACAGATGGTGGACCCGAAAAATTAAGAGACCACTGGAAATGTTCAGTTTGTCTGATTTTTCTCTTTATAGGTATATTTTTGTAAAATGTAAATTGTTCTTTTATTCTATAAACTTCTGATAACATGTATCCAAATTTCCAAGCAATAAATTTTGCATTTTTTTCTGACAAAGAAAAATGGTGAAAATTAAAAAAAACAACAACAGTGCTTTCAGACCTCAAATAATGCAAAGAAACCAAGTTCATAATCATTTAGAAACAACAATGCTAATGTTTTAACTCAGGAAGAGTTCAGAAATCAATATTTTGTGGAATAACCATGATTTTTAATCCCAGCTTTCATGCGTCTTGGCATGCTTTCCAACAGTCTTTCACCCTACTTCTGGCACAAAAATGTAAGCAGTTCTTCTTTGTTTGATGGCTTGTGACTATCCATCATCCTCTTGATTACATTCCAGAGGTTTTCAATGGGGTTCCGGTCTGGAGATTGGGCTGCCCATGACAGGGTTTTGATTTGGTGGTCTCTTAATTTTTGCCAGAGCTGTATATTTAGCTTTCATAATGGCATTTTTGCATGTGGATGTTATGCAAGAAACCTTGCTTGTTACTTCACTTTATGACCTGATACAAAGAGTGACTAGCAAGAAGCAATTATCAGTCTGGCTGATCCTGCCCTTTCATAGGAATATTACATGGACAGAGGCTTAATAAAAAATATAGAATAAAATAAGAATCGAGTGACTCATACACCTATATTTTTCTTATTCAGACAGTTATAAAATTTAATAAAAGTTACAGCTGATTGTAAACAATTGAGTTGCTTCTTTTCTTTTTTTTCTGCAAATTTGCAGGAATCCAGTTTCTGACTGTTATGCACCTGTCTCTAATTTGTGGTTTGCTTCCCTCACCTCTCTCTGCTAAGCTCTGTGGTGCTCCATGTCAGGCTTTTCAGGAGACCTGGTGTGTTCCCATGTGATTATTTCCTGGGTCTATATAAGGCTCACCAAGACACACACCTGTGTGTTTGGTATTAAGACTTCAGTGGTACTAAAACTTTGAATTTGTTAGTATTCTTTAACCTGCCTATTCACAGTCTAAAGGACATCTACTGCCTGTCTAAAGTTTCCAGCATCTCAGCTGCCTGCCTGTGGTCTCCGAAATGTCTCCTGCCTGCATGTGGTTTTCAGCATCAAAGCTGCCTACCGATGTTCTGGATGTCTCTTGCCTGCCTACAGTTTTCAGCATCCAAGCTGCCTCTTCATGGTCTCCTGAATGTCTACTGCCTGCCTACGGTTTCAGAATTCTAGCTGCCTGTCCATAGTCTCCTGCCTGCCTACTGTTTCCAATATCTCAGCTAGCTGTCCGTGGTCTCCTGGACATCTCCTGTCTATGGTTTTCAGCATCACAGCTGACTGTCAGTGGTTTCCTGAACATCTGCCTACAGTTTCCATTATCCCAGCTACCTGGCTATGCTATCAGTTTCCTGCATTTAACAACTGGCTGCGGCATCGATGGCCGTTGACCATTTGCCCATTTGGACCTAGGGCTTAGAGGATCCTCCTCATTTAGTGAGCCTAACACTCACGGTGCAAAATTAAGACATTCTCACACTATGCTAGCAAAATCCTGAAGTTTGCATCACCACCATTGAGTGTTACAATATACAGTAGGCACATATAACCTTTTTTTTTCGATTTCAATATATGACACTAGTTACTAAGAGGAAGACAAAGTAGTCACATCTAGACTGGCTTGATGGCCACTTGCAAGAGATGAACAATACAATTTACACTGCACTGACCCAGGGTCTAGTCCAGTCCTCCCTCGCAGCTGATGCCTCTGGAGCTTATTTGGTCCCTCAACATACATCATGACAATGTGTGACACCTAATGACTAGTCATAAACTCATAATGTAACATTAGGATGTTGTGGGACTGAATAACTGCCATTGGTGCCCAGGATGTTGGACAACACAAATGAAGATCTGCTTCACTGGAGGATGGGACTTATTTTGTTGTTTTGCTACTATTTCTAGCTTTGGGCAAATTTTATCAATGCTTTGGAATACCCTTTGGTTGAAGTAAATATGCATAACCAATGCATCAACATTTTTTTTCAAATATCTAAAATCTACAGAGCTAGGGTACAGACTGAAGTGTTGGTTAAAAAAAAAAAGAATATATATGGCTCAGAAATAAACTTCCTCCTTTTAAGAGAGAAAAGAGGATATGGGGGCAGGGGATGCATGTATTGAAATATTGCAATATTCCAGAAAATTATGTTTGCTAAAACCATGCTAATTTACTGACAAAGCCAATTTTGGATTGAGATGGTAAGAAGGACAATAAGCAGAACAATAGATAAGACCCATAAGTGATGTATTGCATGCTGTCCTGCTGTCTTGTGCCATCAATGTATGTTACTAGATCAGCATGGATGATAAAAGGCTCTTCCTGTATATTGCAGACATGTTGCATAATAAGCATTGCCAGCACAAATAGCTCATTTTAATGTAGCATAACATTTAGTTGTTCCAAACAATCTCTCCATAGGTCCATAAGGTACTTCTTTATGAAACACTATTGTGCTTTATTCTAAGAGGCTCTTTTATAATAGACCCCTAAAAAAATGCGATCACAATGTTTATTCGGTAATTTCACGGTAATCACTTTATAATAAATTCCGCAGAGATTTCCAGGATTTTTTCATAGTAATTTTATGTGCAATTACTTTTCATTCTTCACAACATAAATAGCTGTGTAATTACCACATGTTCACAAAATACTTGGTTATTTCTTTGCATTCTGAATATCTGAAGGCTTGATTATGAGAAGTATCATCTCCTTGGTGTATGAATTTTAGGCGAAAGTGACACAGTTGTGCTCTTATTGGACGAATTTCCTATAATTAGCCGGTGTTGGCTGGGGTCAAGATGCCAGTCATAGCTTTATTACTGTTCAAAATATCAAAATCCTATTAGAATTAAACAGGCATGGATGCTAGGTTTTTAGTTAGATTAAATAAATGTAATAATTATTTTTATTAGTCAGAAACAGCAGTAAGTGCCAACTTGGTAGTAGACACTGTGTAATAGACATTTCAAGTTATGCATCCAGATGTGTAGCTTGAGGTTCCCAGATCCCAGTGCAAAATCTTTAACAGAGTTCTAAGACGTGACATTTATAATATTTGTGTTTTCTTATGTAGCAGAGGGATTGAATTACTATTCCTCCAGAATCACTTCTCAGATACACCACACTCGTAAACACATGGCTTTATAAGTGTTAATCAATTTATTGCAAATGCCAAGGCTCCCTCTGCGATCTTTGACTGGCAAAGACAAAAAAAATTCTAATATAATTTTGTATTTGGGTAATTGTAACGAATGGAAACGGAGGCACAGATGGTGAAGCGAACATTTGTTTAATGAAATTTTTGTGGAACCACCTGACACGCAGGTAAAGAGAACCTGGAATAGCAACAAGAAACACTTGTTGCTCAGGCACCACTGCCCTTAATAATAATACAGGACACTCAGCCATTGGCTGAGACCTAATTTTGAAAAAGGCGCGAGGTCTGTTTAAGAGACCGGGAGTGCACACGCGCGCCCTCAGAGCCACTTCAGGAGACATACGGGCCTCCTGCAGCATCCAGGAAGCAGAGGCAGGAGCTGGCAGCATGGGACAAGGGACGGGAACCCCAGAAGACCAGCGGCCCCGCTGGGCACCTCGCTGCAGTGATGGACCTGAGGCGCCAGGTAAGTATCGGTATCGGGAGGCAGACCGGACACGAGGTAGAAGTGCTACAGTAATATTAAAATATAAGAAAGACTTCTGAATTTCTTGCATTAATGCCTAAGGGTACCGTCACACATTGAAATTTCCATCGCTACGACGGTACGATTCGTGACGTTCTAGCGATATCGTTACGATATCGCTGTGTCTGACACGCTACTGCGATCAGACACCCTGCTGAGAATCGTACGTCGTAGCACATCGTTTGGAACTTTCTTTTGTCGCTTGATCACCCGCTGACATCGCTGGATCGTTGTGTGTGACAGCGATCCAGCGATGTCTTTGGAGCGCCCCCACACCGCCGCAGGGCCGAGGGGTACCCGGAGCCGGGCCTCTGGGATCTCAGTCCTGGGGTTGTCACGGTGGCTAGACCCGGTCCGTGGCCCTGTCTGTCAGTGGGGGACGTCCGTTGCAAATAGGTGCTGTTAACGGTGGTGTAGCGGTGCAGTTGTGGGGTGCAGGTCGCGGTAAATAACGAGGACACCAGGTTGCAGTCTCTTTACCTCTTTGCTGGAGATCTCTCGGTCCTCAGTCCGGAATCCGGTCCACCAGGCTGCGCAAGTCCGGCCGGTCCAATGGCACCTCCAGAGTTCTCCTCACAGGTGGAAATCAGTGCCTTCCTTCTTAGCGCTTTGTGTTGTAGTCCTTCCCTGCTGTGCTTACGGAAAGTACCCCACAACTGTTGTGTCTGTTTCTTAAGTTCCCTCACAACTCGATTAACTGATCTTCTGCTAATCTTCCGTCCCTTCCTGATGTTACAGTAAGAACGGCACCCGTTTGTCAGGTAGGCCTGGAGTTCTTCCGGGACCCTAGAGACGCCCCTCTCCCGCAATTGCCCCCCAAGACTTCATAGGTGATATGTGGTAGACAGCCCGCCTGAGACTGACTGTCCTGCCGCTGTTTGGAGTATGGCTTAAAGCTGTATATTATTCCACTCCCTCGGCGTTCCGGCCACCGGTAATGCGCCTCAGCAAGGTGCTGCCTCTTTCAACAAAACCCCTGCTGGTATTCTCCTTCTGCTTGATTTCGTTTCTCACTCAGCACAATCTATCTCGCTTCTAATCCTTTCTTAGGGCACCGCCGCTATTCTGAGCAGGCACGGTCCCGTTACGTTCTTTCAATGCCAAGCCTCTGCCAGGATCCCACCCCTGGCAGAGACCCTTCTGTCTCTTCCTCCACAACACCCTCTCTCACTAGGTGTTGCTTCGTTCGATCCAGTCAGCTTTCTTTTCTAACTTCCTGCCTGACCCCCAGTTTACCCACTATGGTGGGGAGTGGCCTAATGAATAGCACCCTTAGCTCCCCCCGGAGGCCCAGCTGTGAAACATATTGGTGTCTGTGATACCTGATTGGAGGAACTCCTTCAGTGCCATCGAACGCACCATGGCTCCCCTTAGTGGCGGAGCCACAGTACTGCAACGACCAGGACTCTGGGGCGCTGCACTCCCCCCTGGTTAAACACAGTACTCCGGGACTGGGAAGAAAACAACAATACAGGTTAGCAAAAAGACATACAAATTTGTTGAGTGCAAAACAATAAGCATACTTGAACAGGCTTCCCTTTATGGGAGGTGAGGACAGTTTAACGTTACAAAACATAATCAAATATCATAGCAACAGGCTACAATTTACTCTCATTACCCAACCGGGTATTCTACTAAGTGCAAATGCTGGAACAATAAATTAACATTGCCTTTAGGAAACGTACACTCTTAGTTTACCAAAGGCCTTCCTATAATCACATTACAGGGCAAGGTAACTTCACATTCTCCTACTTTGAACCTGCAGGACCGCCTGTCCCTATGGCACCAGACCTACTGCCTCTCCTTTCTTTTACAGGACCGCCCCGTTCAGCCAGGGCCTACTGCCTTTCTCTACTATACATAGTATAGACATAACATTCCTTTCCATTTGAGAGCATGGAGCCCACTCTGCTTGGCTCCTATAAGGACTCACTCACTAACCCCTACGGGTCTACTTTCTGTCCTTAGTAATGAACTAACTTTCTATGGGGACGCAGGGTTTACCTTCTATCCTCACCTTCGTTATTACTTCTTTACTTTCAGTTAAACGGAACTCTACATCTACCCCTACGGGCTTTCTGCATCTTTCTCTTCAAAGAACATTATCTAGGTTTCACATTTTAAACAAATTAAACACACATAACTTTTCCATGAAAAACAGTTACATTTCCTTCAAAGCATTATCTTGACATTACTGTTCTAAAACAGTATCACTTTCAAGTTCAATTCTAACCTCCCCTTTAAGAGGAGATCAAGTCTTTCTGAGGTAGCTCTTCTTCTCAGCCTACCAGTCCATGCAAAGGCTCCGGAATGGTATCTTCGCAAAATGTCTTTAAACAAAACCAGTAGGAAGCACCTTTAAGAAGGTGCAAACTATGTACAAGAAAGTTCAAATCATGCACTGTTCATGATTCAGCAGTTTTTATAACATTGTGGAACAAAAAGCAAAAATGAAAGTGAAAGCAAAAATAAAAAGCAATAGGGATCCCGGGTAAACAAAGGGATCCCTTTAAGAGTTAACCCAGGACGGGTTTTAGCAGCAAAACAGCAAGGAAATAAACAGTTAACTATTTACAGTTTCAGGTTTCCGAGGCTTAGTTGGACGGCTTCCAGGGCTGCACCTGGCACTTAACCCTTCTTGGCCTGGGCAAAGTGAGGTCCAGGGTTACACCCAGTGCTGGACAAACGCCGTTAATCCATCTTTCATGTACGATTAAATCATGCGCAGCGATGGAGGTCTGCGCAGCTTGAGTATGGGCATCTGCTGCAGCAGAGGTAGCGGCTGCTGCAAGATCAGTCACTGGAACGGAGTCAGCAGCTGTGGCACTAGCAGTCGCTGGGGTGGTGTCGGTCGTCAGGGCAGGGTGGCTCTTCCTACCTGCTTCAGATGCGGTTCCTCCGGTGCCGGTCTGCTCCGTCTCCGCTGGGGTCTGGAATGCTGGCTGCAGGGCCTTGTTCTGCGACGCTGTCATCTCTGCTTGCAGCACCTCGCTTTCCGGCAGGGCCTTGCTTTCCAGCTTCGGAGCGCTGGGACTTCTTCCCTGCTCCGGACCAGATGAGGCTGCCGACAGATGTCCGGTGAGGCTCCTGATGATGGCCTTCTTCCACCCGGCCTCGGTGCTCAGCTGCGTCCGTCGGGGTCGGTCGCTGAGCTCGTCCACTCCGGCCTGCAGGAATTCAGCATCAGCAGTGGAGGCCTGGTTGCGGTGCCCCTCCGGGTGGCTGGGGGAGTCCTCTGCTCCGACCCCACGCTCCGGCTCCGGGCGGCTCGCCATGGCGTCCTCCATGTCGCTCGCTCCTTCTTCCTGGTCCTTTTCCCGCTCTCTTCTTCATGGGCGGTTTCGTTTTCGTTGTCTCTGCCCACCATTAAGGATCAGGAGGCGGATCTCGGCTGCTGACGGACACGTCCTCAAGGGGCCGAGATATTTAGACTGGGCGGCCATTGTCTTTCGCGCTCTTCAGCTTGTTCACGCCCACTTCCACGCCCTTCTTCTTCTCCTGCGCTCTCCTTAGCGCTGTAATGGCGGCGGTTTTGGCGGGAACTTCTGGCGGCAAGTGGCAACACACAGTCCTTGTAATAAAGCACAGTCCAAGCACGATAAATCACAGTTCCAAGGCACACATGACCTGATTCTTCAGGCTTAAGTAGATCCTGTTCGTGATGCCAAGATCTGGAGTGCCCCCACACCGCCGCAGGGCCGAGGGGTACCCGGAGCCGGGCCTCTGGGATCTCAGTCCTGGGGTTGTCACGGTGGCTAGACCCGGTCCGTGGCTCTGTCTGTCAGTGGGGGACGTCCGTTGCAAATAGGTGCTGTTAACGGTGGTGTAGCGGTGCAGTTGTGGGGTGCAGGTCGCGGTAAATAACGAGGACACCAGGTTGCAGTCTCTTTACCTCTTTACTGGAGATCTCTCGGTCCTCAGTCCGGAATCCGGTCCACCAGGCTGCGCAAGTCCGGCCGGTCCAATGGCACCTCCAGAGTTCTCCTCACAGGTGGAAATCAGTGCCTTCCTTCTTAGCGCTTTGTGTTGTAGTCCTTCCCTGCTGTGCTTACGGAAAGTACCCCACAACTGTTGTGTCTGTTTCTTAAGTTCCCTCACAACTCGATTAACTGATCTTCTGCTAATCTTCCGTCCCTTCCTGATGTTACAGTAAGAACGGCACCCGTTTGTCAGGTAGGCCTGGAGTTCTTCCGGGACCCTAGAGACGCCCCTCTCCCGCAATTGCCCCCCAAGACTTCATAGGTGATATGTGGTAGACAGCCCGCCTGAGACTGACTGTCCTGTCGCTGTTTGGAGTATGGCTTAAAGCTGTATATTATTCCACTCCCTCGGCGTTCCGGCCACCGGTAATGCGCCTCAGCAAGGTGCTGCCTCTTTCAACAAAACCCCTGCTGGTATTCTCCTTCTGCTTGATTTCGTTTCTCACTCAGCACAATCTATCTCGCTTCTAATCCTTTCTTAGGGCACTGCCGCTATTCTGAGCAGGCACGGTCCCGTTACGTTCTTTCAATGCCAAGCCTCTGCCAGGATCCCACCCCTGGCAGAGACCCTTCTGTCTCTTCCTCCACAACACCCTCTCTCACTAGGTGTTGCTTCGTTCGATCCAGTCAGCTTTCTTTTCTAACTTCCTGCCTGACCCCCAGTTTACCCACTATGGTGGGGAGTGGCCTAATGAATAGCACCCTTAGCTCCCCCCGGAGGCCCAGCTGTGAAACATATTGGTGTCTGTGATACCTGATTGGAGGAACTCCTTCAGTGCCATCGAACGCACCATGGCTCCCCTTAGTGGCGGAGCCACAGTACTGCAACGACCAGGACTCTGGGGCGCTGCATCTTCGCTTGTAACCAGGGTAAACATCGGGTAACTAAGCGCAGGGCCGCGCTTAGTAACCCGATGTTTACCCTGGTTACCAGCGTAAACGTTAAAAAAACAAACCGTACATACTCACCCGTCGGTGTCCTTCAGGTCCCTTGCCGTCTGCTTCCTGCTCTGAGTGCCGGCCGGAAAGTGAGAGCAGATCACAGCGGTGCTGCGCTCTGCTCACTGTACGGCTGCACTCAGAGCAGGAAGCAGACGGCAAGGGACCTGAAGGACACCGACGGGTGAGTATGTACGGTTTGTTTTTTTACGTTTACGCTGGTAACCAGGGTAAACATCGGGTTACTAAGCGCGGCCCTGCGCTTAGTTACCCGATGTTTACCCTGGTTACCGGGGACTTCGGCATCGCTCCAGCGCCGTGATTGCAACGTGTGACCGCAGTCTACGACGCTGGAGCGATATTCATACGATCGCTGCGACGTCACGGATCGTGCCGTCGTAGCGATCAAAATGGTACTGTGTGACGGTACCCTAAGTCTAAAATAAATAAATAAGGTACAATGGTGTGCACTCAGTCAATTTGAGAGGTGAGGTGCAGGTGTCATGGACTGAAAAGTCTAAAATAAGTCTAAATACAGTGCCTACAAGTAGTATTCAACCCCCTGCAGATTTAGCAGGTTTAATAAGATGCAAATAAGTTAGAGCCTTCAAACTTCAAACAAGAGCAGGATTTATTAACAGATGCATAAATCTTACAAACCAAAAAGTTTTGTTGCTCAGTTAAATTTTTATAAATTTTAAACATAAAAGTGTGGGTCAATTATTCTTCAACCCCTAGGTTTAATATTTTGTGGAATAACCTTTGTTTGTAATTACAGCTAATAATCGTCTTTTATAAGACCTGATCAGGCCGGCACAGGTCTCTGGAGTTATCTTGGCCCACTCCTCCATGCAGATCTTCTCCAAGTTATCTAGGTTCTTTGGGTGTCTCATGTGGACTTTAATCTTGAGCTCCTTCCACAAGTTTTCAATTGGGTTAAGGTCAGGAGACTGACTAGGCCACTGCAACACCTTGATTTTTTGCCTCTTGAACCAGGCCTTGGTTTTCTTGGCTGTGTGCTTTGGGTCGTTGTCTTGTTGGAAGATGAAATGACGACCCATCTTAAGATCCTTGATGGAGGAGCGGAGGTTCTTGGCCAAAATCTCCAGGTAGGCCGTGCTATCCATCTTCCCATGGATGCGGACCAGATGGCCAGGCCCCTTGGCTGAGAAACAGCCCCACAGCATGATGCTGCCACCACCATGCTTGACTGTAAGGATGGTATTCTTTGGGTCGTATGCAGTGCCATCCAGTCTCCAAACGTCACGTGTGTGGTTGGCACCAAAGATCTCAATCTTGGTCTCATCAGACCAGAGAACCTTGAACCAGTCAGTCTCAGAGTCCTCCAAGTGATCATGAGCAAACTGTAGACGAGCCTTGACATGACGCTTTGAAAGTAAAGGTACCTTACGGGCTCGTCTGGAACGGAGACCATTGCGGTGGAGTACGGTACTTATGGTATTGACTGAAACCAATGTCCCCACTGCCATGAGATCTTCCCGGAGCTCCTTTCTTGTTGTCCTTGGGTTAGCCTTGACTCTTCGGACAAGCCTGGCCTCGGCACGGGAGGAAACTTTCAAAGGCTGTCCATTCCGTGGAAGGCTAACAGTAGTTCCATAAGCCTTCCACTTCCGGATGATGCTCCCAACAGTGGAGACAGGTAGGCCCAACTCCTTGGAAAGGGTTTTGTAGCCCTTGCCAGCCTTGTGACCCTCCACGATCTTGTCTCTGATGGCCTTGGAATGCTCCTTTGTCTTCCCCATGTTGACCATGTATGAGTGTTCACAAGTTTGGGGAGGGTCTTAAATAGTCACAAAAGGCTGGAAAAAGAGATAATTAAGCCAAACATGTGAAGCTCATTGTTCTTTGTGCCTGAACTACTTCTTAATACTTTAGGTGTACCAAACAGAATTCTGGTGGGTTGAGGGGTTGAATAATAAATGACCCTCTGAAAATACTTTTCCCAATTTAAAAAAAAAAATAAACAAAGAAATAACATTCTTTTTTGCTGCAGTGCATTTCACACTTCCAGGCTGATCTACAGTCCAAATGTCACAATGCCAAGTTAATTCCAAATGTGTAAACCTGCTAAATCTGCAGGGGGTTAAATACTACTTGTAGGCACTGTAAGTAAAATAAGTAAGGGAAGTAAATAGAAATCTTGAAATTCTTGGTATAGCTTGCTATATTGTGCAAGTTCTCGATGGCCAAAAATGTGAATGTAGATCCTTTTGTGATCCCTTTTGGCATTTGTTTGCTACACTGTTTACAAAAAACAAAGACAACACTAAAATCCCATATCCTAGATATCACTGAATGAAATATTCCAGTTGTAAATCTTTATTCATTACATAGTGGAAAGTGTTGAGAACAATAAAACTTTAAAATGATCAATGTAAATCACATCGAATATCCCACGGAGGTCTGAAGTTGGAATGATGCTCAAAATCAAAGTGGAAAATGAAGTTACAGGCTGATCCAACTTCAGTGAAAATGCCTCAACACAAGGAAATGATGCTCAGTAGTGTATACCCTCCCTTTAATGCTTGGACATGCTCCTGATGAGGCGGTGGATGGTCTCCTGAGGGATCTCCTCCCAGACCTGGACTAAAGCAACCACCAACTCCTGGACAGTCTGTGATGAAATGTGACGTTAGTGGATGGTACGAGACATGATGTCCCAGATGTGTTCAATTGGATTCAGGTCTGAGGAGCGAGTGGGTCAGTCTATAGCTTCAATACCTTCATCTTGCAGGAACTGCTGACACACTCCAGCCACATGAGGTCTGGCATTGTCCTGCATTAGGAGGAACCCAGGGCCAACTGCACCAGCATATGGTATCACAAGGGGTCTGAGGATCTCATCTTGGTACCTAATGGCAGTCAGGCTACCTCTGGTGAGCACATGGAGGGCTGTGCGGCTCTCCAAAGAAATGCCACCCCACACCATTACTGACCACTGCCTAACCGGTCATGCTGAAGGATGTTGCAGACAGCAGATCACTCTCCACGGTGTCTCCAGACTCTGTCACGTCTGTCACATGTGCTCAGTGTGAACCTGCTTTCATCTGTGAAGAGCACAGGGTGTCAGTGGTGAATTTGCCAATCCTGGTGTCCTGTGGCAAATGTCAAACGTCCTACACGGTGCTGGGCTGTGAGCACAACCCCCATCTGTGTACATCAGGCACTGAGACCATCCTCATGGAGTTGATTTCTAACTGTTTGTGCAGACACATGCACATTTGTGGCCTGCTGGTGGTCATTTTGCAGGGCTCATGCAGCGTTTCTCTTGTTCCTCCTTGCATAAAGGCGGAGGTAGCGGTCCTGCTGCTGGGTTGTTGCCCTCCTACGGCCCCCTCCACATCTCCTGGTGTACTGGCCAGCCTCTGGACACTACTCTGATAGACACAGCAAACCTTCTTGCCACAGCTCGCATTGATGTGCCATCCCGGATGAGCTGCACTACCTGAGCCACTTGTGTGGGTTGTAGAGTCCATCTCATACTACCATGATTGTGAAAGCACAAATATCAGCCAGAAAGCATTGCTACTGAGATATGGTCTGTGGTCCCTTCCTTCAGAACCACTCCTTTATTGAGTGTGTCTTGATAATTTCCAATAATTTCCATCTGTTATCTATTCCTTTTGTTCAACAACATGTGAAATTTATTGTCAAACAGTGTTGTTTCCTAAGTGGACAGTTTGATTTCACAGAAATTTGATTTACTTGGAGTTATATTCTGTTGTTTAAATGTTCACTTTATTTTTTGAGCAGTGTACTAGGGATGAGCAAGCACTAAAATTCTCAAATTCTCATTACTCAAACCGAGCAATTCCTAGCTCTCGAATTCTCGTTTTCAGCATTGAGTATAATGGAAGTCAATTGGAAATCAGAGCATTCTTCAGGCAGATGCTACAGGAGGTTTGGGGGGGGCAATGAAAATGTTGAAATGGATGGAAGAAGTGCTGAATAGAAGAAGAACAGCATGAGGAGGTCTCCTGGAAGCATCTCTGACTCCTAGATCGCTGCTGAGAACAGGAGTGTCACACTTATATTCAACTTTAAGGACTGACAATAAAACAATCAAAATTGATGAGAAATTTGAGATTCTAGGAATTTTTTTAATCAAAATTATTTACTGAATAATGATTTGTATACAAGACAACATTTTTAAAGGATTTAAAAAATAATAATTTAAGTAAACCAAAATTGAAATCTTTCATGAAAAATTGGATAATTCAGAGCAAGTTATGAAGGAGGCAAGAACTGCCAAAAATTTGATGGAAAGGGATGAAGATGCACCGAGTATTAGACATAAAAGATGGCCTCATGCACATTCTACTCAAACTGACCTGTAATGGCACTCAAAGGCTATGCACTAAGTGCAAAGGCTGTGAAAATTAGAATCCGGGTCACTCATACACCCGTCAAGGCACCAACTGTATTGCCTCTTTAAAAAATTATAAACAAAGTATAGTTGTAGTACTCTCACACTCATAAAAAAGATCTTCACACAGTGCAAAGCCTATCAAAAAATATAAGCATGGTAATCCATACACTCTTTAATACACCAACTGGACTGACTCATAAAAAACTTAGAAAGTGTAGTTGATGTACTCCTACATTCATTAAGGCTTTGCTAAGTGCGAAGCCAGGAAAAAATGATAAGGAGGGTAAAACATTCATCCATGGAACCTTGAAGGAAACAACTTGTGAGCCTCATAAAAAATAAGAAAATGTAACTGATGTACTCCTACCCTCAAAAAAAAGCTTTTCATACAGTGCAAAGCCAAGAAAAAATTATAAGGAGGATCATCCACTCATCCATAAACCCTTGAAGGCAACAACTGTCGGGACTCATTCAAATGTTGAAGATTAAAAATGCTTTATGTGCTGCTGTCATCTGGTGGTGTGGAATTGTTGGGGCTAATCCAGGCTTTCTTAATTTTTATCAGAGTGCGCCTGTCAGCATTTTCTGTTATGACCCCCCAAAGCGGCACTAAAAACCCATTTAGATAAGATGCTAGTGGCAGGGCAGCACAATACCTCTAGGTAGGCCAGGTATTGCTTGACCATCTCTACAAATGTTTCCCTCATCAAAAATACCCAGCTGTCAGGGCATGGACACTGGCAGTGCATCAGAAAATTGGCCTAGACTTTTGATAATGGACCCTTGCATCTGCTGTACCTGGTATGTGTCTCCCTCACCTCTCCTTCTCAGCCCATCCACATAGGAGAGATGGGACAAAGTTTATATGGGTATTAGCCTTTGTTGAGCTAGCAATCAGCCCCTGTTCCTCTTCCTCCTCCTCAGCCTCTACCTCCTCATTGTTATCCAATCTGTGCTGAGCAGATGAGTTGGGGCTGGGTAGTATCTCCTTGTCTAATGTCTTCCTCCATCTCCACCTGGTATTCATGTAAAGCTTCAGCTTTAACTGTGAGCAACTGTTGTATAAGTAGGCACAGAAGCAGGATAGTTGCACTGATTATGGTGTCATCACCGCTCATCTTCTATGTGCAGTCCTCAAAGAGAACTGCACACATGTCAGACATTCATGCCCATTCTTCAGTCATTATCTGAAGAGGCTGCCCAATGGGGTGTGTTGGAGCTGATATTCAACAACTGGCCTCTGCTGCTCACAAAGCCTTACCAGCATTTGCACTGTCGAGTTCCAGCATGTGGTGACGTAGCACACCATTCAGTAAACTGGCACTTGCATGCGCTGCTGAAGCACTTCCAAATTGGCAGCAGCTGTGGCCAACTTGCGTAAATGGCCGCTGATGTGGCGTAACTTGACCAGAAGTTCAGGGAAATCTGAATTGGTTTTCAGAAACTGCTGGAACATGTCGCCTTGCCAAGCTTCACAGGCACCACCAGGTTAAACCCATTATCACACACTACTATGCCTGGTTGGAGGTTCAGTGGCGAAAGCCACGTATCTTTCTGGTCTAATATGCCTTTCAATAACTGCCATGTTTAGCAGTTTATCTCCTAGACAAATTAGCTTCAGCAGAACTTGTTGCCGCTTCGCTCAGGCAGTGCTGCAGAGCTTCCAGCTTCTGGTTGATGTGGAAGCACCTAGTACAGGGGAGGAGGCAGTGGTATCTCCCACTGTTACCAATCATAGACCCAAGTATTCGGCTCACTAAGTCTGGTGCATAGATGACATATACCTGATCATCCTGGTGATGGTTAGGCTTTTACTGGTAAGGCCCCTGCTGATCTTGTCATGGCACAGTTTGCAAATTACCATTTTTTGTTTCAAAACTCTCTTTAAAGTCACAGACTGGGGAACTCTTAACTCTTTGACAGAAATTCACTAGTGTTGGTGCTTTGCAAAACAGTTGAGCTCCTTCTCCTTCTCATAACCCCACTACCTCTTCCTCCCTGTTTCAGTGCTGCTGATTAGGGTTGAGCGAAACGGGTCGTTCATTTTCAAAAGTCGCCGACTTTTGGCAAAGTCGACGTCTCATGAAACCGAGCCGATCCCAGCGTTGCATCGGCCATGCGGTACGCGACTTTCGCGCCAAAGTCACGTTTCAATGACGCGAAAAGCACCATTTCTCAGCCAATGAAGGTGAACGCAGAGTGTGGGCAGCGTGATGACATAGGTCCTGGTCCCCACCATCTTAGAGAAGTGCATTGCAGTGATTGGCTTGCTGTCTGCAGCGTCACAGGGGCTATAAAGGGGCGTTCCCGACGATCGCCATCTCACTGCTGCTGATCTGAGCTTAGGGAGAGGTTGCTGCCGCTTCGTCACAAGCAGGGAGAGCGTTAGGCAGGGTCCATAAACCACCAAACCGCTTGTGCTGTAGCGATTTCCACTGTCCAACACCACCTTCGGTGTGCATGGACAGTGGAAGCTAATTTTTTTTTTCTCTCAGCGCTGTAGCTCATTGGGCTGCCCTAGAAGGCTCCCTGATAGCTGTATTGCTGTGTGTACGCCACTGTGGAAACCAACTGCTTTTTTCAAAGCACATATCCTCTTGTTCCTTCCTTTCTGCATAGCTATCTTTTTTGTTTGTCCACACTTTTTATTTAATTTGTGCATCAGTCCACTCCTATTGCTGCCTGCCATACCTGGCTGAGATTACTGCAGGGAGATAGTAATTGTAGGACAGTCCCTGTTTTTTTTTTTTTTTTTTTGTGGGAGATTAAGATTGGCATTTCTGCTAGAGTGCCATCCCTGTGTGTGCCATCTCTCACTGAGTGGGCCATAGAAAGCCTATTTATTTTTTTCCTTGATTTGGGTTTTAAAATCTACCTTAACCAAAAAACACTACATCAATCAGTGGGAGAAAAATATTGGCCTCAGTCAGGGCTTGTGTGCCACTCCTGTGTGTGCCATCTCTCATTCAGTGGGCCATAGAAATCCTTTTTTTTTTTATTTTATTATTTGGTTTCTAAAGTCTCCCTGAAAAAAAAAAAAAAAAAAAGACAGTGGGAGATTAATATTGCCCTTTCAGCTTGTGTGCCAGTCTTGACTCCTGGGTGTGCCACCTCTCTCTCTCAAATTGTGGGCCATAGAAAGCCTATTTATTTTTTTGCTTGATTTGGGTTCTAAAATCTACCTTAAAAAAAACACTACATCAATCAGTGGGAGAAAAATATTGGCCTCAGTCAGGGCTTGTGTGCCACTCCTGTGTGTGCCATCTCTCACTCAGTGGGCCATAGAAAGCCTATTTATTTTTTTGCTTGATTTGGGTTCTAAAATCTACCTTAAAAAAAAACACTACATCAATCAGTGGGAGAAAAATATTGGCCTCAGTCAGGGCTTGTGTGCCACTCCTGTGTGTGCCATCTCTCAGTCAGTGGGCCATAGAAAGCCTATTTATTTTTTTCCTTGATTTGGGTTCGAAAATCTACCTTAACAAAAAAACACTACATCAATCAGTGGGAGAAAAATATTGGCCTCAGTCAGGGCTTGTGTGCCACTCCTGTGTGTGCCATCTCTCATTCAGTGGGCCATAGAAAGCCTTTTTTTTTTAAATTTTATTATTTGGTTTCTAAAGTCTCCCTGAAAAAAAAAAAAAAAACAGTGGGAGATTAATATGGCCCTTTCAGCTTGTGTGCCAGTCTTGACTCCTGGGTGTGCCACCTCTCTCTTTCAAATTGTGGGCCATAGAAAGCCTATTTATTTTTTTGCTTGATTTGGGTTCTAAAATCTACCTTAAAAAAAAACACTACATCAATCAGTGGGAGAAAAATATTGGCCTCAGTCAGGGCTTGTGTGCCACTCCTGTGTGTGCCATCTCTCACTCAGTGGGCCATAGAAAGCCTATTTTTTTTTTTTTTTATTATTATTTGGTTTCTAAATTGTCCCTGAAAAAAACATTTTATCTTATTTGGTTTCTAAAGTCTCCCTGAGGAAAAAAAAAAAAAAAATAGGTGGGAGATTAATATTGACATTTGTGCTTGAGTGACAGTCCTGCGTGTGTGTCATCTCTGTGATTTGGTGCCACAGAAAACAGAGTGTGTAACATTGTGCCTGATTTTCCTTGTGGTCTCACCAACCTGTTAAGGGATATTGAATTCATACTGAAGTTATAGCTCACCGTGTAAGTTGTTTGACAGCAACAAATAAAGTTAATTTGGTTAAGTTTTTCAAACAATGAGGAAGTCTGGTGCAAGAGGTCGTGGCCGTGGGCGTTCATTGTCAGCTGGTAATGATGGTAGTGGTAGTGGAGCATCAGGTGGTCGTGGGGATAAAAATATTCCACCTAAGTCTGGAGCTGTGGAGGCTGTTTCGTCATCTGGCTACACAAGGCCTCGAAAGCTTTCTTTTCTGGGAGTAGGAAAACCGCTTTTAAAGCCGGAGCAGCAACAGCAAGTTTTGGCTTACATTGCAGACTCAGCCTCTAGCTCTTTTGCCTCCTCTTCTGAAACTGGTAAATGTAAAAGCAGCACGTCACTTGTGGATGTTCACGGTCAGGGACAAGTCGCTTCCTTGTCCTCCTCAGCAAAAACAACAACAAGAGAGAAGGATGCAGCAGGCGACACAACGGGTTACTCCATGGAGCTCTTTACACATACCATCCCTGGCTTAGAAAGTGAAACACTTAACAGGCCATGCCCATTACAAGTAGATTCTGACATGGAGTGCACTGATGCACAGCCACAGCCAGAGTACTATGCTGCTCCTTTGACTGAGACCACAACATTGCCCTCTCAGGGTACTGATCCGCAATCAGACCCTGATGAGACTATGTTGCCCCGCCACGAACGCTATACCACCGATCGACACAGTGACACAGACAAAGTTGCACACGAGCTCGAAGAGGAGGTAATAGATGACCCAGTTGTTGACCCCAATTGGCAGCCATTGGGGGAACAGGGTGCAGGCGGCAGTAGTTCAGAAGCGGAGGTGGAGGAGGGGCCGCAGCAGGCATCAACATCGCAACAGGTTCCATCTGCCGGGCCCGTATCTGGCCCAAAATGCGTGTCAAAGCCAAAACCTGTTGGAGGACAGCGTGGCCATCCAGTTAAAGCTCAGTCTGCAATCCCTGAAAAGGGATCCGATGCTAGGAAGAGTGCAGTCTGGCATTTTTTTAAACAACATCCAATTGATCAGCGCAAAGTCATCTGTCAAAAATGTTCAACTAGCTTAAGCAGAGGTCAGAATCTGAAAAGTCTCAATACTAGTTGCATGCATAGACACTTAACCACCATGCATTTTCAAGCCTGGACTAACTACCAAACGTCCCTTAAGGTTGTAGCACCCTCGGCCAATGAAGCTAGTCAGCAACGCAACATCCCTTCCGTCACTGTAAGGCCACCATTTTCCGCACCACCGGCAGTATCTGTGCAGGTTTCTTTGACAGCCAAAAGCAGTCAGGGTCAGGGAATCACCAGTTTTGTAGGAGGAAATATTGCATCTAGGGCACCGGCGGAAACAATACCGTCTCCAACCGTCTCGCAGTCTGCCAGGTCCACCGGCACACCCGCAAGTTCCACGATCTCCATCTCTCCAGTTCAGCTCACACTACATGAGACTCTGGTTTGAAAAAGGAAGTACTTATCCTCGCATCCGCGTACACAGGGTTTTAACGCCCACATAGCTAGACTAATCTCGTTAGAGATGATGCCCTACCGGTTAGTTGAAAGCGAAGCTTTCAAAGCCCTGATGGAGTACACTGAACCACGATACGAGCTACCCAGTCGACACTTTTTTTCAAGAAAAGCCATCCCAGCCCTGCACCAGCACGTTAAACAGCGCATCGTCCATGCACTCAGGCAATCTGTGAGTACAAAGGTGCACCTGACTACAGATGCATGGACCAGTAGGCATGGCCAGGGACGTTATGTGTCCATCACGGCACACTGGGTGAATGTGGTGGATGCAGGGTCCACAGGGGACATCAATTTCGGGACAGTTGTGCCTAGCCCACGGTCTAGGAAACAGTTGGCTGTAGGCGTTCGCACCCCCTCCTCCTCCTCCTCCTCGTCCTCCTGCAGAAGCTACAGCTCTTCCACAGACTGCAGTCGGCCAACCACTCCATTGGCAGATGACACTGTTGCACACCAGTTGTCCCATTATGGGCCAGCTACTGGCAAGCGTCAGCAGGCTGTATTGGCTATGAAGTGTTTGGGCGACAACAGACACACCGCGGAAGTTCTGTCCGAGTTCTTGCAACAAGAAACGCAGTCGTGGCTGGGCACAGTAGATCTTGAGGCAGGCAAGGTAGTGAGTGATAACGGAAGGAATTTCATGGCTGCCATCTCCCTTTCCCAACTGAAACACATTCCTTGCCTGGCTCACACCTTAAACCTGGTGGTGCAGTGCTTATTGAAAACTTATCCTGGGTTCTCCGACCTGCTCCTCAAAGTGCGTGGACTTTGCTCACATATCCGACGTTCGAATGTACACGCCAGCCGTATGCAGACCTATCAGCGGTCTTTGAACCTTCCCCAGCATCGCCTAATCATAGACGTTGCAACAAGGTGGAACTCAACACTGCACATGCTTCAGAGACTGTGCCAACAGAGGCGGGCTGTTATGTTTTTGTGGGAGGATACACATACACGGGAAGGCAGTAGGATGGCAGACATGGAGTTGTCAGGTGTGCAGTGGTCCAAGATACAAGACATGTGTCAAGTCCTTCAGTGTTTTGAGGAATGCACATGGCTGGTTAGTGCAGACAACGCCGTAATAAGCATGAGCATCCCCCTAATGCGTCTGCTGATGCAAAGTTTGACGCACATGGAGCAGGCGTCTGCACCAGAGGAAGAGGAAAGCCTTGATGAGAGTCAGCCATTGTCTGGTCAGGGCAGTGTACAGGACGAGGTAGCGGGCGAAGAGGAGGTGGAGGACGAGGAGGATGATGGGGGATGAGTATATTTTTAATGCGGAAGCTTTCCCGGGGGCACTGGAAATTGGTTGCGTGGCAAGGCCGGGTTCTGGTTTTTTGAGGGACACAAGTGACGTAGATTTGCCTGAAACTGCCCCTCAACCAATCACAACCGGAGATTTGACAACTGGAACTTTGGCCCACATGGCGGATTATGCCTTACGTATCCTAAAAAGGGACACACGCATTATGAAAATGATGAACGATGACGATTACTGGTTGGCCTGCCTCCTTGATCCACGCTATAAAGGCAAATTGCAAAATATTATGCCACATGAGAACTTGGAACTAATATTAGCAACCAAACAATCAACTCTTGTTGACCATTTGCTTCAGGCATTCCCAGCACACAGCGCACGTGATCGTTCTCACACGAGCTCCAGGGGGCAGCAGACTAGGAGTGTTAGGGGTGCACACATCAGAAGTGGCGTTGGACAGAGGGGTTTTCTGACCAGGTTGTGGAGTGATTTTGCTATGACCACAGACAGGACAGGTACTGCTGCATCAATTGAAAGTGACAGGAGACAACATTTGTCCAGTATGGTTGCTAACTATTTTTCATCCCTTATCGATGTTCTCCCTCAACCGTCATTCCCATTTGATTACTGGGCATCAAAATTAGACACCTGGCCAGAATTGGCAGAATATGCATTGCAGGAGCTTGCTTGCCCGGCAGCAAGTGTCCTATCAGAAAGAGTATTCAGTGCTGCAGGTTCAATATTAACCGAAAAAAGGACTCGTCTGGCTACCCAAAATGTTGACGATCTAACATTCATTAAAATGAACCACAACTGGATTTCGAAATCTTTTGCCCCACCTTGCCCGGCCGACACCTAGCTTTCCTATGAAAAGCTCTTGCCTGTGGACTACTGTGAATTACTTTTCTAATGTATAATTTGCTGCAGCTGATTGTCCAGCATACGACATGTTTACACCTCCCTAAATGGCCAAACTCCCCACACGGGGCCGTGGTATCGCGACTTGGCGCAAGCACCCGTGAGACTGCTGTTTGTCTGAAGAGGTGGGTGTGGCCGCTTTTGGTCGACGGCACTGCCACTGGGTCCCTCATAGTAGAATGTAGTGTCTCTGGCGGTGGTGGTGCGCACCCAACGTCAGACACACTGTTGTAACATGAGGGGCCCTGGGGCGGTCCCGCCGGCCTCAAGAGAGTTCCCCCCTCCCCCAGCTCAAACTGTGCTCTACCACGTGCAAAATTATGTCGCACAGCTCCACCAATCTTTAGTCTATTCGCTGACATCATTCAATGTCTGGCACTGACAATACAAATTTGTAGACATCTATGATGCAACTTAAAGTAGTCTGTGTCTGTGTCCTATATTGGCACCATTAAATAGTTACTGCCAAATTACTATGTCAGAAACTCAGCAGATGAGCCCACCCCTGTACCTAAGTATGCCACCTTTTTTTTTTTTTGGTTGTTTTGCGAGACATTAACATCTATTTATATTTTGGGAGTACTGGGACAGACACTCCTTGCAATACTCCTCCACTGACCACCAAGCTGCCTGTGTATCCATGTAACCGATGTAAAACTGCCATGAGCCTATTGTTTGTTATTTTAGGCCTTTGATAGCCTGTCTGCGGTCCCTACTTTAAATACTCCTCCACTGACCACCAAGCTGCCTGTGTATCCATGTAACCGATGTAAAACTGCCATGAGCCTATTGTTTGTTATTTTAGGCCTTTGATAGCCTGTCTGCGGTCCCTACTTTAAATACTCCTCCACTGACCACCAAGCTGCCTGTGTATCCATGTAACCGATGTAAAACTGCCATGAGCCTATTGTTTGTGATTTTAGGCCTTTGATAGCCTGTCTGCGGTCCCTACTTTAAATACTCCTCCACTGACCACCAAGCTGCCTGCCCGTGTATCCATGTAACCGATGTAAAACTGCCATGAGCCTATTGTTTGTTATTTTAGGCCTTTGATAGCCTGTCTGCGGTCCCTACTTTAAATACTCCTCCACTGACCACCAAGCTGCCTGTGTATCCATGTAACCGATGTAAAACTGCCATGAGCCTATTGTTTGTTATTTTAGGCCTTTGATAGCCTGTCTGCGGTCCCTACTTTAAATACTCCTCCACTGACCACCAAGCTGCCTGTGTATCCATGTAACCGATGTAAAACTGCCATGAGCCTATTGTTTGTTATTTTAGGCCTTTGATAGCCTGTCTGCGGTCCCTACTTTCAATACTCCTCCACTGACCACCAAGCTGCCTGCCCGTGTATCCATGTAACCGATGTAAAACTGCCATGAGCCTATTGTTTGTTATTTTAGGCCTTTGATAGCCTGTCTGCGGTCCCTACTTTAAATACTCCTCCACTGACCACCAAGCTGCCTGCCCGTGTATCCATGTAACCGATGTAAAACTGCCATGAGCCTATTGTTTGTTATTTTAGGCCTTTGATAGCCTGTCTACGGGCCCTACTTTAAATACTCCTCCACTGACCACCAAGCTGCCTGTGTATCCATGTAACCGATGTAAAACTGCCATGAGCCTATTGTTTGTTATTTTAGGCCTTTGATAGCCTGTCTGCGGTCCCTACTTTAAATACTCCTCCACTGACCACCAAGCTGCCTGTGTATCCATGTTACCGATGTAAAACTGCCATGAGCCTATTGTTTGTTATTTTAGGCCTTTGATAGCCTGTCTGCGGTCCCTACTTTAAATACTCCTCCACTGACCACCAAGCTGCCTGCCCGTGTATCCATGTAACCGATGTAAAACTGCCATGAGCCTATTGTTTGTTATTTTAGGCCTTTGATAGCCTGTCTGCGGTCCCTACTTTAAATACTCCTCCACTGACCACCAAGCTGCCTGTGTATCCATGTAACCGATGTAAAACTGCCATGAGCCTATTGTTTGTTATTTTAGGCCTTTGATAGCCTGTCTGCGGTCCCTACTTTAAATACTCCTCCACTGACCACCAAGCTGCCTGTGTATCCATGTAACCGATGTAAAACTGCAGTATTTTGCTTATAAAAAAGAAAATACTGGAGAGATATCAAATGCAGACATTTTAACATTAAAAACAAAAACACATACAACAAAAAACTGGTACAGTACAAAAATTGGCCACCAGCTACAAAAACTTTCTCCTGCAAGTAGTTAACTGAAAGGTTTTTTTCCATTGAAAACACAGATATGGCATCCACCGAGTGTTGTCCTGTCGCGTCTTCTTTATATTATTGCCAAGAAGCTGCAACGGAATAAAGCTGAGCTTCTACCTTCTGCCTCTTATTAACTGCTTTTTTTAAAAAAAAATTGGCTGTTCCGGCCTACTAAAGGTGTCTGCCCCTGCCTGGTGTTGTCCTCAACTGAATAAAGCTGTGCTTCAACCTTCTGTTCCAAATTACGATTTTTAAAAATGAAATTGGCTGTTCCGGCCTACTAAAGGTGTCTGCCCCTGCCTGGTGTTGTCCTCAACTGAATAAAGCTGAGCTTCTACCTTCGGCCTCTTATCAACTGCTTTTTTGTTAAAAAATTGGCTGTTCCGGCCTACTAAAGGTGTCTGCCCCTGCCTGGTGTTGTCCTCAACTGAATAAAGCTGAGCTTCTACCTTCGGCCTCTTATTAACTGCTGTTTTTTTTTAAAATTGGCTGTTCCGGCCTACTAAAGGTGTCTGCCCCTGCCTGGTGTTGTCCTCAACTGAATAAAGCTGTGCTTCAACCTTCTGTTCCAAATTACGATTTTTAAAAATAAAATAGGCTGTTCCGGCCTACTAAAGGTGTCTGCCCCTGCCTGGTGTTGTCCTCAACTGAATAAAGCTGAGCTTCAACCTTCTGTTCCAAATTACGATTTTTAAAAATGAAATTGGCTGTTCCGGCCTACTAAAGGTGTCTGCCCCTGCCTGGTGTTGTCCTCAACTGAATAAAGCTGAGCTTCTACCTTCGGCCTCTTATTAACTGCTGTTTTCTTAAAAAATTGGCTGTTCCGGCCTACTAAAGGTGTCTGCCCCTGCCTGGTGTTGTCCTCAACTGAATAAAGCTGAGCTTCTACCTTCGGCCTCTTATTAACTGCTGTTTTTTTAAAAAAATTGGCTGTTCCGGCCTACTAAAGGTGTCTGCCCCTGCCTGGTGTTGTCCTCAACTGAACAAAGCTGAGCTTCCACATTCTGGCTTTCGACCTATACTATCAGATATTAAACTGCATTTGGCCTACTAGTGTGGTTAGGCCCTTGAAACAGTGTCTGCTGCTCTTGGGTTTGCTACTCCACTGAACAAAGCAATGCCGCCTGTTTAGTCCTGTTACCAATTTTGAACTGCATTTAGCCTACTTTATTCTTTGGCCCTATATCTGTTTCCTCCTCATCCTGCCCATTGCCCAGCCACTGCTAGATGAGTCTGCTGGTACATTGACCTAGACCACTACATTCCGCTTGTACTCTACACAGCCAGAATCTGACCCTGCTGAAAGTAAGGTTCCCCTTCCCACATGTTATACCACCTTACACAGGGACAAAGAGGAAGGTGCAGATGAAAGTGCAGGTTCCTTCATCAGGTGGGGGGGCATGCTCGTTGGTGACGTCACTGGCACAGGGCCCCTCAGAGTACGCAAAAGTGTCGCTGCTGGTGGGAGGCGCCCCCGCCATGCAAACACACCGCCGTACTTTGAGGGGCCCTGTGCCAGTGCCAATGCGAACGAGTGGGCCCCCCCTGCTTGCTCAGGATCACAGCACTTGCAACGTTGAAATACTTACCTCTCCCTGCAACACCGCCGTGACGTAGTCCGCATTTCCTGGGCCCACGAAAAACTTGAGCCAGCCCTACTCCCCCCACAACTTTTGCCAAATGACCCCCAATTTCCTATGCCCAACTATTATTATAAAGTTAATTAAGATTGACAAGCTTCAGAAACAAGAATGGATGTTTTTGGCATTAAAATGGGCACTGTAGGTGTTTTCCTGGCCTCCACTCACTGCCGTCTATGCTTCCCCATTGACTTGCATTGGGTTTCGCGTTTCGGTCGATCCCCGACTTTTAGCGATAATCGGCCGACTGCACTCGACTCGACTCTGGACAAAGTCGGGTTTCACAAAACCCGACTCGATCTTAACCCCTTCCCGACATTTGACGTACTATCCCGTCGAGGTGGGGTGGGCCCGTATGACCGCCGACGGGATAGTACGTCATCACCGATCAGCGGCGCTCACGGGGGGAGCGCGGCCGATCGCGGCCGGGTGTCAGCTGCATATCGCAGCTGACATCCGGCACTATGTGCCAGGAGCGGTCACGGACCGCCCCCGGCACATTAACCCCCGGCACACCGCGATCAAACATGATCGCAGTGTACCGGCGGTATAGGGAAGCATCGCGCAGGGAGGGGGCTCCCTGCGGGCTTCCCTGAGACCCCCGGAGCAACGCGATGTGATCGCGTTGCTCTGAGGGTCTCCTACCTCCCTCCTCGCCGCAGGTCCCGGATCCAAGATGGCCGCAGCATCCGGGTCCTGCAGGGAGGGAGGTGGCTTACCGAGTGTCTTCTCAGAGCAGGCACTTCGTAAGCCTGCAGCCCTGCACAGCAGATCGTCGATCTGGCAGAGTGCTGTGCACACTGCCAGATCAATGATCTGTGATGTCCCCCCCTGGGACAAAGTAAAAAAGTAAAAAAAAAATTTTTCCACATGTGTAAAAAAAAAAAAAAAAAAATTCATAAATAAATAATAAAAAAAAAATATATATTATTCCCATAAATACATTTCTTTATCTAAATAAAAAAAACAAAACAATAAAAGTACACATATTTAGTATTGCCGCGTCCGTAACGACCCAACCTATAAAACTGCCCCACTAGTTAACCCCTTCAGTAAACACCGTAAGAAAAAAAAAAAAAAAACGAGGCAAAAAACAACGCTTTATTACCATACCGCCGAACAAAAAGTGGAATAACACGCGATCAAAAAGACTGATATAAATATCCATGGTACCGCTGAAAACGTCATCTTGTCCCGCAAAAAACAAGCCGCCATACAGCATCATCAGCAAAAAAATAAAAAAGTTATAGTCCTGAGAATAAAGCGATACCAAAATAATTATTTTTTCTATATTTTAGTTTTTATCGTATAAAAGCGCCAAAACATAAAAAAATGATATAAATGAGATATCGCTGTAATCGTACTGACCCGAAGAATAAAACTGCTTTATCAATTTTACCAAACGCGGAACGGTATAAACGCCTCCCCCAAAAGAAATTCATGAATAGCTGGTTTTTGGTCATTCTGCCTCACAAAAATCGGAATAAAAAGCGATCAAAAATGGTCACGTGTCCGAAAATGTTACCAATAAAAACGTCAACTCGTCCCGCAAAAAACAAGACCTCACATGACTCTGTGGAGCAAAATGTGGAAAAATTATAGGTCTCAAAATGTGGAGACGCAAAAACTTTTTTGCTATAAAAAGCGTCGCTGGTTTCACACTTGCGTTTTTGTCTGCAGCGTTTTTTGCACAAAAAAACGCATGCGTTTTTTCCCTATATTTAACATTGAAAACGCATGCGGTTTTTTTGTACGCGTTTGGTCGCGTTTTCAAACGCATGCGTTTTTTTTCTGCATGCGTTCATTTTCAGAAATACAACCTGCAGTATTTTCTTGCGTTTTTAAGCACATGCGTTTGTTTGCGTTAAAAACGCATGCATTTTTTCGAAAAAAAAACAGAAAACACACTGAAAAGCCACCCACCACCATCAAGGTGATAAAGAGATCCAAACCCTAACCCTAACTCTACCCCTAACCTCACCCCTAACCGTTTAATGAACATTTTCTGACAGTCATAGTGCCACGTATTTCAGTGCCACGTATTTCAGTGCCACGTATTTCAGTGCCACGTATTTCAGTGCCACGTGTTTCAGTGCCACGTATTTCAGTGCCACGTATCACATATTTCAGTGCCACGTATCACGTATTTCAGTGCCACGTATCACGTATTTCAGTGCCACATATTTTAGTACCACGTATTTCAGTTGCACGTATTTCAGTGCCACGTATTTCAGTGCCACGTATTTCAGTGCCACGTATTTCAGTGCCACGTATCACGTATTTCAGTGCCACGTATTTCAGTGCCACGTATTTCAGTGCCACGTATTTCAGTGCCACGTATCACATATTTCAGTGCCACGTATTTCAGTGCCACGTATTTCAGTGCCACGTATTTCAGTGCCACGTATCACGTATTTCAGTGCCACGTGTTTCAGTGCCACGTATTTAAGTGCCACGTATCACGTATTTCAGTGCCACGTATTTCAGTGCCACGTATTTCAGTGCCACGTATTTCAGTGCCACGTATTTCAGTGCCACGTATCACGTATTTCAGTGCCACGTATTTCAGTGCCACGTATTTCAGTGCCACGTATTTCAGTGCCACGTATTTCAGTGCCACGTATTTCAGTGCCACGTATCACATATTTCAGTGCCACGTATTTCAGTGCCACGTATTTCAGTGCCACGTATTTCAGTGCCACGTATCACGTATTTCAGTGCCACGTGTTTCAGTGCCACGTATTTAAGTGCCACGTATCACGTATTTCAGTGCCACGTATTTCAGTGCCACGTATTTCAGTGCCACGTATTTCAGTGCCACGTATTTCAGTGCCACGTATTTCAGTGCCACGTATTTCAGTCACGTTTAGGGTTAGGGTTAGGGGTAGGGTTAGGGTTAGGGCTAGGGTTGGAGGTAAAGTTAGGGTTGGGGCTAAAGTTAGGGTTGGGGCTAAAGTTAGGGTTGGGGTTTGGATTACATTTACGTTTGGATTAGGGTTGGGATTAGAATTATGGGTGTGTCAGGGCTAGGGGTGTGGTTAGGGTTACCGTTGGGATTAGGGTTAGGGGTGTGTTTGGGTTAGGGTTTCAGGTAGAATTGGGGAGTTTCCACTGTCCAGGCACATCAGGGGCTCTCCAAGCGCGACATGGCGTCCAATCTCAATTCCAGCCAATTCTGCGTTGAAAAAGTAAAACAGTGCTCCTTCCCTTCCGAGCTCTCCCGTGCGCCCAAAAAGGGGTTTACCCCAACATATGTGTTATCAGCGTACTCGGGACAAATTGAACAACAACTTCTGGGGTCCAAGTTCTCTTGTTATCCTTAGGAAAATAAAAATTTGGGGGGCTAAAAATCATTTTTGTGGGAAAAAAAAGATGTTTTATTTTCACGGCTCTGCGTTATAAACTGTAGTGAAACACTTGGGGGTTCAAAGTTCTCACAACACATCTAGATAAGTTCCTTGGGAGGTCTAGTTTCCAATATGGGGTCACTTGTGGGGGGTTTGTACTGTTTGGGTACATCAGGGGCTCTGCAAATGCAACGTGACGCCTGCAGACCAATCCATTTAAGGCTGCATTCCAAATGGCGCTCCTTCCCTTCCGAGCTCTGTCATGCACCCAAACAGAGGTTCCCCCCCACATATGGGGTATCAGCGTACTCAGGACAAATTGGACAACAACTTTTGGGGTCTAATTTATCCTGTTACCCTTGTGAAAATACAAAACTGGGGGCTAAAAAATCATTTTTGTGAAAAAAAAAAAGAATTTTTATTTTCACGGCTTTGCGCTATAAACTTTAGTGAAACACTTGGGGGTTCAAAGTTCTCAAAACACATCTAGATAACTTCCTTGGGAGGTCTAGTTTCCAATATGGGGTCACTTGTGGGGGGTTTGTACTGTTTGGGTACATTAGGGGCTCTGCAAATGCAACGTGGCGGCTGCTGACCAATCCATTTAAGTCTGCATTCCAAATGGCGCTCCTTCCCTTCCGAGCTCTGTCATGCGCCCAAACAGTGGTTCCCCCCCACATATGGGGTATCAGCGTACTCAGGACAAATTGGAAAACAAATTTTGGGGTCCAATTTATTCTGTTACCCTTGTAAAAATACAAAGCTGGGTGCTAAAAAATCATTTTTGAGAAAAAAAATAAAAATTATTTTCACGGCTCTGCGTTATAATCTGTAGTGAAACACTTGGGGGTTCAAAGCTCTCAAAACACATCTAGATAAGTTCCTTAGGGGGTCTACTTTCCAAGATAGTGTCACTTGTAGGGAGTTTCAATGTTTAGGCACATCAGGGGCTCTCCAAACGCAACATGGCGTCCCATCTCAATTCCAGTCAATTTTGCATTGAAAAGTCAAATGGCGCTCCTTCCCTTCCAAGCTCTGCCATGCGCCCAAACAATGGTTTACACCCACATATGGGGTATCATCGTACTCAGGACAAATTGCACAACATTTTTTGGGGTCCAATTTCTTCTCTTACCCTTGGGAAAATAAAAAATTGGGGGCAAAAAGATCATTTTTGTGAAAAAATATGATTTTTTATTTTTACGGCTCTGCATTATAAACTTCTGTGAAGCACTTGGTGGGTCAAAGTGCTCACCACACATCTAGATAAGTTCCTTAGGGGGTCTACTTTCCAAAATAGTGTCACTTGTAGGGAGTTTCAATGTTTAGGCACATCAGGGGCTCTCCAAACGCAACATGGCGTCCCATCTCAATTCCAGTCAATTTTGCATTGAAAAGTCAAATGGCGCTCCTTCCCTTCCAAGCTCTGCCATGCGCCCAAACAATGGTTTACACCCACATATGGGGTATCATCGTACTCAGGACAAATTGCACAACATTTTTTGGGGTCCAATTTCTTCTCTTACCCTTGGGAAAATAAAAAATTGGGGGCAAAAAGATCATTTTTGTGAAAAAATATGATTTTTTATTTTTACGGCTCTGCATTATAAACTTCTGTGAAGCACTTGGTGGGTCAAAGTGCTCACCACACATCTAGATAAGTTCCTTAGGGGGTCTACTTTCCAAAATGGTGTCACTTGTAGGGAGTTTCAATGTTTAGGCACATCAGGGGCTCTCCAAACGCAACATGGCGTCCCATCTCAATTCCAGTCAATTTTGCATTGAAAAGTCAAATGGCGCTCCTTCCCTTCCAAGCTCTGCCATGCGCCCAAACAATGGTTTACACCCACATATGGGGTATCAGCGTACTCAGGACAAATTGCACAACATTTTTTGGGGTCCAATTTCTTCTCTTACCCTTGGGAAAATAAAAAATTGGGGGCGAAAAGATCATTTTTGTGAAAAAATATGATTTTTTATTTTTACGGCTCTGCATTATAAACTTCTGTGAAGCACTTGGTGGGTCAAAGTGCTCACCACACATCAAGATAAGTTCCTTAGGGGGTCTACTTTCCAAAATGGTGTCACTTGTAGGGGGTTTCAGTGTTTAGGCACATCAGGGGCTCTCCAAACGCAACATGGCGTCCCATCTCAATTCCAGTCAATTTTGCATTGAAAAGTCAAATGGCGCTCCTTTCCTTCCGAGCTCTGCCATACGCCCAAACAGTGGTTTACCCTCACATATGGGGTATCAGCGTACTCAGGACAAATTGTACAACAACTTTGGGGGTCCATTTTCTCCTGTTACCCTTGGTAAAATAAAACAAATTGGAGCTGAAATAAATTGTGTGTGAAAAAAAGTTAAATGCTCATTTTTATTTAAACATTCAAAAAATTCCTGTGAAACACCTGAAGGGTTAATAAACTTCTTGAATGTGGTTTTGAGCACCTTGAGGGGTGCAGTTTTTAGAATGGTGTCACACTTGAGTATTTTCTATCATATAGACCCCTCAAAATGACTTCAAATGAGATGTGGTCCCTAAAAAAAAATGGTGTTGTAAAAATGAGAAATTGCTGGTCAACTTTTAACCCTTATAACTCCGTCACAAAAAAAAATTTTGGTTCCAAAATTGTACTGATGTAAAGTAGACATGTGGGAAATGTTACTTATTAAGTATTTTGCGTGACATATGTCTGTGATTTAAGGGCATAAAAATTCAAAGTTGGAAAATTGCGAAATTTTCAAAATTTTCGCCAAATATTCGTTTTTTTCACAAATAAATGCAAGTTATATCGAATAAATTTTACCACTAACATGAAGTACAATATGTCACGAGAAAACAATGTCAGAATCGCCAAGATCCGTCAAAGCGTTCCAGAGTTATAGCCTCATAAAGGGACAGTGGTCAGAATTGTAAAAATTGGCCTGGTCATTAACGTGCAAACCACCCTTGGGGGTGAAGGGGTTAAAAAAATGAAAGTCGCTCAACCCTACTGCTGATCAGTCCCCCTCAGCGCTGCTGGTCTCGCTCTGCATGCCAGCTTCCCAAGTTGGATCGATTAGTTCGTCATCACCTTGTCTTCCACTGCCACACCTTGGTCCTCCTAACTTGGTGACTTAGCAACAACCTGATTTATCAGCAACTGTGTCTCATTATCATCTACCTCCTTAAACAAAATTTGCCATTTCCCACCATCATCTTCTTGTGACCGTGGCTGCACTAAGATTTAGCGCATCACTACACAGCATCTCCTCTTGTCCCTCTTGGAACATGCAAGGTAAGGTGCCACAATCAATTAATTATGTTGTAAAGAGCTCCTCGGAGTGTCCTAGTGTGGCATCCCTGGTATAATGGATCTCAACATGGAGGGAGAAACAAGGATCAGGGTCAGGATTAAGTGATCCAGACTGTTGGCTGGTATGCATGTCAAAGCAGGTTGTGGGATGCAGTAACAGACCGAAGGCAGAGAAAGGGTTAACAAGTTTATTAACAGGGGAATACTCCGCGCAGTGAGGCAATGGTTTAAACAGGGGGATAAATGGTTTAGTTTTCAAAGGATATGCAGAGTTCAGAAATAAAGGATCAGTTAACGGCAATTCTTGTGAAACACATATCAGAAGTTCATAAAACTGTAAGTCCTGCTGGGAAGTCAATGGCGTCGACAACGGCTGATGTGGTATCTTTTCCTGTGGGGTAATATGGGCATCAATGCCCCATCTTCTGGTGGCAGTGATCGGTCTCCAGTACCTTCCACTGAGCCTAGTCCATATACTGCAGTGGCTGATAAAGGTACGGGCCACATTCCTATACGAGCCCAACGTAGCTCTGCAAATATAAACTGGCAAAATCAGGGTCTCTCGTGAGCGGGAAAGTATATGCTTGTAAGGTGGGTTACACATGTCTGTCCAGTACTTGGTTCTCTCTTTGCAGCTTGTGAGCTGTACTCACGGTCATGAAGCACACGGCACCTCGATCTCTGTCAGCTACTAGGCGTGCTGCACTAATCTCTCTATGCTGTGTGCTGCCTACTCCTGCCAAGACTGAAGCATCGACAAACACTGGCGTGCTGCTTCTCTGGCGGGGTACCGCACACGATCTCTCTCTGGGAGCATGCACACAGTACTTACTAGTCTGGAATGTTCAGCACTTTGCTCCATGGTGATCAACTGGCACCCTGTACGTGTCTCCACACAGTCTCTGTCAGCGGTGGCGGTGCTTGGGCGAGGGCCTGCACTATATGGATGCTCCGGGACTGGGACACTCACTGATCTCTGCTGCGCTTGGCTGGTGCTCCAAGAATGGAGCATTCCTCTTCCTGGCTGCTGCTGAACACACGGCTTCCCTGAGTGCAGCAGTCCATCTCTCTATGGATTGCTGCAGCACTCCTGGCTTCTCTCTTTCTCTGGTGTGGCCCCTTTGCAGTCGATGGGGGCTGTCGCAGCGCTGGTAGTCAGTGGGGGAAGGGGAAGCAGAGCATGCTGCTCACCTCTGTGTGTGCTGCCCTGGGTTGGCGCCAAACTTCTCTGCTGTGCGCGCTTTCCCCTGTTATATCCCCGCCCCCTTGGTCAGGAGGAAGGTCCAGCTTGCTATTGCTTCCCCAGGAACAGAGGATGCAGCCTCAATAGTTCCTGAACTCGCTTAATACAGGTACTTGCAGCCTGGTTCTCCTCCTTACACCGGGACTGTGTGGAAGACTGGATGGTGCTAGCAAGCATGCTGGAAGCATTTTCTGCTATCCAACCAACTACCTGTTTGCACTGGTGTGACTTCAGAAGTGGTGTCCTGTGCCTCCCTGCAAAGTGGGAAAGGAAGCTGTATATCATAAATGGGCATGTTTCTTGTGCTCCAGCAACAGTCATTTCAGCACCTACCCCATGTTCTCAAAGTCTGCGAGCTCCACCATCAGCACTTCCACTTAACCGTCCTTACTACACGCATTTTCTAATTGCTAGGTCTCGGGAAACAAAGTTTAGCTTATTAACTGAAACTAAATGTTTTAATGAACCAAAAAATGTGGTCAACTGTAGCAGGTAATGCAGTTTTGAAAAATTTTAAACAACCGTAAGTTTATAAAAAACATATTAAACTGTAAGGATGACAATAGTTATTTTTTGGAACCAAAAAATGTGGTCATCTGTAGCAGGGCAAACAGTTTCCACAAATTTTAAACTACCATATTTTACACAGAGCATGTAAACTGTAGGGATGACTAATGAATCAAGAAAAAAAAAGTGTTGAAATTTTTTTTTGTAGTCTTGTATACCACTGTAACTTAACACTAAACACGATAAACTCTATGGATGACTGTTATGAACTGGTGGCCTAGGAGCAGCATGGATGAGCTCTGGAGTAGGTGGCCTCTATACTGACCGCAGACCCTGAACTTAACACATCAACTAGAAGTAGCCGTGGGATGTTCCTGTCACTCCCTAGACACCTCGTCACGGCCGGAGGACTAATTACACCTAAAGAAAGAAACAGGAATACTATCTTGCCTCAGAGAAAATTCCCAAAGGAAAGGCAGCCCCCCACAAATATTGACTGTGAGAGGAGAGGGAAATTACAAATGCAGACTGAAAACAGAATTTAGCAAAGGAGGCCACGCTACCTAGAAAGAAAAGACAGGAAAGAGTACTGTGTGGTCAGTATAAAAATACTACAAAATCCACCACAGAGAATACAAAAATCTCCACACCTAACTAAAGGCATGGAGGGTAACTCTGTGACTCCAGGGCTTCCAACTTGGCTGAGTAAATCTTGTGGACTGCAAAAACAGAGCCAGGACTTATCTTTGATGATTAGGACAATCCAGAAGGAGAAACCAAGCAGAGATGTGGATCCCTAGAAAACAATGGACAACTGGCACTCAATAAAGGAAGGAGCCAGATTAAATAGCCCCGTCCAAAGTGGAAGCAGCTGATGACTGTTGTGAAGGACAAACAGCCGCACTACCACTTATAACCACCGGAGGGAGCCTAAGAGCAGAACCCACAACAGAATTCACAACAGTACCCCCCCCTTGAGGAGGGGTCACCGAACCCTCACCAGAGCCCCCATGCCGATCCGGACGAGCCAAATGGAAGGCACGAACCAAATCGTCAGCATGAACATCGGAGGCAACAACCCAAGAATTATCCTCCTGGCCATAACCCTTCCACTTGACAAGATACTGAAGCCTCCATCTAGAAAAACGAGAATCCAAGATCTTCTCCACAACATACTCCAACTCCCCATCAATCAACACCGGGGCAGGAGGATCAACAGAGGGAACCACAGGCACCACATATTTCCGCAACAAAGATCTATGAAAAACATTATGGATGGAAAAAGAGGCTGGAAGAGCCAAACGAAAAGACACTGGATTGATAATCTCAGAAATCCTATAAGGACCAATAAACCGAGGCTTGAACTTCGGGGAAGAAACCTTCATAGGAACATGACGAGAAGACAACCAGATGAAATCCCCAACCCGAAGCCGGGAACCCACACACCGACGACGGTTGGCAAAACGCTGAGCCTCCTCCTGAGACAACACCAAATTGTCCACAACATGAGCCCAAATCTGCTGCAACCTGTTAACCACAGAGTCCACCCCAGGACAATCAGAAGACTCAACCTGCCCTGAAGAAAAACGAGGATGAAACCCAGAATTACAAAAGAATGGTGACACCAAGGTAGCAGAACTAGCCCGATTATTAAGGGCAAACTCGGCCAATAGCAAGAAAGCCACCCAATCATCCTGATCGGCAGACACAAAGCATCTCAAATAAGTTTGCAAAGTCTGGTTAGTTCGCTCGGTTTGGCCGTTTGTCTGAGGATGAAATGCGGAAGAAAAAGACAAATCAATGCCCAGCTTAGCACAAAAGGACCGCCAAAACCTAGAAACAAACTGGGAACCTCTATCGGACACAATATTCTCCGGAATGCCATGCAAACGAACCACATGCTGAAAAAACAATGGAACCAACTCAGAAGAGGAAGGCAACTTAGGCAAAGGTACCAAATGAACCATATTAGAAAACCGGTCACAGACCACCCAGATAACAGACATCCTCTGGGAAACAGGAAGATCCAAAATAAAATCCATAGAAATATGCGTCCAAGGCCTCTCAGGGACCGGCAAAGGCAAAAGCAACCCACTGGCGCGAGAGCAGCAAGGTTTGGCCCGCGCACAAGTCCCACAGGACTGCACAAAAGAACGCACATCCTGTGACAAAGAAGGCCACCAAAAGGATCTACTAACCAAATCTCTGGTACCAAAAATTCCAGGATGGCCAGCCAACACAGAACAGTGAACCTCAGATATCACTTTACTAGTCCATCTGTCAGGAACAAACAGTTTCCCCGCTGGACAGCGATCAGGTTTTTCAGCCTGAAACTCCTGAAGAGCCCGTCAGAAATCAGGGGAGATAGCAGAAAGAATCACCCCCTCCTTAAGAATACCAACCGGCTCAAGAAATCCAGGGGAATCAGGCAAGAAACTCCTAGAGAGGGCATCAGTCTTAACATTCTTAGGACCTGGAAGATACGAGACAGCAAAATCAAAACGGGAGAAAAACAGGGACCATCGGGCCTGACTAGGATTCAGCCGTTTGGCAGCCTCGAGGTAAATCAGATTCTTATGATCTGTCAAGACCACAATACGGTGCTTGGCCCCCTCGAGCCAATGTCGCCACTCCTCAAATGCCCACTTCATAGCCAACAACTCACGATTGCCGACATCATAATTGCGTTCCGCAGGCGAAAACTTTCGAGAAAAGAAGGCACACGGTTTCATCAAGGAACCATCAGAATTCCTCTGAGACAAAACGGCCCCTGCCCCAATCTCAGAAGCGTCAACCTCAACCTGAAAAGGAAGAGAAACATCCGGCTGACGCAACACAGGGGCAGAAGTAAATCGGCGCTTAAGCTCCTGAAAGGCAGAAACGGCCTCAGAGGACCAATTAGCTACATCAGCGCCCTTCCTCGTCAAATCGGTCAGGGGTTTAACCACACTGGGGAAGTTGGCAATGAAACGGCAATAAAAATTAGCAAAGCCCAAAAATTTCTGAAGGCTCTTCACGGATGTGGGCTGGATCCAATCATGAATGGCCTGAATCTTAGCCGGATCCATTGCTATAGATGATGGAGAAAAAATGAAGCCCATAAAAGAAACCTTCTGTAAACCAAAGAGGCACTTAGACCCCTTCACAAACAAGGCATTGTCACGAAGGACCTGAAATACCATCCTAACTTGTTTCACATGAGACTCCCAATCATCTGAAAAAAATCAAAATATCATCCAAATATACAATCATGAATTTATCAAGATAATTCCGAAAAATATCATGCATGAAGGACTGAAACACAGATGGGGCATTAGAGAGTCTGAATGGCATCACAAGATACTCAAAATGGCCCTCGGGCGTATTAAACGCAGTTTTCCATTCATCACCCTGCTTAATACGAACCAGATTATATGCCCCTCGAAGGTCAATCTTAGTAAACCAACTAGCCCCCTTAATTCTGGCAAACAAATCAGAAAGCAAAGGCAAAGGGTATTGGAATTTGACCGTGATCTTATTCAAGAGGCGATAATCAATACAGGGTCTCAAGGAGCCATCCTTCTTGGCAACAAAAAAAACCCTGCTCCTAATGGAGAAGAAGATGGCCGAATATGCCCCTTCTCCAAAGACTCCCTTACATAGCTCCGCATGGCGGCATGTTCAGGCACAGACAGGTTGAAAAGTCGGCCCTTAGGAAACTTACAGCCTGGAATCAAATCAATAGCACAATCACAGTCCCTATGCGGTGGAAGGGAACTGGACTTGGGCTCATTGAAAACATCCTGGAAATCTGACAGAAACTCAGGAATTTCAGAAGAGGGGGAGGAGGAAATTGACATCAGAGGAACGTCATCGTGAACCCCCTGACAACCCCAACTAGTCACAGACATAGATTTCCAATCCAACACCAGATTATGTACCTGTAACCATGAAAACCCCAGCACAACAGCATCATGCAAATTATGTAATAACAGGAAGCAACAATCTTCCTGATGGGCTGGCGCCATGCACATGGTTAACTGTGTCCAAAACTGAGGTTTATTTTTTTTTTTAGCCAATGGTGTAGCATCAATCCCCCTCAAAGGGATAGGACTCCGCAAAGGCTGTAAGGAAAAACCACAACGTCTGGCAAATTCTAAGTCCATTAAATTTATAGCGGCGCCTGAATCCACAAATGCCATGACAGAGAATGATGATAATGAGCAGATCAGGGTCACAGATAACAGAAATTTAGGTTGTGCAGTACTGATAGTAACGGAATTAGCGATTCTCTTGGCACGCTTAAGGCCCCGTCTCACTAAGCGATTTACCAACGATCACGACCAGCGATATGACCTGGCCGTGATCGTTGGTAAGTCGCTGTGTGGTCGCTGGGGAGCTGTCACACAGACCGCTCTCCCCAGCGACCAACGATCAGGGGAACGACTTCGGCATCGTTGAAACTGTCTTCAACGATGCCGAAGTCCCCCTGCAGCACCCGGGTAACCAGGGTAAACATCGGGTTACTAAGCGCAGGGCCGCGCTTAGTAACCCGATGTTTACCCTGGTTACCAAAAAAAACAAACACTACATACTCGCCTTTCGGTGTCCAGGTCCCTTGCCGTCTGCTTCCTGCTCTGACTGAGCCGCCGTACTGTGAGAGCAGAGCGCAGCGGTGACGTCACTGCTGCGCTCTCACTTCTCACTGTACGGCCGGGAGTCAGTGAGAGCAGGAAGCAGACGGCAAGGGACCTGGACACCGAAAGGCGAGTATGTACTGTTTGTTTTTTTTTACATTTACGCTGGTAACCAGGGTAAACATCGGGTTACTAAGCGCGGCCCTGCGCTTAGTAACCCGATGTTTACCCTGGTTACCAGTGAAGACATCGCTGGATCGGTGTCACACACACCGATTCAGCAATGTCAGCGGGGCCTCAACGACCAAAAAAAGGTCCAGGCCATTCCGACACGACCAGCGATCTCGCAGCAGGGGCCTGATCGCTGGTACGTGTCACACATAGCGAGATCGCTATGGAGGTCGCTGTTGCGTCACAAAACTTGTGACTCAGCAGCGATCTCGCTAGCGATCTCGCTATGTGAGACGGGGCCTTTAGGGCAATCAGAAATAACATGAGCAGAATCGCCGCAGTAAAAGCACAACCTATTCTGACGTCTGAATCCTTGGCGTTCCGCTCTAGACACAATCCTATCACACTGCATAGGCTCAGGACTCCGCTCGGAAGACAACGCCATAGTGTGCACAACTCTGCGCTCATGCAAGCGCCGATCAATTTGAATGGCCAGAGACATAGAATCACTCAGACCTGCAGGCGTGTGGAACCCCACCATAACATCTTTAACAGATTCAGAAAGACCCTTTCTGAAAATTGCCGCCAAAGCATCCTCATTCCACTTAGTAAGCACAGACCATTTTCTGAATTTCTGGCAATATGACTCTGCCGCTTCTTGACCCTGACACAGGGCCAAAAGTGTTTTCTCAGCATGCTCTACAGAGTTAGGTTCATCATACAATAACCCAAGTGCCTGAAAAAAGGTGTCTACATTAAGCAAGGCCGGATTCCCAGATTTCAGGGAAAATGCCCAATCCTGCGGGTCACCACGCAACAGAGAAATGACAATTTTTGCCTGCTGGATGGGATCACCAGAGGAATGGGGCTTAAGAGCAAAAAACAGTTTACAGTTATTTTTAAAGCTCAAAAATTTGGACCTGTCCCCGAAGAACAGATCGGGGGTAGGAATTCTAGGCTCTAAAACAGGAGTCTACACGATATAATCAGAAATACCCTGTACTCTAGCAGCAAGTTGATCCACCCGAGAAGCAAGTCCCTGAACATCCATGTCAACGCCTAACTCCTGAGCCACCCAGAAGTGAAGAGGGAAAAAAAACACAACAGAGTACAGAAAAAAAAATGGATCAGCACTTTCTTTCCCTTCTTTTGAGATGCGGTTAACTCATTGTTGGCCAGTTGTACTGTTATGAACTGGTGGCCTAGTGTTGTGAATTCCATTTCTCGGACTCCCTCCTGTGGTCATGAATGGTACTTTGGTTAGTTCTGCTCTTGGACTCCCTCTGGTGGCTTTGAGGGGAACTGCTGGTCTCTGAGGTTGCTTTCTCAGCTGCCCTCGTTTATTGTTATGCTTGCTTCCCTATTTAACTCTACTCAGATCGTTACTTCATGCCAGCTGTCAATGTTTCAGTATTGGTTTAGATCTCTCTTGGACTTCTCTGAGGTCCTGTCTACTCCAGCAGAAGCTAAGTCACTGCTAGTTCATTTGTTGTTACTGCTGCCTGAATATATTTCATAGTACTGCTAAATTCTAGTCCAGCTTGCGATCATGATATTTCCTTGCTAGCTGGAAGCTCTGGGGTGCAGTGTTGCACCTCCACACCGTGAGTCAGTGTGGGGGTCTTTTTGCATACTCTGCGTGGTTTTTTGTAGTTTTTTGTGCTGACCGCATAGTTTCCTTTTCTTTCCTCTGACTATTTAGTTAAGTCTGGCCTCCTTTGCTAAAACCTGTTTCATTCCTGTGTTTGTGACTTTCCTCTTAACTCACAGTCAATATATGTGGGGGGCTGCCTTAATCTTTGGGGAATTTCTCTGAGGCAAGGTTAAGCTTCTTTTTCTATCTTTAGGGGTAGTTAGCTTTTAGGCTGTGAAGAGGCATCTAGGGAGAGTTAGGTACACTCCACGGCTATTTCTAGTGTGTGTGATAGGAGTAGGGTTTGCTGTCAGCAGAGTTCCCACTTTCCCAGAGGTTGTTCCGATTACTAGTTTACTCATCAGGTAATTCCGGGTGCTCCTAACCACCAGGTCCATAACAGCCTAGGAGCAGCATGGACGAGCTCTGGAGTAGGTGGCCTCTATACTGACCGCAGACCCTGAACTTAACACATCAACTAGAAGTAGCCGTGGGATGTTCCTGTCACTCCCTAGACACCTCGTCACGGCCGGAGGACTAATTACACCTAAAGAAAGAAACAGGAATACTATCTTGCCTCAGAGAAAATTCCCAAAGGAAAGGCAGCCCCCCACAAATATTGACTGTGAGAGGAGAGGGAAATTACAAACGCAGACTGAAAACAGAATTTAGCAAAGAAGGCCACGCTACCTAGAAAGAAAAGACAGGAAAGAGTACTGTGCGGTCAGTATAAAAATACTACAAAATCCACCACAGAGAATACAAAAATCTCCACACCTAACTAAAGGCATGGAGGGTAACTCTGTGACTCCAGGGCTTCCAACTTGGCTGAGTAAATCTTAACACAGACAAAGCTGGACAAGAAAAAACATAGCAATTCACAGAACTATTAAGTCCACCGCATGTGGACTGCAAAAACAGAGCCAGGACTTATCTTTGATGATTAGGACAATCCAGAAGGAGAAACCAAGCAGAGATGTGGATCCCTAGAAAACAATGGACAACTGGCACTCAATAAAGGAAGGAGCCAGACTAAATAGCCCCGTCCAAAGTAGAAGCAGCTGATGACTGTTGGGAAGGACAAACAGCAGCACTACCACTTATAACCACCGGAGGGAGCCTAAGAGCAGAACCCACAACAGAATTCACAACAGATGACTAATTGAATGCATAAAAATTTTTGAACATTTCTTTGTACTTGTATATACCAATGTATTGTAACACTAACCACATTAAACTCTACGGCTGATTAATTGAATCTACAAAAAATGTTTGAACTTTTTTTGGAGTTTTATGTACCGCTGTAATGTACAATAAGAAGTGCATTAAAGTCTATGGATGACTAATTGAATCCAGCAAAAAATGTATGTTTTTTGTCAGCTTTATATACTACAGTATTGTAACACTAACCACGTTAAACTGTATAGATGGCTAACTGAATAAAAAAAAAAAAGTTGAACTTTTTTGGAATTTTTTTATATACTACCATAATGCAACACTAAGCACTTCAAAGTTCATGGATCACTAATTGAATCCAGAAAAAAATGTTGAACGTTTTCTTGGAGTTTTATATAGCACCGTAATATAACACTAAGCAATGCATTAAAGTCTATGGACTAATTGAATCCACAAAAAAAAATTTGAACAGTTTTTGGCAATTTTATATACCACCGTAATGTAACACTAGCCATGTTAAACCGTATTGATGACTAGCGAATGAAAGAAAAAAAGTGAGCTGAGCGTGGTGGCGCCTGTCCTTTTTTAATCTCTGTTGAGGTAATGCAGCCAGCATGTGGGGCGGGAATTGGAGCTTCAAATTTGAGCACTAGCCAATGCTCATCGAGTGCCGAGCATATCTGAGCAGACAGATACTCAAGAAATATCCAAGTAACACCAATCACGTTCGCTAATTCCACTTTGTTACACAAATGAGAATTACAAATGACAACCAAATTCAGATGTCTATAGAAAGTTTTGTTTATTAAATTAATAAATAGAATCCATCAGCCGTTTATTGTTATGTAACCTGAGGACAGCATGAGGTAGGGGCTCAAACACTTATTTATGGGATGTGTCATTTATTAGGCTGTGTGGTGTTGTTTACTTAAAATGAAGATTTTATCACCAGGAAATTATCTCTGCCTGGACTGCTTCTCACATGAGCCCTGGTCCAACCACTCCCTCTTCTGTAATTAGCAGCTTACTGTAAATAGATAATGTACACACAGAGCCTGGTGTGGGCGGGCCAAATTTCTGAGCTCTCCTACATCTAAAATCTTTGATTGTGCCACAACTGCTGCACTCAGGAAACTAAATGATATGTCTCTGAAATCAGAGTAGGTAGTAAAATCCTGGTGACAGATTTCCTTTGAAAGGTTTGTCCAAAGCCTACCAATTAATGACTCATCCCCAGAACAGGTCATCAATATAAGGGTACCGTCACACAGTACCATTTACATCGCTACGACGGCACGATTCGTGATGTCGCAGCGTCGTATGAGTATCGCTCCAGCGTCGTAGACTGCGGTCACACGTTGCAATCACGGCGCTGTAGCGATGCCGAAGTCCCCGGGTAACCAGGGTAAACATCGGGTTACTAAGCGCAGGGCCGCGCTTAGTAACCCGATGTTTACCCTGGTTACCAGCGTAAACGTAAAAAAAACAAACCGTACATACTCACATTCCGGTGTCTGTCCCCCGGCGTTCTGCTTCTCTCCACTGTGTAAGCAGCAGAGCCGGAAAGCACAGCGGTGACGTCAGACGTCACCGCTGTGCTCGCTTTCCGGCCGGCAGGCGCTCACAGTGCAGAGAAGCTGAGACGCCAGAGGACAGACACCGGAATGTGAGTATGTACTGTTTGTTTTTTTTAACTTTTACGCTGGTAACCACGGTAAACATCGGGTTACTAAGCGCGGCCCTGCGCTTAGTTACCCGATGTTTACCCTGGTTACAAGCGAACACATCGCTGGATCGCTGTCACACACAACGATCCAGCGATGTCAGCGGGTGATCAAGCGACGAAAGAAAGTTCCATACGATCTGCTACGACGTACGATTCTCAGCAGGGTCCCTGATCGCTGCTGCGTGTCAGACACTGCGATATCGTAACGATATCGCTAGAACGTCACGAATCGTACCGTCGTAGCGATGAAAATGGTACTGTGTGACGGTACCCTAAGACCATTGATGGTGTGAAATCAATCAGCTCAACACAGATTAACTGTCTGCTGCCAAGTGCTGCACTTGATGACTTATCCTTTTGCATTGGTCATCAATTATTAGTTCCTGGACAACCCCTTTAATGAACAGTAACCCACAACTGTCATGTTGGTGACAGAATCTCTGTAGAGGCTATCGAAAGAGGGCTTTTGTCAATTTTTCCTCATCCTTAGGTCAAGTTTACACTTTCAATATCTGGTCCATATTTTACCTCAGTATTTGTAAGCCAAAACCAGGAGTGGGTGATAAATGCAGAAGTGGTGACATGTTTCTATCATACTTTTCTTCTGATTGTCCCACTCCAGATTTTGGCTTAGGCTACTTTCACACATCAGTTTTTTGCCATCAGGCACAATTTGGCGAATTTTGAAAAAAAGAATCCGGCAAAAGTTGCCACCGGGTCCGTTTTTGTTCTCATAGACGGCCTCAGGTTCCACCAGTTTTTTGCCGAATCCGTTTAAAATCCCTTTTCTGGCGGCCAGAGAAAACGTACATAGGAACGTTTTTTTCTGTCCGGCGAAAAAATGGCCAGCGATGGATACGGTGAAAAATGTATGAAACATGAGGTGAAATGATCGAATCCGTCGACCGAATCCATTTTTTTTTACACAAATCATGCATTTTCCATTCTGGTCTCTCTCTCTCACTTTCTTTCTTTATCTCTCTCTTTCTCTCTCTCCCCGGAACAGGAAGTCCAAACTCTATCCATGGCAAAAAAAATCCGTTTTTTTTCAAAATTAGCCGGATTGTGCCTGATGTAAAAAAATTGATGTGTGAAAGAAGCCTTACAGAAACTGAGGTAAAATACTAACCAAATACTGATGTTTGAACATGGCCTTTATTTCAATGGACCATATTTTTTATATGCTGTTGCGCCACTTGTACTTTATGTCCAGTACTTCACTAATACATCCTGTAATTGTGGCCATTAATGGATGATATTTTAAACAGAGGAGGTAGGGAAAGTTATTACCAATTGACAAAAGAAGACCTGCAAGACCAATATTTAGTGTTGTTTTTTCACTTTAGATGGTCAAGTTCATTAATAGAGGTATATCCATTTTTGTGGACTCAGTAATATACTTTACTGCAAAGCTGTTGGGTTAGACAATCATAAATCAAGCCCTTTAGTGCACATTGACTAAAAATCCACAAGTACTGCAACAATAAATAAAATTAGTACCGGTAAACATTAATTATACCTTTTACTTTAAAGTTTTAATAGGAAGCTCGAAGTGATAGGTTACATGTAATCAGTGTGGAAAGAACGGCACAACACTTCACACTAATTGAAGATGGATTGCTCTCACCTCAGTTTGAAACCACTCTTCAGGTCTGATTAAAAGTTTCTTTTGTACAATGAAATTTATTATTGTAGAGTTTGCGAGTTGTCACATTAAGATATGAACAAGTCTAGGATGCATTAAACTTTTTGTTTTTCAGATAGAAGCAAAGAAGCCAATTTCTAGGCAAAACATAAATTGTAAGAAGAAATCTCTTCCAAATACTTAAGAAGCCTGGAAGAGAAAAACTAAGAGTAATTGTCGGTAATAAAAAGATGGATATTAGTTAAAAATGAATAGATCCTCCCAAATAAAACACATCTACAATGCTTTCATTTCACAAATATCTCCAGTATTCTGCTGCCAATTTCATTTTTTATGTTTACATTTTTCCTTCCCCTTCTTTCAAAAGCCATAACTTTTTTATCTTTCCGTGGACATAGTCATACGATTATTTTTTGCGAGACGAGTTGCAGTTTTGAATGACAGCATCAATTTTATTAGATAATATATTGAAAGACAGGAGAAAAAATAAAAAAATTGTGATGAAACGGTGACAAAAAATGCATTTTTGTTTTACTTTTTTTTTTTATGGAATTTGTTGTATAAAAATGACATAGAAACATGGTTCGCCAGGTCAAAATACAGCATAAACCACAGTCTTTACTAATTTCGTCTTATGCCTGAGCATTGCAGAAAAAACAAAATGGCATTGACAGAGGCCTTTACAAGCGCCCATCTGCCATGGTAACCCAGCAGCATGGTGGTCAACTGGAGCTGTGGATGTGCTGCACTTGAATGCTGCTTCCAGAGACTGTCAGCAGCGGTTATTTACTAGCTTGACAATCATTTGCAAGCCTGTTTACACAGGCAGATCAAAGCAAATGATGCACATTATAATAGATCACTCAGTGGACATAGGCTGCCGTTCTGGACAGTGAAAGTCCTGCTTACACGGGACAATGCACCACCATGAATGATGATTTTTTTGCATTGCAAAACAGATAATTTCAGCCAATGAACATTTATTTTGTTAATTCATCTGGTGATTTGCAGCTTATTTACATGGGAAGATAACTGTGAAACAAGCGTTTTTTTGTTTCAGTGTAAATTCAGCTGCAGATCGTATCCTCTTTGTCATGGTGAAGGAAGGAGAAGCCATTCCCGCCTGTCCCTCTAAGTTTTTTGGTGGGGATGCAGTACAAGCTTTAGGCCGGGGTCACACATGCGTGTTTTACGGACGTAAGAGCGCAGAAACTATGTCCGTAAAACTCGCATAACATACGGCACAATTATTCTCAATGGGGCTGCTCCTATCAGCCGTATATTACGGATCCGTAATATACGGCTTTCTACGGCCATACAAAATCGCAGCATGCTGCGTTTGTCAGCGTATTGTGCAAAAAAATCGCCAATGAAAGTCTATGGGGGCGAGAAAAATACGGATTCCACACGGACCAGCAGTGTGACTTGCGAGAAATATGCAGCGGTGTTAGTGAAAAGTTGGTAATTCAATTGCCGGCTTTTCATTTCTCCTGCACAAACCCGACAGGATATGAGACATGGTTTACATATAGTAAACCATCTCATATCCCCATTTTTTTTGCATATTCCACACTACTAATGATAGTAGTGTGTATGTGCAAAATTTCAGCGCTGTAGCTGCTAAAATAAAGGGTTAAATGGCGGAAAAAATTGGCGTGGGCTCCCACGCAATTTTCTCCGCCAGAATGGTAAAGCCAGTGACTGAGGGCAGATATTAATAGCCAGGAGAGGGTCCATTGTTATTGGCCCCCCCGTGGCTAAAAACATCTGCCCCCAGCCACCCCAGAAAAGGCACATCTGGAAGATGCGCCTATTCTGGCACTTGGCCACTCTCTTCCCACTCCCTGTAGCGGTGGGATATGGGGTAATGAAGGGTTAATGCCACCTTGCTATTGTAAGGTGACATTAAGCCAGATTAATAATGGAGAAGCGTCAATTATGTCACCTATCCATTATTAATCCAATTGTTTGAAAGGGTTAAAAAACACACACACACACACATGATTTAAAAGTATTTTAATGAAATAAACACAACGGTTGTTTTAATAATTTATTGCTCTCTCAATCCATTTGCAGGCCCTCGCTTGGCAAAATAATAAACGCACAAGATACATACCTTCTGATGTCCTATCACGTCCAACGAGGTAATCCATCTGAAGGGGTTAACTAATATTACAGGCACGAGCTGCGATAAACCACTCGCTCGTACCTGTAATCCCCGGGTGCTGAAAGGAAAGCTGGATCTGTACTTACATTGAGTCGCGGTGATGCGCCCCTGCTGGATGTTCTCATGAACTGCAGCCTGGGAACTTTTTCCCACGCTCCAGGTCATATGAGGACATCCACCAGGGGGCGCATCACCGCGACTGAAGGAAATGTAGGTCAATGACCTACATTTCATTCATTCACCGGGGAATTACAAGCACGAGCACACAGCTGCATTAGCAGGGCTCCTGCTTGTAAAATATTTTAACCCCTTCAGATGGATTACCTTGTGGGACATAACGGTTCAGCTGAGGGTATGTATCTTGTGCGTTTATTATTTTGCCAAGCGAGGGTCTGCAAATGGATTGAGAGAGCAATAAATTATTAAAACAACCGCTGTGTTTATTTCATTAAAATACTTTTAAATCATGTGTGTGTGTGTTTTAACCCTTTCAAACAATTGGATTAATAATGGATAGGTGTCATAATTGACGCCTCTCCATTATTAATCTGGCTTAATGTCACCTTACAATAGCAAGGTGGCATTAACCCTTCATTACCCCATATCCCACCGCTACAGGGAGTGGGAAGAGAGTGGCCAAGTGCCAGAATAGGCGCATCTTCCAGATGTGCCTTTTCTGGGGTGGCTGGGGGCAGATGTTTGTAGCCAGGGGGGGCCAATAACCATGGACCCTCTCCTGGCTATTAATATCTGCCCTCAGTCACTGGCTTTACCATTCTGGCGGAGAAAATTGCGCGGGAGCCCACGCCAATTTTTTCCGCCATTTAACCTTTTATTTTAGCAGCTACAGCGCTGAAATTTTGCACATACACACTACTAACATTAGTAGTGTGGAATATGCAAAAAAAAATGGGGATATGAGATGGTTTACTGTATGTAAGCCATGTCTCATATCATGTCGGGTTTGTGCAGGAGAAATGAAAAGCCGGCAATTGAATTACCGGCTGTTCACAGATATCGCGCTGAATGAAATCTAAATACAGAATATATATATATGTGTCTCAATGACATATATATATATATATATATATATATATATATATATATACTGTATATATGTTTTCCCGAACATTTGAGCACATAAATCCATTAGATGTCGGTTTTGCAAGCCTGCGCGAAAATCTCGCAGTACGGATGCCATACGGATTACATACGGAGGATGCCATGCGCAAAATACGCTGACACACCCTGACTACGGATCAATATTTTGGGAACATTTCTCCATATTACGGCCGTAGTACGGACGTATAATACGTGGCGTATTGTCTTACGCCAAGTGTGACCCCAGCCTTACTCGGTAGGAGTAGTGTGGATCTTTAAGGTGTTGTCTTATTTTCTGTCATAGCAGCTGGCAGGTGGGATTCCTTGGACTTGGTGGTAAAATTCCCAGATAATTAACCTTCATGTTGACACATCTACATATACATCAGCATGAGACTGGGCCTAATTCTTAAAAAAGATGCAGGTCTTAGAAGTGGGGACTAATAGACATTTTCATCCATCACTATGGATATACCATAAATATCGGAAGTATTACAATGTAAGGCTAAAAAACTGTCAAGCGTTTATATTGAATAACAAGTTGTTCTATAAAGAAATCTTATCAAGATGTGATCAACATGTTTATTGCAGATACATTCAGTAAAAGTCTTGAAAAAAGAAGTGACAGAAACCTACTGGCCAGCTATCACAGGAAGGCGGTGCACAGGAGCTCTTAGGAGGGTCAATCCCATACAGAAGGTTCCAGGTAGTAGGGGATCCAGCAGAAATGAGTAGATAAAATGTTTATTCCCAAATTTCCAAAACCTTGGTTCTTAGACATAACTTTCCAGCTATGAGTGCCAAACATAGTTATTAAGGTTGAAGGAAGACTGTAAGTACATCTAGTTCAACCCATAGCCTAACCTAACATGCCCTAACATGTTGATCCAGAGGAAGGCAAAAAAAACCCATGTGGCAAAGAGTAACTCCACCATGGGGAAAAAAATTCCTTGCCGACTCCACATACGGCAATCAGACTAGTTCCCTGGATCAACGCCTTATCAAGGAATCTAGTGTATATACCCTGTAACATTATACTTTTCCAGAAAGGTATCCAGTCCCCTCTTAAATTTAATTAATGAATCACTCATTACAACATCATACGGCAGAGAGTTCCATAGTCTCACTGCTCTTACAGTAAAGAATACGCGTCTGTTATTATGCTTAAACCTTCTTTCCTCCAGACGTAGAGGATGCCCCCTTGTCCCTGTCTCAGGTCTATGATCAAAAAGATCATCAGAAAGGTCAGGAAGATCAAAGGTTGGAAACGTGAAAACTCCCATGTCTTATAGAATTTTTGCTTAATCTTTTTATGGAATATACACTGTTGAAGATTCTTTTTAACAATTTGGTAATAAACATTGATTCATTGCCCAATTATGACTGAATAATCATGTCTTTTATTAAAGCACCACTGCAGAATTATTTTTTTCCAGCACTGGAGTGCTTCCTGCCCCTACTCTTATTCTCACCCTCTGGCGTCTTGACTTTTTTCAATGCCGCAGCTCCATTTTGTGACTTTAGCTTCTGCCTGGCTGGAAGTCAGAAGTTACATCACAAGATTCAATGTGAGCCTATGAGAGCCAGAACGAGGCCACTGGCGCGATCCGGCAGGCCACAATCTGCGGGAAACCAACAGGAGCAGTGGCAATGAAAGGTGAAGACAGTGGCAGGTAGGTATAAGGCCGGGGTCACACATGCGTATTTTACGGACGTAAGAGCGCAAAAACTACGTCCGTAAAACTCGCATTACATACGGCACAATTATTCTCAATGGGGCTGCTCCTATTAGCCGTATATTACGGTTCAGTATTATACGGCTTTCTACGGCCGTACAAAATCGCAGCATGCTGCGTTTGTCAGCGTATTGCGCAAATAATACGCCAATGAAAGTCTATGGGGGCGAGAAAAATACGGATTCCACACGGACCTGCAGTGTGACTTGCGAGAAATACGCAGCGGTGTTAGTGAAAAGTCGGTAATTCAATTGCCGGCTTTTTCCTTCTCCTTCACAAACCCGACATGATATGAGACATGGTTTACATACAGTAAACCATCTCATATCCCCATTTTTTTTGCATATTCCACACTACTAATGTTAGTAGTGTGTATGTGCAAAATTTCAGCGCTGTAGCTGCTAAAATAAAGGGTTAAATGGCGGAAAAAATTGGCGTGGGCTCCCGCGCAATTTTCTCCGCCAGAGTGGTAAAGCCAGTGACTGCGGGCAGATATTAATAGCCAGGAGAGGGTCCATGGTTATTGGCCCCCCCGTGGCTAAAAACATCTGCCCCCAGCCACCCCAGAAAAGGCACATCTGGAAGATGCACCTATTCTGGCACTTGGCCACTCTCTTCCCACTCCCTGTAGCGGTGGGATATGGGGTAATGAAGGGTTAATGCCACCTTGCTATTGTAAGGTGACATTAAGCCAGATTAATAATGGAGAGGCGTCAATTATGACACCTATCCATTATTAATCCAATTGTAGGAAAGGGTTAAAAAACACACACACACATGATTAAAAAGGATTTTAATGAAATAAACACAGCGGTTGTTGTAATAATTTATTGTTCTCGCAATCCATTTGCAAACCCTCGCTTGGCAAAATAATAAACGCACAATATACATACCTTCTGATGTCAGATCACGTCCCACGATGTAATCCATCTGAAGGGGTTAACTAATATTACAGGCAGGAGCCCTGCTAAATGCAGCGGTGCTCGTGTCTGTAACCCCCGGCGAATGAATGAAATGTAGGTCATTGACCTACATTTCCTTCAGTCACGGTGATGCGCCCCCTGGTGGATGTCCTCATATGACCTGGAGCGTGGGAAAAAGTTCACAGGCTGCAGTTCATGAGAACATCCACCAGAGGGCGCCTCACCGCGACTGAATGTAAGTATAGATCACTCTGCTTTCCTTTCAGCACCCGGGGATTACAGGCACGAGCGAGTGGTTTATCGCAGCTCGTGCCTGTAATATTAGTTAACCCCTTCAGATGGATTACTTCGTGGGACGTGATCTGACATCAGAAGGTATGTATCTTGTGCGTTTATTATTTTGCCAAGCGAGGGCCTGGAAATGGATTGCGAGAACAATAAATTATTACAACAACCGCTGTGTTTATTTCATTAAAATCCTTTTTAATAATGTGTGTGTGTGTTTTTTAACCCTTTCCAACAATTGGATTAATAATGGATAGGTGTCATAATTGACGCCTCTCCATTATTAATCTGGCTTAATGTCACCTTACAATAGCAAGGTGGCATTAACCCTTCATTACCCCATATCCCACCGCTACACGGGAGTGGGAAGAGAGTGGCCAAGTGCCAGAATAGGCGCATCTTCCAGATGTGCCTTTTCTGGGGTGGCTGGGGGCAGATGTTTTTAGCCATGGGGGGGCCAATAACCATGGACCCTCTCCTGGCTATTAATATCTGCCCGCAGTCACTGGCTTTACCACTCTGGCGGAGAAAATTGCGCGGGAGCCCACGCCAATTTTTTCCGCCATTTAACCCTTTATTTTAGCAGCTACAGCGCTGAAATATTGCACATACACACTACTAACATTAGTAGTGTGGAATATGCAAAAAAAATGGGGATATGAGATGGTTTACTGTATGTAAACCATGTCTCATATCCTGTCGGGTTTGTGCAGGAGAAATGAGAAGCCGGTAGTTGAATTACCGGTTGTTCACAGATATCGCGCAGAATGAAATCTAAATACAGAATATATATATATATGTGTCTCAATGACATATATATATATATATATATACTGTATATATGTTTTCCCTAACATTTGAGCACATAAATCCATTAGATGTCGGTTTTGCAAGCCTGCGCGAAAATCTCGCAGTACGGATGCCATACGGATTACATACGGAGGATGCCATGCGCAAAATACGCTGACACACCCTGACCACGGATCACTATTTTGGGAACATTTCTCCGTATTACGGCCGTAGTACGGACGTATAATACATGGCGTATTGTCTTACGCCAAGTGTGACTCCAGCCTAAGAGTGTGGTCAGGGATCTTAAATTTGATACTTCACTAATGTAGGGGACAGGGACCTGGTGAGCTGTGCAGACTGGTGGAACCATTGTTGCCGGGAGTCGGGGTTCCGGGGGACGGATTTGAGGGGCGCATGGGAAGCCAGGCTCATGTGACAGGAGGCAGAGTGACGCAGGGAGAGGAGAGGATAAAAAGCAAAACGCGCGAAAGCAGGGACAGAGAAGCGCGGGAAATCTCTGAGGAGAGGAAACTGCAGCGCAGTTGTTGTGTGTGTGCAGGCCGCAGTGAGACTTGCTGGAAGCAGGGGGAGAACGTGCAACAGACACTGCGGGCAATTACCAGAGCCCCCAAAAAGAGGCGCACTCGTCGTCAGCGACCCCCCAGGCAGAGGGGTAGCGCTGATCAGCTCAGGGACAATATTACCGTGCTCCCCGGGAGCATCTTGCCACAGAGTGCTCCGGGCCCTCCTGGGTTTTTCTTAGCTGTGACTGATACCGATTATTCTGCTAATTCTTCTCAAAAAGACCCCTCTCTGGACGTGGAAACTGTTACCCCGGATCAACGTCCGCCTGTGGGAGGTAACGCAGCACCGCAAAAGACATTCTGGACTCGAATCTACACCTGGGCCCGTCAACGGAGGACACCTCCTTCCCCCGCCATCAGGACTACGTCGCTGACGGAGCTTCACCATCAGGACTACGCCGCTGACGGAGCTTCACCATCAGGACTGCATCGTTGAAACAACGCTGATAAGTGAACTTGGTTGACTTGTTCTTGTTAGTGGGTCACTAGTGAGGCGCTGTCGTGTTTCGCGGGTTTAGTTCAGGGCGCCTATATAGTAGATAGGATTTACTGTGAAATTGTGATCGTGTACCTAAGTTCCCTGCGTGGAAAACTGTTGTTATTTCTTTGTTGGGTTGGAAGTTAAAGGAAAGTTAAAAAAACGTTATTTGCTTTCTGACTCCTCTTTGTCCCTGCATCCTTCTTTATCTGCGGTCTCTACATTTGGCGTAGTCGGCAGGATGCAGGATCCAAAGAGGGAGCCAGAAGATACGGAGGATGGGGCTGGCCCGAGAGCATCTCTCTCATTGGGGGCCATGTTGAATAACCTGCCCAAGTTTAATGGGAGCAACATGTTGTTGTGGAGTTGGACTGAAAGGATGCGGGGGCTGCTGAGGATGCATCCTATGACCCCGGCCCTGGAAGCAGAGGTGGCCATTATGGCCTTAGACGGAGAGGCCCGAGATTCAGTGATGTTGAGACCCCCCACAGAGCGGAATACTTTTACCGGGGTGTTAAATGTGTTAGAGGGGACGCACGGGGATCCCACCGACGTGGGAGAGCTGCGGGCCCGGTTGTTTGGACGGCGACAAAAAGAAGGCGAGACTGTCACTCAGTACATGAATGCTCTGCAAGAGCTAAACATTGCAATCGTGCGGAAAGATGGTATGGGGATGGGACATGTTGACGTGACCCTGCGCGACCAACTGGTGACGGGACTGCGAGATGAGTTGACCAAACAGGCTCTACGTGAACGAGTGCGGGTCGACCCGCGCCTGACTTTCTCCGACATAGGCAATGAGGCCCGCACCCGGGAGCAAGAGAGGGGGGTGACGGTCCTGACAGGAGAGACTCGGGTTATCCAGACCGCTGCACCAGGAGGGGGTGAGCCGTCGTGGGTTCAGGAGATGCGGCAGGAGCTCAAACAAATCAGGGACGAACTGGCTGAAGTTAAAAAGAATGCGCGAAGCCCAAGGGAGCTACCCCGGGGGCAAGGGTCTGGGAGTCCAGCTCGTGGCGCTCGTCCAGGATATTATCCGGTCCCCGGTGCTTGCTATGGTTGCGGGGAGGCAGGACATTTTGCACGGGAGTGCCCCCGGAGAGGGAGGGCCTCGTCCCGTCAGGCGTTAAACTAGAGGGCTCCGAGCTAAGGGGACGACGCTCGGAGCCAGAGTCCCCGCGGATGGGTGGTGAAAGTCCCGGAAATTTGGTTGCCAGCTGCCCCCTGGTTTGGGCAGAGTTTGAAGGGCGGGCTGTCCGTTGTCTGGTGGACACCGGGTCCCAAGTCACGACTATGCCCGAGGCTTATTTTAGAAAACACTTTCCTTTGACAGTCAGACCCCAATGGGGTCCCGTAATTCGGTTACAGGCCGCCAATCAGCTGCCCATCCCAGTGGAAGGGGTCACCTGGATGCAAATATCTTTATGTGGGAAGGACCTGGGCCGCCGGGGGGTTGTGTTAACACGGGGAGATCCCGGCCCACAACATACTGTGACCTTGGGGATGAACGTATTGAAAGATTTTGGCAGTTTTCTGTTAGGGGAGACTACGCAAGAGACACTCAATCAGTGGGGGACCAGTACACCTCAGGGCTCCGTGTTCAGACAGTTAGTGAGGGAAGTCCGAGTACAAGAGACCTGTCAGGAGGGAGACATACTAGGGAGAGTAATTACTTCCCCGACAGCAAAGGTGACGTTCCCCCCAGGACAGACTGTTATATCCCTGCCCATACGAGCTCGCATCCCTCTAGAAGGAGTACAAGTACAGATTGAGCCCACCTTTACATCCCCTTTGCCCACAGGACTGCTGGTGGCCCGATCCCTGGCTACTGTTAAAAATGGGGCCGTACCAGTGCGATGTGTGAATGTGGACGAACACGATGTCGTGCTACGGGTCCGAAGTGAGATGGCCAAAGTGTTACGACCTTTAGAAGTGATTCCCCCTCCAGATACTTTGCAGTTAACGGTGGATTCCCCTGATCCCTGGATGGTCAGTGTCCGGTCTACGCAGGATCCTGAGCCAATAGCGTTTCGAAAGGGTCAAACTATTCTGGAGCACATGCGGACGGAATTGTCGGGCCTGGATCCATCACAGATCTCACAAGTGCAGCGACTCCTTGGACATTATGCTAAAGTGTTCGCACAACATGAAGATGATTTTGGCTGTACCACGGCCATCGAACATGGAATTCCGACCGGAGATACAGTGCCCATCAGGGAGCGGTACAGACAGATTCCCCCGCAGATGTACCAGGAAGTAAAGACGTTGTTAGGCCAGATGCTACAAAAGGGAGTGATCCGCGAGAGTCAGAGCCCGTGGGCTGCCCCGATCGTGCTGGTGCGGAAAAAGGACGGCACGCTCCGGTTCTGTGTGGACTATCGTAAGCTAAATGCATGCACCGTCCGAGACTCTTATCCACTTCCCCGTATCGAGGAGTCTCTCTCCGTGCTGGGTCGGGCCAAATATTTTTCCACCTTAGACCTAGCCAGCGGATACTGGCAGGTCCCGATGACAGAAGCAGATCGTCCTAAGACAGCGTTTATCCTTCCCATGGGACTATTCGAGTTCAATCGAATGCCGTTTGGGCTGGCCAACGCTCCAGGCACCTTCCAACGATTAATGGAGCGGTGTCTGGGGGATTTGAACTTCGAGGCCACTCTCATTTATCTGGATGACATCATCATCTATGCTCCAACATTCGAGGAACATCTGTGCCGACTGGAGCAGGTACTAGACCGGTTGCTGAAATACGGGCTTAAGGTGAAGCCCCAGAAGTGTCACTTGTTCCGGGAACAGATCGAGTACCTGGGGCATGTGGTGTCCGCCGAAGGAGTCTGGCCATCGCAGGAGAAGATTGCCGCAATCCAGGAGTGGCCCACACCGGAGACCGCCAAGGATGTACGGGCGTTCTTGGGCCTCGCTGGGTACTACCGGCGCTTCGTGAAGAACTTTGCTCGCCGTTCTCACAATCTACAAGTCCTGCTGAAAGGAAGCTCCCCCAAGGAACGGGGAAAGAAGATACAATGGCAGGAGCCACAAGAAGCAGCGTTCCGGGACTTGAAGACAGCTCTCATGGAGCCGCCGGTGTTGGCTTATGCGGACTTTTCGCAACCGTTCATCCTACACACCGACGGCAGCTCTCAGGGATTGGGGGCTGTGTTGTCTCAAGTTCAGGATGGGCGGGAGAGAGTGATCGCCTATGCGAGTCGGTCTCTTCATGACTCTGAGTTGAACCCGGACAATTATAGTTCTTTCAAGGTGGAGCTGCTGGCCGTGGTGTGGGCTATGACGGAGCGGTTCGCTGAGTACCTGGCCGGTTCCGAGGTGCTGATACGCACGGATAACAACCCATTGGCACATCTGTAAAATGCGAAATTGGGTGCCCTGGAACAGCGCTGGGTAGCCCGGATGGCCAAGTACAGATACCGTATCCTCTACAAGCGAGGAGCGGAAAATGTTCATGCTGACGCGTTATCTCGTCTGCGGAAGAACCCCCCAAGAACTAACCGAGATGAGGAGCTGGAGGGAGAAGAAATCCCCTACGCCATCGGGGGCGCTGCTCGGATGGCTGTGAGCCGGGAACAGACCGGGAACGGAACGGCTACAGGACTGTTGGTTCAGAGTCGGGACGAATGGATACGGCTGCAACAGGAAGACCAGGAACTAGCTCCATTGCGACAGTGGATAATGAATGGTCTATTGCCCGTGAGAACCCCTGGACAAACTCTCCCGTCAGACCTGAACCTTCTTCTGCGGCAGTGGGAGCGCCTAACTCTTCAGGACGGGCTCTTATGCCACTTAACCATGGCTCAGGCAGATTCCGAGCCGACCTGGCAGATGGTCTTACCAGGGCCCGTGGTGGCCGCAGTTGCTAAAGAAGCTCATGAGTCCGGGGCACACTTCGGAGTGAAGAGGACGTTTAAGTGGCTGCAAACTCGGTTCTATCATCCTCGGCTGCTTGCGGAAGTACAAACTGCCTGTAGACAATGTCGACAATGTGAGCTAACCAAGTCACCGGAGGAAAGGGCGCCTGTGCAGAGCATCACGACGTCTGCCCCTTTTGAAGTATTAATGATAGACTACATTACCATTGGAGCAGCGCATCAAGGCTACGAACACTGCCTCGTTATGGTAGATCATTTTTCAAAATTCACGGTAGTCACCCCTACCCGTGATCAGACAGCTGAGTCGGCGGCGAGCGCTATCTGTAAGAACTTTATTCAAGTTTACGGCTGTCCGAGGCGAATACATTCGGATCAAGGCACCTGTTTCTTGGGCAAAGTCATGGAAGAGCTGCATCGCCTCTACGGTAGTGTTGAGCATTCCGATACCGCAAGTATCGGGTATCGGCCGATACTTGCGGGTATCGGAATTCCGATACCAAGATCCGATACTTTTGTGGTATCGGTATCGAAACAACATTAATGTAAAAATGTGTAAAAGAGAGAATTAAAATAAAAAATATTGCTATACTCACCTCTCCGACGCAGCCTGCACCTTACCGAGGGAAGCGGCAGCGTTCTTTGTTTAAAATTCGCGCTTTTCTTTCCTTTACGTGAAGTCCCGGCTTGTGATTGGTTGCGTCGCAGTCACATGGGCGACGCAACCAATCACAGCAAGCCGTGACGTAATTTCAGGCCCTTAAGGATTTTAAAATTACGTCCCGGCTTTGTGATTGGTTGCGTCGCAATCACATGGGCGACGCAACCAATCACAAGCCGTGACGTCACGGGAGGCTGGACACGCGCGCATTTTAAAATGCGCGCTTGTCCAGCCTCCCGTGACGTCCCGGCTTGTGATTGGTTGCGTTGCGGTCAACCAATCACAAAGCCGGGACGTAATTTTAAAATCCTTAAGGACCTGAAATTACGTCACGGCTTGCTGTGATTGGTTGCGTCGCCCATGTGACTGCGACGCAACCAATCACAAGCTGGGACTTCACGTAAAGGAAAGAAAAGCGCGAATTTTAAGCAAACAACGCTGCCGGTTCCCTCGGAGAGGTGAGTATAGCAATATTTTTTATTTTAATTCTTTCTTTTACACATTAATATGGTTCCCAGGGCCTGGAGGAGAGTCTCCTCTCCTTCAGACCCTGGGAACCATCAGGAATACCGTCCGATACTTGAGTCCCATTGACTTGTATTGGTATCGGGTATCGGTATCGGATTGGATCCGATACTTTGCCGGTATCGGCCGATACTTTCCGATACCGATACTTTCAAGTATCGGACGGTATCGCTCAACACTACTCTACGGCATTGATAAGTCACGCACCACACCGTATCACCCCCAGGGAAATGGGGCTTGTGAGCGGTTTAACCGGACTTTGCTTCAAATGCTGCGTGTGCTAGAACAAGATCAGAAGGCCCGCTGGCCGGAGTATGTGTCTGACCTAGTGTGGGTCTACAACAATAGAGTTCATCAAGTCACAGGACACACCCCGTATGAAGTGGTCTTTGGGCGCCCAGGAAAAGGCATGACAGATCTGGAACTGTCTTCGGAGGAAGAAGGCCCCCGAACAGGGATGGCTTCGTGGGTGCGTGATCATCGGCATCGGCTGCAGACCTTACACCGACTGGTACACACTCGAATTCGGGAAGTGGAGCATCGGAGCACCCCTACAGCAAAACCCCCAGAGTTCCGGCCAGGTGATCGAGTACTCGTTCGAGAGCAAAGACCGCAAAACAAGTTAGACCATCGTTGGGAAAAAACACCCTATCGGGTGCTTCGCCGTATAGACCCGCATGGACCTGTATATGAAGTGCAGTCTGAGGCCCCCGGAAGTACAGGTACTCGCATTCTTCATCGCAACATGCTCCGGTTGTGTCGCTCTGTTGACTCGGACACCCCGGAATCCACAATCAGGGAAGAGCCACCTACGACTGAGTCCCCCAACAACCATTGGTGGGATGAAGAAGATGATGAAGAAGAAGAACGGCATCAAAATACTCCCCCTATCTCGACTACTACACTACCCCTGACCAGTCACCCTTCCGCTGATGACATTCCCCCAACACCCCCTACACAAGGACCCAAGCCACGACGTTCTGAACGTTCTACCGCCGGTAGACCCCCAACTCGCTACAGTCCTGACTTACACACTAGACAGACCCAAGTGTGGAACAACCCGTCAGATGGGCGACCTGTCAGTGCGAAGGCCTCGCCCGGGGACTGGCGAGCATACAGGGTGGGGGAATGTAGGGGACAGGGACCTGGTGAGCTGTGCAGACGGGTGGAACCATTGTTGCCGGGAGTCGGGGTTCCGGGGGACGGATTTGAGGGGCGCATGGGAAGCCAGGCTCATGTGACAGGAGGCAGAGTGACGCAGGGAGAGGAGAGGATAAAAAGCAAAACGCGCGAAAGCAGGGACAGAGAAGCGCGGGAAATCTCTGAGGAGAGGAAACTGCAGCGCAGTTGTTGTGTGTGTGCAGGCCGCAGTGAGACTTGCTGGAAGCAGGGGGAGAACGTGCAACAGACACTGCGGGCAATTACCAGAGCCCCCAAAAAGAGGCGCACTCGTCGTCAGCGACCCCCCAGGCAGAGGGGTAGCGCTGATCAGCTCAGGGACAATATTACCGTGCTCCCCGGGAGCATCTTGCCACAGAGTGCTCTGGGCCCTCCTGGGTTTTTCTTAGCTGTGACTGATACCGATTATTCTGCTAATTCTTCTCAAAAAGACCCCTCTCTGGACGTGGAAACTGTTACCCCGGATCAACGTCCGCCTGTGGGAGGTAACGCAGCACCGCAAAAGACATTCTGGACTCGAATCTACACCTGGGCCCGTCAACGGAGGACACCTCCTTCCCCCGCCATCAGGACTACGTCGCTGACGGAGCTTCACCATCAGGACTACGCCGCTGACGGAGCTTCACCATCAGGACTGCATCGTTGAAACAACGCTGATAAGTGAACTTGGTTGACTTGTTCTTGTTAGTGGGTCACTAGTGAGGCGCTGTCGTGTTTCGCGGGTTTAGTTCAGGGCGCCTATATAGTAGATAGGATTTACTGTGAAATTGTGATCGTGTACCTAAGTTCCCTGCGTGGAAAACTGTTGTTATTTCTTTGTTGGGTTGGAAGTTAAAGGAAAGTTAAAAAAACGTTATTTGCTTTCTGACTCCTCTTTGTCCCTGCATCCTTCTTTATCTGCGGTCTCTACACTTCAGCGGATAAAAAAAAAAAAGCTGGAGTGGTGCTTTAGAGTGCTCACGTATTATGATAATGGTGCTGCGGAATATGTTGGCACTATGTGAATAAAATTTTTATTATTCTTAACATGGGGAATCATTCATAGTAAACTTTTCTAGCTCCATATTAACCAACATACAGTACTTTTCTGCAAAGGAAAACCATATAATTGCTGTTTACAACCGAGTAGAAAATATCTTCAGAAATTTGATCTAACTCTTACAACTTGGTAAAAAAAAATGAAATAACCTGTACATATTATATTTTTTCAGATTCTGCAAATGTCAGATTTATGAAATCTATTGTCGGTATCTTCCTCCTTCATACATATTCTATTTTCATCAAGAATAAACCCTCTGATAGATGCAAGCGCTTGGCACAATTCAAACAGTTCTGTAAGATCATTCCCTTAATATGTCTCTACACCGATGGAAGCACATAATAAGCTTCATTTTACTTTTTTTTATTTTATTCCAACTGCAAAGGTAATAAAACCCGATTACACACTTCATATATGCCGCTGTTACAATATTACATCAATCTAGTGTCTTTGCTATAGCGAAGGAAAAAAAAACTAGATGTGTTTTACTAATTTATGCTTTTTTTTTTGCTTTTTTATACTTTTTACATATCTTTTATGCACTTGGCTATTTTCGGTTGTCATTTGCAGTGTTTCTTTCTATCATTATGGCAGCTGCTTTATAATTAGATAAAGGCAAACTTCTTTACGAGTGATGCTGCTTCAATGGACGGAGTGAAAAAAATGCAATCCACGGTTCACCGGGATGACTTTCATCAACGGCATCATTAGATAAGAAAAATATAGCTAATAAGAACAATTACAGAGCCGAGTGTATTATGAATGTGTTGATCTGTATGCTGGTAGCAATTTGTCTTTGCAAGCAAGTCCCGGAGTAATGATGTCTTACACATTGAGGGAGACAATCCCGGGGTGTCACATTCCAATAACGGCACAGATCTGTGCACTGAGACGATAAACACAAATCAGAATATGTTAGTTCTCAATTTATTTCCAAAGTACATTCAGCAGTGCAGACCTTACAGAAATCCCTTTTGTCAGCTGCTATGAAATGTAACACAGACGTTGACGCATATTAATAAGGATTTTCTTTCGCACTTAAAGTGAGCCACTAGTGAAGAGAGAACTATTTAATGCATGGCCAAGCAGCAGACATTACCCTGTTTATATCATTAATGTGTTGCTGCTCTCACTTACGAGTGGGTCAGTTTGCTGGCTCTATTTGTACTGAAGAGGAGATTTTTGCATAGCGCGATACATCCTTGACACTATGTTGAATTTTGTTACAGAGTTAAAGGCGTTTTTCATAGGCTTTATGTCAAATATTTGATTGCTGCGGCACAAACGCTGTACGTTTCCGTCAGCCCCATGGTAAATGGAGCAGCAGGGAATTTAACTGTTTAATTCAGGTCCCTCTTCATTGTGATTGTGCAGTAAGGAGGAACGGAGACACTGGACTACCTTTCTAGTAATCAGATATTTTCAGAAATTCTGTAGATTGAGGATAATGTTGATTGTGGGAAAATCCATTTAGCCCAATAACAATGTGCTCCATACATGTTCAATGTCAGTAGTGGGTGCATGGAGCAGGCTCAGGAGATGAGCCTGCCACATTCCCGGCACATGATAGGTGTGTTTTTCAGCCAACATCTACCTCTAATATCCAATGGAAGAACCACACTCCACCCACTGCTGTTAACCTGCTAAACGCCACAATCAATCCGGGAGGGTGTGCGCCATTACAAACACCCATCAGCCCTAATAAGATTGCCAGGAAAAAATATGAACTCTAGCGTGGGAATTTTTCTGAACATTTTCTCATGCTAGAGTTCATATGAGTTTATGCCACCAGGGGGCGCAGCACCGCAAGTCAACGAAGCGGCATTCCATTAATTCCCCAGTTTCTACAGCCAGTTGCAGCTGCGTTAGCAGGCTCCGGGTTGTAAAATTATTTAACCCCTTCAGATGGATTTACATAGTGGGACATGACCGTACAGCGGACAGGTATGGGATGTTGTTGTTTATTTATTTTTTTCCTTTTTTTCAGAAGATTGAGGGTCGTCAGTTGGATTGGGAGTACAATAAAGATATTAAAACCCCATATGTATTTATTTCATTAAAATACTTTATTCATAATGTGTGCATGTTTATTTAACCCTTTATTACTATTGGATTAATAATGGATAGGTGTCTTATTCACATCTCTCTATTATTAACCTGGCTTAATGTCACCTTACATTAGCAAGGTGACATTAACGCCTTATTACCCCATATCCCACCGCTACTCGGGAGTGGGAAGAGAGTGGCTAAGTGCCACTAAGTGCAGAGAGTGGCTAAGTGCAGAGAGTGGCTAAGTGCTCATCTTCCGGATGTGTCTTTTCTGGGGTGACTGGGGGCAGATGTTTTTAGCCAGGGGGGCCAATAACCATGGTCCTTCTTTAGGCTATTAATATCTGCCCTCAGTCACTGGCTTTCCCACTCTGGTGGAGAAAATTGCACGGGAGCCCTCACCATTTTTTCCCGTGATTTAACTCTTTATTTTAAAATCTAGAGCTCCCAAATTTTACACACAGACACTTCTATCATTAATAGTGAGGAATATGTAAAAATATAAGGGATATGAAATGGATAACTGTATGTAAACCATGTCTCATATCCTGTCGGGTTTGACAAAGACATAGCAGAAGCCGGGAATTTAATTACCGGCTTTTCTGCTATCTAGCTCTGTATGAAATATATATATATATATATATATATATGTGTCTCACTGACATATATATATATATATATATATATATATATATATATATATATATAGACTGTATATATGTTTTCACGAACATTTCAGCCCATGGATCCATTATATGTCCATTTTGCAAGCCGGCGAGAAAATCGGATGACATACGGATCACTGTTCAGGGAACATTTCTGCGTACGTGGCCCATAAAAAAACGGACCATATTTTTATATGTTGAGTGTGACTCCAGCCTTACTCTCACATGTGTATAGTGTCTTTGAGACTATTGTGACTGTCCTCCATTTGTAGTGTGGGGTCTGTCACTCTCTACCTGTCCTCCATGTGTAGTGCGGGTCTGTCACTTTCTACCTGTCCTCCATGTGTAGTGTGGGGTCTGTCACTCTCTACCTGTCCTCCATGTGTAGTGTGGGGTCTGTCACTCTCTACCTGTCCTCCATGTGTAGTTTGGGGTCTGTCACTCTCTACCTGTCCTACATGTGTAGTGTGGGCTCTGTCATACTCTACCAGTCATCCACGTGTAATGCGGGGTCTGTCACTCTCTACTTGTCCACCATGTGTAGTGCGGGGTCTGTCACTCTATACCTGTCCTCCATGTGTAGTGTGGGGTCTCTCACTCTCTACCTGTCCTACATGTGTAGTGTGGGCTCTGTCACACTCTACCAGTCATTCATGTATACTACGGGGTCTATCACTCTCTACCTGTCCACCATGGCCAGGCCAGCAGCCAGCCATAGCCTACCAGGCCAGCAGCTAGTCACAGCCTACAAGGCCAGCAGCCAGCCATAGCCTTCCAGGCCACCGGCCAGCCAACCAATGTCTTCTTCTGGGAGCCCTCCCCCACGTCGTCAGCACTGTGAGGTAAATAAATATTATTTTTTTTTCTTTTTGGTGATGTTCACGTAATATATAAGCCCGATAACCCCATTTGTCACTACACCAGGGCAGTCAGGAGCAGCGAAGGTGAGTTGGCAAATTTAATGTGATATTTTTAGGCTGGGAAGGGCTCAATAACCAGGGACCTTCCCAATCTGATAATATCGACTCACATCTGTCTGCTTTACCTTTTCTGGTTTCATAAAACAGGGGAGATCCAACGGCGTTTCATTTATTTACAGTATGTATTTATTCATTTACTTATTTATTTGATTAAACAAACCTAAAAACTGTAGAATAAACTCTGCATTAAAGGCATTAAGGCCATGTTCACACAGTGCGTTTTTTACTGCAGAACCGCAGCGGTTTTGCCGCTGCGGTTCCGCAGCTGTTTTCCATGCAGGGTACATTACAATGTACCCCTATGGAAAACAGGAACCACTGTGCACACGGTCCTGAATTTCCCTTAAAAAGCCGCGATGAATCGGTGCGGGAAAAAAGAAGGAGCATGTCACTTCTTTCCCCGAAACTGCAGCGGTTCTGCACCCATAGACCTCCATTGTGAGGTCAAACCCGCAGTAAAACCCGCAGATCAAAAATATATCTGCGGGTTTTATTGCGGTTTGTGGTGCAGAACCGCTGCAGCCGGAAGTGCGGGGAAGCGGCCGGAAGTGCGTGGGCGGAAGTGCTTGGGCGGAGAGACATGGAGGCATACCGTCGCATGGGGGTCATGTCGGCCGTTTGATTGAATTGGTATGTGTGTGTGTGTGTGTGTATGTCTGTGTGTGTGTCTGTGTGTGTGTGTCTGTGTGTGTGTGTCCCCATGCGACGCTAGTGCCACCATTGTGCTAAGTCGCCGTATGGGACTACTACTCCCATCCGGTAATAGGATGGGAGAGTTGTCCCTGTGTCCGGCGACTTAGCACAGTTGTAAAGTTACACCAAACACCTACACACAATACACATACATGACACACAGTACAGTACATACAACACATAACAGAGTATATACTCACCAACAGCACACTTGTAGGCGAAGCCCTCGATCCTCCAGGAAAAAATCACAAAATAAAAAATCAAATTCATACTCCCTGTCCGCAGAATCCATAAAACGAGTGTCCCACGCCGATCCCCTGCTCTCCGGCGATACACTGCCAGGAGCGAAGCTCCTAGCAGTGTATCGCGTACTGTTCCGGAGTTCAATGACTCCGGCGTCTCGGTTAACGGCAGTACAGCTGCGTTGAACTTTCCCACGCAGCACTGCCGTTAAGCGAGAGTGCCGGGGTCAATGACCGCCGGTAAACTCGCTCGCGCATGCGCAGTGACACACCGACAGGAACTATGGCTCCTGTCAGTGTGTTGCTGCAGCCGTGGAGAGCAGACATGTCTCTGGATGTGTCTGTTCTCCATGGAAAATCTTCGTGGGATACGTGGCACTTAAATACGTGGCAATTAAATACGTGACACGTGGCACTTATACGTGATACGTGTCACTTAAATACGTGATACGTGTCACTTAAATATGTGGCACGTGGCACTGAAATACGTGATACGTGGCACTGAAATACGTGGCACTTAAATACGTGGCACGTGGCACTTAAATACGTGATACGTGGCACTGAAATACGTGGCACTTAAATACATGGCACTTAAATACGTGGCACGTGGCACTGAAATACGTGGCACGAGGCACTGAAATACGTGATACGTGGCACTGAAATACGTGGCACTTAAATACATGGCACTTAAATACGTGGCACGTGGCACTTAAATACGTGGCACGTGGCACTGAAATACGTGATACGTGGCACTGAAATACGTGGCACTTAAATACATGGCACTTAAATACGTGGCACGTGGCACTTAAATACGTGGCACGTGGCACTTAAATACGTGGCACGTGGCACCTGAAATACGTGGCACTGAAATACGTGGCACTGAAATACGTGGCACTGAAATACGTGGCACTGAAATACGTGATACGTGGCACTGAAATACGTGGCACTTAAATACATGGCACTTAAATACGTGGCACGTGGCACTTAAATACGTGGCACGTGGCACTTAAATACGTGGCACGTGGCACTGAAATACGTGGCACTGAAATACGTGGCACTTAAATACGTGGCACTGAAATACGTGGCACTGAAATACGTGATACGTGGTACTGAAATACGTGGCACTGAAATACGTGATACGTGGCACTTAAATACATGGCACTTAGGCTATGTTCACATTTGCGTTGTGCGCCGCAGCGTCGGCGCCGCAACACACAACGCAAACAAAAACGCAGCAAAACGCATGCACAACGCTGCGTTTTGCGCCGCATGCGTCCTTTTTTTGATTGATTTTGGACGCAGCAAAAATGCAACTTGCTGCGTCCTCTGCGCCCGGATGCGTGCGCTGCAGTGACGCATGCGGCGCAAAACGCAAGTGCGACGCATGTCCATGCGCCCCCATGTTAAATATAGGGGCGCATGACGCATAGCTGGATAGAGCTGGATCCGCGGGCTGTGATCTGGCCTACGCTCCGCACTCTGCGGAGCGCTGTCATTCAAAACACGTCCACTCATTTTGGTGTTTAGTCCCAAAATGGAGGATGGAAGAAGAAAAGGGTTGGACAAGGAAATGACATCATTTCTTTTTTTTTTTTCCCCCACTGCAGTTAAAGCTTTATTTGTGTCAAACACAGACAATCTGCAGAGAAAACTGCATAAAAAACCGCACTAAAAACCGCATCAAAAACCGCATCAAAAACGCATCAAAAACGCGCCAAAAACGCACCAAAAACGCACCTGCATTTTCTGCCAAGAGCTGCGGTTTTTGTCCTGAAAAAAAAAGGATTGAAATCAGGATCGTGTGAACATACCCTAAAGGGTGCAAGTTTATAATATGTAGGGGGGCTTGTGAAATTATATACCTATATATAATCTTTCTACCATCTATTTATCTACATCTTTATATGTGATTGCTTTATTAGTTTTGTGAACTAGCTTTAAGTTACATAGATAATTATAGTGTGGAAAAGATGATGTTAAAAACGTATTCCATATAGATTGTATATTCATGTCATACAGATATCATACGGATACTAGGCGAGAAATTTTTTTTTAGCACTCGTATGACATAGGGAATGGCATACGTATGGCACTCGTCCAACTTGAATATTGGAGCGATTTCTAATATGCTAGTGTGAGCGAACACTGTGCACTGTGTCCTGCTAGCCAAATACAAATTATGAAACAAGGTGACCAGTCCATTCATAGGCACACATATTCATAATGTACACATAACATACAACATAAACATATTTACATAAGCCAGATGTCCAATAATACATTTCTTAAAGGGTACATATAGCAGGTCTTTTATATAAGACCATGTTCACGCGCTCAGTATTTGGTCAGTATATCAGTATTTGTAAGCCAAGACCAGGAGTGGGTGATAAATACAGAAGTGGTGCTTGTTTCTATTATACTTTTCCTCTGAATGTTCCTCTCCTGATTTTGGCTTACAAATACTGAGGTAAAATACTGACCAAATACTGAACAAGTGAATGTGGCCTAACGGCGCAACTAGCAATTACTCCATATTCCCTCTTAAAAGTGTTCAATAGGGTTGAGCGACTTTCATCTTTTTAAGATCGAGTCGGGTTTTGCGAAACCCGACTTTGTCCAAAGTCGAGTCGAGTGAAGTCGGCCGATTATCGCGAAAAGTCGGCTGTCGACCGAAACATGAAACCCAATGCAAGTCAATGGGGAAGCATAGTCGGCAGTGAGTGGAGGCCAGGAAAACACCTACAGTGCCCATTTTAATGCCAAAAACATCCATTCTTGTTTCTGAAGCTTGTCAATCTTAATTAACTTTATAATAATAGTTGGGCATTGGAAATTGGGAGTCATTTGGCAAAAGTTGTGAGGGGTAGGGCTGGTTCAAGGTTTTAGTGGGCCCAGGAAACGTGGACTACGTCACGGCGGTGAAGCAGTGAGAGGTAAGTATTTCAACTTTGCAAGTGCTGTGATCCTGAGCAAGCAGGGAGGCCCACTCGTTCGCATTGGCACTGGCACAGGGCCCCTCAAAGTACGGCGGTGTGTTTGCACGGCGGGGGCGCCTCCCACTGGCAGCGACACTTTTGCGTACTCTGGGGGGCCCTGTGCCTGTGACGTCGCCAACGAGTATGCCTCCCTACCTGTTGAAGAAACCTGCACTTTCATCTGCACCTTCCTCTTTGTCCCTGTGTAAGGTGGTATAGTATGCGGGAAGGGGAACCTGACTTTCAGCAGGGTCAGATTGTGGCTGTGTAGCGTGCAAGGGGAATGTAGTGGTATGGGTCAAAGTACCACAAGACTCATCTAGCACCGGCTGGGCAATGGGCAGGATGAGGACGAAACACTGATATAGGCCCAAATAATAAAGTGGGTAAAATGCAGTTCAAAATTGGTAACAGGACTAACCAGGTGGCATTGGTTTGTTCAGTGGAGTAGAAAACCCAGGAGCGGCAGACACCGTTAGTAGGGCCGAACCACACTAGTAGGCCCTATGCAGTTTAATATTACAAATGAAGGCCGAAAGCCTGAAGATTAATGGTCAGGAAAATAACACAGGACAACACCAAGGTGCGGCACACACCGTTACTAGGCCCAACCAAAGTAGTAGGCCAACTGCAGTTTAATTATTTAAAACGTAAGACGAAAGCCTGAACATTGAAGGTCGGGACAACAAAACAGGAGAAAACCCAGTAGCGTCAGACACCGTTTTAAGGGCCCAACCACACATTTTAAAAACAACTACTTAACGAGAGCCTTAAGATTGAAGCTCAGCTTTATACAGTGGAGGACAACACCATGCAGCGGCACACACCGTTAGTAGGCCCCAACCACCAATTTTTAAAAACAACTACTTAATGAGAGCCTTAAGGTTGAAGCTCAGCTTTATACAGTGGAGGACAACACCAGGGAGCGGCACACACCGTTAGTAGGGCCCAACCAAAGTTGAAGGCCAAATGCAGTTTAATATCTGCTACTATAGGCCGAAAGCCTAAAGACTGCAGCTCAGCTTTATACAGTGGAGGACAACACCAGGGAGTGGCACACACCGTTAGTAGGCCCCAACCACCAATTTTTACCAACAAATACTTAATGAGAGCCAGAAGGTTGAAGCTCAGACAAGGAAACCTGGAGGAGAACACCAAGGAGGAGGAGAACACCAGGGAGCGGCAGACACCGTTACTAGGCCCCAACCAAGGTAGCAGGGCAACTGCAGTGTTACATTTAAAAATACTTAATGAAAGCCTGAAGGTTGAAGCTCAGACAAGGAAACCTGGAGGAGAACACCAAGGAGGAGGAGAACACCAGGGAGCGGCAGACACCGTTAGTAGGCCCCAACCACCAATTTTTACAAACAAATTCTTAATGAGAGCCTGAAGGTTGAAGCTCAGCTTTATACAGTGGAGGACAACACCAGGGAGCGGCACACACCTTTAGTAGGGCCCAACCAAAGTTGAAGGCCAAATGCAGTTTAATATCTGCTACTATAGGCCGAAAGCCTAAAGACTGCAGCTCAGCTTTATACAGTGGAGGAGAACACCAGGGAGCGGCAGACACCGTTAGTAAGCCCCAACCACCAATTTTTACAAACAAATACTTAATGAGAGCCTGAAAGTTGAAGCTCAGCTTTATACAGTGGAGGACAACACCAGGGAGCGGCACACACCGTTAGTAGGGCCCAACCAAAGTTGAAGGCCAAATGCAGTTTAATATCTGCTACTATAGGCCGAAAGCCTATAGACTGCAGCTCAGCTTTATACAGTGGAGGAGAACACCAGGGAGCGGCACACACCGTTAGTAGGCCCCAACCACCAATTTTTACAAACAAATACTTAATGAGAGCCTGAAGGTTGAAGCTCAGCTTTATACAGTGGAGGACAACACCAGGGAGCGGCACACACAGTTAGTAGGGCCCAACCAAAGTTGAAGGCCAAATGCAGTTTAATTTCTGCTACTATAGGCCAAAAGCCTAAAGACTGCAGCTCAGCTTTATACAGTAGAGGAGAACACCAAGGAGCGGCACACACCGTTAGTAGGCCCCAACCACCAAGTTTTTACAAACAAATACTTAATGAGAGCCAGAAGGTTGAAGCTCAGACAAGGAAACCTGGAGGAGAACACCAAGGAGGAGGAGAACACCCAGGAGGAGGAGAACACCCAGGAGGAGGAGAACACCCAGGAGCGTCAGACATCGACAGTGAGCCCCAACAAAACTAGTAGCCCAAATGCAGTTTCCTATTTTTTAAAAAAGCCCGAAAACCTGAATTGAGGACAATTTGAATTAGGGACTGCAGACAGACTTAGTAGGCTGTCCCCTGGGGACCATGCATCCACCACATTAACCCATTGCGCCGTATTGGACACGTAACCTTCCGTGGCCATGCCTACAGGTCCATGCGTCTGTTGTCAGGTGCACCTTTGTACTCACAGATTGCCAGAGTGCATGGACAATGCGGTCTTTTACATGCTGGTGGAGAGTTGGGATGGCTTTTCTCGCAAAAGAAGTGTCAACTGGGTAGCTCGTAGCGTGGTACAGCGTAGTCCATCATGGCTTTATTAATATTAAATAAAATAAAAAAATAGGCTCTATGCACTTTAAAATAGGTTCCAGGGGTACACGGGCAGCATTGGTGTGGTCAGTGGAGGACGATTGCAAGGAGGGACCGCAGACAGACTTACTAGGCCTAAAATAAATAAAAATAGGCTCTATGCAGTTTTAAATAGGTTACATGGGTACACAGGCAGCATTGGTGTGGTCAGCGGAGGACGATTGCAAGGAGGGACCGCAGACAGACTTACTAGGCCTAAAATAAATAAAAATAGGCTCTATGCAGTTTTAAATAGGTTACATGGGTACACAGGCAGCATTGGTGTGGTCAGCGGAGGACGATTGCAAGGAGGGACCGCAGACAGACTTACTAGGCCTAAAATAAATAAAAATAGGCTCTATGCAGTTTTAAATAGGTTACATGGATACACAGGCAGCATTAATGTGGTCAGCGGAGGAGGATTGCAAGGAGGGACCGCAGACAGACTTACTAGGCCTAAAATAAGTAAAAATAGGCTCTATGCAGTTTTAAATAGGTTACATGGGTACACAGGCAGCATTGGTGTGGTCAGCGAAGGACGATTGCAAGGAGGGACCGCAGACAGACTTACTAGGTCTAAAATAAATAAAAATAGGCTCTATGCAGTTTTAAATAGGTCACATGGATACACAGGCAGCATTGGTGTGGTCAGCGGAGGAGGATTGCAAGGAGGGACCGCAGACAGACTTACTAGGCCTAAAATAAATAAAAATAGGCTCTATGCAGTTTTAAGTAGGTTACATGGGTACACAGGCAGCATTGGTGTGGTCAGCGGAGGTGGATTGCAAGGAGGGACCGCAGACAGACTTACTAGGCCCAAAATAAATAAAAATAGGCTCTATGCAGTTTTAAATAGGTTACATGGGTACACAGGCAGCATTGGTGTGGTCAGCGGAGGACGATTGCAAGGAGGGACCGCAGACAGACTTACTAGGCCTAAAATAAATAAAAATAGGCTCTATGCAGTTTTAAATAGGTTACATGGGTACACAGGCAGCATTGGTGTGGTCAGCGGAGGACGATTGCAAGGAGGGACCGCAGACAGACTTACTAGGCCTAAAATAAATAAAAATAGGCTCTATGCAGTTTTAAATAGGTTACATGGGTACACAGGCAGCATTGGTGTGGTCAGCGGAGGACGATTGCAAGGAGGGACCGCAGACAGACTTACTAGGCCTAAAATAAATAAAAATAGGCTCTATGCAGTTTTAAATAGGTTACATGGGTACACAGGCAGCATTGATGTGGTCAGCGGAGGACGATTGCAAGGAGGGACCGCAGACAGACTTACTAGGCCTAAAATAAATAAAAATAGGCTCTATGCAGTTTTAAATAGGTTACATGGATACACAGGCAGCATTGGTGTGGTCAGCGGAGGACGATTGCAAGGAGGGACCGCAGACAGACTTACTAGGCCTAAAATAAATAAAAATAGGCTCTATGCAGTTTTAAATAGGTTACATGGGTACACAGGCAGCATTGGTGTGGTCAGCGGAGGACAATTGCAAGGAGGGACCGCAGACAGACTTACTAGGCCTAAAATAAATAAAAATAGGCTCTATGCAGTTTTAAATAGGTTACATGGATACACAGGCAGCATTGGTGTGGTCAGCGGAGGAGGATTGCAAGGAGGCACCACATACAGACTTACTAGGCCTAAAATAAATAAAAATAGGCTCTATGCAGTTTTAAATAGGTTACATGGGTACACAGGCAGCATTGGTGTGGTCAGCGGAGGACAATTGCATGGAGGGACCGCAGACAGACTTACTAGGCCTAAAATAAATAAAAATAGGCTCTATGCAGTTTTAAATAGGTTACATGGATACACAGGCAGCATTGGTGTGGTCAGCGGAGGAGGATTGCAAGGTGGCACCACAGACAGACTTACTAGGCCTAAAATAAATAAAAATAGGCTCTATGCAGTTTTAAATAGGTTACATGGGTACACAGGCAGCATTGGTGTGGTCAGCGGAGGACGATTGCAAGGAGGGACCGCAGACAGGCTTACTAGGCCTAAAATAAATAAAAATAGGCTCGAGGCAGTTAGAGTTATCTCGCAGGGGTACACAGGCAAATTGGTGTGGTCAGCGGAGGACGATTGCACGGAGTGTCTGACACAGTTAGTACTCCCAAAAAATAAATAGATGTTAATGTCTCGCAAAACAACAAAACAAAAAAAAAAAGTGTGGCATACTTAGGTACAGGGGTGGGCGCCTCTACTGAGTTTCAGACATAGTAATTTTGCACTACGTATTTACTGGTGTCAATATAGGACACTGACCCTGACTATTTTAACTAGCATCATACATGTCAACAAATTGGTATTGTCAGTGCCAGGCAGTGAAGGATGTCAGCGCATAGACTAAACATTGGTGGAGCTGTGAGAGATAATTTTGCACGTGGTAGAGCAGTTTGAGCTGGGGGGGGAACTCTCTTGTGGCCGGCGGTACAGGCCCAGGGCCCCTCATGTTACAACGGTGTGTCTGACGTTGGTTGCGTGCCACCACCGCCAGATACACTTTATTGTACTATGAGAGACCCAGTGGCAGTGCCGTCGACCAAAAGCGGGCACACCCACCTCTTCAGGCAAACGGCACTCTAACGGGTGCTTGCGCCAAGTGGCGAGACCACGGCCCCGTGGGGGGAGTTTTCCCATTTAGGGAGGTGTAAACATGTCGTATGCTGGACAAACAGCTGCTGCAAATTAAGAGATTGGAACACTCAGTAAGACCAGTCCACAAGCAAGACCTTTTTATAGGAAAGCTAGGTGTCAGCCGGGAAAGGTGGGGCAAAATAATTTGAAATCCAGGAGTGGTTCATTTTAATGAAGGTTAGATCATCAACATTTTGGGTAGCCAGACGAGTCCTTTTTTCGGTTAATATTGAACCAGCAGCACTGAATACTCTTTTTGATAGCACACTAGCTGCTGGGCAAGCAAGCTCCTGCAATGCATATTCTGCCAATTCAGGCCAGGTGTCTAATTTGGATGCCCAGTAATCAAATGGGAATGACGGTTGAGGGAGAACATCGATAAGGGCTGAAAAATAGTTAGTAACCATACTGGACAAATGTTGTCTCCTGTCACTTTGAATAGATGCTGCAGTACCTGTCCTGTCTGCGGTCATTGCGAAATCACTCCACAACCTGGTCAGAAAACCCCTCTGTCCAACGCCACTTCTGATTTGTGCACCTCTAACACCTCTGCCCTGTAGCCCCCTGCAGCTCGTGTGAGAACCATCACCGGCGCTGTGTGCTGGGAATGCCTGAATCAAACGGTCTACAAGAGTTGCTTGTTTGGTTGATAATATTTGTTCGAGGTTCTCATGTGGCATAATATTTTGCAATTTGCCTTTATAGGATCAAGGAGGCAGGCCAACCAGTAATCGTCATCGGTCATCATTTTAATAATGCATGGGTCCCTTTTGAGGATACGAAAGGCATAATCCGCCATATGGGCCAAAGTTCCAGTAGTCAAATCTGCGGTTGTGCTGGTTTGAGGGGCAGTCACAGGCAAATCTACGTCACTTGTCTCCCTCAAAAAACCTGAACCCGGCCTTGCCACACCAGCAATTTCCATTGGCCCCGGAGAAGCTTCCTCATTTAAAAAAATACTCATCCCCATCATCCTCCTCGTCCTCCTCCTCATCGCCCGCTACCTCATCCTGTAGACTGCCCTGACCAGACAATGGCTGACTGTCATCAAGGCTTTCCTCTTCCTCGGCTGCAGATGCCTGCTCCTTTATGTGCATCAAACTTTGCATCAGCAGACGCATTAGGGGGATGCTCATGCTTATTATGGCGTTGTCCGCACTAACCAGCCGTGTGCATTCCTCAAAACACTGAAGGACTTGACACAGGTCTTGTACCTTCGACCACTGCACACCTGACAACTCCATGTCTGCCATCCAACTGCCTGCCCGTGTATGTGTATCCTCCCACAAATACATAACAGCCCGCCTCTGTTGGCACAGTCTCTGAAGCATGTGCAGTGTTGAGTTCCACCTTGTTGCAACATCGATGATTAAGCGATGCTGGGGAAGGTTCAAAGACCGCTGATAGTTCTGCATACGGCTGGAGTGTACTGGCGAACGGCGGATATGAGAGCAAAGTCTGCGCACTTTGAGGAGCAGGTCGGGTAACCCCGGATAACTTTTCAGGAAGCACTGCACCACCAGGTTTAAGGTGTGAGCCAGGCAAGGAATGTGTTTCAGTTGGGAAAGGGCTATGGCAGCCATGAAATTCCTTCCGTTATCACTCACTACCTTGCCTGCCTCAAGATGTACAGTGCCCAGTCATGACTGGGTTTCTTTCTGTAAGAACTCGGACAGAACTTCCGCGGTGTGTCTGTTGTCGCCCAAACACTTCATTGCCAATACAGCCTGCTGACGCTTGCCACTAGCTGTCCCATAATGGCACACCTGGTGTGCAACAGTGGCAGCTGCGAATGGAGTGGATGTGCGACTGCGGTCTGTGGAAGAGCTCTTGCTTCTGCAGGAGGACGAGGAGGAGGAAGAGGGGGGGGCGAACACCTACAGCCACCACATTCACCCAGTGTGCCGTGATGGACACGTAACGTCCCTGGCCATGCCTACTGGTCCATGCATCTGTTGTCAGGTGCACCTTTGTAGTCACAGATTGCCTGAGTGCATGGACGATGCGCTCATTAACATGGTGGTAGAGGGCTGGGATGGCTTTTCTCGAAAAGAAGTGTCGACTGGGTAGCTCGTAGCGTGGTACAGCGTAGTCCATCAGCGCTTTGAAAGCTTCGCTTTCAACTAACCGGTAGGGCATCATCTCTAATGAGATTAGTCTAGCAATGTGGGCGTTCAAACCCTGTGTACGCGGATGCGAGGTTGAGTACTTCCTTTTCCTAACGAGAGTCTCATGAAGGGTGAGCTGGACTGGATAGCTGCATACGGTGGAACTAGCGGGGGTGGCGGTGGACATGGTGACTGAGAGAGGGTTGGAGATGGTATTCTTGCCGGTGCCCTACATGCAGTGTTTCCTACTACTAACCTGGTGATTCCCTGACTGCTTTGGCCTGGCGATGAAAGCTGCACAGATACTGCAGGTGGTGCGGGAAATGGTGGGCTTACAGGGAGGGAAGGGATGTAGCGTTGCTGACTAGCTTCATTGGCCGAGGGTGCTGCAACCTTTAGGGACGTTTGGTAGTTAGTCCAGGCTTGCAAATGCATGGTGGTTAAATGTCTATGCATGCAACTTGTATTTAGACTTTTAAGATTCTGACCTCTGCTTAAGGTAGTTGAACATTTTTGACAGATGACTTTGCGCTGATCATTTGGATGTTGTTTAAAAAAATGCCAGACTGCACTCTTTCTACTATCGGATACCTTTTCAGGCATTGCAGACTGAGCTTCTTTAACCGGATGGCCACGCTGTCCTCCAACTGGTTTTGGTTTTGCCACGCGTTTTTGGCCAGATACGGGCCCGGCAGATGGAAACTGTTGTGATGTTGATGCCTGCTGCGGCTCCTCCTCCTCCTCCGCTTCAGAACTACTGCCGCCTGCACCCTGTTTCCCCAATGGCTGCCAATCGGGGTCAACAACTAGGTCATCTATGACCTCCTCTTCTATGTCGTGTGCAACTTCGTCTGTGTCACCGTGTAAGCCGGTGGTATAGCGTTCATGACGGGGCACCACAGTCTCCGCTGGGTTTGATTCTGGCTCAGTACACTGTGAGGGCAATGTTCTGGTCTGAGTCAAAGGAACAGCATAGTAATCTGGCTGTGGCTGTGCATCTGTGCACTCCATGTCCGATTCAACTTCTAATGGGCATGGCCTGTTAACTATTTCACTGTCTAACCCAGGAACGGTATGTGTAAAGAGCTCCATGGAGTAACCCATTGTGTCGCCTGACGCATCCTTCTCTCTTGTTCTGGGTGAAGAAGACAAGGAAGCGACTTGTCCCTGACCGTGAACATCCACTAACGACGTGCTGCTTTTACATTTAGCACTTTCAGAAGAGGAGGCAAAAGAGCTAGAGGCTGAGTCAGCAAGGAAAGCCAAAACTTGTTCTTGCTGCTCCGGCTTTAAAAGCGGTTTTCCTACTCCCAGAAAAGGGAGCGTTTGAGGCCTTGTGTATCCAGATGACGAACCTGGCTCAACAACTCGAGACTTAGGTGCTGTACTGCTTTTACCACGACCACCTGATGCTCCACCACCACTACCATCATTACCAGCTGACAATGACCGCCCACGGCCACGACCTCTTCCACCAGACTTCCTCATTGTTTGCAAAACGTAACCAAAGTAACGGTATTTGTTACTGTAAAACAACTTATAAGGTGAACTCAAACTTCTATAGGATTTATATATACCTTTATAGGTGGCTGACACTGAAAGGAAAATCAGGCCCAATGTTACACACTAGGTTTTCTGTGCCCCAATAATTTGAGACAGATGGCACACACAGGACCGGCACTCAAGCAGAAATGCCAATCTTAATCTCCCACTATTTTTTTTTTCAGGGAGAATTTAAAAAAAACAAAAGAATTAACAGTATGACACACTAGGTTTTCTGTGCCCCAATAATTTGAGACAGATGGCAGACACAGGACCGGCACTCAAGCAGAAATGCCAATCTTAATCTCCCACTATTTTTTTTTTCAGGGAGAATTTAAAAAAAAAAAAAATAATTAACAGTATGACACACTAGGTTTTCTGTGCCCCAATAATTTGAGACAGATGGCACACACAGGACCGGCACTCAGGCAGAAATGCCAATCTTTATCTCCCACTATTTTTTTTTCAGGGAGAGTTAAAAAAAAAAAAAAAATGGCCCAGTATTACACACTAGGTTTTCTGTGGCACACAATGAGAGACAGATGCCACACACAGCACTGGCACAGAGGCAGACTTGCCAATCTTTATCTCCCACTATTTATTTCTTTTTTTTCAGGGAGAATTAAAAAAAAAAAAATTGCCCAGTATTACACACTAGGTTTTCTGTGGCACACAATGAGAGACAGATGCCACACACAGCACTGGCAGAGAGGCAGACTTGCCAATCTTTATCTCCCACTATTTCTTTTTTTTCAGGGAGAATTAAAAAAAAAATGGCCCAGTATTACACACTAGGTTTTCTGTGGCACACAATGAGAGACAGATGCCACACACAGCACTGGCACAGAGGCAGACTTGCCAATCTTTACCTCCCACTATTTATTTATTTTTTTTCAGGGAGAATTAAAAAAAAAAATAAAAAAATAAAAAAAATGGCCCGGTATTACACACTAGGTTTTCTGTGGCACACAATGAGAGACAGATGCCACACACAGCACTGGCACAGAGGCAGACTTTCCAATCTTTATCTCCCACTATTTATTTATTTTTTTTCAGGGAGAATTAAAAAAAAAAAAAAAATGGCCCAGTATTACACACTAGGTTTTCTGTGGCACACAATGAGAGACAGATGCCACACACAGCACTGGCACAGAGGCAGACTTGCCAATCTTTATTTCCCCCTATTTATTTGTTTTTTTTCAGGGAGAATTAAAAAAAAAAAATGGCCCAGTATTACACACTAGGTTTTCTGTGGCACACAATGAGAGACAGATGCCACACACAGCACTGGCACAGAGGCAGACTTGCCAATCTTTATTTCCCCCTATTTATTTATTTTTTTCAGGGAGAATTAAAAAAAAATGGCCCAGTATTACATACTAGGTTTTCTGTGGCACACAATGAGAGACATATGCCACACACAGCACTGGCACAGAGGCAGACTTGCCAATCTTTATCTCCCACTATTTATTTATTTTTTTCAGGGAGAATTAAAAAAAAAAAAAAATGGCCCAGTATTACACACTAGGTTTTCTGTGGCACACAATGAGAGACAGATGCCACACACAGCACTGGCACAGAGGCAGACTTGCCAATCTTTATCTCCCACTATTTATTTTTTTTTTTTCAGGGAGAATTAAAAAAAAAAAAATGGCCCAGTATTACACACTAGGTTTTCTGTGGCACACAATGTAAGACAGATACCACACACAGCACTGGCACAGAGGCAGACTTGCCAATCTTTATCTCCCACTATTTATTTTTTTTTTTTTAGGGAGAATTAAAAAAAAAAAACTGGCCCAGTATTACACACTAGGTTTTCTGTGGCACACAATGAGAGACAGATGCCACACACAGCACTGGCACAGAGGCAGACTTGCCAATCTTTATTTCCCACTATTTATTTCTTTTTTTTCAGGGAGAATTTAAAAAAAATAAATTGCCCAGTATTACACACTAGGTTTTCTGTGGCACACAATGAGAGACAGATGCCACACACAGCACTGGCACAGAGGCAGACTTGCCAATCTTTATCTCCTACTATTTATTTCTTTTTTTTCAGGGAGAATTAAAAAAAAAACTGGCCCAGTATTACACACTAGGTTTTCTGTGGCACACAATGAGAGACAGATGCCACACACAGCACTGGCACAGAGGCAGACTTGCCAATCTTTATCTCCCACTATTTATTTATTTTTTTTCAGGGAGAATTAAAAAAAAATGGCCCAGTATTACACACTAGGTTTTCTGTGGCACACAATGAGAGACAGATGCCACACACAGCACTGGCACAGAGGCAGACTTTCCAATCTTTATCTCCCACTATTTATTTATTTTTTTTCAGGGAGAATTAAAAAAAAAAAAAAATGGCCCAGTATTACACACTAGGTTTTCTGTGGCACACACACAATGAGAGACAGATGCCACACACAGCACTGGCACAGAGGCAGACTTGCCAATCTTTATTTCCCCCTATTTATTTATTTTTTTTCAGGGAGAATTAAAAAAAAAAAATGGCCCAGTATTACACACTAGGTTTTCTGTGGCACACAATGAGAGACAGATGCCACACACAGCACTGGCACAGAGGCAGACTTGCCAATCTTTATTTCCCCCTATTTATTTATTTTTTTCAGGGAGAATTAAAAAAAAATGGCCCAGTATTACACACTAGGTTTTCTGTGGCACACAATGAGAGACAGATGCCACACACAGCACTGGCACAGAGGCAGACTTGCCAATCTTTATCTCCCACTATTTATTTATTTTTTTTCAGGGAGAATTAAAAAAAAAAAAAAATGGCCCAGTATTACACACTAGGTTTTCTGTGGCACACAATGAGAGACAGATGCCACACACAGCACTGGCACAGAGGCAGACTTGCCAATCTTTATCTCCCACTATTTATTTATTTTTTTTCAGGGAGAATTAAAAAAAAAAACTGGCCCAGTATTACACACTAGGTTTTCTGTGGCACACAATGAGAGACAGATGCCACACACAGCACTGGCACAGAGGCAGACTTGCCAATCTTTATCTCCCTGCAGTAATCTCAGAAAAGTATGGCAGGCAGCTATAAAAAGGACAGCTGCACACAAAAGTGTGGACAAACAAACAAGATACTGTAGCTGTGCAGAAAGGAAGGAACAACAGGATTTGTGCTTTGAAAAAAGCAGTTGGTTTGCACAGCGGCGTACACACACAGCAACGCAGCTATCAGGGAGCCTTCTAGGGCAGCCCAATGAGCTACAGTGCTGAGGAAAAAAAAATGTAGCTTCCACTGTCCCTGCAAACAAAAGGTGGTGTTGGACAGTGGAAATCGCTACAGCACAAGCGGTTTGGGGGTGAATGTACCCTGCCTAACACTATCCCTGCTTCTGACGAAGCGTCAGCAACCTCTCCCTACGCTCAGATCAGCAGCAGTAAGATGGCGGTCGGCGGGAAAGCCCCTTTATAGCCCCTGTGACGCCGCAGAAAGCAAGCCAATCACTGCAATGCCCTTCTCTAAGATGGTGGGGACTGAGATCTATGTCATCACGCTGCCCACACTCTGCATCCACCTTCATTGGCTGAGAAATGGCGCTTTTAGCGTCATTGAAACGCGACTTTGGCGCGAAAGTCGCGTACCGCATGGCCGACCCCACACAGGGATCGGGTCGGGTTTCATGAAACCCGACTTTGCCAAAAGTCGGCGACTTATGAAAATGACCGATCCGTTTCGCTCAACCCTAGTGTTCAACATGGATTAAAAAATCAGACTGTAAATATGTTTGAATCTAAGCAGGATGTTGTGATTGCATCTGCCAATCTATACTTTTCTGCACCTTTTTCTCTGTCCTCAACCAAAGAATAACCACAATTCTCAAATTACTAAAGCATTGCTTTATTCCCCCTGCTACCAAGTCTTATTTCCACCTCTCCTCCAGTCTTGCTCCCTTCCTCTCTCCTTTATTCTAGGAAAAACTTTTCATGATTAGTAAGGTAGCAATAGTCAGAGATAACTCCTCATGACCCCATGTGGGAGCAGCAGGTAGAAGTCTTCCAATTATATCTCCAGTTCCAGCAGCCTGCTGAGCAGGGGTCAAAAATGTCTCCCTCACTGAGTCACCTACAGCGGTGGGATATTGATTCTAGTTCATTACTGTTCAGCAGTACATTGAGTGTCTCGGTCAGGGGTATAAGCTGGCCTTGGCATGATCATATGCTATTTCTGAAATTCTGGAGTGCGGAGACTGGAAGCATGTAGCCACTTTTTATCATTTTAAATAGTGGGCAGCTTAAAAACAAAATGCTGTGGAGGAAATGTCAATGTCACCCAGTCATTTGCAGTAGCTCTCCTTTGTGTATTCAGGTTAGTCACTGGTGTGCACAGAAGACATTGAACCTGCTATGTATTTCATCCTCCATGCTCTTTCTATAAACGTGAGGCCAATTTCTTAACTTCCATTTCTAAGGATCAGCAGACCGGCATTGCAGCAAGTATATTCCACTGAACTATACAATGCTGGTTATTGGTGCTCAACTGTGCAGCAATACAATCTTCAAAACTTACGAGTATAGGAGCAAAATGAGTGGCTCTCATCACTGGCACATTATTTTGTGCTTTATCATTCCAAAGTCATATGTAGTGTTGAGCATTCCGATACCGCAAGTATCGGGTATCGGCCGATATTCGCAGTATCGGAATTCCGATACCGAGTTCCGATACTTTCAGTATATCCGATATCGGAATCGGAAGTTCCCAAAATTCAAAGAGCCAGAATTCAGCCAATTAGGAATGACTAGAAGTGTGGGCACATCCTGTTCTGAATGGTGGGCATGTAACTACTGGCATGGCTGTGATTGGCTGCTGAAATGATGTCATGATGCAGTATAAAAGTCGCCGCAGCCATTTTAGGTGCACTCTGCTGTGAATTCAGTTAGGGACAGGACGCTGCTGTTCTGACTGAGGGACATTTTTGAGATAGCGATTTGCTTCATTGTGCTTTACCCAGGCAAATTTAGCAACCGCTGTGTGAGAACCTTGTTTTTGCCTTGCAGCGCTGTTCATGACTGTCTGCAAGGTCTCTGTGTGAGTGCAGCTCACTCTGTAGTCTGGTCTGCAGCCACCGCTGGTTGTAGTCAGCTCAGGGTGCGTCACTGCCTCATACTGTTCCATTGTCCTTTTTGCAATTAGTGCAGCCTGCTGCACATTTTTTCAAATTTATCCGATTAGTGGCTTTCCATCCGTATCCTGCTAGACTGTGGAAAAACACTATATAGGATTACACAGAGGAGCTTTTTTTGGCCTTGCAGCGCCGTTCACGGCTGTCTGCACATCTCTGTATGCTTTAATGTCTCCTCCACCTCCCCAATACATCCTACATTATTCTTAGTTGTTTTCCTTCATGTAGAATGAACCTACAAGGAAAGAAAGGGTTTATTTTAATTCCAATATTTTTGTCCCATTGACTTGCATGTTATGTGTTAAGACACATGCTACAGCTGTTTCGTGTCTAGTCCTGCTTCATCTGACTCCGACCACATGAGACACAACTTAGACGCAAATCAACTGTAGCCCACACTGTTTGTCTTCACTTTATATACCCATATGACTCTGGAATAATAAAGCACAAAATAATGTGCCAGTGATGAAAGTCACTCACAATCCTTCCGTACTCTCAATTTCTTAACTTGTTTCTCACAAATGCGCAGATTCTTGATGTCTGGTTGAAAACAGTAATAGACTTCCGCTTTCCATAACTTCGTAGTAGCTGGTGATAATCACCTATATGATGCAATAAAAGTCATCAACTAATCTTTTTCTGCATTTTCATAAAATGGGGTAATTTAGAACATATCACACAATCAAAGCCAAGCCACTTATTTTTTTACTCTACATTACTTTATGTTTACTTGTAGTTTTAATTAAAAAAACATTTTCATCACTTAGATTATAAAACTGTTGATGTAATTTTTCCAAACTAAAACTGTCAGAAGCCAAAAGTAAAGAATTAAGAAATTAAACATGTAACCCCCACAACATTTTTTATTCAATAAACCTGTCTAAATGTATATGTAATGAAGTATAAATGCAGTAATGTACTCCACAATCGTCTTCTTCCCTATTTTTCAGCACGGCTCCGATTTTCTTACCAGTCATGTCACTGAAATTCTGACTCTCTGGATAGAAATGAGGTTTATGTGTGACACGTGTTGTGAATTCTGCTCTTGCGCTCCCTCCGGTGGTTATAAGTGGTAGTGCTGCTGTCTTTGGATTTGGATCGCAGCATTCATCAGGTGTTTCCACTTATTGCAATTCTGACTGGGCTATTTAGTCTTGCTTGACCCTTTAGTTAGTGCCAGTTGTCCATTGTTTCCTGGAGGATTCACTTCCCTGCCTGGTCTCTCTTGCTTGCTGTTCATTTCAACAAAGGTAAGTTCTGGCTTTGTTTTCTGCAGTCCACATGCTGTGGGCCTTATCATTCTAGTTATTTTCCATGTTTTGTCTTGTCCAGCTTGGTCTGTATAAGGATTTGTTTAGCCAAGCTGGTATCTCTGGAGATGCAGATATACCCTCCATGCCTTTAGTTAGATGTGGAGATTTTGTATTTTCTGTGGTGGAAATTTTCTAATGTTTTAATACTGACCGCATAGTACTCTGTCCTATCCTTTCTATTTAGCTAGAAGTGGCCTCCTTTGCTAAATTCTGATTTCAGTCTGCGTATTTTATTTCCCTCTCCTCTCACAGTCAATATTTGTGGGGGGCTGTCTATCCTTGGGGATTTTCTCTGAGGCAAGATAGTTTTCCCTTTTCTATCTCTAGGGGTAATTAGTCCTCCGGCTGTGTCGAGATGTCTAGGGAGCGCTAGGTACATTCCACGGCTACTTCTAGTTGCGGTGTTAAGTTCAGGGTCTGCGGTCAGTACAGGCACCACCTTCTCCAGAGTACGTCTCATGCTGCTCCTAGGCCACCAGATCATAACAGACACGGAGGTTACTTTTACAGTGTAGATCTAGTCTTTCCATAGTCTTACACTGTAAAAGCCACTTTCTACTCTCACATAGCCCCAGTGTGATCCAGAGAGTCAAAATTGCAGTCACTTGGTTGTAAAGAGGCCTGGAGCGGAGCTGGAAACTGGAGAAGATACCGATCGATGAGTATATTAACAGATTTACAATTCCGTACATATACCTTTAGACAGGTTTAATGAATAAAAACTAATGAGACAGCTTATTTAAGTATATATAAGTAATTTTTTTTAAATGTTTGCAACAAGAAAAATATTAAATCACTTTGTGTAATAAAGTAGAAGGGGGTATAAACATATAACAATAATTTTTCTATAGCACCAACATATTCTGCCACAATTTACATTTCAGAGAGGGACTTGTACAGATAATAATATTACACAGTAAACACATAATTCAACAGATGCCACTAGGAGTGAGGGCCCTGGTCACAAGCTTACAATCTATGAGGTAATAGGGGAGACATGAAAGGTACATCGTAAAAAGTGCTTGTATTGTACAGTCCAACCATCAATATCATAAACAGGGTATGGCCTAAATCTGTTGGTATTGGGAATTAATCACATTGTCCTTGGATGCGAGAAGTGTTGGAGATGGAAGTGGAAGGTTCAGATTAATGAGGATATTAGCCTTAGGTCATTAGCGGAGCAGAGGTTATTTGTAGAGTGGTAGAGATGAGGGAGGAAATGTAGGGTGGCAAGAGTGATAAGTTTATATTGGACCCTGTAGCGGAGGGGCAACAACTGCAATGATAGGGTAGAGGTTGGAAAGAAATGTGATCCTGGTTGCTGCATTAAAGGATGGATTGGAGAGGGGAGAGTTTAGAAAGAGTGAGACCGATTAGTGGAGAACTACAATAGTCCAGATGAGAAGGAATAAGAGCAACAGTAAATGTTTTACAGAGGCAAAGGTAAGAAAAGGTTAAATTTTAGAAATGTTTTTCAGGTGTAGGTGACATGAGCAAGAGAGTGATCTAATGTTCGGGTAAATGAAAGATCCGAATCAAATATGACCCCAAGACAGCAGTCATGCTGCTGGGGAGTAATGATAGAACTACACATGGAAATGGCAATATTGGGTATAGGTAGGTTAGCGGAGGGAGGAAACACCAGAAGTTCAGTTTTTTAGAGATTCAGTTTTAGACAGAGGAAGGACATAATGTTAAAGACAGAGGAAAGACAATCACTGGTATTCTTAATTAAGACATGGGTGATATCACGAGACGATGTATATATTTGAGTGTCATCAGCATAGAGATGGTACTGAAAACCGAATCTAGTGATGGTTGTCCAATGGGACGGTGCATAAGGAGACAAGGAAGGGACCTAGAATTGAGCCCTTTGGAACCTCGACAGTAAGGTTAAGATGAGAAAAAGAAGGGCTAGCAAAAGATAGAGTGAACGAGTGGTGAGAGAGGTAGGAGGAGATCCAAGGGACAGCACTATTTTTGATGCTAAAGAATGGAGCATAGGGAGGAGGAGCTGGTACAGTGTCAAATGCTGCAGAGAGATCCAGGAGAACCAGCAAGGAGAGGTGAGTCTGGTGACCATTAGATTTAGCTGTCAGTTGATCATTAGAGACTTTAGCAAGGCACAGATCTACAGTATACATTGCATAGTAGCTGCGAAGACAAACTCCCTTTTCCATTCAGTTATTTATTAAAGAGCTTACAGTACTATTGACATTTTCAGTCGTGGAGTCAAATCCCCGTTAAATGTTGCTAACCCAGAAATCAAATGATAATAAGTTATAACATGATTATCTTAGAACTAACTCCATGTCATAAGATTCTGACCTCAGTTTTGATAATACTGCAATATCTGTTGTGTTGATGTGGCTTCCCAGCCACTGGTTAAGAAACACTTCTGAGTCATATTAGTAGCAAAGGTACACAATGTTAAGAACAACAATTGGCACTAAATAATTTTCCATGAAGAGTTTGGAGATCTATGGGATTTTTATTTCTTCAAAAGCATGAACATTTAATTAATTTTAGAAAGGGTGGGAGACTGTGTCTTCTGGCTCAAATAGAACTGGACACTTTCTGCCAGAAAACAAAGCCAGTAGACTTATGGGGGATGCTGGCAGCAGTATGGAGGAATGGTTGGGTTCCAGTTATAGATGAGCAAATGTGTTTTAATGGCATTGAATTCCAGTAAAATTTTCCAAAAATTCACATTTGACAAAATACAGATTTTTTGCAATTTGCTTCCACACATAACAAGCAAAATCACTACTGGCAGACATTTTTCTAGAAAGTAAAAGGCCATCAAACTGTTAAAGTATATATAAATACGTATCGTATATACTCATGTATAAACCGACCCGAGTATAAGCCGAGGTACCCAATTTGGCAACGGAAAACTGATTGACTCGAGTATAAGCCAAGTATGCATTGTCCCCTCATCCCTATCCTGGCATGCATGGCCTCCTCATCCCCATCCTTGTCCGCATGGCTCCTCATCTCCATCATCTGCATGGCTTCACATCCCCGTCATTATCAGCATGGCTCCCGATCCTCGTCCTTGTCTGCATGGCTTCCCATCCCCGTCCTTGTCTGCATGGCTCTCCATCCCTATCCTTGTCTGCATGGCTCCCCATCCCTGTCCTTGTCTGCATGGCTCCCCATCCCTGTCCTTGTCTGCATGGCTCCCAATCTCTGTCCTTGTATGCATGACTCCCCATCCCTGTCCTTGTATGCATGGCTCCCCATCCCTGTCCTTGTATGCATGGCTCCCCATTTCTGTTCTTGTATGCATGGCTCCCCATCCCAGTCCATTCTATGCATGGCTCCCATACCTGTCCTTGTGTGCATGGCTCCCTGTCTCTGTCCTTGTCTGCATGGCTCCCCATCCCTGTGCTTGTCTGCATGGCTCCTTATCGCCATCCTTGTATGCATGGCTCCTTATCCCCTATCCTTGTATGTATGGCTCCCCATCCCTATAAAAAAGCCACATCCAATTTACCTTCCCTGCGCTCCCTAGCTGCATCTCGTTCCGGTGCCAGCAGTTCTTCTGGCCGAGCGATCACGTATCCCTGCTCAAGAAGATAATGAATATTCACTGCTCTCCACACCTATGGGAGTGGAGAGAGGTGAATATTCATTGCCTTAATGTGTGGGCACCCATGAAAGCCCAAGCAGCTGTTGGATTCCGGCGGCTGAGGCTGCACCCTATAAGAGAAATGCCAGTAGCGGGTACATGTTACCGTCCAGCATCTGCAGGAGCCAACTGCTGTGGCTGACACTGTGCACGCTATTACAGAGAAATGAATCTTCATTGCCAGTGCAGTGAATATTCATTTCTCTCTAGCAGTGGACACAGGCTTTAGCCGCATCTGCCAGCTCCTGCCTCCTGTGCCCCAGTGCTCCGCCGCTCCCCCTCCCTCACAAATTCTGGGACAATGACTCATGTATAAGCCAATGGGGTGTTTTGAGCACTAAAAAATGTGCTCGGCTTATACACGAGTATATACGGTATAACCACCGTATTACTCACAGTTTCAGCCCCTCTGGTCCTCACTGTCATCTATACCGTTCCTGCAGAATTTTTTAATCACTGCTGCTCCTTTGAAATCTCCAATTCTGCACATGGATGCAAGGTCATGGCACATATTGTGGCATCATGACAAAGGGACTTTTCACACACTTACACAGAACCACATGGGGATTTCAGTACGAGTCGTGATGATAAGAAAATGCGGCGAGGACCATAAGTGATGATGAAGAGTGGAGAAGCTTATAAGGTGATTGGTAGGGTGAGTAGAAGGATTCCTTTTTACATCTTAAGGCCCCGTCTCACTTAGCGACGCTAAAGCGATCCCGACAACGATACGACCTGTCAGGGATCGTTGCTGCGTCGCTATGTGGTCGCTGGTGAGATGTCAAACAGTGAGATCTTCCCAATGATCGCTGCTGCGATCTCACTGTTTGACATCTCACCAGCGACCTGTAGCGACCTGTACAACGATGTCACATGAGAGCTATTATGACGATTCAGTGTCTGAGTCATCAACGAGGTCATTGGTAAGGTGTCAAACACAGCGATGTGTGCTACCCAGCGGGACCTCAACGATCAAAAAAAGGTCCAGGCCATTCCGACACGACCAGCGATCTCACAGCAGGGGCCTGGTCGCTGCTACGTGTCACACATAGTGAGATCGCTACTGAGGTCGCTGTTGCGTCACAAAACTTGTGACTCAGCAGCGATCTCGCTAGCGATCTCGCTTAGTGAGACGGGGGCTTTACATTTATAATGCTCTGGAGTAAAGAGAGACTCCAGAACATAAAAATGGACATTAAATTCACAGAAAATAAGTTCTCAGCAAATGTAAAGAAGAAAAAGATGTGTCAACAGACAAATTTGAATTTTGCCTGATTCGTATATCTCTAGTTTCCATAGTTTTTCCTTTCTCAGCATTGCCGTGGACTTTTTTTTAAACTTGACACTCATTTTAAGAACACAAGGGAATGGCTATTTGCTTTACTATATTAGGCCTTAAGGCCCCGTCACACATAGCGATTTACCAACGATCACGACCAGCGATACGACCTGGCCGTGATCGTTGGTAAGTCGCTGTGTGGTCGCTGGGGAGCTGTCACACAGACCGCTCTCTCCAGCGACCAACGATCAGGGGAACGACTTCGGCATCGTTGAAACTGTCTTCAACGATGCCGAAGTCCCCCTGCAGCACCCGGGTAACCAGGGTAAACATCGGGTTACTAAGCGCAGGGCCGCGCTTAGTAACCCGATGTTTACCCTGGTTACCAAAAAAAACAAACAGTACATACTCACCATCTGATGTCCGTCAGGTCCCTTGCCGTCTGCTTCCTGCTCTGACTGAGTGCCGCCGTACAGTGAGAGCAGAGCGCAGCGGTGACGTCACTGCTGTGTTGTGCTCTCACTGTACAGCGGCACTCAGTCAGAGCAGGAAGCAGACGGCAAGGGACCTGACGGACATCAGATGGTGAGTATGTACTGTTTTTTTTTTTTTACATTTACGCTGGTAACCAGGGTAAACATCGGGTTACTAAGCGTGGCCCTGCGCTTAGTAACCCGATGTTTACCCTGGTTACCAGTGAAGACATCGCTGGATCGGTGTCTGTTATGATCCCTAGTGGCTGAGGATCACAAATAGATCAGCAAGTGATTAAACTAAGGACGAGCTCTAGGGAGATGGTAACTGGACTGATCGCAAATCTGAACCTATCCAAAACAACTAGAGGTAGCCGGTGAACGTGCCTAAAAAATTCCTAGACGTCTCGAGCCAGCCTGAGGAACTAGCTACCCCTAAAGAGAAAGAAAGACCTCGCTTGCCTCCAGAGAAATAATCCCCAAAGATATAGAAGCCCCCAACAAATATTAACGGTGAAGTAAGAAGAAGGCACATACATAGGGATGAAATCAGATTCAGCAAAAGAGGCCCACTAGTACTAGAAAGCAGAAAATAGAGCAGGGGTCTATGCGATCAATAAAAAACCCTTACAAAATATCCATCCTGAGATTTCAAGAACCCACACACCAACTAACGGTGTGTGGGGAGAAACTCAGCCCACTAGAGCAACCAGCAAGCGAGGGAATTACATTTTAGCAAGCTGGAACAGAAAACATGATAAACACTGCTGATCAAAAAATGAGCAAACAAAACTTAGCTTATCCTGGATGGACTGGGAGCAAGGTAGTCAGAAGGAATCTGAGTAGCACTGATTACATCGACAGCCGGCAACAAGTGGAAGCAAAACAGAGCTATATAGGAACCTCCCAGAGGATAACGAACCAGCTGATAGCCAGAGACCAGCAGGATAACAGGCAAAGCCACCAGGGGGAGCCCAAAGCAAAAGTCACACCATAACACCAGTGACCACAAGAGGGAGCCTGAACACAGAGTTCACAACAGTACTCCCCCCTTGAGGAGGTGTCACCGAACCCTCATGAAAACCACCAGGGCGATCAGGATGAGCCACATGGAAGGCACGAACCAAATCGGCTGCATGAACATCAGAGGCGAGAACCCAAGAATTATCCTCCTGACCATAGCCCTTCCATTTAACCAAATACTGGAGCCTCCGTCTAGAAATACGAGAATCCAAGATCTTCTCCACCACGTATTCCAATTCTCCCTCAACCAGCACCGGGGCAGGAGGCTCAACCGGAGGAACCACAGGCACCACATACCTCCGCAACAACGAGCGATGGAACACATTATGAATAGCAAATGATGCTGGGAGGTCCAGACGAAATGACACAGGGCCAAGGACTTCCAGAATCTTATAAGGATCGATAAACCGAGGCTTGAACTTAGGAGAGGAGACCTTCATAGGAACGAAGCGAGAAGACAACCACACCAAGTCCCCAACGCAAAGTCGGGGACCCACACAGCGACGGCGGTTGGCAAAGAGCTGAGCCTTCTCTTGAGACAGCGTCAAATTGTCCACCACATGATTCCAAATCTGATGCAACCTATCCACCAAAACATCCACTCCAGGACAGTCAGAAGGCTCCAACTGACCCGAGGAAAAACGAGGATGAAACCCCGAATTACAAAAGAAAGGAGAAACCAAAGTAGCAGAACTAGCCCGATTATTAAGGGCAAACTCGGCCAACGGCAAAAAAGTAACCCAGTCGTCCTGATCAGCAGAAACAAAACATCTTAAATAAGTCTCCAAGGTCTGATTAGTTCGCTCGGTTTGGCCATTCGTCTGAGGATGGAAGGCCGACGAAAAAGACAAATCATTGCCCAATTTAGCACAAAAGGTCCGCCAAAATCTAGACACAAACTGGGATCCTCTATCAGAAACAATGTTCTCAGGAATCCCGTGGAAACGAACCACATTTTGAAAAAACAGTGGAACCAACTCGGAGGAGGAAGGCAACTTAGGCAAGGGCACCAAATGGACCATCTTAGAAAAACGATCACACACCACCCAGATGACAGACATTCTCTGAGAGACAGGGAGATCTGAAATAAAATCCATGGAAATGTGCGTCCAAGGCCTCTTCGGGACAGGCAAAGGTAACAGCAAACCACTGGCTCGAGAACAGCAAGGCTTAGTCCGAGCACAAATTCCACAAGACTGCACAAAGGAACGCACATCCCGCGACAAGGAAGGCCACCAAAAAGACCTGGCCACCAAGTCTCTGGTACCAAATATTCCAGGATGGCCCGCCAACACCGAAGAATGAACCTCGGAGATAACTCTGTTGGTCCATCTATCCGGGACAAACAGTCTCTCCGGTGGACAGCGATCAGGTCTATCCGCCTGAAACTCTTGCAGCACACGTCGCAAATCTGGGGAGATGGCAGACAAAATCACCCCTTCTCTAAGAATACCAGCCGGCTCTGAATCTCCAGGAGAGTCAGGCACAAAACTCCTAGAAAGAGCATCATCCTTCACATTCTTTGAACCAGGCAGGTACGAAACCACGAAATCAAAACGAGAGAAAAACAACGACCAACGAGCCTGTCTGGGATTCAGCCGCTTGGCCGACTCGAGATAAATCAAATTCTTGTGATCAGTCAAGACCACCACACGATGCTTAGCTCCCTCGGGCCAATGTCGCCACTCCTCAAATGCCCACTTCATAGCCAACAACTCCCAATTACCGACATCATAATTCCGCTCGGCAGGCGAAAACTTTCTTGAAAAGAAAGCACATGGCTTCATCACAGAGTCATCGGAGCTTCTCTGCGACAAAACAGCCCCCGCTCCAATCTCGGAAGCATCAACCTCCACCTGGAAGGGAAGTGAGATATTTGGCTGACATAAGACCGGAGCCGAAGAAAACCGGCGCTTCAGCTCCCGAAAGGCCTCCACAGCCGCAGAGGACCAATTAGTCACATCAGAACCTTTCTTGGTCAAATCCGTCAAAGGCTTAACAACACCAGAAAAATTAGCTATGAAGCGACGGTAAAAATTAGCAAAACCCAAGAACTTCTGAAGACTCTTAACCGATGTAGGCTGCGTCCAGTCATGAATAGCCTGAACCTTGACTGGGTCCATCTTAATAGTAGAAGGAGAAAAAATGAAACCCAAAAAAGAAATCTTCTGGACTCCAAAAAGACATTTTGAGCCCTTCACAAATAAAGCATTGTCACGCAGGACCTGAAAGACCATCCTGACCTGCTTAACATGAGACTCCCAATCATCCGAAAAAAACAGAATATCATCCAGATACACAATCATAAACTTATCCAGATATTCACGGAAGATGTCGTGCATAAAGGACTGAAAGACTGAAGGAGCATTAGAAAGTCCAAAAGGCATCACCAGGTACTCAAAATGGCCTTCAGGCGTATTAAATGCAGTTTTCCATTCATCACCCTGTTTTATACGCACAAGGTTATACGCACCACGAAGATCTATCTTGGTGAACCAACTAGACCCCCTAATGCGAGCAAACAAATCAGTTAACAATGGCAAAGGATACTGAAATTTGACCGTGATTTTATTCAAAAGGCGATAATCAATACAAGGTCTCAGGGAACCATCCTTCTTAGCCACAAAAAAGAATCCCGCACAAAAAGGGGAAGAGGACGGGCGAATATGTCCCTTCTCCAAAGACTCCTTTATATAACTCCGCATGGCAGCATGCTCCGGCACAGATAAATTGAAAAGTCGTCCCTTAGGAAACTTACTACCAGGAATCAAATTTATAGCACAATCACAGTCCCTATGAGGAGGTAGAGAATTGAGTTTGGGCTCCTCAAATACATCCTGGTAGTCTGACAAAAACGTAGGGACTTCAGAAGGAGTGGACGAAGCAATTGACACCACAGGAGCGTCACCATGAATTCCCTGACAACCCCAACTTGACACAGACATAGCTTTCCAATCCAGGACTGGATTATGAGTCTGCAACCATGGTAGACCCAACACGACAGCATCATGCAAATTATGCAATACAAGAAAGCGAATCACCTCCTGATGAACAGGAGTCATGCACATGGTCACTTGTGTCCAGTACTGAGGTCTATTCGTAGCCAATGGCGTAGAGTCAATTCCCCTTAGTGGAATAGGGAATTTTAAAGGCTCCAAATCAAAACCACAGCGCCTGGCAAATGACCAATCCATCAGACTCAGGGCAGCACCTGAATCTACAAAGGCATTAACCGGGTAAGATGACAGGGAACAAATCAGGGTAACAGACAAAATGAACTTAGGCTGTAAAGTACCAATGGTGACAGATTTCTCAACCTTTTTTTTGCGCTTAGAGCATGCTGAGATAACATGAGCTGAGTCACCACAGTAAAAGCACAACCCATTTTGCCGTCTATAATTTTGCCGTTCACTTCTGGTCAGAATTCTGTCACATTGCATAGATTCAGGTGTCTGTTCAGAAGACACCGCCAAATGGTGCACAGGTTTGCGCTCCCGCAACCGCCGATCAATCTGAATGGCCAGAGTCATTGACTCATTCAGACCTGCAGGCGTAGGGAACCCCACCATGACATTCTTAATGGCCTCAGAAAGACCTTCTCTGAAATTTGCAGCCAGGGCACACTCATTCCACTGAGTAAGCACCGACCATTTCCGAAATTTCTGGCAGTACACCTCTGCTTCATCTTGCCCCTGCGAGAGGGCCAATAACGCTTTTTCAGCCTGGTTCTCAAGATTAGGTTCCTCATAGAGCAATCCAAGGGCCAGAAAAAACGCATCCACACTGAGCAATGCAGGATCCCCTGGCGCCAATGCGAAGGCCCAATCTTGAGGGTCACCACGCAAAAAGGAAATAATAATCCTAACTTGCTGAACGGCATCACCAGAGGAACGAGGTTTCAAAGAAAGAAACAACTTACAATTGTTCTTAAAATTTAGGAACCTAGATCTATCTCCAGAAAACAACTCCGGAATAGGTATCCTAGGCTCAGACATAGGACTGTGAACAACAAAATCCTGAATACTCTGAACTCTAGCAGCAAGATGATCCAGACTGGAAGCCAAGCTCTGGACATCCATGTCAGCAGCTGAACTCAGAGCCACACCAAGATTAAGAGGAGGAGAGAAGCTAGCACAGCAGCTAGACACACGGCAACAACAAGAAAAAAATAAAATAAAAAATTTCTCAAGGCTTCTTTTCTCCTGCTTCTGCCATGCAATTAAGACTTTGCGGTCCGGCTGTACTGTTATGATCCCTAGTGGCTGAGGATCACAAATAGATCAGCAAGTGATTAAACTAAGGACGAGCTCTAGGGAGATGGTAACTGGACTGATCGCAAATCTGAACCTATCCAAAACAACTAGAGGTAGCCGGTGAACGTGCCTAAAAAATTCCTAGACGTCTCGAGCCAGCCTGAGGAACTAGCTACCCCTAAAGAGAAAGAAAGACCTCGCTTGCCTCCAGAGTAATAATCCCCAAAGATATAGAAGCCCCCAACAAATATTAACGGTGAAGTAAGAAGAAGGCACATACATAGGGATGAAATCAGATTCAGCAAAAGAGGCCCACTAGTACTAGAAAGCAGAAAATAGAGCAGGGGTCTATGCGATCAATAAAAAACCCTTACAAAATATCCATCCTGAGATTTCAAGAACCCACACACCAACTAACGGTGTGTGGGGAGAAACTCAGCCCACTAGAGCAACCAGCAAGCGAGGGAATTACATTTTAGCAAGCTGGAACAGAAAACATGATAAACACTGCTGATCAAAAAATGAGCAAACAAAACTTAGCTTATCCTGGATGGACTGGGAGCAAGGTAGTCAGAAGGAATCTGAGTAGCACTGATTACATCGACAGCCGGCAACAAGTGGAAGCAAAACAGAGCTATATAGGAACCTCCCAGAGGATAACAAACCAGCTGATAGCCAGAGACCAGCAGGATAACAGGCAAAGCCACCAGGGGGAGCCCAAAGCAAAAGTCACACCATACCACCAGTGACCACAAGAGGGAGCCTGAACACAGAGTTCACAACAGGTGTCACACACACCGATTCAGCGATGTCAGTGGGACCTCAACGACCAAAAAAAGGTCCAGGCCCTTCCGACACGACCAGCGATCTCGCAGCAGGGGCTTGGTCGCTGGTACGTGTCACACATAGCGAGATCGCTACTGAGGTCGCTGTTGCGTCACAAAACTTGTGACTCAGCAGCGATCTCGCTAGCGATCTCGCTATGTGTGACGGGGCCTTTAGAGGTAAGAAAGCAGCATGACCCTTGGGTTAGAATCATAGAATGATAGAGTTGTAAGGGACCTCCTGGGTCATCTGGTCCAACCCACTGCTCAAAGCAGGATTCATTAAATCATCCCAGACAGATGTCTGTCCAGCCTTTGTTTAGTTTTCTAATGTTGGGGTAGTTCACTTTAAGTTCCTACCTATAAATGGTCACATATGCTACTTTAAGAGGAAGAACAATAAAAACTCACTAGAAGCAGAAAGGGTATGGGCAAACGATGTGCCGTGGAAAAGGACAAAAAACATTTCAGAAAACACTCAAAAGAATGAACATTTACATATGTATGTAAAAATGACGATCAGGCTTTTGAACATTTTCAGGTTGTGGTTTCTAAAAAATGCCAAGCAGTTAAATAAAGTGACCTGACTATTCCTGATTTGTCTGAAGGAGAGGACAGTAAAGCAAATGCTGATTGCCCTTAGGAATCGCGTCACGTGACATAACGTCATGTGAACCCCAGGAGAACCAATGTTACACTGTTGGGGGATGGCACCAGCACCGAATGTCAGTATACTGTAGGTGTTATTAATTTACTAGGGGGTAATGCAGGGATTCAGAAAGGGTTGTCTGAGCAGTGGTTAACCACTTTCAGTCTATGGTTGACAGTGTATTTTCAACATAGCTAGGAACTTTAAAATATAATAATATAAATAATTAGAAAATATATTTTAAAAATGTCTAACATAATTATAAAGCAGATGTATTTTCTTGGTTCACATAGATTGCATTTATGCTAATGTCTGTGAATAATGTATTTTGTTGGATAGGTTTGAAACTGTAAGCCAGTCTGTCACAATCAGTATCGAAAGGTCGTGATATTCTGGTTGTGTGGCCATAAATTAAATAAATTAAAAATATAAACTGAAATCTTTCTTTTCTGCAATTACATTTTGGGCCAATAATGTATTCACGAGCACGATTCCCGTTATCCGTCTAGATAATATCAATGCACAATAAAATAATAAAAATAAAACTATCCGTCTGCAGATTCAGGGACTAAGGGTGCGAGCAGTGCAAGTGTAATATGTAAAACATAGTGGAGTGTGACAAACATTTTTGTTGGATAAATACAAAGATTAGAAGGAAACGCGTGATTAATGGAAGATCACTTTACTGGGAAAATTAAAGAATAAGAAAATAATCCTGAAATAATTACATTCTTTAATTAAGATAATTCACCAGTGAATGCTTTCCGGTCCTGAATGAGCACAGAAGTGACATCCTCATTTTTCAGACCGTCTTGCTGTAGGATGTTGAAGACTATATTTAGCTTCTTCTATAATCGCTGCTTTCTTTCCAACAGGAATTTGTGAATTTGGAGATGAAAATTGGAAATGTACTATTTTTTCAGTATCTTTTTTATAAAAGTTGCTGAAAATATACATTCAGCAAAGTTCATGTGTGTAGACCTTGTATGATAGCACAAAGGATTCCTATGAGTCTGTATTACTGAACTGTTGGTTCCCTATGTGCTGACATAACTTCCATCATATTGTGCACCTAAAGAAACCTTCTAGCTATGTAACATATGTAAATTAGCCTCTTCCAAAAGAAAAAAATCTGACCCTCTAGAGGCACCTATCGAAAGTAGTTGTCCTATAAGTCAATGTCAATCCTATACCGAGGCTAGCCAATTGGAAAATACCTCCATCTGCAGAAAGGTATTTCAGGGTTCTAGAGTTTTTGACTTATAGGGTGGCTACCTTCAATAAATAGTACTAGAAAGCCATGTTTATTTCTTTTGAAGAAAACTAATTTGCATAGCTTTTTACGAAGAGAGCATTGCCTCTAATTATCCTTATGTCACCTTGGTGCTCTCTTCAAGCACGTGAAAAAACTTTTCTCTCTAGACTTCTGCAATATGGCATGGAATTAAATTTGCCAGATTTGTCTTCTCTAGTGTTGAGCGATACCTTCCGATATCGGAAAGTATCAGTATCGGATTGGATCGGCCGATATTCCAAAAATATCGGATATCGCCGATACCGATACCCGATACCAATGCAAGTCAATGGGACAAAAATATCGGAATTAAAATAAACCCTTGCTTTCCTTGTAGGTTAATTCTACATGAAGGAAAACAACTAACAATAATGTAGGATGTATTGGGGAGGTGGCGGAGACATTAAAGGCATAGAGGTTTAGCCCAATCAAATAGAATAGCAGGATTTTTTTTTTTTTTTAAGACGTTCGGATTTACCAAGATATTGACTATGTTAAGATTTTTTTTATTTTGTCAGATATTGATGTTTCACGACTTCCACGCCCTTCACCTTCTTTTTTACTTCTCCCACACTTTCTTCTTCATCATCCTCAGCAGCAGCATCTTTGACATCAACTTCTTCTTCACCTTATTCATCTTCTTCTTCATCTTTTACCTATTATTTTTTTTTGTTACATTCGTCATATTCTTTTTATTCAACTATTATTCTTCTTCATATTCTACTTCTTCATCATATTCTTATTTGTGACAGGCATTCCTGTAGTTGTTATCTATAAAAGTTTGAAGATTACAACTTCCGTTCTGCCTGTCACAAAAGAGTTACAACAGGATTTGTCCGCGTTCAGTTCGGCCTGCAGCAGCAGGCTTTATCCAGGGGCACCACGAGGAGGAATGGACTCACCCCCATACACTGCTTAGTCTTCTTCTGCTTATAATTTAGATAATATCTTTTGCTCTGATGTTTAGTCTTATGCTTAATGTTCTTCTGCTCTTTGTTCTGCAGCCTCTTGTTCTTCTGCTTCTCGGTCTTCCATGTCGTCGTCCCCAGGGTCGTCGTCTCCGGGGTCGTCGTCATCTCAGTGGTTGTCGTCTCTGGTGTCGTCGTCATCTTAGGGCTGGTCTTCTGGGTCATCGTCTTTAGGGTCTTGAACTTGGAAATGTAGCAGAAGGTACAAGAAGGCTGAGAAAATGCCGAGAACCAGCTGATAGAACTGGAACTCGGATGGCTACCCGAAGGTTCAAGAGCCAATGGAACTACCGAGGACCAGCTGACGTTACTGGAACCCGGTTACTAAGCAGGAGGTACCCGTGCCTGAAAGCACTACCAAGGACCGCCTGACGTTGGTGGAACTCGGATACCCAGAAGGAGGCACCTAAGCCAAAGGCTCTGCCCGGAACCAGCTGACGGTACTGGAACCAGGATGGGGAGCAGAAGGTACAAGAGCAAAAGACACTGCCAAGAACCAGCTGATGGTACTGGAACCCGGATGGGTAGCCGAAGGTCCAAGAGCCAGAAGGAGGCACCTAAGCCAAAGGCTCTACCCAGAACCAGCTGATGGTACTGGAACCAGGAAGGGGACCTATTCAAGTTTGTCTTCCTAGAGCCCCAACTAGCGGTGTTGGAGCAAAGGGTCAGCAGGGGGAGCAGAGTGTAGGCCGAAGCCTGCACTGGCGGCAGCTTTGTGTCTGCATGGCGTTTGCAGGACACGATGCCAGCTACACAGCAGGGGAACAGCTGGCGTTGCTGAACCCCACTGACACATTGGCGGGTGTTTTTCTCTGTGCAGCCAGCACTTGCGAGCACCAACTGGCGGTGTTAGAGCCCAGGGTCAGCAGGAGGAGCAGAGGAGCAGAGTGTAGGCCGAAGGCTGCACTGGCGGCAGCTTTGTGTCTGCGTGGCGTTTGCAGGACACGTTGCCGTCTACACAGCAGGGGAACAGCTGGCGTTGCTGAACCCCACTGACACAGTGGTGAGTGTTTTCTCTGTGCAGCCAGTACTTCTGAGCACCAACTGGCGGTGTTAGAGCCCAGGGCCAGCAGGAGGAGCAGAGTGTAGGCCGAAGCCTAATTGAACCAATTTTAAAGGGAACCTTTAAACCCCCCTCAGGTGTTACAAACTGGAAGAGCCAAGTGAAAGATTGCTCTTTTAATTTTGTTCCTTGCATACGCTGAATGAAACACATATAAAATTTAGCCCCTTATACAGTCAAACTGTCTTGGAGGCGGGACTTTCCTTCTTAATGAGACGCAGCACAGCTGTCAAAAATACCACCTTGGTGCTGGGCGCAGCCTCCTGAGCATCGCTTTTTGCTGTCCAGGAGTCTGCTCTGTTGTGTTATCCCTTGGCCATGTGCTGTTAGCGCTGCCCGTCTTCTGACATCATTTGATGTCAGCCGGTGCGGTCGCGATGGCCATGAATCCCAGCCCCGCAGCTGGCGTTACTGAACCCCACTGACACATTGGCTGGTGTTTTTCTCTGTGCAGCCAGCACTTCCGAGGACCAACTGGCGGTTTTAGAGCCCAGGGACAGCAGGAGGAGGAGAGGGAGCAGAGTGTAGGCCGAAGCCTGCACTGGAGGCAGTTTTAGGTCTGTTGTGTCTACGTGGCGTTTGCAGGACACGATGCTGGCTACACAGCAGGGGAACAGCTGGCGTTGCTGAACCCCACTGACACATTGGCGGGTGTTTTTCTCTGTGCAGCCAGCACTTCCGAGCACCAACTGGCAGTGTTAGAGCCCAGGGACAGCAGGAGGAGCAGAGTGTAGGCCGAAGCCTGCACTGGAGCAAGTTGAAAGGGAACCTTTAACCCCCCCAGGCGTTTGTTGCTGAAAGAGCCATCTTGTACAGCACTAATGCTGCAAAAGGAAAAGGGGGCTCTTTTAATTATGCTCCTTGCAAACGCTGAACTAGACACTTATGAAATGTGTCCCCTCACACCGTAAAACCGTCCCGGAGGTGGGACTTTCCTTTGTAATGTGACGCAGCACAGCCATCATTCCTACCCCCTTGGCGCCGTGCACCGCCTCCTCAGCGTTGTTTGATTCTGTCCCGGAGCCTGCGCTGTTATGTTATCCCTTGGCCAGGCGCACTTAGCGCTGCCCGTCTTCTGACATCATTTGGTGTCAGGCTGGCTGCGCCTGTGCGGCCGCGCTGCCCGAGATCCCACCTCGCAGTGTCGTCTAATGTAATCCCACTGCGGGCCTGGGATCCATGGGCATGCGCAGTGCATATCCTTGCCTCTCACTCCCCTCCCTCCGGCTTCTTCAGACTGTGCGGCGTCACGGCCGTGGCATGCTACTAGGGATAAGCTGATGGCGCACAGTCTGAAGAAGGTGGAGGGAGATGAGTGAGAGCCTGAGGTGAAGATATGCACTGCGCATGCCCATGGATCCCAGGCCCGCAGTGTGATTAAATCAGAAGACACTGCGAGGCGGGATCTCGGGCAGCGCGGCCGCACAGGCACAGCCAGCCTGACACCAAATGATGTCAGAAGATGGGCATCGCTAAGTGTGCATGGCCAAGGGATAACATAACAGCGCAGTCACCGTGACAGAATCAAACAACACTGAGGAGGCGGTGCACGGCACCAAGGGGGTAGGAATGACGGCTGTGCTGTGTCACATTACAAAGGAAAGTCCCACCTCCGGGACGGTTTAACGGTCTGAGGAGACACATTTCATAAGTGTTAGGTTTAGCGTGTGCAGGGAGCACAACGAAAAGAGGCACCTTTTCCTTGTGCAGCATTACTGCTGCACAAGGTGGCTCTTTCAGTAACAAACACCTGGGGCGGGGGTCAGGTTCCCTTAAATTTAAGTAGTTGTGCCAGCATGGCGGTTGCATGACACATTGCTGGATACACAGCAGGGGAGCAGCAGGCGTTACTGGACCCCACGAACACATTGGAGGGGTGTTTGGCTCTGTGTAAACAGCACTTCCGGGCAGCAACCAGCAGTGTTGGAGCCCAGGGACAGCAGGAGGAGCAGAGTGTAGGCCGAAGCCTGCACTGGAGGCATGTAAATGTCTGTTAGTGTGCCAGCGTGGCGGTCGCATGACACGTTGCTGGATACACAGCAGGGGAGCAGCTATCGTTACTGAACCCCAATAACACGGCAGCAAGTGTTAACTGTGCAGCCAGCACTTCCAGGCACCAACTAGCGGTGTTAGAGCCCAGGGACAGCAGGAGGAGCAGATTGGAGGTATTGCCGCACACACAGCTGGGGAACAGCTGATGTTACTGAACCCCAATAACAGAGGAGCGACTGTTGACTGTGTGGACAGCACTTCCAGGCACCAACTGGCGGTGTTGGAGCCCAGAGACAGCAGGAGGAGCAGATTGGAGGTATTGCCGCACACACAGCTGGGGAACAGCTGACGTTACTGAACCCCAATAACAGAGGAGAGACTGTTGACTGTGCGGACAGCACTTCCAGGCACCAACTGGCAGTGTTGGAGCTCAGGGACAGCAGGAGGAGCAGATTGGAGGTATTGCCGCACACACAGCTGGGGAACAGCTGACGTTACTGAACCCCAATAACAGAGGAGCGACTGTTGACTGTGCGGACAGCACTTCCAGGCACGAACTGGCGGTGTTAGAGCCCAGGGACAGCAGGAGGAGCAGATTGAAGGTATTGCCACACACACAGCTGGGGAACAGCTGATGTTACTGAACCCCAATAACAGAGGAGCGACTGTTGACTGTGCGGACAGCACTTCCCGGCACCAACTGGCGGTGTTAGAGCCCAGGGACAGCAGGAGGAGCAGATTGGTGGTATTGCCGCACACACAGCTGGGGAACAGCTGACGTTACTAGTGTTGAGCGATACCTTCCGATATTTGAAAGTATCGGTATCGGATGGTATCGGCCGATATCCGTAAAATATCGGATATCGCCGATACCGATACCCGATACCAATACAAGTCAATGGGACACAAGTATCGGAAGGTATCCTGGATGGTTCCCAGGGTCTGAAGGAGAGGAAACTCTCCTTCAGGCCCTGGGATCCATATTCATGTGTAAAATAAAGAATACAAATAAAAAATAGGGATATACTCACCCTCTGACACGCCCTGGTAGTAACCGCTGTAACCGGCAGCCTCCGTTCCTAAGAATGAGCGAGTGAAAGACCTGCGATGACGTCGCGGCTTGTGATTGGTCGCGTGACCGCTCATGTGACCGCTCACGCGACCAATCACAAGCCGCGACGTCATCGCAGGTCCTTCACTCGCTCATTCTTAGGAAAGGAGGCTGCCGGTTGCACGTCTGAGGTCCAGGCTCCGTCGGAGTGGTGAGTATATCCATATTTTTTATTTTTATTCTTTATTTTTTACATGAATATGGATCACAGGGCCTGAAGGAGAGTCTCCTCTCCTCCAGACCCTGGGAACCATACACTGGGAACTTCCGATTCTGATTTCCGATATCACAAAAATATCAGAACTCGGTATCGGAATTCCGATACCGCAAATATCGGCCGATACCCGATACTTGCGGTATCGGAATGCTCAACACTAGATGTTACTGAACCCCAATAACAGAGGAGCGACTGTTGACTGTGCGGACAGCACTTCCAGGCACCAACTGGCGGTTTAAGAGCCCAGAGACAGCAGGAGGAGCAGATTGGAGGTATTGCCGCACACACAGCTGGGGAACAGCTGACGTTACTGAACCCCAATAACAGAGGAGCGACTGTTGACTGTGCGGACAGCACTTCCAGGCACGAACTGGCGGTGTTAGAGCCCAGGGACAGCAGGAGGAGCAGATTGGAGGTATTGCCGCAGACACAGCAGGGGAGCAGCTGGTGTTGCTGAACCCCAATAACAGAGGAGCGACTGTTGACTGTGCAGACAGCACTTCCGGGCAGCAACTGGCGGTGTTGAAGCCCAGGGACCTCAGGAGGAGCAGAGGAACACAGTGTAGGCCGAAGCCTGATTGGAGCAAGTCGAAAGGGAACCTTTAACCCCCCCAAGGCGTTTGTAGCTGAAAGAGCCATCTTGTGCAGCACTAAGGATGCAAAAGGAAAAGGTGGCTCTTTTAATTATGCTCCTTGCAAACACAGAACTAAACACTTATAAAATGTGTCCCCTGATACCGTGAGACCGTCCCGGAGGTGGGACTTTCCTTCGTATTGGGAAGCAGCACAGCTGTCATTCCTACCCCCTTGGTGCCGTGCGCCTCCTCTTCAGCGTTGTTTGATTCTGTCCCAGAGCCTGCGCTGTTATGTTATCCCTTGGCCAGGTGCACTTAGTGCTGCCCATCTTCTGACATCATTTGGTGTCAGGCTGGCTGTGCCTGTGCGGCTGCGCTGCCCGAGATCCCGCCTCGCAGTGTCATCTAATGTAATCCCACTGTGGGCCTGGGATCCATGGGCATGCGCAGTGCATATCCTCACCTCTCACTCCCCTCCCTCCAGCTACTTCAGACTGTGCGGCGTCACGGCCGTGGCATGCTATTAGGGATCAGTTGATGGCGCACAGTCTGAAGAAGGTGGAGGGAGATGAGTGAGAGCCTGAGGTGAAGATATGCACTGCGCATGCCCATGGATCCCAGGCCCGCAGTGTGATTAAATCAGAAGACACTGCGAGGCGGGATCTCGGGCAGCACGGCCACACAGGTGCAGCTAGCCTGACACCAAATAATGTTAGAAGACGGGCAGCGCAAAGTGTGCATGGCCAAGGGATAACATAACAGCGCAGGCTCCAGGACAGATTCAAACAACGCTGAGGAGGCGGCGCACGGCACCAAGGGGTTAGGAATGATGGCTGTGCTGCTTCCCATTACGAAGGAAAGTCCCACCTCCGGGACGGTTTTACCGTATCAGTGGACACATTTTATAAGTGTTAAGTTCTGCGTGTGCAAGGAGCTGAACTAAAAGAGCTACCTTTTCCTTGTGCAGCATTACTGCTGCACAAGGTGGCTCTTTCAGTAACAAACGCCTGGGGGGGACAGGTTCCCTGAAATTTCAGTTGTTGTGTCAGCGTGGCGGTCGCAGGACACATTGCCGGCTACACAGCTGGGGATCAGCTGACGTTACTGAAACCCAATAACATTGGGTCGTATGTTTTGACTGTGCAGACGGCACTTCTGAGCCTCAACTGGTGGTGTTGGAGCCCAGGAATTACAGTTCAGGTGGTAGAAAGATGAACACAACAGGAGACCTGGATACTGTAGACAGTCACCCAATTATTTAATCAGAAAGAGGAGTGGCAAATTCCTGCGAGATCCAGGCCTTGTTCATTTTCAGAAAAGTAAGCTGGTCAACGTTATCGGAGGATAGTCGCATGCGACGGTCTGTTAGTACACCACCTGCAGCACTAAAGACGTGTTCCTATAATACACTAGCCGCAGGGCAAGCCAGCACCTCCAATGCATACTGGCTTAGCTCTGGCCATGTATCCAGCTTAGAGACCCAAAACTTGAAAGGGGAAGAGCCGTCTGGGAGTACAGTAAGAGGGCAAGACATGTAGTCTGTCACCATCTGACGGAACCGTTGCCTCCTGCTGACTGGAGCCGCCTGTGATGGTGTAGACATTTGTGGCGGGCACACAAAACTGTGCCACAGTTGGGCCATACTGGTCTTGCCTTGGGCAGAGGCACTGCTTCTGCTCCCTCTTTGTGCAGAGCCTCCTCCACTGCCTCGACGCACTGAGCTGCTTTGTAAAGCACTAGCAGCACTGCTCTCAGTTGGACTGGAGAAGATGATGTAATTCACCAGTGTGTCTTGGTACTCCCGCATTTTACGCTCCCGGTTCAACGGTGTGATGAGGCTTTGTATGTTGTCCCGGAAGCGAGGATCGAGGAGGGTGTACACCCAATGATCAGCCATGTTGAGAATGTGGGCGATGCGGCGGTAGTTTCTCAGGCACTGCAGCATGTAATCAACCATGTGCTGCAGACTGCCAACTGGCCAAGAAACGCTGTCCCTGCTTGAGGAGTGATCTCTGCCCGCTCTTCATCACCCCACCTTCGCTGTACACACTGACTACTGGACAATTGTGTAACTCCCTCCTCTGGATGGATGTCTTCCTCCTCCATTGACTCCTCCTCATCCTCCTCACAAAGTGTCCCCTGCCTACGCCTTTGTGAGGAACCACGTGGCGCTGACTATTCAGAAGCTGATGGAAATGGTGACTCCTCATCCTCCACCTCTTCCACAACATCATCTCTTAGCGCTTGCAGTGTTTGTTGAAGCAGGCAGATAAGAAAGACAGTCATGCTGACTAGTGCATCATCTGCACTCGCCATCCGCGTGGAATAATCGAAGGGACGCAAAACCTGGCAGACGTCCTTCATAGTGGCCCACTCTGTGGTTGTGAAGTCTGAATGGTGCGGAGTGCGACTTCTTTGCGCCTGATGCAGCTGGTACTCCATTACTGCTTGCTGCTGCTCACACAGCCACTCCAACATATGTAACGTGGAATTCCACCTGGTTGGTAGGTCACATATGATGTGATGTTCCGGAAGGCGGAATCGGCTCTGCAGAGACAATGCGCGATCTTGCCGTGCTGGAACGCCGCTAGTGAGCACACTCTAGGCAGACCTACCTTGTGCAGCAGTGCATCAAGATCCGGATAGTCCCTCAAAAAACTCTGCACGACCAAGTTGAGCACATGTGCCAGACATGGGATGTGAGTGAGGTTGCCGAGGCCCAGAGCTGCCACCAGATTTCGGCCATTGTCACACACTACCATGCCTGGCTGGAGATTCACTGGCACAAACCACACATCGCTCTACTGCTTGATGGCATTCCAGAGCTCCTGCGCTATGTGGCTTCGATTCCCCAAAGAAATTAATTTCAAGACGGCCTGTTGACGTTTGGCCACGGCTGTGCTCATGTCGGTCGTAACAGGTAAACGTTCACGGGTCCATGTGGAGGTGGACTGTGACGGCTCCTGCAGCGATGATTCTGAGGAACTTGTGTATGAGGAGGAGTCAATGCATACAGACTGGATTCCTGCAATCCTTGGAGTGGGCAGGACACGTCCTGCGCCACTCGAACGATCTGTACCCGGCTCAACAACATTAACCCAATGGGCAGTGAGGGAAAGGTATCGCCCCTGTCCATGGTGACTGGTCCACGCATCGGTGGTGAGGTGGACCTTGCTACTGACGGCGTTCAGTAGCGCGTGTTTTATGTGTCCCTCCACATGCTTGTGCAGGGCAGGGACGGCTTGCCTGCTGAAATAAAAGAGGCTGGGCACATTGTACTGTGGGACTGCCAATGCCATCAAGTCACGGAAGCTGTCAGTCTCCACCAGCCTGAATGAGAGCATTTCAAGGGACAGTAGTTTTGCAATGCCAGCATTCAGAGCCTGTGCTCGGGGGTGGTTTGCCGAGAATGGCCGCCTTTTCTCCCATGCCTGTACTACCGATGGCTGTAGACTGTGCTGGGAGTTTGAGGATGACTGGGAACGTGGTGCTGTGGGTGGAATTACAGTGGGTCTCTGGACAACAGTGCCAGAGGTTCTTCCATATCGATCCTGGGAGGAAGCGAACCAGCTGTGTGTGAGCTGGAGGAAGAGGCAACACGAGCTGAAGAGTTGGTAGCTGCCGCTGTTGGTTGGCCTAGGTCTTCAGTGTGTTTTTGTAACTCCACCGCGTGCCTGGTCCGCACATGTTTCCACATATTTGAGGTATTGAGGTTGCTGACATTTCTCCCTCTTTTGACTTTCTGATGACACACCTTGCATTTAACAAAGCAAATGTCATCTGCAACTGTGTCAAAAAAGGACCAGGCACTGCAAGTCTTGGGAGCGCCCTTTTTGGCTTTTGGAAGAGGCATGCTCCTAATGGGTGCCGAAGTGGAGGCTACAGGCTCTGCAGTCTTCCCTGTTATGATATGGTTGCCTAAGAGCAGCATGAGAAGTACTCTGGAGAAGGTGGTACCTGTACTGACCGCAGACCCTGAACTTAACACCGCAACTAGAAGTAGCCGTGGAATGTACCTAGCGCTCCCTAGACATCTCGACACAGCCGGAGGACTAATTACCCCTAGAGATAGAAAAGGGAAAACTATCTTGCCTCAGAGAAAATCCCCAAAGGACAGACAGCCACCCACAAATATTGACTGTGAGAGGAGAGGGAAAAAACATACACAGACTGAAATGAGAATTTAGCAAAGGAGGCCACTTCTAGCTAAATAGAAATGATAGGACAGAGTACTATGCGGTCAGTATTAAAACACTAGAAAATATCCACCACAGAAAATACAAAATCTCCACAGCTAACTAAAGATATGGAGGGTATATCTGCATCTCCAGAGATACCAGCTTGGCTAAACAAATCCTTATACAGACCAAGCTGGACAAGACAAAAACATGAAAAAGAACTGAACAATAAGGCCACAGCATGTGGACAACCAAAATCAAGGCCAGAACTTATCTTTGTTGAAATGAACAGCAAAGCAGGAGAGACCAGGAAAGGATGTGAATCCTCCAGGAAAAATGGACAACTGGCACTGACTAAAGGGTCAAGCAAAACTAAATAGCCCAGTGAGAATTGCAAAAAGTGAACACACCTGACAAATGCTGCGACTCAGAGACAGCAGCGCTACCACTTACAACCACCGGAGGGAGCCCAAGAGCAGAATTCACAACAGTACCCCCCCTTGAGGAGGGGTCACCAAACCCTCACCAGAGCCCCCAGGCCGATCCAGACGAGCCAAATGAAAGGCACAAACCAAATCCTCAGCATGAACATCGGAGGCAACAACCCAAGAATTATCCTCCTGGCCATAACCCTTCCATTTGACAAGATACTGAAGCTTCCGTCTCGAAAAACGAGAATCCAAAATCTTCTCAACCACATACTCCAACTCCCCATCAATCAACACCGGGGCAGGAGGATCAACAGAGGGAACAACGGGCACCACATATTTCCGCAACAAAGATCTATGAAAAACATTATGGATGGAAAAAGAGGCTGGAAGGGCCAAATGAAAAGACACTGGATTGATAATCTCAGAAATCCTATAAGGGCCAATAAACCGAGGCTTAAACTTAGGGGAAGAAACCTTCATAGGAACATGATGGGAAGACAACCAGACCAAATCCCCAACCCGAAGCCGGGAACCAACAAACTGATGACGGTTAGCAAAACGCTGAGCCCTGTTATGATCTGGTGGCCTAAGAGCAGCATGAGACGTACCCTGGAGAAGGTGGTACCTGTACTGACCGCAGACCCTGAACTTAACACCGCAACTAGAAGTAGCCGTGGAATGTACCTAACACTCCATAGACATCTCGACACAGCCAGAGGACTAATTACCCCTAGAGATAGAAAAGGGAAAACTATCTTGCCTCAGAGAAAATCCCCAAAGGATAGACAGCCCCCCACAAATATTGACTGTGAGAGGAGAGGGAAAAAACATACACAGACTGAAATCAGAATTTAGCAAAGGAGGCCACTTCTAGGTAAATAGAAAGGATAGGACAGAGTACTATGCGGTCAGTATTAAAACACTAGAAAATATCCACCACAGAAAATACAAAATCTCCACAGCTAACTAAAGATATGGAGGGTATATCTGCATCTCCAGAGATACCAGCTTGGCTAAACCAATCCTTATACAGACCAAGCTGGACAAGACAAAAACATGGAAAAGAACTGAACAATAAGGCCACAGCATGTGGACAGCAAAAATCAAGGCCAGAACTTATCTTTGTTGAAATGAACAGCAAAGCAGGAGAGAGCAGGCAGGGATGTGAATCCTCCAGGAACAATGGACAACTGGCATTGACTAAAGGGTCAAGCAAGGCTAAATAGCCCAGTCAAGATTGCAAAAACTTGACACACCTGATGAATGCTGCGATCCAGAGACAGCAGCACTACCACTTATAACCACCGGAGGGAGCCCAGGAGCAGAATTCACAACAGTACCCCCCCCTTGAGGAGGGGTCACTGAACCCTCACCAGAGCCCCCAGGCCGATCTGGACGAGCCAAATGAAAGGCACGAACGAAATCCTCAGCATGAACATCGGAGGCAACAACCCAAGAATTATCCTCCTGGCCATAACCCTTCCATTTGACAAGATACTGAAGCTTCCGCCTCGAAAAACGAGAATCCAAAATCTTCTCAACCACATACTCCAACTCCCCATCAATCAACACCGGGGCAGGAGGATCAACAGAGGGAACAATGGGCACCACATATTTCCACAACAAAGATCTATGAAAATCATTATGGATGGAAAAAGAGGCTGGAAGGGCCAAACGAAAAGACACTGGATTGATAATTGCAGAAATCCTATAAGGGCCAATAAACCGAGGCTTAAACTTAGTGGAAGAAACCTTCATAGGAACATGACGGGAAGACAACCAGACCAAATCCCCAACCCGAAGCCGGGAACCAACACACCGATGACGGTTAGCAAAACGCTGAGCCCCCTCCTGAGACAACACCAAATTTGCTGCAACCTGTCAACCACAGAGTCCACCCCAGGACAATCAGAAGGCTCAACTTGCCCCGAAGAAAAACAAGGATGAAAACCAGAGTTACAAAAAAAGGGTGAAACCAAGGTAGCAAAACTAGCCCGATTATTAAGGGCAAACTCGGCCAATGGCAAGAAAGCCACCCAATCATCCTGATCAGCAGACACAAAGCATCTCAAATAAGTTTCCAAAGTCTGGTTAGTTCGCTCAGTTTGGCCATTTGTCTGAGGATGAAACGCAAAAGAAAAAGACAAATCAATGCCCAGCCTAGCACAAAAGGCCCGCCAAAACCTAGAAACAAACTGGGAACCTTTATCGGACACAATATTCTCCGGAATGCCATGCAAACGAACCACATGCTAAAAAAACAACGGAGCCAAATCAGAAGAGGAAGGCAACTTAGGCAAAGGTACCAAACAAACCATCTTAGAAAACCGGTCACAAACCACCCAGATAACCGACATCCTCTGGGAAACCGGAAGATCCGAAATAAAATCCATAGAAATATGCGTCCAAGGCCTCTCAGGGACCGGCAAAGGCAAAAGCAACCCACTAGGGCGGGAACAGCAAGGCTTGGCCCGCGCACAAGTCCCACAGGACTGCACAAAAGAACGCACATCCCGTGACAAAGAAGGCCACCAAAAGGACCTACCAACCAAATCTCTGGTACCAAAAATCCCAGGATGACCAGCCAACACAGAACAATGAACCTCCGAAATCACTTTACTTGTCCATCTGTCAGGAACAAACAGTTTCCCCACTGGACAGCGGTCAGGTTTATCAGCCTGAAATTCCTGAAGAACCCGTCGTAAATCAGGGGAGATGGCAGAAAGAATCACCCCTTCCTTCAGAATGCCGACCGGCTCAAGGACCCCAGGAGAATCAGGCAAAAAGCTCCTAGAGAGGGCATCAGCCTTAACATTCTTAGAACCCGGAAGATACGAGACCACAAAATCAAAACGGGAGAAAAACAGGGACCATCGGGCCTGTCTAGGATTCAGCCGTTTGGCAGACTCGAGGTAAATCAGATTCTTATGATCGGTCAAGACCACAATACGGTGCTTGGCCCCCTCAAGCCAATGTCACCACTCCTCAAATGCCCACTTCATAGCCAACAACTCACGATTGCCGACATCATAATTGCGTTCCGCAGGCGAAAACTTTCGAGAAAAGAAGGAACACGGTTTCATCAAGGAACCATCAGAATTCCTCTGAGACAAAACGGCCCCTGCCCCAATCTCAGAAGCGTCAACCTCAACCTGAAAAGGAAGAGAAACATCCGGCTGACGCAACACAGGGGCAGAAGTAAATTGGCGTTTAAGCTCCTGAAAGGCAGAAACAGCCGCTGAGGGCCAATTCGTCACATCAGCGCCTTTCTTCGTCAAATCGGTCAGGGGTTTAACCACACTGGAGAAGTTGGCAATGAAACGGCGATAAAAATTAGCAAAGCCCAAAAATTTCTGAAGGCTCTTCACGGATGTGGGCTGGATCCAATCATGAATGGCCTGAACCTTAACCGGATCCATTTCTATAGATGAGGGAGAAAAAATTAAGCCCAAAAAAGAAATCTTCTGTACTCCAAAGAGGCACTTAGACCCCTTCACAAACAAGGCATTATCACGAAGGATCTGAAATACCATCCTGACTTGTTTCACATGAGACTCCCAATCATCTGAAAAAATCAAAATATCATCCAAATATACAATCATGAATTTATCAAGATAATTCCGAAATATATCATGCATGAAGGACTGAAACACAGATGGAGCATTAGAGAGTCCGAATGGCATCACAAGGTATTCAAAATGACCTTCGGGCGTATTAAACGCAGTTTTCCATTCGTCACCCTGCTTAATACGAACAAGATTATATGCCCCTCAAAGGTCAATCTTAGTAAACCAACTAGCCCCCTTAATCCTAGCAAACAGATCAGAAAGCAAAGGCAAAGGGTATTGGAATTTGACCGTGATCTTATTCAAGAGGCGATAATCAATATAGGGTCTCAAGGAGACATCTTTTTTGGCAACAAAAAAAAAACCTGCTCCCAATGGTGAAGAAGATGGCTGAATATCCCCTTCTCCAAGGACTCCTTAACATAGCTCCGCATGGCGGTATGTTCTGGCACAGACAGGTTGAAAAGTCGGCCCTTAGGGAACTTACAGCCTGGAATCAAGTCAATAGCACAATCACAGCCCCTAGGCGGTGGAAGGGAACTGGACTTGGGCTCATTGAATACATCCTGGAAATCTGACAAAAACTCAGGAATTTCAGAAGAGGGGGAGGAGGCAATTGACATCAAAGGAACGTCACCATGAACCCCCTGACAACCCCAACTAGTCACAGACTTAGATTTCCAATCTAATACCGGATTATGCACCTGTAACCATGGGAAACCCAGTACAACAGCATCATGCAAATTATGCAACACCAGAAAACGACAATCTTCCTGATGGGCTGGCGCCATGCACATGGTCAGCTGTGTCCAAAACTGAGGTTTATTTTTAGCCAACGGTGTAGCATCAATGCCCCTCAAAGGAATAGGACTCTGCAAAGGCTGCAAGGGGAAACCACAATGTCTGGCAAATTCTAAGTCCATTAAGTTTAGAGCGGCGCCTGAATCCACAAATGCCATGACAGAAAATGACGATAATGAGCATATCAGGGTCACAGATAACAGAAATTTAGGTTGTACAGTATTGATAATAACAGAACTAGCGATTCTCTTGGTACGCTTAGGGCAATCAGAAATAACATGAGCAGAATCGCCGCAGTAAAAACACAACCTACTCTGATGTCTGAATCCTTGTCGTTCAGCTCTAGACACAATCCTATCACACTGCATAGGCTCAGGACTCCGCTCGGAAGACAATGCCATAGTGTGCACAGCTCTGCGCTCGCGCAAGCGCCGATCAATCTGAATGGCCAGAGACATAGAATCACTCAGACCAGCAGGCGTGGGGAACCCCACCATAACATCTTTAACGGATTCAGAAAGACCCTTTCTGAAAATTGCTGCCAAGGCATCCTCATTCCATTTAGTCAGTACAGACCATTTTCTAAATTTCTGCCATCATGATTCTGCCGCTTCTTGACCCTGACACAGGGCCAACAAGGTCTTCTCAGCATGATCCACTGAATTAGGTTCATCATACAATAACCCAAGCGCCTGAAAAAAGGTGTCTACATTAAGCAACGCCGGATTCCCAGGTTCCAGGACAAATGCCCAATCCTGGGGGTCACCATGCAGCAGATATATAACAATTTTAACCGGCTGGATGGGATCACCAGAGGAACGGGGTTTCAGAGCAAAAAACAGTTTACAGTTATTTTTAAAGCTCAAAAATTTGGACCTGTCCCCAAGAAACAAATCAGGAGTTGGAATTCTAGGCTCTAAAACCGGAGTCTGAACGATATAATCGGAAATACCCTGTACTCTAGCAGCAAGTTCATCCACACGAGAAGCCAATCCCTGAACATCCATACCAGCGCCGAACTCCTGAGCCACCCAGAGGTAAAGAGGGAAAAAAAAAAAACACAACAGACTACAGAAAAAGAAATGGCTCAGCACTTTCCTTCCCTTCTTCTGAGATGCGGTTAACTCATTGTTGGCCAGTTGTACTGTTATGATCTGGTGGCCTAAGAGCAGCATGAGACGTACTCTGGAGAAGGTGGTACCTGTACTGACCACAGACCCTGAACTTAACACCGCAACTAGAAGTAGCCGTGGAATGTACCTAGCGCTCCCTAGACATCTCGACACAGCCGGAGGACTAATTACCCCTAGAGATAGAAAAGGGAAAACTATCTTGCCTCAGAGAAAATCCCCAAAGGATAGACAGCCCCCCACAAATATTGACTGTGAGAGGAGAGGGAAAAAACATACACAGACTGATATGAGAATTTAGCAAAGGAGGCCACTTCTAGCTAAATAGAAAGGATAGGACAGAGAACCATGCGGTCAGTATTAAAACACTAGAAAATATCCACCACAGAAAATACAAAATCTCCACAGCTAACTAAAGATATGGAGGGTATATCTGCATCTCCAGAGATACCAGCTTGGCTAAACAAATCCTTATACAGACCAAGCTGGACAAGACAAAAACATGAAAAAGAACTGAACAATAAGGCCTCAGCATGTGGACAGCAAAAATCAAGGCCAGAAATTATCTTTGTTGAAATGAACAGCAAAGCAGGAGAGACCAGGAAAGGATGTGAATCCTCCAGGAACAATGGACAACTGGCACTGACTAAAGGGTCAAGCAAGACTAAATAGCCCAGTCAGAATTGCAAAAAGTGAACACACCTGACAAATGCTGCGAATCAGAGACAGCAGCGCTACCACTTACAACCACCGGAGGGAGCCCAAGAGCAGAATTCACAACACTTCCCCCTCCCTCTCCCTCTTTGGCCCGTTTGGGGAATATCTTCCTCAGAGCTGCTCCCAACACCTTCCTGTTCCTCACGCCCCGATGGATCAAGGACCTCATCATCTACACTACCCTCTGCCACCAACTGCTCCTCCTGGGTAGTCTCGGCAGCACAGCACGCACCAGAAAGTGGCACCTGAGTGTCATCATCAGATGTGTACTGCGGTGTGGTGACCGGAGGCTCTGGCCCACCCGCCTCTTCAGAGGCAGAGAGACAAAGCTGTTGGGCATCACTGCACACTGCCTCTTCTTCCATTTCTCCAATGCTGCTTGGCTGGCCCCCTGTTTCCATGCCAAGAGATTCAGAGAACAGAAGTAGAGATGGCTCCTGTCCTGGGCTCTCTGACTGCCTGGGCAATTTGACAGGTGGTGAAGAGACAGATGGGTGCTCTCCAGTGCTCTGTGCCTGAGAGGATGTGGCGCTAATTGAAGTCGATGCGTTAGCTGCCATCCATCCGACAACGGCTTCAATTTGGTCTTCACGCAGCAGCGGTGTACGGCGCTCTCCTACAAAGCTGCGCATGAAGGACTGTTCCCTGCTGAAACTGGGTGATGATGAGTCACCGGTGCTCGCAGCAGGCACAGAATCCCCATGTCCTCTCCCTGCTCCGCGCCTACGCCCACGTGCCTTACTCCCTGCCCTCTTCATCTTGGTTGACTGATAAAGATAAGCAGAAAAGTACTAAGGGCTTAGTGTGCTTATTCCTGAACAGCTCCTAACAGGTATAAGAAACACTAATTTTCTAAAGTGTGGACTAGACTTTAAAATGAGCTAATGTGGCCTACACAACTGTAAAGTGGTGTGTTTGTTGAACTTTATTTATTTATTTTTTTGGGGGTGCAGAACTGACTACAGAGCGAGCTGCACTCACACGGAGACCGTGCAGACAGCCGTAAACGGCGCTGCAAGGCCCAAAAAAACTCCTCTATGTTATCCTATGTAGTGTTTTTCCACAATTTAGCTGGATACGGGTGGAAAGCCACTAATAGGAAATATTTGAAAAAATGTGCAGCAGGCTGCACTATTTGCAAAAAAGGACAATGTATCTTAGGGTATGAGGCAGTGACGCACCCTGAGCTGAATACAACCGGCTGTGGCTGCACACAGACTACAGGGCGAGCTGCACTCACACGGAGACCGTGCAGACAGCCGTAAACGGCGCTGCAAGGCCCAAAAAACCTCCTCTATGTTATCCTATGTAGTGTTTTTCCACAATTTAGATGGATACGGGTGGAAAGCCACTAATAGGAAATATTGAAAAAACAGTGCAGCAGGCTGCACTAATAGCAAAAAAGGACAATGGATAGAACAGTATGAGGCAGTGAAGCACCCTGAGCTGAATACAACCGGCTGTGGCTGCACACAGACTACAAAGTGAGCTGCACTCACACACACACACACACACACAGACCTTGCAGACAGCTGTGAAAACAGCGCTGCATGGCAAAAGCAAGGTTCTCACACAGCGGTTGCTAAATTAGCCTGGGTAATGCACAATGAAGCAAATCGCTATCTCAACTGGCCCTCAGTCAGAACACAGCGTCCTGTCACTAACTGAATTCACAGCAGAGTGAGCCCGAAATGGCGGAAGCGATTTTTGTAGTGCATCATGACATCATTTCAGCAGCCAATCACAGCCTTGCCAGTAGTTACATGCCCACCATGCAGAACAGGATGTGCCCACACTTGTAATCATTCCTCACTGGCTGAATTCGTGCAGTTTGAATTCCGGGAACTTCCGATTCCGGTATCCGATATTCGGTAAATATCGGAACTCGGTATCGGAATTCCAGTACCGCAAATATCGGCCGATACCCGATACTTGCGGTATCGGAATGCTCAACACTAGTCTTCTCATGTCTTCCATAAAAGTGTGGAAAAATGTCATTCACAGGGCTGATTTACCAATGCTACCTAACAGTAAGACAATGCAAACTGAGACAGACTTAAAATGCACCAGATGCTGGACATCAAACCGCTTGATGCTGCTTGCTAAATTTTGGGCTTCTTTAGACTGTCTTATCTAAATTTACAAAATCTATTGGTATACTTACTTTGGCATAATATTAGCATAATTTCAGTGCATGAGTCCACAATTTTGATCACTGCTCTTTCCCCATCAAAAAATATGGCTGTTTGATTGGCCAAATGTTGTGGTAGAAAAACAAGTCTAAAACATATAATGAGAATTAGTAAAACATCCCCCCCCTGTGACATAGTATAAGTTGAAAGCTTCATCAAAGTATAGTGTGGAGCCTGGGCCTATAGAAAGCTATGGGTGTTTGGGCTGGTGGAACGCACCAAATAAATATAAAGCAGTAATAAGGTGCGCCCGGGGTCCACCATGCAGAGATGAAACCTGTTGCTAGGTAATGGCGGCACTATATGGCGGTACTACACCAGAATAGACATGGGTTCCATCACCCGGTATGAACTGATGTGAACTCTGTTGCTTCACAGAGTCGCAGGGAAACAAAGGAAATGCTGTGCCCTGGTAACAGTCACAGGGTGTATCAGATGGACTCGTGGGATCCCTGAAACTCATGCCCACTATGCTGGTGATTGATCTCGCTCTGACCCTCGTTGGCTTTTGAGCCCGTGCCTGAGGATGCCCTGAGTCAGTTGCTGAGATCAAGCAGGAGTTCCCACCCTACACTGACCGGTAGTCAGGACAGATTAAAGATTACCTCATAGAGTGCATACAGCGCCGCTCTGGTGGATGCCACTAACCACCCTAACTAGAGCTAGGAAAGCGCATTGATTGCGCACGGCGCCGCACTGGCGGTCACTGCTAACAGACGCAGTATCGTGTGCTAGATTTGCTAGATGTTTGCAAGTTTATACTAGCGCATGGCCAAGCGGCCATGCGAACCTTTTATAATAGTAGTGCTCTGGGACCTTCCTGATAGTCCATTAGGAGTCGCAACAGGATCTGATCATGAGATCCCCGATCTACAATGGGAGATTGACACATGGGCATGCTCAGTATGGGAAAAGCAAGACTTAGTCCCTGAAACGCCTGCTCGCTGCTGATCAGTGCAGGCTACAAAGGCAGAGCCTGGAAAGGCAGCAGTAACCAAGCACACGGTATCAGCTTGAGCCAGACGCTGGGACCGACTGCAGCGGACAAGGTTTAAGATTCCACCTGTGCAGCGGCGGGAACTCAACACCTATTAATTTGAATCATATCACAATCTGCAACTCTCAGATCTATCTTACAGACGTCAGCCACCAATGTAGTTAATGACAAAAATGTTTCCTAGGTTCTATTTGTACAATGGTTGTCCCTTTCTCTGGGATGCAGCACCTTTCTACTCTACTTCTCGGTGACATCATCCTTCTGCAGACTCTCTTGGTCATACTGCACTCTGCGTGAACCAGAAGTGGCTTTTACAATTAAAACCTCAGCATTAGAACAGACCTACGTTGAAAAAGAAACTTCTAGCTCACGCATAGAGCATAGAGATAGCCAGATAGTCTGAAATGAGGTGATGTCACAGAGAAGAAGAGCGGAGAATGCTGTGGTTGATGAGTGTATTAAAACACTCACACTACACACCATACACAAATACACACATTTAATTAAAGAAAAATATTCATGAGAAGGATTCATTAAAGGGAGAATCAACCCTCCTAAGCAATCTATATGGACATGCAGGTCATAGGAAGCTGAATAAAACGATACCATGGTATTTGAAATCCAATCCTTATTCTAGAGAAATCCACATTTTCTAATATGCAAATGTGCTGTTAAGATCTTGGGGCCGGACACTGATCTCCCTGAGAATATGCCTCCAGAATTTATTTTTAATACAAGCGGGAGTTACCAGTATGATATATAATGGATGCACTATGCGCTACTGATCTCATTGCAGAGCTGTGTGTGATTATAACTGACTAGATGGTGGCCCGATTCTAACGCATCGGGTATTCTAGAATATGTATGTATGTATGTACTGTATATAGCAGCCACATAGTATATAGCACAGGTCACGTAGTATATAGGAGCCATGTAGTATATAGCAGACAAATACTGCATGGCCTGTGCTATAAACTATGTGGCTGCTATATGCATACATAGATATTGTAGAATACCCGCTGCGTTAATACATTCCACGCAGTATATATCAGTGGCCACGCAGTATATAAAACAGCCCAAACAGTATTTAACACAGCCCACGCAGTAAATAGCAGCCATGCAGTATATCACACAGGCGATGTAGCATATAACACTGGCCACGTAATATATAGCATAGCCCACGCAGTATATAGCAGCCACGCAGTATATAGCACAGCCCCCGCAGTATATAACACTGGCCACGTAATATATAGCACAGCACACGCAGTACATAGCAGCCACACAGTATATAGCACAGCCCCCGCAGTATATAACACTGGCCATGTAATATTTAGCACAGCCCACGCAGTATATAGCAGCCACACAGTATATAGTACAGCCCCCATAGTATATAACACTGGCCACGTAATATATAACACAGCCCATGCAGTATATAGCAGCCATGCAGTATATAGCACAGCCCCCGCAGTATATAACACTGGCCACGTAATATATAGCACAGCCCATGCAGTACATAGCAGCCACGCAGTATATAGCACAGCTCCCACAGTATATAACACTGGCCACATAAAATATAACACAGCCCACGCAGTACATAGCAGCCATGCAGCATATAGCACAGTGCCCACAGTATATAACACTGGCCACGTAATATATAGCACAGCCCATGCAGTATATAGCAGCCACGCAGTATATAGTACAGCCGCCGCAGTATATAACACTGGCCACGTAATATGTCATGGATCCCAATGGCTGGGGATCGCACTGGACAAGCAAAATAACAAAAATAACGGACAAGCTCTAGGGTGATGGAACCTGGGCTGACCGCTGCCCTACTCCTGACAAACACAACTAGAAATAGCCAGGGAGCGTGCCTACGTTGATTCTAGACGCCTCGCGCCAGCCTAAGAGCTAACTAGCACTGCAGAGGAAATAAAGACCTAGCTTGCCTCCAGAGAAATGAACCCCAAAAGGTATAGTTGCCCCCCACATGTATTGACGGTGAAATGAGAGGAAGGCACGCACATAGATATGAAAATAGATTTAGCAAAATGAGGCCCGCTATAACTAGAAAGCAGAATGATACAAAAGGGGTCTGAGCGGTCAGCAAAAAACCCTAATCAAAAAACCATCCTGAGATTACAAGAACCCATGTGCCAACTCATGGCACATGGGGAGAACCTCAGCCCACTAGAGCTACCAGCTAGCATAGAGTCATAATTAGCAAGCTGGACAAAAAACAAAACAACTGAAAAACAGAACTTAGCTTATCCTGAGAGATCTGGGAGCAGGTAGTCAGGAACCAAACTGAGCACATCTGAGTACATTGATAGCCGGCAAGGGAATGACAGGAAAGCCAGGTTAAATAGGAAACACCCAGCCCCTGATGTACAGGTGGAAACCAGAGACCACAACCCACCAAAGTCACCCAGTACCAGCCGTAACCACCAGAGGGAGCCCAAAAACAGAATCCACAACAGTACCCCCCCCTTGAGGAGAGGTCACCGAACCCTCACGAGAACCCCCAGGGCGATCAGGATGAGCTCTATGGAAGGCGCGGACCAAATCAGTCGCATGAACATCAGAGGCGACCACCCAGGAATTATCCTCCTGACCATAACCCTTCCACTTAACCAAATACTGGAGTTTACGTCTGGAAACACAAGAATCCAAGATCTTCTCAACAACATACTCCAATTCTCCCTCCACCAGCACCGGAGCAGGAGGCTCAACCGAAGGAACAACGGGCACCTCATACCTCGGAAATAACGACCGATGGAACACATTATGAATAGCAAACGATGCTGGGAGATCCAAACGAAAAGATACAGGGTTAAGAATCTCCAAGATCTTATAAGGACCGATGAACCGAGGCTTGAACTTAGGAGAAGAGACCTTCATAGGGACAAAACGAGAAGACAACCACACCAAGTCCCCAACAAGAAGTCGGGGACCCACGCGGCGACGGCGATTAGCAAACTGCTGAGTCTTCTCCTGAGACAACTTCAAATTGTCCACCACCCGATTCCAAATCTGATGTAGCCTGTCCACCACCACGTCCACTCCAGGACAATCCGAAGGCTCCACCTGACCAGAGGAAAAACGAGGATGAAACCCCGAATTACAAAAGAAAGGAGAAACCAAAGTAGCAGAACTAGCCCGATTATTAAGGGCAAATTCGGCCAGTGGCAAAAAGGCAACCCAGTCATCTTGATCAGCAGAAACAAAACACCTTAAATAAGTTTCCAAGGTCTGATTAGTTCGCTCCGTCTGGCCATTCGTCTGAGGGTGGAATGCAGACGAGAAAGACAAATCAATGCCCATCTTAGCACAAAACGTCCGCCAAAATCTAGACACAAACTGGGATCCCCTGTCAGAAACGATATTCTCCGGATTCCCATGCAAACAAACCACGTTCTGAAAAAATAAAGGGACCAACTCAGAGGAGGAAGGCAACTTAGGCAAGGGTACCAAATGAACCATCTTAGAAAAGCGGTCACACACAACCCAGATAACGGACATTTTCTGTGAGACAGGGAGATCTGAAATAAAATCCATGGAAATGTGTGTCCAAGGCCTCTTCGGGATAGGCAAGGATAACAACAACCCACTGGCCCGAGAACAGCAAGGCTTAGCCCGAGCACACACTTCACAAGACTGCACAAAGGTGCGCACATCCCTTGACAAGGAAGGCCACCAAAAAGACCTGGCCACCAAGTCTCTAGTACCAAATATTCCAGGATGACCAGCCAACACAGAAGAATGGACCTCGGAGATGACTCTACTGGTCCAATCATCCGGAACAAACAGTCTTTCTGGTGGACAACGATCAGGTTTATCCGCCTGAAACTCCTGCAATGCACGTCGCAAGTCTGGGGAGACGGCGGACAATATTACCCCATCCCTAAGGATACCAGTAGGCCCAGAGTCTCCAGGAGAGTCAGGCACAAAACTCCTAGAAAGAGCATCTGCCTTCACATTCTTTGAACCTGGCAGGTATGAAACCACAAAATTGAAACGAGAAAAAAACAACGACCAACGAGCCTGTCTAGGATTCAGACGCCTGGCAGACTCAAGGTAAATCAGATTTTTGTGATCAGTCAAGACCACCACACGATGTCTAGCACCCTCAAGCCAATGACGCCTGTCATGGTTCCCAAAGGCAAGGAAACGTCAGAGAACATAAATAACAGAACAGCTCTTGGGTGATGGAATCTCGAGCTGACCGTGAGCTAAACCTACCACACAACTAACAGTGGCCGGGTGGCGTACCTACGTTTTATCCCTAGACGCCTAGCGCCAGCCGGAGGACTAACTAACCCTAATAGAGGAAAAGACAGACCTGGCTTACCTCTAGGGAAATTCCCCCAAAAAGGAGACAGAAGCCCCCCACATATATTGACGGTGAGTTCAGAGGAAAAGACATACGCAGTATGAAGGTAGGTTCAGCAAAGCGAGGTCCGCTTACTAGATAGCAAGAAGATACAATAGGGAACTTCACGGTCAGCTGAAAACCCTATTAAAATACCATCCCGAAATTACTTTAAGACTCATGTGTCAACTCATGACACCGGAGTGGCAATTTCGGCCCACAAGAGCTTCCAGCTACAGAAAAATATCAACTGTGAACTGGAACAAAAATTCAAAACAAACTTAGGACTAAGAGTCCAACTTAGCTGATAGTAGTCTAGAAGCAGGAACATGCAACAGAAAGGCTCTGGTTACATTGATGGCCGGCACTAGAATAACTGAGCAGCAAGGCTAAATAGGATACACCCATACCCTGATGGAAACAGGTGAACAGAGAAAGTGAAGCACACAAGTCCAGTACCACCAGTGACCACCGGGGGAGCCCAAAAACCAAACTCACAACAGTACCCCCCCCCCTCAAGGAGGGGGCACCAAACCCTCACAAGAACCACCAGGGCGATCAGGACGAGCCCTATGAAAGGCACGGACCAAATCAGAGGCATGAACATCAGAGGCTGTCACCCAAGAATTATCCTCTTGACCGTAGCCCTTCCACTTGACCAGATACTGAAGTTTCCATCTGGAAACACGGGAGTCCAAGATCTTCTCCACAACGTACTCCAATTCACCCTCAACCAACACCGGAGCGGGAGGCTCAACGGAAGGCACAACCGGTACCTCATACCTGCGCAATAATGACCGATGGAAGACATTATGGATAGAAAAAGATGCTGGGAGGTCCAATCGAAAGGACACGGGGTTAAGAATCTCCAAAATCTTATACGGGCCGATGAACCGAGGCTTAAACTTAGGAGAAGAAACCCTCATAGGGACAAAACGAGAAGACAACCACACCAAGTCCCCAACACGAAGACGAGGACCAACACGACGACGGCGGTTAGCAAAATGCCGAGTCTTCTCCTGGGACAACTCCAAATTGTCCACCACCTGTCCCCAAATCCGATGCAACCTATCCACCACAGTATCCACTCCAGGACAATCCGAAGACTCCACCTGACCGGAAGAAAAACGAGGATGAAACCCCGAATTGCAAAAGAAAGGAGAAACCAAAGTGGCAGAACTAGCCCGATTATTGAGGGCAAACTCCGCCAACGGCAAAAAGGCAACCCAGTCATCCTGATCCGCAGACACAAAACACCTCAAATAAGTCTCCAAGGTCTGATTAGTTCGCTCTGTCTGGCCATTAGTCTGAGGATGGAACGCAGACGAAAAAGACAAATCAATGCCCATCCTAGCACAGAACGCCCGCCAAAATCTAGACACGAACTGGGTCCCCCTGTCAGAAACGATATTCTCTGGAATACCATGCAAGCGAACCACATTTTGAAAAAACAGAGGAACCAACTCGGATGAGGAAGGCAACTTAGGCAAGGGCACCAAATGAACCATCTTAGAAAAACGGTCACACACCACCCAGATGACAGACATTTTCTGAGAAACAGGGAGATCAGAAATAAAATCCATAGAGATATGAGTCCAAGGCCTCTTCGGAATAGGCAAAGACAACAACAATCCACTAGCCCGAGAACAACAAGGTTTGGCCCGAGCACAAACATCACAAGACTGCACAAAAACTCGTACATCTCGAGACAGGGAAGGCCACCAGAAGGACCTAGCCACCAAATCCCTGGTACCAAAGATCCCGGGATGACCTGCCAACACAGAAGAAAGAACCTCCGAGATGACTCTACTGGTCCAATCATCAGGAACAAACAGTCTACCAGGCGGCAACGATCAGGTCTATCCGCCTGAAACTCCTGCAAAGCCCGTCGCAGGTCTGGGGAAACAGCAGATAATATCACCCCATCCTTAAGGATACCTGTAGGTTCAGAATCACCAGGGGAATCAGGCTCAAAACTCCTAGAAAGGGAATCCGCCTTCACATTTTTAGAACCTGGTAAGTATGAGACCACAAAATTAAACCAAGAGAAAAACAACGACCAGCGCGCCTGTCTAGGATTCAGGCGCCTGGCAGACTCAAGATAAATCAAATTCTTGTGATCGGTCAATACCACCACCTGATGTCTAGCCCCCTCAAGCCAATGACGCCACTCCTCAAAAGCCCACTTCATAGCCAAAAGCTCCCGATTACCAATATCATAATTTCGCTCGGCGGGCGAAAATTTTCGAGAAAAGAACGCACAAGGTCTCATCACGGAGCAGTCGGAACTTTTCTGCGACAAGACCGCCCCAGCTCCGATCTCGGAAGCATCGACCTCAACCTGAAAAGGAAGAGTAACATCAGGCTGACGCAACACAGGGGCAGAAGAAAAGCGGCGCTTAAGCTCCCGAAAGGCCTCCACAGCAGCAGGGGACCAATCAGCAACATCAGCACCCTTTTTGGTCAAATCAGTCAAAGGTTTAGCAACATCAGAAAAACCAGTTATAAATCGACGATAAAAATTAGCAAAGCCCAAAAATTTCTGAAGGCTCTTAAGAGAAGAAGGCTGCGTCCAATCACAAATAGCCCGAACCTTGACAGGATCCATCTCAATGGAAGAGGGGGGAAAAATGTACCCCAAAAAAGAAATCTTTTGAACCCCAAAAATACACTTAGAACCCTTCACACACAAGGAATTAGCCCGCAAAACCTGAAAAACCCTCCTGACCTGTTGGACATGAGAATCCCAGTCATCCGAAAAAATCAAAATATCATCCAGATACACGATCATAAATTTATCCAAATATTCATGGAAAATGTCATGCATAAAGGACTGAAAGACTGAAGGGGCATTTGAAAGACCAAAAGGCATTACTAAATACTCAAAATGGCCCTCGGGCGTATTAAATGCGGTTTTCCACTCATCCCCCTGCTTAATTCGCACCAAATTATACGCCCCACGGAGATCAATCTTAGAGAACCACTTAGCCCCTTTTATTCGAGCAAACAAATCAGTCAGCAGTGGCAGAGGATACTGATATTTGACTGTAATTTTATTCAAGAGTCGATAATCAATACACGGCCTCAAGGAGCCATCTTTTTTAGATACAAAGAAAAAAACGGCTCCTAAGGGAGATGAAGAAGGACGAATATGTCCCTTTTCCAGGGACTCCTTAATATATTCTCGCATAGCAGCATGTTCAGGTACAGATAGATTAAATAAACGACCCTTTGGAAATTTACTGCCCGGAATCAGATCTATGGTACAATCGCAATCTCTGTGAGGAGGTAGTGAACCAAGCTTAGGCTCCTCAAAAACATCACGATAATCAGATAAAAATTCCGGAATCTCAGAGGGAATAGATGACGAAATGGAAACCAAAGGTACGTCCCCATGAGCCCCCTGACATCCCCAGCTTAACACAGACATTGCTTTCCAGTCAAGGACTGGGTTATGAGATTGTAACCATGGTAATCCGAGCACCAAAACGTCATGTAGATTGTACAACACAAGGAAGCGAATCATCTCCTGATGGTCTGGATTCATACGCATAGTCACTTGTGTCCAGTATTGTGGTTTATTACTAGCCAATGGTGTAGAGTCAATACCCTTCAGAGGTATAGGAACTTCCAGAGGCTCTAGATCAAACTCACAGCGCCTGGCAAAGGACCAATCCATTAGACTCAAAGCGGCGCCAGAGTCGACATAGGCATCCGCGGTAATTGACGATAATGAACAAATCAAGGTCACAGACAGAATAAACTTAGACTGTAAAGTGCCAATTGAAATAGACTTATCAACCTTTTTTGTACGTTTAGAGCATGCTGATATAACATGAGTTGAATCACCACAATAGAAGCACAACCCATTTTTTCGCCTAAAATTCTGCCGTTCGCTTCTGGACAGAATTCTATCACATTGCATACTTTCTGGAGCCTTCTCAGAAGACACCGCCAAATGGTGCACAGGTTTGCGCTCCCGCAAACGCCGATCAATCTGAATAGCCTTTGTCATGGACTCATTCAGACCTGTAGGTGCAGGGAACCCCACCATAACATCTTTAATGGCATCAGAGAGACCCTCTCTGAAATTCGCCGCCAGGGCGCACTCATTCCACTGAGTAAGCACAGACCATTTACGAAATTTTTGGCAGTATATTTCAGCTTCATCTTGCCCTTGAGATAGGGCCATCAAGGCTTTTTCAGCCTGAATCTCTAAGTTAGGTTCCTCATAAAGCAACCCCAAAGCCAGAAAAAACGCATCCACATTGAGCAACGCAGGATCCCCGGGTGCCAATGCAAATGCCCAGTCTTGAGGGTCACCCCGCAGCAAGGAAATTACTATCCTAACCTGCTGTGCGGGATCTCCAGCGGAGCGAGATCTCAGGGAAAGAAATAGTTTACAATTATTTTTGAAATTCAGGAAACGAGATCTATCCCCGGAGAAAAATTGTGGTATAGGAATTCTAGGTTCAGATATAGGAGCATGAATAACAAAATCCTGTAAATTTTGAACCTTCGTAGCAAGATTATTCAAACCTGTAGCCAAACTCTGAGGATCCATTTTAATCAGGTGAGATCAGAGCCATTCAAGGATTAGAAGGAGAGAGACAAAGGCTGCAATTAGAGCAGAAATGCAACTAAGTCAACTATAGAGCAAGCTCAGAGGGGAAAAAAAAAAAAAAATCTGCAGACTTCTTTTTCTCTCCTTTCTTCTGCCAACGGTTTTAACACTGGGCCGGCCATACTGTCATGGTTCCCAAAGGCAAGGAAACATCAGAGAACATAAATAACAGAACAGCTCTTGGGTGATGGAATCTCGAGCTGACCGTGAGCTAAACCTACCACACAACTAACAGTGGCTGGGTGGCGTACCTACGTTTATCCCTAGACGCCTAGCGCCAGCCGGAGGACTAACTAACCCTAATAGAGGAAAAGACAGACCTGGCTTACCTCTAGGGAAATTCCCCCAAAAAGGAGACAGAAGCCCCCCACATATATTGACGGTGAGTTCAGAGGAAAAGACATACGCAGTATGAAGGTAGGTTCAGCAAAGCGAGGTCCGCTTACTAGATAGCAAGAAGATACAATAGGGAACTTCACGGTCAGCTGAAAACCCTATTAAAATACCATCCCAAAATTACTTTAAGACTCATGAGTCAACTCATGACACCGGAGTGGCAATTTCGGCCCACAAGAGCTTCCAGCTACAGAAAAATAACATAACTGTGAACTGGAACAAAAATGCAAAACAAACTTAGGACTAAGAGTCCAACTTAGCTGATAGTAGTCTAGAAGCAGGAACATGCAACAGAAAGGCTCTGGTTACATTGATGGCCGGCACTAGAATAACTGAGCAGCAAGGCTAAATAGGATACATCCATACCCTGATGGAAACAGGTGAACAGAGAAAGTGAAGCACACAAGTCCAGTACCACCAGTGACCACCGGGGGAGCCCAAAAACCAAACTCACAACAGACGCCACTCCTCAAATGCCCACTTCATGGCCAAAAGCTCCCCATTACCCACATCATAATTGCGCTCGGCGGGCGAGAATTTTCTAGAAAAGAACGCACATGGCTTCATCACCGAGCCATTGGAACTTCTCTGTGACAAAACCGCCCCCGCTCCAATCTCGGAAGCATCAACCTCAACCTGAAAAGGAAGTGAAACATCTGGTTGACATAACACAGGAGCAGAAGAAAACCGGCGCTTAAGTTCCTGAAAGGCCTCCACAGCCGTAGGAGACCAATTAGCAACATCAGCACCCTTTTTAGTCAAATCAGTCAAAGGTTTAACAACACTGGAAAAATTAGTAATGAACCGACGATAAAAATTAGCAAAACCCAAGAACTTCTGAAGACTCTTAACAGATGTAGGTTGTGTCCAGTCACAAATCGCCTGAACCTTGATGGGATCCATCTCAATAGTAGAAGGAGAAAAAATGTACCCCAAAAAAGAAATCTTCTGGACTCCGTAGAGACATTTTGAGCCCTTCACAAACAGAGAATTGGCCCGCAGGACTTGAAACACCTTCCTGACCTGTAGAACATGAGACTCCCAGTCATCAGAAAACACCAAAATATCATCCAAATACACAATAATAAACTTATCCAGATATTCACGGAAAATATTGTGCATAAAGGACTGAAAGACTGAAGGAGCATTAGAAAGTCCAAAAGGCATTACCAAATACTCAAAATGGCCCTCAGGCGTATTAAATGCGGTTTTCCACTCATCACCCTGTTTTATCCGCACAAGATTATACGCACTGCGAAGATCTATCTTAGTGAACCACCTAGCCCCCTTAATGCGAGCAAACAAATCAGTCAATAATGGCAATGGATACTGATATTTGACTGTAATCTTATTCAGAAGGCGATAATCTATACAAGGCCTCAGGGAACCATCTTTTTTTGCCACGAAAAAAAAACCTGCTCCCAGAGGGGACGAAGATGGACGAATATGTCCCTTTTCCAAGGACTCCTTAATATAATTCCGCATAGCAGTATGCTCTGGCACTGACAGATTAAATAAACGACCCTTAGGGAACTTACTGCCAGGAATTAATTCTATAGCACAGTCACAATCCCTATGGGGAGGGAGCGAATTGAGCTTAGGCTCCTCAAAAACATCCCGATAGTCAGACAAAAATGCAGGGACCTCAGAAGGAGTAGATGAAGCGATTGAAATCAGAGGTGCATCATCATGAACCCCCTGACATTCCCAGCTTAACACAGACATTGTTTTCCAATCAAGGACAGGATTATGAGTTTGTAACCATGGCAGACCAAGCACTAGTACATCATGTAAATTATACAGTACAAGGAAGCGAATCACCTCCTGATGAACGGGAGTCATGCGCATGGTCACTTGTGTCCCGTACTGCGGTTTATTCATAGCCAATGGTGTAGAGTCAATTCCCTTCAAAGGAATAGGAACTTCCAGAGGCTCCAGACTAAAACCGCAGCGTTTGGCAAATGCCCAATCCATAAGACTCAGGGCAGCGCCCGAATCCACATAGGCATCGACGGAAATGGAAGACAGTGAACAAATCAGAGTTACAGACAAAATGAACTTAGACTGCAGAGTACTAATGGCAAAAGATTTATCAACCTTTTTTGTGCGTTTAGAGCATGCTGATATAACATGAGCTGAATCACCACAATAAAAACACAATCCATTTTTCCGCCTATAATTTTGCCGTTCACTTCTGGACTGAATTCTGTCACATTGCATAGTCTCAGGTGCCTGTTCAGAAGACACCGCCAACTGGTGCACAGGTTTGCGCTCCCTTAAACGCCGATCAATCTGAATGGCCATAGCCATAGACTCATTCAGAACTGTAGGCGCAGGGAACCCCACCATAATATCCTTAATGGCCTCAGAAAGACCATCTCTGAAGTTTGCAGCCAGGGCGCACTCATTCCACTGAGTAAGCACCGACCATTTCCGAAATTTTTGACAATATACTTCCGCTTCATCATGCCCCTGAGAGAGGGTTAATAAAGCCTTTTCAGCCTGAATCTCCAGGTTAGGTTCCTCATAGAGCAATCCCAGTGCCAGAAAAAACGCATCCACACTGAGCAATGCAGGATCCCCTGGTGCCAATGCAAATGCCCAATTCTGAGGGTCGCCCCACAGGAAAGATATTACAATCTTAACCTGCTGAACAGGGTCTCCAGAGGAGCGAGATTTCAAAGAAAGAAACAATTTGCAATTGTTCCTGAAATTCAGGAAGGTAGATCTATCTCCAGAAAAAAAACTCTGGAATAGGAATTCTAGGTTCAGACATGGGAGTGTGAACAACAAAATCCTGTATGTTTTGAACTTTTGCAGCAAGATTACTCAGGCTGGAAGCCAAACTCTGGACATCCATGTTAAACAGCTATGGTCAGAGCCATTCAAGGGTTAAGAGGAGGTAAGAAGCAGCTAGACAGCAATTAAGGGCTAGGCAGCAAAACTCTGAGGGGAAAAAAAAAATATCCCTTAAACACTTCTTTTTCTCCTGCTTCAGCCCAAACAATTAACACTTTGTGGACCGGCTATACTCTCATGGATCCCAATGGCTGGGGATCGCACTGGACAAGCAAAATAACAAAAATAACGGACGAGCTCTAGGGTGATGGAACCTGGGCTGACCGCTGCCCTGCTCCTGACAAACACAACTAGAAATAGCCAGGGAGCGTGCCTACGTTGATTCAAGACGCCTCGCGCCAGCCTAAGAGCTAACTAGCACTGCAGAGGAAATAAAGACCTAGCTTGCCTCCAGAGAAATGAACCCCAAAAGGTATAGTTGCCCCCCACATGTATTGACGGTGAAATGAGAGGAAGGCACGCACATAGAGATGAAAATAGATTTAGCAAAATGAGGCCCGCTATAACTAGAAAGCAGAATGATACAAAAGGGGTCTGAGCGGTCAGCAAAAAACCCTAATCAAAAAACCATCCTGAGATTACAAGAACCCATGTGCCAACTCATGGCACATGGGGAGAACCTCAGCCCACTAGAGCTACCAGCTAGCATAGAGTCATAATTAGCAAGCTGGACAAAAAACAAAACAACTGAAAAACAGAACTTAGCTTATCCTGAGAGATCTGGGAGCAGGTAGTCAGGAACCAAACTGAGCACATCTGAGTACATTGATAGCCGGCAAGGGAATGACAGGAAAGCCAGGTTAAATAGGAAACACCCAGCCCCTGATGGACAGGTGGAAACCAGAGACCGCAACCCACCAAAGTCACCCAGTACCAGCCGTAACCACCAGAGGGAGCCCAAAAACAGAATCCACAACAGTAATATATATCACAGCCCACGTAGTATATAGCAGCCACGCAGTATATAGCACAGCCCCCGCAGTATATAACACTGGCCACGTAATATATAGCACAGCCCATGAAGTACATAGCAGCCACGCAGTATATAGCAGAGCCCCCGCAGTTTATAACACTGGCCACATAAAATATAACACAGCCCACGCAGTACATAGCAGCCACACAGCATATAGCACAGTGCCCACAGTATATAACACTGGCCACGTAATATGTAGCACAGCCCATGCAGTATATAGCAGCCACGCAGTTTTTTTTCCCAAAGCGCGCAGGCGCATAGGAAACTAAGCAGAGGATCGCGCAAAAAAACATACGCGCAGGCGCTCTGCGTATTATGACCTTGCCATTACAACTTCCAGGTCAACGGCCGCACACGCTGGCGCCACAGCCGCAGTCTGCTTCCCGCAGCTGCTTCACTGTTAAAGTAATCTAGACACTATAAAAAGAATGTATTTCTGCATATTGGATATACTCACCTTGAAAAAGACACCTGGTGTGTCGGAACGCGTGGGTCTCCATACTCCACACTCCATTCTATACTGGCTGCACCGCTGCATATGGGACGAGGGGGTGACCTTAGTGGACTGGACAGGGCTAAGTATATAGCACGTGTCTCTATTCCTCTTTTCACCAGACATACCATCTTCTGGTACAAACAAGAGGGAGGCACTGGGCACTTATAATATGAGCATATTTGTAGATACTATTTAAAGTGGCCGGGTATCTGATCTCCAGTATGCATTTCCATCTTCCGGACCAACAGTACCTAGAATAGGAGCTCTATGTATATTTATTGTATTTTTACTGCTCTTTATTATATACTGGTGTAAACCATAATAGGGCGTATAGTGGACATTGGTCATAGGATCGCCACCTCAAGGGTCCATATATTAGAATCTTCAGATTATCTATGTGATTCATGCAGCAATGTTGTGATATAATTTATTTTTGGTGCACTGTATGTTTATAAGCCAGGTACTTCATATGTACAGTTATATATCTTCAAAAATATTGTACCATGATAGATTGGAGTGGACATGCACTCCACCAAGTGGACTGTATCTTTTAGATGGTTTTAAAAATTGTGTGTAATATTCTTGTGTGGAAATAAACTTTTGTACATTTTTTGCCTATATACTTGTGGTGTTCCTACCTTATTTGCATGTACCTTTTCTCTTAAAAATCCCCTGTATACGTTCTACATGCTTGGTAGAGAACCCACGTTATCTATTGGATATTACTTTATGGTGCCCACTTAAAAAGGTTTTTCTTAGCCACGCAGTATATAGCACAGCCCCCGCAGTATATAACACTGGCCACGCAATATATAACACAGCCCACACAGTATATAGCTGCCACACAGTATATAACATAGCCACATTAGTACTGTATATAGCACAGAGATGTAGTATATAACAGAGCCCATGCAGTATGTAACACAGCCCACATAGTATATAGCAATGTGGGCACTATATGCGTGGTTAAAAAAGACTTAAAATAAAAAATAAACATATACTCACCTTCCGAAGGCCCCTTGAAGTCCTGGTGCCGGTGTGCGGTGCACGCGGCAGCTTCCGGTCCCAGGGTTGGTATGCGCGCAGGACCTGTGATGACGTCGCGGTCACATGACCGTGACATCATGGAAGGTCCTTCTTGCATAGCATCCATGGCACCGGAACCTGCCCCTTTCACTTCAGAGGACAGCTGGCGATGTCGGACAGTGAGAATAACCTTTTCTCGCATACGCAGCATCAATAGTAAAAAATTGTTCACACAGGGTTAATAGCTGCATAACCAGAGTGCGTTACACTGCGATCCGGTAATGCTGGCATTAACCCTGTGTGAGGTCTGACTGGAGGGGAGTATGGAGCAGGCACTGACTGCGGGGAGGAAAGAGCGGCCATTTTGCTGCCGGACTGTGTCCGTCGCTGATTGGTCGTGGCAATGGTCATGGGCTGTTGTGAATTTGGATTCTGGGCTCCCCCGGTGGCCGCTTGTGGAATTGGACTTGTCATCCTCTTTCCTGTTTCACCTGATTCCATCAGTAGTGGGTGTCGCTATTTAAGCTCATTTCTCTGGTGGTTTCTTGCCGGTCAACAATGTTATCTGATGCCTCTCAGTGCTTGTTCCTGCTTCTAGACAACTACTGATAAGTTGGACTTTTGTCCATGTTTTGTTTTGCCTATTTGTTCCAGTTCGCAGCTGAAGTTTTGTTACTGTGTCTGGAAAGCTCTCGTCGATCAGGGATTGCTACTCTGGCGTTATGAGTTAATGCCAGAGTTTAAGGTAATCTCTGGATGGTGTTTTGTTAGTATTTTTCTGCTGACCATGAAAGTATACTATCTGTCTTCTGCTATCTAGTAAGCGGACCTCAAATTTGCTAAGACTATTTTCCTGCTGCGTTTGTGGTTTCATCTGAACTCACCGTCATTATATGTGGGGGGCTACTGTCTTCTTTGGAATATTTCTCTAGAGGTGAGCCAGGTCTTATATTTCCCTCTGCTAGCTATTTAGGTCTTAGGCCAGAGCTGGGCATCTAGCTATAAATAGGAAATGCTACCTGGCTATTTCTAGTTGCGCGGCAGGCTTAGTTCATGGTCAGTATAGTTCCATCTTCCGAGAGCTTGTCCCTCTATAGGCTTGCTATGATCTCTGCCTGCAGAGATCATGACAGTTTGACCGGCCGTCTAAAGTGTTAAAGACCCAGGTTGAGAAAGGAGAGTTATAAGAAGTCTGCTGGAATTTTTTTTTTTTTTTTTCCTCCAGTCTGCCTTGCTGCAGTCTTTTTTCTCTCTCTCCTCCTAATCTCTGTATGCTCTGTGTGCACCTGACAATAATGGATCTCCAGAGTGTAACTGCGGGTTTGAATAATCTCATCACGAAAGTACAAAATTTACAAGATTTTGTAGTACATGCTCCGGTATCTGAGCCGAGAATTCCTTTGCCGGAGTTCTTCACAGGGAATAGAGCTAGCTTCCAGAATTTCCGAAATAATTGTAAGCTTTATTTGTCCCTGAAGTCTCGTTCAGCTGGAGACCCTGCTCAGCAGGTTAGGATTGTGATTTCCTTGCTCAGGGGTGACCCTCAAGATTGGGCCTTCTCATTGCCAGCAGGGGATCCTGCGTTACGCGATGTGGATGCGTTTTTTCTGGCCTTGGGCTTGCTTTATGAGGAACCTCATTTGGAACTTCAGGCAGAAAAAACTTTGATGGCACTATCTCAGGGGCAAGACGAAGCTGAAGTTTTCTGCCAAAAATTCCGTAAATGGTCTGTGCTTACTCAGTGGAATGAGTGCGCCTTGGCGGCAACTTTCAGAGAAGGTCTCTCTGATGCCGTTAAGGATGTTATGGTGGGGTTCCCTTTGCCTGCAGGTCTGAATGAGTCCATGACAATGGCTATTCAGATTGATAGGCGTCTGCGGGAGCGCAAACCGATGCACCATCTGGCGGTGTCTATGGAAAAGACGCCAGAAAGTATGCAGTGTGATAGAATTCTGTCCAGGAGTGAGCGACAGAATTTTAGACGGAAGAATGGATTGTGTTTCTATTGTGGGGATTCTACTCATGTTATATCGGCATGCTCTAGGCGTACAAAGAAGCTTGATAAGTCTGTTTCCATTGGCACCATTCAGTCTAAGTTTATTTTGTCTGTAACCCTGATTTGCTCTTTGTCATCCATTGCCACGGACGCCTATATTGACTCTGGCGCCGCTCTGAGTCTTATGGATTGGTCCTTTGCCAATCGTTGTGGTTTTGATTTAGAGCCTTTGGAGACTCTTATTCCTCTGAAGGGGATTGACTCCACCCCATTGGCTAATAATAAACCACAATACTGGACACAAGTAACCATGCGTATCAATCCGGATCACCAGGAGATTATTCGTTTCCTGGTGCTGTATAATTTACATGACGATTTGGTACTGGGATTGCCATGGTTGCAGTCTCACAACCCAGTCTTGGACTGGAGAGCTATGTCTGTGTTGAGCTGGGGATGTAAGGGTATTCATGGGGACGTACCTTTGGTTTCTATTTCGTCGTCCATTCCCTCTGAAGTCCCTGAGTTCCTCTCTGATTATCAAGACGTCTTTGACGAACCCAAGCTTGGGTCGTTACCTCCGCACCGTGAGTGCGATTGTGCCATAGATTTGATACCGGGTTGTAAATATCCAAAGGGTCGTTTGTTTAATTTGTCTGTGCCGGAACATGCTGCTATGCGGGAATATATAAAGGAGTCTTTGGAAAAGGGACATATTCGTCCATCTTCTTCTCCCTTGGGAGCTGGGTTTTTCTTTGTCTCAAAAAAAGACGGCTCTTTGAGACCATGTATTGATTATCGGCTTCTGAATAAGATCACTGTTAAGTATCAATACCCATTGCCATTGCTTACTGATTTGTTTGCTCGTATAGAGGGTGCTAAGTGGTTCTCTAAAATTGATCTTCGTGGGGCGTATAATTTGGTGCGGATCAGGCAGGGGGATGAGTGGAAGACCGCATTTAATACGCCCGAGGGCCACTTTGAGTATTTGGTCATGCCTTTTGGTCTTTCTAATGCCCCTTCAGTTTTCCAGTCTTTTATGCATGATATTTTCCGCGATTTTCTGGATAAATTTATGATAATATATCTGGATGATATTCTGATTTTTTCTGATGACTGGGACTCTCATGTCCAGCAGGTCAGGAGAGTTTTTCAGGTTCTGCGGTCTAATTCTTTATGTGTGAAGGGGTCTAAGTGCGTTTTTGGGGTCCAGAAAATTTCCTTTTTGGGGTATATTTTTTCTCCCTCTTCCATTGAGATGGATCCCGTCAAGGTGCAAGCTATTTGTGACTGGACTCAGCCCTCCTCTCTTAAGGGTCTTCAGAGATTTTTGGGCTTTGCCAACTTTTACCGCCGATTTATTGCTGGTTTTTCGGATGTCGTTAAACCACTGACTGATTTGACCAGACAAGGCGCTGATGTTGCTAATTGGTCCCCTCATGCTGTAGAGGCCTTTCAGGAGCTTAAGCGCCGTTTTGCCTCTGCCCCTGTGTTGCGTCAGCCTGATGTGAATCTGCCTTTTCAGGTTGAGGTTGACGCTTCGGAGATCGGAGCTGGGGCAGTGTTGTCGCAGAAAGGTTCCGACTGCTCCGTCATTAGGCCTTGTGCCTTCTTTTCTCGCAAATTTTCGCCCGCAGAGCGGAATTATGATGTTGGGAATCGGGAGCTTTTGGCCATGAAGTGGGCGTTTGAGGAGTGGCGCCATTGGCTCGAGGGGGCTAGGCATCAGGTGGTGGTATTGACTGACCACAAAAATTTGATTTATCTTGAGACTGCCAGACGCCTGAATCCTAGACAGGCGCGCTGGTCTTTATTTTTTTCTCGCTTTAATTTTGTGGTGTCGTACCTACCGGGTTCTAAGAATGTTAAGGCAGATGCCCTTTCTAGGAGTTTTGACCCGGACTCTCCTGGTAATTCTGAACCCACAGGTATCCTTAGGGAGGGAGTAATTTTGTCGGCCGTTTCTCCTGATCTGCGGCGGTCCTTGCAAGAGTTTCAGGCGGATAGACCGGATCGTTGTCCGCCTGATAGACTGTTTGTTCCGGATGATTGGACCAGCAGAGTCATCTCTGAGGTACATTCTTCTGCATTGGCTGGTCATCCCGGAATTTTTGGTACCAGGGATTTGGTGGCAAGATCCTTTTGGTGGCCTTCTCTGTCACGAGATGTGCGAGTCTTTGTGCAGTCATGTGACGTTTGTGCTCGGGCCAAGTCTTGTAGTTCTCGGGCTAGCGGACTGCTGTTGCCCTTGCCTATTCCTAAGAGGCCTTGGACACACATCTCGATGGATTTTATTTCAGATCTGCCTGTTTCCCAGAAGATGTCTGTCATCTGGGTGGTCTGTGACCGTTTCTCTAAAATGGTCCATTTGGTTCCTCTGCCCAAGTTGCCTTCTTCTTCTGAGTTGGTTCCTCTGTTTTTTCAGAATGTTGTCCGATTGCACGGTATTCCTGAGAATATTGTTTCTGACAGAGGTACCCAATTTGTGTCTAGATTTTGGCGGGCATTCTGTGCTAGGATGGGCATAGATTTGTCTTTTTCATCTGCTTTTCACCCTCAGACTAATGGCCAGACCGAGCGGACTAATCAGACCCTTGAGACATATCTGAGGTGTTTTGTCTCTGCTGACCAGGATGATTGGGTTGCTTTTTTGCCATTGGCAGAGTTCGCCCTCAATAATCGGGCCAGTTCTTCCACCTTGGTGTCCCCGTTTTTCTGTAATTCGGGGTTTCACCCTCGATTTTCCTCCGGTCAGGTGGAATCCTCGGATTGTCCTGGAGTGGATGCGGTGGTGGAGAGATTGCATCACATCTGGGGGCAGGTTATGGACAATTTGAAGTTGTCACAGGAGAAGACTCAGCGTTTTGCCAACCGTCATCGTCGTGTTGGTTCTCGGCTTTGTGTTGGAGATTTAGTGTGGTTGTCTTCTCGTTTTGTCCCTATGAGGGTCTCTTCTCCTAAGTTTAAACCTCGGTTCATCGGCCCTTATAGAATATTGGAGATTCTTAATCCTGTTTCTTTCCGTTTGGACCTCCCTGCGTCCTTTTCCATTCATAACGTTTTTCATCGGTCGTTATTGCGCAGGTATGAGGTACCTGTTGTACCTTCTCTTGAGCCTCCTGCTCCGGTGTTGGTTGAGGGTGAGTTGGAGTACGTTGTGGAGAAAATTTTGGACTCTCGTGTTTCCAGACGGAAACTCCAGTATCTGGTCAACTGGAAGGGTTACGGCCAGGAGGATAATTCTTGGGTCAATGCATCTGATGTTCATGCTTCTGATCTTGTTCGTGCCTTCCATAGGGCTCATCCTGGTCGCCCTGGTGGATCTGGTGAGGGTTCGGTGCCCCCTCCTTGAGGGGGGGGTACTGTTGTGAATTTGGATTCTGGGCTCCCCCGGTGGCCGCTTGTGGAATTGGACTTGTCATCCTCTTTCCTGTTTCACCTGATTCCATCAGTAGTGGGTGTCGCTATTTAAGCTCATTTCTCTGGTGGTTTCTTGCCGGTCAACAATGTTATCTGATGCCTCTCAGTGCTTGTTCCTGCTTCTAGACAACTACTGATAAGTTGGACTTTTGTCCATGTTTTGTTTTGCCTATTTGTTCCAGTTCGCAGCTGAAGTTTTGTTACTGTGTCTGGAAAGCTCTCGTCGATCAGGGATTGCTACTCTGGCGTTATGAGTTAATGCCAGAGTTTAAGGTAATCTCTGGATGGTGTTTTGTTAGTATTTTTCTGCTGACCATGAAAGTATACTATCTGTCTTCTGCTATCTAGTAAGCGGACCTCAAATTTGCTAAGACTATTTTCCTGCTGCGTTTGTGGTTTCATCTGAACTCACCGTCATTATATGTGGGGGGCTACTGTCTTCTTTGGAATATTTCTCTAGAGGTGAGCCAGGTCTTATATTTCCCTCTGCTAGCTATTTAGGTCTTAGGCCAGAGCTGGGCATCTAGCTATAAATAGGAAATGCTACCTGGCTATTTCTAGTTGCGCGGCAGGCTTAGTTCATGGTCAGTATAGTTCCATCTTCCGAGAGCTTGTCCCTCTATAGGCTTGCTATGATCTCTGCCTGCAGAGATCATGACAATGGGCGTTTTGCCACGACCAATCAGCGACTTGGATTTCCATGACTGACAGAGGTCGCGACCAATGAATATCCACGACAGACAGAAAGAAAGAAAGAAAGAAAGACAGAAGGACAGACGGAAGTGACCCTTAGACAATTATATAGTAGATATATCTACGGCTTCCTCTCAATGATTCAGCTTCCATCTAACTGGTAGCCATTGGTGCAATACAGTAGAGCTGTGAGAACTTCAGCAATTGTGTTTGTAAGAAGACAATGTTCAGTTCTATTGTTCTGTGTTAATGTCATCTCTCACATTGGTAACAGTTCCTCTAATTAAAAATAAGCTCTGGAGGCAGATTCTCAACTAGATCAGTGTCCAACCCATAGATCTTAACAGCTCATTGACATGTAAGAAAAATAAAGATTTTACTTGAATAAGACTAAGTTCACATTTGCGTTTGGGGGCTTTGCAGAGGGCTGCGTATGTCCTCCATTAAACCCCTCCTACATTCCAGCACTAATAGGAGAATCATGAGTCACAAAAGTTGCCAAAAATAATTAGAGCAAAAATATAAAATTTATTAAAGATACAATCGATATCAGGATAAAATATTACCAGTTACAGTAAAGTGACTAAATCCGTGGATACAGTGGTGAGCTGAGAACACCAGGACGAGACATAGAAATCCTAAGGTATATGAATATGTAATACATATGCTATTACGATCGTATGTACTGAAGGCAAACTGCCAGAAGCAGGCAGCCCGGCAAAGAAATGTGATGGTAACATAAGGTGCAGACGTACTAAAACACTTAGCCGGGAGCTACAGCACACACAAAATAAGTAAAGCAGTTAATTACCCATGTGGGATGATATGGAGGTCCCGTCCGGCACCCAGTCACATACCCCAACGCGCGTTTCGCGTTTGAACGTTTCCGCTTCCTCCTACTTCCCCATACTTCTGCATACGTCTGCATGCGTCCTGCACACCTAGCACCTATCTTTAACATTGGGTGAGCAGGACATGTGGATGTATGCGGATGCGTTGTTTTGACGTGCCCGTCGACTGTGTGGCAATGCAACAAGTTGTGTTTTGTGTGGACGGCGAGCACGTCAAAATGATGCATCCACATACATCCACATGTCCTGCGTACCCAATGCTAAAGATAGGTATGCAGGACGCATGCAGAGGTATGCAGAACCAGGCAAAGTGTAGGCAGGGCTTAACAGAGGACATACGCAGCCCTCCGCAAAGCCCTAGAATGCAAATGTGAACCTGGCCTAAGACATCGGATCGCAGCTATCAAAGCATCACTTTATTCAGCATTCTATGAACTACATGCCCATATGGATGGTTTAGGAGGGTTGAACCTACTGAGAGATTCCCTTTAAAGATGACCTGCCATCAGGCCAAAAGCGGCCTCTTCTTGCTCCTATTTTAGTCTCCCTGTTCCTTGCAGTGTTGCTTTTTTAAATCCAGTATACAGTACCAGAGATATGAGGGGCTTTTTTTTAGTACTAATTTGTATGGTTTTTACATTGGACAGTGGCTCACAGGATCCTCTGAGACATGTCTTTAGGCTACTCTGCATTACTACCCTGTGAGCCACTCTCCCCAAGACCATAAAAGGCAATACAAATGAAAAGTATTTGGATGATGAATTTTTTAAAAAAGCAGAAAATGCAGTACTTTGGGGTGTAGCAGAAATAAAGTAAGAGTAAAAAAAGCCCACTTTTGGTGACAGGTTCTTTTTAAATGGCCCATATATTGCGTGATGGCAAGCTCCTGAGATTTGGGTGTAGAAATTTAATCTACTATAAAACAGTAGACCCATCACAGAAATGACAGTCACGTATTGCCATTTTTAGAGTACACATTTTAGAGCCATAGACAATTTTTTTTAGCTCGCAACATTATATGATTTAACAATCTAGCAAACTACCACTGACAAGCTAACATAAACTTTCACTGAAATATTGTAGTGTTTGTTAGTATGCATGTTTGTATGTTGGTGTTTATTTTCATCACTTACTAGAGAGTCTGCACAGAATAAAACAGCATATTTATTTAAAATATTCCCTCTTCACATAAAGCTTTCCATAATACTTTGAGCATTAATATTCTACATGCATTGAATTTCTAAAAACACAAATTTTAATCAATAGCGGTATAAAAACAAGTTGATGTCACTTCCAAACAGTACAGTCAATCCCCTGTGTTTTTCGGAATATTGTACAGCACAGGGACAAATGTAAAGTACTGTATGAAGGATACCAACTCAATACTTAAGTAACTACTTTTAGAGCAATAAGAAATACTGAAAAACACTAAAGAACATGTAAAATGGAATCTTATCATTAAAAATTTCTCAAAAAAAGCTTTTCATCTTTTAGTAACCTAATAACAAAACCTAATACTTATTTACTAAGTATTTTTTTGTTTGCTACATTAATAATAATAATATATTACATTTTCAGCATTTTCTCATGCAAATTGTCTCTTCAGAGAGGAAGAGGGCTAGAACTCTAGTGCCACCTATAGGAGGTAGCAATCCTAAAAGTCAATGTCTACCCTTTTGACATGCCTTGTCACATGACTTAGGATAACAGCCCAAACCAATATCTTATCCTAAGTCATGTGGCAAAGCTCGTTAAAGGGTCGACATTGACTTTTAGAATTGCTACTTCCTATAGGTGGCACTAGAGGCAGGCAAACCCAAATGGTCCTCTGATTGGGAAATGGTTCTGTGTTATGATGCCCCCACACGGTCTGAGGAGCAAATCTCTTAATTGATGTAAAAAGACAAATCCATGCCACACATTCATTCCTGCACTGAGTGTGTCAAAGGTCACCATCAGCTTATACTTCCAGACTCTTCTGTCTCTCTGAGATTTGAAATTACCTTTTAATACAAGTAATCTCATGTCCATGGTGCTGTGATCAGGGAGACAAAAATGTATTGCCACAAGTAGATCTATTCTTTTTTCTCTTATTGTGTGGCAATGAGAGTTCATCCTTGTTCTCAGTTTTTGCCCTGTCTCCCCTACACACAGACGTCCAGTTGGATATTTAGTACAAATAATTAGGTACACCACATTAGATGTGATGCAGCTGAAAGTACCTGGGATTTTTTAAGTCCTGATGTGAATTGGGGATCTTTATGTATTTTACATCAAGGAATTTGCTCCTCAGACCGTGTGGAGGCATCAAACAACCAGACCCAATCAGAGGACAACAAAACATTCACATTCCTTATCTATGAACTGTTCCAATATTTATGGACACAACTGTTTATCACATAATGGTAGTTCTTCTTCACGTCATCTGTCTTATCTATGGCATTTTTTCTGGGCTGTATTGTGCATAAAATATATGATTCTTCAGAATTTGTATCATTCCCTGCCTGATGAAGAGACCTGTGTAGTCTCGAAAGCTTGCAATTTGTTACCATCTTTTCAGTTAGCCATTAAAAGGTATCAACCACTGAGGACTCTCAATTCTAAATATTTTTCTATGTTTTCAAATAATTCCAGACAGACTCAATGATGAGATCAGAGCGCTGTGGGGGCCATATCAACACTTCCAGGACTCCTTTCTCTTCTTTAGGCTGGAGTCACACACAACTTATTTTTTTAATCAATACATCTTGAAATATTAATAAATGTCAGAATTGTATATGATTTAAAAAGTCTTCCTGTGCTGAGATAATCTTATGTATGTACCTCTACTGTGTACTGTATAATGGCAGTGTCTTACCATGCAGGGGAATGGTCTGATCATACCACACCTCCTGGACAGGTCGGACACAAAAGAAAGTATACAGACATTACAGCATGGGATCAAAACTTATTCTAACTGTGATTTATAGCATTTCACTGCCTGTTTTAAAAAAAATGTTTTAACTCAAAGAAAAAATTATTTGCAATCCCGTTCTGAAATATCTGTATACTATTTTGTGTCCTCCCCTGCCTAGAAGATATGATATGATCAGACCATGTTCCTGCACTTATATAAATAAACACCATGAGTACTACTATGCTCATGAACAATGGTAAAAATTAAACCTTGCACTCAACTTCGAAATAGTGATGATTTATTGTAGTACTCTTTACGCTTGTGATGTTGGAGCATGTGAGTCTCAGACGCAGTGTCCACCGCTTGTCTCTGTCTTGTCTGAGACTCACATGCTCCAACAACACAAGCAAAAGATCCACTTCACAATCCATAAATCTACCAAAAATACAGACCTACCAGAAACTATCCCTACGGATATCCTCAAATACACTATTGAATATTGTACGTCACTGATGAAGGTCAAACGTGACCGAAATGTTTGTAAAGCGCAGTACAGTAAATCACTATTTCGAAGTTGAGTGCAAAGTTTAATTTTTACCATGTTCCTGCACTGTCAGACACAGCTTTACAGCCAGTACACAGCAGGGGCACATGTATAGGATTATCTCAGTACAAGTACTTTTTTTTTACATCCAATTGTGAAAAAAAAATATTATTCCAAGATGTATTGACTAAAATGAACTTGGTTTGTGGCACAAACTCTTCAATGAGATTGTCTGCATGTTTAGGTCGTTGTCCTAATGCAGAATAAATTTGGTATCATTCAAATCCATCCCACCAGTGGATACATACTGCCTGTATTTCTCAGTATTTAGGACATCATTAATCTTGACCAAATCCAAAACTCTATTTGCTGAAATGCCATCTCAAACGTCAAAGAACCTCCACTAAGCTTCTCTGATGCCTGCAGACCCTCATTATTGTACTGCTCTCCAGCCCTTCAGAGTACAAACCAACTTAAGGAATTCGGAATGACCACTCTATAACATGCAGATATTTATGCTCGTAACACACCTTTAGGTGGTCTCAATAAAATCTACTTTTATGAGCTGGTGTATGATAAGCATAATGTATTATGAACTTTCTTTGCATTACTAGAGTATGATGTGTACGCTTCATTATCTAAGTGGCTACTTAGCCATGGTCCTCATTACCTTTTCCAATGTGAAATCTATATGTTTTTTTACTATACTACACACAACTGCTCACCGAGCTTGTATCAGAATTTACCTGCTAATCTTTGGAGTTTACAGGCTCCCCTGTTTTTTAAACAATTTGAAGAATACATGAAATAGCATTTGAGCACTTCTGTAGAATCCAAACTTTATTCTGAATCAATACATTAAAAATTGATGCATAGTTTGATGTAAAAGAAATACCAGCATGCAGCACATTTCAAACTACACAATTTTGTTTTGCAGTAAAGCTCTTTGTTATGGTAGTTTAGCTTTAATTATATAGGTTGTGTTCATGTAATAAATGTAATTTATGGGTTTTTTTTATGAATAATCACCATTCACTCCTATTTTACTGAAAATTACTATGTTGGGTAGAGAGTAGGGTTGAGCGACTTTTACTTTTTTGGGGTCGAGTCGGGTTTTGCGAAACCCGACTTTGTCAAAAGTCGAGTCGAGTGAAGTCGGCCGATTACCGCGAAAAGTCGGGGATCGACCAAAACATGAAACCCAATGCAAGTCAATGGGGAAGCATAGTCGGCAGTGAGTGGAGGCCAGGAAAACACCTACAGTGCCCATTTTAATGGCAAAAACATCCATTCTTGTTACTGAAGCTTGTCAATATTAATTTACTTTATAATAATAGTTAGGCATTGGAAATTGGGGGTCATTTGGCTAAAGTTGTGGGGGGTAGGGCTGGTTAAGGTTTTTAGTGGGCCCAGGAAACGTGGACTACGTCACGGCGGTGGAGCAGGGAGAGGTAAGTATTTCAACGTTGCAAGTGCTGTGATCCTGAGCAAGCAGGGGGGGCCCACTCATTCGCATTGGCACTGGCACAGGGCCCCTCACAGTACGGCGGTGTGTTTGCACGGCGCGGGTGCCTCCCACTGGCAGCGACACTTTTGCGTACTATGAGGGGCCCTGTGCCAGTGACGTCGCCAAAGAGTATGCCCCCCCACCTGATGAAGGAACCTGCACTTTCACCTGCACCTTCCTCTTTGTCCCCGTGTAAGGTGGTATAGTATGCGGGAAGAGGAACCTGACTTTCAGCAGGGTCAGATTCTGGCTGTGTAGAGTGCAAGGGGAATGTAGTGGTCTGGGTCAGTGTACCAGCGGACTCATCTAGCAGTGGCTGGGCAATGGGCAGGATGAGGAGGAAACACAGATCTAGGCCCAAATAATAAAGTGGGCTAAATGCAGATCAAAATTGGTAACAGGACTAACCAGGCGGCATTGCTTTGTTCAGTGGAGGACAAGTATAATGAGAGGCTGACACAGTGAGTAGGGCCAAATAAGTAACTAGGCTAAATGCAGTTCTAAATTGGTAACAGTAGGAAACAGGCGGCACTGCTTTGTTCAGTGGAGGAGAACACCAAGCAGCGGCAGACACCGTTACTAGGCCCCAACCAAACTAGTAGGCCAACTGCAGTGTTACATTAACAACTACCTAATGAGAGCCTGAAGGTTGAAGCTCAAGACAACCAAACAGGAGGAAACCCAGGAGCGGCAGACACCGTTAAAAGGCCCCAACCAAACTAGTAGGCCTGATGCAGTGTTATCTAAACAACTACTTAATGAGAGCCTGAAGGTTGAAGCTCAGACAAGGAAACCTGGAGGAGAACACCAAGGAGAGGCAGACACCGTTACTAGGCCCCAACCAAAGTAGTAGGGCAACTGCTGTCTTATATAAACAACTACTTAATGAGAGCCTGAAGGTTGAAGCTCAGACAAGGAAACCTGGAGGAGAACAACAAGGAGGAGGAGAACACCAAGGAGCGGCAGACACCGTTACTAGGCCCCAACCAAAGTAATAGGGCAACCGCAGTGTTACATTAACAACTACTTAATGAGAGCCTGAAGGTTGAAGCTCAGACAAGGAAACCTGGAGGAGAACACCAAGGAGCGGCAGACACCGTTACTAGGCCCCAACCAAAGTAGTAGGGCAACTGCAGTGTTACATTAACAACTACCTAATGTGAGCCTGAAGGTTGAAGCTCAAGAAAAACAAACAGGAGGAAACCCAGGAGTGGCAGACACCGTTAGAAGGCCCCAGCCAAACTAGTAGGCCTGATGCAGTGTTATCTAAACAACTACTTAATGAGAGCCTGAAGGTTGAAGCTCAGACAAGGAAACCTGGAGGAGAACAGCAAGGAGGAGGAGAACACCAAGGAGCGGCAGTGTTATGATCCGGTAGTAGGATCACAAAACTGACCTGACCTGTAAACCAGCATATTAGGACAAGTTCTGGGGATGTGGAAGCTATACTGGCCGAAATCCTGATCCTATCCACACACACAAAAGGCAGCCGTGTAGCGTTACCTAAAAACCTAGACGCCTCTTCACAGCCTGAGAAACTGGCTACCCCTAGAGAGAAAGCAAAGACCTCACTTGCCTCAGAGAAAACCCCAAAGTTTTAGACAGCCCCCCACAAATAATAACGGTGAGATAAGGGGAAAACACAAACGTAGAAATGAAACAGGTTTAGTAAATGAGGCCCACTAACACTAGACAGACTGAAGATAGCTAGGAATCTGTGCGGTCAGTACAAAAACAAAAACAAACCACGCAGAGAATACAAGAACCCCCACACCGACTCACGATGTGAGGGGTGCACTCTGCACCCCAGAACTAACCAGCAAGGGAAAAATCACAATAAAGCAAGCTGGACTGAACTCATCATATACAGAGAAACGTTTTCAAGGAAATAATGAGCAAAATGAACAAGCAAGACTTAGCTTCTCCAGTAGGAGACAGGTCACAAGGAAGATCCAGGAGTGATCAGAATCATGACTGAATACAACGACAGCAGGCAAAAAGTGAAGGTCCAGGTGAGTTAAATAGGAACAGCAAAGCAGGAAATGAAGCAGCTGAACCCAGCCACAGACCAGCCATATCGCTAAAGGCCACCAGAGGGAGCCAAAGAACAAACTCACACAGTACCACTCATGACCACAGGAGGGAGCCCGAGAACGGAATTCACAACAGTACCCCCTCTTGAGGAGGGGTCACCGAACCCTCACCAGAGCTCCCAGGCCGATCAGGACGAGCCGAATGAAAGGCACGAACCAAATGAGCCGCATGGACATCGGAGGCGACAACCCAGGAATTATCCTCCTGACCATAGCCCTTCCATTTAACTAAGTACTGAAGCTTCCGTCTCGAAATACGAGAATCCAAGATCTTCTCCACCACATACTCCAACTCCCCCTCGACCAAGACCGGAGCAGGAGGATCAACAGAAGGGACCACAGGCACCACATATCTCCGCAACAATGACCTATGGAACACATTATGAATGGCAAACGATGTTGGGAGGTCCAAACGAAATGACACAGGGTTGAGGATTTCCAAAATCTTATAAGGACCGATGAAACGAGGCTTGAACTTAGGAGAGGAAACCTTCATCGGGACATAACGAGAAGACCATACCAAATCCCCCACACGAAGCGCTGAGCCTTCTCTTGTGACAACGTCAAATTGTCCACCACGTGGTTCCAAATCTGCTGCAACTTACCACAGAATCCACCCCAGGACAGTCAGAGGGCTCAACCTGACCCGAGGAAAAACGAGGATGAAAACCAGAATTGTAAAAGAAAGGTGAAACCAAAGAAGCAGAACTAGCCCGATTATTGAGGGCGAACTCAGCCAATGGCAAAAAAGTCACCCAATCATCCTGATCAGCAGAAACAAAACATCTCAAATAAGTTTCCAAGGTCTGATTAGTTCGTTCGGTTTGGCCATTCGTCTGAGGATGGAAGGCCGACGAAAAAGACAATTCAATGCCCATCTTAGCACAAAAGGACCGCCAAAATCTGAACACAAACTGGGATCCTCTGTCAGACACAATGTTCTCCGGAATACCATGCAAACGAACCACATTCTGAAAAAACAGTGGCACCAAATCGGAGGAGGAAGGCAGCTTAGGCAAGGGCACCAAATGGACCATTTTAGAAAAACGATCACAAACCACCCAGATGACAGACATCCTCTGAGAGACAGGAAGATCCGAAATAAAATCCATGGAAATATGCGTCCAAGGCCTCTTCGGGACAGGCAAAGGCAAAAGCAATCCACTGGCACGAGAACAGCAAGGCTTGGCCCGAGCACAAATCCCACAGGACTGCACAAAGGAACGCACATCCCGCGACAAGGAAGGCCACCAAAAGGACCTCGCCACCAAATCCCTGGTACCAAAAATCCCAGGATGACCCGCCAACACCGAAGAATGAACCTCGGAAATAACTCTGCTGGTCCATCTGTCCGGGACAAACAGTCTCTCCGGTGGACAACGGTAAGGTCTATTGGCCTGAAACTCCTACAACACCCGTCGCAGATCAGGAGAGATGGCAGACAAAATCACCCCCTCTTTGAGGACACCAGCCGGTTCAGAAACTTCCGGGGAGTCAGGTACAAAACTCCTAGAAAGGGCATCAGCCTTCACGTTTTTCGAACCAGGAAGATATGAAACCACGAAATCGAAACGAGAGAAAAACAGCGACCATCGAGCCTGTCTAGGATTTAACCATTTGGCAGACTCGAGATAAGTCAAATTCTTGTGATCCGTCAAGACCACCACACGATGCTTGGCTCCCTCAAGCCAATGTCGCCACTCCTCAAATGCCCACTTCATTGCCAACAACTCTCAATTACCAACATCATAATTCCGCTCGGCAGGCGAAACCTTTCTTGAAAAGAAAGCACATGGTCTCATCACAGAGCCATCAGAGCTTCTCTGCGACAAGACAGCCCCTGCTCCAATCTCAGAAGCATCAACCTCGACCTGAAAGGGAAGAGAGACATCGGGCTGGCGCAAGACAGGAGCCAAAGAAAACCGACGTTTCAGCTCCTGAAAGGCCTCCACGGCCGCAGGAGGCCAATTCGTCACATCAGAACCCTTCTTGGTCAAATCCGTCAAAGGCTTAACCACACTAGAAAAATTAGTGATGAAGCGACGGTAAAAATTAGCAAAACCCAAGAACTTCTGAAGACTCTTCACAGATGTAGGCTGAGTCCAGTCATGAATAGCCTGGACCTTGACTGGATCCATCTCAATAGTAGAAGGAGAAAAAATAAAGCCAAAAAGGAAACCTTCTGGACTCCGAAGAGACATTTAGAGCCCTTCACAAACAAGGCATTGGCACCCAGGACCTGAAATACCAGCCTGACCTGCTTCACATGAGATTCCCAATCATCAGAAAAGACCAAAATATCGTCCAGGTACACAATCATAAATCTATCCAGATACTCTCGGAAGATGTCGTGCATGAAGGACTGAAACACAGAGGGGGCATTAGAAAGCCCAAAAGGCATCACCAAGTACTCAAAATGGCCTTCGGGCGTATTAAATGCTGTTTTCCATTCATCGCCCTGCTTTATGCGCACAAGATTATACGCTCCTCGAAGATCTATCTTGGTGAACCAACTGGCCCCCCTAATCCGGGCAAACAGATCGGACAACAGTGGCAAGGGGTACTGAAATTTGACCGTGATTTTATTTAGAAGGCGATAATCTATACAGGGTCTCAGAGAACCATCCTCCTTGGCCACAAAAAAGAACCCCGCACCCAAAGGGGACGAGGACGGGCGAATATGCCCCTTCTCCAAAGACTCCTTTATATAACTCCGTATAGCGGCATGTTCTGGTACAGATAAATTAAAAAGTCGTCCCTTAGGGAACTTACTACCAGGAATCAAATTTATAGCACATTCACAATCCCAATGAGGAGGTAGGGCACTGGATTTGGGCTCATCAAATACATCCTGGTAGTCCGACAAAAATTCAGGGACTTCAGAAGGAGTAGAAGAAGCAATTGACACCAAAGGAGCATCGCCATGAATCCCCTGGCAACCCCAACTTGACACAGACATTGCTTTCCAATCCAGGACTGGATTATGAGCCTGCAGCCATGGCAGACCCAACACGACAACATCATGCAAATTATGTAGCACAAGAAAGCGAATCACCTCCTGATGTGCAGGAGCCATGCACATAGTCACTTGAGTCCAGTACTGAGGCTTATTCTTGGCCAATGGTGTAGCATCAATTCCCTTTAGTGGGATAGGGAATTGTAAAGGCTCCAAGACAAAACCACAGCGCCTGGCAAATGACAAATCCATCAAATTCAAGGCAGCACCTGAATCCACAAAAGCCATAACTGAGTAGGATGACAGAGAGCAAATCAAAGTAACAGACAAAATGAATTTAGGTTGTACAGTGCCAATGGTGAAAGACCTGGCGAACCTTTTTGTGCGCTTAGAACACTCTGAGATAACATGAGCAGAATCACCACAGTAAAAGCACAACCCATTCTGACGTCTGTGATTTTGCCGTTCAATTCTGGTCAGAATCCTGTCACATTGCATAGGCTCAGAAAATACCGCCAGATGGTGCACAGGTTTGCGCTCCCGCAAACGCCGATCAATCTGAATGGCCAAAGACATTGACTCATTCAGACCCGCAGGCGTGGGGAACCCCACCATAACATCCTTAAGGGCTTCAGAAAGACCCTTTCTGAAAATCGCTGCCAGGGCGCACTCATTCCATTGAGTGAGCACAGACCACTTCCTAAACTTCTGACAGTAAACCTCTGCCTCATCCTGACCCTGAGAGAGAGCCAGCAAAATCTTTTCTGCCTGGTCTACTAAATTAGGTTCCTCATAAAGCAATCCAAGCGCCAGAAAAAACGCATCCACATTTAGCAATGCAGGATCTCCTGGCGCCAGAGAGAATGCCCAATCTTGAGGGTCACCACGTAACAAAGAAATAACAATTTTAACTTGCTGAACAGAGTCACCAGAGGAGCGAGGTCTCAGAGAAACAAATAACTTGCAATTATTCTTAAAGTTCAAAAACCTAGATCTATCTCTGGAGAACAGCTCAGAAATTGGTATTTTAGGCTCTGACATAGGACTGCGGACTACATAATCCTGAATGCCCTGTACCCTTGCAGTGAGATGATCCACACTAGAAGACAGACTCTGAATGTCCATATCTGCAGCTGAATTCAGAACCACCCAGAGATTAAGGGGAGGAGAGAGGCTAAACACAGTGCAGAGGAAAAAAAAAATGACCTCAGGACTTCTCTTCTCCCTCTTCTGCTGCATTAACACTTTGTGGACCTGCTGTACTGTTATGATCCAGTGGTAGGATCACAAAACTGAACTGACCTGTAAACCAGAATATTAGGACAAGTTTTGGGGATGTGGAAGCTATACTGACCGAAATCCTGATCCTATCCACACACACTAAAGGCAGCCGTGGAGCATTACCTAAAAACCTAGACGCCTCTTCACAGCCTGAGAAACTGGCTACCCCTAGAGAGAAAGCAAAGACCTCACTTGCCTCAGAGAAAACCCCAAAGTTTTAGACAGCCCCCCACAAATAATAACGGTGAGATAAGGGGAAAACACAAACGTAGAAATGAAACAGGTTTAGCAAATGAGGCCCGCTAACACTAGACAGACTGAAGATAGCTAGGAATCAAAAACAAACCACGCAGAGAATACAAGAACCCCCACACCGACTCACGATGTGAGGGGCGCACTCTGCACCCCAGAACTAACCAGCAAGCGAAAAATCACATTAAAGCAAGCTGGACTGAACTCATCATATACTGAGAAACGTTTTCAAGGAAATAATGAGCAAAATGAACAAGCAAGACATAGCTTCTCCAGTAGGAGACAGGTCACAAGGAAGATCCAGGAGTGATCAGAATCATGACTGAATACAACGACAGCAGGCAAAAAGTGAAGGTCCAGGTGAGTTAAATAGGAACAGCAAAGCAGGAAATGAAGCAGCTGAACCCAGCCACAGACCAGCCATATCGCTAAAGGCCACCAGAGGGAGCCCAAGAACAAACTCACACAGTACCACTCATGACCACAGGAGGGAGCCCGAGAATGGAATTCACAACACGGCAGGCACCGTTACTAGGCCACAACCAAAGTAGTAGGGCAACTGCAGTGTTACATTAAAAAATACTTAATGAGAGCCTGAAGGTTGAAGCTCAGACAAGGAAACCTGGAGGAGAACACCAAGGAGGAGGAGAACACCAAGGAGCGGCAGCCACCGTTACTAGGCCACAACCAAAGTAGTAGGGCAACTGCAGTGTTACATTAAAAAATACTTAATGAGAGCCTGAAGGTTGAAGCTCAGACAAGGAAACCTGGAGGAGAACCCCAAGGAGGAGGAGAACAACAAGGAGTGGCAGACACGTTACTAGGCCCCAACCAAAGTAGTAGGGCAACTGCAGTGTTACATTAACAACTACCTAATGAGTGCCTGAAGGTTGAAGCTCAAGAAAAACAAACAGGAGGAAACCCAGGAGCGGCAGACACCGTTAGAAGGCCATAACCAAACTAGTAGGCCTGATGCAGTGTTATCTAAACAACTACTTAATGAGAGCCTGAATGTTGAAGCTCAGACAAGGAAACACGGAGGAGAACACCAAGGAGGAGGAGAACACCAAGGAGCGGCAGACACCGTTACTAGGCCCCAACCAAAGTTATAGGGCAACTGCAGTGTTACATTACAAAATACTGAATGAGAGCCTGAAGGTTGAAGCTCAGACAAGGAAACCTGGAGGAGAACACCAAGGAGGAGGAGAACACCAAGGAGCGGCAGACACCGTTACTAGGCCACAACCAAAGTAGTAGGGCAACTGCAGTGTTACATTAAAAAATACTTAATGAGAGCCTGAAGGTTGAAGCTCAGACAAGGAAACCTGGAGGAGAACACCAAGGAGCAGCAGACACCATTACTAGGCCCCAACCAAAGTAGTAGGGCAACTGCAGTGTTACATTAACAACTAGCTAATGAGAGCCTGAAGGTTGAAGCTCAAGAAAAACAAACAGGAGGAAACCCAGGAGCGGCAGACACCGTTAGAAAGCCCCAACCAAACTAGTAGGCCTGATGCAGTGTTATCTAAACAACTACTTAATGAGAGCCTGAAGGTTGAAGCTCAGACAAGGAAACCTGGAGGAGAACACCAAGGAGGAGGAGAACACCAAGGAGCGGCAGACACCGTTACTAGGCCCCAACCAAAGTAGTAGGGCAACCGCAGTGTTACATTAACAACTACTTAATGAGAGCCTGAAGGTTGAAGCTCAGACAAGGAAACCTGGAGGAGAACACCAAGGAGCGGCAGACACCGTTACTAGGCCCCAACCAAAGTAGTAGTGCAACTGCTGTCTTATGTAAACAACTACTTAATGAGAGCCTGAAGGTTGAAGCTCAGCTTTTTCAGTGGAGGACAGTGTGATTGAGTGGCGCAGACAGACAAAGGTAGTATGTGTTAACTAAAAAAGTTGGCTCTATGCATTTTTAAATTTGTTACAGGGGTACACAGGCAACATTGGTGTGGTCAGCGGAGGACAATTGGAAGGAGGGACCGCAGACAGACTTCCTAGGCCTAAAATAATAAAATAGGCTCTATGCAGCTTCCATTATGTGGCAGGGGTACACAGGCAGCATTGGTGTGGTCAGCGGAGGACAATTGGAAGGAGGGACCGCAGACAGACTTCCTAGGCCTAAAATAATAAAATAGGCTCTATGCAGCTTCCATTATGTGGCAGGGGTACACAGGCAGCATTGGTGTGATCAGCGGAGGACAATTGGAAGGAGGGACCGCAGACAGATTTCCTAGGCCTAAAATAATAAAATAGGCTCTATGCAGCTTCCATTATGTGGCAGGGGTACACAGGCAGCATTGGTGTGGTCAGCGGAGGACAATTGGAAGGAGGGACCGCAGACAGACTTCCTAGGCCTAAAATAATAAAATAGGCTCTATGCAGCTTCCATTATGTGGCAGGGGTACACAGGCAGCATTGGTGTGGTCAGCGGAGGACAATTGGAAGGAGGGACCGCAGACAGACTTCCTAGGCCCAAAATAGTAAAATAGGCTCCATGCAGCTTAAATTTGGCTACAGGGGTACACAGGCAGCATTGGTGTGGTCAGCGGAGGACAATTGGAAGGAGTGTCTGACACAGTAAGTTCTCCGAGTCCCAAAAACTAAATTGATGTTAATGTATCCCCCCAAAAAAACAAAACCACAAAAAAAAGGGTGGCATACTTAGGTACAGGGGTGTTCTCCTATGTTGACATTCAGACTTTGTAATTTGGTGCAAAGTATTTACTGGTGTAAATGTAGGACAGGGCCCCGGACTATTTTAACTAGCATCATACATGTCAACAAATTGTTATTGTCTGTGCCAGCCATTGAAGGATTTCAGCGCATAGACTAAACAGTGGTGGAGCAGCGACAAATAATTTTGCAAGTGGTAGAGCACTGTTTGACTTGGGGGGGACACTCTCTCCTGGCCAGCGGTACAAGCCCAGGGCCCCTCATGTTACAACGGTGTGTCTGACGTTGGGTGCGCGCCACCACCGCCAGAGACACTTCATTGTACTATGAGGGACCCAGTGCCAGTGCCGTAGACCAAAAGTGGGCACACCCACCTCTTCAGACAAACGGCACTCTGACGGGTGCTTGCGACAAGTGGCGAGACCACGGCCCCGTGGGGGGAGTTAGGCCATTTAGGGAGGGGTAAACATGTCGTATGCTGGACAAACAGCAGCTGCAAATTAAGAGATTGGAACAGTCAGTTCAGTAACACCAGTCCCAAAGCAAGACCTTTTTACAGGAAAGCTAGGTCTCAGCCGGGAAAGGTGGGGCAAAATAATTTGAAATCCATGAGTGGTTCATTTTAATGAAGGTTAGATCATCAACATTTTGGGTAGCCATAAACACAAGAGAGATCAAGAGTTTTTTTATGTATAAAAGTATATATTTATTATTACATATAATATTTAACAAATATTCATTTATTATAAAGACAATATGTCAGTATGAAAAACAAAGATGATCCAAATAAGGTGATAACGCAAAAACGCGATCACAAGCAGAAAGCCAACAATATGAATGGATTCCAGATTAATCATTAATTACCAACAATGGGTGTATACAAACTAACACAATGAATCCTGTGTTAGTTAAAGGTGTGACACAAGTTTGGATAAAAAGTAGTCCAAACCATACTGATCTAAGTAACAGCGATGATCTAACAATTAGCTACTTCACACCTAACATTTACAATGGAACCACACATAGAATAAAACAATACAAAAGGTTATTTACCCATATTGTAAGCGTGTTGGCTCTGCAGGTGATCGCTCTCCCGACGCGCGTTTCGCGAGACAAAGTCTCGCTTCCTCAAGGGGCGTCACGCCCCTTGAGGAAGCGAGACTTTGTCTCGCGAAACGCGCGTCGGGAGAGCGATCACCTGCAGAGCCAACACGCTTACAATATGGGTAAATAACCTTTTGTATTGTTTTATTCTATGTGTGGTTCCATTGTAAATGTTAGGTGTGAAGTAGCTAATTGTTAGATCATCGCTGTTACTTAGATCAGTATGGTTTGGACTACTTTTTATCCAAACTTGTGTCACACCTTTAACTAACACAGGATTCATTGTGTTAGTTTGTATACACCCATTGTTGGTAATTAATGATTAATCTGGAATCCATTCATATTGTTGGCTTTCTGCTTGTGATCGCGTTTTTGCGTTATCACCTTATTTGGATCATCTTTGTTTTTCATACTGACATATTGTCTTTATAATAAATGAATATTTGTTAAATATTATATGTAATAATAAATATATACTTTTATACGTAAAAAAACTCTTGATCTCTCTTGTGTTTATGATTATTTCTGAGTTTAGTATATTTACGAGAATTTATATTGCTGGTTTCTTTATATGTTCATATTTTGGGTAGCCAGATGAGTCCTTTTTTCGGTCAGTATTGAACCAGCAGCACTGAATACTCTTTCTGATAGCACACTAGCTGCTGGGCAAGCAAGCTCCTGCAATGCATATTCGGCCAATTCAGGCCAGGTGTCTATTTTGGATGCCCAGTAATCAAAGGGGAATGACGGTTGAGGGAGAACATCGGTAATGGAGGAAAAATAGTTAGTAACCATACTGGACAAATGTTGTCTCCTGTCACTTTGAATTGATGCTGCTGTACCTGTCGTGTATGCGGTCATTGCGAAATCACTCCACAACCTCGTCAGAAAACCCCTCTGTCCTACGCCACTTCTGATTTGTGCACCTCTAACACCTCTGCCCTGTTGCCCCCTGCAGCTCGTGTGAGAACCATCACTGGCGCTGTGTGCTGGGAATGCCTGAATCAAACGGTCTACAAGAGTAGCTTGTTTGGTTGCCAATATCTGTTCGAGGTTCTCATGTGGCATGATATTTTGCAATTTGCCTTTATAGCGAGGATCAAGGAGGCAGGCCAACCAGTAATCGTCATCGGTCATAATTTTTATAATGCGTGGGTCCCTTTTGAGGATACGCAAGGCATAATCCGCCATGTGGGCCAATGTTCCAGTTGTCAAGTCAGTGCATATGCTGGGTTGAGGAGCACTTTCTGGCAAATCAACGTCACTTGTCTCCCTCAAAAACCCTGAACCCGGCCTTGCACCGCCAGCAGTTTCTATTGCCCCCTGAGAAGCTTCCTCATCCAAAAAATACTCATCCCCATCATCCTCCTCGTCCTCCTCCTCTTCGCCCGCCACCTCGTCCTTTAGACTTCCCTGAGCAGACAATGGCTGACTGTCATCAAGGCTTCCCTTGTCCTCAGCTGCAGACGCCTGCTCCTTTATGTGCGTCAAACTTTGCATCAGCAGACGCATTAGGGGGATGGTCATGCTTATTACGGCATTGTCTGCACTAACCAGCCATGTGCATTTCTCAAAACACTGCAGGACTTGACACAGGTCTTGTAGCTTCGACCACTGCACAGCTGACAACTCCATGTCTGCCATCCAACTGCCTGCCCGTGTATGTGTATCCTCCCACAAATACATAACAGCACGCCTCTGTCCGCACAGTCTATGAAGCATGTGCAGTGTGGAGTTCCACCTTGTTGCAACGTCGATGATTAGGCGATGCTGGGGAAGGTTCAAAGACCGCTGATGGTTCTGCATACGGCTGGAGTGTACGGGCGAACGGCGGATGTGAGAGCAAAGTCTGAGCACTTTCAGCAGCAGGTCGGGTAACCCCGGATAACTTTTCAGGAAGCACTGCACCACCAGGTTTAAGGTGTGAGCCAGGCAAGGAATGTGTTTAAGTTGTGAAAGGGCTATGGCAGCCATAAAATTCCTTCCGTTGTCACTCACTACCTTGCCTGCCTCAAGATGTACAGTGCCCAGCCATGACTGAGTTTCTTGCTGCAAGAACTCGGACAGAACTTCCGCGGTGTGTCTGTTGTCGCCCAAACACTTCATTGCCATTACAGCCTGCTGACGCTTGCCACTAGCTGTTCCATAATTGGACACCTCGTGTGCAACAGTGGCAGCTGCGGATGGAGTGGTCGTGCGACTGCGGTCTGTGGACGAGCTCTCGCTTCTGCTGGAGGATGAGGAGGAGGAGGGGTGACGAACGCCTACAGCCAACTGTTTCCTAGACCGTGGGCTAGGCAGAACTGTCCCATTATTACTGTCCCCTGTGGACCCTGCATCCACCACATTAACCCAGTGTGCCGTGATGGAGACGTAACGCCCCTGGCCATGCATACTGGTCCATGCATCTGTTGTCAGGTGCACCTTTCTACTCACAGATTGCCTGAGCACATGGACAATGCGGTCTTTTACATTCTGGTGGAGGGCTGGGATGGCTTTTCTGGAAAAAAAGTGTCGACTGGGTAGCTCGTAGCATGGTACAGCGTAGTCCATCAGGGCTTTGAAAGCTTCGCTTTCAACTAACCGGTAGGGCATCATCTCTAATGAGATTAGTCTAGCAATGTGGGCATTCAAACCCTGTGTACACGGATGCGAGGATGAGTACTTCCTTTTCCTAACGAGAGTCTCATGTAGGGTGAGCTGGACTGGAGAGCTGCATAGGGTGGAACTAGCGGGGGTGCCGGTAGACATGGGTGACTGAGAGAGGGTTGGTGATGGTATTCTTGCTGTTGCCCTACATACAGTTTTTCCTACCACGAACCTGGTGATTCCCTGACTGCTTTGGCCTTGCGACGAAACCGCCACATTATCTGCGGGTGGTGTGGTAAACGATAGGCTTACAGTGAGGGAAGGGATGTTGTGTTGCTGACTAGCTTCATTGTGAGAGGGTGCTACAACGTTAAGGGACGTTTGGTAGTTTGTCCAGGCTTGCAAGTGCATGGTGGTTAAATGTCTACGCATGCAACTTGTATTTAGATTTTTAACATTCTGACCTCTGCTGAAGGTCCTTGAGCATTTCTTACAGATGACTTTGCACTAATCATTGGGATCTTGGTTAAAAAAATGCCAGACTGCACTCTTCCTACTATCAGATACCTTTTCAGGCATTGCACAGTGAGCTACTTTAACAGGATGGCCACGCTGTCCTACAACTGGTTTTGGTTTTGCCACACGTTTTTGGCCAGATACGGGCCTGCCAGATGGAACCTGTTGCGATGTTGATGCCTGCTGTGGCTCCTCCTCCTCCGCTTCAGAGCTACTGCCGCCTGCACCCTGTTCCCCCAATGGCTGCCAATCGGGGTCAACAACTGGGTCATCTATGACCTCCTCTTCTATGTCCTGTGCACCTTCCTCTGGGTCACCGTGTAAGCCGGTGCTATAGCGTTCGTGATGGGGCTCCATAGTCTCATCGGGGTCAGATTCTGGATCAGTACACTGCGAGGGCAATGTTCTGATCTGAGTCAAAGGAACAGCATAATAATCTGGCTGTGGCTGTGCATCTGTGCACTCCATGTCCGATTCATCTTGTAATGGGCATGGCCTGTTAATAATTTCCCTTTCTAACCCAGGCACGGTATGTGTAAACAGCTCCATGGAGTAACCTGTTGTGTCGCCTGACGCATCCTTCACTGTTATTCTGGGTGAAGGACACAAGGAAGCGACTTGTTCCTGACCGGGAGCATCCACTGACGACGCACTGCTCTGACATTTGGCACTTTCCGAGGAGGAGGCGAAAGAGCTAGAGGCAGAGTCAGCAATGAAAGCCAATACTTGTTCCTGCTGCTCCGGCTTCAAAAGCGGTTTTCCTACTCCCAGAAAAGGGAGCCTTCGAGGCCTTGTGCACCCAGACAATGACGCTGGCTCAACAACTCGAGACTTAGGGGCTATATTGCTTTTCCCACGACCACCTGATGCTCCATGACCACCACCACTACCATGATTACCAGCTGGCAATGAACGCCCACGGCCACGACCTCTTCCACCAGACTTCCTCATTCTTGGAAAAATGTTACCAAACTAACAACCGTTATGTGGTCCTGTAAAACCAGGTAGAAGGTGTACGTGAACTTGTTGTGAATGTAAATCTCCCTTTTTTATGTGTGGGAGAATGCAGGAAAAAATCAGGCCCACTGTATTACACTACACAGTTTGATTGGCAGAAAGAGGCTGGAAGATATGACACTAACAGGACAGATGCTGATGCACACACTGGCAATAGAAATGTCCCTCTTTATGTGTGGGAGAATGCAGGGAAAAATCAGGCCCACTGTATTACACTACACAGTTTGATTGGCAGAAAGAGGCTGGCAGATATGGCACTAACAGGACTGATGCAGATAAACACACTGGCAATAGAAATGTCCCTCTTTAGGTGTGGGAGAATGCAGGGAAAATCAGGTTCACTGTATTACACTACACAGTTTGATTGGCAGAAAGAGGCTGGAAGATATGATACTAACAGGACAGACGCTGATGCACACACTGGCAATAGAAATGTCCCTCTTTATGTGTGGGAAAATGCAGGGAAAAATCAGGCCCACTGTATTACACTACACAGTTTGATTGGCAGAAAGAGGCTGGCAGATATGGCACTAACAGGACTGATGCAGATAAACACACTGGCAATAGAAATGTCCCTCTTTATGTGTGGGAGAATGCAGGGAAAAATCAGGCCCACTGTATTACACTACACTGTTTGATTGGCAGAAAGAGGCTGGCAGATATGACACTAACAGGACTGACGCAGATGCACACACTGGCAATAGAAATCTCCCTCTTTTTTTATATGGGAGACAAGGTATTTAATCAGGCCCACTATATCACGGTATAGTTTCTGTGGCACAAAATGACTGACAGATACCACAGACAACACTGGCACAGATGCACAGATTTGGCAAGATTATTCTCCCTTTATTTTAATTTTTTTTTGGATATGGGAGACAAGTGATTTAATCAGGCCCACTGTTATACTGTAGGTTTTCTGTGGCAGAAAAACAAAGACAGATGCCACACACAGGACTGGCACTGATGCAGATTTGCCAATCTTAATCTGCCCCTTTTTTTTTTTTTCAGGGAGACTAGTGAATAAATCTGGGCCACTGTATTAGAGTATATTTTCTGTGGCAGAAAGTGGCTTGAAGAGATATAACAAAAAAAAAAAAAAGGGACTGTACTACAATTACTATCTCCCTACAGTAATCTCAGAAAAGTATGGCAGGCAGCAATAAAAAGGACTGCTGCACACAAAAGTCAAAAGTGTGGACAAACAAACAAGATAGCTGTGCAGAAAGGAAGGAGCAACAGGATTTGTGCTTTGAAAAAAGCAGTTGGTTTGTACAGCGGCGTACACACAGCAACACAGCTATCAGGGAGCCTTATAACCTACAGAGCTGTTGCACAGAAATCGAGCCTCCACTGTCCCAAAAAGAAAAGGTGGTGTTGGACAGTGGAAATCGCTACAGCACAAGCGATTTTGGGGTTAATTTACCCTGCCTAACGATATCCCTGCTTCTGACGAAGCGGCAGCATCCTCTCCCTATGCTCAGATCAGCAGCAGTAAGATGGCGGTCGGCGGGAACGCCCCTTTATAGCCCCTGTGATGCCGCAGAAAGCAAGCCAATCACTGCCATGCCCTTCTCTAAGATGGTGGGGACCAGGACCTATGTCATCACGCTGCCCACACTCTACGTGCACCTTCATTGGCTGAGAAATGGCGCTTTAAGCATCATAGGAAACGCGACTTTGGCGCGAAGATTGTGTACTGCATGGCCGATCCCACGCTGGGATCGGATTGGGTTTCATGAAACCCAACTTTGCCAAAAGTTGGCGACTTATGAAAATGACGATCCGTTTCGCTCAACCCTAGTAGAGAGTAAAGGAGAAGAGTAAAGACATCAAAGTAGAGGGAAAATTAGAGAAACAAAATAAGAAGGAAAAAAGGGAAGTAATAAGAAAGGAATAGCAAAAAGAGGACAGAAAAATAAAGATAGAAAGATGGAGAATTAAAAGAGGAAAGAAAGAAAAGGAAGGAAAAAAACAGAAAGAGATAAAGAATAAAAAGGGACTAAAGTAAAATTGGAGGAAAGGCAAACAAAATAGATTACAATGGGATAAAGGACGGAAAAATAGAGAAAAATATATATAAAAAAAAGAAAAAAAAAGATAAAAGATAGAAATGAGGAAAGAGTGAGGGAGAGAAAAGGCAAGCCAAATAGACTATAGTTGGAGGGAGGAGAGAAATTAATAATAAACATTTAAATTTTAATTGAAGGAAAGTTGATGAAGAAAGAAAAGGGAGAAAATCATTTTAGAGAGGAAGGATAAAGCAGGAAGAGAAAAGAGCATGACAGAAAGAAAGCAGAAAGATAGGGAAAGGGAGATCTTGCACATAAATACAATTAGACATACTGAAATACCAGCGTGATGCTGTCTAAATTTTTTCTTTCTATTATCATTATGTTTAACGCATATACACTATTCTATTTATTAAAATAAATGCCATCTTCAACAGTGCATCATAGGTGGTGTAGTCACTCTTAAAGTGCATAATGCATAAATCAAGGTGAAGTGTCAGCATTTTTCTGTTCAATTGATAATATGGGGCTTTGAACGTACGCCATCTGCAATTTGTCAGGCTACTTTGCCCCTATTTATTCCCGTAAGAATTCATTTTGGAAATTGCAGGAGTTAGGATGAAGTTACACAATGCAGCATTACAAAGAAATATATCAATTTCTACTTGCCGAGCTGTCATCTCTCTGCCTTTCCTCTGTGTCAGAACGCCCTCAAGGTATAGAGTGTTCAGAAATATAATAGCCTTAAGAAATATATTTATGAGCATCACTTAGAGAATTGAGTTGAATAATTCTGGTTCACATTCACAGGCATTAAAGTTAAAAGCTCGTTCATAGCTCCAAACACTGCCTTCAAGGATGGAATATGAAGTGATAGTCTAAAAGCTTAATTTATCCAGTCAATATTTGAAGCACCAAGAGGAGATGATTGTGTTTGGGCAAGATGTCCACATATGAGAAAGCAATATAGAATTTGTGAAAGTAACACAAATTATTACTTCAAAGAACTGACTATAAACAAAAGGAATAATGAAACTAATGAAAGCAAAGATCCAAAAGGAAGACAACAAGTGACTAAGCTCTGTTACCTAGATCCAATATTTGCATTTCACAATGGCAAAAGTAATGGCCAGAAATGATCACATTTTTTAAAACTTTAATTTTCAAGCTTCTGCAAATTTTTCCAAAATATTCTAATCATGGAAAAAAAAAATCACAGCAAGTCAAAGGTACTAAAATCGCCCTGAAAAGATACAGGTGCTTCTCACAAAGAATAGAATATAATGAAAAAGTTAATTTATTTCAGTTCTTCAATACAGAAAGTGAAACTCATATATATGCTATGGAGTCATTACAAACAGAGTGATCTATTTCAAGTGTTTATTTCTGTTAATGTTGATGATTATGGCTTAGAGCCCATGAAAACCCAAAAGTCATTATCTCAGTAAATTCAAAGACTTTATAACACCAGCTTGAAATGATTTTAAAATCTGAACTGTTGGCCTACTGAAATGTATGTTCAGTAAATGCACTGAATACTTGGTCGGGGCTCCTTTTGCATTAGTTACTGCATCAATGTGGCGTGGCATGAAGGCGATCAGCCTGTGGCACTGCTGAGGTGTTATGGAAGCCCAGGTTGCTTTGATAACAGCCGTCAGCTCATCTGCATTGTTGGGTCTGGTGTCTCTCATCTTTCTTTTGATAATACCCCATAGATTCTCTATGGGGTTAAGGTCAGACGAGTTTGCTCGCCAATCAAGAAGAGTGATGCTGTTGTTTTTAAACCAGGTATTGGTAATTTTAGCAGTGTGGACAGGTGCCAAGTCCTGCTGGAGAATGAAATGTCCATCTCCAAAAAGCTTGTTGGCAGAGGGAAGCATGAAGTGCTCTAAAATGTCCTCATAGACAGTTGCGCTGACATTGGTCTTGATAAAACAGAGTGGACCTACACCAGCAGAAGACATGGCTCCCCAATCACTGATTGTGGAAACTTCACACTAAACCTTGGAAATCAAGATTCCAGAGTCTGGAGGAAGAGTGGAGAGGCACACAATCCATGGTGCTTGAGGTCTAGTATGAAGTTCTCACAATTTGTGAGAAGCACCTGTATCTATAATATTCTGAGGTCTGCTAGGTCTGTATTTAACCCCTTTCAAGCTGTCAAAGCAACCTCCAATATAGCCATAGTTAACGATTATAATCTTTATGTAGGTAAATGTAAAGCAATGTTTTTCATTGCTGTTTTTGGCACACACTATGCACAGTATATTCAGAGTATTTTGGCTTTTTCTCTATTTCTACTGCAAATATGTAAGTTATGACATCCTTTCAATAAATGGATGTACCCCAAAATGGTTTCTGCACTGCATTCCCTGCTCTGGCTTTTATACTGGCTATGATAGATTGTCGTATGCTATACAATGTTCTTTTACTATGTGATGGAAAACCCATCTGAATGTGCTCGAGATCATGTGCACCTTTTCTGGCTGATGCAATCTTCTGCATTGTATAAAAAAGAGGCAAACATTTTTATAAATTAACTCAAATTTGATATTAAGTTGGCCAATTTGCTAAAATTCTACACAAATTCAACTCACAGTGAATCAATTCACTAGTTTCCAGTAATGGCCTACGTACTGTATATTGGTAGGTTTCTCTATTGATTTCAGCACCTTAGGCAACATCAACGATGACGTTTATGGCAGACATTTTAGTTTCAACAGAGTTTTTGCACATGGATTTTTCTGTCTGAAAAATCCACTTTAAAAAAACTGTTAAGAACCTAGTATTTTTATACAGAAACTCGTTTTTTTCTGCAAAATGGTAATTTTTTTTCTGCTTTTTCATTCAGTGGTTAAATTTGTAGGTGTTGTTAGGCAGAAAAAACTAAAAAATTCTTGTTCTTTTTTATTACATGCTTAAAAAAACATTGAAACAATCAACACAATGTGCCTTTAGCAAGTTGTTCCATTGATATCAATATGAAGCTTATTCAAAGAGTATTTGAAGTGTTATTTATGTGGATTGCGTACTTTATGATAATGGTAAATGTAGGTCAATATTTTTAATGTTTATTTGTGAAAATATCAGAATTTTGATGAAAATTTCACAATTTTCAAGCCTTTAGATTTTTAGCCCTTAGACCAGATAGTTATATCACACAATATAGTTAATAAAAAACATTTACCACATGGCAGCTTTACATCATTGCAATTTTGTAAGCATATTTTTTTTGTTAGGAAGTTTGAAGGGTTTATCAGCAATTTCTCATTTTTCCAACACAATTTATTAAACCAATTATTTAAGGGACGCCATCACATTTGAAGGGACTTTGTTTGGCCTATATGACAGAAAGTACACAAAAGTGAGACCTTTTAAAAAAACTGCACTCAAAAAAGTGCTCAAAAGCTCATTCAAGAAATGTATTAACCATTTAGGTGCTTCACAGGAATTAAAGCAATGTGGATGAAAAAATTGAAAATTTTATTTTTTCTTGCAAAAGTGTTGTTTTTATGATACTAGTCACTACTGTTAGTGTTATCTTAGTCACTACTCACAGGCTTGCAAAGAGATAGGATAGTCAAAAGATCTGTGGTCAGTAGCAAGAGGGCTAGAAACAGACAAAGAAAATATAAAAGCATTGTCAGGTAACAGTTTGAGGTCAGAGAATCGAGAAGGAAGTGGATCAAGACAAAGAGATAAGTCAGACGTATGGTCAAAAAAGTGAATCCCCGGTCTACAAAAGAAATAAAAATGTGACTCAGAGTACAGAGCAAGCACCCACACACCACTTGCGCAAAACTACAAATGGGAAAGGTTCTAAATAGTCCAGTGGTCACCCAGAATTGATGACACCTGCAGGAGATCGCACAGACCCAGCCAGATAGGGTGGCTGAGCTGTCAATCTCACTATCAACGCCTCTGCCTCATATTGGACAGTAGAGCTGTCACTCACTATTTTGACATGTCAACCAGCCCTCAATCCCAAAGGACAGCAGAGCTTTCATTCACAGAATCCTTAGGACATCGTGAGTGGTGGAATCAAGACAGCTTTAGCCCCAAATTTGGCATTTTCACAAGGGTTACAGGAGAAAATGGATGGTACAGTTTGATTTGCAGTTTTTCCTGAGTTGGTCAATACCACATATGTAGTGGAAAACTGCTGTTTGGGCGCACGGCATGTCTCAGAAGGTCAAGAGCGCCAATTGAGTTTTGAAGTGCAAAATTGACTGGCATAAATAGCAGATGCCATATGGCATTTGCAGAGCCCTCGATTTGCCTAAACAGTGGAAACTCCCAACAAGTGACCCTATTTTGGAAACTACACCCCTCAATGAACTTAACTAGAGGTGTGGTGAGCATCTTAAATCCATAGGTGTCTCATAGAATTTTGTATCGTTGATAGTGTTGAGCGATACCTTCCGATATTCAAAAGTATCGGTATCGGATTGGATCGGCCGATATCCAAAAAATATCAGATATCGCCAATACCCGATACCAATACAAGTCAATGGGACACAAATATCGGAAGGTATCCTGGATGGTTCCCAGGGTCTGAAGGAGAGGAAACTCTCCTTCAGGCCCTGGGATCCTGTTGTGAATCCGCTTTTTGGGCTCCCCTGGTGGTTGCTGGTGGTACTGGTGACTTGTGTGTGCTTTGCTGTCTCAGTTCACCTGCTCCCATCAGTGTTTGGGAGTTTCCTATTTAGCCTTGCTCTCCAGTAATTTCCTTGCCGGTCATCATTGTAACCAGAGCCTTCGGTTGCATGTTCCTGCTACTAGTCTGCTGATCAGCTAAGTGGACTTTGTCCTTTTGTTTTGTATCTTTTGTCCAGTTTGCAGTTTTGTTATTCTCTGTAGCTGGAAGCTCTTGCGGGCTGAAATTGCCACTCCTGTGTCATGAGTTGACACAGGAGTCTTAAAGTAATTTCAGGATGGTTTTTTGAAAGGGTTTTCAGTTGACCGTGAAGTCCTCTTTTGTATCCTTCTGCTATCTAGTAAGTGGACCTCTCTTTGCTAAATCTACTTTCATACTGTGTATGTCTTTTCCTCTTAACTCACCGTTATTACATGTGGGGGGCTGCTATCATCTTTTGGGGTATTTCCCTAGAGGTAAGCCAGGTCTGTTCCTTCCTCTACCAGGCGTAGTTAGTCCTCCGGCTGGCGCGTGGCATCTAGGAAGTCATAGGTATGCTCCCTGGCTACTATTAGTTGTGTGGTAGATTTAGCTCACGGTCAGCTCGAGATTCCATCACCCAGAGCTCGTCCGTTATTTTTGTGTTCTGATGTTTCCCTGCCATTGGGAATCATGACAGTATCCTGTCCAGCAGGTTAAGATTGTAATCTCTTTGCTGCGAGGGTCCGGTCATACTGTCATGATTCCCAATGGCAGGGAAACATCAGAACACAAAAATAAGGGACGAGCTCTGGGTGATGGAATCTCGAGCTGACCGTGAGCTAAATCTACCACACAACTAATAGTAGCCAGGGAGCATACCTATGACTTCCTAGATGCCACGCGCCAGCCGGAGGACTAACTACGCCTGGTAGAGGAAGGAACAGACCTGGCTTACCTCTAGGGAAATACCCCAAAAGATGATAGCAGCCCCCCACATGTAATAACGGTGAGTTAAGAGGAAAAGACATACACAGTATGAAAGTAGATTTAGCAAAGAGAGGTCCACTTACTAGATAGCAGAAGGATACAAAAGAGGACTTCACGGTCAACTGAAAACCCTTTCAAAAAACCATCCTGAAATTACTTTAAGACTCCTGTGTCAACTCATGACACAGGAGTGGCAATTTCAGCCCGCAAGAGCTTCCAGCTACAGAGAATAACAAAACTGCAAACTGGACAAAAGATACAAAACAAAAGGACAAAGTCCACTTAGCTGATCAGCAGACTAGTAGCAGGAACATGCAACCGAAGGCTCTGGTTACAATGATGACCGGCAAGGAAATGACTGGAGAGCAAGGCTAAATAGGAAACTCCCAAACACTGATGGGAGCAGGTGAACTGAGACAGCAAAGCACACACAAGTCACCAGTACCACCAGCAACCACCAGGGGAGCCCAAAAAGCGGATTCACAACAGGATCCATATTCATGTAAAAAATAAAGAATAAAAATAAAAAATATGTATATACTCACCCTCGGACGAGCCCTGGACCTTAGCGGTGCAACCGGCAGCCTCCGTTCCTAAGAATGCAGTGAGTGAAGGACCTTTGATGACGTCGCGGTCATGTGAGCGGTCACATGAGCGGTCACGCAACCAATCACAAGACTGCGACATCATCGCAGGTCCTGTACACTCACTGCATTCTTAGGAACAGAGGCTGCCGGTTGCACCGCTAAGGTCCAGGGTCCGCCGGAGGGGTGAGTATATCCATATTTTTTATTTTTATTCTTTATTTTTTACATGAATATGGATCCCAGGGCCTGAAGGAGAGTCTCCTCTCCTCCAGACCCTGGGAACCATACACTGGGAACTTCTGATTCCGATTTCCGATATCACAAAAATATCGTAACTCGGTATCGGAATTCCGATACAGCGAATATCGGCCATACCCGATATTTGCAGTATCGGAATGCTCAACACTAATCGTTGAGTCAAAAAATGAAAAAAAAATATACTTTTCCCACAAAAATGTTGTTTCAGCCCCAATTTTTTGTATTTTCACAAGGATAAAAAGAAAATGGACTATACAATTACACTGTAAATTCTGTGTTTGTGGTGGGGTGCATATTTTGTTCAATAGCAGTATACAGAATAACTTGGTTTCAATATTTCTGATATTTGTAATCTGATTTCTTGGCTACAATTTACTTATACCATGTGAATAGTGATCTGCGGTGAATTCACAGAGCTGAAATGTGGTGAACACAGTGACTTTTTCTCTTTATGCTGAGGTTATCGCAGTTCAGCCCGGCTGGGAACGCAGCCTCAGTAAACCACGGTAACTTTGATGACATCACAGCTTCTCACTGATGCTGAGCATGCAGCTGCTCATTCATCATTGGTTCTCAGCCTGGAAGGTCACATCTTGGCACCGTCTAGGTTGAAAACTATTTATCCCCAGACATGGATTACGGTGTGGGGCAAAACGTCAGAAAGGTGAGGGATAAAGTTGTTTTATATTTTTAAATAAAAGTGGAAAAGTGTGTTTTGTTTTTATTTCAAATAAATAAAACTTTATGCTTGCTGTGTGTTTATTTACCATGCAACTATAGGATTAGTAATGGATAGCTGTCTTATAGATGACTCTACATTGCTAACCCATGGGGTTGATGTCACCAGACAATACAAAGGTGACATCAACCCTGGTGGTCAGCGCTCATAGCAAGTCAGAAATTCTGCTACATAGAGATGGCACCAGTGCTGTAGCATGATATGATGTATAATATGCATGTATTCATTGTATTTAGACATATAATTTTGTTGGAATTTTCATTTTTATCTTTAAGGGAACCTGTCAGCATAATTGTGTACAATAACCTACAGACAGTGTCAGGTTGATGCCGTTATACTGATTAAAATGATGCCTTGGAGGGGGGTCTTCATGTGGTGCTCTGATTAGGTATTCATGTGTATGGCTTCTGACAGGTCACTGATCCCTCAGTAACCTGCCCCCAAGTTTACTATTTTTGATGGCTCAAAAATTCTGAACTTAGAAAGAAAAAATATGTTTTGTAACGCCATTTTCCAAGAGCTGTAATTTTTTTTTATTTTTCCATCCACGGAGCCGCAGTTGCATGTGTCGCGGCTGTGTGACACTCACAAAAAATGCATAGAGAACCTGTTTGTTGGGCTCTCCATGCATTTGTTGTGAATGTCACACAGCCTCGACACATGCAGCTGCGGCGCTGAACAGCTGATCAGAAGGAGCGATCCAGGTATCCGGTTTCTGCAGCAGCTTGTTCTATAGCTTGCCGAATAAGGAGGGAGCTGAAGATAATTGCTCATCTCTAGTCATAAAGTGTAATGGGGTTAATGAGAACCTGTCACCTATAAAAACACAATTAACCTACAGATATAGTCGTGATCTGCAGGTAAATTGTATATAACTCATGTTGGGCTAGTTCACTAGAAGTGCGGCTACATGGAGAAGATTAAGTGATATTCTCTCTCAAGCTACAGTATATACTTCCAGTCATCAAACCGGTGCTGAGATCTGTAACAGTAACCGCTCATTAGTCATTACTCAATGTGTTTGCTATAATAACTGCAACTGTATACATCTGTAATGCAGGTTTCTGGATGCACTGTACAGAGAACTGGAGGTAGGAACAGTTAGGGATCAATATAGTTCTGTTTATATATAGCAGTAACTTTACAGTGATTTAAAGTAATGCTAAACAATTAGTGTTAGTAACTATGCAAATCAACATTAAAGCGAATAAGAAAATAATGAGATGGGAATATCAAAGAAAGTCTTTAACTATATAACTAATGTTTTATTCACAAAGGTGGTGCGCCCAGTCTTTAGAGTCACCACGTAAGTTCTCTCTGCAGCTTTGGCCCTAGCAGGGAGAAAAGGGTTTTCCCGCTAGGCCGGAAATCTCTATTTGATGTAGTTTATAAACTTGCATTGGGCCTCCCACACACCAACCGGCCCCCTCCCATCATGTTGTCCTAATCTCAGCTGACCCCGATACCAGAAGTTATAGCTGGAAGTGACAGCCCTGCTCACTCGTGTTGTTCCAACTGTGCAGTGGGGTTGATGCAGTGTGACAGACAAGCAGTGACCACAGGAAAGTTCAAAAACAAAGTCTTTTTAATGTTCATCGTACTCACAAAATAGAAAACAAAAGGGTATCCTCTGGTTCACAGCCGGGAAACAAGGCAGTCCATAACCCCATGTACGCTGAGGGGTGCCAGGCCTTTTGGCTTAGCTTGGCTCTGTGTTGCTTCACAAAGGCAGAAGCTATGGCAGAGCCTTCTGCTCGGCAAGCTTGCAAAACAAAACTGACACACCCAACCCTCTGCTGCAGTGTCTTTACAAGGCACCTGTGGCCGTTGGCCACATGGAAGACCTGACCAGGGAGGAAGCGGATCGCCCCACTACCATCCTGTAGTCCGCTTCAAAAGTAAAAGCCCATGGCAGGCTTTCTTAAATTTGCCTTGGACAAATAGCTTGCCTAAGACCAACGCTTACTTTTATTTTGCATTGCAATCACAGCTATGCCTATGACTGCAATGCACTGCTGTGGCCTGAATACACTTCTGCACGAATCCTGGGGGACATATTGCGACCCTGGCATATAACACCGGTCACTGCCTTACACTACGCAATCGCAGGCTTGCTTCTCCTGTCGCAGTCTCCTTGTAGATCTTCTAGGTTTGACCATCAGCAGAAGACTCTTAGGCTCGAGGTGGAGAGGACTAGGCCTCGGCTCTTGAAAGGCAACTTCTGGTGGCTGGTACTTGATGACTCAGCCACCGGAGATTGTAAGTCAACTCCTGATTAGTTTTCTGTCCCACTCAAGAGCGGAATCGGCATGTCTGGTGAAGTCAATGGTACTGCAAGCCATTCTTCCTTCTATTCGAAGGGTCCCCTTTGCAGGACCTCGGTCACTTATGTTGGTATTCAGGCATCGGTACATTCTTTTGCTTCAAAAGAGCAGGGTCATAGCATATTCCGGTGCAACATCCGAAGTGCCATAGCATCATCTCCCTCAGGTCTAACCTCCTAAAACAAGTTATCCAGCTGGATCCTACTCGCTGCTCGGTATAATACTGCCTCCCAATGGTGAACCAGTTTGTTCCTGGGTTGCTTGGCCCACACTAGCACATGGTTCCCTGGTGGAAGTTGTCCACCTAACATTATGGATTGACTTGAATGTTCCATTTAACTAAACTCCTTTTTAAACAACTTCCTTACTGTCTGAAGTCAGCGTTGGTGTTCTTGGATCCAGATACTTACTGCCCGGACAGTGCTCCTGCGAATCTAGCTCCAGTTCAGTGATCACTCGTCCGCTTAGCCCAAACAGTAGCATATAAGGATTGTAACCGGTAGTCGCATGGACTTGATTATTATAAACCCCCACCATCTCAGACACAAATTAGGGCTATCTCATCTTCTTGTCCTCCTTCAGGGCCTGCAACATTAGTAACGGTCCGATTCAAGCTTTCACAGGACCCGTTCCTTTGTGGATGATATGGCATGTTTCGAGTCTTATTGATTCCATAGATACCATACAGCTCATCCATCACTCACCCCTGGAAACAAGCCCCTTGGTCAGCATGAATTAGCTTTGGGCACCCATATGTGCGGATAAAGTCCCATGGCTCAGACTGCACCTTTGGCTGTCTGATCCTGGGTGGAGGTCACCACCGCAAACTTGGTGAAGTGATCAGCTATCACCAAGCAATACCCATAGCCGTTGTGAGAAGTTCCAATTATTAGATAGTTGATCATTAGAACCACAAAGGGCACAGAAGTTTGGATAGCCTGAATAGAAACTCTCTGTTCCAGGGGTTTGTTCAGTTCACACCGATAAAATCTTCGGCAAACACCTTCAACCTCCTGTCACAGTTTAGGCCAGTATACAAGTAGTTGCAGCCACAGAAAGGTATTCTGTACACCGAAGTGGGCACCCATCTCATGAGCTTTTTTAGCAAGCTGCACTACCAGAAATTCTGGAGCCAAAACTTGCCAGATGACATCAAAATTTCAAGGAGGGCAAAGGGGGCAAAGTGGTCCCAGCCTTCTGATCAGGCCTTTGTCTCAGAGTGACCCATTTTCTCAGCTTTGCCAGTACCGGATCGAAGGTGCAGATGTATCCACTCATCCCTTGAATGGCCCAGGATCTAGATGGGTCTGGACTCTTCTCTAGATTCCTGAGCGGTTACTATAGCCTTGGTGAACTGCCTCCAGGATCGCATCAACTTCAAGCTCTTCATCTATGTCTCTCTTCAGTCCAGCTTGGGTGACTTGGGACAGGGCATCTGCATGGATGTTTTGGGACTTGGTCCAAAAGGAGATTCTTTACTGATATTTGGATATATTGGAGACCCACTGCTGTTCTAGAGCACCGATCTTTGCATTCTCTAGGTGGGCCAGGGGATTATTGTCCATCCGAACATACACCACTGACCCCCATAAATACTCTTCAAATTTTTCTGTCATGGCCCTTACCAGCGCCAGCAACTTTAATTTGAATGAACTGTAAGTGTCTGAATTCTTTTCCATGTCTCTCAGTGACCTACTGGCATAAGCGAACGCTCTCTCTTACTTCTTGCACCTAAGCCTGTACAGCCCCCAGTCCATACAGGTTTCCATCAGTGTACAGCATGAAGGGCTGCAAAACATGAGCATAGGGCAAGAATGGGACATCTGTCAGTGCTATCTTCAATTTCTGAAGCGATTCATCTCGTCGTGGGCCACACTGGATTGGTTGATGTTTGGTGCCCCTGGCCATCCCCTGCAACAGCTTGTTGAGTGTTACAGCAATCTTGGCGAAGTCTTTTATGAACCTGCGGTAGTATCCATCTAACCATGGGAATCCTCTCAGTTTGGTAGGTGTGCACCACTACTGCACTGCAGCCACCTTCTCTACGATGGGGTAAACTCCCGCACTAGACACAGTGTGTCCCAGGAATTTAATTTCCCACTTGAATAGGTGACACTTCTGGGGTTTAACTTTTAACTTGTGTCTTGAAGTCGCTCCAAGACTTGCTCCAGCTGGCTAAGGTAATCTTCAAACGTGGCAGAATAAATTATGTAGTCTAGATATATGAAAGTGTCTTTGAAATTCAGATCTCCCAAACATCTTTCCATCAAACATTGGAATGTTCCTGGTGCAGTTGTCTGTCCGACAGGCATCTAGTTGAAATTGGACAGGCCCATAGGGAGGACAAGGTTGTATTTGGGTGATCTTTCACTGCCACCGAGACTTACCAGTAGCCACTGGCCAAATCAAGAGAGGAGAAATATTTAGCGTTTCCCAATGCAGATAGGTGCTGTCCATTTTCCTAATTACCATAATGGGGGCCTCCAAGGGACTTTAGTTCTCGCAAATCACGTCTATGTGCAGCATTTGGGCAAGCAGTTCTTTCATCTCCTGTACCTCTTTCGAATGGCAGTAGTATTTCCTGTAGGAATCTTGTGTTGAATAGCACCCAAAGTTGTCTTCATGTTGTGTGAACACACCCCTATATCGTTGCAATAACTGATCAATCTTCTCAACTTGCCTCAAGAAGAACTCTGTGAGTTTGGAATCCATCTGTTCCAAGAGGTGACGTCAAGCCAGTGGTTCACTTCTGCTCTCTTTACTATCGAATGACACCGCCAAGGTCCATGGATCTCCTCCCACAGGTGTTAGTCCTATAACATCAGCTCTGGTGAGTTCTACCAGCATTATGAATACTCAGGCCATTTCTTGGTAGGAGTCAACTGTAAACTTGCTCCACTCAAGTTTATACAATGCACAGGTACCTTCCCTTGTCGCACAGGAATGGGAAACCAATAGTACAGGGATCATTTCTTCTCCCTCTATCAGCTCAATCTGTACATTCACACTCACTAAGGATACATGGGCCAGTACCAGCATATTGAGTACAGCCTGTCCCACAAGCAGTGTCACGGTGGCTTCAGGCTGTATCAACACTTTAAAAAAATGTTAGGAAGCAGCGAAGAATTGTCCCACTTCTACCACATTCATGCCCAGGGTTACAATGGGTCATCCTCCTCTGTACCCTTTGTCAGCAGTATTTCCTTTTGACCCAGGTCTTTTCCACACACAAGTACAGACATCCACACTACTCCCGCTACTGGGATAGGTAGTTGATTAGCCAACATCAGTCAGATGGTGTGTTGTTTTCCAGAGTGAGAAAACTCATGAAATTGACTTTGGAAATACACCTCCGGCATGGTGGTCATCTGGGACCCTGTGTCCATTAAACAGCAGATGGGTTGCCCATTTAATTCAGCCCAGATAAGCAATCTCTCAGAGAAAATATCATCAGAGTTCTCTCTTCAGCCCTCTGAGGCTCAAACCCCCATGGCATGCTCCATGACCATGGGGCATATTAGTTTAACGGGAATGCCCATCTTCTCTTTCTCGACTTGGGCAGTCATTTGAAATATGTCCCCTTCCACTACAGGTCCAACACTCTGGTTTGCACTTCGCTGATGTGCTACATACGTGGTGTGGCAGGACTCCGAAGACACAACTTTCCCGCTCTGACCTCATTTCATGTGGGGCCATGTGATCAGCAAGAGGAATGGCAGCAGGGCTCCCTTTGATACTGTACAGCTCACCTCGAATGTCTAGGATCTCTTGATGCATCTCTTGTACCCAGTTGGGCTCAGTGCAGGTTGACTAAGGGGTGACCACTTCATAACTCTGGACCGCACAGTTCAGGACACGGGCCTCTCTCACCAGGACTCTAGCTTCTGCCCTGACCTCAAGGAAGCTCAAAACAGGATTCAGGCATAGACACTCCTTTAAAACCTGCCTCAGGGAGGGATACCTCAGTCCAGCAACTAGTTGGTCCCACAGCACTTGGACCCAGTCTTCGGTGCCCATCTTGGGTCTTCTTGGTGATATGGGCCATCACTTCCTGCAAGGAATTAACAAGATCTTTATCCCCTATCTACAGAATCACAGTCCCTAAGTAGGTGGTACATAACCATCTGCCGGGCCTCCCCATCAAGGGCCCGGAGGGCTAACTCAGTCTGAACGGAAGTGGTGAGGGATTACATGCACAACCTAAATTCTCAGCCTTTCTTACCAGTCCCAAAGTAACACACTGCTCCCCATGAACTTGGGAAGATTGCTGAGCGTAGCCCTAAGGGCATATGTCCCATGCCAGGCTCGGTCGTGGACTTGTCTGCTATCTCTGTGCCTGAATGTTGCATCCTGCAGACGATGCCAAATGTAATGCAGCTGCCTAGATGCAACACACAGAGAACACGAGGCAGGAACAGTCAGGGATCGATATAATTCTATTTATATACAGCAGTAATTTAAAGTAAGTGTAAATAATTAGTGTTGGTAACTGTGCAAATCAAAACAGAAATGAATAACAATGAGTTTGAAATAGCAAAGAAAGTCTTTCACTATACAGGTCCTTCTCAAAAAATTAGCATATAGTGTTAAATTTCATTATTTACCATAATGTAATGATTACAATTAAACTTTCATATATTATAGATTCATTATCCACCAACTGAAATTTGTCAGGTCTTTTATTGTTTTAATACTGATGATTTTGGCATACAACTCCTGATAACCCAAAAAACCTGTCTCAATAAATTAGCATATTTCACCTGACCAATCAAATAAAAGTGTTTTTTAATACCAAACAAAAAACCATCAAATAATAATGTTCAGTTATGCACTCAATACTTGGTCGGGAATCCTTTGGCAGAAATGACTGCTTCAATGCGGCGTGGCATGGAGGCAATCAGCCTGTGACACTGCTGAGATGTTATGGAGGCCTAGGATGCTTCAATAGCGGCCTTAAGCTCATCCAGAGTGTTGGGTCTTGCGTCTCTCAACTTTCTCTTCACAATATCCCACAGATTCTCTATGGGGTTCAGGTCAGGAGAGTTGGCAGGCCAATTGAGCACAGTAATACCATGGTCAGTAAACCATTTACCAGTGGTTTTGGCACTGTGAGCAGGTGCCAGGTCGTGCTGAAAAATGAAATCTTCATCTCCATAAAGCATTTCAGCCGATGGAAGCATGAAGTGCTCCAAAATCTCCTGATAGCTAGCTGCATTGACCCTGCCCTTGATGAAACACAGTGGACCAACACCAGCAGCTGACATGGCACCCCACACCATCACTGACTGTGGGTACTTGATACTGGACTTCAGGCATTTTGGCATTTCCTTCTCCCTAGTCTTCCTCCAGACTCTGGCACCTTGATTTCCGAATGACATGCAAAATTTGCTTTCATCAGAAAAAAGTACTTGGGACCACTTAGCAACAGTCCAGTGCTGCTTCTCTGTAGCCCAGGTCAGGCGCTTCTGCCACTGTTTATGGTTCAAAAGTGGCTTTACCTGGGGAATGCGGCACCTGTAGCCCATTTCCTGCACACGCCTGTGCACGGTGGCTCTGGATGTTTCCACACCAGACTCAGTCCACTGCTTCCTCAGGTTCCCCAAGGTCTGGAATCGGTCCTTCTCCACAATCTTCCTCAGGGTCCGGTCACCTCTTCTCGTTGTACAGCGTTTTCTGCCACATTGTTTCCTTCCAACAGACTTACCATTGAGGTGCCTTGATACAGCACTCTGGGAACAGCCTATTTGTTGAGAAATTTCTTTCTGGGTCTTACCCTCTTGCTTGAGGGTGTCAATGATGGCCTTCTTGACATCTGTCAGGTCGCTAGTCTTACCCATGATGGGGGTTTTGAGTAATGAACCAGGCAGGGAGTTTTTAAAAGCCTCAGGTATCTTTTGCATGTGTTTAGAGTTAATTAGTTGATTCAGAAGATTAGGGTAATAGGTCATTTAGAGAACCTTTTCTTGATATGCTAATTTATTGAGACAGGTTTTTTGGGTTATCAGGAGTTGTATGCCAAAATCATCAGTATTAAAACAATAAAAGACCTGACAAATTTCAGTTGGTGGATAATGAATCTATAATATATGAAAGTTTAATTGTAATCATTACATTATGGTAAATAATGAAATTTAACACTATATGCTAATTTTTTGAGAAGGACCTGTATAACGTCAATGTTCCATTCACAAAGGTGGTGCGCCCATTTATGGGAGTCACCACGTCAGTTCTTTCTGCAGCTCTGGCCCTAGCAGGGGCCTCAGGGTTTTCCCTCTAGGCCGCAAGCTTCTCTTTGGTGCAGTTTATTAATGGGGGTGGGCCAACCACACACCAACCAGCCCCTCCCAACCTGTTGTCCTAATCCCAGCCAACGTAGGTACCATAGGTTATATTTGGAAGTGATGGCCCTGCTCACTTGCATAGTTCTTCCCCAATCACAGGCATACCTTTTCTGTCGCAGTGTCCTTTGTGTCTTTTAGGCACAGTGCAGGTAAGACTAGGCCTCGGCTCTTAACAGGTGACGTCTGGTCTCGGAGACTTGACCATCGTAGGGCCCTGATCCTGTTTCTTATTAGTGTAGTTGGAACATGGAGATCTCCTGAGCGGAATTCAGACCTTCCCAGACAGTGACCGGCACCATTGTGGTATAGCCTTCCCGCTGATGTCTGTTACACTGGTCTCAGTGGTGTTTCTGGAGGATGTCTGCTCAGTTCTCTTCCCTGCCCCCAAACCTCCTTTAGTGCTCAGGGCTTTTATATAAAGGAAGTCCTTCCTGTGGGTCACCCAATCAGGTCCAGCACACAAAGTCACTTCTCCTGCAAATCTTCCAGCACAATTTAGTTCCTCTTGATTTTGCCTGACCAATAGATGGCGGTCTCTCCTCATTAATGGCAAATCCTGCAAGAGCTCCTCAGGGATATTACTGCTTCTTATTACATATTGCACTGATGCCTGGAAGCCAGTGGCTGCAGTGAGATTCTAACTACTTTTTCCTGCTGTTGCTGCACCTTCAGTACACCTGCCTCATATGATTTAAATGCTATTTACTAGTAGATTACCACAATGCCAGCAGGTAAATAGCCTTTTTTTATAACTGACATGTCCCCTTTAAACCATCTCATCACTGCTTCTTTCTTAAATTCAATATGGTAATCATGAGGTTGGAGTGCAATATTTACCATGGGACTTTCTGACAAAACTTGGAATTTGTCCTATTAGGAGTTGGGTAAATGGCCGGTACTTGCCTCTAATGCTGTTTTAAGCTTGGATACTACAACATGCTATAGTAAATTTGTGGTTTTCAGCGGCATTATCTTTAGTGTTTTATTGATTTGTTACATTCATTTAAAATGATACTTGGCACAGTCTCTAATTTTCTTTTGCAATTTTGTTTTGCTGTAGATTATAACCTTTAAGTTTGCTGCCTGTCATAGGCGTTGGGGATTGCAGCTTTTAGAAAACACAGACACTCAAGTAACAATCAATATAAATGGCTGAGCTCTACAGGTTATAAAATAATACATTTCTATGTAATTACAACTGAAACTTGTATAAGACATATTATATCAATTCTAACAGCACTTTCCTGCCCAATTGGTATGGTATGGTTGCATCCGATGAGTGAGTGCTGATTGGCTACATTCATCAGGCGACATTGTGCATTCCAGTGGCATAGAATTGATGCTAGACATGGTTGCCCTAGGTGCCAAAGCCTTTGGGGATTATAAACTCCACAAATTCTTCCCCCATGTCACCCTGCAGTCAAATTATTAGCTACTGCATACTACTCTTCTTATAGCGACATAATAAGTGCCTGCCTGGTGCTGCTTATGAAATGCAGAGCAGGTGAGATGATCTTTGTTGAGTGTTGCTATGCATTGCAAAAACTGACTGCACCATGCAAATTTGAAAACTTTGTGATTTTATTATTCAGGATCGAAAAAACTTACAGCTATAACCAGGTCACAGGCGTCACTGGGAGTAATAAGTTTGCAACGTCTTGATGTCATGACGTGTGCCGCAATGCCACAAGGAGCTCTTCTTACATTAGCCCACTGTCCCGTCTTCCTCGTCATCTGGCCTTTTTTTCCTGCCTTCTGAGGCTTCCAGCCCCAAGTTGTCCTCTGACATTACAGCACACTCTGACTAGGATTTATATGAGACACACTGTGATATCACAACCTATGCTATAACATCAGAGACCTACTCAACGCTGGAAGCCCATCATCATGATGGCTAAAGAATGCTAGAAGAAGGAGTAAAGAAAAGGCAGGATGGTGGGCTGCAGCAGCGGGACAAGTGAACAGCGGTGTGAGGTTTTTTTTTAATATTATGATTTGAGCTTTGAAAGGACTCAAGAGAATAAAAAGAATGAATTCACCGTAAAGCAAATTTCCCTGACAAATTTGAATTTCATCGCACATATCTAACAGATAGATAAACACATACAGTATTTGGTGTTACAATCAGTTTCTTTACAGAGCCTCTTTCCCTATATTTGAATATGCTTTGCTGTACAAGAAACATATCAGCACACAGCATCAGTAACTGCCACATGGGATTTCTGGCAATAAGATGATGTCAAATTGTATCATAATCTCATGACACCATTTTAGATTTGTAATAATACTTTTAATAAAAGTCCTGACTTGTGTGTACAGAGAGATTATTATTGATTATCTAGTTAAACTTTTACGACTCAGTAATTACTCACTAAAAATGATTTGATTAATTTTCTAACTCCCTACCGGCAAACATTTATGATGGCCACAATTAATGGAAAGTGCTTTTCTGAGAACAGGTTTGTTGAACTATGAAATGTGCAGCGGAAAGTGTTTAGATCAGTGACACCAGGGACAAATTCATGTTTACTACCTTTTTCCAAATAGAAATATCACATTTTAGGGTGACAGATCCATAAAACTAGAATTTTTTAATGTGATTGAATAAGAATTTTACTTACAATGCTACCTAAAGTGAATCTCAAGTATCACATTGGGCCTTGAGTAAGAATGCTGTATAGTGCTCAAAACGCATCACCATGTTGTTTCCTGCTTTCCGTTTTACTGTCACGGATTTTTAAATGCTTGATTAAACTTTGAATAAAATATTTTTTAACATTTACTACAAGAAGCTGGAAAATCTTTTTCTTCCATTGCTCTACGTTTTGTCAGAACGTCATTCCGTGTATGCTGGACTACAGGATATGGTGAGCTGGCAAATTCTCCTTCAACATTATGGCATCGATTAATCACAAATGGAATTGTAGAGAGAGATGAAAGAATCACTGAATTTGCCTCAAATTTTATAAATTTGGAGTTGCCAAAATAATTTTTTTCTTGTGGTTTGAAACTTATACCATTCTGTTGGCTTCAAACGTGTCTGAATGGTGATGAAAAAAAAATCACCTCTCGCCAGCCCTCATCTGTCCATGGAGCTCCCCTCTTGGACATTCCAGTCTATTTTTCATTTACAAGCCGCATGTCTTCTTCACTCCAAGGGTCCCGTTGGGTATCTGGTGCCTTTGCTATCCACTATGCCTCATAACATCATGAAGTAGAATGTCATCATGATGCGTAATTCTTAGTATGACTAAATCTTATCAAAACCAAAGAGATGAGCTGAAGCATAAGTTGGTATATTTGCAATGTGTAAGAGCAAAATCCAAGAAACAAACCTAAATGAGCATATATCCTATAATAAATGAATCGGAATAGTAGATGTTAATAAGATACGGAACTTAGTTACTATATTTTGATCAAAAAAGCCATTCCATTGTTGACAAGTTGTACCAAATCGGATCGGTCCTATTCTGTCTATACTATTAAAACCTTACCTTGTGTCAGCCAATCTCAATGTAGATAAAGGCAGAGCAGGACAGGCGCTCAACTGCTCAATCACCTGTACATTGGAAGCTATATACCGGTAGATGAAATGCTTAACTTAGAAAGCGGAACCATTCACCTGTTTGTACAAAGTCCAAGAAACTACAGCAAAAGCAAAGAAATGAGCTGGATCATAAGTTAGAAAGAGCATCCAGAATGGGTAAACCTTGTCACGATGGAATGTCTTTTACACTTTTTGGATCAAAATAGTGGTGACTAAGGTATTTACATGTACTATTACTAATCGCTTATTTACTTACTAAAGGGTATATGCTCATTTTGTATTTTTTTTCTTGTGTTTTGACTTGACCTTATGCAAAGTAATGATTTGCATTAGTCCTGGAATTCCGAGAGGACCCATGGCATGAAGAAAACTGGTGACATTTGAATAAAGAGAGAACATGAATGACCAAACAGCAAGTGAATGGACAAGATAAGTCCTGCATTGCAGTGCGTAATATTTTTTCTATTTTTTTCTCCCCTACATCCAGAAAGACCCCAGAGCATAATTAGACACATTTGATTCACGTCAAATAAATATGATGCTAATCATCTGATGCTAAAAAAATTTAAGGAAACTGATGAATTCAAGAGTCGGTAGATTCACTCATCACTTTTTCTGGGGATATACAGAACTTCAATGTTTAAATCATGAAAGTCACTATAAAAGACAAAGATAAGAAAGATTTAGTTGTTAACTATTAACTATTCATATTTTATTATTTAGTTTATTCAGTTCTCTTTGTAATATTTCTCTAAATGCTTAAACTTTCTTCTCTCTCTAAAACATAGCAGCTAACAAAAGTAATTATTATGTAATTATAAAAACATATTAACAAGGAACATAATTAATTAAATTCATATAAAAACCCAACAGGGGTGATTTTTGAAAGGGCAGACTGGGTATGAAGATAAATTATAACATTTATCAGATTAGAAATTTTCCATCCAAGATGTTAATGCTAAAATCAAAACTACTATAGAATTATGAATCCAAATGAGTATAGTATGCATGGTTAGTGCACATAATGTTTACGGTCACTTTCATGGATATATGCTTAGAATATATACAACCAATAGTGGCCACTGACATGGCATCCATCCACCATAGAAAACTATTACAAAATGATCTATATCACTCAGTACAGATGAGCGGATCAACAGTAAAGAATTGAGTTCAAGATCGAAAGTCCTGAAATTCACGGTTTCAGAACATTTTGAGATTCAGTTTGCAAAAAAAGAGCCTTGCCAGGCACAATTTCCCTAACTGCTGAAGCATCAGTTGCCTTTTTGCGCAGACTTCCCAAAACGCCCTGTAGCTATGACATGTTACAGATTATCGCACATTGTACAGTGGTTGTCAGCACCTGGGCTATTAGGAACAGTTATTTTGAGTCTCTGGAGTAACTGCGTAAGTCTCGTTCTCTTGTAGAGTGATAGCTCTTATGATCAGAACAGTCCACTCTCTCTCCTGTAGAGTGTAAGTTCTTATGGTCAGTGGGGTCCTCTCTCTCTCTCCTGTCGAGTGTAAGTTCTTATGATCAGTGAGGTCCTCTCTCTCATGTAGAGTGTAAGCTCTTACGGTCAGCAGGGTCCTCTCATGTAGAGTGTAAGCTCTTATGGTCAGTGGGGTCCTCTCTCTCCTGTAGAGTGTAAGTTCTTATGGTCAGTGGGGTCCTCTCTCTCTCTCCTGTCGAGTGTAAGTTCTTATGATCACCGGGGTCCTCTCTCTCATGTAGAGTGTAAGCTCTTATGGTCAGCAGGGTCCTCTCTCTCTCCTGTAGAGTGTAAGCTCTTATGGTCAGCGGGGTCCTCTCTCTCTCTCTCCTGTCAAGTGTAAGTTCTTATGATCAGCGAGGTCCTCTCTCTCCTGTAGAGTGTAAGTTCTTATGGTCAGTGGGGTCCTCTCTCTCTCTCTCCTGTCGAGTGTAAGTTCTTATGATCAGCGGGGTCCTCTCTCTCATGTAGAGTGTAAGCTCTTATGGCCAGTGGGGTCCTCTCTCCTGTAGAGTGTAAGCTCTTATGGTCAGCAGGGTCCTCTCTCTCCTGCAAGTGTAAGCTTTTATGATCAGCGAGGTCCTCTCTCTCCTGTAGAGTGTAAGCTCTTATGATCAGCAAGGTCCTCTCTGTCCTGTAGAGGGTAAGCTCTTATGGTCAGTGGGGTCCTTTATCTCCTGTAGAATGTAAGCTCTTATGGTCAGTGGGGTCCTCTCTCTCCTGTAGAGTGTAAGCTCTTATGGTCAGTGGGGTCCTCTCTCTCCTGTAGAGTGTAAGCTCTTAGGGTATGTGCACATGTTGCGGATTTCTTGCAAAAATTTCCTGAAGAAAACCGGAAATTTTCTGCAAGAAATCCGCATTTTTTTTTTTGCGTTTTTTTTCCGTTTTTTTCGCGTTTTTTTAGCATTCTGCAAGCGTAATTAGCTTGCAGAATGCTAAAGTTTTCCAAGCGATCTGTAGCATCGCTTGGAAAACTGACTGACAGGTTGGTCACACTTGTCAAACATAGCGTTTGACAAGTGTGACCAACTTTTTACTATAGATGCAGCTTATGCAGCATCTATAGTAAAAGATAGAATGTTTAAAAATAATTAAAAAAATAAAAAAATGCTTATACTCACCCAGACATCTCCTCACCGGCGTCCGTTCCTCTTCCTATAGCTGGTCTGTGCGCACAGGACCTTCCGTGACGTCACGGTCACGTGAGCGGTCACATGACCGCTCACGACCAATCACAGGACAGTGACGTCATCGGCAGGTCTTTCACCGCACACCAGCTACAGGAACCGAAGCGACAGCGTGCAGTGGAGGCGGGAAGACATCGAGGGTGAGTATAGGACTATTTTTTATTTTAATTCTTATTTTTTGACCACTTATATGGTGCCCAGTGCGTGGAGGAGAGTCTCCTCTCCTCCACCCTGGGTACCAACCGCACATAATCTGCTTACTTCCCGCATCGTGGGCACAGCCCCGTGCGGGAAGTAAGCAGATCAATGGACCCCTAGGTGTGCGGAATCCCCTGCAATTCCGCATTTTAATGAACATGTTGCTTTTTTTTCCGCGATGCGATTTTTTCGCGGAAAAAAAGGCTACATTTGCACAAAAAATGCGGAATACACTTAAAATAATAGGAGGCATATGTAAGCGTTTTTTTCGCGTTTTTATCACGTTTTTATAGCGAAAAAACGCAAAAAAAACGCGAAAAATACTTAACGTGTGCACATGGCCTTATGGTCAGCAGGGTCCTCTCTCTCCTGTAGAGTGTAAGCTCTTATGGTCAGTGGGGTCCTCTCTCTCCTGTAGAGTGTAAGCTCTTATGGTCAGCAGGGTCCTCTCTCTCCTGTAAAGTGTAAGCTCTTATGATCAGCGAGGTCCTCTCTGTCCTGTAGAGGGTAAGCTCTTATGGTCAGCAGGGTTCTCTCTCCTGTAGAGTGTAAGCTCTTATGGTCAGTGGGTTCTCTTTCTCTCTCTCCTGTAGAGAGTACGCTCTTATGGTCAGTGGGTTCTCTCTCTCCTGTAGAGTGTATGCTCTTATGGTTAGCGGGGTCTTCTGTCTCCTGTAGAGTGTACGCTCTTATGGTCAGTGGGGTCCTCTCCCTCCTGTAGAGTGTAAGCTCTTATGGTCAGTGGGGTCCTCTCTCTCCTGTAGAGTGTAAGCTCTTATGGTCAGTGGGGTCCTCTCTCTCCTGTAGAGGGTAAGCTCTTATGGTCAGTGGGGTCCTCTCTCTCCTGTAGAGTGTAAGCTCTTATGGTCAGGGATCCTCTATTTCTCACTTCTGTAGAGAGTAAGCTCTTATGGTAGAGTTCTCTCTCTCACCTATAAAACTGTAATCTCTTATGGTCACAGAGGTTTTTTCACTCTCTCCTCTCCCCTATGTGTATTTTACGAGCAACCGCAAGCATTCTGGTACTGAAATTCTGTCACATATATTTGTTTATTTAGTTATTTAAATCAAACTTTTGTGGAAAAATCCTCAAAGTTGGTGGATTCAAATGTCAAAAGATTTGCTCATCTTTACCACTCAGTGTATGTTTTTTATGGCAATCCCTCCATGTAGGAAAGCTTAGCCCGCTTTGCTCTTTGAAACAACTGAACAAACAATATGCAGATACTTAATGGCAAGATGGATGCCAAAAAAACACTGTTTTGACCTTCTGGTGAAGCGAAGCCTAGAAAAAAATAATATGTATCAAGAAATCATGTATTTTCACTAAGTACATGAATGTAATGGATTATTTTCTTCTGCTTTCTTATTGATCATAAGAATTGCAGTGGCAGAGAATAAACATTTATTTGTTTATACAGTATGTATCATCCCAACTTTCATGTGGCAGGATGAAACATAAATGGTGGAAACACTAGAAATGGGCGCAATCGCTCAGACATTTTATTATTAATTGTTATGCTTTTATAATGTTAATAGTCACCTTTGTACAGAATTTTTTTATTGTACATTTGCTTCCAGGGAAAAAGTTAAGCAACTGTCTAAATAATCTTCATAAAAGAAATTCTACCATTTTGGTGCTGCATAGTGTAGTGTCTGTTAATCCCTCATCTACCTGAGGGATCTGCAAAAATTATACATAAATGTCAAATCTTCTCAGTAGGGATAACTAGAGTCTGATGGGCCCTGGTGCAAGATTTGGACCAGGGCCTCCATCCTAAATAATGTTCTGCCGCTGTTCTTTAAGGGTATGTATCCACGTTCAGGATTGCATCAGGATTTGGTCAGGATTTTTCATCAGTATTTCTCAGCCAAAACCAGGAGTGGGTGATAAATGCAAAAGTGGAGCATATGTTTCTATTATACTTTTCCTCTAATTGTTCCACTCCTGGTTTTGGCTTACAAATACTGATGAAAAATCCTGACCAAATCCTGATGCAATCCTGAACGTGGAAACATACCCTTATGCATTGAAAAAATAAACCATTAGGGTAAGTTCACACAGAGCATTTCTGCTGCTTTTTTTTCTGCAGCAAAACCTGATCTTCTTGGAAGGATAGAAGCTGCATCAAAAACACAGGTTTAGGTGTGTTTTTTGTTGCGTTTTTGTTGCATTTTTTGGTGCATTTTTTTTTTCTCTTTGTCCATGCTAATGTCCTTTAATTTTCAGCAGCAAAAACGCAGCAAATAATGATACCTGCATTTTTGCTGCGTTTTTGCTGCTTTTTTTTCAACACCCATTCAAGTCAATGGGTGAAAAAAGCTGAAAAAACGCAGCAAAAACGCTGAAAGAAGTGATGTGCTCTATGTCCAAAAAACGCAGCAAAGCACAAAATACTGATCACACAAAAAACCAATGTGTGTGCATGAGATTTCTGAAATCTCATAGGCTTTGCTGGTACTGTAAAAAGCAGCTGAAAATTAGCATTAAAATAATGCTAAATGCAAAAACGCCCTGTGTGAACATACCCTTATACTCACCAACCTTGTACATTGAATTCATGGGGCTCCATGGCAGAAGTATAATGCATCCCCCATAGTCCTCAATATAGTATAATGCATCCCATAGTCCTCCATATAATATACTGCACAGCTCATAGTCATCCATGTAGTATAATGAACATCCCATAGTATTCCACATTAGTGTAATGCACAGCCCATATCCTTCATATAATACGATGCACAACCCATAGTCATCCATGTAGTATAATGCACAGCAGTCCACCATAAAGTGTAATGCGCCTACATAATCATCCATAGAATCCATCCATATAATATTAATCCACCCCATAGCCATCAATAAAGTATAATGCATCCTATAGTCACCCATTAAGTATAATGCAGCCATAGTCATCCATAAAGTACGCTGCACCCCATAGTCATCCATAAAGCCTAATGCAGCTCATAGTTATCCATAAATTATCATGCACCCCCGTAGTCATCCGTAGTATAGATTAAGTCTCTGCTTACTTCAGCTGACCCCTGACCCGCCGAGCTTGGCCGCAGCAGTCGTTACATCCCCTGTCCACCTCTCCTCCTCCACTCCTCATCGTCCCTTCCCAGCTGCCAAAGTGTACCAGGCAGATCGTGACTGTGACACATTGTTCACATAAGATAATAAGATGTGGAAGAAAACCGGAGATCCTGGAGGAAACCTACACAGACACGGGGAGAAAATACCAACTCCTTGCAGATCTTGTCCTTGGTGGGACTTGAACCCAGGACTGCAGCGCTGCCAAGTAACAGTGCTAACCACAGCCACTATGCTAAATATTTATAGTGAGAGGAGCAAAGAGGCTATACATGAAGAACAAATCTCAAGGGGGCTGATTCATCAAGACTGGTATAGTGCACAATCACGCGACACCAACCTTGATGAATTAAAAAGTGACAAATTCATTAGGAGGTGCACACTGCTGTGTGAATTTGTGACCTCCAGAAGTGCTACTCCAGTCAATAACTGACATAGCATTACTGAAGTCCTAAGTGCTCTCACCTTTGATGAATCTGACAGGGGGCACGTATTTTCCCCCATGCTGCCCTAGTTCTGCCCATTTTGGCAGAGCCAAGTCAAACTGACGAAAGACGTTGAGTCAAAATTTTGCAACTTTTCAAAACTTTTACAACAGTTTTCTGGCTTAAATGCTTTGATGAATTGGCCACAGAAAGGGGAGATAAATGCAGTTCTGGAGATGTGCTAATACATGGAAGCAAATGAAACGGAAGTACTGTAGATACACACAGACCTCAAATCCAGCCTGTAATGCTGGGAGAAGTGCTCCCACAAGATTAAAGTCCAAAACTTGAATCAGGCAGCAAGCAACATAACAGGTGGGTCTGAAAATTAATTGAAAAATGAATATGTCAGACCAAGTCTTTGTGCATTTATATAAAGTTTTCAGTTTTCATTTGAATATTTTTCCCACATTAGAAGTGCTCATTCGTAAGCCTTTAAACTGAAAGCATATCGACTTAGTCCCAGTGCCTTGTACATTACTGGCATATCAAAAAGGTGAACTATAACACCCTATATACTGTAGATAGGAATGTATCCTTTAAATGTAAGTCTTTTCATTATAAGGAACATTTAAGCTAAAAATAAAAAATAAAAGTAAATAGTAAACATAGTTGTCTCTTTTGGTAGTCTAAAAAGTCCTGAAAGAAACAATCTTGTAGAAAACAGAGGAGTTAATTTTTGCTGTTCTGTTCCATTTTCAGCAGGGATGGACTGATGGGAGCCAAAGCCTTTAAGTACCATGATGCTAATGCACCCATCTATTGATATATACTGTAGTACTACCTAAATGCGTTTTTTAAGCTTTTTGCATTTTTTATTTACACAAATGTTACTTTTTTTGCTATCCTTAACTATATTATTAGAGGACTGGGGGGTCTGCAATACCAAGATAGGTTATTACACTTGGGGCTGTTTAGTTTGGAAAAACGAAGACTCAGGGGTGATCTTATTTTAATGTATAAATATATGAGGGGACAGTACAAAGACCTTTCTGATGATCTTTTTAATCATAGACCTGAGACAGGGACAAGGGGGCATCCTCTACGTCTGGAGGAAAGAAGGTTTAAGCATAATAACAGGCGCGGGTTCTATACTGTAAGAGCAGTGAGACTATGGAACTCTCTGCCGTATGATGTTGTAATGAGTGATTAATTCCTTAAATTTAAGAGGGGACTGGATGCCTTTCTTGAAAAGTATAATGTTACAGGGTATATACACTAGATTCCTTGATAGGGCGTTGATCCAGGGAACTAGTCTGATTGCCATATGTGGAGTCGGGAAGGAATTTTTTTCCCCAATGTGGAGCTTACTCTTTGCCACATGGTTTTTTTTTTGCCTTCCTCTGGATCAACATGTTAGGGCATGTTAGGTTAGGCTATGGGTTGAACTAGATGGACTTAAAGTCTTCCTTCAACCTTAATAACTATAGTGAATAAATCTGTTTATGCTCATATGTGAACAAGGGATCCCAATTCTGTCTACCTGTCAAATACATTTGCTATTGTGCAGACATGAAGTAAGTCTCTGACATCCTGTGATCTACAGAATGACATCGTGACCAAGAAATATTCCCTGGCAGTGTCTTTTCTAGAGTCTGATGTTTCTGGTCCAAAATGTAGACCTGGACCCTCACCTACATGTTGGTTAGATGTATTAACCTTTGTAACATTCTAAATCGTATAAAAAGCATATGTGTGCTCCCCATCCCCCATAATGTAGTAATGTCCCCGATCCTGTACTAATGTCACCCATACTGGGTCCCTTCCCAGAGTAATGTCCTCCATCCTGAGCCGCTCCTGGTAATAATATCCCCCATTCTGTGCCCCTTCCAGTGATAATGTCCGCCATCCTAGGCCCCTTTCAGTAGTATATGTCTCCCATCCTGGGACTCTTCCAGTAATACATGTCCCCCATCATGACCCCTTCCAGTAATATATGTCACCGATTCGGTGCCGCTTCTTGGTACGTCCCAACTCCTGGGCCTATTCTGTATTAATGCTCCAGTTTCTGCTGCTGTTCTCTAACCCATGCAAAAAAAACCTGATTCTTTTTCTCATCTTTCCCTGCTCCCATTACACTCAACATCCTTTTCAATAGCTGGCACAGCGCTCCTGTAATGCTTGACATCACTGCCATGCGCTGTCTCTGACAGGCACGTCGACATCAGCTGCTGGACTCTGTTTGGACTTCAGCATGTATTGCGGTGTCAGTCCCGGAGGGTCTCTGTGTCACAATGCACTTCAACTGAATTGACATCCTCTGATACACATCCGGTTGAAATAGGTGCTGGTGTCGGAGGAACCTCCCTCCCGCATTGACCTGGTCGCATCATCTACAAATTCGATCATTACGCCCCTCCTTCCTGGCTGCTCTCAGGTTCCTCCAATTCTCTCCCAAGTCAACTGTGAACTGCTTGTCCCTTAAGATTTCTTCCACGTAGCTAAAGATATCGGTGAAGAAACTGTCTAAAAGTCAAGCTGTGTTTTCTGCACATAGCAACTAATAATTGAAAAGATTCCATCTTGTATGATCAGAAATTTAGTCTGCATTAGGTGACCTTTATCAGAGGTGGAAAAAGAACAACCCGGACAAGTTATTGTTTAATAATAGAGTATAATGCTCCATTTAAGTAAATAATATATGCTGGAGGGCATCTTTAATTGTAATAAGAAGAAATAGCTTGAACGTAAGACCTGGGAAAATTTCCATAAGCCAACAATTGGTTTAATAAAAACCACCATTAAATAAAAATGACCTACAGTAAAAAGGTCTGAGAATTTGTGTTATAACCAGCAATATTTAGCACTGAGCTTAATTTGTTAGAAGGGAGCAACAATTTAAAAGTTTTACTACTTAACACAAGAAACCACCGGTTAATGACTTCCAAAGTTTAAATCAAGAGTGAAATAGCTCGTTAAAATAATAGGGAATATCCCTGACAACTTGTGTAAAGCTGAGCAAAAAACAGTCAAGCATAGCAAATCTGCTCAGCTTGATGCATCCTCAATGCCTTTTCTCAGGTTCTTTAATATTGCAAAAAAGTAACAAGCTGGAAAGCTTTACACTCTGTTCCACCTACTTCAAGAAAATAATGGAACAAATAACATCTGTTTCTTTTTCTGGTACAGGTTGGGAAGTAAATCGGAGCTGAGATATCTCTCCTGAGCTGTGGTGAGTGATGCCACAAGAATAAGAAATGAACTTTGTAATGTAACGGTCTATGTAACCTCAAGAACTGTCAAATCTGAGGCTTCGCGAGAGTGACGAGTCCTTTTCTTGCAACTTCAGTTTAAATCATAGACAACTTAAAAGAAAGGTGATACAAGTGCAATTCCTTCCCTTGCTTTATTTTCAGCTATATACTCTTCTTTACCCATGAGGAGGGCGGCCCAACTCTTAGGTTGTGCTATAAAAATAGGATTTTGTTAAATAAATAAAAAAGTCTATTAATAAATTACTTGTCCCTTTACTGGTGAGGTGGGGAGCAGAGCATTGTGAAGAGTAAGAACTCATTCAGATGTCCATTATTATCTTGTACAGTAAAAATAGACCAATTTCCATTAGCGTGCAGAGTTAGATTTTCATCAGTATTTGGTCAATGTTAGAAATGATCAGATTTTTTTAAATTTAAAATCACCGACTCCCCTTCCCCCCAAATTTTGATTTACGACAAATAAATTTGCACAAATATCAATACTGGAAAGCTTGCAATTACTCGGAAAATTCATGAGAGAGAGCACCTCACTGACCATAAGAGCTTACACTCTACAGCAAAGAGAGAGAGACGAACCCTACTGAACATAAGAGCTTAACTCTACAGGAGAGAGAGAGAGGACCCCGCTAAACATAAGAGCTTACACTTTACAGGAGAAAGAGGACCCCTCTGACCATAAGAGCTTACACTCTACAGTAGAGAGATGACCTCACTGAACATAGGAGCTCACACTCCACAGAAGGAAGAGATGATGCTGCTGACCATAAAAGCTTATGTTCTACAGGAGAGATAGATAGGACCCCACTAAACATAAGAGTTTACACTCTACAGGAGAAAGAGGACTCTTAGAGCTTACACTCTACAGCAGAGAGATAGAGAACTCTTCTGACCATAAGAGCTTACACTAGACAGTAAAGAGATAGAGACCCCAGTGGCCATAAGAGAGTGCACTTTACAGAAGGAAGAGATGATGCTGCTGACCATAAAAGCATACGTTCCACAAGAGAGATAGAGAGTACCCCACTAAACATAAGACCTTACACTCTACAGCAGAGAGATAGAGAACTCTTCTGACCATAAGAGCTTACACTAGACAGTAGAGAGAGGACCCTGCTGACCATAAGGGTACTGTCACACAGTCACACTTTGATCGCTACGACGGTACGATTCGTGACGTTCCAGCGATATCCATACGATATCGCTGTGTCTGACACGCAGCAGCGATCAGGGACCCTGCTGAGAATCGTACGTCGTAGCAGATCGTATGGAACTTTCTTTCGTCGCTTGATCACCCGCTGACATCGCTGGATCGTTGTGTGTGACAGCGATCCAGCGATGTGTTCGCTTGTAACCAGGGTAAACATCGGGTAACTAAGCGCAGGGCCGCGCTTAGTAACCCGATGTTTACCGTGGTTACCAGCGTAAACGTAAAAAAAACAAACAGTACATACTTACATTCCGGTGTCTGTCCTCCGGCGTCTCAGCTTCTCTGCACTGTGAGCGCCGGCAAGCCGGAAAGCGAGCACAGCGGTGACGTCTGACGTCACCGCTGTGCTTTCCGGCCGCTGTGCTTACACAGTGCAGAGAAGCTGAGACGCCGGAGGACAGACACCGGAATGTAAGTATGTACTGTTTGGTTTTTTTACGTTTACGCTGGTAACCAGGGTAAACATCGGGTTACTAAGCGCGGCCCTGCGCTTAGTAACCCGATGTTTAGCCTGGTTACCCGGGGACTTCGTCGTCGCTCCAGCGCCGTGATTGCAACGTGTGACCGCAGTCTACGACGCTGGAGCGATAATCATACGATCGCTGCGACGTCACGGATCGTGCCGTCGTAGCGATCAAAATGGCACTGTGTGACGGTACCCTAAGAGCTTGAACTCTACAGGAGGGAGAACCCCGCTGACCATAGCAGCTTACACTTTACAAGGGAGAGAGGACTCCTCTAACCATAAGAGATTACACAGTACAGTAGAGAGAGACAGAGGAAAAAGAGAAGGAAGGGACTCTGTTGACTACAAAAGTTCACTTTGTACAAAGACAAAGAGGAGAGAGAGAGGAGAAATATGGCTGCTAAAAAAACTGAGAAAAAATGCAGCAAAAGTACTAAGCAAGAACAAACTCTAAGTAGCCTTCAGAAATGTTATTACATTTGTCCATGGGTTGTGTTTGATATCGCAGCTCAGCCCAATTCAAGTGAATGACAAAACCTATGGGTAAGAATGACACTGTTCTTGGAAAATTGCACTCGCGTTTCTGTAATATCATATCACATCTTCTGTGCTAGAAAAAGTAAAATTGATTTGCCATATTCTCTTTAGAACAGTCATAAGCTGGAAACAGCAAACAAAAATAACTGCTCTCTGAGAATGCTGAGGCTTCATTCAGACATCCGTGATTTTTCAAGAATGGAAAAAAGAGTGTATCATCCGGACATTTCATCTGATTTTCATCAGTGTTTGGTCAATGTGTCAGTTTTTATAATCAACTATTTTCACATAAAAATAAATTAATTATTAAATTAGATTTTCCCTTGTTCATTATAATGGTAATCATGGACAGCACATAGATTGCACACTGATGTCATCATGACTTTTTACAGTTTGAATCCCCCTATTTTGGTCGTATAACCTGTGACCTAATACACTGATAGTCTTGATAAGAATTCTTTGATATGGGTCCGCAGATGTATCTCCCGGTGTTCTGTTTGCACTAGTTGTTTTTATACTTTTACTGGGCGTCTATGCTGTCATCATTGCCCGTTTGCCGTTCACCATTAATAAAGCAATTTTATTAAAAAAACATAAGGTTATCTTTGGATTTATTTCCTCCCCCTTACTGATGTCATCTGTATACCGTCCAAGATTTTCATGAACACATAGACTTCTATTGGTACTTTTCATGATGTTGATAAAACTTGGACATGTGAACAGCTCTGTAGATTATGATGGGTGCATGTTGTATCTGTGAAAACCATTGATAGGATATATACATGAAAAATGGACGTATCTATGAGGTCTAAGGTTTACTTAAATGCAAATAAATATTCTAGAGATGAACGGATTGATTCCCAGAGGATTGAGTTTGAGGCATAATTCCTTCCCATCACCATTCCCCACACTGCTGGAGCATCAAAGAGCAGGCTACTGTCATTTTGCATTGTTGCATCAACTTCTCCATAATGTCCTGGGCTTTGACATCTAGTGGATTATCTTACCTCATACAGTGGTGGCCAGTATCTGGGCCATCACAGATCAGACGTTCCCAGTGGGGCACAGTTTGTATGGCAGAGTCGCTTTCCTTGTCCAGTCACTGGATAAGTCAATCTCTCCTCTCCTATAGAGTGCAAATTGTCTCTTTAGAGAGGAAGAGGACTAGAACTCTAGTGCCACCTATTAGAAGTAGCAGTCCTAACAGTCAATGTCGACCATTTAACCCCTTTCTAACCTCGGACGGGATAGTACATCTGAGGTCAGAACCCCCGCTTTGATGTGGGCTCCGGCGGTGAGCCCCCATCAAAGCCAGAACATGTCAGCTGTTTTGAACAGCTGACATGTGCCCGCAATAGAAGCGGGTGAAATTGCCATTCACCCGCTGCTATTAACTAGTTAAATGCCGCTGTCAAACGCAGACAGCGGCATTTAACGGCGCTTCCAGCCGGGCGGTCGGAAATGATCGCATCGCCGACCCCCGTAACATGATCGGAGGTCAGCGATGCTTCTGTATAGTAACCATAGAGGTCCTTGAGACCTCTATGGTTACTGATCCCCGGTAGCTGTGAGCATCACCCTGTGGTCGGCGCTCATAGCACACCTGCATTTCTGCTGCATAGCAGCGATCTGATGATCACTGCTATGTAGCAGAGGCGATCGAGTTGTGCCAGCTTCTAGCCTCCCATGGAGGCTATTGAAGCATGGCAAAAGTAAAAAAAAAAAAAGTAAAAAAAATGTGAAAAAAAGAAAAAAAATATAAAAGTTTAAATCACCCCCCTTTCGCCCCATTCAAAATAAATCAATAATAAAAAATTAAACCTACACATATTTGGTATTGCTGCGTTCAGAATCGCCCGATCTATCAAGAAAACAAAAGCATTAACCTGATCGCTAAACAGCGTAGCGAGAAAAAAAATTGAAACGCCAGAATTACGTTTTTTTTGTCGCCGTGACATTGCATTAAAATGCAATAACGGGCGATTAAAAGAACGTATCTGCACCGAAATGGTATCATTAAAAACACCAGCTAGGCATGCAAAAAATAAGCCCTCAAGCGACCCCAGATAATGAAAAATAGAGACGCTACAGGTATCGGAATATGGCACAATTTTTTTTTTTTTTTAGCAAAGTTTGGAATTTTTTTTCACCACTTAGATAAAAAATAACCTAGTCATGTTAGGTGTTTATGAACTCGTAATGACCTGCAGAATTATAATGGCAGGTCAGTTTTAGCATTTAGTGAACCTAGCAAAAAAGCCAAACAAAAAACAAGTGTAGGACTGCACTTTTTTTGCAATTTCATCGCACTTGGAATTTTTTTCCCGTTTTCTAGTACACAACATTCTAAAACCAATAATGTCGTTCCAAAGTACAACTTGTTTCTCAAAAAATAAGCCCTCACATGGCCATATAGACGGAAAAACAAACAAGTTATGGCTCTGGGAAGGAGGGGAGCGAAAAACGAACACGGAAAAATGGAAAATCCCAAGGTCATGAAGGGGTTAAAGAGCCTAGTCACATGTCTTAGGATAAAAGCCGAAACCAGAATCCCAATTTGCAGACACTGTGCTTCGGGGTACTGCCCCTTGTCAGTGCAAAGTGTGAGATCTGGTTTGGCTGTGTGAGAGGCGTCTAACCGTGATCCAAGAAGTATTGTTTCTCCTCCTACAGAGTGAAAGCTCTTATGATCAGCTTAGTCCTCTCTCCCTCTCTCTCTGCTGTAGAGTATAAGCTTTTATAGTCAACTGTTTTATCTTTCTCTCCTCTCCCCTACGTTTATTTTCCAACATATTACAAGTCTTGAGATTTGAATACATTTATTTTCCCCATATTGAATTTTTGGGAAAAATAAGGAAAAGTCGGCAAATTCAGATTTCAAAAGATACACTCATCTGTAATAAGCACAGATTTGCATTTGTACACTAGTGTAATGCAGCCTAGACTTGTACTTTTATTTAATTTTGCAGGGAGCTGTTTATTAATTTAGTTTTTTTTGCAGCATTCTGCCAATGAACTTGTCAGAATTGATTAGGGTTAATCTTAAAACTATACACAGTTCATGAAATCATTAGCATATGTGCCTAGGAGATATAAACCAAAAAAAAGGACATTAATGAAAAATGTACATAGACCTCGTCATTACCCATCGCTAATAGGATCTGTTAGGTTTCTGTTATGGTGTCTACTATTTACCAGGGGAAAATCAATGCAGCTTACTAGGTTCAATGGTCTATCATGTTATAATCTTTTTTCTATTTTTTTTATTTTTGCCCAACCTTTAGTACAAATAACATTAACCATTTTGGTGTAGAGTGGCTAGTACTTACCAAAAGTGGTCCAACGAAGTAAACTGCTCAGACATCAGGGTCATGGGCATCTATGGTTCAGTCATGATGCAGATGAAGGAGTGAATATATACCTGGTCCAATTCCATAGAAGATCTACATACTGTGGTACAAATTGCTGTAAAAGGTAATTCGGCAAATCTTGTAAATTTTATCAACAAATGTTATTTATAGCAAATTAGTTCATATTCAATGTCCCTTATTATGCTGTGGGGTCTGGAGAGGCCCTATTGCACATTAAAAAACAGGCCTGCATGCCTTTCTTGAAATATATAATATTGCAGACTATGAATAATAGATTCAATGATGGAATGTTAATCTAAGGAACTAGTCTGATTGCTGTATGGAGTGGGTAAGGAATTTTTCCCCTAATATAAACAATTGGTGTCTGCCTCATTGGGTTTTTGCTTTCCTCTGGATCAACAGGTTAGCCTATAGGTGGAACTCGGTGGACTTATGTCTACAGCTCATTGCTCACCTCAGCTGCTCAATATCCCCAATATGGTCCTTGGTGGATCTTCTTGCCACCATCTTTACACTAGGCTGTGTCTTCAGAATGTGATTAAGTTAGTAATGTTCCTGCTCATGTGTAGATCAGTGCAGGGCAGAAGCTCCAGGTGAGGTACTCATCTCCCTTTATGCCTCGGCATGCTACATGAAAGTGTGGATCCTGGCTGGGTGTGTTGACTTGTGCTGCGAGGGTCTTACATTCATGCAGGCTACGAGTAGCCAGGAGTTTGGGCAGGCCAGAACCATAGGTTCCACAGTTCAATAAAGGAGACCGTTGTTCCAACATAGAGTTTTTATTGAATAATAATTTGATAATGGTTATTGACAATAGATTGCGAGTACAAGGTCTTATGGTCATTTCCTCTAACACATACAGCATTTTCTTCACTTAGTATCCTTCATCTGTAGTGTGCAGTCTACTTCAGGGCTAGTAAGGCACATTGTTTAGCCCTACTTCACCACAACCCAACTTCAATGCAACAATCCCAATCCCGAAGTGTCTCTACTCTGAGGTTCTACATCCTGTTTCTTCCATTAGTGGCACCCCGCATCTACCGCTCATGACCCCCACTAATCCCACAAACTTCAACCCTGTTTAGGCCAGCTAGCATCAGCGTTGCAAGCTCTGGGGTTTCATGACCCGGCATCCTATCCACGGACCCTTTTCTGGAAGGCCTCCATTACTAGTCAGTCACTTCACCTTAGGATCTCGCTATCCTTGCCCTTAGGTCTCCTCCTAATGTAGGTAACCCCATGGCAGCATTGCTCACATTATAGTCTACACTCGAGCTCAAACTAACTATCTACAGGAAGCAGTTATTTGCACTATAAGTATGTCAAGGTGAAAATGTATTTTCTTATATACCTTTGTACTTTTATATAAATCTTTATACTCTCTTTGTACTGCTATACTTTTATACTGTGAAACAATAAGTTTTTCCTATCTGCTAGTTAATGCAAATGTAATTGTATTTAAAGATGGCCACTAGGGTTCAGTTTCGTTTCTGGTTTGTGTCTGGAGGGATGATTCATTTCTTCAGAATCGAAACTCAGGAATGTGAAGAAAGGGAGGATTCACCGGAAGACGTCAGAACAAATCAGAAAGACTGGATGCTAGCTTAAACCCCGCCTAATGCACGCCTTCCCCTAACACTCAATATAGTATTGTGTATTTTAGAATAAAGCCAGTTGGTGTGACCGCTGCAGACATGTGTGGATGCACGGGGCATTAACTAAGTTTGAACCAGCTACCTGTCTGATTTATTCTTATCCGGTACCAGATGCCCTGCACACATATTAATTTGGAATGACTGGTGAAGGAAGGGTATATTGTCGTATTACGACCCCGACAAGTAAACCACTCCCACTATGGGCAGGTGCCAAACAGTAACTCCATCCTATCTTACCCTATCATCACCATAAATACTACAGTCAACTACTACTAAATATTCTTATGCTATCTTATGCTACCTATACTGGACAATACTTATAACACTACTACGCACTGTACATAACTACAAAGTTCACATGACATGATATATATAGAGATGGGCGGACATCTGGATGTTCGGGTCCGGCAGGTTTGGCAAAACAGTTGCAAGAACAATACCCAGACCCAAACCCAAACTCGGACCCCATTCACTTGAATGGGTGGCCTGAACAACCAGTGTTTGCTGTGCTGTCATGTGCATGACAGCATGGCAAACACCAGTTGCGATTGGTGGTGAAATCATCCCCACCAATCAGAGAGCCGTGGTTCCCACGCTGTCAAAAGTTAGCATAAACGCTAAGCTGTGATTGAGGTATATAGTATATAGTTTACCTCCGGTCACTGGTGCCAGCTGATGGGACAACTGCTTCCATCATCTGACACCTGCTGCCGCTAATAACAGCGAGAGCAGGAGCGGCAGATGGAAGTATTCATCAGCCACCCCTGCGCTCTAAGTAAATAATTTTAACACCTTAAGCCCCGAGGGTGGTTTGCACGTTAATGACCGGGCCGATTTTTACAATTCTGACCACTGTCCCTTTATGAGGTTATAACTCTGGAACACTTCAACGGATCTTTGCGATTCTGACACTGTTTTCTTGTGACATACTGTACTTCATGGTAGTTGTAAAATTTCTTCAATATAACTTGCGTTTATTTGTGAAAAAAATGGAAATTTGGCAAAAATTTTGAAAATTTTGCAATTTTCCAAATTTGAATTTTTATGCCCTTAAATCACAGAGATATGTCACACAAAATACTTAATAAGTAACATTTCCCACATATCTACTTTACATCAGCACAATTTTGAAACAAAATTTTTTTTTTGTTAGGGAGTTATAAGGGTTAAAATTTGACCAGCAATTTCTCATTTTTACAACATCATTTTTTTTTAGGGACCACATCTCATTTGAAGTCATTTTCAGGGGTCGATATGATAGAAAATACCCAAGTGAGACACCATTCTGAAAACTGCACCCCTCAAGGTGCTCAAAACCACATTCAAGATGTTTATTAACCCTTCAGGTGTTTCACAGGAATTTTTGGAATGTTTAAATAAAAATGAACAATTAACTTTTTTACACACAAATTTATTTCAGCTCCAATTTGTTTTATTTTACCAAGGGTAACAGGAGAAAATGGACACCAAAAGTTGTTGTACAATTTGTCCTGAGTACGCTGATACCCATATGTGGGCGTAAACCACTGTTTGGGCGCATGGCAGAGCTCGGAAGGGAAGGAGTGCCATTTGACTTTTCAATGCAAAATTGACTGGAATTGAGATGGGATGCCATGTTGCGTTTGGAGAGCCCCTGATGTGCCTAAACATTGAAACCCCCCACAAGTGACACCATTTTGGAAAGTAGACCCCTTAAGGAACTTATCTAGATGTGTGGTGAGCACTTTGACCCAACAAGTGCTTCACAGAAGTTTATAATGCAGAGCCGTAAAAATAAAAAATCATATTTTTTCACAAAAATGATATTTTCGCCCCCAATTTTTTATTTTCCCAAGGGTAAGAGAAGAAATTGGACCCCAAAAGTTGTTGTGCAATTTGTCCAGAGTATGCTGATACCCCATATGTGGGTGTAAACCACTGTTTCGGCGCATGGCAGAGCTCGGAAGGGAAGGAGCGCCGTTTGACTTTTCAATGCAAAATTGACTGGAATTGAGATGGGACACCATGTCGCGTTTGGAGAGCCCCTGATGTGCCTAAACATTAAAACCCCCCACAAGTGACACCATTTTGGAAAGTAGACCCCCTAAGGAACTTATCTAGATGTGTTTTGAGAGCTTTGAACCCCCAAGTGTTTCACTACAGTTTATAACGCAGAGCCGTGAAAATAAAAATTCTTTTTTTTTCACAAAATAGATTTTTAGCCCCCAGTTTTGTATTTTCCGAAAAATAAGAGGAGAAATTGGACCCCAAAAGTTGTTGTACAATTTGTCCTGAGTATGCTGATACCCCTTATGTGGGGGAAACCACTGTTTGGGCGCATGGCAGAGCTCGGAAGGGAAGGAGCGCCATTTGGAATGCAGACTTAGATGGATTGGTCTGCAGGCATCACGTTGCATTTGCAGAGCCCCTGATGTACCCAAACAGTAGAAACCCCCATAAGTGACCCCATATTGGAAACTAGACCTCCCAAGGAACTTATCTAGATGTGTTGTGAGAACTTTGAACCCCTAAGTGTTTCACTACAGTTTACAACGCAGAGCCATGAAAATAAAAAATCCTTTTTTTCCCACAAAAAAAATGATTTTTAGCCCCCCCAAATTTTTAGTTTCCCAAGGATAACAAGAGAACTTGGACCCCAAATGTTGTTGTCCAATTTGTCCCAAGTACGCTGATACCCCATATGTTGGGGTAAACCCCTGTTTGGGTGCACGGGAGAGCTCAGAAGGGAAGGAGCACTGTTTTACTTTTTCAAAGCAGAATTGGCTGGAATTGAGATCGGACGCCATGTCGCGCTTGGAGAGCCCCTGATGTGCCTAAACAGTGGAAACTCCCCAATTCTAACTGAAACCCTAATCCAAACACACTCCTAACCCTAATCCCAACGGTAACCCTAACGACACCCCTAACCCTGACACACCCCTAACTCTAATCCCAACCCTAATCCCAACCGTAAATGTAATCCAAACCCTAACTTTAGCCCCAACCCTAACTTTAGCCCCAACCCTAACCCTAACTTTAGCACCAACCCAAACTTTAGTCCCAACCCTAACCCTAACTTTAGCCCTAACCCTAACTTTAGCTCCAACCCTAACCCTAACTTTAGCTCCAACCCTAGCCCCAACCCTAACCCTAGCCCTAATCCTAACCCTAACCCTAGCCCTAACCCTAACCCTAGCCCTAACCCTAGCCCTAACCCTAGCCCTAATCCTAATGGGAAAATGGAAATAAATACATTTTTTTAATTTTATTATTTTTCCATAACTAAGGGGGTGATGAAGGGGGATTTGATTTACTTTATAGCATTTTTTATAGCGGATTTTTATGATTGGCAGCTGTCACACACTAAAAGACCCTTTTTATAGCAAAAAAGTTTTTGCGTCTCCACTAGTGTGAGCATTCCGATTCTGCAAATATCGGGTATCCGCCGATATTCACTGTATCGGAATTCCAATACCGAGTTCCGATATTTTTGTGATAATCGGAAGTTCATATAAGTTCCCAGTCATCTTCAGCGTGTGCGGGGCGTATGGTTCCTAGTACTGGTTCAGTCACTTGGATCTTTCAAATGACCTGTCTACTTCAGCAAAAGCTAAGTCCCTGCTAGCTTATTTGTTACCATTGTGTTTTTGTCCAGCTTGCTATTATATTTATCTTGTTAGCTGGAAGCTCTGGGATGCAGAGTGGCACCACCGCGCCGTGAGTCGGTGCGGTGGTTTCTTTTGCACACTCTGCGTATTTTTTTGTTAGTTTTTTATGCTGACCGCAAAGATACCTTTTCTATCCTCAATCTGTTTAGTTCAGTCTGGCCTCCTATGCTGAAACCTATTTCATTCCTGTGTTTGTGACTCCATCTTAACTCACAGTCAATATATGTGGGGGCTGCCTATTTCTTTGGGGAATTTCTCTGAGGCAAGGTAGGCTGTATTTTCTATCTTTAGGGGTAGTTAGCTCTTAGGCTGTGAAGAGGCGTGTAGGCAGAGTCAGGAACGCTCCACGGCTATTTCTAGTTGTTGTGATAGGATTAGCGTTGCGGTCAGCGGAGCTCCCACTTCCCAGAGCTCGTCCTGTATTGCTAGTTTGCTCCTCTGGTCATTTCTAGTGCTCCTAACCACCAGCCCAACATAACAGTACAGCTGGCCCACAAAGTGTTAATGCATCTCAATAGAGGGATAAGAGAAGTTCTGAGACCATTTTTTTTTCTCTGCAGTGTGTTTTGTATTTCTTTTCCCCTTAACCTCTGGGTGGTTCAGGACACAGGTGTAGATATGGACATTCAAGGTCTGTCCTCTTGTGTGGATCAACTCACTGCAAAGCATTCAAGATTATGTAGTTCAGAACCCGATGTTAGAACCCAGAATTCCAATTCCTGATTTGTTTTCTGTGGATAGATCTAAGTTCCTGAATTCCAAGAATAATTGTAGACTGTTTTTTGCTTTGAAACCCCGCTCCTCTGGTGACCCCATTCAGCAAGTAAAAATCATTATTTCTTTGCTACGTGGCGACCCTCAAGACTGGGCATTTTCCCTTGCGCCAGGAGATCCTGCATTGCGTAATGTAGATGCGTTTTTTCTGGCGCTTGGATTGCTTTATGATGAACCAGATTCAGTGGATCAGGCAGAGAAAATGTTGCTGGCTTTGTGTCAGGGTCAGGATGAAGCGGAGGTATATTGTCAGAAGTTCAGAAAGTGGTCTGTGCTTACTCAGTGGAATGAGTGTGCCCTGGCGGCAATTTTCAGAAAGGGTCTTTCTGAAGCCCTTAAGGATGTTATGGTGGGATTCCCCACGCCTGCTGGTCTGAATGAGTCTATGTCCTTGGCCATTCAGATCGATCGACGTTTACGTAAGCGCAAAAATGTGCACCATTTGGCGGTGTTTTCTGAGCAGAAGCCTGAGCCTATGCAATGTGATAGGACCTTGACCAGAGCTGAACGGCAAGAATACAGATGTCAGAATGGGCTGTGTTTTTACTGTGGTGACTCCACTCATGCTATCTCTGATTGTCCTAAGTGCACTAAACGGTTCGCTAGGTCTGCCACCATTGGTACGGTACAGCCAAAATTTCTTTTGTCCGTTACTCTGATTTGCTGTTTGTCGTCCCATTCTGTTATGGCATTTGTGGATTCAGGCGCTGCCCTGAATTTGATGGACTTGGAGTTTGCCAGGCGCTGTGGTTTTTTCTTGGAGCCCTTGCAGTATCCTATTCCATTGAGAGGAATTGATGCTACACCTTTGGCCAAGAATAAGCCTCAGTACTGGACTCAATTGACCATGTGCATGGCTCCTGCACATCAGGAGGATATTCGCTTTTTGGTGTTGCATAATCTGCATGATGTGGTCGTTTTGGGTTTGCCATTTCTACAGGTCCATAATCCTGTATTGGATTGGAAATCAATGTCTGTATCCAGTTGGGGTTGTCAAGGGGTACATGGGGATGTCCCATGTTGTCTATTTCGTCTTCCCATCCTTCTGAAGTCCCTGAGTTCTTGTCAGATTACCGGGATGTATTTGATGAGCCCAAATCCAGTGCCCTACCTCCGCATAGGGATTGCGATTGTGGTATTAATTTGATTCCTGGTAGTAAGTTTCCGAAGGGCCGACTGTTCAATTTATCTGTGCCAGAACACACTGCAATGCGGAATTATATAAAGGAGTCCTTGGAGAAAGGGAATATTCGCCCGTCGTCGTCACCATTGGGAGCAGGGTTCTTTTTTGTGGCCAAGAAGGATGGTTCTCTGAGACCATGTATAGATTACTGCCTTCTTAATAAAATCACCGTCAAATTTCAGTACCCTTTGCCGCTACTGTCTGACTTGTTTGCTCGGATTAAGGGAGCTAGCTGGTTCACCAAGATAGATCTTCAAGGGGCGTATAATCTTGTGCGTATTAAACGGGGCGACGAATGGAAAACAGCATTTAATACGCCCGAGGGCCATTTTGAGTACTTGGTGATGCCATTCGGGCTTTCTAATGCTCCATCTGTGTTTCAGTCCTTTATGCATGACATCTTCTGAAAGTACCTGGATAGATTCATGATTGTATATTTGGATGATATTTTGGTCTTTTCGGACGATTGGGAGTCTCATGTGAAGCAGGTCAGAATGGTGTTCCAGGTCCTTCGTGCTCATTCCTTGTTTGTGAAGGGGTCTAAATGTCTCTTTGGAGTTCAGAAGGTTTCATTTTTGGGCTTCATTTTTTCCCCTTCTACTATCGAGATGGACCCTGTTAAAGTTCAGGCCATTTATGATTGGACTCAGCCTACTTCTGTGAAGAGCCTTCAGAAATTTCTGGGCTTTGCTAATTTTTACCGTCGCTTCATCGCTAATTTTTCTAGTGTTGTTAAACCATTAACTGATTTAACCAAGAAAGGTGCTGATGTGGTCAATTGGTCCTCTGCGGCCGTTGAGGCTTTTCAGGAGCTGAAGCATCGTTTTTCTTCTGCCCCTGTGTTGTGTCAGCCAGATGTTTCGCTCCCGTTTCAGGTCGAGGTGCATGCTTCTGAGATTGGAGCAGGGACTGTTTTGTCTCAAAGAGGTTCTAATGGCTCTGTGATGAAACCATGTGCTTTCTTTTCTAGAAAGTTTTCGCCTGCTGAGTGCAATTATGATGTGGGTAATCGAGAGTTGTTGGCTATGAAGTGGGCGTTTGAGGAGTGGCGACATTGGCTTGAAGGAGCCAAACATCGTGTGGTGGTCTTGACGGATCACAAGAATCTGACTTATCTCGAGTCTGCCAAGCGGTTGAATCCTAGACAGGCTCGATGGTCGCTGTTTTTCTCCCGCTTCAATTTTGTGGTTTCGTACCTTCCGGGTTCTAAGAATGTGAAGGCTGATGCCCTTTCAAGGAGTTTTGTACCTGATTCTCCGTGAGTTCCTGAGCCGGCTGGTATTCTCAAAGAGGGGGTAATTTTGTCTGCCATCTCCCCTGATTTGCGGCGGGTGCTGCAGGAGTTTCAGGCTGATAGACCTGACCGTTGCCCAGTGGAGAAGCTGTTTGTCCCTTATAGATGGACTAGTAGAGTTATCTCTGAGGTTCATTGTTCGGTGTTGGCTGGTCATCCTGGAATCTTTGGTACCAGAGATTTGGTGGCTAGATCCTTTTGGTGGCCTTCCTTGTCACGAGATGTGCGTTCTTTTGTGCAGTCCTGTGGGACTTGTGCTCGGGCTAAGCCCTGCTGTTCTCGTGCCAGTGGGTTGCTTTTGCCCTTGCCGGTCCCGAAAAGGCCCTGGACGCATATTTCCATGGATTTTATTTCAGATCCCCCTGTCTCTCAGAGGATGTCAGTTATCTGGGTGGTTTGTTACCGCTTCTCTAAGATGGTCCATTTGGTACCTTTGCCGAAATTGCCTTCCTCCTCTGATTTGGTTCCATTGTTTTTCCAGCATGTGGTTCGTTTACATGGCATTCCGGAGAACATCATGTCGGACAGAGGTTCCCAGTTTGTTTCAAGATTTTGGCGGTTCTTTTGTGCTAAGATGGGCATTGATTTGTCTTTTTCTTCAGCTTTCCATCCTCAGACAAATGGCCAAACCGAACGAACCAATCAGACTTTGGAAACATATCTGAGATGCTTTGTTTCTGCTGATCAGGATGATTGGGTGTCCTTCTTGCCTTTGGCTGAGTTCACCCTTAATAATCGGGCCAGCTCGGCCACTTTGGTTTCGCCTTTTTTCTGTAATTCTGGTTTCCACCCTCGTTTTTCTTCAGGGCAGGTTGAGCCTTTGGACTGTCCTGGTGTGGATTCTGTGGTGGACAGGTTGCAGCAAATTTGGACTCATGTAGTGGACAATTTGACATTGTCCCAGGAGAAGGCTCAACGTTTCGCTAACCGCCGTCACTGTGTTGGTCCCCGACTTCGTGTTGGGGATCTGGTTTGGTTGTCGTCTCGTTTTGTTCCTATGAAGGTTTCGTCTCCTAAGTTTAAGCCTCGTTTCATTGGTCCTTATAAGATTTCTGAAATTATTAATCCTGTGTCATTTCGTTTGGACCTTCCAGCTTCTTTCGCCATCCATAATGTGTTCCATAGGTCGTTGTTGCGGAGATATGTGGCTCCTATGGTTCCCTCCGTTGATCCTCCTGCCCCGGTGTTGGTTGAGGGGGAGTTGGAGTATGTGGTGGAGAAGATTTTGGATTCTCGTATTTCGAGACGGAAACTTCAGTACCTAGTCAAGTGGAAAGGTTATGGTCAGGAGGATAATTCCTGGGTAGTTGCCTCTGATGTTCATGCTGACGATCTTGTTCGTGCCTTTCATTTGGCTCGTCCGGAGCGGCCTGGAGGCTCTGGTGAGTGTTCGGTGACCCCTCCTCAAGGGGGGGTACTGTTGTGAATTCTGTTCTCGAGCTCCCTCCTGTGGTTATGAATGGTACTTCGGCGAGTTCTGTTCATGGACTCCCTCTGGTGGCTGTGAGTGGAGCTGCTGGTTCTGAGATTCCTTCTCCAGCTGATCTCGTTCAGACCTTGGCTGGCTGCTCTATTTAACTCCACTCAGATCGTTACTTGATGCCAGCTGTCAATGTCCTAGTACTGGTTCAGTCACTTGGATCTTTCAGATGACCTGTCTACTTCAGCAAAAGCTAAGTCCCTGCTAGCTTATTTGTTACCATTGTGTTTTTGTCCAGCTTGCTATTATATTTATCTTGTTAGCTGGAAGCTCTGGGATGCAGAGTGGCACCACCGCGCCGTGAGTCGGTGCGGTGGTTTCTTTTGCACACTCTGCATGTTTTTTTGTTAGTTTTTTATGCTGACCGCAAAGATACCTTTTCTATCCTCAATCTGTTTAGTTCAGTCTGGCCTCCTATGCTGAAACCTATTTCATTCCTGTGTTTGTGACTCCATCTTAACTCACAGTCAATATATGTGGGGGCTGCCTATTTCTTTGGGGATTTTCTCTGAGGCAAGGTAGGCTGTATTTTCTATCTTTAGGGGTAGTTAGCTCTTAGGCTGTGAAGAGGCGTCTAGGCAGAGTCAGGAACGCTCCACGGCTATTTCTAGTTGTTGTGATAGGATTAGCGTTGCGGTCAGCGGAGCTCCCACTTCCCAGAGCTCGTCCTGTATTGCTAGTTTGCTCCTCTGGTCATTTCTAGTGCTCCTAACCACCAGCCCAACATAACAGTCACCGCCAGTCACTGAGGCTGCTCTCGCAGCAGTTCAGTCACCAATGGTTCTCAGCCTGGACGGTTGCATTTTGTCACTGTCCACTGAAAACTGTTTTTTCCCCAGACATGGAATACGGCGTGGGACAGAACGACGGAGAGGTGAGGGATTTAGTTGTTTTTTTTTTTTAGTTTTATTACAGGAGAGCGAGGGCTTCGGTGTAATAGGTTCCAATAGGACCAATTCATCACATCAGCGCCCTTCCTCGTCAAATCGGTCAGAGGCTTCACCACACTAGAAAAATTAGCAATAAAGCGGCGATAAAAATTGGCAAAGCCCAAAAATTTCTGAAGGCTCTTTACAGATGTAGGTTGAGTCCAATCATGAATGGCCTGGACTTTAACAGGGTCCATTTCAATAGCCGAGGGAGAAAAAATGAAACCCAAAAAAGAAACCTTCTGAACTCCAAAGAGGCACTTAGACCCCTTCACAAACAACGCATTAGCACGAAGGACCTGAAATACCATCCTAACCTACCTCACATGAGACTCCCAATCATCGGAGAAAACCAAAATATCATCCAAATACACAATCATGAATTTATCCAGATAATTCCGGAAGATATCATGCATAAAGGACTGAAATACCGATGGAGCATTAGAAAGCCCGAATGGCATCACAAGATATTCAAAATGGCCTTCGGGCGTATTAAATGCTGTTTTCCATTCATCACCTTGTTTAATACGCACAAGATTATACGCCCCTCGAAGGTCGATTTTAGTAAACCAACTGGCACCCTTAATCCGAGCAAACAAATCAGAAAGTAAAGGTAAAGGGTACTGGAACTTGACAGTGATCTTATTGAGAAGGCGATAATCTATACAGGGTCTCAAGGAGCCATCCTTCTTGGCAACAAAAAAAAATCCCGCTCCCAATGGTGATGAAGACGGGCGAATATGCCCCTTTTCCAAGGACTCCTTTACATAACTCCGCATAGCGGCATGCTCTGGCACAGACAGATTGAAAAGTCGGCCCTTAGGGAACTTACAGCCAGGAATCAAATTAATGGCACAATCACAGTCCCTATGAGGAGGCAGGGAACTGGACTTGGGCTCATCAAATATATCCTGGAAATCCGACAAAAACTCAGGAACTTCAGAAGAAGGGGATGAGGAAATGGACATCAAAGGAATATCACTATGTATCCCCTGACAACCCCAACCAGTTACAGACATAGATCTCCAATCCAGCACTGGATTATGTACCTGTAACCATGGAAAACCCAGCACAACAACATCATGCAAATTATGCAACACCAAAAAGCGAATATTTTCCTGATGTGCTGGAGCCATGTACATGGTTAACTGTGTCCAGTACTGAGGTTTATTCTTGGCCAATGGCGTAGCATCAATCCCCCTTAAGGGAATAGGACTCTGCAAAGGCTCCAAGGAAAAACCACAGCGCTTGGCAAATTCTAAGTCCATTAAGTTCAGGGCAGCGCCAGAGTCCACAAATGCCATAACAGAAAAGGACGACAATGAGCAAATCAGGGTAACAGACAAGAGAAATTTAGGCTGTACAGTACCAATGGTAACAGACCTATGGACCCTCTTAGTATGCTTAGGGCAATCAGAAATAGCATGAGCAGAATCACCACAGTAAAAACACAGGCCATTCTGACGTCTGAATTTCTGCCTGTCTGCTCTAGTCAAAATCCTATCACATTGCATAGGCTCAGGACTCTGCTCAGAGGACACTGCCATATGGTGCACCACCTTGCGCTCACGCAAGCGTCGATCAATTTGAATGGCCAAAGACATTGACTCATTCAGACCAGCAGGCGTAGGAAACCCCACCATAACATCTTTAAGGGCTTCAGAAAGACCCTTTCTAAAAATCACTGCCAGGGCATACTCATTCCATTTTGTGAGCACAGACCATTTTCTAAATTTCTGGCAGTATACATCTGCTGCTTCCTGACCCTGACACAGAGCCAGCAAAGTTTTTTCTGCCTGATCCACAGAATTAGGCTCGTCATACAGCAATCCGAGCGCTTGAAAAAATACGTCAATATTAAGCAATGCAGGATTTCCTGGCTCAAGGGAGAATGCCCAGTCCTACGGGTCGCCACGCAGCAAAGAAATAACAATCTTCACCTGCTGAATGGGGTCACCAGAGGAACGGGGTCTCAGAGCAAAAAACAATCTGCAATTATTTTTAAAATTCAAAAATTTAGATCTATCCCCAGAAAATAAATCAGGAATAGGAATTCTAGGCTCTAATACCGGAGTCTGGACAACATAATCTTGGATACTCTGTACCCTTGCAGCGAGTTGATCCACTCGCAAGGACAGACCCTGAACCTCCATATCAGCACCAAAATCCTGAACCACCCAGAGATTAAGGGGAAAAAAAAGACAAAACAAGCTGCAAAGGAAAAAAAATGGCTCAGAACTTTCTTTTCCCTCTTTTGAGATGCATTTAACACATTGTGGGCCAGCTGTACTGTTATGACCTGGTGGTTAAGAGGCCACACTGATATGAACTGGTGGCTAAATCGCAACATGGGACCAGCTCTGAGAAGGTGGTATCTCTACTGACCGCAGTCCCTAATCCTAACAACAACACTAGTAATAGCCGTGGGATGTTCCTAACTCTCCCTAGACACCTCTTCACAGCCTAAGAACTAACTACCCCTAAAGAAGGAAATAGAAAGCTATCTTGCCTCAGAGAAAACCCCAAAAGGAAAGATCGCCCCCCACAAATATTGGCTGTGAGTGAAGAGGGAAATGACGTACACAGAAATGAAATCAGATTTCAGCAAAGGAGGCCAATACTAAACTTGATAGACAGAGAGAAAAGGATACTGTGCGGTCAGTATTAAAAACTACAAAATCCACGCAGAGTTTACAAAAATGAACTCCACACCGACTCACGGTGTGGAGGGGCAAATCTGCTTTCCCAGAGCTTCCAGCTAGCCTGAATATGACATAGTGACAAGCTGGACAAAAAGAGACATATTTGCAGAGCAATAGAGTCCAAGAAAATGGACAAACAAGGACTAGCAAAAACTTATCTTTTGCTGACAAGGACAGGCCATATGAGAAATCCAAGGAGAGAACCAAATCCAAGCCAAGGACATTGACAGCTGGCATGAACTAAAGCCCAGAGCAGGTTTAAATAACAAACCCAGGCAAGGCGATTAGTGAAGGCAGCTGCCAGAGCTACCCAAAGGAGCAGCAGTTCCACTCAAAACCACCAGAGGGAGCTCAGGGCAGAACTCACAAAATTACCATTAGCAACCACAGGAGGGAGCTCCAGAACGGAATTCACAACACATGTGCACACGTTCAGGATTTTTCGCGGTTTTTTCGCGTTTTTTCGCTATAAAAACACGATAAAAACGCAAAAAAACCCGCTAACCTATGCCTCCTATTATTTACAGTGTATTCCGCATTTTTTGTGCAAATGTTGCGATTTTTTCCGCAAAAAAATCGCATCGCGGAAAAAAAAGCAACATGTTCATTAAAAATGCGGAATTGCGGGGATTCCGCACACCTAGGAGTGCATTGATCTGCTTACTTCCCGCACAGGGCTGTGCACACCATGCGGGAAGTAAGCAGATTATGTGCGGTTGGTACCCAGGGTGGAGGAGAGGAGACTCTCCTCCACGGACTGGGCACCATATAATTGGTCAAAAAAAAGAATTAAAATAAAAAATAGTCATATACTCACCTTCGATGTCCCCGGAGTGTTCCCGCCTCTCACCGCTGCATGCTGCCGCTTCTGTTTCTATAGATGGTGTGGTTCAGGACCTGCGATGACGTCACTGTCTTGTGATTGGTCGCGTGACCGCTCATGTGACCGCTCGCGACCAATCACAAGCCGTGACATCACCGAAGGTCCTGAACCACAACGACATCTATAGGAACGGACGCCTGCAGGTGAGTATAACCATTTTTTTTAATTTTTTTATTTTTTTTAAACATTCTATCTTTTACTATAGATGCTGCATAGGCAGCATCTATAGTAAAAAGTTGGTCACACTTGTCAAACAGTATGTTTGACAAGTGTGACCAACCTGTCAGTCAGTTTTCCAAGCGATGCTACAGATCGCTTGGAAAACTTTAGCATTCTGCAAGCTAATTACGCTTGCAAAATGCTAAAAAAACGCGAAAAAAACGGAAAAAAAACGCAAAAAAAAAATGCGGATTTCTTGCAGAAAATTTCCGGTTTTCTTCAGGAAATTTCTGCAAGAAATCCGGACGTGTGCACATACCCTGAGTCCAACATGTGCATATCAAAACAATGACAAATGCAAAAGACCTTGTGAAGATGATGGTGAAGCTGGTAAGATTTTGTCAATATCTGCAGTGAAATGAGTACTGTACCAACATAGAGGCCACTCTTCCAGGAAGACATTGTTACTCCAAAAGAAACATAAAGAAGCCAAATTAATGTTTGCAAATGCACATAGGAACAAAGACCTTAATTTTCTAAGACATGTTATAGTCTGCTGAAACTAAAATTGAACTTTTTGGGCATAATGTCCATCGTTACGTTTGGAGGAAAAAGGGAGACGCTTGGAAGCCTAAGAAAATCATCTCAACTGTGAAGCACATGGCAGCATTATGTTGTGGGGTTGTTTTGCTGCAGGAGGGAATGGTCCACTTCACAAAATAGATGGCCTCATCCTTCAATACTGAAGGAATATCTCGACACATCAGCCAGGAAGTTTAAGCTTGGGCGGAAATGGGTCTTCCAAATGGACAATGACCCGAAGCATGCTGCCAAAATGGTAGCAGCTTAAGGATAACAAAGTCAATGTTTTGGAGTGGCCATCACAAAGCCCTGATCTCAATCCTATTGAAAATTTATCGGCATATCTGAAAAGTCAGATGCAAGCAAAGCGACCTACAAACCTGGATTCAGTTACAACAGTTCTGTCAGGAGGAATGGGCCCAAGTTCTGACCAATTATTGTGAGAAGCTTGTGGAAGGATATTCCAAATGTTGACCTAAGTCATTCAGTTTAACCCCTTAGTGACAGAGCCAATTTGGTACTTAATGACCGAGCCAATTTTTACAATTCTGACCAGTGTCACTTTATGAGGTTATAACTCTGGAACGCTTTATCGGATCCCGCTGATTCTGAGATTGTTTTTTTGTGACATGTTGTACTTCAAGTTAGTGGTAACATTTCTTCGATATTACTTGCGATTATTTATGAAAAAAATGGAAATATGGCGAAAATTTTTAAAATTTTGCAATTTTCAAACTTTGTATTTTTATGCCCTTAAATCAGAGAGATATGTCACAAAAAATAGTTAATAAATAACATTTCTCACATGTCTACTTTACATCAGCACAATTTTGGAAACAATTTTTTTTTTTGTTAGGGAGTTATAAGGGTTAAAAGTTGACCAGCAATTTCTCATTTTTACAACACCATGTTTTTTTTAGGGACCACATCACCTTTGAAGTGATTTTGAGGGGTCTATATGATAGAAAATAACCAAGTGTGACACCATTCTAAAAACTGCACCCCTCAAGCTGCTCAAAACCACATTCAAGAAGTTTATTAACCCTTTACGTACTTCACAGGAACTAAAACAATGTGGAAGAAAAAAATTAACATTTTACTTTTTTTTGCAAACATTTTAATTCAGAACCATTTTTTTTAATTTTCACAAGTGTAAAAACAGAAATTTAACCACAAATTTTGTTGTGCAATTTTTCCTGAGTACGCCGATACCCCATATGTGGAGGTAAACCACTGTTTGGGCGCACCGTAGAGCTTGGAAGTGAAGGAGCACCGTTTGACTGTTTCAATGCAGAATTGGCTGGAATTGAGATCGGACGCCATGTCGCGTTTGGAGAGCCCCTAATGTGCCTAAACAGTGGAAACCCCCCACAAGTGACACCATTTTGGAAACTAGACCCCCCAAGGAACTTATCTAGATGTGTGGTGAGCACTTTGAACCCCCAAGTGCTTCACAGAAGTTTATAACGTAGAGCCGTGAAAATAAAAAATCGCATTTGTTTTCACAAAAATGATTTTTTCGCCCACAAATTCTTATTTTCACAAGGGTAACAGGAGAAATTAGACCACAAAAGTTGTTGTGCAATTTCTCCTGAGTACGTCGATACCCCATATGTGGAGGTAAACCACTGTTTGGGCGCACCGCAGAGCTTGGAAGTGAAGGAGCACCGTTTGACTTTTTCAATGCAGAATTGGCTGGAATTGAGATCGGATGCCATGTCGCGTTTGGAGAGTCCCTGATGTGCCTAAACAGTGGAAACCCCCCACAAGTGATACCATTTTGGAAACTAGACCCCCCAAGGAACTTATCTAGATGTGTGGTGAGCACTTTGAACCCCCAAGTGCTTCACAGAAGTTTATAACGTAGAGCCGTGAAAATAAAAAATCTCATTTTTTCTACAAAAATGATCTTTTTGCCCCCAAATTTTTATTTTCACAAGGGTAACAGGAGAAATTAGACCACAAAAGTTGTTGTGCAATTTCTCCTGAGTACGTCGATACCCCATATGTGGAGGTAAACCACTGTTTGGGCGCACCGCAGAGCTTGGAAGTGAAGGAGCACCGTTTGACTTTTTCAATGCAGAATTGGCTGGAATTGAGATCGGATGCCATGTCGCGTTTGGAGAGTCCCTGATGTGCCTAAACAGTGGAAACCCCCCACAATTGATACCATTTTGGAAACTAGACCCCCCAAGGAACTTATCTAGATGTGTGGTGAGCACTTTGAACCCCCAAGTGCTTCACAGAAGTTTATAACGTAGAGCCGTGAAAATAAAAAATCTCATTTTTTCTACAAAAATGATCTTTTTGCCCCAAAATTTTTATTTTCACAAGGGTAACAGGAGAAATTAGACCACAAAAGTTGTTGTGCAATTTCTCCTGAGTACGTCGATACCCCATATGTGGAGGTAAACCACTGTTTGGGCGCACCGCAGAGCTTGGAAGTGAAGGAGCACCGTTTGACTTTTTCAATGCAGAATTGGCTGGAATTGAGATCGGATGCCATGTCGCGTTTGGAGAGTCCCTGATGTGCCTAAACAGTGGAAACCCCCCACAAGTGATACCATTTTGGAAACTAGACCCCCCAAGGAACTTATCTAGATGTGTGGTGAGCACTTTGAACCCCCAAGTGCTTCACAGAAGTTTATAACGTAGAGCTGTGAAAATAAAAAATCTCATTTTTTCTACAAAAATGATCTTTTTGCCCCCAAATTTTTATTTTCACAAGGGTAACAGGAGAAATTAGACCACAAAAGTTGTTGTGCAATTTCTCCTGAGTACGTCGATACCCCATATATGGGGGTAAACCACTGTTTGGGCGCACCGCAGAGCTTGGAAGAGAAGGAGTGTCGTTTTACTTTTTCAATGTAGAATTGGCTGGAATTGAGATCGGACGCCATGTCACGTTTGGAGAGCCGCTGATGTGCCTAAACAGTAGAGACCCCCCACATATGACACCATTTTGGAAACTAGACCCCTTAAGGAACTTATCTAGATGTGTGGTGAGCACTTTAAACCCCCAGGTGCTTCACAGAAGTTTATAACGTAGAGCCGTGAAAATAAAAAAATCGCATTTTTTCTACAAAAATGATCTTTTTGCCTCCAAATTTTTATTTTACCAAGGGTAACAGGAGAAAATGGACCCCAGAAGCTGTTGTACAATTTGTCTTGAGTACGCCGACACCCCATATGTGGGGGTAAACCACTGTTTGGGCGCATGGCAGAGCTCGGAAGGGAAGGAGTGCCATTTTGGAATGCAGACTTTGATAGAATTGTCTGCGGGCGTTATGTTGCCTTTGCAGACCCCTAATGTACCTAAACAGTAGAAACCCCCAACAAGTGACCCCATTTTGGAAAATAGACCCCCCAAGGAACTTATCTAGATATGTGGTGAGAACTTTGAATGCCCAAGTGCTTCACAGAAGTTTATAATGCAGAGTAGTGAAAATAAAAAATATTTTTTTTCCCACAAAAAAGATTTTTTTAGCCCCCAAATTTTTATTTTCACAAGGGTAACAAGAGAAATTGGACCCCAAAAGTTGTTGTCCAATTTGTCTTGAGTATGCTGGTACCCCATATGTGGGGGTAAACCACTGTTTGGGCGCACAGCAGAGCTCGGAAGGGAAGGAGCGCCATTTTGCAATGCAGACTTTGATAGAATTGTCTGCGGGCGTTATGTTGCGTTTGCAGACCCCTAATGTACCTAAACAGTAGAAACCCCCACAAGTGACCAAATTTTGGAAACTAGACCCCCTAAGGAACTTATCTAGATATGTGGTGAGAACTTTGAAAGCTCAAGTGCTTCACAGAAATGTATAATGCAGAGTAGTGAAAATAAAAAAATATATTTTTTTCCAACAAAAAAGATTTTTAGCCCCCAAGTTTTTATTTTCACAAGGGTAACAGGAGAAATTGGACCCCAAAAGTTGTTGTCCAATTTATCCCGAGTACGCTGATGCCCCATATGTGGGGGTAAACCACTGTTTGGGCGCACGGCAGAGCTCAGAAGGGAGGGAGTACCATTTGACTTTTTTAGCGCAAAATTGGCTGTCGTGTTTGGAGACCCCCTGATGTACCTAAACAGTGGAAACCCCCCAATTCTAACTCCAACCCTAACCCCAACACAGCCCTAACCCTAATCTCAACCCGATCCATAATCCTAATCACAACCCTAACGATAATCACAACCCTAACCCCAAAACAGCCCTAATCTCAACCCTAACCATAACCCTAATCAAAACCCTAAATCCAACACACCCCTAACCCTAATCCCAACCCTAACCCTAATCCCAACCCTAATCCCAAACGTAACACTAATCCCAACCCTAATCCAAACCCTAACCCTAATCCCAACTCTAACCCTAACTTTAGCCCCAACCCTAACTTTAGCCCCAACCCTAACCATAACTTTAGCCCCCGTCGTCACAAAAAAAGTTCAATGTAACCTTTTTTTTGTACGTCGCGTCCGCCATTTCCGCGGATGCGTGGCCGTAACTCTGCCTCCTCCTCCCCAGGACATAGACTGGGCAGCGGATGCGTTGAAAAACTGCATCCGCTGCCCACGTTGTGCACAATTTTCACAACGTGCGTCGGTACATCGGGCCGACGCATTGCGACCGCCCCGTACCGACGCAAGTGTGAAAGAAGCCTTAGGCTACTTTCAGACATAGCGCATTTTTGAGCGCTATTTTGCGGGCGCTTTTCAAAAATGCGCAATGTCATTTTCGTCTGCCGGCAAAGTGAATGAGAAATTCAGACACACCGCAAAAAAACGCGGCGCTTTTGTCTGCAAACACGCCGGCGTAAAAAGAATTGACATGTCAATTCTTTACGCAGCGGCGTGTCTGCGTATCCCCCTAGGGCCCCATATTACCTTCCACACACAGCGCCTTTGTCCTGGGTGTCGGCGTCTTTGTACGGAGGGGTTGACACCCAGGACCGGACGTGACGTCGGACAGGAAGAGGGAAGCCCCCGCCCCCCAGTGAAGCAGCATGGAGTCCTTCTGTGTGTGTGTGTGTGCGTGTGTGTGCGTGTGTGTGTCCCCATGCGACGCTAGTGCCACCATTGTGCTAAGTCGCCGTATGGGACTACTACTCCCATCCGGTATTAGGATGGGAGAGTTGTCCCTGTGTCCGGCGACTTAGCACAATTGTAAAGTTACACAAAACACCTACACACAATACACATACATGACACAGTACATACAACATATAACACAGAGTATATACTCACCAACAGCACACTTGTAGGCGAAGCCCTCGATCCTCCAGGAAAAAATCCAAAAATAATAAACCAAATTCATACTCCCTGTCCGCAGAATCCATAAAACGAGTGTCCCACGCTGATCGGCTGCTCTCCGGCGATACACTGCCAGGAGCGAAGCTCCTAGCAGTGTATCGCGTACTGTTCCGGAGTTCAATGACTCCGGCGTCTCGGTTAACAGCAGTACAGCTGCGTTGAACTTTCCCACGCAGCACTGCCGTTAAGCGAGAGTGCCGGGGCCAATGACCGCCGGTAAACTCGCTCGCGCATGCGCAGTGACACACCGACAGGAACTATGGCTCCTGTCAGTGTGTTGCTGCAGCCGTGGAGAGCAGACATATCTCTGGATGTGTCTGTTCTCCATGGAAAATCTTGATACGTGGCACTTAAATATGTGGCAATTAAATACGTGACACGTGGCACTTATACGTGATACGTGTCACTTAAATACGTGGCACTGAAATACGTGATATGTGGCACTTTGATACATGGCACGTGTCACTTAAATACGTGGCACGTGGCACTGAAATATGTGGCACGTGGCACTTTGATACGTGGCACGTGTCTCTTAAATACGTGGCACGTGGCACTGAAAGATGTGGCACGTGGCACTTTGATACGTGGCACGTGGCACTTTGATACGTGGCACGTGGCACTTTGATACGTGGCACGTGGCACTTTGATACGTGGCACTGAAATATGTGGCACGTGGCACTTTGATACGTGGCACGTGGCACTTAAATACGTGGCACGTGGCACTGAAATATGTGGCACGTGGCACTTTGATACGTGGCACGTGTCTCTTAAATACGTGGCATGTGGCACTGAAAGATGTGGCACGTGGCACTTTGATACGTGGCACGTGGCACTTTGATACGTGGCACGTGGCACTTTGATACGTGGCACGTGGCACTGAAATATGTGGCACGTGGCACTTTGATACGTGGCACGTGGCACTTTGATACGTGGCACGTGGCACTTTGATACGTGGCACTGAAATATGTGGCACGTGGCACTTTGATACGTGGCACGTGTCACTTAAATACGTGGCACGTGGCACTGAAATATGTGGGACACGTCGCACAAAAAAGTTACATGTAGTTTTTTTTGTGTCGACGGTCCGCCGAAGCACGACGCATCCGTCGCACGACGGATGCGACATGTGGCAATCCGTCGCAATGCGTCGCTAATGCAAGCCAATGGAGAAAAAACGCATCCTGCAAGCACTTTTGCAGGATGCGTTTTTTCTCCAACGACGCATTGCGACGGAAGCCAAAAAACGCTAGTGTGAAAGTAGCCTAACCCTAACCCTAGCCCTAACCATAACCCTAAATTTAGCCCCAACCCTAACCCTAACTCTAACCCTAACCCTAACTCTAACCCTAACCCTAACCCTAACCCTAATTTTAGCCCCAACTTGTCTTCTCCTGCCGGCCGGCAGATGGCAGCAGATGGCGGGCGCACTGCGCATGCGCCCGCCATGATGAAAAAGCCGGCTGGCAGGAGAAGACAGAAGAGGACCCAGGGACCCCGGGTGAGTATGATAGGGTCCCCGAATCCCCCTATTTCTCTGTCCTCTGATGTGCGATCACATCAGAGGACAGAGAAATAACTGATCGCTTTTTTTTTTTTTTTTTTTTTTGCGGTCGCCGGTAAACTGTTAATTACCGGCGATCGCAAAGCAGGGGTCGGTGCAAATCGACCCCGATCATGTTCTTTGGGGTCTCGGCTACCCCCGGCAGCCGAGACCCCAAAGAACATCCGGGTGCCGGGCGGCGGGCGCACTGCGCGTGCGCCCGCCATTTTTTCCCGGAAAAAAGATGGCGGCGCCCATGGGGAGACACGAGGAGCACCGGGGGAGGTAGGTAAGTATTGGGGGGCTATTGGGGGCCATCGGGGACCACATTTCTCTGTCCTCCGATGTGTGATCACATCGGAGGACAGAGAAATTAAACGGCAAATCGCGTTTTTTTTTTTTTGTTGCGACCGCCGGTAAACGGTTAATTACCGGCGATCGCAACTCGGGGGTCGGTAAAAACCCCCCGAATCATGTTCTCTGGGGTCTCGGCTACCCTCGGCAACCGAGACCCCAGAGAAAATCCGACTCTGGGGGGCGCTATTCACTTTTTCCACAGCGCCGTTAATTAACGGCGCTGTGGTTTAAGTACCCTTAGCGGCCGCCGTTAAAAGGCGTATCGGCGGTCGTTAAGGGGTTAAGGGCAATAGTACCAAATACTAAGTATAAAATTGCCTTAAATCATTCTCTCTCTCATTATTCTGGCATTTAGCAAATATTAATAATTATGGTAAACCTATATAACCTAAAACAAGAAAGGTTTATTCTGATTTCATGTCAGATGTTGAGAAAAACATGCATATATGTCTTTTTATATAGTGTATGTAAACTTCTGGTTTCACCTGTATGTTAAATGTATAAAAAAAAATTGAAATTACTGTTTTTTATTGTGACCAATGTGAATATGCTTTTAAGTTCTGCATGTGTACCAACTCAAGTCAAACTCAATTTATGTGTTTATTTAAAATTTCCGTATAATTATATATTATATATAATATTAAAAAAAAAAATTACACTGGCCTATTGGCCTAATTTTAGTCTCATACTTCCTGTTAATTCAAGTAAATATATTGACAAAAGCAGCAAAAGTCTGTACCTAACCGATTGACTCCCATACACAAAGACTGAAGTCGGCTGAACCCGCCAATATTGTCGGGTGTGGCCGACAGTCTGATGCAAGAGCCGAGGTCACCTAATGGTCAGGAGAGATGTTGATCTCACTGAGAATCAGTCAACTAATTGTCCTCCCATATTGCTGGTGCATGATCGGCCATGTCAAAAATCAATTAATGGTCACGAGAGATGATAATTGCGCATTTCACCGACAAGTTAGTTGGCGGGTTTCTCATTAAGAACACAGAAGCGCTGAGCCAAATGAGTAATCTGAGTAAATGTCATTATACAGGGAGTGGGGGTAAGGTTATGTGTGACCATCAACTGTTCTGAATATTAGGCCCTACATTATCTACAATTTAACAAAGCACATTTTGGACTGAGCAACTGATATTTGTCAAACAGTAAACCAAATAATGCATACGAGCTAAGTAATATGAGAAAATATAAGGACATACATCTGCTGGAAAATGACTGGTAGACCATTAGTAAGAAATATTAACCAAAAGAGCAAACACCGAGCATGTGGTCATGAAAAAGGACAAAAAAGATCTCAACAGTAAAAAACCTTTATTTGACAAAAAATTGGTTACATGGTGGCACTGTAGAAGACAAATGCCTACACATCAAATAAAAACAAATAAATATGCATATTGTGCCAAAGTCACTGGCAAGCTACTTGAGGGAAGATATATATCACTGATGTTGTTAGCTTCAGTGATATGAAAGTAGGAAAACACTCCAGCACACTAAGCACTGAGAGGGGTTAATCGGCCATGTTTAGAGCTAGGTTGAGTGAACAGCTGTGCTGAGAGGGGTTAATCACCCATGTTTTTGGCTAGGTTGAGAGAACAGCTGTAGAGTGGGTGGGAGGCTGTTCACCATATCTCCACCCTAGGGTGGAGTCCAGAGGATCAATACACAGCCTTCTGGCTTATTCAGTGCTGAGTGTGCCTGGAGGTGGAAGCTCAAGAGCTATGTTTTCATGATAAGAAAAGCTAAACATTTTGCTGTTTGTTCCTGGGTGGGCGCATCCTTGCAGCAACATGGACTGTACCATACATTATATTGATGTCTTCCCAATAGGCCACAAAGGCCATGTTTGTTTTGATAATGCTGAAGTGGTTCATGCAGTACCTTTAATAAATCAGTAGAAGATTTCAAGAGAAAGCATTCCTGTATCTACCTCTATGTGTAGCCGAGTGAGCCGATCTACCACAATGTAATTAGACTATTGTATGAATAATTAAAAACTGAACCCCTAGAGAGGCAAACACTGTTATTACCTAAGAAAGGTAAAGGACCTTCAAATGTATGTCAAATCTATACGAAGGATGGAAAAGTTAGATAGAACACTAGTTTAAGCCTATAAGTAAATGCACATCAGAAATGCTGCAATGAAAAATAGTATTACGAAATTAGATACCCATAAAGGACATACAAGGTAAAGAGTATACAAGGATATAACCTTGATGGTCGAGACAGATAAGTGTGGTGCACACTCCGATGGGCGTTTCGGAATAATCCTTATTTAGGGGGTGAAAATTTACAGGCATGTCAACTTTAACTGGAATCCTGTCTGTGATCATAATTAGACTGCTTAATTTTTTTTCTGAAAAAGAATAGAAAATACAAGTCTAATATTATATTTAGTGACTATTGGAAAAATTGCAAGAATTCTGTGTATTCTAAAAAATAGAGGGTCTAAGGATTTAAAATTGTCTGGCTCTTCCGTTAGGTGGCACTAGAGTTCATGTCATCTTACACTTGGAAGAGGCTATTTGCATATTCATGTAGATAGTAGTTTGAAAAAATTTTTAAAAATACTTATTTATAAAAAATTCATTTAACATACTGTTAAAACTTAATTTTAAATATAGGTCATTTTCTGACAACACATTCCCTTTAATAAGCAATCGTCTTAATTCTGTTTTCAGTCAGTTTTCCATTATCCTAAATATCTTAAATTCTCTATCCAGAAATTAAATAGTTCAAGACATTAAGTTTGGCAAGGAAATCAAGGAACCCCTACAGTGACACAACAACTAAAATGTGAGTCATGGCTGCAGTAACCACTTTGCAGCCTAAGCTTTAATTGCCTCTAAATTAACAAAGCAGTGCAATACATTTCAATGTGAAAGAGGGAAGTGGCTTTCATTCCTGCTGTTACCCAGCAAAGCTAAAGCTTCATTTTAACATGCTTTTAATTCTGCAAGTTTTAAATGGTACCTCCGACTGACTTATTCATATTGTAATAGGTCCACTAAGTCGTCCATCATCCTGTAAACTATTCAGTTTAATTTCAGAAAGCGCAGCCTTTCATTTGATTTACCCTTAATTATAGATTTTGGAAAAAGAAAATGTTATCTATGATACTTAAATTCAAAGAAATGAAAGGACTTATATATTTACTATTTTGTTGATAATTATTAGCTTGCTTTGTTACTGTGTTTGTAATAACAGGCCATATTGTGAGTTATTTCTGCTTTTCTTCTTGAATAGACGACTTTTAATTAAGGGTACGTTGCAATAAATCTTATGTTGACTCCTCGAAGGAGCATAATGATTTGTTGTTCTGCATGATATTTCAAGAACTAGAGGGTTTAAAAACATATTATTGATTGTCCAAAAAGACCTCGACAAAAAAAGCAGAGCACAATACTGCAGAAAAAAATTTTTTACTTTGCAGTTAGGCTCCAGTCTGTTTTTTAGGTCTTTGTTGTTATTGTCTTATTTTACAAAATTTGAAGCCTTTAATAGTTGACTTTTGCTTCACTTTGCTTGACTCGCAAATCTCATGTATGATGCCGAAATTAAATAATTTCTAAAGACCCCATACAAATTAAAGTCAATTTAAAACTTCGATTTTGGCAGAACATCTAACCATTTAAAGTGAACACGACAGCTGATTCATGCTTCCCCGACCATGGGCAGCATTTATCAGACACAGGCTGAACAATATCAGCCATGAAGGTTTGACTCTAAGACGCTGTGGCATTTCAGAGTACGATATGATTTAAAAGCTTCTGGGGATTGTCACAAACACCACTAGCTCACTCACCCACCTACCTATCACAATAGGCCTATAATTGTAAAACCAGTGTGGAAAATGTACTTCAAGGATGCAATGTTTGACTCTAGCCTTCTGATCCTTTACGTATGAAGGGCACAGCACGGAGTATAGCTAAGTGACACTACACAATGTGCAGAACTTCCGGTGAGCAGTACGATCTCCAATCAGCTGGTTAGCTAAATGCACCCCCCAAATGGTCCCAACCTCCACGCCACACTTTACTCTGCCACCACCCACCGTTTTATCAGGCCCACAAGATGATTGCACGGGGAAACACACTTGTATATATGCACAATCAGCTTTTACAAGCTCCTGAACATTTCACTACTTGCATTCTGTTAACACATCCAAGCTATTTTCTCTCTTCGAGAACATTGATAAGTTAGAGACCCCAAACAAAGCTGACAGCTGGGGGCTGCAACCCTCAGCTGTCAGCTTCAGCAAGGCTGGTTATTAAGAATAGAGGCATCCCCACACCATTTTTTAAAATTTATTTTAATAAATAATAATAATTATTTTTAGTAACCAGCCTTACTAAAGCCGACAGCTGGAGGTTGGTATTCTAAGGCTGGTAAGGGGCCAAGGATTTTGCACTCCTCCCAGCCTGAAAAAAGCAGACCACAGCCATCCAGAAAAGGCACATCTGTGAGTTTTGCCTGGCTGGTTATCAAAAATACAGGGGAAACCATGCTGGGTTTTTTATTATTTATTTACAGCGCAGGCGCCGCCTGATGAATACTCCCATCAGCAGCTCCTGCTCTCACTGTTATTAGCAGCAGCAGGCTAATATATTACATTATTAAAAAGATTTCTTAAACTGTATGAATCTGGAGTACTTTTCTTTGTAAATCTATGTCATAATCGCTGTGTTATCCTAATATCAAAATGAACATTTACTGAGATCAGCTGCAGAGTGAGTCAAATGAACTGTAATCAAATAACAAACGATCGACCTTCACTTCCAAACAGAAACCAGATGTGTACAGGTGCGAACCAAGAGCAGCCGCCTCCATATATAACCAACAAGTAAAGTTGAATTCTGTAGCGCTATAGCATGAAAACATGAAATATATGATATTTGAATTGCATTAATGCTCTAGAAAATAGGAAATATTGAGAATACTTAGAGCCATAAATTGGCCAATTCATGTGTACCCAACAGCCACAACAAGGCGATTCTCGTTACCCAGCAGCCACGACAAGGCGATTCTCGTTGCTGGGAAACTATCTAATATGAATCCTCTCCTAGGCTGAAGTCTTAATCTCTTTGGGTAGATAGGATCTTGCAATGATTAAAACCACCAATCTATGTTTAAAACTGATGACTGCAATCCGATAAAAAATCGTATTGATTTCTGACTAATGTTAGTGAATGATTCTGTGTTTATCTATGATTTTTTTCTCAGCTCGGATTGGACTGAGAAAAAATTGCAGCATGCTGCAAACAGCCTCGTATATCAGATGAGACTCGTCAATTTCTAAAAGTTGCAGCTTGTATCTGCATTGTGACATCTTAGCAGCGGGGAAAGAATACACTGAAGTGAGGTAGGTGGATACTGTGTTCAAAGGTTGTCCAAACCTATGATATTGATGACGTATCCTTAATACAGGTCTTCGTTATATGATATGTGAGTGACCAGCCCTTAAAAACAGCTGTTTTCAACTTCAGCGGTGACAAAATGTATGTAGTGAACAGAGCTAAAACAGCTGAATACTAGGATGTGTCACTTATTAGGCTGTGTTTTCCAGTTTCAATACAATCAGCATTTTATTAGCAGGAGATTATCACTACATCTCGCATTCCAAGCAGTTATACTAATCTGTGTTACCCTGCCCCCACCACTGATTGACAGCTTGATGACAAAGAACAGTCTACAAAGGAACCTGCCAGTCAAGGATGTGGTGGGATTATATACAGCATAGGGGTCTTGGGTCTGTAAAATCTACAACAGACAAACATGGATTCTATCAAAACTACACCAAGCAGCCCAGTAAGTGATACATAGCTGAAATCAGGCTTTTTTGCCCCATATTATACTTCTTTCAGATTTCATAACAAAAACCTGATGACATATTCCTTAAAGTCCTTATATACAGTAGACTAGTATAAGCCAAACCCATCGATATCAACAGGTTCGTTCAGTGGCCTGCGTATAGAGGTGTCAACCCACTTAGGGTATGTACAGATGATCAGTATACGCTGCAGGTTGTACTCTGTGCACTTGTGCAGCGTCCAACCTTCAGCGTCAAGATGTTAAAGCATAGTGGGTGAGATTTGAAGAAATCCCACGTTCACTATGCATCCACAGATGCTCGCGGCTTACCCACGGACACTGTGGCACATCTTTCCAGACCACAGCATGTCAATTACATCAACAGAATGTATCGAATGTCGTGAATCCCCATGGTTCAGTAAGCACGTGTGGATCCGCCTGCGCTCAATAGACGGCAAAGCTTTGGACGCAGTGAACATGTGCTGAGTCCAAAGTGCTGCCATTTCCAGATTGTCTACACATAGCCTCATGGTCGAGAGAGATGTCGATCAAGCAATGTTCTTCTGGTGATAAGCTAAGAATGAGAGCTCTTGTGGATGTGAGAGTCCGATGACCTGGCTGTCGGATCAGAAGCGCTTATCGCCCAACAGTCATCTAATGTGTAAGTTCAGCTTTAGTAATCACTTAGTTATGGCATATAACTAAATATATAGTACATTAGCACATGTGTTATGTCGTAAATGATCAAATCTCTTTGTGATGCTCTTCCTGCACTGCTTTTTTAAGCGAAATGACATGAAGCTGACTTGGAAATTTTGAGAACATAAAAAGGGAAAGCGTTATTGAATAGCAGCTCCATCACCTTTATAGCACAAATAAGAACTCTTGTCATACTTAAAACAGGTGAGCCTTTCTTAGGATATGGCATTTCTTAGAATTTTTAGATCTTTAATAAAGCCGCTTTTTTACTGTTATTTTTTTCCCACCTTTGTGACTACAGAATTCAAATTTCATCTCATAATTATTCCAAAGAAGTCACATCAGCTTTAGAGAATGCATCATTACATAGCCTTGATATGACACATACTCCAGCTGAATTGACGTCTTCCAGGAACTACATTTTATGCTGCAAAGATTTTATTTTTTTAAGGTGGAAAGTTTTAAAAAAGACATAAAAGAGATTTCTTTTGTTACTTAAGCTAATCGTTTTTATTATTTTACCACCAGCCTTCTATGCTGCAAAATCATTGCTATACAGTGTTTCAAAAGTAGATTTTACTAGCTCCTGTTACATTTGTTTTTTTTTTAATTTAAATATTTTAAAGGTAAATACACGTTAGAAAATCCAATAAGTAATTGCTCCTGACTCTGAAGTAGAAATCCTAGGCATAAAATTTCCAGTTTAAACTGCTGCAGATCTGCATGTGGATTAGCTGGATTCGATAACGCTGACACATGTGATGATAATATCAGTGTCACCTGTTGGAAGTAGCGATCCTACAAGTCACAATCAACCCTTTAACGAGTCGTGCAATATGACTTAGGATAAAAGCCAAATCAGTATCTCAATTCGCAGGCATGGTGCGAATTGAGATACTGATTTGGCTTTTATCCTAAGTCATATTGCACGACTCGTTAGAGGGTTGATTGTGACTTGTAGGATCACTACTTCCAACAGGTGGCGCTATAGAGTTAAGTCCTCTTTTTCTCAGAAGAGGCAATTTGCATATTTAATTTCCCAGAGGAGCATTGTATGGCAAATAAGCCTCCTAACCTTGACAAGCCAGAAATGGTATGTCACTCTCCATAAGGAGAAACGATACCCCTTAGACCCCAGATAATATCAGTGGCATTCAGGTGGTATCCAATCATATATGTCTGCAAGTGACACTGAGCAGCTGCACAGGTGTCACAGATAACGAAAGAGTGGTCAGACGGGCAGAGTCAGAAACTGTGGGGAGCAGAGGTACCAGCGGTCACAGCATGCACAAAGTCAGAGACAAGCCATAAGTCAAAGCCAAATGGAAGCGAGGTATCCAAAATGTGAGCTGTAAGAGGAAGTCGGGGAACGAGGTATCAGAGACAGAAAGCAAGAGGCGGGGTTCAGAGATCAGGCTGAGTCATACACTGTAAGGAAAACCATCAGATGAACACTACATCAGGGATAGGGAATAGGTTTCACACAAATATGGGAAGTCAGAGGCAGAAGGAACAACAGGGTATATGGGTCAGTTGCTCTAGCCTGGAAGCATTAAATATCATTGACACTTGCCAGCAGACTGCAGAGGACTGAAAAAGCCCAGCCAGCTCCAAAACGAGGCAGAGGGTGTTAACCGCCGCATGACCAGTCAGAGAGTGAATAACAGAAAACAAACTTCAGACTGGATCATGACAGTATCATCATTGTAAATAAGCACCTGTATCTGGTGTCACCCCCACCTCATTGTAGATTGTAAGCTCTGATGAGCAGGGTCTTCGTTATTTTTGCTTGAATTGTTTATCTTAAACTTGGTAACTTTTGACTGTTTTACATGATCTGCTGACTTGTAAAGCTATGCAGAATGTGTTTGTGATATATAAATAAAGGTTATTATTATTAGATTGCAGATGGTGAAATTCAAGCTGTTATCTTTGCTATGTGTAGGAGTATAGAATCTTTTGCGTGAGCACAACTGCACAAATGAGGGTTTACTGCTGTGCTGACACAGGGGGGAGTAGAGTGAACACGACAAGCTGCTGGACTGTGAGAGAGGTGCAGGCAGAGATGTTGCAGTGGATTGAGAAAGATGGGGAGTGCTTGGTATGTAAAATCAGTCAAAAACAGAAGGCATGTCCAATTCCGTATCAGCTGACAGGCTCTCAGTCACCACAACTGTAGGTGGTAAAAAAAGGTGGAGGTTCTTCGACCAGAGATCTGTGTGACAACGCTTGCCATGGTGAGGGAGAGGGAAGAATCAGAAGATGCAGTTGACGGGGTGGACAGTGGTTGGAGAGACCCGCTAGTCTGCATTTTAGCACAGTGACATTACCAGATTAACGCATGTTGATCGTGCATGCGCCAGGTCATGCATGTGGTACTGAAATTATTTCATTTTTTTTACTCTTCTAGGTTGTTTTTAAAAAAGTTGACAGATAACATGATTTTTTAGATTTTTGCCTGTCTGAAAAAAGACTCAAGCTAGGTAACTGCAGAACCACGAACGCTGCTGTACACTGCCAGAGTTGGGTCTCAGGAAGCATTGGTTGTCGTGGTTGCATAACTGTATCTACGTAACCTCCTCATCTTCCTTCTCCTCCTCTGCTGAGCTTCTCAGCTGCATGCCTCTGGGTTTACACCAAGTGTGATCAACCACCTCATCATCATCTCTCTGTTCTTCCACTCCTTGCTCTGAGAGATACCCTCCTCGTCTTCCTGCCTTGACAGCACAGTACAGTCTGCAGGCACATCAAATATCTGAGTCTTGTCACAAATGGATTGCCTTCACCCATCGGGGTTAAGGTTTGTTGATGAGGGTTTATGCTCGGACCAAACTTCGTCTGGCCATGGATCAAAGTGAGAAAAAAATTGGCCATCGGTGAAAATGATTTCCTCCTCTTGACTCTGTGAATCTTTAGAGTACATGGCAAACAATATGTGAAGAGATCTGCAGACTCAGCCATCCATGTCAGTTGGGTGCTTGGAGAGTTGTGATGTGGGGTAAAAAAAAGGGTAATTGGGGTTCCACCACTGAGGACTGTACTGTGTGTGATGTTAAGGTTGAGGGAGAAGAGCAGAGGCCACTTGATGCAGCGCTTGCTATCTACTGGATCACATGCTCATTCTGGCACTCATCTACAAAGCATACTGTTGCATGGCTGTCAAAGGAAGGTAACGGAGTTACCCGTCCTGCAACAGAAGTTGTAAAAATGCTGCAAAAATTCTAACTGCAGCATAACAAGCCGACTTCTCATCCCTCAAATCATACCTGTCTCACAACCCTAAACAGCTATTCAGTACTTTTAATTCTTTCCTGCGTCCACCAGTTCCCCCTCCCTCTCCTCTCATCTCAGCTGAATACTTTGCCTCACCACCTGTGAACTTGACACAATAACATCCCACCTCATTCCAAACTTTGCCACAGTCTTCATCACAAGTCTAACCCACCTTTTCAACCTGTCACTAACATTTGTTGTCTTCCATCCTGATTGAAACATACCTTGATCACACCCACCCTCCCATCCTCAAAAATCCCACCCTTGACCCATCCACTGTGCCTACCTACTGCCCCATATCATTTCTCCTCTATGCCTCCAAACTACTGGAACAACACATTCATTTTGAACTGTCCTCTCACCTCTCCTCTTGCTCCCTCTTTGACCGTGAACAATCTGGCTTCAGACCGCACCATTCCACTGAAACTGCCCTGACTAAAGTAACCAACGTCCTACTAACTGTGAAATGAAAGTGACACAAGTTTGTCCTCCTCCTTCTACTGGACCTGGCATCTGTCTTTGACACAGTGAACCATTCCCTCTTACTACAGACTTTCTGATCTGTTGACTTTACAGACTTGGCCATTTGTTGGATCTCTTGGTACCAAACAGAAGGGACATTTAGTGTCTCCCACTCACATACCACCTCCTCATCTCACCCCTTATGTGTCGGTGTCCACCAAATTTCAGTTGTAGGACCGGGAACTGTGCGTAGAGGGCTTATGCCTGTGCTACCTCCCTCTTAAATGGACAGCCTGCTTCAACCTAATGTATTCCCAACCTAGAGCTGGGTGACACCTTCTATTTAAGGCTTCTCTTCCAATATAGAGGTGCCTGAACTACGTTGTTAGTTTGCCTTGCATGCTTGCTAGGTGTCAGGTTTCCCAGGTCTGCTTGTCTACCCTGTACCCATCTGCTATTACCTGTCTGTGCCCATCTGCTCTTACATGTCTGCGCTTTTCTGTCCATCAGCCAGTCCAGATCCCACCTGCCAAAGCCCATCTGTCTAACACCCGGTCCAGCCTGCACCTGCCAGTGCTTTTCTGTTCCTCAGCCAGTCACATCTACACCTGTGGTTCCAGAGTCCCTACAGTGCCTGCCTGCGTTTTTCATCCCTCCTTTGGGCCATAGCATAGCAGGGGGTCAGCTGCTACTGTACCTTCTGTACTTCAGCCATGGAGTAGCCCTGGTGCCACCTCTCCCTCCTTGGGTCACAGTTTTCGCCTGCTGCTACTTGTCCAAGTAGGTATTTGGTAGGCCACCTAGTTACGCCCCTTCCAGGCTCTCCGAGGAATGCAGAACACTGATTCCACCACCTTGCCCATTACAGTCTCCATCTGTTGGGTTGGCTGCAGTGGAAGAGGTGTCGATCCCCACTATACTAATTCTACTTTATTGCAATTGATGCCACTTTGCTGGTGTCTGCCACTCATTTTTGTAAATGTGTAGACTCCTGGTTGGGTCTCCTTCATGCGTGTTGCCTGTAGCAGTTAGCCTCCAAGACCATCAGGCCTCCACTTCCTTGACTCCGAGTTAGTATCCTAGATTTTTTCTGACAATAGTAGTCTAAGAAATTTGTATGATATTTGTGCCACCTGAGTGTGGCTGAGTATGAAAGCAGGTTGAGCTGTTGTGTTATGATTGAACTGGTGGTTAGGAGCACTAGAAATGACCAGATGAGCAAACTAGTAATACAGGACAAGCCCTGGGAAGTGGGAGCTCTGCTGACCGCAACCCCTAATCCTATCACAACAACTAGAAATAGCCGTGGAGCGTTCCTGACTCTGCCTAGACGCCTCTTCACAGCCTAAGAGCTAACTACCCCTAAAGATAGAAAATACAGCCTACCTTGCCTCAGAGAATTCCCCAAAGAAATAGGCAGCCCCCCACATATATTGACTGTGAGTTAAGATGGAAGTCACAAACACAGGAATGAAATAGGTTTCAGCATAGGAGGCCAGACTTAACTAAACAGACTGAGGATAGAAAAGGTATCTTTGCGGTCAGCATAAAAAACTAACAAAAAACCATGCAGAGTGTGCAAAAGAAACCACCGCACCGTCTCACGGCGCGGTGGTGCCACTCTGCATCCCAGAGCTTCCAGCTAACAGAACAAAATCATGACAGCAAGCTGGACAAAAAAACAGTGGTAGCAAATAAGCTAGTAGAGACTTAGCTTTTGCTGAAGTAGACAGGTCATCTGAAAGATCCAAGAGAACTGAACCAGTACTAGGACATTGACAGCTGGCACCAAATAACTATCTGAGTGGAGTTAAATAGAGCAGCCAGCCAAGGCCTAAACGAGATCAGCTGGAGAAGGAACCTCAGAACCAGCAGCTCCACTCACAGCCACCAGAGGGAGTCCATGGACAGAACTCACCGAAGTACCATTCATAACTACAGGAGGGAGTTCGAGAACAGAATTCACAACACTGTTGCATATGGTATCAGGGCTCCCAGCACCGGAGGACTACACTGATCCCTCACCCATTTTATCTTACTGTGACTTTCAATGGAAAGCTGTAAATGCCGTCCTAGACCCCGATGCCTCATGTCTGGCTAATTGCTGTAGTGCCATGCTACAGTCAGTTAGTACTGTGGGTGCATTGAGGCCATTTTCCTGGTGTCTGCCCCTAATTTGATGTGTTTTAGCAAAATTTGGGGCCGTTATAAAGTGTGCATGCGTTTGTTCGTTTGTTTTTGCCTCCCATTGAGCTGAATCGTGTTGTAATAATTATAGGGGATAAGGGTGGTTTCACACTTGCGTTTTTGTCTGCAGCGTTTTTTACCAAAAAAACGCATGCGTTTTTTTCCCCTATATTTAACATTGAAAACGCATGCGTTTTTTGGTGTACGCGTTTGCACGCGTTTGTGAACGCATGCGTTTTTTAACTGCATGCGTTCATTTAATAAAATGCAACTTGTAGTATTTTGAGGGGCGTTTTTTTTTCCCAAAAAAACGCATGCGTTTACATGCGGTTTTTTTGGCCAAAAAAATGCATTGGAGTCAATGGGGACGCATGCGTTTTTTTTGACATGCGTTTGCATGCGTTTTTTTGACGCATGCGTTTTTTTGGCACCATTGAATTAAGTGTAGATAAAGATGTCTAGACACTGATAAGACTCCCCCATAGCAGCAGGGTTATAAAAGGAAGGTGGGGGGAAGTTTCTGGTCACTTCTCATCAGACTCCAAAGAAGACAGCACCCTGCCCGGACGCATTGTTGGACAAGACACAGAGCAATGTGAGTATATGCTAGCCAATGCATTCATTTTCAATTTTTTGGATCTACATGTCCTAATTTCTTCTATTTTTTTTCTTTCAACACGAATCAGAATGTCTTCTCCGGTTTCCTCGTCTGATGAGGAGTTCCAGCCACGTCAATCAGAAGTGGATCACGTGAGCGAGGTATGTTTTTTGTCCGTCAGCTTGGCAAGTATTGACTGTCACATCGACACATGAGGCAATTTTTTTTTTTACATTTTATAGAGCACTTCAACTGAGGGACAGAGAGGTACTGAGCAGCGGAGTCAAGGTCCAGGTGGAAGACGGCAGCGGGTATGTATACCAGGCAGACTGTCCTTATTGTAATATTCTTTTAACTTCCTTTCTGTATCCTTGTTTTTCTATACATATTTCTTATATCATCCTTTTCTGAAAGTTGTCTTTCATATTCCTGCCCTTTCTCATCTTCGTGTCTTATTTTTTCCAAATGTGGTTGAGCAAACTTAAATGATTTTGTTTTAATTTTAGGTTTCACAACGGGACGACGACCGGATTGATAATGACCTGCTGATCAGTCTGGTCCAGGAGCGAGTCCCGTTGTGGGACAGCCAGGATCAACAGCACGCCGTCAATAGTGTTCTCCGTCGTTTGTGGAGTGAGGTGGCCCAAGCGTTGTGGGATGGCTGGGAGAATTCCCCGCCACGGGTCCGTAATGCATTTGGTAAGTATTGCACGGTAGTGTGAAGCAACAGACCTTGGCCATGCTCTCTTGACTGTGTGTGATGAAAGAAACTTTTCGTAGTTTCTGTCATCACACACAGTCACGAGAGCACGGCCAAAAGTCCTTATTCTGACCATTATATTTTTTTGTTATTTCACAGTGGAAAAAGTAAGGACACGTTGGCGTTCCATGAAGGACCGCTTCAACAAGGACCTACGTGCAGAGAAGAGTGCAGCTAGTGGTTCCGGAGCAAGGCACCGGCTCTACAAATACCACCGTGTGTTGGCCTTCCTGAGACCGGTCCTTCTCATGAGAACGTAAGTATTTCTCACATGCCTCCGGTTGTATTGCATTGACATAATCTGTCACTTTTAATTCCACAGGATGTACCGTCTTGTTATAGTTTGGTATTAATTTTCTGTTTTCTTTTTTCACAGCACACACTGCACGACTGTCGCCACTGGTTCTGGAGCGGTCCTTCAGCCGGCATCCATGGACCCGTCCCAGCCATCCAGCAGCGCAGCACCAGGTGGGTCTTCCACACTCACTGGAGACCAGGGGGCTGGCCCATCAGGTCTTCCCCTTTCGCAGTCCTCTTTTGCTGCACCCATTTTTGCGGGCTCATCCAGGCAGCGACAGAGGGCTTCGGATAGGTCCCTCATGCCCGAGTTTTTACACTTGAGCTCGGTTTTACATGAAGCTATCAAGGCTTTAGGTGACAGAATGGATGTGACCCATAATCTATTAAATTGCCGCATCCAGGATGTCGCCAAAAGCGTTGATCAATTGAAAGCCGACCTCAAGAAGCCAGCTCATCATTTTTTCAATCAAATCCTAGAGGGCATGTCGGAACACCTTAGTCGTAATGTGGCGGCATATCCAACTGTGCCGTCACTGTCACAAGTAAACACTATTCCTACCTCTGCTGCATACCACTGCACGGCCACCTCTATTCCCTCTACAGGTGTACTCCACTACAGCGCCAACACGATGACGAGTGCTGTTGGGCATCCCACCGCCACCACCGTGACGACCGCTGCTCCGGCTTGGACCTCCTCCGCTGACACCACGATGACGCAGGACCCTGGCATGGCTTATCGGCCCGGCACCCTCCCGATGCAGCAGGACCCATCCATGCAATATCGGACCGGCCCACCCCAGATGCAGCAGGACCCAGGCCTGGCATATCTGACCGGACCCACCCCGATGCAGCAGGACCGAGGCGTTGGTTTCCGGGCAGGACACCCCCCGATGCAGCAGGACCGAGGCGTTGGTTTCCGGGCAGGACACCCCCCGATGCAGCAGGACCGAGGCGTTGGTTTCCGGGCAGGACACCCCCCGATGCAGCAGGACCCATCCATGGCGTATCGCACCGGGCCCCCCATGATGCAGCACGACCAAGCCATACCTTTCCAGGCAGGACCCACCCTGATGCAGCAGGACCCATCCATGGCTTTATGTTCCCCCCCACCAGCAATGCAGCAGGACACTGTTATGGGATTTGTTTCCCCCCCCCCCAACGAGGCACCAGGATCCTGGAAGGGTTTTTGTTTCCCCCCCCCAACGAGGCACCAGGACCCAGGCGGGAGTTTATCTTTCCCCCCATTGGACTCAGACATTGCCGAGCGCTCCACAATGGAGACTGACTGTGTGGAGCCGGGTCCTGACGTGTCTCCCGCCCACACTTTACAACATAGCCCAAGAAGACTTCCCCCAACCCGGAAAACCCAACGTAAAACTGGCAAAACGCATAAAAAACAAAAAACTTTGATTATTCCTCCCCCATCACCTACCGATGTGTCTCAACCTTCCAGTGTGTCTCAAGCCCCTCATGTTTTAAGCCCCATCCCCGAACTTCCAGACCCTTCAAGTTTTCTTGCCCATTCTCCTGCCACCTCTGCCTCCTCCACGGTGAGCCAGGCTTCAGTTCTGAATACCCCCCAGTTACGTCACTCAACCCCAAGCCGGCGTGGTTCAACCCGGCGCGGTACCAAAAAATAAATTTGTTTTTTTTTTCATCAATAAAAAAAAAGTTTATTTGAAACAATTATGTTTGGTTTATTGTGTCTTTCACCGCTCTCAATACACACCAATAAACTTCGTCACACACTTATTCTTTTGGCCTACACATATCTCCAGTAGTATAAAATACCAGACAACATCTATATGTGTTTCTTTAGTATACAGATATGAGTTGGCCAAAAAAATAGTATTTATTTCCATACTCTTATTTTTGTACCTAGTGTAGTGTCACTGTACAAAGAGAAAATGGTGGAAATCAAGTTCAGAACTCAACTGAACCGATCAGATGTCAAAATATATACCTGACCGATTAAGTTGATTACTGCCTTGTATATTCACCATATTCTATATAGCACATTATGTGACAATGGTTGTCAAACAGATGGGACAATTGTTCTCACACTCTACATATCTATGCTCACCAGGCCAGGTGTAAGAAATTGTGAATTCATGATCATGTATATGTTTATCATGAATTTATTATTGCTTACACTTGACTTGATGGATATAGAGACCGTGACAGTCTTGAAGCAATGACGTCAACAATATTAGAATTAATAAATAAAAATTTTATACCATAATTATAAGTATGGGGCCCGTGGTTTATATCATTCTTTGAAAACCAAAATAGGGAGTGCAACAGAGGTAAATTACGATGAAAAATTAAAATTTATTACCTCAACAACTATCACCCACTCCTGGTTTTGGATTACAAAATGTGATATACATATCTACTGCCCATCTTTGGTCAACCTTTGTTTAGAGAGGAAAAAGATAGTAGACATGGTGAACACAAAAAAGTTTATTAATTACAAAAATTTGTATCAGTGTTTAATAATTGGTAAACATAAACATACAACAGGACATTTACACAACATTGTCCTGCCATGACACACGTCCAATATCGGACACAAAATAGGCCGCAAATTGGTCCCGCATAAGACCAACGGCTGCAGTTGACCGCATCGGGTGATGCTGAAAATCAGGCAATGGGTGTGCAACAGGTTCATCAAGTTCAATGTGGGGTCGCTCCTTAGCCATTATATAATTGTGTAGCACCACACAGGCTTTGACCACCTCGTCCACTGTTTCCACTTTTAGATTGATGGCTGTTGCAAGAACGCGCCATTTAGCAACAAGAATGCCAAAGCTGCACTCTACGGTTCTTCTGGCCCTGGTCAGTCTGTAGTTGAATATTCTTCTAGTGTGGTCCAAGTCCCTACTAGAATAGGGCTTCAGGAGATTTTCACACATCTGGAAGGCCTCATCCCCAACCATAACAAATGGCAGCGGTGGGCCTTGAGTGTTAGGGAGAGGCTGTGGAGGGGGAAAATTAAAATTGTTGCCATACAACCGACGGCCCATATCCGAGCTCTTGAAGGTTTGGGAATCATTGCCACGGCCAAAAGCTCCAATATCCACGGCGATGAAGCGACACTCCGCATCCGCTATTGCCATAAGCACTACCGAAAAATATTTTTTATAATTATAAAACTCAGATCCGGTTCTGGCAGGTTTGACAATGCGGATGTGCTTTCCATCCACCGCCACTAAACAGTTTGGGAAATCACACACGTTCAAAAATGTAGTTGAAATTTCCCGCCACATGTCCACGGTGGGTACGGGTATAAACTCCTCACGGAGTGCATTCCATAACGCACGACAGGTGTCCACAACAATTCCGGAGAGGGTTGAGATTCCAAGGCGGTATTGGAAGTGCAGGGAAGATAAACTCTCTCCTGTGGCAAGAAATCTAGAAGAAAAAGAAACAAAAACAAAAAAATTTAAAATCGGCTCTAATGGTGTCTTTTAAAAAAAAAGAAAAAAAAAACAAACATAGAAAACATGTCATAACAACAAAGTTGACGGTCATTGGTTTAGTTTTGGAACGTACCGTAATGTCACTAACAGACGTTCCTCAGGTGGAATCGCTCTACGGAGCCGTGTGTCCTGTCGCCTTATGGATCCTTCAACACGAGCCAGTAAATCCCGGAAAGAATCTTGAGACATTCTGGTATAATCCTGGAATTTCTCCGGGTTGGCATTCAGCTCCGCATAGAGCGTGTGATATGCTCCACGGCTCTCACGCACTTCAATGATGGGGTGCCTCCAAAAACGCCGACGCTGTCTCCTTCTCCATCTTTGGCGGTTTCGGTCTTGCTCCCAAGCAAAAACACAGGCAAGGAAAATCTTGAAGCTGAACTCCAGTTTGAAATAAAAGTTATCCATAGAAAAATCCATCGTTACACCGGAAACAGTAGCAAGCTCTGAAAATTTATGTCCCACTAGGGTCTATATATTGAGAGACCATCATATACGCCCTCTCTATTCCCATTGGTTGTGTCTGGTAATTTTTTTTTTTTTTGGAAAAATGATCAAAAAAACGCAAACGCATGGTGCAAAAACGCATGTAAACGCATGTAAACGCTGCGTTTTTTTGACGCATGCGTTAAACGCATGCGTCTAAAAAATGCAGCGTTTACATGCGTTTACATGCGTTTTTGCACCATGCGTTTTTTTAAAAAAACGCATGCGTTCAAAAACGCAAGTGTGAAACCAGCCTAACTCAGGAGACTCTTTGTGTGGAACAAGACAACTACAGGACACAGTTTTATAAGTGGTAAAGTCTATATTATCACATGGTAATTCAAACAGGTGCAGAGAGAAACTCAAGTCCACAACACTTGGTGCAAATAATGAATGCAGCTTAGCAGTCTATAGGAAACTTCAGAGGGAAATGCAATCAAGCAGAAAGTCTATGAAGCACAGTTATTCTTGAGGAAACTTGACACGAATAAATCCTTGTCTTAGTCCAAGCACAGATAGATATGCTTATAAGGCAGTTCAAATCATATCTTAGCTCAACCAGGGAGGCCTGGTTAATAGTCTCAGGTTATTGCAGAGCAGCAGAAGCTTACATGTCCAGCAAATGCAGATGAAGTAAAACACGAGCAGCAGATGAAGGAGGATTACTGGAAACTTGTGTATGCAGCAGGAACTCAGAGCTGAGTAGCAGGATCACCACACAGGTTCACAGGAGCAGGTGTATAGCCAGGGAGTAATCAGAGGTCAGGAGCTGGATGCAAGGCAGAATACTGTAGCACAGACTGAAGGCTGGGTTGGAGTTTTATAGCAGGAAGACACAGTGCACATGAGACCAAAGACGCCATCTTGGAAAAGGGCAGTAATGCACAAAAGGTAAAAAATGTTCAGAGTACTGACATTACTCCCTCCTTAGAAGCGGCCTCAGGATGATCCTGGACCTCGTTTCTCAGGGAATCTCTGATGAAAACGAGAAATCTTCTGTTGGGCATTGATGTTTTCCACAGGTTCCCAAGAGTCTTCCTCAGGGGATATCACAGCCATCTTATCAGATATTGGAGCCAATTCCTGCAAATCCTGTAATTAATAATTTCCTCCACCACAAATTGTTCTTGCCCATCAATCACTACAGGCTGCGGAGGTGGCACAACACATCCCTGGAAGGTATTATGAGATACAGGCTTTAGTAAAGATACATGAAAAACTGGGTGTACCTTCATTGTCCTAGGCAGCTTCAGCCGGCAGGTCACAGAGCTCAAAATACCAGTGATCTTGAAAGGGCCAATGAATTTCTGTCCAAGTTTTTGTGAAGGATTGTTTAACTTCAGATTCTTAGTTGCTAACCACACGGAATCTCCTACCTTGAACATGGGTGCAGGTTTACGGAATCTATCAGCCGATCTCTTATAACGTTCTTGAGCTGTGGTCAGGGATTCCTTCAGAACCTCCAGATTTTGCCTCATCGTAGTAAGCCTTTCCTCCACTGCTGGAACCGGAGAATTAATTGGAGACCTTGGTAAGATACACGGATGATAACCCAGATTGGCAAAGAAAGGTGTAAATTTAGTGGAGGCGCTCTGAGAATTATTATATGAAAATTCAGCTAACGGCAGCAACTCCAACCAATCATCCTGGAGATGGCTGACATAGCATCTTAGATATTGTTCCAGCGTCTGGTTGGTACGCTCAGTTTGACCATTTGTCTGGGGATGGTAAGCAGAAGAGAGACAGACATTAATATTGAGTGCAGAGCAAAACCCCTTCCAGAATCTTGAAGTGAACTGTACTCCACGGTCAGAGATGATCTCATCCGGAACCCCATGCAACCGAAAGACATTTTGTATAACCAAGTTCACTGTATCTTTAGCTGAGGGGAGGCCGGTGCACGGGACAAAGTGAGCAGCTTTAGTCAGGCAATCAGCTACCACCATGATTGTATTCATGCCCCCCAATGTAGGCAGCTCCACAATAAAGTTCATTGATATAGACCCCCAAGGACAGGACGGAACAGGTAATGGTTGTAGAATACCCGTAGGTGCCTCATGAGGAGTCTTGTAACGGGCACATACCTCGCAAGAGAGAACATAGTCCTTGGTATCCTTCAGGCAAGTTGGCTACCAGAAGAATCTGCTCAGGAACTCTTGTGTCTTCTGTACCCCCTGTGACCAGCCAACTTGGAGTCATGTACCAACTTGAGGACCTGCAGACGGATGACCTCAGGGACGTAGATACATCGATCTCTGAACCACATGCCACCCTTAAAGACAAGATTAATATCCACAGGTGGGTTGGCCAGAAATACATCACCTTCATAGGCCTCCCTGCACTCCTTCCACAAGTCCTGATCGTGGATAACTCCGATGAAATTGGCATCAGATAGAATGGTCTTGGACAGGGCTCCAGGTACGGAATCCACAGCATGGATTCGGGATAAAGCATCAGCCTTCTCATTATGAGAACCTGGACGGTACGAGATAACAAAGTTGAATTGATTTAAAAAAAAGTTCCAACGAGACTGACGAGGAGAAAGACATCTAGCGGATCTAAGGAACTCTAAATTGCGATGGTCAGTTGGCACTATGATCTGTTGTGCAGATTCATGCAGATGATGCCTCCATTCTTTGAAAGCCACAATAATAGCCAGCAATTCCTTGTCTCCCACGTCGTAATTCTTCTCTGCTGAGGTTAGTCTACGGGAAAAGAAAGCACAAGGATGAAGCAGACCCTTCTCTCCAGTTCTTTGGGAGAGAATAGCCCCCAAAGCATTATCAGAAGCGTCCACCTCCACAATGAAAGGATGTGTTGGATCTGGGTGTATCAACAGCGGTGCTGATGTGAAACAGATCTTAAGCCGATCAAAAGCTTCTTGAGCCTGTGATGACCACTTAAAGGGCTTTTCCTTCTTTGTCAAGGAAGTAATGGGTCGGACAATATCAGAAAAATTTTGAATGAAGCGTCTGTAGAAATTTGCAAAACCAATAAAACGTTGGACCTCCTTAACGTTCTTGGGTACCGGCCAGTCAAGGATAGCCTGAATCTTACCAGATTCCATGTTCAGCCCCTGGGGAGAGATGATATAACCTAAGAACTGTATCTCAGAACAATGGAACTCGCATTTCTCCGGCTTAATATACAGATGGTTCTCTTTCAGACATCTTAAAACAGTTTTGACATGTTCTTCATGTTCCTGTAGAGTCAGAAAAGATTAGTATATTGTCCAAATAGATCACTACAAACTGGTCCAACAAATCTCTGAAAATGTCATTAGCAAGGTGTTGAAACGTTGCAGGGGCGTTACAAAGCCCGAAGGGCATCACAAGAGATTCAAAGTGTTCATTCCGGCATCTGAATGCTGTCTTACACTCATCCCCTGGACAAATATGCACCAAATTATAAGCCCCACGAAGATCCAGTTTAGAGAACACCTTAGCATGGCGGACTCTTTCCAGTAATTCGGGAATCAGAGGCAAAGGGTAACGGTTTCATACGGTTACCTTATTGAGTTCCCGATAGTCAACACAAGGTCTCAGGGTCCCATCCTTCTTCTTTGCAAAAAAGAAAGGTGCCCCTGCTGGTGAGGAAGAAGGACGTATGAAGCCTTTGGCCAGATTTTCATCAATATACTCCTTTAAGGCTTGAAGCTCAGGTGCCGCCAAAGGGTATACATTACCAAAAGGAATAGCTGCCCCAGGAAGCAACTCAATGGGACAGTCATAATGCCTGTGTGGAGGAAGCTGATCTGCATTCTTCTTGTCACAGATGTCAGAGAACTCTTTATATGCTGGAGGTAAAGAAAATACCTGTACATGTGGTTCCATAGCCGTGGATTCAGGGACAGCTTCTGTTAGCTCTGAGTTGCTCCTTGTTGGGAAGATAATCTCCTTGGTCTCCCAGTTGATAATTGGGTTCTGAGAACGCAACCAAGGAATGCCTAAAATCACAGGAAAATGAGAAGAAGAAATTAGCAAGAAAGAAAGTTGCTCCTGATGATTAGGCTCCAACAAAATTTCAAGGGGTACGGTCTCCTGATCCACAGGCCCAGAGATTAAAGGTGACCCATCCACTGTTTCCATGGTAATTGGAGAGGCTCTTTGCTGAATTTCAATACCATGTTCCTTGGCAAATGCAATATCCATGAAATTGCCACCTGCACCAGAGTCAATCATAGCTGCACTGGAAATCCACTGTCCTGAACACAGGATCTTAATAGGGAGAGAACAGTGAGAGTTCTTTTCCTTCAGCTCCTTGGGGGGTGAAGTCATAGAAAGTGAATGGAATACAGCGTTTAAAGGCAGGCTACATTCAGAGATGTCAGATTCATCATCACAGTTGTCATACTCCCCTATTGCTGCTAGCACCTTGTTAGGCCATCTAGGACACTTAGGACAATTGATCAAGAAGTGGTCAGACTGGCCACAATAGAAACATAGACTCTCACGAAGGTGATGCTCCCAGCACTCATTGATCTCACCCCTCTGAATGGAAACAATTTGCATGGGCACCTCCTCCACCTCCCGAGAGGTTTTACCTGCAGGCTCTTTGGAAGGAAGGGAAAAGTTAGAAACACGGTTATATGCAGCAAATTTCTCCTGCCTACGCTCAGTAAGGCGAATGTCTATGCGAACACAATGCTGTATAAATGTCTCTAGCTCTTGTGGTGACTCAGAGTGGGATAGTTCATCTTTTACAATACTAGACAGACCCCTTTTAAAAATAGGCAATTGTGCATAACTGTCCCAATTGGTATCTACCGCTAATCTCCTGAATTCAGTGGCATACTCAATAACAGAACGTTTAGCCTGGCATAAAGACAACAAAGCAGATTCAGCGGTTGCACGGCGATTTGGGTCATCAAAAATTAATGCCATAGCAGCCAAGAAATCATCCAAGTTATTTAACCGTGGGTCACGAGACTCAATCATCGGATTCGCCCAGGCGAGCGCTCGTGAGGTCAGTAGCATTATTACACACAACACTTTGGATCTATCAGTAGGAAAATGGTCAGCATGCACATCAAAATATAGCATACATTGATTCACAAAGCCACGAAATTTGTTGTGATCACCATTAAATCTGAATGGGGGCAACTTAGGTGGGCTAGCTGGTGGCGGTTGCCCAGAGGGTAAATTCACTTGTGCAGCTATTTGCGTGCTTATGTCCTGAAAAGCCCATCCATACTGGGACTCTATGCCAGCAAGTTTGTTTTCCTGGGCTGCCATGTGGTTGCTTAAGTCCTGCAAAGTTTGTCCAAAACTTGTTGATTGTGTTCAAAGCTTCCAAACTTCTTTTGCAGACCTTCCACATCTTTCTGCAGTGATCTAATTATGGAAAACACCTGCTCTAATCTGCTTTCTGCAGTCATTTTTATGGCTAGAGCATCCTGTAATAATTATAGGGGATAACTCAGGAGACTCTTTGCGTGGAACAAGACAACTACAGGACACAGTTTTATAAGTGGTAAAGTCTATATTATCATATGGTGATTCAAACAGGTGCAGAGAGAAACTCAAGTCCACAACACTTGGTGCAAATAATAAACACAGCTTTGCAGTCTATAGGAAACTTCAGAGGGAAATGCAATCAAGCAGAAAGTCTATGAAGCACAGTTATTCTTGAGGAAACTTGACACGAATAAATCCTTGTCTTAGTCCAAGCACACATAGATATGCTTATAAGGCAGTTCAAATCATATCTTAGCTCAACCAGGGAGGCCTGGTTAATAGTCTCAGGTTATTGCAGAGCAGCAGAAGCTTACATGTCCAGCAAATGCAGATGAAGTAAAACACGAGCAGCAGATGAAGGAGGATTACTGGAAACTTGTGTATGCAGCAGGAACTCAGAGCAGAGTAGCAGGATCACCACACAGGTTCACAGGAGCAGGTGTATAGCCAGGGAGTAATCAGAGGTCAGGAGCTGGATGCAAGGCAGAATACTGTAGCACAGACTGAAGGCTGGGGTGGAGTTTTATAGCAGGAAGACACAGTGCACATGAGACCAAAGACGCCATCTTGGAAAAGGGCAGTAATGCACAAAAGGTAAAAAATGTTCAGAGTCCTGACAGGTGTTCTGATATGCTCGCTGAATATTCAATGAATTAATCAGCGAATATTGCAAATTCAGCTATCATAATCTTAACCGAACACTGAACTATTCGCTCATAGCTAGTCCTGAATAATCCCATTAAGATTAACATGTACAATGTCAGTCTTAATGAATGTGGACCATGTTTCACATGCATGCACACATTAGGAATATAAATGCACATACATATTACATATGCATTACACGTATGCATAATACATATGCGCAAATGAGTCGCTCATCAGGGCCGTGGGGTACTCGGTACCGGGTCCGTTACTTAAAGGGATATGTGACAGCAGCGGCGACCTGATCCATGGCCCTGGGCGCCCATGTTAAAGGGACGGTCTTTAAAGAGGTTGTGGAAATAAGGAAAGTTTGTGACGCCACCGGTGGTTCTCGGTCAGAGGTGACCGACGCTGCTTAAAGGGGTCCTCTGGGGTGATGGTGCTGCAGCAAAGATGGTGTTATTTCCCACAGGTGAAGCAGTGTCCCAAGGACTCCCGGTGTATTTGGCAGGGATGGTGAATGCCGCAAATAATTGGAGGACACAGGGTTGCAGTCTTTACCTGGTTTACTGACATGGTATTGAGCCTCCGTCCTGGGTACCGGTAACAGGTGTAGCTGGAGTCCAGGCAGCCTGAATACAGGTGGAAATCCCCTTGACAGGTCAGTTTGGGAGCCTTCCACTATGCGCTGATCTGTGGTCCCTTGCTGCCTGTAGCTCTCTAACAAGGCCCTCTTTCTTCCCTGTCCAGGGACAGTACCTGCACGGTAGGAAACTTGAGCTGTCTCTTTTGGGTCTCACAGTGTTTACAATGACTCTGGACTCTGATTGCTGCTGTACCTCAGGTATTTTGTGGGTAAGTCCCTTTTAGTTTCCTGCCCTCCGGTTCTGCCTTGGGGCTTGCAATCCCCCTCAGCCTCGGGCTCTCGGTACTCGGTTTCTGCTCTCAGCTAGAGAGGCCCAGTAGCAGTCTTTCTCTAGCTCCTAAGTACCTCTGTGCTCCTTCACTGTCTGCTACCAACTGTCAACTGTCTGCTTGTCTGCCTAGCAACTGCCTAGTAACTGACTCATCCTCCTGACCAGAGAGAGCAGCTCCCTTCAAGCTGGGTGTAGAGCTGGAGTCAGAATGTGTTGTATGTAAGGTTACCTGCCAAATGCATTCCTCCTGTCTCCAGGCATGGCATTACCCTCCCTGAAAGGAAGGCAATACCACTGTGGTACCTGAACTCCTGGGGTGCCACACATACACATTACAGACATACATATATAATCTGTACACAAACATGTGCACAATCTCAATTGTATAGATACACACTCATTAACACTGATGCATTGATTCAGATATGCACACATAAATCCTAACAGATCAACATACATCACATGGAATGTGCACCTACAATGAGTGCAGTGCAATGAGCTGGTCAATCCCAGAAGAAAACAGGAAACAGCAAGGGGGACTGCACACATGGAGCCTCTCTAGACTGTATGCTCTCAGCCCTGCAGACTGCAGTGTGCTTGCAAACAATGCATCCCTCCCTCCAGATTCCGACTACTGAGCTTCCTACATGATGTTTGCAACAGCCATAAACTCTATCTATGGCAATGGGAAAGCTATGCAGTGTATTGCATGCTGCCCTCCTAGTGCTTCTGCATACAAGAGATAGGGAAACAAGTATTGATCAGATTTAGTTTTCTTAATGAGGCCCCTTCCCCCATGGTTCATGTGCAGCTGAACCACTGCAGAGGCAGTATGTCCACCCCTGAACCTGAGCTGTGCCAGGCGCCACACATCTATATCTGTGTGGTGCAGGAGCAGTCAGTCGACGGTGGCCATTTCTGTGAGATGATGCCACGCACACACATTGCATTGTGCCAAATAGTCAGTACTTTCCTGCACGCAACCTCCGATCCTCACAAGATCTCCTTCTCTACTCCCCTCTTATCTCCTCTTCACACAATCGCATACAAGATTTCTCTCGTGCATCCCCCCTACTCTGGAACTCTCTACCACAACATATCAGACTCTCGCCTACCATCGAAACCTTCAAAAAGAACCTGAAGACCCACCTCTTCCGACAAGCCTATAACCTGCAGTAACCACCAATCGACCAAACCGCTGCACGACCAGCTCTATCCTCACCTACTGTATCCTCACCCATCCCTTGTAGATTGTGAGCCCTCGCGAGCAGGGTCCTCTCTCCTCCTGTTCCAGTTGTGACTTGTATTGTTTAAGATTATTGTACTTGTTTTTATTATGTACACCCCTCACATGTAAAGCGCCATGGAAAAAATGGCGCTATAATAATAAATAATAATAATAATAATAATAATAATAAGCTCCAACCAGCAGTGTGTACGCTGCCCCCATGTCCCACTCATAATGTGTATGTGCACGTTGCAGCAGTGCACACTGTAACTAGGATGTGTAATGTAGCTAAAGGGCTGGGCCATAAAACCAGGGCTCATTATGTGTCTCAGAGCCTATCTCGGAAGATTGCCATTCTGGGTCTGTTACTCACTATGTGTAGTGTATGCCACCACAACTTAAATGGAATCTGATAAACCTACTAACAGGTGGCTTAAATTAATGACACTTCCCAAATTTTCAACAATCAAATCAGAGCAAAGAAGTATAGGCCAAAAGAGTAAAATTAATTCATCTTTATGAACATAATAAATCTAAAACAGAACAATAACAAAATGGAGATACAAATACTGAAAAATAAACTGCCTGCCAGGGTAGTATACCCAATGCCTAATACAGACTGATGTTTTCATATAAAGGGCATAGATGCCATAGACTGCCAGGAGGGTACTTATGAATACACGACCCTATACTGAGGATTAAAAAAAAAACAGCCAGGAGGTACATTTATTTAACGAGAATATTGTAACAAATCCAAGTGGCTGGCAAAATATAAAGGTAGTACATAAATATTCTCAATCAACCTGACACAATGTAAAGAGCAAATATTCAGGCAACACATTTGAGTCTACTGGCCAGTTATAATGCATACAAAAGCTGTTAAATATGCAAGTATATACTGTATGTGCATCTCAATACATAGACTGCATAAGGTGCATAGTGCTAAATAGACTGCAAAGATGCCATCAGCTGCTAGACATGTAAATAGATGTACCTGTCACAGTACATAAATGAAATAAAGCGCATTGTGCTACCAAATAAAGTTTCTTATACAGACTACAATAGAACCATCAATGCCCATTTATATGTAAATTTACAGGGCAAAATGCCTCATAGCAGTATCTAATTAGCAGCAAGTTAAAGCAGCACAAAAATAAATGAGTGACATGTACCATGGGCATAAAAAGGGTATATGACTTAGCAAGGCAGTGCAGATCCCCGACGCGCGTTTCGCACATAGCTTCTCCCTGGGGGATGAGGCATTTAGCATAAGTACCGGTAGACGAGGTCACAGATGTATGGAGAAGAAATTTTGTGGATGGCTTTGTATGTCATGGTTAGGGTTTTTAACTGGAGTCTCTGGGTAATGGGGAGCCAGTGAAGTGATTGACAGAGGAATAGGTTGGGGAATAGTGGGGGGATAACTGGATTAGTAGGGCAGTGGAGTTTAAAATAGATTGGAACGGTGTATTAGTGTTAGAGGGAAGGCCACAAAGCAGTAAGTTGCAGTAGTCAAGGCAGGAGTGTTTTTGAAGATTCTTGGTTAAGGAATGTGCGGATCCAGGAAATATTTTTGAATTTGAGTTAGCAGGAAGTGGAAAGAGCTTGGATATGTGATTTAAATGAGAGAGCAGAGATTATTATGCATATTATGGTTTTTGTTTTTTTTTATTGATAGATATCGGACAGATAGATAAATAGATAGATGAATAGATAACAAATAGACAGATTAAAAAATATTAGAAGTGCTTCTGAAAAATGTTCCTATTTGAGATTTATTTGTCTTTTTAGCATTCGCCGCGCAGTGCAGTTTAGCTGCACAGTAACCTTGGTATTTTATACAGATGCTGATTAAAATGTGCATTGAAGTAGGAAACAATGAGAGAGAACTGTCTGTCTTTCAGCTCACATCCCCAGCACTTCATTAGAGAAAGTTTCTAGTAGCCCGAAGGTAACCCCGCGGTTCTCCAACAACTCAGAGGAAATCACGACAACAGGACTCAGAAAAGTCCGCTATTATGTAGATTAGTGCAGATTTCTGAACTGCCTCAAGTTACATCTTTGGTTCATCTGTCTGTTGCCAAAGTGTTTGGAAAATGGCTTCACACGATTTTCTCCCCAAAAAAAAAACGAAGAAGCAAATCTGTGCAATCTTTTCTACCCAAAGAACAACCTAATTAGACGGCTTCACCTCCAGGGAGGATATCTGTAACAATTTGTGAATAAACAGGACTGACATTTTATTTTAACTACATCTTCCTCCAAGTCCTCGACATGCACAGTCCAACACTTACGAGGTTTTTGTGCTAGCAGTTGGTGTGTTAGGCTGTAAATGTTATGGTAATGAATTAAAGCTAAATTCGACAGTCGAAATGTTTCTCAGCCTGGTAACGATTTCCCTGCTCGGTCTCATTGATTCAGCAGAGATCTGGACATTATCCTGCAATTAATGCAAAATTTCGGAAACCACTTGATATTTAAAAATCTAGAACAAGAATATTTGTTTGTAAAAGTCTTGGCCCCCTCTGAGTTTCCGAAATAATAACCAGTGAACTGTAAATCTTGAGGCTGCTTCTACATCACGGAGGAGTAAATGATAATTTCATTATCAGCTTTGTTGTCTGTCCTCCATTGATGAACTTTATGATCTGATGAGTATTTTGTTGCCACGTCATTAATTCTGACTCAAGATAATTCGGTGAACAAGGTACAGCTCCAGCCGTTAGACAGGCTTTCTCAGCTTTTAAAAATAATTTTAAAAACACTTAAAGTGAACCTACCAATATTTTTTTTAGTATTTAATTTAAAAGCACAATAAAAATATCAATAATTTGACAAAAAAATATAAACAAGTTATTTGGAAAGTGGGAGAAAAATTCCCTTTTCTTGGCATGAGCCTTTCACTTCACTGAGCTGATTCAGCTGATGTCACACTCCCATGATGCATTGCACCAAGGGAAAAGTGAGCAGCAGTCTGCAGTCTGTAACTAGTATTTAGAGCTGCTCAGCTAGGGGTAAGATGTAGAGCAGGATTGCTGTTAAGAATCCTTCCAGTGATTAGCAGTAACTCAGCGATCCTGCTTTGCATCTGCTGGGAAGTCTCAATCTGCTCTGTGTCTGCCGAGGTCTTTAAACTCCCTGCTCCCCTTGTATTTCCTCCTTCCACCTCCCTCTTTTGTTGTAAAGCCTCTAACCACATTCTTCCTATTCCCCCACACACTGTTTTGCTTGTTTCTATGGCCAGTGTCAACATGCCTTTACATGATGCATGTTTTCAAGTCATACTCCAGCTCAGTTTTTGCTTTTCTTCAGTATTTTTGTATTCAGTACAAATAGGGTGTGGCCCCCTTTTTACTGAGCTGGGAAGTTCATATATAGTCCCTCCAAAGCTGGGTGTTCGGTTGGGACCTGGTTACTTTCTGCCACTATTCACACTAGGTAGGTTTTAACATTGGGTACACCTTGTTGTGGTGGGACAGCTTTATGCTTTTTTTGATCAAAAACAATGTTTACTAAATACCTTATGTTCATTATTTAATACTCTTGCTTTTTACTTATTTATTTTCATTAGGGTGTATGCACAGATTGCTTTTTCTTTGGTTTTACTGTTCAGCACTAAAGTTCACTTCTTCTGAAGACTCCCGCAGCCTGCGGAATAGTGATTGTGCCCCTCTCCCACTTTGTCACAGCAAGCAGGACTGAGAGGAAACAGAAGTGGGAAACAGAAACTACTACTGGAAGAAGCTATGTGCCAGACCCAAACAAGAGGGGTTTTTAGTTATTTACAGTTTCTGTATATGGCCAGTGTATGTGTAATTGTGTGTGTATACATGTCAAATGTTTGCATGTCTGTGGAGAGTGCATGAATGGGTACAGAGATGCCATTAGGAATTTCTGGGCCCCATACTGGCAAAATTTTCATGCCCTCTTGAGATTACGCCCAGGCTTTATCCCTCGAACCTTCCACAGTCTCACCTCCCACTGTTGGAAAAACTCCGCTTCTGCATCACATCCATTCCTTACCAATTATACATTAGTAGTTCCCATCGAAAACCAGATCACATACACACAAACAAAGCAGCACTCTGTAGCTCTATAGCATGCAAATATGAAATATGAAAATTTAATTGCATTACTGCACAAGAAATCTGAAAAATTGGGAATGCTTAGCGTGTAAATTGGCCAATTCATGTGTACCTGGAAGCCGCATTAAGGCAATTATCATTTCCAGGACCTAACATAATGCCAATCCTCTCTTAACAAGAACAAGTTACACGGCACTCTATAAATTTGTGAGTAGAGGTGCTCATGTAGGGTTTTCAGCCCCTTAAATCAAATGTATCAAAAAGCTTGGCACTCAATAATGCTTGTAGAAAATAAAGTCATTTATTTTACATCTGGACAGACAGATCAGCGGTAGCTCGTTTCTTGCTAAACGTTTTCGGTCCTTTGTGGACCTTCCTCAGAGCAAGTTTATCTACTGTACTGGAGTGTAGGATCTGGACTTATAATCAGATGTATGAGTATACTGGCAATATATGTGGAGGCAAATTTCAGAGGCAGTAATGGAGACCATGACTGTGAGCAGGATAAGCTGCTCGGGCATGCGGTGTGCCCACACTGTGTACGTTCTGTTGCCTGGAGCGCTGGTGGCGTGCTGAGACGCTGAGGGAGGCGCAATCCTCTCTTAGACTAAAGTCTTCATCTGTATGTGAACCTAATGTTAGCATGGCTTCCAGGTACACACGAATTGGCCAATTGTTTAGCTAATCATTCTTGCATTCTTTGTTCTACAGCTGAATTCAGATGTACAAGCACAATTAATACATAATTAGTAATTATGCAACCCATCATTTCAAATATAATCCACCATTGTGCCCCCATTATGTATAAATAACCACTTGCTCCACCTAATAAATATATAAATGAATTAGCCCCTGTACTCTTTCCCCCAGTTCAATACCAGTAACTTCATTTTCAACGACTATGCACCTCACGCTCTCCTGATTCATTATATTTACATGCCCCTTCTGCCCTAATTCATTATGCCATGTCTTCTCTCTCAATTTCTCTCCCCCACATGAAATACATCATTTATTCTTCCCCACCCTCAATTTATCATTTACTGTCCCCCATCCTCCTGTCTCAAAACATCATCATTTTCTCCTCCTCTCTCAAAACTCATAATTATTTGCTCTTCCCCTGGTCCGCAAGTCAGAATTTGCTCTCCCTACCCTCACTTTCATTTCATCACATGCAGTCCCTCTCCCTCCCCCACTATTCTTCATTTGCAGTCACCTTCCCCTCCCACATTTCTTCATTTGAAGTGCCCTTCTCTCTCTTCATACTTCCCAGCCCACTTCCTCCTCACTTCATCATTTGCCGTCCCCCCCACTCACTTCATCATTTGCCGTCCCCCCACGCACTTCATCGTTTGCCATTCCCCCACTGATTTCATTTTTTTACAGTCCCCTCTCTCACTTGCAGTCCCCCCTCTCCCATTTAATTCATTTTAGAAAGAAAAGAAAAGAAAAAAAAACATGTTTCATTCTTACATCACTGATGATCCCCTGTAGGCATAGCTCTTCTTCTGGTGTCCTCCTACAGGATGACATGTATGTGATGACATTATCACAATCGCGCCGTCCCCTGACTGGAAGTCCAGAGGGTGGAGGAAGAGGGAGTTGCCAGCCATTCAGGCTAGATGGCTGTGGAGCTCTGAGAAAAAAAACCAGCACCGAGGTGTGAGCCACGCACAGAACTTCATTGCATTGCAGTAAGGGCAGTAAACCCTGATGGCGGCCCTGCATGAGTGTATAGTGTATGTAAGAACTGTATGAAACATGTTCGCAGTGTGTGTGTATGTGCATATATATATATATATATATATATATATATATATATATATATATATATATATACATACACTGCTCAAAAAAATAAATGGAACACTTAAACAACAGAATATAACTCCAAGTAAATCAATCTTCTGTGAAATCAAACTGTCCACTTAGGAAGCAACACTGCTTGACAATCAATTTCACATGCTGTTGTGAAAATGGAATAGACAACAGATGAAAATTATTGGCAATTATCAAGACACACTCAATAAAAGAGTGATTCTGCAGGTGGGGACCACAGACCAGATCTCAGTACCAATGCTTTCTGGCTGATGTTTTGGTTACTTTTGAATGTTGGTTGTGCTTTCACACTCGTGGCAGCATGAGACTAGTGCAGCTAATCCAGGATGGCACATCAATGCGAACTGTTGCAAGAAGGTTTGCTGTGTCTGTCAGCGTAGTATCCAGAGGCTAGAGGCGCTACCAGGAGACAGGAGAGTGCACCAGGAGACGTGGAGGGGGCCGTAGGAGGGCAACAACCCAGCAGCAGGGCTGCTACCTCCGCCTTTGTGCAAAGAGGACCAGGAGGAGCACTGCCAGAGCCCTGCAAAATGACCTCCAACAGGCCACAAATGTGCATGTGTTTGCACAAACGGTTAGAAATCGACTCCATGAGGATGGTCTGAGTGCCTGACGTCCACAGATGGGGGTTTTGCTCACAGCCCAACACCGTGCAAGACACTTGGCATTTGCCACAAAACACCAGGATTGGCAAATTCACCACTGGCGCCCTGTGCTCTTCACAGATGAAAGCAGGTTCACACTGAGCACATGTGACACACGTGACAGAGTCTGGAGATGCCGTGGAGAGCGATCTGCTACCTGCAACATCCTTCAGCATGACCGGTTTGGCAGTGGGTCAGTAATGGTGTGGGGTGGCATTTCTTCGGAGGGCCGTACAGCCCTCAATGTGCTCGCCAGAGGTAGCCTGACTGCTATTAGGTGCCGAATGTACTCAAGCGATACGGTGACTCTGGTATCTTGGATAAGAAAACATGTGATTTCCTCACTTCTCCTAGTCAGGTCATTCCAGTGTTCTATATATTACCCAAGATTCATAAGAATCTTCAGCAACCACCTGGCAGACCTATCGTCGCCGCTTCAGATTCCCTACTCTCACCTATTGCTATATATCTTGAGAAAATCCTTACTCCTTTAATTAAATCCAGCAAGTCCTTCCTCTTAGACACGTGGACATTCTTAAATGTCATTAACTCAATTGGTCAAGTCCCTAGAGATTCCTTGTTAGTCATCTTTGACATAAAGGACCTTTATACCTCAATTCCCCATGACCATGGTGTACTGTCTGTCCATCGCTTACTCAAAGCATCTGACCTCAGAATGGTACAAATAAGCCTATGCATAGACCTCTTAACTGTTGTACTCACAAAGAACTATTTTATGTTCCAGGACAATTTTTTCTTAGAGATACGCGGGACCGCGATGGGCTAGAATGTAGTGCCCCCTATGCAAATTGCTATATGGCTCATTTTGAAGAGACCATCATCTATACGTGCTCCTTCTTCCAGGACATTACATGGAAGCGCTATATAGATATCTTCTGCATATGGGGGGGCTCGCTCGAGACCCTATCTGCCTTTCATGACTTGCTCAACCAATCATGACCCGGCTTGAGTTTTACCATGTCTCATGATTGCGCTAAAATCAACTTCCTTGATAATATGGTTATTAAAGATGATGTGGGTATTCTGTCCACTGACCTCTATGTCAATGCCACGGACCGAAACAGCCTTCTCCATTTTAATAGCTTTCATTCTACTGCCATGAAACTATCCATCCCAAAATCCCAGTTCCATCGCGTCAGAAAGATTGTTTCTGACCAAGAAACTCAGGAGGTCCATTTGGGAGAAATGTACTTGAAATTCAGAGAAAGAGGTTACCCACAAGATGTTCTAAATCATTTCAGAATGCCCGCTACCCACAGAAACCAAAACACTGGGGGCAGAATTGCCTTTGTATGCTCTTACCACCCCTTCGCTTACATTCTTCACAAATCCATCCATCAACATTGGTCTCTTCTTCACATGGCACACCCTGAAATTACTGAATTTGCAAAACCATTTCTACCCTGTTTCAGATGTGCACCCAATTTCAGGGACTCCCTGATTAGGGCTGATCTAGGTACCACTAAACCTACCAGCTCACAACGATTCTTAAAACTGCCCAAGGTTGGCACCTTCCCCTGTCTAAACTGCACACAATGCAGCAATGTACAGAAAGGGGAGGTAATCCATCATCCCCACACGGGTAAGACTTATAAGATTCGGGGATGCTTCACATGTGACACCTCTTTTGCAGTTTATGTCATTAAGTGCCCGTGTGGTCTATTGTATGTGGGGGAAACAACCCAATGTGTAAAGGATCGTATTTCTAAACACAAGTCTACAATTTGGTGTAAGAATACACTACTTCCCATCCCCCACCACTTTATCACCACCGGACATACCATAGCCCAACTCAAGTTCCAGATCTTGGAACAGGTACCACAGCCTAGGAGGGGTGGCGACCACATATGACAATTAAAGTGGCGTGAGGCTTTCTGGATTCACACCTTGGCCACCCTATCACCTAAGGGTCTGAATCGGGACTATGATCTCCTATCTTTTATGTGATAATTATTTGTGGCCTCATGCTTATGCATTTGCATCTTACCATCCATACATATGAGCCCTTTGCTACCCCAGTGACTGTGTTGCTTTTGCAAATTTAAACTGTGGTACTTAAAGGAATTGTAACTAGCAATTTTTACCAAACACATCCATGTATGTAATAACGTTTTACTATGATGGTAACTGTGTTCTCTTTTTCTTCCAGAGTCGCTTATATTAATTTTGGAAGCACTTCATGCACTCTGCTGGACACTTTGCCGCTACCACTGCACCTCCGTTTACCTGGAGAAAGCTATACCACTTATAGCCGATTCACAAGACAAAGTGGAATGCACATATTTTCTCCTGGAACGTACTATCCTATGCTTACACCAACGGCCATCCTCTTCCAGCTAGATCAATTACAGTTACATGCCCATGACACTCATTGGCTCTCGGACATTCCTATTCCGACCCCTTCCTTATCTCTAGCCCTGTCCATCACACTGCCTGACCGCATGAACTAGTGGTGGATTCCGCATCCTACACAGGCACTTATGTCCTGATATTTTAAGGTTAGCTATATGCGCTCCTCTTTTCTGCTCCGGCACTCCACTGCCACTTCATTTTTAGTAATCATTTGTATTTGTTACCAGGTATATAGCTTCATTTGGGGCTATACTGCCCACATACAGGCAGTGCTCACACACAAGTGTGGTAGGTTTCAACTTCTCATGCCAACTTGTTTTTTTTTTTGTTTTTTTCCCTTCCCCTCCTCCCTTTTTTTCCCCCATTTTTTTCATTTTTTTCACTACCTGCACCGCCACTATTGCTCCATTTCTCTATTTTTACAGAGAGATCTCATTCCACAATCAGCAATTCTGTGGATCCACTCGCTCCCTCACATTTATGAACTGGTACGTCCATTGCCACTTTCCTAGGCTCCATACTTTCCTTACTTATGCTGTGGTCTAGAATTCTTGTTATAGTCAGCTATTTTCTATTATACTTCAGGTTATTTCATTTGACCATTGTTTTCAATGTATATACTTTTGCTATTTCATGCACATATGCACTTTGTTTATTCGTTATATTATTTATTATTTTATTTTTTTGACCCGGTAGGGCCTGATGAAGGTCAGGATGTAGGATCGAAACATTTCTGTTATTTTGTGGACACCATTAAATCACCTGTCTTACGTTGAGTGCCGAGTTTTTGCTATATGCTATTAGGTACCGAGATGAGATCCTCAGACCCCTTGTGAGACCCTATGCTGGTGCGGTTGGCCCTGGTTTCCTCCTAATGCAGGACAATGCCAGACCTCATGTGGCTGAAGTGTGTCAGCAGTTCCTGCAAGATGAAGGCATTGAAGCCATGGACTGGCCCACCAGTTCCCCAGACCAGAATCCGATTGAACACATCTTGGACATCATGTCTCACACCATCAGGCCCGGCTCCAGGTTTTTGAGGGCCCCGGGCGAAAGAGTCTCAGTGGGCCCCCCCTTTAACATATACCACGATTCATGATGCACAGATTGATACAGCAGAGAAATATAGCACAGCCACGTAGCATATAACACAGCCCATGCACTATATAACACAGCCCATGCAGTGTATAGCACAGCCCACGTAGTATATAACACAGCCCACGTAGTATATAGGAGCCAGGCAGTATATAACACAGCGACGTAGTATATAACACTGCCCACATATATAACACAGCCCAAGTAGCATATAACACAGCCCACGTATATAACACAGCCCATGTAGTATAACACAGCCCACGTATATAACACAGCCCAGCCCAAGTAGTATATAACACAGCCCACATATATAACACAGCCCATGTAGTATAACACAGTCCACATATATAACACAGCCCAAGTAGTATATAACACAGCCCACGTATATAACACAGCCCATGTAGCATAACACAGCCCACGTATATAACACAGCCCAGCCCAAGTAGTATATAACACAGCCCACATATATAACACAGCCCATGTAGTATAACACAGCCCACATATATAACACAGCCCATGTAGTATAACACAGCCCACGTATATAACACAGCCCATGTAGCATAACACAGCCCATGTATATAACACAGCCCATGTAGCATAACACAGCCCACGTATATAACACAGCCCATATAGCATAACACAGCCCACATATATAACACAGCCCATGTAGCATAACACAGCCCACGTATATAACACAGCCCATGTAGCATAACACAGCCCACGTATATAACACAGCCCATATAGCATAACACAGCCCACGTATATAACACAGCCCATGTAGCATAACACAGCCCATGTATATAACACAGCCCACGTAGTATAACACAGCCCAGTGAGGAAGACACACTCACTGCTTCACTTTTACCGTCATGCCGTGGCCATTGCCCCCATTGTGGACACAGGGTGCTCCGTGCACCTGACTGCTGTGCTGCTAGTCTTTCTGCTTGGCGCACTGCTGGACCTGGTCCTGGATGGTCGGTGGATGTGGATGATCTCTGACTGAGCTCTTAGGCGGCCGGAAGTGACAATACAGACGACCGCTGGCCCGGAAGTGACTCATATCCATGGTGACGGTGAGTATTCCAGAAGCTGCGCAGCACCAGCTAAACTCAGAGAGCTCTGTGCCTTTTGCTGCCGAGCAGGGATGACGGATGTGCTCCACCTCCGAGTCCTGGCTGGGCCTCAGAGTTGACTGTCAGTGTCTGTAGTAGTCATGTAATACACACAAACAGCACACAGGGATGTAGTCCGGCTGCAGGGGCCCCCCAGGAGCGCATCAGTGTGTGTGTGTTGTAGCGTTACCACCGTAAATGGGCCCCTCCTTCTTGCCAGGGCCCCGGCACTTGCCCGGGTACGCCGGGTGCTGACGCCGGCCCTGCGCACCATCCACCAACATCACGTTGCACCACAGACTGTCCAGGAGTTAGCAGATGCTTTAGTCCAGGTCTAAGAGGAGATCCCTCAGGAGACCATCCAGCACCTCAACAGGAGCATGCCCAGACATTGTAGGTAGGTCATACAGGCACGTGGAGGCCACACACACACACAGCAGAACATCATTTCCTTGTCTTGAGGCATTTCAACTGAATTTGGACCAGCCTGTAATTTGATTTTCCACTTTTATTTTGAGTATTATTCCAAATCCAAACTTCCATGGGATATTAATTTTGATTTACATAGTAACATAGTTATTAAGGTTGAAGGAAGACTTTAAGTCCATCTAGTTCAACCCATAGCCTAACCTAACATGCCCTAACTTGTTGATCCAGGGGAAGGCAACAAAACCCATGTGGCAAAGAGTAAGCTCTATATTGCGGGAAAAAATTCCTTACTGACTCCACATACGGCAATCAGACTAGTTCCCTGGATCAATGCCATATCAAGGAATCTAGTATATATAACCTGTAACTTTAACTTTATACTTTTCAAGAAAGGTATCCAGTCCCCTCCTAAATTTTAGTTGATCATTTTTATGTTTTATTGTTTTCAACACATTCCACTATGTAATGAATAAAGATTTGCAACTGAAATATTTCATTCAGTGATATCTTGGATGTGGTATTTTAGTGTTCCTTTTATTTTTTTGAGCAGTGTATATGTGTATATACAAGTGCTTCTCACTAAATTAGAATATCATCAAAAAGTTAATTTATTACAGTTCTTCAATCCAAAAGGTGAAACTCATATATTATATAGAGTCATTACAGAGTGATCTATTTCAATTGTTTATTTCTGTTAATGTTGATAATTATGACTTATAGCCACTGAAAACCCAAAAGTCGTTATCTCAGTAAATTGTAATACTTTATAACACCAGCTTGAAAAATGGTTTATTTTAAAATCTGAAATGTTGGCCTACTGAAACGTATGTTCAGTAAATGCACTCAATACTTTGTTGGGACTCCTTTTGCATCAATTACTGCTTCAACTCAGCATGGCATGGAGGCAATCAGCCTGTGGCACTGCTGAAGTGTTATGGAAGCCCAGGTTGCTTTGATAGCAGCCTTCAGCTTGCCTGCATTGTTGGGTCTGGTGTCTCTCATCTTCCTCTTGACAATACTCTATAGATTCTCTATGGGGTTAAGGTCAGGCCAGTTTGCTGGCCAATCAAGCACAGTGATACTATTGTTTTTAAATCAGGTATTGGTACTTTTGGCAGTGTGGACAGGTGCAGAGCCCTGCTGGAGAATGAAATTCCATTTCCAAAAAGCTTGTCGGAATAGGGAAGCATGAAGTGCTCTAAAATTTCCTGGTAGACGACTGCGCTGACTTTGGTCTGGATAAAACACAGTGGACCTACACTAGCAGATGACATGGCTCCCCAAACCGTCACACTAGACCTCAAGCAGCTTGGATTGTGTGCCTCTTCACTCTTCCTCCAGACTCTGGGAACTTGATTTCCAAGTGAAATGCAAAGTTTATCTGAAAACAATACCTCTGAGCAACAGTCCAGTTCTTTTTTCCTTTGCCGCGGTAAGACATTTGGTATCTTTATGTTTGAAGCATGATATGTGGGAAAAGGTTGAAAAGTTCCAGAGGGCCGAATACTTTTGCAAGGCACTGTATATGGTTGTATGAAAAAGTGTTTGTTTCATTCCTGATTTCCTATTCTTATGCCTGTTGTGTAACTTAAATGTTTCAAACTGACAAACAAATTTTCAGTTTTCAAATGAAGGTCTTCATTATTAAGGGAAAAAGAAATCCAAACCTACTGGGTCATGTGGGAAAAAGTGATCGCCCCCACCCATTAAAACATAAATTAACAGTGAATTATCACATCTTTGTGAACCTGAGTTCAAATTCCCTAGCCACATGCAGGCCTGATTACTGAGACACCTTTTGTTAATCAAGAAATCACTTAAATATGACCTGCCTGACAGAGTGAAATAGACCAAAACACCTCAAAAGCTAGACATCATGCCATGATCCAAAGACATTCTGGACCAAATTAGAAACAAAGTAATTGTGATCTGTCAGTCTGGTAAAGGATATAAAGCCATTTTTCAAGCTTTGGGACTCCAGCGAACAAAACTGTGAATCACTATCCGCAAATGGTGAAAATATGGAACAGTAGTGGCTGGATGACCAAAATTACTCTAAGATCGCAACAACTACTCAACCAAGAGGTCACAAAAGACCCAACAATGACAACCAAAGAATTGCAGGCTTTCCTTGCCTCAGTTAACTCCTGACTCCACGATAAGAAAGAGACTAGGCAAAAATGGCTTGCATGGCAGAGTTCCAAGACGAAAACCACTAATGAGTAATAAGAACATAAAGACTCCTCTCAGTTTGTCAAAAAAAAAAACTTTTGATGATCCCCAAGACTTTTAGGAGAATACTCTGTGGACTGAGGAGATAAAAGTATAACTTTTTGTAAGGTGTATGTCCAATTATATATGGCGTAGAAGTAATACAGCATTTCAGAATAGGAAAATTATACCAACAGTAAAATATGGTGGGGTGGTGCTGTTTTGCTGCTTTAGGACCTGGAAGACTTGCTGTGATTCTGCTATCAAAAATTCCTCAAGGAGAATATCTGGCGATCTGTTTGTGAAATCAAGCTGAAGCGCACTTTGGCAATGTAGCAGGACAATAATCCAAAACACAACAGCAAGTCCACCTCTGAGTGACTTAAGAAAAGAAAAACTAAGACTTTGGACTGGCCTAGTCAAAGTCCTGATCTTAATCAGATTGAGATGCTGTAGTGTGACCTTAAAACGTAGTTCATGCTCGTAAACCCTCATATGTGGCCTAATAAAAACAATTCTGCAAAGATGAGTGGGCCAAATTCCTTCAGGGCATTGTAAAAGACTAATTGCCAGTTATTGCAAATGTTTGATTGCAGTTGCTGCTGCTAGGGGTGGCCCAATCAGTTATTAGGTTTAGGGGCAAATATTTTTTTTACACAGTTGGATTTCTTTTTCTTTTAATAAGACCTTCATTTAAAAACTGAATTTGTGTTTACTCGCGTTATCTTGGTCTAATATTTATTATTAATTAATACATTATTATTAATTATAATATCTTTTGTCTAATATTTAAATTTGGTTAGTGATCTTAAACACTGAAGTGTGACAAAAATGCAAAAGAATAGGAAATCAGGAAGGAGGCAAACACTTTTTCTCATAACTGTATTTAGTGCATATATACAGTACATACACTAAATTCTTTGAATATATGTCATGATCTTAGAAAATCATAATAAAATCACAAATTTCTAGCAGATACCAAAATGTTGAAATTACAGTATGTAACTGAAAATATCCTGGAATCTGAAGATAAAAAACATGTTTAGGACACAGGATTCCAAAAAAAGTTTAATAAGTCAAAACAAATATTCTCTGTAAAATGATACAAAATAATTGAAGAATTTGTCTGTTTAGCAAGCACAAGTTATTTTCTGAATCTAACTGCTACTAGTCCGTTAACAATGAAGTGATTTCCTGAGCACATAGTTGGCTGATAAATTGATGGAGGGACTGTGGTGTTTGGTAACAGCTATAAATGTGATTCACTTGCAGCCTTCTATCTACTGAGTAATTAGGGCTCATACAGAGAGGTGTCGAGGGAGCACTGAGGGATGGAGGAGAGTCTGGAGATAAATCTTATTCCAGTTCATGTTAAACATTATGGTCGGCTGGAAGTTGTGAGAAACTTATGAAACTTAGAACTGCTGATTTTTTTTTGCTTTTAGTTTTCATTTTAGCATACTAATGAACTTTGTACAATTATGTTGTTCCAGATTAGGAAAATAGTATGAGCAACTTTAGGCTTCGTTCATAAACTTATAAACCTTTGTCTTGTCCTTTTATTTATTTATTTTTCTGTCGATGGAGCTATAGAAGGGCTTGTTTTTTTGTGCGACAAGCTGATATTTTGATTTATAGCAATTTGTTGTACCTACAAAGTTTGATCACCTTTTACTGATTTTTTAGAAGTTTATAGCAAATAAAAACCTGCAATTTAGATTTTTTTTACAATGTTTTGTGTATTACTACTAATTATTATATATTTTGACATACCCTACTTTTACTGACACAAGCTTCTGTTGTTGCTGTTACCGGAAGATGCTAGCTGTATAACACAGTCGGCATCTGCCAAGTATGATGCAACCTCAGCTCCTGGTCGCATGACCGCTCATGTGACCGCTCACGCGACCAATCACAAGCCGCGATGTCATCGCAGGTCCTTTACTCGCTCATTCTTAGGAAAGGAGGCTGCCGGTTGCACGTCTGAGGTCCAGGCTCCGTCAGAGGGGTGAGTATATCCATATTTTTTATTTTTATGCTTTATTTTTTACATGAATATGGATCCCAGGGCCTGAAGGAGAGTCTCCTCTCCTCCAGACCCTGGGAACCATACACTGGGAACTTCCGATTCCGATTTCCGATATCACAAAAATATCGGAACTCGGTATCGGAATTCCGATACCGCAAATATCGGCCGATACCCGATACTTGCAGTATCGGAATGCTCAACACTACTCATCATCCCAAGAATGCCATCCCCACAGTGAAACATGGTGGTGTTAGCATCATGCTGTGAGGATATATTCGGCAGCAGGGACAGGGAAAATGGTCCAAGTTGAAGGAAGATGAATGGTTCAAAATTCCTTGATATTATTGAGCAAAATGTGTTTCAGTCATTGATTTGAGACTGGGAAGGAGGTTTACCTTCCAACAAGATATTGACCCAAAGCATACTACTAAAGCAACACTCTAGTGGTTTAAGTGGAAACATGTAAATGTTTTGGAGTGGCCTAGTCAAAGCCCAGACCTTAATCTAATTGAGAATCTGTGGTCAGACTTGAAGATTGCTGCTTACCAGAGGAAACCGTTTAACTTGAAGGAGCTTGAGCAGTTTTGCCTTGTGGAATCAGTAAAAATCTCAGTGGAAAGATGTGGGAAGCTCACAGAGACTTATTCAAAGAGATTTGCAGCTATAATTGCCACAAAAGGAGGCTCTACAAAGTACTGACTTTAAGGGGGTAAATTGTTATGCACATAGAAGTTTCAGTTATTTTGTCCTATTTGCTGTTTGCTTCAAAATAAAAAGAAAACCAAATGTTCACAGTTGTAGGCATGTTCTTTACAAGAACTGATGCAAACCCTAAAAAAACAGTAAAATTCAAGATTGTAAGGCAGCAAAACTAAAAAATGCTTTTGAAAGCCTCTGTACACATACATAAATATATAAATGAAATGGTGCCTTAAAAGAGGGAATGCAGAAAGTTGTCATAAAGAATTCAATGCATTGGATGCAGGGATAATAATAATAATAATAATAATAATAATAATAATATTGAGCATAATAATTTTATTTATATAGCGCCAACATATTCCGCAGAGCTTTACAAATTATACATATATCAACCAATGTCAACACATATAGGTTTTAACAGCAAATCAACAACCACCTAACTAACCTATAAATGGCATAGTGAAAATGGCTGATCAGCTTAAAGGTACCGTCACATTTAGCGATGCTGCAGCGATCTAGACAACGATCCCGATCGCTGCAGCGTAGCTGTGTGGTCACTGGAGAGCTGTCACACAGACAGCTCTCCAGCGACCAACTATGCGAAGTCCCCTGGTAACCAGGGTAAACATCGGGTTACTAAGCGCAGGGCCGCGCTTAGTAACCCGATGTTTACCCTGGTTACCAGCGTAAACGTAAAAAAACCCAAACACTACATACTTACATTCCGGTGTCTGTCCCCCGGCGCTGTGCTTCTCTGCACTGTGTAAGCGCCAGCCGGAAAGCACAGCGGTAACGTCACCGCTGTGCTCTGCTTTACGGCTGGCCGGCGCTGACAGTGCAGAAAAGCAGAGCGCCGGGGGACAGACACCGGAATGTAAGTATGTAGTGTTTGGTTTTTTTTACATTTACACTGGTAACCAGGGTAAACATCAGGTTACTAAGCGTGGCCCTGCGCTTAGTAACCCGATGTTTACCCTGGTTACCAGTGAAGACATCGCTAAATCAGCGTCACACATGCCGATTCAGCGATGTCTACGGGAGATCCAGCGACGAAATAAAGTTATGGCCTTTCTGCTCCGACCAACGATGGCACAGCAGGATCCTGATCGCTGCTGCCTGTCAAACTCAACGATATCGCTATCCAGGATGCTGCAACTTCACGGATCACTAGCGATATCGTTCAGTGTGAAGGTACCTTAAATGTTAGTAGCTAGGATATCGCCTATAACATGCTTAGTTGTAGCCTGTGATCAAAGACCATCACAGCATACCTGTGAGAACAGAAGGTTCATTCTGCTGCTAGGTATTTTGAATTTTTATCTTCACAATAATTGGAGTGGTGGATTTTAACCAAAAGATATAGATTAACAATATCTTTGTCTTATTGGAAGAAAAAGCACAGGGGGAGGCTCCTGCTGCAGTCAGCTGTGTAACAGACATAAATAGGAAGGTGAAAAGTTGAAGACATGATATTGGTCATTGTCAGACATGTACATTCCTCATCCAATTGCCTCCAAGACTTTTCCCGAGTATCCCACATCCTCTGGAATTCTGTGTCCCAACATATCCAATTATCTTCTACATTTAAAACGTTTAGACGGAACTGAAACCCTCCCCGCAACCCTCCAACCGTCTCTTTCCTCATTATCCTGTAGACTGTAAGCCCACAAGGGCAGAGCTTTCTCCTTCCTTTGCCAGTCTGTTAGTTTGCTCATTGTAATTTATATTTGTATTTTGTACCTCTTCTCATGTTCAGCACCATGGAATCAATGATGTTCTAAAAATAAATAACAATACTAATAATGGTTAGGTTTCTGGAACACACAGAGGCAATTTACCTATATGTTTCTCAATTTAATTAAATCATGGGACAAAATAGAATCAAATAAAAGGAGTTGGGGATAAAAATTGTTGGGGGGAACTATTTTGTATTTGTATTGTATTTTCTGTTTTGTAAATTCTTAAGTCGCTGAGAGTTAATCTTGATGCGCTCCATGAAGGAGGAAATTTATTTTCTAATATAGGTGTCATGCATATTTATGGCAATATATTTTTAGCATAAATATTATACTAAATCATTTTAAATTAATAAAGGTATGTACATAAAATGAAGGGCTGTGTAATATTGAAAATGCATTCTCGTCTTAAGAAAAGTTGAGGTCAAAAGCTATAAAATGGAAAAATACACCACCTTGTAGTATATGAGTCCACTTCGTAGTCAGGTTCTGTAAGTTAAAGCTACTGTAAAGCCGCCCATGCACCCTCAATAGCATATAATCTAATACCATAGTAAGGCCTCATTCAGATGTTCATATTGCATGTGTTCTATCCTTGTATCATACGAATACAATTTGTATCCATAATAGTCTATAGAGTTGTTCACATGGACCCTGTGTCCATGCAAAACTCACAGAGATATGTCCGTTTTCTTCCAGAAGCATGGATGAAATGTGTCAGTATAAGTCTACATCCTTAAAAAAATGGATAGCACATGGGCACCCATGGGCTAAACATGTGCCATCTATGTGCTTTCCGTATTTAACATAGCAAAGCATAGATGTTTTGTAAATTGTTTCTTCATTTATCCACACGTGATGATACACTGATGACACACAGATCCAAAATACTGATGATATTGGTACAATTTGTTTATGTACGTGCATAATACTGAAATCTGAATGAGGCCTTGGAATCTGATTATATATATATATATATATATATATATATATATATATATGGGGATCTAGTGGGACCACATAGAAGTCTATAAGTGACATATTATGACTCAACACAATGCAGAAGTTGGCCATGATCAAGAGCTAAAAGGGAGGCTTTCTGACTCTAGCTTTCTGAAAATAATGTAATATTAATGCAATCTTCCAATATTTCACGGAACATCAGATATAAAAAGATGCACATTTCCCAGAAAAATTGCTTTCTGTCAATAAACAATAAATTATTATGGCAGATATGTATCCCATTTTTCAATAAATAGCTGTTAACTGGAGTTTCTGAAGTCACAGCAACAAATCCTCAACCCTTTAACTAATCACTCATCGAAAATATTACTTTACCTATTTATTTAACTTTTTTTATTTTGCTCATTTTTACAGAATTTTCTGGAAGAATCCAATTACAAAACTGACACAATGCAGCCAGTGCAATTTGCACTTAGAAGATTCAAAGTAATAAATAAAAAATGTAAAAAGTAGGCAAAATTGAGCTTTATAGGGAGCAAGGGGGTTTTAAAAACATTGCAGTCATTGAGTTAAGTAGCTCGCTTGATTGTGATAAATGGTACTTATCTGCTCCCAATTTCGGTTACTATTATTCCATACGCGTGATTACTGCAGAATAATTGGATGATTTTAGATTCTGTCTTCCAGAAAGGAAAACTCAGGAGAGATATGAGAGAATGCTGATTAAGTGTACTCCGTCTCTGCTTGACTACTATTGGGCTGCGTAAAGATCAGAGCCCTACGTTTCCAAATAGACATGATACGTCTTTTTGTAAGAAACTTCCATCTCTCCTGACAATTGGCTGAGTGTCCATTTTAGAATTATGACAGCTAGCACAGACTTCTGTGTAGCTGCAAAAGAATGACAACTTTTAAAATATTATTTAGAAAGCATGGCCAGATACTTTATGTTGTAAAGTAAATGTGATACAAATGGAATAAAATGATGAAACATTATTATAGCTGCCAGTGACTGTAAAAAATGCACTTTGGTTATAATTGTATATCGCCTAATGTATAATGTTCAGCCTTACACTCATCCACTTTCATAGTTACATGAATGCTATGCTGTAGATGATTCCACTCATACTTATTTGCATATTTTGATAAGGACTTCAATTTCTCATGATAAGCATGCAATACAGAATTGTGCCAGGTTAGCCATACTCTTGACAAGCTGTAATTTAATTCACAGCACTGGGTGGCCAAACATAGGCACTTATAGCATAACCATCTCTTAACAGAGTATCACAAAAATGATAATGTGTGCACACTGTAAAGCGCTGCGGAATATGTTAGCGCTATATAAAAATAAAGATTATTATTATTATAAAAAATATGCTATTTGGTGGTCACTATGCTTCAATCCTCTTCCAGAAGAAGAGGTTATGAAGAATGCATTTGTAGATATATAGATACAGAGGTGGATTAAGAATAGACTGGACCCCAGGCAGATTAGAGTGAGTGTTCCCTTTATGTATAGGGCTGTACATAACAATAGAAGATGCTATGTAATAATGGATGGTACTATGTATAATGAACAATGCTATGTAATAAGGGACAGTACTATACATAACAAGAGAGAATGCTATGTAAGAAGGGATGGCGCTATACATAACAGCAATGCTATCTAATAAGGAACAATGCTATATATCTATATATATGAGAAACAACAAACCGAAAAAAAGCATCTCCAGTACTCCAGTCCTCTGTGCGGTGGGTACCTTGCTGCAGCAGCATTTACTAGTTCGGTTTAATAGACTATGGCACACATATGTGACAGTATTGTAGCGGCTATGGTCTGTTTGCCTGTGTATATTTTGTGAACGGTTGCTGTTAGCTCTGTTTCCCTCGTTGCATGGTCTAACTACTTTTTGTTTGGTTTACTTAGTTATTATATATTATGTTTCCTTATTTTTGCTTATTTTTTCTGTCTCTACATATACACAATTCTTTAACTAGGAGGACTGTGAGTCCTGGTTGCGCTCTTCCTGCTAATCCTGCAGCAGTGTTTTCTGTGTTGCTACTACATTCCCTCTCTTCACCTGTTTTTGTATTGTCAAATATTTTCAATAAAGTTTATAGTGCTTTTATCACATTTGGTCTGACCAGTTATCATCTTTTTCGGTTTGTTGTTTGTCTATCTTTGATGATAGGTCTTGTTGGTCCTTTTCACATATGGTACAGACTACTGCTTTATTATGCGCTACCATGGTGATTAGTCATATAAGTTGGTATTCATTTTTTGCTGTGTTTTGCACAGGTGTTCTTATAGGCATGGACTTCAAAGCCAAGGAAATAGCTTGGCATTCACACATTGATCAGGTGTTTGGAGGGGAAGTGTCCACCTCACAGCAGGCCAACGACCGCAGATGGGAGGAACAAGTTATTGAGCTGAAAAACATGGTGGTAAAACGGACAAAACTGTGGTGGAATTGTACCTTCTTAGAAGGGTACCAGACTAGGAGATGATTCCACGTGGCCTGAGGGTTCGGGTTATTCCCACCTTCCCTGTTGAGGATGTGGCCTTTGTGGCTGGTTGGGAGGAGGCATGCAACAATTGTTCTGGTCAACTTATGAAATTATTGGGTGATTACAATAAAGGAATTATTGAGCAGTTGGATGCATCTATTAAAATAGCGGAGGAAGAATTGAAATCAAGTGGGACTGCTGAACAATTAGATATATGTAACAAACAGATTGAGAAGTCCCTTGAGAGCGTTGTCAAAAAAATCCAAGACACCCAGTCATCTAAGATCAGTAGAGACCGTCATGACTATGAGAGCAAGAGGGTGTATCTATGGAGAAAAAGCAGACAGTCTGAGGGTCCGATGAGACGGGTACCGTCTCAATCGTCCATCTCATCTGTAAGTGACACCTCTGAACAATCAACATCTTCAGTGACCACACGGTCAAGGATGACCACACGGAATCAGAGAGATTTCACATTTCATCCCTACAGACGTGATGACTTCTCCACTGAACCCCGTAAATATAATAACAAGGTAATTAATCTTAGCTCCCACAACTTTACGGATACTGATCTGAAATTGCTAGAAAAGGGCTTATCTTTTTCACCTGCAGCACCTTTTGATGTGTTTGAGGCTGTCAAAGATCTCCATCTTTTCGCCAGATCATTGGTTTTTAAAAAATATTTCTTTGATGGTAATCTGGCTGCACTCTTCCCCACAGAGGAAGAACAGATAGCCCTCCGTACCCTAGAAGAATTGGCTGTTGAACATGACACCCCTGAAGGAGGTATGATTCCAACCTCCATTCGTCCTAAATCTAGAAAATTTCCTCTTTTGTCCTCGTGCCCCAACGTAGATCTCTTTGTACAAATGGTTACTAAGGAATTCCGGGGGATCCCCAGACATATCTACAAAGATAATTTAACATATGAGGAGAGGGGGCGCCTTCGTGTCCTTCAGAATCTTGGAGATGTTGTGTTCAAGCCAGCGGACAAGGGGGGAAACGTGGTGGTTTGGCCCAATTCTATGTACGAAAAGGAGGCCTTTCGTCAGCTGAATAATAAAGTGTGTTACAAAAAACTCACGTTTAACCCCTTGTCCGCTTATTCTAAACAACTTGTAGGTATCATTAAACATGCTAGGGATGTGGGCACGATTACCGGTGAATTAGCATCAGCATTGTTGGTGAGTGATCCCACAGTCCCTACATTTTATCTTCTCCCCAAGATCCACAAGGACACGAGGACGCCAACGGGGCGTCCGATAATATCTGGTAGAGGTAACTACCTTGAGAAGGTAAACCAATGGATAGACTCTAAGTTACAACCATTGGTTGAAAGTCTTCTGTTGTATCTCAAAGATACAGGCGAGTTTCTGAGACTTATGGATGGGGTATGTCTTAGCGAGGAGGAACTACTAGTTACTGCTGATGTCGAATCATTGTACACCAGTATTCGACATCAGGATGGGCTTCGAGCTGTAGAATTTTACTTAGATGCATCCAACCTCTCAATGGAAATTAAGAATCTCATTTGTAATTTATTGGAATTTTCTTTAACCCATATTTTTTTTGTTTTTAAGGGGTCCTTCTTCCTGCAGCTCCAAGGAACAGCGATGGGTGCCCCCTTTGCCCCGTCCTATGCCAACCTGTTCCTGGGGCTGTGGGAGAGGGGCCTCTCCCTGCCGGATCATCCGGAGTCAATGTGCCGTGTCCTTTTGTGGACACGGTACATTGACGACATTTTGATGATCTGGCGGGGTTCCGCTATTAGCCTGCAGGACTTCATGACATCCTTAAATAACAATATCAGCAACATCAAATTGACATACAAATTCGATGGTGACACCATCGAATTTTTAGATGTCATGCTGAAACGGGATGTGCGTGGCGACCTGCAGACAGTTATTTACAGGAAACCAACTTCAACCAATCTCTTGTTGCACGCCTCCTCCTCACACCCTGACCATGTCATCCAAGCCGTTCCCACAGGTCAATTCCTCCGTCTGCGTAGACTATGTTCTACGGAGACGGATTTTCTTGATCAGGCCGAAGACCTAAAAAATAGGTTATTGTCCCGTGGCCATAGTAAACGCAGCGTTAAGAAAGCTTTTAACAGAGCAAAATATTCTTCGAGGGATTCATTACTATATAAGAGCAATGAGAAACAAGAGCAAGATATTGTTCGTTTTGTCACTAAGTACCACTCCCAGTTTCCCATGATGAAAAGGATCCTACAAAAATCTTGGCATGTACTGAGGGCTGACCCAGTTATTGCACGTTACCTTCCTGAGAGGGCTGGCATTGCAGTCAGACGGTCCAGGAATCTTAGGGATGTTTTAGTTCATAGTCACTATACTGGTGATAAGTTGACTACTTTCCTGGACACCATGGTTGTTCGGGTGGGGTGTGTTCCGTGTGGCCGCTGCGTCGCATGCCCAAACATTGAGAGAATTGGCGTATTTTCCAACTTTGATAGATCACGTGAATTTAAAATTAAGAAAAAAATCACATGTACCAGCACAAATGTGATCTATGTGGTAACATGTCCATGTGACAAAATGTATGTTGGCATGACCACCCGCCAGCTAAAAACACGCATCCGTGAACATGTTTTGGGCATTGGCGCAGCGGCTACTGTGGAAGACACGTCCACCCTTAAAACAATACCACGCCATTTCAAGATCTTTCATGACTGTAATGCCGGCCTTCTCAGGGCTAGAGGGATTGATTTGCTCGATGTGGGGATCCGTGGTGGTGGTACGTTCCAGAGGCTGGCCCGTGTTGAGTCTAGGTGGATCTGGACTCTGGGCACGGTGCAGCCGGCTGGTTTAAATGACAATATTAGCTTTGCTCCCTTTCTATAATATTACATTTTTCATTTGAATGTTTATTCCTCAGGTCCATATCTGTGTTTGTTAGGCTTGTCTGTGTAGTGCCAACACTCGGATGCTGTTGTGTTTTTATTTTTGTTTTTAACTTACCTTATTTATTTCCAGCACATGCCGACCTCGTAGTGCTCCGGGGCTTGTTTGAATCTTTGTTCTTCAGCGCTATGATGGGCACATCGTCTGTTCAAGCCTTGGTCAAGATGACAATCTGAGAGAAATGAGGGATTTAGAAGGAATAAAGAATAAATGGACTGTGGCTATAATTAACTAAGTGTTGTATTTCCAATTGTAATAATTACTTTCACATAGATACTGTTATATATGCTATTTTCATTTTTGTCTATAATATTATATTGTTGGTTATTATAGATACTTTGAGATACTGTCTGCATTATGAATTCGCATTGTTGTGTAGTCAGGGCTTTAGTGGGTCGAGCTGGGGATATTTATTATTGTAGATGCATTTATTGATACTGAGTTACTATTTATCCAAGCTGTGCCCTCTCTGAATATGTGCTCTTGCCATAATATGGACGCTTTTATTAGGAGGCGTTGTAACTGCCATTTTGGTAACGGGCAGACCCCATTATGGTGATTTTTACTAAACAATGCCTTTACATATCATCTTCCTATGTGACACTTATTATTCTTTAGTACGGCTGCTTCTCATTGAAACAGTAGATACAATTCAGTATATTCCTGGTGCGGTTGTAGTTGTGCTGACCGTGTGATCCCTATGCGCCTGCGCGTTTCTGCGGTGGCTGTTGGTCACTTTGGATCAATTGGGGCCCCAGTGATCCTCGGCTTCCTTCGGCTTTCCTCGGACGCGGCCGGCGCTGTGGTTTCCATGGTGCCGTGCGACTACTTCCGGTTGCCACGCCCCTCTACTTCCTGTGTATGCGGACGCTGTCTTTAGCTTCTACGTAGCCACACGGACATTCTTGGTCGTTGCACCCTTACATTTCTGGTTCGGGTGCTTTTAAACTCCATGTGCACACACTTTCTATGCACCCTGACGAAGGTGTGATCGCCGAAACGCGCGTTGGGGCGGAAGCGCGTCTCCAGTACTCCAGTCCTCTGTGCGGTGGGTACCTTGCTGCAGCAGCATTTACTAATTCGGTTTAATAGACTATGGCACACATATGTGACAGTATTGTAGCGGCTATGGTCTGTTTGCCTGTGTATATTTTGTGAACGGTTGCTGTTAGCTCTGTTTCCCTCGTTGCATGGTCTAACTACTTTTTGTTTGGTTTACTTAGTTATTATATATTATGTTTCCTTATTTTTGCTTATTTTTTCTGTCTCTACATATACACAATTCTTTAACTAGGAGGACTGTGAGTCCTGGTTGCGCTCTTCCTGCTAATCCTGCAGCAGTGTTTTCTGTGTTGCTACTACCTTCCCTCTCTTCACCTGATTTTTATATTGTCAAATATTTTCAATAAAGTTTATAGTGCTTTTATCACATTTGGTCTGACCAGTTATCATCTTTTTCGGTTTGTTGTTTGTCTATCTTTGATGATAGGTCTTGTTGGTCCTTTTCACATATGGTACAGACTACTGCTTTATTATGCGCTACCATGGTGATTAGTCATATAAGTTGGTATTTATATATATAAGAGGCATCGTGATTACTAGCTAATCCCGCCCCCTGCACAGTAGCTCCACCCCCCACCACATTACCACACACAATCCCGTCCCCCACCCCATTACCACACATAATCCTGCCCCCCAACACATTACCACACACAATCCCGCTCCTCACCACATTACCACACACAATCCGCACCACATCACCACACATAATCCCACCCCCCACCCCATTACCACACATGATCCTGCCCCCCCACCACATCACCACACATAATCCCACCCCCCACCACATCACACTCACTAATCCCGCCCCCTGCACAGTAGCTCTGCCCCCACCACATCACCACACACAATCCCGCCCCACCACATTACCACACACAATCCCACCCCCCACCACATTACCACACATAATCCCACCCCCACATTACCACACATAATCCCACCCCCACCACATTACCACACATAATCCCAACCCCCACCCCATTACCACACACAATCCCACCCCCCCACCCCATTACCACACATAATCCCGCCCCCACCACATTACCACACATAATCCCAACCCCCACCCCATTACCACACACAATCCCGCCCCCACATTACCACACACAATCCCACCCCCCACCACATTACTACACATAATCCCGCCCCGCCACCACATCACCACACATAATGCCGCCCACACACATTACCACTTGAGGCTCCATCCTCACACATTACCACACGAGGCTGTGTCCCCACACATTACCATGCAAGGCTCTGTCCCCACACATTACCACACGACACTCCATCCCCCCACATTACCACACAAGGCTCCGTCCCCACACATTACCACACAAGGCTTCGTCCCCACACATTACCACACAAGGCTCTGTCCTCACACATTGCCACACGAGGCTGCGTCCCCACACATTACCACATGAGGCTGCGTCCCCACACATTACCACATGAGGCTCCGCCCCCCCACATTACCACACACAGCACTTCCTTTCTATTTAATTCAACCACTTCAGCCAAGGTAAACGTACATTTAATTGCATCTGCATTCTACCAAACAAAATGAGCAAAGAAGAGTCGCCAAGTCCATCTCACAGGCTGCAGGAAAATCCAGACAATGATGCAGTAGCTGATGGACAACAACAATATTGACTAAATCGTAGGATTGGTTATTGGTATTATTCAGATTTTTAATGATTACTATTGTTATTAACTTCATTTTAAGATAATTTACCACCTGCGTAAGCGCTATTGAATGTTGTCATTATTTACTTTAGTTTAATCACCAGTAGCATTAATTAGATAGCAATGAGCGTGCCAAGTGTTAGCTGGCTGGAAACAGCTAGTAACTATATATAACAAGAAAGGATGCTATGTAATAAGGGACAGAGGTAAACAAAACAAGAGGGAATGCTATGTAAAGATGGAAAGCGCTATACATCACCAGAAGTTAAAGGGAACCTGTCACCCTGTTTTTTTCTGTATGAGATAAAAATACTGTTAAATAGGGCCTGAGCTGTGCGTTACAATAGTGTATTTTGTGGACCCCGATTCCCCACCTATGCTGCCGAAATACATTACCAAAGTCGCCGTTTTGGTCTGGTCAGATGGGTCAGCCAAGATGCGAACTCTGCTTCAGGAAAATGGCAGCCGCGATCTCCATCTGCGCACGCGTGGCATCCCGCGGCCATTTTCCTGAAGCCCCGGGCAGCAGTGTGCTCCATCTGCGCACGTGCGGCCACAGGAAGATGGCCGCCCCCACCGATCACCAGGGGAATAGCGCAGATCGCGCTCTTTTTCCACACCTATGCAGTGGATTCGGAACTTGGGCATGCGCAAACCACTACGCTACCAACGGAAAAATAAGCAAGATCTGGGGAAAGAAACAGTGATGTCACCAAACCCATCTGACCAGACCAGCCTGATTGACAGGCGAAAACGGCGACTTTGGTAACGTATTTCGGCAGCATAGGTGGGGAATCGGGGTCCACAAAATACACTATTGTAACGCACAGCTCAGGCCCTATTTAACAGTATTTTTATCTCATACGGAAAAAACGGGGTGACCGGTTCCCTTTAAGTTACATATTGACTGACAGTGCTATACAGAGCAAGAGGGAATGCTATGGAATGATGGAGAGTGCTATATATAGCAAGAGATAATGATATGTAATGAGGAACAGAGCTATAAAGAACAAGAGGGAATGCTATGTAATATTGGACAGCACTGTACATAACAGGAGGGGATGCTATGTCTAAAAAAACTGCTCTATACAGTGGGGTAAAAAGTATTTAGTCAGCCACCAATTGTGCAAGTTCTCCCATTTAAAAAGATGAGAGAGGCCTGTAATTGACATCATAGGCTTGATAACAAGTTTAAACAGGTGCCATTACTACAGGTAATGAGTAAAAGAAGAAGTTACAGGTCTGTGAGAGCCAGAAATCTTGCATGTTTTTAGGTGACCAAATACATATTTTCCACCATAATTTGCTAAATAAATATTGCCAAATCAGACAAGGTGACATGAATTTCATATCTTCCCTCCCCCACCATCAATTCCTACTTCCGTGTCCTTTACAACCCCCATCCCCAATTCATTATAATTTAATGTCCTCTCTCTGCCCTAATTCACAATTTTTTCATATCATCATTCTCCAACTCTGCCCCAGATCATTATACTAGCCCTCCGTCACATACAATATTCGGACTAACGAGTTCACATACAATGTGCCTGTCAGGCGCCTGCTGGAAAAATACCTATAATATCTAATGTTTGCAATTTCAGTGCTCTAAAAGTGATCAGTGACCTTCATAGGGATGTAATAAAAGAGACTACACATAATCAGTTGCAAAAAAAAAACATTTACTTAACATAAAACTAATAACTATGAAATACAAACTTTTCAAAACTCCCGCCAAATAGTCCCCAGTTCGACTCTCTCAAAAAAATGTACAAAGAAAATTTTTGAACACAAACTTAATTTTAAGGTACCTTAAGTACTATTAAAAACATATTCAATCAGAAGTAGATGCTGAGGTTTCCCCAGAAAAGTCACACTTGCAGAGCAAATAGCAAGAATTACACACCATTTTTGCATGTGTCAGGCAAATTGCTTTATGACATTTGAGACATTCATAATTTGAAAGCCTTCTGGTTCCGCTTTCCGTTTGGCAGGTGGTGCATCTCCTTCTTTTGTGAGGTGGTGCAGATGGTGACTTTTCACCATCATCTTCTGGGCGGAACTTTTTGAGCTGAACTTGAAGGCGAGAGGGGATACCGATTGTTTTCACGCTTCTCCTGCGTAGCTCTCCAAGTACTAGTTCATGGGCCAATTTTTTCAGATACAATAGTCTACGGAGTGGTTCAAGCTTGTTTTCAAGATAAATCACTTGTGAATTTATACCACCCAAATTCAACATAGCAAAAAATATGACCATTGGCCAGCGTTTGATGTTTCTGCTGACGTTGAAAGTGGAGCACATCTGATCTGCTGTATCCACACCCCCTTTGGTGGCATTGTAAAATGTAATTATCTCCGGGTTTTTTTCTGCCCCAGTCCCAGGATCGATGGCAGCATCATCATGAAGTGTTGATAGAAGAAGTACGATTTTTTTGGCATGTGGTACATAGGAAACTAAAGCCTTTCCATTATGGAATGCAAACATACTGCTTTACTGTTGTCTCTCTTTCACACTTACAAACTGTGGCGGCAATTCCCTTTTGTTTTTTCTTACAGTTCCCACATATGACAGCTTCTGAATTTTCAGATAATCAATCAGATCACAACTTGTAAACCAATTGTCAGCTGTAATATTGCGATCCGATCCAAATAAGGGTTCAGCCAGTCTTTTTACAACATCAATGGGTTTGTTGCTCACACAGTAAGGACCTTCTGGTTGTTTTCCTGCATAAACTTCCAGGTTGTAAGTGTAGGTCTTACTGGCATCAAGAAGGGCATACATTTTTATTCCATATTTGTTTGGATTTGATGGAATATATTGACGAAAGGCACATCTACCACGAAAACCAGGGAGCATTTCGTCAATAGTGAGATTCTCTCCAGGGTAATAACTTTGTTTACAGTTTACAACAAATCTTTGAAATATATCACGAATTGGAGCAAGTCGATCATGTGTTTTGCGTTCGGTTCGGGTAGTTCTGTCGTCAAACCGAAGGCAACGAATTAGAATCTTGAATCTGTTTATGGACATAACAAGGCTAAATTTTTCAACTCCATCCCCATCTTTACCCCAAAGTTCCTCCAAACTTTGTCTATTTGCCCTATAAGCTCCTGCAAGGTACAGTAATCCAAAAAAAGCACGCAGTTCTATTTCATCTGTGGGCTTGATGGTTCTGTTGCAGATGTACTTGTCCTTTATAATGGCTATATATTGGTTGGTATATTTGACAAAAGAGTCCAGAATGTCATCTGTAAATATACTGTTCCAGCATTCAACTGCAGTTTTTGCATTACGTGCAGTTCCTATTACTGCAGGAAGGTGATTAATAATGTTTAAAGGTTCCCTACATTTTTTCTGGAATGGCTTCTTGTTCCATTTAGTATTTTTATCTTTTCCAATATAATATGATCCAACTTCTTCATCCTCACCACTGTCACCATCTTGCTCTGTTTCAGAATCCAGGACACATTCTTCCACCTCATCATGAGAATCAATCTCACTTTCCTCTCCTAAATCCTCATTCAGTGTGAGGTCTCTATCATCTAACAGCATGTTTGTTACTTCCTCAACATCAAGTTGTTTGGATAAATTGTACATTTTCCTCTCCATTTCAGCAGATAATCTGAAGCAAGAGAAGGAATATGTTAGGGAACTACTGTATATGCCTGAGCAGCACACTTTCTTTTATAAAATCTCCCTTATTTCTATGAAATATCCTCACATTTTGTGCTATGCATTCATAAAACAAGCTAAATAAACTATTGTGATGAATAAAAACATAAAATACCAACCTTACTGAATGTGACGTATTCACATACAATGAGCCTGAGAGATCTGTGCAGCTATATCCTCTCCCCTGAAGCTCTGAAATCCAACTGTGATATCAGGTTTCACAGACCTTCAAGAGACAGGAGACTACCTGGAGGGAGGGGCTTTCCTCACAATCTGGTGAGGAAGGAGAAATGAAAGTAAAAGAGAAGCGCCTGTCAGATCAGTTGTATGTGACGGAGGGCTAGAGAAGAAAAAGACATGCACTCTAGCTAATAGTGGTGCAGACTGAACATGGAAGTATTCCTCCAAGGTATAGTCTCAAGCATAAACAGTCGCACTCAAAATATCTTGAGAATTTTTTGCCAAACAAGTGTTTTTTTATTTTCAAAACACCAAAATAGAACAATTCACCGCAGTGTTGTAAGGTAACTTTTTGACCCACTGGGTCTTTTTCAAACCTTACTCATAGTAAAGAAAATGAGAAGAGGGCAGATTCCCAGGGGAGGTGCTGGAGTCCCGTTAGGGGCTATATGTGTGCAGCGTCAGGCATCTGCGGTGGTGGTGTGGCACCTTACAACACCAACACTGCAGTGAATTGATCTTGTTTGGCAAAAAATTCTCAAGATATTTTGAGTGCGACTGTTTATGCTTGAGACCAGATCATTATACTGTCATGTCTTCTCCTCCATGCCCTATCCTCAATTTATTATAATTTCATGGTCTCTCTTCCACACTCACCCATAATTCATTATACTCTCATGTCCTTTCTTTTATGGGTATACAAAAAATTGGAACAGCACAATGATCAATGATGGGTGTCAGGTCTCCCAGGCAAAAGTCCAATACTTGCCCAAATTCAGACAGAGGAAAAGCGAAGGCAGCACTCCAAATCCTTATGGTGAAAAAAAGTGGTAGAGTTTATTCAGACCAACATGTCTGGGCAACGTTTTGGCTCACACTGAAACTTTTTCAAGCCAAAAGGCTCAGTGTGAGCCAAAAACGTTGCTCAGATATGTGGGTCTGAATAAACTCTACCTTTTTTTCACCATAAGGATTTGGAGTGCTACCTTCATTGTTCCTCTGTACTTTTATGTGTAGATAGACCAATATTGGGAAAATTTCATTGGCAATGTATTGTATGTACTATTAAAGGGAGTCTGTTACCTTGGAAAATACTACTTACCTGGAAGTATACATTGCATTCCAAATTATTATGCAAATTGGTTTAAGTGTCATAAAGATTAAATGTTTTGTTTTTCCAATAACATTATGGATGGCACTGTGTCAAAGGGCTATTTGGATCACTAAAATCAATCTAAAACACCTGTGATAATTAGTTTGCCAGGTGAGGCTCAAGTAAAGGAAAACTACTTAAGAAAGATTTTCCAGATTTTTAAGCAGTCCACAAGTTTCAAGCAATATGGAAAAGAAAAAAGATCTTTCTACTGCTAAACAGCATCAAATAATGCAATGCCTTGGAAAAGGTATTGAAACACTAGATATCTCATCAAAACATAAGCGTGATCATCGTACTATGAAGACATTTGTTGCTGATACAGAGCACGGATGAGTTTGTGCAGGTAAAGGAATAATGAGGAAGGTTTCTGCTAAACAACTTCACCAGATTTTGAGAGAAGTTGCTAAAATATTATTACAAAGTAGCAAACAGGTAATTTAAGCTGATGGTGCCTCTGGTGGCTCGTTAACCTCGAGGTGTAAGATCTTCTAGACACTTCCAGCTGTGCATAAACCTACTATTTGTCCATACATAAACATTATTCACAAGCAGAAATGGTTGCAGTGAGCCCAGACATACATGAAGACTACTTTTAGAACAGTCTAGCATATTGATGAGTCCCGTGTAACCCTGGATGGATGGAGTAGTGGATGGTTGGTGGAAGGCCGCCTTGTCCCAACAAGGCTGTGACGTCAGCAAGGGGGTGCCAGAGTCATGTCTTGGGCCAGAATCATGAGAAAAATAGCATTTGCATATTAATTTGTAATGCAGTATAGGCTTAGTCTGCAGGGAAATAGCGCTATCGTGCTGTCTTGATACTAAAAGTGCAGCTAATGAACCAATTTCCTCCCAGGAGACACCAGTTTTCAGTCCTAGGGGTTTGGACAGAGTGGCTATGGTCACTGTTCATAGCATTATGAGCAGTAGTAAGCAATCTCTGACACATTGATCGACAGTGGGCTCGACAGGATACATGTTACCAAAGTGTTGGGACCTGCTTACACCTACAACTCAGTGTGCTTTGAGCAGTTACTGTAGCCACTATGTGCTCGCCCCTTTGACTGAAAGCTGGCGGCTCCCGGTAGGAAGCCATTTTCTCCCGGTTACTTTCAGTTTGGTAGTCAAACAGCATTGTTATACAATTTAAATGCAGATTAATAGCATTTTCTATGTGGACAGGTTTCCTATAAGGATTGTTTTTCTATTTAGTAAAATCTATCAACAGCTTGCAAAGCACATCACAACCCCTGGGTGGCCATATAGAGTCACATACAGCATAAGCCTCTCCAAGTAGAGTATCACAGAATCATGTTCTACTTTTTCTAAGGTATCCTCGCTCCACTCATCTTGGGAAATGTCAAGGCAAGACACATCAATATGTTGTCAGTTATTTCCGTTGGTTTGACCTCATGCTTCTGGTTCTGTATTAGAACTCATCAGTGAAAACATAAGATTAATATGCCTTCTGCATCAAGCTCATTATTTTTTGAGGTGGTTAGGCCATCCATTGGGAGATTTATTCCTAGCTTTCTTGTCAAAATAAGTCTACACAACATCCCTACTAGTAATAAGGATTTATATCAGTTACTTGTGGATCGCAACAGACATAAGTCAAGTTAATTTGACACTGTAAAAACACGCAATACTGCAATGGTTTCAACTTTTAATATTCCTGTCAAGCTATTTGCAGATGGTAAAGCGCAGATGTTCTACTTGTCAATGAAATAACATTAGTAAACAGCATAAAGAAAATAATTCCCATGATTCACTCTGCAGCACAAGAAAACAAATACATTTTGCCCACTGCGGCTTACGATATTATCAAATTTTCATTTTTTTTAGCTGTTTAAGGGAATCCAGATTTGCATATTGAGAATAACATTCTTATATAACGAGAATGAAGGCTCAACTTTTATTTTTCATTGTCTGGTAACTGAAAGTTTATTGATGCAGAAATGAAAACAGGGAAAGTTTTGAGCATGGAGAATGAAATTCCACAGTGATAATAACATTAGGCATGCAAAAAAGAAACGTTTCAAACTGAAATGATATTTTTGTTAATGTTTTCCTTTGGTGACTCCTAATGCTTTGCTCTTATTACGTTTTGTAACCCCTCTTCTGAAACTCTTTTTTGTTAATTGCACCATAATTTTACACTTAAATCATCATTCCATTTTCGGTCATCGTATATAAATATGTTCAGTTCTGGTCAGTTTTAGTCAGACAGATAGAGGGAAGACTTTCTTAAACCACTGACCCAATTTTTTTTTACACTATATCAGCATCATTTAGTCTTTTTGGCAAGGTTTTTTCCTTGGCAGGACAATATAATACGACTTTATGATGATTTTTACTGTTCAAATTTACAAGGACTTGCCAGTATTGTTGGGGGAATTTATTCTAGTAGAATTGAATTCGACTTGAATTTTACAAGGATACATGTTCTCCAGAATGCAGATTTTTTTTCCCCGTAATTTGCACCATACAAATTCAGCATAATAGTCATTTAGGTGAACTGATGAGGGCCAGTAAAGGGTTAAAATAACAAAAAATATACTCCCCTTACCACTCAACTCTCCAGCCTCTTCGGCTGCTCGCTCTCCCCCATATGGTCCTTGGTGCCTAATCTTTAGACCACCTCATGCTAAAACCCAGGCATTTTTTGGTCTAGGCTTGGGCCTCTGGCAAATACTATCTCGGGATGTACCTGTATATGTGCAGGTACATCCTTGGCCTAGATAAGGCTAGGAGTCCCGGTGTAGAGTGAGCATTGTAAGGTTGCAGCGCATATTATGACAGCATAACATGCATTGAAACCTTAGGACGCACACTTCATGCCGGATTTTCAGACCGAGATTAGGCCCAAGACATCTCTACATGTGAGAGTTATAAGTATTCTGTGGCAATAAGAAGAGCCATCAAGATCCATATGGGTGACATTGAGCAGCGGACGTGAGCGGTGGGATGAGCACTAGTTGTTTTTTTCTCATAACTTATTTTTATAATGCTCTGAGATTTCTTCACACCTTAGAGCATAATAAGGATCATTCAATACATGAGATGTCAGGTTACACAGCATATCAAACTTCATGGAGAAGGTAGGAGGGAGAAAATGGGAGGAGAAGGGAGGGGCATTGGCATAGGCAGATAAACAGATTTGTACTGCAGCTGTCCTAGAAAGTAATTTAAATTACAACTGGAGCTGGATTCACAGCTATATAGCTCAGTACTACACTCTTCTAAAGTGATGATATTTCTGTTTATGTGCTACTGAACAAGAAAAATAGGAATACCTTTCTATCTGTGTACTATGTGTAGAAGACATAGCAGCTAGTTCTTCCCACCGGGTTAGAGATTACTGAAAACTGGTGAAAATTTAGCCAACATTTTTAATGCTCAGATTGGTCACTTTTTCTGTTTCGTCTTACATTCTTATTTATCACGAGACACAGACAGTGAGGCTAATCTTATAAGATGACAGTTTATTACGTAGTGCTTTGCTTATTCAGTGAGGAAAGAGTAAACTTTTGGAAACATACAAACCTCCGGCAGGTGCTGACTATGGTAAAATTCAAAACTTGGGATCCAGCTCTGAAACGGTAGACCAGCCAACCTACTGAGGCCTTGTATGACCTGATGTAATGCTCAGTATGCTGTATATGCTTCAAATAACATGAACCTTAATTTGTTTCATGGGTGAACATTTTTTTTCTTGCAATGATGCAATTTGTTGCAAACAATATAAGCAAATGAACAGAATTTATATTATAGTGAAACCACATAATAAAAGATGATATAAAGGAAATATTCAGACAAAGCAGATTAATAAATAATGTAAATTGAGCCTACTTTGCAGTGTTTCTTTGGAGATCGTTAGTATAGTACTATATGTAGAGGATGCACTTCAAGAGGATACACTGTAAGATCAGCTCTTCAAAGCAATCATCTATTTTTTGCATTCTTTTCTAGCTAATACTTAATTAACAAATGATCAGATCTGTAATTAGCACCAGGAAATTCCATCTAGCAACGTTGACTGTTGATTGCATGCTCTTCAGTATAATTCTATTGACACCTACTTCAATGATATGGAGGAATTTGTATTATTGTTCTGGAAATTCATGAACTGACAAATTTTTAGTCTAAGGCCACATTCACACATTCAGTATTTCATCCAGGGCAGGACTGGCCATCTGGCAATTCTGGCAAATGCCAAAAGGGCATGTCTGGTCTTGGGCCACTTTGGCTGCTACATTGTTATCAGGATATGCATCCTCAAGATGCCCACACTGTTTGCAGTTGTGACACAGCACAAAATTGCTGGCTTCATCACTTACCCCAGCATGCTACAGGCATCCCTTTTCTTTGTGACCTGCTGAGGCCGGCACAACAGGGTAACATGAAAAACTGTAAAGGTTGCACCATGAATTACCAATAATGATAACTCTAGAACATTGAAACTGCATTACTGCCATAGAAAATGGGACAAAAGGAACAAAAAAGCGCAATAGCGTATATGTGAATTTTTCCTCAGAAAAATTGCTGTGAAAAATACAGTAAAAATGAAGGTACTTGGCGCATAGATTGGCCAATATTTGTGAGCCCAATTGCCATGTCAAGGCATCCTTCATAGTTGGGTCCCTGTCCTCACTCATATGTCACCTCTCCTGGGCAAAGAAGCCTACAATTTATGGGGCAGGAATGGACCTGCTAACTACTTAAAATCCCCTGTGGCTGATGGGGAGTGCTAGTGCACATGTCCAAAAAGGGTTTGCTACAAATAGAGAAAAAGACCAGTACATCCAATCTAGTGTGAACAGGTGCCAACCAAAAAGGCATATAACTTGAAAAACTATAAAGGTTGCACCATGATTTACCAAGAATAATTACTCTAGAACACTGAAACTACATTACTGCCATAAAAAATGGGAAAAATGGGGAAAAAAGGAAAAAAAAATGCAAAGTAGTGTATATATGAACTATTCATCTGCAAAACTGCAATGAAAAATACAGTAAAAAAGGTTCTTAGCTCATAGATTGGCCAATATACTGCATGTGCGCCCAACTGCCATGTCAAGGTGTCCTTTAAAGGTGGGTCCCTGTGTTGATATGTCACCTCTCCTGGGCAAAAAAGCAAAATCTCTAATGGGGCCCCCAATTATTGCAAGTCTTTAATATCATTAGTCTTTTTATGTAGACCAAAGGGACATTTGGGCCCCCTAGGCTCCAGTCAGTGTCTTATATCAGTATTTGTGAGAGAAAACCAGGAGTGGGTGATAAATGCAGAAGTGGTGACGTGTTTCTATTATACTTTTCCTCTGATTGCTCCACTCCTGGTTTTGGCTACAAATACTGAGGTAAAATATTGAGCAAATACTGAACATGTGAACGTGGTCTAATAAATTATATTGAGTTAAGTTATTGTATACTTCAGGGGCAGACACTGAGGGCAAAGGGCCTCTGTGCAAAAAGTGTGCAGAAAATTGCAGCGAGCATATTAGATAAGCACAGAGCATCAGACACATCAAATAGGCAAAATGCACACGTCACACAAGCATGCACATGTCTAATAAGAACACACACATCATAGAAGCACATCACAGTTGTTATACACGGACAGTGCATAGGTCACTCAATTATAGCACACACACACCACAAGCACAGCACGTTACCCAAGCACAGAGCTTGTTAGCCAATCACAGATCATGTTACATAAGCACAGAGCACATGTTACCTAAGCACAAAGCACACGTCACAAATAGTGATGGGCGAACCCCCCAATGTTCGGGATCAGTGGGTTCACCCGAGTTTTTCTATAAAGTTCGAGTTCGGGGCCGGAGATGATGAGAACTTGCGTCTGAACCCTGAACTTGGCCTTTACAGATATGGGATGAGGCTAGGGGGCTGTAAAAGAAAAAATTAAATTAATAATAAACATTATAATTATACTTACCTGTCCAGCAACGCATCCTCCCGTCCTGCCGTCTCCCAGCAGCATCTGCTTCCGGGTCTGCTCATTACCTTCCGGTGGTATCACTGCACTCAGCAGTCTTCGGCTTTTTCTGGCAGTGTTCGTGCGGTGACGTCACCTCATGAACACTGCCGGAAAAAGCCAAAGACTGCCAAGGGCAGTGAATACCACAGGAAGCTAATGCTGCTGGGAGACAGCAGGACGGGAGGACGCATTGCTGGACAGGTAAGTATAAAATATGTAGTGTTTATTATCAATTTTATTCTTTCTTTTACAGTTGCCCTGGACCCGAACTGGACTCGAACTGTAACACGGGTTTCCCATGGAAACCCATGTTTGGGACCTTGTGACCAAACACTATGTGTTCTGTATGGTCCCGAACTTTACAGTTCAGGTTCGCCAATTCCTAGTCATAAACACAGGGCACACATCACACAAATCACACACATTACACAAGTACTAAACACATGTCACAAGCACAGAACACTTATCACAACAGCACAGTGCATGCATTACGCAACTACAGCATCCATGTCACACAGGCACAGGGCGCACACAACACAACCACAAAGCACACATCACAAAAGTACAGGACCCACATTGCACACAAGAACAACACTTGTCACACAAGCACATAAGACAAAACATAGTGCACATGACACACAAGCACATATGTCATACATGCACAGCATATAAGTTACACAAGCACAGCTCACATGTCATACATTCACAGCATACATGTCACACAAGCACAGTGCATACATCACAGAAACAAATGTCCCACTAGCACATCAGACAGAGACAAGCATAGTGCGCATATGATACAAGAACAGTAAACACACATCGGACACAACAAGTAAATTTACCCCACATAGCAGAGAAGCACAGTGCATGCTTCACACAAGAATATTCTCTTCAGAGACGAAGAGGACTAGAATTCTAGTATGACCTATAGGAAGTAGCAATCCTAGAAGACAACATCAACCCTTTAACGAGCCTTGTCACATAGCTTAAGATAAAAGCCAAAACCAGAATCTCAATTTGCAGACACTGTGATTCGGGGTACTGCCCTTCATCAGTGCAAAGAGTGAGATGTGGTTTGGTTGGATGAGAGGTGCCTGACCGTGATCCAAGGGGTAATGTTTCTCCTTACGGAGAATTTCAAGTCACGATGTTCCTCTGGGAAATATGCAAATTGTCTCTTCAGAGAGGAAGAGGACTAGAACTCTAGTGCCGCCTATAGGAGGTAGCAATCCTAAAAGTCCATATCGATTCTTTATCGAGCCTTGTCACATGACTTAGGATTAAAGCCAAAAGGAGAAGCACTGGCTGCACAGATTGTTTGCCCGCTGTTGGTATATTTATAATCCAAACAATAATCAAAAAGCATACCATAGAGCCAGGGCCGAGAGTTAATAAATAATGTCCCCCCAATTTCACTGTCCACATATATTGGACTAACATAACAACTCCAAAAGATACAGCAAACAAGAGAACGGAGTAAAGCAGTCCCACAACGCATATTAATCTTTACAAAAGATAAATATTTTATTTATGCATAAATAGCCAGTAAATCAATTCAGTAGCATGCTATCATAGCACAGACAGAAAGGGAATGCAGAGGAGACCTACAGGTACACTGGGTATGTATAGGAGAGACTAATACATCCAGAGTAAGCTAGCTAGGGATGGTAATCCAATATAAACCAACATACAAAAATACATACATATTTATGTATATATTGTGTTACAATAATGGCATTTAAATAAAAAATAAAATAAATGTCATATTGTACTGATATCTGTTTTGAAAATTGGCTTAAAGTTATTGCAAAACATTTTCTTTTGCCCCTAATTGATGAACGGGGTATGGTATTCAGGTCAAAGATTTAGATTGGCGTATCTGCTTCCATTTAAAACTTACTGTCCCCCAATGCATAATAGCATAATGTACTATGCTGTGTTTTCTGTCATAAATAGAAATTTAAACATAGATTTAAAGAGAATATTATACTGTACATTCATACTGCAACTCATCGAAGGAAAGCTGGAGGGCACTTCTTATGTACATGTGTCTGGTGTCTGCTGCTTTCTGAAGTGAAGAGAGGAAATTGAGTCAGTTTAAACTAACAGGTATTAAAGCAGGATTAGAAATGATCATTCTAAAGGTACCTTCACACTAAACGACTTTGCAGCGATAACGATAGCGATCCGTGACGTTGCAGCGTCCTGGATAGCGATATCGTTGTGTTTGACACGCAGCAGCGATCAGGATCCTGCTGTGATATCGCTGGTCGTTGCTGAAAGTTCAGAACTTAATTTGGTCATCAGATCAGCGTTAGTGTTGAGCATTCCGATACCGCAAGTATCGGGTATTGGCCGATACTTGCGGGTATCGGAATTCCGATACCGAGATCCGATACTTTTGTGGTATCGGGTATCGGTATCGAAACAACATTAATGTGTAAAAAGAAAGAATTAAAATAAAAAATATTGCTATACTCACCTCTCCGACGCAGCCTAGACCTCACCGAGGGAACCGGCAGCGTTGTTTGCTTAAAATGCGCGCTTATGCTTATTTCTGCATTCAGGACCTGAAATTACGTCACAGCTTGCTGTGATTGGTCGCGTCGCAGTCACATGGGCGGCACGCAACCAATCACAAGCCGTGACGTAATTTTAAAAATGCGCGCGTCTCCTGCCTCCTGTGACGTCACGGCTTGTGATTGGTCGCGTCGCCCATGTGACCGCGACGCGACCAATCACAAGCCGGAACGTAATTTTAACCCCTTCATGACCCAGCCTATTTTGGCCTTAATGACCTTGCCGTTTTTTGCAATTCTGACCAGTGTCCCTTTATGAGGTAATAACTCAGGAACGCTTCAATGGATCCTTGCGGTTCTGAGATTGTTTTTTCGTGACATATTGGGCTTCATGTTAGTGGTAAATTTAGGTCGATAATTTCTGAGTTTATTTGTGAAAAAAACGGAAATTTGGCGAAAATTTTGAAAATTTTGCAATTTTCACATTTTGAATTTTTATTCTGTTAAACCAGAGAGTTATGTGACACAAAATAGTTAATGAATAACATTTCCCACATGTCTACTTTACATCAGCACAATTTTGGAAAGAAATTTTTTTTTTGCTAGGAAGTTATAAGGGTTAAAATTTGACCAGTGATTTCTCATTTTTACAACAAAATTTACAAAACCATTTTTTTTAGGGACCACCTCACATTTGAAGTCAGTTTGAGGGTTCTATATGGCTGAAAATACCCAAAAGTGACACCATTCTAAAAACTGCACCCCTCAAGGTGCTCAAAACCACATTCAAGAAGTGTATTAACCCTTCAGGTGTTTCACAGCAGCAGAAGCAACAAGGAGGGGAAAAATTAACATTTAACTTTTTAGTCACAAAAATGATCTTTTCGCAACAATTTTTTTATTTTCCCAAGGGTAAAAGGAGAAACTGGACCACGAATGTTGTTGTCCAATTTGTCCTGAGTACGCTGATGCCTCATATGTGGGGGTAAACCACTGTTTGGGCGCACGGCAGGGCTCGGAAGGGAAGGAGCGCCATTTGACTTTTTGAATGAAAAATTGGCTCCAATCTTTAGCGGACACCATGTCGCGTTTGGAGAGCCCCCGTGTGCCTAAACATTGGAGCTCCCCCACAAGTGACCCCATTTTGGAAACTAGACCCCCCAAGGAACTTATCTAGAAGCATAGTGAGCACTTTAAAGCCCCAGGTGCTTCACAAATTAATCCGTAAAAATGAAAAAGTACTTTTTTTTCACACAAATTTTCTTTTAGCCTCAATTTTTTCATTTTCACATGGGCAACAGAATAAAATGGATCCTAAAATTTGTTGGGCAATTTCTCCTGAGTACGACAATACCTCATATGTGGGGGTAAACTACTGTTTGGGCACATGGTAAGGCTCGGAAGGGAAGGAGCGCCATTTGACTTTTTGAATGAAAATTATCTCCATCGTTAGCGGACACCATATCAGGTTTGGAGAGCCCCTGTGTGCCTAAACATTGGAGCTCCCCCACAAGTGACCCCATTTTGGAAACTAGACCCCCCAAGGAACTTATCTAGATGCATAGTGAGCACTTTAAACCCTCAGGTGCTTCACAAATTGATCCGTAAAAATGAAAAAGTACTTTTTTTTCACACAAAATTTGTTTTTGCCTCAATTTTTTCATTTTCACATGGGCAACAGGATAAAATGGATCCTAAAATGTGTTGGGCAATTTCTCCTGAGTACGCCGATACCTCATATGTGGGGGTAAACCACTGTTTGGGTGCACGGCAAGGCTTGGAAGGGAAGGCGCGCCATTTGACTTTTTCAATGGAAAATTAGCTCCAAACATTAGTGGACACCATGTTGCGTTCGGAGAGCCCCTGTGTGCCTAAACATTGGAGCTCCCCTACAATTGACCCCATTTTGGAAACTAGACCCCCCAAGGAACTTATCTAGATGCATAGTGAGCACTTATAACCCCCAGGTGCTTCACAGAAGTTTATAACGCAGAGCCATGAAAATAAAAAAATATTTTTCTTTCCTCAAAAATGATTTTTAGCCCGGAGTTTTTTATTTTCCCAAGGATAATAGGAAAAATTGGACCCCAAATATTGTTTTCCAGTTTGTCCTGAGTACGATGATACCTCATATGTGGGGGTAAACCACTGTTTGGGCGCACGGCAGGGCTCGGAAGGGAAGGCACGCCATTTGGCTTTTTGAATGGAAAATTAGCTTCAATCATTAGCGGACACCATGTCGCGTTTGGAGAGCCCCTGTGTGCCTAAACATTGGAGCTCCCGCACAAGTGACCCCATTTTGGAAACTAGACCTCCCAAGGAACTAATCTAGATGTGTGGTGAGCACTTTGAACCCTCAAGTGCTTCACAGAAGTTTATAACGCCGAGCCATGAAAATAAAAAATTATTTTTCTTTCCTCAAAAATGATTTTTTAACCCACAATTTTTTATTTTCCCAAGGGTAACAGGAGAAATTGGACCCCAAAAGTTGTTGGGCAATTTCTCCTGAGTACGACAATACCTCATATGTGGGGGTAAACTACTGTTTGGGCACATGGTAAGGCTCGGAAGGGAAGGAGCGCCATTTGACTTTTTGAATGAAAATTATCTCCATCGTTAGCGGACACCATATCAGGTTTGGAGAGCCCCTGTGTGCCTAAACATTGGAGCTCCCCCACAAGTGACCCCATTTTGGAAACTAGACCCCCCAAGGAACTTATCTAGATGCATAGTGAGCACTTTAAACCCTCAGGTGCTTCACAAATTGATCCGTAAAAATGAAAAAGTACTTTTTTTTCACACAAAATTTGTTTTTGCCTCAATTTTTTCATTTTCACATGGGCAACAGGATAAAATGGATCCTAAAATGTGTTGGGCAATTTCTCCTGAGTACGCCGATACCTCATATGTGGGGGTAAACCACTGTTTGGGTGCACGGCAAGGCTTGGAAGGGAAGGCGCGCCATTTGACTTTTTCAATGGAAAATTAGCTCCAAACATTAGTGGACACCATGTTGCGTTCGGAGAGCCCCTGTGTGCCTAAACATTGGAGCTCCCCTACAATTGACCCCATTTTGGAAACTAGACCCCCCAAGGAACTTATCTAGATGCATAGTGAGCACTTATAACCCCCAGGTGCTTCACAGAAGTTTATAACGCAGAGCCATGAAAATAAAAAAATATTTTTCTTTCCTCAAAAATGATTTTTAGCCCGGAGTTTTTTATTTTCCCAAGGATAATAGGAAAAATTGGACCCCAAATATTGTTTTCCAGTTTGTCCTGAGTACGATGATACCTCATATGTGGGGGTAAACCACTGTTTGGGCGCACGGCAGGGCTCGGAAGGGAAGGCACGCCATTTGGCTTTTTGAATGGAAAATTAGCTTCAATCATTAGCGGACACCATGTCGCGTTTGGAGAGCCCCTGTGTGCCTAAACATTGGAGCTCCCGCACAAGTGACCCCATTTTGGAAACTAGACCTCCCAAGGAACTAATCTAGATGTGTGGTGAGCACTTTGAACCCTCAAGTGCTTCACAGAAGTTTATAACGCCGAGCCATGAAAATAAAAAATTATTTTTCTTTCCTCAAAAATGATTTTTTAACCCACAATTTTTTATTTTCCCAAGGGTAACAGGAGAAATTGGACCCCAAAAGTTGTTGGGCAATTTCTCCTGAGTACGACAATACCTCATATGTGGGGGTAAACTACTGTTTGGGCACATGGTAAGGCTCGGAAGGGAAGGAGCGCCATTTGACTTTTTGAATGAAAATTATCTCCATCGTTAGCGGACACCATATCAGGTTTGGAGAGCCCCTGTGTGCCTAAACATTGGAGCTCCCCCACAAGTGACCCCATTTTGGAAACTAGACCCCCCAAGGAACTTATCTAGATGCATAGTGAGCACTTTAAACCCTCAGGTGCTTCACAAATTGATCCGTAAAAATGAAAAAGTACTTTTTTTTCACACAAAATTTGTTTTTGCCTCAATTTTTTCATTTTCACATGGGCAACAGGATAAAATGGATCCTAAAATGTGTTGGGCAATTTCTCCTGAGTACGCCGATACCTCATATGTGGGGGTAAACCACTGTTTGGGTGCACGGCAAGGCTTGGAAGGGAAGGCGCGCCATTTGACTTTTTCAATGGAAAATTAGCTCCAAACATTAGTGGACACCATGTTGCGTTCGGAGAGCCCCTGTGTGCCTAAACATTGGAGCTCCCCTACAATTGACCCCATTTTGGAAACTAGACCCCCCAAGGAACTTATCTAGATGCATAGTGAGCACTTATAACCCCCAGGTGCTTCACAGAAGTTTATAACGCAGAGCCATGAAAATAAAAAAATATTTTTCTTTCCTCAAAAATGATTTTTAGCCCGGAGTTTTTTATTTTCCCAAGGATAATAGGAAAAATTGGACCCCAAATATTGTTTTCCAGTTTGTCCTGAGTACGATGATACCTCATATGTGGGGGTAAACCACTGTTTGGGCGCACGGCAGGGCTCGGAAGGGAAGGCACGCCATTTGGCTTTTTGAATGGAAAATTAGCTTCAATCATTAGCGGACACCATGTCGCGTTTGGAGAGCCCCTGTGTGCCTAAACATTGGAGCTCCCGCACAAGTGACCCCATTTTGGAAACTAGACCTCCCAAGGAACTAATCTAGATGTGTGGTGAGCACTTTGAACCCTCAACTGCTTCACAGAAGTTTATAACGCCGAGCCATGAAAATAAAAAATTATTTTTCTTTCCTCAAAAATGATTTTTTAACCCACAATTTTTTATTTTCCCAAGGGTAACAGGAGAAATTGGACCCCAAAAGTTGTTGGGCAATTTCTCCTGAGTACGACAATACCTCATATGTGGGGGTAAACTACTGTTTGGGCACATGGTAAGGCTCGGAAGGGAAGGAGCGCCATTTGACTTTTTGAATGAAAATTATCTCCATCGTTAGCGGACACCATATCAGGTTTGGAGAGCCCCTGTGTGCCTAAACATTGGAGCTCCCCCACAAGTGACCCCATTTTGGAAACTAGACCCCCCAAGGAACTTATCTAGATGCATAGTGAGCACTTTAAACCCTCAGGTGCTTCACAAATTGATCCGTAAAAATGAAAAAGTACTTTTTTTTCACACAAAATTTGTTTTTGCCTCAATTTTTTCATTTTCACATGGGCAACAGGATAAAATGGATCCTAAAATGTGTTGGGCAATTTCTCCTGAGTACGCCGATACCTCATATGTGGGGGTAAACCACTGTTTGGGTGCACGGCAAGGCTTGGAAGGGAAGGCGCGCCATTTGACTTTTTCAATGGAAAATTAGCTCCAAACATTAGTGGACACCATGTTGCGTTCGGAGAGCCCCTGTGTGCCTAAACATTGGAGCTCCCCTACAATTGACCCCATTTTGGAAACTAGACCCCCCAAGGAACTTATCTAGATGCATAGTGAGCACTTATAACCCCCAGGTGCTTCACAGAAGTTTATAACGCAGAGCCATGAAAATAAAAAAATATTTTTCTTTCCTCAAAAATGATTTTTAGCCCGGAGTTTTTTATTTTCCCAAGGATAATAGGAAAAATTGGACCCCAAATATTGTTTTCCAGTTTGTCCTGAGTACGATGATACCTCATATGTGGGGGTAAACCACTGTTTGGGCGCACGGCAGGGCTCGGAAGGGAAGGCACGCCATTTGGCTTTTTGAATGGAAAATTAGCTTCAATCATTAGCGGACACCATGTCGCGTTTGGAGAGCCCCTGTGTGCCTAAACATTGGAGCTCCCGCACAAGTGACCCCATTTTGGAAACTAGACCTCCCAAGGAACTAATCTAGATGTGTGGTGAGCACTTTGAACCCTCAACTGCTTCACAGAAGTTTATAACGCCGAGCCATGAAAATAAAAAATTATTTTTCTTTCCTCAAAAATGATTTTTTAACCCACAATTTTTTATTTTCCCAAGGGTAACAGGAGAAATTGGACCCCAAAAGTTGTTGTGCAGTTTCTCCTGAGTACGCTGATACCCCATATGTGGGGGTAAACCACTGTTTTGGCACACGTCGGGGAGCGGAAGGGAAGTAGTGACGTTTTGAAATGCAGACTTTAATGGAATGCTCTGCGGGCGTCACGTTGTGTTTGCAGAGCCCCTGATGTGCCTAAACAGTAGGAACTCCCCACAATTGACCCCACTTTGAAAACTAGACCCCCAAGGGAACTTATCTAGATGTGTGGTGAGCACTTTGAACCCCCAAGTGCTTCACAGAAGTTTATAACGCAGAGCCGTGAAAATAAAAAATGTGTTTTCTTTCCTCAAAAATATTTTTTTAGCCCAGAATTTTTTAATTTTCCCAAGGGTAACAGGAAAAATTTGACCCCTAAAGTTGTTGTCCAGTTTCTCCTGAGTACGCTGATACCCCATATGTGGGGGTAAACCACTGTTTGGGCACATGGCGGGGCTCGGAAGGGAAGTAGTGACGATTTGGAATGCAGACTTTGATGGAATGGTCTGCGGGAATCATGTTACGTTTGCAGAGCCCCTGATGTGCCTAAACAGTAGAAACCCCCCACAAGTGACCCCATTTTGGAAACTAGACCCCCCAAGGAACTTATCTAGATGTGTGGTGAGCACGTTCAACCCCCAAGTGCTTCACAGAAGTTTACAACGCAGAGCCGTGAAAATAAAAAATAATTTTTCTTTCCTCAAAAAAGATGTTTTAGCAAGCAATTGTTTATTTTCACAAGGGTAACAGGAGAAATTGGACCCCAATATTTGTTGCCCAGTTTGTTGTGAGTACGCTGATACCTCATATGTGGGGGTAAACCACTGTTTGGGCGCACGTCAGGGCTCGGAAGGGAAGTAGTGACATTTGAAATGCAGACTTTGATGGAATGGTCTGCGGGCGTCACGTTGCATTTGCAGAGCCCCTGATGTGCCTAAACAGTAGAAAAAACCCACAAGTGACCCCATTTTGGAAACTAGACCCCAAAAGGATCTTATCTAGATGTGTGGTGAGCACTTTCAACCCCCAAGTGCTTCACATAAGTTTATAACGTAGAGCCGTGAAAATAAAAAATAATTGTTCTTTCCTCAAAATTATGTTTTAGCAAGTAATTTTTTATTTTTGCAAGGGTAACAGGAGAAATTGGACCCCAATAGTTGTTGCCCAGTTTGTCCTGAGTACGCTGGTATCCCATATGTGGGGGTAAACCACTGTTTGGGCGCACGTCGGGGCTTGGAAGGGAGGGCACACCATTTGACTTTTTGAACGCAAGATTGGCTGGAATCAATGGTGGCGCCATGTTGCGTTTGGAGACCCCTGATGTGCCTAAACAGTGGAAACCCCTCAATTCTAACTTCAACACTAACCCCAACACACCCCTAACCCTAATCCCAACTGTAGCCATAACCCTAATCACAACCCTAACCCCAACACACCCGTAACCCTAAATCCAACCCTAATCCTAACCCTAATCCCAACCCTACCCACAACTGTAACCCCAACACAACCCTAACCCTATCCTTAACCCTAACCACAAGCCTAATCTTAACCCTATTTCCAACCCTAGCCCTAATTCCAACCCTAAGGGTACCGTCTCACATAACGATTTACCAACGATCACGACCAGCGATACGACCTGGCTGTGATCGTTGGAAAGTCATTGTGTGGTCGCTGGGGAGCTGTCACACAGACTGCTCTCCAGCGACCAACGATGCCAAGGTCCCGGGTAACCAGGGTAAACATCGGGTTACTAAGCGCAGGGCCGCGCTTAGTAACCCGATGTTTACCGTGGTTACCAGCGTAAAAGTAAAAAAAAAAAAACGTACATACTCACATTTCGGTGTCCTTCAGGTCCCTTGCCGTCTGCTTCCCGCTCTGACTGAGTGCCGCCGTACAGTGAGAGCAGAACGCAGCGGTGACGTCACTGCTGTGCTGTGCTCTCACTTTCCGGCCGGCAGACAGTCAGAGCGGGAAGCAGACGGCAAGGGACCTGAAGGACACCGAAATGTGAGTATGTACGTTTTTTTGTTTTTTTTTTTACTTTTACGCTGGTAACCACGGTAAACATCGGGTTACTAAGCGCGGCCCTGCGCTTAGTAACCCGATGTTTACCCTGGTTACAAGTGAACGCATCGCTGGATCGCTGTCACACACAACGATCCAGCGATGACAGCGGGAGATCCAGCGACGAAAGAAAGTTCCAAACGATCTGCTACGACGTACGATTCTCAGCAGGGTCCCTGATCGCTGCTGCGTGTCAGACACAGCGATATCATATGGATATCGCTGGAACGTCACGGATCGTACCGTCGTAGCGACAAAAGTGCCACTGTGAGACGGTACCCTAACTCTAATTCCAACCCTAACCCTAAGGCTATGTGCCCACTTTGCGGATTCGTGTGAGATTTTTCCGCACCATTTTTGAAAAATCCGCAGGTAAAAGGCACTGCGTTTTACCTACGGATTTACAGCGGATTTCCAGTGTTTTTTTGTGCGGATTTCACCTGCGGATTCCTATTGAGGAACAGGTGTAAAACGCTGCGGAATCCGCACAAAATTGACATGCTGCGGAAAATACATAGCGTTTCCGCACGGTATTTTCCGCACCATGGGCACAGCGGATTTGGTTTTCCATAGGTGTACATGGTACTGTAAACCTGATGGAAAACTGCTACGAATTCGCAGCGGCCAATCCGCTGCGGATCCGCGGCCAATCCGCTGCGGATCCGCGGCGGATCCGCGGCCGATCCGCTGCGGATCCGCGGCAATCCGCTGCGGATTCGCAGCCAAATCTGCACTGTGTGCATATGCCCTAACCCTACCCCTAACCCTACCCCTACCCCTAATTCTAACCCTAATTCTAACCCTAGTTCTAACCCTAACCCTAGCAGAAAAAAAAAAAAATATATTTTATTTATTTTTATTATTCTCCCTATGGGGGTGATAAAGGGGGGGGGGGGTCATTTACTTTTTTTTATTTTGATCACTGCGATAGGCTATATCGCAGTGATCAAAATAGATCTGGAACGAATCTGCCAGCCGGCAGACTCTGCGGGCGCAGTGCGCAGGCGCCCGCCATATTGGACAATGGCGGCGCCCATGGAGAAGCCGGACGGACACCGGGAGGCCAGGTAAGTATGTAGGGGGGGGTGATCGGATCACGGGGGGGGGGACCGGAGCACAGGGAGGGGGGACCGGAGCACAGGGAGGGGGCACCGGAGCACGGGGGGAGCGGACAGGAGGACGCAGGAGCGGACAGAACTAATTAGGGGGGCGGACCGCGCACCGGAGCACTGGGGGGGCGATCGGTGGGGTGGGGTGGGGGCAGATTAGGTTTTCCAGCCATGGCCGATGATATTGCAGCATCGGCCATGGCTGGATTGTAATATTTCACCGTTTTTTTGGGTGAAATATTACAAATCGCTCTGATTGGCAGTTTCACTTTCAAAAGCCAATCAGAGCGATCGTAGCCACGAGGGGGTGAAGCCACCCCCCCTGGGCTGAAGCACCACTCCCCCTGTTCCTGGAGATCGGGTGAAATCGGAGTTAACCCCTTCACCCGATCTGCAGGAGCGCGATCCCTCCATGACGCATACGCTGCGTCATAGGTCGTTTTGGCACCGACTTTCATGACGCAGCGTATGCGTCAAAGGTCGCTAAGGGGTTAAAATCATGAATGCCTAGAATTAGGCATCCAGGACCTGAAAATTACGTCACGGCTTGCTGTGATTGGTCGCGTCGCGGCCACATGGGCGGCACGCGACCAATCACAAGCCGTGACGTCACGGAAGGAAGTAAAAGCGCGCATTTTAAGCAAACAACGCTGCCGGTTCCCTCGGTGAGTATAGCAATATTTTGTTATTTTAATTCTTTATTTTACACATTAATATGGATCCCAGGGCCTGAAGGAGAGTTTCCTCTCCTTCAGACCCTGGGAACCATCAGGATACCGTCCGATACTTGAGTCCCATTGACTTGTATTGGTATCGGGTATCGGTATCGGATTAGATCCGATGCTTTGCCGGTATCGGCCGATACTTTCCGATACCGATACTTTCAAGTATCGGACGGTATCGCTCAACACTAATCAGCGTGTATCGTCGTGTTTGACAGCCAAACCAACGATGCCAGAGATGTTTTACAGTGGTAACCAGGGTAAATATCGGGTTACTAAGCGCAGGGCCGCGCTTAGTAACCCGATGTTTACCCTGGTTACCATTGTAAATGTAAAAAAACAAACAGTACATACTCACCTTCTGCTGTCTGTCACACGTCCCTGGCCGTCTCCTTCCCGCACTGACTGTGAGCGCCGGCAGTACAGAGCACAGCGGTGACGTCACCGCTGTGCTCTGCTTTCACTTTACGGCCGGCGCTCACAGTCAGTGCGGGAAGCAGACGGCGAGGGACGTGTGACAGACAGCAGAAGGTGAGTATGTACTGTTTGTTTTTTTACATTTACAATGGTAACCAGGGTAAACATCGGGTTACTAAGCGCGGCCCTGCGCTTAGTAACCCGATGTTTACCCTGGTTACCAGGGGACTTCGGCATCGTTGGTCGCTGGAGAGCTGTCTGTGTGACAGCTCTCCAGCGACCACACAGCGACTAAACAGCGACGCTGCAGCGATCGGCATCGTTGTCTGTATCGCTGCAGCGTCGCTTAGTGTGAAGGTATCTTAAGAAGCACATCATACTATGTAACAGGACTCATGGTGTCAAAATAAAGGCAACCTTTGAGTACTGACAAATCTTTTAAAGAACATGCAGTGTGCATCATTTAGCATGGTATGCCTGCGTTAAAAGGCTTTTAGTTGATGACAGTCCAGTAAATATTTACCGATTGATTAATGCATGTAAACAGACCCCCTTAAATGAAAAACTCTTGTTGGGATAGAGGTATAGGTCCATTCACTTGAATGGAAGACAATGATCAGTACTCAGGGGCAGCTGCTAAACAATGTATGGGGCCACTCAGTCCGGCTCTCTTCATTGTTTACACCTTGCAGCTGCCAAAGCTGAAATTAGCTGATTGGTGGGGGTCCTCGGTGTGTGATTTTTTTCATTGATTGAAATACCAAGGTATATTATAATGCTAAGAAATTTCAATCACTTTCCTGATAAGTCCAGGTTAAGATATGACATAATATGTGGAACACAGTGAAATTGTCATAATGGGGATAGATATGTAACACAGATGGTTTGTGGAACCACTGGGAGCCTGGAGGGGTGTAACTAGGCAAACTAGGCTGTGATTTCACTAAAGCCGCTGATCTTGTACACTGTGTTCCAAATTATTATGCAAATTGGATTTAAGTGTCACAAAGGTTTAATTGTTTTGTTTTTCAAATAAACTCGTGGATGGTATTATGTCTCAGGGCTCAATGAATCACTGAAATCAATCTTAAACACATGTGATAATTAGTTTTCCAGGTGATTCTAATTAAAGGAAAACTACTTAAAAATGATGTTCCACATTATTAAGCAGGTCACAGGTTTCAAGCAATATGAGAAATAAAAAGGATCTCTCTGCTGCTGAAAAGCATTAAATAGTTCAATGCATTGGACAAGGTATGAAAAAATTAGATATTTCACGAAAACTTAAGAGTGATCATCATACTCTGATGAGATTTGTGACTAAAACAGAGCACGGACAGAGTTCATGCAGATAAAGGCATAATGAGGAAGGTTTCTGCCAGACAAATTCATTGGATTTAGAGAGCAGCTGCCAAAATACCATTACAAAGCAGCAAACAGTTATTTGAAGCTGCTGGTGCGTCTGGAGTCCCTCAAACCTCAAGGTGTAGGATCCTTCAAAGGCTTGCTGTGGTGCATAAAACTACTATTCGGCCACTCCTAAACAGTGTTCACAAGCAGAAACGGTTGCAGTGGGCCCAGACATACATGAAGACCAATTTTCAAACAGTCTTGTTTACTGATGAGTAGTGTTGAGCGATACCGTCCGATACTTGAAAGTATCGGTATCGGATAGTATCGGCCGATACCCGAAAAGTATCGGATATCGCCGATACCGATACCCAATACCAATACAAGTCAATGGGACACCAAGTATCGGAAGGTATCCTGATGGTTCCCAGGGTCTGAAGGAGAGGAAACTCTCCTTCAGGCCCTGGGATCCATATTAATGTGTAAAATAAAGAATTAAAATAAAAAATATTGATATACTCACCTCTCCGGAGGCCCCTGCACCTCACCGCTGTTAACCGGCAGCCTTCTTTGCTTAAAATGAGCGCGTTTAGGGCCTTTCATGATGTCACGGCTTCTGATTGGTCGCGTGCCGCTCATGTGACCGCCAGGCGACCAATCAGAAGCCGTGACGTCATGGAAGATGCTGAACGCGCTCATTTTAGCAAAGCAGGCTGCCTTTTACTACCAGGGCGCGTCAGAGGGTGAGTATATCCCTATTTTTTATTTTAATTCTTTATTTTTTACATGGATATGGATCCCAGGGCCTGAAGGAGAGTTTCCTCTCCTTCAGACCCTGGGAACCATACACTGGGAACTTCCGATTCCGATTCCCGATACCACAAAAGTATCGGATCTCGGTATCGGAATTCCGATTCCGCAAGTATCGTCCGATACCCGATACTTGCGGTATCAGAATGCTCAACACTACTGATGAGTGTTGAGCAACCCTGGACGGTCCAGACGGATGGAGTAGTGGATGGTTGGTGGATGGCCACCATGTCCCAACAAGGCTGCAACGTCAGCAAGGAGGTGGAGGAGTCATGTTTTGGGCTGGAATCATGGGGAAACAGCTGGTAGGGCCCTTTAAGGTTCCTGAAGGTGTGAAAATGACCTCAGCAAAGTAAATAGAGTTTCTGACTGACAACTTTCTTCCATGGTCTAAAAAGCAGAAACGTGCCTTCAGGAGCAAAATCGTCTTCATGCATGACAATGAATACCTCTAATTGGCTGCTATGGGCATAAAAGGAGATAAATTCATGGTGTGGCCACCATCTTCCCCTGACCTCAACCCTATAGAGAACCTTTGGAGTATCATCAAACAAAAGATCTATGAGGGTGGGAGGCTGTTCGCATCAGAACAGCAGCTCTGGGAGGCTATTCTGACTTCATGCAAAGAAATACAAGCAGAAACTCTCCAAAAACTCACAAGTTCAATGGATGCAAGAATTGTGAAGGTGTCCAAAGAAGGGGTCCTATGTTAACATGTAACTTGGCCTGTTAGGATGTTTTGGAGTTAAATAGCTTTTTTGTTCAGTGAATGTGACCTCCTAATGCTGCAAATTCCACAAATGAGCATTTTCAGTTCTTTAAAACATATCAAATGTTTAGAAATTCTACTGTGCCTAATAATTTGGAACAGTGCATTTTGAGTTTGTATTCATTTTGGAGATTATACTGTTATCATTGGGAGGTTTCTTCAATAAAATTCGATGTGTACTCTAATGGGTGATTACTTTTATTAGACTGACTGTCATTTGCACCGACCCTTTAGGAAAATCCGAGAAAAATGTCATTTGCATAATAATTTGGAACATAGTGTAGTTAGACTTGTGCCACAGGAGGAAGCCAGGTGCTATACCAGAACATACTTCAAAACCACATCAGCTGACCTCAAGGGTCAGTACAGCAGACATGAACTCGGAGACCAAGGTGGAATAGATACTCGAGGTAAGCACAGGTACTGGTTAACATATCGTCATACTTGCATCAGGTTAAGATACCACCAGAGTGGTTTCAGGTTCTGGTACTCCCGGAGCGGTTTAGGGTTCAGGTATCACCAGAGCAGTTTCGGGTTCATGTACCACTGGAGAGGTTTCAGATTAATGTACCGATGGAGCTGTTTTCAAATTCAGAACCTAATAATAATCAAGAATGGGAGAACCCCAGTGGTAAAGATTGGGGTCCGTACCAAACCACTAGTGTCAAAGCATGGATCCCGAACACGGACTTCTTTGTAATGTCAGCTTACATCATCTGTATGGCAGCGTGAGAACCACAGCGCTCTTAACGGAAGTAACTTGGTAGGTGACCGCCGATCAGTAATGATGTTTCTCGTGCTGACATGCAGATGACAGTGTGGGAAATACCAGATGTTTGGGGCCCCCATTCTTTTGAATGGGGTCTGGGTTTGGTTCTGGTACCATTCTGGTACCCAATACAAACTTCTTTTAAATGTTCGGCCTAACCCACCAGACCTAAATATCCACTGGTTCGCCCATCAGTGATCTGGTGGGCCATCACTACTGAGAACAATCTAGCATTGTGCAGCCTACTATTTGCTGCTCAGACACCTCCCAACATGCATAGGTGTCTTAAATGCTAAGTGCCTCCCAACTGTAGGCTGGGGATACAATAGGAGTGCGTGCACTGTCTCTTTAAGTGCATAAAAATGTACCCGCAAGCACGCTAAGAGTGCTGCCAGAGGATCCGTGAGGTGCCTGCTGACCCTGATATACAGGAGCCAAGGCAGAAGCAGGAGAGCAACTGGGGTTGTGAGTATCTTGGTGCCTCTGTGGAGACACCAACACAGGTAGCACAAGATGATTAGGATTGTTACCTTCCAGTGCTCTGCCTCGGAGATCAAAGGTGGATAAACTGTTTTCCTCTGATCTGAATGGGTTTCCTTCTAAAGCAGTGTTTTGCCAACTATTTTTTACAGTCTGTAAAAAGTGGACTTATAAAAAATTAAATCACACTTGTATTTTTTAAAATAGCTGTCAACTACTTATATATTGATGGCCGTTCACTGGCTGCCAATCAAACACCACTCTGCCACTCTGTTCAGAGGTTCTCATCTCCGGCAGTGGCCGGGCATTATCATTATATTGAGTTGATATAATCCAGCAACGACCATGGTGTAGTGGCTGTTGTAAAGTGCTGTAGATCAGCTCCTAACGAAGTACATTGAGCTGACCTATAGTGTACGGAGTAGTGGTGTTTTGCATTTTGCACAAATCGATATTGGCCATTGTTACATTATAAAATGTAAAAGATTACATTAGTCAGAAAAGGCACAAATGATCTTGGTTCCAGCTTTCCCATAATGCCTACCAAATTTCTCATGATATATCACAGTGAACCAAGAGGTAATATATTAAGGCAGAAGCATTAAACGTAGCAGCCATTTTATAGTGAATCTCGATAGTGAAAGGTCATTAGAGCTCACAGTTAGGGATAAGTGAACCTGAGGAAGTCCTGGTACCCAACCCAAACTTTAGTCCAAAGTTTTGTTTGGGTACCAGAACTTGAACCTGAACCCAAACGCCACTCTAAACAATGGGGACCAGAGCTTTGGATTTGGAAAATCCCTCTTTCTTTCTGAAACTCAGAATATTAAACTGAACTTCGGGGAGAAGTCCATGTTTGGAGTTTAGCACCGAAATTAGTGTCCGGTACGAACCATGAACTTTTAAGTTTGTTGTTCTCTCATCTCCACTCACAGCTTATTCACGGGGCCGAGGTCTTTGTAGGATCCACCCAAATCATGGGTAATTACTCTTATTATTGATTATACTCACTTCTTTTCTACCTCACATAACATGTGCAGCATACAGTTATGAATACTATATGACAAGCAAGTGGTCAGTGCTCCTTCACTAGACTACTGTCCTTTTTAGCGAATATGGAGCATTACTGAATCTGTGAGTATGATTTGATATAGATTCTGAACAGGGATTTAATCTATTGATTGCATATGTAATTTTAACTTTTTTCCTGACCAATTCTCTGGTCCTTTATTTTCAATCATGAATTTAGTCATATTGTACCCATAAAAAGGAAAAAAAAACCTTATATTGATATTTCTATGCAAATTTTTGTACAGTAATTAAAATCTTTATACTCTTTAAGCATTTTGACTCTGTCTTCTGCTTGTTCAACAATTTATAGTGAGTTGCTAGTTATATGGGTTTATTGTTATTCTTGAACTGGTATCTTTATTCAACTTTATTCATAGAGATATAGAGAGAAAGCCATAAAACACTGTAGCAACTGTGAGGCTGCTTTCAAATACTGCATTCACATTGCGCTGCTTTGTCGAAATCTCAGCAAAAACACTTTGTTTTGCTATAATGTTTTTAAATTATGGGAAAAATGGTGTCTCTCTACAGCAAAACCAAAAACACAGCCTCATTATGTGCAATCACTATATTATGTGTGTGACAGCACAGCAGGAAAGAATATTAGTGTGTGAGAAAAAGAAAAAAGTGCCAAACACATTTTCAGAGCAATTGGAGGATTTGGAGTACAAAGCATTTTTTCTGTGAGGTAAAAAAAAATTGTGTTGGGTACAACATGTTTTTAAGCATACATGAAAATATTTTACCTCACAAAAAGAATCAGTTGTGATCCCCGGCTATCCTGTCTGTATCCTTACTTTTGCTTCCCAACTTCCCAGGACCTGTGGTATGATCAGACCATGTTCCCGTGTGGTCAGACACAGCCATTACACAGTACACAGCAGGGGCACATTTATAAGATTATCTCAGCACAGGAACATTTTTTAAAACAAATCTGAATGTGGAATTTATTATTGTTCCAAGATCTATTGAATAAAGTGTGCTTAGTTTGTGGAACAAGCCCTTTAAGCCACTGCGTCAGAAGTATTCAGCTAATTGGTGTGGTACTGCCACCATTTTGATATTGATGACCTATCCTAAGGCTAAGGTCACACCAGCGTATATTTTGGAAAAATTAGACACATGCATGGCGGCGTAGAATAACATTATTCAGAGTGTTAGTTGATGTTTTGTCAGATTTAGGGGTGCAACTACAATAGGTGCAAGGGTTGCAATCGCACCCGGGCCCTGGAGCCTAGGGAGCCCTAAAAGTCCCTTTGGCCTATAGAAAAAGACTATTCCTATTAACCCCTTCACCCCCAAGGGTGGTTTGCACGTTAATGACCGGGCCAATTTTTACAATTCTGACCACTGTCTCTTTATGAGGCTATAACTCTGGAACGCTTTGACGGATCTTGGCGATTCTGACATTGTTTTCTCGTGACATATTGTACTTCATGTTAGTGGTAAAATTTATTCGATATAACTTGCATTTATTTGTGAAAAAAACGAATATTTGGCGAAAATTTTGAAAATTTCGCAATTTTCCAACTTTGAATTTTTATGCCCTTAAATCACAGACATATGTCACACAAAATACTTAATAAGTAACATTTCCCACATGTCTACTTTACATCAGTACAATTTTGGAACCAAAATTTTTTTTTGTGACGGAGTTATAAGGGTTAAAAGTTGACCAGCAATTTCTCATTTTTACAACACCATTTTTTTTTTAGGGACCACATCTCATTTGAAGTCATTTTGAGGGGTCTATATGATAGAAAATACCCAAGTGTGACACCATTCTAAAAACTGCACCCCTCAAGGTGCTCAAAACCACATTCAAGAAGTTTATTAACCCTTCAGGTGTTTCACAGTAATTTTTTGAATGTTTAAATAAAAATGAGCATTTAACTTTTTTTCACACACAATTTATTTCAGCTCCAATTTGTTTTATTTTACCAAGGGTAACAGGAGAAAATGGACCCCCAAAGTTGTTGTACAATTTGTCCTGAGTACGCTGATACCCCATATGTGAGGGTAAACCACTGTTTGGGCGTATGGCAGAGCTCGGAAGGAAAGGAGCGCCATTTGACTTTTCAATGCAAAATTGACTGGAATTGAGATGGGACGCCATGTTGCGTTTGGAGAGCCCCTGATGTGCCTAAACACTGAAACCCCCTACAAGTGACACCATTTTGGAAAGTAGACCCCCTAAGGAACTTATCTTGATGTGTGGTGAGCACTTTGACCCACCAAGTGCTTCACAGAAGTTTATAATGCAGAGCCGTAAAAATAAAAAATCATATTTTTTCACAAAAATTATCTTTTTGCCCCCAATTTTTTATTTTCCCAAGGGTAAGAGAAGAAATTGGACCCCAAAAAATGTTGTGCAATTTGTCCTGAGTACGATGATACCCCATATGTCGGTGTAAACCATTGTTTGGGCGCATGGCAGAGCTTGGAAGGGAAGGAGCGCCATTTGACTTTTCAATGCAAAATTGACTGGAATTGAGATGGGACGCCATGTTGCGTTTGGAGAGCCCCTGATGTGCCTAAACATTGAAACTCCCTACAAGTGACACCATTTTGGAAAGTAGACCCCCTAAGGAACTTATCTAGATGTGTTTTGAGAGCTTTGAACCCCCAAGTGTTTCACTACAGATTATAATGCAGAGCCGTGAAAATAATTTTTATTTTTTTTCTCAAAAATGATTTTTTAGCACCCAGCTTTGTATTTTTACAAGGGTAACAGAATAAATTGGACCCCAAAATTTGTTTTCCAATTTGTCCTGAGTACGCTGATACCCCATATGTGGGGGGGAACCACTGTTTGGGCGCATGACAGAGCTCGGAAGGGAAGGAGCGCCATTTGGAATGCAGACTTAAATGGATTGGTCAGCAGCCGTCACGTTGCATTTGCAGAGCCCCTGATGTACCCAAACAGTACAAACCCCCCACAAGTGACCCCATATTGGAAACTAGACCTCCCAAGGAACTTATCTAGATGTGTTTTGAGAACTTTGAACCCCCAAGTGTTTCACTAAAGTTTATAGCGCAAAGCCGTGAAAATAAAAATTCTTTTTTTTTTTCACAAAAATGATTTTTTAGCCCCCAGTTTTGTATTTTCACAAGGGTAACAGGATAAATTAGACCCCAAAAGTTGTTGTCCAATTTGTCCTGAGTACGCTAATACCCCATATGTGGGGGGGAACCACTGTTTGGGTGCATGACAGAGCTCGGAAGGGAAGGAGCGCCATTTGGAATGCAGCCTTAAATGGATTGGTCTGCAGGCGTCACGTTGCATTTGCAGAGCCCCTGATGTACCCAAACAGTACAAACCCCCCACAAGTGACCCCATATTGGAAACTAGACCTCCCAAGGAACTTATCTAGATGTGTTGTGAGAACTTTGAACCCCCAAGTGTTTCACTACAGTTTATAACGCAGAGCCGTGAAAATAAAACATCTTTTTTTTCCCACAAAAATGATTTTTAGCCCCCCAAATTTTTATTTTCCTAAGGATAACAAGAGAACTTGGACCCCAGAAGTTGTTGTTCAATTTGTCCCGAGTACGCTGATAACACATATGTTGGGGTAAACCCCTTTTTGGGCGCACGGGAGAGCTCGGAAGGGAAGGAGCACTGTTTTACTTTTTCAACGCAGAATTGGCTGGATGTTGTGAATTTGGATTCTGGGCTCCCCCGGTGGCCGCTTGTGGAATTGGACTTGTCATCCTCTTTCCTGTTTCACCTGGTTCCATCAGTAGTGGGTGTCGCTATTTAAGCTCATTTCTCTGGTGGTTTCTTGCCGGTCAACAATGTTATCTGATGCCTCTCAGTGCTTGTTCCTGCTTCTAGACAACTTCTAGATAAGTTGGACTTTTGTCCATGTTTTGTTTTGCCTATTTGTTCCAGTTCACAGCTGAAGTTTTGTTACTGTGTCTGGAAAGCTCTCGTTGATCAGGGATTGCTACTCTGGCGTTATGAGTTAATGCCAGAGTTTAAGGTAATCTCTGGATGGTGTTTTGTTAGTGTTTTTCTGCTGACCATGAAAGTATACTATCTGTCTTCTGCTATCTAGTAAGCGGACCTCAAATTTGCTAAGACTATTTTCCTGCTGCGTTTGTTGTTTCATCTGAACTCACCGTCATTATGTGTGGGGGCTACTGTCTTCTTTGGAATATTTCTCTAGAGGTGAGCCAGGTCTTATATTTCCCTCTGCTAGCTATTTAGGTCTTAGGCCAGAGCTGGGCATCTAGCGATAAATAGGAAATGCTACCTGGCTATTTCTAGTTGCGCGGCAGGCTTAGTTCATGGTCAGTATAGTTCCATTTTCCGAGAGCTTGTCCCTCTATAGGCTTGCTATGATCTCTGCCTGCAGAGATCATGACAGTTTGACCGGCCTATAAAGTGTTAAAGACCCAGGTTTGAAAGGAGAGTTATAAGAAGTCTGCTGGAATTTTTTTTTTTTTTTTTTCCTCCAGTCTGCCTTGCTGCAGTCTTTTTTCTCTCTCTCCTCCTAATCTCTGTATGCTCTGTGTGCACCTGACAATAATGGATCTCCAGAGTGTAACTGCGGGTTTGAATAATCTCATCACGAAAGTACAAAATTTACAAGATTTTGTGGTACATGCTCCGGTATCTGAACCGAGAATTCCTTTGCCGGAGTTCTTCACAGGGAATAGAGCTAGCTTCCAGAATTTCCGAAATAATTGTAAGCTTTATTTGTCCCTGAAGTCTCGTTCAGCTGGAGACCCTGCTCAGCAGGTTAGGATTGTGATTTCCTTGCTCAGGGGTGACCCTCAAGATTGGGCCTTCTCATTGCCAGCAGGGGATCCTGCGTTACGCGATGTGGATGCGTTTTTTCTGGCCTTGGGCTTGCTTTATGAGGAACCTCATTTGGAACTTCAGGCAGAAAAAACTTTGATGGCACTATCTCAGGGGCAAGACGAAGCTGAAGTTTTCTGCCAAAAATTCCGTAAATGGTCTGTGCTTACTCAGTGGAATGAGTGCGCCTTGGCGGCAACTTTCAGAGAAGGTCTCTCTGATGCCGTTAAGGATGTTATGGTGGGGTTCCCTTTGCCTGCAGGTCTGAATGAGTCCATGACAATGGCTATTCAGATTGATAGGCGTCTGCGGGAGCGCAAACCGGTGCACCATCTGGCGGTGTCTATGGAAAAGACGCCAGAAAGTATGCAGTGTGATAGAATTCTGTCCAGGAGCGAGCGACAGAATTTTAGACGGAAGAATGGATTGTGTTTCTATTGTGGGGATTCTACTCATGTTATATCAGCATGCTCTAGGCGTACAAAGAAGCTTGATAAGTCTGTTTCCATTGGCACCATTCAGTCTAAGTTTATTTTGTCTGTAACCCTGATTTGTTCTTTGTCATCCATTGCCACGGACGCCTATGTTGACTCTGGCGCCGCTCTGAGTCTTATGGATTGGTCCTTTGCCAATCGTTGTGGTTTTGATTTAGAGCCTTTGGAGACTCTTATTCCTCTGAAGGGGATTGACTCCACCCCATTGGCTAATAATAAACCACAATACTGGACACAAGTAACCATGCGTATCGATCCGGATCACCAGGAGATTATTCGTTTCCTGGTGCTGTATAATTTACATGACGATTTGGTACTGGGATTGCCATGGTTGCAGTCTCACAACCCAGTCTTGGACTGGAGAGCAATGTCTGTGTTGAGCTGGGGATGTAAGGGTATTCATGGGGACGTACCTTTGGTTTCTATTTCGTCGTCCATTCCCTCTGAAGTCCCTGAGTTCCTCTCTGATTATCAAGACGTCTTTGACGAACCCAAGCTTGGGTCGTTACCTCCGCACCGTGAGTGCGATTGTGCCATAGATTTGATACCGGGTTGTAAATATCCAAAGGGTCGTTTGTTTAATTTGTCTGTGCCGGAACATGCTGCTATGCGGGAATATATAAAGGAGTCTTTGGAAAAGGGACATATTCGTCCATCTTCTTCTCCCTTGGGAGCTGGGTTTTTCTTTGTCTCAAAAAAAGACGGCTCTTTGAGACCATGTATTGATTATCGGCTTCTGAATAAGATCACTGTTAAGTATCAATACCCATTGCCATTGCTTACTGATTTGTTTGCTCGTATAGAGGGTGCTAAGTGGTTCTCTAAAATTGATCTTCGTGGGGCGTATAATTTGGTGCGGATCAGGCAGGGGGATGAGTGGAAGACCGCATTTAATACGCCCGAGGGCCACTTTGAGTATTTGGTCATGCCTTTTGGTCTTTCTAATGCCCCTTCAGTTTTCCAGTCTTTTATGCATGATATTTTCCGCGATTTTCTGGATAAATTTATGATAATATATCTGGATGATATTCTGATTTTTTCTGATGACTGGGACTCTCATGTCCAGCAGGTCAGGAGAGTTTTTCAGGTTCTGCGGTCTAATTCTTTATGTGTGAAGGGGTCTAAGTGCGTTTTTGGGGTCCAGAAAATTTCCTTTTTGGGGTATATTTTTTCTCCCTCTTCCATTGAGATGGATCCCGTCAAGGTGCAAGCTATTTGTGACTGGACTCAGCCCTCCTCTCTTAAGGGTCTTCAGAGATTTTTGGGCTTTGCCAACTTTTACCGCCGATTTATTGCTGGTTTTTCGGATGTCGTTAAACCACTGACTGATTTGACCAGACAAGGCGCTGATGTTGCTAATTGGTCCCCTCATGCTGTAGAGGCCTTTCAGGAGCTTAAGCGCCGTTTTGCCTCTGCCCCTGTGTTGCGTCAACCTGATGTGAATCTGCCTTTTCAGGTTGAGGTTGACGCTTCGGAGATTGGAGCTGGGGCAGTGTTGTCGCAGAAAGGTTCCGACTGCTCCGTCATTAGGCCTTGTGCCTTCTTTTCTCGCAAATTTTCGCCCGCAGAGCGGAATTATGATGTTGGGAATCGGGAGCTTTTGGCCATGAAGTGGGCTTTTGAGGAGTGGCGCCATTGGCTCGAGGGGGCTAGGCATCAGGTGGTGGTATTGACTGACCACAAAAATTTGATTTATCTTGAGACTGCCAGACGCCTGAATCCTAGACAGGCGCGCTGGTCTTTATTTTTTTCTCGCTTTAATTTTGTGGTGTCATACCTACCGGGTTCTAAGAATGTTAAGGCAGATGCCCTTTCTAGGAGTTTTGACCCGGACTCTCCTGGTAATTCTGAACCCACAGGTATCCTTAGGGAGGGAGTAATTTTGTCGGCCGTTTCTCCTGATCTGCGGCGGTCCTTGCAAGAGTTTCAGGCGGATAGACCGGATCGTTGTCCGCCTGATAGACTGTTTGTTCCGGATGATTGGACCAGCAGAGTCATCTCTGAGGTACATTCTTCTGCATTGGCAGGTCATCCCGGAATTTTTGGTACCAGGGATTTGGTGGCAAGATCCTTCTGGTGGCCTTCCCTGTCACGAGATGTGCGAGTCTTTGTGCAGTCATGTGACGTTTGTGCTCGGGCCAAGTCTTGTAGTTCTCGGGCTAGCGGACTGCTGTTGCCCTTGCCTATTCCTAAGAGGCCTTGGACACACATCTCGATGGATTTTATTTCAGATCTGCCTGTTTCCCAGAAGATGTCTGTCATCTGGGTGGTCTGTGACCGTTTCTCTAAAATGGTCCATTTGGTTCCTCTGCCCAAGTTGCCTTCTTCTTCTGAGTTGGTTCCTCTGTTTTTTCAGAATGTTGTCCGATTGCACGGTATTCCTGAGAATATTGTTTCTGACAGAGGTACCCAATTTGTGTCTAGATTTTGGCGGGCATTCTGTGCTAGGATGGGCATAGATTTGTCTTTTTCATCTGCTTTTCACCCTCAGACTAATGGCCAGACCGAGCGGACTAATCAGACCCTTGAGACATATCTGAGGTGTTTTGTCTCTGCTGACCAGGATGATTGGGTTGCTTTTTTGCCATTGGCAGAGTTCGCCCTCAATAATCGGGCCAGTTCTTCCACCTTGGTGTCCCCGTTTTTCTGTAATTCGGGGTTTCACCCTCGATTTTCCTCCGGTCAGGTGGAATCCTCGGATTGTCCTGGAGTGGATGCGGTGGTGGAGAGATTGCATCACATCTGGGGGCAGGTTATGGACAATTTGAAGTTGTCCCAGGAGAAGACTCAGCGTTTTGCCAACCGTCATCGTCGTGTTGGTTCTCGGCTTTGTGTTGGAGATTTGGTGTGGTTGTCTTCTCGTTTTGTCCCTATGAGGGTCTCTTCTCCTAAGTTTAAACCTCGGTTCATCGGCCCTTATAGAATATTGGAGATTCTTAATCCTGTTTCTTTCCGTTTGGACCTCCCTGCGTCCTTTTCCATTCATAACGTTTTTCATCGGTCGTTATTGCGCAGGTATGAGGTACCTGTTGTACCTTCAGTTGAGCCTCCTGCTCCGGTGTTGGTTGAGGGTGAGTTGGAGTACGTTGTGGAGAAAATTTTGGACTCTCGTGTTTCCAGACGGAAACTCCAGTATCTGGTCAACTGGAAGGGTTACGGCCAGGAGGATAATTCTTGGGTCAATGCATCTGATGTTCATGCTTCTGATCTTGTTCGTGCCTTCCATAGGGCTCATCCTGGTCGCCCTGGTGGATCTGGTGAGGGTTCGGTGCCCCCTCCTTGAGGGGGGGGTACTGTTGTGAATTTGGATTCTGGGCTCCCCCGGTGGCCGCTTGTGGAATTGGACTTGTCATCCTCTTTCCTGTTTCACCTGGTTCCATCAGTAGTGGGTGTCGCTATTTAAGCTCATTTCTCTGGTGGTTTCTTGCCGGTCAACAATGTTATCTGATGCCTCTCAGTGCTTGTTCCTGCTTCTAGACAACTTCTAGATAAGTTGGACTTTTGTCCATGTTTTGTTTTGCCTATTTGTTCCAGTTCACAGCTGAAGTTTTGTTACTGTGTCTGGAAAGCTCTCGTTGATCAGGGATTGCTACTCTGGCGTTATGAGTTAATGCCAGAGTTTAAGGTAATCTCTGGATGGTGTTTTGTTAGTGTTTTTCTGCTGACCATGAAAGTATACTATCTGTCTTCTGCTATCTAGTAAGCGGACCTCAAATTTGCTAAGACTATTTTCCTGCTGCGTTTGTTGTTTCATCTGAACTCACCGTCATTATGTGTGGGGGCTACTGTCTTCTTTGGAATATTTCTCTAGAGGTGAGCCAGGTCTTATATTTCCCTCTGCTAGCTATTTAGGTCTTAGGCCAGAGCTGGGCATCTAGCGATAAATAGGAAATGCTACCTGGCTATTTCTAGTTGCGCGGCAGGCTTAGTTCATGGTCAGTATAGTTCCATTTTCCGAGAGCTTGTCCCTCTATAGGCTTGCTATGATCTCTGCCTGCAGAGATCATGACAGCTGGAATTGAGATTGGACGCCATGTCGCGCTTGGAGAGCCCCTGATGTGCCTGGACAGTGGAAACTCCCCAATTCTACCTGAAACCCTAACCCAAACACACCCCTAACCCTAATCCCAACGGTAACCCTAACCACACCCCTAGCCCTGACACACCCATAATTCTAATCCCAACCCTAATCCAAACGTAAATGTAATCCAAACCCTAACCCTAACTTTAGCCCCAACCCTAACTTTAGCCCCAACCCTAACTTTACCTCCAACCCTAGCCCTAACCCTACCCCTAACCCTAACCCTAAACGTGACTGAAATACGTGGCACTGAAATACGTGGCACTGAAATACGTGGCACTGAAATACGTGGCACTGAAATACGTGGCACTGAAATACGTGGCACTGAAATACGTGATATGTGGCACTTAAATACGTGGCACTGAAACACGTGGCACTGAAATACATGATACGTGGCACTGAAATACGTGGCACTTAAAGGGAACCTGTCACCACGGTTTTGGAAGATGGGATAAAAATAGCGTTAAATAGGGGCAGAGGTGGGCGTTACATTAGTGTGTGTGTTATGCGTTTATTACCCACCTAAGTTGCCGAAATAACTTTGCAAAGTCTCCGTTTTCGCCTGTCAATCAGGCTGGTCAGGTCACATGGGCGTGGTGTCTTCACCCAGATTTGGCGTAGTTTTCCGTTGGTGGCGTAGTGGTGTGCGCATGCCCAAAGTCCGGAATCCTCTTCCAGGGGATTTAAAATAGCGCGGTGTTCGTTATTGCATTGGTGATCGGTGGGCGCGGCCATCTTCCTTTGGCCGCGCGTGCGCAGAAGCGGCGCTCTGCTGGCCGCGGCTTCAGGAAAATGGCCGCGGGATGCCGCGCGTGCGCAGATGGATATCGCGGCGGCCAATTTCCTGAAGCCGCGGCCAGCAGAGCGCCGCTTCTGCGCACGCGCGGCCAAAGGAAGATGGCCGCGCCCACGATCACCAATGCAATAACGAACACCGCGCTATTTTAAATCCACTGGAAGAGGATTCCGGACTTTGGGCATGCGCACACCACTACGCCACCAACGGAAAACTACGCCAAATCTGGGGGAAGACAACGCCCATGCGACCTGACCAGCCTGATTGACAGGCGAAAACGGAGACTTTGCAAAGTTATTTCGGCAACTTAGGTGGGTAATAAACGCATAACACACACACTAATGTAACGCCCACCTCTGCCCCTATTTAACGCTATTTTTATCCCATCTTCCAAAAACGTGGTGACAGGTTCCCTTTAAATACGTGGCACTGAAATATGTGATACGTGGCACTGAAATACGTGGCACTGAAATACGTGGCACTGAAATTCGTGGCTCTGAATTACGTGGCACTGAAATACGTGGCACTGAAATACGTGGCACTGAAATACGTGGCACTGAAATACGTGCAACTGAAATACGTGCAACTGAAATACGTGGTACTAAAATATGTGGCACTGAAATACGTGATACGTGGCACTGAAATACGTGATACGTGGCACTGAAATACGTGATACGTGGCACTGAAATACGTGGCACTGAAACACGTGGCACTGAAATACGTGGCACTGAAATACGTGGCACTGAAATACGTGGCACTGAAATACGTGGCACTATGACTGTCAGAAAATGTTCATTAAACGGTTAGGGGTGAGGTTAGGGGTAGAGTTAGGGTTAGGGTTTGGATCCCTTTATCACCTTGATGGTGGTGGGTGGCTTTTCAGTGTGTTTTCTGTTTTTTTTCGAAAAAATGCATGCGTTTTTAACGCAAACAAACGCATGTGCTTAAAAACGCAAGAAAATACTGCAGGTTGTATTTCTGAAAATGAACGCATGCAGAAAAAAAACGCATGCGTTTGAAAACGCGACCAAACGCGTACAAAAAAACCGCATGCGTTTTCAATGTTAAATATAGGGAAAAAACGCATGCGTTTTTTTGTGCAAAAAACGCTGCAGACAAAAACGCAAGTGTGAAACCAGCGACGCTTTTTATAGCAAAAAAGTTTTTGCGTCTCCACATTTTGAGACCTATAATTTTTCCACATTTTGCTCCACAGAGTCATGTGAGGTCTTGTTTTTTGCGGGACGAGTTGACGTTTTTATTGGTAACATTTTCGGACACGTGACCATTTTTGATCGCTTTTTATTCCGATTTTTGTGAGGCAGAATGACCAAAAACCAGCTATTCATGAATTTCTTTTGAGGGAGGCGTTTATACCGTTCCGCGTTTGGTAAAATTGATAAAGCAGTTTTATTCCTCGGGTCAGTACGATTACAGCGATATCTCATTTATATCATTTTTTTATGTTTTGGCGCTTTTATACGATAAAAACTAAAATATAGAAAAAATAATTATTTTGGTATCGCTTTATTCTCAGGACTATAACTTTTTTATTTTTTTGCTGATGATACTGTATGGCAGCTTGTTTTTTGCGGGACAAGATGACGTTTTCAGCGGTACCATGGATATTTATATCAGTCTTTTTGATCGCGTGTTATTCCACTTTTTGTTCGGCGGTATGGTAATAAAGCGTTGTTTTTTGCCTCGTTTTTTTTTTTTTTTCTTACGGTGTTTACTGAAGGGGTTAACTAGTGGGGCAGTTTTATAGGTTGGGTCGTTACGGACGCGGCGATACTAAATATGTGTACTTTTATTGTTTTGTTTTTTTTATTTAGATAAAGAAATGTATTTATGGGAATAATATATATTTTTTTTTATTATTTATTTAGGAATTTTTTTATTTTTTTTTTACACATGTGGACATTTTTTTTTTACTTTTTTACTTTGTCCCAGGGGGGGACATCACAGATCATTGATCTGGCAGTGTGCACAGCACTCTGCCAGATCGACGATCTGCTGTGCAGGGCTGCAGGCTTACCAAGTGTCTGCTCTGAGCAGACACTCGGTAAGCCACCTCCTTCCCTGCAGGACCCGGATGCCGCGGCCATCTTGGATCCGGGACCTGCAGCCAGGAAGGAGGTAGGAGACCCTCGCAGCAACGCGATCACATCGCGTTGCTCCGGGGGTCTCAGGGAAGCCCGCAGGGAGCCCCCTCCCTGCGCGATGCTTCCCTGCACTGCCGGTACACTGCGATCATGTTTGATCGCGGTGTGCCGGGGGTTAATGTGCCGGGGGCGGTCCGTGACCGCTCCTGGCACATAGTGCCGGATGTCAGCTGCGATATGCAGCTGACACCCGGCCGCGATCGGCCGCGCTCCCCCCGTGAGCGCCGCTGATCGGTGATGACGTACTATCCCGTCGGCGGTCATACGGGCCCACCCCACCTCGACGGGATAGTACGTCAAATGTCGGGAAGGGGTTAAAGAATTACAGAAAAAAGTTAAGCAGCACAAAGGAAGAACTAAAAACAAAATTAGGGTGCAAAGCCCCCCAGGCATGTACCAAACGTTATCATAAGAGTCCAAGAATCAGAGGCAGCACACCATTATTGATTGAAGTTTTAAAGGTGCTAAACTTTAATAGCCAAAGCTTGAGAAAGGCTCACCATGAGCCGAAACGTCGCCACAATGGGCTAATAAAATTTAGCACCTTTAAAACTTCAACCCATAATGGTGTGCTGCCTCTGATTTTTGGACTCTTATTGCTATTAAAGATTTAAAATATTTGGGGCCCCATTGGAGCTTTCGCATCGGGGCTCATGAGTTTCAAGTTACTGGTCAGAATGCACTAGCTCTAAAAATATGGTTATGTGCATGAGCCTTAAGGATGCACTATCAAAATCTAAGTAGTGAGCAACCTCTTTAAGCTAGAGAAGTTACTGTAGGTTTATGTCTAAGGGGTAATGGTTTTCCTTGCAGAGAGTGACATACCGGTTCAGGCATGCCAAGGTAAGGAGGCTTATTCACCTTGCAATGCTCCTCTGGGAAATTTAATATGCAAATTGTTTTTTTGAGAGGAAGAGGACTTGAACTCTATAGCGCCACCTGCAAGAAGCAGCAATCCTACAAGTCATTATCGACACTTTAACAGGCCTTGAAATGTAACTTAGGATTTGACTGTGTGACTTGTTGTGAATTCTGGGCTCCCTCCGGTGGTTGTTGGTGGTAGTGCAGTTGTCTTGGGGTTGTAATCCAGGGCAGGTGTTTTTGCTGATTGTAGCTCTACTAGGTATTTAGGTGTGCAGGATCCATAAGTCTTTGCCAGTTGTCCATTGTACTTGGAGGGATTGCATCTCTCTCTGGTTCCTCATGCCCTGCTGCCAATTCAGCTAAGATAAGTGTCTGTTTTTTTGTCTCTGTGCACACATGCAGTGTGCTTTGCAATTCAGTGCAATTCATTGTGTTTTTGTCCAGCTTAGACTTTGTTTGGATTTTTCAGTCATGCTGGATTCTCAGGAGATGCAGATATACTTTCTATGTCTTTAGTTAGATGTAGAATATTTGTATTATCTGCTGTGGATATTTTTAGGATTTTAATACTGACCGCTTAGAATTCTGTCCTATCCTTTTCTATTTAGCTAGAAGTGCCTCTTTTGCTAAATCCTGTTTTTCTGCCTGCGTGTGTCTTTCCTCTTATACTCACAGTCAATATTTGTGGGGGGCTGCCTATCCTTTGGGATTCTGCTCTGAGGCAAGATAGAATTCCCATTTCCATCTATAGGGGTATTTAGTCCTCCGGCTGTGTCGAGGTGTCTAGGACATGTTAGGTACACCCCACGGCTACTTCTAGTTGCGGTGTCAGTTTAGGGTTTGCTGTCAGTACAGGTACCACCTACTCCTGAGAAAGTCTCTCATGCGGCTCCAAGGTCACTGGATCATAACAGTGACTGCAGGTTTTTGTGCATTTTACTGTTTGCACTATATGCCTTCAAACATTCTCACATCAGGCATTCTATGTCCAAAAACTTACCGGCTCCTATCTTTGAAATTTGGATTGGATTTTTTTGTGTGTGTCAAATAGAGAAATTATATTGTGAGCCCCACTATGGGAAAGAAAATGATTTCAATCTGTTCACAGTGCGGCGAGAGATATCAATGCTGCCGTATAGGAACGACGGGAGCTTCCATTTGAATACAGCAGGAATGGCACATCCTGCAACCTTCTAATACAAAATGTGGTACAATTGGCTATTCATAAAAGGCAGTCTGTATTCTGTTGATGGACTTGGAAGGAAATGGAAGGTAATTTCTGTCATTTCCATACTCTATTATCACAGGGCTGCAGCTCTTGATTCCAACAATAGAAGTATATTACTATATTGCTCTATTCTGGATGTAGTTCCTTAATATGTAAGGGTAAATTCCCTAAAGGTAAAAGTACAATGAGACTATGTAATGGCAATAACAGGTCACATACACTTCCTTTATAAGAAGAATGTACAATGAGCTGACTTACATTTCCTTTCTGATCAAATGAAGCCCTTCAGAAAGAAGCGGCTGCATTTAAATGTTTAATTTTTGTCCTCTTTAAATTCAATTAAGTTACCAGTTTTCATTATTTCCTATTTCCAATAAATTATGAACCATGCCGAACGAAGCAGTCACTGCAAATTCACAATCAGTGCAAAATGTATTGCTGGTGTGACAGCATGCCCTACCATGTAATCATATGCTGTATCAATTATTCAATAGCTCTTTCAAGAGGAATTCTTTATTTACTCTAATGGATGGTACTTTGTGACAGTTGTCTTGGTTATCTCGGCAATCTTTCTTTTTATTCTTGACTCCATTTTTTTTCCCTTCTTTTCCTTCTATAAAATGTATTACAAAAGAATCTACATTTAAACACTCGAGTCGGTCATCTCTTTGTGATGTTAGCTTAGAAAGCAAAGAGAACATTTGACATAAGAAAAGAGATTATCGCAAATAGAACGGTGTGATTTTTTTTTTTCACTCAAATTGAGATTTCTAAAGCATTTTAATTTCAATGTCTTCACACGTCTTAATGTACGTGCCAAAGCAAAGACAAGGCTTATTTTATTAATAGTATTATAAAAGTAAATTACCTGGTACTGAAGTGGAAGCGATGAATTCTGAAATGTGTAATACAGACTGAAGTGGAACCGTAAATACCCGCATACACTTCATATCTATAAAATATACCATTAGCAAAAGGAATAAACATATTAATTGCTCATAAATGCACAAGCTCGGTATATTATACTTTGAAAAAGCTTAAATACAATATACAAGTATAATAATAAGTGTCTAGGCACTCCGCTATAACAATTAAGCCACTATTGAATGGCAATTCCTTTTATTTTGCAGATTCTTTTCCTAGAGTAATTATTACAAATAAAATTTCAAAAACCTACACTCCTTTCCTCTGTGCTATGGTTCAGGAATAGATTGAAGAAACCCCATAATAACTGTGCAAAGAATCCTCACTATATGAGAGAGCAAAACAGATGACACAGAAATATTTGATAGATTAGAGTCTGTCATCATTAACAGAATATTCAAGTCAAGCACTAGTCCTTGGTGCACCATTGGTTTGACCAAGGAGTTCAATGCACCATACTTACCTACACCGCATGAACACTGCCGGAAAAAGCCGAAGACTTCCGAGTGCAGTGAATATTGCCAGCAGTTAATGAGCGGCCCCGGAAGCAGATGCATCAGGGAAACAGCAGAATGGAATGACGTGTCGCTGTACAGGTAAGTATAGTTATAATGTTTATTATTAATTTTCTGCTTTTTTTTACAGCTTCCCCCACCCCATCCCATATATGTGAAGTCCAAGTTCGGGGTTCAGATGCAAGTTCGTGTCATCTCCGGCCCCGAACTCGAACTATACAAAAGAACTCGGGTGAACCCGCCGATCCCCAACATCGGGGGGTCGCCCATCACTATTAAATAACAGTTAAAGGAAGTCTGTCAACACAAAATCTGAGTGCACACTTTTACATGGCCAAACAGCTCAGTGCACCTTCTCATCTACTTTGTTTGCTATTTTGACCCTCTTTCTCATTATTTGATAGTTATGGCTTCGCAATAGCCAGAGAATGACAACGATAGATGCAAAACAAGTAGGTTTGAAGGTCTCTGAACTCTTTGGCCATGCTGAAGGTACACTTGGTTTCAATAGTTATTTTGTGCCAAAAGTCTCCCTTTAACCAAATTCGGGATTTGATGCTTGGAAAACAGACCATTTACTCCACATGCACTAAAACAAAGAATTACAGATCAGAAAGTATGTAAGGAAGATAAAATTTAGTTTACTGTTCCTACAAGTCAAATGGACTTTCCCCAAGATGGTCCCTTCTTGCCATTAATGTTTGGATACGGCGAGCTAAAAGCATAGTTAAAAATGAACATATCTGTTTTTGTGGCTATATCTGTCTTGGAGGCTAAAGAGTAAAAAGTGATTTTGTTCTCTCAAAGTGTAATAATATGGCTACAATCACTTGGCTTAGACCATTGCAGTAACATAAGTAAACAATCTTGTCATAAAGTATTGAAGGATGTAGGCTTGTAGGGTAATGTACGTTGAACAGACTGCTGACTGCTAAGCTAATGGTCACTATTTATTTAAACTTTAATTGTGATTTAATAATTCAAGATGGATGCACTTTCGTTCAGTCTCTTTGTGATAATCTACCGTAATAATACTATTTAACGAATGATGTATTGCTCCTCTATGAACAAGGACTAGCATAAATTTCATTGAGAGCAATTAAAACGTCTTTCTGTGTTATAATTTAATGCACCTAAAAAATAAAATACAATTAAAGTTAATAAGCTATAGATTAGATTTAGGGAGTCATCTATAAAACAAGTCCGTGCGAGCAACATATTATATATGAAAAGGCTCTTTTTCAAAGTCACATAGATAATATTAGGACACTGGTGCAGGCATATTCTTTGGACTTCTCCAGTGCAAGATGGTCTATGACTCCTTAAATAAAAATTTAAAATCTCACTGTTCGGCATGTCTAGATGCAGCTCGCCCTTTTATCTTACTAAATTGGTGTGGAATTCTATCACGTTTTTTAAAATGAGCTTTGATGAGTACTGATATTATTTTTATGCTACTTTGATTCATCAGTAACAAGTGATTGTAGAAATGAATGACTGCTTGCTTTTGATAATTTGCACTTGGTTTTCATTTTCAGATTTGCATGGAATATCTTTTGTTATAGCAAAATTGAAGTGTTTGCAAAGACCTCATGAAACTATTTTGTGACGACACAGCATTTAATCTTAATTATACAGATATATTTTTTCAGTAAGCCAGGAAATATAAACTGTTATCTACTGTATATGCTCCTTATAATCTACCTGCCTTTTTTGACAGATACCTACTGATACCTCGCTAAGGCTACTTTTACACTTGCCATGTTTTTTGCGGCCTGTTTTTGCGGGTCTTTTTGCGGCTGTATCGCCGTAATTTTCACGGTCTGCCACAATAACACACCTCAAACAACTTGTGCATCGCCGTTTTTCGGGTTCCTAATACTATAGCAAAAGTATTGGGAAAAAAACCGGCGGTCCGCAAAAATGGAAGTCACAGCGCACCGCAAAAACAACCTTCCATTGTTTTTGCGGCCCCACTGATTTACAATGGGGGCCATGTCCGTAAGCCGTGAAAAAGATCGAGCAGGCTCGATCTTTTTTCACAGCCATAAACACGGCCATACGGCACATGGCGCGTCGTGTAATTATTGCTGCCCATTTTTTCGGATCCATAGAAATCTATTGGGCCGCAAAAATAGGACGCAAAATTCTGGCAAGTGTAAAAGAAGTCTTACACTTAAAGGTTTTTTTTGGTTGTGGTCATTCAATATGTGTTTCATGTGAACATGCGCTTAAAAGTACAAGCTTTTTTCATGTAACACGGGTCAAAGTTACAACATAAAAAGCTACATAAACTGCAATACTGCGGGAGTTGTTTATTTAATTGCATGTACAACATGCCAGGTACAATGTGTGGGATGCATTATAGGGCCACTTAGGGCTCGCTCACACTCTTGATGAAATTGGAAGAGTGCGATCCGATAAAAAGATTGGATCGTACTTGGCGTAATGTTAAACTATAGAGCAGTAAAACATCTGTGATTAATTTCTCATGCCAATTTTATGTGAGAATCGGATCGCACGCACCCATATAACAGTGTAGGTGCATGTGAAGCATCGCACTGCACTCGGATATCACCCAATTGCAGTGCGATTCCCATTGACGCCGGCAATAGGTGATGGAGAAATCACTTTCTCTGTCTCCTCTGCACCTGTTCTTCGATTCTCACATGTGAGAGCATAGGAGCACAGAGCACTGACACTCAGCTTCCGCTCACAGCAGACCAGGGGCCAAGAGTCATTAGCGTATTGCATCCTATGCACTCACATCGGATGTCATATACTAGTGTGAATCCGGCCTTAAGAAAAGAATCAGGACCTACGTCAGAGGCAGTGAGCACTACAGCTGTCAATATCTCTCAAAGCACTTTTTGTGTGCACAATGTTTCTGTGTTTCCACTTTGAAATTTGTTGGCATTGAAAGGGTGTTAAAAATCTGAAAAGGAAAATTCTCAACAGAGAATCCTTCTGGATTTTCAGACTGAACACAAGAACCCCTTTAGGTTTGAACATAAGACATAGTATCATTCTTTAATATATGTAATGTATTATATGTTGATTCAGTATTCTAATCTAGTATTTTTATAACTTTTGTTGGAACTATGTGTTTGTCATCATCACTTTACCCCATTGGCTTTAAACCAGACATGTGATTTTCAAAATACGCTATTTAATGGTGGCATATTCAGCAATACTTGAACCATGATTATTAAGGCTTTGTAGCTGAAACACGTAGGTGTGTTCTCATGATGGAGGCACCAACATTTTTTTTAATGCCGAAATACTTGTGTCATCGCTAGGTTTCCTTTCATTCCCTGCTGATTGCTATGCCTAGACATGGGCGGCTCCGTGCGATGAATACATTGTGAGCACCACTACAGTCTTGATGGTGAGCTGACCCTCCCTCTCCCCTCTTCCCATACGTTGGATATACAAACCATTTGGGACAGAACAATTGATTTTACAGTTCTTCTGTCCATATATACAGTTTGTATTGGCCCGTGTAGAATGGGTTGATCAGTACTCATTATGGACAAAAATCTCTCAATTTAATTGAGCAATTTGGCTTTATTTACTCTAATGGATGGTACCTGGTCTCAGGTTTTTGTTGCTGTATTAAAGGATGCTGATTTCCCAAGTTTTGATATTAACCTAGATAAATGTTCTAATGAAATGTTCTCAGACTTAATTGCTTTGTGATGAGCACAGAGAAGTGAATGTTAATTAAGAAGGACTAATAAACCATGTAGCGGCACACTGTCTAGTACTGCTCAACACATTTCTCGCTAGTTGTCAAACTTAAAAAAATTCACTTGAAATATCTTGAAATTAAATAAAAAATGAGAAACAAAAAAAACAATAACCAAAAAACACAAAACTTTTTCATCAAACTCTAAATTATAAAGACAAATAAAGTTGGTAACTTTCATGAATTAACTTCCCTGGAACATTTCGTCTTCTTTCCATTACAGCTTCTTCCTGTCTTATATTCATAGGGATTAGATGTGATGGTATGTGGCAGTTTAGTTAGCTAGAGATGCAATATGTCTTCACAGCTTCACTTTAGCTACAGTTGCCTCCGAGTCCTAATTAATATTACTTGTTGCTCGGCAGAGTTTTCTTGCAAATGGTGGAGTTGAACTGCAGTATTTATATTGAAAGCACAGCGATATCTTGGAAATGTCACGTATTGTCAACCTGCAATTCTGTTCTATATTTTTGCACTTAAATGTAAAACATCTATTCAACATATCGCCCTCAACATGCTTTGCCAGATAACTAGCTTCATTGATTTTTTTGGACATACTTGTGATTGCTGCCCTTGGATAACTAAAAAAAACAACAGCTCAATTTTTTATGTAAAGGAAGAGACCAGAAACATTGGCTAAACTGTAATTGTTTGCTTGTATACTATCATGGTTCTGGTCCACATTTTATTGGCAGCCATAACATTGATTCAAACCTAGTAAGTATGACCTCCCCTTCCTTTCTTTATGTGCTGAAATAGGAATAAGGGATGAGGACACTAGAGACAACAAATCGATCTGTTTTAAATAAAAATTATTAATTTTCTGAGTAATTCAGATTTTGATCAATCTGAAATTTTGCAGATTCAATTTGCTTGAATACAGCCAGCTGGATGACATTTTTCTAGGTTCTGTTGACAGTCGGGAAAATAAAAGCTGATTATATTCACAATCATTGCTCCTCACCTGACTCCTTTCACTATCCCCTCTTGGGCTGCAAATTCCCTGGTCCTCCGTATGAGTCTTTAACCCCTTCACCCCAAAGCCTGTTTTCACCTAAGTGACACGGCCAATTTTTACAATTCTGACCACTGTCACTTTATGAGGTCATAACTCTGAAACGCTTCAACGGATCCTGGTGATTCTGACATTGTTTTCTCGTGACATATTGTACTTTATGATAGTGGTAAAATTTCTTCGATATGACTTGCATTTATTTGTGAAAAAAACAGAAATTTGTCGAAAATTATGAAAATTTAGCAATTTTCAAATTTTTCGTTTTTATGCCCTTAAATTAGAGAGTTATATCACATAATATAGTTAATAAACAACATTTCCCACATGTCTGCTTTACATCAGCACAATTTTGGAAACATAATTTTTTTTTGTTAGGGAGTTATAAGGGTTAAAAGTTGACCAGCGATTTCTCATTTTTGCAACAAAATTTGCAAAACCATTTTTTTTACGGACCACCTCACACTTGAAGTGACTTTGAGGGGTCTATATGACAGAAAATGTCCAAAAGTGACACCATTCTAAAAACTGCACCCCTCAAGGTACTCTAAACCACATTCAAAAAGTTTATTAACCCTTCAGGTGCTTCACAGGAATTTTTGGAATGTTTAAAAAAAATTGAACATTTAACTTTTTTTTCACAAAATTTTTACTTCAGATCCAATTTGTTTTATTTTACCAAGGGTAACAGGAGAAATTGGACCAAAAAAGTTGTTGTACAATTTGTCCTGAGTACGCCGATACCCCACATGTTGGGGTAAACCATTGATTGGGCACATGGCAGAGCTCGGAAGGGAAGGAGCGCCATTTGACTTTTCAATGCAAAATTGGCTGGAATTGAGATCGGAACCCATGTCGTGTTTGGAGAGCCCCTGACGTGCCTAAACAGTGGAAACCCCCACAAGTGACACCATTTTGGAAAGTAGACCCTCTAAGGAACTAATCTAGATGTGTGGTGAGCACTTTGAACCTCCAAGTGCTTCACAGAAGTTTATAATGTGGAGCCGTGAAAAAAATTAATATTAATTTTCACAAAAAATGATCTTTTTGCCCCAAATTTTTTATTTTCCCAAGGGTAGCAGGATAAATTGGACCCCAAAAGTTGTTGTGCAATTTGTCCTGAGTACGCTGATACTTCATATATGGGGATAAACCACTGTTTGGGCGCATGGCAGAGCTCGGAAGGGAAGGAGCGCCATTTGACTTTTCAATGCAAAAGTGGCTGGAATTGAGATCGGAACCCATGTCGTGTTTGGAGAGCCCCTGACGTGCCTAAACAGTGGAAACCCCCACAAGTGACACCATTTTGGAAAGTAGACCCTCTAAGGAACTAATCTAGATGTGTGGTGAGCACTTTGAACCTCCAAGTGCTTCACAGAAGTTTATAATGTGGAGCCGTAAAAAAAATTAATATTAATTTTCACAAAAAATGATCTTCTTGCCCCAAATTTTTTATTTTCCCAAGGGTAGCAGGATAAATTGGACCCCAAAAGTTGTTGTGCAATTTGTCCTGAGTACGCTGATACTTCATATATGGGGATAAACCACTGTTTGGGCGCATGGCAGAGCTCGGAAGGGAAGGAGCGCCATTTGACTTTTCAATGCAAAAGTGGCTGGAATTGAGATCGGAACCCATGTCGTGTTTGGAGAGCCCCTGACGTGCCTAAACAGTGGAAACCCCCACAAGTGACACCATTTTGGAAAGTAGACCCTCTAAGGAACTAATCTAGATGTGTGGTGAGCACTTTGAACCTCCAAGTGCTTCACAGAAGTTTATAATGTGGAGCCGTAAAAAAAATTAATATTAATTTTCACAAAAAATGATATTTTTGCCCCAAATTTTTTATTTTCCCAAGGGTAGCAGGATAAATTGGACCCCAAAAGTTGTTGTGCAATTTGTCCTGAGTACGCTGATACTTCATATATGGGGATAAACCACTGTTTGGGCGCATGGCAGAGCTCGGAAGGGAAGGAGCGCCATTTGACTTTTCAATGCAAAATTGGCTGGAATTGAGATCGGAACCCATGTCGTGTTTGGAGAGCCCCTGACGTGCCTAAACAGTGGAAACCCCCACAAGTGACACCATTTTGGAAAGAAGACCCCCTAAGGAACTTATTTAGATGTGTGGTGAGCACTTTTAACCCCCAGTTGTTTCACTAAAGTTTAGAATGTAGCGCTGTGAAAATCAAAAAATCATTTTTTCTTTCCACAAAATGATGTTTTAGCCCGCAATTTTTTTTCCCCCAAGGGTAACAGGAGAAATTGGACCACAAAAGTTATTGTCCAATTTGTCCTGAGTACGCTGATACCCCATACATTGGGGGGAACCACTGTTTGGGCGCACGGCAGAGCTCGGAAGGGAAGGAGCGCCGTTTGAAATGCAGACTTAGATGGATTGGTCTGCAGGTGTCATGTTGCATTTGCAGAGCCCCTGATGTACCTAAACAGTAGAAACCCCCCACAAGTGACCCCATATTGGAAACTAGACCCCCCACGGAACTTATCTAGATGTGTTGTGAGAACTTTGAACCAACAAGTGTTTCACTACAGTTTATCACGCAGAGCCATGAAAATAAAAAATATTTTTTTTTCCACGAAAATTATATTTTAGCCCCCACATTTTTATTTTCCCAAGGGTAACAGGAGAAATTGGACAACAAAAGTTGTTGTCCAATTTGTCCTGAGTACGCTGATACTTCATATATGGGGATAAACCACTGTTTGGGCGCACGGCAGAGCTCGGAAGGGAAGGAGCGCCGTTTGAAATGCAGACTTAGATGGATTGGTCTGCAGGTGTCATGTTGCATTTGCAGAGCCCCTGATGTACCTAAACAGTAGAAACCCCCCACAAGTGACCCCATATTGGAAACTAGACCCCCCACGGAACTTATCTAGATGTGTTGTGAGAACTTTGAACCCCCAAGTGCTTCACTACAGTTTATAACGCAGAGCCGCGAAAATAAAAAATATATTTTTTTCCACGAAAATTATATTTTAGCCCCCATGTTTTTATTTTCCCAAGGGTAAGGCTGGTTTCACACTTGCGTTTTTTTTTAAAAACGCATGTGTGAAAAAACGCATGTAATCGCGGTAAAACGCATGCGTTTTTTTAGACGCATGCGTTTTTATAGAAAAACACAAGAAAACAAGAAAAAACCCAAAAACCCTAACCCTACCCCTAACCCTACCCCTACCCCTAACCTGAAATACGTGGCACTGAAATACGTGGCACTGAAATACGTTTATATACGTATATACGTATATAAGTGCCACGATATTTCAGTGGCCACGTATATAAGTGCCACGTATTTAAGTGCCACGTATTTAAGTGCCACGTATTTCACGTAAATGCCACGATATTTCAGTGCCACGTATTTCACTGAAATACCGTGGCACTTAAATACGTGGCACTGAAATATCGTGGCACTGAAATACGTGGCACTGAAATACGTGGCACTGAAATACGTGGCACTGAAATACGTGGCACTGAAATACGTGGCACTATGACTGTCAGAAAATGTTCATTAAACGGTTAGGGATGAGTTTAGGGGTAGGGTTAGGGTTAGGGTTTGGATCCCTTTATCACCTTGATGGTGGTGGGTGACTTTTCAGTGTGTGTTCTGTTTTTTTTCTATAAAAACGCATGCGTTTTTAACGCAAACAAACGCGTTGAGATCGGACGCCATGTCGCGTTTGGAGAGCCCCTGATGTGCCTAAACAGTGAAAACTCCCCAATTCTAACTGAAACCCTAACCCCAACCCTAACCCCAGCCCTAACCCTAGTCCTAACCCTAGCGCTACTTTCACACTAGCGTTTTTTTGCATACGTCGCAATGCGTCGTTTTGGCGAAAAAACGCATCCTGCAAAGTCATCTGCAGGATGCGTTTTTTCCCCGTAGACTAACATTAGCGACGTATTGACACATGTCGCAAGCGTCGTGCGACGGTTGCGTCGTGTTGTGGCGGACCGCCGGCAGCAAAAAACGTTACATGTAACTCTTTTTGTGCTGACGGTCCACCATTTCCGACCGCGCATGCGCGGCTGGAACTCCGCCCCCACCTCCCCGCACCTCACAATGGGGCAGCGGATGCGTGGAAAAACAGCATCCGCTGCCCCCGTTGTGCGGCGCTTGCACAGTATGCGTCGGTATGTCGGGCCGACGCAGCGCGACGGCCCCGTACCGACGCTAGTGTGAAAGTAGCCTAACGGGAAAATGGAAATAAATATATTTTTTTAAATTTTATTATTTTTCCTAACTAAGGGGGTGATGAAGGGGGGTTTGATTTACTTATATAGCGTTTTTTGGGCGGATTTTTATGGTTGGCAGCCGTCACACACTAAAAGACGCTTTTTATTGCAAACAATAGTTTTTGCATCACCACATTTTGAGAGCTATAATTTTTCCATATTTTGGTCCACAGAGTCATGTGAGATCTTGTTTTTTGCGGGACGAGTTGACGTTTTTGCTGGTACCATTTTTGGGTACATGACATTTTTTGATCGCTTTTTATTCCGATTTTTGGGAGGCGGAATGAACAAAAACCAGCAATTCCTGAAATTCTTTTAGGGGGTGCGTTTATACCGTTCCGCGTTTGGTAAAAAGGATAAAGCAGTTTTATTCTTCGGGTCAGTACGATTACAGCGATAACTCATTTATATAATTTTTTTATGTTTTGGCGCTTTTACACAATAAAAACTATTTTATATAAAAAATAATTGTTTTTGCATCGCTTTATTCTGAGAGCTATAACTTTTTTATTTTTCTGCTGATGATGCTGTATGGCGGCTTTTTTTTTGCGGGACAAGATGACGTTTTCAGCGGTACCATGGTTATTTATATCCGTCTTTTTGATCGCGTGTTATTCCACTTTTTGTTTGGCGGTATGAGAATAAAGCGTTGTTTTTTGCCTCGTTTTTTTTTTTTTTTTTTTACGGTGTTCACTGAAGGGGTTAACTAGTGATATAGTTTTATAGGTGGGGTTGTTACGGACGCGGCGATACTAAATATGTGTACTTTTATTGTGTGGTGTTTTTTTTATTTAGATAAAGAAATGTATTTATGGGAATATATTTATTTTTTTTTTCTTTATTTAGGAATTTTTTTTTTTTTTTTTTTACACATGTGGAAAATTTTTTTTTTTACTTTTTTACTTTGTCCCAGGAGGGGACATCACAGATCGGTGATCAGACCGTGTGCATAGCACTCGGTCTGATCACCGATGTGCCAGGCACATTGCAGGGGCTTGCCGGCGCCTGCTATGAGGATTCTCAGCAGACGCCGGCAAGCAGGGTCATCTTATGACCCGGAAGGAGTCCTGCGGCCATCTTGGATCCGGGGACTCCTTCCAGGTCACCGGAGCAGCGCGATCTCATCGCGTTGCTCCGGTGGGAGAGCGCAGGGAGCCCCCGTCCCTGCGCGATCCCCCTCTATGCCGCTGTCACTATTGACAGCGGCATCAGAGGGGTTAAATGCCCGCGATCGGCGACAGCGCCGATCGTGGGCATTGCTGCGGGGTGTCAGCTGTCATATACAGCTGACACCCGCACCCGATCACCGCGGCGCTCAGCGCGAGACCGCGGTGATCGGGGCGCCGTACTAGTACTGCGGCTGTCAGTAATGCAGTGCCGGCAGCGCAGTACTAGTACGGCGCATGTCGGGAAGGGGTTAAAGAAATCCTCCCATCAAAGTTTTTTATCATCGTAATATATTGCAATCATCATATTATATAGCACTGTGTACTTACAATTGCTCATTTGCCTTTCCACCCAGATAATTCTTCTCTTTTCTCTGCTCTATGTAGAAACAGGAAGTTTCTTTTCCCTGCAAAAATCATTCCCCTCTTCAACCTGATCAAGCTGCTCTGCTCATCTTCACAGCCAGGGACTTTTGCAGTGAATGATGAATTCTACAGGGAAAATTGATCTCTTTTTTCCACATAAAGCTTAGAAACATGTCATAGACCTAATGGAAAATAGAAGAATTACATGGGAAGAAGTTCAAAATGAGCAATTGTAAGTACATAGTGCTATATAATATGATAAATGCAATATATCAAGAGGATACAAATTTTGATGGGAATGCTTCTTTAATTCATGTGGGACAGAGGCCAATTTGGTAATGTTAGGGGTGAGACAGGTCATTGACATCAATTACATGTGTTGCCCTCCAGGTGATTGCTTGAGCCTTGGTGCCAGAAGAACCAGAGACCCATCCAGAAGAAAGAGCATTTAAGCTATAGTGATGGTGAAGGAGACAGCATAGGGAACATGTCCTGTAAAAAAATGCTATTAACCTGAAGATATGGGTAGGTTAATAGAGTTCCAAAGCCGTGAGGTCACCACACTGAAAGGGCAGTTACCAGAAGGAAATGAACTATATTCCTCCTGGCAGTCTCCAGCTTTCAGTCATAGAGGTGTGTCTTCAGTAACTGCCCAGTACATACAGCGAAGTGATCATGGCCCTCCAGAAGACACACACAGGAGAGTTGACCACCTCAGCAAGACTAGATTTATGTACAGGGAAGAGGAGGGCATAGATTATGAATGGAGATGCACAACAACAAAAGAAAAATGTCAGATTCAGAACAGCAACATTACAGTAGAAAAAAATATATTTATGGCAAGTCTTTTTTAACTTGCCTTTTAAAACAGTAAAGTCATTGAAAATTTTACACTTAGACTTTTGCATCATGATGCCATAAAAACATTAATACTCCAATTCATTAAGCTGTTGCGACTTTTTGCTTTTTTGAGCTCGGGTGGAATGGGACACAGTACTGCCTATCCATCTAATTCATGATAAATTGTGGCATTCCTCATGCCCTTAATAGAGGAAGATTTCAGGCAAGGTGTACAGAGGCACAAGACATTTGTAAGATTGTAAAATGACCCTGATTAATTAATTAGCATGTGCCTCTTATTGAATTTGGCACCTCATCTACCACACCCCTTCATTGAGACTTGCAAGTCCAATGCTAGTCTTAAGAAATCAGGGCCTAAATGGTACATTAATGTGCGCTACATCTGAGTAAAATAAAATCAGAAGCCTACATTCCAATAAGCATCTTTATTTGTCAACAGGTATTTTCTTAGCAAGCACTAATATAAAAGATTGAAATATTTGAGATATCGGAAAATATATTTTAAGAACTGGACTTTCTAGGACTTCATTGCTTTAATGAAATCTATGCCAAGCTAAATTCATGATAGCAATGTGATTTTTTTATTATTTGTTTACTTACCTCTTGACACCAAAAAATGTGGATGCCTTATGTATGTAAGTGTTAAATTAAATGGAATCTGTATTTTCTAAAAAAAATAAAAAAATTATGGCTGATCTAGAATTTTCTTACAGATAAAAACATCTTGAAGGTGAGTAAATCTTCAATTTAGAATTGCAATTTGCATAGATCTGCTCTTATTACAGTGGAGATGTTATTTCCTTGAAAATTCACATTTTCTGTCTTCGAAACTGTTGGACTACTTTTTTTTTAACTTTTTGGCCATGATTCATCAAAGCTTTTTTAGAGAATTTTTTCTCTGCAGCCCAAAGTTGGCGTGTTTAAGTCTGTTTCACCCAGTTCTACCAAAATGGGTAGAGCTGAAATTAAATTGGAATCCAACAGGGCCATGATGCTACAGTTTGTCTAATTTGCAATAAGCTATGGTATACCTTATGTCGACTGGAGTAAGATTTGTTATATATATCTATATATATATGAGGTGGCACTCCACTTGTCAGACACTGTAAATTCACTACGAGGCAAGTGCTTCTTAACAAATCAAAAGCGTCTGACTCCACCACGTCCATTCATCAAGACCTGTGTGAACATCTCCAGTCTTACTGAATCGGGGCCTGAGTGTTAATTCATGGGATCAGCAACTAATGATCAAATGTTATGTTTTTGATGACATACATCTTAAACTTCATGATTTTTCTCATGCCCAAAATCGGTCCAATTTTTTTCAGTTCTCTGGATCTGATTTTCATCAGTATTTAGTCAGTTTCAGTTTTGTTCAGTGATTTTCTTGTTTGAAATTTTTTTTTTTAAAAGTTGCAAATCTTCTCTTATCCTTTACAATATTAAAAATGGACAGCACACAATTTCACACAGATGACAATGTGTGCTGTCATTGATTTTTTACAGACCCATAGTTTTGTGTTGGCAAATTTTCCAATGTTCAGTTAAAAATTACAGTCCCTGGGAAGCAGGGAGAGAAATTACTTAGCACTAGTGTTGAGCATTCCGATGCTGCAAGTATCGGGTATCGGCCGATACTTGCTGTATCGGAATTCCGATACCGGGATTCCGATACTCTTGTGGTATCGGGTATCGGGTATCGCAACAACATTAATGTTAAAATGTGTAAAAGAGAGAATTAAAATAAAAAATATCGCTATACTCACCTGTCCGACGCAGCCGGGACTTCAGCGAGGGAACCGGCAGCGTTGTTTGTTTAAAATTCGCGCTATTACTTGGTTACGTGAATTCCCGGCTTGTGATTGGTCAGGTCGGCCATGTTGCCGGGACGCGGACCAATCACAGCAAGCCGTGACGAAATTACGTCACGGCTTGCTGTGATTGGTCCGCGTCCCGGCAATATGGCCGCCCTGACCAATCACAAGCCGTGACGTCACGGGAGGCTGGACACGCGCCCATTTTAAAATGAGCGCGTCCAGCCTCCCGGCTTGTGATTGGTTGACCGCGGCGCAACCAATCACAAGCCGTGACGTCACGGGAGGCTGGACACGCGCCCATTTTAAAATGAGCGCGTCCAGCCTCCCGGCTTGTGATTGGTTGACCGCGGCGCAACCAATCACAAGCCGTGACGTCACGGGAGGCTGGACACGCGCCCATTTTAAAATGAGCGCGTGTCCAGCCTCCCGTGACGTCACGGCTTGTGATTGGTCAGGGCGGCCATATTGCCGGGACGCGGACCAATCACAGCAAGCCGTGACGTAATTTCGTCACGGCTTGCTGTGATTGGTCCGCGTCCCGGCAACATGGCCGACCTGACCAATCACAAGCCGGGAATTCACGTAACCAAGTAATAGCGCGAATTTTAAACAAACAACGCTGCCGGTTCCCTCGCTGAAGTCCCGGCTGCGTCGGACAGGTGAGTATAGCGATATTTTTTATTTTAATTCTTTCTTTTACACATTTATATGGTTCCCAGGGCCTGAAGGAGAGTTTCCTCTCCTTCAGACCCTGGGAACCATCAGGAATACCGTCCGATACATGAGTCCCATTGACTTGTATTGGTATCGGGTATCGGTATCGGATTGGATCCGATATTTTGCCGGTATCGGCCGATACTTTCCGATACCGATACTTTCAAGTATCGGACGGTATCGCTCAACACTACTTAGCACATGATCTTAAGTATGAAAATCACATATGAATGGTCATGTTATGACTAATGTTGAGCATTCCGATGCTGCAAATATCGGGTATCGGCCGATATTCGCTGTATCGGAATTCCGATACCGAGTTCCAATATTTTTGTGATATCGGAAATCGGAATCGGAAGTTCCTATAACTTCCCAGTGTATGGTTCCCAGGGTCTGGAGGAGAGGAAACTCTCCTTCAGGCCCTGGGATCCATATTCATGCAAAAAATAAAGAATAAAAATAAAAAATATGGATATACTCACCCTCGGACGGGCCCTGGCTGTCACCGCTGCAAGCGTCTGCCTCCGTTCCTAACATTGCAGTGAGTGTAGGACCTGCGATGACGTTGCGCTCTTGTGATTGGTTGCATGACCGCTCATGTGACCGGTCATGTGACCGTGACGTCATCGAAGGTCCTTCACTCACTGCATTCTTAGGAACGGAGGCAGACGCTTGCAGCGGTGACAGCCAGGGCTCGTCCGAGGGTGAGTATATCCATATTTTTTATTTTTATTCTTTATTTTTTACATGATTATGGATCCCAGGGCCTGAAGGAGAGTTTCCTCTCCTTCAGACCCTGGGAACCATCCAGGATATCTTCCGATATTTGTGTCCCATTGACTTGTATTGGTATCGGGTATCGGTATCGGCGATATCCGATATTTTTTGGATATCGGCCGATCCAATCCGATACCGATACTTTCAAATATCGGACGGTATCGCTCAACACTAGTTATGACTGTTGAAACTGGTTAGCAGAGATAAATTCTGACAGTGAGTGTATTGGCATGCTACAGAACTTAACTTTAGAATTAATGCTTTCAACATAATTACAGATGTAGTAACTCTTAACTAACAGATAGCAAAATGCTTTGTCGATAGCAAAATACTTTATTAACATAACTAGTTTCACATTATATTACAAGCTATGGATTTTTAAATGAGTATAGGATGAGAACTAATAATTGTACAGGAATACATCACAAGAACTACTATCGGTACAAAAATAAACCACCAAAACCACCATCAGTACAGGAATACATCACCAGAGTCATTACATAAACATATAATCAGAACTACTATCAGTATATGAATTCATCACCAGATCCACCAACATTACAGAAATACATTACCAGAACCACCGTCAATGGAATACATCCCTAGATGCACCAACATGAACATAGCACCAAGTTTAGTACAGCAAATCAATTTTAATGTCAGGTCAGCCCCATCTACTATTATATCTCATACATTTATAGTATTTTTTGCACTATAAGATGCACTTTTTTCCTCCAAGACTGTGGAGGAAAATGAGGGGTGCATCTTATATGTGCATGTTCTGGCTGTAGTGGGGAGGTGGAGGAGCAGCAGTAGTGGAGCAGCGAGGTACAGGAGGCAAGAGCTAGCGGCTATGGCTAACTCCTGTGCCCACCGCTAAAGAGAAATTAATATTCACTGCTTTCCATGCCCATGGGAATGGTGGGCAGTAAATATTCATTTCTGTTTAATAGTAGACATGCTGTTAGCCTCAGCAGCCATCTTCCTGCAGCTGCTAGGGAACTGCGTGTGCCTACTACTTAAGGCAATGAATATTCACTGCTCTCCACTCTCATAGGCATGGAATGCAGTGATTATTCATTCCCTTTAATAGTGGCACACGTAAACTCCTGGCAGCTGCAGGAAGCCAGCAGCTGAGGCTAACACTGTGCTCGCTATTAAGGAGCAATGAATATTCACTGCTCTCCATGCATATAGTCCCGGCGCGGAGACCAGTGAGTATCCCAGCAGCTGTCCTCAGCTTGTAAGCAGCGCATCACGTCACTGCCATGCACTGCAGACAAGCATGAAGCAGCTACTGGCATCGGAACAAGATGCTGCGAGGGTGTGCATGGAAGGTAAGTATAATGAGGTTTTTTTAATGGTTTTCTGATGGGTGCCATGAATACTAGGATGGGCATGAGGGCCAATCATACCAGGATAAGGATGGAGCCATGCATACCAGAACGGAGATGGGGTCCTTTCATAGAAAGATAGGGATGAGAGGGTAATGCATACCAGGATAAGGATGGGGCCAATCATACGAGGATAAAGATGGGCCCATGCATACCTGAACAGAGACTGGGGCTCTGTATATCAGGATAGGGATGAGGATGCCATGTCTACCAGGCTGGGGATAAGAGGGGCATGCCTTCAAAGCTAGGGATGAGTGGGCACTGCATACCAGGATGAGGATGAGAAGGCCATGTGGAGCGCCCCCAGATGCAGGGCCACAGGGTACTCGGTACCGGGCCTCTCGGTCTCGGTCCTGGGGTTGTCACGGTGGCTAGATCTGGCCCATGACCCTGCTAAGGGGCGTCCAATGAAAGGTGTGATGATGGTGCGTGGTGTAAGTCGCGATGAATAACGAGGACACAGGGTTGCAGTCTCTTTACCTCTTTACTGAAGGCTTCAGGGTCCGCAATCCAGAGCACTGCTAACAGGGCTGGCTGAGACCGGCCGGTCCGAAGGCACATCCAGAGTTTCCTTTGCAGGTGGAAATCGGTGCCTACCTTCTAGCGCCTGTGTGTTGTAGTACCTCCCTGCTGAGCACCACGGGATAGTCCTCACAACTGTTGTGTCTGTTTCTGATGTTCTTTCTCACAACTATCGTTTCTGTTCTGATGTTCTTCTCCATCCCCCAGATGATTTGGCTAGGACGCACCCGTATGACGGGTAGGCCTGGAGTTATTCTGGGACCCTAGAGACGCCCCTCTCCCACAATTGCCTCCTATGTCTGCTTAGGTGATTTAGGTGAGACAGCCAACCTATAATTAACTGTCCTGCTGCTGTTTGAAGTAATGCTTGGAGCCCAATACTTCCTCGGCGTTCCGGCCACCGGCTACGTGCCTCAGTAGGATGTTGCCACGATATTAGGGCACGACTCCTACTGGTTCTATTCTCCATTTTGCTGTGATCTCGTTTTCTCATTTATCCACTATAAACCTCACTTCGTGTCCTATCTTAGGATGCCACCGCAACGGGTGCAGGCGCGGCTCCGTAACGTTCTGTCCTTATCGCTAGGCCACTGTCAGGATCCCACCCCTGACGGAGACACCCCTGAATCTTCCCCCGCAACACCCTCTGCCACAGGATGTTGCCTGGATCAAACCCAGTCAGCTTCTCTCTAACTTCCTATCCAACCCCCAGTTTTACCAGATTGTGAGGAGTGGCCTAATACATAGAACCCTTTGCTCCCCCTGGAGGCCAGAGTGTGAAATGTACTGTATGACTGTGATACCTGGTCAGGTGAACTCCTTAAGTGCCATCAGATGTACCATCACTCCCCTTAGTGGCGGAGCGTCAGTACTGCAATGACCAGGGCTCTTGGGCGCTGCACTCCCCCCCGGTTAAATCCAGTACTCCCGGACTGGGAAGAAGAACAAAAATACATGTAAGCAAAAGACATACAAAATTTTGAAATGCAATGAACAAGTAAATTTAACAGTGCTTCCCTTTATGGGAGGTGAGGACACTTGAACGTTACAAACAGAAACATATTTACATTTTTAAATAACACTTATTAAATGTCTAACTATAAATAACCATCTTTACCCAGCCGGTTATTCTATCTAGTAAGTGCAAATTCTGGAACAATAATTTAACTTTTCCTTTAAGGGCGTATAGGCTGAACCCACTAAAGGCTTACTATAAAACTCGAAAATATAAATTAACTTTGTCTTTATTTTTCTTTTCTAAGTGCAATATTTTCTCTTTACTCTCTGATTTTGGAATATGCAGGACCGCCTGGCTACTCGTCCGGGCCTACTGCCTCTTTTCTTTTTGCAAGCTTAATCTTTATTCACAGTATAAGATCAATCAACCATCTCTCTATGGTTTCCAGGAGGACTCACTAACCCCTACGGGTTCACTTTATTGAAATTCGGCTTTCAACTCTTTCCTGTCCTCAATCTCTAGTAACATCATTAAACATTTTCTATTTTAAATAACTACACACTATCTATTATCATTCAACATTCTCAAAGTAACATTACACTCACTGGCCACTTTATTAGGTACACCTGTCCAACTTCTTGTTAACACTTAATTTCTAATCAGCCAATCACATGGCGGCAACTCAGTGCATTTAGGCATGTAGACATGGTCAAGACAATCTCCTGCTGTTCAAACCGAGCATCAGTATGGGGAAGAAAGGTGATTTGAGTGCCTTTGAACGTGGCATGGTTGTTGGTGCCAGAAGGGCTGGTCTGAGTATTTCAGAAACTGCTGATCTACTGGGATTTTCACGCACAACCATCTCTAGGGTTTACAGAGAATGGTCCGAAAAAGAAAAAAAATCCAGTGAGCGGCAGTTCTGTGGGCGGAAATGCCTTGTTGATGCCAGAGGTCAGAGGAGAATGGGCAGACTGGTTCGAGCTGATAGAAAGGCAACAGTGACTCAAATCGCCACCCGTTACAACCAAGGTAGGCCTAAGAGCATCTCTGAACGCACAGTGCGTCGAACTTTGAGGCAGATGGGCTACAGCAGCAGAAGACCACACCGGGTACCACTCCTTCAGCTAAGAACAGGAAACTGAGGCTACAATTTGTACAAGCTCATCGAAATTGGACAGTAGAAGATTGGAAAAACGTTGCTTGGTCTGATGAGTCTCGATTTCTGCTGCGACATTCGGATGGTAGGGTTTGAATTTGGCGTAAACAACATGAAAGCATGGATCCATCCTGCCTTGTATGGAGCATCTTTGGGATGTGCAGCCGACAAATCTGCGGCAACTGTGTGATGCCATCATGTCAATATGGACCAAAATCTCTGAGGAATGCTTCCAGCACCTTGTTGAATCTATGCCACGAAGAATTGAGGCAGTTCTGAAGGCAAAAGGGGGTCCAACCCGTTACTAGCATGGTGTACCTAATAAAGTGGCCGGTGAGTGTATACTTAAGTGCAACATATGAACATTCCCTTTAAGAGGGACTCAAGTCTCTTTGAGGTAGTGCAGACTCTCTATCTGCAAGTCCGTTTAAGGCAAGAACTTCTGCGCTGTATCCAAGAACAGTCTCTTCAAAAAGCTCTCCTTTTTGTAAAACCAGTAGGGGGCACCTTTAAGAAGGTGCAAACTATTTACAACACAGTTTGTGAACCATTCACCGTCCATGATTCGGCAGTCTTTGTAAATAACGATGACCAAAAGCAAAACAAAAAGCAAAAACAATAGGAATCCCGGGTAAACAAAGGGATCCCTTTTAGAATAACACTGGTCGGGTACTAGCAGCAGCACGGAGACAAACAGTTAAATGAACTATTTACAGTTTTATGGTTTTAAGGCTTACTCTGGTTCTGGTGGCCTCCACCAGGGCTTTACCTGACAGGTGGCCCTCTGTGGCCCAGGCAGGCTTGACTCCAAGTCTACTCGCGGTGCCAGGTACACTCCATGAGTTTGGGTCTTCTGCATGACCAGGTCGTGCGCCGCGATGAGTGTCTGTGTGGGCCGGTGGATAATGCTGGCGGCGGCAGAGGCTGCTGCAGCCGCTTCGGCGGCAAGCTCCTCCCCCTTGGTTCTGGATACCGCCAGGATGGCTGTACAGCGTTGCATGTCCCGGGCCCACCAACTTCTTCCCTTGAGATGCCGACGATACGTCACATCTCCCGGCTTCAGGAGGGACTTGGCGCCGTCTCCACACAGGCAGGGCTCCACCTCGTCCCGGGTGATGCGAACTCTCAGGGCCGCTCCAATTTCTTGGACGAAACCTTTGCCTTCCTGAGGCTGGTAGACAATCACAACGCCCCATTTCGGTAAGGAGCCATCCAGCAGCTCGCCTCGCGCTTCCCGCTCCACTTCTTGTTGGAACTCCGTGATTACGTGGTTCCGATATTCTCCCCAAGGGAAGGGCCTGAGATCGTGCCCCCCCGGTAAGTTGGGGACAGGCGGCGGGGCCATCGGGGCGCCAGTGGTCGCGGTGGTGACTGGGTCAGATGTGGAGATGAGGCGCCCTCCCCGGGAGTCGCGGCACTAATTACCCCCGCTTGAGGTAACTCCTCCGGTGCCACTCCACTCTCCTGAGGGAGTCGTACGGACTAAGGACCGTTCAGGCATGGGATGCCCCATCAGCAGCTCCCACGGGTCGACATCCTCCAACGAGGGCATGTCGGAGTAATCCTCCGGTGATTGGGGTCGGTGCGGGGCCATTCTTTTCCGCAGGCTTTCTCTGGTCTCCAGTCCCACCTCATCTGAGTCATAGTTTCGTTTCTTCGGTCTCCGCCCACCATAGAAGATCAGGAGGTGGGTCTCAGCTGCTGACGGACACGTCCTCAGGACACAGAAATATTCAGACTGGGCGGCCATTGTCTTTTGCGCTCTCCAGCTCGTGTACGCCCGCTTAACACCCTTTTTCTTCTCCTGTGCTCCTCGTAGCGCTGTAATGGCAGCAGTTTTGGCGGGTATTTTTGGCAGCCAATAGCAATACACAGTCTTTGCAATAAGTCACAGTTCAAGCACAATTCAATCACAGTTCCAAGGCACACATGACCTGATTCTTCAGGCTTAAGTAGATCCTGTTCATGACACCAAGTTGGAGCGCCCCCAGATGCAGGGCCGTGGGGTACTTGGTACCGGGCCTCTCGGTCTCGGTCCTGGGGTTGTCATGGTGGCTAGACCTGGCCCGTGACCCTGCTAAGGGGCATCCAATGAAAGGTGTGATGATGGTGCGTGGTGTAAGTCGCGATGAATAACGAGGACACAGGGTTGCAGTCTCTTTACCTCTTTACTGAAGGCTTCAGGGTCCGCAATCCAGAGCACTGCTAACAGGGCTGGCTGAGACCGGCCGGTCCGAAGGCACATCCAGAGTTTCCTTTGCAGGTGGAAATCGGTGCCTACCTTCTAGCGCCTGTGTGTTGTAGTATCTCCCTGCTGAGCACCACGGGATAGTCCTCACAACTGTTGTGTCTGTTTCTGATGTTCTTTCTCACAACTATCGATTCTGTTCTGATGTTCTTCTCCGTCCCCCAGATGATTTGGCTAGGACGCACCCATATGACGGGTAGGCCTGGAGTTATTCTGGGACCCTAGAGACGCCCCTCTCCCACAATTGCCTCCTATGTCTGCTTAGGTGATTTAGGTGAGACAGCCAACCTATAATTAACTGTCCTGCCGCTGTTTGAAGTAATGCTTGGAGCCCAATACTTCCTCGGCATTCCGGCCACCAGCTACGCGCCTCAGTAGGATGTAGGGCACGACTCCTACTGGTTCTATTCTCCTTTGTGCTGTGATCTCATTTTCTCACTTCTCCACAATAAACCTCGCTTCGTGTCCTTTCTTAGGATGCCACCGCAGCGGGTGCAGGCGCGGCTCCGTAACGTTCTGTCCTTTTTGCTAGGCCACTGTCAGGATCCCACCCCTGACAGAGACCCCCTGAATCTTCCCCCGCAACACCCTCTGCCACAGGATGTTGCCTGGATCAAACCCAGTCAGCTTCTCTCTAACTTCCTATCCAACCCCCAGTTTTACCAGATTGTGAGGAGTGGCCTAATACATAGAACCCTTTGCTCCCCCTGGAGGCCAGACTGTGAAATGTACTGTGTGACTGTGATACCTGGTCAGGTGAACTCCTTAAGTGCCATCAGACGTACCATCACTCCCCTTAGTGGCGGAGCGTCAGTACTGCAACGACCAGGACTCTGGGGTGCTGCACATGCATTCAAGGATGGGGATGAGGGATGAGTGGGCCATGCATACCAGGATGGGGATAATGGGTTGTGTACACTAGCATGGGTATGAGGGGGCCATGCACACCAGGATGGGAAGACGGGGCCATGCATACCAGTGTAGGGATGAAGAAGCCATGCATTCCAGAATAGGGATGAGAGGGCCATGCATACCAGGATGGGGATGAAGGGACTATGTATATTAAGTACAGAATTGATTACATTTTTTGTTTCAATTTTTGTTCTTATTTCCTCCTCTAAAACCTAGGTGCATGGTCCGGTGCGTCTTATAGACCAAAAAATACAGTGCATCTCCCGATATGTCCTTACCAATGGTATGGAGATACTGGGAGTTCCTAACAGCCATCATCAGACTGTGGACCATACAAGAATCGCAGCACTGATGAGACAGTTATTTTACAAATAAACATTTACATCTGAGTACCTTGTGGATACTATCTTCTCTGATTAGAGCCACTCTCTTTCTTTTCTTATTCATCTTGTCCAGATGCCATGATGACTTTTCACATCAACGATTCGTCTCTGCAGACATCCATCTTCTTCTGTCTTCTGTATCGCTTCCTGACACGGTTCACTTAAAAATAACAATGTCATTATAATGCTCCTGAGAAAAAATATCTGATGTACATTGTGATCTTGAATATTAATTGCCTCTTGCTGCGCTCCCTGAACAAAATATGCCTCCACACTGTCCCTCTCATGATTAATGGCCTACACACTATTGACCACACTATCGCCTCGACACTGCCCAGTTTCTATACTGTGTCCACTTATCAAACTTCCATCTCTGCATACTGTCCCCCATTCTTGACCCTCTCTATACTGCCCCACACACTGCCCAGTCTCTATATTGTGTCCCCACTAGTGATGGGCGAGTATACTCGTTGCTCGGGTTTTCCCAAGCACGCTCGGGTGACCTCCGAGTATTTGTTATTGCTCGGAGATATAGTTTTCATCACCTCAGTTGCATGATTTACGGCTTCCAGATACGCTGGATACATGTGGGAATTACCTAACAAACAGGTATTCCTCACATGTATTCTACGTATCTGGAAGCCGTAAATCATGCAACTGAGGCGATGAAAAGTATATCTCTGAGCAATAGCAAATACTCAGAGATCACCCAAGTGTGCTGTGGAAAACTCGAGCAATGAGTACACTCGCTCATCACTAGTCCCCACAAACTTTTCTACTTCCATACTGTTTCCTCACACATTTCCATTTCCCCAATATTGTTCGCTCACATCCCCCACTGACCCCTCACACATTCCCATCAACCTAAACTGTCTCATCACACATCCACTCTCCCTATACTGTCTCCTTTCACATTCCCCCACACTACTCATTGTGTCTCCTCAGAAATTACCTCCTGCCCATACTGTCTCCTCATACATCCTCCTGCGGATACTGTGTATTCACACATTCTTCCACTGCCTCCACGCACATCCCCAGGTCCCCATACACATTTACCTTATTTATCATAATGCCACAACTAGTGTTGAGCGATACCGTCCGATACTTGAAAGTATCGGTATCGGAAAGTATCGGCCGATACCGGCAAAGTATCGGATCTAATCCGATACCGATACCCGATACCAATACAAGTCAATGGGACACCAAGTATCGGACGGTATCCTGTATGGTTCCCAGGGTCTGAAGGAGAGGAAACTCTCCTTCAGGCCCTGGGATCCATATCAATGTGTAAAAGAAAGAATTAAAATAAAAAATAGGGATATACTCACCCTCTGACGTGCCCTGGACTTTACCGCCGTAACCGGGAGCCATTGTACCTAAGAATGCGCGCTTGAAGGGCCTTAGATGACGTCACGGCGCGCTGATTGGTCCGTAGCGGTCGCGTGACCACTACGCGACCAATCACAAAGCCGTGACGTCATCTAAGGTCTTTCAAGCACTTGAAATACCTTAGAAGACATCCGCAGCTTCTGATTGGTCGCGTAGCGGTCGCGTGACCGCTACGCGACCAATCACAAAGCAGTGACGTCACCTAAGGTCTTTCAAGCACTTGAAAGACCTTAGGTGACGTCACTGCTTTGTGATTGGTCGTGTAGCGGTCACGCGACCGCTACGGACCAATCAGAGCGCCGTGACGTCATCTAAGGCCCTTCAAGCGCGCATTTTTAGGTACAACGGCTCCCGGTTACGACGGTAAAGTCCAGGCTGCGTCGGAGAGGTGAGTATATCCCTATTTTGTATTTTAATTCTTTCTTTTACACATTGACATTAATACCGATACCGATTCCCGATACCACAAAAGTATCGGATCTCGGTATTGGAATTCCGATACCCGCAAGTATCGGCCGATACCCAATACTTGCGGTATAGGAATGCTCAACACTAGCCACAACATTTCAGAGATAAACATATAAGGTTAAAATCATACAGCCACAGTCTGATACATGCTGCCGTAGATCAGGCAGCATGAATTAACCGTCAGGCTCTCTTTAAATACTTTTTTTTTACAGTACTGTAAATGTATAATAGTGACTTTTGTACACTAGTGCATGAAAGCTAATGTAAAATATGAATTCATAACTAAAGATTTTTTTCAAAGTTTGCATTATTTACATCTTTTCTAAGATTGATATATTCCAACAGACGTTCTTATCATTTTTTGTTACATAGTTTAAACATTTCCTTTTTCTCTTTGTGTTTAATCTTCATCAATCTTTTCTTTTCTATATATAAAACAGCCTATTTTATTTCAGACAAAACTACTATAATAAGTAAAATGATAAATAAAATATGATTACTTCCATTAACCAATAATAGCTCATTGGCAGAACCCTCCTGAGAGTAAGCGTCTGTTCTGTGATAAATAGTTTTACCTACCGAACACAAAGTACACTCTCTTGAAAAGCTAAGCTGTAATTTGTGACACAAATCTCCAATATTTGAGAGGAAATCTCTCTTTCCATTTATGTTTGGGAAGCTGAAATATCATACCAATCAATAGCAGCCTATGTGATGCCCTGCAGTTTGCTATTTTTCAGCAGTTTGTGCCACACAGACATTGGAGAAAGCTAATTCAGGGCTGTATAGTTCAAATAGGCCGATTGTTTTAGAAAACTACACTGTCAAATTACCACTCCAAGCTGAAAACTAATAGTAATGCACTTAGGTAATAGAAAAAAAACTCTCCCGGTATCTGTAACAAGATTTTGTTTTTGTACTGAAACTTGTGGAATTTTGATGATATATGAAAGCTATCAACATTATTACAGTAAAGCTCCATTTTTACAAAAACTTCTATATATTCTTTTCTGCATAGAGTGGGAAAAGAGAAAAGAACTCAAGCACAATGGATTCCAAGAGGGAGGATTTTTTGAACCAATAAATAAACAGAGACATGGAGCTACCTCTTTTTATGATTAGTTACACTAAGAAAAAAATGAGTGAACAGCCATTCTTCTCCTTGTGCTCTTTCTTCTCCTTCCTCTTTTTAATCTTTTTCATCTTCTTCCTTTTCCTCCTCTTGTTTGTCTTGTTTTTTTTCCTCCTCTTTGTCTTCTTTTCCACTCCCTCTCCTACTTCTTCTTCTCCTTTGTTCTCTTCTTCTCCTTTGTTCTCTTCTTCATTCTCCTTGACCTTTCTCTTCTTCCTTCTCCTTGACCTTTCTCTCCTTCCTTCTCCTTGACCTTTCTGTTCATCCTTCTTCTTGACCTTTCCCTTCTTCCTTCTCCTTGACCTTTCTCTCTTCCTTCTAATTCTTCTCCTTCTCCTTCCTCCTTGTAACTGGTTTGAGACATGGCAATGGAGTTGTAAAAGTTACCACACTAAAAGCACTGTGGAATTAATGGTGCTATATAAGTGAGTAAAATAAATACTATAAAGAATTGAATTGTACAGAATATCTTTCTTTTACATTATTTATGTGCCACAAATTGAATTTGGCAAACTGAAATTTCAAAAGGCTCCACCCAACTGTAATATTCAATAAAGTGTTTGCACATAGTTAAAAAAAATAAAATAATGAGACTGAAAAATCATTATTGTCAATGGAATATAATCTGAAATAATCAGCAATTTGTAGGATCACAATATGGATTCTCATTCATTGACTCAAGATTAATTAGGAAGATATCATGATAAGAAGACTACAAACCGCACATCTCTAAAGAGGATTTTTAAATTGAGAATAAACGACACTGGAAAATATCCAATATAATAAGAATCCATTTGATACTTTGGTATTTTTGAAAAAAAAATAAAAACAATAAAAAAATAATATACAGTGGGGCAAAAAAGTATTTAGTCAGTCAGCAATAGTGCAAGTTCCACCACTTAAAAAGATGAGAGGCGTCTGTAATTTACATCATAGGTAGACCTCAACTATGGGAGACAAACTGAGAAAAAAAAATCCAGAAAATCACATTGTCTGTTTTTTTATCATTTTATTTGCATATTATGGTGGAAAATAAGTATTTGGTCAGAAACAAACAATCAAGATTTCTGGCTCTCACAGACCTGTAACTTCTTCTTTAAGAGTCTCCTCTTTCCTCCACTCATTACCTGTGGTAATGGCACCTGTTTAATCTTGTTATCAGTATAAAAAGACACCTGTGCACACCCTCAAACAGTCTGACTCCAAACTCCACTATGGTGAAGACCAAAGAGCTGTCAGAGGACACCAGAAACAAAATTGTAGCCTTGCACCAGGCTGGGAAGACTGAATCTGCAATAGCCAACCAGCTTGGAGTGAAGAAATCAACAGTGGGAGCAATAATTAGAAAATGGAAGACATTCAAGACCACTGATAATCTCCCTCGATCTGGGGCTCCACGCAAAATCCCACCCCGTGGGGTCAGAATGATCACAAGAACGGTGAGCAAAAATCCCAGAACCACGCGGGGGGACCTAGTGAATGAACTGCAGAGAGCTGGGACCAATGTAACAAGGCCTACCATAAGTAACACACTACGCCACCATGGACTCAGATCCTGCAGTGCCAGACGTGTCCCACTGCTTAAGCCAGTACATGTCCGGGCCCGTCTGAAGTTTGCTAGAGAGCATTTGGATGATCCAGAGGAGTTTTGGGAGAATGTCCTATGGTCTGATGAAACCAAACTGGAACTATTTGGTAGAAACACAACTTGTCGTGTTTGGAGGAAAAAGAATACTGAGTTGCATCCATCCAACACCATACCTACTGTAAAGCATGGTGGTGGAAACATCATGCTTTGGGGCTGTTTCTCTGCAAAGGGGCCAGGACGACTGATCCGGGTACATGAAAGAATGAATGGGGCCATGTATCGTGAGATTTTGAGTGCAAACCTCCTTCCATCAGCAAGGGCCTTGAAGATGAAACGTGGCTGGGTCTTTCAACATGACAATGATCCAAAGCACACCGCCAGGGCAACGAAGGAGTGGCTTCGTAAGAAGCATTTCAAGGTCCTGGAGTGGCCTAGCCAGTCTCCAGATCTCAACCCTATAGAAAACCTTTGGAGGGAGTTGAAAGTCCGTGTTGCCAAGCGAAAAGCCAAAAACATCACTGCTCTAGAGGAGATCTGCATGGAGGAATGGGCCAACATACCAACAACAGTGTGTGGCAACCTTGTGAAGACTTACAGAAAACGTTTGACCTCTGTCATTGCCAACAAAGGATATATTACAAAGTATTGAGATGAAATTTTGTTTCTGACCAAATACTTATTTTCCACCATAATATGCAAATAAAATGATAAAAAAACAGACAATGTGATTTTCTGGATTTTTTTTTCTCAGTTTGTCTCCCATAGTTGAGGTCTACCTATGATGTAAATTACAGACGCCTCTCATCTTTTTAAGTGGTGGAACTTGCACGATTGCTGACTGACTAAATACTTTTTTGCCCCACTGTATATATCTATATATATATATATATATATATATATATATATATATATATATATATATATATATATATTTTTACATTTGTTATGTCTCTTTATACCTTTTATTAACCAGTCCTGGACTTTCCATAAACCTTTAACATATGGGTGGTCCATTTTTACTCTGCACTGACAGTGGCGGTATGGGAGGTGATTATACGATGTTTGTATTTTACTTTGGGGAATGTTGTTAATTTATTAAAATGTACCCCAATTGTCTATTAAGACATTATGGGGGCCACAGTGTGTGGCATATTTGAAAAAAATAGTAAAAATAAAGCTAAAATTGGACAGCACCAGTTCAAAAAGCTGTTTCTAGTCTCATTCTCATGAAAAAAACAATTATGACCAATATAGAGAGTTAATGTCTACTGGAAAGGGCTGACTGTGGAATTTTTTTCATTTTTTTAGAAGTCCTCTGTGGTGGTAAAGATAAATATATATATATATATATATATATATATATATATATATATATATATATATATATATATATACAGTATGTGGATTTTCTCATGATAATCCCCTTTTGTTTTTTTTATTTTTCCATGTATGCGTTTTGTTGCAACTTTCTAATTAAGGTATAATGGGGGATTCTTGGTATCGGGACTCGCTCAAGATTATGGGTATGATTGACCCATTTTATATTTAATATATAAGCGTCTTATTGTACTAGGGAGTTCCTTCATCTATGGTGTCTCACACTGCCTTGTCATTGTAACCTTTTTATTTCATATGCCTTTGATTTGTAATTGTGTGTTCGGACTTATGTCCATTTGTTAAAATTTGTAAAAATTCTAATAACAATTTACAGTTAAAAAAAATATAAAAAATTAAAAAATGTAAAAAATTGACATGTATTTTCTTTTTTTTACATAGTTGACCATTATCAACAAGAAAAATAAGGAACTGGCACAATGTTGTAAAAATCAGACAAAATCTTACTGAAGACAACTCAACTGTTCCTTTATGTAAGTTACAACACTACTTATTGACTTTTCACATTTATATTTTATCCTTGTAACACATTAAAATTTTACACACAGATATAAATTAGTTTCACACACATGTATTATCAGTGCCCCAGGATATGCAGATTGTGTAGCGTTTTTACATTTGGCACTGTGCACATTTTATGCCCTCATCATATTTATCCTGTCAGCCTGTTATGTGCAGAACATAACAAAATGTCGTGTATGCAAATCTCATACAGGTATCACTTTTTAGTAACTTTTGTGCTAATTAAATATCGATGTGAATATTGAAGCTTAAAGTGGAAATACTGTATAATAGACTAGATTTTGATACTCGTGTATTCAGCCTGTGGGTCACTAGAATCAGCTGCTGCCCGGTGCAGCGGGTTGGTGGAAAGAACGGTCGTTACCCAGTGTCAATCCCAATATGTCACGTGTTGTGAATTCTGTTTTTGGGCTCCCTCTGGTGGTTACTGGTGGTACTGGTTGACTTTTGTCTTGCACCTGTTTCCATCAGGAAACTGGGAGTTTCCTATTTAGTCTGGCTTCTCAGTCATTCTAGTGCCGGCAATCAATGTTACCAGAGCACCTCTGTTGCTTGCTACCTGCTCCAAGTCTGCAATTCAGCTAAGTTGGATCTTTGGCATTTTTTGTGTTTGTTTGTCCAGCATGCATTTATATTTCCTTTGCTGCTGGAAGCTCTAGTGATCTGAAATTACTACTCCGGAGTCATGAGTTGATAACGGAGTTAAAGTAATTTCAGGATGGCTGTTTAGGGTTTTGAGGTGACCGCGAAGTCCTCTTTTGTATTTTCTGCTATCTAGTCAGAGGGCCTCTCTTTGCTGAATTTATATTCATACTGCATACGTGTTTTCCTCTTACCTAACCGTTATTATATGTGGGGGGCTACTATCACTTCTGGGGTTTCCCTGGAGGCAAGCCAGGTCTGTGTATTCCTCTGCTAGGGGAAGCTAGATCTCCGGCTGGTGCGAGGTGTCTAGGGATAATTGTAGGCACACCCCCTGGCTACTATTAGTTGCGTGTTAGGTTCAGCGTCGCGGTCATCTGAGATTCCATCATTCCTAGAGCTAGTCCGTTTTTGCCTTAGTCCCTGCCATTGGGAACCATGACAGTATTGCCGGCCGCAATGTATTAAAGGTATTGGCTGAAGAAAGAGAGAAAAAATACGTTTCTGACACTTTTTTTTTTTTTTTTTTACTCAGAAGTTCTGTCTAGCCATAATTGCAGTCTGCTGCTTTTTTCTCTCCTCTTAACCCCTGAATGGCTCAGATCTCAGCTGTTAAGAAATGGATATCCAGAGTTTAGCTACAAACCTGAATACTCTTGCTTCTAAGGTTCAAAATATCCAAGACTATGTTATACATGCTCCTATGTCAGAACCCAAGATTCCTATACCTGAGTTCTTTTCTGGAGATAGATCTCGTTTTTTGAATTTTAAGCACAATTGTAAATTGTATCTTTCTCTGAGATCTCGCTCCGCTGGAGACTCCGCTCAGCAGGTTAAAATTGTGATTTCCTTGTTGTGGGGTGACCCCCAGAATTGGGCATTTGCATTGCACAAGGGGATCCTGCGCTGCTCAATGTGGATGCGTTTTTTCTGGCACTGGGGTTGCTCTATGAGGAACCTAATTTGGAGATTCAGGCTGAAAAGGCCTTGATAGCCCTTTCTCAAGGGCATGATGAAGCTGAAATATATTGTCAAAAATTTCGAAAATGGTCTGTGCTTACTCAGTGGAATGAGTGCGCCCTGGTGGCGAATTTCAGAGAAGGTCTCTCTGACGCCGTTAAAGATGTCATGGTGGGGTTTCCTACGCCCACAGGTCTGAATGAATCCATGACTATGGCTATTCAGATTGATCGGCGTTTACGGGAGCGCAAACCTGTGCACCATTTGGCGGTGTCTTCTGAGCAGACACTGGAGATTATGCAATGTGATAGAATTCTGTCCAGAAGTGAACGGCAGAATTATAGGCGTAAAAATGGGTTGTGCTTCTACTGTGGTGATTCTGCTCTTGTTATATCAGCATGCTCTAAACGCACAAAAAAGGTTGATAAGTCTTTTGCAATTGGCACTTTACAGTCTAAGTTTATTTTGTCTGTAACTTTGATCTGTTCATTATCATCTATTACTGTGGATGCCTATGTGGATTCTGGCGCTTCCTTGAGTCTTATGGATTTGTCCTTTGCCAGACGCTGTGGGTTTAGCCTAGAGCCTTTGGAAGTTCCTATCCCTCTGAAGGGTATCGACTCCACACCATTGGCTAGGAATAAACCACAATACTGGACACAAGTGACTATGTGTATGACTCCTGACCATCGGGAGGTGATTCGCTTCCTTGTGTTGCATAACTTGCATGATGTCTTAGTGCTTGGATTGCCATGGTTGCAAACTCATAATCCAGTCCTTGACTGGAAAACAATGTCTGTGTTAAGCTGGGGATGTCAGGGGGCTCATGGGGAAGTACCTTTGGTTTCCATTGCTTCATCTACTCCCTCTGAAATTCCGGCATTTTTGTCTGACTATTGTGATGTTTTTGAAGAGCCTTCAGAAGTTCTTGGGCTTTGCTAATTTCTATTGTCGATTTATAACTGGGTTTTCAAGTGTTGCTAAACCTCTGACTGATTTGACTAAGAAGGGTGCTGATGTTGCCAATTGGTCCTCTGCGGCTGTGGAGGCCTTTCGGGAGCTTAAGCGCCGCTTTTCTTCCGCCCCTGTGTTGCGCCAGCCTGATGTTTCGCTCCCTTTTCAGGTCGAGGTTGATGCTTCCGAGATTGGAGCGGGGGCGGTTTTGTCGCAGAGAAGTCCCGATTGCTCAGTGATGAGACCATGTGCATTCTTCTCTCGAAAGTTTTCGCCCGCCGAGCGAAATTATGATGTCGGTAATCGGGAGCTCTTGGCTATGAAGTGGGCATTTGAGGAGTGGCGTCATTGGCTTGAGGGTGCTAGACATCAGGTGGTGGTCTTGACTGATCACAAGAATCTGATTTACCTTGAGTCTGCCAGGCGTCTGAATCCTAGACAGGCGCGCTGGTCGTTGTTTTTCTCCCGGTTTAATTTTGTGGTTTTATACTTGCCGGGTTCAAAAAATGTGAAGGCAGATGCCCTTTCTAGGAGTTTTGAGCCTGACTCCTCTGGTGATTCTGAGCCTATGGGTATCCTTAAGGATGGGGTGATTTTGTCTGCTGTCTCCCCAGACTTGCGACGTGCTTTGCAGGAGTTTCAGACTGATAGGCCTGATCGTTGTCCGCCTGGGAGACTGTTTGTTCCAGATGAGTGGACCAGTAGAGTCATCTCGGAGGTTCATTCTTCTGTGTTGGCAGGTCATCCTGGAGTTTTTGGTACCAGAGATTTGGTGGCCAGGTCCTTCTGGTGGCCTTCCCTGTCTCGGGATGTGCGTGCCTTTGTACAGTCTTGTGATGTTTGTGCTCGGGCCAAGCCTTGCTGTTCTCGGGCTAGTGGATTGTTGTTGTCCTTGCCTATTCCGAAGAGGCCGTGGACGCACATCTCTATGGACTTTATCTCGGACCTCCCAGTTTCTCAGAAAATGTCCGTCATTTGGGTGGTGTGTGACCGTTTTTCTAAGATGGTTCATTTGGTACCCTTGCCCAAATTGCCTTCTTCATCTGAGTTGGTTCCTTTATTTTTTCAGAATGTGGTTCGTTTACATGGTATCCCGGAAAACATCGTTTCTGACAGGGGGTCTCAATTTGTGTCTAGGTTCTGGCGAGCGTTCTGTGCCAGGATGGGCATTGATTTGTCTTTTTCGTCTGCATTCCATCCTCAGACTAATGGCCAGACGGAGCGAACTAATCAGACCTTGGAGACTTATTTGAGGTGTTTTGTGTCTGCTGATCAGGATGATTGGGTCGCCTTTTTGCCGTTGGCAGAGTTTGCCCTCAATAATCGGGCCAGTTCTGCCACTCTGGTTTCTCCTTTCTTTTGCAATTCAGGGTTTCACCCTCGTTTTTCATCTGGCCAGGTGGAATCTTCGGATTGCCCTGGAGTGGACACGGTGGTGGATAGACTGCACCGGATTTGGAGTCATGTGGTGGACAATTTGAAGTTGTCTCAGGAGAAGACTCAGCAGTTTGCTAATCGTCATCGTCGTGTGGGTCATTATCTCCGCGTTGGGGACTTGGTGTGGTTATCTTCTCGTTTTGTCCCTATGAAGGTCTCTTCTCCTAAGTTTAAACCTCGGTTCATAGGTCCTTATAAGATTTTGGAGATTCTTAATCCTGTATCTTTTCGTTTGGACCTGCCAGCATCTTTCACCATTCATAATGTCTTCCATCGGTCGTTGTTGCGGAGGTACGAGGTACCGGTTGTTCCTTCTGTTGAGCATCCTGCTCCTGTGCTGGTGGAGGGTGAGTTGGAGTATGTTGTGGAGAAGATTTTGGACTCTCGCGTTTCCAGTCGGAGACTTCAATATTTGGTTAAATGGAAGGGATACGGTCAGGAGGATAATTCTTGGGTGACTGCCTCCGATGTTCATGCCTCTGATTTGGTTCGCGCCTTTCATAGGGCGCATCCAGATCGCCCTGGTGGTTCTCATGAGGGTTCGGTGCCCCCTCCTTAAGGGGGGGGTACTGTTGTGAATTCTGTTTTTGGGCTCCCTCTGGTGGTTACTGGTGGTACTGGTTGACTTTTGTCTTGCACCTGTTTCCATCAGGAAACTGGGAGTTTCCTATTTAGTCTGGCTTCTCAGTCATTCTAGTGCCGGCAATCAATGTTACCAGAGCACCTCTATTGCTTGCTACCTGCTCCAAGTCTGCAATTCAGCTAAGTTGGATCTTTGGCATTTTTTGTGTTTGTTTGTCCAGCATGCATTTATATTTCCTTTGCTGCTGGAAGCTCTAGTGATCTGAAATTACTACTCCGGAGTCATGAGTTGATAACGGAGTTAAAGTAATTTCAGGATGGCTGTTTAGGGTTTTGAGGTGACCGCGAAGTCCTCTTTTGTATTTTCTGCTATCTAGTCAGAGGGCCTCTCTTTGCTGAATCTATATTCATACTGCGTACGTGTTTTCCTCTTACCTAACCGTTATTATATGTGGGGGGCTACTATCACTTTTGGGGTTTCCCTGGAGGCAAGCCAGGTCTGTGTATTCCTCTGCTAGGGGAAGCTAGATCTCCGGCTGGTGCGAGGTGTCTAGGGATAATCGTAGGCACACCCCCTGGCTACTATTAGTTGCGTGTTAGGTTCAGCGTCGCGGTCATCTGAGATTCCATCATTCCTAGAGCTAGTCCGTTTTTGCCTGAGTCCCTGCCATTGGGAACCATGACAGTCACGTTGGAGACAAAATCAGAAGGAAAGCAGGTGGTTAAAATACAAGATGAGGTCAGAGAACAGGATAACTCAGGAAACTGCAATGTGGAACAGTTCTCATCACCATTTATGATATAATTTATGGAAAATTATGCAGTAGATATTTTGAAGAACCAGGGATTACTTATAGCCCCTGCTAGACCAGTACTCCCTTTTCACGGCACCACACAGTCTTTGTTTAGAGGACTCATGTCCCATCTTTAACATATGACAGCTACAGCCAATAACTTTGCACAGTTGTCTTGAGCCTCCTACCTTACTGATGAGCCCAGTGATTGGCTGCAGCGGTTGTATGATGTGTATAGATAAATACTGCTGCAGCCCTGTAAATATTTACCAGCAAGGAGTGGCAGAGAGGCAGATCTGGAGTAGGAAAAGCTTGTTGTGATTTTTTTAAGTATTAATTGGCTGAGGGCTGAGGAAATAGACAATTCTTTTAAAGGGGCTGTCCATTCTAAAGCCACAACTTATGTTACTGCCAACTTGTAAATCCTTACCTCACGCGCACTGCCCCATTTCGGCTATACCATTTCCGACCTTGCTCAATACACTTCAACCCTTTTAGATATTGAATTTTTTACTATGTCTAGCTGTGGGCTGTCATAATTAGATGCAAGGGCTCGTTTATATAATGCTTCTTTGCAGCATTTTTTCAATGCTTTTTTTCTTCGGTTCATTATTGTCTTTGAAAAAAATGTCTTTTTTTTACAGTACCAGCAAAGTAAAAATATTTCTTAATTCTCACTCACATGCATCTTAAATGTTGTCTTTGTTTAAATTTGCAGCATGTCAATTCTTTCAGCGTTTTTGCAAATTAAGTAAAAATGCAGCAAAAAAACTGCAAAAATGAAGCATATTTTAAGCAGCATTTTTCCTGCCAACACAGAAAAATATGCTGCAAATATTAAACACATGCACATACCCTAAGCATTGGGTAAATCTTATTACTTACCTGCTATTTGGGCAATACTCTTATCACCGTCTTCCGTTTTCCTACATAGTACAATGGCAATCTGTCCTGTTTCACTTAGGCTATTTTCACACTAGCGTCGTGTGATGGGCATTGCAATGCGTCGTTTTGGAGAAAAAATGCATCCTGCAAAGTTGCCCGCAGGATGCGTTTTTTCTCCATAGACTTGCATTAGAGACGCATTGCGACGTATGGCCACACGTCACATCCATCATTGGCGGCCGCGACGCACAAAAAAACGTTCAATGTAAAGTTTTTTTGTGGGTCGGGTCCGACATTTTCAACCGCACATGTGCTGCCGAAACTCCGCCCCCTCCTCCCCGGAACTCGCAATGGGCAGCGGATGCATTGTAAAACTGCATCCGCTGCCCACGTTGTGCTACATTAACACATTGTCCATCGGTACGTCGGACCGACGGTTTGCGACGGCCAGTACCGACGGACTAGTGTGAAAGTAGCCTAAGGATGTTGCCCAATACTTCACATTGCTGCCCAATGCACAACATATACCTCAATGAAGTTGGTCTATGGGGATTTCTAATTTTAATAGAAGAAGAAAATCAATATTAACCTCTTCACCCCCGGGGTCATTTTCCATTTTTGAGTTTCTGTTTTTTGCTCCCCTTTTTGCCAGAGCCATAACTTTTTATAGCTCTGGCAAAAATGTGAGGGCTTGCTTTTTACGGGACGAATTGTACTTTTGAAGAACACCATTAATTTTACCATACGATATACTGGAAAATGGGAACAAAATTGCAAGTGTGGTGAAACTGCAAAAAGGTGTAATTCCACAATATCTTCTTTTTTTTTTTAACCATGTTCACCAAATGCTAAAACTGATATAGAAAATGTTCAGCACAGCCTAAAAGAGGAGGTGCATAGATATAGGTTCCCAAACCTTAATACGTGGAATAGTTACAACTAGCACACTCCAATATGATGCAAAAAAGGGGGTATTTAATATACATACAGTAACCACAAATGTTTCGGTCTGCAATGGACCTTCATCAGTGTGCTAAATGTAGCATGACTGGTATATATAGTGGAACCCCGATAGGAATTAACTGATTCACATCAAAATGTAAGTTTTACTGGAAAAATTGCACTGAAAACAGTTTTGAATGGTAGGTCAGTCCGGCTAGCGGGAAAGGAAGAGACACGAGAGCCACGCGGTATCCACCGCAAGTGGAGGCAGACCAAAACGTTTGTGGTTACTGTATGTATATTAAATACCCCTTTTTTTGCATCACATTGGAGTGTGCTAGTTGTAACTATCCCAAATGCTAAAACTGACCTGCCATTATGATTCTCCATCATGAGTTTGTTGATACCAAACATGTCTAGGTTCTTTTTTATTTACCGTATTTTTTGGACTATAAGACGCACCGGACTATAAGGCGCACCCAGGTTTTAGAGGTGGAAAATAGGGAAAAAAATATTTGAAGCAAAAAAATGTGGTAAAATATTTAATAACATACTATTATATGTGGTGTTATTATATATAATAGTGTGTTATTATGTTGGAAGCTGCGGGACCAGTGTGGTGTCTGTGAAGTACTATATGAAGATGCTGGAGGGTGAGTATAAGAATGGGGGCGCAGGGCTTATATTGAAAGCACCACTCCAGCACTGCAAAATAACACTAGAGTGCTGCTTTAAAATCCCATGGGAGAACTATAACTTCCAGCATGTCTTGCAGATCCTATGACATGCTGGGAGTTATAGTTCACTAAAGGAGTGGCAGAGTGCTTTATTGTGTTTTGGAAAGACTAACCTCTTCATTGTGGCAGCCAGCTGTGGTGAGGTGAAAAGCATCCCATGGCTGCACACACAGAGCTCTCCCTGCCTTTCCACAGCACAGGTAATGGAAGCCAGCAGATTCTAGTGTTGGAGTCTGAAGGACCTGTGATGATGTCAAGAAGAGGGAGGGCTCTGTGCTGCCATGTGATGCTCCAGCCCGCCCACTTCTGACATCATCACAGGTCCTCCTGCACAGCACTCGGCTCCAGCCCAGGAAGGTACCAGCAATCTCCTCTCTCCCGGACCCTGCTGCTGCTGCTGCCTCCTCCTCCCCAGGACACACGGATCTCCCCAGCTACTGCAGGAGTCAGCGCTGAGGAATCCATGTGTGTCCCTGCTTAAGTGCAGTATTCATTTGCTGCCCCCGCTCAGCTGATAGGTGGGCGGGGAGTAGCTAATGAATATTCACTGCACTTTATCATCGTGACCACGTGCTTTCCCCAGCAGCTGATTCCCGGCAGTGGGGACATTTTTCTGCCTCCTGAAGTGGGATATAATTGTGATCCCACTCGCTGCTGCCCCCCTCCCTACATGCTACATCCCTACCATAAGACGCACCCACACTTTCCTCCCAAATTTGGAGGAAAAAAAGTGTGTCTTATGGTCAGAAAAATACGGTAAGTGGTTAAAAAAATCCAAAGTTTGTTAAAAAAAAGTGTCATTTTCTGAAACCCATAGCGCCTCCATTTTTCGTGATCTTGGGTTGGGTGAGGGCTTATTTATTGCGAGCCGAGCAGATATTTTTATTGATACCATTTTGGTGCAGATACGATGTTTTGATCGCCCGTTATTGCATTTTAATGTAATGTTTTGTCGATCAAAAAAAAGGAATTCTGGTGTTTTGATTTTTTTTCTCATTATGCCACTTACTGATAAGATTAATTAGTGTTATATATTGATAGACCAAGCAATTCTGAAAGCAGCAGTAACAAATATGTTTTTTATTTTGTAATTGTTGTATTTTAAGTTGGGTGAATGGGTGGTGATTTAAACTTTTACATTTTTTAATTTATTTTTATATTTTTTAAAACTTTTTTTACTTTTTACTAGCTTCAATAGTCTCCATGGGAGACTAGACGCTGCGATCATCCGATCGCCTCTGCTACCCGCAGCCCTGCTGTGTGTAGCTAGAATAATCACTTGCTATGAGCGTCAACTGCTGAGTGGCACTCATAGATATTCGGCTTTGGCAACCACAAGGGTCTCCTGCAGACCTCAGGTTACCATGCCAACCCATCGGCGACCAACGGGCATGTGACACAGATGCCAATGGGCGGGGTTTGTGATGCACTTCCGGCACGAGCGTGTTAAATACCACTGATGGAGATTGACATGTGCCGTATGTGTACGGCACATGTCGTGAAGCGGTTAAAGGGTTTGTCTTGTCTAAATTTACAAGTCTGCAGTCACTCTATTTCTGTGTAAATTTAAGATTCTCTAGTGTTGACTCCGTGATTGATGGTTATGTTACCGAACATATTTGATTTGCATATTTCCGGCCACATTCCAACTAGATTGTTTCTGATGTTGCGTAATACACATGCATTGAAGGCGCCAAAAGCAGCCTACTTGGCATGTAGCTGGGCGAATGCAAATTAGATACTTACGGTCACATGAATGCCGATCCCGATGCTGACATCAGAGAATTCTCACAGTGTGCAGTGCGCGTGCTGTAAGGATTCACAAGTCTGCAGTCGCATTCTTGTTGTTTTAGACTGGATAACCTCTTTAACCATCAGCTATGGTAAATGAACATTGGTCACGTCAATCCTGGAGATTTTTATCTGCAAAGTAATTTCCAACCTACATTTTGAAAACCTTTTTACACATACATTTAATATACACAGAGACTCCCGATAAAGGTCAAAAGAGTGTCATTTTCATCTCCTTTGGGTTGCAACATGTTGCTATAACTTTTTTTATGCTGCGGACTGTGCATTTGCATCCATCACATGTGATAAGAAATCATTCTAACATGTACCTCTATACGACTTGGGTCACACTTGCGAGTTCAATGCGAGAAATTCATGCGAGTTTCTCGCATCAATACCCGGCACAGCCGCCGGTGGTTCGGACCGGAGCGTTCAGTTGCATAGAAAGTCATTCAGCCGCAAACTCCGGTCCAATTGCCGGCGGCAATACCAGGTCTTGATGCGAGAGACTCGTGCACACGCAAGTGTGACCCCGGCCTTCAAAAGATCCTAACTCTAATACCTGTAGATCACTTTGATCTTATGACATTTTTTCTGTCGTCACTATAAAAAAAAGTGTAATTATGTCATCTTCAGTTCCATCAGCTTCACAATAAAACTTGAGAAAATAGAATGGGGTGTGAATATTTTTATAATCGCTGTTTTGTATAGTTATCTCCCTCTATTAACGCCTCTCGCCCACAAATTCATTCGCCTCCGCTGAAAATGAAAAGAATTAATCATAGAAAATTCTGCTGTGTTTGATACACAAAGAATAATGCCGCATGTTAATCCTCATCGTATCGCCGCTAATAATGCAAAAAAACACAAGATCATGTGGCGGCGGCGTGTGCATTGCTAGGGTTTAGAAGAGCACATTAACTATTCACTGGAGAGGCTCCTACTCCAATACTGAGCTAAAACACCGAGCATCGAGCAGCAAAGCAATGAGCACATGAATCTATTGTCCTGAAATCCAGGAGCCAGACATGAAGGATGTGACTTCCAAGCTATAATAGGCCATATTCCTTACAGAGCACAGCGGGATTATTTTAGCCATCCACTCATGGAAAATATTAACATTCAGCACCTGATCCTCAGGTCAAAAACAATTAATCAGTGTAGTAGTATTTTCCAGCTTGAACGCAGGGAGCAGGATGAAGTGGTAGATAAAATTGCTTTACAAAGTTTGTTTTGGGAGATTTAAAGTTAGCAGTGTTAATTGACATCATTACAGTCCAATTGTCAGATTTATTAGCTCCTGTCTGTGAAAAACAAGGAGGGAGAAAAAGACGAGAAGGGTGACAAGATCTACAGTAAGTACGTGATCTGCTTCTCCGATGTTCTTCTGCCCTTCATTAGTTTTCCAGCAGGGGGAGCAAAAGCACAGCAAATCTCAACGAAATAAGTTTTCGACTTTTACTTTCAATAACTTTCTGTCACTTTGCTGTTCTTTTGTGTCTGGGGAAAAAAAAAGCGACGTCCTTAAGCCGCTAACAGGAACCAACAGCAAATTTTGATAAACACTTTACGGTGTTCATAAAACAAATCTTGACATTTCATTTGTTTGAATTTTACATGTATTGATTATTGCATACTAACAGTGTCTTTTCGGATGAAGCAATAGGAGAAGTGAAAAGGATTATACTACTCATCTGCAAAAAAATGTTACTAGGAATACAATATCAGTTTACAAAGACCAATATTAAGATAAAGGTAATTAAGAAGTACTGATAGACGAAGGTTTGGTGGCGGCAGGGAAAATAACGGCATTCATGGACAGGACTTTGTGTTAGGTCTTGTGCACATGATCGATTTTCTCGGACAAGTGCTATCCTTGGTTTTCACAAGAGCACGCGTACCTATGATATTCAATGTAGTGGTTGTAGACAAAAATCTGATACATCTGGTTATGATCTGAGTGGTGGATCAAAATTTGCACTGAAAGTCTATGATTATGTGCAAAAATTGGACTGCACTTGGATGACATCTAAGTATTGTCCAGTATTCATCAACTGACAAAATGGAGAAAGGGAAGAACCTTTTTTTTCCTCTCCATGTCGGAGAAAAACTGATGTCATTTTGATTCCACTCTGATCAAAGTCTGATCAGAAAAATCAAAATATTTTTCTCTTCTGCAGAGAAAACGGTCGTGGGACCGTACCCTTACTGACAGTGCAAACTAAAAACACAATGTTAATGAATTCGAGGGGAGCAATATGTTCTTTTAAAGGGAGGCTTCTTGTTTTGCTGGGGGCACTGCCCTCTTGAAGATTGACCGTTCAGGCGAGCAGTATGGTTGCACTACTGGAAACAAGAGCCCGATGGCAGATCCTTGTGTCCAATCTTTATGGTAGCAGGAGAAGCACCTAAGAAGACATCAGTTTTTCACACTGACGGACACAGTCAGAAAAGGGCCCCAGTGCAAGTCAGTTGCCTGCCAGGGCTGTGTGGTACCCGGTACCGGGTCTGGTGTTCACAGGGGGATGTCACGGTGGTGACCTGGTCCATGGCCCTGGGCGCCCATTAAAAAGGGGAATTGAATAAAGTTTATGTTCGTGACGCCACCTGTGCTTATCGGTCAGTGGGGACCGACGCTGCTTTAAGGAGTCCTCTGGGGTAATGTTATGGCAGCTAGATGGTATGACTTTCCACAGGTGAAGTATATCCCCAGGGCTCCCGGTGTGTAGATGGAAGATTGTAAATGGCGCAGTAAAGAACGAGGACACAGGTTTGCAGTCTCTTTACCTGGTTTACTGAAGACTTCAGGCAGGCGCAGTCCAGGGTACCAGATCACAGGGCAGGCAGGGTCTGGTCGGCTTGGAAGCGATTCCAGAGTCCCCTTTACCAGGTGGAGTTAAAAGCCTTCCTCTAGCGTGGTGGTGTTGTAGTCCCTTACTGCCTATGGCTTTAGATAAGGTCCTCACAGTTCTTCTCTGTCCCCCATATAGGATAGGACAATACCTGTATTACAGGTAACTCAAGCCTTTTTACAGGAGCTCTATCACACCCCTGGCTCTATATATTACTGTATCTTCAGGTGTGTGTGGTAGACAGGTAACTTGCAGTTCAGCTGTCCTGCCGGTCTCTGCTGTAAGTCTTAGAGTCCCTTACAACTTCGATGGTCCGGCTATTGGTTATCTACACTTCAGAAGTAGGCAGCCTGCTCGTAGCTGGTCTCCCCTGATATCTCCTCTCCTGTGCTTCACTCTCCTGCATGCTCACTAAACGATGTTCTTTCCTTCTATATGTCTCTTTCTCCAGGGGCTGTAGCACTTCAGACTACACGGCCCCTTCAGACCTTCTGACACTCTATGTCGGTCTGCTTTCTTCTGTCTCTCTGACAATCTGACCTCTCTTTCCCTCCAAACCATAATATATATAGGGAATCACCTAGGAATAGGATCAAAAGCTCACGCTTGTGGCCTGGAGTGTGAACATGTTGGGTGTATGGTGATTACCTGATAAAAGATATCCTTCATCGCATCCAAACATAACATCACTCTCCCCATGAGGAAAGCAATGCTACTGTGATGACCAGGACCCTGGGCCGCCACACAAGCATGATATATGGGCCATTTGCAATCCAACAGCAGTGCCATACCACCAATGGTAGCAGACCTGGAAATTCCCGGTCTAACAATCCCTTTATTAAATTAGACACATAAAAAGATTTTTAGAAAAAGTATTTCTATAGTCTTTTTATGATATGTAAATGAACCCTTTGACTAGTTGATGGGGCGTTAGTATACTCCCTGGTTCGTAATATGATCTTTGGAAGGAATAAGTTATGTGCCAGTCCTTTATATTGACCACACATATTTATACATATGAATGAGATCTCCTCTGAGGCGTCTTTTTTTCTAAGGTAAACAAGTCCAACTTTTCTAACCTCTTCTCATATGAAAGCTTCCATTCCTTTGTAAAAATCTAGTGCCCCCTTAAATGACCACATTTAAAATGTGAAGCTCAAAACTGGATCCCATATTCTAGTTATGGCCTCACAAGTGATTTATAAATGGGTAGTTGGGATCAAGGAATTTTATCTCTTTTTTATGAACCTTAAAATTTTGCTTGCTTATGCCGCTGCTTGACATTGAGTCCTGGTGTTCAGCTTACTTGTAACCAGCACACCCAAGTCCTTCTCCTGTTCTGTATTCCCAAGTATATTTCCATTTAATGTATATGCAGCCATAGGATTACACCGTCCTAGATGCATTCCTCTACATTTATAAACATTAAACTTCATTTGCCAAATGTTTGCCCATTCACATATCTTATCCAGATTGTTTTGTAATGTTGTACTGTGAAGGTCACATTTTAATATCCTAATATTGTTTGGTGTCATCAGCAAAGACTGACACTTTACTCTCAATCCCATTCACAAGGTCAATAATAAAGAGGTTTAAAAGAATTGGTCCTAGCTCAGATCCCTGTGGTGCCCCACTGCTGGCTATATCAAATTTAGAGAATGTTCCATTTATGACGATTCTTTGTTTCCTGTCTTTTAGTCAATTTCCAATCTGCATATAGTTTCCCATAGTCTTGGCTTCTGTAGCATCAGTATAAGGTTGTTGTGTACAACAGTATCAAATGCTTTTGCAAAGTCCAGATAGATCATTTCAGTCACATTTCCAACATCTAGATTTGCACTTACCTCTTGTTAGGGCTAGCGGAACGCACCAAATAATTAGAAAGATAGAGTAAGGTGCGTTCGCAGCCCAGGGTCCACCATGCAGAGATGGAGCCTGCTGCTAAGTAATGATGGACTATATGGCGGTACAATATGGATTCACACACGGGTTAACTTCACCCAGTAGGACGTAGCAGTCTCGCGAGAGCGCTACGTCATCATCTCGCGAGACCGCAATGCATGGCTCGGAGCGTCGCAAGGAGCGGGAAACGCCCCGGAAGGTGAGTACCGTATATACTCGAGTATAAGCCGAGATTTTCAGCCCAAATTTTTGGGCTGAAAGTGCCCCACTCGGCTTATACTCGGTCGGCGGCAGGGTCGGCGGGTGAGGGGGAGAGGGCGCTGAGGCATACTTACCTAGTCCCGGCGATCCTGACGCTCCCCCTGCCCGTCACACTGTCTTCGGGTGCCGCAGCTCTTCCCCTGTACAGCGGTCACGTGGGACCGCTCATTAAACTTATGAATATGAACTCCACTCCCATAGGGGTGGAGCCGCATATTCATTTCTCTAATCAGTGGTGCCGGTGACCGCTGATAGAGGAAGAGGCTGCGGCACCCGGAGACCAGCTGTCCGGGGGAAGGAGCGGGACGCCGGGAGCAGGTAAGTATCGCATATTTACCTGTCCACGTTCCACACGCCAGGCACCGCTCCATCTTCCCGGCGTCTCTCCGCTCTGACTGTGCAGGTCAGAGGGCGCGATGACGCATATAGTGTGCACGGCGCCCTCTGCCTGATCAGTCAGTGCGGAGAGACGCCGGGACGCTGAGGAGCTGCAAGCAAGAAAGGTGAGTATGTGTTTTGTTTTTTTTATTGCAGCAGCGTTATATATGGCACAGATTTATGTGGAGCATCTATGGGGCCAAACTGAACGCTGCAGAGCATTCCATATGGGGCAGCTTTATAATGAGCATCTATGGGGCCAAACTGAACGGTGCAGAGCATATAGGGCACAGCTTTATAATGAGCATATATGGGGCCAAACTGAACGGTGCAGCGCATATAGGGCACAGCTTTATAAGGAGCATCTATGGGGCCAAACTGAACGGTGCAGAGCATATAGGGCACAGCTTTATAATGAGCATCTATGGGGCCAAACTGAACAGTGCAGAGCATATAGGGCACAGCTTTATAAGGAGCATCTATGGGGCCAAACTGAACGGTGTAGAGTATATAGGGCACAGCTTTATAATGAGCATCTATGGGGCCAAACTGAACGGTGCAGAGCATATATGGCACAGCTTTATATGGAGCATTTATGGGGCCATAATGAACGGTGCAGAGCATTCTATATGGCACAGCTATATATGGATAATATATGGGGCAATAATCAATGGTATGGAGCATTATATATGGCACAGCTTTATATGGAGCATCTATCGGGCAATAATGAATGGTATGGAGCATCTATTTTTATTTTTGAAATTCACCGGTAGCTGCTGCATTTTCCACCCTAGGCTTATACTCGAGTAAATAAGTTTTCCCAGTTTTTTGTGGCAAAATTAGGGGGGTCGGCTTATACTCGGGTCGGCTTATACTCGAGTATATACGGTATATCACAATTTTTTATTTTTTAATTATTTTGCTTAGGCAGCGTCAATAGTAAAAAGTTGGTCACACAGGGTTAATAGCAGAGTTAACAGACTGCGTTACACCGTGTTATGCCGCTGTGTAATGCAGTCGGTTTAATGGACTGCTACAGCGCTATGTGGGCGGTGGGCGCTGACTGGGGGGAGTATGGAGAGGGCACTGACTGCAGGGGAATAGGTAGCGGCCATTTTACGGCCGGACTGAGACCATCGCTGATCAGCGACTTAGGATTTCCGTGACAGACAGACACAGACAGACAGAAAGACAGAAAGACAGAAGTGACCCTTAGACAATTATATAGTAGATATATTGTCACAGCTCCCCCAAATGTGTCCATTGAGTACAGGAGTTAAGATAGATTTAACAGAAATACACACCCTTCACCTTTTTTGCCCTCCCTGTCCTTTCTAAATGTAGTTTAAACCTCTACGTTTGTCACTCAGTTATCGCTTTCATCAAGCCAGGTTTCCATAATGCCCAAAACATCATATTCTGTGACCAACATAAGAATCTACAATTCATTCTTTTTATTTGTAAATCTTCTTGCATTTGCTTGCGGTATTTCTGAAAACACCACCTTGCAGGTTTCTGGCCTTCAGCTTCTCTCCTAGTTCTCTCTAATTATTTTTAAAGACCTTCCATCTCCCTCTATGGCTCCGTTCACATTTGCGGTCGGCGCCGCAGCGTCGGGCGCCGCAGCGTCGCCGCATGCATCATGCGCCCCTATATTTAACATGGGGGCGCATGGACATGCGTCGCACTTGCGTTTTGCGCCGCATGCGTCCCTGCGGCGCCCGCGTCCGGGCGCAGAGGACGCAGCAAGTTGCATTTTTGCTGCGTCCAAAATCAATGAAAAAAAGGACGCATGTGGCGCAAAACGCAGCGTTGTGCATGCGTTTTGCTGCGTTTTTGTTTGCGTTGTGCGTTGCGGCGCCGACGCTGCGGCGCACAACGCAAATGTGAACGTATCCTATCTTTGTCACTGGCATTGATGTGTACCTTAAATGCTGGGTTTTCCCCATCCCCACCCAGGGGCTGGCTGGCAAATTTTAGCCTGGGGGGCAAGCACACAGCAGTGGCCCATGAGTAGCGACCCATCCTTAAAGGGTTTTCGGATCTTAAGCTGCCGCCGCCGGGAACAGGTGGTCTTGTTACTGCAAGCTTGCGAATATAAATATATATATATATATATATATATATATATATATATATCTCGACACACACCAAACACACACAGTTCCACTGTATAAAGAGACACACACAGGGCCGGACTGGGACAAAGAAGCAGCCCTGCCTGCCAAACAAACCCATATCCATTTAAATGGGTTTTCCAATATTTTTTTTTATTTTACCATAAAAAAACCCCTGAAAATAATAAACCAGTATTGACCTTCCCAAAGTCAAATGTCACCTCTCTGACAATAGAAGAGGAGGAGTGGTACTGTGCAGTGTATATATACAGGACAGGAGGAGTGGTACTGTGCAGTGTATATATACAGGACAGGAGGAGGGGTACTGTGCAGTGTATATATACAGGACAGGAGGAGCAGTACTGTGCAGTGTATATATACAGGACAGGAGGAGTGGTACTGTGCAGTGTATATATACAGGACAGGAGGAGCAGTACTGTGCAGTGTATATATACAGGACAGGAGGAGTGGTACTGTGCAGTGTATATATACAGGACAGGAGAAGTGGTACTGTGCAGTGTATATATACATGACAGGAGGAGGGGTACTGTGCAGTGTATATATACAGGACAGGAGGAGTGGTACTGTGCAGTGTATATATACAGGACGAGAGGAGTGGTGCTGTGCAGTGTATATATACAGGACAGGAGAAGTGGTACTGTGCAGTGTATATATACAGGACAGGAGGAGTGGTACTGTGCAGAGTATATATACAGGACAGGAGGAGTGGTACTGTGCAGTGTATATATACAGGACAGGCGGAGTGGTACTGTGCAGTGTATATATACAGGACAGGAGGAGTGGTACTGTGCAGTGTATATATACAGGACAGGAGGAGTGGTACTGTGCAGTGTATATATACAGGAGGAGTGGTACTGTGCAGTGTATATATACAGGACAGGAGGAGCGGTACTGTGCAGTTTATATATACAGGACAAGAGGAGTGGTACTGTGCAGTGTATATATACAGGACAGGAGAAGTGGTGCTGTGCAGTGTATATATACAGGACAGGAGGAGTGGTACTATGCAGTGTATATATACAGGACAAGAGGAGTGGTACTGTGCAGTGTATATATACAGGACAGGAGAAGTGGTGCTGTGCAGTGTATATATACAGGACAGGAGGAGTGGTACTATGCAGTGTATATATACAGGACAAGAGGAGTGGTACTGTGCAGTGTATATATACAGGACAGGAGGAGTGGTACTGTGCAGTGTATATATACAGGACAGGAGGAGTGGTACTGTGCAGAGTATATATACAGGACAGGAGGAGTGGTACTGTGCAGTGTATATATACAGGACAGGCGGAGTGGTACTGTGCAGTGTATATATACAGGACAGGAGGAGTGGTACTGTGCAGTGTATATATACAGGAGGAGTGGTACTGTGCAGTGTATATATACAGGACAGGAGGAGCGGTACTGTGCAGTGTATATATACAGGACAAGAGGAGTGGTACTGTGCAGTGTATATATACAGGACAGGAGAAGTGGTGCTGTGCAGTGTATATATACAGGACAGGAGGAGTGGTAATATGCAGTGTATATATACAGGACAAGAGGAGTGGTACTGTGCAGTGTATATATACAGGACAGGAGGAGTGGTACTGTGCAGTGTATATATACAGGACAGGAGGAGTGGTACTATGCAGTGTATATATACAGGACAAGAGGAGTGGTACTGTGCAGTGTATATATACAGGACAAGAGGAGTGGTACTGTGCAGTGTATATATACAGGACAGGAGAAGTGGTACTGTGCAGTGTATATATACAGGTGGAGTGGTACTGTGCAGTGTATATATACAGGACAGGAGGAGTGGTACTGTGCAGTGTTTATATACAGGACAGGAGAAGTGGTACTGTGCAGTGTATATATACAGGACAGGAGGAGTGGTACTGTGCAGTGTATATATACAGGTGGAGTGGTACTGTGCAGTGTTTATATACAGGACAGGAGAAGTGGTACTGTGCAGTGTATATATACAGGACAGGAGGAGTGGTACTGTGCAGTGTATATATACAGGACAAGAGGAGTGGTACTGTGCAGTGTATATATACAGGACAGGAGAATTGGTACTGTGCAGTGTATATATACAGGTGGAGTGGTACTGTGCAGTGTATATATACAGGACAGGAGGAGTGGTACTGTGCAGTGTATATATACAGGACAGGAGGAGTGGTACTGTGCAGTGTATATATACAGGACAGGAGGAGTGGTACTGTGCAGTGTTTATATATAGGACAGGAGGAGTGGTACTGTGCAGTTTTTATATACAGGACAGGAGAAGTGGTACTGTGCAGTGTATATATACAGGACAGGAGGAGTGGTACTGTGCAGTGTATATATACAGGACAAGAGGAGTGGTACTGTGCAGTGTATATATACAGGACAGGAGAAGTGGTACTGTGCAGTGTATATATACAGGTGGAGTGGTACTGTGCAGTGTATATATACAGGACAGGAGGAGTGGTACTGTGCAGTGTATATATACAGGACAGGAGGAGTGGTACTGTGCAGTGTATATATACAGGACAAGAGGAGTGGTTCTGTGCAGTGTATATATACAGGACAGGAGAAGTGGTACTGTGCAGTGTATGTATACAGGACAGGAGGAGTGGTACTGTGCAGTGTATATATATACAGAACAGGAGAAGTGGTACTGTGCAGTGTATGTATACAGGACAGGAAGAGTGGTTCTGTGCAGTGTATATATACAATGACTCGTGTATAAGCCGAGGGTGGCATTTTCAGCACACAAAAAAATGCTGAAAAACTCGGCTGATACACGAGTAGTGTTGAGCATTCCGATACCGCAAGTATCGGGTATCGGCCGATATTTGCTGTTTTGGAATTCCGATACCGAGATCCGATACTTTTGTGGTATCGGGTATCGGTATCGAAACAACATTAATGTGTAAAAGAAAGAATTAAAATAAAAAATATTGCTATACTCACCTCTCTGACGCAGCCTGGACCTCACCGAGGGAACCGGCAGCGTTGTTTGCTTAAAATGCGCGCTTTTCCTTCCTTCCGTGACGTCACGGCTTCTGATTGGTCGCGTGCCGCCCATGTGGCCGCGACGTGACCAATCACAGCAAGCCGTGACGTAATTTTCAGGTCCTTCTAGGCATTCAGTATTTTAAAATTATGTTCCGGCTTTGTGATTGGTCGCGTCGCGGTCACATGGGCGACGCAACCAATCACAAGCCGTGACGTCACGGGAGGCAGGAGACGCGCGCATTTTAAAATGCGCGCGTGTCCAGCCTCCCGTGACGTCACGGCTTGTGATTGGTCGTGTCGCCCATGTGGCCGCGACGCAACCAATCACAGCAAGCCGTGACGTAATTTCAGGTCCTTCAGGATTTTAAAATTACGTTCTGGCTTGTGATTGGTCGCGTCGCGGTCACATGGGCGACGCGACCAATCACAAGCCATGACGTCACGGGAGGCTGGACACGCGCGCATTTTAAAATGCGCACGTCTCCTGCCTCCCGTGACGTCACGGCTTGTGATTGGTCGCGTCGCCCATGTGACCGCGACGCGACCAATCACAAAGCCGGAACGTAATTTTAAAATACTGAATGCCTAGAAGGACCTGAAAATTACGTCACGGCTTGCTGTGATTGGTCGCGTCGCGGCCAGATGGGCGGCACGCGACCAATCAGAAGCCGTGACGTCACGGAAGGAAGGAAAAGCGCGCATTTTAAGCAAACAACGCTGCCGGTTCCCTCGGTGAGGTCCAGGCTGCGTAGGAGGGTGAGTATAGCAATATTTTTTATTTTAATTCTTTATTTTACACATTAATATGGTTCCCAGGGCCTGAAGGAGAGTTTCCCCTCCTTCAGACCCAGGGAACCATCAGGAATACCGTCCTATACTTGAGTCCCATTGACTTGTATTGGTATCGGGTATCGGTATCGGATTAGATCCGATACTTTGCCGGTATCGGCCGATACTTTCCGATACCGATACTTTCAAGTATCGGACGGTATCGCTCAACACTATTCACGAGTATTTACGGTATACTACATTCTATTATATACACAGCTGCATATTATATACCGTGCTAAGGAATATAGAGCGGTGTAAATATTATATAGTGTAGAGATGTGGCAGTGTATATATAGTGTGAATTCTACACTATATACATAGCACCATACTATATAAACATCTCTAGACTATAATATGTGTATATATATATATACACACGCTAGATGGTGGCCTGATTCTAGCGCATCGGGTATTCTAGAATATGTATAGTAGTATATAGCACAGCTCACGCAGTACATAACACAGCCCACATAGTATATAACACAGGCCACGTAGTATATAACACAGGCCACGTAGTATATAGCCCAGCCACGTAGTATATAGCCCAGTCACATAATATATAGCACAGCCATGTAGTATATAGCACAGCCCACGTAGTATATAGCACAGAGACGTAGTATATAACACAGGCCACGCAGTATATAACACAGCCCATGCAGTATATAACACAGCCACATACTATATAGCACAGCCCACGTAGTATATAACACTGCCCACGCAGTATATTGCACAGCCACATAGTATATAGTACAGCCGACGTATTATATAGCACAGAGACGTAGTATATAGCACAGTCCACGTAGTATATAACACAGCCCACGTAGTAAATAGCAATGTGGGCACTATATTCCTGTTAAAAAAAATAATTAAAATAAAAAATAGTTGTATACTCACCTTCCGGCGGCCCCCGGATCCAGCCCAGGCCTTTACCGATGCTCCTCGCTACGCTCCGGTCCCAAGAATGCATTGCGGCAATAACACGTGATGATGTAGCGGTCTCGCGAGACCGCTATATCATCTCCGGTCATTGCCGCAATGCACTCTTGGGACCGGAGCGTCACGAGGAGTGGGAAAGGCACCGGAAGGTGAGAATAGCATGATTTTTAATTTTTTTTTAATTTTTAACATTAGATCTAGTAAAAAGTTGGTCACACAGGGTTAATAGCAGCGGTAACAGACTGCTAAACCGCAATGGGGGCACTGACCGGAGGAGAGTAGGGAGGGGCGAATTCGTGGCCGGACTGTGCCCGTCGATGACTGGTCGTGGCCGGCCGCGACCAATCAGCAACGCGGGATTTCCATGACGGACAAACAGACGGAAGTGACCCTTAGACGATTAAATGGATAGATACCGCGACTATACACAGCAGTATCACCTATATAACGAATATGAAGTAGTCTATACATTACACAGATGATACTGCTACTGCTGTATATAATGATAATATCACCTATATAATGTATATACAGCAGTCTGTATACATTCTATAGGAAATACTGCTACTGTATATACATTATATATAGGTGATACTGCTGGGTATATGTGTGTGTGTATGTATATATATATACACATACACATACACCGCAGTGTTACCTATAACAAATATACACATCAGTAGCAGTATTACCTATAGAATGTATATAGACTGCTGTATATACATTATGTAGGTGATACAATCATTATATACAGAAGCAGCCAGTATCACATATATTGTATATACAGCAGTCTATATACATTCTATTGGCAATATTACTACTGCTGTGTATATACGTTATATATAGGTGATACTGCTGTGTATATAAGTACGTGTGTGTGTGTATATATATATATATATATATATATATATATATATATATATATATATATATATATATATATATACACACACACACCAGTATCGCCTATATAACGAATATACACATCAGTAGCAGTATTCCCTATATAATGTATATAGACTGCTATCTATACACATTTTATAGGTGATACTGCTGTATATAATCACTGTATCACCTATATAATGTATGTATGTATAGCAGTCTATATACATTATATAGTGAATACTGCTACTGATGTGTATATATGTTATATAGGTGATACTGCTGTGTATATATGTATGGGTGTGTGTGTATATAAATATATATATATATATACACACACCGCAGTGTAACCTATATAATCTATATACATCAGTAGCAGCATTCCCTATATAATGTATATAGACTGGTATATATATACATTGTATAGGAGATACAGTGATTATATACAGCAGCATCACCTATATAATGTATATATAGCAGTCTTTACACATTATATAGGTGCAACTGCTGTATATACACATTTAAAAAAATCATCTTGGGACTTACCAGGTCCCTGAGATGGGGGGGGAGGTCGGGAGGATGAAGGGCTGAGGTGGATCGGGTCCCAGCGTCGGCGGTAGAGGATCCCAGGCAGCATTGGTGAGAGCAGTCTTCTCTGACGCTGGTTCAGGCCGGCCAGCGTCAGACACAGGTGGAGGCGCCCTATGCGCGCCAGCTTTTCAAATATCTGCGTGTGCACGCGGGGTCTCCTGCTTGCCCGCGCTGACAAGGGCAGCAGCAGCAGCAGACGAGCACACTCAGCACACGCAGGAACAAGGACCGCGGCCGTGCTCATTGCTAACGCGACCCGCACTGACGCCGGCCGCTGCGGCCCTTGTCAGGGCCGGCAACCGAACGCGCGCATACAGGACCATTTAAAGGGCCGGCGGGAGGGATGGTGCACTATGTAGTAAAATCGCTGCCGGTATTCCAGCGGCCCTGTGCAGCTGCTCATGCACCGGCCCGGGGGGCAAATGCATTCCTGCTACCCGGCCCAGTCCGCCCCTGTCCCCACCCAATAATCTGTCTATCCGATCCACAATATGCAGAACCCGAGCACGAGGCAGACAACACACTGTTCAGCATTCATGGTCTTGACAGCAGATGACCCTTATTATTATTATCCCCTTTCTGACCTCGGACGGGATAGTACGTCCGAGATCAGAAGCCCCACTTTGATGCAGGCTCCGGCGGTGAGCCCGCATCAAAGCCGGGACATGTCAGCTGTTTTGAACAGCTGACATGTGCCCGTAATAGGCGCGGGCAGAATCGCGATCTGCCCGCGCCTATTAACTAGTTAAATGCTGCTGTCAAACGCCGGGTGTCTGGAAATGATCGCATCGCAGACACCCGTCACATGATCGGAGGTCGGCGATGCTTTAGAATAGTAACCATAGAGGTCCTTGAGACCTCTATGGTTACTGATCCCCGGCAGCTGTGAGCGCCACCCTGTGGTCGGCGCTCACAGCACACCTGCAATTCTGCTACATAGCAGCGAACATCAGATCGCTGCTAAGTAGCAGAGGCGATCGTGTTGTGCCAGCTTCTAGCCTCCTATGGAGGCTATAGAAGCATGGCAAAAGTAAAAAAAAGTTAAAGAAAGTGAAAAAAATTAAAAAAAATATAAAAGTTTAAATCACCCCCCTTTTGCCCCAATCAAAATAAATCAATAAAAAAAATTCAAATCTACACATATTTGGTTTCGCCGCGTTCAGAATCGCCCGATCTATCAATAAAAAAAGCATTAACCTGATCGCTAAATGGCGTAGCGAGAGAAAAATTTGAAACGCCAGAATTACGTTTTTTTGATCGCCGCGACATTGCATTAAAATGCAATAACGGGCGATCAAAAGAATGTATCTGCACCAAAATGGTATCATTAAAAACACCAGCTCGAATCGCAAAAAATAAGCCCTCAACCGACCCCAGATCATGAAAAATGGAGACGCTATGAGTATCGGAAAATGACGCAATTTTTTTTTTTTTTAAGCAAAGTTTGGAATTTTTTTTCACCACTTAGATAAAAAATAACCTAGGCATGTTAGGTGACCTGGAGAATCATAATGGTAGGTCAGTTTTAGCATTTAGTGAACCTAGCAAAAAAGCCAAACAAAAAACAAGTGTGGGACTGCACTTTTTTTGCAATTTCAGTGCACTTGGAATTTTTTTCCTGTTTTCTAGTACATGACATGGTAAAACCAATGATGTATTTCAAAGGTACAACTCGTCCCGCAAAAAATAAGCCCTCACATGGCCAAATTGACAGAAAAATAAAAAAGTTATGGCTCTGGGAAGGAGGGGAGCGAAAAACGAACACGGAAAAATGGAAAATCCCACGGTCATGAAGGGGTTATTATTATCCACCTAATTATAGAGTCTTCTACCACCAATATCTGTCTGGCCTTTGCTGCACTCCTGTTTCCCTCCTTCCCACAGCAGTTGTTTTCCTGCCATACAAGTCAGTGAGTCCGTGATAGAAAACGGACCGCACTCGGATGACATCTTAATGCAGTCCGAATTTCATAGACTGACACAATGGAGAAGATGGAGAATTGTTTTCCATCTTCTCATCAGAGAAAATCGGTTCACAATATTCACACTCTGGTCAAACTGTGTTCAGGGTGTGATCAGAGTGTGATTAGTATAATCAACCCTCTTTCTTCAGATCAGAAAAAACACGGTGGTGTTACCCTGCCCTTACAATGGATGAAGGCATATGTGCACTGACAGTTACCTTTTTATTTCTATTGCTACACTTAGAAGTAGACAGAAGTATCTAAAAATATTATAAAGATTTAAATAAAACAGTAATAAGACATTTATTATTATCTTTGTGCTACAGCTGAGTGGTGTGAAATGTTTAAGAAAATGGCTTGTAATCCATAGTAACAGTAGCAGCTTATGCCTTGCAATGTGTGCTATTAGCACCATGTTATTAAGTGAGTCTTAAAGTAAACAAGTAAAGATGACATTCATCTTATAATGAGCAGACGCACAGCGGAAGAAGTGCAGCTTTAAACATTATATATTTTTAATTATTTTCGGAGCACACAGTATGGGCTGAGTATGGTACATTGCAAGAATTCGTCATCCTGCCCAGATTGGAGCACTAATAACAGGAAAAGAAAGATGTTTGAAGACCTGCTATTAAGTTGTCATGGTTCTGTAGATAATAACATCTCCTTACCATCCATGTGTTAATTGTGTCAGATTTTCAGCTGAACAGGATCTAAGTATTCCTTTAATTTCCTTCCAATTATTTCTATTTCCTGACATTTTTGTATGTATATCCCAGCCTCTGTATAACCATGCAGGCTCAATTATCAACAAGTGACAGTATCGAGACAACTTATCTATAAATGTCCAGCAAATAAACAAACTTCTTGTCCCTGGTGTTGCCCATTAAATTACATAGTCTGTGTTTGGCTTTATGTTTGTACATTAGCAAATTGAAGAATATTGCAGCCCAACACATTTATATAAAATGTCAGTAGTTAAGGATTATGTCCAGCTTGGAAAAATATTGGAAAAGAACAGTTTTTTTACACTTCATGCAGCTTTCTAGCCAGGCCATCAGGTGTCTATAACATGCATTCATTTATGGTATACTGATAGAAAATGTTCTCTGACTTTTAACTGGAATGGTGTTAATAAAAATGTTAGGAGTCTTTGGACACTACTGTATACATTTTGGAAAGTCTTTAGGATGTATTTAAGATATATTAAGTCAATTCCATTTTTGAGTGAATGGGATCCCCAAAATCAAGCAGCTACCAACTGAATGAAATAGTTATGATAAAGGCCTAAACCTGGACCAAGTGTGACCTCAACCCTAGAGGACCAAGTGGAGGAGGGTGGAGAGGACCAACATCTATTTATTTATTTTAGGCAAATTACATATTTTATTTTTGTTTTTTTAGCTTAAATTTTGGGAAGCAATAAAATGAAACAAAGGCAAAATGTAATGTAACCATGGCTGGGCGTGGCTGGTAGAATTGTCTAGTCATCCAAAGGTATGGAAAAGTACTGTGTGATCCACGCCTTATTCATTTTTATGAATGTTAGATTCCCCAAGTTGTCTGCGGACAGGTGGATGCACCTGTGTGTTATGACACCACCTGCAGTACTAAAGACACCTCTCACATGACACTTGTTACAGGGCAGGCCAGCACTTTCAAGGCATGCAGGGCATACTGTGGTCATGTGTCTAATTTGCACACCAAATAGTTACAGTGAAGAACAAAAGAGTAGCAATGTTTTGAACTTTTGACTTTCAGGCTCCCTATCTCACCATCTACTACTGCTTTCATTGTGAGTCTACCATAATTTTTTAGACAATCATCTTGGCTATCTCATGTATAAATTTGACTTGCAACTATTTAGCATATGATTAGTTATGCATATTCTTGTCATGTCACTGCATTATTACTGTTTTGCTCTAGGGGGGTGGAAACATATTTTTCTTCCTGAATACTACAAAATACAGCTTGTTCTCACATTCCATAATAGATCAGTGTATTATTAGGTTGATTCCCACCTGAAAGGTCATTAGTTCGAATTGAGGAGCAGACATGAAGATGAATTCCCAAGAAAAGAGAAACAGCATCATTCAGCTCATCGTTAGCTATCTCTTGGCCAAGAAAATTGGCAAACTGCATCATGTGAGTGCCAAGACAGTTGGAAGAATACGAAATTAAGTCCATCCATCCATCCATTCAGAAGCCAAAAGGAGGACAATCTGGCAAAATATCGGAGTCAACAACTTGGCTCATCCCAAAAGTTTATCAGTTCTGGCTCAACAAATATGGCATTGGAGGTGGCTTATATGCTTCATAATAGTGAGATCACAGACGTCGCTGCCAGCACTGTGTGACACACATTACACAAGTCCGGATTGGTGGCCCCAAAAAAGGTGAAGAGTCTTCAACTTCAAAATTGTCACAAGAAGCATCAGTTCAAGTTTGAAAACAAGAATGAAAAGTGGACACTTAAAGATTTGAATCGGGAAATTTGGAGCGATGACACAGAAGTCAATAGCCTAGGCTGTGATACGTGCAAATGGGTCTGAAAGAAACAAGAGAAGGGGCTAATGGATTGAGAAATTGAAAGAAATGTCAAGTTCAGTGGATGAAGCCTGATGATATGGGCCAGCCAAAGACATTAGATACTTTACCAGGACTGATGGTGGTGTCAATACTGAGCTATATGTGAGTATCCTAAAAGATTTGTTACTTCATACACTCAAGTACTATCGATATGAAAAGGAAGACATAGTGTTCTAACAGGGCAACATGAAGCATACATCAAGACTGGCAAAGAAATGGTTCAATTACAATGAAATAGTAGTGTTGGAATGGCCCCCACAGTCTCCAGAGCTCAACTCACTCAAACACTTGTGGGTACAATTGAAGAAAAACTGTACATATACCAAAGTGAGTCTACCAGTAAGCACCAACTTTGGGAACTTGTAGAAGAGACTTGAGATCAAATTTCGGTCAACACATGTTTGAATCTGATCGATTGCATGCCCAAAAGGAAAGGCAGAGTTGAAAGCCAAAGGTGGATTTGCAAAAGCGTCCACACGGACTCTAGGCCTGGGACACCACAGCAGCAACGTAACACTTGAAAAAGAGAACTCAGCCATTCAGAGTCATATGGGAACAGAAGGGCAGTCTTCAGTAGCAGTGTTTCAGCAGTGGGAAGCTGAGGAGAGAAAGAGGTCCAGAAGATGTACAGGGTGCAGATTGTTCATCATGTGGCAGGTCATTGCTTGGACTGAAGCTCTAAAATCAAAGCAAAACGGATGAGTGAATCCTTACATCTAGTGAGTCTACACCAGAATAATGCTGTGTTACCACCTAAGGTGCTATTACCCCGTAATGTTCGAGAGGACATGAAGTGGAGTACAGGGAGAGTTCAGGATGTGTACTGTATGAACTTTGATGCTGAGACTGTTTCTGCCAAGGATATGCTGCGAAGTATGTCAAGTAAAGTTGACCATTTTGGACTGCAATCGGACTGTGTGTCTGTTTATTCAAAACCGACTGAAAGTAACCCCGGAGAGCAGAGGGAAATTCCAGAAGGAGCAGAAAATGGGAGCACAAGTAAGCTCAAAGTGAGATGTGATTTTTATGTAGAGGGAGACCAGGGTCACCCAGACTCGTTATGTCCGGTCACGAATGTCCCCTTGGTCGGCCCCTACACATTAAGGAGAAAAAAAATAAACTTTTTTGAATTTACCAAATGGGTGCAATGAAACAAATAGTGAAAAATTTAAAGGGTTCTGCAAACTTTCCGTACCCGCTGTATATCAAGGCAAGTTGGAAACATTATCAAGTCATAGTTGAAGTACAGCTAAATTGACTGTGTAAAGTAAAAAACAGAATTAAAATGGACTTTTCCTAACAGGTTGCAGTTTCATCCTGTCATCAGAAGAGACAGGCAGTGAAAAATTGACAAGGTGCTAAGCTGCTCTTTCTCATCTTACAAGGGAAAAGACAATGGTACACGGTAGTTTGGTTCATTTTGTAAAACTTGTAGTTTTGTTCCATGGTTCCCTTATGTTAATGCTCTTAAATTATAGGCATGTAGGCAAAATTATGTACAAAAAAATATAATTGGCATAAAAAATGTTTCGTTCATTTTTCCTATACAAACATTTACTTTAAAGCTCAATGTTCATTTTTGAAGGCAGAAATGTAACTAAAACAACAAATTTACAGGCTAGCAAATTCCTACTTCAGATGGAGCTTGAACCTTCCATGTGAACAACAGTAAAAAATAGATAAAAAGGTTGAAAGGACTGATCTTTAACAATATTTAATGTAATTCCCATCATAGAATAAAATTTTTGTGAACCCCTTGACGAGAGGTTGGGCTCATTCTCTATGAAGGATTACAAAGAAATTGTTGGCACGGTCCTCTGTCAAATCTTAACATAGAGGTCAAGTTTTGGTTACTTATTTGGGCTCCCATCTCTTTCATCTACCATACATAATGAAGCAAAAAAGTTTATGTTTTGGCCTAGTAAATGACATGAAACATTACAAATAGAGATGAGTGAATTTAAAAAAAATTAGTTTTAAGTTCGATTAGTCCAAATTAGTATTTTAATTCTGAGTAAACCAATTTGTTATTAATCAAAAGTGCCCAAAAAGATGCCTATAATGCTTTCAGGTCTTTTAAACAGAGGAAAGGGAAGGGAATTAGAAAAATGTAAAATATTATTTTCACCTATCCAGTCTTTTGCTCTTTGGGTCTTATTGAGTGGCCTAGGCCTCAAGTGGTCACATGGAGGCAAAATAAATTGTATGAATCCCAACAATTCCATCCCATAAGTGACCCCATTTTACATTTCTTAACCCTAATGTTCTGTTCGGGTCATAGTGACCCGAACAGACTTTTGCGGCCCTGTAGATTTTTTTCTTTAAGTCTATAAAACTTGAGACTCCTTGACTTTTCCTCATTTGGGGGGACCTACCTATGAGTATTTTTTTTTTTCGTTTACTTTTTGCTACACGCAAAAAGTTACACTTGTTGTGTTCGGGTCATAGTGACCCGACATCGTTTTTAACAGCTGTGAGGCCATATTTTTAGTGAAATAAAGGAGTTATAACCTCAGTTGGGTCTATTTATTGCATCTACTATTGTATATCAATTGATTTATTTCCTAAATTATTTCAATGGGGTCATACACGCGCTCTACCGGGGGTATGCATTGAGATCTGCGCTCCATAAAAATGGCTTTATATTGATTATTTTTGGTGCGCAGTCTATTCTAAAATGTAGAGTGCATCTGGAGAGATCACTAGGTGTGCACTACACGTGTATATTATGCGCAGAGCGGACTGCTCAGAACGCGCTGTCTAAGATGTTTTTTTTTTGTAAAGCTGAGCTGTAAAGTCTTGCAAATAATTTTTTTTTGCTAAGTAAGTCTGTCTTCCTGGCTTATCTGCTTGTTTTCAGAAGGGTTCTTATCTTCTCTGCTCTTATCAGTACGCATGTTTTGTTTTTTGTTTTTTACAAAATATGTGTAGTTTTCTATTTTCGTTTTGCTCATTGATCTGTTTTTTCAGAATAAAAACAAAAAAAAAAGATTTCTAGTTCATTTTTCTTTTTTTTTTTACTACCAAACATGTTTACAAACAGTCTAGTAAGCAAAAAGTATATAAAAAAATGGAGTTAGAGTGTCTAAAATCAAGGTTTAATAAGCCGGGTCATAGTGACCCGGAACACTACAAGTGTATAGTAAATGCGAACAAAACAGCAGGGTTAATGAAATCATCTAGCTGTGCTGTGAGCATATTGACACCACATGTGTTTCACAAAATGTTATACTATTGAGCGGTGAAGAAAAAAATAATTACATTTTTGCCAATAAAATGTTGTTTTAGCCTAGATTTTATATTTTCACAAGGAGAAATAGGTAAAAGGGACCGCATAATTTGTTACACAATTTCTCGTGAATGTGGCACGAATGTACCCCATATGTGGCTGTAAAGTACTCTTTGGCCACACGGCAAGACTGGGAAGGGAAGGAGCGCTATTTGACTTTTGGAGCACAGATTTTCTTGGAATAGTTTACAGACTCTATTTGCAGAGTGCGGAGTCTGCCCGCTGCCACAGGCTCAAAAGGCTGTCTTGGACAGACTTAGCACATGCCACTCTGTCTGGCTGACACCAGAGAAATCCCAATATCCCGTAACCGCTGTACAGGTACATGATTTTACAATAGGACCCAGTGGAATCTTACCATAGAAGGGCTGCTGTCCAGAGGTAGGAATTGCTGCCAAGCAGGGTCAGAGCCGAGAGGTCAAGTCATGGACAAAATCAGGATCCTTAAGAATAGTCAGAAACATGCAAAAGAAATAGGGTGGTTCTCCAGCTAAAACAAATTCAGTTAAAAAGTGAAAAACCTTCTTATTCTTATATAATTAAAAAGTGAAAAAAAATGCACTGGTTACCATGAAAGTCAACAATACCCAAATGACATGTTTCAGCTTGAAGTTTTAATCATGATTAAAGGGAACCTGTCACCAGTAGGGTTGAGCGACTTTTCCTTTTTTGAGGTCGAGTCGGGTTTCACGAAACCCGACTTTCTCAAAAGTTGAGTCGAGTGAAATTGGCCGATCTTCTTGAAAAGTCGAGGTCGGGGATCGGCCGAAACATGAAACCCAATGCAAGGTAATGGAAAATCTATATATTTTTATATTTAGTTCAGCGCGATATATGTGAAAAGCCGGTAATTCAATTGCCGGCTTTTCATTTCCCTGTCTAAATCCGACATGATATGAGACATGGTTTACATACAGTAAACCATGTCATATCCCCCTTTTTTTTGCATATTCCACACTACTAATGTTAGTAGTGTGTATGTGCAAAATTTCGGCGCTGTAGCTATTAAATTTAAGGGTTAAATCGAGGAACAAATTGGCGTGGGCTCCTGTGCAATTTTCTCCGCCAGAGTGGTAAAGTTAGTGACTGAGGGCAGATATTAATAGCCTAGAGAGGGTCCATGGTTATTGGCCCCCCCTGGCTACAAACATCTGCCCCCAGCCACCCCAGAAAAGGCACATCTGGAAGATGCGCCTATTCTGGCACTTGGCCACTCTCTTCCCACTCCCGTGTAGCGGTGGGATATGGGGTAATGAACTGTTAATGCCACCTTGCTATTGTAAGGTGACATTAAGCCAGATTAATAATGGAGAGGCGTCAATTATGACACCTATCCATTATTAATCCAATTGTATGAAATGATTAAAAAAAACACACACACAATATTGCAAAGTATTTTAATGAAATAAACACACAGGTTGTTGTAATATTATATTGTTCTCTCAATCCACCTGAAGACCCTCGCTCTGTAACAAAGGAAACATAATAAACCAACAATATACATACCATCTGTAGATCTGTAACGTCCCACGATGTAAATCCATCTGAAAGGGTTAAAATATTTTACAGGCAGGAGCTCTGCTAACGCAGCTGTGCTCGTGCCTGTAAACCTCGGGGAATGAAGGAAATGTAGGTCAATGACCTATAGTTACCTTCAGTCGTGATGATGCGCTTTCTGCTGGATGTCCTCATATGACGTCGAGCGTGGGAAAACGTTCCCAGGCTGCAGTTCATGAGGACATCCAGCAGAGGGCGCATCACCGCGACTGAAGGTAACTATAGGTCATTGATAGTGTTGAGCATTCCGATACCGCAAGTATCGGGTATCGGCCGATACTTGCGGTATCGGAATTCCGATACCGGTATTCCGATACTTGCCGCGTATCGGATACCGGAATCGGAAGTTCCCAGATTCAAAATGCACAAATTCAGCCAATGAGAATGATTCCAAGTGTGGGCACATCCTGTTTAGCATGGAGGGCATAAAACTACTGGCAAGGCTGTGATTGGCTGCTGAAATGATGTCATGATGCAGTTTAAAAGTCGCTGGCGCCATTTTGCGATCACTCTGCTGTGAATTCAGTTAGTGACAGGACGCTGTTTGCTGACTGAGGGCCAGTTTAGAGGTAGCGATTTGCTTCTTTGTGCTTTCCAAAGGCTAATTTAGCAACCGCTGTGTTCACCTACTATTCACCTTGCTTTTGCCTTGTAGCGCTGTTTTCACAGCGATCTGCAAGGTCTGTGTGTGTGTGTGTGTGTGTGAGTGCAGCCCACTCTCTAGTCTGAGTGCAGCCACATAGGCCATCCATAGCTGGTTGTATTCAGTTCAGGGAGGGTGGTTCATTGCCTCATACTGTTCTTTTTTTTTTTTTTTTCCAAGTAGTGTAGTCTGCTGCTAATTTATTCAAAAAAATCCTATTAGTGTCTTTCCACCCGTCTCCAGCTAATTTGTGGAAAAACACTACATAGGATAACGTAGAGGAGGGTTTTTGGGCCTTGCAGCGCCGTTTACGGCTGTCTGCACGGTCTCCGTGTGACTGCAGCTCGCCCTGTAGTCTGTGAGCAGCCATAGCCTGGTTGTCTCCAGCTCAGGGTTGTTCACTGCGTCATACCGCCAAATCAATTTTCATTTTGTTTTAAGTAGTGCAGGCTGCTGCACATTTTTTCAAAAAAATTCCTATTAGTGTCTTTCCACCCGTCTCCAGCTAACTTGTGGAAAAAAACTACATAGGATAACGTAGAGGAGGGTTTTTGGGCCTTGCAGCGCCGTTTACGGCTGTCTGCACGGTCTCCGTGTGACTGCAGCTCTATCTGTTGTCAGTTCAGCCCCCAAAAAATAAATAAATAATAAAGTTCACCAAACACACCAGTTACACCACTTTACATTTGTGTAGGCCACATTAGCTCATATTAAAGTCTAGTCCACACTTTAGAAAATTAGTGTTTCTTATACCTGTTAGGAGGAGTTGTTCAGGAATAAGCACACAAAGCCGTTAGTACTTTTCTGCTTATCTTTATCAGTCAACCAAGATGAAGAAGGCAGTGAGTAAGGCACGTGGGCGTGGGCGTGGGCGCGGAGCAGGGAGGGGACGTGGGGATTCTGTGCCTGCTGCGGGCACCGGTGACTCATCAGCACCCACTTTCACCAGGCAACAGTCATTCATGCGCAGCTTTGTGTCAGAGCGCCGTACACCGCTGCTGCATGAAGAACAAATTGAAGCCGTTGTCGGATGGATAGCAGCTAATGCATCAACTTCAATTAGTGCCACATCCTCTCAGACACAGAGCAATGGAGAGCAGCCATCTGTCTCTTCACCACCTGCCAAATTGCCCAGGCAGACAGAGAGCCCAGGACAGGAGCCGTCTCTACTTCTGTTCTCTGAATCTCTTGGCTTGGAAACAGGGGGCCAGCCAAGCAGCATTGGAGAAATGGAAGAAGAGGCAGGGTGCAGTGATGCCCAACAGCTTTTTCTCTCTTCCTCTGAAGAGGCGGGTGGGCCAGTGGCTCCGGTCACCACATCGCAGGCCGCATCAGCTGATGATGACACTCAGGTGCCACTTACTGGTGCGTGCTCTGCTGCTGAGACTACCCAGGAGGAGCAGTTGGGGGCAGAGGGTAGTGTAGATGATGAGGTCCTTGACCCATCTTGGCGTGAGGGACAGGAAGGTGGTGGGAGCAGCTCTGAGGAAGAGATTCCCCGTACGGCCCAAAGAGGGAGAGGGAGGGGGAAGACTGCGGATCCTGCAGCCTCCGCTTTGGCAGCCGTTAGGAGCATGTCTCTTCCAAAAGCCAAAAAGGGCGCTCCCAAGACTTGCAGTGCCTGGTCCTTTTTTGACACAGTTGCAGATGACATTTGCTATGTCAGATGCAAGGTGTGTCATCAGAAAGTCAAAAGAGGGAAAAATGTCAGCAACCTCAATACCTCCAACATGTGGAAACATGTGCGCACCAGGCACCCGGCGGAGTTAGAAAAACACACTGAAGAGCTAGGCCAACCAACAGCGGCAGCTACCACCTCTTCAGCTCGTGTTGCCTCTTCCTCCAGCTCACACGCAGCTGGTTCGGCTTCCTCCCAGGATCGCCGTGGAAGAACCTCTGGCCCTGTTGTCCAGAGACCCGCTGTAATTCCACCTGCAGCACCACTTTCCCAGTCATCCACACACTCCCAGCCCAGTGTACAGCCATCGGTAGTACAGGCATGGGAGAAAAGGCGGCCTTTCTCATCAAACCACCCACGAGCACAGGCTCTGACTGCAGGCATTGCCAAACTTCTGTCACTGGAAATGCTGTCATTCAGGCTGGTGGAGACTGACAGCTTCCGTGACTTGATGTCATTGGCAGTCCCACAGTACAATGTGCCCAGCCGCTTTTACTTCAGCAGGCAAGCCGTCCCTGCCCTGCACAAGCATGTGGAGGGACACATAAAACACGCGCTACTGAACGCCGTCAGTAGCAAGGTCCACCTCACCACCGATGCGTGGACCAGTCAACATGGACAGGGGCGATACCTTTCCCTCACTGCCCATTGGGTTAATGTCGTTGAGCCGGGTACAGACCGTGCGAGTGGCGCAGGACGTATCCTGCCCACTCCAAGGATTGCAGGAATCCATTCTGTACGCATTGACTCCTCCTCTTACACCAGTTCCTCAGAATCATCGCTGCAGGAGCCGTCACAGTCCACCTCCACATGGACCCGTGATGAACGTGTACCTTTAACGACCGACATGAGCACAGCCATGGCCAAACGTCAACAGGCCGTCTTGAAATTAATTTTTTTGGGGAATCGTAGCCACACAGCGCAGGAGCTCTGGAATGCCATCAAGCAGGAGAGCGATGTGTGGTTTGTGCCAGCGAATCTCCAGCCAGGCATGGTAGTGTGTGATAATGGCCGAAATCTGGTGGCAGCTCTGGGCCTTGGCAACCTCACTCACATCCCATGTCTGGCACATGTGCTCAATTTGGTCGTGCAGAGCTTTTTGAGGGACTATCCGGATCTTGATGCACTGCTGCACAAGGTCCGCCTAGAGTGTGCTCACTTGCGGCGTTCCAGCACGGCAAAAGCGCGCATTGCGGCTCTGCAGCGCCGACACCGCCTGCCGGAACATCGCATCATATGTGACCTACCTACCAGGTGGAATTCCACGTTACATATGTTGGAGCGGTTGTGTGAGCAGCAGCAAGCTGTAATGGAGTACCAGCTGCTTCAGGCGCAAAGAAGTCGCACTCAGAGCCGTACAGACTTCACAACCACAGAGTGGGCCACTATGAATGACGTCTGCCAGGTTTTGCGTCCCTTTGATTATTTCACGCGGATGGCGAGTGCAGATGATGCACTAGTCAGCATGACTGTCCCCCTTATCTGCCTGCTTGAAAAATCACTGCAAGCGCTAAGGGATGATGTTGTGGAAGAGGTGGAGGATGAGGATTCACCATTTCCATCATCTTCTGGACAGTCAGCGCCACGTGGTTCCTCACAAACGCGTAGGCAGGGGACAGTTTGTGAGGAGGATGAGGAGGAGTCAATGGAGGAGGAAGACATCCGTCCAGAGGAGGGAGTTACACAATTGTCCAGTACTCAGTGTGTACAGCGAGGGTGGGGTGATGACGAGCGGGCAGAGATCACGCCTCCAGCAGGGGACAGCGTTTCTTGGGCAGTTGGAAGTCTGCAGCACATGGTGGATTACATGCTGCAGTGCCTGAGAAACGACCGCCGCATCGCCCACATTCTCAACATGTCTGATTATTGGGTGTTCACCCTCCTGGATCCTCGCTACCGGGACAACGTAGAAAGCCTCATCACACCGTTGAACCGGGAGCGAAAAATGCGGGAGTACCAAGACACACTGGTGAATTCCATCATCTTCTCCATTCCAACTGAGAGAAGTGCTGCTAGTGCATTCCAAAGCAGCTCAGTGCGTCCAGGCAGTGGTGGAGGCTCTGCACAAAGAGGGAGCAGAAGCAGTGCCTCTGCCCAAGGCAAGACCAGTATGGCCCAACTGTGGCACAGTTTTCTGTGCTCCCCACAAAAGTCTACACCATCACAGACGGCTCCAGTCAGCAGGAGGCAACGGTTCCGTCAGATGGTGACAGACTACATGTCTTGCCCTCTTGCTGTACTCCCAGATGGCTCTTCCCCTTTCAAGTTTTGGGTCTCAAAGCTGGATACATGGCCAGAGCTAAGCCAGTATGCATTGGAGGTGCTGTCTTGCCCTGCGGCCAGTGTATTATCGGAACGTGTCTTTAGTGCTGCAGGTGGTGTGCTAACTGACCGTCGCATGCGACTATCCTCCGATAACGTTGACCGGCTTACTTTCCTGAAAATGAACAAGGCCTGGATCTCGCAGGAATTTGCCACTCCTCTTCCTGATTAAATAATTAGGTCACTGTATACATTATCCAGGTCTCCTGTTGTGTTCATCTTTCTACCACCTGAACTTAAATTCCTGTGCTCCAACACCGCCAGTTGAGGCTCAGAAGTGCCGTCTGCACAGTCAAAACATACGACCCAGTGTTATTGGGTTTCAGTAACGTCAGCTGATCCCCAGCTATGTAGCCGGCAATGTGTCCTGCGACCGCCACGCTGACACAACAACTGAAATGTAAGGGAATCTGTCCCCCCCCCCCCCAAGGCGTTTGTTACTGAAAGAGCCACCTTGTGCAGCAGTAATGCTGCACAAGGAAAAGGTAGCTATTTTTGTTTAGCTCCTTGCACACGCAGAACTTAACACTTATAAAATGTGTCCACTGATACCGTAAAACCGTCCCGGAGGTGGGACTTTCCTTCGTAATATGACGCAGCACAGCCGTCATTCCTACCCCCCCGGCGCCGTGCCCCGGCTCCTCAGCGTTGTTTGATTCCGTCCCGGAGCCTGCGCTGTTATGTTATCCCGTGGCCAGGCACACTTAGCGCTGCCCGTCTTCTGGCATCATTTGGTGTCAGGATGGCTGCGCCTGTGCGGCCGCGCTGGCCGAGAGCCCGCCTCGCAGTGTCTTCTGATTTAATCCCACTGGGGGCCTGGGATCCATGGACATGCGCAGTGCATATCTGAACCTCCACCTCTCACTCATCTCCCTATGGCTTCTTCAGACTGTTCGGTGTCAGCTGGTCCCTAATAGCATGCCACGGCCGTGACACCGCACAGTCTTAAGAAGCCGTAGGGAGGGGAGTGAGAGGCGAGGATATGCACTGCGCATGGCCATGGATCCCAGGCCCCCAGTGGGATTAAATCAGAAGACACTGCGAGGCGGGCTCTCGGCCAGCGCGGCCGCACAGGCGCAGCCAGCCTGACACCAAATGATGTCAGAAGATGGGCAGCGCTAAGTGTGCCTGGCCACAAGATAACATAACAGCGCAGGCTCCGGGACGGAATCAAACAACGCTGAGGAGCCGGGGCGCGGCGCCGGGGGGGTAGGAATGACGGCTGTGCTGCGTCATATTACGAAGGAAAGTCCCACCTCCGGGACGGTTTCACGGTTTCAGGGGACACATTTTATAAGTGTTTAGTTCTGTGTTTGCAAGGAGCATGATGAAAAGAGCCACCTTTTCCTTTTGCATCTTTTGTGCTGCACAAGCTGGCTCTTTCAGCTACAAACGCCTTGGGGGGGGTTAAAGGTTCCCTTTCGACTTTCTCAGGCTTCGGCCTACATTGTGTTCCTCTGCTTTTCCACCTGTCCCTGGGCTCCAACACCACTAGTTGCCGTCCAGAAGTGCTGTCCGTACAGTCCCAACAGTCGCTCCTCTGTTATTGGGGTTCAGTAACGTCAGCTGTTCCCCAGCTGTGTGTGTGGCAATCCCTCCTACCTCCTCCACCTCCTCCTCCTCCACCTGTCCCTGGGCTCCAACACCGCTAGTTGCCGTCCAGAAGTGCTGTCCGCACAGTCCCAACAGTCGCTCCTCTGTTATTGGGGTTCAGTAACGTCAGCTGTTCCCCAGCTGTGTGTGTGGCAATCCCTCCTACCTCCTCCACCTCCTCCTCCTCCACCTGTCCCTGGGCTCCAACACCGCTAGTTGCCGTCCAGAAGTGCTGTCCGCACAGTCCCAACAGTCCCTCCTCTGTTATTGGGGTTCAGTAACATCAGCTGTTCCCCAGCTGTGTGTGTGGCAATCCCTCCTACCTCCTCCACCTCCTCCTCCTCCACCTGTCCCTGGGCTCCAACACCGCTAGTTGCCATCCAGAAGTGCTGTCCGCACAGTCCCAACAGTCCCTCCTCTGTTATTGGGGTTCAGTAACGTCAGCTGTTCCCCTGCTGTGTGTGTGGCAATCCCTCCTACCTCCTCCACCTCCTCCTCCTCCACCTGTCCCTGGGCTCCAACACCGCTAGTTGCCGTCCAGAAGTGCTGTCCGCACAGTCCCAACAGTCCCTCCTCTGTTATTGGGGTTCAGTAACGTCAGCTGTTCCCCAGCTGTGTGTGTGGCAATCCCTCCTACCTCCTCCTGCCTCCTCCACCTCCTCCTCCTCCACCTGTCCCTGGGCTCCAACACCGCTAGTTGCTGTCCAGAAGTGCTGTCCGCACAGTCCCAACAGTCCCTCCTCTGTTATTGGGGTTCAGTAACGTCAGCTGTTCCCCTGCTGTGTGTGTGGCAATCCCTCCTACCTCCTCCTACCTCCTCCACCTCCTCCTCCTCCACCTGTCCCTGGGCTCCAACACCGCTAGTTGCCGTCCAGAAGTGCTGTCCGCACAGTCCCAACAGTCCCTCCTCTGTTATTGGGGTTCAGTAACGTCAGCTGTTCCCCTGCTGTGTGTGTGGCAATCCCTCCTACCTCCTCCTACCTCCTCCTCCTCCACCTGTCCCTGGGCTCCAACACCGCTAGTTGTCGTCCAGAAGTGCTGTACGCACAGTCCCAACAGTCCCTCCTCTGTTATTGGGGTTCAGTAACGTCAGCTATTCCCCCGCTGTGTGTGTGGCAATCCCTCCTACCTCCTCCACCTCCTCCTCCTCCACCTGTCACTGGGCTCCAACACCGCTAGTTGCCGTCCAGAAGTGCTGTACGCACAGTCCCAACAGTCCCTCCTCTGTTATTGGGGTTCAGTAACGTCAGCTGTTCCCCAGCTGTGTGTGTGGCAATCCCTCCTACCTCCTCCACCTCCTCCTCCTCCTCCACCTGTCCCTGGGCTCCAACACCGCTAGTTGCCGTCCAGAAGTGCTGTCCGCACAGTCCCAACAGTCCCTCCTCTGTTATTGGGGTTCAGTAACGTCAGCTGTTCCCCTGCTGTGTGTGTGGCAATCCCTCCTACCTCCTCCACCTCCTCCTCCTCCACCTGTCCCTGGGCTCCAACACCGCTAGTTGCCGTCCAGAAGTGCTGTACGCACAGTCCCAACAGTCCCTCCTCTGTTATTGGGGTTCAGTAACGTCAGCTGTTCCCTTGCTGTGTGTGTGGCAATCCCTCCTACCTCCTCCACCTCCTCCTCCTCCACCTGTCCCTGGGCTCCAACACCGCTAGTTGCCGTCCAGAAGTGCTGTCCGCACAGTCCCAACAGTCCCTCCTCTGTTATTGGGGTTCAGTAACGTCAGCTGTTCCCCTGCTGTGTGTGTGGCAATCCCTCCTACCTCCTCCTACCTCCTCCTCCTCCACCTGTCCCTGGGCTACAACACCGCTAGTTGCCGTCCAGAAGTGCTGTACGCACAGAGCCAAACACCTCGCCAATGTGTTAGTGGGGTTCAGCACCGCCAGCTGTTCCCCTGCTGTGTATACGGCAACGTGTACTGCGACCGCCACGCAGGCACAACAAGTTAAATTTAAGGGAACCTGTCCCCCCCCCAGGCGTTTGTTACTGAAGGAGCCACCTTGTGCAGCAGTAATGATGCAAAGGGAAAAAGTGCCTCTTTTCGTGGTGCTCCTTGCCCATGCTGAACCTAACACTTATGAAATGTGTCCCCACACACCATTAAACCGTCCAGTAGGTGGAACTTTCCTTTGTCGTGTGACGCAGCACAGCCATCATTTTTACCCCCTTGGCGCCGTGCGCCGCCTCCTCAGCGTTGTTTGAATCTGTCCCGGAGCCTGCGCTGTTAGGTTAGCCTTTGGCCATGCACACATGTTGCGCTGCCCGTCTTCTGACATCATTTGGTGTCAGGCTGGCTGCGCCTGTGCGGGTGCGCTGGCCGAGATCCCACCTCGCAGTGTCATCTAATGTAATCCCACCGCGGGCCTGGGATCTGTGGCCATGCGCAGTGCATATCCTCGCCTCTCACTCCCCTCCCTATGGCTTCTTCAGACTGTGCGGTGTCAGCTGATCCCTAATAGCATGCCACGGCCGTGACACCGCACAGTCTGAAGAAGCCGTAGGGAGGGGAGTGAGAGGCGAGGATATGCACTGCGCATGGCCACGGATCCCAGGCCCGCGGTGGGATTACATTAGACGACACTGCGAGGCGGGATCTCGGCCAGCGCACCCGCACAGGCGCAGCCAGCCTGACACCAAATGATGTCAGAAGACGGGCAGCGCAACATGTGTGCATGGCCAAGGGCTAACCTAACAGCGCAGGCTCCGGGACAGATTCAAACAACGCTGAGGAGGCAGCGCACGGCGCCAAGGGGGTAAAAATGATGGCTGTGCTGCGTCACACGACAAAGGAAAGTTCCACCTACCGTACGGTTTAACGCTGTGAGGGGACACATTTCATAAGTGTTAGGTTCAGCATGTGCAAGGACCATAATTAAAAGTGCTAAGTTTACCTTTTCCAGCATTAGTGCTGTACACAATGGCTCTTTCAGCTACAAACGCCTGGGGGGGGGGTTAAAGGTTTCCTTTCAACTTGCTCCAGTGCAGGCTTCGGCCTACACTCCGCTCCCCCTGCTCCTCCTGCTGACCCTGGGCTCTAACACCGCCAGTTTTGGCCCAGATGTGCTAGCTGCACAGAGAAAAACACCAGCCAATGTGTCAGTGGGGTTCAGCACCGCCAGCTGTTCCCCTGCTGTGTAGCCGGCAACGTGTCCTGCGACCGCCACGCAGACACAAGAACTAAAATTGAAGGGAACCTGTCCCCCCTCCCCCAGGTGTTTCTATGTTTTACAGCCACCTTGTACAGCAGTAATGCTGCATGTGTGCAAGGTGGCTCAGAAACTTATTCTCCTTGCACTCGTGGAACTGAACACGTCTAAAATGTGTCCTCTGTGACCATTAAAACGTCCCTCAGGTGTGATTTTCCTTTGTATTGACACGCAACAAGCTCCTTGGTAACGCTGCCCGTCTTCTGGCATCATTGTTTGGCTGGGTGCGCCTCTGCGGCCGCCTTGCCCCACACAACGCCCCTCGGTGTCTTATTTATTTTGACTGCGAGGGTGTGATTGACGGGCATGAACGGTGCATTTCTTCGCCTGTCTCTCATCTCCTTCCGCCTTCTTCGGACTGTGCGGCTTCATGGCCGTGGCATGCGATAAGGGATCAGCTGACGCCGCATAGTCTGAAGCAGGTGTAAGGACCCGAGTGTGAGAGGCGAACATATGTGCTGCGCCAGGCCATTAATCCCAGCCCCGCAGTGTTTTAACTATGTCAAGACACTGCGGGGCTGGGATTCATGGGCATCGCGAACCGCACCGGCCGACATCAAATGATGTCAGAGGACGGGCAGCACTAACAGCGCAAGGCCAAGGGATAACACGACAGCGCAGACTCCTGTGCAACAAATAACGATGCTCAGGAGGCCACGCAAAGCACCAAGGTGTCATTTTTGCAAGCTGTGCTGCGTCTCCTTACGAGGGGAACTCACGCCTCCAAAACAGTTTGACTGTGTAAGGGCCTAAATGTTGTACGTGTTTCTTTCAGCGTGTGCATGGAGCAAAATTAAAAGAGCAACCTTTCACTTGTGCAGCATTACTGCTGCCCAAGCTGTGGCTCTTGTAGTTTTTCACCCCTGAGGGGGGGTTAAAGGTTACTTTTAAAATCGGTTCAATTAGGCTTCGGCCTACACTCTGCTCCGCCTGCAGAGCCCGGGCTCCAACACCGTTAGATGCTGTCCGGAAGTGCTGGCTGCACAGAGCCAAACACCTTGCCAATGTGTTAGTGGGGTTCAGCACCGCCAGCTGTTCCCCTGCTGTGTAGCCGGCAACGTGTCCTGCAACTGCCACGCAGACACAACAGACCCAAAGCTGCCGCCAGTGCAGGCTTTGGCCTACACTCTGCTCCCTCTCCTCCTCCTGCTGACCCCGGGCTCTAACACCGCCAGTTGGGGCCCGGTACTGCTAGCTGCACAGAGAAAAACACCAGCCAATGTGTCAGTGGGGTTCAGCACCACCAGCTGTTCCCCTGCTGTGCAGCCGGCATCGTGCCCTGCAAAAGCCACGCAGACACCAGAACTGAAATTGAAGGGAACCTGTCCCCCCTCCCCCAGGCGTTTGTACGTTTTACAGCCACCTTGTACAGCGGTAATGCTGCATGTGTGCAAGGTGGCTCATAAACGTATTCTCCTCGCACATGTGGAACTGAAAACACGTCTAAAATGTGTCCTCTGTGTGACCATTTAACCGTCCCGGTGGTGTGACTTTCCTTTGTAATGACACGCTGCAACCCCCTTGGTAGCGCTGCCCGTCTTCTGGCATCATTGTTTGGCTGCCTGCGCCTCTGCGGCCGCCCTGACCCACACAACGCCCCTCGGTGTCTTATTTATTGGGACTGCGAGGGTGTGATTGATGGGCAGGAGCAGTGCATCAGTTCGCCTGTCCCTCATCTCCTTCCGCCTTCTTCAGACTGTGCGGCTTCATGGCCGTGGCATGCGATAAGGGATCAGCTGACGCCGCACAGTCTGAAGCGGGTGTAAGGACCCGAGTGTGATAGGCAAACATATGTGCTGCGCCAGGCCATGAATCCCAGCCCCGCAGTGTTTTAACAATGTTAAGACACTGCGGGGCTGGGATTCATGGTCATCGCGAACCGCACCGGCCGACATTAAAAGATGTCAGAAGATGGGCAGCGCTAACAGCGCTAGGCCAGGGGATAACACGACAGCGCAGACTCCTGTACAGCAAATAACAACGCTCAGGAGGCTGCACCCAGCACCAAGGTGGGATTCTTGACATCTGTGCTGCGTCTCATTACAAAGGGAACTCGCGCCTCCAACACAGTTTGACTGTATAAAGGGCTAAATGTTATACGTGTTTCATTCAGCGTGTGCAAGGAGCAAAATTAAAAGAGCAACCTTTGACTTGTGCAGCACTACTGCTGCATAAGCTGTGGCTCTTCTACTTTGTAACCCCTGAGGGGGGGTTAAAGGTTACCTTTGAAATTGGTTCAATTAGGCTTCGGCCTACACTCTGCTCCCCCTGCAGAGCCCGGGCTCCAACACCGCCAGTTGGGGCCCGGTACTGCTAGCTGCACAGAGAAAAACACCAGCCAATGTGTCAGTGGGGTTCAGCACCGCCAGCTGTTCCCCTGCTGTGCAGCCGGCAACGTGTCCTGCAACTGCCACGCAGGCACAACAGACCCAAAGCTGCCGCCAGTGCAGGCTTCGGCCTACACTCTGCTCCATCTCCTCCTCCTGCTGACCCCGGGCTCTAACACCGCCAGTTGGGGCCCGGTACTGCTAGCTGCACAGAGAAAAACACCAGCCAATGTGTCAGTGGGGTTCAGCACCGCCAGCTGTTCCCCTGCTGTGCAGCCGGCATCGTGTCCTGCAAAAGCCACGCAGACACCAGAACTGAAATTGAAGGGAACCTGTCCCCCCTCCCCCAGGCGTTTGTACGTTTTACAGCCACCTTGTACAGCGGTAATGCTGCATGTGTGCAAGGTGGCTCATAAACGTATTCTCCTCGCACATGTGGAACTGAAAACACGTCTAAAATGTGTCCTCTGTGTGACCATTTAACCGTCCCGGTGGTGTGACTTTCCTTTGTAATGACACGCTGCAACCCCCTTGGTAGCGCTGCCCGTCTTCTGGCATCATTGTTTGGCTGCCTGCGCCTCTGCGGCCGCCCTGACCCACACAACGCCCCTCGGTGTCTTATTTATTGGGACTGCGAGGGTGTGATTGATGGGCAGGAGCAGTGCATCAGTTCGCCTGTCCCTCATCTCCTTCCGCCTTCTTCAGACTGTGCGGCTTCATGGCCGTGGCATGCGATAAGGGATCAGCTGACGCCGCACAGTCTGAAGCGGGTGTAAGGACCCGAGTGTGAGAGGCGAACATATGTGCTGCGCCAGGCCATGAATCCCAGCCCCGCAGTGTTTTAACAATGTTAAGACACTGCGGGGCTGGGATTCATGGTCATCGCGAACCGCACCGGCCGACATTAAATGATGTCAGAAGATGGGCAGCGCTAACAGCGCTAGGCCAGGGGATAACACGACAGCGCAGACTCCTGTACAGCAAATAACAACGCTCAGGAGGCTGCACCCAGCACCAAGGTGGGATTCTTGACATTTGTGCTGCGTCTCATTACAAAGGGAACTCGCGCCTCCAACACAGTTTGACTGTATAAAGGGCTAAATGTTATACGTGTTTCATTCAGCGTGTGCAAGGAGCAAAATTAAAAGAGCAACCTTTGAATTGTGCAGCACTACTGCTGCATAAGCTGTGGCTCTTCTACTTTGTAACCCCTGAGGGGGGGGTTAAAAGTTACCTTTGAAATTGGTTCAATTAGGCTTCGGCCTACACTCTGCTCCCCCTGCAGAGCCCGGGCTCCAACACCGCCAGTTGGGGCCCGGTACTGCTAGCTGCACAGAGAAAAACACCAGCCAGTGTGTCAGTGGGGTTCAGCACCGCCAGCTGTTCCCCTGCTGTGCAGCCGGCAACGTGTCCTGCAACTGCCACGCAGGCACAACAGACCCAAAGCTGCCGCCAGTGCAGGCTTCGGCCTACACTCTGCTCCATCTCCTCCTCCTGCTGACCCCGGGCTCTAACACTGCCAGTTGGGGCCCGGTACTGCTAGCTGCACAGAGAAAAACACCAGCCAATGTGTCAGTGGGGTTCAGCACCGCCAGCTGTTCCCCTGCTGTGCAGCCGGCATCGTGTCCTGCAAAAGCCACGCAGACACTTGCTCTTGTACCTTCTGCTCCCCATCCTGGTTCCAGTACCGTCAGCTGGTTCCGGGCAGAGCCTTTGGCTTAGGTGCCTCCCTCTGGGTATCCGAGTTCCACCAACGTCAGGTGGTCCTTGGTAGTGCTTTCAGGCACGGGTACCTCCTGCTTAGTAACCGGGTTCCAGTAACGTCAGCTGGTCCTCGGTAGTTCCATTGGCTCTTGGACCTTCGGCTACCCATCCGGGTTCCAGCACCGTCAGCTGGTTCTCGGCAGTGTCTTTTGCTCTTGTACCTTCTGCTCCCCATCCTGGTTCCAGTACCGTCAGCTGGTTCCGGGCAGAGCCTTTGGCTTAGGTGCCTCCCTCTGGGTATCCGAGTTCCACCAACGTCAGGTGGTCCTTGGTAGTGCTTTCAGGCACGGGTACCTCCTGCTTAGTAACCGAGTTCCAGTAACGTCAGCTGGTCCTCGGTAGTTCCATTGGCTCTTGGACCTTCGGCTACCCATCCGGGTTCCAGCACCGTCAGCTGGTTCTCGGCAGTGTCTTTTGCTCTTGTACCTTCTGCTCCCCATCCTGGTTCCAGTACCGTCAGCTGGTTCCGGGCAGAGCCTTTGGCTTAGGTGCCTCCCTCTGGGTATCCGAGTTCCACCAACGTCAGGTGGTCCTTGGTAGTGCTTTCAGGCACGGGTACCTCCTGCTTAGTAACCGGGTTCCAGTAACGTCAGCTGGTCCTCGGTAGTTCCATTGGCTCTTGGACCTTCGGGTAGCCATCCGAGTTCCAGTTCCATCAGCTGGTTCTCGGCATTTTCTCAGCCTTCTTGTACCTTCTGCTACATTTCCAAGTTCAAGAGACTAAACACGATAACCCGGAAGACCACCCCTAAGATGACGACGACACCAGAGACGACAACCACCGTGATGACGACGACCCTGGAGACGATGACCCTGGAGACCACCCCGATGACGACGACCCCGGAGACGACGACCCTGAAGACCACCCCGATGACGACGACCCCGGAGACGACGACCCTGGAGACGACGACGACCTGGAAGACCGAGAAGCAGAAGAACAAGAGGCTGCAGAACAAAGAGCAGAAGAACATTAAGCATAAGACTAAATATCAGAGCAAAAAATATTATCTAAATTATAAGCAGAAGAAGACTAAGCAGTGTATGGGGGTGAGTCCGTTCCTCCTCGTGGTGCCCCTGGATAAAGCCTGATGCTGCAGGCCAAACTGAACGCGGACAAATGTAACTGTTTTGTGACAGGCAGAACGGAAGGTGTAATCTTCAAACTTTTATAGATAACAACTACGGGAATGCCTGTCACAAATAAGAATATGATGAAGAAGTAGAATATGATGAAGATAATAGTAAAATAAAAAGAATATGAACAATGTAACCAAAAAAATAATAGGTAGAAGATGAAGAAGACGATGAATAAGGTGAAGAAGTTGATGTCAAAGAAGCTGATGATGAGGATAATGAAGAAGAAAGTGTGGGAGAAGTAAAAAAGAAGGTGAAGGGCGTGGAAGTAGTGAAACATCAATATCTGACAAAATAAAAAAAAAATTAACATAGTCAAAATCTTTCTAACGCCGAACGTCATAAAAAACAAAACAAAATCCTGCTATTCTATTACATTGGGCTAAACCTCTGTGCCTTTAATGTCTCCGCCACGTCCCCCATCACATCCTACATTATTCTTAGTTGTTTTCCTTCATGTAGAATGAACCTACAAGTTTATAAAGGGTTTATTTTAATTCCGATATTTTCGTCCCATTGACTTGCATTGGGATCGGGTATCGGTATCGGATTAGATCCGATATTTTGACGGTATCGGCCGATACTTTCCGATACCGATACTTTCCGATATCGGAAGGTATCGCTCAACAATAGTCATTGACCTACATTTCCTTCATTCCCCGGGGTTTACAGGCACGAGCACAGCTGCATTAGCAGAGCTCCTGCCTGTAAAATATTTTAACCCTTTCAGATGGATTTGCATCGTGGGACGTTACAGATCTACGGATGGTATGTATATTGTTGGTTTATTATGTTTCTTTTGTTACAGAGCGAGGGTCTTCAGGTGGATTGAGAGAACAATAAAATATTACAACAACCTGTGTGTTTATTTCATTAAAATACTTTGCAATATTGTGTGTGTGTGTTTTTTTAACCATTTCATACAATTGGATTAATAATGGATAGGTGTCATAATTGACGCCTCTCCATTATTAATCTGGCTTAATGTCACCTTACAATAGCAAGGTGGCATTAACCCTTCATTACCCCATATCCCACCGCTACATGGGAGTGGGAAGAGAGTGGCCAAGTGCCAGAATAGGCGCATCCTCCAGATGTGCCTTTTCTGGGGTGGCTGGGGGCAGATGTTTGTAGCCAGGGGGGCCAATAACCATGGACCCTCTCTAGGCTATTAACATCTGCCCTCAGTCACTGGCTTTACCACTCTGGCGGAGAAAATTGCGCAGGAGCCCACGCCAATTTTTTCCGCGATTTAACCCTTAAATTTAATAGCTACAGCGCCGAAATTTTGCACATACACACTACTAACATTAGTAGTGTGGAATATGCAAAAAAAAGGGGGATATGACATGGTTTACTGTATGTAAACCATGTCTCATATCATTTCGGGTTTAGGCAGGAGAAATGAAAAGCCGGCAATTGAATTACCGGCTTTTCACATATATCGCGCTGAAGTAAATATAAATATATATATATATGTGTCTCAATGACATATATATATATATATATATATATATATATATATATATATATATATATATATAAAAAAACGAAACCCGACTTTGGAGCGAAGATTGCCGACGGCCGACCTGATCCCACAGTGAGATCGGGTCGGGCTTCACGAAACCCGACTTTCCCAAAAGTCGGCAACTTTTGAAATTGGCCGATCTGTTTCGCTCAACCCTAGTCACCAGGTTTGACTAATAAGAGATACGGCCAATCGGCCATCACCTTTCAGGGCTGATATACAGCATTCTACAATGCTGTACATCTGCCCCAGTCCGACCTGTAAAAGAAGAAAAATAACGTTTATTATACTCATCTGCGTTGCTGTCCGGTCCGATGGGTGTTGCTCTTCTTGGTCCAGCACCTCCCTTATTCTTGCGATGCCACCCTCCTGCTTGCTTTGTGTGGATGATGCGTCTCCTCAGCACCGCGTTAATGTGCAGGCGCACTTCTCTGCCCTGTTGAGAGCAGAGCAAAGTACTGCAGCCAGGAAAGCTCAAAGAGCCCCAGTGTTTGCACATTGCAGTACTTTGCTCTGCCCTCGACAGGGCAGAGAAGTGCACCTGCACAGGAGAGCTTTGCCCAGGAGACTGTGTGGATGATGGAGGGATGCGTCATCCACATGAAGTAAGCAGGAGGATGGGGATCATAAGAAGATGGGAAGAGCCGGACCAAGACCAGCAACACCCCTCGGACCAGACTGCCCCGCAGGTGAGTATAATAAAAGCTTTTTTTCTTCTCTTACAGGTCAGGTTAGGGGATGATATACAGCATTATAAATTGCTGTATATAATCCCTGAAAGGTGATGGCAATATCTCTTATCGGCCAAACCTGGTGACAGGTTCCCTTTAAGATTTCTAGGTAAAGCACGTTGGTTATATATTGTGGACTTTCATGGTGACCAAAGCATTTTTCACTTATTAATTATACATGAATACAGAATGTTTTTCATTTTTTTTACTGAATTTGTCTTTGCTGGAGAACCACCCTCTTATCTTTGGTATGTTGCTATTCACGTCCCAGATTAGAACGGTGTAATTATTTCTACTTAACCAGAGTGCATCTGAACATGGTGAGCTGACTTTCACTATCCCATTTACCTCTGTTATCCAATAGTCAGAAACAATTTGTGGTTAAAACTGGAATACAATAAATTAAACAAGAGCACAAGACGCATACCTAGCCAGGGAAACACTAAAATGTATCTGGCAACTTCCAGCAGCAAGCTGGAATCCTTAGTAGGGTGTGGTGCTCTCCATTTGGCTGGAGTAGGGAGCTGATGACTTCAGCTTTATAGCACACACGCCCATTTTGCCAGATGGCACTATAAGTCCCATGCACTCTAACCTAAGTAGATAGATAGAGCATACAGCCAGAGCTTCTGGTTCTGACTAGAGATGAGCAAACATGTTAGGAAAATGATCACCAGTCTCAAGAAAGTCGGTCACAGTTCGGTAAATCATTAAGTTTCCACTAATGCTTTTGTATGACTTTGGCTAGGATAGTGGTGCTATATGATGAGCACGGTGGGAGAGGGAAGCGTGTTTGATGAGATGAGGGGGTGTGGAGAGGTTGAAGTAGTGTCTGAAGAGATTACAGGAGAGGCAAACTTTTTTTTTCACTTAACTTTATGTGTGTTTATTCCATCAACCAGTCAGAGCGCAGAAACAATCCACAATGTCATGACACAAGGTTTTCTGTGATTGGTTGCCAAAGTCACATGTCCCATGCCATATAAAAAGTGGGCATCTTGTTTTGCTGGTGCCATTTGCTCAGTGTCACAGCGCAGATAGTTCACTCCTGCGCTGGTGCTGGTGCTGCTGAAAGTGAATCTGTCCTGCGTGAAATCGATCTTCCAGCATCGAAGTAGATTGCCACACAGTTTTTGCACAATCTCTGGAAGCACCATTAGCTACTCCAAATCATTTGTGATAAAACTGTGTTTCAGTGGCAAATCAGAAGGCCAAATTTCCACTTAAAAATTGATAGGCATAACAGTGTTGTTCAGGCACACTATCAACATGTACATGGGTTAGGTGTTAATGAGAATGAAAGCTCAACTGAACAAAACACAATCTCATCCGGTCCAAAGTCTACTGACAACATCTGTACTGGCCGGCCAACTAAACTCCCTCTCTTTGGTAGTTGCACAGCAGTATGCCTTGTAAATGAAGCTCAGAAAGAACATGTGCTCCAGTGGATGGCAAGCGCTGCATCAAGTGGCCTCTCCTCCTCTTCCTCCACCATAACATCACACACAGTACAATCCTCAGAGGTGGCACCCCAATTACCCGTGTTTCTCCTGTGTCAAGAATTTCCAAATGTCCAACTTACTGTGGAGAACCTGAGATGAGCCATTCTAAAAAGCTTTTCACACATTGTATTCCATGGGTATCAGAGGTCTGCTCCAAAGAATCACAGAATCCAGAGGAGGAAAGCATCTGCACTGATGCCCAAAAGTTTCATGTTGGATCCAGTGCTGGGCGAAGTAGGGTCCTAGCAGAATCCAAACCCTCATCACGAGACGTTAACCACCCAGGGTAGAGGTGATCCTGATGAAACTCAGATAGCAGAGGTGCATGCGGACTGTACACCGTGTTCCAAATTATTATGCAAATTGGATTTAAATGTCATAAAGATTTAATTGTTTTGTTTTTCAAATAAACTCATGGATGGTATTGTGTCTCAGGGCTCAATGTATCACTGAAATCAATCTTAAACACATGTGATAACTAGTTTTCCAGGTGAGTCTAATTAAAGAAAAACTACTTAAAAATTATGTTCCACATTATCAAGCAGGCCACAATTTTCAAGTAACATGGGGAAGAAAAAGGATCTCTCTGCTGCCGAAAAGCATCAAATAGTGCAATGCCTTGGTCAAGAGATGAAAACATTAGATATTTCCCGAAAACTTAAGCGTGATCATCGTACTATTAAGAGATTTGTGGCTGAATATGAGCACAGATGTGTTGATGCTGATAAAGGCATAATGAAGAAGGTTTCTGCCAGACAAGTTCATCAGATTAAGAGAACAGCTGCTACAAAGCCATTACAAACAAACAAACAAACAGTTATTTGAAGCTTCTGGTGCCTCTGGAGTCCCTCGAACCTCAAGGTGTAGGATCCTTCAAAGGCTTGCTTTGGTTCATAAACCTACTATTCGGCCACCCCTAAACAGTGTTCACAAGCAGAAACAAATGCAGTGGGCCCAGACATACATGAAGACTAATTTTCAAACAGCCTTGTTTAATGATGAGTGTCGAGCAACCCTGAATGGTTCAGATGGATGGAGTAGTGGATGGTTGGTGAATGGCAACCATGTCCCAACAAGGCTGCGACATCAGCAAGGAGGTGGAGTCATGTTTTGGGCCAGAATCATGGGGAAACAGCTAGTAGGGACCTTTAAGGTTCCTGAAGGTGTGAAAATGACCTCTGCAAAGTATGTAGAGTTTCTGACTGACAACTTTCTTCCATGGTATACACCAGACATGTGCCTTCAGGATCAAAATCATCTTCATGCATGACAATGCACCATCTCATGATGCAGAGAATACCTCTGAGTCATTGGCTGCTATGGGCATAAAAGGAGATAAACTCATGGTGTGGTCACCATCTTCCCCTCGCCTCAACCCTATAGAAAACATATGGAGTATCATTAATCAAAAGATCTATGAGGGTGGGAGGCAGTTCACATCAAACCAGCAGCTCTGGGAGGCTATTCTGACTTCATGCAAAGAAATACAAACAGAAACTCTCCAAAAACTCAAAAGTTCAATGGATGCAAGAATTGTGAAGGTGATATCAAAGGAGGGTTCCTATGTTAACATGAACCTTGGCCTGTTAGGATGTTTTGGAGTAAAATAGCTTTTTTGTTCAGTGAATGTCACCTCCTAATGCTGCAAATTCCACAAATGAGCATTTTCAGTTCTTTAAAACATATCAAATGTTTAGAAATTCTACTGTGCCTAATAATTTGGAACAGTGCATTTTGAGTTTTTATTCATTTTGGAGATTATACTGTTATCATTGGGAGGCTTATTCAATAAAATTTGATGTATAGTCTAATGGGCGATGACTTTTATTAGACTGATTGTCATTTGCACCGACCATTTAGGAAAATCCGAGAAAAATATCATTTGCATAAACATTTGGAACATGGTGTACTGTGGTGTCAGGGCAGGAAGAGGAGGAGAGCGACTCTCAGGGTGAGGAGTATGAGAACAGAGAGGATAGCAATGAGGTTGTAGATCCCACTTGGTGCGCACCCAGAGGTACACAGCTGAGACGGTGGAGGAGGAAGATGAGGAGGTTACGCAATGGCTTTCCACACAGACAAGAAGTGATGCAACCTCAACAATCACTGCATCCTAAGCCCCAACTCTTGCCAGCATCGGTCACGAGTGTGCAGGTTGCAGGGGCGGCAAGGGTTTCCTAACCTGTGCCTTCATTGAACCCACAAATGATGACCCAACACACGTTATCTGTCAAATTTGCAGAAAAACCTCAGTAGAGGCAATTATTTGGCAACTACATGCATGAACAGGTAAATGCGCGCTAAACATGCCCTAGTGTGGGAATCTCTCTGCGCTAAAATGCAGACTACTAGGCCTTCTTCATCACTGCTCCAATGCTTCTCACACAGGTTTCCGGACACAGAAACTACAATTGTTTACCCACCACAGTCAAAGATCGACTGTTACAGAAGTAGACATGTCAGCTGCTTTTGTGTCACCTAGCACATCACATCTTTCTCAATCCACCATAACATCTCCACCTGCAGTTCAATCACAGTCCAGCAGTTTGTCCTGTTCACTATACTCTGCCCTCTCAGTATGGCAGCTAGCCCTCAGTCTTGCAGTTGTGGTCAGATAAAAGAATGTTTCCTCCTACACATGGCAAAGCAAAGAGCTTGAACTCCTCCATCTCCAATCTGTTCGCCACAGAAATGCTGCCTTTCCTTCTGGTGGATACAGTCAATTTCAGAAAGTTGATGGCAGTTGCAGCTCCCCAGTACCTGTTGCCCAGTCGCCATAACTTCTCTAAAAAAGCTATGTCTGCGCTACACTAGCATGTCGCCGACAACATCACCTGTTCATTGAAAAATTTTATGTCTGCCAGGGTGCATTTCACCACAAACCGCTTGACGAGCAAACATGGGCAGGGGCGTTACATCTCGCTGACTGGGCACTGGGCGACTATGGTGGCTGTGGGGACAGTTGGTCAAGGGGCTGCTTCACAAGTTTGGGAATCCACAAGGCTTGCAAGACAAACCTCTGTATCAAACAGTTCCTCCAATGCTGTGTGCTCACTTGCAATGATAGCATCCTGCAGGTCATCAACTTGCATCATTACAGAGGTCTTTTGGCCTACCGGTTAACCGCTTGATTAATGATGTGCTGACATAGTGGAATTCCTCTCTGCACATGTTACAGCTGCTGATGCAGCTGCATCAAGCCCTGGTCTACTATATTCTTTTACATAGCATGGCCTAACGCAGTACCGACGTGGTGTAAATCATGCTGGAGAAGTGGGCACAGATGAAGGACCTCTGCACCCTTCTGCACAGTTTTGAGCCAGCTACTAAGATGGTTATCGCTGATGAAGGCATCATCAGCACCACTATTCCAGTCATCTACATGCTGGAGCACACTTTGAATAGTTTGCGTGAGGAGGTGATGGTCCCAGATGACGAGTTGGAAGCAGAGGAGGATGCGGAAGGGATAACATAATATCTAAAATTTCAAGACTGTCATGGTCTCTCATGTCACAGGTGGGTGACATGAGAGAGTAGCTTATAGAGATGAAGGGGGCTCATGTTACCAGGCGAATTGTTAGTGAAGATGCAGGAGCTGAGGAACAAATGGAGAAGGATGAGGCAATGGACATGCAATAGTCAGGAGATGAAGAGAATAATGAGCCGCCCTCTGTTGTCTGTGGTTGGTGGGAAGGGATGGAGAAAGCAACCTTGAGTGTTACCCTGCCACCAACACACCATGGCCTCATGGAAGTGCCTGCCACATGAACACCTATTTGCTCCACTATTTTCAAAGCAATGCCTGTTTTATTAGGGGTAGAAATAGTGCTGACTACTGGGTTGCCACTCTCTTAGATCCACGGTACAAGAGTAAATTTAGCCAGATTCTTCCCCCCCGGAAAGGAATGCACGCATGCTGGAGTAACGAAACATGCTTGTAGATAATCTTAAGAGTGGTTTTCCCCAAGAAAGCAGTGAAGCAAATAGTGTGCATGCCAGTTTTAGATATCTAACCCCCGGGAATGTCAAGGCATCATTGCAAAAACATTAGCAGCAGTAGTGTAAGTGGCATAAGTAATTTCTGTGAGTCATTTAGCACACTTTTTAGACCAGCCCGTGCACCAGCAGAACAGAGTACAAGTCTGACATGTTGTGAACGACTGGAGAGGATGGTGCAGAAGAATATGGAGCTCAGTATCAAATGGACCCTTTTGCATTCTGCTCTTCAAAAAAGAGTGCCTGAGTTCACCTGTCATGCTTTGGAGGTTTTGTCATGCTCAGCAGCCAGCATTTTCTCGAACGTGTCTTCAGCGCTGCTGGTGGTGTCCTGACAAAAAAGTGTATCCATTTGTCCACTAAAAAGTGTAGACTGCCTAACTTTCATCAAAATGAACAAGTCATGGCTCTCCTCAGTTGCAGATTGGGCAGATTAAGCAATGGTGTCGTTTTTAGTGTCATGTATTGATTTTGTGTATTGTATTGTAGTCTGTTGTATTCTGTGTCATGTTTGTGGTGTCTTCTGTGCCTGCTGATGCTACTGCTGCTGATGTTACAAACAATTTTTTGAAATGTGGAGACTCCAAGTTGGGTCTCCATCTGGTGTGTTGCCTGTAGTAAAAGTTGTGTCAGAGGTCTGTTATACTGTTTCTACTCTGTGGAAAATGATGCCACATTTTCTTTGGGACAATTTTTTTTAAAATGTGGAGACTCAAATTTGGGTCTCCATTTGGTGGGTTGCCTGTAGTGGAAGGTATGTTAGAGGCATATTATACTGTTTCTACTGTGTGGAAATTGGTGACACTTTATTGGTGTGGGACAATTATTTTTTTAAATGTGGAGACTAGTGTTGAGCATTCCGATACCGCAAGTATCGGGTATCGGCCGATACTTGCGGGTATCGGAATTCCGATACCGAGATCCGATACTTTTGTGGTATCGGGTATCGGTATCGAAACAACATTAATGTGTAAAATAAAGAATTAAAATAAAAAATATTGCTATACTCACCTCTCCGACGCAGCCTGGACCTTACCGAGGGAACCGGCAGCGTTCTTTGCTTAAAATGCACGCGTTTACTGCCTTCCGTGACGTCACGGCTTGTGATTGGTCGCGTGCCGCCCATGTGGCCGCGACGCGACCAATCACAGCAAGCCGTGACGTAATTTTCAGGTCCTGAATGCCTAATTGTAGGCATTCAGGATTTGAAAATTACGTTACGGCTTGTGATTGGTCGCGTTGCGGTCACATGGGCGACGCGACCAATCACAAGCTGTGACGTCACTGGGGGCAGGAAACGCGCGCATTTTAAAATTACATCACGGCTTGTGATTGGTTGCGTGCCGCCCATGTGACCGCGACGCGACCAATCACAGCAAGCCGTGACGTAATTTTCAGGTCCTGAATGCAGAATCACAAGCTGTGACGTCACGGAAGGCAGTAAACGCGCGCATTTTAAGCAAAGAACGCTGCCAGTTCCCTCGGTAAGGTCCAGGCTGCGTCGGAGAGGTGAGTATAGCAATATTTTTTATTTTAATTCTTTCTTTTACACATTAATATGGATCCCAGGGCCTGAAGGAGAGTTTCCTCTCCTTCAGACTCTGGGAACCATCAGGGATACCGTCCGATACTTGAGTCCCATTGACTTGTATTGGTATTGGGTATCGGTATCGGATTAGATCCGATACTTTGCCGGTATCGGCCGATACTTTCCGATACCGATACTTTCAAGTATCGGACGGTATCGCTCAACACTAATTGTTAGTAGAATCTAAGATGAAAACAAAATTAGCATAAACCCTGTAGTAAGTGAATTAATAAATAAATAGTAATTGTACATGTAAAAAAACTTATGAAACTTAGTTAACACTGTTTTGATCAAGAAAGGGTAAAAACCTTCCCACAAGGTATGTGACAAGGTATAATTTAGCTAGACAGAATAGTACATCATGATGCTCTTTTTCGTCAACCATTCTTTGTGGAATCTACAACAAAGGCTCCTAATACAGATGTACACACTGCCCTAAACATTTGTAATTAAGATTTGATGCTAATATTGGGTTATGTATTTTCATGCATATCATTAAAGGCACAGAGCTCTTTCTGTCTGACACTGGTCTGAATGAGAGTCACAAAGGTTTTTTTTTGGTGAAGTTCATGCTCTGCTCACCAGTCCCAGGGATCTGCTCCTCTGCACACCTGATGTTGGACTCCTTGCAGCTCTTCATCCTCCTCAACCACATCTTAGGAATCTGAGTGAGACCCTAGATAGAATCATTTTTTTATGTATATACAGCAATCACAGTTTTATCTGTTTAAAGTATATTGACTGCTGTATATACAATAGACAAATAATACTGCAACTGCTGGATATACAATGCACTAAGAATGTCACCACCAGAAACAGGTTGATGTTTTAAGCCCTCAGGCCCCAGAGCCATTTACGGCTCTCGATTACCTTTTATCAGGCTTCCGAGCAGATTCTCAGGGGCCGCATTCTTGGGCAGGGAGGTGTGTTTTCATTACAACCAGCTCATTAATTTCTTCTTGCTCTGTTAGCACACACATGTAGTTTTCATTACTGAACACTGAAGGGCATGCAATGAAAGATTACATCCTGATACCAGTGCCAGAGTCAGGATGTACTTTGTGGGTGGAGTTTGGACGGCCCCCGAAGGATGGCATAAATATCCAAATGGCCCTTGGCAGAAAAAAGATTCCCCTCTCCTGTTTTAAGGACTTATCTATCATGATAATTTAATCTTGTTTGCACGGCTTTACTTGTACTCATCCATAAGTTAACATTTGCATGTTTGTGACACTGAACCTGTCCTTCTTTTTCCTGGATTTACTTCATCTAAGCATAGACACCTCTGTTGCTCCAAACTGGTATTCATAAAATGTGGTTTATCTTGTACTACAGATGATGGATTGACAGTAAAGTTTTGACTTTTTTTTAGGAAATATTTAAATTTGTCTTATGAAAAACTCATAATCCCAGACTATATCAATAATTACTAATCTTCAGCTCTCACCAGAGGTTTCTTCTTTAAATTTTTGACGATTTTATGGTGAGTACTTGCATTCATCTTTTTGTCGAAGGCCCCATATGTTTGAAGTCTCACGCACATGGCTGTATTACATTTTGGAATATGGGATTTATCAGACAGTTAGTGGAAGAAAACATTGAGATTGAAGAGAATCATCAATGCTCATCTCACATTTACATATACACCTGATCCACAAGTGGTCTGGAATAATGTTCTATGGATTAGTCAAAAGAATATAGAACAGACGTGTACATTTAAATTCCTCTGCAGCGATTCTGAAATAAATTGCAGGAAATGCTTGGCTGTTATTGTTGCTATTACATACAATGCAAAGTAAGAAATAGGTTAATGGACTTTTTCACATTTATGTCTTTATCTAATACTGCAAGCTGTTTAACATATATTTTAGTAGAGTTAAAAAAATATGGATATTTATAATGAAGCAGTAAAATTTTATCATTTGCTTTTTAAAAAATTTGGGTGTTACAAATGTTTTATGCAGTTATATAAGAGGGCTAATAAGCCATTTTGGCACAACAAAGTCTTCCATGGCATTGTCTAATCAACTGACAATAAATATATCACTGACAATAAGGCTAGAGCTACACAGCGACTTTTTCCATGACACGTGTTGTATGACCAAGGTTCAATACCAAGTAAATGGTTACTGAAAAGATGACAATCAAGTCTCAAGAAGTCCAAACAGTCGGATTTTTTGCAACTTGTAGCAATACCTTTGGAGTCACAATACTACTTGTATAGCACTGCGATGCAGTAGTGACGTCAAGAAAGCCTTGGTCACACAATAGGAGAAGCCCTAGCGAATGACATCACAGGTTTAAGTTCTTTTGTGGAAGTAAAAATGTTAAATGAAGAGAACAATATGTTTAAAATAATGCTTATGCAGTGCAGAAGTGAGAGAACAAAAAATATTAATATTTGGTTCAGATTTGGCAAATAGTTTCTCGTAATCGTGTCATTGAAAATAAACAACAACCTTGTCCCACACACAAAAAAAAGCCAACGAAAAGTTGTTACTAGAGTTGAGCTAATATATTTGAAGGGAATTCAATTCTATTTGGACATTACAAAAATACTTACTCACCAAAATGCCGATTTTTTTACTTTGTAATTTGCTGCCATTTTTCTGAACCAAAAAAGGGCCATCAAAGGGTCTTAAAAAATACTTACAGTCATCAGCCCCTTCGCTCCACACTTTCACCCATCTGGTCCTTGTCACAACTTCTGATTGCCACCGAAATCCATGAGCCTCTGCTGCTAGATCAGGGCATTTGGCTGTAATGACACCCTTGACAATTCTGCGCATGCGTGGCCAAGGTCACGAGTGAGAATAGACTTTCCATGAGTGCTGGGAGTTCATAGGCCCTTGGTTAAACATTAAGATTAATATTTATATAGTAGATTAGCAGATTACAGAGTTATACAAAGGGTCATTATATCACAGTGGTACAAATTTACAGTATATGAAAACATTTCCACATTTTCCACTTTTGGGTGGAGGTGCCTTTTATGATATTTTTTGGTTATAGCGATAGACGATTATAATACAACATGCGGCACTGACAGACACAGTGGGCATAAATAACAGAGATTAAAAAATGAACTTTACTCGTGTTCTGAGCAGTAGAAGAGAATGCTGGTATAATAGGAAAACTATCATGTAGGTATTTTGTGATATATAAACTTTCAAGAAATTCAAGTGATTGTGGCAATACAAAGTCTATTATGTTCTGAGCCAGACAAAAAAGGATATTTTCTGAAAATGTCTTAAGAAACTGAAAAACTCAGTAACCAAGAACATATATTCTTGTATTTATCGTACGAAATCAAGTCAGCGGAGTCCAAATGACCTTGTGGTGGAAATATGCTGCCGCATTCATTGTGCGGGTGCTGCGTACAGTAGCTGGCTCTTGATTTCGGTTGAGCCAATGGCTTCTGCTATTAGTGGTAGTAATTGTATTTTCAATATGATTCACAATGTACTAATGAACTATGAAAACATTTATAATGGTGATATGTGGCCCTAAGGTATAATTAAGTAGCAACTGATTAACATTAATAAAATGGCCTCATGCATATTTAAGTGCACTTGAACCCACAATTATGATTAATTAACTGCTAAGTTATTTTTAGTGAAGTACATTAAGAAAACACATGAAGTGTATTGATGAATGGCCTTGATATGTGTTTATGGAGTTAAGTGCATGTGTACATTGTTCATTAGAAGCTCTTTGGAAGTCTCCTACCATCTAGCCTGTTGATGTATGCTCTTAAAACTTGCTGACTTGTTTATATGATGTTAATGTGTTTTATTCTGTATATTTCAGCTGTTTTCCTGTTCACTGTGGGCATTTTCAATGGTTTCCAGGTCGTTAGTAACATGCAATTGGGGGAATTGCCCGAGCACCACATTTTAGGATCTTGTTGAATGTGTCCTTCAAGTCATCAAGATGGTGCTATTGCTGGCGGAACGCACCAAATAATATAAACTGAGATATGAGGTGAGTTTGCAGCCCGGGTCCTCTGTGCAGAGATGGAACCTGCTACTAAGTATTGGCGGAACAAGAAGGCGGATGAACGTTTGTGCACACGTAGGTTAGACTTCACCCAGTGTGAATGGAAGCAAACTGTTGATTCACAGAGTCGCTAAAGGAACGCTGTGCCCTGTTAGCAGTCACAGGGTGCAGCTGGTAGACACAGGTGGGATCCCTATGATTCACCCCCACTATACTGGTGGTTGGACTCGCTCTGAACCTTGGTGGCTTTTGAGCGCACACCTGATGATGCCCTGAGTCAGATGCTGAGTCCAATTGGGAATTCCCACCCTACACTGACAGGTGGTATAAACGCAGCTGTGCCGCCTAGAGATAGCACTGATGGTTTGCTCCACTCACCCTAATACCCAAACAATAACCAAAGGGATGGGGATCATTGAGGAGCTTTCACCAGTCTCAAACACACAGCACTCACACACCTAGTCAGGTTTATATTAACGCATGGCTGAGTGGCCATGCAAACTTTATATAGTCGCACCCTTCCGGGACCTCCCTGGTGGTCCAATCAGAGCCGCTACAGGACCTAAGCATGTGACCTCTGACCTCCAATGAGAGGTCGTCCCATGAGCATGCTCAGTAGACAAAAAGCAGGCTGCTGATTAATGCTGGTTACAATAGCTGGACCTGGAGCGGCAGCAGTAACCAGACGTACCTCATCAGCTTCAGCAAGATGCTTGGACCAACGTCTCTGCTGAGCAGGCTCCTCTGTGGCTGAGGAAGAATGCGAGACCGCAGAGGACATGGTTCGAGTATTCCACCTGTGCAGCTGCGGGAACTCGACACCTAACAGATGGCTTGTTAAAAAAAATATGGTATAACCTTTGAATAGAGATGTATGCGTCCATAGTGTGATATTACCCATCGTTACTGAGCTCGACCCTCAAATTCAATGTCCCAGTTAATGATACTTCTTCCCATTTAGGGCAATAAGCTAAATACTAGTAACAATTGAACTTGGATAAGCCGGTTAAGTCAGAAGAGTTAGGAGTCCAAGCAGATATAGAAGTAAATCTAATTGCATGCAGATGGTGACGCTAAAAAAGTGAGAAAAATGAGAGCAAAGCCTGATAAAAAATTAAGGATACACCACAGAATTAAACCAAGCTGTGAACATGCCTTGAGCTGTTAACATGTGTTGTAATGAAACACAACAAAGTGCTGGATTGAAGTACACCACCCAAGAGACCCCACTGACCAAGGAGTCCTTTAGCAGTGAAAATACCAAGATTTTTCCTATCAAGTATAAAATTATTTGTGATGGAGGTCTCCAGTGCAGTCCTAAAGTTATTGGAAGTTTCCAGAACTTACAGGAAGTTAGAAACATTGAAAAATGATGTCACAAACACCACTTTTCCATGATGTAGAGCAATTGCAACTCATGCAAGATAAGTTGAGTTCAGTCTTTCAGCTACATGATTGAATTACAATTGACATGTTCATGATGAAAGAATTGCACCTTTTCTGAAGCTTCTTGTTTGCTTGCCACTGGCGGACACAAACAGAAGAAGCCCCTGTGTCAGAACAGTATATGAGCCCTCTGCAGTCTGATAGCTCATCATAACGCACAATTATGCAAATGGGTCCTGTTACCTCTTGGGCTCCAGTGTGGCAGCACAGGTTGTACCAGTAATATGTCCACTGCTGGTATCATCTATGTACGAGAAGCTTCCCACATAGGGCAATAAACCAAATGCAAGTGGCTACTGAATTATGTTCATATGAGCAGGTTGGATTGGAAGGGTTCTTGCATCATGACTTTAGGCGAGTAAAAAAAAGGAAGGTCGTGTAAAGGTGCACTTACACTGAAAGGTCATCTATTCACAAAAATGTAGTCTGGCAATCACCTGATAAACAAGAAAAATGCTCATTCATCAGGTGAAATTATGTTCTGAGATGTACAAAAGATTATCCTCTCGGCAGCACATCATCCTGTGAAAACATGACTCACACTTTCAAGAACAATGACAGCTTGTGCGTATTGAATGATCTATTACATTAAGTGTGCATTAGGGTATGGGCCGCCTATCCAAACAGAAAACTAAATGACCACTGATCGGCAACCAGTCGTTCAGTGTAGACACACCTTAAATGTATATACTGTACATATATACAGTACATTAAACACATAATCTACCAAACAATGGTGCAAAGTGACTGTTAGGGTTGGCGGAATGCACCGAATATATATATTTATTAGAAGTTGGTGCGTTCGCAACCCGGGATCCACCGTGCAGGAAAGCACCTGCAGCTAGATATGGCGGTACAATTTAGAAATATAAACAGACTCTGTTACTTCACAGAGTCTGTTAGCAAGGATAACGCTGTGCCCTGTTTGGCTCACAGAGGAACACAGCTACTTAGTAGAGCAGATGGTGGTCATGCAGTCAAATGCAAACATGAAACTCCTCGCTGGAGGTGCCAGCATTCTAGGGGCTTATTTCAGCCGGGTCCCTGAATACACACACATGACCACACTGGCGCTGAGCTCATACATAAATTGACACTAGCGCATGGCCGTGCGGTCATGCGCACCTCTTATAGCTGCAGCAAGTACAGGACCTTCCTAGAGGGACTAGGGAATGAGAGACTTCCACAGACGTTGAACACCTTCAGGACCTTCCTAGAGGACCAAAAGGATTTGCTGCAGTACCTGAGCATATGACCCTTGATCTCCAATGAGAGATCTTACCCTGGGCATGCTCAGAAGGGGAAAAGTAGGACTTAGTCCCAAAGACGTCTGCTCGCTGCTGACCAGTACTGGCCACAATGGCAGAAGCTGGAAGGACAGCAGTAACCCTTCGCACAGTGTCAGACTGAACATGACCCTGGGACCGACGCCTCCGCTGAGCAGGCTCCACTGCGTCAGGAGACCGCAGCGGAGATGGCTCGAGATCCCCCCTGTGCAGAGGCAGGAACTTGACCCCTAACAGTGACTAGGAAAATGTTAGAGGATGAAAGCATTATTTTTATTAATTACAAAAATTTAAAATAAAAAAAAAAAGACAGCCCTCTTATTTGCACTGCATATCATCTCATCATAGCATCCCAGCATTCCATTTCAGGTAATATAATTTTCTCATTTACAGCCAATATCTTTAAATTATGGTGTTATTTTTTGTCTGTGTATGTACTCTGTAACAGCCACAATAGGAGTTCAACAAATACACTATAGCCATTCCACCTCAAGTGCCTTTGCTATACATAGTGATTTGTTTTTTTCTTCAAGCAGGCTCATATTTACAAAGTATTTTACTTCATCTATCCTGGCTTTAGTTGCTTTAATGCTTTATGTATAGATTTGGAAAAGCCGCTGAAATAATGTCAATGAGATAATATCTCTACATAGGTGGATTTTTTCTTTTTCCACCCAGCAGGCTAACATATACAGCTTTTTCCTAAATTTGCAGTATTAGGCTATGTGCACACGTCCGGAATTGCCGTGGATATTTCCGCTGCAATTCCGCAACAGTGAAGTTGGTAAAACGCATGCGAAATGGCATGTGTTTTCCCACTAAACACTACAAGCGCAATTAGCTTGCAGAATGCTAGCATTTTCAAGGCGATCTGTAGCATCGCTTGGAAAACTGATTGACAAGTTGGTCACACTTGTCAAATATAGTGTTTGACAAGTGTGACCAACTTTTTACTATTGATGCTTCCTATGCAGCATCAATAGTAAAAAGATCTAATGTTAAAAATAATCAAAAAATAAAAAACCGTGATATTCTCACCTTCCGGCGTCCCTCGCAGCGTTCCTGCTCCTCGCGATGCTTCCGTTCCCAATAATGCTTTGCGGCAATTACCCCAGATGATGTAGCGGTTTCGCGAGGCTGCTACATCATAACAGGTCATTGCCGCAAAGCATCACTGGAACGGAAACATCACAAGGAGCAGGAATGCTTCGAGGGATGCCAGAAGGTGAGAATATCATGATTTATTATTTTAATTCTTTTTATTAACAATTATATGGCTTCCAGGGCCTGGAGGAGAGTCTCCTCTCCACCTCCCTGGGTACCAACTGCACATGATCCGCTTACTTCCCGCATGGTGGGCATAGCCACATGCGGAAAGTAAGCGGATCAATGCATTCCTATGTGTGCGGAATCCCCGTGATTCCGCACAAAGAATTAACATGCTGCGTTTTTTTCCAGAATGCGATTCCGCCGAGAAAAAAAATGCAACATGTGCACAAAAATTGCGGATTGCATTCTAATAATAGTATGCGGTTTTTTAGCAGTTTTATCGCGTTTTTATAGCAAAAAAACGCAAAAATTCCTGAATATGTGCACACAGCCTTACTGATTCATTCCATCTGTCTGTATTCCCTGAATATTTTGGAGGTATTTTCCCTTTAAATTTTTGTAATTAATAAAAATATTTATTTTATCCTCTAAAAGTTTCCTAGTCACTGTGTACCATTGTTTGATAGATTATGTGTTTAATTGCGTACTGTAGTGCTTATTGCCTACCTAAATAGGATTATGGGTTAATATTTATGTATATATACATATATATATTTATATATATGTATATATACTGTATATATATATATATATATATATATATATATATATATATATATATATATATATATATATATATATATATATATATATATATACATATATATATATATACCATAGAAGAGAAGCAGGACAAATGCACAGCTGTATGACCTCGGGTTGATGAAGATGCACACACACCAGGGATTACGGGTGCCACTTCCAAAGAAAAAGAATCTGTATGTCCATAGAAAAGAAAGCGGATTGGCACATACCGTCCCGTGCAACAACATCCTTTATTGTGGCATCATCATACCAACAGCAGGCAGATAAAACAGTGGAGCAAATACAGACGACGATCGTTTCACTTTCACCCTTACATTGCACTTACATTGCGCTGATGACCTGTTGAAGTGCAATGTAAGCGTGAAACGATCGTCGTCCGTGTTTGCTCCACTATTTTATCTGCCCTCTGTTGGTATGAAGATGCCACAATAAAGGATTTTGTTGCATGGGATGGTATGTGCCAATCTGCTTTCTTTTCTATGGATATATATATATATATATATATATATATATATATATATATATATATATATATATATATATATATATACACCATGGGGGAAACGAGTATTTGATACCTTGCTGATTTTGTAAGTTTGCCCACTGATAGATAGAGACATGAACAGTCTAGAGTTTTAAGGATAGGTTAATTTTAACACTGAGAGATAAAATATCATGAATAAAATCCAAAAAATCACATTGTATAAATTATCTAAATTTATTTGCATTTTGCAGTGAGAAATAAGTATTTGTTCCCTCTGACAAACAAGACTTAATACTTGGTGGCAAAACCCTTGTTGGCAAGCACAGCAGTCAATGTTTTTTGTAGTTGATGATGAGGTTTGTGCACATGCCAAGAGGAATTTTGGTCCACTCCTCTTTGCAGATCATCTCTAAATCATTAAGATTTTGAGCCTGTTGCTTGGCAACTCGGAGCGTCAACTCCCTCCATAGGTTTTCTATGTGATTAAGGTCTGGAGACTGGCTAGGCATGACCTTAATGTGCTTCTTTTTGAGCCACTCAATTGTTGACTTGGCTGTGTATTTTGAGTCATTGTCTTGCTGGAAGACCCAGCCACAACCCATTTTTAATGTCCTGGCAGTAGGAAGGAGATTATAACTCAGGATTTTATGGTACATGGCTCCATCTATTCTCCCATTGATGTGGTGAAGTAGTCATGTTCCCTTTGCAGTGAAGCACCCCAAAACATAATGTTTACACCTCCATGCTTGACAGTGGGGATGGTGTTCTTGGGGTCATAGGCAGCATTTCTCTTCCTCCAAACATGGCGAGTTGAGTTAATGGCAAAGGCTTCAATTTTGTCTCATCTGACCACAGCACCTTCTCCCAATCACTCACAGAATCCTACAGATGTTCATTGGAAAACTTCAGACGGGCCTGCACATGTGCCTTCTTGAGCAGGGAGACCTTAAGAGCACTGCTGGATTTTAAACCTTTATGGTGTAATGTGTTACCAATAGTGTTGAGCGATACCGTCCGATACTTGAAAGTATCGGTATCGGATAGTATCAGCCGATACCCAAAAAGTGTCGGATATCGCCGATACCGATACCCGATACCAATACAAGTCAATGGGACACCAAGTATCGGAAGGTATCCTGATGGTTCCCAGGGTCTGAAGGAGAGGAAACTCTCCTTCAGGCCCTGGGATCCATATTACTGTGTAAAATAAAGAATTAAAATAAAAAATATTGATATACTCACCTCTCCGGAGGCCCCTCTTCACACGTCACCGCTGTGCTCTGCTTTTACTTTACGGCCGGCCGGCGCTCACAGTCAGTGAGGGAAGCAGACGGCCAGGGACCTGACGGACATCAGAAGGTGAGTATGTACTGTTTTTTTTTTACATTTACAATGGTAACCAGGGTAAACATTGGGTTACTAAGCGCGGCCCTGCGCTTAGTAACCCGATGTTTACCCTGGTTACCCGGGGACTTCGGCATCGTTGGTCGCTGGAGAGCTGTCTGTGTGACAGCTCTCCAGCGACCACACAGCGACGCTGCAGCGATCGGCATCGTTGTCGATATCGCTGCAGCGTCACTTAATGTGATGGTACCTTAAGACAGCTGTCTTTAATGCAGATAAAGAGCTGATTTGGAGCGTCTAACTGGTCTGTAGGAGCCAGAACTATTAATCGTTGGTAGGGGATCAAATATTTATTTCTCACTGCAAAATGCAAATAAATTTATATAATTTATATAATGTGATTTTCTGGATATTTTTGATATTCTTAATCTCAATGTTAAAATTAACATACCCTTAAAATTATAGACTGTACCTGTCTTTGTCAGTGGGGAAACGTACAAAATCAGCAAGGAATCAAATACTTATTTCCCCCACTATATATATATATATATATATATATATATATATATATATATATATATATATATATATATATACACACAGTTAGGTCCATATATATTTGGACAGAGATATCATTTTTCTACTTTTGGTCATAGACATTACCACAATGAATTTTAAACAAAACAATTCAGATGCAGGTGAAGTTCAGACTTTCAGCTTTCATTTGAGGGTATCCACATTAAAATTGGATGAAGGGTTTAGGAGTTTCAGCTCCTTAACATGTGCCACCCTGTTTTTAAAGGGACCAGAAGTAATTGGACAGATTCAATAATTTTAAATAAAATGTTCATTTTTAGTACTTGGTTGAAAACCCTTTGTTGGCAACGACTGCCTGATGTCTAGAACTCATGGACATCACCAGACGCTGTGTTTCCTCCTTTTTGATGCTCTGCCAGGCCTTCACTGTGGTGGTTTTCAGTTGCTGTTTGTTTGTGGGCCTTTCTGTCTGAAGTTTAGTCTTTAACAAGTGAAACGCATGCTCAATTAGGTTGCGATCAGGTGACTGACTTGGCCTTTCAAGAATATTCCACTTCTTTGCTTTAATAAACTCCTGGGTTGCTTTGGCTTTATGTTTTGGGTCATTGTCCATCCGTAGTATGAAACAACGACCAATATGTTTTGCTGCATTTGGCTGGATCTGAGCACACCGTATGTCTCTGAATACTTCAGAATTAATTTGGCTGCTTCTGTCCTGTGTCACATCATCAATAAACACTAGTGACCTAGTGCCACTGGCAGCCATGCATGCCCAAACCATCACACTGCCTCCGCCGTGTTTTACAGATGATGTCCTATGCTTTGGATCATGAGCTGTACCACACCTTTGCCATACTTTTCTCTTTCCATCATTCTGGTAGAGGTTGATCTTGGTTTCATCTGTCCAAAGAATGTTCTTCCAGAACTGTTCTGGCTTTTTTAGATGTTTGTTAGCATAGTCCAGTCTAGCCATTTTATTCTTGATGCTTATGAGTGACTTGCACCGTGCAGTGAACTGTTATGATCCTTAGTGGCTGAGGATCACGAATAGACCAGCAAGTGAATAAACTAATGACAAGCTTTAGGGAGATGGTAACTGGACTGATTGCAAATCTGAACCTATCCAACACAAATAGAGGTAGCCGGTGAACGTGCCTAAAAAATTCCTAGACGTCTCTAGCCAGCCTGAGGAACTAGCTACCCCTAAAGAGAAAGAAAGACCTCGCTTGCCTCCAGAGAAATAATCCCCAAATATATAGAAGCCCCCAACAAATATTAACGGTGAAGTAAGAAGAAGGCACATATGTAGGGATGAAATCAGATTCAGCAAAAGAGGCCCACTAGTACTAGAAAGCAGAAAATAGAGCAGGGGTCTATGCGATCAATAAAAAACCCTTACAAAATATCCATCCTGAGATTTCAAGAACCCACACACCAACTAATGTTGTGTGGGGAGAAACTCAGTCCACTAGAGCATCCAGCAAGCGAGGGAATCACATTTTAGCAAGCTGGACAAGAAAACATGATAAACACTGCTGATCAAAAAATGAGCAAACAAAACTTAGCTTGTCCTGGATGGACTGGGAGCAAGGTAGTCAGAAGGAATCTGAGTAGCACTGATTACATCGACAGCCGGCAACAAGTGGAAGTAAAACAGAGCTATATAGGAACCTCCCAGAGGATAACGAACCAGCTGATAGCCAGAGACCAGCAGGATAACAAACAAAGCCACCAGGGGGAGCCCAAAGCAAAAGTCACACCATACCACCAGCGACCACAAGAGGGAGCCTGAAAACAGAGTTCACAACAGTGAACCCTCTGTATTTACTTTCATGCAGTCTTCTCTTTATGGTAGATTTGGATATTGATACGCCGACCTCCTGGAGAGTGTTGTTCACTTGGTTGGCTGTTGTGAAGGGGTTTCTCTTCACCATGGAGATTATTCTGCGATCATCCACCACTGTTGTCTTCCGTGGGTGCTCAGGTCTTTTTGCATTGATGAGTTCACCAGTGCTGTCTTTCTTTCTCAGGATGTACCAAACTGTAGATTTTGCCACTCCTAATATTGTAACAATTTCTCGGATGGGTTTTTTCTGTTTTCGCAGCAAAAGGATGGCTTGTTTCACCTGCATGGAGAGCTCCTTTGACCGCATGTTTACTTCACAGCAAAACCTTCCAAATGCAAGCACCACACCTCAAATCATCTCCAGGCCTTTTATCTGCTTAATTGAGAATGACATAACAAAGGGATTGCCCACACCTGTCCATGAAATAGCCTTGGAGTCAATTGTCCAATTACTTTTGGTCCCTTTAAAAACAGGGTGGCATATGTTAAGGAGCTGAAACTCCTAAACCTTTCATCCAATTTTAATGTGGATACCCTCAAATGAAAGCTGAAAGTCTGAACTTCAACTGCATCTGAATGGTTTTGTATAAAATTCATTGTGGTAATGTCTATAACCAAAATTAGAAAAATGTTGTGTCTGTCCAAATATATATGGACCTAACTGTATATATATATATATATATATATATATATATATATTAAAAACTGGAGGCAGCATGCCAAAAGAGTGTACAATAGTTGATTATTTATTTATAAGCCCATTGAGGCGACATTATATGAGATACAATATGTGATACTTTTTTCAAGCAGGCACACATACTGGAACCGAAATATCGACACAATGAGCTTATAAACAATCAAGGTTTGTACACTGTTTTGTTGAGCTGACACCAGTTTTTCTTTTTTATTGGGATGGTTTGGTTTGTATCAAGGAGACTTAGCTCTTAAAGGTGCTGCTCTATTTTTCTACATTTATGTATTTTTAACACACATACAGGTGCATCTCACAAAATTAGAACATCATCAAAAAGTTAATTTATTTCATAACACCTCAGCAGTGCCACAGGCTGATCGCCTCCATGCCACACCTCATTGATGCAGTAATTGATGCCAAAGGAGTCCCGACCAAGTATTGAGTGCATTTTCCGAACATACATTTCAGTAGTCCAACATTTCGGATTTTAAAATCATTTTTTCACGCTGGTGTTATAATGTATTCTAATTTACCGAGATAATGACTTTTTGGGTTTTCATTGACTATTAGCCATAATCATCAACATTAACAGAATTAAACACATGAAATAGATCACTCTGTTTGTAATGACTCTAGGTAATATATAAGTTTCACTTTTTGTATTCAAGAACTGAAATATATATATAAAGCTGGAGAAATACCAGGGCATCAAACGAGAACTGGAGAGGATGTGGAAGGTGAAGTGATTCCAGTGGTGATAGGAGCACTCGGAACAGTGACCCCTAAGTTGGAAGAATGGCCACAACAGATCCCAAGACCAAAGTCTGAGCTCTCTGTCCAGAAAAGCACAATGCTGGAAACAACTAAGATCCTGCGCAGAAACCTCAACCCTGGTAGAGGACCTGAGAATGAGAAAGGACAATGAAGATCACCCCCACTGGGGGATGAGATGGAAGTTTTTGTTGTTTTTAAATAAATATATACTGTATATACCACTTATGGTATGTAGAAAAATAGAGCAGCACCTTCATATACATAATACTGATGAGCGGATTGATTGATGTAAGATAAAGTTTGAGCTGAAATGAAGTTTGAGTGAATTTATTGGAAGCAAATCAAATTTTGAGGGAAAATGTTACGATTTTGGAAATTTTGAATTTCAAAAGAACTGCTCATCTTTATTACATATACTCTATATATATACTGAAAGGTCTGTCCTTTAGACAGAGAAACTAGCAGGGTGTACAGCAATAATTTTTCCATTAAAAATGACAGAATGTTCAATGTAGACTATGTGTAAAGCCTCCTACGCAGATGTGAACATTCTTCATGTTATTGGCCATATCCCAGAATTTACAGCAATTTATAGACATCATAAAGTAAAGTGATAAACACCATTTCTCAATATTACATAGTAGAAGAGTCTTACTCATGGAAGATAAGGTGAGCGCAATTCCTGGGATGCACGATCACGTTACAATTAAAGTGTTGATAACTAAAGACTTGCACATTTCCTGCAACTCTTCTTAGTATATTAGTTTTTAATTGATTCACCACTCATGGTATCATCAATATGCCAGACTTGATTTCATTTCAGCTCAAACATGGATATCAAATATTTTAGCAGCACAGTGGTAAATACCCCAAATCATTTTAACACGTTTCTGCATATCTACATATTTTGAAATTTTAGTTCTGGTCAGGTTCTTTTATTATTTTATATGTAAATTAGATTGGACATTTTCTTTGCAGTAATAATTAAATCCTTTTCAGATCTTTGGATAATATTGACCATTTACAAGGGGATTAGAAAAAAAGGAACCATTTGTGGGTGGATTTTACATCTAGAATATGCTTGCCTATGCCTATGTTTGGAACCAGTCTGGGCTCCTATATCAGTGGTGCCATAATAAAAATCAGATTTAAACCACTTTACAAAGGGAAAATGCTTTTTCAATTTGTGTTTTAAATTTATCAAAGTAATGAATGCTGTCTGTGGCATAACTAGAGTTTGATAGGCCCCAGTGAAATTTTTTTTCCTGGGCCCCCCTGCATTTTGGTCAGATGTAAGTAACCTTGAAACATTATACAAAGACATGCATGTAATCTTCCTTGCCCCGTTCATTATGTAGCAATGTCCACATCCTGTACTGATGCCCCCCACCATATTATATACAGTGCCTCGCAAAAGTATTCGGCCCCCTGTAACTTTTCAACCTTTTCCCACATATGCTTCAAACATAAAGATACCAAATGTATATTTTTGGTGAAGAATCAACAAGTGGAACACAAATTTGAACTTGAATGAAAATTATTGGTTACTTGAAATGTTTGTGGAAATTCAAAAAATGAAAAGTGGGGCGTGCAATATTATTCAGCCCCTTTAACTTAATACTTTGTTGCACCACCTTTTGCTGCGATTACAGCTGCAAGTCGCTTGGGGTATGTCTCTTTCAGTTTTGTACATTGAGAGACTGAAATTCTTGCCTATTCTTCCTTGGTAAACAGTTCGAGCTCATTGAGGTTTGATGGAGATCGTTTGTGAACAGGAGTTTTCAGCTCTTTCCACAGATTCTCGATTGGATTGAGGTCTGGACTTTGACTTGGCCATTATAACACATGGATACTTTTATTTGTGAACCATTCCATTGTAGATTTTGTTTTATGCTTGGGATCATTGTCTTGTTGGAAGACAAATCTCCGTCCCAGTCTCAGGTCTTTTGCAGACTCCAACAGGTTTTATTTAAGAATGGTCCTGTATTTGGCTCCAACCATCTTCCCATCAATTTTAACCATCTTCCCTGTCCCTGCTGAAGAAAAGCAGGTGAAAACCATGATGCTGCCACCACCATGTTTGACAGTGGGGATGGTGTGTTCAGGGTGATGATCTGTGTTGCCTTTACACCAAACATATCATTTGGCATTGTTGCCAAAAAGTTCGATTTTGGTTTCATCTGACCAGAGCACCTTCTTCCACATGTTTGGTATGTCTCCCAGGTGGCTTGTTGCAAACTTTAAACAACACTTTTTATGGATATCTTTGAGAAATGGCTTTCTTCTTGCCACTCTTCCATAAAGGACAGATTTGTGCAGTGTACGACTGATTGTTGTCCTATGGACAGACTGTCCCACCTCAGCTGTAGATCTCTGCAGTTCATCGAGAGTGATCATGCGCCTCTTGGCTGCATCTCTGATCAGTATTCTCCTTGTTTGAGATGAAAGTTTAGAGGGACAGCCGGGTCTTGGTAGATTTGCAGTGGTATGATTCTCCTTCCATTTCAATATGATCGCTTGCACAGTGCTCCTTGGGATGTTTAAAGTTTTGCAAATCATTTTGCACCCAAATCCAGCTTTAAACGTCTCCACAACATTATCACGGACCTGCCTGTTGTGTTCCTTGGTCTTCATGATACTCTCTGTGCTTCAAACAGAACCCTGAGACTATCACAGAGCAGGTGCATTTATACGGAGACTTGATTACACACAGATGGATTATATTTATCATCATTAGGCATTCAGGACAACATTGGATCATTCAGAGATCCACAATGAACTTCTGGAGTGAGTTTGCGGCACTGAACGTAAAGGGGCCGAATAATATTGCACACCCCACTTTTCAGTTTTTGAATTTCCACAAAAATGTATAATAAGCAATACACTTCGTTCAACTTCACAATTGTGTTCCACTTGTTGTTGATTCTTCACCAAAAAGTTACATTTGGTATCTTTATGTTTGAAGCATGATATGTGGGAAAAGGTTGAAAAGTTCCAGGGGGCCGAATACTTTCGCAAGGCACTGTATGTCTCCCATCCAGGACCCATGGTATCCATGGTATATATGTTCCTGATCCTCAGCCACTCCCTGGTATACACTGACTAGAAAAAAGGGAACACATGTTTTGAACTTTTGACTTTCAGGCTCCATAGCTCAACATCCAGTACTGCTTCGAATGTGAGACTACCATCATTTTATAGACAAAAAATTTTCTATCTCATACATAAATTTGCAATTATTTAGCATATGACTTGTTATGTAGATTCTTGTCATGTAACTGCATTGTTAGTGTTTTGCTCCTAAAAATCTGAATTTTAATTTGTATTATTTTGTAAATCCAACCTTGGTTTTCAACACTGCCTGAATCCTTCTGGACATGCTCTGGAGCAGATTCAAGCACTTTCCAAAAGTTGGAGCATACTGGTTGATCTACTTGGGTATGTATACAGCTTTTTCATCAACTCTACACACCCAAGTGTTCAATTGGGTTGAGGTCTGGCGACCAATTCAGCACCTCTACTTTATTGTCATTGAACCATTTCTTTGCCAATTTTGATGTTTGCTTCAAATCGTTGTCCTGTTGTAACACTGTGTCATCTTTTATATAGCCATAGTAATCAAGTGTATGAAGTAACATTGAAAACTCCATCAATCCTGGTCAAGTATCCAATGCCCTTGGCTGTGAAGCAACTTCATATCATCCTGCTTCCCCCACCGAACTTGACAGTTCCGTAAATTTCTTGATCCATTAGCTCTTCCAGACCCATTGGAACCCATCAGAGCCCAGTCTATTGACCTTTGTCTCACCGCTGCAATTCAAACTTGATCCAATGCTTCTTAAGATGATATGGAAGGTGAGGCTTCTTCAACTTTTCTCAGGTCACCATCCAGACTTGTGTAATGGGCGTCACACTATTAATAAGCATATGAGCGACCTACATTGCAGTGTTTGTCGCGCCAGAACTGATAAGCCTTGTGATGAGCCAACTTGTTGACTCGATATTTTACCTGGACATCTACCTCTTGGCTTTTGAATGGATGGAAAGACATCATTTTGTATTCTTCCAACTGTCATGGCTCTAAGATGATGTAGTTTGTCAATTTTCTTGACCAATAGACAGCTATCGATGAGCTGGATGATATTGTTTCACTTTTCTTGGGAAATCTTCATGGACGCTTCTCAAATCAAACCAGTGACCTTTTGCTCGGGAATAAAAACTGAGCTATTAGGGAATATGAGAACAAGTTGTAATTTGTAGTATACAAGAAGAAAAATATTTTTCCACCACCAGGAGAAAACAGTAACAATGCAGTGACATGACATGAATCTGCAGAACTAATCATATGCTAAATAGTTGCAAGTATAATTTATGGCTATTTATGTATGAGATACCCAATATGATTGTCTATAAAATGATGGTAGTCTCACATTTGGAGTAGTAGCGGATGGTGAGACATGGAGCCTGAAAATTTAAAATATTGTTACCTTTTTCTCATCAGTGTATATTTCCCGCATCCTGGTATATATGTCTCTCTTCTTGGTATAAATGTCCCTCATTCTGATGTATATGCAACCCCATACTGGCATGTATGTCTCTGATCCTTGAATATATGTCCCCCATCCTGATATGTGTCCCTCACTCTGGACCCCTTTCTGGTATATATGTCCTCCTCTTTGCATAAAAAAAACAAAAAATATTATTTTCACCCTCCTCTTCATCACTGCCTTTCTGGCTTTTGCAGGAGGGGGGCTCTCCACAACCAGCTATTGCTTCAGCTTCAGCTGGATGTCCATCGGAGTGTGCATATTTTGCTAAAATATATTGCAGTATAGGGATTCTCAGGCTCTTTGTGTTGCAATGCATTTCACGAGACAATCAGAGGCCAACTGCAGACATCAGCATGCCTGCTATGGCAATGAATGTTGTCACTGCCAAGAGACACCAATGCCTCTGATTGGCAGACGATATGTATTGCAACGCAGGGAGCTAGAGTGTGCCTGTACTGCAATATACTTTACCTAAATGTGTGTCCTTAGATGCACATACAGCTGAAGAAGATGCTGAAATTGTTGAGCCCCCTCCCACATGGGCCGAACGTGCGAAAGCGATCATTATGCCTCTGCTTGCTGCATACTGCATACTACTACTGGCCCAACTGCATCATTGTCTTGTGCTAATTGTGTTAGCACAAAATGTATTTGGTGCTACCACTGTGTACTGCCTAAACATGCCCATTTATTATCTGTTGTACATGTTAGGCCTCTTTTACATGTCAGTCTCTCCAGTATGTGTGGTGACAGATTTTACATGTACTGGAGATGCTTACACATGTAAACCCATTGAAATCTATGGGTCTGCGCACATGTCAGTGTTTTTCCATGGACTGTGTGTCCATGTGCAAAACACATTGACATGTCCATTTTTTGCAAGCAGTATGGTCCGCAATATGTCACGCATACATGCTCACTGATAACACACTGATGACATCCATGTGTCATCAGTGTGACACGTACCGGCATCTGGGAAAAGCAGTACAGCACTGTTTCCAGGTGCTGCATGCTGAATCCAGTCCAGTCCTTCTCTCATCATTGCCACCTGGTCTCCCTGCAATCGGCAAGACCAGGCAACACTAATGACAGTTGTGGTCAGCACACGTGGCTTGGGGATAATGCTAACTACTAGTCTCATCATTGTCATCTAGGTTCCCTAAGATCAGTGTGACCAGGCATTGCTGATGAGTCTTGAATTCAGCACCCACAGACTGTGTATTATGCATATTAAATAAATATATATGTAAAGAAAAAACGACGTGTGGTCTTACTTAATTTTCCTAACTAGCTGAAGGAAAGTCGACAGCCGTGGGCTGGTGTTAATATTCTGGGAAGGGGCCAATAGCAATAAGGATTACCACCCTATTAATATCAGCTCACAGCTGTTTTCTTGGCCGTTAGTGGTTGGTAAAAAAAGGGGAACAAAAAAAATGACTTGTGGTCCCCAATAAATTTTACTAACCAGCAAAGGCTAAACAGACAGCTGGAGGCTGATAGTAATAGGCTAGGAAGGGGCCATACTGTATGTATTGGACCCCCTCTCAGACTAAGAACATCAGCCCTCAGCCTCCCAAGAAATTGTGTATTCAATAGATGCACCAGTTCTGGAGCTTAGCCTCAGCTCTTCCCACTTGGCCACACTTATTATAAGTGGGTATGAGTATGAGTGGGTTTCCTTCTTTCTAAAAACTGCTCCTTCAACCCTATCCAACCCCCACCTTTCCTTATCCTCCTTTCTTTCGAGGTTCACTCTGTCAGTATCTAGTCTCCCTCTAATCTCCAAATGGCTGTCATATACCGACCACCGGGCTCAGCCACTGCCTTCATTGACCAATTCTCCACCTGGCTTCTTCACTTTCTCTCAGCTGACATCCCCACCATCATAATGGTGACTTTAATATCCCTACTGACACCTGCCAGCCAGCAACCTCCAAGCTCCTGGCCCTTACTTCATCCTTTGGACATACTCAGTGGTCCTCCACAGCCACCCACACAGATGGACATACATTAGACCTCATCTTCACCAGCCTCTGTTCCTTATCTAATCTCACAAACTCTCCCTTCCCCTTATCTGACCACCATCTACTAACCTTCTCATCCTTGTCCTCCTCACCCACTCCCATGTCCAGCCACTACCACATCCTCGCAGAAACCTCGCACACCTAGACATTCACAGACTCTCTTCTACCCCTGTCCTCCATATCTTCACTCCACGACAGCCCCACCGCTTTCTATAATTCCACCCTCGCATCAGCCATACGAACAACTGTTCAGCACATTTAACTCTCTCCTCCGCCCATCACTGCCACCCCAACTCCCCTCATCTCTTCTGAGGACTTTGCCAACTACTTCAAAAACAAGATTGACCAAACATGGCAAACCTTTACTGTTCCACCACCCCAACCACTCCATATACCAGACCTCTGCCCTTCCCTAATAACCTCCCTCTCCAAAATCACTGAATGAGAGCTTACTCACCTCCTTTCCAAATCACACCTCACCACCTGTGCGCTAGACCCCATCCCTTCTCACCTGTTCCCCAACCTCACTAACATGCTCATTCCAGCCCTAACCCATCTCTTCAACCTATCACTATCTTCTGGTACCTTCACCTCTGCTTTCAAACATGCCAGCATCACACCCATCCTAAAAAACTAACCTTGACCCAACTGCTATGGCCAGCCATCACCCCATATCACTGCTCCCGTTTGCTTCAAAACTCCATGAGCAGCAGTTTTTTCCCACCTCTAACCTAACTCTCTCCTTGACAACCTCCAATCTGGCTTCTGCCCCACCACTCCACCGAATCTGCCCTGACCAAAATTACTAATGACTTACAGCCAAAGCTAACAGACAGTTCTCCATCCTCCTCCTTCTCGACCTGTCCTCTGCCTTCAACACAGTCAACCACTGCCTTCTACTACAGATTCTTTGTTCCCTTGGCATCAAAGACCTTGCCCTGTCCTGAATTGCCTCATACCTTTCTGACCCCACATTTGGCGTTTCCCACTCCCACACTACCTCCTCATCCCACCCTCTCGCTGTTGGAGTCCCTCAAGGCTCTGTCCTGGGGCCCCTACTTTTTTCCATCTATAACCTTGGCCTAGGACAACTCATAAAGTCCCATAGTTTCCAGTACCACCTGTATGCGGATGACACTCAGATCTACCTCTCAGGCCTAGATGTCACCTCTCTGCTGTCCAGAATCCCGGAGTGTCTATCAGCCATATCCTCTTTCTTCACCTCTCACTTCCTAAAACTCAATGTAGACAAAACTAAACTCATCATTTTTCCCCCATCTCACGTATCCCCCTACATGATCTATCTATTGTGATAAACAGCATTACGCTCTCTCCTGCACCTTAAATCCACTGCCTTGGGGTAACTCTTGACTCTGCCCTGTCCTTCAAACCACACGTCCAAACTCTTGCCACCTCCTTTCGCCTCCAACTCAAAAATATTGCCAGTTGTCAGGACTCTGAACATTTTTTATTACCTTTTTGTGCATTACTGCCCTTTTCCAAGATGGCGTCTTTGGTCTCATGTGCACTGTGTCTTCCTGCTATAAAACTCCACCCCAGCCTTCAGTCTGTGCTAGAGTATTCTGCCTTGCATCCAGTTCCTTACCTCTGGTGACTCCCTGGCTATATACCTGCTCCTGTGAACCTGTGGGGTTATCCGGCTACTCTGCTCTGAGTTCCTGCTGCATACACCAGTTCCAGTAATCCTCCTTCATCTGCTGCTCGTGTTTGCTTCCATCTGCATTTGCTGGACATGTAAGCTGTTTCTGCTCTGCAAGAACCTGAGACTATTACCCAGACCTCCCTGGTTGAGCTAAGATATTATTTGAACTGCCTTATAAGCATATCTATCTGTGTTGTGGACTAAGCAAGGACTTATTCGTGTCAAGTATCCTCAAGAATAATTGTGCTTCATAGACTTTCTGCGTGATTGCATTTTCCTCTGAAGTTTCCTATAGACTGCTGAGCTGCATTTGATATTTGCACCAAGTGTCATGGACTTGAGTTTCTCTCTGCACCTGTTTGAATCACCGTGTGATAATATAGACTTTACCACTAATAAAACTGTGTCCTGTAGTTGTCTTGTTCCACGCAAAGAGTCTCCTGAGTTATCCCCAATAATTATTACACCACTATCCGTCCCTTCCTCAGCCCTCAATCTACTAAAACTCTTGTGCATGCCCTCATCATATCCCGCCTCGACTACTGCAACACTTTCCTCTGTGGCCTCCCTGCTAACTCTTTTGCACCACTCCAGTCTGTCCTCAACGCTGCTACCCAGCTAATCCACCTCTATCCTCGCTACTCACCCATTTCTCCCCTCTGCAAATCCCTCCACTGGCTCCCAATTCCCCAACGAATCCAGTTCAAACTACTAACACTGATCTACAAAGCCATCCACAACCTGTCCCCTCCCTATATCTCTGAACTATTCTCCCAATATCTTCCCTCACGTAATCTTCAATCCTCCCAAGACCTCCTACTCTCCTCCACACTTATTCAATCCTCACACAACCGCCTCCAAGATTTCTCCCAAATATCCCCCATCCTCTGGAATTCCACGTCTCAACACGTCCGATTATCCACCACCCTCTGGTCCTTCAGACAGAACCTGAAAATCCATCTCTTCAGGAAAGCCTACAGCCTGCAATAACCATTCTGCTGCCTCACTACCACTCGAGCTGCCACCTCACACCACCGAACTGCCGCCTCACCACCACCCAATCTGCTGCCTCACCACCACCCGACCTTCTGTTTCTTCTCCATTATCCCGTAAAATGTAAGTCCACAAGGACAGGGTCCTCTCCCCTCTGTACCAGTCTGTCATTGTAAATTTGTTTACTGTAAATTATATCTATAACTGTACGTAACCGCTTTCTCATGTATAGCACCATGGAATTAATGGTGCTATATAAATAAATAATAATAATAATAATAATAATAAGTATAACAATTCTGTTAACTCACACTGAGAATACTATTTCTTTTAACATTTACAAACAATGGAACTCATGTAGCCCCCACCTGTTACCCAGGTCATGATGACTTTATTTATCATGTACCCATAACACAGTTTTTGCTAAAAATTGCACCTCAATGGGGAAGGTGCAGCTGTGCTGGGGGAGAAAATGGCTAGAAGGTTGGAGGAGTGTTTAAACTAGGGATTGGGGGGGAGGGTATTCAATTTATAGGAGGGGAAGATAGAGACCTGGGCACAAATAAGGAAGTTGGGGGTGGCGGTGGCATGGCGGTGGGGTTAGAACAGTTAATGATTTAAGAAAGAATAGAGGTACAGAGAGGAACATCAAGTGCATGTATACTAATGCCAGAAGCCTCGCCAACAAAATGGACGAATTAGAACTAATGTTGTTGGAGCATAATTATGACATGGTGGGGATATCTGAAACATAGCTGGATGAGAGCCATCACTGGGCTGTTAACTTGCAGGGCTATAGACTGTTCAGAAATGACCATACAGATAAGCGAGGGGGTGGGGTGTGTCTATATGTAAAATTGTCCTTAAAACCCATCCTGCGTGATAATATAGGTGAATTTTATGAAAATGTAGAGTCCCTGTGGGTGGAGATAAGGGGAGGGGGAAAAATAATAAATTACTGATTGGGGTTTGTTACAAATCTCCCAAAATAATGGAAGCAACGGAGAATATCCTCGTAAAGCAAATAGATGAAGCTGCGACTCAAGGAGAAGTCATTATTATGGGGGACTTCAACTACCCTGAAATAGATTGGGGAACAGAAACCTGCAGTTCCAGCAAAGGTAATCGGTTTTTGACAACTAGGAGAGACAATTACCTTTCACAACTGGTTCAGGACCCAACAAGAAGGGGGGCACTGCTAGACCTAATATTAACCAACAGGCCAGACCGCATAGCAAATATAAGGGTTGGGGGTCACTTGGGGAATAGTGATCACAAAATAATAAGTTTTCGTGTATCCTTTAATAAGATGTGTAATAGAGGGGTGACAAGGACACTAAACTTCAGGAGGGCAAATTTCCAACGGATGAGAGAGGATCTTGGTGCAATTAACTGGGACGATATCCTGAGACATAAAAATACACAAAGAAAATGGGAGACGTTTATTAGCATCCTGTGCACAGTATATACCGTATGGGAATAAACATACTAGAAATAGGAGGAAACCAATATGGCTAAATAGATCTGTAAGGGGCGCAATAAGTGACAAAAAGAAAGCATTTAGACAATTAAAGGAAGTAGGTAGTGAGCAGGCATTAAATAAATACAAAAAATTAAATACATTCTGTAAAAAGCAAATTGAGGCAGCAAAGATTGAGACAGAGAGACATTGCCAGAGAGAGTAAAAATAATCCCAAAATATTCTTTAACTACATAAATAGTAAGAAACTAAAAAATGATAGTGTTGGCCCCCTTAAAAATAGTCTGGGTGAAATGGTGGATGAGGATGAGGAAAAAGCCAATATGCTAAATGACTTTTTTTCATCAGTATTTACAAAAGAAAATCCCATGGCAGACAAAATGAGTAGTGATAAAAATGCCCAATTAAATGTCACCTGCTTAACCCAGCAGGAAGTACGGCGGCATCTAAAAATCACTAAAATTGACAAATATCCGGGCCCGGATGGGATACACCCTCGAGTACTGCAGGAATTAAGTATGGATCGCCCCCAGGCGCAGGGCAGTGGGGTACTCGGTACCGGGTCCCTCTGTCTCGGTTCTGGGGATGTCACGGTGGTCCGACCCGGTCCGTGGCCCTGCTAAGGGGCGCCCAATTAAAGGTGTAGTTTGTCAAGTGTTCGTGACGCCACTTGTGGTGTTCGGTCAGGGTGACCGACGCTGCTAGGGGTCCGCTGGGGTGATGGAATGGCAGCTAGATGTTATACCTTCCCACAGGTGAAGTATGTCCCCAGGGCTTCCCTTGAAGAGTAGGTGGTAATGGTGGATGTTGTAAGGCGTGATGAATAACGAGGACACAAAGGTTGCAGTGTCTTTACCTTTTACTGAAGACTTCAGCGTCCACAGTCCAGAGTACCGTTCACAGGGCAGGCTAAGTCCAGCCAGTCCAAAGGCAGATCCAGAGTTCCCTTAGCAGGTGGAAATCAGTAGCCTTCCTACTAGTTCCTGTGTGTTGTAGTACCTCCCTGCTGAGCACCACGGGATATTCCTCACAACTCTCGTGTATATTTCTGATGTTCTCTCTCCGTCCCCCAGATGGTATGGCTAGGATGACCCGTATGACAGGGTAGGCCTGGAGCGATTTTATAGGGACCCTAGAGACACCCCTCTCCCACAATTTGCCTCTGTTGTCTTCATTAGGTTAAAGGTCAGGCAGCCAACTTGGAATTAACTGTCCTGCAGTGTTTCGAAGTAATGCGTAGAGCCAATTACTCCCTCGTTGTTCCGGCCACGCGCCTCAGAAGGATGTTGCCGGTCTTAAGGCAAGACTCCTCCCGGTATTATCTCCTTGTGCTGTGATCCCGTTTCTCACTTCTCCACAATATACTTTGCTTCTTGTCCTTTCTTAGGATGCTGCCGCAATGAGGTGCAGGCGCAGCTCCGTAACATTCTATCTCTTGCTATGTCTCTGCCAGGATAAATAATCAGCCTCAGCTCAGGATAACCGAACTGTTGCACGACTCTTAGGGTAAATGGATTATAGCAGCCAGAAGAGTGTAACCCAATTATTAAAACATAACCTTTACTGATAAATTTACAATGGACAAACTATACACATATGACAAAATAAAGAAAAAAGGTGCTCATGATGAAAACTGTGCTCTAGTAAAAAACTGGTTTGATCTCACCAATTATGGACGAAAGGATCCCCACATAAGTTGTGTAGGGTCCAGGGAGGGTCCACGCTGGCCGAATGAGGTAGGGTATATTGGGACCTTTTCCCTAAGCCCCTGTCGTGCCCCAGCAGTAGCTCCTGTCCTTACAAGGACAGGCACAAATAAGCCTAACTATGGACATCCCCAACTTGAAAGAATGTCTTTAACGCCTCCCTATGCATTTCCTCTCCAATCCCGGAGATTCATCAGGGGAGTTTTGAATGGCCAATAGGCCCAGATGTAAGCTCAAATGTCCATGAAAGTAGATACTAGCAGTGGCTAAGTGCTCCCAGGAACGTGTCATATGTGTATAGTTTGTCCATTTTAAATTTATCAGTAAAGGTTATGTTTTAATATTTGGGTTACACTCTTCTGGCTGCTATAATGTCTCTGCCAGGATCCCACCCCTGACAGGGACCTCTGTCTGCAGCTCAGATGTTCCTCCTTTTCTCTCGCTTTCTGCCTGACAGGTATTCTCTGGGTCTCACCCAGGCAGCTTTCTCACTAACTTCCTATCCAACCCCCAGTTTTACCCGAGTGTGAGGAGTGGCCTAATAGATAGAACCTTTTGCTCCCCCTAGTGGCCGGAGTGTGAAGTGTAGTGTGTGACTGTGATACCTGGTCAGGTGAACTCCTTTAGTACCATCAGACGTACCATCACTCCCCCTTGTGGAAGAGCGACAATACTGCAACGACCAGGACTCTGGGGCGCTGCAAGTACAGTCATTGATAGACCATTATTTTTAATCTTTAAAGACTCCATAATAACAGGGTCTGTATCTCAGGACTGGCGTATAGCAAATGTGGTGCCAATATTCAAAAAGGGGCCAAAAACTGAACTCAGTAATTATAGGCCAGTAAGCTTAACCTCTACTGTGTGTAAAATCCTGGAGGGCATTCTAAGGGATGCTATACTGGAGTATCTGAAGAGGAATAACCTCATGACCCAGTATCAGCACAGGTTTACTAGGGACCGTTCATGTCAGACTAATTTGATCAGCTTCTATGAAGAGGTAAGTTCCGGACTGGACCAAGGGAACCCAGTGGATGTAGTGTATATGGACTTTTCAAAAGCTTTTGATACGGTGCAGCACAAAAGGTTGTTACATAAAATGAGAATAATGGGGATAGGGGAAAATATGTGTAAGTGGATTGAGAGCTGGCTCAGGGATAGGAAACAAAGGGTGGTTATTAATGGAGCACACTTGGACTGGGTCGCGGTTAGCAGTGGGGTACCACAGGGGTCAGTATTGGGCCCTCTTCTTTTTAACGTATTTATTAATGACCTTGTAGGTGGCATTCAGAGTAGAATTTCAATATTTGCAGATGACACTAAACTCTGCAGGGTAATCAATACAGAGAAGGACAATTTTATATTACAGGATGATTTATGTAAACTAGAAGCTTGGGCTGATAAATGGCAAATGAGCTTTAATGGGGATAAATGTGAGGTCATGCACTTGGGTAGAAGTAATAAGATGTATAACTATGTGCTTGATTCTAAAACTCTGGGCAAAACCGTCAATGAAAAAGACCTGGGTGTATGGGTGGATGACAAACTCATATTCAGTGGCCAGTGTCAGGCAGCTGCTACAAAGGCAAATAAAATAATGGGATGCATTAAAAGAGGCATAGATGCTCATGAGAACATAATTTTACCTCTATACAAGTCACTAGTGCGACCACACTTAGAATACTGTGCACAGTTCTGGTCTCCGGTGTATAAGAAAGACATAGCTGAACTGGAGCGGGTGCAAAGAAGAGCGACCAAGGTTATTAGAGGACTGGGGGGTCTGCAATACCAAGATAGGTTATTACACTTGGTGCTGTTTAGTTTGGAAAAACAAAGGCTAAGGGGTGATCTTATGTTAATGTATAAATATATGAGGGGACAGTACAAAGACCTTTCTGATGATCTTTTTAATCATAGATCGGTGACAGGGACAAGGGGGCATCCTCTACTTCTGGAGGAAAGAAGGTTTAAGCATAATAACAGTCGCGGATTCTTTACTGTAAGAGCAGTGAGACTATGGAACTCTCTGCCGTATGATGTTGTAATGAGTGATTCATTACTTAACCCCTTCCTGACATCCGACGTACTATCCCGTCGAGGTGGGGTGGGCCCGTATGACCGCCGACGGGATAGTACGTCATACGCGATCAGCGGCGCTCACGGGGGGAGCGCCGCCGATCGCGGCCGGGTGTCAGCTGATTATCACAGCTGACATCCGGCACTATGTGCCAGGAGCGGTCACGGACCGCCCCCGGCACATTAACCCCCGGCACACCGCGATCAAACATGATCGCGATGTGCCGGCGATGCAGGGAAGCATCGCGCAGGGAGAGGGCTCCCTGCGGGCTTCCCTGAGCCCCCCGCAGCAACGCGATGTGATTGCGTTGCTGCGAGGGTCTTACCTCCCTCCCTGCCTGCTCCAGACCCGGATCCAAGATGGCCGCGGATCCGGGTCCTGCAGGGAGGGAGGTGGCTTCACAGAAGCCTGCTCAGAGCAGGCACTGTGAAGCAGCCTGCACTTCTCGCAGATCGGTGATCTGTCAGAGTGCTATGCAAACTGACAGATCACCGATCTGTATTGTCCCCCCCTGGGGCAAAGTAAAAAAGTAAAAAAAAAAATTTCCAAATGTGTAAAAAAAAATAAAAAAAAATATTCCAAAATAATGAAAAAAAAAAAAAATATTATTCCCATAAATACATTTCTTTATCTAAATAAAATAAAAAAAACAATAAAAGTACACATATTTAGTATCGCCGCGTCCGTAACGACCCAACCTATAAAACTGCCCCATTAGTTAACCCCTTCAGTAAACACCGTAAGAAAAAAAAAAAAAAAACGAGGCAAAAAACAAAGCTTTATTACCATACCGCCGAACAAAAAGTGGAATAACACGCGATCAAAAAGACGGATATAAATAACCATGGTACCGCTGAAAACGTCATCTTGTCCTGCAAAAAACGAGCCGCCATACAGCATCATCAGCAAAAAAATAAAAAAGTTATAGTCCTGAGAATAAAGCGATACCAAAATAATTATTTTTTCTATAAAATAGTTTTTATCGTATAAAAGCACCAAAACATAAAAAAAATGATATAAATGAGATATCGCTGTAATCGTACTGACCCGACGAATAAAACTGCTTTATCAATTTTACGAAACGCGGAACGGTATAAACGCCTCTCCCAAAAGAAATTCATGAATAGCTGGTTTTTGGTCATTCTGCCTCACAAAAATCGGAATAAAAAGTGATCAAAAATGGTCACGTGTCCGAAAATGTTACCAATAAAAACGTCAACTCGTCCCACAAAAAACAAGACCTCACATGACTCTGTGGACCAAAATGTGGAAAAATTATAGGTCTCAAAATGTGGAGACGCAAAAACTTTTTTGCTATAAAAAGCGTCTTTTAGGCTGGTTTCACACTTGCGTTTTTATCTGCATGCGTTTTTTAAAAAAACGCATGCGTGAAAAAACGCATGTAAACGTGGTAAAACGCATGCGTTTTTAGACGCATGCATTTTTATAGAAAAACACAAGAAAACAAACAAAAAAAAAAAACCCTACCCCTAACCTGAAATACGTGGCACTAAAATATACGTTTATATACGTATATAAGTGCCACGATATTTCAGTGGCCACGTATATAAGTGCCACGTATTTAAGTGCCACGTACTTAAGTGCCACGTACTTAAGTGCCACGTATTTACGTGCCACGATATTTCAGTGCCACGTATAACCACATAGTTATAGTATTTATAGTACGTGGCACTGAAATACGTGGCACTGAAATATCGTGGCACTGAAACACGTGGCACTGAAACACGTGGCACTGAAACACGTGGCACTTAAATACGTGGCACTTAAATATGTGGCACTTAAATACGTGGCACTTAAATACGTGGCACTTATGACTGTCAGAAAATGTTCATTAAACGGTTAGAGGTGAGGTTAGGGGTAGGGTTAGGGTTACCGTTGGGATTAGGGTTAGGGGTGTGTTTGGGTTAGGGTTTCAGGTAGAATTGGGGAGTTTCCACTGTTCAGGCACATCAGGGGCTCTCCAAACGCGACATGGCGTCCGATCTCAATTCCAGCCAATTCTGCGTTGAAAAAGTAAAACAGTGCTCCTTCCCTTCCGAGCTCTCCCGTGCGTCCAAAAAGGGGTTTACCCCAACATATGGGTTATCAGCGTACTCGGGACAAATTGAACAACAACTTCTGGGGTCCAAGTTCTCTTGTTATCCTTGGGAAAATAAAAATTTGGGGGGCTAAAAATCATTTTTGTGGGAAAAAAATATGTTTTATTTTCACGGCTCTGCGTTGTAAACTGTAGTGAAACACTTGGGGGTTCAAAGTTCTCACAACACATCTAGATAAGTTCCTTGGGAGGTCTAGTTTCCAATATGGTGTCACTTGTGGGGGGTTTGTACTGTTTGGGTACATCAGGGGCTCTGCAAATGCAACATGACGCCTGCAGACCAATCCATTTAAGTCTGCATTCCAAATGGCGCTCCTTCCCTTCCGAGCTCTGTCATGCGCCCAAACAGTGGTTACCCCCCACATAGGGGGTATCAGCGTACTCAGGACAAATTGGACAACAACTTGTAGGGTCCAATTTATTCTGTTACCCTTGTAAAAATACAAAGCTGGGGGCTAAAAAATCATTTTTGTGAAAAAAAAAAGAATTTTTATTTTCACGGCTTTGCGTTACAAACTGTAGTGAAACACTTGGGGGTTCAAAGTTCTCACAACACATCTAGATAAGTTCCTTGGGAGGTCTAGTTTCCAATATGGGGTCACTTGTGGGGGGTTTGTACTGTTTGGGTACATCAGGGGCTCTGCAAATGCAACGTGACGCCTGCAGACCAATCCATTTAAGTCTGCATTCCAAATGGCGCTCCTTCCCTTCCGAGCTCTGTCATGCGCCCAAACAGTGGTTACCCCCCACATAGGGGGTATCAGCGTACTCAGGACAAATTGGACAACAACTTGTAGGGTCCAATTTATTCTGTTACCCTTGTAAAAATACAAAGCTGGGGGCTAAAAAATCATTTTTGTGAAAAAAAAAAGAATTTTTATTTTCACGGCTTTGCGTTACAAACTGTAGTGAAACACTTGGGGGTTCAAAGTTCTCACAACACATCTAGATAAGTTCCTTGGGAGGTCTAGTTTCCAATATGGGGTCACTTGTGGGGGGTTTGTACTGTTTGGGTACATCAGGGGCTCTGCAAATGCAACGTGACGCCTGCAGACCAATCCATTTAAGTCTGCATTCCAAATGGCGCTCCTTCCCTTCCAAGCTCTGTCATGTGCCCAAACAGTGGTTACCCCCCACATAGGGGGTATCAGCGTACTCAGGACAAATTGGACAACAACTTGTAGGGTCCAATTTATTCTGTTACCCTTGTAAAAATACAAAGCTGGGGGCTAAAAAATCATTTTTGTGAAAAAAAAAAAGAATTTTTATTTTCACGGCTTTGCGTTACAAACTGTAGTGAAACACTTGGGGGTTCAAAGTTCTCACAACACATCTAGATAAGTTCCTTGGGAGGTCTAGTTTCCAATATGGGGTCACTTGTGGGGGGGTTGTACTGTTTGGGTACATCAGGGGCTCTGCAAATGCAACGTGACGCCTGCAGACCAATCCATTTAAGTCTGCATTCCAAATGGCGCTCCTTCCCTTCCGAGCTCTGTCATGTGCCCAAACAGTGGTTACCCCCCACATAGGGGGTATCAGCGTACTCAGGACAAATTGGACAACAACTTGTAGGGTCCAATTTATTCTGTTACCCTTGTAAAAATACAAAGCTGGGGGCTAAAAAATCATTTTTGTGAAAAAAAAAAAAGAATTTTTATTTTCACGGCTTTGTGTTACAAACTGTAGTGAAACACTTGGGGGTTCAAAGTTCTCACAACACATCTAGATAAGTTCCTTGGGAGGTCTAGTTTCCAATATGGGGTCACTTGTGGGGGGTTTGTACTGTTTGGGTACATCAGGGGCTCTGCAAATGCAACGTGACGCCTGCAGACCAATCCATTTAAGTCTGCATTCCAAATGGCGCTCCTTCCCTTCCGAGCTCTGTCATGCGCCCAAACAGTGGTTACCCTCCATATATGGGGTATCAGCGTACTCAGGACAAATTGGACAACAACTTTTGGGGTCCAGTTTATTCTGTTACTCTTGTAAAAATACAAAAGCTGGGGGCTAAAAAATCATTTTTGTGAAAAAAAAAAAGAATTTTTATTTTCACGGCTCTGCGTTATAATCTGTAGTGAAACACTTGGGGGTGTAAAGCTCTCAAAACACATCTAGATAAGTTCCTTAGGGGGTCTAATTTCCAAAATGGTGTCATTTGTGGGGGGTTTCAATGTTTAGGCACATCAGGGGCTCTCCAAACGCAACATGGCGTCCCATCTCAATTCCAGTCAATTTTGCATTGAAAAGTCAAATGGCGCTCCTTCCCTTCCAAGCTCTGCCATGCGCCCAAACAGTGGTTTACCCCAACATATGGGGTATCTGCGTACTCAGGACAAATTGCACAACGTTTTTTGGGGACCAATTTCTTCTCTTACCCTTGGGAAAATAAAAAATTGGGGGCGAAAAGATCATTTTTGTGAAAAAATATGATTTTTTATTTTTACGGCTCTGCATTATAAACTTCTGTGAAGCACTTGGTGGGTCAAAGTGCTCACCACACATCTAGATAAGTTCCTTAGGGGGTCTACTTTCCAAAATGGTGTCACTTGTAGGAGGTTTCAATGTTTAGGCACATCAGGGGCTCTCCAAACGCAACATGGCGTCCCATCTCAATTCCAGTCAATTTTGCATTGAAAAGTCAAATGGCGCTCCTTCACTTCCGAGCTCTGCCATGCGCCCAAACAGTGGTTTACCCCAACATATGGGGTATCTGCGTACTCAGGACAAATTGCACAACATTTTTTGGGGACCAATTTCTTCTCTTACCCTTGGGAAAATAAAAAATTGGGGGCGAAAAGATCATTTTTGTGAAAAAATATGATTTTTTATTTTTACGGCTCTGCATTATAAACTTCTGTGAAGCACTTGGTGGGTCAAAGTGCTCACCACACATCTAGATAAGTTCCTTAGGGGGTCTACTTTCCAAAATGGTGTCACTTGTAGGGGGTTTCAATGTTTAGGCACATCAGGGGCTCTCCAAACACAACATGGCGTCCCATCTCAATTCCAGTCAATTTTGCATTGAAAAGTCAAATGGCGCTCCTTCCCTTCCAAGCTCTGCCATGCGCCCAAACAGTGGTTTACCCCAACATATGGGGTATCTGCATACTCAGGACAAATTGCACAACATTTTTTGGGGACCAATTTCTTCTCTTACCCTTGGGAAAATAAAAAATTGGGGGCGAAAAGATCATTTTTGTGAAAAAATATGATTTTTTATTTTTACGGCTCTGCATTATAAACTTCTGTGAAGCACTTGGTGGGTCAAAGTGCTCACCACACATCTAGATAAGTTCCTTAGGGGGTCTACTTTCCAAAATGGTGTCACTTGTAGGGGGTTTCAATGTTTAGGCACATCAGGGGCTCTCCAAACGCAACATGGCGTCCCATCTCAATTCCAGTCAATTTTGCATTGAAAAGTCAAATGGCGCTCCTTCCCTTCCAAGCTCTGCCATGCGCCCAAACAATGGTTTACACCCACATATGGGGTATCAGCGTACTCAGGACAAATTGTACAACAACTTTTGCAGTCTATTTTCTCCTGTTACCCTTGGTAAAATAAAACAAATTGGAGCTGAAATAAATTTTGTGTGAAAAAAAATTAAATGTTCATTTTTATTTAAACATTCCAAAAATTCCTGTGAAACACCTGAAGGGTTAATAAACTTCTTGAGTGTGGTTTTGAGCACCTTGAGGGGTGCAGTTTTTAGAATGGTGTCACACTTGGGTATTTTCTATCATACAGACCCCTCAAAATGACTTCAAATGAGATGTGGTCCCTAAAAAAAAATGGTGTTGTAAAAATGAGAAATTTCTGGTCAACTTTTAACCCTTATAACTCCCTAACAAAAAAAAATTTTGGTTCCAAAATTGTGCTGATGTAAAGTAGACATGTGGGAAATGTTACTTATTAAGTATTTTGCGTGACATATGTCTGTGATTTAAGGGCATAAAAATTCAAAGTTGGAAAATTGCAAAATTTTCAAAATTTTCGCCAAATTTCCGTTTTTTTCACAAATAAACGCAAGTTATATCGAAGAAATTTTACCACTATCATGAAGTACAATATGTCACAAGAAAACAATGTCAGAATCGCCAAGATCCGTTGAAGCGTTCCAGAGTTATAACCTCCTAAAGGGACAGTGGTCAGAATTGTAAAAATTGGCCCGGTCATTAACGTGCAAACCACCCTTGGGGGTGAAGGGGTTAAAGGGAAGGTGCCATCAAAAAAATTTTTTTTACAGCAATTGTAAAAATGTAAAGAATTAATGTTTACATTTTCTTAAAAAATATTATCATTTGTTTATAATTTAGTAAAATATGAAAAATAATTTGAAAAGTTTTGGAATTTCCACTTTTAAACACTAGGGGGAGCAGCTGCTGAAATTTCAGAAAAACCTAGTGTACAACTAGCTCACATTACAGCACTGCAGTAATTATGGGCGGAGTCTGCTGACGTGTGTGATGTCTCCTCTCCTTCCCTTCTGGGTGTTTGCTAAGGGATGAGAGGATGATATTCAGGAACCCAGTGAGCAGCCATTTTGTTGGTGACTGCAGAGTAAGGCTGCCATCACACTAGCAGTATTTGGTCACTATTTTACCTCAGTATCTGTAAGCCAAAACCAGGAGTGGAACACTTAGAGAAGTATAATAGAAACATATGCACCACTTCTGCATTTATCACCCACTCCTGGTTTTGGCTTACAAATACTGAGGTAAAATACTGACCAAATACTGCTAGTGTGACGGCAGCCTTAGGCTACTTTCACACTAGCGTTGTTTGCAATACGTCGTTTAGGAGAAAAAACGCATCCTGCAAAGTTGTCTGCAGGATGCGTTTTTTCCCCATAGACTAACATTACCGACGCATTGCGATGTATTGCCACACGTCGCAACCGTCGTGCGACCGCCGCCACAAAAAAACATTACATGTAACTTTTTTGTTTGTCGAGTCCCACCATTTTCGACCGCGCATGCACGGCCGAAACTCCGCCCCCTCCTGCCCGGACCTTGCAATGGGGCAGCGGAAGCGTTGTAAGACTGCTTCCGCTGCCCACGTCGGGCATTTCTTTCACAGCATGCGTCGGTACGTCGGGCTCCTCAGATCCTGTCTTGGCGATGTGTGAAAGTGAGACAACAGGCGCAGTCTGGGGTGACGCTGGGGGGAAATGTAGCCATATAGTAACGATAAAAATGAGACCCCTCTCTAAAGCTGCCTCACCAGCCCTGACTGCACCTAACTGGAGGTCATGCTGCCCCCTCTATTACCCCAGACCCGCGTGCAGGTGCTCAGCCAGAACCACCATAGAATGGGTCCGCTTTCTGAAGATAATACTGCCATAGTGTTCTCACATAATACCGCCATATAGATCACACATAATACCGCCATATAGATCACACACAATACTATCAAATAGATCACACAATACTGTCATACAGTTCACATAATACCACCATATAGATCACACATACCGCCAGTGTTATCGCATACCGCCATATAGATCACACAATACCGCCACATACTTCTCACAATGCCGCCATATAGATCTCACATAATACCGCCATATAGATCACACACAATACCACCATATAATTCTCACAATTCTGATCAAGCATAATACCACCATACAGATCACATAATACCGTCATATAGATCTCACATAATGCCATAATACAGCATGACCCGTGCAGCTCCTGTTATCGCACGCATAGAGTTGTGTGTGCAATGGGGAAAGACATGCAGGGGGGAAAGGAATGCATAGGAGAGGATTAGATACACTGTTCACCAGACAGTATCACACAGGATAGGATTAGATACACGGCTCAGCAGCCAGTATCATACAGGATAGGATTAGATACACGGCTCAGCATAGTATCACACAGGATAGGATAAGATACACGGCTCAGCAGAGAGTATCACACAGGAGAGGATTAGATACACAGCTCAGCAGTCAGTATCACACAGGAGCAGATTAGATACACGGCTCAGCAGTCAGTATTCCACAGGAGGATTAGATACACAGGTCAGCACAGTATAGGATTAGATACACAGGTCAGCATACAGTATCACACAGTATAGGATTAGATACACGGCTCAGCACAGTATCACACAGGAGAGGATTAGATACACAGCTCAGCAGTCAGTATCACACAGGACAGGATTAGATACACGGCTCAGCAAACAGTATCATACAGGATAGGATTAGATACACGGCTCAGCATAGTATCACACAGGATAGGATTAGATGCATGGCTCAGCACACAGTATCACATAGTATAGGATTAGATGCACGGCTCAACATAGTATCACACAGGAGAGGATTAGATACACGGCGCAGCAGACAGTATCATACAGGATAGGATTAGATACACGGCTCAGTTAGTATCACACAGGAGAGGATTAGATGCACGGCTCAGCATAGTATCACACAGTATAGGATTAGATGCATGGCTCAGCACACAGTATCACACAGGATAGGATTAGGTACACAGCTCAGCAAAGTATCACACAGTATAGGATTAGATGCATGGCTCAGCATAGTATCACACAGTATAGGATTAGATGCATGGCTCAGCACACAGTAGAGGATTAGGTACACAGCTCAGTTAGTATCACACAGGAGATGATTAGATGCATGGCTAAGCAGACAGTATCACACAGGAGAGGAGTAGATACACAGCTCAGTAACATACATGGGAGGAGATAACTGCTCAGAGTCAGCACCACAAAGGAGAGGATTAGATTCCCTCTCCCCCTCCCCACTGATACTCACGGCTGCCTGCTGAGTGCTTCTCCCTCCCGTCCATGGTCTCCTCCTCCTCCTATGACTGCAGGGCTCCTGCGATCATCCTGGGAAGCTGGCCTAGAGCTCACAGCTGCAGTGTGAGCTCCAGGAAGATGGCGCTGGTCTCCTGCCTCTGCCGTGCTGTGGACGGCTCAGGGGGCGTGGCCAGACCAGAGCAGGGAGCAGATTATAATGGTAGGTATAGAGTCGCCTCCCGACCGCAGATCTCTATGCCCTGGGCTGCCGTAAATGCAGAGTGTAAGTGACGTGCAGCTTCACTTACACTCCTGCAAAGCAAAATGGCGGCGCCCAGTGGCTTAAAAAAAAAATAATAATAAAAAAAATGTTAAAGTTAAAAAAAGGAAGTTTGTATGAAAAATAATTGTTTATATAAACAATTATTTTTAATACAAAAAATAAAATGCGGCACCTTTCCTTTAAATTTAAGAGGGGACTGGATACCTTTCTGGAAAAGTATAATGTTACAGGGTATAGATACTTGATAGGGCGTTGATCCAGGGAACTAGTCTGATTGGCGTATGTGGCCTCGGGAAGGGATTTTTCCCCCAAGGTGGAGCTTACTCTTTGCCACATGGGTTTTTTTGCCTTCCTCTGGATCAACATGTTAGGGCATGTTAGGTTAGGCTATGGGTTGAACTAGATGGACTTAAAGTCTTCCTTCAACCTTAATAACTATGTAACTATATGAGATAAGAAAAACAGAAAACTGAGACGGAGTATGACTTGAAAACGTATGATGTAAAAGCATGTTCACACTGGCCATGGAAACAAACAAAACCAAAGAAAAGACAATGTGTGCATATACCCCAATGAAAATAAATGAGTAAAAAAGCAAGTGCATTAAGTAACATAGGGTATTTAGTAAACATTGTTTTTGATAAAAAAAAAATCATAAAGCTGTCCCTCCACGACAAGGTATACCCAATTGTGACAGTACCTACACTCTCTAATGTTAAAACCTACCTAGTGTGAACAATGGCAGAGAGTCACGGGGTCCCAACCAGAAACCAAGCTTTGGAGGGACTTAATATGAACTGCCGAGCTCAGCGAAAAGAGGGCCACACCCTATTTGTACTGAATACAAAAATACTGAAGAAAAATAGAAAACTGAGTATTATGTGACATCATGAATGTTTTCAAGTCATACCCCCTTTTCACTGAGCTGGACAGTCTACCATGCTGGACAACACAGGCTCATTACATACACATTATATAGTCACACAGGCACACACATCATACATGTACACAGAACACATGCTGGACACAACAGGCTCATTACATACACATCGTATAGTCACACAAGCACACACATCATACATGTACACAGCACACATGCTGGACAACACAGGCTCAATACATACACATTATATAGTCACACAGGCATATACATCATATATGTACACAGCACACATGGTGGACACAACAGACTCATTACATACACATCATATAGCCACACAGGCACACATTATACATGTACACAGCACACATGCTGGACAACACAGGCTCAATACATACACATCATACATGTACACAGCACACATGCTGGACACAACAGGCTCATTACATACACCTGAGATACTCACATAGGCACACACATCAAACATGTACACAGCACACATGCTGGACAGCACAGGCTCATTACATACACATCGTATTGTCACCCACACATCATACATGTACTTAGTTCATATAAACAGCACATGTATGCTGGACAAGTATCATACATACATACTACAGATACCTCTACACTATATACCGCACACACAAGTATTGCACACTCACACACTACAGATAACACACACACATTACAGATACCAAGCCCACAAGTATTGCACACATACACAGATAGCACACACACAAATATTACACACACACTACAGATACCACACACCAAGTATTGCACACAGCTCATATACATGCTCCTCTGTAGTGCAGGGAAGGCTGATGTCCATGTGCAGCTCTTCAGCTTCTCCTGCTCACAGAAGCACTGTCATGGTCCCTCCACCGACCTCTCCTTCTCTGCCGGGGAAGCACATCAGAGCAAGAGAAGCTGTCACCATGACAGGACAAATAGAGGTACAGAGGGTATGAGGAAAAGCCATTGATCATCTTCTGCACAACCTGAGCCTCCAAGGGTTATATGATTGCTCTACTGATCCTTCAGACCCAAGTATGACACCATCATCCGCAAAGTAAAATTACACTAGGGTTGCTTGTGACTTCTAAGTATTATGTGCCTTCTAAAGTACTGTAACTATAAAGATTTTTAGGAAGAGACCCATTTGAGATAGAAATGTGTTGGGAATAAACTACAATCTATTTCTATTCATCGGAATCCTTCAAATTCTTCACCAGCAGCGCATCACCCCTACAGTTATTCCTTTTGATATACTGTATATCGACGTTGGTTTCATCCAACCACCGGCGCAGCAGCAGCTTGAATATTGTTATATAAGGTTATTAAGTGCTATGGGTTCATGCATGACAAGGTGAGTGAAAAAAACACAATATGTGCTCTTTTTGTCAATCCCCAGTCTATCTAACTACAAAGATTAACATTCATCTATAAATACAAAAGATAAAGACTGGTAAGGGTTACATCTTCCCTAATATTTACATCAGTGATAGTATTTCTTTGCCACTAACAAAAATAACAGCGGTGAGGCACACTTTTCATGCTGGAAACATGACAGTCCTCACTTATCATAATGGGGTTGGGTTTTCTTTAAGATTTACAGCATTTTAAAGGAGCAGTTCATTAGTATTTATCCCCCAAAAATTACTTAATATTGCCATCAAAACACTGGATACCCAAAAGAATGTAACACAGAATCAATGTGAAAAGAACTTTCAATGATTGAAAATGTTGCAATACCCTAATGCATTTCATTGTCTAATTACTAGAACTGGAGACAGCAATAATAAGGATGTAAAGCCAATATATGAGCATTATATGCTGCACATCATGGTGGTCATAAGTCATTGTCAGTAAGATCCAGTCGAATTTAGAGTTATGTGCTGGCGCAAGAGCAGATAAGATCACATCAACAGTGATGATGTCCTGCCGACCAGTACTGTGCCTGTCCAGGAGTGTCATCACCTGGGATCTTACAGGCAATGACTTATGACCTCCATGACGAGTGTTTGTTTTTTCCTGCGGCAGTGTATTCGATTGAATCTTACGGACTATGATCTGTGATGTCTATGATGCATTGTCATATTTCTTTTATTAGTATACATTGCTTACCTTTGCGCATGTGTACATTTTCATACATGGGAGATCACACTATTTCTATTTTGCACAAATCTCCATATATTAGCACTTAATATGGAGTCCTGATTAGGCAGATCTATGTATCTTACTATTGGTAAACAGCTATTCTATTTTTACACACTAAATATTGTCAGGCGTTCATGGTTGGTCCTGATGACTGCGGTTGGTCCTAATGAAGAAGTCTGTGAATTCGAAATGCGTAGACAATAAAAGCCACAAATTTCTGTTTTTCACCTCCTGGATTCTTCCATTACATCTATGGAAACCACTATTGGTGTCTTCGGTAGCGCAAAAAAAGGTCCATCTTTCCTTCTTTTTCTTTTCTTTGGCGGCATGGTGGCGCAGTGGTTAGCACTGCAGCCTTGCAGCGCTGGAGTCCTGGATTCAAACCCCACCAAGGACAACATCTGCAAAGAGTTTGTATGTTTTCTCCGTGTTTGCGTGGGTTTCCTCCGGGCACTCCGGTTTCCTCCCACATTCCAAAGACATACTGATAGGGAATTTACATTGTGAGCCCCATCGGGGACAGTGAAGATAATGTGTGCAAAACTGTAAAGCGCTGCGGAATATGTTAGCGCTATATAAAAATAAAGATTATTATTATTATTATTATTATTTCTTTGAATTCACTTCTTGGATTTGCAGCAGACGTTGCTTCCTGTGTTTATGGTGCTGCGTTCTCACAACCCTGCCAGTGAGCAAATCCCTCATAAACCCTATATTGCACTATTGTTTTCCAGCTCCTCTGTTAGCCCTTCTCAGGTTCAAATGATTTGGGGGTACACCCATATAGATAATTTAATTTTTTATCCAGTGATTTGATGATTAAATTGAATTCTTATGAATACCTTGTGATTACTATTATCTTTACATTTTTATGGGTGTCGGTTCTATAGTTGCTTAGGCTTTTAATTGTTTGTAATTCTTGAATGTATTTTTGTCTCAATAAAAATGGCTGTATTCATAAATAGGTGTGCTCATCGTTTTGTAATGCCCCTGTTGTACTAATTACTAGAGTTGAGCAAGAAGATTTGCTGAACCCTAGTGAAGCAACAACATCCGTAGTCTGTGGCCACCTCACCAGATCACTGAGAGCTTCCTTCTACTATCTACAGAGCAGTTTCTAATTTTTATGCTTGGTGGAATGTCATCATTGCGGCATGACGGATGCATGATGTCACGCTCAGCCTACTAATCGAATGCTCTGGTTTGTCGGCCACTGCCGACATTGCAAATGGACCACTGATCTTGATTATTTTCCCAACCGCATTCATTATGGGAGAACATTCCTTAGACAACCATTAATAATCTCACTGATAGCACCCAAGGTATCTAAGTGCAGGGATTTCTGTGTATGGCGCTCATACTCAATATTATATAATTCAAGATGTTTTTTTATTTTCTTTCTATTTCTCATAAATTGAATATTGTTAACTAGTCATGAGCGAATATACTCGTTACTCGAGATTTCTCGAGCACGTTCAGGAGTCCTCCGAGTATTTTTTAGTGCTCGGAGATTTAGTTTATTCTGCCGCAGCTGAATGATTTACATCTGTTAGCCAGCATAAGTACATGTGGGGGTTGCCTGGTTGCTAGGGAATCCCCACATGTAATCAGGCTGGCTAACAGATGTAAATCATCCAGCTGAGGCGATGAAAACTAAATCTCCGAGCACTAAAAAATACTCAGAGGTCACCTGAGCGTGCTCGAGAAATCTCAAGTAACGAGTATATTCGCTCATCGCTATTGTTAACATGTCTATCCACTGTGTTATTTTCAGAATGACATGACTTTTCCTTCTTGGTGTTGTAATTTCCATGTTGAGGAGTGAATATATGAAAAGGGCTGTACAGTTTATGCTTTCTGCTCACATGTTAATGAAGGTAAACCATTACAACATAATATGGACATTTTTTTCCTATGACATAACATAGACTAATGGTATTTTATTATACTGTAGTTGGTTTTTCTCTTATAGGAATACCCCATTGCTCCGAGCAGTGTATAAATCTCCAGTGTTATACCATAGATCAGCCACACTGGTTTTTGTGTGAGCTCAGTTCCTTTTGACTTGCCAAGGTTGTTAATCATGGTTACCTTTCGTGATTAAGTATGTGGCCTGAAGGAGCTGCAGGGTTACGGTAAACATAAAATTTACATTCGCAGTCTGCTGAAAGTGAAGGGAGGCCAACATAAATTTTACATCTGTGACATTTAGATTGATAGCTTTTATTCCAAAGTATTGCTTCAGCTTATATCTTTCCACACTATAGAAAATCCCCCTTGAGAGATTCGGAAAGTTGAATCTGCAGTCTAAACGTGATTGGATCCATTGTTTTCCCATCTCAAGCGTCTCAAGGCAGTATATTACATTCACTTTTATGAAACGGATGTAATCATGCTGATACATTCAATACTGCAAACACTCCTGGGTATGGGATACTATTATAAAGGGTTATAACGGGGGCAGACACAGACAATAGTGGACGACAGTGCAAGGGAGTGGGCCTAATTCCAATGTAAAAAAAAATGAGCATCCATTACCTATTTAAATGGAATCTGACAGCATAACTCACCTCTATCCAAACTGTTTGTGTCACCATGTTGCTCTCTGAAATTGAATGTCATCCATATTTTTATTAATGCAACTTGCTGTCTAAAACTTTTCTGTTTAATTCATAAGCAAATGAGGCCGAAGTGCTCTGTGTATGTCAAAGCACTTCCCAAGTCTTTGCTTCCTTAGTTCTTTTCCCCACTGAGCCTCACCTTTCTCTGGTCAACTGACCACTCACTTCTTGTGTAGTCAAACCAGTGAACTATCAACCAGGCAGTGGAAAGTAGGGCTGGACTGAGAGACTTGGGAAGAGATTTGACACTCCTAGAGTACTTAAGGCTCATTTGCAAATGAATGCAGACATTGATTTTTCAGACAGAGAACAATAGATTACCTAGGTAAAGGTGGAGATGGCATTGTCTATCACAGAGCATCATGACCATATAAACAGTTTGAGGAGGTCCTGTCGGTCGGGTGGATTGTGTTGATTTGAGATGAGAGGATCAGGCAAAATGAAAATTTGCCTAATCACATGGTTGTTTGGGGAATTTCGATCCGAAAAGAAGCTATTCTCCACAAATTGAATGTTTTTTATCTTGCTATGGGATATCTCCAGACCCGAGCGTATAATAAATAAATATGCAATGAATAGAAAAATCCTTAAGGTACCGTCACACTAGGCGATATCGCCAGCAATCCGTGACGTTGCAGCGACCTGGATGGCGATATCGCTGTATTTGACACGCAGCAGCGATCTGGATCCCGCTGTGAAATTGCTGGTCGCTGCTAGAAGGTCTGCACATTATTTGGTCGCTAGGTCGCCGTGTATCGCCGTGTTTGACAGCAAAAGCGACGATACCAGCGATATTTTACACTGGTAACCAGGGTAAACATCGGGTTACTAAGCGCAGGGCCGCGCTTAGTAACCCGATGTTTACCCTGGTTACCAGCGTAAAAGTTAAAAAAACAAACAGTACATACTCACCTGCGCGTCCCCCAGCCTCTGCTTCCTGACACTAAAGCGCCGGCCCTAAACTGAAAGTGAAAGCAACAGCGGTGACGTCACTGCTGTGCTGTTAGGGCCGGAGCTCAGTCAGCGTCAGGATGCAGAGGCTGGGGGACGCGCAGGTGAGCATGTACTGTTTGTTTTTTTAACTTTTACGCTGGTAACCAGGGTAAACATCGGGTTACTAAGCGCGGCCCTGCGCTTAGCAACCCGATGTTTACCCTGGTTACCCGGGGACCTCGGCATCGCTGGTCGCTGGAGAGCGGTCTGTGTGACAGCTCTCCAGCGACCACACAGCGACGCTGCAGCGATCGGCATTGCTGTCGCTATCGCTGCAGCGTCGCTTAGTGTGACGGTACCTTTATACTCATCTCACCACTAACCTCTCCATCCCCTTTGCTCCTTATTGTCACCTGTTTGGTTCTAGTTTCCTCTTCTGATCACTACTGCAAGTTCCTTCAGAGCCGAAAGTCACGGCCTAGCATGAAGAGGTCAGGAGATACAGTGCTGGTGGTAAGAAGATGTGTCGTGGATCGTATGAGTGATGTTGAGGAGTGGAGGTGCCTGAGAGGTCAACACTAAGGGCAGTATAATTTTTCCATATTTTATCTTTTGATGGCTCTTTATTGTTCAGCGAAATGGTTGACAGTGGCCACCATTTTGCTGAATTTGCACAAAATCGAATAAAAAAAAATTCCACATTTGGTAAATGCTGAATTTGGCAACATGCTAGTAAAGTTTTATTCCACCTATATATATTCAGTGTTCTATAACACATGATTTAATGGAATTTATTTATGTAATTATTTAAAAAACGTCATCTGGCTTTATGATCCATTCTATATACCTTCAAGCTGCAAAATATTCCAATGACTTGAACAACATCCCTCATCCCTGACCCCCACCCCCCATTTTGTCAGGTCTGACCTCTTTAACTTAAGGTACCTTCACACTCAGCAACTTTGCAATGAGAACGACAACGATCCGTGACGTTTCAGTGTCCTGGATAGCGATCTCGTTGTGTTTGACATGCAGCAGCGATCTGGATCCCGCTGTGCCATCGCTGGTCGGAGCTAGAAGTCCAGAACTTTATTTTGTTGTCAGGTCGGCGTGTATCGTCATGTTTGACACCAAAAGCAACGATGTCAGCAATGTTTTACATGGAGCTAACAACCAGCGAGAACAATAAGTGAGTCGCCGTTACTTCACAGGATCGCTCCTGCATCGTTCTGGAGTTGCTGTGTTTGACGTCTCTACAGCGACCTAAACAGCGACGCTCCAGCGATCGGCTCGTTGTCTATATCGCTGCAGGGTCGCAGAGTGTGACGGTACCTTTAGTGCCCTGTCACCTGTGACATCAGATTCTCTGCAGTGGGTGCATGTGCGCCAGTTTGCTTAGGTTCTTTGCCTGGTCCTGCCTTTCCCCTACTTCAACATTAATTTTTTGTTTTCAAATCTGTCTGGAAGGGAAGGGTTCAGTGCGAGAATAGAAAACTGCAGAAAAAAAGATCTGCGTTTGACAGGGCAGGATAGCTGATCCTGGAGACGTGGGAATATAGGTAAAAAAACATATTGTACAGATGATGTTTAGAGAGTACTGTATATCCTGACTGTCAATAGCCATTTGACAATGTTGTTGAGTTCATCTTTAATGTGAAAATCCATGTGTTTCTATAAGTCAGTAGTAAACAATTAAAGGGAATGTGTAAACAGTAAATGACCAATTGCGTAAAGGGAACCTGTCACCTGAATTTGGTTCACCTGAATATTGCCTTGCGCTGGCGTGTACTCCGGAGGACAGAGCATGAACTTCAAACCAATATTGCGGCCAGCATGCAGCCAGAGGGTAAGGAAAGGGTGAATCAAACACCCGAAAACCCCGCCCATATGACCCAAAACTGGTCCCGCCAAATTCAAGTGACAGGTTCCCTTTAAGGCTACCATGAAAATGGAAAGTATTTAGACCCCTTTAAATTTTTCACTCTTCGTTTCATTGCAGCCAAAAAAGTTCATTTTTGTACACTCTACATCCCATCTTGGCTGAAAAAAAAACAAAAATGTAGAATATTTTGCAAATGTAATAAAATAGAAAAACTGAAATATCACATGGTCATAAGTATTCAGACCCTTTGCTCAGAATTGAGTAGAAGCACCCTTTTGAGCTAGTATAGCCATGAGTCTTCTTGGGAATGATGCAAAGATCATGTGTTTAAAGAACAGCTCAGGATACAGCAGGACTTGGCAAAGCATTTAGTGAAGTGCTTATCTTTGGAGGTAAATCACATGAAAAGGACAAGTAAAGCAGTGACCAGCTCCTTTAACTGTTTATTATGTACTAGATGGTGGTCCGATTCTAACGCATCAGGTATTCTAGACTATGTATGCGTAGTGTATAGCACAGCCCACGCAGTACGTTGCGCAGCCCATGCAGTACATTGTGCAGCCCATGCAGTACATTGCGCAGCCCATGCAGTACATTGCGCAGCCCACACAGTACATTGCGCAGCCCACATAGTACATTGCGCAGCCCACGTAGTACATTGCGCAGCCCCTGTAGTATATTGCGCAGTGCACGTAGTATATTGCACAGCCCACGCAGTATATTGCCCAGCCTACGTTGTATATTGTGCAGCCCACGTTGTATATTGCGCAGCCCATATAGTATATTGCGCAGCCCACGTATTATACTGCGCAGCCCACGTAGTATATTGCCCAGCCCACGTAGTACATTACGCAGCCCACGTAGTACATTGCGCAGCCCACGTAGTATATTGCCCAGCCCACGTTGTATATTGCGCAGCCCACGTTGTATATTGTGCAGCCCACGTAGTATATTGCGCAGCTCACATAGTATATTGTGCAGGCCACGTAGTATATTGCACAGGCCACGTAGTATATTGCGCAGCCCACGTAGTATATTGCGCAGGCCACATTGTATATTGCGCAGCCCGTTGTATATTGCCCAGCCCATGTTGTATATTGCCCAGCCCATGTTGAATATTGCCCAGCCACATAGTATATTGCGCAGCCCACGTAGTATATTGCGCAGCCCATGTAGTATATTGCCCAGCCTACGTTGTATATTGCGCAGCCCACTTATTATACTGCGCAGCCCACATAGTATATTGCGCAGCCCATGTAGTATTTTGCGCAGGCCACGTTGCATATTGCGCAGCCCACGTATATAGCAATGTGGGAATGATATCACTGTTAAAAAAAAAAAAGAATTAAAATAAAAAATAGTTATATACTCACCTTCCATTGGCGCCTGGATCCAGGAAGCAGTTACCGACGTTTGGGATCCACCGCAGCTCGCTAAGTCTTCTGGGTAATTTCGCAATACATCGCTGGGAATGGAAGATTGCGGCTGGTGCCAGCGGCTCGGCAAACTACGAAGGATGAGTATAGCATTTTTTTTGTTTTTTATTATTTTTAACATTACTTTTTTTACTATTGATGCCGCATAGGCAGCCTCTATAGTAAAAAATTGGGAACACACAGGGTTAATAGCGGTGGTTACGGAGTGCGTTACCCGCGGCATAACACGCTCCGTTACCACCGGCATTAACCCTGTGTGAGCGGTGACCGGACAGTGTATGCGGGCGCCGGGCAGTGAGTGCGGGGAGTAAGGAGCGGCCATCTTCTTCCGGACTGTGCGAGTCGCTGATTGGTCGTGGGCGTTTTGCCACGACCAATCAGCGACTTGGATTCCATGACAGACAGAGGCTGTGACCAATGAATATCCATGACAGACAGAAGGACAGACAGACAGAAAGACGGAAGTGACCCTTAGACAATTACAGTTAGGTCCATATATATTTGGACAGAGACAACATTTTTCTAATTTTGGTTATAGACATTACCACAATGAATTTTAAACATAACAATTCAGATGCAGTTGAAGTTCAGACTTTCAGCTTTCATTTGAGGGTATCCACCTTAAAATTGGATGAAGGGTTTAGGAGTTTCAGCTCCTTAACATGTGCCACCCTGTTTTTAAAGGGACCAAAAGTAATTGGACAATTGACTCCAAGGCTATTTCATGGACAGGGGTGGGCAATCCCTTCGCTATGTCATTCTCAATTAAGCAGATAAAAGGCCTGGAGTTGATTTGAAGTGTGGTGCTTGCATTTGGAAGGTTTTGCTGTGAAGTAAACATGTGGTCAAAGGAGCTCTCCATGCAGGTGAAACAAGCCATCCTTAAGCTGCAAAAACAGGAAAAAACCCATCCGAGAAATTGCTACAATATTAGGAGTGGCAAAATCTACAGTTTGGACCATCATGAGAAAGAAAGAAAGCACTGGTGAACTCATCAATGCAAAAAAATCTGGGCGCCCACTGAAGACAACAGTGGTGGATGATCGCAGAATAATCTCCATGGTGAAGAGAAACCCCTTCACAACTGCCAACCAAGTGACCAACACTCTCCAGGAGGTAGGCGTATCAATATCCAAATATACCATAAAGAGAAGACTGCATGAAAGTAAATATAGAGGGTTCACTGCACGGTGCAAGCCACTCATAAGCATCAAGAATATAAAGGCTAGACTGGACTTTGCTAAAAAACATCTAAAAAAGCCAGCACAGTTCTGGAAGAACATTCTTTGGACAGATGAAACCAAGATCAACCTCTACCAGAATGATGGAAAGAGAAAAGTATGGCGAAGGTGTGGTACGGCTCATGATCCAAAGCATACCGCATCATCTGTAAAACACGGCGGAGGCAGTGTGATGGCTTGGGCATGCATGGCTGCCAGTGGCACTGGGTCACTAGTGTTTATTGATGATGTGACACAGGACAGAAGCAGCTGAATGAATTCTGAGGTATTCAGAGACATACTGTGTGCTCAGATCCAGCCAAATGCAGCCAAACTGATTGGTCGTCATTTCATACTACAGAAGGACAATGACCCAAAACATAAAGCCAAAGCAACCCAGGAGTTTATTAAAGCAAAGAAGTGGAATATTCTTGAATGGCCAAGTCAGTCACCTGATCTCAACCCAATTGAGCATGCATTTCACTTGTTAAAGACTAAACTTCAGACAGTAAGGCCCACTAACAAACAGCAACTGAAAACCACCGCAGTGAAGGCCTGGCAGAGCATCAAAAAGGAGGAAACACAGCGTCTGGTGATGTCCATGAGTTCAAGACTTCAGGCAGTCATTGCCAACAAAGGGTTTTCAACCAAGTACTAGAAATGAACATTTTATTTAAAATTATTGAATCTGTCCAATTACTTTTGGTCCCTTTAAAAACAGGGTGGCACATTTTAACCCCTTCATGACCCAGCCTATTTTGGCCTTAATGCAAAAAAAGTACGTGTGCACTACCTAGAGAGGGTGCAATGGTAGGCTCCCACACCATACAGTATACAAAATGAAAAAACCTTGCACTCAACTTATAAATGCTCAAGTGAGATATTTTAATGTAGTACTCCACAAAACGTTTCGGTCCAAACATACAGGACCTTCATCAGTTACGTACTGATATATAGATAGTGGGTGCACGCTATCAGCGTGTTTCTGGGCACTGGTGCACACAGCATCTGAGGTAGAACATAGGAAGAGACCAGACCTTCTGGTGTCCGTTAGTATGCAGAGATGTGCCCTGTGGATCAGAGCACAGGGGGGGATCGGAGGACGGGGGGAGCTGACAGGAGCACGGGGGAGCGGACAGGGGGACGGAGGGGGGTACCGGACAGAACGGAGGACTGGGGAGGAGATCGGGGGCGGAGGGGGGCAGAACATGATTTCCAGCCATGGCAGATGCTATTGCAGCATCGGCCATGGCTGGATTGCAATATTTCACCATTTTCATAGGTGAAATATTGCAAATTGCTCTGATTGGCTGTTGCACTTTCAACAGCCAATCAGAGCGATCGTAGCCACGTGGGGGCAAAGCCACCCCCCCTGGGCTGAAGTACAACTTCCCCTCTCCCTGCAGATCGGGTGAAATAGGAGTTAACCCTTTCACCCGATCTGCAGGGACGCGATCATTCCATGACGCCACATAGGCGTCACAGGTCGGATTGGCACCGACTTTCATGACGCCTACGTGGCGTCAAAGGTCGGGAAGGGGTTAAGGAGCTGAAACTCCTAAACCCTTCATCCAATTTTAAGGTGGATACCCTCAAATGAAAGCTGAAAGTCTGAACTTCAACTGCATCTGAATTGTTTTGTTTAAAATTCATTGTGGTAATGTCTATAACCAAAATTAGAAAAATGTTGTCTCTGTCCAAATATATATGGACCTAACTGTATATAGTAGATTTTCAAAATGTTCCATATTACTATCTGCATTTAGAATATCAGAAATCTATTTCTCATACTGGTCACTTAGCTTAACAATAGAAAATAAAAGCAAAAAAGGAAATATTGATGCAAAAGAAAATCTGTGCATCAAGTCAACGAATCCTGATATGTGTAGAATGGTACGCCTGGGTAATCTGTTTGTGTGGGTACTCATTTACTTCACTACACAGTTTGCAGTAAACAATGACAAAGGACCTTTACCACCTCTCCATACTAGTTCACACTGTGGCCATTTTGCTGACAAAAACAAGAAAAAACAAAATGGACATATACTGTACCCCGTTGTAAGAAAATAATTAAATAGTAGTAGTACATGTATATAACATAGGGTACTTAGATAAGGCTACTTTGAACAAAGAAACACAAAATCCATCGCACCGGAGTCTAATGGAAACCTCAATGCCACTGGATATTTGAAATTGCTACATGATGATGTGTTGCCTTTATGCACTGAAGATGGCACGCTCCCTGAGTTTTTTCAGCAAGATGGTGCACCACCACATTATGGGTGTCAGGACCGAGCATTCCTTGATGAACAGTTTCTTGGAAAGTGGATTGGTCATCGTGGGCCAGTTGAATGGCCACCAAGGTCTACCAATCTTATCCCCTTAGACTTTTGTCTTTGGGGTCATCTGAAGGCAATTGTCTATGCTGTGAAGATACGAGATGTGCAGCATCTGAAACAACGGATACTGGAAGCCTGTGCTAGCATTTCTTCTGTGGTGTTGCTATTAGTGTGTCAAGAGTGGGAGAAGAGGGTTGCATTGACAATCCAACACATTGGGCAGCATGTTTAACACATTTTATAAGTGGTCATAAACTTGTAAATAACTCATGAAAGAATAAAGTTACATTAAAACCAAGCACATCATTGTTTTTCTTGTGAAATTCTCAATAAGTTTGATGTGTCACATGACCCTCTTCCCGTTGAAAAGAATAGAGTTAGATCCAAAATGGCCAACTTCAAAATGGCCGCCATGGTCACCATCCATCTTGAAAAGTTTTCCCCCTCCCATATACTAATGTGCCACAAACAGGAAGTTGATATCACAACTAGTGATGAGCGAGTGTACTCGTTGCTTGGGTTTTCCCGAGCACGCTTGTGTGACCTCCGAGTATTTATGACTGCTTGGAGATTTAGTTTTCACCGTGGCAGTTGAAAGATTTACAGCTACTAGCCTGCTTGATTACATGTGGGGATTCCCTAGCAACCAGGCAACCCCCACATGTACTCAGCCTGGGTAGTAGCTGTAAATCATTCAGATGCCGCGATGAAAACTAAATGTCCGAGCAGTCATAAATACTCGGAGGTCACCCGAGCGTGCTCTGGAAAACCTGAGCAACGAGTATACTCGCTCATCACTAATCACCAACCATTCCCATTTTATTTAGGTATGTAAAATCTATGTATCTATAATCACCACCTGCCTCTGTTAGTGTCCCTCTGCATGTGTGCTTAGCAGCTTCTAATTTATTATATTTTTGTATTTTATGGGTATATACACCCTGTAGATTTTTTGTCCTACTCTTTTTTTGTTAGGTATGTCAGTTTTTAGATCTGCTTAATGGTTCAAACTTGTCTATTCATGTGAATTGGTAGATGACAAAGACTAAAGTGCTCTGATGCCATGTGTCATTCAACTGCTGTCTGTTTTTTTCCTATCTTATACTGTAAGTAGGAAATGCTCGGAATTTGGTATTTGTCAGGCAAAGACTTCACTTGGATCAAAAATGGATAAAAATTGGATCCACCACAGTGAAGAAAAATGGTCAATTTCTTTCTCATATGCAAAGAAAACAGATGTCTGCATTAGCACTTAAGGGTATAATACTTACCGGCAGGGATGGAGAACCAATGGGAAGACATCTGAAAATGTATTTCTAAGATTAATCATAGTACTATGAAATCTCAAAATCTCATATAAGCTTTCTCTACTCTGCCTCATGCTCTTTTTCTCTCCGAGATTCCACATAATTTCGCAGTACTATGCCAAACCTAAATGCTGAACTAATAAAAATCCTGTATTAAGATATGCAGAAACAAAGAAACTAAACAGAATATTGCTCAAAAATCAAATTAACAATATATGAATCTTCCTTTCTTCATATTGATGCTTTTGGTGTGGTTAGAAGAAATGTATACAGTAATTAACCATGCATGGATATTTTTTCCTATGGATGTAACATTTTTTATATTGCCTTAAGTGAAAATAAATGAAAAAAAAGTAATATGCAGCAAACTCTCCATAATAATAGATTCTACATGTGTGCATACACAAATCTTGACATTTATTAACCATAGTGATGGTGCCAATTTTGACCGTTATGGTTAAGCCCCATTTCTCCAGTCTAACTTGTTTTATTTTATATGAAAATAACTCAGGAAACTTTAAACATATCCTTGTGATTCTGACAATTTTTTGTGACACATTATATTTTATGTTAGTATGGAATTTAGGTTAAGATTAGAAATTAGAGGATCAAGCCTGTTTGGATATTTTATTCCTGGGATTAATTTTGCATTATAGTAATTCTCTGAGAATTTAATGTCCTTTATTATTCTCCTGGCTATCTCTAGAACCCAAAGTGTAACAAATTTAACATAGAAAAAATAGTTTTGTTCACCCTCCGCTTATCTCTCCAGCCTATCAGCTCCACACCATCACCTGTCTTTACCCCATTGCATCTCCTGAACAAAAGCCGCTAGAGTTAGAATGTTTGGTCCTCTTGTACTGTGCCGGACTTCAGGGTGTCATGGCGCGCAGAAAGGGTTTAGAGCAAACTCTCAGGATATAAATGGCGTTATGACTTCACAACGTGCCTCATTATTTTCTGTGCTCATGCACAGAACACTCAGGGTTAACTGCAGAGGTAAAAAAAAGCACAGTGGGCACAAGATTTAAAGAAATTATTTTTTTTAGTACACCATTGGATCCATGGTGCTGTACATGAGAAGGTGTTACATACAAGATACAAATATAAAAGACAATGAACAAACTATCAATGACAGACTGGTACAGAGGGGAGAGAGCCCTGCCATGCAGGCTTACAGTCTACAGGATAATGGGGAAGAAGATGGTAGGTTGGAAGGTTGCAGCAGCTCCTTTGGGGGTGAGTTAGCACGGGGCCATAGCTTTCTTGCCAAGAAAGGTTTACAAGTTCCGTCTGAATGTTCCGAAGGTTCTGAATGTGGTGGATAATTCGATGTGTTGCGGCATGGAATTTCAATGTACTTTACTGGATCAGTAAATGCTGCATTTTTTTATACAATGAAAATATGCAATGGAAATTTTTTTTACAAGCACTCGTGGGAATTGTGACAGAGTCACTGGCTTTGTAGAGGAAGGGAGGCATGTGTCACTGCGCAAGCAGAGGTCAGTGATGTGAAACCGGAGCATTTTGTGTTTCCAGCACACTAGGTTCTGAGAGGCCTTGTACAGAGTCAAATGGGCCGGTTTCATGTGAGCACCCGCAGTGCGGGAGGGAGGGTGCTCACCATACCCTTTTCCCTGCAGGACCTACAGGTGTTTGAGGATCTGCAGTGATGTCATGATCACGTGACTAGCACATGTGATAATATACCTGGACCTGCGATTCAGTCTGTTGGTGGTGCTGTGGGGAGAAACTGTACTTCCAACAGAAGTTGAGGATTGAGAGTGGTTTTCCCTAACAGTGTGTGGGAGGACCCAGCACAAAGGAGAACTGAACTGTATGCTATCATTTTTGTTTTATTTTTCTGTCATGCCCGGAGGGTTGTGTTTTGTTATCAACACTGTGGCTTATGCTGCATATAATAAACCGACTGGTGTTTTAGGTGCATGTGCTCCTGAGTCTACCTGAAGGCTTCTACCAAGCGTGACAACCCCTCACAGAATGTAGCACATGTTGATTATTTGCAGCAGATTTTCCTGCATCAAAAACCAGAGTGTTGGTGGCTTTAAACACACGTGTTCTTACATGCATTTTTGATGCACTTTTACTTGTATTTTATTTTTTTCCTGTTCATTTGAATGGGTTCAAAACTTTACAAAAAGAAAAAACTAAGTAGCATGTGCTTCAGATTTCAGATATTTCATTCACTTTTCTAGTACCATAAAGGGCAATTTTTTGTATCCTTGAAAAATGCAAAGAAAAATTCAGCAAAAATATAGCATGTGAGCAAGAGTATAAACAAATGAAAAAAATTCCCAAAACTTTATACTCGCCTCACCACTCACCCATCTGGTCTCTTTACTGGCCATTGCCAACTCAGAGTTGACTCTCCTTTTCTCTGTTGTGAGCCCGTTCTCTGGCCATGACCTGATCTTGGTCACTGTGTATTGCATGTCATGTCATGGACGTATGACATGCAGTGACCTCTGAGACCTGCCTGTGACTAGAAATCGTGGTATAGAGGGAATAGGCCCGTGCTACAATGACAGAAAGAAATAGCCCTGACGACCACAAAATGGGGAATGAATAATGCTGCCTGCCATCTTGTACTCTTATTTTCAGTGGTCTGTTCACTCTTGGCCAGGATCTCAGCCACAACCAGGCACAGAGGTCACTCATGTTCATGATGCCTTGATGTGCAATGCTCAGATCCTAGTCGTAACTGGAAACCCTGACGTAGAGTGAGCAAGCCAATGTGGCTTGTGACAAGAGAGCACTAGATGGTGGGCAGTGAGCAGCAGAGGGGCTGGATCTGTGAGCAGTGAGACAAGTATTTTTTTTTGCTTTTACATTTTTTTGTCATCCATCAAGGGTTTAACAAAATATTGGCTACCTTTTTTTTTTACTTAATCTTTGCAGAACCCATTTACAAAAATCCACATTTTGAAAAATGCTTTTTTTTTAAACTAATTTCCACTTGTATAAATTTGCTTATCTGTAATATTAATGGTTTCTAAGGGTCCTTTCAATCGCTCAGGAATTTCTGCGGGTTTGATGCTGCTTATTTATGCAGCATCAACCCCACAGTGGCCAGATGTTACAGCATAGTGGATGGGATTTCTAGAAACCACATGTCCACTATGCGGACATGTGTGCCTGTGGATCACTCGTGGAGACTGACATGTGGCGCTTCTTTCAACACTGCAGCATGTCAATTTCTCTTCGACTGGAGTCACACTACAGTTGAATATGGATGAGTGCTGTGTGATAAAAAATCGCATAGCGCTTGGACCAGTATTCATCTATAGGACAGCTCACATTGCCGTATTTTTTCTTGTCTGTTTTCAGTGTGCGCGATAAATCGCAGCATGCTGCATTTGTCACCAACACTGGGCCGAGTCTCGACTCACTCGCACCCATATAAGCCTATGGGTGCAAGTGAGACAAGGCACGTCACTCAGATATCATCCTAGTGATGTGCGATATATGCTGATCCCAGCAATGGAGGAGATGGAGAAGATGGAAATTCATTTCTCCACCTCCTCCACAGCTGTGCTCTGATCCACTCTGTGAGAGAGGCTCGGCACACAGATGCATGACACTCGGCTCCCGCTCGCAGCAGAGCAGGGTCATTAGCATATCGCATCCGATGCCGTACGCTAGTGTGACTTCCGACCTTCCCGTTAGTCTCCTCAACTAGAAATGTAATCAATAGAATGTATTGGATGCTGTAAATCCGCTCGGTCCAGTGAACACATGTGGATTTACCTGAGTTCAATAGAAGGCAGCACTTTGGATGCAGAAAACATATGCTGAGTCCAAAGTGCTGCTAGTTGTGGACCATTGGCACATAGCCTTACGGTTTTTCAAAGTGTCTGTAAAATTGTTGGCTGTCTGTGATTTTTTGATAACACCATAGTAATACGGAACTGCGTTGAAGACTTGTCAGAAGCTGATCATCCTACACAAAGCCTCATGTATGTAGTTGTTTCTTTCTTCCACATTCAAACTAAGTATTTCCATTATCTGCTAATTTCTATGCCTCCTAGAGCTTTTCTGGCACTGAATACAGTGCAGAGAAATGTAGCCAGATAACTGCAAGATTGATAAGAGGCTGCAGCGCATCCATTACAGCAGCAGTGCATTAGCTGTTATGCTGTCTTCTTCTAGCCCTGAAACAGCTGTGAATTGATTCCCTCCTCCGTCCTGTTCATTGCTACTGACACTCTAAATATTTCTGCTGGTTTATGAAGCGCAAAGAACGTGAATGAAGAATAAAGATATTTAATAACTCAGAGGTGTCCGGAAAGGATGATTGTTTTCTTGCCTTTTTCAATAAGTGGTAAGTTTGAAGTTTGTGTTAAAGTATGTTTCATCTCTGAATCAGTCTCTGTGATATATATATACATATATATATTGCTTTCTTCAGGTGCAGAAATCCTGGTTTTCTTCTCTGCTCACACAAAAACAAAGGCAATTGTTCATCAGTGATTTGATCAGATTTTCATTACTGTTTAATCCGTTTGTCAGTTTTTACCATAAGAGATGAGCAAACTTGTTTGGAAACCGTTCGCCAATCTCAAATTCGGCACCAACGTTGCACATTCGGATTCATGTTCGGAATTACAATCTTTTTCCTAAAAATCTTCAGCCAAAGTTCTGTAAATGACCGAGTTCACTAAGGGCTCTTTCAGGCGTCAGACTTGTACATTCAGATGTCAGCCTGAGTTTCATCAGTGTTTTTTCATCAAGTTTTATAGGACGGGAAAAAAAGTTTCTTGAGCTTCAGCTATCAAACAGTGCATGAAAAACAGTCTGCACATGGATGGAATCCAAACGCAATCTGATTTTTTCATGAACCAATAGACATAGACTCATTGAATTGCCTAGGTAAGTGTGAGCCAACACTCGGACAAACAAGTCTCCATGCTTTTGTGCAAACTTCAGTCCGAGGGAAAAAATAATACACGTGAACTACCCCATAGACTATAGTTGGCTCAAATTCTGTGAAAAACATGGATAACACTGGAATTAGGATAACTGATGTCTGTATGTGCGCTAAGAATGTGACGGCAGAAGTGTGCCATTGTATGATACGCATACTGTCATGATGCCCTTGCATTCTGCCTGTGGGTTGGCAGTCATGTGACCTCCCATCCACATTAGTTATACAAGGAAATGGTGACTGCCTGTGAGTCGCCTGTCAGGGGAGTGGGGTACTCGGTAGCGGGCTCGATCACAATTAAAGGGGTGGTCACAGCGGCAGCGACCCGGTCCATGGCCCTGGGTGCCCAAGTAAAAGGGACTGTCTTTTAAGGGGTTGTGGAAATAATGAAAGTTCGTGATGCCACCTGTGGTTCTCGGTCAGAGCTGACCGACGCTGCTTAAAGGGGTCCTCTGGGGGCGATGGTGCTGCAGCAAAGAAGGTGTCACTTCCCACAGGTGAAGCGGTGTTCCCAGGGCTCCCGGGTATGTTTGGCAGGGATGGTGAATGTTGCAAATAAATGGAGGGCACAGGGTTGCAGTTTTTACCAGGCTTACTGGTGTTAAACAGCCTCAGTCCAGGGTACCGGCAACAGGTAAAGATGGAGTCCAGGCAGCCTGAAGACAAGTGGAAATCCCTTTGACAGGTCAGTTTGGGAGCCTTCCACTATGCACTGGTCTGTAGTCCCTTGCTGCCTGTAATTGTCTAACAAGGTCCTCTTTTTCCCCTGTCCAGGGACAGTACCTGCATGGCATGCAACTTGAGCCATTTCTTTGGGGTCTCTGTCCACGGTGACTCCGGGCTCTGATTGCTGCTGTACCTCAGGTATTATGTGGACAAGTCCCTTTTAGTTTCCTGCCCTCCAGTTCTGCCATGGGACCTGTGGTTCCTCATGACCTCGGGCTCCCGGTGCCCGGTTTCTGCGCTCAGCTTAGAGAGGCCCAGTAGCAGTCCTCCTCTAGCTCCTAAGTCCTACTGTGCTCCTTCGCTGTCTGCTACCAACTGTCAACTGTCACTGCCTAGAAACTGCCTAGCAACTGACTTCTTCTCCCGACCAGAGAGAGCAGCTCCCCTCAAGTCAGGTGTAGAGCGCCATCTTCTGGCCTGGAGTCAGAATGTGTTGCATGTAAGGTTACCTACCAAAGGGATTCCTCCTGTCTCCACACATGGCATTACCCTCCCCGAGAGGAAGACAATACCACTGTGGTACCTGAACTCCTGGGGTGCCACACCTGCACATAACACATTGTAATGATTCAGCAGTTTTCAGTCACACTCACAAACAATTACTGCAGACCTTTATTCTTAGACTGGACAACCCCTATAATATCTGTTGCAAAAATGTATTATGAAAATTGTGTCAATGTGTTGGTTGCCTAATAATTTATAGTTTCAAGCAGTCCCATTGTTCCCAATACTCCTGAGGCAATAGGATGTGAGATATATGTAAACCCCACCGAAATGTGGTGTTTCAGGAGTGAGTCAGGAGTCCTCCTGGGAGAATTAGGGGCAGAGCAACCCCATAAATGATGGCACCCATGGTAATATTAGGGCTGCATTCACTTTTGTAAAAAGTTGCAAAATTTAGCACAACTCTCTTCCAGTCCGCCCTATAATATTTTATATATGTCAGAGATTTTGGTGCATTTTTTTGCCACTTTGTTAAATGTATGATTTTTCCTGCTAAAAAGTCGCAAGACCAATTGAAGCTGGATATAACAACAATTTTGATCTTTGTGCAAAATTCAGGAATTACGTGACACATTTTGATGAATTTGGCTTAAAAAAAAATCAGCAAAAAGGAAGAATCAGGCCCTCTGTATCTTTAATGAAAAAGATCATAAGTTAACTTGCTGGGTTTTCTTTTAAACAATTTCACAAATTTGTTATGAATGCTAAATAAATCTGTGATATTTTAATTCCTCCTAAAAAATATAAATGCAAAATGAATTACAAAAGAAAGGAAAATAACATTATCTTATTTCATTATGAAAATCATGTCTACCTTGGTCATAGAATCAATCAACAAGTTGTCTCTTCAGAAAGCATTTTAGCATTGACAATGAGAGTATACATGCACCCCAAATATGCTATAGCTATAAAAGATATAAGATATATAAAAGTCAAGGACACTCAAAGAGCCACAACAACAACCAGTATAATGGAGGTTGAATATCTAATGCACTTTAGCATGTTTGACAATGGTGAGGTTCTTATGTCTTGAGGTTTATTAATGTTGTTCCGTGCCGTCGTTCACTTCCCTCATGAATGCACAATTGCACTTGGGGAATTGCTGCCTTTTCCACACAAGGTTCAGACTCTTCTCTTTGCTCTCTCGCATCCTTTCATCTGTTCTGACTCTATTAGTCATCAGTCTCTTTAACTTTGTGCTGAATAAGTTATGGACCCTTTTAACATTATGTGATTTTCAAACGAAACTCTTAAATATATAGATAAATCTCATCTTTTATGCCGTCCCGTTCTCTTTCTCTGGCATTAAAGGCCCATTTTTGATACACTGATATTAGAATTGGCATCTGGCCCTTTTATACAGCATGTTATACACTCTCATTGATTGTCTCTTCCTTTCGCCTGTAAATCAAGTGACTCGTCTTGGATGTTCGTCTGGTTCTTGGGCGCTGATAATTGCTTAGCGATGGTTATTCTGTCGTAGTGATATACTGATTGCAAGTGTCACGACTTTGGTGCTTTTATGACTCCAAGTATAAATTATTCATTTATTGAAAAATTCATTTGAATCGTTAATGGGTTTTCAGTAATCTATAAAAGATATTATATCACGAATGTTGTTTTTATAGTCGTCAGATTTTTTTTTACAATGATGAATATGGATGTAGATCGGTTTCTCTGGGGCACAACTGCTTAAAGCATTTTCTATTACATTAAGACAGACACTTAAAGTCAATGAGAGTTCTCTCCATATGGTACTCATGGTTAAAAAATGAAAAAATGCTATGCCCTCGAGATAACACATTGCATGTTGTCAATGCATGTAAATATACTGTATACTATAAAAATCAATGGGTACCCCACTAAATACAGAAAAAGCACAAAATTAAAAAATTAAAAATCCCTGTCCATTTTTTCTCTATATCTGCCCCTTTTCCTTTTCTTTGTTCGTATTGTGTCTCTTTTTCCAAATAAAGCTGAGAAATACATTAAGAAATATTACAAGCGGGCTAAAAACGAGACCACTACCTTCTTACAATAGTGTAAGATTTTTTTTCCTTAATCCTTTATCACTATATATATGTTGTGCAATGTGCATACAAACAAATATTTACCTCCAACATCTTCTCCCGTTCCCACCTTCAGTTTAGTGGGTTTTCTGTAAAAACCAACAGCTGCTTTCTTATTGCAAATCTATGGGACACGCATTGAGGCTCTCATACACATATATTACAACGTTACTTCCAATCCATACAGAAGGTATTGCGGCAGCTGAGTAGTCTGAATTTTAGTCACTAGGTGCAGCAAAAGTTCAGAAATACACAAATATATGGTGCAATTTATAGTAGCACCTTACTATATTATTTGGTGTAAACTTCGACCAACTCTTAAAGGATTGCTCAAACTTCTGTTTTTCAGATGACATTGCTCCTCTATCTTTCGATTTCCTGCTTGCTGTCAATGTACTTCTGAAGTTTCACAGTTCAAATCAGAATTGGGCAGTCTCCGATGATGCTCTGGATGGTGGTTTCGACTCCGCAACATCGAGGAAGTGTGGGGTACCTGAAGCGGACAGATCCAGCAATGAGGTTGGCTTCAGAACATCCATTGCAGGCTGGATAGCAAACAGCTAGCAAGTATGTTCCTCTCTGTTGTTAGGACTTTTTAACAAGAGTTAAATCGAAGAGTAGATTGTCGTTACAAGCAATTATTTAAAATTAATAAAGTTAATCCAAGGTAAAAATTGTAAATCTGCTCCAATGTTTCCCAGCCTGATTACAATTACCGGTATTTTGCAAATAAATAATATATTGAACTTCCATACAGTGGTTACGGGAAACCTGTATAAAAAAGTCTGGTCACATAAGTGAATGTGAAATTTAGATTTGTATGGAAATAAAAAGTTGTAGGACACCGAATATAAAGTATATTTCTCTTAAAGTTGTTGATTGTGTCAGCATCATTGAAATGACTTTCTGTGGCTATCAAATGAAGGGATGAATATAAATAAAGCTGGTGGTTTATAGACAATGCCGAGATAAAATTCAAATTCCTGTGAAAGTTAAAATTAGGGAAGATATAGTTGTCGTAGAATATACTGCCTGTCATCTCCAGAGATATCTGCAAGCTGCAGACCACAAAAAGGAAACATAATCTCTTCTGGCTGATCACAGAGGCTAATCACTTCTTGTAACCCACACAAAAGATATTAGAGACATTACTACGGGTTAGCATATAATTGTAGGCAGTACGCAAATAGAAATATAAAGAAAGTTAACATAATACACAGAAAATATACAGCAAAACAATCATTGTAGCGTTATTATATGAAATCTGTCTCTTAATTCTTCATCCACAAATGTCAATAAAGCTTAAACAAAAATGTGATCAATTTGAAAGTGTTTTTTGTATATTTAAACATATATACCTATATATAAAGAAAGAAAATGAGAACGAGACTGAAGTAATAATCCTAAAAGTCAATATCGACCCTTTAACGAGTCTTGTCATGTAACTTAAAGGGAGGGTGCCGTGATTTAATGTTGTAAAAAAAAAAAATAAACTTTTAAATTCCTTATTTTTATAAGTTATTTTCAAGTGAATAATATTTATTGTTTTTTTTTTATTCATTTTTTTTTCTGCCACTGGGTGCCGCCATTTTGATTTGCAGGACTGTAAGTGTGGCTGCACGACACTTTCAGTCTGCAAATACGGCAGCACTGCGCATAGAGATCTGCGGTCGGGCGCCGACCCTATCTATAATACAGTAGCCACATTAGCTGTGAACTGGGCACGCCCACTTCACAGTTGTGTAGGCGTGTCTGGGTGCCATTGTATTGTAGCCCAGGGCTTTACCTGTTGTCATTCCGTCATTCCGATCTGAAACCGGAAGTGAAGGTCATTCACCTCAGATCCTGTGAAGTGATGACAGACATACCAGACCGGAGGAGCAGAGCTGCCAGCTGTGAGAGATTTTAGAAGAAGACATACAGCGGCGAGACGAGGACAGAGCGAGCAGGCTGAACATTGCGGGACGGTCACTCGGTAAGGGCTCATTTCCACATGCGAGGCACACGTCCGTGTCTCGCATGTGGAAACCAAGCTGTGGAGCCGGCACTCCAGAGCGGAGCGTGCGGCCGCATAGGAACACATGGAGCTGCACAGCTCCGCTCCTGAGTGCCGGCTCCACAGCTTGGTTTCCACATGATACGGTCGTGTGACTCGCATGTGGAAATGAGCACTAAGACTGAATGTAGCAGCATCAGGGCTGCGGCGGTGAATGGCTAAGCACGAGTGTTCACTGCACAGGGAAAAATTGTAAGATGGAGGAATGAATTGGAGGCTGGGAGAGAGAGTATGGGGCACAGCTGAAGCATGCGAGCCAGAGCTTGTGTATAGTGAATGGGAGCAAAGCCAGAGCTGAGCTATGGTGATTAGGTGCTGAGCCACAGCAGGAGTATGGTGAACAGGAGCAGAGCCTGAGATAGGGTATGGTCTATGTGAGCAGAGCTGGAGTATGGTGAATAGGAGCAGAGCCGGAGTATGGTGAATGGGGGCAGAACTGGGGTATGGTCAATGTAAGCAGAGCTGTGGTATGGTGAATAGGAGCAGAGCTGTGGTATGTTGAATAGGAGCAGAGCCGGGGTATGTTGAATAGGAGCAGAGCCGGGGTATGTTGAATAGGAGCAGAGCCAGGGTATGGTGAATAGGAGCAGAGCCGGGGTATGGTGAATAGGAGCAGAGCCGGGGTATGGTGAATAGGAGCAGAGCCGGGGTATGGTGAATAGGAGCAGAGCCGGGGTATGGTGAATAGGAGCAGAGCCGGGGTATGGTGAATAGGAGCAGAGCCGGGGTAGGGTGAATAGGAGCAGAGCCGGGGTAGGGTGAATAGGAGCAGAGCCGGGGTAGGGTGAATGGGGGGCAGAACCGGGGTACGGACAATGTGAGCAGAGCTGGTGTACGGTGAATAGGGGCAGAGCCGGGGTACGGTGAATAGGAGCAGAGCCGGGGTACGGTGAATAGGAGCAGAGCCGGAGTATGGTGAATGGGGGCAGAACTGGGGTATGGTGAATAGGAGCAGAGCTGTGGTATGGTGAATAGGAGCAGAGCCGGGGTATGGTGAATAGGAGCAGAGCCGGGGTATGGTGAATAGGAGCAGAGCCGGGGTATGGTGAATAGGAGCAGAGCCGGGGTATGGAGAATAGGAGCAGAGCCGGGGTAGGGTGAATGGGGGCAGAACCGGGGTACGGTGAATAGGAGCAGAGCCGGGGTACGGTGAATAGGAGCAGAGCCGGGATATGGTGAATAGCAGCAGAGCTATAGCTGGAGTATGGTGAATGGGAGTAGAGCTGGGGTATGGTGAATGGGAGTAGAGCTGGGGTATGGTGAATGGGAGCAGAGCCAGAGCTGGTGTATGGTCAATGGGAGCAGAGTTGCGGTAAGGTGAATGGGGCTAGAGTCAGACTTGTTCACTTCCTTTATTACAGATCCTGTGGAGCGACAGCACACAAGATTCAGCATTGCGGGCCGGAGGAGCAGAGCTGCCAGCGGTGAAGCCAGGAGCTAGTGGCCTAAACACAGCAGCGGTGAGGAGAGAAGCGTGATGGTCGGTGACATGTTAGCTAAGAGGAGGCCGCACTTGTTTACCACTGATCTATTTGGATTGCCAAACATTGTTGGGGTCTAAAATAGACAAGACGTTGTATATGTAGTAACTAGTGATGAGCGAATATACTCGTTGCTCGGGTGGTCTCCGAGTATTTCAACTGCTTGGAGATTTAGTTTTCGTCGCCGCCGCAAGTGAATGAATTATGGCGGTTACCCAGCCTGAGTACATGTGGGGATTCCTTAGCAACCAGGCAACCCCCACATGTACTCAGGCTGGCTACTAGCTGTAAATCAAGCAGCGGAGTCAACAAAAACTAAATCTCCGAGTAGTCACAAATACTCGGAGATAACCCGAGCGTGCTCAGGAAAACCTGAGCAACAAGTACACTCACTCATCTCTAGTAGTAACCTATGTCTTTTATCTTTGTCTTTTTTATGTATGATCATATCAATAAATATAAATGATGTTTTATATTCTGTGTAAATTAATAAAAATGAAATTTCTTCATTTTCTATTCTCCCTTTTTCATGTTGTCCATACATCGTATCTGAATGCTCATTATCGTGATTGCAAACAAGACACATGTACTTCTGTGGTGTAATCTAGTGGTATACCCCCTTCACACCTCCATGTCTCCAGGACTTGTTGCCTGTATTCACACCTGGAGATATGTTCACACATATGTTCACAACAGAGATCTTCACACCTCTGTGTTTTCTCAACAAACATGTCTGTGTGAGTTCCTTCACACTAAACGACTTTGCAACGATAGCGATCCGTGACGTTGCAGCGTCCTGGATATCGATATCATTGTGTTTGACACGCAGCAGCGATCTGGATCCTGCTTTGATATCGCTGGTCGTTGCTGAAAGTCCAGAACTTTATTTGGTCGTCAGATCGGCATGTATCGTTGTGTTTGACAGCAAAAGCAACGATGCCAGCGATGTTTTACAATGGTAACCTGGGTAAATATCGGGTTACTAAGCGCAGGGCCGCGCTTAGTAACCCGATATTTACCCTGGTTACCATTGTAAAAGTAAAAAAAACAAACAGTACATACTCACCTTCTGCTGTCTGTCACATGTCCCTCGCCATCTGCTTCCCGCACTGACTGTGAGTGCTGGCCGTAAAGTAAAAGCAGAGCACAGCGGTGACGTCACCGCTGTGCTGTTAGGGCCGGCGCTCACACAGTGCAGGGAAGCGGACGCCGGGGGACGCGAATGTAAGTAGTGTTTGTTTTTTTACATTTACACTGGTAACCAGGGTAAACATCGGGTTACTAAGCGCGGCCCTGCGCTTAGCAACCCGATGTTTACCCTGGTTACCCGGGGACTTCGGCATCGTTGGTCGCTGGAGAGCTGTCTGTGTGACAGCTCTCCAGCGACCACACAGCGACTCTGCAGCGATCGGCATCGTTGTCGATATCGCTGCAGCATCGCTTACTGTGAAGGTACCTTTAGGCTGCTCTCACTCTGGCATTATTTCAAATACATGTCCATCTGTTTTGAAAGGGATGCCGATGGATCTGTTATGGCCTCCCATGCTGTCCTATGGGCATGGATTGGTCCGGGTGTCTCCGTTTTGTCAAGGATCCATTGGTGTCCGCAATTTTCATGTACTCAGAAACGTAAACTGTTCTCTTTCTGGGCTTTCTCGAAAATCACGGACAGGCATGGATCCATGTCTGTCTGTAAGAAATTAACATGGAGCTCTATGGTGGACCGGTCCCTGAAAACCAACGGATCTGTGAAACAGCATGCTCAGAAGCAAGGTAGGGATAGGGATTAGTGATGAGCGAGTAGCATTGTTGCTCAGGTGATCTCCAAGTATTTGTGACTTCCTGAGATTTCGTTTTCCTCGCCTCAGCTACATGATTTACGGCTTCTGGACAGGGCATGTGGGCATTCCCTAAGGCCTCTTTCACACGACCAGGTAATTCCGGTACCGGAGTTATCCGTGTACGTGTGTCCGTGTGCTCACGTGGCACATCAGTGTGGCACAAGTGCGGCATCCGTTTGCCACCTGAGGACCACACGGACCCGCAGGAGTGAAGAGATGAATGATTAATTTTTTTTTTTATGTTAAAAATAAAGTTGCTGGGACCGCCCGGCCCATTGCAGAAGAAATACTCACCCAGCTCCCGCGATGTCTCCTTTCTCCTCTCAGCGCTGGCAGCCTGTCCTGTGTGAGCGGTCACGTGGGACCGCTCATTACAGTGAGGAATATGCGCATATTCCTCACTGTAATGAGCAGTCCCACGTGACCGCTCACACAGGACAGGCTGCCAGCGCTGAGAGGAGACATCGCGGGAGCTAGGTGAGTATTTCTTCTGCAAGGGACAGGTCGGCACACTGGGGATGAGAGGCAGGAGGTCCCAGCAACTTTATTTTTAACAAAAAAAAATTGATCATTTATCTCTTCTCTCCTGCGGGGGAGAAGAGATGAATGCCGCCTTCAGCACCACAGCAGGGGGGACAGCGCTTACTGTAGCGCTGTCTCTCCTGTGGGCGGTACGTGCACACAGAGGAGAGTGCACACTGTTCTCCGTGTGCATGTTGTATTGCTGTACGTGCTGCCGGAGAAACACGGACATGTCTCCGTGTTTTGAACACGGAAACACGGTCGGTGAAAACTGTCACTACACGTACCAGAGACACTGAAGTGTGATAGAGGCCTAACAGGCATTCCTCACATGTATTCCACCTGGCTAGAGGCCGTAAATCATGCAGCTGAGGCGATGAAAACTAATTCTCCGAGCACATCCAAATACTCGGAGACCACCCGAGCAACTAGTATACTCGCTCATCACTAATAGTGAACTCTGGTATGTCGCCTAAGAGGAGGCGCATTTCATGTCGGCTAAGAGAAGGCGCACGTCGTGTCGGCTAAGAGGAGGCGCACGTCGTGTCGGCTAAGAGGAGGCGCACGTCGTGTCGGCTAAGAGGAGGCGCACGTCGTGTCGGCTAAGAGGAGGCGCACGTCGTGTCGGCTAAGAAGAGGCGCACGTCGTGTCGGCTAAGAGGAAGCGCACGTCGTGTCGGCTAAGAGGAAGCGCACGTCGTGTCGGCTAAGAGGAAGCGCACGTCATGTCGGCTAAGAGGAGGAGCACTTCATGTCAGCTAAGAGGAAGCGCACGTCATGTCAGCTACGAGGAGGCGCATGTCATGTCAGCTACGAGGAGGCGCATGTCATGTCAGCTACGAGGTTGCGCACGTCATGTCAGCTAAGAGGAGGCGCACGTCATGTCAGCTAAGAGGAAGCGCACGTCATGTCAGCTACGAGGAGGCGCACGTCATGTCAGCTACGAGGAGGCGCATGTCATGTCAGCTACGAGGAGGCGCATGTCATGTCAGCTACGAGGTTGCGCACGTCATGTCAGCTAAGAGGAGGCGCACGTCATGTCAGCTAAGAGGAAGCGCACGTCATGTCAGCTACGAGGAGGCGCACGTCATGTCAGCTACGAGGAGGCGCATGTCATGTCAGCTACGAGGAGGCGCATGTCATGTCAGCTACGAGGTTGGGCACGTCATGTCAGCTACGAGGTTGGGCACGTCATGTCAGCTACGAGGAGGCGCATGTCATGTCAGCTACGAGGTTGCGCACGTCATGTCAGCTAAGAGGAGGCGCACGTCATGTGAGCTAAAAGGAATCGCACGTCATGTCAGCTAAGAGGAAGCGCACGTCATGTCAGCTACGAGGAGGCGCATGTCATGTCAGCTACGAGGAGGCGCACGTCATGTCAGCTACGAGGAGGCGCACGTCATGTCAGCTAAGAGGAGGCGCACGTCATGTCAGCTAAAAGGAATCGCACGTCATGTCAGCTAAGAGGAGGCGCATGTCCTGTCATTTAGGAAGGAGGCTCATCAAATTCCTATGTATTAACTCCCCTATATACCATATATTGTAAGCTTACATCCTTTACTGCATTTCATGTGGCACTAAAGGGTATTTAGCCTTGTACATATAAATTATAAATAAAAAAATTTACAAAAAAGGGCACAGGGACCCTCTCATTCAGGCAAACCAGCAAAGGTAAAACTGACAGCTAGGGTTTGGTATTCGCAGGGTGGGAAGGGCCCTGCCCCCCCTAAAAATAGCTTGCCACAGCCACCCCAGAACTGGTGTTTCTATTTGATGCTCTAATGCTGGCGCTTTGTCCCATCTCTTCCTGCTGCTCTGGTGTGTTGGCAAACGGAGTAATGGTATTTTGGATGCTGCAACGTGTAAGCGCAATGCGATATACGCTGAGGCATGCAATGGAGGAGATGGGGTATAATATATAGTATAATATGCAATGACCGTATACTGATACTTGAATTGCACTCATAGCAGAGCCTAAGCACAGTGTCATTTGCATATTCCATCACATGCCATATGAGAGTCTGGCCACGGGCTAATGAGGAGGGAGGTGCAACGGCATGTCGGCTATGATGGAGGTGCATGTCAAAACCATCAGTAAACTTTTATCGCCTAACATTTTGTCTAAACACACAAGACATTGTATATGTAGCAACTTACGTTCTTTCTCTTTGTCATTTTCTATCTATGAACATGTCAATAAATAAAAATGTTGTTGAATGTGAAAAAAAGATAAATTACCGTATTTTACGGATTATAAGACGCTCTGGATTATAAGACACACCCCAAATTTTCATGAGAAAAATAGGAAAAAAAAACCTTTTTAGGTGGAGGATGCAAGAGTTGAGCGTTGCCGCAGGCTGGGATGAGTGTGTTCCAAAGTGTGGCACGCCGCTGCCAATGTCCCGGTGGTGGTGCAGCGCTGTGTCCCCAGTGGCGGTGTTGCGCTGTGTCCACTGTCCACGCTGGTGGTGGAGTGCTGTGTCCCCGATGCTGCAGCGGGCTCTGCTGACATTTTGTGAAAGCCAGAGCCCTCCTGCAAGTTCTTCCATGGTTTCCTGTGTGGTGGTGGACTCCGGGAAAATGGCCGCTGGGAGTCAGCGCACGCGCAGATCGTGGTCTCATCGGCAGAGCCCCCCGCAGCACCGAGGACATAGCGCAGCACCGCCACCGTGGACAGTGGACACAGCGCAACACCGCCACTGGGGACACAGCGCTGCACCACCACCGGGACATTGGCAGCGGCGTGCCACACTTTGGAACACACTCATCCCAGCCTGCGGCAACGCTCAACTCTTGCATCCTCCACCTAAAAAGGTTTTTTTTTCCTATTTTTCTCATGAAAATTTGGGGTGTGTCTTATAATCCAGAGCGTCTTATAATCCGTAAAATACGGTAATTTATCTTTTTTTCACATTCAACAACATTTTTATTTATTGACATGTTCATACATAGAAAATGACAAAGAGAAAGAACGTAAGTTGCTACATATACAATGTCTTGTGTGTTTAGACAAAATGTTAGGCGATAAAAGTTTACTGATGGTTTTGACATGCACCTCCATCATAGCCGACATGCCGTTGCACCTCCCTCCTCATTAGCCCGTGGCCAGACTCTCATATGGCATGTGATGGAATATGCAAATGACACTGTGCTTTGGCTCTGCTATGAGTGCAATTCAAGTATCAGTATACGGTCATTGCATATTATACTATATATTATACCCCATCTCCTCCATTGCATGCCTCAGCGTATATCGCATTGCGCTTACACGTTGCAGCATCCAAAATACCATTACTCCGTTTGCCAACACACCAGAGCAGCAGGAAGAGATGGGACAAAGCGCCAGCATTAGAGCATCAAATAGAAACACCAGTTCTGGGGTGGCTGTGGCAAGCTATTTTTAGGGGGGGCAGGGCCCTTCCCACCCTGCGAATACCAAACCCTAGCTGTCAGTTTTACCTTTGCTGGTTTGCCTGAATGAGAGGGTCCCTGTGCCCTTTTTTGTAAATTTTTTTATTTATAATTTATATGTACAAGGCTAAATTCCCTTTAGTGCCACATGAAATGCAGTAAAGGATGTAAGCTTACAATATATGGGGGAGTTAATACATAGGAATTTGATGAGCCTCCTTCCTAAATGACAGGACATGCGCCTCCTCTTAGCTGACATGACGTGCGATTCCTTTTAGCTGACATGACGTGCGCCTCCTCTTAGCTGACATGACGTGCGCAACCTCGTAGCTGACATGACGTGCGCCTCCTCGTAGCTGACATGACGTGCGCTTCCTCTTAGCTGACATGACGTGCGATTCCTTTTAGCTGACATGACGTGCGCCTCCTCTTAGCTGACATGACGTGCGCAACCTCGTAGCTGACATGACGTGCGCCTCCTCGTAGCTGACATGACGTGCGCTTCCTCTTAGCTGACATGATGTGCGCTTCCTCTTAGCTGACATGACGTATGCTTCCTTAGCTGACATGACATGTGCCTCCTTAGCCGACATATCAGAGATCACTATTACTGATGAGCGAGTATACTAGTTGATCGGGTGGTCGAGTATTTGGATGTGCTCAGAGAATTAGTTTTCATCGCCTCAGCTGCATGATTTACGGCTTCTAGCCAGGTGGAATACATGTGAGGAATGCCTGTTAGGGAATTCCCACATGTATTCAGGCTGTCCAGAAGCCGTAAATCATATAGCTGAGGAAAACGAAATCTCAGGAAGTTAGAAATACTCGGGAGATCATCCGAGCAACAATGCTACTCGCTCATCACTAATCCCTATCCCTACCTTGCTTCTGAGCATGCTGTTTCACAGATCCGTTGGTTTTCAGGGACCCGTCCACCATTGAGCTCCATGTTAATTTCTTACAGACAGACATGGATCCATGTCTGTCCGTGATTTTCGAGAAAGCCCAGAAAGAGAACAGTTTACGTTTTTGGGTACATGAAAATTACAGACACCAATGAATCCTTGACAAAACGGAGACACCCGGACCAATCCGTGCCCATAGGACAGCATGGGAGGCCATAACAGATCCATGGGCATCCATTTCAAAACAGATGGACATGTATTTGAAATAATGCCAGAGTGAGAGCAGCCTAAAGGTACCTTTACACTAAGCGACTTTGCAATGATAACGATAGCGATCCGTGATGTTGCAGAGTCCTGGTTAGCGATATCGTGTTTGACACGCAGCAGCGATCTGGATCCTGCTGTGATACCGCTGGTCGTTGCTGAAAGTTTAGAACTTTATTTGGTCGTCAGATCGGCGTGTATCGTTGTGTTTGACAGCAAAAGCAACGATGCCAGCGATGTTTTACAATGATAACCAGGGTAAATATCGGGTTACTAAGCGCAGGGCCGCGCTTAGTAACCCGATATTTACCCTGGTTACCAGCGTAACCATAAAAAAACAAACTAACGGTACATACTCACATTCCGGTGTCTGTCTCACGTCCCTCGCCGTCTGCTTCCCGCACTGACTGTGAGTGCCGGCCGTAAAGTACAGCACAGCGGTGACGTCACCGCTGTGCTGTGCTTTTACTTTACAGCCGGCACTCACAGCCAGTGCGGGAAGCAGACGGCGAGGGACGTGTGACAGACACCGGAATGTGAGTATGTACTGTTTGTTTTTTTACGTTTACGCTGGTAACCAGGGTAAACATCGGGTTACTAAGCGCGGCCCTGCGCTTAGTAGCCCGATGTTTACCCTGGTTACCCGGGGACTTCGGCATCGTCTGTGTCACAGCTCCCCAGCGACCGCACAACGACTTACCAAAGATCACGGCCAGGTCGTATCGCTGGTCGTGATCGTTGGTAAATCATTTAGTGTGAAGGTACCTTAACTCACACAGACATGTTTGTTGAGAAAACACAGGGGTTTGAAGATCTCTGTTGTGAACATATGGGTGAACATATCTCCAGGTGTGAAAACAAGTCCTGGAGACATGGAGGTGTGAAGGGGGTATAAGGCTATGTGCACACGTTGCGGATTAGGCTTAGGAATTTCTGGTGCGGATTCTGCCTCTCCTGGCAGAAAACGCACCTGCGGTTTTTTGTGCGGTTCTGCAGCGTTTTTTGTGTGCGTTTTTGCTGCGTTTTTACCCCTGCGGTTTTCTATAATGGAATGGGTACAAAAACGCTGCAGATTCACAAAAAAGTAGTGACATGGTACTTAAACCGCAGCGTTTCCGCAGCGGATTTTCAGCAACGTGTGCACAAGCATTTTTTTTTTTCTCATTGATTTACATTGTACTGTAAATCAATTGCGGATCTGCAGTGTTTCTGCACTGCAAAAAACGCTGCTGATCATACCCCAACACTAGATTACACCACAGAAGTACATGTGTCTTGTTTGCAATCACGATAATGAGCATTCAGATACGATATATGGACAACATGAAAAAGGAGAATAGAAAATGAAGAAATTTCATTTTTATTAATTTACACAGAAAAAACAACAACATTTATATTTATTGGCATGACCATACATAAAAAAAGACAAAGATAAAAGACATAGGTTACTACTAGAGATGAGTGAGTGTACTTGTTGCTCAGGTTTTCCTGAGCACGCTCGGGTTGTCTCCGAGTATTTGTGACTACTCGGAGATTTAGTTTTTGTTGACTCCGCTGCTTGATTTACAGCTAGTAGCCAGCCTGAGTACATGTGGGGGTTGCCTGGTTGCTAAGGAATCCCCACATGTACTCAGGCTGGGTAACCGCCATAATTCATTCACTTGCGGCGGCGACGAAAACTAAATCTCCAAGCAGTTGAAATACTCGGAGACCACCCGAGCAACGAGTATATTCGCTCATCACTAGTTACTACATATACAACGTCTTGTCTATTTTAGACCCCAACAATGTTTGGCAATCCAAATAGATCAGTGGTAAACAAGTGCGGCCTCCTCTTAGCTAACATGTCACCGACCATCACGCTTCTCTCCTCACCGCTGCTGTGTTTAGGCCACTAGCTCCTGGCTTCACCGCTGGCAGCTCTGCTCCTCCGGCCCGCAATGCTGAATCTTGTGTGCTGTCGCTCCACAGGATCTGTAATACCGGAAGTGAACAAGTCTGACTCTAGCCCCATTCACCTTACCGCAACTCTGCTCCCATTGACCATACACCAGCTCTGGCTCTGCTCCCATTCACCATACCCCAGCTCTACTCCCATTCACCATACTCCAGCTATAGCTCTGCTGCTATTTACCATATCCCAGCTCTACTGCCATTCACCGTACCCCGGCTCTGCTCCCATTCACCGTACCCTGGCTCTGCTCCCATTCACCGTACCCCGGCTCTGCTCCCATTCACCGTACCCCGGCTCTGCCCCTATTCACCGTACCCCGGCTCTGCCCCTATTCACCGTACCCCGGCTCTGCCCCTATTCACCGTACCCCGGCTCTGCCCCTATTCACCGTACCCCGGCTCTGCCCCTATTCACCGTACCCCGGCTCTGCTCCTATTCACCGTACCCCGGCTCTGCTCCTATTCACCGTACCCCGGCTCTGCTCACATAGACCATACCCTATCTCAGGCTCTGCTCCTGTTCACCATACTCCTGCTGTGGCTCAGCACCTAATCACCATAGCTCAGCTCTGGCTTTGCTCCCATTCACTATACACAAGCTCTGGCTCGCATGCTTCAGCTGTGCCCCATACTCTCTCTCCCAGCCTCCAATTCATTCCTCCATCTTACAATTTTTCCCTGTGCAGTGAACACTCGTGCTTAGCCATTCACCGCCGCAGCCCTGATGCTGCTACATTCAGTCTTAGTGCTCATTTCCACATGCGAGTCACACGACCGTATCATGTGGAAACCAAGCTGTGGAGCCGGCACTCAGGAGCGGAGCTGTGCAGCTCCATGTGTTCCTATGCGGCCGCACGCTCCGCTCCTGAGTGCCGGCTCCACAGCTTGGTTTCCACATGCGAGACACGGACGTGTGCCTCGCATGTGGAAATGAGCCCTTACCGAGTGACCGTCCCGCAATGTTCAGCCTGCTCGCTCTGTCCTCGTCTCGCCGCTGTATGTCTTCTTCTAAAATCCCTCACAGCTGGCAGCTCTGCTCCGGAGTCCACTGTCTTCTGCTCCCTCTTCTTTGAGAACACCGCGGTCCACTTCCTGCTTAGCAACTGGTTGTGCCAGATCACAGTGCAGTCACAAAGAAAATGGCGGCACAATGTCTCCAGTCTTCATTCTGTCCTCTCCTCTTTTGGGTGAGTGAAACAGTGACGTCACTAGATCCTGCCCTAATTTTGCAGCTAACGTAAAGCTAGTAAGCATTACTGTAGCTGCCTGAGGTCTAGACAGGAAGATGCTCCCCCTAGCTGCTAGTATAAGAATTTTTTTTTTTATAATTGACATTTTTCATATTGCAGTATTTGCCATCAATGCAAACACTGGATTAAAAATTTAGAAATAATATTTAAATGTTATTTTCACACATACAAAAAAAAAGAAAAAATTGATGGCACCTTCCCTTTAAGCTAAAAGTCAAACTAGAATTTTGATTTTCAGACATGGTGTTTCAGGGTGATGCCCTTCCTCAGCGGAAAGTTTGAGATCTGATTTGGCTGTATGAAAGGCTTAAAACTGGGATCTAAAGGGTATGTTTCTTTTGTGGAATGTGACATGCTTGGAATGCCAGTGTTAGGAAACTTGTAAGCCATGCAATATCTATCTATCTGTCTGTCTGTCTATCTATCTATATATATATATACAGTACAGAGCAAACGATTGGACACACCTTCTCATTGAAAGATTTTTCTGTATTTTCATGACTATGAAAATTGTAAATTCACACTGAAGACATCAAAACTATGAACTAACACATGTGGAATTATATACCTAACAAAAAAAGTGTGAAACAACTGAAAATATATCTTATATTCTAGGTTCTTCAAAGTAGCCACCTTTTTGCTTTGATGACTGCTTTGCACACTCTTGGCATTCTCTTGATGAGCTTCAAGAGGTAGTCACAGGAAATGGTCTTCCAAAAATCTTGAAGGAGTTCCCAGAGATGCTTAGCACTTGTTGGCCCTTTTGCCTTCACTCTGCGGGCCAGCTCACCCAAACCATCTCGATTAGGTTCAGGTCTGATGATTGTGGAGGCCAGGTCATCTGGTGTAGCACCCCATCACTCTCCTTCTTGGTCAAATAGCCCTTGCACAGCCTGGAGTTGTGTTTGGGGTCATTATCCTGTTGAAAAATAAATGATGGTCCAACTAAACGCATACTGAATGGAATTGCATGCCGCTGCAAGATGCTGTGGTAGCCATGCTGGTTCAGTATGCCTTCAATTTTGAATAAATCCCCAACGGTGTCACCAGCAAAGCACCCCCACATCATCACACCTCCTCCTCCATGCTTCACGGTGGGAACCAGGCATGTAGAGTCCACCCGTTCACCTTTTCTGCATCTCACAAAGACACGGTTGTTGGAACCAAAGATCTCAAATTTGGACACATCAGACCAAAGCACAGATTTCCACTGGTCTAATGTCCATTCCTTGTGTTCTTTAGCCTAAACAAGTTTCTTCTGCTTGTTGCCTGTCCTTAGCAGTGGTTTCCTAGCAGCTATTTTACCATGAAGGCCTGCTGCACAAAGTCTCCTCTTAACAGTTGTTGTAGAAATCTGTCTGCTGCTAGAACTCTGTGTGGCATTGACCTGGTCTCTAATCTGGGTTGCTGTTAACCTGCGATTTCTGAGGCTGGTGACTCGGATAAACTTATCCTCAGAAGCAGAGGTGACTCTTGGTCTTCCTTTCCTGGGGTGGTCCTCATGTGAGCCAGTTTCTGTGCAGCGCTTGATGGTTTTTACAACTGCACTTGGGGACACTTTCAAAGTTTTCCCAATTTTTTGGACTGACTCACCTTCATTTCTTAAAGTAATGATGGCCACTCATTTTTCTTTACTTAGCTGCTTTTTTCTTGCCATAATACAAATTCTAACAGTCTATTCAGTAGGACTATCAGCTGTGTATCCACCAGACTTCTGCACAACACAACTGATGGTCCCAACCCCATTTATAAGGCAAGAAATCCCACTTATTAAACCTGACAGGGCACACCTGTGAAGTGAAAACCATTCCCGGTGACTACCTCTTGAAGCTCATCAAGAGAATGCCAAGAGTGTGCAAAGCAGTCATCAAAGCAAAAGGTGGCTACTTTGAAGAACCTAGAAAATAAGACATATTTTCAGTTGTTTCACACTCTTTTGTTAAGTATATAATTCCACATGTGTTAATTTATAGATTTGATGCCTTCAGTGTGAATTTACAATTTTCATAGTCATGAAAATACAGAAAAATCTTTAAAATAATAATAATAATCTTTATTTTTATATAGCGCTATCATATTCCGCAGCGCTTTACAGTTTGCACACATTATCATCGCTGTCTCCATTGGGGCTCACAATCTAAATTCCCTATCAGTATGTCTTTGGCATGTGGGAGGAAACCGGAGTACCCGGAGGAAACCCATGCAAACACAGAGAGAACATACAAACTCGTTGCAGATGTTGTCCCTAGTGGGGCTTGAACCCAGGACTCCAGCGCTGCAAGGCCACTGCGCCACCGTGCTGCCCATGAGAAAGTGTGTCCAAACTTTTGTTCTGTACTGTATATATATATATTGTGATGCAGTGACCCCTGTAACAGGTAGGGGGCGCTGCATGGTCTCTCCAGCATACGCACGGAGGCATATTGAGGCCATGGGTATGCATGGATGTGGTAGTGAGACAGTGTCCGGCATTGTGGTTAATGGGAGGTATGTGTCACAGGGATGGATGCTCCCTGCGATGCAACCCAGTGTATCTTGTCATTAGAGCACATAAGCACTGAAGATGTCATTTAGTGCACCTGGGTCTGGGTTGCGGATAGCTATGAGAGATGGGAGGGTCTGGCTACCCACACACCTCACCACTGGGTGAGGGCACTCACTGTACCTTTTTCCCTGCAGGAGTATGAGGACCTGTAGTGATGTCATGATCACGTGATCAGCCCATGTGATATACCTCACCTATGGGTGTGGGTACAAGGTACATAATATGACCAGGGTGTGGGTCACAGGTCCCGGAGTATGTTCCTGGAAAACACATGCTGGTGTTGGGAGGTCCGGATGAGTAGGACCGGATCCCTGAGCAGTGCACAGTGAAACTTGGGGAAGCTACTGTCCTCCGGTGGGTCTGGACTAACTAATGTGTGCCACCCAGGCAAGTTGGTGATCCCCGTGTGCAGCTTTCCCAGTGGACTGACAAGGAGTCAGCAGGTAATACTAGACTGTGCATTTGGCTCCAGAGCGAGCCTGAATATCGGACTCGTCCAAGAGTGTATGGTCACAGTCCTGATGGAACAGAGTCATGCTGTGAATATTGTTACTTTGTTTTGCCGTGCTATGAAGATTGTTGTTTTGAATTTTCTGCCACTGGGGTTTATGGAGTAATAATCCCAGTTGAACTATTGAAGAAAACGTCTTGCTGAGTGTTATATCGCTGCCAAGCGAGTATTCCCCAACCTGTAAGTAAGTGCAATCTTACAATATATATATATATATATTTATATATATGTATATATATATATATATATATATATATATACTAGACTGTGGCCCGATTCTAACGCATCGGGTATTCTAGAATATGCATGTCCCCGTAGTATGTGATTCGCGGCAGACTGTGCCCGTCGCTGATTGGTCGAGGCAACCTTTATGACATCATCGTCGCCATGGCAACCATTATGACATCTACGTCGCCATGCTGTGCCCATCTCTGATTGGTCGAGGCCGCCCGACAAACCGCCGACCACTCCATATAAGGTATGGTCTACAAACCGCCGACCACTCCATATAAGGTATGGTCTACAAACCGCCAACCACTCCATATAAGGTATGGTCTACAAACCGCCAACCACTCCATATAAGGTATGGTCTACAAACCGCCGACCACTCCATATAAGGTATCCTGTTTGTAGACCATACCTTATATGGAGTGATTTCCAGGACAGACAGACAGACAGACAGACAGACAGACAGAAAGACAGACAGACAGACAGACAGACAGACAGACAGACGGAAAAACCCTTAGACAATTATATATATAGATATACATATATATATATACAGTGCCTACAAGTAGTATTCAACCCCCTGCAGATTTAGCAGGTTTAATAAGATGCAAATAAGTTAGAGCCTTCAAACTTTAAACAAGAGCAGGATTTATTAACAGATGCATAAATCTTACAAACCAAAAAGTTTTGTTGCTCAGTTAAATTTTTATAAATTTTAAACATAAAAGTGTGGGTCAATTATTATTCAACCCCTAGGTTTAATATTTTGTGGAATAACCTTTGTTTGCAATTACAGCTAATAATCGTCTTTTATAAGACCTGATCAGGCCGGCACAGGTCTCTGGAGTTATCTTGGCCCACTCCTCCATGCAGATCTTCTCCAAGTTATCTAGGTTCTTTGGGTGTCTCATGTGGACTTTAATCTTGAGCTCCTTCCACAAGTTTTCAATTGGGTTAAGGTCAGGAGACTGACTAGGCCACTGCAACACCTTGATTTTTTGCCTCTTGAACCAGGCCTTGGTTTTCTTGGCTGTGTGCTTTGGGTCGTTGTCTTGTTGGAAGATGAAATGACGACCCATCTTAAGATCCTTGATGGAGGAGCAGAGGTTCTTGGCCAAAATCTCCAGGTAGGCCGTGCTATCCATCTTCCCATGGATGAGGACCAGATGGCCAGGCCCCTTGGCTGAGAAACAGCCCCACAGCATGATGCTGCCACCACCATGCTTGACTGTAGGGATGGTATTCTTGGGGTCGTATGCAGTGCCATCCAGTCTCCAAATGTCACGTGTGTGGTTGGCACCAAAGATCTCGATCTTGGTCTCATCAGACCAGAGAACCTTGAACCAGTCAGTCTCAGAGTCCTCCAAGTGATCATGAGCAAACTGTAGACGAGCCTTGACATGACGCTTTGAAAGTAAAGGTACCTTACGGGCTCGTCTGGAACGGAGACCATTGCGGTGGAGTACGTTACTTATGGTATTGACTGAAACCAATGTCCCCACTGCCATGAGATCTTCCCGGAGCTCCTTCCTTGTTGTCCTTGGGTTAGCCTTGACTCTTCGGACAAGCCTGGCCTCGGCACGGGAGGAAACTTTCAAAGGCTGTCCAGGCCGTGGAAGGCTAACAGTAGTTCCATAAGCCTTCCACTTCCGGATGATGCTCCCAACAGTGGAGACAGGTAGGCCCAACTCCTTGGAAAGGGTTTTGTACCCCTTGCCAGCCTTGTGACCCTCCATGATCTTGTCTCTGATGGCCTTGGAATGCTCCTTTGTCTTTCCCATGTTGACCATGTTTGAGTGCTGTTCACAAGTTTGGGGAGGGTCTTAAATAGTCAGAAAAGGCTGGAAAAAGAGATAATTAATCCAAACATGTGAAGCTCATTGTTCTTTGTGCCTGAACTACTTCTTAATACTTTAGGGGAACCAAACAGAATTCTGGTGGGTTGAGGGGTTGAATAATAAATGACCCTCTGAAAAGACTTTTCCCAATTAAAAAAAAAAAATAAACAAAGAAATAACATTCTTTTTTGCTGCAGTGCATTTCACACTTCCAGGCTGATCTACAGTCCAAATGTCACAATGCCAAGTTAATTCCAAATGTGTAAACCTGCTAAATCTGCAGGGGGTTGAATACTACTTGTAGGCACTGTATATATACATATATATATATGTATATATATATATCTACATATATACAGTGGGGAAAATAAGTATTTGATACACTGCCTATTGTGCAAGCTTTCCCATCTACAAAGAATGGAGAGGTCTGCAATTACACAGGTCAACAAAAAAAAATTTTTTTTCTGGTGTCCAAAATATTTTAATGAATTTGGGGTATTTTTTGGGGTGCTGATTCTGAATATGTCATCAGTTTTGCCAGATTGGCTCAAGTTTTTGACATTTTTGGTATCTTATTTATAGCACTTGTTGGTAAATGCGACGCATCATCTCATTAATTTCTTAGGATTAGTACTTGAACTGAGCAGTTCTCAATATAGTTTTGTGTTAATTAGTGTTCTAAAAGTTTGTTCATAGCTTGATTTTTGCACTAACTTTATGTTGTTGTCTGTTTTCCAGTGAAAAGCATGAACTCATCAAGAAGAAGTTGTCTTAACGATCCAGACTCATTCTGTTACATTTGTGGTGAATACACACTGCCAAAACATAGAAGAAACATAACAGACTTCGTAAAAAAAAGTGTATTTTGCCTATTTTGGGGTTATGCTTGGGGACCAAGACAAGTTTTGGGCACCACACATAGTGTGCAAAGCAGGGCCGGACTGGCCATAGGGCACTTCTGGCAAATGCCAGAAGGGCCGGTGCCAGTGGTGGGCCGCTCAATCCGCCGCCCCCGCCGTCGCATTCAACTATACCGGCGTATAGACGCCGGTACAGTTGAATGCAATGATGGAGGAGAGAGCGTCTACAGACGCTCCTCTCCCATCATTCCCCGCTCTGCCTCTGACACTGCGGGTGCGCGATGATGTCATATCATCGCGCACCTGCTGTGTCCCGGGCAGACTGCAGCTGCTGAGACAGGAGCAGGAACCAGGAAGCAACGCTGGGCACGAGGAGAGGTGAGGAGAGTTTTTTTTTTTTCTGGACTGTGGGGCCATTCTCGGAGGAGGTGAGGGGAGGAAGAGAAGAGATGTGGGCTGTATATAGTTCTCTGTGGGCTGTGCTCTGTGCTGTATATAGTTCTCTGTGGGCTGTGCTCTGTGCTGTATACTGCTGTGGGCTGTATATAGTTCTCTGTGGGCTGTGCTCTGTGCTGTATACTGCTGTGGGCTGTATATAGTTCTCTGTGGGCTGTGCTCTGTGCTGTATACTACTGTGGGCTGTATATAGTTCTCTGTGGGCTGTGCTCTGTGCTGTATACTGCTGTGGGCTGTATATAGTTCTCTGTGGGCTGTGCTCTGTGCTGTATACTGCTGTGGGCTGTATATAGTTCTCTGTGGGCTGTGCTCTGTGCTGTTTACTACTGTGGGCTGTATATAGCTCTCTGTGGGCTGTGCTCTGTGCTGTATACTGCTGTGGGCTGTATATAGTTCTCTGTGGGCTGTGCTCTGTGCTGTATACTGCTGTGGGCTGTATATAGTTCTCTGTGGGCTGTGCTCTGTGCTGTATACTGCTGTGGGCTGTATATAGCTCTCTGTGGGCTGTGCTCTGTGCTGTATACTACTGTGTGCTCTGTGCTATATATAGTTCTCTGTGGGCTGTGCTCTGTGCTGTATACTGCTGTGTGCTGTATATAGTTCTCTGTGGGCTGTGCTCTGTGCTGTATACTGCTGTGGGCTGTATATAGCTCTCTGTGGGCTGTGCTCTGTGCTGTATACTACTGTGGGCTGTATATAGTTCTCTGTGGGCTGTGCTGTATACTGCTGTGGGCTGTATATAGTTCTCTGTGGGCTGTGCTCTGTGCTGTATACTGCTGTATATAGTTCTCTGTGGGCTGTGCTCTGTGCTGTATACTGCTGTGGGCTGTATATAGCTCTCTGTGGGCTGTGCTCTGTGCTGTATACTACTGTGTGCTCTGTGCTATATATAGTTCTCTGTGGGCTGTGCTCTGTGCTGTATACTGCTGTGGGCTGTATATAGTTCTCTGTGGGCTGTGCTCTGTGCTGTTTACTACTGTGGGCTGTATATAGTTCTCTGGGCTGTGCTCTGTGCTGTATACTGCTGTGGGCTGTATATAGCTCTCTGTGGGCTGTGCTCTGTGCTGTATACTACTGTGTGCTCTGTGCTATATATAGTTCTCTGTGGGCTGTGCTCTGTGCTGTATACTGCTGTGGGCTGTATATAGTTCTCTGTGGGCTGTGCTCTGTGCTGTATACTGCTGTGGGCTGTATATAGCTCTCTGTGGGCTGTGCTCTGTGCTGTATACTACTGTGTGCTCTGTGCTATATATAGTTCTCTGTGGGCTGTGCTCTGTGCTGTATACTGCTGTGGGCTGTATATAGTTCTCTGTGGGCTGTGCTCTGTGCTGTATACTGCTGTGGGCTGTATATAGCTCTCTGTGGGCTGTGCTCTGTGCTGTATACTACTGTGTGCTCTGTGCTATATATAGTTCTCTGTGGGCTGTGCTCTGTGCTGTATACTGCTGTGGGCTGTATATAGTTCTCTGTGGGCTGTGCTCTGTGCTGTATACTGCTGTGGGCTGTATATAGTTCTCTGTGGGCTGTGCTCTGTGCTGTATACTACTGTGGGCTGTATATAGCTCTCTGTGGGCTGTGCTCTGTGCTGTATACTACTGTGGGCTGTATATAGTTATCTGTGGGCTGTGCTCTGTGCTGTATGCTACTGTGGGCTGTATATAGTTCTCTGTGGGCTGTGCTCTGTGCTGTATACTACTGTGGGCTGTATATAGTTATCTGTGGGCTGTGCTCTGTGCTGTATGCTACTGTGGGCTGTATATAGTTCTCTGTGGGCTGTGCTCTGTGCTGTATACTACTGTGGGCTGTATATAGTTATCTGTGGGCTGTGCTCTCTGCTGTATGCTACTGTGGGCTGTATATAGTTCTCTGTGGGCTGTGCTCTGTGCTGTATATAGTTCTCTGTGGGCTGTGCTCTGTGCTGTATACTACTGTGGGCTGTATATAGTTATCTGTGGGCTGTGCTCTGTGCTGTATGCTACTGTGGGCTGTATATAGTTCTCTGTGGGCTGTGCTCTGTGCTGTATATAGTTCTCTGTGGGCTGTGCTCTGTGCTGTATACTACTGTGGGCTGTATATAGTTCTCTGTGGGCTGTGCTCTGTGCTGTATACTACTGTGTGCTGTATATAGTTCTCTGTGGGCTGTGCTGTATATAGTACTCTGTGGGCTGTGCTGTATATAGTACTCTGTGGGCTGTGCTGTATATAGTACTCTGTGGGCTGTGCTGTATATAGTACTCTGTGGGCTGTGCTGTATATAGTTCTCTGTGGGCTGTGCTGTATATATTACTTTGTGGGCTGTGCTGTATATATTACTTTGTGGGCTGTGCTGTATATATTACTCTGTGGGCTGTGCTGTATACTACTGTGTGGACTGTGCTGTATACTTCTACGTGGGCTGTGCTGTATACTACTGTGTGGTCTGTGCTGTATACTACTGTGTGGTCTGTGCTGAATACTGCTGTGTGGGCTGTGTTATCTACTACGCGAGCTGTGCTATAGTATGCAGGCTGTGCTGTATACTATGCGGTTTGTGCTATATAATATGCGGGCTTTGCTATATACTATGGGGAGTATATTATATTCTATGGGGGAGGCCATGTTATGTACTATGTGGCTGTGTTATATACTATTGTGGGGGTATATTATATTCTATGGGGGAGGCTGCGTTATATACTATGGGGGGCTGCATTATATTCTATGGGGGGCTACATTATATATTATGGGGAGGTGGGCTGTATTATATTCTATGGGGGTTACATACTCTGGGGTGGCTGCATTATACTCTGTGGGGTGGCTGCATTATACTCTGTGGGGTGGCTGCATTATACTCTGGGGTGGCTGCATTATACTCTGGGGTGGCTGCATTATACTCTGGGGTGGCTGCATTATACTCTGGGGTGGCTGCATTATGCTATATGTGGGCTGCATTATACTGTATCGAGGACTATGGGGAATACGTTATACTATATGAAGAACTATGGGGTGCATTATACTATGGGAAGTGAATTGTACTACATGGATGACTGTGGCGGTGCATTATACTATATGGAGCACTATGAGGATTGTATTATGCTATATGGAGGACTATGAGGAGTGTATTATACTATGTGGAGGACTGAGCAGTGTATTTTAATATATGGAGGACTATAGGGAGTGTATTATACTATATGGAGGACTATGGAGCACATTATAATATATGGAGGACTATGGGGTGTATTTTACTAAACAAGTAAAATGCTGCATATTCGGATTGTTTTTGCTGGAACAAAAAGCCTTGTTGTCAGCAGCAGATTGCCAGTGTAAACTGTAGATGTGCTGCTGAAAACATGATACTGTATGGTGATCTATTAGTGATCGTTCGGTCTCATCATTATTCCTCAGCTGGTGGAAAGAGGCCGGGAAACAAGCGTTGAACAACTTCAGTATTGTCGATCAAACTCGTTTAGCGGCCTGAACTCAGCGCACGTAAATACAACAGAAAGGCTTCTGTGTGATGTGCAATATGTTAGCATTTGGGGACCCATTTTAAACTTTGCCTAGGGCCCCACTTTGCCTAAAACCGGCCCTGCCTACAAGTGTACAAAGATATTATACAGTCACCATGTGACAAGTGGGCCTGTGTAACTTCAAATGCCAGGGCTGAATTTTAGTCCCAGTCCGGCCCTGGTGCAAAGCATGTATCAAATTATTACGAAAATGGAGCAAAGGACAAAGAAAAAGCTTCAAATTTGGTGTTCCAATGTTGTGGAGAGAGCCAAAAAATCATCATGATGACTGTTATTTCTGTGCAGTGCAAGTGCAAGGATTCAATAAGCATAAGAAACGAAAATGGGAGTAACATGGAATCTGCAAGAAGGCCTGTCCCTCATTGTGAAGATGTGCCTGTACCTGTGTTTACCATAAATAACAGTCATCATGATGATTTTTTGGCTCTCTCCACACCATTGGAACACCAAATTTGAAGCTTTTTCTTTGTCCTTTGCTCCATTTTCGTAATAATTCGATACATGCTTTGCACACTATGTGTGGTGCCCAAAACTTGTCTTGGTCCCCAAGCATAACCCCAAAATAGGCAAAATACACTTTTTTTACGAAGTCTGTTATGTTTCTTCTATGTTTTGGCAGTGTGTATTCACCACAAATGTAACAGAATGAGTCTGGATCGTTAAGACAACTTCTTCTTGATGAGTTCATGCTTTTCACTGGAAAACAGACAACAACATAAAGTTAGTGCAAAAATCAAGCTATGAACAAACTTTTAGAACACTAATTAACACAAAACTATATTGAGAACTGCTCAGTTCAAGTACTAATCCAAAGAAATTAATGAGATGATGCGTCGCATTTACCAACAAGTGCTATAAATAAGATACCAAAAATCTCAAAAACTTGAGCCAATCTGGCAAAACTGATGACATATTCAGAATCAGCACCCCAAAAATACCCTAAATTCGATGAAATATCTTTGGCACCAAAAATGCTGTTGACCAGTGTTATCATTGTAGGTACACTCCAACTGTGAGAGACAAAATCTAAAAAAGAAAATCCAGAAAATCACATTGTATGATTTTTACATAATGAACTTTCATTTTATTGCAGGAAATAAGTATTTGAAACAATGGAATAACAGAACTTAATATTTGGTACAGAAGCCTGTTTCTGCAGTTACAGAGGTCAGACATTTCCTGTAGCTCTTGACCAAGTTTGCACACACTGCAGCAGAGATTTTGGCTCACTCCTCCATATAGATCTTCTTCAGATCTTTCAGGTGAAACATTGAGTTTCAGTTCCCTCCAAAGATTTTCTATTGTGTTCAGGTCTGGAGACTGACTAGGCCACTCCAGTACCTTGAAATGCTTCTTACGGAGCCACTCTTTACTTGCTTGGCTCTGTGTTTCATGTCATTGTCATGATGGAATACCCAGCCGCCACTTACTCTCAATGCTCTTACTGATGGAAGGAGGTTGCTTTCCAAAATCTCGCTATACATGACATCATCCATCTTCCCTTCAATATGGTGCTGTCATCCTGTCCCCTTTTCAGAAAAGCACCCCCAAAGTATGATGCTTCCCACACCATGTTTCAGATTTGATTCACAGAAAAGTTATTCTCTGCACACTTACTGGCTCTCAAGACTCAGGTGCATAATAAATGGTCCTCGCAGCATCTTCTTATTCTGGCCGGTTGATGATCACTGGCTGGGTGATATATTACATAAATATATATGTATATATACAGTACAGGTGAGAAGCTGTAAACGTATAAGGTGCTGCAGTTAACAGAATGAAAGTTGAATTAACTAAGGAGAAATACTCAAAGTTTTTTTTTTATAAAACTAAGCGGGCATATGTTTTCAAACATCATGGAGAACTAACCACAGATCTTCTGGGGCTATGTCATTTTTAGGACTATTTGTTCTCCTTTATACTGATATTTCTAAATGACATTAGCTGCTATACGTCGTGATATTCCAGCTGCAGAATAAATTTAGAGCTAATCAGATGAACCCCTGATGATATTGCATGACGGATACTTAAATAACTGATATGAGCATGCAAGGACCATAGATGTAGTGGTCAGCAAAGGAAACAGTGTCATAGATGAAAGACAATGTCACTATATATAAAGCAACCCCGCGGAGGATCGGTAGCAGATGGCACAACAAACACACAATGGAATGGAAAAGGGGTGAGGAAGGATATATCAATAGGGAAATGAAGGAAGGGACACTCCTGAGCTCAAACCTGAGCCTGTCCCTGCACTCCCCTGATGCCCTAAGTGGGTGCTTCCCTCCACTGCCATCAGGAACCTAGTCCCTCACTGTCACCTCACACAGCACTGGCTGGTGCACTGGCCAGCAAGCAGCATTAGCCTCACAATTGCAGATAGTACCACACAGGGGAAAGTGACAAACATAAAAGGGACAAGGAGAAAGCACAGCACTTAGCTTCCAGACACCGCTGCCAAGCTCCATGCCTCAGATAGCACAGCAACAGGACTCCAAAACACCGGAAGTGGCTGACACCAGTGAGCTGCTCCTGCAAGGCTGGTCTCCATAGAGAAACTCTATCACCAGCAGTCAGCTGATGCATCAGGTGACCATTTAAAGGATGGTGGGAATGGTCATCACTCACATCAGCAGACCCAGCAGCACTACAGTTACACCAGATTGCCTGCGGGTGAAAACTGCCGATGGTCCTGAAAGGAAAAAAACTACTTTTAAAACAGAGTAGAAACAGAGCTGCCACGAATCCAAAAATGGATCATGACAGACAAATTATGTTCACTTCCCTTCAAAATCGGAAGTTGCCCAGCATTGCCATCAGCTTAGAACTGGCAGCAACAAGTGTCACTCAACTACACAATCAACAGTCTGGAGAAGTCTGACCAGAAGGGGTCTTCATGGACATGGAAGAATTGTGGCCAAAAATCATTCCTCTGACTTTGAAACAAGGCCAAAAGACTCTTCAATGCATGAAAACATAACATTGGGGGTGCAGAAAATTGTCAACAATTTTGTGGCTGTAACAGATGACACTTAGTAGCTGAAGGACTGTAGATTGGCACATTTATGAGTGTCTGCAGGAAACACTGAAGCATGTTGGAGAACTATCTTTAGCGTAAAGAAGAACATGGGGTTCTGAAAGTGATGATATGGCCCCCACAGAGCCCTGATTTAAACATCATGAAGCCTGTGTGGATTACATGAAGATACCGACAGCTTTGTGAAAACCTACATTCAAAGAAGATTCGTGGTTAGTTCTCCAAGATGTTTGGAACAACCTCCAAACTGAGCATGCTGTGAAGTCATACGTCACAACAAGTGTCAAGGCCTAGTCATGTCTCAAATGCTGGAAAAGAGTAAAGAGATTGCAGTAGCCGGTGCAGGTACCTTATGGAGAAATTGAAGGATTGTTAGGGAGCTGTAGCAGCAGGGATAGGTAAGAAGTGAGTATGCTGTTTTATTGTTTTAACCCCTTCATGACCTGTATGAGTTGCACAAAAAGGAGGCCTGGGAGACCCTGCTTAGTTGGTTTTATGTGTGGTGAATCCTCCCAAAATTCAGATTTGTTGTAATCTTCAAATTTGGGGAAATTAGTTTAGAATTAATTTTCTTGTCCTTAGTTATCAACCATAACATTAGAACTACCAATATATAAATTGAAAAACATTAATTATTTTGTGACAATATTCTATGTGTGGGATATATTAGTCAGCAAAAGAACAAAAAGTTCATGAGGCTGACATGTTGGAAGCAAGAAAAGTGAGCAGGAATAATAAGAAGTAATAGGCTGACCTAATTTTTGGGATCCCATAGAAGACCTTCTTTAGAAAAAAAATGCTGAAAAACTTACACCCCTTTACATCACGAAAATATCTTAAAATAGTAATGGCTATATGGGTGTTAGAAGTCATGGAACTATGAAAGCATGTGACATGATCTGATTAATAGAGGGATCAAAACCTTGTAAGTACCCCAAAAATATACTAATAAAAAGTACATTTTTTTGCGAAGCTCAGCTTTTTAAACTAATTTTTTAAATAATAAAAAATCTTTACAAGTTTGATATTGCCGTACTCATACTGACCTAGAGAATCGTGTTGATGGGTCATTTTTATGATTACTGTAAAAACAAAATGCAAAAAACAATGGAGTAATTGTTTCCTTTATATGAATGATGTAATATAAAGTGAGAAATCATCCTTATGGCAATGCAGACAGTTAAAAAAAAGCAAAAATCATGACTCTTGGAAGAGGGAGAGGAAATATTGAAAGCACAAAAATTAAAACTGGCAGCAACGTTGAGTAGTTAAAACTATTTGGATGGCCGGTTGGATGGATAGATATAAGGATATTTGGATGGATGGACGAACAGAAGGATGGATGGATAGAAGGTTAGAAAGATGGATGGATGGATGAATGGACAAATACAGTAGATGGATTGATTGAAGGATGGATGGATGGACAGAAGAATAAATGGATGGATGGATGGATGGATTGATGGATGGATTGAAGGATGGATGGATAGATAGATACTCATTTGACTAATTAACTTTAATTAAGTGACCTATGCTGACTTTAACTCCATGTTAACATTCCCATAATTATCTACAATTTCAACTACTCTACATCTGCACAGAACTTGAAAAGACATTCAGGCAGATTAAAGAAGAAGAGCAGGAAAAAAATTCACACTTTGCACTGTGAACATTACAAGATTTGGAAATAGCCTAGTTCTCTTGACAGTTTTTCACATTTCTCACACACCTTAATAATGACATCAACTAATGTACTAATGTGAGATATATGGGTGATCTGTGGATGGGAAAATCTGAAAAATCTCAGCATTAAAAATATATAAAGCTACACTATTAAGTTAGACGTATCCAGTGTCTGGCTAATGAAAATTGCCGTGCCAAAGGCATCTAGCTATTAAAATGTGAACAAAATTATGATTGGAGTTCTGCAGTGAGGCTGAAACTAGATTAAAATTGTACATTTAATGACTGACAATATCCTGAAAAATATTTAATTTGCATAAAATGGTCACCTTCAAATTGTCAACATCCTTTCTCTATGAGCACTGAATGGAAATTGCCGCATTGTCTTCCCTCCTGCCTAATGAAAGAAACAATTTAAAGTTATGTGACTTTGTCTGTTATTAATTTCTTTCTAGTCATTTCATTGCTTATGTCACCTGCATGTCTATAGGCATTATCTGTTCTTCCCTGCAGGTAAAAGTTATGCAATTCTTTTTAAATAGCTTCTTCAACTATTAACGATACAATAGAAAGTAATGATCACTACCAATCTTTGCGCTTGCAGCCATTCACATTTTAGGACAATTTGATTCTTTTCAGTTCTGTATAATTCCACATTGTAAAATTTGAAAAACTGTAAAACATTGTAAAACTCAATTTAATCCTATATGATAAGTATAGCCACTTCCATGTGTCAGAGTTATGCTGTCATACAGTGGCCTAATTTAAAGTGGTAGTGAAAAGTTACATGAAAATAATGCTTAAATACTTTTCAGTTTATAGAGCCAGGACTACAAATTGGATTACTATTAATTAGCAATGAGCGAATTTGTTTAAGTTCAAATTGGCAGATCTGCCCGAATATTTGGCAGGAAAATTAGTTTTGCATCAAATTTATTTGCTGGGCATTGAATGTACCTTTTTAAGCAGATTCTAAAGTATAATAAATGTAGGTTCCAAAAACATTTATAACAATTATACACACATCACCTCCATGCTCATGTTTCCAAATGTGCAGCCTATCTCTAGTCTGGTCTTCGGGAATCTACTGCTTGTCAGCTGCATAACTCTCTGCACTTGACTGAGCCTCAAAATCTCATGATGTCGCCCCTAGAGCAAGACGTCACATAAGACATAGCCGGTGAATCTGTCTCATGTAATATATCTTTAGGATGAGGCCAGATTGGAACGGAGAGGAACTGCACAACTGGGCAAGTGCAGACCTGGGTAAAGTATGTATAATTAACAAAAAAAATGTAAACCCTATCTGGTGCCTTAAAGTCCACATAATTGTCAACCACCATTTGTTAGGGGCAAATTGCCCAAAATTCAGAAGTGACTGAATTCACAAATTTAAAGAAATTCTAAAATAAACAGACTTTGTGTTCCTCTATAAATTACTGGACTACAATAGAACTACAACTTTTTGAAATTTTAAAAAGTCTCAAATGAATTAGCTGAAAGCCTAAACAATAATGAGGTTAACCCCTTCATGACCCAGCCTATTTTGGCCTTAATGACTTTGCCGTTTTTTGCAATTCTGACCAGTGTCCCTTTATGAGGTAATAACTCAGGAACGCTTCAACGGATCCTAGCGATTCTGAGATTGTTTTTTCAAGACATATTGGGCTTCATGATAGTGGTAAATTTAGGTCGATAATTTCTGAGTTTATTTGTGAAAAAAACGGAAATTTGGCGAAAATTTTGAAAATTTCGCAATTTTCACATTTTGAATTTTTATTCTGTTAAACCAGAGAGTTATGTTACATAAAATAGTTAATAAATAACGTTTCCCACATGTCTACTTTACATCAGCACAATTTTGGAAACAATTTTTTTTTTTGCTAGGAAGTTATAAGGGTTAAAATTTGACCAGTGATTTCTCATTTTTACAACAAAATTTACAAAACCATTTTTTTTAGGGACCACCTCACATTTGAAGTCATTTTGAGGGTTCTATATGGCTGAAAATACCCCAAAGTGACACCATTCTAAAAACTGCACCCCTCAAGGTGCTCAAAACCACATTCAAGAAGTTTATTAACCCTTCAGGTGTTTCACAGCAGCAGCAGCAACATGGAAGTAAAAAATGAACATTTAACTTTTTAGTCACAAAAATGATCTTTTAGCAACATTTTTTTTATTTTCCCAAGGGTAAAAGGAGAAACTGGACCACGGACGTTGTTGTCCAATTTGTCCTGAGTACGCTGATACCTCATATGTGGGGGTAAACCACTGTTTGGGCGCACGGCAGGGCTCGGAAGGGAAGGAGCGCCATTTGACTTTTTGAATGAAAAATTGGCTCCAATCTTTAGCGGACACCATGTCGCGTTTGGAGAGCCCCCGTGTGCCTAAACATTGGAGCTCCCCCACAAGTGACCCCATTTTGGAAACTAGACCCCCCAAGGAACTTATCTAGAAGCATAGTGAGCACTTTAAACCCCCAGGTGCTTCACAAATTGATCCGTAAAAATGAAAAAGTACTTTTTTTTCACAAAAAGAATATTTTAGTCTCAATTTTTTCATTTTCACATGGGCAACAGGATAAAATGGATCCTAAATTTTGTTGGGCAATTTCTCCTGAGTACACCAATACCTCACATGTGGGGGTAAACCACTGTTTGGGCACATGGTAAGGCTCGGAAGGAAAGGAGCGCCATTTGACTTTTTGAATGAAAAATTATCTCCATCGTTAGCGGACACCATGTCGCGTTTGGAAAGCCCCTGTGTGCCTAAACATTGGAGCTCCTCCACAAGTGACCCCATTTTGGAAACTAGACCCCCCAAGGAACTCATCTAGAGGCATAGTGAGCACTTTAAACCCCCAGGTGCTTCACAAATTGATCCGCAAAAATGAAAAAGTACTTTTTTTTCACACAAAATTTCTTTTAGCCTCAATTCTTTCATTTTCACATGGGCAACAGGATAAAATGGATCCTAAAATTTGTTGGGCAATTTCTCCTGAGTAGAGTTGAGCGACTTTCATTTTTTTAAGATCGAGTAGGGTTTTGGGAAACCCGATTTTGTCCAGAGTCGAGTCGAGTGCAGTCGGCCGATTGTCGCTAAAAGTCGGGGATCGACCGAAACACGAAACCCAATGCAAGTCAATGGGGAAGCATAGTCGGCAGTGAGTGGAGGCCAGGAAAACACCTACAGTGCCCATTTTAATGCCAAAAACATCCATTCTTGTTTCTGAAGCTTGTCAATCTTAATTAACTTTATAATAATAGTTGGGCATAGGAAATTGGGGGTCATTTGGCAAAAGTTGTGGGGGGAGTAGGGCTGGCTCAAGTTTTTCGTGGACCCAGGAAATGCGGACTACATCACGGCGGTGTTGCAGGGAGAGGTAAGTATTTCAACGTTGCAAGTGCTGTGATCCTGAGCAAGCAGGGGGGGCCCACTCGTTCGCATTGGCACTGGAACAGGGCCCCTCAAAGTACGGCGGTGTGTTTGCATGGCGGGTGCGCCTCCCACCAGCAGCGACACTTTTGCGTACTCTGAGTGGCCCTGTGCCAGTGACGTCGCCAACGAGTATGCCCCCCGCACCTGATGAAGGAACCTGCACTTTCATCTGCACCTTCCTCTTTGTCCCTGTGTAAGGTGGTATAACATGCGGGAAGGGGAACCTTACTTTCAGCAGGGTCAGATTCAGGCTGTGTAGAGTACAAGGGGAATGTAGTGGTCTAGGTCAATGTACCAGCAGACTCATCTAGCAGTGGCTGGGCAATGGGCAGGATGAGGAGGAAACAGATATAGGGCCAAAGAATAAAGTAGGCTAAATGCAGATCAAAATTGGTAACAGGACTAAACAGGCGGCATTGCTTTGTTCAGTGGAGTAGCAAACCCAAGAGCAGCAGACACTGTTTCAAGGGCCTAACCACACTAGTAGGCCAAATGCAGTTTAATATCTGATAGTATAGGCCGAAAGCCAGAATGTGGAAGCTCAGCTTTGTTCAGTTGAGGACAACACCAGGGAGGGGCAGACACCGTTAGTAGGCCGGAACAGCCAATTTAAAAAAAAAACAGCAGTTAATAAGAGGCAGAAGGTAGAAGCTCAGCTTTATTCAGTTGAGGACAACACCAGGCAGGGGAAGACACCTTTAGTAGGCCGGAACAGCCAATTTCATTTTTAAAAATCGTAATTTGGAACAGAAGGTTGAAGCACAGCTTTATTCAGTTGAGGACAACACCAGGCAGGGGCAGACACCTTTAGTAGGCCGGAACAGCCAATTTCATTTTTAAAAATCGTAATTTGGAACAGAAGGTTGAAGCACAGCTTTATTCAGTTGAGGACAACACCAGGCAGGGGCAGACACCTTTAGTAGGCCGGAACAGCCAATTTTTTAAAAAAACAGCAGTTAATAAGAGGCAGAAGGTAAAAGCTCAGCTTTATTCAGTTGAGGACAACACCAGGCAGGGGCAGACACCTTTAGTAGGCCGGAACAGCCAATTTTTTTTTAAAAAAGCAGTTAATAAGAGGCAGAAGGTAGAAGCTCAGCTTTATTCAGTTGCAGCTTCTTGGCAATAATATAAAGAAGACGCGACAGGACAACACTCGGTGGATGCCATATCTGTGTTTTCAATGGAAAAAACCTTTCAGTTAACTACTTGCAGGAGAAAGTTTTTGTAGCTGGTGGCCATTTTTTTTTAAAAAAAGCAGTTAATAAGAGGCAGAAGGTAGAAGCTCAGCTTTATTCAGTTGAGGACAACACCAGGCAGGGGCAGACACCTTTAGTAGGCCGGAACAGCCAATTTCATTTTTAAAAATCGTAATTTGGAACAGAAGGTTGAAGCACAGCTTTATTCAGTTGAGGACAACACCAGGCAGGGGCAGACACCTTTAGTAGGCCGGAACAGCCAATTTCATTTTTAAAAATCGTAATTTGGAACAGAAGGTTGAAGCACAGCTTTATTCAGTTGAGGACAACACCAGGCAGGGGCAGACACCTTTAGTAGGCCGGAACAGCCAATTTTTTTAAAAAACAGCAGTTAATAAGAGGCAGAAGGTAGAAGCTCAGCTTTATTCAGTTGAGGACAACACCAGGCAGGGGCAGACACCTTTAGTAGGCCGGAACAGCCAATTTTTAAAAAAAACACCAGTTAATAAGAGGCAGAAGGTAGAAGCTCAGCTTTATTCAGTTGAGGACAACACCAGGCAGGGGCAGACACCTTTAGTAGGCCGGAACAGCCAATTTTTTTAAAAAACAGCAGTTCATAAGAGGCAGAAGGTAGAAGCTCAGCTTTATTCAGTTGAGGACAACACCCGGCAGGGGCAGACACCTTTAGTAGGCCGGAACAGCCAATTTTTTTTAAAAAAAAGCAGTTAATAAGAGGCAGAAGGTAGAAGCTCAGCTTTATTCAGTTGCAGCTTCTTGGCAATAATATAAAGAAGACGCGACAGGACAACACTCGGTGGATGCCATATCTGTGTTTTCAATGGAAAAAAACCTTTCAGTTAACTACTTGCAGGAGAAAGTTTTTGTAGCTGGTGGCCAATTTTTGTACTGTACCAGTTTTTTGTTGTATGTGTTTTTGTTTTTAATGTTAAAATGTCTGCATTTGATATCTCTCCAGTATTTTCTTTTTTATAAGCAAAATACTGCAGTTTTACATCGGTTACATGGATACACAGGCAGCATTGTTGTCAGCGGGGGAGTATTTAAAGTAGGGACCGCAGACAGGCTATCAAAGGCCTAAAATAACAAACAATAGGCTCAAGGCAGTTTTACATTGGTTACATGGATACACAGGCAGCTTGGTGGTCAGTGGAGGAGTATTTAAAGTAGGGACCGCAGACAGGCTATCAAAGGCCTAAAATAACAAACAATAGGCTCATGGCAGTTTTACATCGGTTACATGGATACACAGGCAGCTTGGTGGTCAGTGGAGGAGTATTTAAAGTAGGGACCGCAGACAGGCTATCAAAGGCCTAAAATAACAAACAATAGGCTCATGGCAGTTTTACATCGGTTACATGGATACACAGGCAGCTTGGTGGTCAGTGGAGGAGTATTTAAAGTAGGGACCGCAGACAGGCTATCAAAAACCTAAAATAACAAACAATAGGCTCATGGCAGTTTTACATCGGTTACATGGATACACAGGCAGCTTGGTGGTCAGTGGAGGAGTATTTAAAGTAGGGACCGCAGACAGGCTATAAAAGGCCTAAAATAACAAACAATAGGCTCATGGCAGTTTTACATCGGTTACATGGATACACAGGCAGGCAGCTTGGTGGTCAGTGGAGGAGTATTGCAAGGAGTGTCTGTCCCAGTACTCCCAAAATATAAATAGATGTTAATGTCTCGCAAAACAACCAAAAAAAAAAAAAAAGAAGGTGGCATACTTAGGTACAGGGGTGGGCTCATCTGCTGAGTTTCTGACATAGTAATTTGGCAGTAACTATTTAATGGGGCCAATATAGGACACAGACACAGACTACTTTAAGTTGCATCATAGATGTCTACAAATTTGTATTGTCAGTGCCAGACATTGAATGATGTCAGCGAATAGACTAAAGATTGGTGGAGCTGTGCGACATAATTTTGCACGTGGTAGAGCACAGTTTGAGCTGGGGGAGGGGGGAACTCTCTTGAGGCCGGCGGGACCGCCCCAGGGCCCCTCATGTTACAACGGTGTGTCTGACGTTGGGTGCGCACCACCACCGCCAGAGACACTACATTGTACTATGAGGGACCCAGTGGCAGTGCCGTCGACCAAAAGCGGCCACACCCACCTCTTCAGACAAACAGCAGTCTCACGGGTGCTTGCGCCAAGTCGCGATACCACGGCCCCGTGTGGGGAGTTTGGCCATTTAGGGAGGTGTAAACATGTCGTATGCTGGACAATCAGCTGCAGCAAATTATACATTAGAAAAGTAATTCACAGTAGTCCACAGGCAAGAGCTTTTCATAGGAAAGCTAGGTGTCGGCCGGGCAAGGTGGGGCAAAAGATTTCGAAATCCAGTTGTGGTTCATTTTAATGAATGTTAGATCGTCAACATTTTGGGTAGCCAGACGAGTCCTTTTTTCGGTTAATATTGAACCTGCAGCACTGAATACTCTTTCTGATAGGACACTTGCTGCCGGGCAAGCAAGCTCCTGCAATGCATATTCTGCCAATTCTGGCCAGGTGTCTAATTTTGATGCCCAGTAATCAAATGGGAATGACGGTTGAGGGAGAACATCGATAAGGGATGAAAAATAGTTAGTAACCATACTGGACAAATGTTGTCTCCTGTCACTTTCAATTGATGCAGCAGTACCTGTCCTGTCTGCAGTCATAGCAAAATCACTCCACAACCTGGTCAGAAAACCCCTCTGCCCAACGCCACTTCTGATGTGTGCACCCCTAACACTCCTAGTCTGCTGCCCCCTGGAGCTCGTGTGAGAACAATCACGTGCGCTGTGTGCTGGGAATGCCTGAAGCAAATGGTCAACAAGAGTTGATTGTTTGGTTGCTAATATTAGTTCCAAGTTCTCATGTGGCATAATATTTTGCAATTTGCCTTTATAGCGTGGATCAAGGAGGCAGGCCAACCAGTAATCGTCATCGTTCATCATTTTCGTAATGCGTGTGTCCCTTTTTAGGATACGTAAGGCATAATCCGCCATGTGGGCCAAAGTTCCAGTTGTCAAATCTCCGGTTGTGATTGGTTGAGGGGCAGTTTCAGGCAAATCTACGTCACTTGTGTCCCTCAAAAAACCAGAACCCGGCCTTGCCACGCAATCAATTTCCAGTGCCCCCGGGAAAGCTTCCGCATTAAAAATATACTCATCCCCATCATCCTCCTCGTCCTCCACCTCCTCTTCACCCGCTACCTCGTCCTGTACACTGCCCTGACCAGACAATGGCTGACTGTCATCAAGGCTTTCCTCTTCCTCTGGTGCAGACGCCTGCTCCTTTATGTGCGTCAAACTTTGCATCAGCAGACGCATTAGGGGGATGCTCATGCTTATTACGGCGTTGTCTGCACTAACCAGCCGTGTGCATTCCTCAAAACACTGAAGGACTTGACACATGTCTTGTATCTTGGACCACTACACACCTGACAACTCCATGTCTGCCATCCTACTGCCTGCCCGTGTATGTGTATCCTCCCACAAAAACATAACAGCCCGCCTCTGTTGGCACAGTCTCTGAAGCATGTGCAGTGTTGAGTTCCACCTCGTTGCAACGTCTATGATTAGGCGATGCTGGGGAAGGTTCAAAGACCGCTGATAGGTCTGCATACGGCTGGCGTGTACAGGCGAACGTCGGATATGTGAGCAAAGTCCACGCACTTTGAGGAGCAGGTCGGAGAACCCAGGATAAGTTTTCAATAAGCACTGCACCACCAGGTTTAAGGTGTGAGCCAGGCAAGGAATGTGTTTCAGTTGGGAAAGGGAGATGGCAGCCATGAAATTCCTTCCGTTATCACTCACTACCTTGCCTGCCTCAAGATCTACTGTGCCCAGCCACGACTGCGTTTCTTGTTGCAAGAACTCGGACAGAACTTCCGCGGTGTGTCTGTTGTCGCCCAAACACTTCATAGCCAATACAGCCTGCTGACGCTTGCCAGTAGCTGGCCCATAATGGGACAACTGGTGTGCAACAGTGTCATCAGTGCCATGGAGTGGTTGGCCGACTGTGGTCTCTGGAAGAGCTGTAGCTTCTGCAGGAGGACGAGGAGGAGGAGGAGGAGGGGGTGCGAACGCCTAGAGCCAACTGTTTCCTAGACCGTGGGCTAGGCACAACTGTCCCGAAATTGATGTCCCCTGTGGACCCTGCATCCACCACATTCACCCAGTGTGCCGTGATGGACACATAACGTCCCTGGCCATGCCTACTGGTCCATGCATCTGTAGTCAGGTGCACCTTTGTACTCACAGATTGCCTGAGTGCATGGACGATGCGCTGTTTAACATGCTGGTGCAGGGCTGGGATGGCTTTTCTTGAAAAAAAGTGTCGACTGGGTAGCTCGTATCGTGGTTCAGCGTACTCCATCAGGGCTTTGAAAGCTTCGCTTTCAACTAACCGGTAGGGCATCATCTCTAACGAGATTAGTCTAGCTATGTGGGCGTTAAAACCCTGTGTACGCGGATGCGAAGATAAGTACTTCCTTTTTCTAACCAGAGTCTCATGTAGTGTGAGCTGAACTGGAGAGATGGAGATCGTGGAACTTGCGGGTGTGCCGGTGGACATGGCAGACTGAGAGACGGTTGGAGACGGTATTGTTTCCGCCGGTGCCCTAGATGCAATATTTCCTCCTACAAAACTGGTGATTCCCTGACCCTGACTGCATTTGGCTGTCAAAGAAACCTGCACAGATACTGCCGGTGGTGCGGAAAATGGTGGCCTTACAGTGACGGAAGGGATGTTGCGTTGCTGACTAGCTTCATTGGCCGAGGGTGCTACAACCTTAAGGGACGTTTGGTAGTTAGTCCAGGCTTGAAAATGCATGGTGGTTAAGTGTCTATGCATGCAACTAGTATTGAGACTTTTCAGATTCTGACCTCTGCTTAAGCTAGTTAAACATTTTTGACAGATGACTTTGCGCTGATCAATTGGATGTTGTTTAAAAAAATGCCAGACTGCACTCTTCCTAGCATCGGATCCCTTTTCAGGGATTGCAGACTGAGCTTTAACCGGATGGCCACGCTGTCCTCCAACAGGTTTTGGCTTTGACACGCGTTTTGGGCCAGATAGGGGCCCGGCAGATGGAACCTGTTGCGATGTTGATGCCTGCTGCGGCCCCTCCTCCACCTCCGCTTCTGAACTACTGCCGCCTGCACCCTGTTCCCCCAATGGCTGCCAATCGGGGTCAACAACTGGGTCATCTATTACCTCCTCTTCGAGCTCGTGTGCAACTTCGTCTGTGTCACTGTGTCGGTCGGTGGTATAGCGTTCGTGGCGGGGCAACATAGTCTCATCAGGGTCTGATTGCGGATCAGTACCCTGAGAGGGCAATGTTGTGGTCTCAGTCAAAGGAGCAGCATAGTACTCTGGCTGTGGCTGTGCATCAGTGCACTCCATGTCAGAATCTACTTGTAATGGGCATGGCCTGTTAAGTGTTTCACTTTCTAAGCCAGGGACGGTATGTGTAAAGAGCTCCATGGAGTAACCCGTTGTGTCGCCTGCTGCATCCTTCTCTCTTGTTGTTGTTTTTGCTGAGGAGGACAAGGAAGCGACTTGTCCCTGACCGTGAACATCCACAAGCGACGCGCTGCTTTTACATTTACCAGTTTCAGAAGAGGAGGCAAAAGAGCTAGAGGCTGAGTCTGCAATGTAAGCCAAAACTTGCTGTTGCTGCTCCGGCTTTAAAAGCGGTTTTCCTACTCCCAGAAAAGAAAGCTTTCGAGGCCTTGTGTAGCCAGACGACGAAACAGGCTCCACAGCTCCAGACTTAGGTGGAATATTTTTATCCCCACGACCACCTGATGCTCCACTACCACTACCATCATTACCAGCTGACAATGAACGCCCACGGCCACGACCTCTTGCACCAGACTTCCTCATTGTTTGAAAAACTTAACCAAATTAACTTTATTTGTTGCTGTCAAACAACTTACACGGTGAGCTATAACTTCAGTATGATTTCAATATCCCTTAACAGGTTGGTGAGACCACAAGGAAAATCAGGCACAATGTTACACACTCTGTTTTCTGTGGCACCAAATCACAGAGATGACACACACGCAGGACTGTCACTCAAGCACAAATGTCAATATTAATCTCCCACCTATTTTTTTTTTTTTTTTTTTCTCAGGGAGACTTTAGAAACCAAATAAGATAAAATGTTTTTTTCAGGGACAATTTAGAAACCAAATAATAATAATAAAAAAAAAAAAGGCTTTCTATGGCCCACTGAATGAGAGATGGCACACACAGGAGTGGCACACAAGCCCTGACTGAGGCCAATATTTTTCTCCCACTGATTGATGTAGTGTTTTTTTGTTAAGGTAGATTTTCGAACCCAAATCAAGGAAAAAAATAAATAGGCTTTCTATGGCCCACTGAGTGAGAGATGGCACACACAGGAGTGGCACACAAGCCCTGACTGAGGCCAATATTTTTCTCCCACTGATTGATGTAGTGTTTTTTTTAAGGTAGATTTTAGAACCCAAATCAAGCAAAAAAATAAATAGGCTTTCTATGGCCCACTGAGTGAGAGATGGCACACACAGGAGTGGCACACAAGCCCTGACTGAGGCCAATATTTTTCTCCCACTGATTGATGTAGTGTTTTTTTTAAGGTAGATTTTAGAACCCAAATCAAGCAAAAAAATAAATAGGCTTTCTATGGCCCACTGAGTGAGAGATGGCACACACAGGAGTGGCACACAAGCCCTGACTGAGGCCAATATTTTTCTCCCACTGATTGATGTAGTGTTTTTTTTTAAGGTAGATTTTAGAACCCAAATCAAGGAAAAAAATAAATAGGCTTTCTATGGCCCACAATTTGAGAGAGAGAGGTGGCACACCCAGGAGTCAAGACTGGCACACAAGCTGAACGGGCAATATTAATCTCCCACTGTTTTTTTTTTTTTATTTGTTTTTTTTTCAGGGAGACTTTAGAAACCAAATAATAAAATAAAAAAAATAAATAAATAGGCTTTCTATGGCCCAATGAATGAGAGATGGCACACACAGGAGTGGCACACAAGCCCTGACTGAGGCCAATATTTTTCTCCCACTGATTGATGTAGTGTTTTTTTGTTAAGGTAGATTTTCGAACCCAAATCAAGGAAAAAAATAAATAGGCTTTCCATGGCCCACTGAGTGAGAGATGGCACACACAGGAGTGGCACACAAGCCCTGACTGAGGCCAATATTTTTCTCCCACTGATTGATGTAGTGTTTTTTTTTAAGGTAGATTTTAGAAACCAAATCAAGCAAAAAAATAAATAGGCTTTCTATGGCCCACTGAGTGAGAGATGGCACACACAGGAGTGGCACACAAGCCCTGACTGAGGCCAATATTTTTCTCCCACTGATTGATGTAGTGTTTTTTTTTAAGGTAGATATTAGAACCCAAATCAAGCAAAAAAATAAATAGGCTTTCTATGGCCCACTGAGTGAGAGATGGCACACACAGGAGTGGCACACAAGCCCTGACTGAGGCCAATATTTTTCTCCCACTGATTGATGGAGTTTTTTTTTTTAAGGTAGATTTTAGAACCCAAATCAAGCAAAAAAATAAATATGCTTTCTATGGCCCACTGAGTGAGAGATGGCACACACAGGAGTGGCACACAAGCCCTGACTGAGGCCAATATTTTTCTCCCACTGATTGATGTAGTGTTTTTTTTAAGGTAGATTTTAGAACCCAAATCAAGGAAAAAAATAAATAGGCTTTCTATGGCCCACTGAGTGAGAGATGGCACACACAGGAGTGGCACACAAGCCCTGACTGAGGCCAATATTTTTCTCCCACTGATTGATGTAGTGTTTTTTTTTGTTAAGGTAGATTTTCGAACCCAAATCAAGGAAAAAAATAAATAGGCTTTCCATGGCCCACTGAGTGAGAGATGGCACACACAGGAGTGGCACACAAGCCCTGACTGAGGCCAATATTTTTCTCCCACTGATTGATGTAGTGTTTTTTTTTAAGGTAGATTTTAGAAACCAAATCAAGCAAAAAAATAAATAGGCTTTCTATGGCCCACTGAGTGAGAGATGGCACACACAGGAGTGGCACCCAAGCCCTGACTGAGGCCAATATTTTTCTCCCACTGATTGATGTAGTGTTTTTTTTTAAGGTAGATATTAGAACCCAAATCAAGCAAAAAAATAAATAGGCTTTCTATGGCCCACTGAGTGAGAGATGGCACACACAGGAGTGGCACACAAGCCCTGACTGAGGCCAATATTTTTCTCCCACTGATTGATGGAGTTTTTTTTTAAGGTAGATTTTAGAACCCAAATCAAGCAAAAAAATAAATAGGCTTTCTATGGCCCACTGAGTGAGAGATGGCACACACAGGAGTGGCACACAAGCCCTGACTGAGGCCAATATTTTTCTCCCACTGATTGATGTAGTGTTTTTTTTTAAGGTAGAATTTAGAACCCAAATCAAGCAAAAAAATAAATGGGCTTTCTATGGCCCACTGAGTGAGAGATGGCACACACAGGAGTGGCACACAAGCCCTGACTGAGGCCAATATTTTTCTCCCACTGATTGATGTAGTGTTTTTTTTAAAGGTAGATTTTAGAACCCAAATCAAGCAAAAAAAATAAATAGGCTTTCTATGGCCCACTGAGTGAGAGATGGCACACACAGGAGTGGCACACAAGCCCTGACTGAGGCCAATATTTTTCTCCCACTGATTGATGGAGTTTTTTTTTTAAGGTAGATTTTAGAACCCAAATCAAGCAAAAAAATAAATATGCTTTCTATGGCCCACTGAGTGAGAGATGGCACACACAGGAGTGGCACACAAGCCCTGACTGAGGCCAATATTTTTCTCCCACTGATTGATGTAGTGTTTTTTTTAAGGTAGATTTTAGAACCCAAATCAAGGAAAAAAATAAATAGGCTTTCTATGGCCCACTGAGTGAGAGATGGCACACACAGGAGTGGCACACAAGCCCTGACTGAGGCCAATATTTTTCTCCCACTGATTGATGTAGTGTTTTTTTTTGTTAAGGTAGATTTTCGAACCCAAATCAAGCAAAAAAATAAATAGGCTTTCTATGGCCCACAATTTGAGAGAGAGAGGTGGCACACCCAGGAGTCAAGACTGGCACACAAGCTGAAAGGGCAATATCAATCTTCCACTGTTTTTTTTTTGTTTTTGTTTTTTTCAGGGAGACTTTAGAAACCAAATAATAAAATAAAAAAAATAAATAAATAGGCTTTCTATGGCCCAATGAATGAGAGATGGCACACACAGGAGTGGCACACAAGCCCTGACTGAGGCCAATATTTTTCTCCCACTGATTGATGTAGTGTTTTTTTTAAGGTAGATTATAGAACCCAAATCAAGCAAAAAAATAAATAGGCTTTCTATGGCCCACTGAGTGAGAGATGGCACACACAGGAGTGACACACAAGCCCTGACTGAGGCCAATATTTTTCTCCCACTGATTGATGGAGTTTTTTTTTTTAAGGTAGATTTTCGAACCCAAATCAAGGAAAAAAATAAATAGGCTTTCTATGGCCCACAATTTGAGAGAGAGAGGTGGCACACCCAGGAGTCAAGACTGGCACACAAGCTGAAAGGGCAATATTAATCTCCCACTGTTTTTTTTTTTTATTTATTTTTTTTCAGGGAGACTTTAGAAACCAAATAATAAAATAAAATAAAAAAAGGCTTTCTATGGCCCACTGAATGAGAGATGGCACACACAGGAGTGGCACACAAGCCCTGACTGAGGCCAATATTTTTCTCCCACTGATTGATGGAGTTTTTTTTGTTAAGGTAGATTTTAAAACCCAAATCAAGGAAAAAAATAAATAGGTTTTCTATGACCCACTCAGTGAGAGATGGCACACACAGGGATGGCACTCTAGCAGAAATGCCAATCTTAATCTCCCACAAAAAAAAAAAAAAAAAAAACAGGGACTGTCCTACAATTACTATCTCCCTGCAGTAATCTCAGCCAGGTATGGCAGGCAGCAATAGGAGTGGACTGATGCACAAATTAAATAAAAAGTGTGGACAAACAAAAAAGATAGCTGTGCAGAAAGGAAGGAACAAGAGGATATGTGCTTTGAAAAAAGCAGTTGGTTTCCACAGTGGCGTACACACAGCAATACAGCTATCAGGGAGCCTTCTAGGGCAGCCCAATGAGCTACAGCGCTGAGAGAAAAAAAAAATGTAGCTTCCACTGTCCCTGCACACTGAAGGTGGTGTTGGACAGTGGAAATCGCTACAGCACAAGCGGTTTGGTGGTTAGTGGACCCTGCCTAACGCTATCCCTGCTTCTGATGAAGCGGCAGCAACATCTCCCTAAGCTCAGATCAGCAGCAGTGAGATGGCGGTCGGCGGGAACGCCCCTTTATAGCCCCTGTGACGCCGCAGACAGCAAGCCAATCACTGCAATGCCCTTCTCTAAGATGGTGGGGACCAGGACCTATGTCATCACGCTGCCCACACTCTGCGTTCACCTTCATTGGCTGAGAAATGGCGCTTTTCGCGTCATTGAAATGCGACTTTGGCGCAAAAGTCGCGTATCGCATGGCCGATGCAACGCTGGGATCAGCTCGGTTTCATGAGAAGTCGACTTTGCCAAAAGTCGGCGACTTTTGAAAATGAACGACCCGTTTCGCTCAACCCTACTCCTGAGTATGCCGATACCTCATATGTGGGGGTAAACCACTGTTTGGGTGCATGGCAAGGCTCGGAAGGGGAGGCGTGCCATTTGACTTTTTGAATGGAAAATTAGCTCCAATCGTTAGCGGACACCATGTCGCGTTTGGAGAGCCCCTGTGTGCCTAAACATTGGAGCTCCCCTACAAGTGACCCCATTTTGGAAACTAGACCCCCCAAGAAACTTATCTAGATGCATAGTGAGCACTTATAACCCCCAGGTGCTTCACAGAAGTTTATAACGCAGAGCCGTGAAAATAAAAAAATAATTTTTCTTTCCTCAAAAATGATTTTTAGCCCAGAATTTTTTATTTTCCCAAGGGTAATAGGAGAAATTGGACCCCAAATGTTGTTGTCCAGTTTGTCCTGAGTACGATGATACCCCATTTGTGGGGGTAAACCACTGTTTGGGCGCACGGCAGGGCTCGGAAGGGAAGGCACGCCATTTGGCTTTTTGAATGGAAAATTAGCTCCAATCATTAGCGGACACCATGTCGCGTTTGGAGAGCCCCTGTGTGCCTAAACATTGGAGCTCCCCCACAAGTGACCCCATTTTGGAAACTAGACCTCCCAAGGAACTAATCTAGATGTGTGGTGAGCACTTTGAACCCCCAAGTGCTTCACAGAAGTTTATAACGCAGAGCCATGAAAATAAAAAATAATTTTTCTTTTCTCAAAAATGATTTTTTAGCCCACAATTTTTTATTTTCCAAAGGGTAACAGGAGAAATTGGACCCCAATAGTTGTTGTCCAGTTTCTCCTGAGTTCGCTGATACCCCATATGTGGGGGTAAACCACTGATTTGGCACACGTCGGGGTTCGGAAGTGAAGTAGTGACGTTTTGAAATGCAGACTTTGATGGAATGCTCTGCGGGCGTCATGTTGCGTTTGCAGAGCCCCTGATGTGCCTAAACAGTAGGAACTCCCCACAAGTGACTCTATTTTGGAAACTAGACCCCCAAGGGAACTTATCTAGATGTGTAGTGAGCACTTTGAACCCCCAAGTGCTTCACAGAAGTTTATAACGCAGAGCTGTGAAAATAAAAAATGTGTTTCCTTTCCTCAAAAATATTTTTTTAGCCCAGAATTTTTTATTTTTGCAAGAGTAACAGGAGAAATTGGACCCCAAAAGTTGTTGTCCAGTTTCTCCTGAGTACGCTGATACCCCATATGTGGGGGTAAACCACTGTTTTGGCACACGTCGGGGTTCGGAAGGGAAGTAGTGACGTTTTGAAATGCAGACTTTGATGGAATGCTCTGCGGGCATCAGGTTGCGTTTGCAGAGCCCCTGATGTGCCTAAACAGTAGGAACTCCCCACAAGTGACTCCATTTTGGAAACTAGACCCCCAAGGGAACTTATCTAGATGTGTAGTGAGCACTTTGAACCCCCAAGTGCTTCACAGAAGTTTATAACGCAGAGCCGTGAAAATAATAAATGTGTTTCCTTTCCTCAAAAATATTTTTTTAGCCCAGAATTTTTTATTTTTGCAAGAGTAACAGGAGAAATTGGACCCCAAAAGTTGTTGTCCAGTTTCTCTTGAGTACGCTGATACCCCATATGTGGGGGTAAACCACTGTTTGGGCACATGCCGGGGCTCGGAAGGGAAGTAGTGACGTTTTGGAATGCAGACTTTGATGGAATGGTCTGCGGGCATCATGTTATGTTTGCAGAGCCCCTGATATGCCTAAACAGTAGAAACCCCCCACAAGTGACCCCATTTTGGAAACTAGACCCCCCAAGGAACTTATCTAGATGTGTGGTGAGCACGTTCAACCCCCAAGTGCTTCACAGAAGTTTACAACGCAGAGCCGTGAAAATAAAAAATCATTTTTCTTTCCTCAAAAAAGATGTTTTAGCAAGCAATTTTTTATTTTCACAAGGGTAACAGGAGAAATTGGACCCCAATATTTCTTGCCCAGTTTGTTGTGAGTACGCTGATACTCCATATGTGGGGGTAAACCACTGTTTGGGCACACGTCAGGGCTCGGAAGGGAAGTAGTGACATTTGAAATGCAGACTTTGATGGAATGGTCTGCGGGCGTCACATTGCATTTGCAGAGCCCCTGATGTGCCTAAACAGTAGAAACCCCCACAAGTGACCCCATTTTGGAAACTAGACCTCCAAAGGAACTTATCTAGATGTGTGGTGAGCACTTTCAACCCCCCAGTGCTTCACAGAAGTTTATAACGCAGAGCCGTGAAAATAAAAAATAATTGTTCTTTCCTCAAAAATTATGTTTTAGCAAGTAATTTTTTATTTTTGCAAGGGTAACAGGAGAAATTGGACCCCAACAGTTGTTGCCCAGTTTGTCCTGAGTACGCTGGTACCCCAAATGTGGCGGTAAACCACTGTTAGGGCAGGAGCACCATTTGACTTTTTGAACGCAAGATTGGCTGGAATCAATGGTGGCGCCATGTTGCGTTTGGAGACCCCTGATGTGCCTAAACAGTGGAAACCCCTCAATTCTAACTTCAACACTAACCCCAACACACCCCTAATCCTAATCCCAACTGTATCCATAACCCTAATCACAACCCTAACCCCAACACACCCCTAACCACAACCCTAACCGCAACACACCCGTAACCCTAATTCCAACCCTAAACCTAATCCTAACCCTAATCCCAACCGTAACCCTAATCCCAAACCTAACCACAACTGTAACCCCAACACACCCCTAACCCTATCCGTAACCCTAACCACAAGCCTCATCTTAACCCTATTTCAAACCCTAGCCCTAATTCCAACCCTAACTCTAATTCCAACCCTCACCCTAAGGCTATGTGCCCACGTTGCGGATTCGTGTGAGATTTTTCCGCACGATTTTTGAAAAATCTGCAGGTAAAAGGCACTGCGTTTTACCTGCGGATTTACAGCAGATTTCCAGTGTTTTTTTGTGCGGATTTCACCTGCGGATTCCTATTGAGGAACAGGTGTAAAACGCTGCGGAATCCGCACAAAGAATTGACATGCTGCGGAAAATACAACGCAGCGTTTCTGCACGGAATTTTCCGCACCATGGGCACAGCGGATTTGGTTTTCCATAGGTGTACATGGTACTGTAAACCTGATGGAAAACTGCTTCGAATTTGCAGCGGACAATCCGCTGCGGATCCGCGGCCAATCCGCTGCGGATCTGCGGCCAATCCGCTGCGGATCCGCGGCCAATCCGCTGCGGATCCGCGACCAATCCCCTGCGGATCCGCGGCCGATCCACTGCGGATCCGCGGCCGATCCGCTGCGGATCCGCGGCCGATCCGCTGCGAATCCGCTGCCGATCCGCTGCGGATCCGAGACCGATCCGCTGCGGATCCGCGGCCGATCCGCTGCGGATCCGCGGCCGATCCGCTGCGGATCCGCGGCCGATCCGCTGCGGATCCGCTGCGGATCCGCAGCCAAATCCGCACTGTGTGCACATGCCATAACCCTACCCCTAACCCTAACCCTACCCGTAACCCTAACCCTACCCCTAGTTCTAACCCTAGTTCTAACCCTAACCCTAGTGGAAAAAGAAAAAAAAATATTTTCTTTATTTTATTACTGTCCCTACCTATGGGGGTGATAAAGGGGGGGGGTTTATTTATTATTTTTTTATTTTGATCGCTGCGATAGAACCTACCACAGCAATCAAAATGTACTTGTATTGAATCTGCCGGCTGGCAGATTCGGCGGGCGCACTGCGCATGCGCCCGCCATTTTCCAAGATGGCGGCGCCCATGGAGAAGACGGCCGGACACCGGGAGGGACATCAAAGCTAGGTAAGTATGGGGGGGTGGGATTGGAACACGGGGGGGGGGGATCGGAGGACCGGGGGAGCGGACAAGAGGACCGGGGGAGCGGACAGGAGGGAGGAGGGGAGCGGACAGGAGATCGGGGCAGAAAGGACGACTGGGGGGGCGATCGGTGGGGTGGGGGGGGCAGATTGGGGTCTCCAGCCATGGCAGATGCTATTGCAGCATCGGCCATGGCTGGATTGTAATATTTCACCATTTTCATAGGTGAAATATTACAAATCGCTCTGATTGGCTGTTTCACTTTCAACAGCCAATCAGAGCGATCGTAGCCACGGGGGGGTGAAGCCACCCCCCCTGGGCTGAAGCACCACTCCCCCTGTCTCTGCAGATCGGGTGAAAATGGAGTTAACCCTTTCACCCGATCTGCAGGGATGCGATCTTTCCATGACGCCACATAGGCGTCATGGGTCGGATTGGCACGGGTTTTCATGACGCCTACGTGGCATCAAAGGTCGGGAAGGGGTTAAAAATCAGTCATAAAAATGGTACAAAAAGTATATTGAATTTTGACCAAAAATAAAAATGACTCAAAAACAACCTATTACTCTAAAATGGCCAAAAATAATATTAAATAGGGACCATAGTACTGCTACAACACAATCATAAATTGCATTATTATAAAACAGCAAATAAAGTACATGATTAAGGGTGTGTAGTCACCTGAATTGCGTCGATGTCGCATACCATGTAACTGTCTATGCTGATGTTGTCTTACCCTCTGCTCAGCACTTTTGGTGAATAAAGAAAGTTTGTTTACAAGTTCGTTGAGCTGGACTTCTCTTGTTTGTAAAGCAATAGTACTGAAAGAGAATGTTGTATATGGTGTCTGAGAAAAATATGGGGCAGCATGGTGATGCAGTGGTTAGCACTGCAAGCTTACAGAACTGGGGTCCTGGGTACACCGGTTTCCTCTCACGCTCCAAAGACATACTGATAGGAAATGTAAATTGTGATACTTATATCAATGATAATAATGTATGTAAGGAACTGCGGAATAAGAAAGCGCTATATAAGCAAAGCATCTATATATATAAGAGGCATCGTGATTACTCGCTAATCCCACCCCCTGCACAGTAGCTCCGCCCCCACCACATCACCACACATAATCCCGCCCCCATCCCATTACCACACACAATCCCGCTCCCCACCACATCAACACACATAATCCCGCCCCCCACCATATTACCACACACAATCCCGCCCCCCCACCACATTACCACACACAATCCCTCCCCCACTACATTACCACACATAATCCCGCCCCCCCACATTACCACACATAATCCCGCCCCCCACCACATTACCACACATAATCCCGCCCCCCACCACATTACCACACATAATCCCGCCCCCACTCCATTACCACACACAATCCTGACCCACCACATTACCACACACAATCCCGCCCCCCAGCATATCACCACACATAATCCCGCCACCCCATCACATTACCACACACAATCCTGCCCCCCACCACATCACCACACATAATCCCGCCCCCCACCACATTACCACACACAATCCTGCCCCCCACCACATTACCACACACAATCCTGCCCCACCACATTACCACACATAATCCCGCCCCCCCACCACATTACCACACATAATCCCGCCCCCCATCTCATTACCACACACAATCCTGACCCACCACATTACCACACACAGTCCTGCCCCCCAGCACATCACCACACATAATCCCACCCCCCACCACATTCCCACACACAATCCCGCCCCCACCACATTACCACAAACAATCCCGCCCCCACCACATCACCACACATAATCCCACCCCCACCACATTACCACACGAGGCTCCGCCCTCACACATTACGACATGAGGCTGCATCCCCACACATTACCACACGAGGCTCTGTCCCCACACATTACCATACGAGGCTCCATCCTCACACATTACCACACGAGGCTCCATCCCCACACATTACCACACAAGGCTCCGTCCCCACATATTACCATATGAGGCTCCGTCCTCACACATTAACACACGAGGCTCTGTCCCTCCACATTACCACACGAGGCTTCCTCCCCACACATTACTGTTATGATCTGGTGGCCTAGGAGCAGCATGAGACGTACTCTAGAGAAGGTGGTACCTGTACTGACCGCAGACCCTGAACTTAACACCGCAACTAGAAGTAGCCGTGGAATGTACCTAACACTCCCTAGACATCTCGACACAGCCGGAGGACTAAATACCCCTAGAGATAGAAAAGGGAAAACTATCTTGCCTCAGAGAAAATCCCCAAGGATAGACAGCCCCCCACAAATATTGACTGTGAGAGGAGAGGGAAATAACATACGCAGACTGAAATCAGGATTTAGCAAAGGAGGCCACTCTAGCTAAATAGAAAGGATAGGACAGAGTACTATGCGGTCAGTATTAAAACACTAGAAAATATCCACCACAGAAAATACAAAATCTCCACATCTAACTAAAGATATGGAGGGTATATCTGCATCTCCAGAGATACCAGCTAGGCTAAACAAATCCTTATACAGACCAAGCTGGACAAGACAAAAACATGGAAAAGAACTGAACAATAAGGCCCACAGCATGTGGACTGCAAAAATCAAGGCCAGAACTTATCTTTGTTGAAATGAACAGCAAAGCAGGAGAGACCAGGCAGGGATGTGAATCCTCCAGGAACAATGGACAACTGGCACTGACTAAAGGGTCAAGCAAGACTAAATAGCCCAGTCAGAATTGCAAAAAGTGGACACACCTGATGAATGCTGCGATCCAGAGACAGCAGCGCTACCACTTATAACCACCGGAGGGAGCCCAAGAGCAGAATTCACAACACATTACCACACGAGGCTCAGTCCTCACACATTACCACACAAGGCTCTGTCCCCACACATTACCACATGCAGCACTTCCTTTCTATGTAATTCAGCCACTTAGCAATGAGCATGCCGAGCGTTAGCTGGCTGGAAACAGCTAGTATTAATATAAGCAAAGCATATTAATTAATATTAATTTAAAATATACCAAAATGGGGCTTTAACAGAAAAAATAACTTTACAGGAAAAAAGGAATTTAACTTCCAGAGGACTGGGATACAGATATTTTCTCTGATTAAGTCTCATTGACATGATTAAGGGTGCGTAGTCACCTGAAACACGTTATTGTCGCATATCATGTAACTGTCTATGCTGATGTTGTCACCTTCTGCTCAGCACATTTGGTGAATAAATAAAGAAGTTTGTTCACAAGTTCATTGAGCTGGACTTCTTTTGTTTTTGATTGCTCCACTCCTTGACACAGCGTTTTCTGTGCTCCGGATACCTAAGGATGTCCATTACAGTTAGCTGGACTTTTCTCTACTTTTACTTTACACCAAGTAGGCTGTTGAAATCATGACGGTATCCAAAGTGCAGTATAGTCTTCGATTGATGCACATTATGATGTCATGAAGTTGTAAGCAGGTTGCGGGATGCAGTGACGGACAGGAAGCAGATCAAGGCTTAACAGGTTTTAATAAACAAGGTTTTTACTCCTCTACGGAAAACGTGAGGTAAAATATAGGCAGAATAGGCAAAATGTGAGGTAAAATGTGCATAGGAGAGTCCAAGAGTAAGAATGACGGCTCTGGTAACAACAGTTCCTGTGACAAAATTGTGTCAGAAGCTTCGCAGACTATAACTCCTGCTGAGGACTCGATGGTGCTGACAACGGCTGGCGCAGTATCTTTACTAATGGGGTTCAGCAAACAACAATACCCCATCTTCTGGTGACATTTGTCACTGCCCCTAGTCCATATACTGTAGTGGCTACTTAATGGTGGGGGCCACAGTCCTATATGAGCCCAGTGCGGCTCTTCTAACATACGCTGACATCAGGTCACAAATCTCTGGACTGACATTCACTAGTACAGTCAGGATGCAAATAATGGTCACGTTCCTGGTCTTTTTCAGGTGGCACGTGCTCGGTACTCACGATCCTGTAACATATGGCACCTGGCTTTATAATGGTCACCGGGCACACACTGCTCATCTCTCTCTCACTGGTCCCCACTGTTGATGGGGGGTGACAGCGGTCGCTGGTCTGTGTGGCTCTGATGCTCCCCGGAAAGAGCACTCCTCTCTCTGACTGTGTAGCACCCAGCTTGGATTTGCAAGCATGGCTGTGCTCCACACGGCTCAGCTCTGCAGGCAATGGGGGCTCCTTCTATACAGCCTATTGCCACACCGATACTCTCTGATGAGGGAAGTAGAGTGTGCCGCTCACCGTTCTGCACGCTGCTCTCTATGCTGCCCTCCTCACTGCTCTGAACTGGCACGTGACTGACTTCGTGTGTTTTTCTTTTTATGTCTCCATTGCTGCGCACTCTTTTCTGGCTCCGCCCACCCTCCTGTGTTCGTGGGTTGGTCCGGGTCCCTCAGGCTTCAACCCGGCAACCAGGGAAGGTCCGGCTCTGTTAAGCCTTCCCCTGGAAACAGAGGATGCAACCCCTTCAGTTCTGGACCCAGCATGCAAGTACCCACTGCCTCGTTGACCCCCTTGCAAAGTCATGATGTGCATCATCATCGCAGAGGAATAATCAGTCCTGGCACATGATGAAGATGCTGGAAGAAAACATCACCATTTTGCTGAAAGGAAAACTACTTAAAAATTAAGTTCCACATTATTAAGCAGGCCACAGGTTTCAAGCAATATGGGAAATAAAAAGGATCTCTGCAGCTGATAAGCATTAAATAGTGCAATTCCTTGGACAAGGTATGAAAACATTAGATATTTCACGAAAAATTAAGAGTGATCATCATACTGTGAAGAGATTTGTGACTGAAACAGAGCACAGACAGACTTCATGCACATAAAGGCATAATGAGGAAGGTTTCTGCCAGACATGTTCATTAGATTAAAAGAGAAGCTGCTAAAAAGCCATTCCAAACCATCAAACAGATATTTGAAGCTGCTGGTGCAGCACAAGCAGAAACTCTCCAAAAATTCACAAGTTCAATGGATGCAAGAATTGTGAAGGTGATATCAAAAAAGGGCTCCTATGTTAAGATGTAACTTGGCCTGTGAGGATGTTTTGGAGTTAAATACCTTTTTTGTTCAGTGAATGTGACCTTTTAATGCAGCAAATTCCACAAATGAGCATTTTCAGTTCTTTAAAACATATCAAATGTTTAGAAATGCTACTGTGCCTAATAATTTGGAACAGTGCATTTTGAGTTTTTATTCATTTTGGAGATTATACTGTTATCATTGGGAGGTTTCTTCAATAAAATTTGATGTATACTCTAACGGGTGATGACTCTTATTAGACTGTGACTGTCATTTGCACTGACCATTTTGGCAAATCTGAGAAAAATGTCATTTGCATAATAATTTGGAACATGGTGTACATCTCTGATGCTAAAGTGTTTCTTTTTGGCTGTGATGGCTGCAGTTCATGTTCAAAAAGACGTTCTGCTGCAGATGAGGCAATTAATACATCCTCATTTTAAATGATAAAGAATTACCACCAAAATCTATGTGATCTTTATGAAATATATATGTTATACGGTCTTAGAACTCCAACGTACATATTCCTTTAATATATCTTATATTTATATATAATGTATTCATAACACCAGGTGCGCCAAGATTTTTCTCTATTATGAAGGTTTCAATTTTCCCTAGCTCTGTATCTAAACACTCATTGGGGCAAATGTATTGAAACTGTGTACATTTTAGACTGTGCATACTTAGCCTAAATAGTCTGAACGGTTTCCAAATGTATAAAAATAATAATTTTAAAATGAATAATTTTGGTACACATATAATCGGTCTATGTAAAGTTTATACCATGCATCAGATGGGTTAGGCTGCTTTCTTTTATCCCTTTTATTACTATTACATGAAAAACAGTCTGCATTTTTTTCAGTGGTCTGGTGCCATTCTTGGTCCATGTTTAAGGTTTTAAACTTATTGCTGTGCCTGTTTTCAAGTATGAAAGTTAGGGGTCCATACCGGATACCTAGTTTACGTTACCAAACATTGAATACAGATTTTTTTACTGTATGTGCGGTTTCCTGTTTGGGTTTTCCAGTCTAATAAAGATGGTTGAAAGGCTGCAGTGCAACCAATCAACAAGCTTTTATACTGTGGGCACTTCCGGAGCCATCACGGCTATGGCAAGTATTGGCATGACTGTGATTGGCCGGCGCAGCCCGTGACTCGGCCTCTATGAATGCCAGATCACCACCAGATCAAGTGCCACTGCCATTTTGCTCTTATAAATGTAGGGATGGAAGATAGCTGGAGTGAGGGACAGATAGTGACTGTGGACTCTGCAAAAAAATCGCTGTGTGTACTCTGCAATCCATGTCTGTTGGAGTACTGTGCTAGTACGGTGTTTAAAGCTGCTGTGTGTACTCTGCAACCAATATCTGAAGTAGTACTGTCCTCTAAACCGCTGTGTGTACTCTGCACCCATATCTGTAAGAGTATTGTCTTTTAAGCCACTGTGTGCTCTGCACCCCTGGCATGTGGGAGTACTGTCCTTTAAGCTGCTGTGTGTACTGTGCACCAATATCTGTGGTAGAACTGTCCTTTAAGCTGCTGCATGTACTCAGCTCCCCCCCACCTTTGGAAGTACTGTCCTTTAAGCCGCTGTGTGTACTCTGCACCCCTATCTGTGGGAGTACTGAACTTCATGCCACTGTGTGTACTCTACTCCACCTGCCTGTGGGAGTACTGTCCTCTAAGCCACTGTGTGTACTCTGCAACCCCCACCTGTGAAAGTACTGTTCTTTATGCTGCTATGTGTACTCTGTAGCTCATCACCTGTGGGAGTACTGTCCTTTAAGCCTCTCTGCGTGCTCTGCACCCATATATGTGGGAGTACTGTCTTTTAAGCCACTATGTGTGTACTCTGCACCCCCGGCATGTGGTAGTACTGATTATTAAGCCACTGTGTGTACTCTGCACCTCACCCTCATGTGGGAGTACTGTCCTTTAATACACTGTGTGTTTTCTAGTACTCTGAGAAATAAACACTTGGTCTCGTTGCTATTTCTAGGCCCCAATAATAATTTTCCTGGACTATTGTGGGTTTTTTTTAGTAGAGATGAGCGAGCACTAAAGTGCTTGGATGCTTGTCACTCAAACCAAGCATTTCATAATACTCGGGTGCTCGTTTTGACTAATGAGTATAATGGCAGTCAACAGGAAATCCAAGCATTTTTCCGGCAGACCCTACAAAGAGGTTTGGATGGCAATGAAAATGTTGAAATGGATGGAAAAAGTGCTGAATGGAAAGAGAACAGCAAGGGGAAGACCCCTTGAAGCATCTCTGACTCCCAGATAGCTGCTAAGAACTATGATGTCACACTTGTTAGGAGTCGAGTTTCCTCTGCTGCACAGGGGGAATCTCGATCCGTGTCTGCTGCGGTCTCCCATTCTCCATCGGCCGCAGTGGAGCCTGCTCAGCGGAGACGTCGGTCCCAGCGTCTCACTGAGACTGATTCTGTGCAAAGGGTTACTGCTGAGCTCTGCCGTTTACTCAGCATAGAGCTGAATCTCTCCTCTGCATATCATCCTGAGATGAATGGGTTGGTAGAGAGAATCAACCAGACTCTGGTGACATACTTGCGACATTTTGTCTCTGCTGGGCAGGATGACTGGGCATCTTTGCTACCTTGGGCAGAATTTGCCTTGAACAACGCCGTAGCCGATTCCACTGGTCAGACTCCTTTTCTCCTCAATTACGGCCAGCATCCGCATGTCCCTGTGCCCATGCTCGTGTCATCCACCGATTCTAGGGTGGCAGACTGGGCGGTGGAGGCACGTGACATCTGGGATCGCACACAGGATGCCATCCGGGCCTCCAAGGAGAGAATGAGGGTTTCGGCCGATACACACCGGCGCCCCGCTCCGACCTTTGCTCCTGGCGACTTAGTGTGGCTCTCCGCCCATAACATCAGGCTGCGAGTTGAGTCCACTAAGTTTGCGCCTCGCTACATTGGCCCGTTCAAGGTTCTGGAACAGGTCAACCCTGTGGTCTATCGTTTGGCTATTCCTCCATGCCTTGGTATCACCGATACCTTTCACGTTTCCCTCTTAAAGCCTGTTCATTTGTCCCGGTTTTCTGAGTCATCTGCCGGGACATCGGGTTCATCCATGGATGAGTTTGAGGTGAATGCTATCGTGGGGTGCAAGGTGGTATGTGGCAAGAAATTTTATCTGGTGGATTGGAAGGGTCACGGTCCAGAGGATAGAACCTTGGAGCCTGTGGAGCACATTCGGTTTCCGCTGCTCATTGCAGCTTTTGAGCAAAGCGAGGCTCAAGGAGGAGGGGCCCTAGGAGGGGGGGTAATGTTAGGAGTCGAGTTTCCTCTGCTGCACAGGGGGAATCTCAATCTGTGTCTGCTGCGGTCTCCCATTCTCCATCAGCCGCAGTGGAGCCTGCTCAGCGGAGACGTCGGTCCCAGCGTCTCACTGAGACTGATTCTGTGCAAAGGGTTACTGCTGCCTCTCCAGGCTCTGCTATTGTACCCTGCACTGATCTGCGGTGAGCCGGCTTTTCTGGAACTAAGTCCTGCTTTGCACACACTGAGCATGCCCAGGGCAAGATCTCTCAAAGGAGATCAAGGGTCACATGCTCAGGTACTGCAGCCAAATCTATTGGTCCTTCTAGGAAGGTCCTGTAGGTGCGCCAGCTCTGTAGCAGTCTCTCATTGGTCCTTTTAGGAAGGTCCTGTAAGTGCTGCAGCTATTTAAGGCTCGCATGGCCGCATGGCCTTGCACTAGTATGTTCCAAAGTTACGTGCTTTGCGCCACTGTGGTCATGTGTTTGAATGTGTTCAGGGACCCGGCTGAAATAAGCCCCTAGAATGCTGGCACCTCCGGCGAGGAGTTTGTGTTTGAGTGTATTCAGGGACCTGGCTGAAATAAGCCCCTAGAATGCTGGCACCTCCGGCGAGGAGTGTTGTGTGCATGCATGACCACTGACTGCTCTCATCTGGGTAGTTAGCATGTGCCTCTGTGAGAGTCTAACAGGGCACAGAGCTTTGCTTTCTCGGCCGCTCTGTGAAGCTAACAGAGTTGGTTCATACCGCCATATTGTTCCGCCATTCACTTAGCAGCAGGTTCTTTCCTGCACGGTGGATCCCGTGTTCCGAACGCACCAATCCCATTAATAAATATATTCGGTGCATTCCGCAAATCCTAACACACTTTTACTCAACTATTAGGACTGACAATAAAACATTTAAAATCAAAGATAACTTAAGAATCATTGTAAAGAATAATTTTTTTCCTTTAATATGACTTGTATAGAAGGCAAAATTTAAAAATGATTTTTAAATTATAACCAGCAAACCAGAGAACGCTTCTACAACAATTTAAGGCTACGTTCACATTTGCGGCGTGCGCCGCAGCGTCGGGCGCCGCAGCGTCGCCGCATGCGTCATGCGCCCCTATATTTAACATGGGGGCGCATGGACATGCGTCGCACTTGCGTCTTGCGCCGCATGCGTCCCTGCGGCGCCCGCGTCTGGGCGCAGAGGACGCAGCAAGTTGCATTTTTGCTGCGTCAAAAATCAATGAAAAAAAGGACGCATGCGTCGCAAAACGCAGCATTTTGCATGCGTTTTGCTGCGTTTTTGTTTGCGTTGTGCGTTGCGGCGCCGACGCTGCGGCGCACAACGCAAATGTGAACGTAGCCTAACTCCAATCAGTTAGCTTTAGCGCACAGCACAGGAAAACAAATCTTTCACCAGCAGGGACAAGAAAGTCTGACCAGTTTATATAGGAAGAGGTAATGACCAGATCAGAAGCAGCTGAAATGGAGCTGCATGTTTCTGACCAGCATAGAAAGTCTGCAGCACCAGATAAAACTAAATGCATTTAATATGGGACACAAATCACACCATCTCTAAGGAAGATCTGTGATTCATTACCCGAAGTGACTATCTAACTCCAGGTCTTCCAGGGGGAAGTGACACCTTCGTGACAAAAGGTATATAAAACTGCAGAAAAAAGTTCAAAATTGTTTTGGGGGATTCAATTAGTCATTCATTCATAGAGTATAACACACTGCTTTATGTTACATTATGATGATATATAAAACTCCAAAACAAGTTAAACTTTTTTCTTGATTCAATTACTCATTCACAGAGTTTAACATGGTTAGTGTAACATTACAGTGGTATATAAAACTCCAAAAGACAGTCTATTTTTTTATGGATTCAATTAGTAATCCGTAAAGTCCATCCATGAGCTCAAGACCCGTTGAAGCGCAATCAGTCGGGGTTGCAGTAGTGTAAGAGGGTAGTGCTGTTATGGACAGTAAGGAACACGCTGTCACTTTAAGAGACTGCACCCCCTTGTCTGGTGTGAGATGGAATGTTCTGCTTTTCCCCTGCTTTAGGCTGTGAAGATGAACTGCCCTAGCTTTAGGGGAGGAGTTGAGCCTGGACTGCGTGTGTGAGCAGAAGCTTCTAGAGAGAGAGAACTGCGTGCTGTTTGCTACAAGAAAGATCCCAGGCTGGGACAGAGTTTACTTCTGAAATTTGCAAGACTTTTCTGGGTTGCAGCAAAGGTGGCTGTTCTGTGCTAGTTTGTGAAGCCACGAAGATACTGAGAAGGGGACTTACAGTTTCCAGAATCAAGGAGAAGACCATGCTTCACAGAGCTGACAGAAAGCCATGCGCACCACCGTATAGACTGCTGGGGGTCCCCTTGGGACTGGACCTGAGTCCCCATCATCACCGTGAGTCTGTTCCTGTATGGTGCACCAGTTAGGGCCTAGTGCAGGCTTCAGTAGTCAGTACACGGGAGCCGTGTGGCCTGCTTAGTAAAGGCCAGGGAGGTTATACATAGAGTAGCTTTGTTACTGGTTTTATTGCTTAAAGTTGCTTGTGAGACAAATTCTGAGTCTGTAATTGTTGGAGCACCGTGCTATTTTACGGACAAGATTACTCATTTATATTGTCTTTTGCTATTGTTAACCACTGTTTGCATCTTCCTCATTCCCTTCATTCCTTGCCTCCCAATAAATCTACCCTTTGTTGTTTGCACCTCATCTTGTGTACAGTAGTCTTCCTGCACAGTGGTGGTCCCCCGGCCATTGCTTCAAGTGGCGCTGCGAGCAGGGTACTGTCACCAAGATGGAGGCAGCAGACAGCAATGGTGGGAATGCTAATGTTAATGGAGATGCTGTGGGCATTGGTGGAACCCCTGCAAGGACACTCCCTATGGGCACCATATTTAGTGTGCTACCAAAGTTTGACGGCAAGAATATTCCACTGTCCGACTGGGTGTCTCGGCTGCAAAGCACCCTGAAGATTTATAACATCAGCCCAGACCTTGAAGCGGACATCGCTTTAACTGCCCTAAAGGGAGAAGCCCGCAGAAATGTCTGCCTACAACCAGAACTCACCCGCAGTACCCTAAAGGAGCTAGTGAAGTTCCTGGAGGAGATCTAGTGCGAGACTGCTAGCGCGGGACACCTTCGCGCCAAATTTTTCTCTAGCCTGCAGCGGGAAGAAGAAGGAATTTCTCAGTATGCAACAGCACTGCAAGAAGTGTTCGCAGGGGTGCAGAGAAAGGAGGCAGACGGATTTGGCGGCATGGGCTCTAAAGACCGGATACTCCGGGAGCAATTCATTCTGGGACTACACAGCACATCCTTGAGTCGAGCACTGTCAGAACGGGTCCGGGCAGATCCGGACCTTACATTTCGTCAAATCCTGGTGGAAACAGTGGCCCACAGTAAAGAAGAGAGCTATGTGTCTGGGATGATGCGTGTCCAGGGCGCCAATTCCAGAGGGGACCCAAACCATCAAGAGGTGCTGGTCCAGGTAGTGCAAGACTTGCAGGGGTCCCTGGTTAACGTGCAAGAGAAACTGACCCAGATGGAGCGAAGAGTGGGGGAACTACGAGAGCCTGACCCACCATACTCATGCAACCATTCTTCAACCCGATCGACAAGGGATCACTGGGAACAAGCCCCCTCCCGTCAGGCATCAGAGGCACGAGGACAGGCTCAAGGTGCTCCCCGGCGAGGAGGCGGCATCCAATGCTGGGAATGTGGAGGATGGGGGCACCTTGCTAGAGACTGTCGGAACTATACTCAAGGCCAGCGGAAGCTGCCGTTAAACTACCAACCCCCGCAGTAGTGTGGCACTCTGCGGGGGAGGCGAGGAGAGAGGCCGCCCCATATCATAACCAACACTTGGTTGCTGGGAGTCCCATCCTACGTGCTGAATTTGAGGGAGTTCTAGTGGATTGCCTGGTAGATACCGGGTCACAAGTGACAAGGATACCAGAAGCGTACTTCAAGCAGCATTTCCAGGAACTGGCCAAGCCAGAAAAAGAGACGTTGATCCGGCCAACCAACAACCGATCCTGGTCACAGGGGTCGTGTGGATGAATATTCAAATCTGTGGGCAAGAAGTTGGGAGAAAAGGGATCCTGATAGTCCCTGAGCCTATCAAGGAAGATGTGCCTGTAGTACTGGGAATGAATATCCTACGTGTACTCGATCAGATTATGTTTATCAAATGGGGACCTGGATATTGGAAGAAGGCTACTCCACATAAGCCTACTCAGGAAGCCCTTCAACGACTGATCCGCGTCTGTGGGACGCAGAAGAGTGTGCCATCTTATCAGACGGTAAGGGTCATCAGGGCTCCTGGTAAAGGACCTGTAATCCTACCTCCCGAGCGAGAAACTATAGTATACCTTCCAGTGGGGACTCACCGCAGCCTTGATGGGTTGGAAGTGGTTGTTCAGCCTGTGGTAGGCGGAGGAGTGGACCAAGAAGTCATGATAGCTCGTACGATAGCTGTGGTCCAGCGAGGACATGTCCCCATAAGAGCTTTGAATGTGAGCCCCAGGGAGGTCACCTTGCCACGAGGGACAGATCTGGCCCTGGTGTACCTACATAAGGGTGAAGTGGTGAGTCAAAAGGAGATGTCTTTATCACCGAAAGAAGGCGTGGGGTGGACCATAGCAGTTGCTGCAGGAGACGAAGAGACACCATCCTCGGAGTGGAGTGGACGGGTCATCCTTGATCAAATGGAAGTGGATGTGAAGGCTATGGGCCCTGAGCGTGTACAAGCAATAGAAGCTATGCTGTTGGAAAATCAGGCCTCATTTGCCCGTCACACCGAAGATTTCGGCTGTACTGAAGCCATCACGCATGAGATACCGACTGGGGAAGCTCCTCCAATTCGAGAACGATACCGGCAGATCCCGTCCAAGATGTATCAAGAGGTGAAGACATTACTGAGGCAGATGCTGGATTCAGGAGTGGTGCAGAGTAGTCAGAGCCCTTGGGCAGCCCCGGTGGTGCTCGTCAAGAAAAAGGATGGGAAAATCCGGTTCTGTGTAGATTACAGGAAACTCAATGCCTGCACTGTTCAAGACTCGTATCCATTGCCCCGCATCGAGGAATCCTTGACAGCATTGGGGAAAGCCAAGTACTTCTCCACCCTGGACCTAGCAAGCGGATACTGGCAAGTAGCCGTGGCAGAGAAAGACAGAGAGAAAACCGCCTTCATCCTCCCTATGGGGCTGTTCGAGTTTAACCGGATGCCCTTCGGGCTCTTGAATGCTCCAGGCACCTTTCAACGGCTGATGGAAAAGTGTTTGGGAGATTTAAATTTTGAGGCTACCCTGATCTATCTGGATGACATCATTGTGTTTTCAGCCTCATTCGAAGAACACCTTGCCCGGCTTGGACAGGTACTTGGAAGACTGTGGGCCCATAACCTGAAGGTGAAGCCAAAGAAGTGCCACCTCTTCAAGAGAGAGATCGAGTACCTAGGCCACATAGTGTCACAAGATGGAGTTCTACCTTCGCCAGAAAAAGTGGCTGCTATCCAGAAGTGGCCAGTCCCTCAAACAGTGAGAGAACTCCAGGCCTTCCTGGGACTTGCTGGGTACTACCACCGGTTTGTTAAAGACTTCGAGAAGGTGGCAGGTCCTCTCAATGAGTTGCTGAGGGGGACCGCTGGAGTGCCGAAGACCCAGCGCATCCCCTGGGCACAGGGACAACACGAGGCCTTCCAGGCTATAAAGAGTGCCCTTACTTCGGCCCCGATTTTGGCCTACGCAGACTTCGATCAACCGTTCCTGTTGTACACCGATGGTAGCCTTCATGGACTCAGTGCAGTACTTTCTCAGATACAGGATGGACATGAGAGAGTCATCGGGTATGCTAGCAGGTCCCTGCGAGACAGTGAAAGAAACCCTCACAATTACAGCTCTTTCCGGTTAGAGCTCCTGGCCCTGGTGTGGGCCATGACAGAAAAGTTTGCAGGCTTCCTGACAGGTACCAAGATTCAAGTTTGAACAGACAATAATCCCCTGACCCACCTTGAGAATGCTAAATTGGGGGCCTTAGAACAACGGTGGATGGCTCGCCTAGCCAAGTTCGACTTTACCATCCTTTATCGCTCTGCTACCGAAAACGCAAATGCGGATGGGCTGTCAAGAGTGCCTGTGGAGACTCCAGTGGGGCAACTCGAAGAGGAGGAAACCCCAGACTTTAATAAGTTTAAGCCCCCAATGGTTGTGGCCCAGTCAAGAAGGGAGGCCTGCGCACTACCCCAGTCCCTGGGGAGAACCAATGAGGAATGGGGACACATTCAGGATGACGACGAAGGACTGAGACACATGAAATGGTGGGTAACGCAAAAGCGGAAGCCTGGCAAACAAGAGAGAGATGATCTGGACTCTGAAATGAGGAGTGTGTTGCACCAGTGGGATATACTGGAAGTGTGAGAGTCAGTATTATATCGTAAGAGGCAACAGCCAAAAGATATGGAAGTAAGGTGGCAAGTGGTCATTCCAGGAGGAATGGCTCAAGAAATAGCTAAAGAAGCCCATGAATTTGGAGCGCACTTCGGTCCCGCAAAGACCTACCAATGGTTGCAGCGGTATGTGTATTGCCCCCGATTGGAGCTTGTGGTGGAAGAGGTTTGCCGGCAATGTCGAGTATGTGACCTCATTAAGAGTACTGAACAGAGGGCACCCATCCAGACCATACAAACTAAGGAACCGCTAGAAGTCTTGATGATCGACTATCTCCTCGTGGGACACTCGGCCCGGGGGCTGCAAGACTGTTTGGTGATGACCGATCATTTCTCTAAGTTCACAGTAGTCACTCCGACTAGAGACCAGACTGCGGAATCGGCGGCGCGAGACATCTGTCAAGACTTCATCCGGGTGTGTGGGTGCCCAAAGCGCATCCACTCTGACCAAGGCGCATGTTTTCAAGGCAAGGTGATGGAAGAATTGTATCGCATGTATGGCATTGAGCAGTCCCGGACCACCCCTTACCACCCTCAAGGCAATGGAGCTTGTGAACGCTTCAACAGAACCTTGCTTCAGATGCTGAGAACGTTGGAGGAGGATAAGAAGGTGTGTTGGACTATCTGCCAGAATTGGTCTGGACCTACAACAATCGGGTCCACTCCACCACGGGTTATACCCCCTATCTACTGTTGTTTGGAAGAGCTGGACGAGAGATCATTGAGCTGAATTTGGAACAGCCAGAGGAGCTGATGGAGCGAACTGTCACCTCATGGGTAGTGTTGAGCGATACCTTCCGATACTTGAAAGTATCGGTATCGGATAGTATCGGCCGATACCCGAAAAATATTGGATATCGCCGATACCGATACCCGATACCAATACAAGTCAATGGGACACAAATATCGGAAGGTATCCTGGATGGTTCCCAGGGTCTGAAGGAGAGGAAACCCTCCTTCAGGCCCTGGGATCCATATTCATGTAAAAAATAAAGAATTAAAATTAAAAATATGGATATACTCACCCCTCCGGCAGCCCCTGGACCTTACCGATGTAACTGACAGCCTCCGTTCCTAAGAATGAGGAGTTTAGGACCTTTGATGACGTCGCGGCTTGTGATTGGTCGCGTGACCACTCATGAGACCGCTCACGAGACCAATCACAAGCCGTGACGTCATCGCAGGTCCTAAACTCCTCATTCTTAGGAACGGAGGCTGCCGGTAACATCGGTAAGGTCCAGGGGCCGCCGGAGGGGTGAGTATATCCATATTTCTTATTTGAATTCTTTATTTTTTACATGAATATGGATCCCAGGGCCTGAAGGAGAGTCTCCTCTCCTCCAGACCCTGGGAACCATACACTGGGAACTTCCAATTCCGATTTCCGATATCACAAAAATATCGGAACTCGGTATCGGAATTCCGATACCGCAAATATCGGCCGATACCCGATACTTGCGGTATCGGAATGCTCAACACTACTCATAGGTGAAAGAGCGTCGGCAACGATTGCAAACGATACGGCGGTTGGCGGGACAGCAACTGCAAGAAAAAGAACATACTGCCCGCAAACCGACTCAAGAGTTACCGCTCCAACCTGGAGACTGAGTATTGGTCAGAGAGAAATGCCCTAAGGGAAAACTAAGTGAGAGATGGGAAGTACAGCCGTACAAGGTTATCGAGTGAGTGTATGCTAACGGCCCTGTCTACAAGGTACAGATTGAGAATGGGGCATCCGCCCCTAGAGTACTTCACAGAAATATGCTGCAGCCTTGCCGGTCCGAGGTCTGTTCTACGCCATTGTCGACTGAAGGCGCCTCTCCACTTCCTGAATCTGTCATGCCTAGTGGCCAAATCGATGAGGAGTGGTGGACTGTCCCTGACACAGTAGGGGGTCCTCAGCCGCCCAGAAACGGTAATCCCATGGATGTACCAGTGCCGCCATGCGAGGATGAGACCAGACAAGAGCTCACAATGTTCCCTGCCACAAGTTCCTTTGGAAGAGAGTCAAGCCTTGCCTGACAGCCAAGAGCTTCGGAGATCCCAGAGGTCTAATGCTGGGGTTCCACCAGTCCGATATGTAGAACAGTGTGCGATGTCTGTTTTTACACCTTTGTTGCCTCCCCTATAGGTGCTGTTTCCGCATTACACGTTCCTCCATTGCACTTTGACCCTGATGCTGTGATGGCCGAGGACGACAATCATTAAGAAGAGAGGCATGTAAGAGGGTGGTGCTGTTATGGACAGTAAGGAACACGCTGTCACTTTAAGAGACTGCACCCCCTTGTCTGGTATGAGATGGAATGTTCTGATTTTCGCCTGCTTTAGGCTGTGAAGATGAACTGCCCTAGCTTTAGGGGAGGAGTTGAGCCTGGACTGCGTGTGTGAGCAGAAGCTTCTAGAGAGAGAGAACTGTGTGCTGTTTGCTACAAGAAAGATCCCAGGCTGGGACAGAGTTTACTTCTGAAATTTGCAAGACTTTTCCGGGTTGCAGCAAAGGTGGCTGTTCTGTTCTAGTTTGTGAAGCCACGAAGATACTGAGAAGGGGACTTACAGTTTCCAGAATCAAGGAGAAGACCACGCTTCACAGAGCTGACAGAAAGCCGTGCGCACCACCGTATAGACTGCTGGGGGCCCCCTTGGGATTGGACCTGAGTCCCCAACATCACCGTGAGTCTGTTCCTGTATGGTGCACCAGTTAGGGCCTAGTGCAGGCTTCAGTAGTCAGTACATGGGATCCGTGTGCCCTGCTTAGTAAAGGCCAGGGAGGTTATGCATAGAGTAGCTTTGTTACTGGTTTTATTGTTTAAAGTTGCTTGTGAGACATATTCTGAGTCTGTAATTGTTGGAGCACCGTGCTATTTTACGGACAAGATTACTCATTTATATTGTCTTTTGCTATTGTTAACCCCTGTTTGCATCTTCCTCATTCCCTTCATTCCTTGCCTCCCAATAAATCTACCCTTTGTTGTTTGCACCTCATCTTGTGTACAGTAGTCTTCCTGCACTGTGGTGTTCCCCCGGCCATCGCTTCAGTAGCTCCGATGGTGTTGAGGTGGCAGCGTTGTCATTACATGTTGTAGGCTTTTTTGAATTGATGGATTTTCAGGTTCCGTCTGAATGTGGTGGATAATTGGACATGTTGGGGCACAGTATTCCAGAGGATGAGGGATAGTCTGGAGAAATCTAGAAGGCGGTTGGGTGAGGAGTGAATAAGTGTGGAGGAGAGAAGGTCTTGGGAGGACCGGAGATTAAGTGAGGGAAGATTTTGGGAGATTAGTTCAGAAATATATGAAGGAGAAAGGTTATGGATGGCTTTCTAAGTCAGTGTTAGTAGTTTAAACTGGATACACTGGGAAATTAGGAGCCAGTGAAGGGATTTGCAAAGTGGGGAAGCAGGAGTGTAATGAAGAGAGAGATTAATTAGTTGGGCAGCAGAGTTAAGGACAGGCTGGAGAGGTGCAAGAGTGTCAGAAGGTACAGAAGGTAGACCACAGAGGAGGATGTTGCAGTAGTCGAGGCTGGAGATGATTAGGGCATGCACTTTATACCTAAAGCAGGTTGTATCGGAGTTCCTCTTTTAAAATACTTTTCACATTTTGCCTTATATACAAGTATTTATTCAGGAAAGAATGTTTTTTTCCTGCAAACTCTAATTTCTCTCCAATTTGGAATATTTTATTGTCAACTCTTAAAGTGAAATAACAGTGTCACACCATTGTTCTCGGCAGCAACCTGGGAGTCAGAGATGCTTCCGGGGGTCTTCCCCATGCTGCTCTCCTTGCATTCAGCACTTTTTCCATCTATATCAACATTTTCACTGCCCCTCAGATCTTCTTTTAGGGTCTGCTGGAAGAATGCTCCAATTCCCCATTGACTTGCCTTATACTCATTATTTCAAACAAGCATTCAAGCACTACAAATTGCTCGGTTTGAGTCGTGGGTGGACATACCGCCTGTTCAACCTGTGCAACTGCACAGAGGCCCAGAGTGGGAGGGGGCCCCCAACAGGCATACAAAACAATGAATGTGAATGACAGCCAGCGGTAGTATTACTGCTAACAGGAGAAGCAGGCGGGCGCACTCTGCTGCATGCATGTGATATGACAGTTAAACGGGCCCCCCTCCTCACCTGCTAGCATATATTATGCTGCTGTCACTGCTGCGGTCTGCGGTGAGGTGACGAGTAGCAGACGCTGGACCAGGAAGAGAGGAGGGAGGGGGAGGGCCCCCCAGTCACAGTGAGTCACTGAAGCTTGCTCAGAGCTGCATCCCTCCTCCCGCAGAGAGCCGTATATCACATGTATGGCATGTATGGCCACTGCTGCTCTGTGCACACAGGACCTGTGATGAGGTCACAGGAGGGGTGGACACAGGAGTCACATGATCAGGGGCCTCTGTGTATTGCAGGACTCTGCTGTGCTGTCATGGTGCTAGACGGTAAGCTTATGTGTGGAGTCAGGAGTTGTTTACAGTGTGGATGTAGCAGAGCCATGTGTGTGTGTATGAGGTGTACAGAGCGGAGCTGTGTGTGTATGAGGTGTACAGAGCGGAGCCGTGTGTGTGTATGAGGTGCACAGAGCGGAACCGTGTGAGTGTATAAGGTGTACGGAGCAGAGCCGTGTGTGTGTATGAGGTGTACGGAGCGGAGCCGTGTATGCAAGGTGTGCGGAGCGGAGTTGCGTGTGTAGGAGGAACTATGTGTGGCCATTATACTATATGCAGTATCATGTGTGGCCATTATACAGTATGTAGTATCATGTAGGGCCATCATACAGTATGTAGCGTCATGTGTGGCCATCATACAGTATGTAGCATCATGTGTGGTCATTATACAGTATGGAGCACTATGTGTGGCCATTATACAGTATGTAGCATCATGTGTGGCCATTCTACAGTATGGAACACTATGTGGCCATCATACAGTATGTAGCATCATGTGTGACCATTATACAGTATGTAGCACTATGTGTGGCCATTATACAGTATATAGCATCATGTGTTGCCATTCTATAGTATGGAGCACTATGTGGCCATCATACAGTATGTAGCATCATGTGTGGCCATTATACAGTATGTAGCATTGTGTGGCCATTATACAGTATGGAGCATCTTGTGTGGCCATTATACAGTATGGAACATCATGTGTGGCCATTATACAGTATGTAGCATCATGTGTGGCCTTTATACAGTATGGAGCACTGTGTGGCCATTATACAGTATGGAGTATCATGTGTGGACATTATACAGTATGGAGCACTGTGTGGCCATATTTTTGGTTTGTAATTATTGTTTATGGAACAGTGTAATCAGCTATGCTAAATGGCTGTGGTTGGGATGTGGATATGGGTGTGACCAGTTGTGAAATGGGTGTGGTCAGAGGCGTTGCCTAAAATTTGCCGCAGCACGCTGCGCGCGCCGCAAACTTTATCTTTCCCCTCTTCAAAAGTTGGGTGTGGCTTAAAAATGGGTGTGGTGTTCCTACACACAAACACAGAAACTGTTGTTAAAAATTTTAACCCCTTCGTGACATGCGCCGTACTAGTACGGCGCTGCCGGCACTGCATTAGTGCCAGCCGCAGTACTAGTACGGCGCCCCGATCACCGCGGTCTCACGCGGAGCGCCGCGGTGATCGGGTGCGGGTGTCAGCTGTATATGACAGCTGACACCCCGCAGCAATGCCCACGATCGGCGCTGTCGCCGATCGCGGGCATTTAACCCCTCTGATGCCGCTGTCAATAGTGACAGCGGCATAGAGGGGGATCGCGCAGGGACGGGGGCTCCCTGCGCTCTCCCACCGGAGCAGCGCGATGAGATCGCGCTGCTCCGGTGACCTGGAAGGAGTCCTCGGATCCAAGATGGCCGCAGGACTCCTTCCGGGTCATAAGATGACCCTGCTTGCCGGCGTCTGCTGAGAATCCTCATAGCAGGCGCCGGCAAGCCTGTGGAACGTGCCTGTCACATCGGTGATCAGACAGAGTGCTATGCACACGGTCTGATCACCGATCTGTGATGTCCCCTCCTGGGACAAAGTAAAAAAGTAAAAAAAAAATTTTTCCACATGTGTAAAAAAAAAAAAAAAAAAATTCCTAAATAAAGAAAAAAAAAATATATATATTCCCATAAATACATTTCTTTATCTAAATAAAAAAAACCCCACACAATAAAAGTACACATATTTAGTATCGCCGCGTCCGTAACAACCCCACCTATAAAACTATATCACTAGTTAACCCCTTCAGTGAACACCGTAAAAAAAAAAAAAAAAAAACGAGGCAAAAAACAACGCTTTATTCTCATACCGCCAAACAAAAAGTGGAATAACACGCGATCAAAAAGACGAATATAAATAACCATGGTACCGCTGAAAACGTCATCTTGTCCCGCAAAAAAAAAGCCGCGATACAGCATCATCAGCAGAAAAATAAAAAAGTTATAGCTCTCAGAATAAAGCGATGCAAAAACAATTATTTTTTATATAAAATAGTTTTTATTGTGTAAAAGCGCCAAAACATAAAAAAATTATATAAATGAGTTATCGCTGTAATCGTACTGACCCGAAGAATAAAACTGCTTTATCCTTTTTACCAAACGCGGAACGGTATAAACGCACCCCCTAAAAGAATTTCAGGAATTGCTGGTTTTTGTTCATTCCGCCTCCCAAAAATCGGAATAAAAAGCGATCAAAAAATGTCATGTACCCGAAAATGGTACCAGCAAAAACGTCAACTCGTCCCGCAAAAAACAAGATCTCACATGACTCTGTGGACCAAAATATCGAAAAATTATAGCTCTCAAAATGTGGTGATGCAAAAACCATTGTTTGCAATAAAAAGCGTCTTTTAGTGTGTGACGGCTGCCAACCATAAAAATCCGCCCAAAAAACGCTAAATAAGTAAATCAAATCCCCCTTCATCACCCCCTTAGTTAGGAAAAATAATAAAATTTTAAAAAATATATTTATTTCCATTTTCCCGTTAGGCTACTTTCACACTAGCGTCGGTACGGGGCCGTCGCGCTGCGTCGGCCCGACATACCGACGCATACTGTGCAAGCGCCGCACAACGGGGGCAGCGGATGCTGTTTTTCCACGCATCCGCTGCCCCATTGTGAGGTGCGGGGAGGTGGGGGCGGAGTTCCAGCCGCGCATGCGCGGTCGGAAATGGTGGACCGTCAGCACAAAAAAAGTTACATGTAACGTTTGTTGCTGCCGGCTGTCCGCCACAACACGACGCAACCGTCGCACGACGCTTGCGACGTGTGTCAATACGTCGCTAATGTTAGTCTATGGGGAAAAAACGCATCCTGCAGATGACTTTGCAGGATGCGTTTTTTCGCCAAAACGACGCATTGCGACGTATGCAAAAAAACGCTAGTGTGAAAGTAGCGCTAGGGTTAGGACTAGGGTTAGGGTTGGGGTTAGGGTGTCAGTTAGAATTGGGGAGTTTTCACTGTTTAGGCACATCAGGGGCTCTCCAAACGCGACATGGCGTCCGATCTCAACGCGTTTGTTTGCGTTAAAAACGCATGCGTTTTTATAGAAAAAAAACAGAACACACTGAAAAGTCACCCACCACCATCAAGGTGATAAAGGGATCCAAACCCTAACCCTAACCCTACCCCTAAACTCATCCCTAACCGTTTAATGAACATTTTCTGACAGTCATAGTGCCACGTATTTCAGTGCCACGTATTTCAGTGCCACGTATTTCAGTGCCACGTATTTCAGTGCCACGTATTTCAGTGCCACGTTATTTCAGTGCCACGTTATTTCAGTGCCACGATATTTCAGTGCCACGATATTTCAGTGCCACGATATTTCAGTGCCACGTATTTAAGTGCCACGGTATTTCAGTGAAATACGTGGCACTGAAATATCGTGGCATTTACGTGAAATACGTGGCACTTAAATACGTGGCACTTAAATACGTGGCACTTAAATACGTGGCACTTAAATACGTGGCACTTAAATACGTGGCACTTAAATACGTGGCACTTAAATACGTGGCACTTAAATATCGTGGCATGTACATGAAATACGTGGCACTTATATACGTGGCACTTATATACGTGGCACTTATATATGTGGCCACTGAAATATCGTGGCACTTGTATACGTATATACGTATATAAACGTATTTCAGTGCCACGTATTTCAGTGCCACGTATTTCAGGTTAGGGGTAGGGGTAGGGTTAGGGGTAGGGTTAGGGTTTTTTGATTTTTTCTTGTTTTCTTGTGTTTTTCTATAAAAACGCATGCGTCTAAAAAAACGCATGCGTTTTACCGCGATTACATGCGTTTTTTCACACATGCGTTTTTAAAAAAAACGCAAGTGTGAAACCAGCCTTATCCTTGGGAAAATAAAAACATGGGGGCTAAAATATAATTTTCGTGGAAAAAAATATATTTTTTATTTTCGCGGCTCTGCGTTATAAACTGTAGTGAAGCACTTGGGGGTTCAAAGTTCTCACAACACATCTAGATAAGTTCCGTGGGGGGTCTAGTTTCCAATATGGGGTCACTTGTGGGGGGTTTCTACTGTTTAGGTACATCAGGGGCTCTGCAAATGCAACATGACACCTGCAGACCAATCCATCTAAGTCTGCATTTCAAACGGCGCTCCTTCCCTTCCGAGCTCTGCCGTGCGCCCAAACAGTGGTTTATCCCCATATATGAAGTATCAGCGTACTCAGGACAAATTGGACAACAACTTTTGTTGTCCAATTTCTCCTGTTACCCTTGGGAAAATAAAAATGTGGGGGCTAAAATATAATTTTCGTGGAAAAAAAAATTTTTTTTATTTTCATGGCTCTGCGTGATAAACTGTAGTGAAACACTTGTTGGTTCAAAGTTCTCACAACACATCTAGATAAGTTCCGTGGGGGGTCTAGTTTCCAATATGGGGTCACTTGTGGGGGGTTTCTACTGTTTAGGTACATCAGGGGCTCTGCAAATGCAACATGACACCTGCAGACCAATCCATCTAAGTCTGCATTTCAAACGGCGCTCCTTCCCTTCCGAGCTCTGCCGTGCGCCCAAACAGTGGTTTATCCCCATATATGAAGTATCAGCGTACTCAGGACAAATTGGACAACAACTTTTGTTGTCCAATTTCTCCTGTTACCCTTGGGAAAATAAAAATGTGGGGGCTAAAATATAATTTTCGTGGAAAAAAAAAAATTTTTTATTTTCATGGCTCTGCGTGATAAACTGTAGTGAAACACTTGTTGGTTCAAAGTTCTCACAACACATCTAGATAAGTTCCGTGGGGGGTCTAGTTTCCAATATGGGGTCACTTGTGGGGGGTTTCTACTGTTTAGGTACATCAGGGGCTCTGCAAATGCAACATGACACCTGCAGACCAATCCATCTAAGTCTGCATTTCAAACGGCGCTCCTTCCCTTCCGAGCTCTGCCGTGCGCCCAAACAGTGGTTCCCCCCAATGTATGGGGTATCAGCGTACTCAGGACAAATTGGACAATAACTTTTGTGGTCCAATTTCTCCTGTTACCCTTGGGGGAAAAAAAATTGCGGGCTAAAACATCATTTTGTGGAAAGAAAAAATGATTTTTTGATTTTCACAGCGCTACATTCTAAACTTTAGTGAAACAACTGGGGGTTAAAAGTGCTCACCACACATCAAAATAAGTTCCTTAGGGGGTCTTCTTTCCAAAATGGTGTCACTTGTGGGGGTTTCCACTGTTTAGGCACGTCAGGGGCTCTCCAAACACGACATGGGTTCCGATCTCAATTCCAGCCAATTTTGCATTGAAAAGTCAAATGGCGCTCCTTCCCTTCCGAGCTCTGCCATGCGCCCAAACAGTGGTTTATCCCCATATATGAAGTATCAGCGTACTCAGGACAAATTGCACAACAACTTTTGGGGTCCAATTTATCCTGCTATTCTTGGGAAAATAAAAAATTTGGGGCAAAAATATCATTTTTTGTGAAAATTAATATTAATTTTTTTTTACGGCTCTACATTATAAACTTCTGTGAAGCACTTGGAGGTTCAAAGTGCTCACCACACATCTAGATTAGTTCCTTAGAGGGTCTACTTTCCAAAATGGTGTCACTTCTGGGGGTTTTCACTGTTTAGGCACGTCAGGGGCTCTCCAAACACAACATGGGTTCCGATCTCAATTCCAGCCAATTTTGCATTGAAAAGTCAAATGGCGCTCCTTCCCTTCCGAGCTCTGCCATGCGCCCAAACAGTGGTTTATCCCCATATATGAAGTATCAGCGTACTCAGGACAAATTGCACAACAACTTTTGGGGTCCAATTTATCCTGCTACCCTTGGGAAAATAAAAAATTTGGGGCAAAAAGATCATTTTTTGTGAAAATTAATATTAATTTTTTTTACGGCTCCACATTATAAACTTCTGTGAAGCACTTGGAGGTTCAAAGTGCTCACCACACATCTAGATTAGTTCCTTAGATGGTCTACTTTCCAAAATGGTGTCACTTGTGGGGGTTTCCACTGTTTAGGCACGTCAGGGGCTCTCCAAACACGACATGGGTTCCGATCTCAATTCCAGCCAATTTTGCATTGAAAAGTCAAATGGCGCTCCTTCCCTTCCGAGCTCTGCCATGTGCCCAATCAATGGTTTACCCCAACATGTGGGGTATCGGCGTACTCAGGACAAATTGTACAACAACTTTTTTGGTCCAATTTCTCCTGTTACCCTTGGTAAAATAAAA